>NC_134274.1:69940082-72659190 GCF_031893055.1 Leptodactylus fuscus | reverse complement strand
TATGGCCGTCACTATGGGAGCGGGGGACGATGGCTGGCGGGGGCCCTTGTATGGCCGTCACTATAGGAGCGGGGGCCAATGGCTGGTGGGGTCCATGTATGGCCGTCACTATGGGAGCAGGGGCCGATGGCTGGCGGGGGCCCTTTTATGGCCGTCACTATGGGAGCAGGGGCCAATGGCTGGCGGGGGCCCTTGTATGGCCGTCACTATGGGAGCGGGGGACGATGGCTGGCGGGGCCCTTGTATGGCCGTCACTATGGGAGCAGGGGCCGATGGCTGGCGGGGGCCCTTGTATGGCCGTCACTATGGGAGCGGGGGCCGATGGCTGGCGGGGGCCCTTGTATGGCCGTCACTATGGGAGCGGGGGACGATGGCTGGCGGGGCCCTTGTATGGCCGTCACTATGGGATCAGGGGCCGATGGCTGGGGGGGGCCCTTGTATGGCCGTCACTATGGGAGCGGGGGACGATGGCTGGCGGGGGCCCTTGTATGGCCGTCACTATGGGAGCGGGGGACGATGGCTGGCGAGGGCCCTTGTATGGCCCTCACTATGGGAGCAGCGGCCGATGGCTGGCGGGGGCCCTTGTATGGCCGTCACTATGGGAGCGGGGGACGATGGCTGGCGGGGCCCTTGTATGGCCGTCACTATGGGAGCAGGGGCCGATGGCTGGCGGGGGCCCTTGTATGGCCGTCACTATGGGAGCGGGGGACGATGGCTGGCGGGGGCCCTTGTATGGCCGTCACTATGGGAGCGGGGGACGATGGCTGGCGGGGGCCCTTGTATGGCCGTCACTATGGGAGCAGGGGCCGATGGCTGGCGGGGCCCTTGTATGGCCGTCACTATGGGAGTGGGGGACGATGGCTGGCGGGGGCCCTTGTATGGCCATCACTATGGGAGCGGGGCCGATGGCTGGCGGGGGCCCTTGTATGGCCGTCACTATAGGAGCGGGGGCCAATGGCTGGTGGGGTCCATGTATGGCCGTCACTATGGTAGCAGGGGCCGATGGCTGGCGGGGGCCCTTGTATGGCCGTCACTATGGGAGCGGGGGACGATGGCTGGCGGGGGCCCTTGTATGGCCGTCACTATGGGAGCAGGGGCGGATGGCTGGCGGGGGCCCTTGTATGGCCGTCACTATAGGAGCGGGGGCCAATGGCTGGTGGGGTCCATGTATGACCGTCACTATGGGAGCGGGGGACGATGGCTGGCGGAGCCCTTGTATGGCCGTCACTATGGGAGCAGGGGCCAATGGCTGGTGGGGGCCCTTGTATGGCCGTCACTATGGGAGCAGGGGCCGATGGCTGGCGGGGGCCCTTGTATGGCCGTCACTATGGGAGCGGGGGACGATGGCTGGCGGGGGCCCTTGTATGGCCGTCACTATGGGAGCGGGGGCCGATGGCTGGCGGGGGCCCTTGTATGGCCGTCACTATGGGAGCAGGGGCCGATGGCTGGCGGGGGCCCTTGTATGGCCGTCACTATGGGAGCGGGGGACGATGGCTGGCGGGGCCCTTGTATGGCCGTCACTATGGGAGCAGGGGCCGATGGCTGGCGGGGGCCCTTGTATGGCCGTCACTATGGGAGCGGGGGACGATGGCTGGCGGGGGCCCTTGTTTCGCCGTCACTATGGGAGCGGGGGACGATTGCTGGCGGGGGCCCTTGTATGGCCGTCACTATGGGAGCAGGGGCCGATGGCTGGCGGGGCCCTTGTATGGCCGTCACTATGGGAGTGGGGGACGATGGCTGGCGGGGGCCCTTGTATGGCCGTCACTATGGGAGCGGGGGACGATGGCTGGCGGGGGCCCTTGTATGGCCGTCACTATAGGAGCGGGGGCCAATGGCTGGTGGGGTCCATGTATGGCCGTCACTATGGGAGCAGGGGCCGATGGCTGGCGGGGGCCCTTTTATGGCCGTCACTATGGGAGCAGGGGCCAATGGCTGGCGGGGGCCCTTGTATGGCCGTCACTATGGGAGCGGGGGACGATGGCTGGCGGGGCCCTTGTATGGCCGTCACTATGGGAGCAGGGGCCGATGGCTGGCGGGGGCCCTTGTATGGCCGTCACTATGGGAGCGGGGGCCGATGGCTGGCGGGGGCCCTTGTATGGCCGTCACTATGGGAGCGGGGGACGATGGCTGGCGGGGCCCTTGTATGGCCGTCACTATGGGATCAGGGGCCGATGGCTGGGGGGGGCCCTTGTATGGCCGTCACTATGGGAGCGGGGGACGATGGCTGGCGGGGGCCCTTGTATGGCCGTCACTATGGGAGCGGGGGACGATGGCTGGCGAGGGCCCTTGTATGGCCCTCACTATGGGAGCAGCGGCCGATGGCTGGCGGGGGCCCTTGTATGGCCGTCACTATGGGAGCGGGGGACGATGGCTGGCGGGGCCCTTGTATGGCCGTCACTATGGGAGCAGGGGCCGATGGCTGGCGGGGGCCCTTTTATGGCCGTCACTATGGGAGCGGGGGACGATGGCTGGCGGGGGCCCTTGTATGGCCGTCACTATGGGAGCAGGGGCCGATGGCTGGCGGGGCCCTTGTATGGCCGTCACTATGGGAGCGGGGGACGATGGCTGGCGGGGCCCTTGTATGGCCGTCACTATGGGAGCAGGGGCCGATGGCTGGCGGGGGCCCTTGTATGGCCGTCACTATGGGAGCGGGGGACGATGGCTGGCGGGGGCCCTTGTATGGCCGTCACTATGGGAGCGGGGGACGATGGCTGGCGGGGGCCCTTGTATGGCCGTCACTATAGGAGCAGGGGCCGATGGCTGGCGGGAGCCCTTGTATGGCCGTCACTATGGGAGCGGGGGCCAATGGCTGGTGGGGCCCTTGTATGGCCGTCACTATAGGAGCAGGGGCCGATGGCTGGCGGGAGCCCTTGTATGGCCGTCACTATGGGAGCAGGGGCCGATGGCTGGTGGGGCCCTTGTATGGCCATCACTATAGGAGCGGGGGCCAATGGCTGGTGGGGTCCATGTATGGCCGTCACTATGGGAGCGGGGGACGATGGCTGGCGGGGCCCTTGTATGGCCGTCAGTATGGGAGCAGAGGCCGATGGCTGGCGGGGCCCTTGTATGGCCGTCACTATGGGAGGAGGGGCCGATGGCTGGCGGGGGCCCTTGTATGGCCGTCACTATGGGAGCAGGGGCCGATGGCTGGTGGGGGCCCTTGTATGGCCGTCACTATGGGAGCAGGGGCCGATGGCTGGCGGGGGCCCTTGTATGGCCGTCACTATGGGAGCGGGGGACGATGGCTGGCGGGGGCCCTTGTATGGCCGTCACTATGGGAGCAGGGGCGGATGGCTGGCGGGAGCCCTTGTATGGCCGTCACTATAGGAGCGGGGGCCAATGGCTGGTGGGGTCCATGTATGGCCGTCACTATGGGAGCGGGGGACGATGGCTGGCGGGGCCCTTGTATGGCCGTCACTATGGGAGCAGGGGCCAATGGCTGGTGGGGGCCCTTGTATGGCCGTCACTATGGGAGCAGGGGCCGATGGCTGGCGGGGGCCCTTGTATGGCCGTCACTATGGGAGCGGGGGACGATGGCTGGCGGGGCCCTTGTATGGCCGTCACTATGGGAGCAGGGGCCGATGGCTGGCGGGGGCCCTTGTATGGCCGTCACTATGGGAGCGGGGGACGATGGCTGGCGGGGGCCCTTGTATGGCCGTCACTATGGGAGCGGGGGACGATGGCTGGCGGGGGCCCTTGTATGGCCGTCACTATGGGAGTGGGGGACGATGGCTGGCGGGGGCCCTTGTATGGCCGTCACTATGGGAGCGGGGGACGATGGCTGGCGGGAGCCTTTGTATGGCCGTCACTATGGGAGCAGGGGCCGATGGCTGGTGGGGCCCTTGTATGGCCGTCACTATAGGAGCGGGGGCCAATGGCTGGTGGGGTCCATGTATGGCCGTCACTATGGGAGCGGGGGACGATGGCTGGCGGGGCTCTTGTATGGCCGTCACTATTGGAGCAAGGGCCGATGGCTGGCGGGGGCCCTTGTATGGCCGTCACTATAGGAGCGGGGGCCAATGGCTGGTGGGGGTCCATGTATGGCCGTCACTATGGGAGCGGGGACGATGGCTGGCGGGGCTCTTGTATGGCCGTCACTATGGGAGCAGGGGCCGATGGCTGGTGGGGGCCCTTGTATGGCCGTCACTATGGGAGCAGGGGCCGATGGCTGGCGGGGCCCTTGTATGGCCGTCACTATGGGAGCAGGGTCCGATGGCTGGCGGGGGCCCTTGTATGGCGTCACTATGGGAGCGGGGGACGATGGCTGGGCGGGGCCCTTGTATGGCCGTCACTATGGGAGCAGGGGCCGATGGCTGGCGGGGGCCCTTGTATGGCCGTCACTATGGGAGCGGGGGACGATGGCTGGCGGGGGGCCCTTGTTTCGCCCGTCACTATGGGAGCGGGGGACGATTGCTGGCGGGGGCCCTTGTATGGCCGTCACTATGGGAGCAGGGGCCGATGGCTGGCGGGGCCCTTGTATGGCCGTCACTATGGGAGTGGGGGACGATGGCTGGCGGGGGCCCTTGTATGGCCGTCACTATGGGAGCGGGGGACGATGGCTGGCGGGGGCCCTTGTATGGCCGTCACTATAGGAGCGGGGGCCAATGGCTGGTGGGGTCCATGTATGGCCGTCACTATGGGAGCAGGGGCCGATGGCTGGCGGGGGCCCTTTTATGGCCGTCACTATGGGAGCAGGGGCCAATGGCTGGCGGGGGCCCTTGTATGGCCGTCACTATGGGAGCCGGGGACGATGGCTGGCGGGGGGCCCTTGTATGGCCGTCACTATGGGAGCGGGGGCCGATGGCTGGCGGGGGCCCTTGTATGGCCGTCACTATGGGAGCGGGGGGACGATGGCTGGCGGGGCCCTTGTATGGCCGTCACTATGGGAGCAGGGGCCGATGGCTGTGGGGGCCCTTGTATGGCCGTCACTATGGAGCGGGGGACGATTGCTGGCGGGGGCCCTTGTATGGCCGTCACTATGGGAGCGGGGGGACGATGGCTGGCGAGGGCCCTTGTATGGCCCTCACTATGGGAGCAGCGGCCGATGGCTGGCGGGGGCCCTTGTATGGCCGTCACCATGGGAGCGGGGGACGATGGGCTGGCGGGGCCCTTGTATGGCCGTCACTATGGGAGCAGGGGCCGATGGCTGGCGGGGGCCCTTGTATGGCCGTCACTATGGGACGGGGGACGATGGCTGGCGGGGGCCCTTGGTATGGCCGTCACTATGGGAGCGGGGGACGATGGCTGGCGGGGGCCCTTGTATGGCCGTCACTATGGGAGCAGGGGCCGATGGCTGGCGGGGCCCTTGTATGGCCGTCACTATGGGAGCGGGGGACGATGGCTGGCGGGGCCCTTGTATGGCCGTCACTATGGGAGCAGGGGCCGATGGCTGGCGGGGGCCCTTGTATGGCCGTCACTATGGGAGCGGGGGACGATGGCTGGCGGGGGCCCTTGTATGGCCGTCACTATGGGAGCGGGGGACGATGGCTGGCGGGGGCCCTTGTATGGCCGTCACTATAGGAGCAGGGGCCGATGGCTGGCGGGAGCCCTTGTATGGCCGTCACTATGGGAGCGGGGGCCAATGGCTGGTGGGGCCCTTGTATGGCCGTCACTATAGGAGCAGGGGCCGATGGCTGGCGGGAGCCCTTGTATGGCCGTCACTATGGGAGCAGGGGCCGATGGCTGGTGGGGCCCTTGTATGGCCATCACTATAGGAGCGGGGGCCAATGGCTGGTGGGGTCCATGTATGGCCGTCACTATGGGAGCGGGGGACGATGGCTGGCGGGGCCCTTGTATGGCCGTCAGTATGGGAGCAGGGGCCGATGGCTGGCGGGGCCCTTGTATGGCCGTCACTATGGGAGGAGGGGCCGATGGCTGGCGGGGGCCCTTGTATGGCCGTCACTATGGGAGCAGGGGCCGATGGCTGGTGGGGGCCCTTGTATGGCCGTCACTATGGGAGCAGGGGCCGATGGCTGGCGGGGGCCCTTGTATGGCCGTCACTATGGGAGCGGGGGACGATGGCTGGCGGGGGCCCTTGTATGGCCGTCACTATGGGAGCAGGGGCGGATGGCTGGCGGGGGCCCTTGTATGGCCGTCACTATAGGAGCGGGGGCCAATGGCTGGTGGGGTCCATGTATGGCCGTCACTATGGGAGCGGGGGACGATGGCTGGCGGGGCCCTTGTATGGCCGTCACTATGGGAGCAGGGGCCAATGGCTGGTGGGGGCCCTTGTATGGCCGTCACTATGGGAGCAGGGGCCGATGGCTGGCGGGGGCCCTTGTATGGCCGTCACTATGGGAGCGGGGGACGATGGCTGGCGGGGCCCTTGTATGGCCGTCACTATGGGAGCAGGGGCCGATGGCTGGCGGGGGCCCTTGTATGGCCGTCACTATGGGAGCGGGGGACGATGGCTGGCGGGGGCCCTTGTATGGCCGTCACTATGGGAGCGGGGGACGATGGCTGGCGGGGGCCCTTGTATGGCCGTCACTATGGGAGTGGGGGACGATGGCTGGCGGGGGCCCTTGTATGGCCGTCACTATGGGAGCGGTGGACGATGGCTGGCGGGAGCCCTTGTATGGCCGTCACTATGGGAGCAGGGGCCGATGGCTGGTGGGGCCCTTGTATAGCCGTCACTATAGGAGCGGGGGCCAATGGCTGGTGGGGTCCATGTATGGCCGTCACTATGGGAGCGGGGGGACGATGGCTGGCGGGGCCCTTGTATGGCCGTCACTATGGGAGCAGGGGCCGATGGCTGGCGGGGCCCTTGTATGGCCGTCACTATAGGAGCGGGGGCCAATGGCTGGTGGGGTCCATGTATGGCCGTCACTATGGGAGCGGGGGACGATGGCTGGCGGGGCCCTTGTATGGCCGTCACTATGGGAGCAGGGGCCGATGGCTGGTGGGGGCCCTTGTATGGCCGTCACTATGGGAGCAGGGGCCGATGGCTGGCGGGGCCCTTGTATGGCCGTCACTATGGGAGCAGGGGCCGATGGCTGGCGGGGGCCCTTGTATGGCCGTCACTATGGGAGCGGGGGACGATGGCTGGCGGGGCCCTTGTATGGCCGTCACTATGGGAGCAGGGGCCGATGGCTGGCGGGGGCCCTTGTATGGCCGTCACTATGGGAGCGGGGGACGATGGCTGGCGGGGGCCCTTGTTTCGCCGTCACTATGGGAGCGGGGGACGATTGCTGGCGGGGGCCCTTGTATGGCCGTCACTATGGGAGCAGGGGCCGATGGCTGGCGGGGCCCTTGTATGGCCGTCACTATGGGAGTGGGGGACGATGGCTGGCGGGGGCCCTTGTATGGCCGTCACTATGGGAGCGGGGGACGATGGCTGGCGGGGGCCCTTGTATGGCCGTCACTATAGGAGCGGGGGCCAATGGCTGGTGGGGTCCATGTATGGCCGTCACTATGGGAGCAGGGGCCGATGGCTGGCGGGGGCCCTTTTATGGCCGTCACTATGGGAGCAGGGGCCAATGGCTGGCGGGGGCCCTTGTATGGCCGTCACTATGGGAGCGGGGGACGATGGCTGGCGGGGCCCTTGTATGGCCGTCACTATGGGAGCAGGGGCCGATGGCTGGCGGGGGCCCTTGTATGGCCGTCACTATGGGAGCGGGGCCGATGGCTGGCGGGGGCCCTTGTATGGCCGTCACTATGGGAGCGGGGGACGATGGCTGGCGGGGCCCTTGTATGGCCGTCACTATGGGAGCAGGGGCCGATGGCTGTGGGGGGCCCTTGTATGGCCGTCACTATGGGAGCGGGGGACGATGGCTGGCGGGGGGCCCTTGTATGGCCGTCACTATGGGAGCAGCGGCCGATGGCTGGCGGGGGCCCCTTGTATGGCCGTCACTATGGGAGCGGGGGACGATGGCTGGCGGGGCCCTTGTATGGCCGTCACTATGGGAGCAGGGGCCGATGGCTGGCGGGGGCCCTTGTATGGCCGTCACTATGGGAGCGGGGACGATGGCTGGCGGGGGCCCTTGTATGGCCGTCACTATGGGAGCGGGGGACGATGGCTGGCGGGGGCCCTTGTATGGCCGTCACTATGGGAGCAGGGGCCGATGGCTGGCGGGGCCCTTGTATGGCCGTCACTATGGGAGCGGGGGACGATGGCTGGCGGGGCCCTTGTATGGCCGTCACTATGGGAGCAGGGGCCGATGGCTGGCGGGGGCCCTTGTATGGCCGTCACTATGGGAGCGGGGGACGATGGCTGGCGGGGGGCCCTTGTATGGCCGTCACTATGGGAGCGAGGACGATGGCTGGCGGGGGGGCCCTTGTATGGCCGTCACTATAGGAGAAAGGGGCCCGATGGCTGGCGGGAGCCCTTGTATGGCCGTCACTATGGGAGCGGGGGCCAATGGCTGGTGGGGCCCTTGTATGGCCGTCACTATAGGAGCAGGGGCCGATGGCTGGCGGGAGCCCTTGTATGGCCGTCACTATGGGAGCAGGGGCCGATGGCTGGTGGGGCCCTTGTATGGCCATCACTATAGGAGCGGGGGCCAATGGCTGGTGGGGGTCCATGTATGGCCGTCACTATGGGAGCGGGGGGACGATGGCTGGCGGGGCCCTTGTATGGCCGTCAGTATGGGAGCAGGGGCCGATGGCTGGCGGGGCCCTTGTATGGCCGTTACTATGGGAGGAGGGGCCGATGGCTGGCGGGGGCCCTTGTATGGCCGTCACTATGGAGCAGGGGCCGATGGGCTGGTGGGGGCCCTTGTATGGCCGTCACTATGGGAGCAGGGGCCGATGGCTGGCGGGGGCCCTTGTATGGCCGTCACTATGGGAGCGGGGGACGATGGCTGGCGGGGGCCCTTGTATGGCCGTCACTATGGGAGCAGGGCGGATGGCTGGCGGGGGGCCCTTGTATGGCCGTCACTATAGGAGCGGGGGCCAATGGCTGGTGGGGTCCATGTATGGCCGTCACTATGGGAGCGGGGGACGATGGCTGGCGTGGCCCTTGTATGGCCGTCACTATGGGAGCAGGGGCCAATGGCTGGTGGGGGCCCTTGTATGGCCCGTCACTATGGGAGCAGGGGCCGATGGCTGGGCGGGGGCCCTTGTATGGCCGTCACTATGGGAGCGGGGGACGATGGCTGGCGGGGGGCCCTTGTATGGCCGTCACTATGGGAGCAGGGGCCGATGGCTGGCGGGGGCCCTTGTATGGCCATCACTACGGGAGCGGGGGGACGATGGCTGGCGGGGACCCTTGTATGGCCGTCACTATGGAGCGGGGGACGATGGCTGGCGGGGGCCCTTGTATGCCGTCACTATGGGAGCGGGGGACGATGGCTGGCGGGGACCCTTGTATGGCCGTCACTATGGGAGCGGGGGACGATGGCTGGCGGGGGGCCCTTGTATGGCCGTCACTATGGGAGTGGGGGACGATGGCTGGCGGGGGCCCTTGTATGGCCGTCACTATGGGAGCGGGGGACGATGGCTGGCGGGAGCCCTTGTATGGCCGTCACTATGGGAGCAGGGGCCGATGGCTGGTGGGGCCCTTGTATGGCCGTCACTATAGGAGCGGGGGCCAATGGCTGGTGGGGTCCATGTATGGCCGTCACTATGGGAGCGGGGGACGATGGCTGGCGGGGCCCTTGTATGGCCGTCACTATGGGAGCAGGGGCCGATGGCTGGCGGGGGCCCTTGTATGGCCGTCACTATAGGAGCGGGGGCCAATGGCTGGTGGGGTCCATGTATGGCCGTCACTATGGGAGCGGGGGACGATGGCTGGCGGGGCCCTTGTATGGCCGTCACTATGGGAGCAGGGGCCGATGGCTGGCGGGGGCCCTTGTATGGCCGTCACTATGGGAGCGGGGGACGATGGCTGGTGGGGGCCCTTGTATGGCCGTCACTATGGGAGCGGGGGACGATGGCTGGCGGGGGCCCTTGTATGGCCGTCACTATGGGAGCAGGGGCCGATGGCTGGCGGGGCCCTTGTATGGCCGTCACTATGGGAGTGGGGGACGATGGCTGACGGGGGCCCTTGTATGGCCGTCACTATGGGAGCGGGGCCGATGGCTGGCGGGGGCCCTTGTATGGCCGTCACTATAGGAGCGGGGGCCAATGGCTGGTGGGGTCCATGTATGGCCGTCACTATGGTAGCAGGGGCCGATGGCTGGCGGGGGCCCTTGTATGGCCGTCACTATGGGAGCGGGGGACGATGGCTGGCGGGGGCCCTTGTATGGCCGTCACTATGGGAGCAGGGGCGGATGGCTGGCGGGGGCCCTTGTATGGCCTTCACTATAGGAGCGGGGGCCAATGGCTGGTGGGGTCCATGTATGACCGTCACTATGGGAGCGGGGGACGATGGCTGGCGGGGCCCTTGTATGGCCGTCACTATGGGAGCAGGGGCCAATGGCTGGTGGGGGCCCTTGTATGGCCGTCACTATGGGAGCAGGGGCCGATGGCTGGCGGGGGCCCTTGTATGGCCGTCACTATGGGAGCGGGGGACGATGGCTGGCGGGGGCCCTTGTATGGCCGTCACTATGGGAGCGGGGGCCGATGGCTGGCGGGGGCCCTTGTATGGCCGTCACTATGGGAGCGGTGGCCGATGGCTGGCAGGGGCCCTTGTTTGGCCGTCACTATGGGAGCGGGGGACGATGGCTGGCGGGGCCCTTGTATGGCCGTCACTATGGGAGCAGGGGCCGATGGCTGGCGGGGGCCCTTGTATGGCCGTCACTATGGGAGCGGGGGACGATGGCTGGCAGGGGCCCTTGTTTCGCCGTCACTATGGGAGCGGGGGACGATTGCTGGCGGGGGCCCTTGTATGGCCGTCACTATGGGAGCAGGGGCCGATGGCTGGCGGGGCCCTTGTATGGCCGTCACTACGGGAGTGGGGGACGATGGCTGGCGGGGGCCCTTGTATGGCCGTCACTATGGGAGCGGGGGACGATGGCTGGCGGGGGCCCTTGTATGGCCGTCACTATAGGAGCGGGGGCCAATGGCTGGTGGGGTCCATGTATGGCCGTCACTATGGGAGCAGGGGCCGATGGCTGGCGGGGGCCCTTTTATGGCCGTCACTATGGGAGCAGGGGCCAATGGCTGGCGGGGGCCCTTGTATGGCCGTCACTATGGGAGCGGGGGACGATGGCTGGCGGGGCCCTTGTATGGCCGTCACTATGGGAGCAGGGGCCGATGGCTGGCGGGGGCCCTTGTATGGCCGTCACTATGGGAGCGGGGGCCGATGGCTGGCGGGGGCTCTTGTATGGCCGTCACTATGGGAGCGGGGGACGATGGCTGGCGGGGCCCTTGTATGGCCGTCACTATGGGAGCAGGGGCCGATGGCTGGGGGGGGCCCTTGTATGGCCGTCACTATGGGAGCGGGGGACGATGGCTGGTGGGGGCCCTTGTATGGCCATCACTATGGGAGCGGGGGACGATGGCTGGCGAGGGCCCTCTTATGGCCGTCACTATGGGAGCAGGGGCCGATGGCTGGCGGGGGCCCTTGTATGGCCGTCACTATGGGAGCGGGGGACGATGGCTGGCGGGGCCCTTGTATGGCCGTCACTATGGGAGCAGGGGCCGATGGCTGGCGGGGGCCCTTGTATGGCCGTCACTATGGGAGCGGGGGACGATGGCTGGCGGGGGCCCTTGTATGGCCGTCACTATGGGAGCGGGGGACGATGGCTGGCGGGGGCCCTTGTATGGCCGTCACTATAGAAGCGGGGGACGATGGCTGGCGGGGGCCCTTGTATGGCCGTCACTATGGGAGCGGGGGACGATGGCTGGCGGGGGCCCTTGTATGGCCGTCACTATGGGAGCAGGGGCCGATGGCTGGCGGGGGCCCTTGTATGGCCGTCACTATGGGAGCGGGGGACGATGGCTGGCGGGGCCCTTGTATGGCCGTCACTATGGGAGCAGGGGCCGATGGCTGGCGGGGGCCCTTGTATGGCCGTCACTATGGGAGCGGGGGACGATGGCTGGCGAGGCCCTTGTATGGCCGTCACTATGGGAGCACGGGCCGGTGGCTGGCGGGGGCCCTTGTATGGCCGTCACTATGGGAGCGGGGGACGATGGCTGGCGGGGGCCCTTGTATGGCCGTCACTATGGGAGCGGGGGACGATGGCTGGCGGGGGGCCCTTGTATAGCCGTCACTATGGGAGCAGAGGCCGATGGCTGGCGGGAGCCCTTGTATGACCGTCACTATGGGAGCGGGGGCCAATGGCTGGTGGGGCCCTTGTATGGCCGTCACTATAGGAGCAGGGGCCGATGGCTGGCGGGAGCCCTTGTATGGCCGTCACTATGGGAGCAGGGGCCGATGGCTGGTGCGGCCCTTGTATGGCCGTCACTATAGGAGCGGGGGCCAATGGCTGGTGGGGTCCATGTATGGCCGTCACTATGGGAGCAGGGGACGATGGCTGGCGGGGGCCCTTGTATGGCCGTCACTATGGGAGCAGGGGCGGATGGCTGGCGGGGGCCCTTGTATGGCCGTCACTATAGGTGCGGGGGCCAATGGCTGGTGGGGTCCATGTATGGCCGTCACTATGGGAGCAGGGGCCGATGGCTGGTGGGGCCCTTGTATGGCCGTCACTATAGGAGCGGGGGCCAATGGCTGGCGGGGGCCCTTGTATGGCCGTCACTATGGGAGCGGGGGACGATGGCTGGCGGGGGCCCTTGTATGGCCGTCACTATGGGAGCAGGGGCGGATGGCTGGCGGGGGCCCTTGTATGGCCGTCACTATAGGAGCGGGGGCCAATGGCTGGTGGGGTCCATGTATGGCCGTCACTATGGGAGCGGGGGACGATGGCTGGCGGGGCCCTTGTATGGCCGTCACTATGGGAGCAGGGGCCAATGGCTGGTGGGGGCCCTTGTATGGCCGTCACTATGGGAGCAGGGGCCGATGGCTGGCGGAGGCCCTTGTATGGCCGTCACTATGGGAGCGGGGGACGATGGCTGGCGGGGCCCTTGTATGGCCGTCACTATGGGAGCAGGGGCCAATGGCTGGCGGGGGCCCTTGTATGGCCGTCACTATGGGAGCGGGGGACGATGGCTGGCGAGGCCCTTGTATGGCCGTCACTATGGGAGCAGGGGCCGATGGCTGGCGGGGGCCCTTGTATGGCCGTCACTATGGGAGCGGGGGACGATGGCTGGCGGGGGCCCTTGTATGGCCGTCACTATGGGAGCGGGGGACAATGGCTGGTGGGGGCCCTTGTATGGCCGTCACTATAGGAGCGGGGGCCGATGGCTGGCGGGAGCCCTTGTATGGCCGTCACTATGGGAGCGGGGGACAATGGCTGGTGGGGCCCTTGTATGGCCGTCACTATAGGAGCAGGGGCCGATGGCTGGCGGGAGCCCTTGTATGGCCGTCACTATGGGAGCAGGGGCCGATGGCTGGTGGGGCCCTTGTATGGCCGTCACTATAGGAGCGGGGGCCAATGGCTGGTGGGGTCCATGTATGGCCGTCACTATGGGAGCAGGGGCCAATGGCTGGCGGGGGCCCTTGTATGGCCGTCACTATGGGAGCAGGGGCCGATGGCTGGTGGGGCCCTTGTATGGCCGTCACTATAGGAGCGGGGGCCAATGGCTGGTGGGGTCCATGTATGGCCGTCACTATGGGAGCAGGGGCCGATGGCTGGCGGGAGCCCTTGTATGGCCGTCACTATGGGAGCAGGGGCCGATGGCTGGTGGGGCCCTTGTATGGCCATCACTATAGGAGCGGGGGCCAATGGCTGGTGGGGTCCATGTATGGCCGTCACTATGGGAGCGGGGGACGATGGCTGGCGGGGCCCTTGTATGGCCGTCAGTATGGGAGCAGGGGCCGATGGCTGGCGGGGCCCTTGTATGGCCGTCACTATGGGAGGAGGGGCCGATGGCTGGCGGGGGCCCTTGTATGGCCGTCACTATGGGAGCAGGGGCCGATGGCTGGTAAGGGCCCTTGTATGGCCGTCACTATGGGAGCAGGGGCCGATGGATGGCGGGGGCCCTTGTATGGCCGTCACTATGGGAGCGGGGGACGATGGCTGGCGGGGGCCCTTGTATGGCCGTCACTATGGGAGCAGGGGCGGTTGGCTGGCGGGGGCCCTTGTATGGCCGTCACTATAGGAGCGGGGGCCAATGGCTGGTGGGGTCCATGTATGGCCGTCACTATGGGAGCGGGGGACGATGGCTGGCGGGGGCCCTTGTATGGCCGTCACTATGGGAGCAGGGGCCGATGGCTGGCGGGAGCCCTTGTATGGCCGTCACTATGAGAGCGGGGGCCAATGGCTGGTGGGGCCCTTGTATGGCCGTCACTATAGGAGCAGGGGCCGATGGCTGGCGGGAGCCCTTGTATGGCCGTCACTATGGGAGCAGGGGCCGATGGCTGGTGGGGCCCTTGTATGGCCGTCACAATAGGAGCGGGGGCCAATGGCTGGTGGGGTCCATGTATGGCGGTCACTATGGGAGCGGGGGACGATGGCTGGCGGGGCCCTTGTATGGCCGTCACTATGGGAGCAGGGGCCGATGGCTGGCGGGGCCCTTGTATGGCCGTCACTATGGGAGCAGGGGCCGATGGCTGGCGGGGGCCCTTGTATGGCCGTCACTATGGGAGCAGGGGCCGATGGCTGGTGGGGGCCCTTGTATGGCCGTCACTATGGGAGCAGGGGCCGATGGCTGGCGGGGGCCCTTGTATGGCCGTCACTATGGGAGCGGGGGACGATGGCTGGCGGGGGCCCTTGTATGGCCGTCACTATGGGAGCAGGGGCGGATGGCTGGCGGGGGCCCTTGTATGGCCGTCACTATGGGAGCAGGGGCCGATGGCTGGCGGGGGCCCTTGTATGGCCGTCACTATGGGAGCGGGGGACGATGGCTGGCGGGGGCCCTTGTATGGCCGTCACTATGGGAGCAGGGGCCGATGGCTGGCGGGGGCCCTTGTATGGCCGTCACTATGGGAGCGGGGGACGATGGCTGGCGAGGCCCTTGTATGGCCGTCACTATGGGAGCAGGGGCCGATGGCTGGCGGGGGCCCTTGTATGGCCGTCACTATGGGAGCGGGGGACGATGGCTGGCGGGGGCCCTTGTATGGCCGTCACTATGGGAGCGGGGGACGATGGCTGGCGGGGGCCCTTGTATGGCCGTCACTATGGGAGCAGGGGCCGATGGCTGGCGGGAGCCCTTGTATGACCGTCACTATGGGAGCGGGGGCCAATGGCTGGTGGGGCCCTTGTATGGCCGTCACTATAGGAGCAGGGGCCGATGGCTGGCGGGAGCCCTTGTATGGCCGTCACTATGGGAGCAGGGGCCGATGGCTGGCGGGGGTCCATGTATGGCCGTCACTATAGGAGCGGGGGCCAATGGCTGGTGGGGTCCATGTATGGCCGTCACTATGGGAGCAGGGGCCGATGGCTGGCGGGGGCCCTTGTATGGCCGTCACTATGGGAGCGGGGGACGATGGCTGGCGGGGGCCCTTGTATGGCCGTCACTATGGGAGCAGGGGCGGATGGCTGGCGGGGGCCCTTGTATGGCCGTCACTATAGGAGCGGGGGCCAATGGCTGGTGGGGTCCATGTATGGCCGTCACTATGGGAGCAGGGGCCAATGGCTGGTGGGGGCCCTTGTATGGCCGTCACTATGGAAGCAGGGGCCGATGGCTGGCGGGGGCCCTTGTATGGCCGTCACTATGGGAGCGGGGAACGATGGCTGGCGGGGCCCTTGTATGGCCGTCACTATGGGAGCAGGGGCCGATGGCTGGCGGGGGCCCTTGTATGGCCGTCACTATGGGAGCGGGGGACGATGGCTGGCGGGGGCCCTTGTATGGCCGTCACTATGGGAGCGGGGGCCGATGGCTGGCGGGGGCCCTTGTATGGCCGTCACTATGGGAGCGGGGGCCGATGGCTGGCGGGGGCCCTTGTATGGCCGTCACTATGGGAGCGGGGGACGATGGCTGGCGGGGGCCCTTGTATGGCCGTCACTATGGGAGCGGGGGACGATGGCTGGCGGGGGCCCTTGTATGGCCATCACTATGGGAGCAGGGGCGGATGGCTGGCGGGGGCCCTTGTATGACCGTCACTATAGGAGCGGGGGCCAATGGCTGGTGGGGTCCATGTATGGCCGTCACTATGGGAGCGGGGGACGATGGCTGGCGGGGCCCTTGTATGGCCGTCACTATGGGAGCAGGGGCCGATGGCTGGCGGGGGCCCTTGTATGGCCGTCACTATGGGAGCAGGGGCGGATGGCTGGCGGGGGCCCTTGTATGGCCGTCACTATAGGAGCGGGGGCCAATGGCTGGTGGGGTCCATGTATGGCCGTCACTATGGGAGCGGGGGACGATGGCTGGCGGGGCCCTTGTATGGCCGTCACTATGGGAGCAGGGGCCAATGGCTGGTGGAGGCCCTTGTATGGCCGTCACTATGGGAGCAGGGGCCGATGGCTGGCGGGGGCCCTTGTATGGCCGTCACTATGGGAGCGGGGGACGATGGCTGGCGGGGCCCTTGTATGGCCGTCACTATGGGAGCAGGGGCCAATGGCTGGCGGGGGCCCTTGTATGGCCGTCACTATGGGAGCGGGGGACGATGGCTGGCGAGGCCCTTGTATGGCCGTCACTATGGGAGCAGGGGCCGATGGCTGGCGGGGGCCCTTGTATGGCCGTCACTATGGGAGCGGGGGACGATGGCTGGCGGGGGCCCTTGTATGGCCGTCACTATGGGAGCGGGGGACGATGGCTGGCGGGAGCCCTTGTATGGCCGTCACTATGGGAGCGGGGGCCGATGGCTGGCGGGAGCCCTTGTATGGCCGTCACTATGGGAGCGGGGGCCGATGGCTGGCGGGAGCCCTTTTATGGCCGTCACTATGGGAGCGGGGGCCAATGGCTGGTGGGGCCCTTGTATGGCCGTCACTATAGGAGCAGGGGCCGATGGCTGGCGGGAGCCCTTGTATGGCCGTCACTATGGGAGTGGGGGCCGATGGCTGGTGGGGCCCTTGTATGGCCGTCACTATAGGAGCGGGGGCCAATGGCTGGTGGGGTCCATGTATGGCCGTCACTATGGGAGCAGGGGCCAATGGCTGGCGGGGGCCCTTGTATGGCCGTCACTATGGGAGCGGGGGACGATGGCTGGCGGGGGCCCTTGTATGGCCGTCACTATGGGAGCAGGGGCGGATGGCTGGCGGGGGCCCTTGTATGGCCGTCACTATAGGAGCGGGGGCCAATGGCTGGTGGGGTCCATGTATGGCCGTCACTATGGGAGCAGGGGCCAATGGCTGGTGGGGGCCCTTGTATGGCCGTCACTATGGAAGCAGGGGCCGATGGCTGGCGGGGGCCCTTGTATGGCCGTCACTATGGGAGCGGGGAACGATGGCTGGCGGGGCCCTTGTATGGCCGTCACTATGGGAGCAGGGGCCGATGGCTGGCGGGGGCCCTTGTATGGCCGTCACTATGGGAGCGGGGGACGATGGCTGGCGGGGGCCCTTGTATGGCCGTCACTATGGGAGCGGGGGCCGATGGCTGGCGGGGGCCCTTGTATGGCCGTCACTATGGGAGCGGGGGCCGATGGCTGGCGGGGGCCCTTGTATGGCCGTCACTATGGAGCGGGGGACGATGGCTGGCGGGGCCCTTGTATGGCCGTCACTATGGGAGCAGGGGCCGATGGCTGGCGGGGGCCCTTGTATGGCCGTCACTATGGGAGCGGGGGACGATGGCTGGCGGGGGCCCTTGTATGGCCGTCACTATGGGAGCGGGGGACGATGGCTGGCGGGGGCCCTTGTATGGCCGTCACTATGGGAGCGGGGGCCGATGGCTGGCGGGGCCCTTGTATGGCCGTCACTATGGGAGTGGGGGACGATGGCTGGCGGGGGCCCTTGTATGGCCGTCACTATGGGAGCGGGGGACGATGGCTGGCGGGGGCCCTTGTATGGCCGTCACTATGGTAGCAGGGGCCGATGGCTGGCGGGGGCCCTTGTATGGCCGTCACTATGGGAGCGGGGGACGATGGCTGGCGGGGGGCCCTTGTATGGCCGTCACTATGGGAGCAGGGGCGGATGGCTGGCGGGGGCCCTTGTATGGCCGTCACTATAGGAGCGGGGGCCAATGGCTGGTGGGGTCCATGTATGGCCGTCACTATGGGAGCGGGGGACGATGGCTGGCGGGGGCCCTTGTATGGCCGTCACTATGGGAGCAGGGGCCAATGGCTGGTGGGGGCCCTTGTATGGCCGTCACTATGGGAGCAGGGGCCGATGGCTGGCGGGGGCCCTTGTATGGCCGTCACTATGGGAGCGGGGGACGATGGCTGGCGGGGGCCCTTGTATGGCCGTCACTATGGGAGCGGGGGCCGATGGCTGGCGGGGGCCCTTGTATGGCCGTCACTATGGGAGCAGGGGCCGATGGCTGGCGGGGGCCCTTGTATGGCCGTCACTATGGGAGCGGGGGACGATGGCTGGCGGGGCCCTTGTATGGCCGTCACTATGGGAGCAGGGGCCGATGGCTGGCGGGGGCCCTTGTATGGCCGTCACTATGGGAGCGGGGGACGATGGCTGGCGGGGGCCCTTGTATGGCCGTCACTATGGGAGCGGGGGCCGATGGCTGGCGGGGCCCTTGTATGGCCGTCACTATGGGAGTGGGGGACGATGGCTGGCGGGGGCCCTTGTATGGCCGTCACTATGGGAGCGGGGGACGATGGCTGGCGGGGGCCCTTGTATGGCCGTCACTATAGGAGCGGGGGCCAATGGCTGGTGGGGTCCATGTATGGCCGTCACTATGGGAGCAGGGGCCGATGGCTGGCGGGGGCCCTTTTATGGCCGTCACTATGGGAGCAGGGGCCAATGGCTGGCGGGGGCCCTTGTATGGCCGTCACTATGGGAGCGGGGGACGATGGCTGGCGGGGCCCTTGTATGGCCGTCACTATGGGAGCAGGGGCCGATGGCTGGCGGGGGCCCTTGTATGGCCGTCACTATGGGAGCGGGGGCCGATGGCTGGCGGGGGCCCTTGTATGGCCGTCACTATGGGAGCGGGGGACGATGGCTGGTGGGGGCCCTTGTATGGCCGTCACTATGGGAGCGGGGGACGATGGCTGGCGGGGGCCCTTGTATGGCCGTCACTATGGGAGCAGGGGCCAATGGCTGGCGGGGGCCCTTGTATGGCCGTCACTATGGGAGCGGGGGACGATGGCTGGCGGGGCCCTTGTATGGCCGTCACTATGGGAGCAGGGGCCGATGGCTGGCGGGGCCCTTGTATGGCCGTCACTATGGGAGTGGGGGACGATGGCTGGCGGGGGCCCTTGTATGGCCGTCACTATGGGAGCGGGGGACGATGGCTGGCGGGGCCCTTGTATGGCCGTCACTATGGGAGCAGGGGCCGATGGCTGGCGGGGGCCCTTGTATGGCCGTCACTATGGGAGCGGGGGACGATGTCCGGCGGGGGCCCTTGTATGGCCGTCACTATGGGAGCGGGGGACGATGGCTGGCGGGGGCCCTTGTATGGCCGTCACTATGGGAGCAGGGGCCGATGGCTGGCGGGAGCCCTTGTATGGCCGTCACTATGAGAGCGGGGGCCAATGGCTGGTGGGGCCCTTGTATGGCCGTCACTATAGGAGCAGGGGCTGATGGCTGGCGGGAGCCCTTGTATGGCCGTCACTATAGGAGCGGGGGCCAATGGCTGGTGGGGTCCATGTATGGCGGTCACTATGGGAGCGGGGGACGATGGCTGGCGGGGCCCTTGTATGGCCGTCACTATGGGAGCAGGGGCCGATGGCTGGCGGGGCCCTTGTATGGCCGTCACTATGGGAGCAGGGGCCGATGGCTGGCGGGGGCCCTTGTATGGCCGTCACTATGGGAGCATGGGCCGATGGCTGGTGGGGGCCCTTGTATGGCCGTCACTATGGGAGCAGGGGCCGATGGCTGGCGGGGGCCCTTGTATGGCCGTCACTATGGGAGCGGGGGACGATGGCTGGCGGGGGCCCTTGTATGGCCGTCACTATGGGAGCAGGGGCGGATGGCTGGCGGGGGCCCTTGTATGGCCGTCACTATAGGAGCGGGGGCCAATGGCTGGTGGGGTCCATGTATGGCCGTCACTATGGGAGCGGGGGACGATGGCTGGCGGGGCCCTTGTATGGCCATCACTATGGGAGTAGGGGCCAATGGCTGGTGGGGGCCCTTGTATGGCCGTCACTATGGGAGCAGGGGCCGATGGCTGGCGGGGGCCCTTGTATGGCCGTCACTATGGGAGCGGGGGACGATGGCTGGCGGGGCCCTTGTATGGCCGTCACTATGGGAGCATGGGCCGATGGCTGGCAGGGGCCCTTGTATGGCCGTCACTATGGGAGCGGGGGACGATGGCTGGCGGGGGCCCTTGTATGGCCGTCACTATGGGAGCGGGGGACGATGGCTGGCGGGGGCCCTTGTATGGCCGTCACTATGGGAGTGGGGGACGATGGCTGGCGGGGGCCCTTGTATGGCCGTCACTATGGGAGCGGGGGACGATGGCTGGCGGGAGCCCTTGTATGGCCGTCACTAAGGAAGCAGGGACCGATGGCTGGTGGGGCCCTTGTATGGCCGTCACTATAGGAGCGGGGGCCAATGGCTGGTGGGGTCCATGTATGGCCGTCACTATGGGAGCGGGGGACGATGGCTGGTGGGGGCCCTTGTATGGCCGTCACTATGGGAGCAGGGGCCGGTGGCTGGCGGGGGCCCTTGTATGGCCGTCACTATGGGAGCGGGGGATGATGACTGGCGGGGGCCCTTGTATGGCCGTCACTATGGGAGCAGGGGCGGATGGCTGGCGGGTGCCCTTGTATGGCCGTCACTATAGGAGCGGGGGCCAATGGCTGGTGGGGTCCATGTATGGCCGTCACTATGGGAGCGGGGGACGATGGCTGGCGGGGCCCTTGTATGGCCGTCACTATGGGAGCAGGGGCCAATGGCTGGTGGGGGCCCTTGTATGGCCGTCACTATGGGAGCAGGGGCCGATGGCTGGCGGGGGCCCTTGTATGGCCGTCACTATGGGAGCGGGGGACGATGGCTGGCGGGGCCCTTGTATGGCCGTCACTATGGGAGCAGGGGCCGATGGCTGGCGGGGGCCCTTGTATGGCCATCACTATGGGAGCGGGGGACGATGGCTGGCGGGGCCCTTGTATGGCCGTCACTATGGGAGCAGGGGCCGATGGCTGGCGGGAGCCCTTGTATGGCCGTCACTATGGGAGCAGGGGCCGATGGCTGGCGGGGGCCCTTGTATGGCCGTCACTATGGGAGCAGGGGCCGATGGCTGGTGGGGCCCTTGTATGGCCGTCACTATAGGAGCGGGGGCCAATGGCTGGTGGGGTCCATGTATGGCCATCACTATGGGAGCGGGGGACGATGGCTGGCGGGGCCCTTGTATGGCCGTCACTATGGGAGCAGGGGCCGATGGCTGGCGGGGGCCCTTGTATGGCCGTCACTATAGGAGCGGGGGCCAATGGCTGGTGGGGTCCATGTATGGCCGTCACTATGGGAGCGGGGGACGATGGCTGGCGGGGCCCTTGTATGGCCGTCACTATGGGAGCAGGGGCCGATGGCTGGTGGGAGCCCTTGTATGGCCATCACTATGGGAGCAGGGGCCGATGGCTGGCGGGGGCCCTTGTATGGCCGTCACTATGGGAGCAGGGGCCGATGGCTGGCGGGGGCCCTTGTATGGCCGTCACTATGGGAGCGGGGGACGATGGCTGGTGGGGGCCCTTGTATGGCCGTCACTATGGGAGCGGGGGCCAATGGCTGGTGGGGTCCATGTATGGCCGTCACTATGGGAGCGGGGGACGACGGCTGGCGGGGCCCTTGTATGGCCGTCACTATGGGAGCAGGGGCCGATGGCTGGCGGGGGCCCTTGTATGGCCGTCACTATAGGAGCGGGGGCCAATGGCTGGTGGGGTCCATGTATGGCCGTCACTATGGGAGCGGGGGACGATGGCTGGCGGGGCCCTTGTATGGCCGTCACTATGGGAGCAGGGGCCGATGGCTGGCGGGGGCCCTTGTATGGCCGTCACTATGGGAGCGGGGGACGATGGCTGGCGGGGGCCCTTGTATGGCCGTCACTATGGGAGCAGGGGCCGATGGCTGGTGGGGGCCCTTGTATGGCCGTCACTATGGGAGCAGGGGCCGATGGCTGGCGGGGGCCCTTGTATGGCCGTCACTATGGGAGCGGGGGACGATGGCTGGCGGGGGCCCTTGTATGGCCGTCACTATGGGAGCAGGGGCGGATGGCTGGCGGGGGCCCTTGTATGGCCGTCACTATAGGAGCGGGGGCCAATGGCTGGTGGGGTCCATGTATGGCCGTCACTATGGGAGCGGGGGACGATGGCTGGCGGGGCCCTTGTATGGCCGTCACTATGGGAGCAGGGGCCGATGGCTGGTGGGGGCCCTTGTATGGCCGTCACTATGGGAGCAGGGGCCGATGGCTGGCGGGGGCCCTTGTATGGCCGTCACTATGGGAGCGGGGGACGATGGCTGGCGGGGGCCCTTGTATGGCCGTCACTATGGGAGCAGGGGCGGATGGCTGGCGGGGGCCCTTGTATGGCCGTCACTATGGGAGCAGGGGCCGATGGCTGGCGGGGGCCCTTGTATGGCCGTCACTATGGGAGCGGGGGACGATGGCTGGCGGGGCCCTTGTATGGCCGTCACTATGGGAGCAGGGGCCGATGGCTGGCGGGGGCCCTTGTATGGCCGTCACTATGGGAGCGGGGGACGATGGCTGGCGAGGCCCTTGTATGGCCGTCACTATGGGAGCAGGGGCCGATGGCTGGCGGGGGCCCTTGTATGGCCGTCACTATGGGAGCGGGGGACGATGGCTGGCGGGGGCCCTTGTATGGCCGTCACTATGGGAGCGGGGGACGATGGCTGGCGGGGGCCCTTGTATGGCCGTCACTATGGGAGCAGGGGCCGATGGCTGGCGGGAGCCCTTGTATGACCGTCACTATGGGAGCGGGGGCCAATGGCTGGTGGGGCCCTTGTATGGCCGTCACTATAGGAGCAGGGGCCGATGGCTGGCGGGAGCCCTTGTATGGCCGTCACTATGGGAGCAGGGGCCGATGGCTGGCGGGGGTCCATGTATGGCCGTCACTATAGGAGCGGGGGCCAATGGCTGGTGGGGTCCATGTATGGCCGTCACTATGGGAGCAGGGGCCGATGGCTGGCGGGGGCCCTTGTATGGCCGTCACTATGGGAGCGGGGGACGATGGCTGGCGGGGGCCCTTGTATGGCCGTCACTATGGGAGCAGGGGCGGATGGCTGGCGGGGGGCCCTTGTATGGCCGTCACTATAGGAGCGGGGGCCAATGGCTGGTGGGGTCCATGTATGGCCGTCACTATGGGAGCAGGGGCCAATGGCTGGTGGGGGCCCTTGTATGGCCGTCACTATGGAAGCAGGGGCCGATGGCTGGCGGGGGCCCTTGTATGGCCGTCACTATGGGAGCGGGGAACGATGGCTGGCGGGGCCCTTGTATGGCCGTCACTATGGGAGCAGGGGCCGATGGCTGGCGGGGGCCCTTGTATGGCCGTCACTATGGGAGCGGGGGACGATGGCTGGCGGGGGCCCTTGTATGGCCGTCACTATGGGAGCGGGGGACGATGGCTGGCGGGGGCCCTTGTATGGCCGTCACTATGGGAGCGGGGGCCGATGGCTGGCGGGGGCCCTTGTATGGCCGTCACTATAGGAGCGGGGGCCAATGGCTGGTGGGGTCCATGTATGGCCGTCACTATGGGAGCGGGGGACGATGGCTGGCGGGGCCCTTGTATGGCCGTCACTATGGGAGCAGGGGCCGATGGCTGGCGGGGGCCCTTGTATGGCCGTCACTATGGGAGCAGGGGCGGATGGCTGGCGGGGGCCCTTGTATGGCCGTCACTATAGGAGCGGGGGCCAATGGCTGGTGGGGTCCATGTATGGCCGTCACTATGGGAGCGGGGGACGATGGCTGGCGGGGCCCTTGTATGGCCGTCACTATGGGAGCAGGGGCCAATGGCTGGTGGGGGCCCTTGTATGGCCGTCACTATGGGAGCAGGGGCCGATGGCTGGCGGGGGCCCTTGTATGGCCGTCACTATGGGAGCGGGGGACGATGGCTGGCGGGGCCCTTGTATGGCCGTCACTATGGGAGCAGGGGCCAATGGCTGGCGGGGGCCCTTGTATGGCCGTCACTATGGGAGCGGGGGACGATGGCTGGCGAGGCCCTTGTATGGCCGTCACTATGGGAGCAGGGGCCGATGGCTGGCGGGGGCCCTTGTATGGCCGTCACTATGGGAGCGGGGGACGATGGCTGGCGGGGGCCCTTGTATGGCCGTCACTATGGGAGCGGGGGACGATGGCTGGCGGGGGCCCTTGTATGGCCGTCACTATGGGAGCGGGGGCCGATGGCTGGCGGGAGCCCTTGTATGGCCGTCACTATGGGAGCGGGGGCCGATGGCTGGCGGGAGCCCTTTTATGGCCGTCACTATGGGAGCGGGGGCCAATGGCTGGTGGGGCCCTTGTATGGCCGTCACTATAGGAGCAGGGGCCGATGGCTGGCGGGAGCCCTTGTATGGCCGTCACTATGGGAGCAGGGGCCGATGGCTGGTGGGGCCCTTGTATGGCCGTCACTATAGGAGCGGGGGCCAATGGCTGGTGGGGTCCATGTATGGCCGTCACTATGGGAGCAGGGGCCAATGGCTGGCGGGGGCCCTTGTATGGCCGTCACTATGGAAGCAGGGGCCGATGGCTGGCGGGGGCCCTTGTATGGCCGTCACTATGGGAGCGGGGAACGATGGCTGGCGGGGGCCCTTGTATGGCCGTCACTATGGGAGCAGGGGCCAATGGCTGGTGGGGGCCCTTGTATGGCCGTCACTATGGAAGCAGGGGCCGATGGCTGGCGGGGGCCCTTGTATGGCCGTCACTATGGGAGCGGGGAACGATGGCTGGCGGGGCCCTTGTATGGCCGTCACTATGGGAGCAGGGGCCGATGGCTGGCGGGGGCCCTTGTATGGCCGTCACTATGGGAGCGGGGGACGATGGCTGGCGGGGGCCCTTGTATGGCCGTCACTATGGGAGCGGGGGCCGATGGCTGGCGGGGGCCCTTGTATGGCCGTCACTATGGGAGCGGGGGCCGATGGCTGGCGGGGGCCCTTGTATGGCCGTCACTATGGGAGCGGGGGACGATGGCTGGCGGGGCCCTTGTATGGCCGTCACTATGGGAGCAGGGGCCGATGGCTGGCGGGGGCCCTTGTATGGCCGTCACTATGGGAGCGGGGGACGATGGCTGGCGGGGGCCCTTGTATGGCCGTCACTATGGGAGCGGGGGACGATGGCTGGCGGGGGCCCTTGTATGGCCGTCACTATGGGAGCGGGGGCCGATGGCTGGCGGGGCCCTTGTATGGCCGTCACTATGGGAGTGGGGGACGATGGCTGGCGGGGGCCCTTGTATGGCCGTCACTATGGGAGCGGGGGACGATGGCTGGCGGGGGCCCTTGTATGGCCGTCACTATGGTAGCAGGGGCCGATGGCTGGCGGGGGCCCTTGTATGGCCGTCACTATGGGAGCGGGGGACGATGGCTGGCGGGGGCCCTTGTATGGCCGTCACTATGGGAGCAGGGGCGGATGGCTGGCGGGGGCCCTTGTATGGCCGTCACTATAGGAGCGGGGGCCAATGGCTGGTGGGGTCCATGTATGGCCGTCACTATGGGAGCGGGGGACGATGGCTGGCGGGGCCCTTGTATGGCCGTCACTATGGGAGCAGGGGCCAATGGCTGGTGGGGGCCCTTGTATGGCCGTCACTATGGGAGCAGGGGCCGATGGCTGGCGGGGGCCCTTGTATGGCCGTCACTATGGGAGCGGGGGACGATGGCTGGCGGGGGCCCTTGTATGGCCGTCACTATGGGAGCGGGGGCCGATGGCTGGCGGGGGCCCTTGTATGGCCGTCACTATGGGAGCAGGGGCCGATGGCTGGCGGGGGCCCTTGTATGGCCGTCACTATGGGAGCGGGGGACGATGGCTGGCGGGGCCCTTGTATGGCCGTCACTATGGGAGCAGGGGCCGATGGCTGGCGGGGGCCCTTGTATGGCCGTCACTATGGGAGCGGGGGACGATGGCTGGCGGGGGCCCTTGTATGGCCGTCACTATGGGAGCAGGGGCCGATGGCTGGCGGGGCCCTTGTATGGCCGTCACTATGGGAGTGGGGGACGATGGCTGGCGGGGGCCCTTGTATGGCCGTCACTATGGGAGCGGGGGACGATGGCTGGCGGGGGCCCTTGTATGGCCGTCACTATAGGAGCGGGGGCCAATGGCTGGTGGGGTCCATGTATGGCCGTCACTATGGGAGCAGGGGCCGATGGCTGGCGGGGGCCCTTTTATGGCCGTCACTATGGGAGCAGGGGCCAATGGCTGGCGGGGGCCCTTGTATGGCCGTCACTATGGGAGCGGGGGACGATGGCTGGCGGGGCCCTTGTATGGCCGTCACTATGGGAGCAGGGGCCGATGGCTGGCGGGGGCCCTTGTATGGCCGTCACTATGGGAGCGGGGGCCGATGGCTGGCGGGGGCCCTTGTATGGCCGTCACTATGGGAGCGGGGGACGATGGCTGGCGGGGCCCTTGTATGGCCGTCACTATGGGAGCAGGGGCCGATGGCTGGCGGGGGCCCTTGTATGGCCGTCACTATGGGAGCGGGGGACGATGGCTGGTGGGGGCCCTTGTATGGCCGTCACTATGGGAGCGGGGGACGATGGCTGGCGGGGGCCCTTGTATGGCCGTCACTATGGGAGCAGGGGCCGATGGCTGGCGGGGGCCCTTGTATGGCCGTCACTATGGGAGCGGGGGACGATGGCTGGCGGGGCCCTTGTATGGCCGTCACTATGGGAGCAGGGGCCGATGGCTGGCGGGGCCCTTGTATGGCCGTCACTATGGGAGTGGGGGACGATGGCTGGCGGGGGCCCTTGTATGGCCGTCACTATGGGAGCGGGGGACGATGGCTGGCGGGGCCCTTGTATGGCCGTCACTATGGGAGCAGGGGCCGATGGCCGGCGGGGGCCCTTGTATGGCCGTCACTATGGGAGCGGGGGACGATGTCCGGCGGGGGCCCTTGTATGGCCGTCACTATGGGAGCGGGGGACGATGGCTGGCGGGGGCCCTTGTATGGCCGTCACTATGGGAGCAGGGGCCGATGGCTGGCGGGAGCCCTTGTATGGCCGTCACTATGAGAGCGGGGGCCAATGGCTGGTGGGGCCCTTGTATGGCCGTCACTATAGGAGCAGGGGCTGATGGCTGGCGGGAGCCCTTGTATGGCCGTCACTATAGGAGCGGGGGCCAATGGCTGGTGGGGTCCATGTATGGCGGTCACTATGGGAGCGGGGGACGATGGCTGGCGGGGCCCTTGTATGGCCGTCACTATGGGAGCAGGGGCCGATGGCTGGCGGGGCCCTTGTATGGCCGTCACTATGGGAGCAGGGGCCGATGGCTGGCGGGGGCCCTTGTATGGCCGTCACTATGGGAGCATGGGCCGATGGCTGGTGGGGGCCCTTGTATGGCCGTCACTATGGGAGCAGGGGCCGATGGCTGGCGGGGGCCCTTGTATGGCCGTCACTATGGGAGCGGGGGACGATGGCTGGCGGGGGCCCTTGTATGGCCGTCACTATGGGAGCAGGGGCGGATGGCTGGCGGGGGCCCTTGTATGGCCGTCACTATAGGAACGGGGGCCAATGGCTGGTGGGGTCCATGTATGGCCGTCACTATGGGAGCGGGGGACGATGGCTGGCGGGGCCCTTGTATGGCCATCACTATGGGAGCAGGGGCCAATGGCTGGTGGGGGCCCTTGTATGGCCGTCACTATGGGAGCAGGGGCCGATGGCTGGCGGGGGCCCTTGTATGGCCGTCACTATGGGAGCGGGGGACGATGGCTGGCGGGGCCCTTGTATGGCCGTCACTATGGGAGCATGGGCCGATGGCTGGCAGGGGCCCTTGTATGGCCGTCACTATGGGAGCGGGGGACGATGGCTGGCGGGGGCCCTTGTATGGCCGTCACTATGGGAGCGGGGGACGATGGCTGGCGGGGGCCCTTGTATGGCCGTCACTATGGGAGTGGGGGACGATGGCTGGCGGGGGCCCTTGTATGGCCGTCACTATGGGAGCGGGGGACGATGGCTGGCGGGAGCCCTTGTATGGCCGTCACTAAGGAAGCAGGGACCGATGGCTGGTGGGGCCCTTGTATGGCCGTCACTATAGGAGCGGGGGCCAATGGCTGGTGGGGTCCATGTATGGCCGTCACTATGGGAGCGGGGGACGATGGCTGGCGGGGCCCTTGTATGGCCGTCACTATGGGAGCAGGGGCCGATGGCTGGCGGGGGCCCTTGTATGGCCGTCACTATAGGAGCGGGGGCCAATGGCTGGTGGGGTCCGTGTATGGCCGTCACTATGGGAGCGGGGGACGATGGCTGGCGGGGCCCTTGTATGGCCGTCACTATGGGAGCAGGGGCCGATGGCTGGTGGGGGCCCTTGTATGGCCGTCACTATGGGAGCAGGGGCCGATGGCTGGCGGGGCCCTTGTATGGCCGTCACTATGGGAGCAGGGGCCGATGGCTGGCGGGGGCCCTTGTATGGCCGTCACTATGGGAGCGGGGGACGATGGCTGGCGGGGGCCCTTGTATGGCCGTCACTATGGGAGCAGGGGCCGATGGCTGGTGGGGGCCCTTGTATGGCCGTCACTATGGGAGCAGGGGCCGGTGGCTGGCGGGGGCCCTTGTATGGCCGTCACTATGGGAGCGGGGGATGATGACTGGCGGGGGCCCTTGTATGGCCGTCACTATGGGAGCAGGGGCGGATGGCTGGCGGGGGCCCTTGTATGGCCGTCACTATAGGAGCGGGGGCCAATGGCTGGTGGGGTCCATGTATGGCCGTCACTATGGGAGCGGGGGACGATGGCTGGCGGGGCCCTTGTATGGCCGTCACTATGGGAGCAGGGGCCAATGGCTGGTGGGGGCCCTTGTATGGCCGTCACTATGGGAGCAGGGGCCGATGGCTGGCGGGGGCCCTTGTATGGCCGTCACTATGGGAGCGGGGGACGATGGCTGGCGGGGCCCTTGTATGGCCGTCACTATGGGAGCAGGGGCCGATGGCTGGCGGGGGCCCTTGTATGGCCATCACTATGGGAGCGGGGGACGATGGCTGGCGGGGCCCTTGTATGGCCGTCACTATGGGAGCAGGGGCCGATGGCTGGCGGGAGCCCTTGTATGGCCGTCACTATGGGAGCAGGGGCCGATGGCTGGCGGGGGCCCTTGTATGGCCGTCACTATGGGAGCAGGGGCCGATGGCTGGTGGGGCCCTTGTATGGCCGTCACTATAGGAGCGGGGGCCAATGGCTGGTGGGGTCCATGTATGGCCATCACTATGGGAGCGGGGGACGATGGCTGGCGGGGCCCTTGTATGGCCGTCACTATGGGAGCAGGGGCCGATGGCTGGCGGGGGCCCTTGTATGGCCGTCACTATAGGAGCGGGGGCCAATGGCTGGTGGGGTCCATGTATGGCCGTCACTATGGGAGCGGGGGACGATGGCTGGCGGGGCCCTTGTATGGCCGTCACTATGGGAGCAGGGGCCGATGGCTGGTGGGAGCCCTTGTATGGCCATCACTATGGGAGCAGGGGCCGATGGCTGGCGGGGCCCTTGTATGGCCGTCACTATGGGAGCAGGGGCCGATGGCTGGCGGGGGCCCTTGTATGGCCGTCACTATGGGAGCAGGGGACGATGGCTGGTGGGGGCCCTTGTATGGCCGTCACTATGGGAGCGGGGGCCAATGGCTGGTGGGGTCCATGTATGGCCGTCACTATGGGAGCGGGGGACGACGGCTGGCGGGGCCCTTGTATGGCCGTCACTATGGGAGCAGGGGCCGATGGCTGGCGGGGGCCCTTGTATGGCCGTCACTATAGGAGCGGGGGCCAATGGCTGGTGGGGTCCATGTATGGCCGTCACTATGGGAGCGGGGGACGATGGCTGGCGGGGCCCTTGTATGGCCGTCACTATGGGAGCAGGGGCCGATGGCTGGCGGGGGCCCTTGTATGGCCGTCACTATGGGAGCGGGGGACGATGGCTGGCGGGGGCCCTTGTATGGCCGTCACTATGGGAGCAGGGGCCGATGGCTGGTGGGGGCCCTTGTATGGCCGTCACTATGGGAGCAGGGGCCGATGGCTGGCGGGGGCCCTTGTATGGCCGTCACTATGGGAGCGGGGGACGATGGCTGGCGGGGGCCCTTGTATGGCCGTCACTATGGGAGCAGGGGCGGATGGCTGGCGGGGGCCCTTGTATGGCCGTCACTATAGGAGCGGGGGCCAATGGCTGGTGGGGTCCATGTATGGCCGTCACTATGGGAGCGGGGGACGATGGCTGGCGGGGCCCTTGTATGGCCGTCACTATGGGAGCAGGGGCCGATGGCTGGTGGGGGCCCTTGTATGGCCGTCACTATGGGAGCAGGGGCCGATGGCTGGCGGGGGCCCTTGTATGGCCGTCACTATGGGAGCGGGGGACGATGGCTGGCGGGGCCCTTGTATGGCCGTCACTATGGGAGCAGGGGCCGATGGCTGGCGGGGGCCCTTGTATGGCCATCACTATGGGAGCGGGGGACGATGGCTGGCGGGAGCCCTTGTATGGCCGTCACTATGGGAGCAGGGGCCGATGGCTGGCGGGGGCCCTTGTATGGCCGTCACTATGGGAGCAGGGGCCGATGGCTGGTGGGGCCCTTGTATGGCCGTCACTATGGGAGCGGGGGACGATGGCTGGCGGGGCCCTTGTATGGCCGTCACTATGGGAGCGGGGGACGATGGCTGGCGGGGGCCCTTGTATGGCCGTCACTATGGGAGCGGGGGACGATGGCTGGCGGGGGCCCTTGTATGGCCGTCACTATGGGAGCAGGGGCGGATGGCTGGCGGGGGCCCTTGTATGGCCGTCACTATAGGAGCGGGGGCCAATGGCTGGTGGGGTCCATGTATGGCCGTCACTATGGGAGCGGGGGACGATGGCTGGCGGGGCCCTTGTATGGCCGTCACTATGGGAGCAGGGGCTGATGGCTGGTGGGGGCCCTTGTATGGCCGTCACTATGGGAGCGGGGGCCGATGGCTGGCGGGGGCCCTTGTATGGCCGTCACTATGGGAGCGGGGGACGATGGCTGGCGGGGCCCTTGTATGGCCGTCACTATGGGAGCAGGGGCCGATGGCTGGCGGGGGCCCTTGTATGGCCGTCACTATGGGAGCGGGGGACGATGGCTGGCGGGGGCCCTTGTATGGCCGTCACTATGGGAGCAGGGGCGGATGGCTGGCGGGGGCCCTTGTATGGCCGTCACTATAGGAGCGGGGGCCAATGGCTGGTGGGGTCCATGTATGGCCGTCACTATGGGAGCGGGGGACGATGGCTGGCGGGGCCCTTGTATGGCCGTCACTATGGGAGCAGGGGCCAATGGCTGGCGGGGGCCCTTGTATGGCCGTCACTATGGGAGCGGGGGACGATGGCTGGCGGGGCCCTTGTATGGCCGTCACTATGGGAGCAGGGGCCGATGGCTGGCGGGGGCCCTTGTATGGCCGTCACTATGGGAGCGGGGGACGATGGCTGGCGGGGCCCTTGTATGGCCGTCACTATGGGAGCAGGGGCCGATGGCTGGCGGGGGCCCTTGTATGGCCATCACTATGGGAGCGGGGGACGATGGCTGGCGGGAGCCCTTGTATGGCCGTCACTATGGGAGCAGGGGCCGATGGCTGGCGGGGGCCCTTGTATGGCCGTCACTATGGGAGCAGGGGCCGATGGCTGGTGGGGCCCTTGTATGGCCGTCACTATAGGAGCGGGGGCCAATGGCTGGTGGGGTCCATGTATGGCCGTCACTATGGGAGCGGGGGACGATGGCTGGCGGGGCCCTTGTATGGCCGTCACTATGGGAGCAGGGGCCGATGGCTGGTGGGGGCCCTTGTATGGCCGTCACTATGGGAGCAGGGGCCGATGGCTGGCGGGGCCCTTGTATGGCCGTCACTATGGGAGCAGGGGCCGATGGCTGGCGGGGGCCCTTGTATGGCCGTCACTATGGGAGCAGGGGCCGATGGCTGGCGGGGGCCCTTGTATGGCCGTCACTATGGGAGCGGGGGACGATGGCTGGCGGGGGCCCTTGTATGGCCGTCACTATGGGAGCGGGGGCCGATGGCTGGCGGGGGCCCTTGTATGGCCGTCACTATGGGAGCGGGGGACGATGGCTGGCGGGGCCCTTGTATGGCCGTCACTATGGGAGCAGGGGCCGATGGCTGGCGGGGGCCCTTGTATGGCCGTCACTATGGGAGCGGGGGACGATGGCTGGCGGGGGCCCTTGTATGGCCGTCACTATGGGAGCAGGGGCGGATGGCTGGCGGGGGCCCTTGTATGGCCGTCACTATAGGAGCGGGGGCCAATGGCTGGTGGGGTCCATGTATGGCCGTCACTATGGGAGCGGGGGACGATGGCTGGCGGGGCCCTTGTATGGCCGTCACTATGGGAGCGGGGGACGATGGCTGGCGGGGCCCTTGTATGGCCGTCACTATGGGAGCAGGGGCCGATGGCTGGCGGGGGCCCTTGTATGGCCGTCACTATGGGAGCGGGGGACGATGGCTGGCGGGGCCCTTGTATGGCCGTCACTATGGGAGCAGGGGCCGATGGCTGGCGGGGGCCCTTGTATGGCCATCACTATGGGAGCGGGGGACGATGGCTGGCGGGAGCCCTTGTATGGCCGTCACTATGGGAGCAGGGGCCGATGGCTGGCGGGGGCCCTTGTATGGCCGTCACTATGGGAGCAGGGGCCGATGGCTGGTGGGGTCCATGTATGGCCGTCACTATGGGAGCGGGGGACGATGGCTGGCGGGGCCCTTGTATGGCCGTCACTATGGGAGCAGGGGCCGATGGCTGGTGGGGGCCCTTGTATGGCCGTCACTATGGGAGCAGGGGCCGATGGCTGGCGGGGCCCTTGTATGGCCGTCACTATGGGAGCAGGGGCCGATGGCTGGCGGGGGCCCTTGTATGGCCGTCACTATGGGAGCAGGGGCCGATGGCTGGCGGGGGCCCTTGTATGGCCGTCACTATGGGAGCGGGGGACGATGGCTGGCGGGGGCCCTTGTATGGCCGTCACTATGGGAGCGGGGGACGATGGCTGGTGGGGGCCCTTGTATGGCCGTCACTATGGGAGCAGGGGCCGATGGCTGGCGGGGGCCCTTGTATGGCCGTCACTATGGGAGCGGGGGACGATGGCTGGCGGGGGCCCTTGTATGGCCGTCACTATGGGAGCGGGGGACGATGGCTGGCGGGGGCCCTTGTATGGCCGTCACTATGGGAGCAGGGGCCGATGGCTGGCGGGGGCCCTTGTATGGCCGTCACTATAGGAGCGGGGGCCAATGGCTGGTGGGGTCCATGTATGGCCGTCACTATGGGAGCGGGGGCCGATGGCTGGCGGGGGCCCTTGTATGGCCGTCACTATGGGAGCGGGGGACGATGGCTGGCGGGGCCCTTGTATGGCCGTCACTATGGGAGCAGGGGCCGATGGCTGGCGGGGGCCCTTGTATGGCCGTCACTATGGGAGCGGGGGACGATGGCTGGCGGGGGCCCTTGTATGGCCGTCACTATGGGAGCAGGGGCCGATGGCTGGCGGGGCCCTTGTATGGCCGCCACTATGGATGCATTTAACCTCTTCAGGCCTGCACACATTTTGGTGGTTTTTTTGGGCTTATGTAAATAACTTTCTTTTTTCGGGAACACGGATCCTAATTGTTATATTTTTGGGATCGAAGCGTTTGTTTTTCACATTTTTTTTCTTTGTTTTTTTATTTCCTGATTGCGAAAAGTGCAACTAAGTTTTAGGTGAAGTCCCCACTTAGCAAGCCGTGACAGGAAACCTCTGCAGAAAAGTCCACAGCGGAAACGCATTGCGGGTTTTTCTTCCTCTATGCTGGCGTTTACCTAGTGATAATTGGCGCGCTGCGGGTGTTTTCGATCTCTCAGCAGCTCCGCTGCAGGTATTTTTCTGCAACGTGTAGATGGGGTTCGCCAGAATCTCTTCCACTGTGCAGGTAATGTAACATTCAGCATTTTATGCATTGACTTTTTCGCAACGTAGGGCTTCGGTATTAAAATAGTTTTTCTTGTCCGTTCCAATCATTTTTATGCAGCTGACACAATGTGTTTGGGGTGAGACTCTGTGATGTGATGTGAGTGGATTTTTGTATTTATTTTACGTTTAGCATGCAAATACAATAAAAAGCTGATCTAAGGCCTTTAGGACCCAGCAGCTCCTGTAGTTCCCAAACCTTGTTGGATCACATGATCGCTGGGTCAGAGGGGAGCTGCATCATGGCGGATGCTATAGCTGTGTACACAGTGATGGTAATAAACCAGCTGTAGTAACGGCAGCCGCTTAACATTGCAAAGATAGATCGCAACGTCCTAGCAGCATTAAATGGCTGAAGGGGTTCAAGAGCGATCAGGAGTACGAGAGAGTGAAAGTCCCCAACAGTCTCTTTGTAGTGCACTTGTGTGAACAGTGCTCCATTTACTGTTATGGGGCTGTGATGCCAGAGGTGACACATAGAAGTCAATGGAGTGTCCTGTGAATGTACTGTTGCTTCATTCACAAGGAGACTGGGGGGAGGGGGGATGTTTGGTTCTGAGCACTGGAGAACCTTGTGGTTGGCCCCCCTGAAAACTAACAATTATTCATCGCCCTGTTTATGGGTTTAATTGTCCTTAACCAGTTCTAGATTGTCCATAGACTAAATACATCTGGAGAGTGCTCCTCTAACGCTGTGTTCACACCTGCGTTCATGTCTCCGTTCTATGGTTTCCGTCTTCTGCATGGCAGAAGACGGAAACCATAGACCGGGTCTGGCCGTGCGCGGCGGTGAGCGTTTTAGGCTCTCCGCCGCGAAACCGGATTTTTTAATCCGGACACAGAGTAGTGCATGTCTGACTCTGTGTCCGGATTATAAAACCCGGTTTCGCGGCGGAGAGCGCAAAACGCTCACTGCCGCACAGCTTTCTCACCCATTCAAATGAATGGGTGAGAAAGTCTCCTGCAGGCTTCCATCTCCTGCATCTGTTTTATGCAGGAAACGGAAACCTGCAATAAGGACAGATGAACGCAGATGTGAACGAGCCCTAACCCTACAAGGACGTATATATGTATATGTGAGTATATGTAATGTCCCTGCAAGGTTAGCTTGGGATCGGGATGTCGGCTGTTAGTACATCCCATAGGGAAGGCAGGAACTGATTTTTTTAATTTTTTAAAAAAAATTTAAATTATTTTTACGGGTTAAAACATAAAATCTATATAAATTTGGTATCTCCGTAATCGTACTGACCCTCAATCCGTTTTCAGTGATAAATTGACCTTTCTTTTTTTGTTTTTATTTTTCAGTTTTTTTTCTCTTTATTTTAATATCTGAGAAAATGTTAAAAAGGAGGGGTTTTTTTTTTTTTTTTTTTTTTTAACAGCAGGCCGGGCTCCTAATAATTTTCTCCCTCTGTTACAATCATTTTCACTTTGGTGACACCATTGTTGTGTCGCTGTGGGTGGGGCTACCTAGCCCAGAGGTGCCTTCCTTTATTTTTGTGTTATTAATTATTATAATTTTTTTTTAAATATTGTGTTGTATTATATAAATCTGGATTTAAGAAAAACAAAACTCAGATTTGATGTCATTATCATCTGTCACCCTTTAGCAAAGTTCGGCAACCTTACAGAGATCGGGGGTCCCTGCCAAGTTATTGCACTCCTGTGACAGGACCCTGGGGTGAGGGTTCCGGGCCACTAGATAACAAATGGAGCTTTCTGGCCCTGTATTAGATGAACACCGGGGGGTTGTCCCATCACAAGGATCCTATCTATACTGCTTGTTAATGTGGTTTTAAGACTTTTCCTAAATACATTGCTTCAGCAAAACTGCTTTGTTTGTACACTATCTTACTTTATTCAATTCATTGTTGACACAGCCCTTGATTTATCTGCTCAAAAGTCAAGTGATGTATCTGCCTGCAATCAGGGGGGAAGGAGGAGGGGCTAAGTGCACGGGAGCGAGCCTGTGTATCTAGCTATTCCTGTGTCTACACCACGTGACCTAGGTCCTGCACTCAGATAGGGGAGAGGAGCTGCTTTCATTTCTTCTGTTCTCCCATTTATCAGGCTAGCTAATTCAATTGTGTTCATTATGGCAGAGACAGGCAGAATTGTGCATATAGTGTTGTTTGAGGACCTTTGATGACATTACAACATTCAGCTGCCTCATAGGATCATGCTATGAGGTGGGCGGAGCCACACATTAATTTGGGGGTGGAGCTAAATGGCAGATTGCATGAAACCCCGCCCACCAAATAATGCAAGAAACCAGGAAGAAAGAAGATTTTACAGCAGTGAAGACTGGTGACTATGCGATGTGGGAATACCCCTTTAAGTGACTCCGTCCAGATGATTGGTGCCAAGCGTCGGTCCCCTACAGATCACTTATTTATGTATAATCAAGTTTATTAAAGGTTTTTCAATAACGTAAAATACAAACAGAAAAATAAATGAACAAGGCACACAGGAGATATAAAATAGAGGCCGGCAAGGGGGCAGCCCCCAACTGGTATATCAATATAGCATATACACATTGCCTAAGCAAAACGAAAATGAGACCAGGTGGGAGAAGATTGTCACGGAAGAGGAGGAAGGGAGACAACCAACAAGAACATAGGCGACAGACGAGGAAACCAGACAACAAAAACGGACAAGACAAATGGCAAAGAGGGAAGACCAAGAGGAGGGGATGGGAGGAAAAAGAGGAGGAAATGAGGGGCAACCGACCCCCAGCTTAGGAGAAGGAAGAGGAAAAGTCGGAAGACTCCTGGAACAATACCCAAGGCTGCCAGGGTGCTCAAACCTGGAGGGGTCGGGAGAGTCCTCCGCAACCAGGGCTTCCATCCTCCGAATAAGGAGAAACTCCTGAAGGAATTTTTAATTTTTTTTTAAATGTAGATTGTGAGCCCCACATAGAGTTCACAATGTACATTTTTTCATCAGTATGTCTTTAGAATAGGGGTTGGAAATCCATGCAAACACGGGGAGAACATACAAACTCCTTGCAGATGTTTTTTTGCACTTGGCTGGATTCAAACACCGGGACTCCAGCACTGCAATGTGACCCCACTCCTGAAGGAATTTGAGCATGGAAGGTGGAGTAGAGCTGCGCCAATGTCTCAGGATGACAGCCCTGGCGGCCGAGAGGAAATGCCCCAGGAGATCCTTCTTCTATATCTCTACTACAACTACCAGGGATGACCGACAGAAGTGCTAACTGGGGTGTGGCGGCAACAGGGTGCCCACACACCCTGGAATACAAGGAGAAGACCGCGCCCCAGAACGGCCGAAGGACATCACATTCCCACCAGATGTGGAGCATAGTGCCCCTCTTGGTGCCACAGTGCCAACACCGGTCAGAGACCGCAGGGAAGATCCTATGAAGGAGGGTAGGGCACCTATACCATCAGGTTAGGCTCTTGAAGCTCCTCTCCTGCGCACTGCAGGGCAGAGCTAGCTTGTGAGACAGCAGAAAGGATTTATCTCAGTCAGCAGGCTGAAGATTAGACAAAAGGTCAGAGTTCCAAGCAGCCACGTAGGAGGGGAGCTCAGGAGTGGCATCATTGAGGAGGAAGTCGTACAGCGCGGACAATGCGTGCTGAGGAGGGTCCGGGCATGCGAGAGCGGACTCCAAAGCCAAAAGGGGCGAGGAGAGCTGGGGCGGGAGGCAGAACTTCCTTAAAAAAGGATCACAACTGACCATGCCCTAACCAAGACAGGTGTAAATCAGGATGAGCGATGCATAATTGAGCAAATGGGAGGAGCGGAGAGTCTCTGGCAACTTGATGAAGACGGACATCATCCCCCTTATTCCAACAGAGAAATCTATCCACAGAACAGCCCGGAGGGTTCATGGAGTTGTCAAAGTGGAGAGTCAGCGGACCCGGAACTCGGGCCAGTCGTCCGCTAGAGCACACCAGATCCCAGACTTTAGGAAATGTGACGAGAGAATGTAATGGCCAGGAGATTTAGAGCGGAAGTGCGGTGGGTTTCATGGCATGGAGGGTAATGAAGGCGAGATCAAATCAGCCTCAGTAGAGACCCACTGCTTGTCTCCACGCCGATAACGCCAGTCAAACAGAGTAAACCCGAGGAGCGGTAGTACATTCGAACGTCCGGTAGGTCCGCGCCCCCTCTATGCTTGCGTCTAGTGAGAGAGCGATAGTTAAGCCTGCTCTACGAAGCGCCCCACACAAACCTCCCAAATAACGATTGGACCCAGACCAGGAAGCCGCGCGGTAGCGGAACGGGAAGGGCCTGAAACAAATACAAAAACCACGGAAGGACGTCCATTTTAAGGGCGTGGATACATCCAAACCATGAGAGGGACCGGGCGTCGTAAGAGTGCATGTCGGAGGTGACCTTATCAAGGAGCAGCAGGTAATTAAGTTGGAAAAGGTGGGACAGATCAGGGGGAATATGTATCCCTAGGTATTTAAAGGATGTGGGCTGCCAGCGGAATGGGAAGTTACTCGCCAGAAAGTTGGCCTCCGTGGAGGGGAGCGAGACATTAAGAGCCTCGCTCTTAGAGAGATTTACTTTGCAGTTACTGCGGAAGCCGAAACGAGAAAACTTGCGCAGGATGGCAGGAAACGACACCCGCGTCTCAGTAATCTACAGCAAGAGATCGTCTGCATATAATACTGCCTTAACCGTACGGGAGCCCATCTGCAGAACATGAATCCTAGGGCAATGCCGAATCGCAACCGCCAAATGCTCCATAACCAGGGCATAGAGCAGCGACGATAACAGACAGCCCTGGCAGGTGCCGTTCCGAAACAGAAAGGACCTGGTTTGCCCGAACACGCGCTGACGCTTCGCCATAGAGAGTGAGGACCTTGCTCAAAAAGCCAGGGCCTACAACCACTTGAGAAAGGGGAACCCCCGTAGGAACCCCCAATGCACTCGGTCAAACGCCATTTCGGCGTCGAACGAGAGCAAGCAAAGAGGTGAATTAGTGGAAAGAGCCACTGGGCAAACGGGATCCTTACCAGGCTTAGAGAGCATGGTGATCAGGGCAGAGAGGGACTGCGAGGCAAATGGGGACGAGTCATCCACACTATTGAAGACCCGCGTCATTACCGGGGAAAGTAAATCAATGAAGCACTTATAGAATCGCGCGTTAAAACCATCCGGGGCCTTGCCTGGAGGAGACGACTGAATGGTGAGGGAGACTTCCTTCAGGGAGAAAAGGCGTCTCAAGGGGTGGCCCTTCCAGCGGTCCAGTGTGTCTGTGTGTATTTGTCTGTGTGTGTGTTTGTCTTTATGTGTCTGTCTTTCTGTGTGTGAGTCCGTGTGTGTTTGTGTCTGTGTGTGTTTGTGTCTGTGTGTGTCTTTTTGTGTTTGTGTCTGTGTGTGTGTCTTTGTGTTTGTGTGTTTGTCTTCGTGTGTGTGTGTCTGTGTGTGTGTATGTGTCTGTATGTCGGTCTGTGTGTCTTTGTGTGTGTGTGTGTGTCTGTGTGTGTGTCTATGTGTGTTACCCCAAGGGCCAAAAACTAAAACACTGCTGGTGCAAGGTTCAACTCCCCCCAAGGGCCAAAAACACTGCTGGTGCAAGGCTCATCTCATCCCAAGGGCCAAAAAACTAAAACACTGTTGGTGCAAGGCTCTATTAACCCCAAGGGCCAAACACTAACATTATTTTAATATTTGGCCCTTGGGGTAAGTTGAGCCTTGCACCAGCAGTGTTCTTGGCCCTTGGGGTGAGTTGAGCCTTGAACCAGCAGTGTTTTAGTTTTTGGTCCTTGGGGTGAGTTGAGCTTTGCACCAGCAGTGTTTTTTGACCTTGGGTTGAGTTGAGCCTTGCACCAACAGTGTATTGGTGCAAGGCTTTACTCATCCCAAGGGCCAAACAGTAATACACTGCTGATGCAAGGCTCAACTCACCTCAAGGGCCAAAAACTAAATCACTGCTGGTGCAAGGCTCAACTCACCCCAAGGGCCAAAAACACTGCAGGTGCAAGGCTCTACTCACCCCAAGGGTCATAACCTAAAACACTGCTGGTGCAAGGCTCTACTCATCCCAAGGGCCAAAAACTAAAACACTGTTGGTGCAAGGCTCAACTCACTCCAAGGGCCAAACACTAACAGTTTTTTTTTAATTTTTGGCCCTTGGGATGATTTGAGCCTTGCACCAGCAGTGTTTTAGGCTCTTGGGTTGAGGTGTGCCTTGCACCAGCAGTGTTTTAGGTTCTTGGGGTGAGTTGTGCCTTGCACCAGCAGTGTTTTAGTTTTTGGCCCTTGGGGTAAGCTGAGACTTGCACCAGCAGTGTTTTTGGCCTTTGGAGTGAGTTGAGCCTTGCACCAGCAGTGTTTTATTTTTAGGCCCTTGAGGCGAGTAGAGCCTTGCACCAGCAGTGTTTTAGTTTTTGTTCCTTGGGGTGCGTAGAGCCTTGCACGAACAGTGTTTTAGTTTTTGGCCCTTGGGATGAGTAGTGCCTTGCACCAGCAGTTTTTTAGGTTATGGCCCTTGGGGTGAGATGAACCTTGCACCAGCAGTGTTTTTGGCCCTTAGGGTGAGTTGATCCTTACAACAGCAGTGTTTCAGTTTTTGACCCTTGGGGTGTGTTGAGCCTTGCACTAGCAGTGTTTTAGTTTTTAGCCCTTGGGATGAGTAGAGCCTTGTACCAGCAGTGTTTTTGTCCCTTGGGGTGAGTTGAGCCTTGCACCAGCAGTATTTTAGTTTTTGGCACTTGGGGTGAGTTGATCCTTACAACAGTAGTGTTTTAGTTTTTGACCCTTGAGGTGAGTTGAGCCTTGCACCAGCAGTGTTTTAGTTTTTGGCCCTTGGGGAGAGTTGAGCCTTGCAGCAGCAGTGTTTTAGATTTTGGCCCTTCGGGTGAGTTGATCCTTACAACAGCAGTGTTTCAGTTTTTGACCCTTGGGGTGTGTTGAGCCTTGCACTAGCAGTGTTTCGTTTTTGGCCTTTGAGGTGAGTTGAGCTTTGCACCAGCAGTGTTTTTGGCCCTTGGGTTAAGGTGAGCCTTGCACCAATAGTGTTTTAGTGTTTGGCCATTGGGAAGAGTTGAGCCTCGAACCAGCAGTGTTTTAGTTTTTGACCCTTGCGGTGAGTTGAGCCTTGCGCCAGTAGTGTTTTAAGCTCTTGGGGTGAGTTGAGCCTTGAACCAGCAGTGTTTTAGTTTTTGGCCCTTGTGGTGAGTTGAGCCTTGCACCATCAGTGTTTTAGGCTCTAGGGGTGAGTTGAGCCTTGCACCATCAGTGTTTTAAGCTCTTGAGGTGAGTTGAGCCTTGCACCAGCCGTGTTTTAGTTTTTGGCCCTTGGGGAGAGTTGAGCCTTGCAGCAGCAGTGTTTTAGATTTTGGCCCTTCGGGTGAGTTGATCCTTACAACAGCAGTGTTTCAGTTTTTGACCCTTGGGGTGTGTTGAGCCTTGCACTAGCAGTGTTTCGTTTTTGGCCTTTGAGGTGAGTTGAGCTTTGCACCAGCAGTGTTTTTGGCCCTTGGGTTAAGGTGAGCCTTGCACCAATAGTGTTTTAGTGTTTGGCCATTGGGAAGAGTTGAGCCTCGAACCAGCAGTGTTTTAGTTTTTGACCCTTGCGGTGAGTTGAGCCTTGCGCCAGTAGTGTTTTAAGCTCTTGGGGTGAGTTGAGCCTTGAACCAGCAGTGTTTTAGTTTTTGGCCCTTGTGGTGAGTTGAGCCTTGCACCATCAGTGTTTTAGGCTCTAGGGGTGAGTTGAGCCTTGCACCATCAGTGTTTTAAGCTCTTGAGGTGAGTTGAGCCTTGCACCAGCCGTGTTTTAGTTTTTGGCCCTTGTGGTGAGTTGAGCCTTGTACCATCAGTGTTTTAGGCTCTAGGGGTGAGTTGAGTCTTGCACCAGCAGTGTTTTAGAATCTTGGGGTGAGTTGAGCCTTGCACCAGCAGTGTTTTAGACTCTTGGGGAGAGTTGAGCCTTGCACCATCAGTGTTTTAAGCTCTTGGGGTGAGTTGAGCCTTGCACCAGCAGTGTTTTAGTTTTTGGCCCTTGTGGTGAGTTGAGCCTTGCACCATCAGTGTTTTAGGCTCTTGGGGTGAGTTGAGTCTTGCACCTGCAGTGTTTTAGACTCTTGGGGAGAGTTGAGCCTTGCACAAGCAGTGTTTTAGTTTCTTGCCCTTGGGATAAGTAGTGCCTTGCAGCGGCAATGTTTTAGGTTATGGCCCTTGGGGTGAGATGAGCCTTGCACCAGCAGTGTTTTTGGCCCTTCGGGTGAGTTGAGCCTTGCACCAGCAGTGTTTTAGGTTATGGCCCTTGGGGTGAGTTGAGCCTTGCACCAGCAGTATTTTTGCCTCCTGGGGTGAGTTGAGCCTTGCACCAGCAGTGTTTTAGTTTTTGGCCGTTGAGATGAGTAGCGTATTGCACCAGCAGTGTTTTAGGTTATGGCCCTTGGGGTGAGATGAGCCTTGCACCAGCAGTATTTTATTTTTTGGCTGTTGAGATGAGTAGAGCCTTGCACCAGCAGTGTTTTAGGTTATGGCCCTTGGGGTGAGTTGAGCCTTGCACCAGCAGTATTTTTGCCTCCTGGGGTGAGTTGAGCCTTGCACCAGTAGTGTTTTATATTTTGGCCCTTCGGGTGAGTTGATCCTCACAACAGCAGTGTGTCAGTTTTTGACCCTTGGGGTGTGTTGAGCCTTGCACTAGCAGTGTTTTCGTTTTTGGCCTTTGGGATGAGTTCAGCTTTGCACCAGCAGTGTTTTTGGCCCTTGGGTTTAGGTGAGCCTTGCACCAATAGTGTTTTAGTGTTTGGCCATTGGGAAGAGTTGAGCCTCGAACCAGCAGTGTTTTAGTTTTTGACCCTTGCGGTGAGTTGAGCCTTGCGCCAGTAGTGTTTTAAGCTCTTGGGGTGAGTTGAGCCTTGAACCAGCAGTGTTTTAGTTTTTGGCCCTTGTGGTGAGTTGAGCCTTGCACCATCAGTGTTTTAGGCTCTAGGGGTGAGTTGAGCCTTGCACCATCAGTGTTTTAAGCTCTTGAGGTGAGTTGAGCCTTGCACCAGCCGTGTTTTAGTTTTTGGCCCTTGTGGTGAGTTGAGCCTTGTACCATCAGTGTTTTAGGCTCTAGGGGTGAGTTGAGTCTTGCACCAGCAGTGTTTTAGAATCTTGGGGTGAGTTGAGCCTTGCACCAGCAGTGTTTTAGACTCTTGGGGAGAGTTGAGCCTTGCACCATCAGTGTTTTAAGCTCTTGGGGTGAGTTGAGCCTTGCACCAGCAGTGTTTTAGTTTTTGGCCCTTGTGGTGAGTTGAGCCTTGCACCATCAGTGTTTTAGGCTCTTGGGGTGAGTTGAGTCTTGCACCTGCAGTGTTTTAGACTCTTGGGGAGAGTTGAGCCTTGCACAAGCAGTGTTTTAGTTTCTTGCCCTTGGGATAAGTAGTGCCTTGCAGCGGCAATGTTTTAGGTTATGGCCCTTGGGGTGAGATGAGCCTTGCACCAGCAGTGTTTTTGGCCCTTCGGGTGAGTTGAGCCTTGCACCAGCAGTGTTTTAGGTTATGGCCCTTGGGGTGAGTTGAGCCTTGCACCAGCAGTATTTTTGCCTCCTGGGGTGAGTTGAGCCTTGCACCAGCAGTGTTTTAGTTTTTGGCCGTTGAGATGAGTAGCGTATTGCACCAGCAGTGTTTTAGGTTATGGCCCTTGGGGTGAGATGAGCCTTGCACCAGCAGTATTTTATTTTTTGGCTGTTGAGATGAGTAGAGCCTTGCACCAGCAGTGTTTTAGGTTATGGCCCTTGGGGTGAGTTGAGCCTTGCACCAGCAGTATTTTTGCCTCCTGGGGTGAGTTGAGCCTTGCACCAGTAGTGTTTTATATTTTGGCCCTTCGGGTGAGTTGATCCTCACAACAGCAGTGTGTCAGTTTTTGACCCTTGGGGTGTGTTGAGCCTTGCACTAGCAGTGTTTTAGTTTTTGGCCTTTGGGATGAGTTCAGCTTTGCACCAGCAGTGTTTTTGGCCCTTGGGTTTAGGTGAGCCTTGCACCAATAGTGTTTTAGTGTTTGGCCATTGGGAAGAGTTGAGCCTCGAACCTGCAGTGTTTTCGTTTTTGACCCTTGCGGTGAGTTGAGCCTTGCACCAGCAGTGTTTTTGGCTCTTGGGGTGAGTTGAGCCTTGCACCAGCAGTGTTTTAGTTTTTGGCCCTTGTGGTGTGTTGAGCCTTGCACCATCAGTGTTTTAGGCTCTTGGGGTGAGTTGAGCCTTGCACCAGCAGTGTTTTAGAATCTTGGGGTGAGTTGAGCCTTGCACCAGCAGTGTTTTAGACTCTTGGGGAGAATTGAGCCTTGCACAAGCAGTGTTTTAGTTTTTGGCCCTTGGGATAAGTAGTGCCTTGCAGCAGCAGTGTTTTAGGTTATGGCCCTTGGGGTGAGATGAGCCGTGCACCAGCAATGTTTTTGGCCCTTCGGGTGAGTTGAGCCTTGCACCAGCAGTGTTTTAGTTTTTGGCCCTTGAGATGAGTAGAGCCTTGCACCAGCAGTTTTTTAGGTTATGGCCCTTGGGGTGAGTTGAGCCTTGCACCAGCAGTATTTTTGCCTCCTGGGGTGAGTTGAGCCTTGCTCCAGCAGTGTTTTAGTTTTTGGCCCTTCGGGTGAGTTGATCCTTACAACAGCAGTGTTTCAGTTTTTGACCCTTGGGGTGAGTTGAGCCTCGAACCAGCAGTGTTTTACGCTTTTGGGGTGAGATGAGCTTTGCACCAGCAGTGTTTTAGTTTTTGGCCCTTGTGGTGAGTTGAGCCTTGCACCAGCAGTGTTTTAGACTCTTGGGGTGAGTTGAGCCTTGCAACAGCAGTGTTTTAGACTCTTGGGGAGAGTTGCGCCTTGCACCAGCAGTGTTTTAGTTTTAGGCCCTTGGGGTGAGTTGAGCCTTGCACCAGCAGTGTTTATGGCTCTTGGGGTGAGTTGTGCCTTGCACCAGCAGTGTTTTAGATTTTGGCTCTTGGGGTAAGTTGAGCCTTGCACCAGCAGTGTTTTAGTATTTGGCCTTTAGGGTAAGTTGAGCCTTGCACAAGCACTGTTTTTGGCCCTTGGAGTGAGTTGAGCCTTGTACCAGCAGTGTTTTATTTTTTGGCCCTTGAGGTGAGTAGATCCTTGCACCAGCAGTGTTTTAGTTTTTGTCCCTTGGGGTGAGTTAAGCTTTGCCCCAGCAGTGTTTTAGGTTTTGGCACTTGAGGTGAGTTGAACCTTGCACCAGCAGTGTTTTAATTTTTGGCCCTTGTGGTGAGTTGAGCCTTGCTCCAGCAGTGTTTTAGTTTTTGGGTCTTGGGGTGAGTTGAGCTTTGCACCAGCAGAGTTTTTCGCCCTTGGGTTGAGTTGAGCATTGCACCAGCAGTGTTTTAGTTTTTGGCCCTTGGGGGTGAGTTGAGCCTTGCACCAGCAGTGTTTTAGTTTTTGGCCCTTGGAATGAGCTCAGCCTTGTACCAGCAGTGTTTTATTTTTTTGCCCTTGAGGTGAGTAGAGCCATTCACCAGCAGTGTTTTAATTTTTTGGCCCTTGGGGTGAGTTGAGCCTTGCAGCAGCAGTGTTTTAGTTTTTGGCCCTTGGAGTAAGTTGTGCCTTGCACCAGCAGTGTTTTAGTTTTTGGCCCTTGGGGTAATTTACGCCTTGCACCAGCAGTGTTTTTGGCCCTTGGGGTGAGTTGAGCCTTGCACCAGCAGTGTTTTAGTTTTTGGCAGAGCTTTCTCCCAGACTGGTTGATTGTGTCAGTACTTCCGTCTCACTTCTCTCTTTTCACCTGTGCTACTTACAAAGCCCTGCTGGTCTGTTTCCAAGCCTGAAGTGGATTGCCCTGTAGGACTGGCCCAAACTCTTACTCCAGTCCAGGGCCTACAAGCTAAACGACTGTGCATACTGCAACAGTTTTGTGGAAAAATGGTGGTTCTCCCACACTATACCTCTCTCCACTTCACACAGGTCACAGACCGAGGCACACGTGTTTAAGTGTACAGCAAGGGGGGTTGAACATGTCCAAATGGGTCCCCAATGTAGGTATGCCGATATTCTCACTATATGATGACATATAGTGGTATATATCGGCTCTACACAGGGCTCTGCAGACAATTTAGTTGAATACAGGGCATTAACATTTAGTGACTTAGCGGTGACGTATCTGCCTAGTCGTTCATATTCCCCGTCCCTTTCATCTGCATCGCCATGACCACTTCTTCCAGTCTCTGTAAGTTTGCAGCACAGACATCTTTGGCTCCTCACTTTTCCAGGCACCTGACCCACATTGTCCTCACCTGCACACCCATCCTGCTGCTAACCCAATTATAGCGTACACAATATAACCCCCCATAATGAATAACACCCCCAAGTGCATCTTTACATTAATAACATGATGAATAATAATGAATAAAAATTCAATCAGTAAAAGATCACCTTTTGAACTAATGGCACGTTGGAATAGCCTTTAAAAAGCTGCGATCGGGGCAAACACTGTTTGCAGGTGTCAACACTTTTGACGTCCCAGTTAAATGCGACCGCGGCAGATAAAGTGTGCAAGTGCTGAGGGCGCCACCTTCTTTTACTGAATGTCGCCCTCTGGAATGGTCTCTGAGGGCAGCCAAAGGTTGCCATGACAGCTGGGGGCCTATCGAAGGCTCCTGGGCTTGTCATTACATCAGTTTTATCACATGGTGCAATAGGCAAAATAAAAAAACACATCAATAATGGAAAGAGGCTTGCCGTCATGTGCCACAGGGCCACTTTCAAATAGGAGGCTGCCAGCGGAAATCTGGAAAAAAAAACAAACACATTTTTACTAACCTCTCATGGATGTCCAGCGTCACGTTCCAGGCGTGTGATTGGACCTCAGGGTTTACATTAGGCGCTAGCGTCATAATGTCAGGATGCCCCATGTGACCGCTAAGGTCCACTCACTGGCCTAAGCAGTGATGTCAGAGGCAGACCTGAAGAAGAAGAATGTTCGTGAAAATGAGTCTTGATGGGTTCACCTGAAGTGGCTCAAGGCTCTGGGCAGTAAATTATTGTGTTCTATGGCCGTATTATTCCCTCATAAAGTCCGGTGCATAAATCGGCCATGGAGCTATTGGGCATCATGGTAGTATAGGGGATGACGATGTAGAGAACATATTAGGTTATGCCAAAAAGACATACATATGTAAGATGTAAGTGAAGGAGCTGTGGTGTATGCTATTAGCAGGAACCTGTTGGGTGAGCCCCCAGAACAAGTTCCTCTGGTGGGTCATAGTTCTTTCAGGCCAACATTGTATAAGGGGGAACAAATATATATAAGAGGGTTATAAGGGAGAAATATTTTATATGAGAGGGAGGTCTTTTTTATATGGGAGGGACAATGACGTAACTACTGCCATAGCAGCAGAGGCAGCTGTCACAGGGCCCGGGACATTAGGGGCCCGGCGAAAGCCTCTATCGCTGCTATCATTATACTCTGGGGTCTTTTCGGACCCCGAGTATAATGATTGGCGGATCGGGAGAGGTAAGAAACATAAAAAACACTGTTACTTACCTCTCCACGATCCGTGCAGACTTCGGCCTAGTCGTCTGACGTTTCATGACCCCGGCCTGCGTCCCGGGTCATGTGACGTCTGACGTCATTGAAGACTTGTGTAGGTTACTGATTCTTTCAGCTGCAGTTCATTTATTGCCCTGCAGTAAGGTAAGCCACCTCTTTCAGCTTTCCCTCTGTGGTCACTGCAGAGACTAAAAACACTACGTGGTACGTTGAAAACTGGCTTGGTGGTCCCAGCTCAGGAAGTCCACGGTCCAGACATCCTACCCTGTTGAACTACAAGTTCCTCCCTCACAGGATGGGGAGCGCTTCTGGGGAGACCCCGGTATGTGGGACCTGGAACCAGCTAGAGAAGGCTCATTTGTCCAACTTGCGAGAGCTCACTGCGGTGCACTGTGCGCTTCTAATGTTTGCACCCCACCTGCAAGGGAAAGCTGTGAGAGTGAGAACAGACAAGTTAACAGCAGTCCGATATATAAACAAACAAGGGGGGAACCAGATCCCCCCTCACTTCTGCAGGTGACGAATCTAATATTCTCCTGGCAGAGAGAAATCTTTCACAACTATCAGCGGTTCATATTCGAGGTTGGCTGAATATCCTTGCGGATCAGCAAAGCAGAGGCCTGGTGACGACAGGCGAATGGTCCCTAAATCCGGACATCTTTCATCATCTCACCGAGATGTGGGGTCTCCCCGAGGTGGATCTGATGGCCACCCAGTACAATGCCAAAGTGAGGAAGTTTTGCTCCCTCTACCGAGAAGACAATTCTTTGGCGGTAGATGCCCTGTCAATACCTTGGAGGTTCAAACTGGCATACGTTTTTCCTCCGATTCCCATGATTCTGAAGGTATTGGTGAAACTCAGGCACGACCAGACTTCGGCAATAGTGATCACGCCGTTCTGGCCAAAGAGGGCATGGTTTACCCACCTCATTCTGATGAATTGAGGGACCTACTGGACGCTTCCACAAGTCCAAAACCTGGTAACTCTAGACAGACAGCTCTGCCACGACCTGGACAGGTTCAACCTCACTGCCTGGAGGTTGACCACGCCATATGCGGAGATAAAGGATTGTCCCAGGCCGTTCTAAGAACGTTGGCCCATTCAAGAGCGGATTCAACTAACAGGAGATACCAAAGGATCTCACAGATATTTCAAGATTGGTGTGAGGATAGGTAGCTTAACAACTCTGCTATCGAATCGGTCTTGGCATTTCTACAGAGTGGCCTGGATAAGGGGCTAACTCCAGCTACCTGAAGGTTCATGTTTCAGCACTTTCCGCTCTTCTAGGGACCTGGTTATCACAAGATCCTCTAATAAAGGAATTCCTTTAAGGGGTTTCTAGGCTCTGTCCTCAGGTACAGTCCCCCTCCCCCCTTTGAACCCTTACCAGAAGTGGACTGGCGATATCTCTCATACAAGGTAACCTTCTTATTGGCAATTACCTCTGCCAAAAGGGTTGGATCGTACAGCTTCCTTTCGAAGAATCTACTCATCAATATCTACGGCCATAACAAAGGTGTTAAAGCCTCTAAAGCCACCCTGTCAAGATGGATCAGGGAGGCCAACGTTTGCTCTCTTCGCTCTCAAGACCTACCAGTACTGGAATTCATGCGTGCCCATGCAACCAGAGCTGGATCAACTTCCTGGGCAGAGAGACACTCGCTCTCCTTAGAGCAGATATGTTCCGCTGCTTCCTGAAGTTCTCATCTGATGTCCGCCAGACACTACAGATTGGACGGGGCTCAGAGGCCGCAGGCTTCGGACATTCTGTCTTGGCATCTGCTTGCCAAGATCTCCCGCTCTACTTGGGATTATACTTGCTAGTTCCCCATCTTGTGCTGCTGTTGGGTGTAGGGGGAATGGAAGATTATAAAGATAATCTGTTTTCCCTTAGCCCAAACAGCAGCACAAGGCTCCCTCCCATTGTTTATGATAATGTGTGTTTATATTGCCTTTTATACTTTTTGACTAACACAGGGGGAGGAGGTCTCTCCAGCCTCTTATAGGGGAAAAACTATTAGCTAATTAAAAGTTCCACCTGTCCTAACAGCACACAGGGGCAGGAATACCCCATCTTGTGCTGCTTTTTGGGCTAAGGGAAAACAGATTATCCTTATGATCTTCCATTTCCTACCAATTTTGTGGTTGTGGACTCACAACCGGCATTTCTGGGCCTCAGTGATGATAACGAGACACAGTTGCCATCAGGTCAAGCTGTGGTTATGTGCGGTTTGCAGTAAGAGGAGAGTGAGCAATTGGAAGAGGAGTTGGTAGACCACGAGGCCACCGACCCGACATGGACAGGGGTGATGTCTAGCGGGAAAGCAGTGTAGATGTGGAGGAAAGCGCAGCAGCAAAAAATGTGGCTAGAGGCAGAGGCATGTCCAGAGGCAGCAAGGCCAAAGATTTTCCATGTACTAGCCACTCGCGCAAAACTCGCCCATGTTGGCAGACTTATGTGAGATCTTGCGTGTCTTTGAGGAGTCCACCAAGAGGGTCCCACTCCTGTGTGTGATGGAAGAATCCCTCAATGCCATCAGGGATAACGCATTGTACGCTGAGGAATAGGGCATAGGAGCAGAACCATCCCAGCAGGATAGTCAGTGCACACTCCTGTCTGCTTCACAGCGTATAGTGATGGAGGAAGAGGAGGAGGAGGATGACGAAATGGTAGATGATCTCATTGTAACACAGCGGCACCCCCTGGCCAAACTACTGCCACTGAGGGGCCTAGTGTCACCAGGAGGGACAAGTATAGGCGCATGTTGTGGGAGTACTTGGCTGACCACAGCCCTGTCCTCTCTGATCTCTCTGCGCCCTACACTTAGTGGTTCTACAAGTTGGATTTGTGGCTGGAACTTGCGCTATACGCCTTGGAGGTCCTTTCCTGCCCTGCCGTCAGCGTGCTATCAGAAAGGGTCTTCAGCGCAGCCAGTGGCATCATCACGGATAAGCACAGACGGCTGTCAGCTGACAGTGCTGACCGGCTGACTTTCATCAAAATGAATAGCCAATGGCTAGACCCATCATGTACATGTCCACCAGTGTTAAGCACCCTGACATGAAGTTTCATGTGTGTGCTCACCCTCTACAATTCCTCCTCCTCATACTCCTCCACCATGAGCATTGCACAAATCTGCTCCTACTAGGCTCAATTCACTCTGATTCCCCCAACTCTGCTGGTTAGAAGCTCATTAGAAGTCATGCCAAGTAACACACTGGCACACATGGCTGACTTCATGTTGGGTTGCTTTTCAAGAGATAAAGGCATAGTTCACATCATGGAGAGCAAACAATACTGGATTTTTGCAATCCTCGACCCCTGATATAAGTAAAAAATCTCGTCCTTTGTTCTGGTAGGGGAGAGGAAAAAAAAAAATCGCAAAAATGAAATGTAGATATGGAGGCAAGCTAAGCAGGTAAAAAGGTGGCTAGATGCAGAGGCATGTCCAGAGGCACAGGACACCTGCTTCCCAGAAGCCAGGCCTGAGGCAGCAAGGCCCAAGATGCTCCCTCTTCTAGCCACCTGAGAGAAACTCCCCCATAGAGGCCTCGTTCCGCGATGGTGTGGAAATTTTTCAATGTATACGTGGAGATCAAATTTAGTGCGGTTTGCACACTTTGCATGGCTAAACTGAGTAGGGGCTCCGAAAAGAGCAACCATACCACCTCTGGCATGCACCGTCATTTGGAAGGCAAACCCTGGGCTCAGTGGGAGCAAATGCAGGACAATCGTCGGCTGGCGTTGCCAACATTGACTCTTCCACAGTTTCCAGTGCTGGAGATGCAGTCCAGACCACCAGCCTGGACACCTCAATATCTGCCTCTAACACTTTGTGGAGTTCACCCTCATCTGCCCCTTTTCCTGCCTCTGCTCCTCTCGCCTGCACCATCATGCGCCTCTTCCCAGCAACTCCCCATCTCCCAGGCGTTTCATCGCCAGCAGAAGTACAGCGCAACCCCCCACATGCCCAAGCCTTCAATGGCCTCATATCAAAACTGCTGGCCCTGGAGATGTTGGCGTTCCTGCTAGTGGAGACTCATGCTTTCCGTGACCTGATGGCAGCTGCGGCACCTCACTATGATGCCCCTAGACATCACTACCTCTGTTGGTGTATCATCTCTGCCTTGCGCCTGCACGTGTCCCCTAACATTACTCAGGCCCTGAGTTCCACACTTTGCTGTAACGTCCACTTGATCACCGATGCATGGACAAGCGCCTGCGGTCAGGGACACTGCTTCTCTGTAATGACAGGCCGGGTGAATGTCGTTGAGGATTAACCTGGGGTGCAAACTGGGGTGGCCTATCTCCTCTCCCAGCCCAAAAATCCTGGCAGGGCCTCTCTGAAAGCCTACTCCTCCGCTGCAACCTTGACCACACCTGCGACCTGTAAGTGCTTCAGCACTGGGGTGTGGAGACATCAGCAGGTCGTGCTGAAGCTCATCAGCTTGGCCGACAGAAAACACACTTCCCCCGAGGTTAGGGATGCCATCCTCGATGCGACGGCAACGTGGTTTTCCCCGCTGCACCTGGGTCCAGGCATGTTGGCGTATGTGATAATGGTTGGAACCTGGTAGCAGATCTGGAGCTTGCCAGACTCAAACACGGTCCACACATGGCCCAAGTTTTGTAACTTGTTGGTGCAAAGGTTCTTTGAAACCTACACCATTGTGTCTGATATACTGGTGAAAGTGCGGCCATTTTCGTAAGTGAGAAGTAGCCTCTGCTAGGCTGAAAACATTCAGAACACACCTGTCATCACAGCGTTGGCTGGTGGAGGAAGACGAGGGGGATGATGTGGCATTTCATGTCACTGTCCCACACGAGGCTTGAGGGTGAAGTTCAGTGCATCCCATTGCTTCAGCACGGATGGTGTGAAGGGGAGTGGAAAATGGAGGAAATGGAGAGTGACCCTAACAGTTGGGGGGCAGCAAAATCATGTCAAGTAACACACTGGCACACATGGCTGACTTCGTGTTGGGTTGCTTTTCAAGAGACAAAAGCATAGTTCACATCATGGAGAGCAAACAATACTGGATTGAACAAAAACTGGATTGAGCTTATATAGCCTGACGGAATTGCTGTGTATCCCACTTAGCTTTTGGGGGGTAGACCCTTAAAAATTGGATTGACCTTATATAGCCTGTCTAAATTGCTGTGTATCCCACTTAGCTTTGGGGGGTACAGCATTAAAAACTGATTTAAGCATACATGGACTGAATGAATTGCTGTTTATCCCACTTAGCTTTTGGGGGGTAGACCCTTAAAAATTGGATTGACCTTATATAGCCTGTCTAAATTGCTGTGTATCCCACTTAGCTTTGGGGGGTACAGCATTAAAAACTGATTTAAGCATACATGGACTGAATGAATTGCTGTTTATCCCACTTAGCTTTGGGGGGTACAGCATTATAAAGCTGGATTTCGCATATATGGACTGACTGAATGGCATTGTATCCCACTTAACTTTGGGGGGTACAGCATTAAAAACAAGTTTGAGCATACATGGACTGACTGAAATGATGTTTATACCACTTAGTTTTGGGAGGTACAGCTTTAGAAAGCTGGATTTCACATATATGGACTGACTGAATGGCTATATGTCCCACTTAGCTTTGGGGGTACAGTATTAAAAACAAGTTTGAGCATACATGGACTGACTGAATTGCTTTGTATCCCTGTTAGGTGTTTGGGGGTACACCCCGTGGAAAGCTGGGTTGAGCGTATATAGCCGGAATTAATTGCTCTGTGTCCTTGTTAGCTGTTTGGGGGGGCACCCTGTGGAAAGCTGGGATGAGCGTATATAGCCGGACCTCATTGCTCTGTATCCCTGTTAGTTTTCGGGGGGACACCCCATGGAAGGCTGGACTCCTCTCCCTGCAGTATAGCTCTGAAAAGAGCTGTTGTTTTTCTTCAGTTTTTCCCTGCCTACTAGAAGCTAATCCTCTCTAGCCCTCAGCAGCACATCTGTCCCTACGTCTACAAGCCGCAAAATGGCATGAAGATGGCGACCGGTATTCTTATAAATCGGAGGTCACATGTTTTTCGGCAGCCAATGGGTTTTTTTTAAAAAAAAAATTCAATTCTTATGTTGTCGTAGTTCCTGTCCCACCTCCCCTGCACAGCTATTGGTGCAAAAAACGCACCAGGGAAGGTGGGAGGGGATACAAATTTTTACTGAGTTTTCCGCGTGGTATTCTATTGGAATCGAATACCACGAACGACCTGATATTCAATCCAATACCTATTCGATCGAACGGCGTTCGCTCATCTCTAGTCACTGTTATGTCAATTAATTCGTCAGGTGCGCAATACAAAGGTGCACATTTTAAGCCCAAAGACCATAAGCCTAGGGGCCTAGGAGGAGTCCAGACACCAAACTCATTACCTTGACAGTTCGCTCTTGACTGCTATCCTGTACACATATGAGCAAGTCGGCTCTGTGTGTTTGGCCCCCTCCCCCCTTGATGGGGGGAAGGGCGGGACTAAGAAGCCATGTGACTGAGGGACTCTGGAAGAACATGTGTTTTTGTACTCTGATCATGGACTTTCATACCAGTATGCACTAAAAACTCTCTCTATTGTTATATGTTATGTGGTGGGCTGTATGTCTACACTATGTATACACTATTGGACTGTAATCTCTTGCCTTATGGATACCATGTGCTAGATGTGGAAATGCCATGTGCCTAAGGACTGTTCTGTAATGGAGTAGTCAGCCCCCAACAACCTAAGGACTACTTATGGACTCTAAAGGACTGTGCCCTGGATTTCATGAGGTGAAATTCCAGAGACCCAATCGGGTATTACATTTATTTCTCAAATTTTTTATCCTTTTTATCTTACTGTACTGTATCATACCTTTCTGTAACCGTATAAGCTTGTATCTGCTAGCATATATCTCTATGTATGTTGGATGTCTAGTATCGACCCTCTTGGGTTAATATAAAAACTTTAGAAACTTTGTCTCGTATTATCCTATAAGACCCAGTCCGTTCTCATTGTAGGAGAGTGGACGGTAAAGGTAAGAAGGTGATTGCAGTTTTGCCTGTGTAAGGCCAGGTGGGCCAGCGGCAGGGCCAAAGTGGCTTTGGCGGAGGTGAGATCCTTCACATTGATGTCAGCGGTGGGAATAGGATAATAGTGTTGTGAGTTCGTTATAACTTAAGCATTGCAGATTGTTGTGGCAATTCTATGATTCAAGCTCGGTACTAGAACAAGCTGTATATACGGTGAAAGTGTGATTCGGTGCAGTTTCCTTCTTTCTCTCTGTTTGTCTATCCTATCTCCTAGTCTGCAAGATTTTCCAGCAGGTGGCTGGTGAGCAGACAGAAGCAGATGGACACGATATCTGACCCCAGGGTTAAAAGGCAAAGCCCTGGAAGTATTTGCTAACCTACCATCTGAGGCAGATGGGGACTGTAATATCATTAAGGCAACCCTCCTCAAAAAAGTACAACCTCACTCCGGAGGTTTAGTGAAGAAAATTCAAAAGCGTCAAGCGGGATGTCACAGACAGCTATGCCATTGTTGCGGACAACTTACTATCTTCTGGCGATGGATTGGAGGAATTACTGTTACCAAGTTTGAGGACCTTGCGGATCTTGTGATTAAAGACCAGTTCCTCCATGTTTTTCTTTTGGATGTCCCCCAGTTTGTGTGTGACCAGGAGCCTAAAACAGAAGTCCAAGCTGCATAGTTTGCAGGTTGCCATGCGGCCACCTGGAGGCCCAGAGACCGAGGGAGGAGCCAAACTGCAAAGACAGGCCGGAAGGAATGTGTTACGGTCAGCAGGGTTTATTTAAAAAAAACTAAACAAAAACCCTACAGAACCCACTCAATTCTGACTGCTAAACACTCTGATGCAAACAGGGTCAGGCAGTTAGTGTCACTGCTAGCTAAACAAAACAACCAGGTGAGCTCTGTTAGAAATCACAGAGACCTATGCAGCTTCAGAGCAGCCACAAACAATAAACAAAACTGTCTCGCCAGAAGTCCTGGTCTAGACAGAGACCGATTAAACCCAGTGTGCTACAGTTCCACCCAACCAGCAAGGAAGCTTACTGCCAAACCCACTTTCAGTAACCCTGACTGAGAAGTAAAGCTAGCTAAAGCCTACTGAGTTCTTCACCACACAAGGCAGTATGCTGCCTAACAGTGACATTGCTATCTCAGAAGGATATTGCTAGCTAGGCCAACTAATAGTTTGTTCAGGCTGGAACCCAAGCACACACACACCAATTCAGGTTTGATCTTAGAGTGCCGGGCGTCCACACCAGCCCCCTTAAATAGGCAAGGGCTGGTCACAAGCAAATATCCCAGCTGCCCACGCCAAGCGCAGATTGGCCGACATGCCAGTCAGTCAAAGAAGTCAACCCTTACAGTGCTGGACTGTGCAGTGGAACAGGCTGCGACTTCCATATCATGGCCGCACCTGCTGCACAATCCTAACAATACCTCCCCCTCCACGGCGCAACGTATGGTGAGGAGTGAGCCAAACACGATCCCCAGGGGACAACTCCGTCCCTGACCTACGTTTGGGGTCAGTTGTTGCTCTCCTTCCTTTGGCCTGCCACATGGCAGAACATATAGACAGTGGAGCTTTGCCATTAGGTACAAGATTTGGCAAGTCAGGGGTGTAAACAAGTCCAGTCCTTTTATCCTGCCCAGATACTGTGCCAACACTCTGCTCAGTGTTCGGCTTTTTCCCACTTATTTTTTGCGGGCGCAAAACCTGACTGGCACCTGATGGCAGGGGACGAGACTTTGTTGTAGATTTTAGCCTCCTGCTTCTGCTCTGAGGTGGCTTTGTCCTCGGCAACAGGTCAGTGGAGTAAACATGAGGCCTGGGTTCTGGCAGAGTCTTAATAGCTTTTTTTTTTTTAGAAAAGACCTCATCAGGCTTAGGGGGTAAGCCCTCCTGTTTTGAAGGCCTTACTGGGGGGACGGCTGATGGTATAGCCTCCATACACCTTCCCTTGGACTCAGAACTCCACTTAATCTCCCCATGCCTCCACTCTATAACTGGCGAGTGCCGGTGTAACCGCGGGAGACCTAGTAATACTGCATCAGTTAAGCCCTCCAAGACGTAGAAAGAGAGCTTTTCTGCGTGCAGTGTCCCACTCTGCAGAAGCAACGGTGGCCAAATCTGAGAACCATCAACCACTGTAATGTTAATGGGGGTCTGGAGAGCTTTCATGGGAATACCATATTGCTGAGCAAATCTTATAGAAATGAAATTTCGCATGACTTCAGAATCTACAAATGCCCTAGTTTTAACCCAATCATTACCCAGATTGAGGGCTACTGGGAAACAGACATGAGTAAGGGACTTTTGTGTACCAAGTTGCCCACCCCCAATGGACACTTGGCTAGTCTTCTTTCCTGGTGAACTCGAGCATTGAGGAGCAATATGCCCTAGCCTGTTGCAATAGTAGCAGATCACCTTCCTAGTTTTCCTACTCCTGCTGCCACCAGAAATGGAAGCACGGGATGTGTCCATAGGTTCCGTGGACTCCTCAACAGCCGAGGCAAAGGTAGATTTTATGACCCCCCTCTGAGACATGAGGTTATGCTTGAGCCCCCGCTCCACTCTCCTATCAGACAACTGTGTATCCACACGAGTCACCAAATTTATAAGGGCTGAGAGTGAAGAAGAAGGTTCTCGGCCTGCTAGTTCATCCTTTATATTTGAGGACAAACCTTCCCAAAAAAGGTTTCAAATACACTTGTATTGTCGTCTATGGGACTCAAATGATTGCAGGTTCAAGTCCCCTAGGGGGGCTAATATAATAGTGAAAAAAATAAAAAGCTTTAATAAAATATAATAAAAAAAATAAAGTTCTAAATCACTTCTTTCCCTAGAATACATATAAAAGTAGAAAATTACTGTGAAACACATACACATTATGGCAGGTTCACACCAGCGCCCAATCTCCGTTTTGCAGGTTTCCGTTTCCTGCCCGGGAGACGGAAACCGGCAGACAGTTTTCAAACCCATTCACTGGGGACTTTCAGACACAGGGCTACCTAAGGGCGGGTTCACACCAGTGCCCGATGTCTGTTTTAACGTTTCCGTCTTCTGCCGACAGGAGACGGAAACCCGGCATTCAGTGTCAGCCAGTGAGTGCCCATGAGCGTCTTCTGCTCTCCACGGCGAAACAGTTTTTTTTTTTTAACCGGACACAAAGTTGGACATGCAGGACTTTGTCTCTGGTTAAAAAACAAAACAAAACAAAAAACTGTTTCGCTGCGGAGAGCAGAAGACGCTCATGGGCAGATTCTGAATCCCAGGTTTCCATCTCCTGTTGGCAAAAGACGGAAACCTGAAAAAGGAGATCGGGCGCTGGTGTGAACCCGCCCTTAGGTATCCCTGTGTCTGAAAGTCTCCGGTCTACTGAATATAGGGGATCTGCAAGGCTCCTATTCCATCAGGAAGGGGTTAATAGGAGCACTGCAGATCCCCTATATTCAGCCAGGCTGAATTCCAAGTGGGGGAAAAAAACCCTCAAAAAACCTCAAGCTCAGGGAAGGGGCAGACAGACAACCAAAACACCCCCTCCCCAGCAACTACTGCACCCAAAAACTCCAGCCATATAGATTTTTGAAATTTTCCAGTAGCTGCTGCATTTTCCCCCCTCGGCTTATACTCGAGTCAATAAGTTTTCCTAGTTTTTTTTTTGTAAAATTAGGGGCCTCTGTTTATATTCGGGTTGGCTTATACTCAAGTATATATTATATACAGTGAAAACTAAAATTTAAAAAAACAACAAAAACAAATAAATAAGCTACACTTTTATATTATAAATAAAAACTAAATCTTGCCCTGCAAAAAGAAACACCCTACACAGATTTCTACACTAAAATGTGATAAAGTTATGGGAATTTCAGTAAGACAACACAAATTAGCTTCTTTTAGTAATTTTGTTTTTTATATAAAATATTTTATTTTGGTAAATTTATTAAAACACGAAGAAAACTTTGTAAACTTGTTATCTCCAGTATCATACCGATTTGCACAATATAGGAAACGTATCATTTTATCGGGATGTGAGCACCATAAAAATGAAACCTGTAAAAAAAATGTTTTAAAAAAATGGAACAAATGTGTTTTTTCCCCCAATTCTAACTTAGTGTGATTTTTTTTCCAGCTGCAGCACAGAATATTAAATTGCGCCATTATGTACAAACTGTCCTGAAAAAAAAAAATTGTCATACAGCTCTGTGAACGGAAAAAATGAAGACACAGTCGCATGGTTTGTAAAGTTTTAGAAGATGAGATATCTGGGCAATTGTAATATGAAAATGCTTTTTCACTTGTGTCCAAATGTGTCCTATGAAAACATTTTACACATTCAGTACCTGAAAATGATTTATCTCGTCACCCTCAAGATGTGCTTTGTGTTCCTGGTAACATATATTGCGTGTGTGTAAATCTTGATGCTTAAGAAGAAGGGATTTCCTTGTGAAATATTTCCCACAATCTGAGCAAGAAAATGGCTTCTCCCCCGTGTGAGTCCTTTGATGATGAAGAAGACGCGACCTCATTGTAAAACACTTCCCACATTCTGGACACGAGAAGGGTTTATTTCCTGAGTGAGTCATCTGATGTTCTACAAGACTCCATTTCCTGGTGAAGCATTTCTCACATTCTGGACATGAGAATGGCTTCACCCCAGTGTGAGTTCTTTGATGCTTTAAGAGAAGCGATTTCAGCCGAAAACTTTTTTCACATTCGGAACATGAAAATGGCTTCTCCCCTGTGTGAATTTTCTGATGTTCCACAAGATGTGATTTTTGGGCAAAACATTTCCCACATTCGGAACACGCAAATGGCTTCCTCCCTGTGTGAATTTTCTGATGTTCCACAAGTTGTGCTTTTTGGGCAAAACACTTGTCACATTCAGAACATGTGAATGGCTTCTCCCCTGTGTGAATTTTCTGATGTTTCACAAGATGCTCTTTTTGAGCAAAACATTTCTCACATTCGGAGCATATATACGGCTTCTCCCCCGTGTGAATTCTTTGATGTTTAACAAGATTAGATTTTTGGGTGAAATATTTACCACATTGTGAACATAAAAATGGTTTCTCCCCTGTGTGAACTCTTTGATGTTTAGCACGATCTGATTTATGTCTAAAACATTTTCCACATTCTAGACATGAATATGGCTTCTCTCCTGTGTGAATTTTCTGATGTCTAACAAGGTCCGATTTCTGGGTTAAATGCTTACCACATTCTGAACACGAAAATGGCTTCTCCCCTTTGTGACTTTTCTGATGTCTAATAAGATCTGATTTCTGCGTTAAGTATTTTCCACATTCTGAACATGAAAACTTCCCGTCATTCCCGTGAATTCTTTTGTGCGCAGAAACATTACATTTCTTCGTCATTTTTTTCCCACCTTCGCCATCTCTCATGCCCTCTCTATAACCTGTATCCTGATTCTGAAATAGATTAGAGGAAGGTTGTGTGTGAGGAGTTAGATCAGAAGGCAGATTTCTGCTGTGAAGGTCTGAGTTTAACCAAGAGGTAAGTGAGGTTTCCTCGTAACTATGTTCTGTGATATTGTTGTGATATTGTAAATGATAACCTGGAGATGAAAAGAGATGTTCTGCCATGTTCACAGCACAATCATCTGTGGGGAACAAAACAGATTTTATGGTTTCAGTTTCCAAAGCCAAATAGTAGATATTAGAGATGAGCGAACAGTGAAATATTCGATATTCGTTTCCAGTAGAGCCTCAATATTCGACTACTAGATCGAATATCGAATCTCATTATAGTCTATGGGAAAAAATGCTCGTTTCAGGGGAAACCACTATTTGACTAAAGGAGAGTCACCAAGTCCACGAGTAGCAGGAGGAGAGTGTTTAGGAGGAGCGCTGTGCAGTTAAAGCGCACAGACCCCATTATAGTCTATGGAGTCCGTGCGCTTTAACTGCACAGTGTTTACAGTTGCGCTGATAAAAAGTAAGCTCCCTCGTAACTGCAAGCTGCCAGCTCTCCCGACTAGCAAAGATGAGCCTGCGGCAAATCAACGCTGGTTCTGCAGCAGGCTCGTCCTTGCTAGTCAGGAGAGCTGGCAGCTTGTTGTTACGAGGGAGTTTACTTTTTCTCATAGGAATGAATTGACCAGCGTTGATTGGCCAGTGTACAGCATTCTAAAAGATAGAAAAACACCGAGCACACTTTATAGTGTAGATAGTCTATTCACCTTTTTAGATAATTGTAATGAATGTATCAGACCTGGTGGCTTCTCACCTGGTTTGGTTGTGACAGCGTTCACAACTCCGTACTAAGGTGTATATGATACCAGGTATGGGGAGCAGCACGTCTCAAAGGCACCAGTTGTGTCAACCGGGGAAACAGCAGAGGAATAGGGCAGGACGGCGCTCACAGGTCCAATAGATTTTATTAATAAGAAGAAGTGCAATTCTTCTTATTAATAAAATCTATTGGACCTGTGAGCGCCGTCCTGCCCTATTCCTCTAGTGTACAGCATTCGGCCAATCAACGTTGGTTCTGCCGGAGGCTCGTCTGTGAGGAGGCGGAGTCTAAAATCAGACCACAATGGAGACTGCTGTGGTCCAATCCTAGACTCAACCTCCTCACAGACGAGCCTCTGGCAGAACCAGCATTGATTGTCTGAATGCTGTACACTGGCTAATCAACACTGGTCAATTAATTCCTATGAGAAAAAGTCAGCTCCCTCGTAACACCAAGCTGCCAGCTCTCCTGACTAGCAAGGACGAGCCTGCTGCAGAACCAACGTTGATTTGCTGAATGCTATACACTGTATAGAATTTGACCAATCAACACTGGTTCTGAATCGAATATTTACTGCGCATAGAAGTAGCATTCGATCAAGTACGAATATTTCAAATACCGTACACTGTCTGCTTTCCCGATGTGTGCCCCGGGTGAAGAGCTAGCGGTCCCGGTACCGTAGGTCTTCACAGTCAGAAGGGCGTGTGACAGTCTGTCAGGAACGTCGTTCTTCACAGCAGCGCCTATAGCGCTGTACAGTGTAAGCGGGGAGGAACCTCCTCCTATGGACGAGTACTGTGAGAAGAGGGAGGGGGGCGTTCCTCCCCGTTCACACTATTGGCGCTGCTTGTACAGAAGGACGTTCCTGACAGAGTGTCAGAAGTGCCCTTCTGACTGTAAAGAGCTACGGTACCGGGACCGCTAGCTCTTCACCTGGGGCACAGATCGGGAAAGCCGACATTGCGCTGAATTCAGCGCACTGTCGGCTTTCCAGTAGTATATAGAACTACCTGTGCCCCAAACCATGAAAGGTCCTCTTTAATTAAAGGGGTTAAGCTTAGGACAAGCCATCAATAGTAGATCTGCAAGGGTTTGTCACTGAAGTCTATGGGGCATGCCATTACAAAATCTCCCCAAGAAAACCATGCCACTACAAATCGATAACATTACTGAGAGCTGCGCTCTCCTTGACCAGTAGATCTGTGGGAGACTCGGCTGTCAACTCTCGCCAGTCTGCCATTTGTGAGGTCCTTATTACGTATCAGAATATGAAAGTTTATGATCTGAATTATTTATTGGCAGAATTGTCTGAAATATAGCCATGTTTGCAGGGTAACACAAACTTGGATTTTTTTTTAAATGCAAATCTTAGAATTTTGCATCAAGGCCAATGTCTACCTAGGATTGCTGCATAGATTTCTGTGGTCTAAAGTTACATAAAAAGTAGAAAGTGGTTAACGCTTACCTGTGCTCGTATCTGTAGAAACTTGCTCTCCTTTACATTGCTGGCTGATGTCTACACACATCTGTATATCTCCTGTTATAGCTTCTTCTTTAATGTAACTTAAGCATTCAGCCTACGATACCCCATAATGTCCAAACAAGAAAGAGGTTAGTGAGGTTTTAATGGAAGCAAAGAGTAAGAAATTATGATAAAAAAATTTTAAAAAAATTCAAAGGGGCTCTATCACTGGATTTTCGCTATTTTAGATAAACATATGCCTGAATAGCCTATAAAAAGGCTATTCAAGCACAGTTCCCTCTGTCTATCATAGATTTCCACGTGCACAGTAGATCTATGATATGATAGACACAGGGAGCTGCAGCCCCTGCTCTGTATAGATCACTAATTAGAAGACGACAAAGGACGTTGTAGTGACATCATCACAGGTCCTGTGCCACTAGCAGGGAAGAGACAGTTGAGAGGCAGTGAATCGAAAAGAGGAGGAGGGACTTACATAGAAGAACCACAGAGGAGGGCGTGAACAGAGTATGACATGAGGGGTGCACAGTGCACGGAGGGCTCATTTACATATATGTTTAAAAGGTAATTCATTAAAACGGGGGGGGGGGGGGTCTTTTAACAAACGATTAGCAGGACTTAAATAGCCTTTATAAAGGCTATTCATGGATATGTTTATCTAAAATAGCGAAAATCTAGTGATAGAGCTCCTTTAAGCAGTTAACAAAGACCAAACTAAATCATAGATAGCACTTGGTGATTGTCTACCTGATAATCCTGTTGGAGGTTGTGAATTTTCTTGCAATAATCTTGTGTATGAAGACGACTGGAAAATCCTTCGGTCTTGTTCTCTGTACTGGATTTTTCTGTACGGGACAAACAAAGTTACTGAATACGTTGATTGTATGAAGTTTTCAAGAGACAGATATTTCTCGGTGACCTAAACTGCTGTCTCCTTTCCAGTCAATGAAAGTCTCCTCTTACCCCATGACGTGAGGGGCTTGAGGGTCTTCATCATGATGTCCTCGTACAAATGCTTATGTGCCTTTAAGTACTCCCACTCCTCCATGGAGAAATAGACAGTGATATCCTGACTTCTTATAGGAACCTAACACACAGGGAAACAGATTGACTAGAAAAATTCAAAAACATTACTTGGAAACTTATATTGGCCTATATATCTGTAAGGAGTTGTGAGGGGATCTAAAAAACCCCAAAACCACAGTATTGTGCAAAAGTTGAAGGCATGTGTTGAAAAAAGTATGTCAAGAATGCTTTCAAAAATAGAAGTCATTAAATCACATCACTAGGTGTGTTCATGCTTTGCTTTCTATCAGTTCTTCTCGGTACACTTGCAGACAGATTTTGATGGAACCATACCTTTAATACCACTCCTCCGCTGCTTGTGCTCCGTCTGCCCTCCTCCTCAAATCTCAGTTCTCCAGAGAACTACGCAAAAACAGCCGCTCGGACATGCGGTGCTATACTGGGTATGTCTGAGCGGCCATTTAGGTGTAGTTCTCTGGAGAACTGAGATTTGAGGAGGAGGGAAGATGGAGGAGAAGGAGTATCCAGGGAAGAGGAGGGCAGACGGAGCATAAGCAGTGGAGGGGCAATATTAAAGATATGACGTTTGGGCTTTGTGGGGGTCATATCATCACTTCCAGGACTCCTCCTCCAAAAGTTGGTCACACCAAATATTGATCGGATTTAGATCATCACTTACTTCCTCCAGGGTTTTTTATATGATGAACCCAGTTGTTCCAGACTGGGTCACATGATTGTAACCAGCACTAGGTACCTAAGGCGCTCCCATGGTACAGAAGACTACCAGTAAACACAGGAAAGGAAGGAGCAGACTAAGTGACTTGGGGGTCAGCTGCTGGTTTTGATCATGTGACCTGGAATCGGAACCAGTTTAGCACCACTGAGTTTGTTGCAGACAAATGTTGGAAGAATTAAGTGATGATAGACTTCCTGAAGAACCCTTTTAAAGAAGAAAGTCTACTGCCTACAGGAATAATCTGGCATTAGAACTTCAATTTTGTAACCTTGTCAGGAATTGTGAACTCTCTAACTTAACTTCTCGGAAATCTCTGTCTGCCTAAATACTGGCCTATTTACGACTGAGGCAACTTCGGAAATCTCTTGGAAGATTAGAAACTCACAGGAGGCCGCAGAAACCAAGCACTGGGCAGAGGCCGCTGAGCAGAATCTTTTAAGAGCACAAATCCTATGCAATTCATTAGTGGACATAAATATTAGAAAAACAAGCATTGACTTTGTATATTATCGACTAGCAATCATTGCAGGCAGAAATCTGCCAATGTAAGAGAACCCTTAGGGTAAGTTTACACGACGGAAAAGGTGGTGGAAACTTTTTCCGCCTTGTGAACATACCTAGTGCAGTATCGGCATTCCGTTGCGGCATCCTGCTCCTAATTAGGCCCAAATGAATGAGCCGTCTCGAGCCGTGGACGCCGCAGCTGACTCAGCCACGTAATCTGCGGCAAGCTAGGTCATGTCGCTTCTTTTTTCCACTACTAGCTAGCGGGAAAAAAAAGCAAGCTGCTCCCATTGAAGTCAATGGAAGCTATTTTTGCAAGCAAATTTTGAGGCGGATTCCGCGTCAAAGTCCGCCTGCAAAAAAACTCTGTGTGAACATCCCCTTAATGTGTAATATCCCAACAGCACTCACCTCTCCCGTCAACAGTTCTATGATCTTGTTGGTCAGGGCTAGAATCTCCTGCTCATTGTTTCTCTCGTCCACCAGTGAGCACTCCATGATGGGAATGTGAGCCTTACTCCATTTTTCACCCTCCTCCTCAGGTATCTTCTTTACCACTATATAATCCTGTACATGGAGAGACAATGATGTCACTTTATACATTCCCTTTATTTGATCATGTCCCTGACTAAATGATAAGCACTTTATGGATAGTGTACTTACTTCCATACAATCTAGCATCCTGAAGGCTTCTCAATACATTAATAATATTCTTAATAGATGTGGTGCCATGTTTAACTCCCCTATGCCATAAGGTGATCTAGGGAGAGACTGATAAAGCCCCATGTGTATTTAGTACCGCAGCTTCTGCTATGTCATAACCTTATTCACAAGGCTAAGGTCAGAGGTCAGCTAAGAGGTTGTCTCCTGCAGCAGTAAATTTCTCTTAAGATCATTCACACCCACGTCACACTGTGGGGACTGATAGCAGGGCAAAAAGTATGACGTTCTCTCCTCTATGTAGTTCTTGACTCCTCGCAGCTCTGTGCTGGAGGCCTTATACCCGGGTTAGAACAGGTGTATAAAACATAGAGCACAGAGCTGCATGGAGGGGAAGGAGAGGATTTATGATTTTGTTTATCCTGCTATCAGCCCCCAAAGCCTGACAGATCGGAGGCTCGTACTGCAAACAAAAAAATTTACTTTGGTAGAACAAAATCTCTTCACTGACCTGTGACCGTGAGAACTGAGAACAAAAAGCTCTGGCACAAATTATAATAAATGTGTTGATTGTAGAAGGCTCCACTCCATTCTGCTAATCCCCACCCACTTTCTCCCATCACATTTTAAAAGCGACAGGAGAGACCCAAAATGGTCAAAATACGTGAAACCTGAAAAACCCCTTTAAGGGTCAGTTCACACGTGAAAACCGCCTAGCTTATTTGTGCGAGGTAAAAAACCTCGGGGAGTTTTTTTGACGCTGTTTTTTGCATTCCACGCGGTTTTTGACACGGTTTTCGCTAGGGTTTTTTTTTCCTATATGTGCTATAGAAACTGCAAGTCGAAAACCGCGCGGTTTTTTGCAAAAAACCACGCGGTTTTGTGTGCAAAAAACCGCGCGGTTTTTTACCGCGCGGTTTTCGCCTCCCATTCACTTCTATGCAATTCTTCAGGCGTTTTCCGCCTGAAGAAAGGTCATGTCGCTTCTTCAGGCGGGAAACGCTAGGAGGAAAAAAAAAGCTAGTGGTCTACATAGACCACCATGTTAAAGGAGAGGTTTTTGAAGCGAATTCCGCTGTCAAAAACCTCCCCTTTGCCCACGTGTGAACTAGCCCTTAGAGCAGTTTACACCGACTAGAGATAAAAATCACAATTTATAACAAGATTCCCCAAATCCCTCACCTCGCCAGTAAGCAGGTAGATGATCTCTAGGGTGATATTTAATATCCTTCCAGCCATGCGTTTCCCATTCTCCGCCATCCTTGGTGGGTAAGGGAGGAAGAGAGTCATATCTAGTTGAGGAGACTTTGCCTGGGAAGGTACTTGACTTCACGAACCGGAGAGAAACAACTGATAATGGAGAACAAACATGGAAGAACGTCCTATGTTATCCAGATTATCATCCATGACATTTTGATGTATTGTGTTGTGGCTTTCTGGTTTGATTTGTTGACCAGCACAGTATGAATAACACACACACACACACACGTGGACAAAATTGTTGTTACCCCTCGATTAATGAAAGAAAAACCCACAATGGTCGCAGAAATAACTTGAATCTGACTAAAGTAATAAGAAATAAAAATTCTATGAAAATGAACAAATGAAAGTCAGAAATTGCTTTTCAACCAAAGCTTCAACAGAAAAAAAAAATAAAAATTCATAAAACAGGCCTGGACAGAAAAGATCCCGCTCTCAAGTCTGTACCTATATTCTACCTTTATACTTTGCATTACTCACCGTTCCACCCACAGTATTACACTATTAGCGCTGTTTTGTGTGTATTTTTCTTCTGTGGACAGAAATGACTGTTCCCTTACCTTAATATTTTGTTGCACAACATTTTGAGGCAATCGCTGCAATCAAACAATTCCTGTAACTGTCAATGAGACTTCTGCCCCTCTCAGCAGGGATTTTGGCCCCCTCCTCATGAGCAAACTGCTCCAGTTGTCTCGGGTTTGAAGGGGGCCTTTTCCAGACGGCAGGTTTCAGCTCCTTCCAAAGATGCTCAATAGGATTTAGGTCAGGGCTCATTGAAGGCCACTTCAGAATAGTCCAATGTTTTCCTCTTAGCCATTTTTGGGTGTTTTTAGCTGTGTGTTTTGGGTCATTATCCCGTTGCAAGATCCATGACCTGTGACTGAGACCAAGCTTTCTGACACTGGACAGCACATTTCTCTCTAGAATCCCTTGATAGTCTTGAGATTTCATTGTACCCTGCACAGATTCAAGACACCGTGTGCCAGATGCAGCAAAGCAGCCCCAGCACATAACAGAACCTCCTCCATGTCTCACAGTAGGGACAGTGTTCTTTTCAAGATAGGCTTCATTTTTCCATCTGTGAACATAGAGCTGATGTGCCTTGCCAAAAAGTTTGATTTTTGTCTCACCTGTCCATAGGACATTCTCTCAGGAGCTTTGTGGCTTGTCAACATGTAGTTCGGCAAATTCCAGTCTGGCTTTTTTTATTATTATTTGTATTCAATAATGGAGTCCTACTTGGTCGTCTCCCATGAAGTCCACTTTGGCTCAAACAATGATGGATGGTACGATCTGACAATGATGTTCCTTGAGCTTAAAGTTCACTTATAATCTCCTTAGAAATTTTTCTGGGCTCTTTTGTTACCATTCATATTATTCGGATTTGTCATCAATTTTCCTCCTGCGGCCACGTCCAAGGAGTTTGGTTACAGTCCCATGAATCTTAAATTTCTGAATAATATGTGTAACTGTAGTCACAGGACATCAAGCTGCTTGGAGATGGTCTTATAACCCTTACCTTTAACATGCTTGTCTATAATTTTCTATCTAAGCTCCTGAAACAACTCTTTCCTTCGCTTCCTCTGGTCTATATTGAGTGTGGTCCACACCATGTCCCCAAACAGCACAGTGAGTATCTGTAGCCCTATATACAGGTCACCAAACAGCACAGTGAGCATCTGTAGCCCTATATACAGGCCTCTGACTGATTACAAAAGGAGACCCCTGTGATGCTATTTAGTGGACACACCTTGATGTAACACGTCCCTTTGGTCATATTTTTTTCAGGGGAACCATCATTTTTGTCCAGGCCGGTTTCAGGAGTTTTATTTTTTTTTAAATTCTGTTGAAGCGAAAAGCAATGTCTGACTTTCATTTGTTCATTTTCATAGAATTTTTTATTACTTTTGTCAGATTCAAGTTATTTCTGTGACCATTGTTGGTTTTTATTTCATTAAACAAGGGAACCAACAATTTTGTCAACGTGTACATATGTATATGAATAACGTGAAGAGAACATTGTTGCAGCCTTCAAATCCGTATGTGCAAAACAACCCCAAAAATGTGTATACTAAGGGGCCCTGGGACACGCAGATCTGGTGACCCGGATCGGAGCACCACTAGTAACAAGTGTAATCGGCATTCTATGCACGCTGATACTATGGACATCTATGCCAGAGCAAGGAGCTAAGTCCCTGCTCTTACTATGACGTCACTACATCGCGCCGGACCTACTCACAAGCGGGAGAGACTTCTGCATCAGGACTCAGCGTGGGAACGTGGTATGGTGAGTAAGTTTTATTATTTTTTGAGAAATAAGAGGGCGCTATTGCTAAAAGACTAGGCCACATATTTATAATAGTTCCCCTACTACATTTACTATTAATAGTTACATTTTATAAATCCCCTGATATAATAGCTCCCCAGCCTTATTAATGATAATCTCGCCTTATAAATAGCTCTATTCATCAAATATATATATATATATATATATATATATATATATATATATATATATATATATATAGAAGGAGAGAGAGGAGAGAGGAGGTAGAGAGAGAGAGACAGAGACTTATTAATAAGGCTGGGGGATCTATTATATAAGGGGATTTATAAAGAGGAACTACTAATAGTAAATTAAGCAACTGCACGTGATAAATAAGCAGAAATATAATTTTGCACATCCTACTGTGATGTCCATCATTACATGATTGACTACAGGTTGGGACCCTACGTCTACAGGATTTAGAATCCACAACTGCATCCTTCTACAGTAAACTGCTGCTTGGGCACACAGTAGGGCTCAGTAAAGTGGAAATCACAGACATGTCACCCCATTTTGGAAACTACACTCCTAAAGGGATTTATCAAGTGGGGTAGCGAGCATTTTTAACCCTTGAGTGTTACATTCACTTAATTTCCAGAAATGAACGTGCAGTTGATAATAAAAAGTGACTTTTGCAATTTCTCCAGAGATTCGCCATTTCAGTACTCGATATATTGCACTCAGCTTGTGTCAGTAGAGGCACAAATTACAAAAACTGGTAAGCGGGTATCCCGGGTACAACAGCATTCGGCGCGTTCATCTCTTATACAAGTCGGGCACAACATATTATGCACTAAAATGAAGTATGCCTGGAAATATTTAAGCTTTTCCTATCACCGCCATCTGCAGATTAATTTCTGGAAAATAAATTAATACAACACTTTGAAGTTAAAAATGATCTTTGTACCTCGGGGTACACGTCAGGGGTGTAGTTTCCAAAATGTGGTTACATGTTAGGAGACTCCACCTTACTGGCATTTCAGAGTTCTGCAAAAGTGGTATAACATCCAAAACCAAACCATCTAAATCTGTGCTCCAAAATATCGCTCCTTCCCTTCTGTGCCTGGTTGTGCCCTAATATCAGTTTATACCCACATATGACATTAACTACGTTATCCTGGGTACACCAGTGTCATACATGGGGCATAAACTGCAGTTTGGGCGCACAGCAGGGCGCAGATGTGAATGAGCGAGATGTAGCTTTTGGGGTACAGATTCAGATGTTTGGTATCTGGACGCCATGTCATGTTTGTAGAGCCTGTAAGGTACCAGAAAAGTGAATTCTCCAAAAGAGTGACCCCATTTTAAATACTGCACCCCTCAAAGAATTTATCAGGGGGTGTAGTGAGTATTAGTATCACAGGCAGGAATGCACAGCGGATGGCGAAGAGGGAATATATAAGCTGTGCGAAGGACATTGCAGACACCAAATTCCCTACTATGTCCCAGTAGCTCCTATAATTGGGGGAGTCACTCTGGGGGTCACTTCTGGTGTATTTTCCCTCATAAGCTGTAAATATGGGGTGTCCCCTGATATTCGCTCACACAGCTTATATATTCCCTACCTGCCACAGCCAGTTGTATTCTAATGATTTAGTGATTTTTTGGGGCTTTTGTCTTCACATTGCTAGATGCTATATTTTTCTGGTTATGTGGCCATATAAGATTTTGTTTTTTGCGGGATGAGATGTATTTTGTAATGACATCCTTTTTGGGTGCCTATAACTAATAGAATAAATGTTATTAACTCTTTCTTAGTGGACTAAGAAAAACTATGCCAGAATTTCTTTTTTTTTTTTACCTTTTAATTTTTTGGCCGTGCAGCGTACACTATAAGTAACATGTGACCTTTATTCTGATGCCAAAAGTATAAGGATCACTGACTTCACCCGATGGATAAATCATCAAATCTTCTTTATTTAACGTCCAGAGTAAACAATGCATTTCGGGCCTCTAATTGCCCTTTCTCAAGTGCAATGAACTTCTGTGGGTTGCTGGTTGCGCAGTGATCCATATTCTTTGGTCCTTTTGGTATTTGATTGACACTGTTGGAGGTACGGATCCTGCGGCTCAACATCACCCAGGGAGGAACCCCCTGCTATATGGTTCTGAGGCACGTCTGGTAGTTGTGAATCCCTCACAACTTAGTCAAGTGAGAGTTATCGCTGCTTAGTTGTATCATCACAATATTTTACAATACTTCACCCTATACAGCTCGGTGCTGTCTTTGCTTTTGTTTTCACCTTTATTCTGAGAGTCGGTAAGATTACGGCGAGACCTCATTTATCATTTATATTGTTTTTTTATGCAGAACAAAAACCCATTTGGGGACATAAATCCATTATTTTTGCATTGCAATCTTCTGAGATGTGTAACGTTTTTATTTTTCGGTTTACAGAGTTGGTTGAAGTCTTATGTTTTGCGGGACAACCTCTGCTTCTCATTGGTACTGATTTGGGTGTATGTATGACTTTCTGATCACTTTTTATAGCATTTTTTGTAAGGCAAAAAGTGTAAAAACATTTATTTCCATCGTTTTTTTCCGTATATATATGAAATGGGAATTTTGGTTGCATTATAACTATATGAATTTTTTTAAAACTTTTTTTTTTTTTTACATTTTTTATTTGTCCTATAAGGACACCAGAGCCAGCCTGCCATCGCAAGCAGGATAAACCAGGTATTTGGGGCTTCTAGCAGCCTGGGGTCACTGGCCAGACCCCAGGCTACAAATTATAGATGCTGGCACCCCACAATCTCGCCGCGAGAGTCGGGGAGGAGTCAGCGGCAGTGTTAAAACCCCTCATTGGAGCTTAACTCCAATAGGGGAGTTAAGGAGCAGGGTTTTAGCTGTCAGACACAGATAACACCCTGTCCTGATCCCGCCCGTGACATTCAGAGTCTCTGAAAAACCCCTAAGATGCCACGGTCTTTATTGATCATGGTATCTTAAGGTTTAAACAGCGTGGTTTGGTGTTATCACAGTCCCCACTGTTGCAGCAGAAGCCTGGCTGTCAGATACAGCCGGTCTCCTATGGTGAACGTACGGGCTCTGCTTCTGAGCCTGTGTGATCACCATCACGTGCATGCATGTGGGGATGCGGTAAGTAACCACATTCTTCCATGTACGTGAGAACGCATGAAGGGGTTATAGGGGTTTTCAGACGCAAACTGATTTTTGATACTAATGACCTATGCACAGGATAAGACAATACTATGTGATCTGTGGGGTCCAATTGTTCTAGCAGCCTCCATGTGCTGATAGCTGGTGATGGACAGGATGCAACACCGTTACTTTTCAAGTAATAGGAGTGGCAGAGCAGCGCCCTTCTCTGTATAGTGGTGATTCTGGGTAATTGCAGTGCTTTTCCTATGGCTTGAATAGTAGTGGTGTGGCATCCTGTCCATTAGCAGCGTCTGGCACTCACAAGCTGCTAGTACAGCTGATCTGTGTGGGGTTCGGGTGTTGAACCCTGACAGATTACATCCTGATGAGCCGTCCTGAGGAGAGATTATCAGTATATATATATATATATATATATATATATATAAAAAAAAAAACGCTGGAAAAACCTTTACTTGATCTGGTGTTTGTTAGAAGTCTGTGCAGAGCCAGACGACCTCATGGAGATAGTCACAATGTGGAGCTAGTAGTGTGCTACCTGGGCCTAGTATACAGGTATTACTAGTCTATATATGATGTGTATTGTCTGTATAGCGGTAATAATTCTCCCCAGTATAGCATTATACACATAGCGGTGCACATGGTGGTTACAGAACTATATACCTTTGCAATATTTTTCCCCTAACCTTCTCAGACTATATCACTTCCGCTGGCCGTGCAGCTCTGACTTCTGAAAGGACTATGACGGTGTTTTTGGTATGTCAGGATTTTGGGCCCCGGGGCCCCATTTTGTCTAAAACCGTCCCTGTCCACTGGCGGGTCACACACGCACGTCTATTGTGCAGGACATGGCTGAGGGCACTACGTATAGCTGAGGCTTATCAGTCAAACTGAAGAATTGTACTGTCCTAAATAAAGCCATTGCTGTTACTGAGAGGATTTGGCTACTGGACATAGTTACAGATCTGTCAGAGACTGACACACATGTGACTGTCATACAGACACATCCTCTAACAGTCACTGTATATAATACACACACACACACACACACAATCACAAGAAATACAAGTCACATACCCTGGTCACCAACTTGTCTGCAGGTGCTCTATCCTAGGTACTGCAGGACCTCTGATGACGTCACAGTCACCTGATCAGGCAGTATAAGACCTGTGTTGATGTTACGGTCATGTGACCAGTCATGGGCGGAGTCAGCTTGGGTTTATAGTTATAGTCAGGTCGGTGTGTAGTCACGTGATGTGCGATCTCCTCAGCACCGCTGTAGCGCAGGTTTCATGTAGTAGAGCTGTGTGTGTAATGTGTAGCTGCAGTTCTTGTACCGTCTGCCTATGGCTCGGTAAAGCGGTAACTGACATACTACCTATAGGTGGGGGGCGTCTGACTGCTTACTCCATAGCAACCATAGTGAGTACAGCAGCCTGTGTATCATAGACATGAATGGGAGCAGCTACTAAAGTACCACAAGTGAGACGGGGGGAGGGGGGAGCAGCAGGTGTTTGGGGGTCTGGTCTACATAATCGAAAGCCAATAGAATATCAAAATTACATATACCGTTAGATACCCTTTAAAGGGGCTCTACCAAATATTATGGTGGGGGGGGGGAGAGATAGGCAAAACAGTGAAAGATAATAGCAAAAAGAAAAAATAGGAAGGGCACTCACCCATAAAGAGGCTTATCTTTCTTTAAAAGGACTTCCTTTATTAGGGTATCACATCTTTAAAAACAAAATTCTTCTTAGGGAAGTACAGCATCAATGGCATGAAAGGCAACAGTCGTTTCACGCTTCTACATGCGCTTTTTCAAGCCTCAGAATGCAATCCTGATTACATTCTGAGACTTGAAAAAGCGCATGTAGAAGCGCGAAACGACTGTTGCCTTTCATGCCATTGATGCTGTACTTCCCTAAGAAGAATTTTGTTTTTAACCCCTTAAGGACCCGGCCATTTTTTGGTTTCGCATTTTCGTTTTTCCCTCCTCACATTTCAAGAGCCATAACTTTTTCATTTTTCAGTTCACAGAGTCACATGATGGCTTATTGTTTGCGGGACAAATTGTACTTTGTAATGGCACCATTCAATATGCTGTGCAATGTACTGGGAAGCTGGAAAAAAATTCAGAATGAGGTGCAATTGGAGAAAAAATGCATTTGCGCCATTTTCTTATGGGTTTAATTTTTACAGCGTTCACTGTTTGGTACAAATGACATGTTACCTGTGTTCTACGTGTCAGTACAAACGCGGTGATACCAAATTTATATAGTATTTGAAATGTTTTGATACTTTTAAAAAAATGATAAACTTTGCAAAATAGAAAAAAAATTTGTGTCATCATGTTCTAACACCTGTAACTTTTTCATATTTCCATGTATGGAGCTGGTTGTGGTGTCTTTTTATGCGGGACAAGATGTCGTTTCTATTGATACCATTTGGGGAAAGATCCGATGGTTTGATCACTTTTTATTCAATTTTTTATAGGAGGCAAAGTGTTGAAAAAAACACTTTTTGGCTGTTTTTATTTTTTTTGCCGCTACGCCGTTCGCAGTACGGGATAAATGTTTTAATATTCTAATAGTTCGGGCATTTTGGAGCGCGGGGATACCTAATATGTTTATGTTTAATGTTCTTTAATTACTTTTATAGCTAATCTAGGGAAAGGGGGGTGATTTGAACTTTTATATTTTTTTTATTTTTTTAATACTTTTAAAAACTTTTTTTTTCTTCTGTTACATTTATGATCAGACCCCTTAGGTACCTTGAAACCTAGGGAGTCTGATCGCTCATACTATTCACTGCAATACTACAGTACTGCAGTGAATAGCAGAATCCCAGCACTTCTATTAGACGATGCCTCTGGCATCGTCTAATAGATCTAGTGCAGAGACAAGCCTGGAAGCCTTCAATAGGCTTCCGGCTGTCATAGCAACCGATCACCGCCCTCATGTGACGTTCAGGAGGGCGGCGATCGGCAAAACATGGCGGCGCCCATGCCGCCGGCGCCGTTTACACACTGCGGTCACGTTTGACCGCAGTGTGTAAAGGGTTAACAGCAGCGATCGGCTCGGGCACCAACCGCTGCTGTTAGTGGCAGGTCCTGGCTGTATGATACAGCCGGCATCTGCCGTGTATGGAGCGAGCTCAGCGTGTGAGCTCGCTCCATACATCCCCATGCGACCCATGACGTACAGTTACGTCAAGGGTCGCTAAGGGGTTAAAGATGTGATACCCTAATAAAGGAAGTCCTTTTAAAGAAAGATAAGCCTCTTTATGGGTGAGTGCCCTTCCTATTTTTTCTTTTTGCTATTATTTTTCGAATGTCTCTTATTGGATGTTGAGCACCCCTACGGCTTTATCTATACGAGGTTATATTCCTGTCTATTTACCTCCTGCCTACCAGCAGCTACACTATATAAAGACTCGGCTGTGCCATCCTGACTATTTCTCTATTAAAACAGTGAAAGAATGGAGATTCAATTATTTTTTTTTACTGCTATGGCCTTTATTGTATGCGATGAATTATATATATATAGTTTGGGCATTCTGAATGCGAGATGCGTAATATGCTTATTTTATAGAAACAGGTCATTTGAAACTTTAGATATATTTTAATGGGGGTTATGGTTATGACACGATAAATGGGATTTTTTTGTACTCACCATAAAATACTTTTCTCGATATATTGACTGGGGGACACCGCACCATTGGTATAGATCTGGCCACTAGGAGAATCAAAAACTGTCGGCTCCGCCTCTGGGCTATATCCTCCTCAGGGCAGGTTCACACCTGCGCTCCGGTCTTCGCTTTTACGATTGCGTCTTCTGCCCGAGAAACTGGACAAAAGACGGAAACCGTTTGCACAAGAGACGGAGAGACCAAGACCGAGGTCCAGGCCAGACTGGAAAAAAAACAAAAACAAACAGGAACCTGGGAAAAGAAAAAGAGAGCAGAAGACAAAACAGCACTCTCACAGGAGTGGGCCTAAGACTTCCATGAACAAGGGAAGAACCTGGCTTACCGTGGTTTACAGGCCTAATAGATCATCTGGACATCAAATTCTAAAGACATTTCACAACCCCTGCTTCATCAGCCACGCGTTAAATGCAGTTGAGGCAAGGCATTCTTGAAAGAGAAGGGCAACTGCAGAGTAAGAGCCAAGGAGCGCCCGCCAGCAGCAATATGAGATTCGCATACCAGGCCTAGCAGGGTCAATCCAGAGGCACCAGGATGGTTGGAACCCCCTTGGACTTGCGCTCTTGAAACCCGAAGATGAGGAGAAAAGAGGTACAGAAGGAAGTCTGATCATGGAATCACAAGAGCAGCAATGGGCCGAGGGCCCAGGGACCTAGCCACGAGGCAGGGAAAACTGGGACTCAGGAGGGAGATGAAGAGGTCAACATGCCCCAATGGGAGCAAGCTGGAGGACCACCTACAGATGACGCGACCACGCACCCGGGAAGTATACCCGGGCAAGGACGTGAGAAGCTCTGCCCATTGGGAGAGTGGGAGGCTTCTAGAAACACCGCACAGTGCCAGGAAACACCCCAGAAGGTTCAAGTAAGCAACCGCAGTGGGGTGGCCGGACTGGACTCTGACCGGATGCCCTAGGAGAGAAATCCAAATAGACAGGGTTGAGAAGATGGCCCCCATGTCCAGAGGTAGATATGGAGAAGGACTTCGCTTTAGACCACAGGCCATGAACTGTCAAGGCACTGAAGACTGCTCCCCAGCCAGAAGACTGGCGACAGGGGGGCAACCTGCGAAAGGAGGGTAAGAGAAACTCTGCTGAGAGAGGGTCCCGGAGAGGTGAGCCAAGAGGCTCCAGCCGAACCTGGGAAGACAGGAGAAACAGGCAGACAAACTGGACACAGATCAGTCCCAGTGGCCCAGAAACACCATTGCAAGGACTTAGGAGGAACTAAGCCAAAGGGAGGGCCTCGAAGGACAAAACTATCGAGCCCAGGGCTCGCAGACAGAATTGCAAACAGCACAAAGGGAACCTTGGAAGGCAGGAAACACTGGAATGGGGGGCCCAAATCTCAGACTCCGGGAGGAAAAAAAAAAACTTGACCAGGAGCGTACCGAGCATCATTCCCCAGAATTTCAGGTACAAGTACATTGTGAGTCCTATATGGGGCTCACAATCTATATTTAAAAATATTTTCATTCTCCTAGGTCTATAGCCATGGTGCTGTGCCCCCTAGTAAATTGCTCATTAGTGGGGATCTGACTGCTGAGAATAGGAGTATAATATCCCTGTTGTGAAAATAGTTGTGGTAAATACAAACCCCCCCCCCCCACACACACACACACACACACACACACTCATTTCAATGGGAACACTAGAGAAGAGCTGCATTCCAGTTCAGTTAATGGGAATATGACTGCACCTGTCTTCACTACAATAGTATTGCAGTCTATGCATACTTGCATAACTACTGAAGCCTGCTAGGCCTCAATAGTTGTATTACTATGACTGCAATGTTAGAATGCGGGCATTATGGCCAGATCTCTACTGTGTAATACAGCAGAGACCCGGTAGTTATGGTATTCACTCTGCTTGTGAGAAGACACCATACTGAAGGGGAGGGGCATAAAAGGCAGTAATCAATTTGACGATTCTGTTAAACGACGTGACTCACTGCTCTGTGGGGGGAAGGGTGGCTGAGTTCTCCATATCGTGCTTTCTCACAGAGCTGTTCTCTCCTTTTATTATCCGGTCTGCAAATAGATGTTAAAGGACCTGGCAGTGTCTGTTATCGCTCTATGTAAATGAAAAGATAACATTAAATTTACTGCAAGAACATTCAATGTGGACGCATGGTAAATGTGCTCTACAACTTGTGTAATGTAATAGACATTTACTTTGCATGTTTGATCTACATTATTACAGATTTCTAGCCTTCATATTAAATACATCTCTTATGGTAAATGAAATCTCTATATCTACTGAGGCACTTCATAGTGTTTTACCAAACAGTTCACTTGTCTGTACGAAATTAGTAAATCTGGGCCAGTGTTTGTGACTGAAGGAAACAAAATAAAAAGTTAAAATAAAATTCAATCAGTTATTCTCGAACAAGGAGAGAAGGTCATCATTTCCGCTGCTTGGAAGGTCTGGAGGGCCTAGCAGACAGCTCCTCCAGTCTAAGGCTGCATTCACACGGAGTAAACGCTGGCGTTTTTTGTGTGTTTTTTGCACATAGCGCCGCGTTTACGCCGCGTAGCGTCGCGTTAACGCCGCGCTATTTAGCGGTGGCGTTGCCCGGCGTTAACGCGGCGTATACGCGGCGTTAACGCGGCGCTACGCGGCGTAAACGCGGCGCTATGTGCAAAAAACACACAAAAAACGCCAGCGTTTACTCCGTGTGAATGCAGCCTAACACTGCAGTGTCCACTAAACTCAAATGAGGGCTGACTGCCATGCTTTTATCATCAATGGATACTCACTACCAGCAGATTATTTAGCCCAATGTCCAGACCTTCTAACACCTGATACTACATAGGACATCATGAATATTGGCTAGTCTCTCCAATTCGGAAATATCAATTCTACATATTCAGAAAAAAGTTCCCCCCAAAATATTTTATTCATCCTTTCCATTTATTCCAAGGATACAAACATAAAAGTCGAGGGCTGTTATCATGTATGATTGCGACTCCTCTGATGTATTACCAGATTTGATTTCTTAGTAAAACGTTTCCCACATTGTGAACATGAGAAGGGCTTCTCGCCTGTGTGGATTCTGAGATGTTCGAGAAGCCTGGACTTGTTTGTGAAGCCTTTCCCGCATTCAGAACAAGGATATGGCTTCTCCCCTGTGTGGGTTCTCCGATGTTCGACCAGATGAGATTTATTCTTGAAACATTTCCCACATTCAGAACATGGAAATGGCTTCTCCCCTGTGTGAACTCGAAGATGTCCGAGAAGGTTGGACTTCTGGGCAAAACTCTTCCCACAATGAGGACATACAAATGGTTTCTCCCCCGTGTGAACGCGCTGATGTTCTAGAAGGTTTGACTTCTTTGCAAATCCTTTTCCACATTGAGAACAAAGAAATGGCTTCTCCCCCGTGTGTGTCTTTAGATGATTCACAAGGTTAGATCGCTGTCCAAAACATCGACCACATTCTAGGCATATATGGTCATGTCTTCCTAGTATAAAGTCATTATGAGAGTCTAAACCTGTGTATACGGTATTGTCAATGTGAGTAGAACTTTGTGTAACCGTGTCAGCTGCAGGAGCGGTATATCCTCTATGTATAATAGTTTCATATGAGTGATCTAGACCATGAATTGCTGGAAGGATATTCACATATTCAACTTCTGGAAAAGGACTGAGTTGATGGTCTAAGGTACTGGTCATGTGTCCATCTGCTGGAAATAAAATCATATGTTATTTACAGTCAACTGTCTCCTAATTCTGCAGCTATGTAGCATTAGGTTATACTCATACGACTGTGCTGATTCTTGACCATGTTTTTTCACACGACAGTCAGCACCCGTAGACCTATACCTTGCCACTATTGTCCTGATGATTCCTGATTTCCTACTGGCCTCTGTGTTATTTTTTGCATTCGAGGTGGCTGGACAAAGGCCCTAATCCTGAGCCACTGGCTAAGGATAAACCAGGAGCAGTGTAAGAACACAGAACAAGTGCAAATGTTTTCATTATACCTTAGCTCTGCGTTGTCTCCAATCCTGGTTTTGGCTGACAATCACTGATGGAAAACACTGACCCTTGTGAATAAGAACTTAGTGTTCATATACTCATATACTATGCCCCATTTACTGGATCACTGATCACAGCTGTATGCATGAGCCCTGATGGGCCAGACATGAACCTATAGGGTAGATGCTTATATTGTAGGTAACACTAGAACAGGGGTAGGCTACCTTTTTTGTTCAGCGTGCCGAGTTAAATTAAAAAAAATCAAAGATGAGGTCCTCGGACTGCCGTCAATAATTGTACAGCTGACGACCCCTACACTATAGTCATATAGCACAAACAATAACATAGGGGTGCTGCCATACTGCGCTCCCAGCCACATATGTTTACCGCTATTTGCCTTGATACACCTGTACTTTTCCATTAAAAGCAATGTAAGTACATGTGTAACTGGAAATGAGTGGTAAATGTATGTGACTGGGAGCAGGGTGAGGTAACACCTGTACAGCGGTGACACATGATATACCTGGATGCTACATCCCCCAGCCATTGGTACTTTCACTTTTCTGTAAGTGAAACGCAGATTAATTTCAGCCACATTTAATTCCTGGCGATGCGGCAACAGCAAAACCACAGCCAGGAATTAATGGGTGTCACACTTACACCAAAGTGACTGTACTAGCACCCGGGGACTGAATTTGGCTAAAGCCGCATCTGGGTGCACAGTGTCACAACCTGAAAAGAAACACCCTAAGTCTGAGGCCCCAAGTTATGGAAATGCAGCTTTTTTTTTTTGTTACAGATATTGCTGTGTTTTTCTGAGCCAAAGCCAGCAGTGGATTGAGCAGAAGGGAGACATATAAGAAGCTTCCTAGGCATTTCCCTTTCTTTTAGTAGCCTTGGCTACTTGGTACCCTTGGCTTTGGCTCAAAAAACTGCTGCAAAATCTGCAACAAAAACGCTGTGTTTCCGCAATGCGGGGCTTCAGCCTTAGGCCTCCTGCACACAAATGGCACCGATGTGGTTTTCACTGATCTATACATTAAGAATTAATTGACAGGGCCGTAAATGCAGTCCCATATAGGACAGGTATAGGACAGATATACAACCTGCTCCATAATTTGCAGCTCTTCAATTTGGCCCGGACACAGAACCGCAAAAACGACGGCATCTATGTGTACGGGCTTACTGAAATATAATAGTCCATATTTTTATCCGCAATTGCGGATAAAAAGTCTGGTCATGTGCATTACAGTTTTGTAAGGTTGCGTTCACACTACCGCCGCTGTCCACCCTGGGGTTTCCATCCTATACCCTGGTGTCCGTATGTGGCTTCTCCACCTGGAAACCATTTTTTTTTTTTTTGCATGGACACAACATCGTACATGCAGGACTTTGTGTCCATGCAAAAAAATGGTTTCCAGGCGGGCAGGCTGCATACGGAAAGTGGCGGTTACTTTTAAAAACCAACTCAGTTTCCCCAGGGTTTAGGACAGAAACCCAGGGGCGGATAGCGGCGGTAGTGTGAACACCCCGTAACTAAATTAATAGCAATTAACCCCATCATGTCCTTCACATTAACCCCTGTGTGCCTCACATAAGGGTTACTGATATGTGAGACATATGGAGGTAACAATCAAGTATCATCATTATTAAGGTACTTTATTAGTACCTCCATATATCTCACATATTAGTAACCCTTATATGAGGTACCCAGGGGTTAATGTGAGGGACTTGATGGGGTTAACTGCTATTAAGGTGAGGCACATGGAGTCACTAACACTAAATTAATAACCCCAAATGCCTGACACTACTAGGAATAGAAACCTAGTATGTACCTGGTGTTTTTACTTTCACTTCAGAGCTCGTTCACACGGGGCAACAGGGGGCGGATTTTGGCACTGAATCCTCCTCAAAATCCGCCCCCACAATAGAGATCTATGCAGACCGCTAGCATTCTTTTTTCCACTAGCGGTTTGTTGCTGCTAGTGGAAAAAAGCGGCGAGCTGCCCTTTTTACAGGCAGATTCCACGGCTGATTCAGCTGCGGCGTCCACCTCGCGGCAGCACCCTCCGGACTAGGCCCATTCATTTGGGCCTACTCCGGAGCGGGAAGCCGTGACTGTCGGCTTCCCGTGTCAAAATCAGGACCTAAATACACGGTCACAACCCCCGTGTGAACTAACCCTTACTGTACAGAGCTCTCCTCTCCTCCTCTTCTTTGCAGGAGCTCCTCACTATAGCAGGCAAAGGTCATCCTGCTGCACAGTGTACGCTCAGCCTCCTGGGCTTTCCTCTCTAGCAAGAGAAGAGGGAGCATCCTATATTATTGCTGTAAAAGAGCCCTAAAGGACGCTCCCTCCTCTCTTAATATATGCAGGTCCTGTGCTTGGCTGCTGTGCCAGCAAGATACGCCACATGTGCCAGGGGCTGCCGAGCCCTGTACTCGAGAGACATTGCCTTCATTCTGAAGGAGAGCTAATTTTCATGTTCCAGGAAGCAATGTCTGCAAGGAGAGCCAGTACTTTTCAACTGGTGGGCTGGAAATATCACCTCATGGAAGCAATAGTCATATCATGGTTTAATGTATAAAATATGCAGTAACAGCAAAACAAGAGAAGGATCTTGTTATCAGTGGTTAGTAATCCTTTCCATTAACTGAGGTTTGGACCACTGTGAAAACCCTATGGAGTGGAGCGGCAAACTACATGGTGCAAGACTGTAAGCAACCAGTGTATGCCCTGGAATTAAAGGCACTGGGCAGTAGGTGAAGAGTGGCCCCTAGATCAAAATCATGGGCAAAGTAGTTTGAAAGCTGAGGTGCAGAAATGCCTCTGAGGTGCAGAAGTGACCCTCCTGGGGTATATATTTTATAGATATGGCAGGAAGGCCGGGCTGTCATCACAGCACACTTTCACTTATTTATTTTATGTTTTTTACAGTGTGTTATGTATGTTTCACAGGATGAAGGGATGCAGAAGCCTTTTCTAGGACCCCTGCGAGGTCCAAGGGAAAGAGTCGTGTGGCCATATAGCTTGTCTCCTACCCTGCAACCAAGCCCCTCCCCCCCTTCCCCAGCATCTTCTTCTGCGGTTGGGTCTAATACAATGCCAACTCCTTGGTAGACACTGGGTTGAGAATTGAGGAGCATGTACAGTATTGGGCTCCCTAAACTTCCGTGATTGGGTCTTGAAGGGGACCCAGGGAGGTGGCCATTGAATGGGGAAACCGAAGAAAAAAAAACCTAAGACACATCCTGTCCTCTGGTGTCCGTTGCTGCTTTCTGTTCCACGTGCCGAGGATTAGGAGGGGGCTTGCAATAGACTACATATTGTGCACATTTTTTTGCGTGGCACTCCTATACTTTTTACACTTTCCTACACTTATTTATATAATGCAGAAACCCAGGAAAACCTCTGCACTGAAAAAATAAGAATACAAATAATTTGTGATTCCCTATTCCATTTTTGGCTTACATGTTCCTAATATTTGTATGCACGTGACTGTCTGGGATATATTTTTGCCTACCTAGCATAGGGTTAAGATGGACGTAAAGCTGACAATACACAAGACATTGATCCGCTGAAAATGACTTCTCCCATGAACACGCTGCTGCCAGCCACCTCTGTCTCACCAAAAGAATATCTAGGATGAAATACAAAATGCTGGATCCCTCTTTTCCCCAGCACCCCGAACACTGTTTTGGCCATTACTCACCTGGACTGACATCTGTAGAAACCTCCTCCCTCTGATCATCTATCATTTCCTCTTCATCAGTCTCTTCTATTTTAATCTTGATGAAGTCTTCATCCTAAATATCGTGTAACTTATTAATCTTATGCTTTAGTTAACTTTCTAAACAGCAGATATTAGCAGTGATCCTTTCCATAGCTCTCAAGTTGGCAGCCATTTACCCATGTGACTGTGTCCCTAGCTTTCTGCTTTACCTTGCCACAGCTGAATTATCGATGAATGGGGTCAGCACGTGCACATATACAGAAAGCTGAATCTACTACATTTGCGCATGTACTGAACCAGTGGCGTAACTACCGCCATAGCAGCAGTGGCAGCTGCCACAGGGCCCGGGACATTAGGGGCCCGGTGACAGCCGCTACTATCATTATACTCAGAGGTCTTTTCGGACCCCAAGTACAATGATTGGCGGACCGGGAGAGGTAAGAAACATAAAAAAAAACACTGTTACCTCTCCACGATTCTGCCGGGCCTCCTTCCTAGTTGACTGACGTCACATGAACCCGGCCTGCGTCCGGGGTCATGTGACGTCCAACGTCATTGAAGAAGGACAGCAGCGGAGAAGACAGCGTAGGAGCCGGGGACAGGTAAGAAACAGTAGTTTTTTATGTTTTTATTCCCCCGGGTCTCTGATTATTATACTCTGGGGTCTGAAAAGACCCCAGATTATAATAATTGTTTATGGGTGTCCACTGTGGGCTATAATACTGTGTGCAGGGGCCACTATGGGGTATAATACTGTGTACAGGGGCCACTTTGGGGGATAATACTGTGTGCAGGGGCCACTATGGGGGATAATACTGTGTGGAGGGGCCACTGAGGGACATAATAGTGTGTGCAGGGGCCACTAAGGGACATAATACTGTGTGCTGGGGCCACTATGGGGGATAATACTGTGTGCAGGGGCCACTATGGGGGATAATACTGTGTGGAGGGGCCACTATGGGGGATAATACTGTGTACTGGGGCCACTATGGGGCATAATACTGTGTGCAGGGGCCACTATGGGGGATAATACTGTGTGGAGGGGCCACTGAGGGACATAATACTGTGTGCAGTGGCCACTATTGGGGATAATACTGTGTGGAGGGGCCACTATCGGGCATAATACTGTGTGCAGGGGCCACTATGGGGGATAATACTGTGTGGAGGGGCCACTGAGGGACATAATACTGTGTTCAGGGGCCACTATGGGGGATAATCCTGTGTGCAGGGGCCACTATGGGGGATAATGCTGTGTGCAGGAGCCACTATGGGCATAATGCTGTGTGCAGGGGCCACTATGGGGGATAATATTGTGTGCAGGGGCCACTATGGGGCATAATACTGTGTGCAGGGGCCACTATGGGGCATAATACTGTGTGCAGGGGCCACTATGGGGGATAATACTGTGTGTAGGGGCCACTGAGGGACATAATAGTGTGTGCAGGGGCCACTAAGGGACATAATACTGTGTGCAGGGGCCACTATGGGGGATAATACTGTGTGCAGGGGCCACTATGGGGGATAATACTGTGTGTAGGGGCCACTATGGGGGATAATACTGTGTACTGGGGCCACTATGGGGCATAATACTGTGTGCAGGGGCCACTATGGGGGATAATACTGTGTGGAGGGGCCACTATGGGGGATAATACTGTGTGGAGGGGCCACTGAAGGACATAATACTGTGTGCAGTGGCCACTATTGGGGATAATACTGTGTTCAGGGGCCACTATGGGGGATAATCCTGTGTGCAGGGGCCACTATGGGGGATAATCCTGTGTGCAGGGGCCACTATGGGGGATAATCCTGTGTGCAGGGGCCACTATGGGGGATAATCCTGTGTGCAGGGGTTACTATGGGACATAATCCTGTGTGCAGGGGGCCACTATGGGGGATAATCCTGTGTGCAGGGGCCACTATGGGGGATAATACTGTGTGCAGGGGTTACTATGGGACATAATACTGTGTGCAGGGGCCACAATGGGGGATAATCCTGTGTGCAGGGGCCACTATGGGACATAATACAGTGTGCAGGGGCCACTATGGGGCATAATACTGTGTGCAGGGGCCACTATGGGGGATAATCCTGTGTGCAGGGGCCACTATGGGGGATAATACTGTGTGAAGGGGTCACTATGGGGCATAATAGAACACGCAGGAATGCGTGGGGGGGGGGGGCGGTCGAGGTCTTCGGTGTCGGTTGGGGGGGCATGTCAGAAGTTCGCCACAGGGCCCCACCATTCCTAGTTACGCCACGGTACTGAACGTTTATAGACATTGCCAGCTTCAGCGCATAAATGCAGAAAGTCAAGGAGATGGGGAGTAAATCATGTTGCTATTGCATTTTAAAATTGTGACTAAAAAGTGAAAAACACTTGGTTTAATGTAAACTTACACTTTGGGATTTGGTAAAAGTGAAATTCTATCTACCTGAGGATTCTGTGGGCCTTGGGGATTTATCTCTAGATAATCCTGGGAATGCAGAGGACTGGGACATCCCACTGATGGATTTCTTTTGCTGATTCCATCTGAAGGAAACACATACACAATGTATTCAGTCACTGTGTATATCGGATGATCAGCTCATGGATGCATCTAGGTGATCCTGACAAGAGCTCTCTCATTTACCCTGTGATGTGAGGCTTTGGTAATTCTCCACCATGATGTCCTCATACAGGTCCTTGTGTCCTTCTAAATACTCCCACTCCTCCATAGAGAAATGGACAGAGACATCCTGACATCTTATAGGAACCTGACAACACACAAAGATATAGTCATTATCCAAACACAGGGGGAGAAATTTATAATATGTTTGCCAAGAAATTGTGTACAAAATGGTGCAGATTTTATGCATCAAAATTTGTGACTTGTGCTGTAATTTGCACCCCACATGCCTTTTTTCCAAGAAGTAGGCATACCAGCTGGAGGATTCTTAGAAAGAAGTGTTGAGCGCTGTATACACAGCGATCAAGATGGCAGGGAAGGGAATAAACCTTCCCTGTCATCTCTCTGGGAGCTCCGGCTGAAGTTACAGCCGGCTCCCAGCTTCAGTAGCTGCATGATCTCAGTGCATCTGCTGAGTTCTGACTGGACGTACGGGTACGTCCTGTCAGAACTAAGCAACCACTTCTTGGACGTATAAAATCTATGGGCGGTCCGGAAGTGGTTAAGAGCTGCCGAAACACCGGAGCAGGCAAACCATCGACGGCAGAAATTTGCTGAATATGGGCAGATCATCGACGCCAACAACACGCAGACGAAATCGCGGGCAGAGGCTAGTAGCTCATATTTACGCCAGCCACTAGCTGGTATAGATGTGAGATTCTGGCACATGGCAGGCAGGAGATGTGCCTAACTTATTAAGAGGCATTACTATCTTTACTGAGAACCCAATCTTCCCATTAAGTCCCACTACCAGGATGCACATCATTCAGTAAAGTGACATGTAAGGTGCAAATTGCCAATGAGTTGCATATATAATATTGTATAAACCCCCGCAGCGCTCACCTCTCCCGTCAAAAGCTCAATGATCTTACTGGTCAGGTCCAGGATTTCCTGCTCGTTGTTTCTCTTGTGCAGTAAGTGAGCTGGAGGCTCCTTCATTGGGCTTTGGCTCTTGTCCCAACTGCTTGGTACGTGAGATTCCAACATGGATGTCATCTGTTTCCCTGATTTCCTCACAGGTCCATAATTCTAAATAATCATCCAGAAAATAAATGATTATATAGAAAATGCCCTGAAGGCTCTGCAGTGGTCACTGTGGCATCTGAAGCACCCTCACCTCTCCTGTCAGCAGGTATATAATCTCCAAAGTCAGGTTTAGTATCAGATCAGTGGTACTCTTCTTTTCACTCTTCCTCTGTGAATCCATCTGACGACCCAAGGAGTATTTCATCTTAACCCCAAAGGCTGCAGGATCAGAAAAAGAACAAGACTGAACCACAACATATCTTACTGACCTCAAGATGCTGCCATGCCAGCTATCTCAAAAACACATAAAAGGCATTGTTTGTATTTTTAACCCCTTCCTGCCACGGGCATTTTCCGATTTTCGTGTTTGACTCCCCACCTTCCAAACTCCATAACTTTTTTATTTCTCTGGTTCCAGAGCCATATGACGTCTTAAAGGGATTCTACCATTAAACTACCTTTTTTTCTAATTACCACATCAGAATAGCCTTCAGAAAGGCTATTCGTCTCCTACCTTTAGACGTGGTCTCCGCCACGCCATTCCATACAAATACCAGTTTTAACCGGTATGTAAATGAGCTCTCCGCAGCAATGAGGGCGGGCCCCAGCGCTGAAAGGCCGATGAGTGCATCCCCATTGCTGCCCGGAGCTCTTTCCTGCGCCGCCTCCTTCATCTGCAGCAACTCCGCCTCTTCTGGCTTCTCTTGCTCTTGTAGTTCTATACAGGAGCATAGAGAGGCCACCTCAAAAATGGCCGCCGGCTCCTGTATTGAACTGCAAGAGTGGCTACCCAAAAATGGCCACCGGCCATTTTTGGGTAGCCGCTCTTGCAGTTCGATACAGGAGCCGGCGGCCATTTTGGGGTAGCCGCTCTCGCAGTTCAATACAGGAGCTGGCCAGCGGCCATTTTGGGGTAGCCGCTCTTGCAGTTCAATACAGGAGCCGGCCGGCGGCCATTTTGGGGTAGCCGCTCTAGCAGTTCAATACAGGAGCTGGCCAGCGGCCATTTTGGAGTGGCCTCTCTATGCTCCTGTATAGAACTACAAGAGCAAGAGAAGCCAGAAGAGTTGCTGCAGGAGAAGGAGGCGGCGCAGGAAAGAGCTCTTGGGCAGCAATGTGGATGCGCTCATCGGTGTTTCAGTGCTGGGGCCCGCCCTCATTGCTGCGGAGAGCTCATTTGCATACCGGTTAAAACCTATATTTCTACGGAACGGTGCGGCGGAGAACACGTCTAAAGGTAGGAAACGAATAGCCTTTCTTAAGGATATTCCGACGTGTTCATTAGAAAAAAAGGTGGTTTAATGGTAGAATCCCTTTAATGTTTGCAGGACAAATTTTTCCTCATGATGCCGCCATTAATTATTCTGTATAATGTACTAGGAAGCTGGAAAAAAATTCAGAATGGGGTGGATTTGAAGAAAAAGAACATCTGTGCAACTTTCTTACAGGCTTCGTTTTTACGGCGTTCACTCTGCAGAAAAAATAACATGTCCCCTGTATTCTATGTTTCGGTATGATTCCGGGGATACCAAATTTATAAGGTTTCATTTACATTTTAATCCCTTAACAAAAATTCAAAACCATGCCAACATTTTTTTTTTTCTAAAAGTCGCCATATTCTGACCCGTAACTTTTTTATACTTCCATGTATGGGGATGTATGGGCGTCTTTTTTGCGGGACCAGGTTTACTTTGTAGTTATATCATTTTGGGGAATTGCTATTGCTTTGATCACTTTCTATTAAAATTTTTATCAAAAGAAAAAACAGTGGTTTGGCACTTTTGATTTTTAGATAGATTTGCAGAGCGGGCGATTTCGGACACAGGGATATCTAATGTGTATGTGTTTCACTGTATTTAAGTACTTTTATATGCGTTCTAAGAAAGGGGGGCGATTTGAACTTTTAATGCATATATATATATATATATATATATATATATATATATATATATATATTTTTCTGCATTTATTAGACCCTCTAAGGCCATGATGGCGAACCTATGGCACGTGTGCCAGAGGTAGCACTTAGAGCCCTCTCTGTGGGCATCCATCTGTGGGGCAGATTGTACTGTGTGAGAGCAACTGTGGGGCAGATTGTACTATGTGGGGGTCATTGGTCATTGTGGGGCAGATTGTACTGTGTGGGGGTCATTGTGGGTCAGATTGTACTGTGTGGGGTCCCTTCTCTATTTTTATCACAGCATGTGTTTCATAGCAGACTAATGACATTATTACAGACCATCCATAATTGTGGATCTGCACAATATTAAAGTCAAATTGCCGTGCTGGCACTTTGTGTTAAATTAGTGGGTTTGGGGTTGCAGTTTGGGCACTTGGTCTGTAAAAGGTTTGCCATCACTGCTCTAGGGGGCATTGAACCCCAGGGGGTCTCATCACTAATGCAGCAGTAGTTTAGGAGAGTAATCTCCAAATAAGTATGCAGACGCACATAAAAGAAGCTGCTAAGCTTCTCCTAAACTTCTGCTACACTGACGCTTAATTTACTTCTTTGATTCTTCTTGCATGGCAATCCGGGTCTGATGAAGGTCTAATATAGACCGAAAAACGTTTTACTCTATTTTATTGGATTGCATATTTACGTAATAAAGCTCCAATTTTTTTGAACAACAAAAGAATTCCGGTTGATTTTGAGTGCCTGATATATCTTTCTACAAATCTCTGCTTGATGTCATTCCTTGTTTATTCCCGGTATATTAAAAATCAGTCTATGGTCACGTGATGGACCGTCCATGGTCACAGCACAGTATCTGAGCTCTGTCCTATAGCGCACTGTGCATCTGTGTGTCCATCACATGACCATGGACTTCGTCTACAGGTAAACAAAGGAAAACAGTAAGCAGGGATTTAGAAAACGGAATTGATAACAGAAAATATACTGGTATAACTGCTTAATATACAAAGAATAACATTATTTGCTGAAACCGGACAACTCTTTTGACAAAACCCAGGCCATTACGGCAGCCAGAGGCAGGCAGGCCAGCCTCCTGTATAATAATAATACACAGACAGGACACCACAGTCTGCTCCTCCTGTATAATAATAATAATAATAGACAGACAGGACACCACAGTCTGCTCCTCCTGTATAATAATAATACACAGACAGGACACCACAGCCTGCTCCTCCTGTATAATAATAATAATAATAATAATAATAATACACAGACAGGACACCACACTCTGCTCCTCCTGTATAATAATAATACACAGACAGGACACCACAGTCTGCTCCTCCTGTATAATAATAATAATAATAATACACAGACAGGACACCGCAGTCTGCTCCTCCTGTATAATAATAATACACAGACAGGTCACCACAGTCTGCTCCTCCTGTATAATAATAATACACAGACAGGACACCACAGTCTGCTCCTCCTGTATAATAATAATAATAATAATAATAATAATAATAATAATAATAATAATACACAGACAGGACACCACAGTCTGCTCCTCCTGTATAATAAGAATAATACACAGACAGGACACCACACTCTGCTCCTCCTGTATAATAATAATAATAATAATACACAGACAGGACACCGCAGTCTGCTCCTCCTGTATAATAATAATAATACACAGACAAGACACCACAGTCTGCTCCTCCTGTATAATAATACACAGACAGGACACCACAGTCTGCTCCTCCTGTATAATAATAATAATACACAGACAGGACACCGCAGTCTGCTCCTCCTGTATAATAATAATAATACACAGACAGGACACCGCAGTCTGCTCCTCCTGTATAATAATAATACAAAGACAGGTCACCACAGTCTGCTCCTCCTGTATAATAATAATACACAGACAGGACACCACAGTCTGCTCCTCCTGTATAATAATACACAGACAGGACACCACAGTCTGCTCCTCCTGTATAATAATACACAGACAGGACACCACAGTCTGCTCCTCCTGAATAATAATAATAATAATAATACACAGACAGGACACCACAGTCTGCTCCTCCTGTATAATAATAATACACAGACAAGACACCACAGCCTGCTCCTCCTGTATAATAATAATAATACACAGACAGGACACCACAGTCTGCTCCTCCTGTATAATAATAATACACAGACAGGACACCACAGTCTGCTCCTCCTGTATAATAATAATAATACACAGACAGGACACCACAGTCTGCTCCTCCTGTATAATAATAATAATACACAGACAGGACACCACAGTCTGCTCCTCCTGTATAATAATAATACACAGACAGGACACCACAGTCTGCTCCTCCTGTATAATAATAATACACAGACAGGACACCACAGTCTGCTCCTCCTGTATAATAATACACAGACAGGACACCACAGTCTGCTCCTCCTGTATAATAATAATAATACACAGACAGGACACCACAGTCTGCTCCTCCTGTATAATAATACACAGACAGGACACCACAGTCTGCTCCTCCTGTATAATAATAATAATACACAGACAGGACACCACAGTCTGCTCCTCCTGTATAATAATACACAGACAGGACACCACAGTCTGCTCCTCCTGTATAATAATAATAATACACAGACAGGACACCACAGTCTGCTCCTCCTGTATAATAATAATACACAGACAGGACACCACACTCTGCTCCTCCTGTATAATAATACACAGACAGGACACCACAGTCTGCTCCTCCTGTATAATAATAATACACAGACAGGACACCACAGTCTGCTCCTCCTGTATAATAATAATAATACACAGACAGGACACCACAGTCTGCTCCTCCTGTATAATAATAATACACAGACAGGACACCACAGTCTGCTCCTCCTGTATAATAATAATACACAGACAGGACACCACAGTCTGCTCCTCCTGTATAATAATAATAATACACAGACAGGACACCACACTCTGCTCCTCCTGTATAATAATAATAAACAGACAGGACACCACAGTCTGCTCCTCCTGTATAATAATAATACACAGACAGGACACCACAGTCTGCTCCTCCTGTATAATAATAATAATACACAGACAGGACACCACAGTCTGCTCCTCCTGTATAATAATAATAAACAGACAGGACACCACACTCTGCTCCTCCTGTATAATAATAATACACAGACAGGACACCACAGTCTGCTCCTCCTGTATAATAATAATAATAATACACAGACAGGACACCGCAGTCTGCTCCTCCTGTATAATAATAATAATACACAGACAGGACACCACACTCTGCTCCTCCTGTATAATAATAATAATACACAGACAGGACACCACAGTCTGCTCCTCCAGTATAATAATAATAATACACAGACAGGACACCACAGTCTGCTCCTCCTGTATAATAATACACAGACAGGACACCGCAGTCTGCTCCTCCTGTATAATAATAATACACAGACAGGACACCACAGTCTGCTCCTCCTGTATAATAATAATACACAGACAGGACACCACAGTCTGCTCCTCCTGTATAATAATAATACACAGACAGGACACCACACTCTGCTCCTCCTGTATAATAATACACAGACAGGACACCACAGTCTGCTCCTCCTGTATAATAATAATAATACACAGACAGGACACCACAGTCTGCTCCTCCTGTATAATAATACTAATACACAGACAGGACACCACAGTTTGCTCCTCCTGTATAATAATAATAATACACAGACAGGACACCGCAGTCTGCTCCTCCTGTATAATAATAATACACAGACAGGACACCACAGTCTGCTCCTCCTGTATAATAATACACAGACAGGACACCACAGTCTGCTCCTCCTGTATAATAATAATACACAGACAGGACACCACACTCTGCTCCTCCTGTATAATAATAATACACAGACAGGACACCACAGTCTGCTCCTCCTGTATAATAATAATACACAGACAGGACACCACACTCTGCTCCTCCTGTATAATAATAATACACAGACAGGACACCACAGTCTGCTCCTCCTGTATAATAATAATAATACACAGACAGGACACCACAGTCTGCTCCTCCTGTATAATAATAATAATACACAGACAGGACACCGCAGTCTGCTCCTCCTGTATAATAATAATAATAATACACAGACAGGACACCACAGTCTGCTCCTCCTGTATAATAATACACAGACAGGACACCGCAGTCTGCTCCTCCTGTATAATAATAATACACAGACAGGACACCACAGTCTGCTCCTCCTGTATAATAATAATACACAGACAGGACACCACAGTCTGCTCCTCCTGTATAATAATACACAGACAGGACACCGCAGTCTGCTCCTCCTGTATAATAATAATAATAATACACAGACAGGACACCGCAGTCTGCTCCTCCTGTATAATAATAATACACAGACAGGTCACCACAGTCTGCTCCTCCTGTATAATAATAATACACAGACAGGACACCACAGTCTGCTCCTCCTGTATAATAATAATACACTGACAGGACACCACAGTCTGCTCCTCCTGTATAATAATAATACACAGACAGGACACCGCAGTCTGCTCCTCCTGTATAATAATAATACACAGACAGGACACCGCAGTCTGCTCCTCCTGTATAATAATAATAAACAGACAGGACACCACAGTCTGCTCCTCCTGTATAATAATAATACACAGACAGGACACCACAGTCTGCTCCTCCTGTATAATACTATACAGACAGGACACCACAGTCTGCTCCTCCTGTATAATAATAATAATACACAGACAGGACACCACAGTCTGCTCCTCCTGTATAATAATACACAGACAGGACACCACAGTCTGCTCCTCCTGTATAATAATAATAATAATAATAATAATACACAGACAGGACACCACAGTCTGCTCCTCCTGTATAATAAGAATAATACACAGACAGGACACCACAGTCTGCTCCTCCTGTATAATAATAATAATACACAGACAGGACACCACAGTCTGCTCCTCCTGTATAATAATAATAATACACAGACAGGACACCGCAGTCTGCTCCTCCTGTATAATAATAATAATACACAGACAGGACACCGCAGTCTGCTCCTCCTGTATAATAATAATACACAGACAGGTCACCACAGTCTGCTCCTCCTGTATAATAATAATACACAGACAGGACACCACAGTCTGCTCCTCCTGTATAATAATACACAGACAGGACACCACAGTCTGCTCCTCCTGTATAATAATACACAGACAGGACACCACAGTCTGCTCCTCCTGAATAATAATAATAATAATAATAATAATAATAATAATAATAATAATACACAGACAGGACACCACAGTCTGCTCCTCCTGTATAATAATAATACACAGACAAGACACCACAGCCTGCTCCTCCTGTATAATAATAATACACAGACAGGACACCGCAGTCTGCTCCTCCTGTATAATAATAATAATACACAGACAGGACACCACAGTCTGCTCCTCCTGTATAATAATAATACACAGACAGGACACCACAGTCTGCTCCTCCTGTATAATAATAATAATACACAGACAGGACACCACAGTCTGCTCCTCCTGTATAATAATAATAATACACAGACAGGACACCACAGTCTGCTCCTCCTGTATAATAATAATACACAGACAGGACACCACAGTCTGCTCCTCCTGTATAATAATAATACACAGACAGGACACCACAGTCTGCTCCTCCTGTATAATAATAATACACAGACAGGACACCACAGTCTGCTCCTCCTGTATAATAATACACAGACAGGACACCACAGTCTGCTCCTCCTGTATAATAATAATAATACACAGACAGGACACCACAGTCTGCTCCTCCTGTATAATAATACACAGACAGGACACCACAGTCTGCTCCTCCTGTATAATAATACACAGACAGGACACCACAGTCTGCTCCTCCTGTATAATAATAATAATACACAGACAGGACACCACAGTCTGCTCCTCCTGTATAATAATACACAGACAGGACACCACAGTCTGCTCCTCCTGTATAATAATAATAATACACAGACAGGACACCACAGTCTGCTCCTCCTGTATAATAATAATACACAGACAGGACACCACACTCTGCTCCTCCTGTATAATAATACACAGACAGGACACCACAGTCTGCTCCTCCTGTATAATAATAATACACAGACAGGACACCACAGTCTGCTCCTCCTGTATAATAATAATAATACACAGACAGGACACCACAGTCTGCTCCTCCTGTATAATAATAATAATACACAGACAGGACACCACAGTCTGCTCCTCCTGTATAATAATAATAATATACAGACAGGACACCACAGTCTGCTCCTCCTGTATAATAATAATAATACACAGACAGGACACCACACTCTGCTCCTCCTGTATAATAATACACAGACAGGACACCACACTCTGCTCCTCCTGTATAATAATAATACACAGACAGGACACCACAGTCTGCTCCTCCTGTATAATAATAATAATAATAATAATACACAGACAGGACACCGCAGTCTGCTCCTCCTGTATAATAATAATAATACACAGACAGGACACCACACTCTGCTCCTCCTGTATAATAATAATAATACACAGACAGGACACCACAGTCTGCTCCTCCAGTATAATAATAATAATACACAGACAGGACACCACAGTCTGCTCCTCCTGTATAATAATACACAGACAGGACACCGCAGTCTGCTCCTCCTGTATAATAATAATACACAGACAGGACACCACAGTCTGCTCCTCCTGTATAATAATAATACACAGACAGGACACCACAGTCTGCTCCTCCTGTATAATAATAATACACAGACAGGACACCACACTCTGCTCCTCCTGTATAATAATACACAGACAGGACACCACAGTCTGCTCCTCCTGTATAATAATAATAATACACAGACAGGACACCACAGTCTGCTCCTCCTGTATAATAATACTAATACACAGACAGGACACCACAGTCTGCTCCTCCTGTATAATAATAATAATACACAGACAGGACACCGCAGTCTGCTCCTCCTGTATAATAATAATACACAGACAGGACACCACAGTCTGCTCCTCCTGTATAATAATACACAGACAGGACACCACAGTCTGCTCCTCCTGTATAATAATAATACACAGACAGGACACCACACTCTGCTCCTCCTGTATAATAATAATACACAGACAGGACACCACAGTCTGCTCCTCCTGTATAATAATAATACACAGACAGGACACCACACTCTGCTCCTCCTGTATAATAATAATACACAGACAGGACACCACAGTCTGCTCCTCCTGTATAATAATAATAATACACAGACAGGACACCACAGTCTGCTCCTCCTGTATAATAATAATAATACACAGACAGGACACCGCATTCTGCTCCTCCTGTATAATAATAATAATAATACACAGACAGGACACCACAGTCTGCTCCTCCTGTATAATAATACACAGACAGGACACCGCAGTCTGCTCCTCCTGTATAATAATAATACACAGACAGGACACCACAGTCTGCTCCTCCTGTATAATAATAATACACAGACAGGACACCACAGTCTGCTCCTCCTGTATAATAATAATACACAGACAGGACACCACAGTCTGCTCCTCCTGTATAATAATAATAATACACAGACAGGACACCACAGTCTGCTCCTCCTGTATAATAATAATACACAGACAGGACACCACAGTCTGCTCCTCCTGTATAATAATAATACACAGACAGGACACCACAGTCTGCTCCTCCTGTATAATAATAATACACAGACAGGACACCACAGTCTGCTCCTCCTGTATAATAATAATAATACACAGACAGGACACCACACTCTGCTCCTCCTGTATAATAATAATACACAGACAGGACACCACACTCTGCTCCTCCTGTATAATAATACACAGACAGGACACCACAGTCTGCTCCTCCTGTATAATAATAATAATACACAGACAGGACACCACAGTCTGCTCCTCCTGTATAATAAGAATAATACACAGACAGGACACCACAGTCTGCTCCTCCTGTATAATAATAATAATACACAGACAGGACACCGCAGTCTGCTCCTCCTGTATAATAATAATAATAATAATAATACACAGACAGGACACCACAGTCTGCTCCTCCTGTATAATAATACACAGACAGGACACCGCAGTCTGCTCCTCCTGTATAATAATAATACACAGACAGGACACCACACTCTGCTCCTCCTGTATAATAATAATACACAGACAGGACACCACAGTCTGCTCCTCCTGTATAATAATAATACACAGACAGGACACCACACTCTGCTCCTCCTGTATAATAATAATACACAGACAGGACACCACAGTCTGCTCCTCCTGTATAATAATAATACACAGACAGGACACCACAGTCTGCTCCTCCTGTATAATAATACACAGACAGGACACCACAGTCTGCTCCTCCTGTATAATAATACACAGACAGGACACCACAGTCTGCTCCTCCTGTATAATAATAATAATACACAGACAGGACACCGCAGTCTGCTCCTCCTGTATAATAATACACAGACAGGACACCACAGTCTGCTCCTCCTGTATAATAATAATAATACACAGACAGGACACCGCAGTCTGCTCCTCCTGTATAATAATAATACACAGACAGGACACCACAGTCTGCTCCTCCTGTATAATAATAATACACAGACAGGACACCACAGTCTGCTCCTCCTGTATAATAATACACAGACAGGACACCACAGTCTGCTCCTCCTGTATAATAATAATACACAGACAGGACACCACAGTCTGCTCCTCCTGTATAATAATAATACACAGACAGGACACCACAGTCTGCTCCTCCTGTATAATAATAATAATACACAGACAGGACACCGCAGTCTGCTCCTCCTGTATAATAATAATAATACACAGACAGGACACCACAGTCTGCTCCTCCTGTATAATAATAATAAACAGACAGGACACCACAGTCTGCTCCTCCTGTATAATAATAATACACAGACAGGACACCACAGTCTGCTCCTCCTGTATAATAATACACAGACAGGACACCACAGTCTGCTCCTCCTGTATAATAATAATACACAGACAGGACACCGCAGTCTGCTCCTCCTGTATAATAATAATAATACACAGACAGGACACCACAGTCTGCTCCTCCTGTATAATAATAATAAACAGACAGGACACCACAGTCTGCTCCTCCTGTATAATAATACACAGACAGGACACCACAGTCTGCTCCTCCTGTATAATAATAATACACAGACAGGACACCACAGTCTGCTCCTCCTGTATAATAATAATACACAGACAGGACACCACAGTCTGCTCCTCCTGTATAATAATAATAATACACAGACAGGACACCACAGTCTGCTCCTCCTGTATAATAATAATAAACAGACAGGACACCACAGTCTGCTCCTCCTGTATAATAATAATACACAGACAGGACACCACAGTCTGCTCCTCCTGTATAATAATACACAGACAGGACACCACACTCTGCTCCTCCTGTATAATAATACACAGACAGGACACCACAGTCTGCTCCTCCTGTATAATAATAATAATACACAGACAGGACACCGCAGTCTGCTCCTCCTGTATAATAAGAATAATACACAGACAGGACACCACAGTCTGCTCCTCCTGTATAATAATAATAATACACAGACAGGACACCACACTCTGCTCCTCCTGTATAATAATACACAGACAGGACACCACAGTCTGCTCCTCCTGTATAATAATAATAATACACAGACAGGACACCGCAGTCTGCTCCTCCTGTATAATAAGAATAATACACAGACAGGACACCGCAGTCTGCTCCTCCTGTATAATAATAATACACAGACAGGACACCACAGTCTGCTCCTCCTGTATAATAATAATACACAGATAGGACACCACACTCTGCTCCTCCTGTATAATAATAATACACAGACAGGACACCACACTCTGCTCCTCCTGTATAATAATACACAGACAGGACACCACAGTCTGCTCCTCCTGTATAATAATAATAATACACAGACAGGTCACCACAGTCTGCTCCTCCTGTATAATAATAATAATACACAGACAGGACACCGCAGTCTGCTCCTCCTGTATAATAATACACAGACAGGACACCACAGTCTGCTCCTCCTGTATAATAATAATAATACACAGACAGGACACCGCAGTCTGCTCCTCCTGTATAATAATACACAGACAGGACACCGCAGTCTGCTCCTCCTGTATAATAAGAATAATACACAGACAGGACACCGCAGTCTGCTCCTCCTGTATAATAATAATACACAGACAGGACACCGCAGTCTGCTCCTCCTGTATAATAATAATACACAGACAGGACACCACACTCTGCTCCTCCTGTATAATAATAATACACAGACAGGACACCACACTCTGCTCCTCCTGTATAATAATACACAGACAGGACACCACAGTCTGCTCCTCCTGTATAATAATAATAATACACAGACAGGTCACCACAGTCTGCTCCTCCTGTATAATAATAATAATACACAGACAGGACACCGCAGTCTGCTCCTCCTGTATAATAATACACAGACAGGACACCACAGTCTGCTCCTCCTGTATAATAATAATAATACACAGACAGGACACCGCAGTCTGCTCCTCCTGTATAATAATACACAGACAGGACACCACAGTCTGCTCCTCCTGTATAATAATAATACACAGACAAGACACCACAGTCTGCTCCTCCTGTATAATAATAATACACAGACAGGACACCACACTCTGCTCCTCCTGTATAATAATACACAGACAGGACACCACAGTCTGCTCCTCCTGTATAATAATAATACACAGACAGGACACCACAGTCTGCTCCTCCTGTATAATAATAATAATACACAGACAGGACACCACAGTCTGCTCCTCCTGTATAATAATAATAATACACAGACAGGACACCGCAGTCTGCTCCTCCTGTATAATAATACACAGACAGGACACCACAGTCTGCTCCTCCTGTATAATAATAATACACAGACAAGACACCACAGTCTGCTCCTCCTGTATAATAATAATACACAGACAGGACACCACAGTCTGCTCCTCCTGTATAATAATACACAGACAGGACACCACAGTCTGCTCCTCCTGTATAATAATAATACACAGACAGGACACCGCAGTCTGCTCCTCCTGTATAATAATAATACACAGACAGGACACCACACTCTGCTCCTCCTGTATAATAATAATAATACACAGACAGGACACCACAGTCTGCTCCTCCTGTATAATAATAATAATACACAGACAGGACACCGCAGTCTGCTCCTCCTGTATAATAATAATACACAGACAGGACACCACAGTCTGCTCCTCCTGTATAATAATACACAGACAGGACACCACAGTCTGCTCCTCCTGTATAATAATAATAATACACAGACAGGACACCACAGTCTGCTCCTCCTGTATAATAATAATACACAGACAGGACACCACACTCTGCTCCTCCTGTATAATAATACACAGACAGGACACCACAGTCTGCTCCTCCTGTATAATAATAATACACAGACAGGACACCACAGTCTGCTCCTCCTGTATAATAATAATACACAGACAGGACACCACAGTCTGCTCCTCCTGTATAATAATAATAATACACAGACAGGACACCACAGTCTGCTCCTCCTGTATAATAATAATAATACACAGACAGGACACCGCAGTCTGCTCCTCCTGTATAATAATAATAATACACAGACAGGACACCACAGTCTGCTCCTCCTGTATAATAATAATAATACACAGACAGGACACCACAGTCTGCTCCTCCTGTATAATAATAATAATATACAGACAGGACACCACAGTCTGCTCCTCCTGTATAATAATAATAATACACAGACAGGACACCACAGTCTGCTCCTCCTGTATAATAATAATAATACACAGACAGGACACCGCAGTCTGCTCCTCCTGTATAATAATACACAGACAGGACACCACAGTCTGCTCCTCCTGTATAATAATAATACACAGACAAGACACCACAGTCTGCTCCTCCTGTATAATAATAATACACAGACAGGACACCACAGTCTGCTCCTCCTGTATAATAATACACAGACAGGACACCACAGTCTGCTCCTCCTGTATAATAATAATACACAGACAGGACACCGCAGTCTGCTCCTCCTGTATAATAATAATACACAGACAGGACACCACACTCTGCTCCTCCTGTATAATAATAATAATACACAGACAGGACACCACAGTCTGCTCCTCCTGTATAATAATAATAATACACAGACAGGACACCGCAGTCTGCTCCTCCTGTATAATAATAATACACAGACAGGACACCACAGTCTGCTCCTCCTGTATAATAATACACAGACAGGACACCACAGTCTGCTCCTCCTGTATAATAATAATAATACACAGACAGGACACCACAGTCTGCTCCTCCTGTATAATAATAATACACAGACAGGACACCACACTCTGCTCCTCCTGTATAATAATACACAGACAGGACACCACAGTCTGCTCCTCCTGTATAATAATAATACACAGACAGGACACCACAGTCTGCTCCTCCTGTATAATAATAATACACAGACAGGACACCACAGTCTGCTCCTCCTGTATAATAATAATAATACACAGACAGGACACCACAGTCTGCTCCTCCTGTATAATAATAATAATACACAGACAGGACACCGCAGTCTGCTCCTCCTGTATAATAATAATACACAGACAAGACACCGCAGTCTGCTCCTCCTGTACATTACCGTTGTCAGGCTGATCAGTAGCTGGTGTAGAATGGGTTATGGTTGTGACTAGAGTGCTGTTGCTCCTGGTAGGTATGATGTCACAGGAAGGGGCGTGGCCTCTCAGAGGAGGGCGGAGTTTCGGCCATCACTGCTCTGTGCTGTGTAGAGGAAGCCGGAGCCGAGCACATGGAGCTGGAGAACAGAAAGCAGAGAGGATTGTAGCGTGGTAATGGAGGCTGGAAGGGGAGAGACAGGTTTGTTTTACATGAGACGGCACGTTGGAGGAGGCTGAGGGGAGAGAGTGATGTAGTTACATGGGACTGCACGTTGGAGGAGGCTGAGGGGAGAGAGTGATGTAGTTACATGGGACTGCACGTTGGAGGAGGCTGAGGGGAGCGAGTGATGTAGTTACATGGGACTGCACGTTGGAGGAGGCTGAGGGGAGCGAGTGATGTAGTTACATGGGACTGCACGTTGGAGGAGGCTGAGGGGAGCGAGTGATGTAGTTACATGGGACTGCACGTTGGAGGAGGCTGAGGGGAGCGAGTGATGTAGTTACATGGGACTGCACGTTGGAGGAGGCTGAGGGGAGCGAGTGATGTAGTTACATGGGACTGCACGTTGGAGGAGGCTGAGGGGAGCGAGCGATGTAGTTACATGGGACTGCACGTTGGAGGAGGCTGAGGGGAGCGAGCGATGTAGTTACATGGGACTGCACGTTGGAGGAGGCTGAGGGGAGCGAGCGATGTAGTTACATGGGACTGCACGTTGGAGGAGGCTGAGGGGAGCGAGCGATGTAGTTACATGGGACTGCACGTTGGAGGAGGCTGAGGGGAGCGAGCGATGTAGTTACATGGGACTGCACGTTGGAGGAGGCTGAGGGGAGCGAGCGATGTAGTTACATGGGACTGCACGTTGGAGGAGGCTGAGGGGAGCGAGCGATGTAGTTACATGGGACTGCACGTTGGAGGAGGCTGAGGGGAGCGAGCGATGTAGTTACATGGGACTGCACGTTGGAGGAGGCTGAGGGGAGCGAGCGATGTAGTTACATGGGACTGCACGTTGGAGGAGGCTGAGGGGAGCGAGCGATGTAGTTACATGGGACTGCACGTTGGAGGAGGCTGAGGGGAGCGAGCGATGTAGTTACATGGGACTGCACGTTGGAGGAGGCTGAGGGGAGCGAGCGATGTAGTTACATGGGACTGCACGTTGGAGGAGGCTGAGGGGAGCGAGCGATGTAGTTACATGGGACTGCACGTTGGAGGAGGCTGAGGGGAGCGAGCGATGTAGTTACATGGGACTGCACGTTGGAGGAGGCTGAGGGGAGCGAGCGATGTAGTTACATGGGACTGCACGTTGGAGGAGGCTGAGGGGAGCGAGCGATGTAGTTACATGGGACTGCACGTTGGAGGAGGCTGAGGGGAGCGAGCGATGTAGTTACATGGGACTGCACGTTGGAGGAGGCTGAGGGGAGCGAGCGATGTAGTTACATGGGACTGCACGTTGGAGGAGGCTGAGGGGAGCGAGCGATGTAGTTACATGGGACTGCACGTTGGAGGAGGCTGAGGGGAGCGAGCGATGTAGTTACATGGGACTGCACGTTGGAGGAGGCTGAGGGGAGCGAGCGATGTAGTTACATGGGACTGCACGTTGGAGGAGGCTGAGGGGAGCGAGCGATGTAGTTACATGGGACTGCACGTTGGAGGAGGCTGAGGGGAGCGAGCGATGTAGTTACATGGGACTGCACGTTGGAGGAGGCTGAGGGGAGCGAGCGATGTAGTTACATGGGACTGCACGTTGGAGGAGGCTGAGGGGAGCGAGCGATGTAGTTACATGGGACTGCACGTTGGAGGAGGCTGAGGGGAGCGAGCGATGTAGTTACATGGGACTGCACGTTGGAGGAGGCTGAGGGAAGGTGTGATTTACAGTGTTGGCCAAAAGTATTGGCACCCCTGCAATTCTGTCAGATAATACTCGTTTCTTCCAGAAAATGATTGCAATCACAAATTCTTTGGTATTAATATCGTCATTTAAATTGTCTTCAATGGAAAACCACAAAAAGAATTGTCAAAAAACCAAATTGGATATAATTCCACAGCAAACATAAAAAGAGGGTACGTCACCTTTAGGGAAACGCAATACGAGCTCTTGATGCATTGGTACCATACCCCGGCCCTCCTCCATGCTTTGAACCCTGCACTTCCTATGTTGTGCTAGCGCTGTAATGCCACTGTGGGCACTCTGTATCATTTTTTTAATACGTCAGAATAGTCTTAAGAAAGGCTATTCTTCTCCTACCTTTCTTTGTTTTCTCCATGCCGCCGTTCGCTTGAAATCCCGGTTTTTGTCGGTATGCAAATGAGCTCTCTCGCAGCACTGGGGGCGGGCCCCAGCGCTCAAACAATACCGGGATTTCAAGTGAACGGCGGCATGGAGAAGACAACGAAAGGTAGGAGAAGAATAGCCTTTGTTTAGGCTATTCCGACGTGTTAACGAGAAAAAAAAAAGTGTTTGAATGATCAGATCCCTTTAATACACAAATTTCCATTTCAACTACGAAGAGAAGACTTCTATAGTTTCCCCATGGTCGGACTATTAAAGAATTATCTTATATGCAGGTTTGACAACTCGAGTATCCATCACAAAAGAACTCGCAAGATTACAAAAAAAAAAAGAAAAAATTTTACATGACAAACATTTGTAAAGCGCTTTTCTCATGGAGATGCAAAGCATAGGAAGCATTATGGAGTAGGGGAGTTAGTGGCTGTGTCGGGGGAATGCCCTGGGGTAGATGCCACCGGTTTCTTGGAAAGATGTGTTGCGAACTCAGAGAATACAAAAACAGGCACACTGCGATGCCGTATATATACGTGCATACATAATCCATGAGTTAACACGATTTTCCGTGTCCACCGGTTTAGCCTTATGAAAGTATTTGCACATACCGCTAAGATGGATGATATGATCTTAACGTTTCATAGTTGGGGGGGGGGGCTACCTAAGCAAGCTGTTAGAACTGGCTTCATATCTTGTGAACAGTCTGTGTCTGCTATAGGACATGAGAAACTTAGGAACATTCCAACTTTTTGGTACACAGATAAGAGCAGCTTGCTTCATGGTTGATAATCTGCTACGTGCAGAACATCTTCTAGAATGGAGACTATAGAACAAAAGAGAGTATACAGACCAAGATGGCTGAAGAACCAATATCTCTACACAGATATTTTTCCCCTCACCGGCTGCCATACAGGCTCATCCCCAACATCAACAAAGATCAGTGGTTGCACAGGGAGTTTTCAAAATTATCAATATCATTTTGGTATGAAACTTACTCAATTACGGGGAGAACATACAAACTCCATGTAGATTTTGCCCTTGGTCGGATTCAAACCCAGGGCTCCAGTGCTGAAAGGCCTCTGTGCTTCCCTTTCTCTGGTAGATTATGCAGGTTTTGTAAGTTCTCAATTAGATTAAAAGATGGTTCTTCAGTTTGTGACACCAACTGTCAAACATGGAGGAAGACGCCCTGAGGATCTTCTGCGGAATCCAGCCACTCGTACAAGGTGACTAGCACACTGTATGCCTATTAATGATCCAAAACATACTCCTAGGTTATGTCAGGGCTACTGAAGAACACAAGAAGAAACCGGTAGGCTTCAAAGAATGGAGGGGCCTGCATAGTCTTCAGATATAAACCCTATTGAGCTTTATTAGGATGAACTGAACCAAAGGCAGAAAGCAAAGCAACCTACAAAAATAGCATATTTGTGGGCCCAGACAACAACTTATTTATTAATGAATGGGGTAGGCCATCCTTTTTGTACGGCAAGATGAGATGCTTGGAGTGCTGAACAATAAATGTAAGACTGACGACCCCTATCCTAAAGTCATATACCACAAACCATAACATAGAAGTGCTGCCACAAGGCGCTTCTGGACACGTGTGTTTACTGCTAGTTCCCAGGAGGCACCTGTACTTTCCCAATAGAAGCAATGACAGTTCATGTACAGCCCCCAATTAGTGGTAAATTACGGTGACCTTATGGTGTTCACACACTATGTATCTTGATGCAGCTTTATTCTTAGGCCAATGATACTTTTACTTTAATGTAAAGCTGCATTTACATGGTGCGTTTTTATACAAAAAAAAAAATCTGCCTGTTTTGTTTTTTTTATATTAAAAACACACCATTATACAGAATAATTTCCTGTAGTTGCTCCTTCACACATTATAACGTCCCATAGCAGCCCCTACAAATGGTATGTCCTATAGCGGGCTCTGCACACGGTATTATGTCCCATAGCGGCTTCTGCACACGGTATTATGTCCCATAGCGGCTTCTGCACACGGTATTATGTCCCATAGCGGCTTCTGCACACGGTATTATGTCGCAAGCGGCCCCTGCACACCGTGTTATGAACCATAGCGGCACCTGCACATGGGGTTATGTTCATAGAGGCTCCTGCACAGTGTTATGTCGCATAGCGTCCCATACACACAGTATCCTATTAATATTATAAATGTTAAAGTTTGTGTGTTTGGATGTTTGCATGTTCAGATGTTTGTTCCTCAATCACGGAAAAACCGCTCGACCGATTTGGTTGAAATTTTCCACAAACATAGTTAATATACCCGATTAAACAATAGGCTATTTTTCGTCACAATAGCGCACATACGTTTGTGCTAGGACCCCCACAAAACCCAAACTCACACCACCATCTCTGCAATCTCACACACTTTGTACCATAGCAAGCCACAAAATTCATATTGCCCTCTGTAGCCTCGCCCCTAACCCCACACAATCACATATACATATACTTTACCACTTTGCCCCTCATCTTAACGATACTCCAGGAGGCGCTCTTTAATGCTCCGGAGCAGCCATGTTTGCCGACCCCCACCGCTCTGACAATCCGTGACACTGCCCACCCATGTCAATACCCCTAGGAGGTCTAATAAATGCAAAAAAAAAGTTTAAAAAAAGTAAAAAAATAAATAAAAAGGATTAAAAATTCAAATCACCCCCCTTTCCCTAGAACACACATAAAAGTAGTTAAAAACTGTGAAACACATACAGTCCTATGAAAAAGTTTGGGCACCGCTATTAATCTTAATCATTTTTTGTTCTAAATATTTTGGTGTTTGCAACAGCCATTTCAGTTTGATATATCTAATAACTGATGGACACAGTAATATTTCAGGATTGAAATGAGGTTTATTGTACTAACAGAAAATGTGCAATATGCATTAAACCAAAATTTGACCGGTGCAAAAGTATGGGCACCTCAACAGAAAAGTGACATTAATATTTAGTAGATCCTCCTTTTGCAAAGATAACAGCCTCTAGTCGCTTCCTGTAGCTTTTAATCAGTTCCTGGATAAAGGTATTTTGGACAAACAATTCAAGTTCAGTTAAGTTAGATGGTCGCCGAGCATGGACAGCCCGCTTCAAATCATCCCACAGATGTTCAATGATATTCAGGTCTGGGGACTGGGATGGCCATTCCAGAACATTGTAATTGTTCCTCTGCATGAATGCCTGAGGATTTGGAGCGGTGTTTTGGATCATTGTCTTGCTGAAATATCCATCCCCGGCGTAACTTCAACTTCGTCACTGATTCTTGAACATTATTCTCAAGAATCTGCTGATACTGAGTGGAATCCATGCGACCCTCAACTTTAACAAGATTCCCGATGCCGGCATTGGCCACACAGCCCCAAAGCATGATGGAACCTCCACCAAATTTTACAGTGGGTAGCATGTGTTTTTCTTGGAATGCTGTTTCTTTTTGGACGCCATGCATAACGCCTTTTTTATAACCAAACAACTCAATTTTTGTTTCCAAAATGAAGCTGCCTTGTCCAAATGTGCTTTTTCATACCTCAGGCAACTCTATTTGTGGCGTACGTGCAGAAACGGCTTCTTTCTCATCACTCTCCCTTACAGCTTCTAGTTGTGCAAAGTGCGCTGTATAGTTGACCGATGCACAGTGACACCATCTGCAGCAAGATGATGCTGCAGCTCTTTGGAGGTGGTCTGTGGATTGTCCTTGACTCTTCTCACCATTCTTCTTCTCTGCCTTTCTGATATTTTTCTTGGCCTGCCACATCTGGGCTTAACAAGAACTGTCCCTGTGGTCTTCCATTTCCTTACTATGTTCCTCACAGTGGAAACTGACAGGTTAAATCTCTGAGACAACTTTTTGTATCCTTCCCCTGAACAACTATGTTGAACAATCTTTGTTTTCAGATCATTTGAGAGTTGTTTTGAGTAGCCCATGATGCCACTCTTCAGAGGAGATTCAAATAGGAGATCAACTTGCAATTGGCCACCTTAAATACCTTTTCTTATGATTGGATACATCTGGCTATGAAGTTCAAAGCTCACTGAGGTTACAAAACCAATTTTGTGCTTCAGTAAGTCAGTAAAAAGTAGTTAGGGGAATTCAAAAAATGATTAAGATTAATAGGGGTGCCCAAACTTTTTCATAGGACTGTACATGTTAGCTATCCCCATGTCTGAAATCGCCCGCTCTACAAAGCTATACAAATATTTTTCCTGTTCGGTAAACGCCGTAGCGGGAAAAATGGTCAAAAGTGCCAAACCGCCGTTTTTTCACTGTTTTGATTCTGATAAAAATTTGAATAAAAAGTGATCAAAGCAAAAAAATTTCCCGAAAATGGTAGAACTACAAAGTACACCCGGTCCCGCAAAAAAAGACGCCATATACATCCCCGTACACGCACGTATAAAAAAGTTACGGCTGTCGGAATATGGCGACTTTTCAAAAAATAATTTAACACTTTCGGATTTTTTTTTTAAGGGGTCAAAATGTAAATAAAACCATATAAATTTGGTATCCCCGGAATCGTAACGAAACACAGAATACAGGGGACATGTCATTTTGGTTGCACAGTGAACGCCGTAAAACCAAAGCCCGTAAGAAAGTCGCAGAAATGCATTTTTTCTTCAAATCCACCCCATTCTGAATTTTTTTCCAGCTTCCCAGTACATTATATAGAATAAATAATGGTGGCATCATGAATAAAAATCTGTCCTGCAAAAATTAAGACCTCATATGGCTCTGGGAGCGGAGAAATAAAAAAAGTTATGGGGTTTAGAAGGAGGGGAGTCAAAAACGAAAATCAAAAAATGCCATCGGCGGGAAAGGGTTAACTTCAAATACTTCTGTCCCAAAGTCACTATGTACAGTTTATACCAACACCGTATATATAGCAGCTGAAATACAAATTAACTTCAACACAAAAGTCTCACGTATTCTCTGAATTATAGCAAAACAAGATAAAGTTACATTTCATATCCCATCCCTTATACACACTACGAAAACCTTACCCGCGCCTGTATATACCCACTTCTACAATCACCGCAGACGAAGTCGCGGGTACCAGCTAGTTGTCTCATAGCGGCCCCTCCACACCGTATTATGTACCATAGTGGTTCCCAACCCCTGAGCTAGAGGTAATCACTTTGAAGAGTGAAAATTTTACCTGTTATCCATAACATAGGACATAAGCAATCCATTATTATTATTATTCATCTTGTTCATTTCTTCTATGGTTTTATTGCAAACCACATTAATGACATTCAATGTGTACATATCAATACAAACTGGAAAATCTCATGTGCTGTGAAACCTTTCACCAATATCTTTACAACTGCGTTCGAGCATTTATTGGAAAGTGAACATTAACACTGCTTCAGTATTGTGTGTTGTTTCTTATGTATAACAAGGGCCGACAAGGTAAAATATTCCCCACAATCTAAACATGAAAAGAGTTTCTCTTCTGAGTGAGTTTTCTGATGGTCAATGAGATGTGATTTAACAGCAAAATATTTTCCACACTGTAAACATGAATATGGCTTCTCTCCTGTATGAGTTCTCTCATGTCTAACAAGATCTGCTTTCTGACTGAAACATTTGCTACAATCGGGACTTGAAAACAGATTCTCTCTTGAGTGAATAGTCTGATGTTTCAAAAGATAGGCCTTCTGGGTAAAACATTTTTCACATTCAAGACATGAAAATGGCTTATCTCCTGTGTGATTTTTCTGATGTTCAACAAGGTTTGATTTCCGGGTGAAACATTTCCCACATTCTGAACATGAATATGGCTTCTCTCCTGTGTGAATTCTCCGATGGTCAGCAAGACTTGATTTATAGGTAAATCTTTTACCACACTCCAAACATGAAAATGGCTTCTCTCCAGTGTGAATTCTCTGATGGTCACTAAGACTAGATTTCTGGGTAAAACATTTGCCACATTCAGTGCATGAAAATGGCTTCTCTCCTCTGTGATTTTTCTGATGTTGGACAAGATGTGATTTTTGAATAAAACATTTCCCACATTCTGAACACAGAAATGGTCTCTCGTTTTTGTGAATTCGTTTATGTCTACATAGACTACATTTAGTCTTAAAATTCTTCCCACATTCAGAACATGTAAAAACTTTAACCCCTTCAGGGACAGTATCCAGTTGATCATTCAGTGGTCGACCAAATGAAGATTCTCTGTGGTCGGAGAAATGAATAGACAAGTCTCTGTTGTGAAGAACTGAGTTTAACATTGAAGTAATGGAGCGTTCATCGGAATGACCTTGTGAGGTATCATTATACTCTGCTTTATAATCTGGAGCTAACATGACATGTTCTTCCAAATTTCTGGCATCTGTCAAAGAAGAAAAAGAAAATATGATTGTGTTCATTCAAGATGGTAGCACTATAGCAGTGACTACTCATTGCTGCTAATACTACTGCTAATCATCCCAATGATAGTCATAATCTGAGTGTAAAAGTGGCAGAAGTCAACAAAAGTAAAAAAAAAAAAAAGTGCAAAGATATTTATGGTTTAGCCGAGGCTTTACAATGCAATGGTTAATTGTCAGCACAGCCACATGAGAAGGCACCAGTAATCACCACCACTGTGGAAATCCCTCAGCAGATCAGTAAAGTGTTGCCTTAACATCGAAGTAAGATGTAGTACTGTAATGAGTTTACGTCTAAAAGTCACACTTACTAAATTAAAGCGGAAAAGTGATATCTTAGGCAGGGTTCACACTAACGTTAGATTCCATTATGAAGGTGTCCGTTTAAAAGAAAAAAAAACTAACACCTATCATAACAGACAGTAAGGGCTCGTTCACATCTGCGCCCGGGACTCTGTTCTGCAGGTTTCCATTTCCTGCACAAAACAGGGCAGGAGACTGAAACCTGCAGTCATTTTTCAAACCCATTCATTCCGATGCCTCCAACAGGGAACCCCTTTCCTCCAAAACCCCATAGATGCTGCTGTCAATTTTGACTGCATCATCTAAAGAGTTAAATTCCCATGATCGGTATTTTAACAATCCTGAGAGTTAGGAGCAAATGTCCTTAAGTGAATGGGGGAGCCGCTTCATTGTTCTGCGGAGGCAGACGTAGAAGGTCAGCAGCAGTGGAATTGGTGACCGATGTAGAACCCCTACTAATCCTAAGTATAAAGGGGCTCTAAGTGCTGCTACCCTTTCACTGGTTTTCCGAGCACAGCTGTGCAGGGGAAGTGTAGCAGGTCCCATTTACACGAATAGGAGCAACTCTGCGCACACTTTATAAGAAGAAGTTATGCTAAATTGACACAGCAGCCTATATATATATATATTTTTTGTAGATTGTGAGTCCCAATAGAGCTCACAATGTAATTTTTTTTCTCCCTATCAGTATGGAATACCCCTTTAACATGGATTGTGGGTTCATCTGAAAATATAAAAATGGATTCTCTCCACTCTGAATTATTTGAGGTTTTACAAGATAGGATTTCTGAGCAAATTTCTTACATTCTGGGAAAGAAAACGTCTTCCCTTCTGTGTGATTTTTCTGATGTTCAATAAGATTTGTTTTCCTTGTGAAGCTTTTCCCACATTCTGGACATGAATACGGCTTCTCTCCTGTGTGGATTCGTCGATGGTCAACAAGACTTGACTTATAGGTAAAACATTTCCCACATTGCAAACAAGGGAATGGCTTCTCGCCGGTGTGAATTCTTTGATGGTCACTGAGACTTGATTTTTGAGTAAAACATTTTCCACATTCAGAGCAGGAAAATGGCTTCTCTCCTCTGTGATTTTTCTGATGTTGGACAAGGTGTGATTTCTGAATAAAACATTTCCCACATTCAGAACATAAATATGGTCTCTCGTTTCCATGAATTTTCCTATGTCTATAAAGACTACATTTAGTTGTAAAATTCTTCCCACACTCAGTGCATGTAAATCGCTTCCCCCTTCCAGGAACTGTAACTTCTTGATCATTCAGTGACGGATTAGGAAAAGATTCCCTGTGGTCGGTGGGATCAGTAGACAAGCCTCTGTTGTGAAGGACCAAGGCTAATCCTGAAGTAATGGAGGGTTCTCCAGAATGATCATGTGGGATCACATTATACTGAACATTATAATCTGGAAGCAAAAGGAACTGTCCATTCAGATTTTCGACAAAGTGACCTGTTGGAAGAAAAACAAATATGCTTTATCTCTTCCAATTATGACTCTACTAGTAAACGTTATTAAAGGGGTATTCCCATCTCAAGGAGCCTATCTATACTGGTAACTTATGTAAATTGAAGACTTTTCCTAAATATATTGCTTTAGAAATGCTGCTTTGTTTGCTTGATATGTGAACTTATTCCTCGCATTGTTTACACAGCGTTTCCACAACGCCAGACCTGTGAGATAGGACAAGTGACCTCAATCACTGCTCTCACTGTTATATACAGCTCTGCTGTTCAGCTAATTGCATTTTGCTGATAAAGTCTGGTCTATGAAAACACACAGATAACACTGAGTACATTCTCATGTGCATATTATCTGATCTGTATAAGTATTGTGATACTTCATAGTGTCCTGTTCAGCAAGCTGGTAAAGGAGGGGGAAGAGAAATACAGGAGGTGAGAAGAAGAGACAGGCAAACTGCGGAAACAGAAAGATGGGAAAACCCCTTTAAGCCTCCTGGTTAAGCTATATATATACCCATTGCTGTTCCCACAAACATAACCAGATTTAAATTAAATTAAAAGTTTAAAACATTTTTGCAAATATGAATAATCAAAAATTTTGCAACTTCTAAAGATTCTCTCTAATCATCTTAGAGGTGACAGTCTTTTGTCTTGAATGAAAGAAAAAGTCCTGCATGCAGAACGTTATCCTCTGTTACAAAAGTAAACAAACATGGCGGAAAATAGCTGGCGAAAAAAATGTTGTTTACTAGAGATGAGCGAGTACTATTCGAAATTCCCGTTTCGAATAGCACGCACCTATAGGAATGAATGAAAGCGGCCGGCACGCAGGGGGTTAAGCGGCCGGCCGCCGGCAAAGTCTGCGTGTCGGCTGCTTCCATTCATTCCTAAGGGTGCGTGCTATTCGAAACGGGAGTTTCGAATAGTACTCACTCATCTCTATTGTTTACATTAGTGTGAATGAGAACAGACACAGAATCTGTTGTGCTCATTGTCTGCAACAGTTTAATTTCCATAGCTGTCCTCCTATGACAGAAGACACCAAAGGACATTAACTTTTTAACGACCAATGACGTACCTGTACATCGTTGGTCACATGGGGATGTATGGAGAGGGCTCAGGAGCTGTCGCTAACAGCAGTGATCGGTGCCTTCACTGATCGCAGCTGTTAACCCTTTAGACACCGCAGTTAAACGGGACTGCGGTGTCTAAACTGCACAGGCACCACTGGCCCTGCCATTTTTCATTGATCGCCTCCTTCCAGAACGTTATCATTGGGCGGTGATCAGTTGCCATGACAGCTGGGAGCTTATTGAAGGCTCCCAGGTTTGCCATTGTATTAAATCTATTGCACAATGACAGAGGCAGTGTGTAATAGAGAGGCAAGCTGTGAAGGATCTCGCCTCACCAAAGCCACTTTGACCCAGCCTCTGGCCTACCTGGCCTTGCCACGGGCAAAACTGTGATCACCTTCTTACATTTACCGTCCGCTCTCACCCTGAGAGAGGGACCGGGTCTTATGGGATAATATGAGACGAGCCTTCTAGTTTTATATTTATTAACCCAAGAGGGTCGATACTAGACAACTAACATACATAGAGATATATGGTAGCGGATACAAGCTTATACGGTTACAGAAAAGTATGATATAGTGCAGTAAGATAAAAAGAATAAAAGATTAGAAACAGAATTATAATACCCAGTTGGGTCTCCGGAGTTCACCTCATGAAATCCAGGGCATAGTCCTTTAGAGTCCATAAGTAGTTAGAGTCCATAAGTAATCCTTAGGTGGTAAGGGTTTGACTACTCCATTAGCAGAATAGTTCAGGGTGCATGGTATCTCCATAGGCAACAGAGACCTTAGTCCAAGGAATTAGCTTCCATAGCATCACAGCACTTCATGACACATCCCAGCAGTCCAGGAAGAACAACAAGACCCTGGGGTCTTGTCATGTGTGACAATATATCTCCACTCAGCCCCCTCCCACGATGAGGTCAGCAAGATGGGAAGCTCTCCCCCTCACCTTGTACCAGTATGACTAGATACTGTCATAACTCTTTGAAAAAAGAAAAAAGAGAGAGACACCGAGCGCCAATAGTGTAGTATTCCCGATAAGATGAGGCAATAGGCATAAATTAAAGTCCCTTACCTTGTTGTGTTGTGACAAATCACAACACTATTAGCACACAAAATTAAAGCGTGGTGGCAGCAGCTAGTCAAGGCTCGCAAAAAATTAAATGTACAGGTGGCCCTCAAAGTCCAAGACCAATCGGGTAGCAGAGGAGTGGGGTAAGGCGCGCACAAACCAGCTGGACATAACTTCTTCCAGAATCCTTATTGACAAGGCACTACGCGTTTCGGGCACTAGCCCTTTCTCAAGTGCATATAGGTCTGTTTAAGTCGTCTGCAGCGTCTGACATGTCACAAAAGTTTTTCTTTTTTTAAAAGGTATCAAAACATTACCATTACCGACAACAATTTGTTTTGGCAACAATAAGCCGTCATGTAAGTCTGAACTGAAAAATTAAAAAGATGGTTCTTCGAATGTGTGAAGGCAAAAACGAAAAATGGCCGGGTGCTTAAGGGGTTAACAAAGATAGTATGAATCCAGCAATAGATATGAAACATCTATAGCCTTTGGCTCATCTTTGACTGTTCCCCGATACCTATCTACTTCTCTTGTGACCGTTTTATTAATGTCTGTTTACATGGTTCTGCTTCCTACTATGTAACTTCCTCAGTAACCTCTCTCACCTTATTCTCCTCTCCTTCCTCACACCCCCCCTCTCTCTCTCTAGCTCTACTCAGCCCAACCCCTGACCCATAGTATATACTTACCCTTCACGCGTCTTCCTGTGAGATGGCCCCTCCTCCCCCTGTACTGATCATCCAGGGATGATGAACCTTTACTGCGTATGCATAGTAGAGTAGCGACGATCCATTTCAGGAAATGGGGAAACAGATTTTCTGATTATCTGGTGACAATGTCCTTGGGGCGGTCACATGACCACCCCAGAGATATGGGTAAATATACATTTTTTATTAATAATATTATTATTCAGAAAGTAGGGGGGATGTTTAGACTAGTGTAGGGATTTCAAAATATCCCAGGCAACCCCTTTAAGAATAATATTGTTCTTCATTCTTTTAAGCGAGTATCTTTGTAAAACCATTTAAAAACGTATGGTGCCATCTTGTTGCAGGATCGGGAAATGGGGTGTGACTCAGAGCTCAAATCAGAGGCAGCCAGTGTCAGAACTCAGAATCTCACCCTTTGCCTGCTCCTGCCTGGCACCGCCCTCTTGACAGTACAGAGAATAAATAGTATATCAGGCACCAAAACTAACAGCACATATTCCACCATTGATCAATGAATTCCTTCATAATATACGTCACAGCCAATACTATTGATTTATACAAAATTTGTTGAAATGACCAGTAAATAGTTGTCGCTCACCCGTGCCGATATACGTGGGAATCTCCTCCTCTTTGCGCTGCTGCTTATCTTCCACGTACCTTTCTTTTTCTTCTGATATAACTTCATGTTTAAGATCAGACAGTTCTTCATCCTATTTTCCCATATACAGAAAAAGTGGTACAAATAAGGCAATTGAGAACTCTTCACGGAACCAGAAACAACAGTCAGAGACCAGACGGGTTCATCTACAGGATTTGCTGTGATCTCGTATCTACCTGATGATCCATTAGGGCACTGTCATTTTCTTCTGGACAATTCTGTGTAAGAACAGGATCGGTATGATCTGGTACGTCCTTCATACTTAACTCACCTGTAGATGAAGCAAGAACAGTCAGTGCGGACGTGTTAGGAACCCTTACAACTGCTCTGGCACTGACATGAGTGGCACAACTACTGCCAATGTTACGTGTGAGGCCAATACAAAGCCCTGCACTAGTCCACATTAGCATTTTGTGTCAAAAGGTAAGGAAGACTGAGAATACCCCAAATAGCTAAGTATAACAGCATGATCTGAGGTTGTGCGGGATATAAAGAAGCTCTTACCCTAAACTAAACCCCCTCCCATCTACTTTATAATTCACTTTTATTAACAAAAGTGAATATTTACCATAATCGCTGGGGTGATCATGTGACCATAGTATCCTGTGACTCTCCATCTCGCCACTTCCAGAGATGGGGGGGGGTCATATATTATATCCCCCCCCCCCTCATCTCCTTACTTCCCGTCCCCTCACCTCATTACACTGTCTCCAGCCCTTTCTTACCGTCTCCTCATTTCCCGTCCCCTCCCCTTCCTGCCGTCTTCTCTCTGGTTGTGTCATCAGCGACGCGTGCGCAGTGAGCTATTGCGCATGCATGAGCTGGCTAGCTAGCTAGGGAAAAAAGGAGTGAGACAGTGAGTGTGAGGTGTGGTTAAGGATAGCTAATATTATAATGATGGCTGCTGAGGTTGTAGTGGGCGGGCTAGCTAAGGAAACAGGGAAAAAAAGGCTTGAAGAAGGTTCTGACAAGAACCAAAACGCCGCTCTGCTTGGAATAAACCCACACTTTTTCTAATTGTTGGAGTGCTGCCATTTTTTCCACTTCTTAAGGAATCAGGGAGGGGGAGTGTGGGTGAAAGGGAGGGGGTCCGTCAGTGAGAGACAGAGAAGTGAGGCATCCTGGGACTTGTAGGAAACACAGAAGAGGAAGTTATGGATATAAACTAATGCAGAGGATACTGTGCGCTCACTGAGAACCCCAGAAATCGCTCAAAGCACCGCTAAAGGTATTTGGTGGCATTTATTAACCCACTAATAGAACTAACAGACCTTTTTTGTAAAATGATTTTTTTGCCCGGAAAACCCCTTTAAGGGAGTCTGGTCTCCAATAGGATAATGAAGGGATATGTCGTCTGATATGGGTCTGGTCTAACATCTGATGAATTTACTAGTCTAGGCCACAATTTGCCATCGGCTTTTTTTTTTTTTTTTTTTTTTTAGTTAAGTCCTTTCTTGCAGCAAATTAAACTTTTGCTTACACAGTGAGGAGAGGGCCTGGTGATTCTCCAACAATACATCCTTGTACAGATCCTTGTATCCTTCTATATACTCCCACTCCTCCAAGGAGAAATAAATAGCAACATCCTCACATCTTATAGGAATCTGAAACGGAGATAGACATTTAGTGGAAAAACTCAAGCACAGTCGGTTTGGCTGATCCTGGGTTCTGTAGTACAAGGACCAAGAATGGCTTTTTGGTTGTTACTTATCAGTTCAGTGTTCCTTCTTTATTAGGGTCCATTCACACGGAGTAACGTGCCATGTGATGTCTCACATACCGTATACGTGCCACATCACGCGGCACGTTACTCTGTGTGAATGGACCCTTACTGTTACATAATGTGTGATATATATATATATATATATATATATATATATATATCAAAAATATGTATATAACATTTTCAGATTTTTCATTCATTCATTTATTTATTTTTATACTGACCCAAAGGATAATGTTCAAAAACTCAAACTCCTCTGAAGTAAAGGAGGTCCCAGACCGTTGGCATATACCTGAGGGATATAGGATACCTGGTGGTTCCACTGAGTCATTATAGGGGCTGTTCACATTCAGACGAATGTTGAGAGATCAATGTTATTGTTTGGATAAGTAGTTCTACAATTTTCCCATATATTTTTATTTTTTTTTAAATGTAGATGGTGAGCCCCATATAGGGATCACAATGTATATTTTTTCCCCCTATCAGTATGTCTTTGTAGAATGGGAGGAAATCCACGCAAACACAGGGAGACCATGCAAGCTGCTTGCAGATGTTGTTCCTGGTGGGATTCGAACCCAGGACTCCAGCGCTGCAAGGCTGCAGTGCTAACCACTGAGCCACCGTGTTGCCCCTACCTATTTTCCCATATACTTTCTGTATCAATTTTTCACGGTTTTCTAGATCTCTACTTGTTGTCATTCTTTCTGTTTACTCTCCAGTGGATAAAAATCAGTCCATGGTCATGTGACGTACAGTCCATGGTCATGTGACGTACAGTCCATGGTCATGTGATGAACACACAGTTGCAGAACTCGTTACCAGGCAGATGTGTGATTACTGTACTTAGACTATAATGAGACGTGCACCTGTGTGTCCATCACATGACCACGGACTGTACGTCACATGACCATGGACTGTACGTCACATGACCATGGACTGATTTTTATCCACTGGAAGTAAACAGAAGACAGACAATAAGCAGAGATCTAGAAAACAGTGAAAAATTGATACAGAAAGTATATTGGAAAATTGCAGAACTTTTTATTACACAAACCATAACATTGGTCTCTCAATAATGGTCTGAAAGCATCTTCTTTGTCTAAATAAGTAACTCTCAGCTCCAATGACTTGCAATTGCCTCTTACAGAAGGCAAGTATAAAGCCGTATAAATAGCTATTGTGTAAAAAGGCTTTAGCATTTACGCAGCTATCCCTTAACAGAGGAAAAATAAAGGAAAAAAAAAATTGACATACTGGTATAAACATTCTGGTGTAATAAATAGTTATCATGTAAAGTACAGAAAAAGAGAACAATCCCATATGTACTTGTTATCTTGTATTACTCAATTTTGGGATATCTCGAGACAAGGGGGAAGGAAAGAAATGACACATGTGCAAAAAGGAGAGATTAAAGTAGCTTTAAAGTACATTGCATTGTTGTACTATTTTCTAATATATCCCAGTTTTTCATTCCGTACTTGTACATCAGTCCTAATAGTTCCCAGAAGACTTATCTCTCTGCTTATGTTTTCACAGTACAAAACATCTATTCCTGCCAGTTCCTTCCTCAATGTGGTTTTAACTGCAGTCTATTGTAATATACCATTCTAGAATGTATCTATATACTCTAACTAGTAGCTCAGTGACCTGCAGGTACCAGAGCTAATCTCATAGACTGGATCCCTGTGCTCAGCGCTGTTACTGTAGATGGCAGCAGGTTAACCACCAGATAATTCCTGCTAACCCACTGTGTTTACTGCACATATTTCTTTAAAAACATAATATAATAAAGATTCTTGTATTCAAATTTACTATTAATTAATAAAATGTCTTTATAAGAGCTAGGAGATTAAATGGCAGTGTATATGGTAGACTCCTGCCCACCGGCTTTATGGAACCAAGGTTAAGATGATGATGAGAAACACACAAAATAACACCACTACTTTAAGAAGATCCAGCACAGAGATGGTCCAAAATTAAAGGGGCTTTATCATTGAGAAAAATCATTTTTAACTAAGCACATACTTTAGAAAGGCTATTGCACACATACCTTTTGTATGCTAATCGCCCCAGTAGTTTTTGAATGAGCCTTTTTTGTTTTTATCCATATGCTAATTAGCTTCCGCCGTGCACCCTCTGCTATTCTCTCCTATGTATGTGTACAGCACAGGCTGCTGCTGACGACTCTTCTCAGTGCTCTCACACATAGCAGAGAATAGCAGAAAGGAGTGCTGCTGAGAACTTCCTGTGCTGGCTGGAAGCTCATTAGCACATGAATAAAAACGGGCTCATTCAAAAACCACTGAGGCAATTTACATACAAAAGGTAGGTGTGGAATAGACTTTCTAAAGGCTATGCAAGGATGCGATTAGTTAAAAATGACTTTTCCCAATGATAAAGCCCCTTTATATAGGCTTTCATTAGAATATGTTAGGGTGCGTTCACACTACCGTTATTTAATGTCCATTGCTCTCATCCATTATAGAAATACATGCAGGACTTTTCCTTCCATTACAAAAGTATACAAACATGACAAAAGAAAGAGTCTGTAACACTTTTACATTATAGTCAAAGGCAACAGACGAAGACAAAAGGGGCTCTGTCGGCATCCATCCCTCTATTACCATGTCTCCAACATTAACGGTAAGTTCTAGAAGTGAATGGGTACAGAAATGTCAACTTACAAACAGATGTGAAAACCAGTCACCACCATACACCTTCCATACTGTTACTGAATCATGTCCTTCCCAGCAGCGCTCACCTCTCCAGTCAGCAGCTCAATGATCTTGTTGGTCAGGTCCAGGATCTTCTGCTCATTGATTCTTTTATCCATCAGTGAGTGAGGTGGAAGCTTTGTGATGGGGATCTGGTCCCTGCTCCATCCTTCATCCTCATCCGATATGGTCTTCACTACTATGTAATCCTTTACATGGAGAGGGACAATGATTTAGCTTTACACGTTACTTTCACCTTTCAGGTCATGTACTCTCTTATTTAGTGCAAGGAAAAGAGAGGCAATAATATCATGTACTCCTTATAAAGTACCGTATGTAAAATACATTATAGAATAAATCCATAAAGGGTAAGAAGAGAAACTAAAGGTGTCCATAGCCTGTAAGATGCAAAGTAAATCAAAATCTGACCTTAAATATGTACTATGGGAAGAATATGCAAATCTGTCTGCCATGATGTAATTAGGAAGTCAGGTGCCTCAGTGTTGCAAACCAATAGAGGGCGCTCACTAGAATGTGCAAGCCTGTCTTCCCTGATGTAATTAAGAAGACAGAATCTCAGTGAAAGCCCAATAAAGGCTGCTCCCATTAACATCATGCCGACCTTCCAAGAGGCCTTGCAGGTTTTGCAATGATGCTGGGAGGGGCTGAAACAGCATCGATCTTTGTGAACGTTGTAGAGGGTTGATGGTTAGGTGTGCAATGTTATCATCAATCCAGTTTATTTCACGGAGATAAAAGAGATGTCATTCCAAGAGTAATAGACATGGCATGACACATTCGTATAAGTTCCCAGAATCCCTCACCTCTCCAGTTAGCAGGTAGATGATCTCTAGGGTGAGGTTCAATATACTCTCAGCCATGTGATTCTTGTTCATCCTCAGTGGCTCTGTCAGGAGAAAACTCCTATTTCAGCAACCTAGAATGGAAATAAAGAGGAATTGCACTTGGAAGAACGTTCTCTATCAAATATAAACGTATTTTCTCTACGAAAACATAACATGCACTGGAATTTGCTATTGGTCTAAATACCTTCTTGTCAGTGGCGTAACTAGGAATGGCAGGGCCCCTTGGCGAATTTTTGACATGCCCCCCCCTTCCTGACCGAAACCAAAGACCTCGACCGACCGACTCCCCCCGCATTTCTGCGCGCTCTATTATACCCCAGAGAGGCCCCTGCACACAGTATTATGCCCCACAGTTGCCCCTGCACACAGTGTTATCCCCCACAGTGGCCCCTGCACACAGTATTATGTCCCTTACTGGCCCCTGCAAACAGTATTATGCCCCATAGTGGCCCCTGCACACAGTATTATGTCCCTTTCTAGCCCCTGCACACAGTATTATGCCCCATAGTGGCCCTGCACACAGTATTATGCCCCATAGTGGCCCTGCACACAGTATTATGCCCCATAGTGGCCCTGCACACAGTATTATGCCCCATAGTGGCCCTGCACACAGTATTATGCCCCATAGTGGCCCTGCACACAGTATTATGCACCATAGTGGCCCTGCACACAGTATTATGCCCCATAGTGGCCCCTGCACACAGTATTATGCCCCATAGTGGCCCTGCACACAGTATTATGTCCCATAGTGGCCCCTGTACACAGTATTATGCACCATAGTGGCCCCTACACACAGTATTATGCACCATAGTGGCCCTGCACACAGTATTATGCACCATAGTGGCCCTGCACACAGTATTATGCACCATAGTGGCCCTGCACACAGTATTATGCACCATAGTGGCCCCTGCACACAGTATTATGCCCCATAGTGGCCCCTGCACACAGTATTATGCCCCATAGTGGCCCCTGCACACAGTATTATGCCCCATAGTAGCCCCTGCACACAGTATTATGCCCCATAGTAGCCCCTGCATACAGTATTATGCCCCACTGATGGCACCCATGAACAAGACCCCAGAGTATAATAATCGGAGACAGAGGGGGGATACAAACATAAAAAAACACTGTCACTTACCTATCCCTGGCTTCGCTGCAGTCCTCGGTGGTGTCGGACATCTTCAATGACGTCATGGACGTCACACAACTAGGCCCGATGCCTGTATGGAGCGCGGAGAGGTAAGTAACTGTGTTTATGTTCCCTTACGTCTTCCGGGCATCCGATTATTATACTCGGGGGTCTGAAGAGACCCTCCCCAAGTATAATAATAGTATTTGTGGGGCCCGTGGCGTCACTTACCGATCCCGGCCCCTCTCAGGATTGGTAAGTAAATAGGGCCTGTTACCGGCTGAGTAACTCTGCCTATTAAGAAAAAAAAAAAAAAAAAAAAAAAAACGCAGCGGTAGCGGCCATCGCCGGGCCCCTAATGTCCAGGGCCCTGTGGCAGCTGCTAGTCCAGTAGTTACGCCTCTTCTTCTTGCTGCGATAACTGCGATGTTTAATATCCCTGGACAGTATACAGTAACATGAACATGGGCGCTATAAAGCTATAATCTATTTTTGAGATAGCATACTATAGTACAATAACATCTATATCACAGAACAGGACCAAGATTGAAAGGCGGGAATGGAGGGGGCTCAGGATGTAGGGGTCTGGTTTCAACTTCAGTTGAAGGGTTTAAAGAGGTCCTGCCTTGCCTCCTGCCTCTAATGTATGCACTACATTAAGTTACAACGTCAGGAGCTTCTTGCTGGCTGTTGTGACTTGATTCAGGCAGCTTTGTTGAATCAGATGAGAGGAAGGAAGTTTAAAGTGGGCAGCTTAGAAAGAGGCTCAGGTTCTGTCCATTGAACACCATGGTTCTTGTAATGCGAAGCAGATGTGCGTTACCACTGTGTCACTTTCCAGAGGGGTACTGTGACTAGAGACTGCTGACTAGAGACCTGACAGACTCTTATGAGACAACAAGGCGTATAGGAAGAGGGATAGTCTCTCTCCAGCATCCCCTTTGGTCCTCTTTTGCCTGCGACTGAGGTCATGTGCCTCATCTGTCACATAAGGTGCGAAGGCCCCAGCAGTGACCCCGGGTGAGTATAAGTATTTCTTATTCTTACTCACCTCATGAGGCTACTATTTGAAAGGAGCCCGGCAGCATGTACAGGCATCACACAACACCAGACCCTTTCCATTAATGAGAAGTATAGCGGTTGGGGAACCAGGCCAGGTGAAGTGGCCGCCTCAGGCAGCACCTTCAGATGGGGTGGCAGCTGGAGCAATTTGACTTTTTTCTTTTCCCCTAAACTAGCCCAGGACAGGCCGCTCTGAAAACAAACTGAGCGGCCCTGTCCTGGGATGGTTTAGACGTCTGCGTCTCAGCACAGGCGGCGTCATCACGTCACCTGCGCTGAGACTCAGACGTCTTAATGCTGGGTGAAGAAGTGGAGGGCAGCAACAGTGGCAAGGTAGGTAAATAAATATTTTTTTTTTCCAATAGACTGTTACCTGCTGCAATATCCTCAACAGGTAGCGGCCTATTTACCTACTACCCCGAGCCTGCCCAGGGCCGCCCCCCTCACTTCCCCTTCTGCTATAGGACGCAGTGGGCGGTCCTCAGCAGGCCCAGCCATGAACTCTATTATTATTATACTCGGGGGTCTTTTCAGACCCCCGTGTATAATAATCGGAGCCCTAGGGGAGGTGAGGGAGCATAATAAACACTGTTACCTCGCTTGGATCCGGTATTATTCCTAGCAGGCTTCGGGCCTGTACGGAACGTGACATCTGGGATATTACCATAAAGGCCCAAAGCCTGTGCTAGCAGGAACATCGGATCCCAGAGAGGTAAGCAACGGTGTTTATTATGTTCACTCACCTTCCCTGGGTCTCTGATTATTATACTCCAGAGTCTGAAAAGACCCCAGAGTATTATAATAGCTCATGGGTGGGCCACTATGGGGCACAATAGTGTTGGGTGGGCAACTCTGGGGCATAATAGTTTATTATGCATAATAGAGGCTGCAGGGGCTGCTGTAAGGCATAATTCCACATGCAAGGGACATTTATAAAGTGTTCAATAGGGGACACTACGAATCGAATGGGCATAATATATACACTCACCGGCCACTTTATTAGTTACACCATGCTAGTAACGGGTTGGACCCCCTTTTGCCTTCAGAACTGCCTCAATTCTTCGTGGCATAGATTCAACAAGGTGCTGGAAGCATTCCTCAGAGATTTTGGTCCATATTGACATGATGGCATCACACAGTTGCCACAGATTTGTCGGCTGCACATCCATGATGCGAATCTCCTGTTCCACCACATCCCAAAGATGCTCTATTGGATTGAGATCTGGTGACTGTGGAGGCCATTGGAGTACAGTGAACTCATTGTCATGTTCAAGAAACCAGTCTGAGATGATTCCAGCTTTATGACATGGCATTGCATTATCCTGCTGAAAGTAGCCATCAGATGTTGGGTATATTGTGGTCATAAAGGGATGGACATGGTCAGCAACAATACTCAGGTAGGCTTTGGCGTTGCAACGATGCTCAATTGGTACCAAGGGGCCCAAAGAGTGCCAAGAAAATATTCCCCACACCATGACACCACCACCACCAGCCTGAACCGTTGATACAAGGCAGGATGGATCCATGCTTTCATGTTGTTGATGCCAAATTCTGACCCTACCATCCGAATGTCACAGCAGAAATCGAGACTCATCAGACCAGGCAACATTTTTCCAATCTTCAATTGTCCAATTTCGATGAGCTTGTGCAAATTGTAGCCTCAGTTTCCTGTTCTTAGCTGAAAGGAGTGGCACCCGGTGTGGTCTTCTGCTGCTGTAGCCCATCTGCCTCAAAGTTCGACGTACTGTGCGTTCAGAGATGCTCTTCTGGCTACCTTGGTTGTAACGGGTGGCTATTTGAGTCACTGTTGCCTTTCTATCAGCTTGAACCAGTCTGGCCATTCTCCTCTGACCTCTGGCATCAACAACGCATTTCCGCCCACAGAACTGCTGCTCACTGGATGTTTTTTCTTTTTCGGACCATTCTCTGTAAACCCTAGAGATGGTTGTGCGTGAAAATCCCAGTAGATCAGCAGTTTCTGAAATACTCAGACCAGCCCCTCTGGCACCAACAACCATGCCACGTTCAAAGGCACTCAAATCACCTTTCTTCCCCATACTGATGCTCGGTTTGAACTGCAGGAGATTGTCTTGACCATGTCTACATGCCTAAATGCACTGAGTTGCCGCCATGTGATTGGCTGATTAGAAATTAAGTGTTAACGAGCAGTTGGACAGGTGTACCTAATAAAGTGGCCGGTGAGTGTATATATATATATATATATATATATATATATATATATAGGAGTTGGATCCGTGGAGAAGTGAGGAGTCAAAGATGTCTGTGTTGCAAACATTACAGAGTCAAGTCACAGCTAGAAGAAGTGGTCATGGCGGTCCAAAGGGAAGAGATGGGAAATGTGGGAGGACGTCTCCTATAAGTAACAAAATATTACTACACTGTATTCAGAAGACCCAGCACTGAACCCTGGGGTACACCATTTATAACAGGGGACCAGTCTGAGTTGCAGTCAGTGACCACAACTCCCTGGATACGATCCTTTGACCAATTTTCAATCTAATTACAAATTATATTATCTAAACCAACAGACTTTAATCTGTGTCAATTTTTCACGGCTACCACAGGTTCACAGAACTAAGGAGGCGTTATGTAGCTATTCCTAGTATTTGTATGGTATGGCAGCACAGTTATCTTTGTTAGCTGCAGCAGTTTGGGTTAACACCGCTACATCTGTATATACAGCGTACATCTATAGTATGCATTTATAGAATAAGGCTGCATATCCTTTTATTTGGAGATATGTACTATACAGTAGTTGTGTATATATAGTATGTATTATATAATGTATAGCCATCATATGAATATGTTATATATCAATGTCTATGTATATATGGTGTGTGTACTGTATACACTAGAAAGCTATCATGCACATAAATAGTAGTATACATGTTGTAACTTTATTCAGGATATGCTATTTAGGTGTGTATATATAAAATATACATACTATATACAATGTGCAGGGAATAAGTCTTCATTATGAGTACAGCTCTGAAGTATATACTGTGTTCCTGTTGTGCTAGCTCCCACACTATATACAGACACCTAGGAGGCTACGGTACACAAGCTAGGTCAGCTATACATAATACACACTATATGTAGTAGTAGTATTATACACAACCCTATACTATGTAGACACTGTATATAACACACACATATCAGAATAGTAGCTACCCCAGTATATAGTGCAGTATTATACACAACCCAATACTATGTACACACTGTATATAACACACACATATCAGACTAGTAGCTACCCCAGTACATAGTGCAGTATTATACACAACCCTATACTATGTACACACTGTATATAACACACACATATCAGACTAGTAGCTACCCCAGTACATAGTGCAGTATTATACACAACCCTATACTATGTACACACTGTATATAACATACACATATCAGACTAGTAGCTACCCCAGTACATAGTGCAGTATTATACACAACCCTATACTATGTACACACTGTATATAACACACACATATCAGACTAGTAGCTACCCAGTATATACTGCAGTATTATACACAACCCAATACTATATACACACTGTATACTGTACACACACATATCAGACTAGTAGCTACCCCAGTATATAGTGCAGTATTATACACAACCATATACTATGTACACACTGTATATAACAAACACATATCAGACTAGTAGCTACCCCAGTATATAGTGCAGTATTATACACAACCCAATACTATGTACACACTGTATATAACACACACATATCAGACTAGTAGCTACCCCAGTACATAGTGCAGTATTATACACAACCCAATACTATGTACACACTGTATATAACACACCCATATCAGACTAGTAGCTACCCCAGTACATAGTGCAGTATTATACACAACCCTATACTATGTACACACTGTATATAACACACACATATCAGACTAGTAGCTACCCCAGTATATAGTGCAGTATTATACACAACCATATACTATGTACACACTGTATATAACAAACACATATCAGACTAGTAGCTACCCCAGTATATAGTGCAGTATTATACACAACCCAATACTATGTACACACTGTATATAACACACACATATCAGACTAGTAGCTACCCCAGTATATACTGCAGTATTATACACAACCCTATACTGTAAATACACCGATATCACAGGATACGATGGCAACATGTCACGTACCCTGTGCAGAATGAAGCTGCTCCTGGCTGGTCACATGGCCCTGGCTGGTCACGTGATCCACGGTGCCTTGAAGAAGCAGGAGGAGGTCACATGACCGGACTGGCAGGGCGGGGCTTACCTGTAACGTAGCTGAAAGCCCTAGTGAGCGCTGACTGAGCGAGAGGGAGATCAATGACAGGGAGCCGGGGAGGGAGCAGGGACTCCGGGCATGGCACAGGGTACAGAGCACACACAAGTATTGTACTGAAATATCATATTCTATGTGTGGAGGAGGTGGCAAATAAAGTAATGCCCAAACCTGCCAGAAAGAGGGACAAAATGTCCGGCGCACCTTGTGCCCCCACACAGTACAATCCTCCTACAGTCACCCGTACATTATATGTCCCCCCACATTATAATGTTCCCCTCCAATTTCCCCACAGTAAGAAGTCCCTCTCCTCGTGCTCCAATTTAAACTGGGGACAAATTGGGGGGGGAGGCATTAAACTGAGACAGCTAGAGGGGGGCATTAAACAGTGGGGGTAGTTATAGGGGGGCAATAAATGAATAGCAGCTAGAGTGGGACATTAAACTGAGGGCAACTAGATGGAGACATTGAACTAGGGCAGCTGGAGGGGGACATTAAAATGGGGGCAAATAGAGTTGGACATGTTGTCCCCAGTTTCATGTCCCTTTCCAATTGCCTCTAGCTTAACCCCTTAGTGACCAGCCTATTTTAGACCTTAATGACCAAGCCAAATTTTGGAAATTTGCCCTGTGTGACTTTATCAATGAATAATTCTGTAACAGTATAGCGCATCCAAGCGATTCTGATATTGTTTTTTCGTGACATGTTGTACTTTACTGAGAAGGTAAAATTAGACTGATATAACTTGTGTAAATTTATTTTAAAAACTCGCAAATGGTGAAAATTTTTAAATTTTTACAATGTTTTTCATTTTCAGCTGCGATATCTCACATATGCACAATAATACAGGGCAAAAAAGTTACTAGTTATATATTTCCAAATGTTCCTTTTGTGTTTCAAGCATATTTGAAATAATTTTAGCATATTTGAGTAATTTAGACAATTTAGAAGTTTATCAAATTTAAAAGCAAATTTTGGAAATTTTGAGTTTGTGATTTTTTCCTGTACCAAGCTATGTTTGCAGACAAGAATAGGTGACATAATGACAGAACCTCCCATTAAATGACCCAATTTGTAAAACTAGACCCCTTCAGGTATACTTTGAGGGGTATAGTGAGCATTTTGATCAAACAAATATTGTTTTGCAAGAATTATTACAAATGATGAAAAAAATTACATTTTCATTTTCTTCAAATATGTGTCATTTTAAAACCAGTTTTTTTGCACACAACACGTCAAAAAGAAGAAACACATCCCAAAATAGATCACCCCACTTCTCCCATGTTAAAAAAATGTACACTTTGTGGCCTTAGTCCCATGTACAGTAGGGCCCAAGAGGTAGGGAGGGTCAAATGGATTTCAAAGCACAAATTTTGCTTGCAGATATTTTAGGCCCATTGCACATTTGAACAAGATTTGAGTTACCAAAGCAATTGAAAACCCCCATAAATGACCCCATTTTATAAACTAGACCCCTTAAGGTATTCATTGAGGGGTATAGTGAGTACTTTGACCCCATATGTTTTTAGAAAATTTGCATCAAACAAAAAAATGTCATTTTGTTACACAAAAGTGTCATTTTATAGGCAGTTTTTTTGCACATAACACATGAAAATGAAGAAAAACACTCCAAAGTAGATGACTCCATTTCTCCTGTGTTCAAAAATGTACACTTTGTGGCCTTAATTCTATGTACAGACGCACAGTAGGGCCCAAAAAGAAGGGAGCACCAACTGGATTTCAAGACACAATTTTTGCTTCCAAATGTTTCAGGCCCATTATGCATTCAAACAAGATTTGAGTTACCAAAACAATTTAAAACCCCAATAAATGACACCATTTTATAAACTAGACCCCTTGAGGTATTCATTGAGGGGTATAGTGAGTATTTTGACCCCATAGGTTTTAAAAGAATTTGTGTCAAACAAAAAATTGTCATATTCTTTACACAAAAGAGTCATTTTAAAGGCAGTTTTTTTGCACACAAGGCATGAAAATAAAGAAAAACACCCCAAAATAGATGGCCCCATTTCTCCCGTCATCAAAAATGTACACTTTGTGGCCTTAATCCTATGTACGGACGCACGGTAGGGCCCAAAAAGATGGGAGCACCAACTGAATTTCAAGACACAAATTTTGCTTGCAGATATTTCAGACCCATTGCACATTCAAACAAGATTTACGTTACCAAAACAATTAAAAACCCCCATAAATGACCCCATTTTATAAACTAGACCCCTTAAGGTATTAATTGAGGAGTATAGTGAGTATTTTGACCCTATAGCCTTTTCACAGATTTTACTAACCTTGGGATGTGTAGGTTAAAAATTACTAAAATGTCCCTTTATCCCCAAAGTTTTCATTTTCACAAGGGGTTAAATGAGAAAAAGCCTCCCACAGTTTGTTACACAATTTCTCCTGAACACGGCAATACCCCATATGTGGCCATAATCTGCTGTATGGGTACATGCTGGGGCTCAGAATGGAAAGAGCGCTATTTGGGTTTTGGAGGGCAGATTTTCCTGGAATAGTTTTCAGGTGCCATGTCGCATTTGCTGAACCCCTAAAGTACCAATACAATGGAAACACCTCAAAAGTGACCCCATTTTAAAAACTACACCCATCAAAGAATGTATCAAGGTGTATTATCACTCTAAGGGTGCATTCACACTGAGTAAACGCTAGCTTATTTTGTAGAGTAAAATTACACTTGTAAATTTTGCTATCCCATTGACTTCAATGATATTTTTTTACAAGTGTAAAAATACGCCTGTAAAAAATACGCCTGTAAAAAATACGCCTGTAAAAATACGCCTGTAAAATGTCATTGAAGTCAATGGGATAGCAAAATTTACAAGTGTAATTTTACTCTACAAAATAAGCTAGCGTTTACTCAGTGTGAATGCACCCTGAGCCTAAAAATGCTTCCCAAAAATTAATGTACAAAATGAAAATTGAAATTTTGAAAGAAATCTGCCATTTCGGTGTCCAATACGTTGCACCCACTTTGTGTTGTCAGAGACCTGCACTCCTGAAACTATTAAGGGGCCATCCCGAGGGTCAAAAAATTATATATGTGGGTGTAAACTGCTGCTTGGGAACACAGCAGGGCTCAGAAGAGAAGGAGCAGTGCGCTTTTTAGCTTTTGGGGTACAGATTTAGAGGGACCCTCTAGGCGCCATGATGTTTTTGCAGAGCCCTGGAGGTTCCAGTAAACTGGAATTCCCTAAGAAGTGACCCCATTTTGTAGGGGCAATTTTAGGGTCTCGGCAAATATGACATGGTGTCCAAACACCAACAATCTAAATCTGCACTCCAAAAGCACATAGCGCTCCTTCACATCTGCGCCCTGCTGTGTACCCAAATGGCGGTGTATGCCCACATGTATGACACTGGTGTACCCTGGATAACGGACTTAATGCCATATGTGGGTAGAATCGGCTGTTTGGGCACAGCCGGGCACAGAAGGGAAGGAGCGCTAATTTGTTTTTTGGCGCACAGTTTGGTTTCTGGACATCACTTTTGCAAAGACCCTGAATTGCCAATAAAGTGGAATCTGCAGACATGTCACCCCATTTTGGACTCTAGCCCACTGATGGGATTTATCAAGTGGCGTAGCGAGCGCTTTTAACCCTTGAGGGTTGCATTTATTTAGTTTCCAGAAATGAAATCGCAACTGACAATGAGAAGTTAAAAATGAAATTTTTCCAGAGATTCGCCATTTCAGTATATGTTGTGCCCAACTTATGTCAGCAGAGATACACACTCCAAAAATTGTTAAGTGGGTATCCCGGGCACAACAGCTTTCAGAGCGTTCATCACTGATACAAGTCGGACACAACATGACAGATTCCTGGAAAAATGGTCATTTTCACTTCACACAATCAGCTTCGTATTCATTTATGGATAATAAGTTATAGCAACACTTGGGGGTTAAAAATGTTCTCTGTACCCCTGGATAAATCCTTCAGGGGTGTAGTTTCCAAAATAAGGTCACATATCAGGGGATTCCACTTTACTGGCGTGTCAGCTCTGCAAAAGTGTCATGGCATCCAAAAACCAAACCATCTGCGCTCCAAAAACCCAATAACCCTTCTTCCCTTCTGTGTCCAGCTGTGCCCTAATATCAGTTTATACCACATATGACATTACGTACATTATCCCGGGTACACCAGTGTCATACATGTGGCATAAACTGCAGTTTGGGCGCACAGTAGGGCGCAGAAGGGAAGGAGCGCGATGCGGCTTTTGGAGTACAGATTTTGATGTTTGGTATCTGGACGCGATGTCATGTTTGTAGAGCCTGTAAGGTACCAGAAAAGTGGATTCCCCAAAGGAGTGACCCCATTTTGAAAACTGCACCCCTCAAAGAATTTATCAGGGGTGTAGTGAGTATTAGTATCCCGGACGTGACTGCACAGCGGATGGCGAAGAGGGAATATATAAGCTGTGCGAAGGACATTGCAGACACCAAATTCCCTACTATGTCCCAGTAGCTCCTATGATTGGTCGAGTCACTCTGGGGGTCACTTTGGGGGTCATTTCTGGTGTCCGTTCCCTCATAAGCTGTAAATATGGGGTGTCCCCTGATATACGCTCGCACAGCTTATATATTCCCTACCTGCCGCAGCCAGTTGTATTCTAATGATTTGGCGATTTTTGCGGGATTTTGTCTTCACATTGCTGGATGCTATATTTTCTTAATTTTTCTGGTGACGTGGCCATATAAGGGCTTGTTGTTTGCGGTATGAGGTGTATTTTGTAATGACACCATTTTTGGGTGCTTACAATCTATTGAGTACTTTTTATTAACTCTTTTTTTGCTGGATTTAAAAAAATAAAATCAATTCTGGCATTGAGTTTTCCCTTTTAAATTTTGCGCTATGCAGCGTACAGTATAAGTATCATGTGACCTTTATCCTGCAGGTCGGTACGGTTACGGCGATACCTCATTTATAGTATTTTTTTTATGCGATACTAATTCTGCAGAACAAAAACACATTTGGGGACATAAATCAGTGATTTCTGCATCGCCACCTTCTGAGAGGCGTAACATTTTTATTTTTCCGTGGACAGTGTTGGTTGGGGGCTTATTTTTTGCGGGACAACCTGCGCTTTTTATTGGTACTATTGTGGGGTGTATATGACTTTTTGATCACTTTTTATAGCATATTTTCTAAGGTGAGATGGTGAAAAATCACTACTTCCGGCGGGTTTTTTCCGTTTTTTTCCCCCGACGTTTACCGTATACATTAAATATTATTTCAGTTTTATTGTACAGATTGTTACGGACGCAGCGATACCAAATATGTATTGTTTTTATTAATTTTTAGGTTTTTTTTTTTACATAACTCATTTTTTTATAGAAAAAAGGAGACTTTTGGGGCTTTATAACTTTATTCATTTTTTTCAAAAGCTTTATTTATTTATTTTTCACTTTTTTTTCACTTTTTCTTTCACTTTTTTATGTGTCCCTCTTAGGACACTTGATTCAGCAATGACTTCATTGCTGAATCAGTATTACAGGCTGGAGACACAGGAGACACAGGCTGCACGTGTCTCCAGTCTGTGTCAGGAAGCCAAGCGATGTAGATGCATCGCTTGGCTTCCTGACAACAGGGGCAGGATCAACCAGGTAACAGGGGGCTCAGGCAGTCTGGGGTCACTGGCCAGACCCCAGACTGCATGTTTTGTATATCGGCACCCTCCGATCTCGCCGCGGGGGGTGCCGATACCGCCGGCACCATCACGGAACCGCTTCAGTTCCGTGATCATGTTTGATCACAGAACTGAAGGGGTTAAAACCCCCCCATCGGAGACCCCTCCGATGGGGGGTTATGGAGCAGGGTCTTAGCTGTAAGATACAGCTAAGATCCGCTCCATTCACGTCGGCACTGACAGGGAATCCTTCCCTGACTGCCCGACGTAGTTTTCCTATAGGGCAGTCAGGAAGGACCTGTCACTGCCGACGTAGATTCCCTATGGGCCGGTCGTTAAGGGGTTAATGTCTCCGTCCAGTGACCCCCATTTTTCAATGTCCCCCTCCAGCTCTCCCCAGTTTAATGTCCCTCTTAAACTCTCACTATTTAATGTCCCTACCCCCTCCATTTGCCACCAGTTTAATGTCCCCCCCTTCATCTGCCCCCATAGTTTAACATAAAAAACACTGATACTCTCCTCACTCCCCTGCTGTTCTGTCTGCAGTCTCTTTTCCCAGAGAGCACAGTCAACTCATCTGCGTCCGGAGAGGACGCAGATGAGTTGAATCCGGGACATACCTCCCGCTGACCGGGACTGAGGGACATGACCCACAATCTGGGACTGTCCCGCAGAATTCAGGACAGTTGTGAGGTATGAATACCACATACTCATGTGTTCTTGGTGCTGTTATGTATCCATATTGTACCCGTGCATCCATGGCCACTCAGGCCCGTCACCCACCTTAGTAGTCGATGGTGAGTAACCAGTGAGGTATGTTAGTGACTTCAGGGATTCAGCATTATTGATACAGAAGTACAAAACAAAATGGACAATGGAGTGCCTGGGACTGGTGAATATGCTTTATTTTTATTTCACACCACCCCACAGCTTGCTCCAGTTTCTGGAAAACCCTTTTTTCGATAAGTTTTCAGAATGGTTTCCTGTCTGAAAGGGGATCATGGGGACCAGTATTTGTGGGGGGACACAGAAAAAGCAATCTGGGAGGCAGAAAAGTTGGCATAGAAAATGAATGCGAAAAAGGGTGGTATGGGGAGCAGTCTGTATGTACTGAGGAAGGTACGTGAGTGGTCTTTGTGAAAAGGAGCATGTGGGGCAGGCCGTGAAGCAGAAGCGAGCACATAAGTAATACATTTTGAAAAAGCGTAGGAAATAGAGATGAGCGAGTAGGTATTCGATAGAATACTACGGTATTCGAAATATTCGTACTCGATCGAATACTACTAGCTATTCGCAGTAAATATTCGCTTCAGAACCAGTGTTGATTGGCCGAATGCTATACAGTGTATAGCAGTCGGCCAATCAACGCTGGTTCTGCCGGAGGCTCGTCTGTGAGGAGGCGGAGTCTAAGATCGGACCACAAGTCTCCATTGTGGTCCAAACTTAGACTCCGCCTCCTCACAAACGAGCCTCCGGCAGAACCAGCGTTGACTGGCCGAATGCTGTACACTGGCCAATCAACGCTGGTCAATTCATTCCTATGAGAAAAAGGTAAGCTCTCCTGACTAGCAAGGACGAGCCTGCTGCAGAACCAGCGTTGATTTGCCGCAGGCTCATCTTTGCTAGTCAGGAGAGCTGGCAGCTTGCGGTTACGAGGGAGCTTACTTTTTATGAGCACAACTGCAAGCGCTGTGCAGTTAAAGCGCACGGACTCCATAGACTATAATGAGGTCTGTGTGCTTTAACTGCACAGCGCTCCTCCTAAACACTCTCCTCCTGCTACTCGTGGACTTGGTGACTCTCCTTTAGTCGAATAGTGGTTTCCACTGAAACGAGCATTTTTTTCCCATAGACTTTAATGGGATTCGATCGAGTAATGGAATATTGAGGCTCTACTCGAAAAAAAATATGGAATCTCGAATATTTCACTGTTCGCTCATCTCTAGTAGGAAACAGTCCTTAGTGCTCCAGATTGCTTATTTGCTTTAACCCTTTCCCGACATCCGCCATACTATTACGGCGCATGCTGGGTGTGTAACTATGGCGACTGCCCGGGAGCCGGGCAGCCGCTATAGCTGCCGGGTGTCTACTGCTTTACGCAGTAGACAACCAGCGCTAATGTCTCTGGTCCCCGGACCAATCGGAGACATTAACTCCTCCGGCGCTGCGGTCAAAGGCGCCGGAGGCGCCATTTTCCTGGCGGCGCATTTGCCGACGTAACGTTTCCTTGACAGCCGAGAGCCTTGTAAAGGCTTTTGCAGGTCTATGCAGCCTGCAAAAGAAATGATGATTTTTTTGCTATGCATTACAATGCATTAGCATTATAAGGCATTGCATTAGTGATCAGACCCCCTGGGGTTCAAGACCCCTAGGGGGTCTAATCAATGCAAAAAAAAAAGTTTAAAAAAAATATAACAATTATTAAAAATTCAAATCACCCCCCTTTCCCTAGAACACATATAAAAATAGTTAAATACTGTGAAACACATACATGTTAGGTATCCGCGCGTCCGAAATCGCCCGCTCTACAAATCTATAAAAATATTTTTCCTGTTCGGTAAACGCCGTAGCAGGAAAAATAGTCAAAAGTGCCAAACCGCCGTTTTTTCACTGTTTTGATTCTGATAAAAATTTGAATAAAAAGTAATCAAAGCAATAACATTTCCCGAAAATGGTAGAATAAAAAGTACACCCGTCCCCTCAAGAAAAGACGCCATATACATCCCCGTACACGGACGTATAAAAAAGTTACGGCTGTCAGAATATGGCGACTTTTAGAAAAAAAAATTTTTTAACACAGTTTTGGATTTTTTTTAAGGGGTCAAAATGTAAATAAAACCATAGAAATTTGGTATCCCCGGAATCGTAACGAAACACAGAATACAGCGGACATGTCATCTTGGCTGCACAGTGAACGCCGTAAAACCAAAGCCCGTAAGAAAGTCACAGAAATGCATTTTTTCTTCAAATCCACCCCATTCTGAATTTTTTTCCTGCTTCCCAGTACATTATACAGAATAATTAATGGTGGCATCATGAAGAAAAATTTGTCCCGCAAAGATTAAGACCTCATATGGCTCTGAGAGCGGAGAAATAAAAAAGTTATGGGGCTTAGAAGGAGGGGAGTCAAAAACGAAAATCAAAAAATGCCATAGGCAGGAAGGGGTTAATAAGTATTATAACAACGGATTACCAAAGCAGATGTTATCAGCCAGATTCTGCTTTTGTTGACATTTGCTCCTAGAACTCAATCATGACAGATGTCTTATCACAGAGGACAACAAAAACCAATGAAGTCATTGGAAGAATATTTTTCAATTACTTTTCATTTGTTTTCGTTGTCTTGTGTAATACAGCAACATACTACAGAAGTTTAGGTTAACTCTGCTATATCTGTACATCAGTTTGATTGTATTCTATAGCATGTACAAGATGTATTGAACTGTGTCAGTCTGAGTAATACTACTGAATCATGGTGGATAATAACTTCTGCTGATGTAATGCACAACATATTGAGTCTTTGCTATGGGTGATTCTATGCTTGCGTTTCCATCTCATGTAAATGACTTTCATTTTAAACTTTTAATATTGTACATACAGTATTTAGATCATAGGATCACCATAGGATTATAATTGGTCATGGTAGTGTATCTACTTTCTACCAATTTAAGAATGACTCAAGGTATCGTTACAAGTATTACTCTTTTCTGTAGCTCCCACCATTCCCAAGCTATCAATGCTGTTAGTTTTGGTGCCTGATGGTGCCAGTTCCAATTTTTTTTAATTCTATCAAATTTCAGAAGAAGAAATTCATGTTTTGAGATGTTTCTTATAAGCTGGATGGGGACCTTGAAGAGATTCTCCACAGGATAGGTAATCGATATTAGATCTGTGGGGGTCCAACACCTAGGCTGTGATGAAAGAAGCCCACCTGTGCATATATCCTTAGTTATATTGCTCATGAATCTATTATTAGTGAATGTATCGTGTATGCATGTGCATCAGTATATTACATTGGTATATACAGTACAGACCAAAAGTTTGGACACACCTTCTCATTCAAAGAGTTTTCTGTATTTTCATGACTATGACAATTGTAGATTCACACTGAAGGCATCAAAACTATGAAGTAACACATGTGGAATTATATACTTAACAAAAAAGTGTGACAACTGAAAATCTGTCTTATATTCTAGGTTCTTTAAAGTAGCCACCTTTTGCTTTGATTCCTGCTTTGCACATTCTTGGCATTCTCTTGATGAGCTTCAAGAGGTAGTCACCTGAAATGGTCTTCCAACAGTCTTGAAGAAGTTCCCAGAGATGCTTAGCACTTGTTGGGCCTTTTGCCTTCACTCTGCGGTCCAGCTCACCCCAAACCTTCTGGATTGGGTTCAGGTCTGGTGACTGTGGAGGCCAGGTCATCTGCCGTAGCACCCCATCACTCTCCTTCTTGGTCAGATAGTCCTTACACAGCCTGGAGGTGTCCTTAGAGTCATTGTCCTCTTGAAAAATAAATGATGGTCCAACTAAATGCAAACCGGATGGAATAGCATGTCGCTGCAAGATGCTGTGGTAGCCATGCTGGTTGAGTATATCTTCAATTTTGAATAAATCCCCAAGTGTCACCAGCAAAGCACCCCCACACCATCACAGCTACTCCTCCATGCTTCACGGTGGGAACCAGGCATGTAGAGTCCATCCATTCACCTTTTCTGCGTTTCACAAAGACACGGTGGTTGGAACCAAAGATCTCAAATTTGGACTCATCAGACCAAAGCACAGATTTCCACTGGTCTAATGTCCATTCCTTGTGCTCTTTAGCCCAAACAAGTCTCTTCTGCTTGTTGCCTGTCCTTAGCAGTGGTTTTCTAGCAGCTATTTTACCATGAAGGCCTGATGCACAAAGTCTCCTCTTACCAGTTGTTGTAGAGATGTGTCTGCTGCTAGAACTCTGTGTGGCATTGACCTGGTCTCTAATCTGAGCTGCTGTTAACCTGCGATATCTGAGGCTGGTGACTCGGATGAACTTATCCTCCGCAGCAGAGGTGACTCTTGGTCTTTCTTTCCTGGGGCGGTCCTCATGTGAGCCAGTTTCTTTGTAACGCTTTATGGTTTTTGCAACTGCACTTGGGGACACTTTCTAAGTTTTCCCAATTTTTTGGACTGACTGACCTTCATTTCTTAAAGTAATGATGGCCACTCGTTTTTCTTTACTTAGCTGCTTTTTTTCTTGCCATAATACAAATTATAAGTCTATTCAGTAGGACTATCAGCTGTATATCCACCTGACTTCTGCACAACACAACTGATGGTCCCAACCTCATTTATAAGGCAGGAAATCCCACTTATTAAACCTGACAGAGCACACCTGTGAAGTGAAAACCATTTCTGGTGACTACCTCTTGAAGCTCATCAAGAGAATGCCAAGAGTGTGCAAAGCAGTAATCAAAGCAAAAGGTGGCTACTTTGAAGAACCGAGAATATAAGACAGATTTTCAGTTGTTTCCCACTTTTCTGTTAAGTATATAATTCCACATGTGCTAATTCATAGTTTTGATGCCTTCAGTGTGAATCTACAATTTTCATAGTCATGAAAATACGGAAAACTCTTTGAATGAGAAGGTGTGTCCAAACTTTTGGTCTGTACTGTATGTATTGTTCACTATGATTTTTTGGTTATTACTTGGCTGCTCTCAGGCATTGTGTATTTCTTATATGCATTTTATCTCCCGTTGATGTAACTTCGGAGTTAAAATGGCACAAGTAAATAATTCTACCGTTCAAGACTGCAGTTGAATAAAAAACAAAATATTTGATTGTTTAATAAATGTGTGTCTACAAATATTAGAGGTGTTTAACATGGGAAAATAAATCTGAGTATTCAGAGTTAGTGCATTTTGTTCAGTTACATCATTTCTATCTTTATGAACAGTCCTTTATGCTTTTGCATAGTACTTACAAGTGATATTCAACTGAAGTATAACTTGTATGTATAACCGTAGTATGTGGTTTCTCTATGTGGTTATTGCCTGCAAAGCACAGCACCATCACAGTACAACCTTACACGAGTTATTGCATTTGTTGTAGAGTGAACTTTAAAGGGGTTATCTAGTACCTAACATCAAAGGCCTATCCTGAGACCAGAAGCCGCAGTACGGTTCACGGTGTTATTTACGTACCGTGAGCTAGGCTGGTCACTAGTTGTTAACACTGCAGTGGTTAATGTAGGTACTGTAGCACTTCACATAGATTTCAACGGGACAGTGCTGCAGGGATTCACCACTACAGTTTGTATGGCAAGTTTTTTTTGTTAAATGTAGATTGTGAGCCCCACATAGGGCTTACAATGTACATTTTTCCCCCCTATCAGTATGTCTTTTTGGAATATGGGATGGAAATCCACGCAAACACGGGGAGAACATACAAACTCCTTGCAGATGGTTTTTTGCCCTTGGCGGGATTTGAACACCAGGACCCAGTGCTGCAAGGATGCAGTGCTAACCACTGAGCCACCGTGTGGCCCCATGGCAAGTTTGCAGCGCAGCTTGCAGTATGTAAACTGTACCGCACACTGCACTGTCTCAATACTGGTAACCTGCAGGACCGGATCATGCTAGGAGACACTGGAGGCCAGGGACAGGTGAGTATATGTGTGTGTTATACATATATATATATATATATATATATATATATATTTTTTTTTTATTTATTTCTGCTGGACAACCCCTTTAATCTAGATTAGTATTACCGGTATGGTTCTTATGAGCAACTAAGTCCAGGTTAAACATTACCATCATTCTGAATATGAAAACAGTTTTTTCTTGTATGAATGATCTGATGTTTCACCAGATAGGCTTTTTGGGTAAAACATTTCCCACATTCTGAACATGAATGTGGTTTGTCCCCTGTGTGATTTTTTTGATGTTCAACAAGATGTGATTTCACAGTAAAGCGTTTTCCACATTCTAGACATGAATATGGCTTCTCTCCTGTGTGAATTCTCTCATGTCTAACAAGATCTGATTTCTGGTTAAAACATTTCCCACACTGCAAACATGAAAATGGCTTCTCTCCGGTGTGAATTCTCTGGTGTCCTCCAAGACTTGATTTCTGAGTAAAACACTTCCCACATTCTGGGCATGAAAATGGCTTCTCTCCTCTGTGATTTTTCTGATGTTGAACAAGGTGTGATCTCTGAATAAAACATTTCCCACATTCTGAACATAAAAAAGGTCTCTCATTTTTGTGAATTCTTGTATGTCTACAAAGACTACATTTAGTCTTAAAATTCTTCCCACATTCAGAACATGTAAATATTTTAACCCCTTGAGAAAGCAAAACTTGTTGATCAATCAGCGGTCGATTAGATGCTGATTCTTTGTGGTCAGTGGGATCGGTAGACACATCTCTTATGTGAAGGTCTGAGGATAATGTTGAGGTAATGGAAGGTTCTTCTAAATATTCTTGTGATAGCTCATTATGTACTACTTTACCACCTGGAAACAAAAGATCTTCCTCCAAGATTTTGGCGAAGTCATCGTCTGGAAAGAAAAACAAATTTCATGATTTTTTTTTCTTCTGCAAAATGCAATGGTAAGTACAACAGTACTTGTGAGAGTTGTAGCAGGCTCTTGGTATCAGCAGTACGGGTGGAAATGTCTTAGTAATGTGGGGGTGCCAGTAATATAGCAGTTTGTGGGAGTGGCCTAGTGACCATAACTTTTTATTAACTGGCTTATTAGGCTTTTCTACTGTATTGTGCAGTAGTTTGGTGAAAAATATTAAGACTTACTTTTGCTATTGGATTGAATGAACTCTATACATGTCCCTGGATAAACGTCTTCTTGTAGTTCCTCTGTAATAAGTAAAGAAGAAGTGTAATATCCCTCTACTATGTGACTTTATAGTATTTAATGTTTATTACTCACCATTGCTGTTATCCGTAGGAATTTCTCCATCCATATGCTGCTGGTTGTCTTCTACAAACATTTCCTCATCTTCTTCTATTACTTCACATTTAATGTCAGACAATTCTTCAATCTAATTCTCCACATAAAGGACAAATAAAACAAAAATAAGAAGACGGCTAAAAAATGGTTAAAAGCTATAACTACCTTTTCATTCACATTATTCATCTGTTTCCTAAACTCAAAATTAAGTGACTTTCTAAGTAATCTGCTACTAGTTGGTGCAGTCAGTGATCACAAACTCTGCTGCTGTTTTTGACATAGATCCTATCACCAATTCTAGAGATATTAGCAGGACAGGGGAGAAGGTTGTATTCATCAGATAAGAGTTAGAAAAACATCCAAGTCTTCAGGTAGGGCAGATCAAACAGGCATATAGGGAAGAAAGCACACTTGGTTGTCTGCAGGTGAAGGGGGTGAATGATACAATAAGGTAATAACTGCAGCGAGGTTGCAGACTACTTATATCATATATACTCCTCAACATCAGAAGAAGGAAGAAGAAATCCCTGATATGCTGGAGAGGGGGAAAGCATATATGAATTGAGCTGTAATACTGCATTCTGGAATCAAAGAACATTCAGCATGTGTTACTGGGTGTGCTCTATTATCTACCGGACAATCCTGTAGGATATTGAGATTTCCCTCTGGCCAATTCTGTGTAAGAAGAGGATACGAGAAGCCGTCTGGTATGTTCTTCATATCGGATCTATCTATAGAAGATGTAAATACAGTGACTAGAAACATTGTTTTAATGTGAACATCAGACTATGGATATGTCGTATGGACCCTTAAATATATGTAACCCTTATACAATGTAACGTATGTACACCTTCCAGCCAATGGAAGTATCTGCTTACACAATGATGTGAGAGCCTGGTGATTCTCCATCATGAAATCCTTGTACTGATCCTTGTGTTCTTCTAAATACTCCCACTCCTCCAAGGAGAAGTATACAGTGACATCCTGACACCGTATAGGAACCTGATACATATAAAAAAATAGGTTCAGTGGGAAAACATTTTAATGTTAAAACTGATTGAATGGCTGGCCAAGGCTGACCAAATCTCGAGGTTCGAGGAACTACTGAGCTGGAGCATATTCACACATGACCGATATAGTAAGATCTGGACGCCTTGGATCTGCTTCCGAAACTCTCGAGTCTACTCTGACAAGATGATTCGACGATCTTCTGACCAGTCTCTGCTGCCTGATGTGCCCAGACCACCACAATTCAGACTCTTTCCCCACCCCCCTACTTCCTTATTATCCTTCTGCATTTATCTCCACCCCCTCTCAATGGCTGATACTGTCTTTCCCTCCCCCTCTTCCCTGAGATTATTCCACAATCTCCCTATCACTCTATGATCCATATATTAGCAGTCTGACTATTGATTGTTTGTCACGATTTTATTATCTACCACTATTTTGCAGGTGCTTGTACTCTCCTGTTTTCTTCACATATTTTGACAATTGAATTTTTATTCACAGTTCTTTCTTCTTATGTGATTTTTCCTTATTGTATAACCAAAAAATGTTCAATAAAATTTGATTTAAAAAAACAAAAAAAAAAAGTTTGCTGTAGTGTAAAGGGAAGTCTAATCTTCAGGCGTCATGTCATATAGAGCAGGTGGAGCTGAGCAGATCTTAGATTTACTATAACTTGTCATTTATTCATGTGTATGTTGCTCTTTATAAACTAGGAAACAGTCATCTAGACATCGGGGTGGTCCTATCAGTGACTGACTGCCTCTCCTATGACTGTGCCAATCAGCTATAGGACCACCCATATGACTAGCTGACTGATTCTACGCAAAGTTATAAATGCTATGGAGCTTTACTCTTTTGCAGTGAGTCCTGAATACCAATCTTGACAGTGAATTCTAAATTTTCCCTTTGCTTTTTCTTTTGTAGAGACTTTAACTCCATGATATACTACCAAAGACCTGCAGATTCCTTGATACTTGCACAGACCTGACAGAGTGCTCTAAATAGTTTGCGAATCCATAATAGCATAAATTGTATATTATGCCACTTTCTAGAATTGGTTGAAGGACAGGTGATGTGGTTGTGAGAGTTTTGATTCTGTGGTGAAATGTGTTCCTTTGTCTTTCCTGGTGAGTATTGTCATGTCTGATAGGAAATTCTCAAGATTGTATTGGCACTGAGCCAGAGTCTCCTATCATGGATATGGAGTTCAAGTTACTAACGCTGACATATAAAGCCATTCACAACCTGTCCCCTCCATATATCTCTGAACTAATCTCCCACTACCTGCCCACACGTAACCTCAGATCCTCCAGTGACCTCCTACTCCGCTCTGCTCTCATCCGCTCCTCACACAACCGTCTCCAAGATTTCTCCCGTGCATCCCCCATACTCTAGAACTCCTTACCAAGACACATAAGACTGACCCCCACAATCACAGGCTTCAAGAAGGCCCTGAAGACTCACCTATTCAGGAAGGCCTACAACCTCCAATAACACTACTATCACCACATCCCCATCTGTACGGCCTCTCCCTCACCTTCTGTCTCTACCCCCCTTCCCTCATAGATTGTAAGCCCTCGCAGGCAGGGCCCTCTACCCCACTGTGCCAGTCGGTCATTGTTAGTATTATAGCTACCTGTATATTCTGTGTATTGTATGTAACCCCCAAATGTAAAGTGCCATGGAATTAATGGTGCTATATAAATAAACAATAATAGTAATAATGGACATAATATTTTCTGTCACAATGCGACTAGTCTGTGATATGTGCAATTGTTTCTAGATATTATCCCAAAACAAAAACTGATTCCTGAACTAGCAGATGCCAAACTAATGTAGTTTCTGGTGACTGCGGCTGAAATTTCTCAACCTGACCCATCACATTTTCTGCAGACACAAGTAAGCCATCAACCACTGCAAATGATACTGACTTCTACCTTGCTTGTGATCTTTCAATGCATTGCTGCTTAGTAAACTACACACATACATCAAGGAATACAGAGTTTCTCATTCTTATTCAAAGCAGAAATGTGAGACCCACTTCCTGCTACACTGCACCAAATACTCAGCTGTGAGGGCTGTCTACTAGCAAAGACTCTCTGCCCACATCCCAGACTTCATATTTGCAGACAAGAAGATGAAACTCTACATCCTACTGGGAGAAGAAGAGGCCACTGTGGAGATCGCTGCCCAAAACGTGTCCAGCTGTCACCAAACAAAAGGAAGATAAGACTCCACGGACTGTTATACCCCAAACCACCCACCCCCACCTCCCCATATAGCGGCCACCAACTTAGAGGAACATGAGACTCCACGGACTGTTATACCCCAAATCAACCCCCCCACCCCCCCATACACACAACTCCCCCCGACTCCAACTCCCCCCCCCCACACTTTGGGCTAGTTCACACATGGGCAAAGACGCTGATTTTGACAGCGGATTTCGCTTCAAAATTAGCCTCTTTACAATGGAGCCCTATGTGAACAGCTAGCTTTTTTTTCCTGCTAGCTTTTTCTTCTGCTAGCTTTTTTTTCTGCTAGTTTTTTTTCAGCTAGCAGAAAAAAGAAGCGACATGACCTTTCTTCAGGCGTTTTCCGCCTGAAGAAAGCAATAGAAGTGAATGGGAGGCGAAAAGCCCATTCTCTTTATGGGAGGGGAAAACAGCCTGGCTTTTTTTGGAAGCAGTTTTTACAAAAAAAAAAGCTCCAAAAAAAGCTTTTTCAGGACCAAAATAAGCCAGGTGGTTTTTACGTGTGAACTAACCCGTTACAATCCTACAGTAGCCTTGGAAGTCTCTCGCTTTACAACCCTAGGATACTAAATATATGTCTCAGGGAAATAATCTGCTAGTGGACACCTCTGACTGATGCTGATCTCCCAGAGAACAAAAGGATCCATCAAAATTTCAAGATTCAAAATCCATCTGGCCGCTTATCAGGAGGCTCACATATACCAGACACACTAGGTCAGGCCCATGGTATGTCCACCTTTATTGTGTAAAGCCTTAGCAGACCCAGCAGCGCTCACCTCTCCACTCAAAAGCTCAATGATCTTGTCGGTAAGGTTCAGGATCTTCTGTTTATTGCTTCTGTCATTCAATAGTGATTGAGGTGGAAACTTTGTGATGGGGATCTGGATGGTGCTCCTTTCTTCACCATCATCGGATATCGTCTTCACCATTATGTACTCCTTTGCACGGAGAGAAAGAGAATTATTTCACTTTAACCTCTTATTGAGCAGGCTGGTTGGGGTCTGAAAGTGTTTTTCTCCCAGTAGGGTGTGGGGACTTTTCTCCTGTTCAGTGTCTGAATATTGCAAGTTCCCCTGAGTGCTCCATATGAATACACATGCTTGGCAGCTCCATTGAAGTCTATAAAACTGCCAGAGAACACTGCCTTGGCAGACCCATAGAAGTGAATAGAGTAGTATCTGTACAGGTGCACCACATGGAGCATTTGGGGAAACTTTTGGACCCCCCTTTCATGATCTCTGCAGGTCCCAGTGGTCAGATTCCCAATAATCAGAACTCAATAGATAATATAATTTTTCTATTTTATTGTTGCATTCCAAAAGTCTCTTATTTTTCTATCAACAGCTGAATGATAGCTTGTTTGTGTGGGAGGAGTTGTATTTCTTAATGGCACCATTTTGTACACATAAATTTAAAGGGATTCAATCATTAAAATGGAATTCTTTAAGACTAATACGTAGGAATAGCCTTAGGCTATTCTTCTCCTACCTTTAGATGTCTTCTTTGTGCCTCCATTCTGTAGATATCCCAGTTTTCATTGTTATACAAAAGAGTTCTCTCGCAGCACTGGGGGTGGTCCCCAGCGCTCAAACAGCACTCGGGGCATCCCCTGTGCCGCAGGAAAACTCTCCAGCGACAGCCTCTTCTTCTTCTGGCAAACCATCTCCACGACAACTTCTTCCGATGGCTTCTTTTGGCTTTAAATGGCACGCATGCACGCCATCAGGCAGAGCCAACTGCGCATGTCTGCATCCATTTTCTTATGGCTGCTTACACAAGCGCACTGTGTAAGTGGCTATAAGAAAATGGCCGCAGGCATGAAGGCGCATGTGTACCATTTAAAGCCAGAAAAAGCCAAGAAGTCGCAGAGGGCGTGCCAGAAGAAGAAGAGGCCATCGCAGGAGAGTTTTCTTGCAGTACTGGGGACACCCCAGTGCTGTTTGAGCGCTGGGGGCCGCCCCCAGTGCTACGAGAAAACTCATTTGCATAAAGATGAAAAATGAGATATCTACGGAACGGCGGCACGGAGAAAGCATCTAAAGGTAGGAGAAGAATAGCCTTAAGAAAGGCTATTCCTACTTGTTCTAAAGAATTCCATTTTAATGATTGAATACCTTTAACCCCTTCCCGACATCTGCCGTTGTAGTGTGGTGCATGCCGGGTGTTTAACTATGGCGGCCGCTATAGCCACCGGGTGTCTACTGTTTTATACAGTAGACAACCAGCGGTAATGTCCCCGGTTGGTGCCTGGACCGATTGGGGACATTGACCCTTCCGGTGCCTCAGTCAAAGCTGACCGAGGTGCCATTTTCCTTGTGATCGCCGGAACCTGGAGTAAGTAGCGGGGCCGGCGTCACGTTGCTATGACAGCCAGGAGCCTTGTGAAGGCTCCCCAGCCTGTCATTATTTTGCTTCTATTGCAGGCTATGCTACATAGCCTGCAAACAGAAGTGCCGGTATTTTACAGTGCATTAGCATTGTAATGCATTGCATTAGTGATCAGACCCCATGGGGTCCAAGACCCCCTAGGGGGTTTAATAAATGCAAAAAAGTAAAAAAAAAATTAAAATTAAAAGTTCAAATCACCCCCTTTTCCTAAAACACATATAAAAGTGCTTAAATACTGTGAAACACATACACATTAGGTATTCCTGTGTCCGAAATCGCCCGCTCTACAAATCTATAAAAATATTTTTCCTGTTCAGTAAACGCCGTAGCAGGAAAAAGAGTCAAAAGTGCCAAAACGGCATTTTTTTCTCGTTTTGCCTCTGATAAAAATTTGAACAAAAAGTGATCAAAGCATAAGCAATTCCCCAAAATGGTAGAACTGAAAAGTACACCCGGCCCCGCAAAAACGACGCCCTATGCATCCCCGTACACAGACGAAATAAAAAAATGTCAGAATATGGCGACTTTTAGAAAAAAAATTTTTTAACACAGTTTTGAATTTTTTTTAAGGAGTTAAAATGTAAATAAAAGCATATAAATTTGGTATCGCCGGAGTCATAACGAAACACAGAATACAGGGGACATGTCATTTTGGCTGCACAGTGAACGCCGTAAAACCAAAGCCCGTAAGAAAGTCGCAGAAATGCATTTTTTCTTCAAATCCACCCCATTCTGAATTTTTTTCCAGCTTCCCAGTATATTATATAGAATAATTAATGGTGGCATCAGGAAGAAAAATTTGTCCTGCAAAGATTAAGACATCATATGGCTCTGGGAGCGGAGAAATAAAAAACTGTAGAATCACTGTGCAACAATAATGTGTTGTCTTGATATGTGGGTAGCTACAGTTAGCTAATGCCACATTTATATAGGAGATTTACACTGCCTTCCTCCTGGCTTTCAGAGCAGGTTATGTCAGTTCAGTTCTGATGATCATGTACATCAGATTTTTTACAAATTTTTTGCACTTGATTTTTAACATTTATTTGCCTTTTCTGGTCATGCCCTCATTTAAAGGGGCTCTATCAGCAAAATCATGCTGCTAGAGCCCCACATATGCGTGAATAGTCTTTAAAAAGGCTATTCAGGCACCGTAAAAGTTATATTAAACTACCCCCCAGTTTTAAAATAATACCCTAAAAAAGAATGTGCTCTACTTACGGATCATGCATGCTGGGCGGGCATTCAGGGTGCGTTGTCATCTTCATCCACGCCTCCTCTTCCTCCGACGTCCTCCGGTCCCGTCCTCCTCCGGCGCTCGCGAGCGGATTCTGATATAAAAAAAATAGCCTGGGCGCATGCGCAGTAGCTGTAGTAGAAACCGCATGCTATTGCGCATGCGCCCAGGCCATTTTGTTAATATCAGTGTCCGCTCGCAAGCGCCGGAGAAGGACGGGACCTGAGGACGTCGGAGGAAGAAGAGGCGTAGATGAAGATGAAGACACACCCTGAATGCCCGCCCAGCATGCACGATGCGTAAGTAGATATTCTTTTTTAGGGTTTTATTTTAAAACGGGGGGGGGGGGGAAATGGCAGTTTAATATAACTTTTACGGTGCCTGAATAGTCTTTTTAAAGGCTATTCACACATATGTGGGGCTCTAGCAGCATGATTTTGCTGATAGAGCCCCTTTAATGTTTTCTTACAGAAGAACTTGTGTACGCTTGTTCACATAACATAAGATTTTCATGAATCCTTTAATTTCTTGGAAATAAGTGATAATAGTTAATAATTCCTAGAACAGAGTAGATAAGAGGGAGCGATGCAGCAGCTTTCCCATATTCCTCACCTCTCCAGTCAGCAGGTAGATGATCTCTAGAGTGAGGTTCAATATCCTCTCCGCCATGTGTTTTCTGTTCTTGTCCATCCTTGGTGGCTGTCAGGAGAAAACTCCTCAATCTCAGCAACTTAGAGGGGAGAAAAAAAGGGGAACTTCTAAGAAGTGAAAGTCTCTGATGTGTAATGATTATATGATGGGATGGGCGATAAGTATTGGATGTGCAGGGGTGTGACACACAGGACCCCCCACAGCCATCAATGGGGCGGTGCTGCACTACTTAGGCCTGGTTCACATCTGTGTTCAGTATTCTGTTCGGGGAGTCCGCTTGCTTTAAAAAGCGGTAAGCAATCAACAGACCCTATAGACTATAATGGGGTCCTTGTGTTTTCTGCACGTTGTCCGCACCAATCATGCGGAGAGAAGAGTACTGCTTGAAGTACTTTTCTCTCTGCATGATTCGTGTGGACACAGCGTGGAAAACACAAGGACCCCATTATAGTATATGGGGTCCGTGTGCTTTCATTGCTCACCGCTTTTTAATGAGTTCGATATTCCGTTTAGGCATACCTCCCAACCGTCCCAATTTCCGCGGGACATTCACGATTTGGGTGACGTGTCCCGTGGTCCCGGTTGGAATGTCCCGATTTCAACTCAGATCTCTGTCCAGAGGACGCAGATCTGAGTTGAACACATTTCAGCTCCTTGCTTCGCCGCTGCATGCCAGCTACTGGCTTTGTAGACGCGATGTGATGACGTCACATCATGTCTACAACTGTGCGCCAGTGAGAGAGAGGCGCGCAGAGAGCGGCGCAGGAACTAGGAGAAGGTAAGTGTAATGTGTACACTCAGGTGGAACGTGAAACTGGGGGCAGATGAAGTTGAGGACGGTATGACACTGGGGGCAGAGATGGAGGGAACATGAATCTGGGGGCGCTTTCCTGTGGGAGTTAACCCCTTTATTCTTGTGCGCATATTGTCATTCACTCATTTCCATTTTCCCCACCTGGGGAGCGGGTTTCCGGATAGCGGCGGCAGAGGAAATTGGACCCCTCTTGACCTGCTGGACTTTGTCTTTATTGATTTTTTGCATCAAACATACAGAGCTTGAAAAAGGCCTATTGTGGCCGAAAACGTTTGCTCCATCACGCTCTACCAATAAAACACGTTTATTTGGTGGCACATATTTGTGTGAAGCTCTCTTCTTTGATATTGAATACGGGGTGGGACCCTAGCTTCAAACACTGGGACATCGACTGTATCCCTGCGAAAATGAATCTGGGGGCAGAGATGGAGGGGACATGAATCTGGGGGCAGAGATGGAGGGGACATGAATCTGGGGGCAGAGATGGAGGGGACATGAATCTGGGGGCAGAGATGGAGGGGACATGAATCTGGGGGCAGAGATGGAGGGGGGACATGAATCTGGGGGCAGAGATGGAGGGGGGACATGAATCTGGGGGCAGAGATGGAGGGGGGACATGAATCTGGGGGCAGAGATGGAGGGGGGACATGAATCTGGGGGCAGAGATGGAGGGGGGACATGAATCTGGGGGCAGAGATGGAGGGGGAACATGAATCTGGGGGCAGAGATGGAGGGGGGACATGAATCTGGGGACAGAGATGGAGGGGGGACATGAATCTGGGGGCAGAGATGGAGGGGGGACATGAATCTGGGGGCAGAGATGGAGGGGGGACATGAATCTGGGGGCAGAGATGGAGGGGGGACATGAATCTGGGGGCAGAGATGGAGGGGGGACATGAATCTGGGGGCAGAGATGGAGGGGGGACATGAATCTGGGGACAGAGATGGAGGGGGGACATGAATCTGGGGGCAGAGATGGAGGGGGGACATGAATCTGGGGGCAGAGATGTAGGGGGACATGAATCTGGGGGCAGAGATGGAGGGGGGACATGAATCTGGGGGCAGAGATGGAGGGGGGACATGAATCTGGGGGCAGAGATGGGGGGACATGAAACTGGGGGCAGAGATGGGGGGACATGAATCTGGGGGCAGAGATGGGGGGACATGAATCTGGGGGCAGAGATGGGGGACATGAATCTGGGGACAGAGATGGGGGACATGAATCTGGGGACAGAGATGGGGGACATGAATCTGGGGGCAGAGATGGGGGACATGAATCTGGAGGCAGAGATGGGGGACATGAATCTGGAGGCAGAGATGGGGGACATGAATCTGGGGGCAGAGATGGAGGGACATGAATCTGGGGGCAGAGATGGAGGGGGATGAATCTGGGGACAGAGATGGAGGGGGCATGAATCTGGGGACAGAGATGGAGGGGGGACATGAAACTGGGGGCAGAGATGGGGGGACATGAATCTGGGGGCAGAGATGGAGGGAACATGAATCTGGGGACAGAGATGGAGGGACATGAAACTGGGGGCAGAGATGGGGGGACATGAATCTGGGGACAGAGATGGGGGACATGAATCTGGGGACAGAGATGGGGGACATGAATCTGGGGACAGAGATGGGGGACATGAATCTGGGGGCAGAGATGGAGGGGACATGAATCTGGGGGAAGAGATGGAGGGGACATGAATCTGGGGGCAGAGATGGAGGGGGGACATGAAACTGGGGCAGAGATGGAGGGGGGACATGAAACTGGGGGCAGATGAAGGGTGTATATGAAACTGGGGGCAGAGATGAAGGGGGGACATATAATTTACGGGTGACTGTAGGAGGATTATACTGTGTGCGGGCACATGAAAAATTAATGAGAATGGGCGGAGTCAACACAAAAGTGGGCAAGGCTAAATTTACCACGGCGCCGCACATTTTGTCCCTCTTTCGGTTCTTCAAAAGTTGGGAGGTATGCATTTAGGGGGTCCCCAAGCGGACTCCCCGAGCCCAGATGTGAACACGGCCTTACACTTGTGGCTACAGTATATACAGCAAGTGAGCAATAAGGCCCCTCAGCACTTCCAAGAAGCCAAAGGGCCAAAGCATTAATGTCATTACCTACCTAGTTCAAATATAGAAATAAATATTATATAGACATGTTACAGGCATATACTATATAATATACATGCTATAGCTGTATGTAATACACAAGACACTATCTCATTCTAACAATGGATACAAGTCACTTACCCTGATTTTCAATCCTAATGACTAAAGGACCTGTCATGATGTCACAGTCATGTGATCCATTTACCCAGAAGGCAATCACTGGTCAGGTGACTGTGACATCATCAAAGGTCCTGTAGCCCTGGAATATATAACGCTGTGAACGCTGATCCGCTGTGGACTCCTGACAATCTGTAATTTCCCCCTAGAGATACAGTTTTCAGTAGAAGGACCAGGTCCCTTAGCCCACTAGGATTTAGCCTGTTTTATACAAGAAAACTAAATCCTATTTGGCTAATGGACATGTAATGTATATATAGAAGTGTAATGGTGTTTTTTTTTTTTGTTTTTACACAAGCTAGCATAAGAAGAGGCAGCAGAATTGATCCATTAGAAGGTGAAATTTTCTTATTATTTAAATAACAACATTTTAAAAACAATACAAAAACAGAACTAAATAAACATCTCAACATTTTAAACATTACTTTTCGCAATAAAGTGCCCTTTACATTACAAACAAAAACTGTACAGCAAATCAATTACTTTTTGCATTTTTTGCACAGAAACTCCTTGGTTGTTTCCCGTTTGTCTTTTGGTGATACACCTGCACAAGAAAAATGAAGCCACATCTGACATTGGTCACACTGGATCATTGATTCCTGGGAATACATATGACAAATGCAAAAAGTTGTAAGACGCACTTTTTTTGCTGTTGTTTTTTTATCAGAAGCAGTGAATGGAAAACTTCCATTTTTTTCCATCTAGACAGTGCAGTAAATGATGTCTCATCTTGTCCTGTAAGAATGTAATTTTTCTTGGGTTGATCTGATTTGCCAGGGCCGAACAATTTGCTATTGCAAATAAACTACAATCATTCCCTCCCTCCTGTCGCTGACACACATGTAATTTACTGTAAGTACTTTGTTTTTCCCAGTAAACAGCGGAGAATAAATTTTGATGATCTGGTTGCGGAGAGTGTCTGCAATCCCAGAAAATGGCATAGAGTCAAAAACATTAACTATTGATCCAGTAGCTTCAGAAACCACCCAATGAGCTCCTAAGTGATGTATCTGGAGCATGTGACCCATTGCAGTAACAGATGTATCACTGTGAGCAAGAATCAAGATGTCAGCCAGTCCACCGACTACTGACCTGCATAGATTATCTCATCATCTAACCACATGCCATGCAGAATGTCATTTCTATGTGTGTGACAGTTTTATGCTGTTTACCATTCACCTTTTCCGTTGGCTGTTGCTGGATACACTTCTTTGTTTTCATCCATCAAGGGGGTTTGCCACACATCAAAGATTTGCCAAATCTTTGGACACCAGGCTTTTTTGGCTTGTCATATTTTCTTTTAGGCAGTGGTTTAATATCCAATTTCTTTTCATTTTCTCTGGGAAGCGCAATTCTAGGCAACCCATGATCTCTTGGAACATAAGCACTGACTTTTTTAAGAAGATCTTTGATCTTCACCTTCAGAGTACAATTCTGTGAGGGCACCAAAATCTTGAATTAAATAGATACAGTCTATAACCTTTTTAAATGTTTGTACACATTTCCTTATCAGGTGAGTATGATGATGCCTTCGTCGTGAAGGTAGAGGTTGTAAGTCTTTTACAGGGCTACAAACCGCTGTCTGGTCTAGATCAGATAAGTCCAGTGTGTCTAAACCACCTCTGGTTTTGACGCAGTCACTGTCCAAAATGAACAAGGGATTACTTGTGTATTGAGGATTAATTTTTTCCCAAATCCACTTTGAACATCGCAAAATTACACACGTGTTTGCAAGGCATAATCTATTTCTGCCAATCAGCACATGTACAAGATGGTAAATCTCCTCCTAACATGACAGTGTAGCTTAGTTCTGCAGCAGATTCACTGCTGACACTGAACATGCCAGTTTGTTCATTTATACATGTTATGTCGGCCACATATAATGTGCTGGAACACCTTTTTAAAACATGTGCTACAAATTCCCGTGGCCTATTTTTCAGAAAAGAAGGCACTTACTGAAGTAACTGTACTGCTCAGACCCTTGGATATTATGTTGAACATATCTGTGAAAAATAAACAAACTGTTAAAATGATTCCAAGCCAAATTAAAAAAAAATATAACGCAACTTAATCTCTACAGCAACATATTTGCCCATCTGTAAAATAAAATCTATTTTCACAACTTAGAGGCTGTCCAGGCAAAAATGAACAACCCATTTAAAGAGGACCTTTCACCACTTTTGGGCACATGCAGTGTTATATACTGCCAGAAAGCTGACAGTGCGCTGCATTCAGCGCACTGTCGGCTTTCCCGATCTGTGCCCGGTGTGAAGAGCTTACGGTCCGGTACCGTAGCTCTTCTATGGTCAGAAGGGCGTTTCTGACCATTAGCCAGAGACGTCCTTCTGCCTCGCGGCGCCAATCGCGCTGTACTGTGGAGCCGGGAGGAACGCCCCCTCCCTCTGCTCACAGCGCTCGTCCATAGACGAGTATTATCAGGAGAGGGAGGGGGCGTTCCTCCCGGCTCTCACAGCACAGCGCGATTGGCGCCGCGAGGCAGAAGGACGTCTCTGGCTAATGGTCAGAAACGCCCTTCTGACCATAGAAGAGCTACGGTACCGGACCGTAAGCTCTTCACACCGGGCACAGATCGGGAAAGCCGACAGTGCGCTGAACTCAGCGCACTGTCAGCTTTCCGGCAGTATATAGAACTGCATGTGCCCATATATGGTGAAAGGTCCTCTTTAAGTATTGAATAGGCCGGTGGCAGTTAAAAAAAAAAAAAAAAAAAATTATACTCACCTTTCCCCGATGCTCCTGTGCCTCCCTATGCAGTCTGGTCTTTTGTGGACCATGCTGATGTGTGGCAGAATTCAAAGATACACATGACCACTGAGGCCAGTTATTGGTTTCATTGAAAATCCTGAGATGTCACTACCTGTGACATCATGGGTCTCTTTCTGAGGCTGCTGATGCTGGTCATGTGACCTCTGAGGCCAATCAGTGTCAGGGATCCATGATGTCACAGCCAGTGAACAGATTCAGTTGGAGAAGATGCGGGAGCAGAAGGACCAGAACGCACGAGGAAGACACTGGAGCATCAGGGACAGGTGAGTATGATTTATTGTACAAAAAAAATTTTTCACCTCCCCCAGGTGTACAGGCATTAACAAAAATGGCTGGACAATACAACCTCTTTAAAGGGATCCTATCATTCAGATGCAATTTTTTGTTCATAACATGTCAGAATAGCCTTAAGAAAGGCTATTCTTCTAACTTTCGTTGTCTTCTCCGTGCCACCATTTCATAGAAATCCGGGTTTTCACTAGTATGCAAATGAGTTCTCTCGCAGCACTGGTGGCGTCCCCAATACTGCGAGAGAACTCTCCAGCAACGCCTCCATCTTCTTTGGGATCGTTCTCTTCCTGTGTCTTCTTCCGGCGCAGGCAGTGAAACTTGTAGGCCTTGGGCAGAGCTGACTGCGCATGCCCACAGGCCACAAGAAAATGGCCGCTTACTTACTATGTAAGTGGCCATTTTTCTTGTGGCCGCGGGCATGCGGTCAGCTCTGTCCGAGGCCTACAAGTTTCACTGCCTGCGCCGGAAGAAGACACAGGAAGAGGACGATCCCGAAGAAGATAGAGGCGTCGCTAGAGAGGTCTCTCGCAGCATTGGGGACATCCCCAGTGCTGCGAGAGAACTCTTTTGCATACCAGCAAAAACCCGGATATCTACGAAACGGCAGTGCGGATAAGACAACGAAAGGTATGAGACGAATAACCTTTCTTAAGGCTATTCCAACGTGTAAAGGACAAAAAATTGCATCTGAATGATAAGATCCCTTTAAGCCTATTTCGATATATTTGTCTATGTTGTCATACTGCTTTGTTAACAATAGTGAGTGTATACACTGAATAGACACTTTATTAGACACAAGCATCAAACTAACATTGACCTCCTTTGGCCTTCAAGCTGTGCTTAACTTATTAATATAACAGGTAGTAGGAGATCTATGGCGCACCAAGAAATCTTTACCTCTGCCATTACTACACCAGTGTGAAATGTTGACATTCGAAAGGAACATTGTGTGTTTTCTATCACTTCAGTTTTCCTTACTGCGCTCTGTTGGTTCATGAAAACAATTCCTGATATCCCTCTTCTGACCACTTTATAGGTAACTTGTCGCGATCCATAGTATCATCTCTTTCTGTATGCATTTCTTTTCCTTTTTTAGTATTTTCTCCACAACGCTACATCATTAAACTCAATGAGATGGCAGATTATGAAAAACCTAACCATGGGTAGTCTAACACTCAAAACCAAGTCTTGGTTGGAATCCCTCAGATCACTCCATGTTCCAAATTTGACATGAATTCACAATGAAACTGATCCACACAAAACATGCTGACTTGATTTTATGCTGAGCTCTGAGGCCACGTGTTTAATGTCCATACACAGAAGATCCACTTGTAATAGGCCAAAATTTATAATAAAGTGTCCATTCAGTGTAAATCAAAATGAATACAAAGTCAGATAAAGAACATATAGGTCATAGTCATGTAAAACTTTGTTATAACTTTTTTATATACACTGTGGCCTAATAAATAGAGACAGATAACAATGGAAGTTCAACTTTGTGCAGTCATAAAACCCCCTTATGAGACTATTTGTAATTTGATCAGAAGATCAAATATGTACTTACTTTTGATAGCTCTTTGGCAAGAAACGGGAAAGAAGAACTTCAAACAATTCCGCGAGTGTGCAGTTTCTGTAACCACGCAAGTATGTATGTTTCAATATCTCATGTTGCCTCTCTAATCCATTGTTGGTGTTAATTTGGAACTGCACAGTTTTGTTCCTAAAAACATGTGCCCACATCTGTATGCAATAAAAAAAATAGTGTTAAGTAACGCTAACATCTTATAGTATATGTAACTTTCATTAAAATTTAAAAAGATTAAGCAGATCATTAAATGGAAACTTAACACCATCAAAATGCAGCGCAATCTGCAGGCAGCAGTGTACAGAGCAGGGGGTGCTGAATACATTGTACATAGTGTCTTAGGGGGCATTCACACGGAGTAACGCCGGGCGTGTATCACAGCCGTACACGCCGGCGTTACAGCAGAATGCCGAACACTTCCCATTCACTTCAATGGGAGCACTTGTAACAGCGGCATTTACGAGCGCTCCCATTGAAGTGAATGGGAAGTGTTCGGCAGTCTGTCGTAACACCGGCGTGTACGGCTGTGATACATGCCCGGCGTTACTCCGTGTGAATGCCCCCTAAAGCTGTAAGTTATACAACAGGAGAAGCTGATACAATTGATATATGGGTTTATGAGAAAGATAAAGGATGAGGCCCCATATTGCGGAAAAGCAGCATTTTTGGTTGCATATTTTGTTGCTTTTTTGAGCCAAAGCCAGGAGTGGATTGAGTAGAAGGTAGAAGTAGAAGAACTTCCTAGATGTTTTCCATTCCTTTTGTAGCCGTTCTTGGCTTTGGCTTAAAAAACCTCAGCAAAATCTGCAACAAAAAAACTAATTTTTTGCAACATGGGGCCTTAGCCTTAGTAAAGCTTCTAATTTATGTCCGAGCTCTTTTTTAAATGTGAGAGTCTTACAAAATGTGATGAGATTGGTAATTACAGATAACAAGTAAATTTTCATGTATTTATTCTGCATGGAGAACACCATAAAGATATATACAATACATAAACAATGATAAATGAGATGTTTGGTTTTTTTAGAGAATACCAAATTCTAAAAGAATTCAAAAGCCAGGTGATAATAAATTAAAAAATTACATTAATATGATTGCTTCTTTTTGGACACAGTCAATGAAAATTTAAGTTATGTTGAAATAAGACATATGGATACATGGATTACCTTTTGAGATGGCAGCCACGTAGTAGAAAACCACTGATGAAACTTTTTTTTTTCCTTCCATATATTACTTGTTTGCAGATTCATCAAAGCCTTGCTAAAGCTTTCAAATGTCTCAGCATGAGCAATACTGCGAAGCATCTTCAAAATTTCCTGTTGTTGCTTTGAAACGTCATGATCTCTTTTCTTCACCCACTCAGTCCATGATTTTTCACGGTGAAAATCACATAACAAAATGTTGACATCTAGGGAATTACATAAAAAGTGCATTACATTACATATACAGTGGTGAACCTAGCCTCTCTGCTGTCTGAGGCGGACGATCAAAAGACGCCCCCTCCCCCCATATTGAGTTCGGGGGGGGGGGGGGGGATTAGGGGGGCTTGTTCATCTTTCGATCGTCCGCCTCAGACAGCGGGGGGATTGGGGGTGCTAGCAGTACCATTACAATAAATTACAACATTACAATAAATACAATGCAATGTGATATTTTGTGCAGTAATACTCACAGGAGACGTCTTCCCACATTTCCCGTCTCTTCCCTTTGGTTCGGCATGACCACTTCTTCCAGCTGTGACTTGCCTCTGTAAAGTTTGAAACACAGACATCTTTGACTCCTCACTTCTCCACACATCCATATATATGGCACAATAGACTGTAGGGCTTAATAGAGGTTGCAGGGGGGCCGCTGTGGGGAATAATAGAGGTTACAGGGGCCACAGTGGAACCTTCAAGCTCTATTATGCGCCACAGTTGCACACCCATGAACTATTATTATACTCGGGGGTCTTTTCAGACCCCCGAGTATAATAATCGGAGCCCCAGGGGAGGTGAGGGAACATAATAAACACTGTTACTCACCTTTCCAGGATCTGATGTTACTCCTAGCAGGCTTTGGGCCTATATGGTAATATGTCAAACGTCACGTGGTCTGGGATATTACCATATAGGCCCAAAGCCTGTGCTAGCAGTAACATATAGGCCCAAAGCCTGTGGTAGCAGTAACAGGCTATTACTACTAGCACAGGCTTCGGGCCTATATAGTAGTATCCCAGACCACGCGATGTCTGACATTACCATATAGCCCCGAAGCCTGCTTGGATTAACACTGGATCCCGGAGAGGTGAGTATTAGTGTTTATTATGTTCTCTCACCTCCCCTGGGGCTCCGATTATTATACTCGGGGGTCTGAAAAGACCCCCGAATATAATAATAGCGGCAGTGGGATCGCGGCCTGGCCCAGGCCTATTCACTACCGCCCGCCGCGGCCTAAAGTACAAGGGGAAGTGGGGGCGGCAGTGAGCAGGTCCGGGTTGGTAAATAGGCCGCTGCCTGCTGGTAGATACTCCAGCAGGCACCGGCCTATTATAAACCAAAAAAAGTTATTATACTTACCGACCGCGCGCTGCTGCTCCCACTGCCGCATCCTCTTCTCTCACAGGACGTCTGTGTATCCTTGCGCTGGTTGTGAGGGGGGAAAAAAAAAGTGCCCCCCCCCGGAACACCGCCCGAAGCGGGCGCTTCACATCGCCTCATTAGAGGTGCGGCCCTGACAGTATATATACCATTAATCGTGTAATATATCTAATTACTTGGTACTGGTCAATTATTAATACCCGAGACATATTTTTTCTTTGCTGCTTTTTTAACTACTTTACAATATTTGAATTGCAGTTCATGTACCTCAGATGAATGGGAAGGATATAGGAGTATTAGGCTGGGTACACATATTGCATTTTAGTAATGTTTTGAAACACAATAAAAAAAAAAAAAACTTGGACATTTTATAATGCTTGTTTTTTTAATTTCATTTTCCACCCTAACCCTAACTGACCAAAGTAATTACCTTTACCTTGGTGTCTCTTAGGCTTAGGTCCCACATGACGACCTGCAGCAATAAAGCACTGCGGGAAAAACCGAAGTAGCAACGCATCAGGGTTCTTCCCACAGCGATTTAAACATAAAGTTTGCGGAGTTTTCCTCTACAGACTTTTTGTTTCAATTATATCTATGGGGAAACCACTGGCTTGTCCATAGATATAATTGACAAGCTGCGATTCACAAAACCGCGCCTGTTTTGGAAATCCTGTCATGTCTGTACCACAGTTTTTAATGCAAAGTGTGCATGGGATTTGCAAGAATCCCATCCACTTTGCAGTTACTGTTAAACGCCGCGATTTTTCCTGCAGCTTTGTCACCACAGGAAAATTGCGGCGTTTCACATCTTAACAAAGCTTTCTGTTGGTAAATATTCAAATAATAAGCTTTTGCAATCTTAGGGCTCATTCACACTACATATACGGCAGCTTATTCTGAACGTAAAACACGTTCAGAATAAGCGGCGTATAAAGCAGTTCCATTCATTTCTATGGGAGTTGGCATACGAGCGCTCCCCATAGAAATGAATGGGCTGCTTTTTTCACTACGAGCACTCCCATTTTACGTTCAGAATAAGCTGCCGTATACGTAGTGTGAATGAGCCTTTAGATTGGCATATGCAAATGTACCTTTAGTAGTCACAGGGAAGAGGATGAGCTTCATCAAGTCATACAGTCTTTATAGCTTCATAGGGTGCGATTTTTTTATTTTTTTTCAAAATGACTGCATGATTAGATGAAGCTGCACCTGAACCTCATGACTAGTTTAAGATAAGTTTGCATATGTCCATCTAAGGTTTTAAATGCTTATGATGTAACTTTATAGAGAAACAAGAAGGATAAGAACAATGATATATAGGGGTGACAACAACACTGCATGCAGCAAAGGGAAGAGTCAGTCACTGTTTTTCACAAAGTGAATATAACAAATATAACTTGCACTGAGCCTTCAGATTGCCCAAACATATATGAACAGAAGAGATGTAGAAAAGTATTGGGGAAGGGGTAAACAATAGGTGGTATATTATTAAAGAGGGAGAGAGAGAAGAAAAAAGATTACTTCGTTCACATGGGGAAAGAGGGGGCGGATTTTGACGCCGAATGCACCTCTACATCCGCCCCCTTACAATAGAAGTCTATGTAGACCGCTAGCGTTCTTTTTTTAGCGCTAGCGGTTTGTTCCTGCTCGCGAAAAAAGAAGTGAGCTGCCCTTTCTTCAGGCAGATTCCGCGGCTGATTCAGCCACGGCATCCACCTCGTGACACCTCCCTCCGGACTAGGCCCATTTGTCAAGTCTGAGAACATGAATCAAGCTTCTTATACTTTATATTGTATGTTATATCATAGAAATACTAATTTTTCCTACAATAAGGTTAAATAGCTCTGAGACAAAGAAAGGAATTTCCAAGATGGAGCTTATATCCTGTCTTCATGTCTCGTGGCAGAAGTCTTCAGGTTACAGCAAGGAGGGGCCCAGCTGGATGTCAGAGGTCTGAAGCCAATGAGAGATGGACAACACTCAGGAATGCCAAAGGATGCAGTAACCCCTCCTTGCTTTGTCTAATAAGTGTGTGAGCTTTGAATAAACGTCAGCAATGCTGTTTGGAAGGGCTGAGAAGAGCATCTAGCTGATATTGAAACGGAACTCAGTGTCTGTCTCATTCTTAGCAGTTGTGCACAAATATGCTCATTAATTTGGACTGACTGATTGATCCAAGATATAGTCGATTATGACCACAACAATTGATGCCCCGTGTGAGGACTACGCAGAAGGAGAACCAGAGAGGCTTTTGACCCGCATGGGTCACCTTATTGAACCCCGTCATTTTCCAAGGAGGGTCCGGAACCTCAACCGCTCACGGTAAGTTTACTCATATTATATGTGTCTACTTGCCTGAGTCGGGAAATGATGGTTAGTAGATATGGTGGTTAAGACGGGTCGGATGCCTGAAGCCCATAAGGGACAGGCTTCTGGAACTCTCCTCTGGTAGGTAATAAGGACTGAGCATTGCTGGTTTTGTCCCATGTGGCTCAATCAGTCAGAGTTCTTAACCGTCTGTTTATTTAGGAAAGGTGTTGTGTTTCATGCCGTAACATAATTACTGGACATAGAGGCTGTCACGTCCAAGGAAGGAATCAGGACAGGTGTCCATGGAACCATTAAGGTCCAGATCATCTGCTAGAGGCAAGACACTCCCTGGTGGAGTGTGGGGGATACACGTAGAGCTGCAATTTTGGTGGGGGACCTGGCAACAAGATCCTTGGTGAGAAATAGGGAATCTTGTGTGCAATTGTAAGCCTACCACCGGTGAGCAGCTGAATCGGTGTAGTATCTCTCATTAGTGATCATGTTACGGTGTTTAAGCATAAACATACTTTGCCCAGTGAGGCACAGACGGCAGTGGAATTGGTTAAGGTTGGAGAGGGAATGATGTATGTGAAGGACACAAGTCGCCTGTATAAGTTAGCTGGCTTGCCGTCCAATGGTAGATTGCAGCCTAGCCTGTGGAAAGATCAGCGCTTGCCACAGGACGGGGAATGTTGGAGGATAAGGGCTTATTAGAAGCCGTGCAAGTTCATTACAGAGTCGCAAGGGCTCTGCAAGTGAAGGGTATGTAGAAGTGAAAGGTGAGGGAAGAGATGAAAGTGCTGAAATGCTGTTTGGCTATGTGAGCCGCCACCCTACAATGGTGCCGAGGCTAGTGGGGAATGGGTGGACTTGTGATGTATGTGGGGTGCAGAACCCTTGTTGGCGGGAAAATTGTACAGCCTGTGGTGCTCCCCGCCCATCCTCTATTGCTCTGTCTTATGGATTTTCACCTAATGATGGAGGAAGTGGGGCAGTGGCCACTTCCTGTGGCAGCCATATTCCTTAGCAAGTGAGGTTGTAGTCAGTCCAATGGACAGTTGCCATCAGAGAGAATGGAGGCATATTGAAGGACAATGGAGTGTTACAAGGCACAGCATGGTTTAGAGGCGTGTGCTATAGCAAAGAAGGATTTCTGGAAGTTGAATGTAAGGATGAGTAACTTTAAAAGCAAATACAAAGAATCTGATACATTGCCAAGAGAAATAATCCCTTGTAAAACTAGTGATAAGTTCAGCTAAAAGACCTCACTGTATACCACTATTATGATGTTTAGAGGATGATACGTTTATAAATTTCCCTTAAGGTAACTTCAAGTATAGTTTAAGAGGTTCTGAACATTTGTGGTAATTACAGAAGTGGGGTTTGCTATGAAAATATTCAAAAAGTTGCATGAAAAATATTAACGTGTAATTTTGGTGTCTGTACTAACTGCTATCTGTTTGAATTGTGTTCGTATGATTCCCTGGATTTCACAGCTTTAACTGATTGCCAAGAGCTTCAAGAAGGAGCAGAGGAGTCGAAACTTGATTCTGTGCCAGCACCAGAGCCCACAGTCTATGCATCATATATATTGTGTCCAAAGGAACATGGTTGGGCACAAAAAGGGTTAATCTTAAGTAAAATGTACTGACAATGTGTATCCATGGATATCCAAGCATATGATGGTTATGTTTTATTGTTTTGTCTGTTATTGTCTTTTAAACTGTTGCATCTACAAAAGAGAACAAAGGTGATGATTAAAAGTTTTGAATCTTCACAGCGTGGGTATTGGAGGACACGGAAGGGGAGAGGGCCCACTCGCCCTTCGTCGCCTTCACAATCAACAAATTGGGGTTTTATCCCAATTTGAAATTTTTGTGCAAGAGTTCAGGGAATAAAGGATATTCTGATTTTTGTTTATGTGTCTATGTTCAATAATTATGTGTTAAACTTGTGTTGTAACTTCACATTGTGTCATATTATGCTAATCACACCTTTCTTTGTCTCAGCAGTATATATATCCACACCTATACTGTATAAACATTCACTATCCGCCATTAAGGATTTGGTATCATTGTTCCACAATGGAATGCAGGAGGAAGGGTGTCGCCCTAGTGTTCGCCATCTTTGATTTTAACACTGGACCCGTCTCAGACATACACAGTATACTCTGTTACATTCTGTGTTCCTTTGTGATGAACCATGCCCCTATAAATCAGGATTGTTCCCCATTGTAGGACAACAGATATGGAAACTCAAAAAGGTGTCCCGAGTTTTGAAATTTAAAAAAACATGTGTGTGTATGCTGATTGATAAAAAGACGTAGCACAGATTATTTTCATCACAAAAATAAAGAGAGGAAAATTATTTTGTTCTATACTAAGTGAATTAGAAGCCACCCCCGTATCTGCTGTGTAATGTCCTTTGTGTATAATTGTGTTATGTGATCAGGAGTCTGATTTGATCCTTTGTTCAGTGTTTCTTCCTCCCCTCTGATGAGATTGTATGAATGTGTCTCTGTTCTTTTAAGAAGTGTGCATTAGAGCTTGCTGAATCCTGTAGTCCTACGCACACACAGAGGGAGGGGGGCACAGCCATCTGTGGGCTGTGTAGCTGCTTGCATGAGAAGACACTGCTAACAAAGGGGGTCGTAAATCTTGGATTGGAAGCAAAGATAACAGTGGCTGGACAGCTCAGCTGCAGTGTGATAAGAAGATAAACATTCTTGAACGTATCCAGCTTTGTCATTGGTAAAATATCTATTTCACAGAACACGAAAGTATAAAAAGTTCATAATTACATGATGCTTTTTGTTTGGTTATCAATAGCTTCAAGGGGGGAGTGAAGAAGATTAAGACAACTTAAGAAAAAATTTTGCTAATATGAATCTATTGATAACTTTGATTGAGTTCTTTTTTAAATGGTGGTTTCTGCACTGGATATGCCATAGTCACCAGAAATGAGGTAAACCAAGCACAAATAGAAAGCCATCACTTGAACATGGTACAATGTCTGAGGGTAGGCGTTTGATATGGTAGAATTATGGTCCGATCTGGAGGGCAAGAACTTTTTGTGTGATGGAGACCCTGCGGCTGCTCATAGGTGGGTATAGTCAGAAGTCATGGCAAACACCAAGGCTGATAGGAAAGAAAGTAGGGTAACATGTGGGCAGACACTGCCATTAGCCCAGCTGCATAAGCCTAGGGGACATGTAACTATAGGAGTCACTATCCTAGACCCAAACGTTTTTAGCTCTCTTTTCAGGTTTTACGACACTGATGCACCGAAAATGGTCCAGGAGGAGAGGAGACTTGGAAAGAGGATGTACAAGTCCTGGTGTCCGGTGGTAAGAGAGTATGTACTGAGAACATTGTCCCCACTTATGGCATAAGCAGCTTCTTACTAAGTGTACTGTTTAGAAGTAGCCATGTGTGACGTGGTGAGCGGAGGATGGGCAGCTGCAGGATCTAGCATCACTACAGTCAAATATATATATGTAAGCCCATATGGCATGCGTTAGGCCAAAGAGTCAGGCCTGAAGCCCTTGTACCTGTTCCAGGGATTGCAGGTTAACTATATACAGTTACTAAAGGTGAGACGGTATGAGTATGTGCTTGTGTGTAGTTATCTCCTTTCGGGATGGTCTGGGGCATATCTGGTGAAGAAAATCACCATAAACGGGACTGCAGATAGACGGCTACTGAAAGTAACCATGATATGGAGTAATTCTTCACATACAATACAGCGATCTTTGTAGATAGTGTCCAATTGAGCAGGTGATGGAGCTTGGAGCAGGAATGCTTTGGATAGTTTAATTAGTAGCTGCTTGGGTAGTTAAACTTGTATATACTTGATTCCTCTGATTCTTCGCAGCAGGACGCTCATTCGCCATGGCACCGTTCTAAGCGTCCTAAATTATTGGACATTTGGCGGCTTCTCCATGCTTTGCCTACTAAAATGGACCTGGAAGCCTTGGACCGCAGGGTCGAGGAACGGCAGGAAAAGATTGTGGCGGAATTTAAATCTGAGATCCAGTCTCTGTCGACGCAGGTGACCGCTCAGCAACAAGTTACAGCTGACTTGGACCACCGCCTGGCCGCTGTGGAGCTAACCTTGTCCTCCCAACGCTTGTTCAATCGCCATGTTCTATTGAAGGTGGATGACCAGGAGAACAGGGGGCGCAGGAATAACATCAAGCTGAGGGGCATTCCGGACTCTGTTCAGCCCTCTGAACTTCGTGAGGTTGCAACTATTGTTTTCAATACTGTCCTGGGCCGTCCACTGGAGACCGAGATTAACATTGACCGGATCCACCGCGTCCTGGGCGTGCGTAAGTTGCCTGCATCGGAGCCACGAGACGTCCTCTGTAGGATCCACTTCTATAGGGAGAAGGAGGACATTTTGCAAGCTGCCTGGCGTCACGGCCCGGTCTCCCTCCACGAATCCATGATTCATCTGCTCCCTGACGTCTCCAGTCGCACTCTGGCCATGCGACGCCTTCTCAAGCCTGTCCTGCAGATGATTCTGGATTCTGGGGCTACCTACAGATGGGGCCATCCTTTCCATCTCGAGGTTCGTCGTAATGGAACTGTGTTTGCTCTTCATTCCCCTGACCAGGCTGCTGCTTTGGCCCAATTTCTGGATTTGCCTGCTCTGCACCTTCCGGATTGGCTGGACTATCCTCTCTCTGCGGCTGCATCCACTGGCCGTTCTTCATTCTCCTCTCTACCCCGTCGGCAGCACCGGGCTGCTGACTCCAGGCGAGCTCCTTCGTAAGAGGCCTCCTGTGACGCTTCTCTTCTCTGAGTCTGGCCTTTATGGAGAGTCCCTTCCAGTGCCTTGGACTGCTGTGTTCGTTGTTTTACTCACATCTCCTGTTTTCATCTTGTGACTTAAGTGCCTTGCCCTGCTGGTGACGGCCGCGGGGTTCGCCCTGCGGTGGTCTCCGGTAGTGTTCTCCGCCCCCCTCCTCCTCCCTGGATGGGGTATGTCGTGGCTGATTGCTATTGATTCTTTTGGGTCCTTCCTCATTCCCTGTGTCTTTCAGCCTCAGTGTGCGCCGTCTTGGGGGTGCAGGGGAATCTGTTCGTCTTGGTGGTTATCCGACCGGACTTGGTATCTCTGGTCTTGCTCCCCGGTCTCCTTTTCATTTTGTTTCTTGTTTTGTTTTTGCCAGGTTGACATTTCATGTTGCTGCTTGGGGTTCGGGTGGCACTCTATTGTTTTCTGTGCCCCCCCCCCCAACTAATTAGGTTTGGCAGCTTTGTGGGGGCATACTGCGGTGTGCCCCCGAGACCTGCGTAAGTGGGTAGTTTCCCACCTTTTTTTTTGTTGTCATGTCCGGACTAGCTTGGATCGGAAGAGCTTTTTCCTCTTTGTCTTTCTCTCTATTGTTTGTCTAACTTCCCGGTGTTCGTCCTGATTCTTTTTCTCTTTTGGCCTTCTCCCCGCTTTCTTTCATCCCCCCCCCCCCAGCTTCTTCTGCCGTCCTTGGTCTCCGTAGCCTTTGATCTCATCCACGTCTATGGTCTTCATACTCCGGTGTAGCGTTCCTCTTCGTCTCGCATCCTCTGCTTTTACCTACGTCTTCGGTCGTATTACTCTGGGGTAGTGTCCTCTTTGTCTCGTCTTTTAGTTCGCCGGATTTGTACCATAGCCGTTGCCCTGACTCTACGCTCGGGGGGGGGGGGGGGGGGGGGGGTCGGTGTTCCGATGACTCGCTCCGTCGCCACGTAGCTTAGTGCAGTTGTCATGGATACTTCGGGTAGGTTCCTCTTTATCTCTCTCTCGCCATTTTCAGCTCCACATGTCTTGTCCTTTAGCTCCACACAAAAGACCCAGACAAAAGGTCCAAAACCCCCCTCGAGGGGGCTGTAACTCCTCCTCCTCCAGGCCAGTCAAGGGAGCTTGATTGGTCCTGAAGGTCACCTGATCATACTGGACATTCCTGTACACTGGCAACTCAAATTACAATGGCAAGTATAGGCAGGTGTAGTTCACAAAAACATCCACAAGATGGCGCATTAATAGACCCCCTGTGCGCTGGCTCTGGTAAAATAGAAACACTGGTAAATATATAGAAGGAATGAAGGGGGAGGAAACTCTTTACCTTATATGCAAATGTCCATACCATCTCGGTCTGCAAGGACTATTAAAGGGAATGGGACGAGCAGTACCGGTACAATATATATATATATATATATATATATATATATATATATATATATATATATATGCCCTTGCTATACAGACTGAAAGACCCCGTGATTCTTTAACCCTATGACTAAGGAGTAAATTAAAGTTCCACCATATCTTCAGACAAGTTTTCATATCAATTGGTATCAGAAGAGAGACCGACTCCTAAATGTCTGGTCATGTCAATTGATTCAAATACTATACACTATGTACTATATACTATACACTGTATCCAGTTAAGGTAAATAAACACCTAACATTGGTAACTATAACAAATGACATTCCCATACAAAAGAAAATCTCAAACATGAGCAGATAAAGTTTTAGCAAAGACATCAAATAGATAATTTGCCAAGGTAATAAATGTGATGGATGTGAGATTACACTCAAGTGAGACATAAACTTGTATCTTATATAATATATATAGGATACACGTTTGAGGTGTTGGCGCAAATTCTTCTGCAGCTGCAGGCAATGTTTACAAAGAAGCCTGTTTCCGTACTGTAAACTCATCTTGGTGCTGTTCAAAAAAAATAAAAATTTCCAAAACGGCACTAGTAAAAGGCAAAAGATAGGTTTGGTTTGATGAGCAACCAAAGGAGCAACCAGATAGCTAGAAGTCAAAAATTGGACTCATGGACAGGTGATAGTTTCCATAGATAAAAATGACTCTGTTTTGGCTTTTTTCCTTGCATTGTCAACACATATCTATACTATGACAGGTTGCATGACAGAAAGCCGCTCCAAGGTCCAACAAAATCTTTGTGGGGAGACCTCTGCAGCTACCATGGGACCAACAGCTTGGTAAAGCAAGGAGCCCTGTTTCTGCATGTCAGATTTCAGTTGACAGGTCCCTCACTACTAGACGTAAATAGAGATCCTTACTTGTGACCATAAAACTAAAATATAACTTTTATTTAAACCTTTAAAATCCTGATCCATCCCCCTCCAGAATGAAGAGGAGAGAGAAAATATACAGGTCAAGAAAAGGGTATGTGATTGCATTCAGGTTTCTGTTTATGCCCTTGATATACAGACAGACAGACCCAGTGTTTCTTTAACCCTATGCCATCCAAGCATCCCCACCACATTAGGGGGCGCTCACACTACCGTTGGTGTCCGACAGCTAGTGTCCGCTACTAATGTCTGTTCAAAATCTTGCATGGACATTAGCAGCGGACACTAGCTGTGTCCGTGATATTTTGGATTTATTTAAATGGTGATCGGGAGCGTTCTTTTACAGTCCGTGCCTGTTCAATCTCCATTTAAATAAATGCAAAATGTCAAGGACACAGCTAGTGTCTGCTGCTAATGTCCGTGCAAGATTTTGACATTAGCAGCGGACACTAGCCACACGCACAGGGAGGGAAGACAGCAGGATCGCAGGAATCCATTCACTGAAAGAGAGCAGGTGCTTTAGTAATGCTATAAGCCAGGCGCCCGGGTTGTGGCTAAGAAGTTGTGGCACATGCAGCAGTCAGCTCAGCGGAGATAGAGTGGTCTGGCAGGGATCCAGTTGGAGGCGGGTGGCAGTCACGTAGATAAAAAAATATATATATATATGTGTAAGGAGTAAATTAAAGTTCCACCATATCTTCAGATAAGTTTTCATATCAATTGGTATTAGTGTATAGTACATACACTGTATACTGTACACTATATACTATACACTGTATCCAGTTAAGGTAGATAAAGACCTAACATTGGTAACAATAACAAATGACATTCCCATACAAAAGAAAACCCAAAACATGAGCAGATAAAGTTTTAGCAAAGACATCAAATAGCCCACAAGATAATTTATATATACAGGTAGTCCTCGGGTTACGACATTTCGTGGTTACAACTAGAGATGAGAGCTCCCTTGTAACAGAAAACTGCCAGCACTCCCAAGTAGCAAGGACTAGCCTGCGGCAAATCAATGCTGGTTCTACAGCAGGCTCGTCCTTGCTCATCGGCAGAGAGCTGGCAGCTTGCTGTTATGAGCCGCTGCACACTAAATCACTGTGATCCGTTCCTATGCAGCGTCGGTATGGTAGGTTTCCGACTTACGTCGAAATTCGGTTTACGACACCGCGCAAGAACGGATCAACGTCGTAAGTCGAGGACTACCTGTATACATATATATATATATATATATATATATATATATATATATATATATATATATATATTCTTTCTACCTATATATAGGATACAAGTTTGTTTCATTTGGGTGTAATATCACATCCATCACATTTAATTTACCTGAAATTCAGAAACAGGGCTCCTTGCTTTACCAAGCTGTTGGTCCCATGGTAGCTGCAGAGGTCTCCCCAAAAAGATTTTGGTCTTTTTTTTCTTTGCAGTGTCAACACATATCTATACTATGACAGGTTGCATGATAGAAAGCCACTCCAAGGTCCAAAAGAGTCATTTTTATCTATGGAAACTATCACCTACCCATCAGTCCAAATTTTGACTTCTAGCTGTCTGGTTGCTCCTTAGGTTTGGTTTGATGAGCAACCAATCATATATATATTATTGAACAGCACCAAGATGAGTTTACAGTAAGGAAACAGGCTTCTTCTTTGTAAACATTGCCTGCACAACCGCTCAGAGCATTGCTCAGAGTACTTTTGGATTTACGGATCGCTTGAGAGAAAGTTCTTTCTGTGGATAGGTCTGGTTGGAGGGGGAGGGAGTATTAATTCAGAACATTCACTTTTTGTTTCTTTCTTTTTCTAGAAATGTCATCATCCTCTTCAGCCCTTCCTCCTAGGAGAAAGAGTGGAGGAAGAGGAGGCATCTGGCCTGCGCCAAATGCAGGATTCCACTCCTGGATGCCTGTGAATATAGGTTCTGCCAGGGTTGTAGAGCCCCCCCCCCCTCTAAGGCTACCCCGATCCGCGAGGTAGTTTCATGGGTTAAGGACTTCATGTCCCACTCCATGAAGAAGGTGGAGGACACAGTTTCCCACCTGGCGAAGAGGTCCTGTCTGGAATCATCTGAGCCCTCTCTGCCCCCCCTGGAAAGACTTCATATCAGGGAGGTGGACTCCTCCTCCGAGGATACGGAGGAAGCGGAGAGGGAAATCTTCCCGTTGGTGAAAATGCCCAGGCTGTTCAAGATCATCAGGCCTAGAGATCGAGAGAGTGGCGAGAGGCCCAGCTACAGGTCTAAGACCTTTAAGGCCAACTCGGACCTGCTTCATACATGGAGGGAGAGTGGAGACGACCTGAAAGGGCGTTTGTACCATCTAAACGGTTCAAGACACTATTTCCCACCTCAGAATCCCAGGCCCAGCCCAAGGTGGACATCGCAGTAGCAAAACTCTCCTGGTGCACGGTCCTCCCTGCAGAAAACGGGTCAGGTGTACGAGATCCTATGGACCACCGAGTGGAAGGGTCCCTGAGGCGAGCATACTCGGCCTCCTCCACTCAGGTCTCTGTCGCCATTGTGGCTAATGAAGTGATCTCAGGCCTCCACTCAGAGCTGCAATCCCTCAGTAGGGATATCGACTCTGGAGTGAATCGAGACGATCTCCTGACGGCAGTGAAGGACATCAACCTGCTGGTGGACCATCTTTCGGAGGCCACACGGTTTCAGGCGAGGCTGGCCTCAAGAGCTTTGGCGCTCTCTATTGCAGCCAGACGCCCCTTGTGGCTGAAGCAATGGCGGGTGGACAACTCATCCAAATTCAGCCTCTGTTCGCTTCCCTTCGAGCCGGGTAGATTCTTCGGCAGAGAGCTCGATAGAATCATGGAGGGCCTCGCCGATTCAAAAGAGAAAAATGTTCCGCAACCCGCGGAGAGGCAAAGATCCTTTCGAGGGCGTGGATCTTCCCGAAGAGGCTCCGGAGGTCAGAGGCGCTCTGGACCCCAGTCCAGAGGAAGAGGTCGAGGTACCTCCCGCGAACGAAGAAAGACCCTCTGACTGTCCAACCTCCCGCCACCTAATTCCCTCCAAAGTAGGTGGTCGTCTCTCATACCATGTGGCTGCCTGGCGCCTGCATACCCAGGATCCCTGGGTCATTCAAACGGTGCAGGAAGGCTACAGGATAAACTTCACCTCTCATCCTGTAGACAAATTTATAACAACTCGCCCTTTTCAGGGCCCCAAACAACTTCATCTGGAGAGATCCATCCGGGAATACGTGGACAAGGCAGCTCTGGAACCGGTTCCTCAGGCAGAACAAGGCCAGGGTGACTACTCTCCAGTCTTCTTGGTACCCAAGACTTCGGGCGGATGGCGAATGATCATCGATCTCAGGTACCTGAATCAGTTCATCCGCAAGGATCAAGTCCGTGTTACGTTTTCTGCAACCCGGAGATCACTTCATCACCCTGGACCTAAGGGATGCTTATCTCCATGTACCTATCTTTCCCGCACACAGGAAATTTCTAAGGATTGCGGTATACCTAGACGGAAGATTGCTGCTCCTCCAGTTCACCGCCCTCCCATTTGGCATATCATCAGCCCCCCCACACACACCTTCACAAAGGTGATAGCTCCTGTCGCTGCTGCCCTGCGCCTCCAAGGGATCCTCATAGTCCCATATCTAGATGACTGGCTTCTCAAGGCTCAGTCAAGGGAGGTCCTCACTATGCAGGTACAGACCGTAGTAGCTTTGTTGAACCAGCTAGGCTGACTAGTAAACTGGCAAAAGTCAGTAGTGATTCCATCAACACGAATCCATTTCCTGGGTTTTATTTTAGACTCTCTCAACATGACGATCTCTCTGCCCTCTCCTCGCAAGGAAAAGATTGCTCGAGCGGTTCATCATCTCTCCGTTACCAGGAAGGTTACTATCAGGACGGCCATGAAGGTCCTAGGCTTGATGTCCGCCTCCATAGAAGCAGTCCCCTGGGCCCTGTGGCAGTTTCTGAAGATCCCAGAGAAGGCCAGGAAGATAAAGGAGAAGAGGTGGATGCCATGGCTGATTCAGAAACAGAGGATGAAAAGTCAGCCAATGTCAACTTGGATAAGCGTACAACCAAAATTCTGCAGACAAAATGGACATCCGACATCAGAAGATGAATGAAGCAAACAGGTATGTATCGTCGCCATTCTCTAGATCATCCGGTTCTAATAAGTTTTTCAAATTATTTACAGCACAGTCTGGCAATAGTCAACTACAAGCAAGACGTTGAGGACATCGCACGATTCCTCTACTATATGAATCCACACTGCGTATCCTTGGACTTTGTGAAGGACATTGATAAGGCAACCACATTCTTTGTGAAGCTGCAGGAACTCCAACTAGTGAACCAGATGACATTCAACTACTTAAAACATCTGAAGAGGTATATATAGGTATGTATATATATATATATATATATATATATATATATATATATATATATATATATATGTTATACCTATATACAATTTTTTGGGACACCCTGTACAATATATATATATATATATATTTTTTTTTTTTTTTTTTTTTTTTTGCTCCCCAGGGTTTTCAGATGGCCATCCCTAACCATTGTGTTATATCTATTTTAGGTTCCGGACATTGACGTCAGAAGCAGCACAATGTCTGAAGATTTTGGATATGGCCAAGCTATCCTTTTTGACTTCAATCACAGCAGTCCGATCTGGGAGTACAGACAAGGAACACCAGCTTAATGTCCTCTACTACCTGGAGTCCATTGTAGTACTGAGGCATGGACAACGACCAGGAGTAATAAAGAATATGGGGGCATTCACACTACGTATACTGAAGCTTATTCTGAACATAAAACACGTTCAGAATAAGCGGCGTATAAAGCAGCTCCATTCATTTCTATGGGAGCCGGCATACGAGTGCTCCCCACAGAAATGAATGGGCTGCTTCTTTCACTATGAGCAGTCCCATTGAAGTGAATGGGAAGTGCTGGAGTGTACGGCTCGGCATGAGCAGAGCTAGCCGTATACGCGGGCACTTCCCATTCACTTCAACGGGACTGCTCATAGTGAAAGAAGCAGCCCATTCATTTCTATGGGGAGCGCTCGTATGTCGGCTCCCATAGAAATGAATGGAGCTGCTTTATACGCCGCTTATTCTGAACGTGATTTACGTTCAGAATAAGCTGCCGTATACGTAGTGTGAATGCCCCCTATGACTGTAAGCAACCACCTCCTCTGTCTTATCTTTTTTCTTAAATGACACTTGTCACTCAAATTTTCTCATCTGTCTTGACTCGCAGATTGCAGAATGGACCCAGAGGATGCATCACAAATACATGAAGCAAGACCTGGTGGTGATCGGGGTCAAGTCACATAAGACTGCAGCACAACAAATGGCCACCTTTGTGCTGACTCCAACTGAAGAAGAGGTAAGATTTCTCAAAGTCTCCTTACCTGATAGAGTCGGACTGTAGGTTTTTTTTGTTTTTTAGTCTTATGTTTGCATTTATTTTTGCTTTTACAGAGGTTCAATGTGTACTACCAGCATGTGCGACCCAGGCTGACCACAACAAATGCGCCGGATGAAACATTCTTCATATCCACGTCAGGACAGGCCATCTACAATGTATCCAATGATATTTGGCGTTACCATAATAAGTAAGAATTGCAAAAATCAAACATATTTCTGACAGTCTATCTGCAGGGCTACATGTTTGATTACCTACACTCGTTCCTACATTTAACCTGCCCAATGTCACCAGCCAGATGATTAGAAAGGTGTTTGAATCCTGGACCGTCTCGAAATGTACGGACACAGAAAAAGATCTGTTTGCCAGTTATTTAACAAATTCTAATTTGACAGCAGAAGAAAAACCCTCACCGACATATGCCATGGCTACAAGCTGGTCATGCAGGCATGGGAGGACAGCAGTGAGGACTCAGAAGCCAGCACCTCAAGGTACTTAACTATAAAACAGAAATAAAACCTGCTGTGTAATAAACATGGCAAACACTAATGGTTTGTTTTCTAAAAGAGGAGGCCAGGCGGCTGACAGAAGAAAGTGATGACGATCTGGAGAGTGAGGAGGAAGCAGAGTGAAGAACCTTGCACTTCAGGGTTAGTATACCTTTAATTCAATACTATCATACCAAGCTAATGGGTGTACTCATCATCAGCTGTTTTTTATTTATTTCAGGGCACTTCCACCTTGCATTCGAACACGGATTATGACGAGAGCCCAATTGCAGAAAAGGAGCTCATCCAGGTAACTATACAACACATTTCTGTACAATAAAGGGGTCAATATCTCCATCAATAGCATAGGGTATATCTTGCAGATCAGTGGTGGTTTGTGCGCTCAGACCTCCGCTGATCGGGAGAATAGAAGACTGTGTTCTCCAAGTATGAATGTAGCAGTGGTTGGACAGCTCGTACACCACTCGGTTTACATTAATGGGACTGAAAGTGCGCACTTGGCTGCCTCCAGCAATCCCTTTGTAATGACTGCACTACTGCTCCATTCATGGATGAAGAACAAAGTCCTCTGTTCTCCAAATCAGTCGGGGTCTCAGCGGTCAGACCCCCACTGATCTGCACGTTATCGCCTATCCTATTCGTGGGAAAAACCCTTTAAGTTTTTGAAAATCACATCTTCCTGTTTTAACATCCGTATTTATTTTTCTTTAAAGCACAATCACCCTCAGCTGAAGATGAGCCCCATAGTCAAACTTAGGCGCCTCAACATTTGAAGAACTAGGCTCAGCTTCAGTTTTCTGGTTTTAGTTATGTTGTGTGTTTTTTTTCTTCTGTTTTGCAGGACAATGTTAGTGATTAATAAAGTGATGTTTTTAGTTTTCCTAGGGGTAATGGTAAAGCATAGGCCTGACAGCGATGATTAAACAAACCTGTACATTGTAGTTAGCTCCAAAAGGAGGGGGCCATTACAAAAAACACACAAGAATATTAACCGGAAGAAAGGGCAGAGGAACATCGTACTGATGAGGAAACTGAGGAGGAATCAACTGTAGAGATGCCCAAGATGGAAAAGTACAAGGATCATAGAGGCTGCTTGCTAAATACTCTGGGAGGTTGGACAATATTGTTCCAAAAACCGAAATATTTAAGCAGGCGAGTCACCGCTTTGCAACATTTTGGAGTGATAAGTGGAGATGGAGCCAATACGAATTAAGAGTTAAAGATGCCGCTGGCCTTAGTATGCCAAAGTAGCAAATTTGCACACAGGGTTATGCCATCTACCCCACAGAGTTTTAAGATTAGAAAACGTGGGCATGAAGTGGATCCTGATGCCCGCACGTCTACATGCTTAGAAGCTACAATAAGCCAATATGAAAAAATAAGTGAAAAAGATTGTGTAGACTGACCATGAAATATTTTGTAAGGTATATGGTAATATAGTTTTACTGCCCCCCCCCCCCCGACCTGCCACATGTCGCTGTTTTTAGTTTCTACAGAAACATAGTCAGTTTTATGGTTTCAGTTATGTTGTGTGGTTTCTCTTCTTCTGTTTTGCAGGACAATGTTAGTGATTAATAAAGTAATGTGTTTTTAGTTTTCGTAGGGGTAATGTTAAAGCGTAGGCCTGGCAGCGATGATTAAAAAACTTGTACATTGTAGCTAGCTCCAAAAGGAGGGGGCCATTACAAAAAACACACCAGAATATGAGCTGTTACTTTTAAGGCCAGTGCTTTAGCTTTAACCCTACTTTGCAAAGTGTAGATGTTAAGACTTTCGGGCAGGGTCCTCTTCACTAATTGTATCAAAATACTCATCTCGCCTGTAAGTTACTGTACTTGTACGGCACAACCTGGCAATAGTCAACTACAAGCAAGAGGTTGAGGACATCGCACGATTCCTCTGCTATATGAATCCACACTGCGTATCCTTGGACTTTGTGAAGGACATTGAGAAAGCAACCACATTCTTTGTGAAGCTGCAGGAACTCCAACTAGCGAACCAGATGACATTCAATTATTTAAATCGCCTGAAGAGGTTTATATGCTTTAACCTACGAGGAACCAATTTGGCCTTTGATGACCCAGAGACTAACAGAACGTGCAAAATCTTCAAAGGGGTGACAAAGGACATCCAGACCATGCTGTCCAAAGGTATATCAAAGGAAGTGGTCAGCAACAGGTGGGTTAAGAACTTATATGAATTGTATATATTTTGCAATGATTAATATTTTTTGCTCCCCAGGGTTTTCAGATGGCCATCCCTAACCATTGTGTTTTATCTATCTTAGGTTCCTGACATTGTGCTGCTGTCTTTCTTGAAGTTGTCAATGTCAGAAGATTTTGGATGTGGCCAAGCCATCCTCTTTGACTTCATCACAGCAATCCGATCTGGGAGCACAGACAAGGAACACCAGCTTAACGTCCTCTACTACCTGGAGTCCATTGTAGTATTTAGGCATGGACAACGACCAGGAGTAATAAAGAATATGAGTGTAAGCAACCACCTCCTCTGCCTAGTGATCGGGGTCAAGTCACACAAGACCACAGCACAACAAGTGGCCACCTTTGTGCTGACTCCAACTGAAGAAGAGGTAAGATTTCTCCGTCTCCTTACCTGATAGAGTCGGACTGTAAGGTTTTTGTTTTTAGTTTTTTTTAGTCTTATGTTTGCATTTATTTTTGCTTTTACAGAGGTTCAATGTGTACTACCAGCATGTGCGACCCAGGCTTACCACAACAAACGCGCCGGATGAAACATTCTTCGTATCCACCTCAGGACAGGCCATCTACAATGTATCCAATGATACATGACGATCTGGGGAGTGAAGAACCTTGTACTTCAGAGTTATCGAGGGAACTATAGAACGCATTTCTGTGCAATAAAGGGGCCCTGTCACCACCTCTTATCACAAAATGAATGTTCCCCAGGTTATTTTTAGGTATTCCTACCTCATTGCCATGCATATTTTCCTCAAACTTTGACCTTTTTCTACAAACTGTAAACTTATCCCCTATCCATAGCATAGGGAATATCTTGCAGATCAGTGGTGGTCTGTGCGTTCAGACCACCCCGCTGATCGGGAGAATGGAAGACTTTGTTCTCAAGTTTGAATGGACTAGTGTTTGTACAATTCACTCCATTCACGTTAATGGGACTGAAAGTGCGCACTTGACTGCCTCCAGCAATCCCTTTGTAATGACTGCACTACTTCTCCATTTATGGATGAAGAACAAAGTCCTCCGTTCTCCCAATCAGCGGGGTCTCAGCGGTCAGACCCCCACTGATCTGTATGTTATCGCCTATCCTATTCGTGGGAAAGCCCCTTTTAAGATTTTGAAAATCCTATCTTTCTGTTTTAACATCTGAATTTATTTTTCTTTACAGCACAATCTCCCTCAGCTGAAGATGAGCCCCATAGTCAAACTTAGGCGCCTCAACATTTGAAGAACAAGGCTCAGCTTCAGTTTTATGTTATTGATTAATAAAGTAATGTGTTTTTGGTTTTCATAGGGGCAATGTTGAAGCATAGGCCTAACAGCGATGATCAAAAAACTTGTACATTGTAGCTAGCTCCAAAAGGAGTGGGCCATTACAAAACACACAAGAAAATGAGCTGTTGCTTTTAAGGCCAGTGCTTTAGCTTTAACCCTACTTTGCACAGTTTTAACGAGGGTCGGTGATATACTTATATGCTAATAACTTAGTAAAGAAATGACATAGCATTCACTGTCAGTGACTACAATAAGACTGAGGGCCCAGTCATATGCTCACAACGTATAGAAGCCATGAGATGGCTTTCACTGTCAGTGACATCCCTGGGAGAAGTGAGGGACCGGTCATAACCTAGTAAGCAAATGACATAACTTTCACTGTCAGCGACTCCAATAAGACTGAGGGCCAGGTCATGTGATCATAAAGTATAGAGCAAATGAAATGGCTCCAGTCAGTCTAAAGATAAGAAAACATCTACTGGGAATCGGGTCTAACCCGCCTATCGGCTGAGGCCTTGTCCTCGTTGGAAGCTCTTATTACCGTTGAGGAAGTTGCACAGGCTCTTAAGTCTATGCAGCCTAGTAAAGCCCCTGGCCCCGATGGCCTTCCCGCCTCTTACTATAAAAAGTTTGCATCCCTGACGCGTGCCATTAACTCCGTTTCCGAGGGTTCCCCCCTCCCCCATGACATGACCAGAGCCCACATTGCTGTTATACATAAAGAGGGTAAGGACCCCTCGTTATGTTCTAGTTACAGACCTATCTCTCATCTCAATGTTGATCTGAAGATATTCTCCAAAGTCCTGGCCACCCGTTTGGCTCCCCTTCTTCTTGACCTGGTGGACTCTGATCAGGTTGGCTTTATCCCTTCACGAGAGGCTAGAGATAATACCGTGAATGTCATTAATGCTGTTCATTTTGCTCACTCTCGTGACCTCCCGCTCTGCCTTCTCTCCACGGATGCGGAGAAGGCATTCGACCGGGTAGGTTGGCCTTTTCTCTTCGAGGTCCTGGCCCACATTGGTCTTGGCCCAGTTATGCGGTGGTGGATCTCCTCCTTGTACTCCAGCCCCTCTGCGTCCACCAGGGTCAATGGGATTCTGTCCTCCCCTTTTCCGATAACTAATGGCACGCGGCAGGGTTGTCCCCTTTCTCCCCTAATTTTTGTTCTCACCTTGGAACCCCTCCTTAGGAAACTTAGGGCCAACACTGCCTTGCTGGGTCTCGAGATGGGGGGTAGGCACCTTAAGATAGCGGCTTACGTGGACCTTTTGTTTTTTCTGCGTGACCCGACTACCTCTCTCCCCGCCCTGATGTCAGAGCTAGACAAGTTTCATCACCTTACCAACGTTAAAATTAATTACCAGAAATCGTAGGCGCTCGACGTCTCCCTGCCACCGGGGCTTGGGTCCTCCCTCGCTCTTGCCTTTCCCTTTAGGTGGTCCCGATCAGCTATTAAATATCTGGGGGTTTGGATCCCGGGTGACCTTGACGACCTCTTCACCATCAATTACCAGCCTCTGCTCAGGACCGTTCGCCTAGATTTGAAAAAGTGATCTAGGGGTACCTACACCTGGTTCGGCCGTTGTGAGAATCTACAAAATGAATGTGATGCCTAGATTCCTCTACCTACTGCAAACCCTGCCGATCCGTATTCCTCCTAGTTTTTTCCGGTTGCTCTATTCTGACCTTGTCCGCTTTGTTTGGCAGGGTAAGTGCGCCAGGCTGGCGCGTTCTGCCTTGACTCTCCCGAAACAGTGGGGTGGCTTGGGTCTTCCCGATCTTCACCGCTATTATGAGGCTGCCCTTCTGCAACGGGTAATAGATTGGTGCCGCCACTCCCCCTTCAAACAGTGGGTCTCCCTGGAGGGCTCCTTTTTGAGTCTTCCGCTCCACCTGCTCCCCTGGTTGGATTCGGTTACCCCCTCCCTTCTTAACTCCCATCCCACGATTGGGCCTACCCTTAAGGTGTGCAGGTCCCTCCTTCGGAAGAACTGCCTCTCCCCTTCTCCGTCCCCTCTCTTTCCCATCCTAGGTAATCCGGCTTTTCCGGCTGGGCTCTCTAGGGGCCTGTTCCGTGCTTGGCTAGATGTGGGTTTACAGAGGGTCCTCCACTTCCGCTCCGGCGGCTCGTGGTGCTCTCTTGGGGACTTGCAGCTAGACATGGACCTTCCTCCTCTTGGTCCCTGGAGAGGGTTACAGCTTTCCCACTTCCTTTCCTCCTTCCTTGACCCAAGTGATTTTGACAGGCCCCTTACGAGCTTTGAGAAGGCCTGTGCTGGCTCTGGCCTCCTGCGTCACTCCTTATCAGAGTTTTACACGGCGTTGGTTTCCCCTTCTCCGGACCACAGACCCTCCTTTTTATCCAGATTGGAGGCTGATCTCAATCTATCCTTCTCGGATGCGGACTGCTCCAGGATCTTGGAACTTGCCCATAAAAGCTCTGTCGCCTGTAAGTTCCAGGAGGCGGGTTATAAGATCCTAACTAGATTGTACCATGTCCCTTCTCTCTTGCACAAGTTCTTTCCTTCGGCCTCCCCTCTCTGCTGGCGCTGTGGTTCGGAGGAGGGGACCCTCCTACATGTGTTCTGGTCATGTTCGGCTCTGAGGGAATTTTGGGATGGAGTCCACCGTTTGACGTCCCAAATCTTTCAAACTACTCTTCCTAATACACCAGCTTGTTTTCTGCTTCACCTTTCTGGTATCCCCCGCCGGGCCTATCGTAAATCCGCAATTCGACACATGATTAACGCCTGTATCCCGGCTATGTGGAAGTTCCCCAACCCTCCGTCTCTTCGCCATTGGCTCCGCAAGGTGGAGGACATCCAATCCATGGAGGACCTTACGGCGTCTCTTCGTGACACCCACGAGGCTTTCTTGAGGGCCTGGACCCCCTGAATTCTTTTTCAGGGGTCCCAGTCATAGAGGGATATCATGGGATAAGCTGGGGTTCTGGCTAGTGGTTGGGGTCTGGGGCGCCCCTCCTGCTTTTCTTTTTCCTCCCATCTTCCCGCTTGTCTCTTCTCACTTCCCCCCTTCTTTCTTTTTCCTACTTTCCCTCCTTTTTGTCCCCTCTTGATCCTCCCTCTACTCCCCTTTTTCCCCTGACTCTCTTTGGTGGTGACGACACCTCTCACGGGTTGTTTGTTGTAGAGAGGTCTTGCCACCTTGTACTGTATCTGGTTTTGCTATTCGTATGCTTATTGTTCTGAATTGTTTTTCCCTTCTGTTTATTTGTGTGTTTATAAATAAAGAATTTATAAAAAAAAAAAAAAAAAAGAAAACATCTGCTGACCCTCTTACATTTGCATAGATAAAATGACTGCAGTGTGTTCGTTCTTGGAGTGGATTTCTGTCATGCAACCTGTCAGTGCAGATACATGTGTTGGCACTGGAAGGAAAAAAGCCTAAATATTTTTGGTGAGACCTCTGCGGCTACCATGGGACCAAAAGCTTGGTACAGCAAGGAGCCCTGTTTCTGAATGACAAATTTCAGTTGACAGGTCCCTCACTAATAGGAAGTCATCGGCTCTTGTGCCATAGGTATATCATAGGGAAGGAATTTACTCCTTAGGCACCCACCAGCTATGTTTTTAGATTAAGTAAGTAACACAGATCATACCTTGAATGATGGTCCGGTCAAATGCAATCACGTACTGAGCAAACGACATGGCCCTCATTGCTAGTGCTTTTCCTTGGAGTGAGGAGTCCAATAAGACTGGGGGCCCAGTCATATGCTCACAACGTATAGAGGCAATGAGATGGCTTTCACTGTTAGTGACATCCCTGGGATGTTGTTCCTCTACATAAGTTGACAATTCCCCACTACTGGGGACATGTCTGAAATGAGCTACAAGAAAAAGAAACAATTTACATTAAAATAGTCGGCAAACATACATTTTTCACAGTGCGTAGGCAAAAGAATGCAGTGCTGTAAAATGCTCATATATTGATCGTTAAAAATACATATGAACTTACCAGCGGCATCTTTCACTCTTTGCTCATATTGCGTCCGCCTCCACTTGTCGAAGCAAAATTTTGCAAAGCGGTGGCTCGCCTTCTGACATATATCGATTGTTGGAACATTATTGTGCAACCTCACAGGATATAGATAAAGCAGCTTCTCATAAGCTTTGTGTGTTCCCAACTTGGGCATCCCTTCAGTTGATTCCTCCTCTGATGGTTCAGCCGTTTCCTCCTCCGTTTCCTCAACAGTCCAATGTTCCTCTACCCTTTCTTCTGAGAGTTTTCTCTTTCTGCCCTCTTTTTATCTGTGAAGTTAAAAAGACAGGCAATTTACTATAAACTTGCAACGGTGGTATCTCCTTGTGGACTATCAGAATGGAATGACTATTATACATTTTAGTACATCATTACGCAAATCTCATGCTATGAAAAATTTTATGATTTGAAAATGTGGGCATGAAGTGGATCCTGATGCCAGCACTTTTCCATGCTACAGGAACAGCAAGGAGCCTGTGGCCCCCGGCCCGGGTCCTGTGTCCCCCGCACTCCCCTAGCATCCTGGGAGGTCCTGCAGATATTCCGGACCCTTCGGCGGCTCAGGAACAGCCAGGAGCCTGTAGCCTCAAGCCGGGCCTCATGTCCCCTGCACTCCTCTAGTGCTCTGGGAGTTCCTGCGGATGTTTCGGGCCCTTCGGCGGCTCGAGCTGCCAGGAGCCTGTGGCCCCCGACTGGGGAGCCGCCAGCGGGGTTCCCAGGACGAGCTGGAGTTCCAGGACATGGGGCCTGGCTTGGGGCCACAGGCTCTTGGCGGCTCCTGAGCCGCTGAAGGGCCTGCAATGTCTGCGGAACCTCTCAGGGTGCCAGGGGAGTGCGGGGATAAAATAACATTATTGGGCCAATCAATCACAGGATTATGCATCCTCAGCCAGGGAAGCCCCAAAACAATACTGGCAGGCAAATTAGGCAAAACAAACAATTCAATCTTTTCTTTATGATCAGGCTTTAAACATAAATCAAAATCGGCAACAGAATGGGTAATGGCATTAAGACTCAATGGAGAATTGTCAATTGCAGATACTGGGATAGGGAGAGACAACTCTTTTAACTCCAAAGAGTTGTCTTGCGCAAAGTTAGCGTCAATAAGGTTCAGAGCCGAACCACAATCAATAAGGACATTAATCTCCTCCCTGATACTGCACAATGAAGATTTTCCATTAAACAGAACTCCGGACAAGTTTATAAATGCCAATCTAACCAGACTAGATACAGAAATACCATCGGGAGAGGAAGATTTTCTTTTTTTTTTTAACATCCCCACCAGGTCTGCCTTTAGGACGTTTCCCACAATGTTCAATGAAGTGGCCCAGATCCCCACAATAGAAACACCGACCAGTCTGACGGCGCCATTCTTGCTCCCCTCTGCAATTGACCATACCACCCAGCTGCATGGGCTCTTCACAAAATTCAGCAGGACGAGAAGGTTCAGCCGCTCTGAAGCGCCAGTCAGTATCCTCAGTCTGCCTGAGACGCCTATCAGCCCTTATTGCTGACAGCATGGCGTCCTCAAGAGATTTAGGCTTGGGGAAAGCGACCATAAGATCCTTAATCTTATCATTCAACCCAGTTAGGGTAAAAACTTTCTGTGCTGACGAATTCCAAGTGTTATCTGCTGACCACCTATGGAACTCCGAACAATAGGTCTCAGCGTCCATCTTTCCTTGACGCAAGGACCACAGCATAGATTCAGCAGTAGACTCCCGATCAGGGTCCTCATATAAAAGACCAAGAGCCCTGAAAAATTCCTCCACGGACTGTAGGCAAGAAGCGGAGAATGGCAAAGAAAATGCCCAAATCAGTGGAGGACCCCTAAGCAGAGACATGATAATGCCAACCTGTTGTGATGCATCACCAGAGGACTGAGGCCTGAAATACAATTTACATGCATGCTCAAAACGAAAAAAATCCTGCCGGTTCCCAATAAAAGGTTTCGGAAGGCCCACCTTAGGGTCCGTTGTCCGTGGAACGACTACAGGTATGGCTTCCATACGGTTGTCCATTTCTCTGCATCTGTGTCACCAGATCTTCCAGGGATGCCATGATACAGATGGGTATTTTTTGGGCCGGTTTTACTGTCATGTTCGTGTCTATGTCTAAACCCAAAAACCGGACTGCAGACTGCACCGCTAAGGGAACAGGGGAGGGAAACTTTCCCTGACGCTACGGCGGCTAGCTAGGTCCTGCCTGCGGGTGGTGGTCAGCTGTTCCCAAGCTAGCCTTGGCCCCGACAACTCCTGGCTCTCTAACACGAAAGACTAACCGACAGATAGGGCAAGAGCTACAGAGACTGGGGATACTAAGGTGGTCACCCCTACCGAAACCAAGGAGCAGCTGCAGACAAAACAGGATGGGAAGTGCTGGACAACAGACACAGAGCACAACACAATACGCAACAAGAGAATGAGGAGAGGGACAGTGAGATGAGGAAAGGGTTAACTGGGACTGGGACAAAACAAACTGGAACCCAAACTTCCTCACAAACACCAAGACAGTGACAGGCAATCAGAACTGTAGGACAGGGCAGAGTGGAAGTGTGGAGGGACAAACCAGACTCACACACAAAGCAACATTCACACCACTTCCTAGCCAGCTGAAGTTCCAAAAACACTCCATCTCCCTGAGCCACAAATTCTATGTAGGATACAATAAAAACCGGCAACTAGTGAAGCCAGCCCTCCTCCTAATAAAGGCCCCAGAATCGTCCCATAGGATAATGACAAGGACCAACAACAGGTTCGCTCCAGAGAACCTCAAGCAGACTCTGAAGGCCGATACCAAATGCACAAACAGAATGGACCAATGGCAAGGAAACGCACCCGAAGACCACAGAACCCCAGATCAAATCCCCACCAGAAAAATACGCAATTTTACTACCAGAATTCAGGTCGTGACAGGCACAGAGTGAGGAACAACGATAGGCAGCAGGACAGCTTAAGAGGTGCCGAAACACTGCAGCAGGCAAACCATCGATGGCAGCAGTTTTCTGAATATAGGCGGATCATCGACACCAACAACACGCAGAAGAAGTCGTGGGCAGAGACACACACACAAACGACATACAGAACACATGAAAGCAAAACTGGGCAATTCTTATAGGGTAAACAAAACGAAAATTGTGGCAAAAATAATTGATAAAGATAAAACTCACCTTTTAATTAAAAAACCTCAATCTAAATCTGAATGTGTGTAAATCGTTAAAAGCTTAAAAGTGTCATCTCACATACACTACTACTTTCCATAATAAAATTTTTCAAGAAAGCTTGTATCGTGAGGACACTGACAATACTTAGACAATAACACACTGAGCGTGACTCCAATAAGCTTATCACTATCACATCACTCAGTATGACTTATCGTGCCATGTTTAGCAACTGTCCTTAACAAGTGATAGTTTCTATGGTGGCTATTCCCCCGGGATATTGCTAGCAGGATATCCACCTCTAAACAAGCCCAATAATGAGTTTATGTCTTGAATGGATTAACATATACACACCACTCAAGGTTAATAGGGGATCAGTCAGTCAGACCAGAGACACAACCTGTCATGTTAATGATCTGACAATCAGATAAGGGTGGCAGTGAGCACAACAGTAGGATGCATCTACACACTTATCAGTAAGCAAATACTCCTGATTACATGTGCCCTGCATTGCCTGATAGCATTGTGTTGCCTGGAATGAACTCTCATTGCCCTGCTGAGCGGCTCCAAAAGGTCCGAGCACGCTCAGTAGGGGGAAAATGGGACTTAGCCTCTGAGCGGCTCCGAAAAGTCTGAGCATGCTCAGTAGGGGAGAAACTGGACTTAGACTCCAGTCGCCTCACTGCATGAGGCCGAGGGAGACTCGAATTGACCCACAGGTGGCGCTGTGTGCCGGGACAGAAACTTGCAAAACCCGATCCTAACAAGCGGTTGAGAAAACAGTATTACCGTGTCATTCACTGGAATTCTTAGGGATATTAATTGACTCTGAAAGGATGGAGTTCAGGTTTCCAGTTGAGAAAATTAATAAAATGAAGTTGTTGATAGTTCAGATGTTGGCTAGATCTAAAGTTACATTGAAAGAATTACAGTCGTTGTTAGGATTATTAAACTTCGCAGGAAGGGTCATCCCTAAGGGTGGGGTATTCTCAAAACGTTTATATTTCGCCACAAGGGGTCTGTCATCTCCACACTCCCATATAAGATTAACCCGTTGCTTGAAAGAGGATTTGGGGATGTGGTTAGAATTTTTAGGTAAATTTAACGGTGCAAGTTGTTAGTGATAATGCATTGTGTCTATTCACAGATGCGGCAAGTGGCAACGGGTATGGGGCTTATTGGAAGGGACGGTGGTCAGCTGAGCAATGGCCTGATGCATGGGTTAAGGCAGGGATGACTCGGAACATAGTGTTACTTGAATTATTTCCAGTGGTTGTAGCTATTGTTATCTGGGGAAGTTATTTCCAGAACAGGAGAATTTTATTAAGCTCGGATAACAAAGGAGCGGTTGTTGCAGTTAACACTTTAGCTCCTAAATCGGATCCGGTGGTTAATTTGCTAAGGCACTTAGTGTTATACTGCTTACGATTGAACGCACAATATATTCCGGGTAAGAGCAATATCTTAGCTGACACTCTCTCTCTCGTTTGCAGCTGGGGAGATTTTTCATTTTGGCTCCAGAGGCAGAGAGAGTAGGTATTCCCTGTCCAAACCATTTATGGGACGTCATTCGGGATTAGTCACCAGTAGCCTGAAGGCTTCAGTCGCGGACAGAAAGTGGGCCAGTTACTCAGCAGCGTGGCGTGAGTGGGGATTATTTTGTGATTCTATTCAAGTAGATAAATTATCATCTAAAGTTGGGATTGCTCTTTTATTTATATGTGATTTGATACAAAAAGGATTGTCATATTCATCTATAAGTAAGATGATTTCTGGGATGTCTTTTGTTTTTAAATTATCGAGTCAGCAGGCGTTTGCATCATCGCTTTTACTGAACCAGGTATTAAAGGGTTATCGCAGGGGAACCGTGCAGCAGGTAAGAAGAATGCCTAATTCAATTGAATTGCTAATAAAATTGTGGTCAACACTTGAGTTCATTTGTTTGAATAGTTTTGAGTTCTGTTTATTTAGAACATCCTTTGTACTAGCTTTCTTTGCAGCACTTAGAGCGAGTGAGCTGGTGGCAGATAATAAACTCGGCCAATCACCATTGCTGATTTCAGATATTCAATTAGTAGGTGATAGCCTGCTGATCAAGGTAAGGAGATCTAAAGCAGGGGCTGCTGGTTGCATTTGTATGCAATAGATGGTCAATGCATTTGTCCTGTTGCAAATGTGAAGGCCTGGATGAGCATCAGGTCAGATGTTTCTGGTCCTTTTCTGTTGCATGCAAATTTGCGGCCATTGACAAAGTATCAGTTTAATGCTATTTTGAGGAAGTGTTTGATTCAGTTGAAGTTGCAAGACTGCAAGATTCTTTCCGGATCGGCGCCGCCACTGAGGCAGCGAGATTAGGATTGGATGATTCGATTATTAAAAGAATTGGAAGATGGGAATCAAAACTTTTTCAGTTATATATTAGACCAGAGTTGTTATGTGTTTAATGAGTATTTTATTTAATTTTAGGCTCTCCTGTAGTGCTATGGATATTTGGCCACTCCTTCATATTTTGGGCCCAAAAGAGAGCTGAAAGGCGAGTGTACGGTGAAAATATGTCATTTGATAATAAAGCGATCAATGTTTTCTGGGCTGGTGTGTGGGGAATGCAATGGAAATATGTAGTTGAAGAAATTAAAAAATTAGAATATAAATGGCCGGCACCAGATTTCCTGATAATACATTGGGAGGCAATGACATAGGCAGGATTACAACTACTGATCTAATCTTTGAGATGAAGAGGGACTTGTCATTAATAAAGTGTTTGTTCCCTGAAGCCAATTTAATTGTTTCAGAGATTGTGCCAAGGCTTTTGTGGGCACCTAAGAGTAACTAATTTGTGAATAAAATCAGAAAAAGAGTGAACAGAGCTATGGAGAAATTCTTGCCCTGCTTAGGTGGATTGTCATATAGGCACAGTGACTTGGAGGGTTTGTGCCCGGGCTCTGCAGGGCTGACAATGTACACATCTCTGATGTCGGCCTGGATATATTTAATGTTGGACTACAGAATGGGATTGAATTAGGCCTGAGGTGCTTTTGGGGGGTCTTGTCTGCTTCTCAGCCAAGGCTTGTGGGGTTTTAGTCTCCAGCTATTGCTGGGAGAACTGCAGTTTAATAAAGTTTGAATATATTGTATTTGCTTTGTTTATATGGTTTAATATTTATTGATTGATTTATTAATGATATTTATTATTTATTGAGGTTAATTCATTGGTTTATCATTATTAAAGTTATAATATAAGGTTACCCATAATAAAGCATTGCGGCCAATACTTCCACAAGAAACTGGTGTCATTGTCTATTTCTAGTATTAATTTAGTTATACGGCTATTGTTTCAATTTGTTGGGTCTTGTGCCACCATGGAATAAGGACTCTGGCTTAGATATAGAAGTATTACTCAACAACTTATGGTTTACAGGTCTTTTAGAGCAGTTGGGCATGTTCAGAAAGTACACAGTGGAAAGAGATAGATGACCTGCTTACCCGTATCTCTTTGCTGGAACGACTCCACAAACGGTCGCTGTTGATTTCTCATCTTGCAGAACTGTCTCTCTTACGTAGCAAATTACTAGACATTTTGAACTGTAAGGCAGCCAAACAGTACTTGCATTTTCGGAAATTATTGTACGCCCACGGTGATAAGGGGGGTAAGCTAATGTCAGGACTTGTCTGAAAGGAGAGGGAGAAATCCTTTATTTCCCATGTTTATGACTCCAAAGGTGTCCGCTGTGTCTACTGATGCTATAGCCTGGGAATTTGTGTCTTATTACCGGAATCTTTACAATTTGCCCTCAGACCCTGACTCTGCACCCGTTAGGAAAGAGTCCATTATAGAATTTCTTGAGCAGCTTTCCCTTCCCTGTCTTGCTCAGGAAGATGCGCAATCCCTCTTAAACCCGATTTCTTTGACAGAAGTGGAAAAAACGTTACGTAGTATTCCTACTGGGAAGAGCCCCGACGGTCTCCCGCTTCATTATTATAAAAAATTCACAAAAATCTTGCTCCCACAATTATCTCTTCTTTGTAACGCTTTGATGAAAGGTGACCCTCTCCCCACACAATCCTTGGAGGAACATATTGCGCTTATCCCCAAGGAGGGAAATGACCGCGCTCAATGTAATAATTATCGCCCTATTTCGCTTCTTAACCTAGACATCAAAATATGGGCTAAGATAATGGCTAGGCGTCTACAACCCTTAGTTCCCACGTTGGTGCATGAGGAGCAGTCTGGCTTCGTACTCGGTAGGGAAGGAAAACATAACACCGCAAAATTACTTCCTTTGATCCACCTTGCTCACAAACGTAAAATACCATTGGTCTTTCTTGGTGTAGACGCCGAGAAGGCCTTTTCTTTTTTTTCTTTTTTTAAATGTAGATTGTGAGCCCCACGTAGAGCTCACAATGTACATTTTTCCCTATCAGTATGTCTTTTTTTGGAATATGGGATGGAAATCCATGCAAACACGGGGAGAACATACAAACTCCTTGCAGATGGTTTTTTGCCCATGGCGGGATTTGAACACCAGGACTCCAGCGCTGCAAGGCTGCAGTGCTAACCACTGAGCCACCGTGTGGCCCCCTGCTGAGAAGGTCTTTGATAGGGTACAATGGGACTTCATGACCGAAGCACTGCGCAGGTTTGGTGTTCCAGATCAATTTATTCAGGCGATCTTTTCCTTATATACTTGCCCCACTGCCAAACTGAAACTAAATGGTGTCTTGTCTGACAGTTTTCAGATTTCTAACGGTACTAGACAGGGATGCCCCTTGTCCCCTACTTTATTTGTGTTAGTGATCGAATCCCTGTTACAAGCTGTTCGCCAGGACCCCACGGTGCAGGGTGTGAGGGTAAACGACCTACTGATTCAGGCTACTGCCTACGCTGACGATGTGCTCTTTATTGTGTCCAATACTGTGGCTGGTTTGCCTGCATTGATGCGTTTATTGTTGCCCTATGGTGTCCTGTCCGGATACAAAGTTAATCTTTCAAAGTTACATAACTCTCTCCCAAGCCTCAGTCTCCAAATTACGAGCTGCCACCCCGTTTGCCTGGTCATCGAAACCGTTGAAATATTTGGGGATCTACCTGACTAAAGATCTAGCCTCGCTGTATGCTGCTAATTTTCCCCCACTATTAGAGTAGCTGAAACACTTACTGACCTCCTATGACATGACAATCTCCCGCTGTCTTGGTTTGGCAGAAAGAATCTCTTGAAAACATACATTATGCCTAAGATCATATACTGTATGACTATGTTACCGATTGCTCTGCCGCCTGTTTTCTTCACTACTGTCCGACGCATGTTCACGAAATTTGTGTGGAGGAACAAGACCCCCCGGATCTCGTGGCAACAACTAACGAAACGGAAGGTACATGGAGGGATTGGTCTTCCTGATATGTTGCAATACCATTCTGCTATACGCCTGACTTGGTGGTCTGAACTATCCTTTCCTCTGTTCTCTCGGATTCCTGCTGCCTTGCTTCAAGAGAGTATAGACGTGCCCCTCCAGGCGGTGCTCTGGTTCCCACATCTGTTCCGCCCATACATCTCAGCCAATTCTGCACTGATACCTACACTGTCTGGTGTTCGCCCGGACTTACCTGGGGAACTGATCCCGAAGCCCTCTCCGGTGATGCCGCTGTTTCTTGTTCCGTATTTGTATGGCTGGTCCTCCGGGGCTTACTCCGACTTGTGGAATAGCTTTGGTGACTCCACCCTCGCTGACATCACAACTACAGATGGCTTCCTTCCCATAGAGGACATTTGCACTACCTTCCGAATTGACCCCACCAACATAAACAGCATTTGAAAGCGACCTTTCATAAACTACGAACATTATTTTCCCCTAGGCTGTGCCTTAGTGAATTTGAAAAATTACTGTTGTCTAAGACGATGATGCTCCGAAAGATCTCCCACTGCCTCCGTCATTTCATTGACCCGCATGTGCCTCTCAAGCCAAAATTCCTGACTGACTGGGAAGCCGAACTTCTGATCTCCCTTACTGAGGAACAAGTCGACCTGGTCTTATCTCAATCACATGGCTTCTCCCCGTGTATACGACTTCAAGAGAACCACTACAAGTTGCTCACACGCTGGTACAGGACCCCGGACTGGTTGTTTCGGAAAAAACTGCACTCCTCTGATCGCTGTTGGAGGTGCCACTCAGACGTAGGTACACCCCTCCATATCTGGTGGACTTGCCCTCTTATCCAAGACTTTTGGCGTGGAGTACAAGATTTGATACGGAAAGTCTCTGTCCCATATTTTGACCTTACTCCAGAAATAGTGATCTTCTCCCTGCCCTCTGACAACTACTCCCCGAAGAAAGACAGACTGGTCACACACCTTTTGTCTGCTGCAAAGTCACTTGTCCCCCTTCATTGGATGAACACGTCTGTTCCCTCCATCTCGTAGTTGGTTGACAAGGTTAACCAAATTTCTCACTTCGAGGAACTAATGAACTGGTCTTCCCGCTCTCATGACCGATATGTCAAGGTCTGGACCCCCTGGCTAATTCTGAGACATTAATGTGTCTGCAGCTCGGTGCCTCTGCCTGCCCCTCCCTCCCTTTTTTCCCTCCCCCCCTTTATCTGTTATTTGTTCTGTGTTTCTCTGGATTTCTCTTTTAACTCTCTTTTCCCTACTGCTTGCCTTTCTTTTTTCCTCCTGCCTGCACTTTGCTCTCCCCCCCCCCCCTACTCTCTGCCCTCTTTTTAAGTTTAACTGTGACGACTGAGCTTTAACACTTTTTGACGGTATACGGCACTGGCTATTTTGGGATTTTCCTATCTCCATTGTGTTTCGACCTGTATTCGCTGGCTCTCTACGGATTCCTGGACCTAAGCATGTTATGTTCTAGTTGTTTTCTTGAGACATGTACTAGCATACCTCACATCTCTTATTGTTCTTGTTCTGTAACGACGTTGCTTTTATTATTTTTAATGTTCTTGTAAAAATTTCTTGAAAAACCAAATAAAACTTTTGAATTAAAAAAAGAAAGTACACAGTGGAGGTAACATCACTTTGTATTGTCAACCAATAGTATTTTTGGTGTTGCCTTAGTTTCAGGTCCCGGGGTCTAGCAGAGACCCTACACCCACCCATTCGTAGTCCTGTGTAGTAGAGTCTACTGAGGCCTGGTCGTTAAACTAACATGTCAAGACCATGCACCACTGCCTCTACAATTTTACTTCTCAATACTTAAAATTTTATTTAATGCTTTTAGTCGATAAACGTTAAGCGCCATGAGGCCGAAAGAGACCTAGGAATTAATCGGTTCCCCACAACTGTGTTAGGTAGTTTTAGGCCTCTGGCCACAAGGGTGAAGTAATTGTGTTTTGTTTGCCTTTAGCTGGTTGCATTTTTATCACATTTTATGTTGTATGTAGCGTTTATTCAAAGATTTGGTATTTATTGTGTGCTAGCCAAAAATACAATAAGTGACTAAAAAGGTAAAGAAAAAAAATCTTAGATTTTTCACAATGAAAAGTGCCCTTCTAACTCATTTGGTACCACTTTAAGAGTATTCTGTACGCAGGAAAGTGATACTGTCATTGAAGCCTACTATCTATGATAAAATTGAAGGGAAATTGTTATGCGCGCTTATGTATGCTGCGTGAGGGCCCAGTTGGAAAAATGTTTCACAAGACTTTTGTTTTTAAAGCCGTACTAATTCAGTACAGGACATTGGGCAAGCCTTTCTGGTAGATGGCTATTGGCTGGCCAGCAGGCCCCCTACTCTTGGTTTTGAAGTCCAAAGTTGTACCATTGGCATACATTTCTAGACTGACTCTGCTGGATTGAGTCAACCTGACTTTTCCAGCGTTTCCTTTACAGTGGAAGGGTTAAACTAATGACAGAATTCTGATATTAGTTACACATGTAGACATAACTTGGTTGGAGATGATGATATAGATTGTCTGCTTTTGTATAAAAACACATTAAAGATTAGAATGGATAGTGTTTGAGATATGATTGTATTTGATTTTACCAGAGATGATAGAGATCAAACACAGCCCTCCAGCAATTATTATTTATATAGCGCCATTAATTCCATGGTGCTGTACATTATCATATTAATTCCATGGTGCTTTACATTTGGGGCTTACATACAATACACAGAATATACAGGTAGATATAATACTAACAGTGACCGACTGGCACAGTGGGGTAGAGGGCCCTGCCCGCGAGGGCTTACAATCTATGAGGAAAGAGGGATAGAGACAGAAGGAGAGGGGGAGACTGTTCAGATGCTGGTGTGGTGACAGTAGTGTTATTGGGGGTTATTCTGTATTTTTCTTTTTGTCTTTTACATTTAAGGTTTTTTGCTGTTTAATCATCTTGAACATGTGGATGGAAAGATATATTGGTGCTATAGGATTGCTCTTCTTTCACAATGGATGGATCTTGCATTTTTTAGCAATATATACTGGACTCATCTTTGGAAGGAATTTTTGAAAAAAATTTTTTAAAGAGAATTTTAATTTAACAAAAATATTTTTTAAAATTTTTTTTTTGCTTCACTCACTTTTGTACTGCGCACTCGGGCACTTGCACTTTGTTTTCACAATTTATAATATATACTTGATATGTATTTGTTGTTTTTTTTCATATATATTTATTCACAGCATCCTTCTTCTTTTTTGTTACTTATATTGTATATATATATTTACGTGATACACATTGTGTTCATAATGGCATATTTATATCCTATTCCTCTACGTACCTGGATATTAATCCCTCCCTAGTCACATTTTATGTGTTTTGAATATTATACCTTGGTGTTATATATATTTTTTGATAGGTAGTTGGTCCGTTATTTAGGGGCAGCTTTGTCCATTCAATAAAGTTGTTTTATGCTTTGACGCATGTGCAGTGACTTGGAGGCCGTGGTTGTGAAGCAGCGCGATGTTTTAGTGTCTATTAGATCGCGCATGCGCAGACAATACTTTGTCGGCCATTTTACTTAGACGCCGAAGTGGTGTGATATGGATGAGCTCTTTCCCCGCATTTTCTAAACTAACGAACCTGTGGTGAGTTTATCATTTATTATTTCACTATATAAGACCAGTATGTTAGCCTTAACAGTATCCCCTGACGAAGCAAACGTGTATGTGGGTGAAACGCGCGTCAGGCGCTCCTCAGTGTGTAGGTATGTGTGGTGGCTAGCCAACTACGTTTTATTCTTGGTGATGATGGTGTTCCTTACTATTATGGGTAGAAGTTTATAGCATTATGGGGAGATATTTTCACCTGGATAAAGTGTTTAAAATACTGAGTAATGGAACTTCATCCTTGAATATTGTTTAGGAAGTTTATATTGGTTCCCCATTACCCTACATATTATGCTGGTATCTGGTACCTGTTGATTTATGTATCCCCAATATAATTGTGATTATATTATTGTTATGTCTATGTCCAATGTTTTTAGAGGATATTAATAAAGATTGATTGTATTTTTAAAAAAAATTTGTGTGGTTGATTTGGTTTTTCTTTGGTGCATTAGAATTTTCCCGCACATATTTTATTATTGTTGCCTCTGCTTTGCTTATTATATTGTTCTCTGTTTTTCAGATATTGTGTTATTGTGTCCATTTTATCAATATGGACTTTGAGGCTCGAGCTGCCACATGGCAATTGCAGGTTGATGCGTTATTTGGGGGGTACCAGTTTTTTTTTTAAATGTAGATTGTGAGCCCCACTTAGAGCCCACAATGTACATTTTTCCCTATCAGTATGTCTTTGGAATATGGGATGGAAATCCAGGGGGGTACCAGTTTTCCAGTAGAAACATCAGATCAGTGCTCCATCTGTGAGTTGAAACACACTTATAAACAGGTGTCACATAGACGAGTCAAACAGTGGTGGAATAAGGCTTATTTAACAAATTATTTGGCCAAGCAACTCATTCCTCGGGGTTTGAGAGTTCAGATTTTTCCATCCTTTGGAAATGATAATATGGATTTTGTGAAAAGGTGGGAAGACGTTTGTAGTAAATGCAGTGGGGAGTTGATGCAACTGATTGTGGATTATAACACCAAAGTACTTGAGGATTTAGCAATTGAGATACAGAAAATCGAATTTGATCTACAAAGGAAATTGTCCTCTAGTGATTTTGAGTCATTAAATAAAGAGCTAGATGAAGTCTCCATTGCATGGGAGAAGCAGATACAGGCTGTTAAAAATAAAAAAAATATCAACGTGATTTGATGGATGCGCAAAATAACCGCATCTATAAATGGAAACAGTCTCGTGATACTCCAAGGTCTAGCTGCTCCTTAATGTCTTCAACTGGGTTGGTTAATAGTGATTCTTTCTTCAGGCGGGAATGTCATTTTACTAGACAACACAAACGTAAACAAGATGAGCTTGTCAAACCCAACAACATACGAAAAAGACACCATATTCAGTTACAGGGGAGTCTTCAGGGGCCAATGACACACTGAAGGTAATTAATCTATCCCATAAAATATTGACAAAAGCCCAATATGAAGTATTAGCATTAGGTCTAAATTTCATTCCATCTCCTAGGTTTGATACCTTCATGGCAATCAGGATTTACATTTGTTTGCTCGAAAATTGATTTTCAAAAAATTTCTCTATTAAAACCCTTCACCTAGTGATTTTACCACCATGGAAGAACGTAATGCGGTTCAGGTCTTACAAGATCTTTTGGATGAACAACAGGATTCAAATATACCATCGGAGTTGCTTCCCTCTTCGGTCATTCCAGGCTCTAAAAAATTCCCTCCACTGACTACGATAAGTCAAGTTGACTTATTTGTTCAATTAGTTAGTAAGGAATTTGAAAAAATACCATCAAAACCAAAATATCATAATATTTCATTCCAACAAAGAAGAGCCATTAAAGAAATAGAGGCTATGACTGATATAATTATAAAACAGTCAGACAAAGGAGGAAATGTTGTGCTATGGCCATAAGTGACGTATAAAAGTGGGGAGTCTGTGAACCTATATGTAGACTGATTGACCATCATTTGAAACCCCTGGTTGAGCTTCTTCCTTCGATTATTAAAGACTCATCAGATGTCCCAGCCAAAGTGGACGGTTTACATCTAGATCAAGATATGTACTTGGTAGTGTGTGATATTGAATCATTATACACATCAATACGGCACACGGATGGTTTGGAGGTAGTACAGGTGTTTTTTGAAATGTCAAGTATGGATGATGCCTTGAGTAAGTTTCTTTTATCTCTTTTGAGATTTGCACTTAAAAAATTTTCTTGTTCGATGGGTCTGTCTTCCTGCAGCTCCAGGGAATAGCGATGGGGGCGTCTTGCGCACCCTCATACGCTAATCTGTTCCTGGGGCTGTGGGAGAGACAGACCTTTCTGACTGATCCTGAATTTTTGGCTGATCATGTCCAGTATTGGTGGCGCTTCATTGATGACGTCCTATTTATTTGGCAGGGGTCTGTTACAGACTTGGAGTTATTCATGGAGTGCCTCAATGAGAATAATAAGAACATCAAACTTACATGGACATATAGTAGAACGAAAATCAAATTTTTGGACATCTGACTTTCTGTTGATGCAGAGGGATATATCCAAACGGAATTATACCATAAACCTACCTCTACTAATTCTTTGTTACATTATAAATCAGCACATCCAAGGCACGTTGTCAACAACATCCTGATTGGGCAATTTTTGCGAGCTAAGAGAGTTTGCTCTACTGAGGTGAGTTTCGAGAAATCAGCAAGTGACCTTGAATTGAGGTTCAGGCAGAGAGGTTATAATAATAAATCTATCCAACAGGGTTATCAACGTGCACGCCTGTCGAATCGTACCGATCTTATTACAAAGAAAAGAAATGGAACATGTCCATCTTCAAAAAATACTGATAAGATACAATATATTACCACGTTCAATACACAACGGACTAGACAGCGGGCCATACTGAAGAAATTTGGGGGTATTTTGTTGTGCGATCCGATACTTGCTAAGTCTTTGGATACTTCTCCTTCTATTACCTATAGAAGAGCTAAAAATCTTTGGGATACGTTGGTCCATAGCCACTTTGCAGAGAGTAAAACCCAGAGATTTGTATTTGGTCAGGGCCCTAAATCAGCCCTGTGGCCATTGTGTGGCATGTGCCAATGTGGACACAGCATCCAATTTTTGGGATTTCAAACGGGAACGCACATTTGAGATTCGACAACATCTTTCTGGTCAGTCGGTTGGTGTCATTTATTTTGCCATATGCTCATGCAACCTCATTTATATAGGTCTCACTACGAGGGAATTTCGCAGGAGAGTGCGTGAGCACGTACTTGGAATATCAAATGCAAAAGACACAACCGACATATCATTGAACACAATTCCGAGACATTTTTTTCTTCATCACAATTCAGACCCCACATCATTTCGTGTACGTGCAATTGATCAGGTCAGTATGGGCCCTAGAGCTCGGGATTGGAAAAGACGGTTGGGGCAGATGGAAAGTAGATGGATTTATAGGCTTAATACAACCCAACCTAATGGCCTGAATGAAGGTATTAGCTTTGCTCCATTTTTGTAATTGACTCTTTATATTGTATATGTGGCTTCTGTTTCATATCAGTATTTGTGTGTTTCCTGACGGTTGGGTATTGCGTTTTTTATTATATTATTTTACTTGTTTGATGTTGTTTATGTTGGATTGTTTGTCTGATGTTGAGTCTATATCTGTTTGTGGATAACTTGGTCTTTGATGTTTGTTATTCTGTATTTTTATTTTTATGATTTTTACATTTAAGGTTTTTTACTGTTTAATCATCTTGAACATGTGGATGGAAAGATATATTGGTGCTATAGGATTGGTCTTCTTTCACAATGGATGGATCTTGCATTTTTTTAGCAATATACACTGGAATCATCTTTGGAAAGAATTTTTTGAAAAAAGATTTTTTTAAAGAAAGATTTTTTTGAAGAATTTTTTTTTTAATTTAACAAAAATATATATATTTTTTTTCGTTTTTTGCTTCATTCACTTTTGCACTGCGCACTCGGGCACTTGCACTTTGTTTTCACAATTTATTATATCACTATATAAGACCAGAAATTTTCTGAGAGAAGTCCTCAATAGTTGATACCTTTTTTAATGGCTAACTTAAAAAAAAATTTGATAACATATTGAGCTTTCGAGACTCTATAGAGGTCACTTCATCACTTCTGCAATGAAAATCATAATATGACCAAGGATATGAAAATCCTGGTACTAAGAAGGAATTTCAGAAACATAAAGGATCACCGCATATGGGAGATTAAACTCATGATGACCTTCAACACTCTCCAAAAGGGGTTAAATCAGACACAGGGTTTTATGATGTTTTACAACCACTAGACACCACGTCACTGATCAAAGAATACCATGTAATGGAACTTCATCCTTCAATACTGTTTAGGAAGTTTATATTGGTTTCCCATTACCCTACATATTATGCTGGTATCTGGTACCTGTTGATTTATGTATCCCCAATATAATTGTGATTATATTATTGTTATGTCTATGTCCAACGTTTTTAGTGGATATTAATAAAGATTGATTGTATTTTTTAAAAAATGTGTGTGGTTGATTTGGTTTTTCTATGGTGCATTAGAATTTTCCCGCACATAAGTTATTATTGTTGCCTCTGTTTTGAAGGCCTGGTTGAGCATCAGGTCAGATGTTTCTGGTCCTTTTCTGTTGCATGTGAAGAGTTTGATTCAGTTGAAGTTGCAAGACTGCAAGATTTCGGCTCATTCTTTCCGGAACGGCGCCGCCACAGAGGTGGCAAGATTAGGATTGGATGAGTCGTTTATTAAAAGAATTGGAAGATGGGAATCAAAACATTTTCAGTTATATATTAGACCAGAGTTGTTATGTGTTTAATGAGTATTTTATTTAATTTTAGGCTCTCCTGTAGTGCTATGGATATTTGGCCACTTCATATTTTGGGCCCAAAAGAGAGCTGAAAGGCGAGTGTACGGTGAAAATCTGTCATTTGATAATAAAGCGATCAATGTTTTCTGGGCTGTTGTGTGGGGAATGCAATGGAAATATGTAGTTGAAGAAATTTAAAAAAAATTAGCATATAAATGGCCGGCACCAGATTTCCTGATAATACATTTGGGAGGCAATGACATAGGCAGGATCTAACCTTTAAGATGAAGGGGGACTTGTCATTAATAAAGTGTTTGTTCCCTGAAGCCATTTTAATTTTTTCAGATTGTGCCAAGGATTTTGTGGGCACCTAAGAGTAACAAATTTGTGAATAAAATCAGAAAAAGAGTGAACAGAGCTATGGAAAAATTCTTGTCCTGCTTAGGTGGATTGTCATATAGGCACAGTGACTTGGAGGGTTTTGTGCCCGGGCTCTACAGGGCTGACAATGTACACATCTCTGATGTCGGCCTGGATATATTTAACCCCTTCCCGACATGCAGCGCATGTCGGGTCTGTAACTATGGCGACCGCCCGGGAGCCGGGCGGTCGCCATAGCTGCCAGGTGTCTACTGCTTTAAGCAGTAGACAACCGGCTCTAATGCCTCCGATCGGTCCCCGGACCGATCAGAGGCATTAACCCCTCCAGCGCCACGGTCAAAGGCGCCGGAGGTGCCATTTTCCCGGCGGCGCATGGGCACCGCCATTTTGCCCGGGATCGCCGGCTCCTGGAGCATGCTCCAGGGCCGAAGTCACGTTGCCATGACAGCCGGGAGCCTTTACAAGGCTACCAGGCTTACTTTTACTTTTTGGTAGAGTTGGAAGGGACCTCAAGGGCCATCGGGTCCAACCCCCTGCGAGTGCAGGTTTTCCTAAATCATCCCAGCTATATGTTTATCCAGATTCCGCTTGAAGATTTCCATTGATGGAGCGCCCACCACCTCCCGTGGCAGCCTATTCCACTCTCTCACTACCCTCACTGTCAGAAAGTTTTTCCTAATGTCTAATCTGTATCTCTTTCCCTTTAGTTTCATCCCATTGCTTCTTGTACTTCCTTGTGCTAATGAGAATAGGGTAGATCCCTCTGCACTGTGACTACCTTTCAGATATTTGTAGACTGCTATTAAATCTCCCCTCAGCCTTCTCTTCTGCAAACTAAACAATCCCAGTTCTTTTAGCCGCTCCTCATAGGACATGGTTTGCAGACCTTCCACCATTTTGGTTGCTCTTCTCTGGACTTGCTCCAATATATCGATGTCTTTCTTGAATTGAGGCGCCCAGAACTGTACACAGTATTCCAGGTGTGGTCTGACCAGGGAAGAGTACAGCGGAATAATGACCTCTCTTGATCTAGATTCAATGCTTGTCTTAATACATCCCAGAATTTTATTAGCCTTTTTTGCAGCAGCACCGCACTGTTGGCTCATGTTGAATTTGTGATCTACTATTATGCCCAAGTCCTTTTCCCCTATGCTATCACTTAGTTCTATTCCTCCCATACTATATATGTTTTTTACATTTCTGTTACCCAGATGTAGAACTTTGCATTTGTCCCTGTTAAATACCATTTTGTTTGCCTCAGCCCATTGTTCCAGTCTGCAAATTCTCTCTTTTGCAGGCTGGTCTATGCAGCCTGCAAAAGAAAGGATGATTTTTTGCAATGCATTAGCATTGTAATGCATTGCATTAGTGAGCAGACCCCCCTGGGGTTCAACACCCCTAGGGGGTCTAATAAATGTAAAAAAAAAAAAAAAAAAAAGTATTAAAAGTTCAAATCACCCCCCTTTCCCTAGAACACATATAAAAGTAGTTAAAAACTGTGAAACATATACATGTTAGGTATCCCCGCGTCCAAAATCGCCCGCTCTACAAAACTATAAAAATATTTTTGCTGTTCGGTAAACGCCGTAGCGGGAAATAGTCAAAAGTGCCAAACCGCCGTTTTTTCACTGTTTTGATTCTGATAAAAATTTGAATAAAAAGTGATCAAAGCAATAACAATTCCTGAAAATGGTAGAACTAAAAAGTACACCCGGCCCCGCAAATAAAAGACGCCCTATGCATCTCCGTACACTTACGTATAAAAAAGTTACGGCCGTCGGAATATGGCGACTTTTAGAAAAAACATTTTTTAACACAGTTTTGGCTTTTTTTTAAAGGGTCAAAATGTAAATAAAACCATATAAATTTGGTATCCCTGGAACCGTACCGAAACACAGAATATAGGGGACATGTCATTTTGGCTGCACAGTAAGAAAGTCGCAGAAATGCATTTTTTCTTCAAATCCACCCCATTCTGAATTTTTTTCCTGCTTCCCAGTACATTATATAGAATAATTAATGGTGGCATCATGAAGAAAAATTTGTCCTGCAAAAATTAAGATCTCATATGACTCTGGGAGCGGAGAAATAAAAAAGTTATGGGGTTTAGAAGGAGGGGAGTCAAAAAACGAAAATCAAAAAATGCCATCGGCGGGAAGGGGTTAATGTTGGACTACAGAATGGGATTGAATTAGGCCTGCGGTGCTTTTGGGGGCCTTGTCTGCTTCTCATTCAAGGCTTGTGGGGTTTTAGTCTCCCAGCTATTGCTGGGAGAACTGCAGTTTAATAAAGTTTGAATATATTTTATTTGGTTTGTTTATATGGTTTAATATTTATTGATTGATTTATTAATGATATTTATTTATTGAGGTTATTAATTTATTGGTTTATTATTTATTATTAATTATTATTAAAGTTATAATATAAGGTTACCCATAATAAAGCATTGCGGCCAATACTTCCACAAGAAACTGGTGTCATTGTCTTTTTTCTAGTATTAATTTAGTTATATGGCTATTGTTTTAATTTGTTGGGTCTTGTGCCACCATGGAATAAGGACTCTGGCTTAGATCCAGAAGTATTACTCAACAACTTATGGTTTACAGGTCTTTTAGAGCAGTTGGTCATGTTGAGAAAGTACACAGTGGCGGTAACATCACTTTTTATTGTCAACCGATAGTATTTTTGGTGTTGCCTTAGTTTCAGGTTCCGGGGTCTAGCAGAGACCCTGCACCCATTGGTAATCCTGTGTAGTAGAGTCTACTGAGGCCTGGTCGTTGAACTAACATGTCAAGACCATGCACCACTGCTTCTACAATTTTACTTCTCAATACTTGAAATTTTAGTTAATGCTTTTAGTCGATAAACGTTAAGCGCCTTGAGGCCGAAAGAGACCTAGGAATTAATCGGTTTTCCACAACTGTGTTACCGACCTCCCGGGAATTAGGACCCTTGAGAGTCTACTTCAGGAGGGACAAGGTGACCCCGAACCACTGCAGTTGATGGATTTATAGAGGAGGAACCGTAACAATTCACCACCATCCTATACGCGACTTATTGACACATTCGAAAGAATGGTGATGAAAAAACTGGAGGATTTAGCTACTAATCTGTCCTTCAAGAGAAACAATCTGAATACAGCACAGATGGGGGCCCTGCGAGCTTTACAACTGGATAGCTCGGTGGTGATTAAAGCTGCAGACAAGGAGGGCAATATAGTGGTTATGGAGAGGGAGGAATACATCAAAATGTGTGATAACATCTTATCTGATTAGTCCAATTATGAGACCCTTCCATCTGACCCCACCGGGTGCCTCGCCGCTCCGACTTAGGCTAACATCTTCCTTGGATGGTGGGAAGAACAGTTTGTCTTTTGTAAGAAAAAAGAGATGTGGACCAGACACATATTAACATGGCTATGCTATATCGATGATATAGTGATCATCTGGTCTGGCACGGTCGAATTGTTTGATCAGTTCGTCGAAACTCTAAATAAAAATGATTTAAATTTACGTCTGACATCAACAACCCATATAAGCAAAACTCCCTTTCTTGACGTTAACATCTATGTGACAAAAGATGGGACACTAGGGGGGCGTGGCCAACTGCCGACGAGAGCAGACGTGCAGGACGAGAGCTCCTGGACAAACCTGCCGTGACCGTGGGTAAATTACCACCCGAAGCCACAGAAAACAGTGTCCCTGACACAGGGGTATCCCCCCTCACTACCGAGCATCACTGCGACACCCTCACTCACTCAGGAGAGGGATCAGAGGGACTGGACTTACACGAGCGCGCAAGTCTCTTAGGCTGCGCCGCCATCTTGGACCTAAAAGCCCGCGAATCCTCGGCCCCCTGCAGATCCCATCCTCCTCCTCCCCTCTGCACCTTACCTTGTTCAGACCCCGCAGCCCCACTTCTTCTTATTCCCCCCGGCGCCGGGCCTCCGATATTGCAGCTGCCTGAAGTAAGACCTTCTCCTGGAGACCAGAACCCTGCCACACGCTGCCGTGGAGGAGCTTCTCATTCACAGCAGCAGCAGCAGCTACCCTGCACTCCTCCGCTACTAAAACAGGAAGTGCCGGCACAGGTAGGGCTGCACACGCAGCACACTACAACCAGCAGCCAGGGAAAGCTCAACACAGGACCTGCTCGCATCTGCACACAAGATTCTCATTGAGCAGCACTACAGAGTCACTCTCTAGCTTTCCAGCACCTTGCTATAACACCAGCACTAGTACTGTACCTGCTACCTTCCACAAACTGCCCTCTTTGGACTGTGCAACTGAAGTGAATGCACTCATACCCCCCCTCCCCCATTAGCATAATTGTGGACATGCTTTCAGTATAATACCCCCCTTCACCTACTCCTCAACACTCCCAAGTTGGCAGACTATATCAATTTTTTGTTTCTTCCACAGTCCGCCCTTTTTCCTCTGTTTGTGACTTCAGTGACCCTCTCCCTAACTGAGAAGACCTTGCCATTACAATACTTCTCCACAAGATGTCGCCAGAGCTCCTTTGTTATTGTGTGAACATTACCTTCAGCATGCTTTGCTAGCTGCTCAAGTTTCTACAAGTACTTCTAACCTTTCTTTCACACGTTCAATTTTAAAATGGTGAAAATTGGTAAAGACAAACCTACTGATTCTGGCGCTATATCTAAACTTCCGATATTACAAGCAGACATGCAAAAATTTCTTAAGAAAAAGAACTCGCAATCTCCACTTCAGACAGCCAGAACTGCAATAGAAGAAACCAGTACTGTCAGGGACACTTCCATGGATTCTGATGATGACGGCTCCCCGCTAGATAAAAATTCCTCTGTCATTACCAAGGCATTTTTTCGCAAAACACTACAGCAGGCCTTAGCGCCGCTACACACGGAGATGACCGAAATTCGTGCGGAGCTTAGGACCATGAACTCACGAGTGGAAACACTCGAACATACACAATCGGGTGTCGTTAAGACCACAAAACTCCTGGCGCACAAAATTGACACACAGACTGAGCACTTGAACAAGACATATCTGTTACTAGAAGACCTTGAGAACAGAAACAGACGCAGAAATGTCCGTATACGCGGTCTTGCAGAAAAGCACACACCAGACTCCCTACAGGCGGTAACCACTTCTATCTTTAAATCTCTGCTTGGGGAGGACTCTGTTACAGAAATGCATATCGAGCGAGTACACCGAGCCATACGCCCCAAACCAGATCCAGACGATTCCCCGAGAGATGTTATCTGCGCTCTCCTTTCCTCAGCTCACGCCACGGCCATACTTAAAGCTGCGCGGACACAGAAAGAGCTGTTGTATGAAGGAGACCATCTACAGTTCTTTCAAGACTTGGCTCCATCTACTCTCCAAAAGAGGCGCACTATGAGACCGTTGTTAGAAGCATTGAAATCTCATGGCCTTCAATATTCTTGGTTGTTTCCGTTTGGCCTCTCGGTGCTTAAGAACGGGAAGAGGATTAATATATACACGCCGAGAGACTTAGACGACGCTTGGTCAGCACTAGGAATTGATCCTGTAGAAGTTCCCTCCTGGTTACCCATGGGAGATGATCCAACGTCTACATCAGTGGCACGTAGACTGGAGATGCCACGCACCACAGGACGTCTCAAATCACCAAAAACGAGAAGGGCGACTAACCGATCAGTGGACTTAGATGAGTAGTACCCATTAGTTCGCTTCTCCGCTTCTGATACCTCTTTCTTCATTGGATCTTGTGTGGTGCCTGCCTACCGGCAAAGCCAGCTGGCCGTTTATTGTTGAGTTCTTAAACCTACATCTTACATGTTTACGACCCATAAGGTACGTGGCCTGAAATGTTAGTATGATAATTAGCGTTCAACTTAAAATTGAGGCCGCTACGCCCTATCTCCTAAACCATAACCTTGTTAGCCTCTGGCTTTTCCGGGTGGGCAGGCCCACACGCGACAGTGATAGTTTACTCCGTGGACTATCCCTCCCTGTTATAGCACCAGTTCTTATTTGTTCATGTACTGCGTGATTGCTCATAGCATTGTTTAGAATTGTTTTTCTTTGCCTGCCTGCTTAACTTGTTATATGTCAATAGCTTGACCGTTCTTCTCTTGAACCATTGTTTGCATATGTTATAGATGGTTAGAATGTTACTTGTATTGATGTTTGCCTTCACACAACTTCAACTTTTATTACGACAGTCTCAGTTCCAAGTTTCTAGGAACTACCATTGTTAGCGAGCCTACTCTCAGTAGTTGTTTTAGTGCACATATACACACCTGTGCACTGTCAACGTCCATCTGGACGTTCCCTCATTTTCCCCCCCTCTCCTGCCTTATCTACCCCTTTAGCCCTTGATCCTCTGATTCGCTGGACTCCAACTTAGTCACTCTATTATCTATTTCTCAACTTAAGCGCTATGGCTCCAGGCACCCCGTCAGCGCCCTCAACATTTGTGTGTACGACTTTCAATGTGAAAGGGCTCAACTCCCCTAACAAGAGGCACCACATTTTCCTGCTTCTCCAAAAACTCAAGTCTAATGTGGTGTTTCTACAGGAAACACACTTTAAAGACACCAAAATACCCAAGCTCCCCTCTAAGGAGTATCAAACCAGTTTTCATAGCACTAACCCACTTGCCGCCTCTAGAGGTGTCTCCATTCTCATTAGCTCCAAGCTACCATGTCTTAACGCAGCAATGGTCCGCCTCGGAGGGACGGGCGCTTTTCATCAAAGGCACCATTGCAAATAAGCCTTACACTCTGGCGAACATTTATGCCCCCAACACACGCCAGATCAGCTGCTTGATAGATACGCTACAGACCTTGCAACTCTTCAGGGAAGGGCCCTTGATATTTGGAGGAGACCTAAATGTGTCAATTAACCATGCCTTAGACTCGTCTTCCACGGCAACACTATTTTCCCAAAGAGCATTGAGTGCGCTTGTCAAGGCCTTACAGAGCCTGGACCTGCTTGATGTGTGGAGGACACAACATCCCACAGTCAAAGATTTCACATTCTACTCTCAGACGGCATTATCATACCACAGAATTGACTACCTCTTTGCTTCAAGTGACCTGCTCCCCTTGATCAAATCCTCCGAGATTGGTTCAATAACGATCTCAGATCACGCACCGGTCACTATGGTACTGGAGCTCAGTCATGTACCCGGAGGGTCGTACTTCTGGAGACTTAATGAATCTATCTTAGGATCAGAAGAAGAAGTCGAGACCTTAACAGCCAAACTGAAGGAATATTTCCAGATCAACGCTACTCCCGATATTACCTCTCCAATCTTGTGGGAAGCACATAAAGTATATATCAGGTGCATCTTAATAGCCACAGCGTCTAGAATTAAAAAAGCAAAACAGAAAGTGCTGGACGATCTGTTGAAGCGCATTGCTTCACTGGAAAGAATTCACAAAAAGACCCAAGCCGACGCGACCCTTTCTGAATTATCGGGCTTAAGGAAACAACTCATGGACACATTGAACTCCAGATCAGCCAAGCTCCACCTGAGTTATAGGAAACTTCTGTACGCACATGGAAACAAGGGAGGCCGGCTAATGTCTGCCCTAATCCATAAAGCCAAAGCTCGATCCTATATAGAAGGCATCAAAATGGAGGATGGCTCGATGACGGAGAACACCAAAGATATCGCTGCGGAGTTCGGGAAATTTTACATCAGCCTGTACAACCTACGCGACGGTGACTCCCCTGAATTTCGTCTGGCCAAACCAAATCTGATTCACGAGTTTTTGGCCCGTCTCTCCCTCCCCAAGATCTCTGCAGATCAAGCCCAGGAAATTTTGCAACCTTTCACTCTGAAAGAAATACTCTCCACCATCAACAGCTTTCCACCTGGGAAAAGTCCGGGACCAGACGGATTTCCCTTACTATACTACAAGACGTTTCAGCAGGTTTTGGCGCCACGGCTTCTAGATGTGTGTAATGACCTACTACGAGGCGGCAAACTACCCACACAAACACAAGAAGCGCATATTACCCTAATTCCCAAGGAGGGTAAGGACCCTACCTCTTGTGCGAGTTATAGGCCAAGATCCTTGCTCAACTTGTACTTAAAGATCTGGGCGAAATTGCTGGCGACCAGAATGAAGAACCTGATACCCGAGCTGCTTAACCCCGAACAATCTGGGTTTACTGCGGGGAGAGAAGGGAGAGATAACACGGCTCATTTCCTTCCCCTGATACAACGTGCCCAGTCCACCTGTACCCCGCTTATACTCCTGAGTGGATGCTGAGAAAGCGTTTGATAGGGTGGACTGGGACTTCATGAGAGCTGCCCTCCTGAAATTTGGATTTCCTGACGAGTTTGTAGGAGCTATATTTTCCCTATATGACTCCCCCCCTTCTCCATTACTAACGGAACCCGACAGGGCTGTCCGCTCTCCCCTACCCTTTTTATTCTCACGTTGTAGACATTTCTACAGACGGTTCGTCAGGATGAGAGGATCCATGGAATGCAGATTGGTGATGTCACCACCGCTTCCACAGCATTCGCAGATGACGTGCTGTTCGTCCTGACCAACCCGAAGACTGCTCTCCCAGCGATCACAGACCACCTCCTACACTTTGGTAAAGTGTCCAGATACAAGGCGAACTTGGGGAAATCGGAGGTTCTCAGCATCACCCTTTCGGATGACGAAATTAAGTCCCTCAAGACCTCCTCCCCATATCAATGGGCGAACACGTCGCTGAAATACCTTGGTGTTCATTTGACTCGTCGGGTGGAGGATCTGTACGCGAAAAATTTTCTCCCCTTGCTAGGCCAACTGAGGAAGGATCTGGACTCATATAGACATCTACCGCTTTCCTGGTTCGGAAGAAAGAACCTTCTTCAAACATACTTGCTCCCCAAGATCATCTATATGATATCGATGCTTCCGATATATCTGCCTCAGTCCTTCTTCGCAACGTTACGATCCATATTCTCCCGATTCATCTGGAAACAGAAACCACCCAGGATTCCCTGGACGCTATTGACCCGTCATAGAAGTCAAGGAGGAATCGGCCTCCCAGATGTGAAAACTTATTACAAAGTGATCCAGCTCCACTGGTGGGCCCACCTAACCTTCCCATTGAATACGTCTACCTTCAGGCCCTCCTTCACTGAACTTCAACACTTGTGGCTCCCTCCTAAAACCTCTAGATCCTTGGTTTCCCGCAACCCCCTGCTACAGGGCGCACTTGAAGTGTGGAGAGAACAGAGGCAGAGACTGGCACCACACCCCTCTCCGCTGATGCCTGCTGGCCTCATCCCCACCTCACTTCAGCCCGGGTCGATTCTATATGAAGACCTCTGGTCGAAATTGAGCGCCACCTCTCTCAGAGATATCTCGGTGGGCTCTTCCTTCTTGCCTATTGAGGAGATTGTAGCTTCCTTCTCGTCTAAAGGGATCTCCTTCCTACACGAACGCCACCTACGCCACTTTCTCGACAAATTCAGCGCCTCCAACACTTTAAGGACGGAGTTGTCTCAATTTGAAAAGACGCTACTGTCTGAAACGAAGCTCCCACGTAAAACCTCGGTCCTGCTGAAAAGATTCATAGCACCTCTGAAAGCGTACAAACCAGCTTTCCTATATAGCTGGGAAAAGGAGCTGAACCTTACACTGTCAGATGACGATGTGTCTAACATTTTGAAATCTTCTCAGGGATTTTCGAGCTGCATAAGAATGAGAGTCCCACTATAAACTCCTATCCAGATGGTACAGGACCCCATACTGGCTCCACCATAGAGGCCTCTCAGAAAATGATGTCTGCTGGAGGTGTTCAGCACAATCAGGAACTTATCTTCACATATGGTGGACGTGCCCACTCATAGTCCCATTCTGGGAAGCAGTAAGGGACCGTATCCAGACCATCACTTCGAAACCTCTCCACCTTACCCCTGAAGTTGTGTTCCTGGCCCTACCAAACGACACTTACTGCCCCAGCAAAGATGAGTTAATCACTCAACTACTAGCAGCGGCCAAGCTTCTCATCCCGTTCTACTGGCGCCAACAGACAGCCCCTCCGCTCTCACTTTAGGAATCGAAAGTCCAGGAACTTGCACACTTCGAGGAATTGGTCGCCTGGTCAGACAGACGAATTGAGAGGTTCAATAAAATCTGGGCGCCATGGCTGAAGACATGACTGACTCTTCCTCCTGACCTGCTAGCTCTGGCGAAACCTCGGACTCCCCTAGACTACCTGAGCTACACAACACCTACTCTCTATACCGCTTAAGCCTTAGTGACCTGTTGAGTTTAGCTACACCCTTCCCCCTTTACTGATCCCCACTTCCCTCCCCTCCTTCCCCACCTATCAGGTACATTACCTGCCCTTTGTCACGTATCTGCCCAACCTAATGAACACTATACTGCCACAGCAGGTGAAGAGTTAGAAGCGGCTCACATGTTACACATCACTCTGTTTGGTTGGGTGGTTGCTTCATTATTTTGTTATTGTGTTAATATGATTACTGTTGCTTATAGCCTACAATGGCTTTTGATTTGCTGTACCCTTTCCCTTCTCTTTTTTCTGTATCCCCACAAAGTTTTGAAAATCAATAAAACTTGTTGAATTAAAAAAAAAAAGAAAAAAAAAAAAGATGGGACACTAGGGACTACTTTGTATAGGAAGGAGACCGCGACTAATTCTCTGTTACAGTGGAACAGCCATCATCCGCTTCCGCTGAAACGCAGTATTCCGAAGGGGCAGTTCCTTCGCCTTAGAAGGAGTTGCTCCTCGGAAGAATCGTATGAAATTGAAAGTCAAAAGCTACTCGAAAGGTTTGAAATAAGAGCATATCCCAGATCCCTTCTGGAAGAGGCACGTAATTTGGCTAGGGCCACCCTGAGACAGACATTATTGATACCAAAACCCCATAATGAGGAATCACAGATAATACGAATGATTGGCACCTTTGATAAACACGCAAAGGAAGTGTCAGGGATTTTTGAAACTTTCTGGGACATTCTCAAACAAGATCAGGAAATTAAAGATCTGATCCCAGATCGACCCGCAATTACCTATAGGAGAGGCCAGAATATCGGGGATTTGGTCACACAAAGCCATCTGAACCCGAACCCTATACAAGGTTCCTGGCTGGGGAGGTCTAGCCTACATGGCACCTTCAAGTGCCGCAATCGCAGAGCGTGTGGGTACATCAAAAAGGGTATAGAAATCTGAGCACACGCTGCCAATAAGTACTTCAGAATAAAGGATTTCATCAATTGTCGTACAGAGGGGGTGATTTATGTCACCATGTGTTCCTGCCCCATGAATTATGTGGGGAAGACCAAACGCGAATTTCGCAGGAGGGTGTTGGAACACGTTGGTGACATTGTCAACAGAAGGGAAACACCAGTGGCGAACCATGTTTGGTTGGCACATGGAGGGGACCCGTTTGCTATAAAATTTCAGGGCATTGAAAAAGTGCCCAGGTCAATTAGGAGAGGGGACTGGGACAATTTGATATTGCGGAATGAGGCCCAGTGGATATTTCGGTGCAAATCCGTAAAACCACTGGGCCTGAATGATTCGAACTCGTTCCTACCCTTCTTATGAGACTAAGGTCCTTTTGGGTTTTGAAAACAGCAAGAATTCACATGATTGGGTACTGATGTGGCCTGGATCTGTGTTGTATAATAATATGGAGTCCCTTGTTTAGTGTAAAACCTTTGTGTATGTAGCATAATTGACAGCAAGAACCCATAATACCTATGTGGATGCGACAGCAAGAATCTATAATACTGGGATCCAGTGGTGGCATGGATCAAAGTAGAACCTCCACAACAGAGTTATGGGAGTGGGAATTTTGAACGTGCTGGTTGGTCCAGAATGATCTAAGTAGAGGGAGAGAGTGACGGGTGAAATTGGTGGGAGAGGTGAATTAGGGAGAAATCTCCCCCCCCCCTTTTCTTCTTTTTCCCCCCTGTAGTAAGGGTCAACTATAGCAATGCACGCATGTGTAGCAATCTTATTCCACTGTACATATGCTATATGTGGCCATGGGTGTCTGTAGAGGGGGACCATGTATGGGGGAACTATATTTAGGAACATACTCCCATGTAAATATCACCTGCTACCCACTCAGCAGAAACGGCAAGCATAAGGTTAAATCACTCTGGTAGAGGGAGGCTCCCTTTATGAAAGTTTATTGATGTATTTTTGATGTACAGAAAAGAAAGAAAATGTAACCCATGAATATACATAAAATACCATACCTATATAGAGGATGCCGGACCGTAGGCTCTTTAGATAACCGTGGATCCCTGCACAGTGGGGTTTGAATTGCCCATGATCTAAGATAAACCTTGCCCATGGACCTGCGTGACATGGATGCGGGGGTTAATTAGTTGAGGTATCTATGGATGGGCTCCCTCTGCGCAGGGGACTCCAATCCAGTTGTGAAAGAGAGGGGTTAAATAGCATGTTATCTCATCTTTTCCTTATCTCATCTTATCCTATTCTTATCTTATCCGTATCTGGCATCTAATCTCGCATTGACATATGGGCTGAATGGGACATAACAGAGAGATCTTAGGTCATCTGGTATAAAGCATCATCCAGGGTTGTATATATGGGATTTATCGCTGTACACATGCGGACCTCTGCAGTTTATGCTGTTTTTGAAATATCGCCAACTCCGATACATACTTACCTAGTGAAGGTAAACCGTCTTGAATGTGTATTCAGCCGTATCTTAACCCAGTATGCAATGCGCACAGACAGAATTGGAATCACTCAGGGCATAGCCCCACCCCCAGTGGGCAGGTCTCTGAACAGCAGTTGATTGGCCGGGGTGGTGAACGGGGCGGGCCTGAAAGAGTGACGAGGGAGCGGGGAAGGCCTATTTAAACCCTGCTCAGGCAACGCTCAGTGTCAAGCCTACATGTGTACCGGGGTCTACCATCAAGGCCCCGGGAAGTGCAGTTTTCACTGCAAATCATCTTGTATCTAGCGAATATATCGTCCTCCTGACGATCCTTAATGGTGAAACGCGTTGAGAATAGGTTAACTCTTTGACAATCATAGGAGGGCATGGCAGATTGATTTTATGTATTAGACTAATGTGGGTTATTGTAGTGGACTGACGTGGGGGAGCATACAGCACCGGACCTCCCATGAGGCGACCTGAAGCGACCGTTTCAGGCGGCGCTATACCAGGGCCCCCGGGGAGGGTGGCATTTTTGCTTACCTAAGCCAGGCAGAGAGCAGGTCCTCTCCGTGCCTGCTCTCTTCCTGCTAACGCCGCTCCGCAACGCCCCCTTCGCTCCCCCCCCCCCCCCCTCCTTCAGTATTGACCTGTATGCTAGGGATTAACAATCTACAGTCCCGAGTAGATAGAGGTATTTTTTATGCTTTTATGTCACTGGGTAGGAATTCACATTGAGTTGGGTGTGTCTGGGATCTCCAGGTATATATTCATACACACACAGGTGGGTGGTAAACGCTTAGTTGCTTTTAGTATTTATGAAATAAAGGTTATGTTTTAATTGGACCCAAGGGCAATATAGTGCATCTTGAAAAGAGGGGGCTCCCTTATACCCTGTGATACTAGGATGAGAGAATTCCCAACAGGAGGGAGTGGTCAACTGTGTCAAAGGAAGAAGAGAGGTCAAGGAGAAGGAGGACAGAGTAATGGCGCTTGGCTTTGACGGTTAGAAGGTCATTAGTGACTTTTGTTAGGGCAGTTTCAGTGGAGTGCCGGGGTCTGAAGCCTGACTGAAGTCTGTCAAAGATTAGGTTGGACGAGAGATAGGAGGAGAGTTCTGAGAGGCGAACAGGAGCAGTGAGATGGGATGATAGTTGGCTGGACACAGGGGTGAACCTGCCCCTTTCGCTGCCCGAGGCGAAGTGCAGAAAGAAGGGGGCGGAGCGGCGGCGTGGCTTAGCGGAGGGGGCATGGCTTAGTGGAGGGGCGTGGCTTAGTGGAGGGGCGTGGCTTAGCGCAGTTCGTGGCAGAGAGCAGGCCCGGAAACTGCCTGCGCTCTGCCTGAGCGTGCGGGGAGGCTGCTGGAGCAACGCTGCTCCAGTGGCCTCCCCAAACCACCGCTCCGTGCTAAGCCAGTCCAGGACAGCTTGTCCTGGACTGGCTTAGGTTAGCAAAAATGCCGCCCTCCCTGAGGCCCTGGCATAGCGCTTCAGGTCGCCTCATGGGAGGTGCGGCGCTGGCTGGAGAGGACGGGTCGAGGGACGATTTCTTGAGTATAGGTGTGACTGTGGCGTGTTTGAAGGCGGAGGGGAAGGATCCATTGGTTAGGGATAGATTGAAGAGATGGGTTAGGGCTGGAGTAATGACTTCAGTGAGTTTGGGGATGAGATGTGACTGTATCGGGTCAAGTGCCCAGGAGGTGAGGTGGAATTTAGAGATTAGGGAGGAGAGTTTTTCGTCAGTGATGGTGGAGAAACAGGTCAGGGATGATGAGCAGTGAGCAGTTGGGTTGTCGGAGGAGTAGATTTTAGCTTTGAAGTAAGAGGCGAAGTTGTCAGCTGAGATAAGTGACGTTGGAGGGGGCACAGGAGGACGGAGGAGGGAGTTGAAGGTGGTTTATAGTATTCAGATGTAGCACAATATTAACCCCTTAACGACCCATGACGTACTATTACTTCATGGTCGCTAGGTACTTCGCGCACCATGAAGTAATACTACGTCATGGTTATAAACAGTCTAGTGTCTCAAGACACGGAGACTGTAAGAAAGTTGCTGCTGTCCATGACAGCTGACAACTTTCTTCATGTGAATCGGGCGGTTTAACCCCCGCCACGTAGATCGCTGTAATTGACCGATTGTTTCACATCGGCGAATTACAGCTTGCCGGCGCAGATCTAATGATCTGTGCTGACAGATAAAAGTGAAAGTGATTGGTGCTATACGTAGCGCCAATCCCTGTCGAGTGTTTGGGGGGGCGTACAGTTGTGCCACCCCCTCCAAATGTTGCAGTTGGTCACTCTGCCTGCATCATGGTGCCTTAATGCCCACAAATGAACAGAAGAAAGAAAATAGATCCTTGTTGTGCCGTTAGTACCACATGGAGAATGGGCGCAATTTGGATTTTGATTTTTGTATTAAAATATAAATTTCGTTAATATAGAATATATTTGCCTATATATTAATGTGATTGTTCATAAAATTTTATTAAGGGGATGGTTTAGATTGTGTGCAGATAGGCCTGTGTTCAGACAGGCCCGTTTTTTTTGGGTGTGTGACTTTTTGATATATATGAATATAGTTATACCCTTTTGCTCCCAGTTCTGCCCTCTCTGTCCCCTTATTTCTACTATATATACCAAAGGAGACTCTTAATGGAATAAAAATTTTGAATTAATTTTTTTTGGGACCTTTGTTCCTTTTTTTTGTGAGAGCTTCTATGACAGATCCCCTATTTCTCCATGTGGTTCTAACATGACAGATGTGTCAGATAGTGGTAGGGGGGGGTTCCATTGTGGTATGGATCTATGGTATAGACATTGGTGGGGCATTAGTTAGGTGTGCACCAGTCCAGGTGATTCCTGCAGACACATTGAAGTTTTCTTATATGCTGGAGCAATAAGCAGTAGCTGAGCAGGACATGTTACATCCTTTGCTACATCATATGGTGGTTATAACCATGGTTTGATGCACTATATTGTATATGTTATGTATGTTCATATTTCTACCCTGTTTCATGTGATTTTAATGAAAATGTATGTTGTATATAGGATTTGGTGATTATAAGAAACTAATGATTGGCCCTCTTTTACAAGGGCGGGGATTGGTGGCTTCTTATATAAATTACACTGGAATAGATGTGTTTATTTGCACTTGAGAAAGGTCCCAGTGTGGACCGATACGTGGTGTACTGCTTTTTCCAATAAAAGGACATTTTCTATCCATACAAGTATATGTAGATAGATTATTATAGTTCAATTTTAGGTAGAGGGAGGGAATTTTTCTTTTTTTTAGCACAAGAATTTTTCTTTTTTGCCGCCACAAAGCACTAAACAGTAACGTATATTTGTTACTGACATCTGTGCTTAGTTTTTTGGTGCAGTTGTTTTGCTCTCATAGTAGATAGTCATTTACTATCTAGCTCAATTTTAGCTAGAAGACATTTTTTTTTTTTGTTGCACAAGCATTTTTTTTTCTTATATAAAATACATGTGTTAAAGCACAACACACACCCCACACTTTGAACTAACAAAGTTTGAAGAAATAAAATGTTATATTCTCAAGTAAAACACCACAAACACAAAAATGTCCCAACAGTCCCAATCCTCCCAAACAAGGTTTTCAGTAGAAAAGGCGTACGCCATATTGGAGTCTGCCACTGATACCGCCAGTGAGGGAGAAGAGGAAAATGCCACATTCCTTTATTTTCCCTCTTCTTCTTCCTCCTCCAGTGATGAGCAACCCCAAAGGAGGCGCCCCAGAACCATTGCTGAGTTAGTTGCCCACCTGTAGAGCCCATGTGGACCCCACCCCCAGAAAATTTTGAACCTCAGCTTCCTGATTTTGTGGCCCAGTCAGGAATACAAATTGAGACTGAGGGCTTCAGAGAAAATGTTTTTTCAAAATCTTTTTCTCTGATGAATTTGTAGATTTTATGGTGGCTCAAACTAATCTGTACGCCGAACAATTCATAGAAGAAAACGCCACCTCTTCCTATGCCAGGCCCGAGAACTGGACTCCAGTAAAAGCAGCAGAAATGAAGATTTTCTGGGATCTTATTCTGCATATGGGCATAGTGAAAAAAAAAACTACAATTTGTCAGTATTGGAGTACAGATGTTGTCTTGTACAACACTCCAATCTATCGAATGGCTATGTCCAAGAAGCGGTTTGAAAGCATCCTAAAATTCATACATTACAACGATAAATCCCAGTGCCCGCCCCAAGATGCCCCACATTTTGACCGCTTATACAAAGTTAGGCCAGTCATTGAACACTTTAGCGCTAAATTTGCAGAGTCCTACATTCCTGATCAGAACATTGCAATTGATGAGTCTCTGATCAGTTTCAAAGGGAGGCTAAAATTACGCCAATACTTGCCCAGTAAGCGGGCACGGTATGGCATTAAAATGTACAAGCTGTGTGAGAGCAGCTCAGGGTACACTTATAAATTTAGGGTGTATGAAGGAAGGGACACAAGGATTGAGCCCCCAGACTCAGAAATCAAAGAGGCCTCCCTAGGGCACATATTGAGCAGCGCCTCAGAAAGGGTGAGAGTAGTGCCGTCTGCAATGAAAATATGCTGCTGGTCAAGTATAGGGACAAGAGGGATGTCCTTGTACTGACCACATTACATGGCAGCGGCAGCACCTCTGTCCCTGTGCGTGTCACCAGTACCACTGTCTCCAAGCCAGACTGCATCCTGGCATACAATAGGTCCATGGGAGGGGTTGATCTGATCAAGTCCTAAAGCCCTAAAGTGCCATGAGAAAAACAAGAGTGTGGTACAAAAAGCTGGTGGTGCACATGGTTCAGATGGCATTGTATAACCCGTACGTGCTATCACGATGTGCAGGCCACACAGGAACTTTTCTTGAGTTTCAGGAGGGAATTATCAAGACCCTGAAATTTGGGGACCTAGAAGTGCCAGGCCCCAGTACTACTGAAACTCATGGTTCCCGTATTGTACCAGGGCAACATTTTCCCAGTGAAGTCCCCCAAACTGCAAAAAAAGGGAGAAGCCAAAAAAGATGCAGTGTGTCACAAAAGAGGAATAAGGAGACACACCACTTATCAGTGTGACACCTGCCCTGATAAACCTGGCCTGTGCATGAAGGAGTGATTTAGATTGTAACACACTTCCATGGAATATTAATTTTAGAATTTATTTTCCATGGAATATTGCCTCCTTATAACATCACGTACTCTGCACACATTTACTTTCATCCGATTATGCGGTAATTTCTGGAAAATAAATTGTCATACAAGTTGCATCCAAATGATTGCTATACTTCTTGATAAAATTTTTAAGGGGTGTAATTTAACACTAACGTCACTGAAGTCAATGGGTCTAGTTTTCAAAATGGGTTCACATTTTTGGGGGCTTTCCACATGTGGGGCATTTCTGTAGTTGGGAGAAAATGCTTGACAATTTGTGGGGTACATTTTCTTTCTTAACCCATTGTGGAAATGCAAAATTTGGGGCTAAAGCAACATTTTCTAGTAAAAAATGTTGCTTTCCCCTTTGCTGGGCCAATTCTGCTACACTCCTGTAGGGTCCACGTGATCATTATACCCCTTGATAAATTCCTTGAGGGGTCTAGTTTCCAAAATGGGGTGACATTTTGGGGTTTTCCACTGTTTTGGCACCTTGGGGGCTTTGCAAACGGGACATGGTGCCTGAAAAGTATTCTAGCAAAATCTGGCCAACAAAATCCAATTAGCACTCCACTGGTTCTGAGAGTGACCATGTACATTAGGATACCAGCACATATGGGGTATTGTCGTGTTCGGGAGAAATTGCGCAAGAAAATGTGGGGTGCAATTTTTCCTTTATCCCCTTGTGAAGACGAAAAATTTGGGGCTACAGTGACATTTTATTATTAAAAAAAAAAGTAATTTTTCATTTTCACATCTCAATGGTAAAAAAAACTGTGAAACACCTTTAGGGTCCAACTGCTCACTATACCCCATGATAAATTCCTTGAGGTATCTAGTTTCCAAAATGGGGTCATTTGGGGGGAGTTTCTACTGTTCTGGCACTTCAAGGGCTCTCCAAATGCAACATGGTGCCTGAAACAGATTCCAGCTAAATTTGCCCTCCAAAATCCCAATAGCGCTGCTTCTGCTCTGGACCTTACAGCGTGCCCGTAGATCATATTACATCCACATATGGGGCATTTCTGTAGTTGGTAGAAAATGCATAACAAAATGTGGGGTGCATTTCCTCTTTTAACCCTTAGTAAATGTGTAAATTCTAGGGCTAAATGAATATATTATATGGCAGCGCACGGATTTTAACTTCTGAAGGCGGCCAGCCAAGTTGTTTATGCACCTGAGGAAGGGCGATTAGCCCGAAACGCGTTGTGCTTGTTCACTTTAATTAAAGCTTTGGAAGACCTCTGAGCTGACTACTGGTTTTGTGCGCACTTATCCCCATACCTCCACACCTATCTGGGCCCAAACCCTGAGGGACATTTTGCTATTTCTGTTGTGTACCTTGGTCCACAAGAGAGGAGTCAGTTGCTGCCATTACGGTCCCATTTTGGATGATTTTGTTACTGTGACACCATATAACGTGAGAAGGTAAGAGGCCATTATTTGGTCTTTATCACTTTTTCACGTTCAAATCTACTACACTATCATTGGCGCTCGGTGTTTCTCCTTTTTTGTTTTTTATGTAGGGTCACAAGGCAGAGTATATGCAGTCCTACTGTTTCTGTTATCCAACAACCCTAGATTCCTCTGGAATACCCGTGTGGAATGTGCAGGCAATTGACTTCTGGACACAAGGTTGGAGTAAACCAGGTAACAGTTCTTTACTGAAGGATTGTGCATAAAACAACTGTAATCCAGACATAGTATGTGCAGAGGAAAAGTCACTTCAGATGTAAGCACATTCAATGGTACACAAGTGGAAGATACGTGCAATAGTCTGTTCACACTCTCCCATAAAAATCCCACATTATGCAGTAAAGGCTTCTGGGAAAGTCGGTCATAATGTTTAGGGTGCTTCCTATAGAGGGCAGCATAACAGAGGTAACTGATGTAAGCCTTCACTGACAGAAATTGAGAATGAGGTCATAAAAGGAAGGCTTGGCCACATCCAAAATCTTCTAACATTGTGCTGTCTTTCTTGAAGTTTTCACTGTCAGGAACCTAAGATAGATAAAACACGACGGTTAGGGATGGCCATCTGAAAACCCTGGGGAACAAAAAAATATTAATCGTTGCAAAATAAACACAATTCATGAGTTCATAACCCACTTGTTGCTGACCACTTCCTTTAATATACCTTTGGACAGCATGGTCTGGATGTCCTTTGTTACCCCTTTGAAGATTTAGCACGCTCTAGGTCATCAAAGGCCAAATTTGTTCCTTGTAGATTAAGGCTCTGTTCCTACGTAAACACGTGTCAGAATGAGTGCTGTAAAACAAAATCCCATTGACTTCAATGGGTTCCATCTTGCGCGCACGCACTACACACTGAAATCAATGGGTTAAAAAGCTTTCCATTGATTTCCATGTATAGCGCGCGTAAGATGGCACCCATTGAAGTCAATGGGATTTTGTTTTACAGCGCTGACTCTGACGTGTTCACGTGTCAGAATGAGCAGCACGTTACTCCGGGGGAACGGAGCATTAAAGCGTATAAACCTCTTCAGGTGTTTTAAATAATTGAATGTTGTCTGGTTTGCAAGGAGGAGTTCCCACAGCTTCACAAAAAATGAGGTTGCTTTCTCAATGTCCTTCACAAACTCCAAGGAATCGTGTGATGTCCTCAACCTCTTGCTGCCAGGCTTTGCTGTAAATAATTAGAAAAACGTATTAGAACTGGATGATCTAAAGAATGGCGATGATACATACCTGCTTGCTTCATTCGCTAACTCTTCATTCTGTTTCTGAATTAACTATGGCATCCACCACTTCTCTATCTTCCTGCTCTTCTGTAGGATCCTCAGGGATTGTTTTGGGGGGGGGGGGGGATGTATGACTTTTTGATCACTTTTTGTAGCACCTATTTGTAAAACAAAATGTGCAAAAACCTTTATTTCTGGCATTATTTTCCTGATGTTCACCATACAGGTTAAATATTGTTTCAATTTTATTGTACAGGTTGTTACAGATGTGGTGATACCAAATGCATTGAAGTTCAGCTGAGGGTTAAGAAGCAGGGTGTTAGCTGTCAGACACAACTAACACCTGCTCCTGATGCCGCCCGCGGCATTCAGGGTCTCTGAAAAACCCCTAAGATGCTGCGATCTATACTGATTGTGGCAACTTAAGGGTTAAACAGCAGGGATCGGTGTTATCACCGTCCCCGCTGTTAGAGCAAGAGCCTGGCTGTCAGATACAGCCAGGCTCCCATGGTGATCACACAGGCTCTGCTTCTGAGACACAGCAATCACCATCACGTACATGCAGACGGGATGCGGTAAGTAACCACATTCTCCCACGTGCCTGAACATGTTAATGCGTGAAAGGGTTAATGGGGGTTGTGATTCTTCTGTTTCATTAGATACTCTGCTGGTTTTCCTCCTCCGGGGGAACTTTGATTGTCTACCTGGTCAGTGCTGGCTGATGTTTCAGTCTCTTCGTGTCTTTAACCCCTTAAGGACCAGGCCATTTTTTGGTTTCACATTTTCGTTTTTCCCTCCTCACATTTCAAGAGCCATAACTTTTTCATTTTTCAGTTCAGAGAGTCACATAATGGCTTATTGTTTGCGGGACAAATTGTACTTTGTAATGGCACCATTCAATATGCTGTGCAATGTACTGGGAAGCTGGAAAAAAATTCAGAATGAGGTGCAATTGGAGAAAAAATGCATTTGCGCCATTTTCTTATGGGTTTAATTTTTACAGCGTTCACTGTTTGGTACAAATGACATGTCACCTGTGTTCTACGTGTCAGTACGAACGCGGTGATACCAAATTTAGGGTGCATTCACACTGAGTAAACGCTAGCTTATTTTGTAAAGTAAAATTACACTTGTAAATTTTGCTATCCCATTGACTTCAATGACATTTTACAGGCGTATTTTTACAGGCGTATTTTTACAGGCGTATTTTTTACAGGCGTATTTTTACACTTGTAAAAAAATGTCATTGAAGTCAATGGGATAGCAAAATTTACAAGTGTAATTTTACTCTACAAAATAAGCTAGCGTTTACTCAGTGTGAATGCACCCTTATATAGTATTTGAAATGTTTTGATACTTTTAAAAAAAATGATAAACTTTGCAAAATAGAAAAAAAAAATTGTGTCATCATGTTCTAACACCTGTAACTTTTTCATATTTCCATGTATGGAGCTGGTTGTGGTGTCTTTTTATGCGGGACAAGATGACGTTTCTATTGATACCATTTGGGGAAAGATCTGATGGTTTGATCACTTTTTATTCAATTTTTTATAAGAGGCAAAGTGTTGAAAAAAACGCTTTTTGGCTGTTTTTATTTTTTTTGCCGCTACATTGTTCGCAGTACGGGATAAATGTTTTAATATTCTAATAGTTCGGGCATTTTGGAGTGCGGGGATACCTAATATGTTTATGTTTAATGTTCTTTAATTACTTTTATAGCTAATCTAGGGAAAGGGGGGTGATTTGAACTTTTATATTTTTTTTATTTTTTTAATACTTTTAAAAACTTTTTTTTTTCTTCTGTTACATTTATGATCAGACTCCTTAGGTACCTTGAAACCTAGGGGGTCTGATCGCTCATACTATTCACTGCAATACTACAGTATTGCAGTGAATAGCAAAATCGCAGCACTTCTATTAGACGATGCCTCTGGCATCGTCTAATAGATCTAGTGCAGAGACAAGCCTGGAAGCCTTCAATAGGCTTCCGGCTGTCATAGCAACCGATCACCGCCCTCATGTGACGTTCAGGAGGGCGGCGATCGGGGAAACATGGCGGCGCCCATGCCGCCTTCGCTGTTTACACGCTGCGGTCGCGTTTGACCGCAGTGTGTAAAGGGTTAACAGCAGCGATCGGCTCGGGCACCGACCGCTGCTGTTATTGGCAGGTCCTGGCTGTATGATACAGCCGGCATCTGCCGTGTATGGAGCGAGCTCAGCGTGTGAGCTCGCTCCATACATCCCCATGCGACCCATGACGTACAGTTACGTCAAGGGTCGCTAAGGGGTTAAGGAAAGCATAAAGCATTAAAATAAACAAAAATACAGCGAGTGTTATTTCCCTTATCACAATAAATTACCTTGAGGTGCTTGGATGAAACTCATTATTATCAGCCTGCATTGCTTGTATCACCAGTTTGTGGCCATGGCAAATGTCCTGGGGGGTCTTTATCCTTAAGCTCCTTTCAACTGTCAAATTAGTGGTTGCCAAATATTTGGCAGAAAAGGCACTTTTCAGATTAGGAGTACTTGGGTAGAGTCAAAGATTCACGCACCCTTCTCACAAGTTGGCTAGATATGTTGGGTAATTTGTGTCGATAAAGAAATATATGTTTTAAGTATAAGAAACACGTGGAACATCACATCACAATTCAATAAAAATAGGTATATTTTGTTACTCTTACTTCTTATGGTAGCACATTATATCATTTGAGACATTATAGATCTCTCTCCATTTGAATCAACGGGGATCTTCCAACATTCTTGAGGAGACTTCATTGATGTTCTTAAGGTTTGGTACCTAAGGATATGGAATAAAGGCAAATGTTAGACTACATATAAAAACTGCAAGATACATTTTTAGGGTTCAATATTAGCCCATAAGTCACCTTTTACTGACAACTTATCTAGAAACATCTTTTTTTGGATGTCCTGAGTCACTTCCATGAAGAATTGGGAAGATTTAAACAGCCTAGGATTTTTCAACGAGAGATTGGTGGATCTCAGTTGGTAGGTCATGAACCTCCGGACATGCTTCAGGTAATTGAAGATTGCTTGGTTTGCAAGGTTTAGGGCACGCAACTCAGAATTGAATGAATTTACTTTCTCGATGTCCTTCACAAACTCTAGATTTACTGAATGTGAGTTCATGTAATAGAGAAATGTTAAAACATTTTCTACCTTGTGATTATAATTTTTTACACCCAATGTGTTCGGAAGATAGGAGGCAACATCCTTCAGCATGGGTTTGTTTAAGGAATGACTGTTATAAAAGCCAGCAGTCTTCATCTTTCTTCTTGCGATGGCCGACCAGTTTGTCTTTGAACTCTGTAATATTAAGGGGGGGGGGAGTATGACAGATTACACTTTGGTCATTTAACTGATGAGAAGACAAAGAGGTTTGTGCCCTTACAGGGTACTTCAGGGGTATATTATATAACGGAGGTGTCAGTGGACATTAGGGCGAATATAAGGGGAGCATTAATGTGAGAGTCAGAGGACACTCTACAGGACAGTAGGGGCTTAAACAGTATGATTCCATATCACCAAAAGGGGACATGGCCACCCTAAAAATTCTCAGGTGAAACAGGTGCTCTGTAAGGCATGGGCATGTCATAGGTGGACTTCTTGCTTGCCAAGAAGTTAACTTGACTTTTTTTTTTTTTTGGCAAGCAAGATTGAAATTTGTCAAGAAGAGATATGTTCACTAACTTATCAACCGGCTGTACAACAGCATATAAATGGTTTACAATTTTCGTGGCGATAGAATCTTTTTAATACCACCTTGAATGTTTCTCCTTATCTCTAGTAATTATATATGTTTTACTTAACATTTTGTGTGCTTTTATGTTGGAATATCTTCTTTCCATCCGGGTTCCTGCAATATCAGATCCTCTCAGTAGATGTCATGCATATGAAATAATTTCCTTACTGACCTGTCAAGGATGGGGACACGAACAAAATAGGAGAGAGTATATTAAATTTCAAACTAGAGATTCTCCTCTGGCTTACTGGAGAGGTAAGAGATTGAGGTCTAGATGTCACACTACATCACTGGAAGGTGAGTAATTCTGAAGATTTATTAATGTATCTCTCCATAAACAGGATTACAGTGTCGTGAAGAAGGCCTCTGGGGAGCAATATCAAGCCCCTATATCTGATGAATGGGGAAGTACTCTGTGCCCAATCATGGAGCCTCCACCCCACTTACTAAAACAGGAGGAAATCAAAGAACAGAAGATCCTAGAACTCACCAACAAAATCATTAAGCAGCTAACTGGAGAGGTGAATGCTGCTGGGAATTCAGGGACATTATACACTAACACGTCTGGATAATGACTGTATCATTTTATCAGGTTCCTATAAAGTGTCAGGATATCACTGTCTATTTCTCCATGGAGGAGTGGGAGTATTTAAAAGGTCACAAAGATATATACAAAGGCATCATTATGGAGGACAGCCAGCTCTTCACATCACCAGGTAATGAACATAAGTAGATACACACAACCTTAATATTTCCAATCAATGAATTCAGTCACTGTATGAGTTTCCTACAATAGGATCAAGTAAGAAAGACAAACAAGGAAGATGTCCAAGTCCTCTTCTTCCACAGGATTCAGAAGAAAGTTACATTGTACCACAGGATAATCGGGTAGATGGGGATGATTTTTCACCAAACATTATATAAGATCTGTAGATAGCTGTGAAAGCCTTGTGTATATATTTCTAGTTCATATGACATAATATCTTCTCACAGTTTTCTATCTCTGGAGACATCTGGTTAAATTAAGGAACAAGTTGGACCACCTCTTTGAGAAGACCACCTCCTTAACCAGACCACATTTTGTTTGATGGATTTTCATGTTTCCATACTAGCCATTTTCTTTGAGAAGAACACTTCTCTAGCAGACCACTTTTTCATGCATTTGGGGGTGGTTATCTCAAAGAGGTTGGTTCCCTTCTCTTGAGACCAACAGAGCTAGATGTGTCTAGATGGTACTTATCTCCCACTACTAAAAGAACCTGAAACATGTCTAACCGAATATACACGAATGTATGAGGTTCTTGGGGTTGTTATTGCATCATTGTAATATTTATATCATATTTGCTTAAAGTAAAGCTTCTGGAAGACCTGTAGCTCTTTGGCTCAGATAAGTACTGCAGTCTTGTGATTCTTGAGCTTTTCTGATCTTCTGGAATGTTCCACATGACTTCTACAACTGTTGATTTTTACATTTACGTGTTTTACATCCATTATATCAGGTTAAAGATCTGAACAATATTACTCCTAAAGTCATAATAGAAAAAGAAGAGACCTATGTATGGGGTGATAAGTGTAAGGAGGACATCCCATTCATCTGGCAAGGCGAGTCTTATTTTTCTGTCTTCAATAATCGTCCCATGAATGCTGTTCCTGTACAGTTTCCCTTCTATTTTTTGCTTTTGGGTCAAGATACCACCCACAGGTGTCGTAGGTCCCTTTATCATTTACTAGAAAAGGATGATGGTAGACACAATGAGACATTTAGATGGTGGCTGTAACACCAAGAGTATATCCAAAGTGAGGACAGAACTCCTAGTCATGGATAAAAAATCACGATACACTTTGTGTTGCCTCCACTCCTACTTTTCCAAAAACTGCAAAACAGACCAGGCATCCTAATATTTTAATTTACTGCCCTTGCTCCAGGGTCTTTGCTAAGATTTGGGGCATGTTATGCCACCAATGCATTGCCGCATTAGTAATTCAGCTTGGATAAAAGGCTTTGTAATGTGTTGCAGAAATTATATATGGAAATGTTAATAAAACAATATATTAAGGTTATATAATTTAAAAAATGTATAAAATTTAGTTTTATTTTTTTGACAGATAACTGTGCTAGGGGGTCCAAAGTACATCTGATATCTTCGGATTTTACAGCAGATGATTGTTGTATTGCACAAGATACATATGAAAAGTATGCTATTATTCCAGATATGTCCTCAGCCCTTTTGCGGAGCAATCTACCATCTGATCCTATTACACAGGTTATATCTTTAACTAACTCATCACAAGTTGTTAACCGACATACAAATCACAGAAGGGTCGTTGAACATCTACGAGCTCACACAGGGAAGAAGCCATATTCATGTTAGGAGTGTGGCAAATGTTTTGCACTGAAGAAGACTGTTGTTGTGCATCAAAGAACTCACACAGGGGAGAAGCCATTCTCATGTGCAGAATGTGGGAAATGTTTTATCCAGAAGTCAAATCTTCTTGAACATCAGAAAACACACCGGGGAGAAGCCATTTTCATGTTCATAATGAGGGAAATGCTTTACTCAGAAAGCAGCTCTTCTTAAACATCAAAGACGTCACACAGAGGAGAGGCCATTTTCATGTTCCGAGTGTGGGAAATGCTATGGTATTAAATCAAATCTTATTGAACACCAGGGAATTCACACAGGGAAAACGCCATTTTCATGTCTAGAATGTGGGAAATGTTTTACTCAGAAATCAAATCTTGTTGACCACCAAAGAACTCACATAGGGGAGAAACCATACTCATGTTCTGAATGTGGGAAATGCTGTTCTCAGAAATCAGACCTGGTTAAACATCAGAGAAGTCACACAGGAGAGAAGCCATATTCATGTCCAGAATGTGGGAAATGTTTTTCAAGGAAATCAACTCTTGTGAAACATCAAAAAATTCACACAGGGGAGAAGCCATGTTCATGTGCCGTATGTAGGAAGGCTTTTAACAAAAAAAAAAAACAGCTCTAATTTCACATCATAGAACTCACACAGGAAAAAAACATTTTCATGTCCAGAATAAGGGAAATGTTTTACCCACAAATCACATCTTAACCAGCAACTAACTCACATGGGGCAAATCCATTTTCATACATAATTGGAAAATTTGTTAGCATAAACACATGAATAAAAGTTTGTTGTCCTTGGGCGATTTCACTTAGGAAACTACTACAAAAATATTTTCAACCATATTTCAAAGCTGAAGTAGCATAGAAAGTATAGAATGATCTCTAGACTGAATTATGATTTTTGTGATACACAATATTTATCAAACTTTACTTGATATTTGGCTAGCCTGCGTCAGACTTCCATAAGCTATTTTAAGGGGTCATGGTGCTTTGGCAAGTGTTGAAAACGTTTTTCCTAGTCAAGCCTTGTCATCAGCCCCTGATACTGTTCGTGCCCAGATGCTTTTTAACAGATGCGGTTCCATTTAAATGGCATAGCCCTCTAAGATTCAAACTATGACCTATGGGACATTTGGATCAATGATGATTTCATCACTGAACCTGTATTATGCATTGTGAGGCACAGCATAATGTTTTTTTTGTTTTCCGCTCTAGTTTGACCCATACACAGTATAAAGGAGCATTGTTGTTAAGCTGAACAAAATATTTTAAGCGGTTTTCTGTAGGTGCAAGCACAAAAGGAGAGGCAGGAATAAACACTTGTCAAAGTGCTACTAACAATAAGAATGTGGGTGGCAAGAGCAACTCTGGTTTTGGTGGCACCACCAGTAGCCGCAGGACTTTTGTACTTCCTGAGAATATTGATACAGTTTTTGATTATTTAGCTGGTTTATCTCAGTCACTGGAAGATATTCTGAGAGTGATGTCATCTTGAGTCAGGCATTTCATTATTCATAAGGGAATATGTGGCCAGGAAACAAAAATATGAGCCCAGTGATCCAGTAGTTCTGCAGCTTAACTTGCACCTCGTCAAGCTGCTGGTGGTGTCAACTGATGGTATGTACTCAACCTCGATGGAGAATATCTAGCTACCATTATTTCCCTAGGAAATCGCCATGTGTCGGGCCTTTCCTTGGATATGTCAGTCTGGGGAACGGTGCACACCAGGGTCGACAAGTGGAGCAGCAATTATGGTCATAAATGTAAAAGAAGAAGAAAAAAAAGTTTTTAAAAGTATAAAAAAAAATTTAAAAATGCAAACGTTCAAATCACCCCCTTTCCCTATATCAGATATAACAGTACATAAATAAAGGTAAACATAAACACATTAGGTATCCGTTCGCTCCAAAATGCCTGAACTATTAAAACGTTTATCCCATACTGTGAACGGCATAACGGCAAAAAAAAAATCGAAAGTCAAATAGCATTTTTCACAACACTTTGCTTCCTATTAAAAATTGAATAAGGAGGGATCACACTATCAGATCTTTCCACAAATATTAAAAAATGTCATCTTGTCCTGCATAAAAAGACACTGCATCCAGCTCCATACATCTAAATATGAAAAAGTTACAGGTGTGTCAACATGGCGACACAAATTTTTTTTCTATTTTGCAAAGTTTTTCATTTTTTAAACGGGATCAAAACACTACAAATACTATATAAATTTAGTATCGCCATGTTCGTACTGACACGCAAAATACAGGTAACACTTCAATATGAAATTGGTGCAAATGCAATCATTCTCTAACTGCACCTCATTCTCAATTATTTTCCAGCTTCCCAGTACAATGCACAGCATATTGAATGGTGCCATTACAAAGTAAAATTTGTCCCGCAAACAATAAGTGACTCTGTAAACTAATAACTGAAAAGGTTATGGCTCTTGAAATGTGAGGAGGGAAAAACGAAAATGCAAAACCGGAAAATGGCCGGGTCCTTAAGGAGTTAAATCCATTTGTACCTTGTTGACATGTATATTTCAATACAATTTGACCAAAATAGGCGTCATCAAAAAGTTATAGATGTATGCATTAAAATATCATAAATCTCAAACAACTGGAGATTATAGAGGTATACATATAATTGTAATATACACATCAACCATCAGGAGGTTATAGATGTGTACATATAGGAATCATATAAACGTTAAACATCTGGCCATAAGTATACATGACATGCCCAGGCTAATCATATAGCCTGCCAAGATGGTGTCATATATAGGTGTATCATATAGGTTAATGTGCCAATAACCTCTTAAGTAGCCACTACACATTATGTGGAGCTCCAATTCCAAAATGGTAATGATAAGAGCTATAGGTTTGTAAACCCAGGGCACTTCCATCTGAAATATATGTGATAATAAGCAGATAGTGTACTGACCTCTAGCAGCCACGTGCTGAAGAAGATGTGTGCGTTGTAATTCAGAGAGAAAAGGGCAAGAGTCCTATTTAAATATTCTTTAAACACCGCCCCTAGTTATTGGCTACATGCCCCTAGTTTACGTGGAGTACGTATTTGTGCACTGCTGGGTTATGCACTACACAGTCCAGTCGTGCATAACTGCGTGTAGCCCTTCTACAATGTATTGGGGCGAGTACTAGCGGTCCTGTGGAGGTCTTTGATGGAAAACAAGCTCCGGTCCTCGTTCTAAGTGAAACAAGTGAATGCGTCTTGCGCATCTGAGAATTTACATGAGATACATCTACAGGTGTTGGTGGGAGAGCCACAGGAGCCAAATGTCTTCTATAATACTTTCTGGGACTAGCAAAGTGGCCAAAAATAGAGGACTACATATCAAGGTTGATGGTTTTAACCCTTTTAACATAATACAGAAGGAATGTAAATATATAGGTCTGTAGGCTGGCTAATGGTTTAATAAAACTTTTTATAAAACGATGATGGAACATAGTATGAAACAATGAATATCTAAAATGAATGAGCCCTGTTGGACAATGAACTTCATAAATAGATATACAAACATAGTTGTAAAAGAAAATATGAGGATGAAATCACTTGTGTGAAATTGAGAATATGTACATAATTACAAGAAATAACTTAAAACTTCATTAAAAAAGTGACCCCGTGTGCTTCATGTGTGGTTAGGGGGTTAAACAAAACTCCAGCGCATAGGACCAAATACGATGTATAGCTATGAGTAGAAGTGTGCGAGAGCGGCACAGCTACATCCTTGGTGTCTATGAAGGGCTGGTTACTATATATAATATAATATATAATGACATTTTAGTATTAAAACTACAACAAACCAGCATACTAATGTCATGAAGAAACATCAAAGCATTTGGCTTTGTCTCATCTATATAGGAGCGATTATTTTTCACATATAAGCCTGCCACATTAGAAACTACTCATAGCAAACATCAAAGGGTGATGATAAATCTGTTAAATGTTGTCAAGGTTTTAAGTCTCTTTAAAACTATTGCTCATGTTATGATTAGCACTTACAAAAGAAAAAAAGCAAAGAGTCAAAGAATAATCAACCAATGCTCAAGGGTTTCGATGACATCAAGTACGACGACAAAGTATAAAAGCTACGGCACCAGTATGAGAAAAGCAGAACATTTCCTAACCATTGACCTGTTCTTAGCAGCCTTCAGCAAAGCAGTGCAAAATCATGTCTGGAGTAAAAGGAGGCCATGGACATGGAAAGCAGGCTCAGCAATGCCAGACCCAGCAATGCCAGACCCAGACCCAGCAATGCCAGACCCAGAGCCAACAATGTCAACAAGGACAACAAGGAGGACATGGAGGACATGGAGGACAAAGTCAGCAGTGCCAGGCCGGACAACAGGGTCAGGGAGGACACCATGGAGGTCACCAAGGACATCATGGACAACACGGTGGTGGACATTAATAGAACTTTACTAGGTAACAAATCATTATATTTGTTTATATGTAATTCTCAAAATCTAAAGATTCCAATATGCATTCTTATGTCCTCCTGTTTGCATCAGTCAATAGCGTTAACATTTTTCAATGCCAAGTAGACTCATTTCCTAACAGTGACTACATTCTGTGCAATGGCTGTCATGACCACACAATGCATCTTAAATAGCTGTCTCTTGACTCCTTAATACTTATATACACTTGATCAAGCATGCATGGCTTATGGAGGAGAGAGGGAGTACTGTAAGTCGCTGTTACGGTTCTATGTATTTATTAAAAAATAATATTTTTAAACGACAGAACCTAGTCTGCAAGGCACTGTAGCAAGGTCCACAGGCCCAATGATGGGTGGCTGTACGTCTGAACAGTGTGCTACCAGTTAAGCTGCACTGGCAGACATGCGGCACGGTACACAATGTGAACAAGCTGCAACAGTGCCCTGCCAGTTAACCTCACTGGACAGGTGCACAGTACAGCTGAAAACAAAGAAGGCTGCAAAGGGTTAACTCACCCCAGATCAGCAACCACAGCAGCTCCTGCAACAGCCAGGAGTAACAAAGGTAGTTAGACAGTAAAGGAAGCTATCTGAGAAACCACACCTGCTATCAGCGCCTCAGGCTGGAACAGAGCCTGGAGTAGGGCTGATAGTTCAGAATTTACAGGTACTGAACTACAGAGCAGATAGTGGCAAGGAAAACCCCACACAGAGGCCTAGTCTGGCACCTACCTGAAAACTGCAGCTAGCCCTGAACTACTCTCTTTAAAAACCTCAGAGATTCTGATTCAAAGTATGAGCGCGGGGCGAGCGTCGGCTCACACTTTTTAAAGGGAAGTCCCTGCCCAGTAGGGGCCGTGGTAGTGTCCTCACCACTCATGCCCAGTGGGTGAGAAATGGCACTTAGCCTGTGAGCGGCTCCAATAGGTCTCAGCATGCTCAGTAGGCCGAAAGCTGGACTTACACTCCAGACACCTCACTACATGAGGCCGAGGGTTAGATTGACCCGCAGGTGGCGCTGTGTGCAGAGAGTGAACCCTGCAGGACCCAATCCTAACAGTCGCTACCAGGCTCCTCTGGCCTGGAAGATGGTTGTATCTTTAATCTAAGACAGAAGCACCCATGCTTAACCTACTACAATGGCTGCAGACAAAGATAATAATATGAACAAGAGTTTGAAGGTCTCTAAGAATATGGGCAGTCTTTGAGGCTGAATTAGGTCTTAAATGGGTTGGCTGCATTAGACGGCTCCACTCCATATTCACCAATAATATTAAGTTAATAAATGAGGTTATCTTACTCCAGACACTCATTTATTAATAAGAATCCAAATACAGATCTCACTTGTGAATACCTTACAAGTTCCCAGTAATTCTAATACACTGACAATTGCTTGCTCTCTGTGATCCTGAGGAGTGAGTCACTACCAAGCATTAGTTCTTGGAAAACAAAATCAATATATATATTACACGGATATCTGTAAATTTCAACTAACATTCATGTAATATAACATTTTCTGTATCACTGCTGCTGAAGACTACAGTACCTCCTCTACCAAATCATCAGAAGAATATGTTATAGGACAAAGTATCATTTTATATTTGTGTGTAGAGCCTGGGTATATAGTTACATGAACCCCACATGTAATGCTTCTTTTATAATGCAGTCACAATGATGAAATTTATATATTCTATATTTTAATTCCATACATCATTGATTACAGAACCTGGGACAGAAGAAAAGAAGGACCAACACCTGAGAAAATCATCCTGACTTACTACTACGCCCCACCCCTATCCCAACCCCATCAATAAAGATATCACTAGATTATGAATATAACTAGCAGTTATTGTGTGTTATTTAAGCGTATTTTGCACATACGTTTTGCATATATATTGCCATATAGTGTTTCCTAATTTAAAGGTAAAAAAAAAAAATTATTGGGGTTCCAATACCTGGTACCCCCAGGAACAGCTCATTAATTTCGTAACTACAACCTTGTCCTATATAACGACAGACTGTGTATGATATACACAAGCACCATGGACCCTTCATGCAGCGAATCAGTGGGGGCAGGGGGTCCTTAATGTCACTACGTCTTAGGGTGCATGCACACGATGTAACGCGGCATTGATTCTTGCACGATAACTCGCGTAATGATCAGCGCTGCAAAACAGAATCCCATTCACTTCAATGGGTTCTATTTAGTGCGTGTAACACATTGAAATAATCAGGAGAGAGCAAACAACACATTGGGATTGTCCTTCACTGTACTAATCTACTACACGATACACAGCGCAGCACTGTCTGCTTTTTGATTTAGCAAATTCCCAGCTGTGGACAGCGCTGTTTCGATCTGTTGGATCTCTTCAGCACAGCGTAGGGATACTAGCTTGGTAGGGTGAGAGACTATAGACCAGGATTAGGGGATAATTACACTCCTTAGGAAGTCTACGCTGTGCTGAAGAGATCCAACAGATCGAAACAGCGCTGTCCACAGCTGGGAATCTGTTCGTTTTGGAATAGAAATACTAGTTTGGCTAAACCTAAGGGCACCAGAGTGAGGGAACCGACTAGTTGTGTGAGGGGTACTGGAGGTCAAAATTGGCCTAAAAGGAAAGTTAGCAACTGAAAATTAGTTTGTCAGGTAGCGTTGTGTGTTAGATACTGGTGATGTAGGGCGAGGGTAAATGTTCTATGAGGAATAGAGAAGCAGACTACATGATTAAAGCAACAAGGGCTAGAATTCTTACAAGTAACAGGGGAGTATGAAACAAAGTCCCAAGGAAGGATTTAGTTCCCCACAAAAATATAGAAGACATTTGAGATTCTTAATATTCAGAAGGTAGAATGTGTTGTTGATCAAAGATGACTGTGGTGGAAACTTGCTGTCAAAGCGCAGTATGAGTATTTATGGTCACGGATTGAAGGATAGGAATCATGGATGAGATCAAGATATAATGGTATAGGAATGTAAGACCACCCATGTCAGCGCATCTATGGTGGAACAAAACAAGTTACTGTACATTACAATCTCTTTACATCCAAACACCGTAATCATATTACATTAAATTACAATAGATTCCACATCACAGTACATTTTAAATAAATGCTGCTATTTCATACTCCATGTTAAGGCCTGATGGTTCCAATGTTTCTAGTCTGTGGATCCAAAAGGCCTCCCTCTTTTTGAGTAACCGGACCTTGTCTCCACCCCTCCTTGGTGCGTCTATTTGTTCAAGGACGTGGTATTTTAGTTGTGCGATTGTGTGGCCCTTTTCCCAAAAATAGGCTGGGATCGGCAGTTCTGTATTCTGGACTTATGTTGCCTAATGCGTTCTTGCACGTGGTGAGTGGTTTCCCCAACATATGCATAGGCATTTGAAGAGATAGACAATATGGTTGCTCTCACATGTAAAGAATCCCTTAGCTTTGTAAATCCATCCTGTGTGTGTGGGTGGTAGATGTTCTCCCCTTTCAAAACATTGGAGCATTGTAGACAACCTAGGCAGGGAAAAGTCCCCTGTCTAGGTGTGTTCAGGATGGATTGGCATGGCACCCTTATTGCCGAGTCTATATTGGCCCTGACCAGGGAATCCCTTAAGTTTTTGTATCTTTTGTAATAAGGCATAAAGTTGCTCTGGAATTAATTGGGGAAGGACTGCTGTAATACCCCCCAATGTTTGCGTATGATGAACTATAACCTGTAGACAAATGGGTGATATGTATGAATGAATGGAATACGTTTGGTGTTACTTCTATTCTGTTGGTTATGTAATGCGGTCGTGTCTTGTTCTTTTTCCCTCAGTATACTGTCTGGGTAACCCCTAGATCTGAACTTGGCTCCCATTTACTTGAGCCTCACCTCCCTCAGTGTTGGGTCGTCCACTATACATCTCACTCATGTATTGTGACTTAGGTAGTGATCTTTGCTGCTGGGGAATGGAAACTATCAAAATGCAGTAGGCTGTTTCTACTCACGTTTTTTATATACAAGTCAGATCAGATTCCCCTCAGTGTCTTTGATGACATACGTGTCCAAGAAATTTATCTTGATTGTCATGGTTGAGGTTGAAAATGAGCTCTGGCCATACTCTAGTATAAGTTGTAAAGTTCAATAGTGATGTCAGATCCCCTGTCCAGATACAGAATGCATTATCTATGAATCTTTTCCACAATATGCAGTGCCTTTGGAATTCGTCATAGGTATATACCCACACTCCTCCTCAAACCCTGCCAAGTAACTGTTTGCATACGGGGGCACGACATTTGAACCCATGGCAGTCCCTTGCTTCTGAATGTAGAATGTGTCATGGAAGAGACTTCCAGGACTATCCTTAACATATATACACATTGACACAATTCTATGGTCGGTTCACAATGTCTCCAGTAGTTTCTCTACTGCTGAAATGCCTTTGTCGTGTTTAATAGATGAATATAAGCTTACTACATCTAGAGTCACCAAGATCGCATTTGGGGGTATTGGGCTTATGGCGTGTATGCACTCCAAAAACTTTGGCGTGGCCAATAGAAATGGTGGTGTCATTTTAGTTAGTGGGATAATGATTTTTTTCTAAAAAAAAAAAAAAAAATGTTAAGAGGGGATAGAACAGACTAAGTAGGTGCTACAATTGGGCATCCTGGGGGTTGTGTTAGAGTATATGATAAATCTCGGTTTACCCAGAGCACATAAGCGTGACACTTCTTTATTATGACATACAAGTGTCTACTTATCATTAGACCACTACACACTACCTCTATTGGAATCACATCGGTGGTTAAAGACACGTTAACGGGACTAATGGTAAAATATGTAAATTATGGCTCTCTGGATTGTCCCTCAATCCCATGTACCAATGAGACAACCTAGGTCTTTTTTCTCTACACCCAGGTACCGGTAATAACCCCACTACATATCAAACAGGAGCTGTAGGAATTGTCCTCTCCGTTTCCTTCTGATTTTCGTATAAGGTACTAAACGTTTCTTACTCAATCTCTTAAGAACGCATCTCTTGGACTTGAGCATTCTAATGGTTCCCTTTTCTGCCCTTTCATCCGCTTGTCCACCAATGTCCTCAATCCATCTCCGTTGTGTCTTTTACATTCTGCCACACAAATTGAGTAGGTAGTACAAATCTGGTTCCTTTTACACATACACCTGGTTAATATACGAAAAAACAATATACACAAAATTATATCTAAAACTAACCAATTTTATTAGTACAAAAAGTAAAATAAAAAATATAACACAAGTAACATAACATGGAACACATATAACAGGGGGACAAGATAGTCAAATACCAGAAATTACCTAACCACAAGTGGCTAGGGATATAGTACTGATGGGGTGACAATACAATAATTTGCAATGTATAATAGAGATAAGTTATATCGCTTGGCACTGATAATTTAGATTTTATAACCAGATGGGAAGATATCTGCAATAAGTGTAGTAATGACTTGATGCAGTGGATCATTGAGCATAACTCCAAAACATTAGAGGAGTTGGCAGTAGAAATTCGTAAAACGGAAACTGATCTACAGAAAAAACTGTTAGCTAATGATTTTGATCTTCTTAAGAACTTGATGAGGCGGCTAGTGCCAGGGAAAAACAAATTCAATTGATAAAAAGTAGAAAATACCAGCGAGATCTTTCCAACGCACAAAATAATCGGGTCTATAAGTGGAAATCATCGAGAAATAATACTAGGATGCGATCCTCCTCTGTATCCTCTGCGAGTTCTACTGGAGGTGACTCCATTACTTCGGTTCAACGTGATAAACACTTTACTAGACAACAAAATGATTTGACTGAGAACACACAGAAAAGGAAACTACCATTCTGCGGGGAGTGAAGTGCCTCGTGACACAGACAGTCTGCAGGTAATAAATCTTTCTGACATTAATTTAACAATATCACAACGTGAAGTTTTGGAGTTGGGCTTAAATTTCATTACATCCAGCAGATTTGACAACTTTACGGCGGTAAAAGAACTACAGTTGTTCACTAAAAAGTTGATTTTTAAGAAGCTATTCCATAAAGATTCTGGTTCTGGGTCGTTGTCCACACTGGCCAAACAACAGGCATTGCAGACTTTACAGGATTTACTGGACGAACAAGAGATTTCTCCTTCCAAACTAATTCCTCCTTTCATCATCCCTACATCAAAAAAGTTCCCTCCTCTGTCTATGGTGAATTACATGGACCTATTTGTGCAGTTGGAGAGTAATGAATTTGAAAAATTCCCTTGTAATATTGTAGGACATAACATCACTGCCTCTCAAAGAAAAGCAATAGGTGAGCTACCAGCCATGACAGAGGTCCTGATAAAACAATCAGATAAAGGGGGAACATAGTATTGTGGCCTAAGGGGATGTACAGGAAGGAGGCTTTAAGGTAGCTACGTAACATCTTCAGTTATAAAAAAAACCTCACGTCTAATCCCTTACAACGATTTACTAGGAAATTATCTTCTCTTTTACAGGCTGCAGTAGATGAAGGGATAATCACTCAGACAGATGACTTATTTAATACCTGAATTTCCAATCTGTGCAATTTTTTATATGTTGCCCAAAATCCACAAAAACTCCCAGTGCCCTCCAAGACGTTCAATAGTGTCTGGAGTGGGTAGTCCCGTTATCTAAATTGATTGATCATCATCTTAAACCGATAGTGGAGACCCTTCCATCATTTATCAAAGACTCCTCCGATATTCTGTTAAAAGTGGCCTTCATTTGGAGCAAGACGTGATATTAGTAACCTATGATATAGAGTCCTTATATACATCTATTAGACACATCGACGGACTCAATACGGTTAAAGCTTTTGTTGCATACTGTATGTCTGATATTGACACACAACTACATGAGTTCCTTCTTAGATCTCTTAGATTTGTTTTAACTCACAATTTCTTTCTTTTTGATGGGTCATATTTCCTGCAGCTCCAGGGCACGGCGATGGGGCGTCTTGTGCGCCTTCATACGCCAACCTGATTCCTGGGGCTGTGGGAGAGACATTTTTTTGGTGGAGCCTGTTTATTTAGTTGAGCACGTTTTGTTTTGGTGGAGGTTTATTGATGATGGTTTTTTCATTTGGCAAGGTACGGAATCGGATTTGGAGAAATTCTCGGAATCTCTTAATACCAATGATAGAAATATCAATCTGACTTGGACTTACAGTCATCACAAAATTGAATTTTTGGACATCTCATTAATTGTTGGAGATGATGGATTTATTCAAACTAACCTTTATCGTAAGCCAACATCCACGAATGCCCTTTTACATTGCAACTCTGCACATCCTAGACAATTAATCAATAATATCCCCACAGGTCAATTTTTGAGGGCCCGCCGATTTTCTAATAATTTACAGCACAGCCTGGCAATAGTCAGCTACAGGCAAGAGGTTGAGGACATCGCACGATTCCTTGGAGTTGATGAAGGACATCGAGAAAGTAACCTCATTCTTTGTGAAGCTGTGAGAACTCCACCTTTCGAACCAGATGACATTCAATTATTCAAAACACCTGAAGAGGATTATATGCTTTAATCTACGAGTAACAAATTTTGCCTTTGATGACTCAGACATACAGAGTGTGCAAAATTTTCAAAGGGGTAATAAAGGACATCCAGACCATGCAGTCCAAAGGAATATCAAAGGAAGTGGTCAGCAACAGGTAGGTTATGAACTTATATGAATTGTATATATTTTGCACCTCTTCTCATTACTCTAAAGTTAAACATGCCATTCCGGTAGGCCAATTTTTGAGGATGAAGCGGATCTGCTCTGATGAAACAATGTTCGAACGCCAAGCAGATGATTTGACAACGAGATTTTTGAATCAAGGTTATCATCGTAAAACTATTTCCCTTGGGTACCAGAGAGCCAAAAGCACTCCTAGGGATTCACTGTTGGTGAGTGAACATAAAAAAAAACCCAATATCTTTTCTTAAGATGCCCATTTTGCCACAAGATTTAATTGTCAGTGGAGAATGGTACAGGATGTTCTTCAGCAACACTGGAATGTTCTGCACACTGATCAAGGGTTATCACAGATTTTACCATCTTATCCTCTAATTACATGGAGATGCTCCAGAAATTTGAGGGACTTGTTGACTTTTAGTCATTACGTCCCTGATGTACCGAAATATATTTTTGGAATTCGAGGTCCACCCTGGGGCTCTTTCTGCTGTGGGAACTGTGCGGCATGTAAATGCATGTTGCGCACTTCCACCTTTAGGAACTTCAGAGGTGATAAGGAGTTAAAAATAGTGCAACACATCTCATGTAATACAGAAGGTGTGACATACTACGCAACGTGCCCTTGTGGCCTTATATATATTGGGATGACCAGTAGGGCATTATAGGTACGGGTGTTAGAACATGTAGGCAAGATTGTGGCATCAGCAAAATCAAGAGAATTTGAGAAATTACAACCAGTACCCAAACATTTTCGAGATTTTCACCACAGTGACCCACGAGGTTTTAAGGTACGTGGAATTGATAGAGTGCGTTTGGGCAGCAGGGGTGGTGATTTGCGTAAGGCGTTATTGTGCAAGGAAACGAGATGGATTGTTGAGTTGGACACCTCCTCTCCAGCAGGTCTCAATGAGATGGTTCACCTGTTCTTTAAGACTGGTTGTGTCTGTTGGAAGTCCCTGGCCTTATATGGTCATCATCAATATTGTCATCATTTATATTCTTTAACCAAGAGAATTGCGTTTTTTTTGTTTTTTTTTTTTTATTTAATGTCGCACTTGGTGTGTGTGTGTATATATATATATATATATATATATATATATATATATATATATTAATAAAAAAGTGTACAATGTATAAGAAACTATGAGAAACTATAAAAACAAAATAAAAAATGAGATAAATAGAATGTATTAATAATGCTATTTTCAAATGGTTTTGTCACTCTCTCTTGAGATTATATTGTTATGTTTATGAATTGAATTGTCATTTGCACATTCACTGTTGCACTGTTTACATTTTGATGGTCTGGGAATGTTCATGAACTTACTAGTCGGTATTATTGGAACTAATCACTTATATCTGTACATATTATTGTTGAACTATATATTTATGAAATTTGAGTATGAAATTAATATATTTAGATATACCTCTTAACATCTTTGGTATATATGTATTATGTTTCCAGTTCAGTAAACCGCTCTTGTGGCTGCCTAGTAATACTAAGATTAGTGGATATAGGGTTGACGCGCGTACGCGTGCGTGATCAACCTAACTTTATTTACAGATTTTTTTGAGCACAGTGGCGTCGCCACGTTACACGTTCGTGGAGACGTCATTTGCGACTCGCGGCTATACAGATTAGCGGGGAGCTGGGCTGCAAGGCACGCCTTTGAACAGGTGAACATGTTTGTTATTTAATTATAGGGATATATATACCACGCTTCAGACCTCTGTTATTTTCCTCCTGATGAAGCCGGCGAAACGCGCGTCGGGCATTTCAAGTTGTCCCACGGATACTGAACTGAGAGTTCCCCCTGTTGTGATATTGTTTGACCTGCGAATATGTCTGTATCTATGGGTATGTGCGGATACTTCCTCTGAGTTTATTCTTTGGTATGTGGTAGGAGTGTAATTTTGGCTTTATTTATGCCTTTTTTGGTCAGTACTGACACATATGAATACTTACTGATTACTTTATATATACTACCACACTAGATACTGGTCCCACTTCTTGATATTCCATCTGTATTAGGGGTGGTTTCTCAGTCCTCATCTGTGGGAGGGTAAGGTATTATACTGTCACCATGTAGGTGGGGGGGTTCTGTTCCCCTTGTTTGTCTTCCCTGTTTTCATTTGTTGTTTTTGATTTGTACTATGTAGATTCATTAATAAATTATTTATATTTTATTATATTTTGCGAGTCTTGAGTTGTTTGGTATTTATGATTGCAGTGGTTTTGAGACCGCTTTAATTATATTGGTTCTGTTTTTGGTATTTCTACTTTGCAATGATTAATATTTTTTTTTTCCCCAGGGTTTTCAGATGGCCATCCCTAACCATTGTGTTTTATCTATCTTAGGTTCCTGACATTGACAACTTCAAGATAGACAGCAGCACAATGTCAGAAGATTTTGATGTCCTCTACTACCCGGAATCCATCGTAGAACTGAGGCATGGACAACAACCAGGAGTAATAAAGAATATGACTGTAAGCAACCACCTCCTCTGCCTTATCTTTTATCTTAAATGACACCTGTCACTCAAATTTTCTCATCTGTCTTGACTCGCAGATTGCAGAATGGACCCAGAGGATGCATAACAAATACATGAAGCAAGACATGGTGGTGATCGGGGTCAAGTCACATAAGACTGCAGCACAACAAGTGGCCACCCTTGTGCTGACTCCAACTGAAGAAGAGGTAAGATTTCTCAAAGTCTCCCTACCTAATAGAGTTGGACTGTAAGGTTTCTTTGGTTTTTTTAGTCTTATGTTTGCATTTACAGTATTTTTCCTTTTACAGAGGTTCAATGTGGACTACCAGCATGTGCGACCCAGGCTGACCACAACAAACGCACCAGATGAAACATTCTTCGTATCCCCCTCAGGACAGGCCATCTACAATGTATCCAATGATATTTGGCGTTACCATAATGAGTAGGAATCATAAAAATCTAACATATTTCTGACAGTCTATCTGCAGGGCTACATGTTTGATTACCTACACTCGTTCCTACATTTAACCTGCCCAATGTCACCAGCCAGATGATTAGAAAGGTGTTTGAATCCTGGACCGTCTCATAATGTACGGACACAGAAAAAGATCTGTTTGCCAGTCATTTAACACATTCTAATTTGACAGCAGAAAAAAACCCTCACCGACATATGCCATGGCTACAAGCTGGTCATGCAGGCATGGGAGGACAGCAGTGAGGACTCAGAAGCCAGCACCTCAAGGTACTTAACTATAAAACAGAAATAAAACCTGCTGTGTAATAAACATGGCAAACACTAATGGTTTGTTTTCTAAAAGAGGAGGCCAGGCGGCTGACAGAAGAAAGTGATGACGATCTGGAGAGTGAGGAGGAAGCAGAGTGAAGAATCTTGCACTTCAGGGTTAGTATACCTTTAAATCAATGCTACCATACCAAGCTTATGGGTGCACTGATTATCAGCTGTTTTTATTTATTTCAGGGCACTTCCACCTTGCCTTCAAACACGGACAAAGATGAGAGCCCAATTGCAGAAAAGGAGCTTAACAATGGAACTATAGAACGCATTTCTGTACAATAAAGGGGTCCTGTCACCACCCCTTATCACAAAATGAATGTTCCTGGAAATGAATGTTCCTGGAAATGGTCATTTGGCGGCCAAGGAGACATGGCACTCATTGGTAGCAACTTCCCCTGGAGTGAGGGCACCAAAAGTGAGAAAGTGGTGAAGTCCCTTTTACTCGCACGGGAAGCGAAAAACGGAATGCTGACACGTGAGTTTGGCGAACCCAAATCACCACCCTGACCGCTGGGTTGGCCCTCAAATGTTCAATTTTTGCCAGAGTCAAACTGCACCTGCTGTGTATGGAGAGGGCTCAGCTCTTACTCTACTCCCCTCTCCACAAAAGGATGTACAGTATATTTACATCTGTTTGTTGGAAAGCGTTCCTATGTCTGTGATCGCTTTTTCTAGCCTTTTATTATTTTCTAAGTGGCCCATACTCCAAACGGAGCTGGAAAGTTCAGTTAAAACCAGATGTGGCCGATGACGTGATAAAGACTGGAACCTCCTAAGTCATTATCTTCTGGTCCACTATTTGAAGCCTGGATTCATCTGCTCCCAGATATACTGCTGCAATTAACCAGAGAAGGGACAATTTTGCCAGTTTCCCTGTCAAATGTGGGATGTATAGACTGGCAAGAAAGTCCGATCTGAATTTTTGGGCCTTTTTTTTGCCTATTTTGCCAATTATTTTAAAGTAATATAAAGTATCATTTTCTAATTAGCGTTTTTATTAAAACTTTTGTTCTTTTCCCTCTGTGTATTTAGCATTAGTTTAACCACTAGAGCTCACACATTACTTTCGAGTAACGTTTAATACTTCTAAGCTTTTTCTTCAGTTTTTGAAAGGTCTACAAGTAAAATAGTGTCCCAATTGTCTCTTAGCCAAGGGCTCTTATGTTGCCTAAGTAATCACTAAAGTGATAAAAAAAAAAAAGATTCGTTCAACCAAATATTAGAACCGTGAGACGCGAGTATGAATATAAATAGCTGCAAGGAATGTACTCCAGACTGAGATGGAGGCAAAATTGGTGTAAAAAAACACTAAAAAATCCAGCATGTAAAAAAAAATAAAAAAAAAATGTAACTTACTTAAATAGTCCAATAACATGAATCCATGAATCAGATGAGAACAACCTTGTCAGTCATCCATGTATATGTGGTGAGTTTTATATCGCTCACAGAGTGTTTTAAGTTCACCAATGTGTTTTTTATGTGTTTTGTATCTTGCATTGTATATGGATTCATATTATATCTGAGGTTTATTATTGTGATAGTTATATTATGTTTAGAATTTGTCTTCAGATATTTTGGATTTTGTTAGGTCATGCTCATATTTCATCTGTTATTGCAAAAATGCTTATTTATTTCTAATGGCACGCAGAGGTTAAAGTCTTTATTGATTTATGGGTGTGGCTATGTGGTTCCAACTGCGATATAACTAGGCTTATTTCTCAGTACGGTTTAAATTAAAAGTGCATTATGGATAAGACGGACCACGCTGCAGAAAAAAAACGCTATCAAAACCTTTACCAATACTGTCAAACTACTAATCCTATTCATAAATAGACATATTTATGAATCTTTTGTACGGACCTTCATAAATATGGAGTTTCTAAATGCTCCAAAATTCTAAAATTCTGACTCTCCGATTTAAAGTGTCACGCTTCACCAAAAGACAAATATTTGGAGCAAAACATATATACAAAATCTGTAGACAAAAAAACTTAAAGGGGTATTCCCATCACAAAGTTCATATTCCTAAACAAAGTTTAGGGTAATACATGGATTTTCACAAAATCAATTTGAATAAGTTTTCCACAACTGTTACCAGGTACAGCCAGACTTACCACTGCTCATGGACATGGCCACCTCAGTGTACTCACCTATCCAACTCACTCTGCAGCTAATATACGCTACAGCTCAGATCTGGAGCTTGCACAGTTGTTCCAAAGTTTGCCTCAGTGCAGATAATTTGTGCTGAGCGATACCTTAAGACAGCTGAGCGGGTACCTCAGACTGCTGATTGTCGTAAGTCAAAACCATATAGAGCTTATATATTGCATTTCTCTGGCTTGTATATTACCTTCATCTGGCTTATATATTTAGTTTATCTGGTTATCATTTTCATTGTAAGTATAGTGTTTTCCCAATAGTAAAATGTCATTCTAAGTTGTGTCCCACAAATTGTCCCCTACATAATAAATTGACACCTCCATAGTTTCACACTTAGTTTTCCCCATTTATTCTAAATAACCATGTAGCTTATAATGTAAAATTCTGCTATTTATTTCTAATGTTTTTCTTCAGATAGCTGTGTCCTACCCCCTTTCTCCTGGGATTTTCCTGCGTTGGTGTTACAATTGCACATCTATCCAACATCATAAATTCAAGCATATTTCTGGGGCATTTGTGCATGCTGATATAATTATTATGACATTTACTTCATATGTGATCTATTTATTACTGCATGTCATTTATATAACATTAGCCTATATAGAATCTTCTATAGGTATTTAGGGGATGTGGTGCTAGGAGTATTGGTCATAGTTGTGTGACCTTTACACTGTAGGTTTACCTCTAAGTACCATATAATACGACATGATTGTTTGAGATTTTGTAATGATAAAGCTAAAAAATTGTAAATTACTTATGGTTACCACATGTGTTTTGGGGTATTTAGGTAATCTGTTCTTGTCTAGTGTCATCATGCTGAGTGGAAACCACTTCCTGAAGATAAAGCATTTTTTGATATCTGTATGGTTTCCAGATCAACCCACTATAGCAGAGGTTGGGAACCTATGGCTTGCGAGGCAGATGTGGTTCTTTTGATGGCTACATCTTGCTCGCAGACAAATCTACCCCTCTTATACACAATACGGGGGTACGTGGCCAAACAGCGGAGCAATTGGCGATTTTACCGGCCCATCCGGTTGAAAGAACTGACCCTAGGGACCTCAGGGGCCTTCCCCTAGCCCCAGAGTAGCTTTTTGATGCCCTGGCCTAGTACCCTAATCTGCTGTAGGCTATCCTGACTCCTGGTGTGGCTTACTCCTCTGCCGGCCGCGGTCTTCTTACACGCATCACCGCCTGGGCCGGGATCAGAGGGAACCGCAGCTCACTCCTCCTCCATTTCCAGAAGGATAAAAAAAAGTAAACTTCTGGGTGAAAACCAAACCCCAGACTGACACTTTAGATGTTCCATCCGAACATCCAGCCACCAGTGCCAAAAAGCAATCCAAAAATTCCAAAATCAAACATAGGAATAAATCCAGGAATTATTCCCTGGACCACCCTTCTTTTATGTCTCCCTCCCTACAGAGGTTTGCCATACATCAGTCGGCTAATTTGAAGAGCAAGGGGCACACACCAACTAGTGCTTTGACCTCCCGCTTCACTAATCTGCCCACCACGAGCACCATTCCTCGTGAACAACCCAGTTTTAGCCAGAAACCTTTAGTACCTACTAATCCTCTATCCCAGACAGGGGGTCTGCCCAATATACCAAGTAGAACCTCCCTGTCTTTTCCCCCCACCTCATTTGGTCCAGTAGTTCAAGGAACTCCTAAAATTCCAAATAAAAACATAATAGCCAGTCCGGCTTTGTCCCAATCCTCAGTAACTCAGGGACCCCAGGCCCTACTAGATCCTAATATTACTGTTGGCGGTTGAGCCATCAACAATTAAATTGTCCCCAACCCTACCTGTCCCCAACAACATTCGAAGTGTTCTATCTCCCTTAGAGGTATCCCCAACCTCCACTCCCAAGGAGTCTAGGGGAGATTTCACTCCAACCATCACTCCCCCAAAAACGGTTGACGGTACCGGTACGCCCATGTCTCCGAACACATGAGAACCTCTCCTAGGTCCAATCATTCCTCACCAGAAGTCTTTGAGGATTCCCTCTACAATACACCACTCTCCACTTCCCAGATCCATCGTCTATTAGAAGAGACACACCCCCAACCATCCATCAATACCTCCTATGTGCCATTACCACCACTACTTTCACCTCTTCCCACGTACCATATCAGAGAGACTACATATCCTAACAAGATATCGGACTATTATAGTCCAGTAGGAGAATAAGGAAGAATAGAACCACATCTTCAAGATTTCACTAGGGAGCCTTTTTTAGTAGGAGGCGTAGGGGGTCTCGAAAACGATCCAGTAAATCTGATTCCCCAAAGCAAAAAGAACAAAATTTAAGTTCGAATATTTTCAATCTTTCTAGTCGTCAATTGCCAAGGGTCTCTCTTTCTGCCCCGACCAAAAGATAGACGACCTACAACTGTTTATCGACCTCAACCAATACATCCGTAAACTTACCCTAACCAGACATTTTGAAATGATTTCCACCAAACAGGGCTCTGGAACGAACACATACGAGATCAATGAAGAAATAGAGAAAATAGGCCCTTGTCCCATTACCACGGACTTGAAGCCGAAGAGTAGGTTTTACCCTCTTCACCATAAGGGAAGCCAGATTGACACCTTCTACTCCCTAGTGGTAGACAAATTCCAGCATCTAACAAAACCCACAAATAGTTGTAAAAATAATTTAACCAGAGATGAAAGGAGAGCGTTGGCTTCTCTAAAGGGGGATCACAATCTAGTTATTAGGAATGCGGATAAAGGGGAAGGAGTGGTCTTGCAAGATAGAGACAGTTATATAAAAGAAGCCCAATGTATACTGTCTGATAAGCTCTACTATCTACGCCTTTCACATGACCCTACCCCCAGAACATCTGAGGGAATACCGCTTACTAATAGAAGAAGGCTACAGAACGGGTGTACTCCTGAAAAAAAGAATACCTATGGGTTGAGAATCCCTCTATCGCCCTATACTACCATCTACCTAAGATCCACAAATCAATTACGAATCCCCCAGGAAGACCCATAATATCGGGCCTTAACTCCATCACCAGGAATTTATCCGAATATATTGATCCGCAACTACAGCCCCACGTGGGCAAGCTCCAATCATATTTACGAGACTCCCCGTGTCTGATTAAACATCTATTAGGAATTACCTGGAGGGCTAACTACAGGTGGGCCACCTGCAAGCCCTATATAGTAATATCCCCCATAGAGGGGGCATTAACAACATAGCTCGGGTACTTCATTCTGATTCCAAAATGCCAGAGGCGCAGAAAACTTTTATTTTAAAAATCATCGAATTCATATTGAAACACAATGTGTTTGAGTTCGAAGGGGAAGTCTTTATACAAATACTCGGGACCGCCATGGGGACAAGGTTTGCACCGAGCTACGCCAACCTGTATATGGGCGGGTTCCAAGATGCCTTCATATACAACAACTCCCGTTGGTCCAAACAGATCATTTTTACAAGCGTTATATAGACGACTTAATGCTAATTTGGGACTATCCCGAATTGGATTTTTTACATTTTGTGGAGGTATTGAACACCAACGACTGGGGACTCCACTTTATGGGCACTTCGAGCCCTGGAAGCATTGATTATTTAGATTTGACATTGAGCAATGATGGGGATCAAATTGTGAGTCGAACATTTTTTAAACAGGTAGACTGCAATAGCCTCCTCAACTATGATAGCCTACACCATCAGAAATGGAAAGATAATGTGCCCTATGGCCAATTTAGGAGAATACGTAGAAATTGCACCAGGGACACAGACTTCCAGGCCCAAAGTACTATTATCAGTAAAAGGTTCAAGGAAAAAAACTTACCCTAAGGGACTAGTACAGGGGGTAAAGTCCAAAGTGAGCACCCTATCCCAAAAGGATTGTCTGGAACCTAAAGTTAAGGCTCAAAGTACGAAACACAGGCTCAATTTTCTCACCACATATAGCAACAAACACATGGTGATACGTAGGATACTGCAAAAATACTGGCCTGTTTTGAAGAACGATCAGTTCTTTAAAAAAAAGTCCTACCAAAGAATCCTGGCCTTATCTTCAGAAGGGCCCGCACTCTTAAGACTATGCTAGCCTAAAGTAGATTGAGGAACAAACCAAGTGGTAAGACCCCTATCAGTACTGATATGAAACTAGGTAGTTGGAAATGAAGGAGTAAGAAGTGCAAATGCTGTGACACCATCCTGCATTCAAAAACCCACATTAAAAGCAACAATACAGGGGAATCTTATAAAATCGAACATCACTTGTCATGCAATTCTAATTTTATCATCTACGTTCTGGAGTGCCCATGTGGGCTTCAGTATATAGGGCGTACAATACGTACCCTACAGGAAAGACTGAATAAACATCGCTCGAACGTCCTCAACAAAGCACAGCGTCTCGAGACGTGCTGCAACCTTCCATAATGGGGATTTTAGCGGTTTTTCTGTAGTCCCAGTTGACCATATTCCAGCCTCCCTCAACAACAAAAGATTTCAACTATTGCGTCGCAGGGAGATATGTTCTGGATATACCGCCTAAATACACTGGTTCCTGCAGGCCTTAATGAGGCTCTGGAGGATATAACAGGGTAATTTATTTTATATGTGAACTCTGGGTTTCACATATATGTTTTTATTGTAATTTTATTCATTTATATTTAAACCATTTATATTAATTTTGTGAAAGCGCAACAGGTTTTATTTATTTATTAATTATATTTATTTTAACCCCTTAAGGACCAGGCCATTTTTTGGTTTCGCATTTTCGTTTTTCCCTCCTCACATTTCAAGAGCCATAACTTTTTCATTTTTCAGTTCACAGAGTCACATGATAGCTTATTGTTTGCGGGACAAATTGTACTTTGTAATGGCACCATTCAATATGCTGTGCAATGTACTGGGAAGCTGGAAAAAAATTCAGAATGAGGCGCAATTGGAGAAAAAATGCATTTGCGCCATTTTCTTATGGGTTTAATTTTTACAGCATTCACTGTTTGGTACAAATGACATGTTACCTGTGTTCTACGTGTCAGTACAAACGCGGTGATACCAAATTTATATAGTATTTGAAATTTTTTGATACTTTTAAAAAAATGATAAACTTTGCAAAATAGAAAAAAAAAATTGTGTCATGATGTTCTAACACCTGTAACTTTTTCATATTTCCATGTATGGAGCTGGTTGTGGTGTCTTTTTATGCGGGACAAGATGACGTTTCTATTGATAACATTTGGGGAAAGATCCGATGGTTTGATCACTTTTTATTCAATTTTTTATAGGAGGCAAAGTGTTGAAAAAAACGCTTTTTGGCTGTTTTTATTTTTTTTGCCGCTACGCCGTTCGCAGTACGGGATAAATGTTTTAATATTCTAATAGTTCGGGCATTTTGGAGCGCAGGGATACCTAATATGTTTATGTTTAATGTTCTTTAATTACTTTTATAGCTGATCTAGGGAAAGGGGGGTGATTTGAACTTTTATATTTTTTTTATTTTTTTAATACTTTTAAAAACTTTTTTTTTCTTCTGTTACATTTATGATCAGACCCCTTAGGTACCTTGAAACCTAGGGAGTCTGATCGCTCATACTATTCACTGCAATACTACAGTATTGCAGTGAATAGGAAAATCGCAGCACTTCTATTAGACGATGCCTCTGGCATCGTCTAATAGATCTAGTGCAGAGACAAGCCTGGAAGCCTTCAATAGGCTTCCGGCTGTCATAGCAACCGATCACCACCCTCATGTGACGTTCAGGAGGGCGGCGATCGGCAAAACATGGCGGCGACCATGCCGCCGGCGCCGTTTACACACTGCGGTCACGTTTGACCGCAGTGTGTAAAGGGTTAACAGCAGCGATCGGCTCGGGCACCGACCGCTGCTGTTAGTGGCAGGTCCTGGCTGTATTATACAGCCGGCATCTGCCGTGTATGGAGCGAGCTCAGCGTGTGAGCTCGCTCCATACATCCCCATGCGACCCATGACGTACAGTTACGTCAAGGGTCGCTAAGGGGTTAATATCAATTCCGTAATATTTGATTGTCCACCCTTATATTCATCTCGAGTGTTTTTGTTTTTCAGTATCCATTAGAGATCCCTACCTCCTAGATATATATTATATATTATTTTTCAATTTTGTATTTACATCAGTTTTATACATAAGAAAAGGGTGACTGTCTTCTCAGTAGTGGATTTATCTTTATTATCCTCATGTTTGTGATTTTCTGCTTGCTCCAGGTCCCTTTTAAATGTGGCACACTTTGGGACTTGAACCAACAAAGTCCCTGCGCTTGCAAGTATTCAGCCAACCTGCTCCAACAGACTGGAAGTCTAAGTCAGTTTCTCTATGTATGTGCCAGTCTTCAGACTGGACACATGCGCTATAAATTTCATTTAGACCGTGCGGTGATCTCGGTCGTGCAATAAGTACGCATGCGCCGACACTGAAGTCGGACGCATGCGCGCTCCACACTTCCCGGACGCAGAGATGGATACACGTGTATTGCGGATTATACTCATCCTCCATCCAACACGGGAAGCATAAAATTTGCATATTCTCCGCCCACTCACAATATATTTCATTCTGCATGTAGCATGTCTGTGCCACATTGATGGACATTACAATGTAACTAAGTTTTTACATGTTTTATTGTTATGGCTGCAGCTGTTTATTGTTTTAGCAATATAACCCTCTTTGCCACACTAATTGCAAGTGTAGACTATTTAGGACTGTCAATACATGTTTTCCATTATAGTTTTTGTTCCCAGGACTATTTCAATTCGACCTTTCCTGTATATTCTGAAGTGTAACAAGGTCTCCACTTGTTCAGTTGAATTATGGTTGTAAGGTCATATGAAGTGACCTTAACGTGTTTGGGGTACTATTTTAAGAGTAATTATGGAACTAGACTTCTAGTTTGTCTTCTGTTCTGTTATGTTTTTAGATTTGTTTGCACCTGAGGAAAGGCGAGGTTGACGCCCGAAACGCATTGTGCTGTAATTGATCAATAAAGTCGTCGTTTTTTTCATCTCACCTGTTGAGCGCGGTTTCCTTGTCACTGGTTCATCCTTATTGATCCGGTATTGGTTCTTTACTGTCCATTTCCAGGTGAGGAGAGTCTTGTTGTTTGCTTGTGAGCAGTCTCTTACATCTGAAGAACATTAAGACCAACCTACTATCACGTTTAACGGATGGAAGTCTCAACGCCTGCATGAAGCTAAACCTCACCACGTATCAACTTTATTCATCATTGGTTAGCAACAGCATTTTTTATGGCTCTCCTAGCAAAAAAGGTTCCCTGCCCCTACACTATAGGAACCAACTTAGGTATTCGTTTCCAACGATCCACAAGCAGTGGGAGCAGGAAAGAAGCAAGCTTATTTCTTCCATTGGACAAACTGCTGCCTGCTTAGCAGGTGATGGACAAGCAGACAGCCCAGGATTTTCTGCAAAGTACTGCATGTACACAATCATGGACACAAATACCAACACAATAATTGACTTTAGGGTTGAACAGGTGATTCCAACAGCAACACCCATAAGCTTGGAAAAAGCTGCTTTAAAAAAAAAACCTTGATTCAATTATTGATTCTAATGTAAGAGTCAGGATTGTAGCTACTGACAGACATGTTGGAATCCGCAAATGTATAAAGGAAGATTACCCAAACATAATCCACCAGTTCGATGTGTGGCACATGGCAAAATCTATTGGAGAAAAGGTGCTTGGAGCTTCCAAATATAAACATTGCAACGACAATCTTGGGTATAAGCCATTAAAAATCATCTATGGTGGGCAGCTTATACCTGTGATGATGACCATGAAAATTTGGTGGAGAGGTGAAAACCTCTTCTGTACCATGTGCAAAATGTCCACGAATGGGACAGCAATGGTACCTATTCTCATTGCCAACACCCTCCCAATGTAAATGGGACACTAAATGGCTTGACCCAAAGTCAAAAGCCTATGAAAAACTCCAGGCTATAATTGAAAATCCAGCCCTGATTAGAGACATCAAGCACCTTTATTACTTATCATATAGGTGCTTTGGAGGTTTTCCACTCCAGTGCACTGAAATACAGACCACAATGTTATTTGGGTTCAGGCATCTAAAGAGGCCACAGAAGATTCTCAACACAGAAGATTTAGATTAGAATATTCGAAAGCACACAAAGCATGGGTGATCAAATCTTTATATGAGCTGAGAAGCTGTCAAGAATTTCTACAAACTATTCTTCGTGAAATTGGTGAAAGGGTAAGCAATTGGGTAAGTATGTTACTCTCAGTTCCTGCAAATATTACTCCTGTTGAAAGACAGTAACTGAGTAATAGCCCTCATACTCTACCATACTTTTATTAAGGAACTATCCATACCACCAATAAGTTAGGCATCGTATAGAGATATCTCCCTTAATAAAGTAAAGGGAAATCTATAACTGTAATAATTAAACATGCACTTTGTGTTTTTTCTTATCAGTCATCCAATTGTCCCAATCCTGCCACACCACTGAAAAAAGATGTAGGAAAAATTATAAGCGGGCTCCACAAACTGGTTTTATATCTGCACCTGGCTCTCCGTTGTTTGGGTCTAAACGATGGAAGAGGCCAACCTCTAAAACTGCGGTTATCCACAGACTTAATGCTCTCCTCTTGGTGTCTGTCATTTTTATATTAAAACTGGCAGAGAGAAAAGTGCTCCATGCAGGGCTTTTCTCTCCGATGATTTCTTGTGGTTTCTGCGGCCAAGCCTCCAATAGATGTGAACCTAGCCTTAGGGATCATTATTAATGGCACCGTAAAGCAGGCAGTTACTGCACATCTACGAGAAGTATCATTGAAATCCTGATCATGTCAAATTTCAGGGCAGAAGTGGTTCCTTTGCCTGGAGATGAAGCATTACGACAAATGAGTGCTTCAAAGGGAGGTACACTGAATTTTTACTTTGTAGATGGTTAAACCCAGTGGGCTGAATGATCACGTTGTATATACATATTTTTTTATCTATAGCTAAGGGTATATCCACTTTACACATGATGGATAAAGATTATACCTCATTTACTTTTATTTTTGGCATATCTGTTCTGGTTAAGATTGCTCCTGTGGTGGTCTATTTTTTTTTTTGGTGTACTGAGTCCTTTTATGTTTTTTATACTGTTTGACTTGTCTGTGCCAGTGCTTCATCAAGGATATGAGTCTCTGCTATACTGTATCCGAGACCAGAGCAAGATCCCATGTAGATATGATGCAATGGTATCTATTGGCTACTGTTATGTGAGGGGTGTATATATGACAAGATCCGAAGTTCTAGCACCTCACATTTTATATTGCTAGATGTACATCTGCTCGAGTCATCCCTGCAGCCATGGTTTTGCTTTTCTGGTATGTACCTCACAGCCATACATCAGGGTTGTGTTTGGATCAGGGACTGTAAACTAATCTGAAACAGGGCTTGGGGAAATATGTGTACGCCCTCACATGATATTTTACACCTCTGATGACACTGAATTTAAGAAGAGTGTAGAAATGTGTGAGCAGGTGTTTGGATGGGGTCCCGCAGCCTTCCTGTCCAGCGCCTAGCGCCACCTGCGGGCCAATCCAAGCCTCGCCCTCGGCGTTGTGCATTGAGGTGTCTGGAGTCTAAGTCCAGCTTTCGGCCCACTGAGCAAGCTTAGACATTTTGGAGCTGCTCAGAGGCTAAGTGCCATTCTTTCCCTACTGAGCATGCTCAGACATTTTGGGGCCGCTCAGAGGCTAAGTCCCATTTTTGCCATGCTGAGCATGATCAGTGACGTCATGCCAACGCCCCTGTTGGGCGGGGACTAGCCTTTATATAGTGTGAGCCGACGCCCGCCCGGTGCTCACACTTTGACTGGAAATACCTTGAGACAGGAGGTTAGGGCTAGGTTCCTGTGAATGGTAGGAACTGTCTAGGGACCAAGTTAGAATTCCTTGGCTCTCCTAGTGAGAATCAGTAAGCCCATTCACTGTCTAATTGCATTGCAGCTCCTAGCGGGCTAAGGAGTTCTTAACTTCTGCATATGAAAGAAAAGCACTAAGCACCCTTAAGAACAATACTTCCATTGTTATCAGAAGTGCAGACAAAGGGGGGGGGGGGCATAGTCATCCAGAACCAAGAGGCCTATATATATGAAGCTACAAGTAGTCTTTCAGATAGGAATTATTATAAAGAAATCAAGCGAGATCCCACAACAGAACATTTTCTGGATTATACCAGACTTATACTTAGGTCCTTTTATAGAGGAATCTTAACCAAAAATGAAAAGGAGTATCTATTAGTGAAAAATCCAACAGCAGCTTTATATTATCACTTGCCAAAAATCCATAAGGATCCGATTAACCCCCCTGGCCGGCCAATTATTTCCGGGCTTAACTCAGTAACAAGAAATTTATCACATTATATTGATTTGCAGCTCCAGAAATTTGTCATCACCCTACCATCATATTTGAAAGATTCTGCAACTCTACTCAGTGAGATTCTACCAATGAAATGGGAGGACAACTTTCACTGGGCAACTTTAGATGTTACAGCTCTTTACAGTAACATTGCGCATGACAAAGGCATAGAAGCCGTCCAAAGTTATTTAGAAACAGATATCACCATGCCCAACAACCAAAAAGAATTCATACTAGAGGGAATAGATTTTATAGTAACCCATAATGTATTTACATTTGAACACAAAACATACATCCAAACGAAAGGTACAGCGATGGGAACTAGATTTGCGGCATCATTTGCCAACCTTTTCATGGGCTGTTATGAAGATTAATTTATACTAAATGACCATCCCTGGACTAACAATATTAAGTTATATAAAAGGTATATCGACAATTTAATATTCATCTGGGGGGGCTCAGTTGAATCTTTTCATGAGTTTACCACCTAAATAGAAATGATTGGGGAATAAAACTAACAGGCAAGATCCATAAATTAGAAATTGAATACTTAGATTTGGTACTAATGGGGAACAAACAAGGGATCCAAACCAAAACCGTCTTTAAAGAAGTAGACAGCAATAGTCTACTAAATTACAAAAGTTCACATTATCACAAGTGGAAAAACAACGTCCCATTTGGACAGTTCAAAAGATTACGTCGTTACTGTACAAATTAAATAGATTACCAAGCTCAGAGCCTAACCATGGTAAAAAGATTTAAAGAAAAGGAATATCCTCAATCAATTATTAGGGAAGCCAAACCAAAGGCGGGAGAACTAACTCAGAAGGAGTGTCTGGCTCCCAAGAAAAATAAGGTTCCAACATGCAATTTTAAACACAATTTCATCACCACTTTTAATGGTGCTCATCGCTCCATTCGAGGGATTATTGAAAAACACTGGCACATCCTACTAAACGATCAACACCTAAAGAGAACACTCCCCAGAAAACCAGTAATAACCTTTAGAAGAGCACATACATTGAAAAATATTGTTGCACCCAGCAGACTGAAGCAATCAAACATACAAAAAACCAAAGTCTCAGTTACCAAAAAAGTCACAGGGAGTTTCAAGTGTGGACACCAAAAGTGTAAATGTTGCCTAAATATGACACACAACAAGAACACTATAAGGTGTACTTCCACAAATGAAATGTTCCAAATAAAATCTAGACTTGATTGCCCCTCTACCTATGTAATCTATGTTTTGACATGTCCTTGCGGAATGCAATACATAGGACGGACAACCATGTCTCTGCGCGACAGAATAAAGAAACATAGGTCAAACGTCCAAAACTGTTTTGAGAAACAGAGTGTGTCCAGACACGCCAAACTAAAGCATAATTGCAGCTTTACAGGTTTCACCATAACCCCATTAGAACAAATCCCTGCGAACAGTGACAATAGGTTTGAGATGTTAATAAGAAAAGAAATGTTCTGGATATATAAATTTAACACCTTATTCCCAGAAGGACTGAATGAAGCATTTGAAGACATAGTCCATTAGACTTTTTTTAAAAAATCTAGAAATATTTTAATTTTTGTTAATTTTTGTCATTTCACTACTAATGGGAGATAACCACTCATTAACATATATTTTAATGTGTTTATCAAAGTTTTCTAGGCTATCACATTTATAAGCTACTATTTTTCTCTTTATATATATACTTGAGGTATGAAATTATGACTCATTTAAATATGTATTATTATGCGGTTTTGTTTACCTATTTGTTTTTAATGAGGATACCTGTTTTGAATCAACATATATGAATTATTATTTATTGGTTTTGTATACTAATAAGACTGCCAGATCAATATGTAATTTGATTCACCGTATTTGAGTTTGTGTATAATGAAATTATTTATGTATTTCCATATTGTATCAGTTTATATTACTTGTTAGCATCAGGTCTCGCAGGTTTCCATCACGGCGCACAGCGCCACCTGCGGGCCAATCCGAACCTCGCCCTCGGCGTTGTGCAGTAAGATGTCTGGAGTCTAAGTCCAGCTTTTGGCCCACTGAGCATGCTCAGACATTTTGGAGCCGCTCAGAGGCTAAGTGCCTTTCTCTCCCCACTGAGCATGCTCAGACATTTTGGGTCAGCTCTGAGGCTAAGTCCCAGTTTGGCCATACTGAGCATGATCGGTGACGTCATGTCACCGCCCCTGTTGGGCGGGGACTAGCCTTTAAATAGTGTGAGCCGACACCCGCCCGGTGCTCACACTTTGCTTAAAATATGTTGAGACAGGAGGTTAGGGCCAGGTTCCAGACAAATCTAGGAGCTGAGTAGGGATCCAGATAGTTCCCCTTGGCTCTGCCATTTGGAACCCGTCAAACCCATTCCCAGTCCAACTGCCTTGTTTCTCCTTGCAGGATAGGAGTTTGTTGTTTGACTGTCCAGGAGTGAAGTTAACCCCTGGCAGTCTTGTGTTTGCAGTGCAGTGAAGCACATACTAAGGTCTGGTTCTCCTGCTGTATATAGCAGGGGCTTCTGACAACCTCATTTGCTCAACTGCTGTACATTGTCACACTCTCCCAGTGACGTTTAACTGGAGAGAGTCTGTTGCCGCCTGTTTACATTTGTGTTGCACAACATCACTGCCAGTGCAGTTCAACTGGTGGTGCAGAATTCAGACACACGGCTGCCCATCTGGGCCTGTGGACCTCGCCGCAGTGCTCTGGTTGTGTTATTTATTATTTTTACATATACACACAGAACCATATCAAATACACATAATTGTCTGTGCACACATATATACATTTGTATATACATAGAGGTCTCTTGATATCAGCAGAGATCTGGTTCGAGCTATAAAAACACTTAAAGTCCCCTAGCTATCTCGGAGCTAGTCATAGACTGCTCTGTGAGCAGAACATCACCACGCATGCGCGGAACTTCGGGAGCGTCCATAAACCAGCGGAGGTTCCCGAAGTTAAAATTGCGCGCATGTCCAGTCGCAGTACATATGTCCGAAGCGTCGGGCACTCGGAGTCGGGGGGAAAACAGGTTTTTTCCTCCGCTCCTTGTGTTCGGAAGGATCGTAAATACAGATGGACTAAGCCATCTGTTGGAAGTATTCATTTTTTGGCCGGAATCTGGCAAACAATCAATAACACGGGATGCGCATGCGCGGCCAGAGGCCGTTTTCCGCGCGCATTCAAATGACTTAAAGGGGACACACATAGGATAGAAAGGAGGACATTGCACATTCAATCTATAATTCTAAAGAAACTCTCTGGTTATGCATAGCTTCGGATGTGTTTACATAAATTTTGTCTAGCTGCAAATTGTTGTCAGCAATTTTAAATCTAGATATATTATTATTATTTTAAACTGTGTTAAAGAAAATATGTAAACATGTCATTTTGGTTATATCATTTTATGATCATTCTTGAGATGATTCTTATAGTAGTTTTGTCTTGTGGTTTATGTATTAATAGGATTAATAGGATACATGTATATTGGTTGTACACTTGAAAAAGGGGTAATCCCCGAAACGCTGTCCCGTAGCGTTGTGTGTAAAGAACCTCAAATAAAGTGCATATTAATTCAACATTCTGAGGAGTAGCGCAGGATCCTTTCCATCCACTGGTCGTCCTTTCCTGAAGGAGTTCTTTGTGTTACTGACCAGGAGTGAAGTTAACTCCTGGCAGTCTTGATTGTGTAGCAGAGTGAAGCCTATGCTAGGGCCTGATTCCCCTGCTGTAATTAGCAGGTGCTTCTTGCAAGGCTTCATTTGGCTTCACTCAAAACTGCTATACACGGGCATGCTTCCAGTGAAGTTAACTAGAGAGAGTCTCTTCCAACAACAGCTTCCAATCCTAAAAATTCATACCCCTCACATGAACTTATACTTCTTATTTTCTATTCTCATCTCCATATTTCCCATACATAACATATTAAACACATAAAAAACTGGGATATATATGATTAACTCACACGTAGTAGCTATGTCTTTCTGTTTCACACCATGATCTAACGGGGAACACGATCTAGTTTATAAACTAGGTAATGGTTACATAATACCCATCACATGATCTTCCCATAATTCATCATGCTGAAAAAATCCTGCAGTCACATGATATCCTCATGCGACCATCACATGACCAAACCCCCTGTGCAAATGAAAAAACCAAAACCAATCCTCTAACATCTGCCACAAACCAGAGCCAACCTTCTGGAAAAAGGTAAGCTAATATGTTTAACGCCTGTTATCTGAAAAAAACTTATATTATGTCTTGTTGATATTTATATCTATTATTATATTAAGGAGGAACCATTCTACAGATGTTATTGTACACCACTTTCTTACACATAGCGATCCCATATACCATCCATTACTCACTCTATTAATCTATAATGAATCTAAATGATCCCGCAGTGTGTCTTTCTTTTTAGTTGCTATGATTCCTAGGATTTCTCTGCCATGAGCTTGTATGTATTTTCTGTCGTTATATACTACTGTACCATCCATGAAACTGTATCACTGAAATTTCTCCACTATTAAAGGATTATCTTATCTTATAAATTAACATTGTATGATTTAATCCAGATATCAAAAAAATGGAGAACACAAGGTTCCCTATCAATAAGTCTTTAAAAGTCGCCTAATTATTCATTAGAAACAAGAAATGTACCATCATTTATGAATGTCAACAGCTGAAAACATTTTGAGGACTTATCTCAGAGAACCACCGTACATATAATCCAGGACCAAATAGGTAAGTATCCTTCTACCATAGTAAGCCTTCTACCATCATAGGTGAATAGGTAAGTATCCTACCACAATAGGTTAAACCGCTGTACATATGATCCAGGATCGATTTGATGGATTGAACAGGTAAGTACAAGATAAACATAAAACATACATGTTGAAAATACTGACAGCAGTAAATACCCGGATAAAGAAATTTCAAGTGTCACGTGACAAAACTAAATCACATGATCGGACAGTGGTACACAAGATCCCATGCATCACCCACCCATCCAAGATCTCTCAAGAAACAATCATCCACCACCAACCGAAACATCGTGCAGAAACACAGGTAAGTGATCCTTTTCTTTCAGATGTAGAAGAATCAATAAGGATACATATATATATATATATACGTTCCCTCTCATATTTCCCTGAAAAAAAGGGGGGGGGAGGTTCAATAATTAAACAGAAAGATGGAACACTATCTTTATGTAAGTAAATGGATCCCTCACTCAGATAAAGGGGCATCTGTTGGGGTAATATAATGTCCACATTACCGCAAGCAGAAGATCAAAAAAGATTACAAGAGAGAGATCCTGTCTATACTCAAAAAGAATAAAGATAAACGCAGCTCTAAGAACACCACCTCCACTCCTCAAAGAGTTTCTTTTAGTTCTTTAGAGTCAGAAGTTTCTGAAACTGGGAGTCTTAAGCTCCTCCAGCAATCATTCCAACACTCCGGGAAAGAAATCTTCCATGTCAAAAAACGGAGAGCGGGGCGCAAACATAGAAAAAAGCCTCAGCTATTGGACACGCAAATCGAAAGACCTTTAACATCGAATTCTCCACCTCATGAAACACCTCCTGTGACTACCAAGGATAAAGCCTACAGTGTATTGATCTTATCCTCAACTTCATTGACACGGGATGTGCTTTCTCTCTTGAGTAAGGGACTTAGCTTTGTGCCCTCTGAGGGCTTTAACCTTCTTGACACAATTTTGGATATTAACAAATTTGTCCATTCCCTCACTGTTAAAACGCCACTTTATTTCAGCCGACAGATCTGAGGAAGATCTTGTGCAATTAAAGCTAACATCTTTCTAGCGGATTTTGAAGATATGTTTATACTGTAAATAATAAATAGTCAATGCTTATCTCATATCTACATTACGTGGACGATATCTTTATTCTTTGGTCGGGATCGGATGAGACTTTCTACGAGTTCATTGAATATCTTAACGCTAAAGATATGAATATGAAATTCACAGCAAAAATTGAAAATCATACTTTGTTTTTCTGACCATTACATCTAAAAATTCCAGAGTCTAGTCTAGACACAGAGGTTTTTCGAAAACCTACTGCGACTAACGCACTTTGACGTTATGACAGTTTCCATCTACAGAGTGTAAAAGATTCTATACCGTATAGCCAATTTTTAAGATTAAAAAGAATAAACAGCAATAATACAATATTTGAACGACAGGCAGATCAGTTAAAACAACGTTTAAAACAGAGAGGCTATCCATCTTATAATATAGAAAAAGCATATGCAAAGGCAAAACAAGTAGATCGAGCTAGCTTGTTGCAAAGTAAAACAAAAAAATATAAGAACATTAAAGACTATGGCCAATCAGATAAAAAACAGCGATCTTATGCAATCTTTTGACCTTGTGGCTATTATTACATCGGTAAAACAAAATTCGACCTTTAGTTGTTCGATTTCGTGAACACCACAGGTCTATAGAGACAGGAAAGGGTTCACCCCGCCTTATAAAACATATTCGTGAAGTCCATAATGGTAATGCTGACGGTTTAAGATTTACGGGAATCGAACAGGTTAATTTGCCACCTCAAGGTGGAGACTGAGGGAAAATGTTGCTTCAACGTGAAGCCAAGTGGATTCTAAAAACTGGCGCCATGGGTCCTTTTGGGACTAAATGATAAAACAGATATGAGCGTTTTTTGTAAGGATTTTCTTCTTTTTTTGCCTTATGGATCATATTGGTAGGGTTTATCCTTATAGGATATCTGAATAAACTTTATGGAATAGGTCCAGAAATAAAAATGGGATAATATATTTTGGGCAGAAGTATAGCATGTGATTTGAAAACAAAATATGCAAAATTAAGAACACAATTATGGAACTGTTTGTTTGTAATAATATTTTTCGAGGCTACTTAGTTTCTTGAAACTATATAGCTTTTGAGAATTATCTGGTAATTTGTACGTGATTTAGCAATCCTTGGTATGTTTTAAAAATATGTTTTTCATGCTGTGAAGTTTTCATTATTCTAGAAAAATGATGCGTTCTGCCATAGTAAGGTTCTTATGCCTAAAAGGCTTTCGTCTTGCTATATAGAGATGTTCCCTGAAAATATAATCCTATTGGATACTCATGCCGGTCTATATACTTTTATTTGATCTGCCCCGAAATAAGTATAGATAGGGCGGATTCCTAAAAAGAAGAAGAATGGTCGGCAACTTGTTGATTGGCCGGCTGCGCTATGATATACCTCTATTCAGGTCCGCCCAGAAATAGAAAAAGAGGGCGGTATCATAAGAATGAGAGGATTAGTTGGCGGTTTCCCGATTGGCGTATGCTGTTAAACCTGTTTTCATTCAGGTCCGCTTAGTGATAGGGGGCGTCACCAAATAATTGATTGACACTCTTTTGAACTCTTGTTCTCTTTCAGGTCCGATCGGGGAAAGGGGTGTTATCAATGGCTTGATCGGCAGTTTCCCTATTGGTGCATATTGTTGGACCTGTTTTCATTCAGGTCCGCTACAGGGAAAAGGGGCGTCACCAAAAGAACTAGTAGCTCCGTCGGCGCTCTTTTGATTGGCTAACGGCATGACTAACACATAGGCTTCGAATTTAGTCTGATTATGGTGCTTTTGTATTTAAACCTGCGGTGGTAAATGTTTGGTATTGCTTTTAAGGCTTGAAAAAGTGTTCTGAGGAACGCGAAACGGCTGTTGCCTCTTTCTTCCACCTATAATGTCATTCCTCCCTCCCAAAAGGCTGTTTTTAAATGTACCTAATAAAAGGATTTGATTTTTAAGAATATACATCAATTGGTGAGTGCCCTTCCTTTACTCTTTTTTCTACTAACAGTATACGTCTGTGTTTTTGCTTGGTAATAGAGAGACCTAATTTTTTCATGGCCCATTTGTCAATCGGGTCTCGACTGTCCTATGGGTGTGAATTTTTGAAGTGTTTTAAGGGTGCATTCACACTGAGTAAACGCTAGCTTATTCTGTAGAGTAAAATTACACTTGTAAATTTTGCTATCCCATTGACTTCAATGACATTTTACAGGCGTATTTTTACAGGCGTATTTTTTACAGGCGTATTTTTACACTTGTAAAAAAATATCATTGAAGTCAATGGGATAGCAAAATTTACAAGTGTAATTTTACTCTACAAAATAAGCTAGCGTTTACTCAGTGTGAATGCACCCTAACATTGTCTAAGAACAGGCAGTGCCATCCACCTGTCTTCTTTTTCAAACACGCTATCTTGTGCAGTTACATTCTTCCCATAACATAGTTTTGAATGAATATAGTGCTCTCAACTTTAGAGAACAATTGTGCCTTAAGAATCTGCAGCTTCTCAATAATGGTAATGTAATTCATGAAACGAATACGGTTGAGGTTAATACCTCAAACCCACTTTATTATCCGGTATCCTCCAGAGCTTCAGTCTTTGAGCTCTTTCAACATGCTGTTGTGAAGGAGCTCATACTATTAACTAGCTCCTCTGAACACACCAAAATTAAAGATAATCTTTCCAGAGGGGAAAGAGTTGATCTGAGAGACTTAAAACAAAATGATTCCCTTGTCATTTGTATGGCTGACAAGGGTGGCATGGTAGTAGTGATAAATCTGATTATCATTCTTGTGTTATGGATATATTAAATGATCAAACAACATAGGGCTCGTTCACATCTACGCCCGGACTCCATTCTGCAGGTTTCCGTTTCCTGCACAAAACTGGGCAGGAGACAGAAACCTGCCGACATCTTTTCAGACCTATTCATTTGAGTCGGACATGGAGTACTCTGTGTCCGGCTTAAAAAAAACTGTTTCGCCACGGAGAGCCTAAAACGCTCACTAGCGCTCACGGCCGGACTCAGCATGACAGGTTTCCGTCTTCTGCATGCTTGGTTTCTGATTACTTACTCAAACATAATTTCTTTATGTTTGATAACACCTATTTGCAAACGTGCGGAGCGCCTATGGGGTCCCGCTTTTCTCCCACCCTAGCTAACATATATATGGCTTGGTTAGAGGAGAGATTTATGTACACTGATGACAATCTATTCAAAGAACATCTGTGCTGTTATGTAGAGATGAGCGAACACTAAAATGTTCGAGGTTCGAAATTCGAATCGAACAGGGGCTCACTGTTCGTGTGTTCGAACGGGTTTCGAACCCCATTATAGTCTATGGGGAACATATACTCGTTAAGGGGGAAACCCAAATCCGTGTCTGGAGGGTCACCAAGTCCACTATGACACCCCAGGAAATGATGCCAACACCTCTGGAATGACACTGGGACAGCAGGGGAAGCATGTCTGGGGGCATCTAATACACCAAAGACCCTCTATTACCCCAACATCACAGCCTAACAACTACACACTTTACACATTCCAAAAAACCTCTATCAAAGTGGGAAAATACCTGGAAACCTTCTTTACCTGTCATTTTGTGTGTGTGTGTGTGTGTGTGTGTGTGTGTGTGTGTGTGTGTGATGTGGTAAGACCTTCTAAAATTCACTTTTCTAGCCCTTAACATGAGCCCTTCTAAACAAAGTTACAGGACCTTAAGCTGAGCTACCAGCAGAGATTGAGGCCCTTGGCATGAGTAGAGCCTTGCACCAGCAGTGTTTTTGGCACTTAGGGTGAGTTGAGCCTTGTACCAGCGTGTGTCCCTTAACATCAGGCGGGCCCTAAGTTCTGCGCTTTGCACAAAAGTTCCACATTAACTAGGCTGAATGGTACAAAGATTAGTAGGCCCGAGAACCAGGAACAGGTCTTGCAATGGCTGTCGGATAACGCTTAAAGCACATTGTCCACCAGCCAGTCAGCCTCTACCTCCTCTTACCCAACAGTCTTGTCCTCCTTCCACCCAAAATTCCCAATCTTCCCAGAACAATAACCCCAACTGTCCCTGCTCCCCAGAGCTGTTCTCCCTTCCTTTGACTGTACCGCAACCTGCCCCTCCATTTCGCGATTCCACAGACCTAACAGACGAGTATCTGTGTCCAGATGCTCAAACACTAGAGTCTCCTCCATCTCCGGTCGATTTGGTGGCGGACGACCAGCAACCCACCCTCATCGACGACGATGAGATGCAGTTGCTGTCAGGGAAGCCAGTTGACATGCGCATTGTGCAGGAGGAGGAGGCGAGACAGGAGTTGGAAGAGGAGGTGGTGGACGACGAGGACACCGACCCCACCTGGACAAGGCGGATGTCAAGCTGGGAAAGTAGTGTGGATGTTGAGGCAGGTGCAGCACCAAAAAGGGTAGCTAGAGGCAGAGGTCAACAGCTTCGCCGAAGCCAGGCCAGACCCGGAATGTCCGAAGATGTTCCCTTTTGTACCCAGCCCAGAAAAACTCCCCCATCGAGGGCACGTTTCTCGAAGGTGTAGAGTTTTTTCAAGGAATGCGCCGAGGACAGATATAGTGTCGTCTACACAATTTGCCTCTCGAAATCAAGTAGGGGCCCTGAGAAGAGCAACCTGTCCACCACTTCAATGCACCGTCATTTGGAATCCAAACACTGGAATCAGTGGCAGGCAGCAACGGCAGGACAAACGTCGCCCGCCGTTCATGCCACTGCCTCTGCTCACAGTGCTGGCGATGCACTCCAGAGGACGAGCCAGGACATCACTTCATCTGCCTCCGCCACTTTGTTGACTTCTCCCTCATCCTCCCCTGTTTCTGTCTTATCTCCTTCTCCTGCACCATCAAGCGCTTCTTTACAACAACCCACAATCTCTCAGACATTGGAGCGCCGGCAGAAATACACCGCTAACCACCCACCCACGCAAGCCTAGAACACCAACATCGCTAAACTGCTGGCCCAGGAGATGTTGGCGTTCCGGCTTGTTGAAACTCCCGCCTTCCCGGACCTGATGACAACTGTGGCACCTCACTATGCCGTCCCTAGCCGTCACAACTTCTCTCGGTGTGACGTCCCCGCCTTGCACCAGCACGTGTCACTCAACATCAGGTGGGCCCTTAGTTCCGTGCTTTGCTGCAAGGTCCACTTGACCACCGACACTTGGACAAGCGCATGTGGTCAGGGATGCTGCTTATCTTTAAGGACAGGCAGGGTGAATGTGGTGGAGTCTGGTCCCGGGGTGCAAACTGAGGTACCCTATCTCCTCTCCCAGGCCAAAATTCATGGCAGGAGTAGACTGAAACCCTACGACGCTGCAACCTCCACCCCAGCTACTAGCGGCAAATGCTAAAACACTGGTGTGGGGAGACGTCAGCAGGCCGTGCTGAAGCTCATCAGCTTGGGGGACAGACAGCACAGTGCCTCCGAGGTCAGGGATGCCATCCTGGCTGAGATGGCTTTTTTTTATTTCCCTGCTACACCTGGGGCCTGGCATTTTTACGCCTGTGATAATGGCTGGAACCTGGTAGCGGCTCTGGAGCTTGCCAGCCTCCAACACGTTCCATGTTTGGCCCACGTCTAACCTAGTGGTGCAACGTTTTTTAGAAAACATACCCAAATGTACCGAAGCTACTGTTGAAAATGCGGCGATTGTGCGCCCACTTTTGCAAGTGTACAGGAGTCGCTGCTAGCCTAAAAACACTCTAGCAAGGCCTACATCTGTCCAAACACAGGCTGTTGTCCGTCATTCACACACGTTGAAACCCTACAATACCATATCTTGAGCAGGGTGTGTGAGCTGCACAGACCTTTGATGGAGTTCCATCTACAAAACCCAAGGGTTCCTCAAAGTCAGCTCCCAAAGTTTCTGCACCATGAGTTTCCAGGGGTGGCAGAGTTATGGCTAGGGGCAGAGGCATGGATAGGGATGATGTCTAGGGGCAAAAGCAGTGTGGATGTGGAGGCAAGCTAAGCAGCAAAAACTGGGGGTACAAGCTAAGGCATGGACTGGGGTGATGTCTAGGGGCAAAAGCAGTGTGGATGTGGAGGCAAGCTAAGCAGCAAAAACTGGGGGTACAAGCTAAGGCATGGACTGGGGTGACGTCTAGGGGCAAAAGCAGTGTGGATGTGGAGGCAAGCTAAGCAGGGAAAAAGGTGGCTAGAGGCAAAGGGATGTCCAGAGGCAGAAGACAGCTGCATGACAGAAGCTAGACCTGAGCCAGCAAGGCCCAAGATGCCCTCTTTTCTAGCTTCCTTAGAAAAATTCCCCTATCGAGGCCACGTTCCTCGCTGGGGGAGATAATTTCTAAATGTATAGGTCGAGGACAAACTGAGTGTGGTTTACACACTTTGCAATGCGACTCCCCATCTCCCAGGCCTTTCATTCCAGGCTAAAGTACAGCACAACCCACCCACATGCCCAAGGCTTCAACGGCCTCATCTCAAAAATTCTGGCCCAGGAGATGTTGGGGTCCCGGCTTGTGGACACTCTGCCCTTTTTGGGCCTGCTGGCTACTGCGCCACCTCACTGTGCCGTCCACACCAGAACTTTTCCCCAAACATGAGGCGGTCCCTAAGTTCAGCGCTTTGCCCAAACTTCCACGTGACCAGCTATGAATGGACAAGTGCATGCGGACAGGGACGCTAACTTTTAATCTTGGCACAGTGGTTGAATGTACTTGAGGCATGGACCGGGTCGCAAAATGTGGTAGACTGACTTGTCTCCCCACACAACATTCCTGGGAGGAGGGCTGAAACACCACCCTCCTCCTCCGCTTTTAGATTGACCCCAGCTACGAGCTGGAAACGCTGCAACACTGGTGTGGGGAGACGTCAGCAGGCCGGGCTGAAGCTCATCAGCTTGGGGGACGGACAGCACACTGCCTCTGGGGTCAAGGATGCCATCCTGGATGAGATGGCAATTTGTTTATCCCCGCTGCCCCTGGGGCCAGGCTTTTTTGTCTTGTTGGAGGGCTCTGGAGCTTGCCAGCCTCCAACACGTTCCATGCCTGGCCCACGTGTTCAATCTAGTGGTGCAACGATTTTTAAAAACATACCCCAAATTAGCAGAGATAAGGGTGAAAGTGGGGCACTTGGACACCCACTTTCCAAAGTCTACAGTACCTGGAGCTAGTCGCAATACACTCCAGCAAGGCCTACATCTGCCTGAAGCACCTACTGTTGTGCGAGGTCACCACACGCTCAAACCCTAGACACCGTATGTTGAGCAGAGTGTGTGAGCAGCAGAGACCTTTGATGGAGTACCAGCTACAAAACCCAAGGGTTCCTCAGAGTCAGCTCCCTCACTTTCTGCACCATGAGTTTCCATGGGTGGCAGAGTTATGGCTAGAGGCACAGGCATGGATAGGGGTAATGTGTAGGGGCAAAAGCAGTGTGGATGTGGAGGCAAGCTAAGCATAAAAAACTGGGGGTAAAAGCAGAGGCATAAACTGGGGTGATGTTTAGGGGCTAAAGCAGTGTAGATGTGGAGGGAAGCTAATTCAACAAAAAAACAGGGTAGAAGCAAAGGCATAAACTGGGGTGATGTTTAGGGGCTAAAGCAGTGTAGATGTGGAGGGAAGCTAATTCAACAAAAAACAGGGTAGAAGCAAAGGCATAAACTGGGGTGATGTTTAGGGGCTAAAGCAGTGTAGATGTGGAGGGAAGCTAATTCAACAAAAAAACAGGGTAGAAGCAAAGGCATAAACTGGGGTGATGTTTAGGGGCTAAAGCAGTGTAGATGTGGAGGGAAGCTAATTCAACAAAAAAACAGGGTAGAAGCAAAGGCATGCAAAACTCTACCCTGTTGGAAGACTTATTCCTAGGTCTGGAACACGTTAATGGCCCCCCCTGGACAAATTACTGCTACTCAGGGGCCTAGTGTCAGCAGGAGGGACAAGTATAGGCGCATGTTGTGGGAATACCTGGCCGACACCAGCTCTGTCCTCTCCAATCCCTCTGTGCTCTACTGCCTACACTTATTTTCTCATCTTTTTTTCTGCACTGCACATCTCTTGCCTACTTCCTTTGGGATCTTAGAAGTGGTGGTCCACTTGCAAAGGTGGTAATTTCAATGCTGGAGTTGTCAATAGACAGTGTAACGGGAGTAGCTGAGGTATCACTGTCTTAACCACTTTTTGGCACAAAATTAACTTCCAAAGCCAAGTATGGTGCAAGTATATGATGCAAGGACACCTACACACCTATCTCTGACACATTGGGGAGTTCACCCTCATGCGCCCTTTTGGCCTGCACCATCATGCGCCTCTTCCCAGCCACTCCACATTTCCCAAGCTTTTCATTGCAGGCAGAAGTACAACACAACCCACCCCCATGCCCAAGCCTTTAACAGCCTCATCGATAAACTGCTGGCCCTGGAGATGTTGGTGTTTGTTTATGCTTCTGGATACCCAGGCCTTCCGTCAGCAGATGGCAGCTGGGGCACCTCCCTATGCTGGGCCTAGCCGTTACTACTTCTCTTGGTGTGCTGTCCCTGCCTTGCGCCTGCATGTGTCCCATAACATCAGTCGGGCCCAGAGCTCTGCGCTTTGCTGCAAGGTCCACTTGACCACCGACACATGGACAAGCGCCTGTGGTCAGGGATGCTGCAGTGCTTATCTTTAATGACAGGCAGGGTGAATGTGGTGGAGTCTGGTCCCTGGGTGCAAACTGGAGTGGCCTATCTCCTTTCCCAGGCCAAAATTCATGGCAGGAGTAGACTGAAACCCTACGATGCTGCAACCTCCACCCCAGCTACTAGCGGCAAACGCTGTAACACTGGTGTGGGGAGATGTCAGCAGGCCGTGCTGAAACTGATCAGCTTGGGGGACAGACAGCACAGTGCCTCCGAGGTCAGGGATGCCATCCTGGCTGAGATGGCATTTTTTTTTCCCTGCTACACCTGGGGCCTGGCATTTTTGCGCCTGTGATAATGGCTTGAACCTGGTAGCAGATCTGGAGCTTGCCAGACTCAAACACGGTCCACGCATGGCCCACGTTTTTCAACTTGTTGGTGCCATGTTTCTTTGAAACCTACACCATTGTGCATGATATACAGGTCAAAGTGGGGCCATTTTCGTAAGTGAGAACTAGCCTCTGCTAGGCAGAAAACATTCAGAGCACACTCCTCTCATCTTCGCACCGTTGGCTGGCGGAGGAAGACGAGGGGGTTGGAGTGGCATCTGATGTCCCTGTCCCACACGAGGCTAGAGGGTGCACTTCAGTGCATCCCATTGCTTCACCACAAATGGTGTGAAGGGGAGTGGAAAATGGAGGAAATGGAGAGTGACCCTTACAGTTGGGGCCAGCAAAGGCATGCCAAGTAACACACTGGCACCCATGGCTGACTTCATCTTGGGTTGCTTTTCAACACATATTTCACATCATGAAGAACAAATAATACTGGATTTTTACAAGCCTCGAACCCCGGTCTAGGTCTAATGTCTGTTCCTTTCTTATATTAGGGGAGAGGGAAAAAAAATTACTTCAGTGATACGTTTAGCGTACATAGACTGACTATTAATGTGTATCCCACTTAGTGTTGTTAGGGTTACACACCGTCACAACCTGGCTAAAGCTTCTATAGCTGTTAATAAAGTCAACATAACTTTACGGTATCCAAAAAGACAGCTGGTACCGACAGAGAGCAAGACAAATGTCAACCAAAGCTGTGAGCTCTGAACACCCACAGTGACTTTGGCATCATCATCATTATAAGGGAGCGGGTGGTAATAAATAACTTGGCAGTGCCTAAAACCCAAAAAGCTTATACAACTATATTTACATTAAGATACACAAATGACACCTTTTAGTAGCATGTCATGAGACAAGCTGATAAGATCTTCCTTTGTGCAGTGCTATTTGAAAGTTAAACGCTGCCTTTATTTTAATTCTGGAGAAGGTGCAGACATTAGATTTAGAACATGTTGTCTTCATTGTCCAAATCCTCTATATAGGTAATGTGTTTTTCGGGCCGAGCTGTCTGGGAACGAGCTGGTGCAGCACTGACAACCTGGGTGAATATGGCAAGAGCCTGAGATGTAGGGTGAATGAATCCCCAAATTATTTGGGGAATTTCCACTCAGAAACTGGCACTATATACCAGTAGCAAAAATTGTGGGTGCACGTAACCCCAATATATTCTTTGAATTCCCAGTCAGACAATGGCACTATATGGCAGTAGCAAGAAATGAGGGTATTTGTAACCCCAATATATTCTTTGAATTCCCAGTCAGACAATGGCACTATATGGCAGTAGCAAGAAATGAGGGTATTTGTAACCCCAATATATTCTTTGAATTCCAAGTCAGAAACTGGCACTATATGGCAGTAGCAAGAAATGAGGGTATTTGTAACCCCAATATATTCTTTGAATTCCCAGTCAGACAATGGCACTATATGGCAGTAGCAAGAAATGAGGGTATTTGTAACCCCAATATATTCTTTGAATTCCCAGTCAGACAATGGCACTATATGGCAGTAGCAAGAAATGAGGGTATTTGTAAACCCAATATATTCTTTGAATTCCCAGTCAGAAACTGGCACTATATGGCAGTAGCAAGAAATGAGGGTATTTGTAACCCCAATATATTCTTTGAATTCCCAGTCAGACAATGGCACTATATGGCAGTAGCAAGAAATAAGGGTATTTGTAACCCCAATATATTCTTTGAATTCCCAGTCAGACAATGGCACTATATGGCAGTAGCAAGAAATTAGGGTATTTGTAACCCCAATATATTCTTTGAATTCCCAGTCAGACAATGGCACTATATGGCAGTAGCAAGAAATGAGGGTATTTGTAACCCCAATATATTCTTTGAATTCCCAGTCAGACAATGGCACTATATGGCAGTAGCAAAAATAGTGGGTGTATATAGCCCCAATTCTATTGCTAGGGGACTTGCAGGGTATTTCTGAGGTGAAGGTGGGGGGGCACACCGTTGGAACGGGGATTTGGGGTGTATATATGGGGTATACGGGAATACACTGTCAGTGTATTCCATTCAGGATCCTGGGAAAGCTGGGTTGCGGCGATTGAGCCCGTCAGTGCCACGTTACACTGACAAGCTTCTCCCTGGAATTTAGCTCTTACAAGAGCTGTTGGTTTTCTTCTCCTTCCTATCCTAGCCTGTCCCTGCCTACACAGAATCTAAGCCCTAGCTAACTGGACGGAAACCTCCGTCCCCGGTGAATTGCAAGCTCAGAATGACGCGAACCTGGGCGGCGCTGTTCTTTTAAATTAGAGGTCACATGTTTTCGGCAGCCAATGGGTTTTGCCTACTTTTTTTAACGTCACCGGTGTCGTAGTTCCTGTCCCACCTACCCTGCGCTGTTATTGGAGCAAAAAAGGCGCCAGGGAAGGTGGGAGGGGAATCGAGTAATGGCGCACTTTACCACGCGGTGTTCGATTCGAACATGCCGAACAGCCTAATATCCGATCGAACAGGAGTTCGATAGAACACTGTTCGCTCATCTCTACTGTTATGGTCACTACATAGACGACCTGCTTTTAGTATGGTCGGGCGGTGTAGTGGCCGTACCAGCACTTATCGAATATTTAAATAATAACGAACTGAATCTCAAGTTTACCTACACCATAGAAACACAATCTGTAAACTTTTTGGACATTACATTGACGGGTCACACCGTTGATGGTAGTGTATCCACTACATTATACTGTAAAGATTCCTCAGGTAACACTATTTTACATGTGGCAAGCTGCTACCCTCGTCATACAAAGAAAAGTATTCCGGTTGGGGAGTTCATTAGGGCAAAACGGGCTTGCTCTGAAAATTCAATATTTCAGACACAGAAGATTGACATTTGCAAAAGAATTAAAGTCGAGAGAGTATTCCCAGTGGCATCTAAATAGAGCTTCCGATATTGTCAATGAGAGGTCAAGATCTTCCCTTTTACAAAATGTACTTAAAGATACAGATAGGAGGAGTGACGGGGGTGTTTTTTTCTGCTCCAGTTTTAGCAGAGATTACAGCAAAATTACAGGAATTATTAGAAAATATCTTCCTATATTAACACAAGACGACACTATAGCTGAAAATATGCTTGATGGCTATAGGTTTGTTTCTCGTAAGGGTAAGACCTTGGGCAACTTTATATCTCCTTGCCTTTATACTGTAGTAAGTAGACCTAGAAGTAATACTTGGCTTGACATTTTGGGCTTTCAAAGGTGTGGAGCCCCGAAATGTCAGGTCTGTCGATATGCCATTAAATCTACTTCTTTTGAAAATATTTATTCCCATAGGTGTTATCAGATTAAACAATTTTTGAATTGTAAGCCTAGATTTGTAGTATATCTTATGTGGTGCAAAATATGTGAATTATTTTATGTCAGCTGTACCATCCGCCCATTGAAAGATCGAATATCGGAGCACATAGATTGCAGCAAATCTTCCATTAATAATGTTTCAGGTATCTCCAAACATTTTATTTCTTCACACCACGGTGATATCTCATCTTTGCATTTCTGTGCTATAGAACATATGAACAGACCCATACGTGGAGGTAACTGGAGGAGAAAGTTGCTCAAGAGAGAAGCTTTTTGGATTTTAGAGCTATCCACACGCTTCCCTAATGGAATGAATTATAAAACAGACCTTATCTATTTTTACTGATTATCAACCCTCATACACATTTCTCACAAACACATAGATATTACTTAATGTTGTTTTATCGCGTGTTTTCTGCAATCGTAAAACCAAAGGAATGGCGACCCAGGTCTTGTGACCAGTAATACCTTCACCCTGTTCACAAAAGTGGTACCTGAAGAGGCTGAGCCTCTAATCAAGATCCACTACAAAGGATATTCAACAAAGGGTTTCATTGTTGGGAAGCGCAACTCCTGTGGGTTTACCCTCTATACATCCCTAGATAGATCGGATAGAAAAATTTAAAAAAAAATTATTAAGTTAATTTGGTTTGGGATATTACAGTGGGAATTGGGGCTCATAATAAAAATAAAATATAAAAAACCCAAAAAATAAATTAGTTTTATAACAACTGCTACAATATGACCAAGCGGTTGTTTACTGCCGAAGAGCACAAATGGGAGCACTACTAATGACGCTGAAATGCGCAAATTTTGGGGTCTTCTACTAAATATGGGACTTACAAAAAAGTCCACTACACGCACTTATTGAAATAATGACCTACTGTATCATTTCCCCCCATACCGACTTGCCATGTCAAAAGTACGATTTGAAGCTTTACAAAAATTTCTCCATTACAATAATAATGAGTGTCCACACAGATATGACCCCAGCCATGACATGCTCTTCAAAATCCGTCCACTAGTTGACCATTATAACCTATAAAATTTACAGAAGCATACACCCCACAAAAATATATTTCAGTGGACGGATCCTTAGAACAATTTAAGGGGTTTGGATTTATTTCTGCCAATATCTACCTAACAAGAGGTATAGGTATGGCGTGAAGCTATATAAAGTCTGTGAAAGCGTATCTAGTAACACTTGCAGGTTCTACATATATGAGGGGAAAGATTCATCCATAGAGCCCCCAGAGTGGCCCCCTGTCCTTGGAATAAGTTAAGGATAGTATGAGATTTGTTGTACCCAATAATGGACCACGGATATCACATTTATATAGATAATTTTTACAATAGTATCCTTCTTTTGAAGAGCCCTGCTGCCAGAGGAACGGTTGCATGTGGCACAATTAGAAGAACCAAAAGGGTCTCCCTAAATCCTTCACAAACCATCACAAACCACAGTGCACGTAGGGACTGTAGGGCTGTTTGCATAGATAATTTACTCCTGGTAAAATATAAGGATAAACGCAATGTTCTTATTTTGACTACCATACACACAGACCAGTCCCAGTACGAGGATCTACAGAACAGGCCCTAAAATCTGTGTGTATCCAAGATTACAACCAGTTCATGGGAGGGGTGGACCTTTCAGACAAAGTTCTGAAGCCCTAAAATGCCCTGCGAAAGTCAAAGGTCTGGTATACAAAAATTAGCCCTATGCCTTACCCAAGTAGTAGTCTATAACACCTTTATAAAAATGCCGGGCATAGGAGGACCTTTCTTGGATTTTCAAGAAACAATCATTAAGGCATTGATTTTAGGAGACCAGGAAAGGGAAGGCAGCAGTTCTCTTGGAGTCTCTAGAATCGTTCATGGGCAGCATTTTTCTGGTGTTGTTCCACCCAGAGAGAAAAAAAAGGAGACCCCAAAAAAGGTGTCGAGTATGCTCAAAGAGAAGAGTAAGGAGAGACACCACGCACTACTGTGAGATCTGCCCAACTAAGCCAGGCCTGTGCATAGGTGATTGTTTTAGAAAGTACCACACCTCAATTGATTTTAATTAAATGTGTTTCTTTTGTTATTTAAATTCTACCTGGATATATATTTTAAGAGGTTTTATTTTTAGGTATTTCCAACAATTCCATTTGGGCCCCAACTGGCATTTCAATAAAACGATCAACTAAAATGGTAAAACTCCCATTATACTCCTAGATGAATACTTTGACATTTGTAATTTTGCAAACATGAACTGCTTTTACATTTGTTTTTGCTGTTAGAACATTATCCTGTCACAGAAAGCTGGTACCTCTGGGGCTCTGCAAATGCAACATTCTGCAAACCATGAAACACCTGTGGGGTCAAAATTCTCACAATACTAAAAAATGAATTCTTTGAGGAACGTAGTTTCCATAATGGGGTCACTTATGGTGAGTTTTCATTGTTCTGGTACCTTTAGGGCTCTGCAAATGCAACATGGCCCTTCAAAATCAATCTAGGAAAATCTGGATTCCAAAAGTCAAGTAATGCTCCTTCAATTCTGAGCTATCCTGTTTTCCCAAACAGCAGTTAATGGCCACAAATGGGGTACTGTTGTACTCAGGACAAATTGGGTAACAAAATTTAGGATGCCTTTTCTCCTGTGCTCCTTAACAAAAAAAAAAGGGCAATGTCTCATTCCTACATATACTTAGATAAAAATTAACATTTTCAATTTCTCCACCCAAAGCTAAAAAAATTCTATGAATTAACTGTGAAGTTGAAATGTTCAAAATACCCAAAAATGAATTCTTTGAAGGGCGTTGTTTCCAAAATGGGGCCACTTATAGTGGGTTTCCACTGTTCTGGTATCTCTAAGACTCTGCAAATGCAACATAGTACCTGAAGACCAATCTACCAAAATCTTGACTCCAAAAGTCAAATAATGCTCCTTCCATTCTGAGCCATTTTGTGCCCCCAAAAAACAATTTATGACCATAAATAGGGTACTCCTGTACTCAGAGGAAATAACAAATCTGATTATTTTATTCTATGTAAAAATGAAAAATGCAGAGATAAAAAAAAGTTTTTGGAAAAAATTCTATTTTTTTTTTAGTTAATGGAACAATTCAAATAAATTGTGTGAAACACCTGTGGGGTCAAAATGTGCACAATACTCAAAGAGGAATTTTTTGAGGGGTTTAATTTCCAAAATGGGGTCACTTCTTATGAGTTAACATTGTTCTGGTACCTCTGGGGGCTGCAAATTTGACATAACACTTGAAAATTAATCCAGCAAAATATGAGCTCCAAAAGACAAATAAGGCTCCCCTCATTCTGAGCTCTCTTGTGTGTCCAAACAGCAGTTTACCACCACAAATGGGCTACAGTTGCACTCAGAAGAAATTGATTAACATATTTTAAGATGCAATTTCCCGTTTGTCCCTTATAAAAAGGACAATATGTCAGGTATAAGTACATATACTTAGAAAAAAAAATAGCTTTTCATTTTCTCAATCGAGTGCTACAAAAACTGTGGGGTCAAACGGTTCACAAGATGCATATATGAATTCTGTGAGGGGTGTAGTTTCCAAAATGGGGTCATTTCTGGTGGGTTTCCACGGTCCTAGCACCTCTGTGACTCTGCAAATGCAACATAGTACCTGAAAACCAATACAGCCAAATCTGAGATCCAAAAGTCAAATTATGCTCCTTCCATTCTAAGTCCAAAAAACAGTTTATGATAACAAATAGGGCCATACTCAGGGAAGTTACATAAACTGGGATATTTTATTCCTTATGAAAATTAAAATATTTTAGCTAAAACTACATATTATTGGAAAAAAAAAATTTTATTGCACAGCCGAATTCAAGTAAATTCAGTGGAAAGCCTTGGAGATAAAAATGTTTACTATACCCATAGATAAATTCCTTGAGGGGTGTAATTTCCAAAATGGGGTCATTTCTAGTGAATTTATATTGAGACTAATTTTGAGACTATATAAAATTGATTTGGTGCCTGAAAAAGATCGTGATAAAATGGTGGCATCAAAATTCATAAGTTGCTATTTCATTTCTGAGTGCAGTGTTTGAGACAAGTAGCGTAATATGGTCACATGTCAGATATTTCTACAAACTTAAGAATTAGGGAAATAAATATTAAGGTTTGTTTTGCCTTTAACCGTTGTGGTGTTACATGGAAAAAAATGAATTAAATGTATTATCTCCCCCAAAAAAATAAACCGTTAAAATTTCACCTTCATTTTTTTAAAATTCCTGTGAAACCCCTAAAGGGTTAACAAAGGTCCAAACCACTGTTTTAAATAATTTCAGGGGTGGAGTTTCTAAAATGCGGTCATTTATTGGGGGTTTCTAATATATGAGTTCCTCAAAGTCACTTAAAAGTTGACTTGATCCCTAAAATATAGAATTTTGAGATTTTCTTGAAAAAGTTTGCTTATAAACATTCTAACATCCCACATGAATAAACGGAAGTTCAAAAAATTATGCCAGCATTAAGTAGACATGCGGTAAATGTTCATTATTAACAAATTTGTGTGGTATGACTATATGTCTTATAATACTTGAAACTTTCAAAATGGCTAATTTTGCTAAATTTTCAATAAATTTTTCAGATTTTAATACATAAACGCAAAGCATAATGACCAAAAGTGATTACCAACATAAAGTACAACGTGTCATGAAAAAACACTCTCAAAATCACTTGGATGGGTAAAAGCGTTCCAAAGTTATTACCATATAAAGTGACTCATGCCATATTTGAAAAATTGGGCTTGGTTCTTAGGGCCAAAATAGGCTCAGTCCTGAAGGGGTTAAAATCAATGTGTCTCCTGGGGGTGCAATTCTTTTTGGGGTGTCTACTTTCAATGATGGAAAGGTCTGCTGTATTCTATTTACTTTTTTACATTTGTAACGGTCTGGACACTTGTTAATGAACTGAAGCTAGGGCTTATTTTCAGGATAAGGCTTATTTTTAGGGAAGGGCTTATATTTCAAGCATACACCAAAACTCCTGAAAAAATCATACTAGGGCTTATTTTTGGGGTATAACTTATTTTCAGAGAAACTCATATGAGGACTTAATCTTTTTGTGACAATAAATGGTACTAATTATTATTCTGTACAATGTACTGGGAAACGGGAAAAAAATCAGGAGGTGGAATTGCAGTACCGCCATAATCTTAAGGCATAAGGTTCTTACGGCTTCCACAGTGTAGTAAAAATGGGATGTTCGTTTTATTCCCTGGGTTTGTACAATCTCAGTGACATCCCATTTATATAATTTATTCATGTTTTAATAACTTTCCAAAAATTTTAATTTTTTAAGATATTGACATATGAATAGATCCTTGCAGGTTTAGAAGTGGATCGCCGGGACCTATAGGAGTAGTCCAGAAGTGGTTAATATACTACGCTGACCGCCATTGAACAAACTGTGAGGTATATTTAGCTCATGTAGTATACAGGACTATATACACTATAGTATGTGCCACTGTACAGATGGATGCCATATTGTGAGCTCAGTTTACCTCATAACAAGCACAGCACTAAATACACTACCCTGTACTGATGGACACCATATTTTGCAGCCAATTTTACCTCATAGACTAAATACACCAACCACTCATAGTATGAAAGGACCCCATACCATGAGGTAAAAGGATATTACAGGAATAAACCATATTCACTACACTGCAGTACATTATATCTGCCATCATTGTGCTGCTTAATGGAAAACATGGTGCCTCATGCTCCTTCCTATGGTAACGAGCATTTCCCTGCCCTGTAATGGCGTCCACATGAGGACACATGAACATAAGCCGACTCTCTGACAGGGAGATTCCCTATAAGACCAACCACAGTCTGCCTCACTGCAGAACGATTACTATCCGTCTGCAGTATAATGGAGCTCACAAGCTGCCGACAAACTTGTTTCCATTACTGAAGGAACCCACAAGAACCCACACAGCACCATCACTCCCTCACACAAGCCCCAAAATGGAGCCGTTCGCTCAGAACTCGTCTTATATAGACCAAAGTACAGAGCAGCAGTGACAGCACAGAATCCTACAGCGACACCTTGTGGTGGGAGGGCGAAACTGTCTGCAGCTCCTGTAATCACATGTAGTGGAGATAAACTAATAGTACAGTATAAAGGCTGTGGACTGTTATATACAGTAGGGGCAATGTTATAGTATGAAGGCTGTGCTGTGTTATATACAATAGGGACAATGTTATAGTATACAGGCTGTGCTGTGTTATATACAGGAGGGACAATGTTATAGTATGAAGCCTGTGCTGTGTTATATACAGGAGGGGTAATGTTATAGTATACAGGCTGTGCTGTGTTATATACAGGAGGGGACAATGTTATAGTATACAGGCTGTGCTGTGTTATATACAGGAGGGGACAATGTTATAGTATGAAGCCTGTGCTGTGTTATATACAGGAGGGGTAATGTTATAGTATACAGGCTGTGCTGTGTTATATACAGGAGGGGACAATGTTATAGTATACAGGCTGTGCTGTGTTATATACAGGAGGGGACAATGTTATAGTATACAGGCTGTGGAGTGTTATATACAGTAGGGACAATGTTATAGTATAAAGGCTGTGCTGTGTTATATACAGGAGGGGTAATGTTATAGTATACAGGCTGTGCTGTGTTATATACAGGCGGGGACAATGTTATAGTATACAGGCTGTGCTGTGTTATATACAGGAGGGGACAATGTTATAGTATACAGGCTGTGGAGTGTTATACAGGAGGGACAATGTTATAGTATACAGGCTGTGCTGTGTTATATACAGGAGGGGACAATGTTATAGTATACAGGCTGTGGAGTGTTATACAGGAGGGGTAATGTTATAGTATACAGGCTGTGCTGTGTTATATACAGGCGGGGACAATGTTATAGTATACAGGCTGTGCTGTGTTATATACAGGAGGGGACAATGTTATAGTATACAGGCTGTGGAGTGTTATACAGTAGGGACAATGTTATAGTATAAAGGCTGTGCTGTGTTATATACAGGAGGGGACAATGTTATAGTATACAGACTGTGCTGTGTTATACAGGAGGGACAATGTTATAGTATACAGGCTGTGCTGTGTTATATACAGGAGGGACAATGTTATAGTATACAGGCTGTGGAGTGTTATATACAGTAGGGACAATGTTATAGTATACAGGCTGTGCTGTGTTATACACAGGAGGGGTAATGTTATAGTATACAGGCTGTGCTGTGTTATACAGGAGGGACAATGTTATAGTATACAGGCTGTGCTGTGTTGTATACAGGAGGGGACAATGTTATAGTATACAGGCTGTGAAGTGTTATATACAGTAGGGACAATGTTATAGTATACAGACTGTGCTGTGTTATACAGGAGGGACAATGTTATAGTATACAGGCTGTGCTGTGTTGTATACAGGAGGGGACAATGTTATAGTATACAGGCTGTGCTGTGTTATATACAGGAGGGGACAATGTTATAGTATACAGGCTGTGGAGTGTTATATACAGTAGGGACAATGTTATAGTATACAGGCTGTGCTGTGTTATACACAGGAGGGGTAATGTTATAGTAAACAGGCTGTGCTGTGTTGTATACAGGAGGGGACAATGTTATAGTATACAGGCTGTGCTGTGTTATATACAGGAGGGACAATGTTATAGTATACAGGCTGTGGAGTGTTATATACAGTAGGGACAATGTTATAGTATACAGGCTGTGCTGTGTTATATACAGTAGGGACAATGTTATAGTATACAGGCTGTGCTGTGTTATACACAGGAGGGGTAATGTTATAGTATACAGGCTGTGCTGTGTTGTATACAGGAGGGGACAATGTTATAGTATACAGGCTGTGCTGTGTTATATACAGTAGGGACAATGTTATAGTATACAGGCTGTGAAGTGTTATATACAGTAGGGACAATGTTATAGTATACAGGCTGTGCTGTATTATATACAGGGGGGGACAATGTTATAGTATACAGGCTGTGCTGTGTTATATACAGGAGGGGGCAATGTTATAGTATACAGGCTGTGCTGTGTTATATACAGGTGGGGTAATGTTATAGTATACAGGCTGTGGTGTGTTATATACAGTAGGGACAATGTTATAGTATACAGGCTGTGCTGTGTTATACACAGGAGGGGTAATGTTATAGTATACAGGCTGTGCTGTGTTGTATACAGGAGGGGACAATGTTATAGTATACAGGCTGTGCTGTGTTATATACACGAGGGGTAATGTTATAGTATACAGGCTGTGCTGTGTTATATACAGGAGGGGTAATGTTATAGTATACAGGCTGTGCTGTGCTATATACAGTAGGGACAATGTTATAGTATACAGGCTGTGGTTTGTTATATAGAGGAGGGGTAATGTTATAGTATACAGGCTGTGCTGTGTTATATACAGTAGGGACAATGTTATAGTATACAGGCTGTGCTGTGTTGCATACAGGAGGGGACAATGTTATAGTATACAGGCTGTGCTGTGTTATATACAGGAGGGGGAATGTTATAGTATACAGGCTGTGCTGTGTTATATACAGAAAACACATAAAGAGGCCAATAATACATACTGTGGTTATGGGACTCAACTCATACATACAAGGAAAACAACCATATCCACTAATGAATACAAAAATATATTTTTATTACTATCCAAATTAAAAAAGGTATTCACATGGACATTCAGTAACACATTACACAAATAACACAAGGTAAACGGGATAAACCGTGAGGTTTATAAGTGCCAGCAAGCCAGAGTGATGTCGGTGAGACAAAATCATAAGTCTTAAAGTCAGTTTTTAGCCATGGGCAGGGCAACTGAGGGTTTAGTTGAATAGTATAAGTACACACACATATGCCATAACAAGAAAAGACAACTAGTCCATTAATATGTAAAGTTACACATGGCATAACAGTCAACAGTCAAATAACTCAACCTTATCCCAAAGTGCCCACATATGAACAAAAATATGCCTTAGCTCACCTTTACATCATATAAATGTATGATGTAAAGGTGAGCTAAGGCATATTTTTGTTCATATGTGGGCACTTTGGGATAAGGTTGAGTTATTTGACTGTTGACTATTATGCCACGTGTAACTTTACATATTAATGGACTAGTTGTCTTTTCTTGTTATGGCATATGTGTGTGTACTTATACTATTCAACTAAACCCTCAGTTGCCCTGCCCATGGCTAAAAACTGACTTTAAGACTTATGCTTTTGTCTCACCGACATCACTCTGGCTTGCTGGCACTTATAAACCTCACGGTTTATCCCGTTTACCTTGTGTTATTTGTGTAATGTGTTACTGTATGTCCATGTGAATACCTTTTTTAATTTGGATAGTAATAAAAATATATTTTTATATTCATTAGTGGATATGGTTGTTTTCCTTGTATGTATGTGTTATATACAGGTGTGGGGAATGTTATAGTATACAGGCTGTGCTGTGTTATACACAGGAGGGGGCAATGTTATCATATACAGGCTGTGCTGTGTTACATACAGGTGTGGGGAATGTTATAGTATACAGATTGTGCTGTGTGATATACAGGAGGGGACAATGTTATAGTATACAGGCTGTGCTGTGTTATATACAAGAGGGGCAATGTTATAGTATACAGGCTGCCGTGTGTTATATATAGGAGGTGGCAATGTTCTAGTATACAGGCTGTGGTGTGTTATATACAGGAGAGGCAATGTTATAATATACAGGCTGTGGTGTGTTATATACAGGAGAGGCAATGTTATAGTATACAGGCTGGGGTGTGTTATATACAGGAGGGGACAATGTTATAGTATACAGGCTGTGCTGTGTTATATACAGGTGTGGGGAATGTTATAGTATACAGGTTATGCTGTGTTATATACAGGAGGGGATAATGTTATATACAGGAGGGGACAATGTTATAGTATACAGGCTGTGGTGTGTTATATACAGGAGGAGGCAATGTTATAGTATACTGGCTGTGGTGTGTTATATACAGGAGGGGCAATGTTATAGCATACAGGCTGTCGTGTGTTATATATAGGAGGTGGCAATGTTCTAGTATACAGGCTGTGGTGTGTTATATACAGGAGAGGCAATGTTATAATATACAGGCTGTGCTGTGTTATATACAGGAGGGGACAATGTTATAGTATACAGGCTGTGCTGTGTTATATACAGGTGTGGGGAATGTTATAGTATACAGGTTGTGCTGTGTTATATACAGGAGGGGACAATGTTATAGTATACAGGCTTTGCTGTAATCAAATGGTCAGATGAAAAGCAAATTGGTACTAATAAAAAGAAGAGGTCTTCCCGCAAAAAATAAGCCCTCAACCAGCTCTGTCTACCGAAAAATAAAAATGTTATGCCTTTCAGAAGACGGCGATGCAAAAATAATTCATTTTTTTCCCTAAATTGAATTTTATTCTGCACAAATAGCAACGCATTAAAAAATAATACAATTGAGGTATCGCCGTAACCATACCGACCCGCAGAATAAAGATAATGTGTTACTTATGCTGTACTCTGCACGGGGGGGGGGGGGGGGGAATAAATGCTAAAAAGCAATGCCAGAATTGATGTTTCCTTTTACATCCCACCCAGAAAGAGTTAATAAAATGTAGTCAATAAGTTACAGGCACCCCAAAATGGTGGCATTAAAAACTACATCTAATACCGCAAACACCAAGCCCTCATATGGCCAGATTGCCAGAAGATAAAAATAAAAATCTAGCTTGTACAATGTGAAGACAAAAACCCTAAAAGTCGCCAAATCATTAGAACATAAGTGGCTGCGACTAGAAGGAAATGTGTAAGCGGTGCGAGCGTTTTCAGGGGACACCCCATATTTAGAGCTTATGAGAGATAATACAGCAGCGCTGATCCCCCAGAATGCCCCTCTTCCCCGTCCGTGTCATAGGAGCTAGTGGGAAAATAGAATGGGATTTGGTGTACCCAATTTACTCCGCACAGCTTACATATTTACTTCGGGGTTACTAATGCTCACCTCATCACTTGATAAATTCTTTGAGGGGTGCAGTTTTCAAAATGAGGTCACTTTCTAGAGGTTTCCACTGTTTTGACTCCTCAAGGGCTTTGTAAATGCGACATGGTTCCTGAAACTGATCACAGCCAGATTTGCCCTCTAAAAGCTCTTTGGTGCGCCTTCCCTTCTGCGTCTCGCTGTGCGTCCATATATTAGTTTACGCCCACAAGTGCGGTACTATGGTAATCCGGAGAACTTGCATAACAAATTGTGGGATGCGTTTTCTCCTTTAACCCCTTGTGAATGTGCAAATTCTAGGGCTAAACAAAAATATTAGTAAAATAAAATCAAATTTGAAAATTTCACCTCCATTTTGTATTAATTCCTGTTAAGCACTTATAGGGTTAAAATATGTTTTGTTTAAAATATGTTTAAAATGTTTTGACTTATTTAAGGGGTGCAGTTTTGAAAATGGGGTGATTTATGGGGGGTTTTGATACAGGGGTCTTTTAAAACTCCTTCATAACTGGATTAGTCCCTTAAAAAAATGGGTTTTGGAAATTTCTTGAAAATTTTGAATATTGTTGTTTCACTTGTAAACCTTATAATGTCCGTAAAAAATAAAAGGGTGACTAAAGTTTGATGCCAACATAAAGCAGAGATCTTGGACATGAGATTTAGGATATAATTTTGGCAGTCTATCTGTATACAATGTACATCATTTCAAACTTTATAAAATGCATATTTTTCAAAATTTCCACCAAATTTCCTATTTTTTCATAACTAAACACAAAACATATCAACCAAAATTTACTACTAACATGAAGTATAATGTGTTACGAAAAAACATTCTCAAAATCACTTTGGTAAGTTAAAGCGTTCCAAAGTTATTGCCACATAAAGTGACATGTCAGTTTTGAAAAATCGAGCTTGGTCAGGAAGTCAAAAAGTGCCATCGGCGGGAAGGGGTTAAGCTGAGCTACCAGCAGAAATTGAGGCCCTTCAGGTGACTTCAGCCTTCTACCTGCAGAGTTTTAGGCCCTTTAACTTAGTTCAGCCTTGCACCAGCAGAGATTTGTTGGCCCTTTGGATGAGTTGAGCCTTTAACCCCTTCCCGACATGCGCCGTAATAGTACGGCGCATGTCGGGTCTGTAACTATGGCGACTGGAGCCGGGCGGCCGCCATAGCCGCCGGATGTCTACTGCTTTAAGCAGTAGACAACCGGCTCTAATGCCTCCGATCGGTCCCCGGACCGATCGGAGGCATTAACCCCTCCGGCGCCACGGTCAAAGGCGCCGGAGGCGCCATTTTCCCAGCGGCGCATGGGCGCCGCCATTTTACCCAGGATCGCCGGCTCCTGGAGCATGCTCCAGGGCCGACGTCAAGTTGCCATGACAGCCGGGAGCCTTTACAAGGCTCCCAGGCTTGTCTACAAATTCTCTCTTTTGCAGGCTGGTCTATGCAGCCTGCAAAAGAAAGGATGATTTTTTGCAATGCATTAGCATTGTAATGCATTGCATTAGTGATCAGACCCCCTGGGGTTCAACACCCCTAGGGAGTCTAATAAATGCAAAAAAAAGTTAAAAAAAATACAAAAAAATATAAAAAGTATTAAAAGTTCAAATCACCCCCCTTTCCCTAGAACAGATATAAAAGTAGTTAAAAAGTGTGAAACATATACATGTTAGGTATCCCCGCGTCCGAAATCGCCTGCTCTACAAATCTATAAATATATTTTTCCTGTTCGGTAAACGCCGTAGCGGGAAAAATAGTCAAAAGTGCCAAACCGCCGTTTTTTCACTGTTTTGATTCTGATAAAAATTTGAATAAAAAGTGATCAAAGCAATAACATTTCCCGAAAATGGTAGAACTAAAAAGTACACCCGGCCCCGCAAAAAAAGACGCCCTATGCATCCCCGTACACTTACGTATAAAAAAGTTATGGCCGTCGGAATATGGTGACTTTTAGAAAAAAAAAATTTTTAACACAGTTTTGGAATTTTTTTTAGGGGTCAAAATGTAAATAAAATCATATAAATTTGGTATCTCTGGAACCATACCGAAACACAGAATATAGGGGACGTGTCATTTTTTGCCTGCACAGTAAACTCCGTAAAACCAAAGCCCGTAAGAAAGTCGCAGAAATGCATTTTTTCTTCAAATCCACCCCATTCTGAATTTTTTTCCTGCTTCCCCGTACATTATATAGAATAATTAATGGTGGCATCATGAAGAAAAATTTGTCCCGCAAAAATTAAGACCTCATATGGCTCTGGGAGCGGAGAAATAAAAAAGTTATGGGATTTAGAAGGAGGGGAGTCAAAAACAAAAATCAAAAAATGCTATCGGCGGGAAGGGGTTAAAAAGCAGTGTTTTTGGCCCTTGGAGTGAGTAGAGCCTTTAAAATACAGTGCTTTTGGCCCTTGGCATGAGCAGAGCCTTTAGAAAGCAGTGTTTTTAGCCCTTGGAGTGAGTAGAGCCTTGCACCAGCAGTATTTTTGGCCCTTGGATTGAGTGGAGCCTTTAGAAAGCAGTGTTTTATGCCCTTTTGGTGACTAGAGCCATGCAGCAGCAGTGTTTCATTTTTTGGCCTTTGGGATGACTAGAGTCTTGTAGCAGCAGTGTTTCATTTTTTGGCCCTTGGGCCACATCCTAGCCCACGTCCCCTGCTCATAATGATGAAGGACATTGGTGGCATCCCCTCTACAGTAGCTGGACTGTGGACTACATACCCAGCTGGGTATGCACGTCCACGTCCTCTGCTGCTACTGACGAGAGGCAATGTTGGCAGCCCCTCTCCAGTACCTGGACTGTGGACTAGACACCCAGCTGGGTATGCACGTCCACGTCCTTGCCCACGTCCCCTGCTGCTACTGACGAGAGGCAATGTTGGCAGCCCCTCTCCAGTACCTGGACTGTAGACTAGACACCCAGCTGGGTATGCACGTCCACGTCCTCTGCTGCTACTGACGAGAGGCAATGCTGGCAGCCACTCTCCAGTACCTGGACTGTGGACTACACACCCAGCTGGGTATGCACGTCCTCGCCCACATCCCCTGCTGCTACTGACAAGAGGCAATGCTGGAAGCCCCTCTCCAGTACCTGGACGGTGGACTGCACACCCAGCTGGGTATGCGCGTCCACGTTATGAATTGGGAAGTCACATGTTTTCGGCAGCCAATGGGTTTTTTCAATTTTTTTCACTGCCTCCGTTGTCGTAGTTCCTGTTCCACCTGCCTTGCGCAGTTACTGTGCAAAAAACGCGCCAGGGAAGGTGGGAGGGGACACGAATTTTTACTGTGTATGCGGCCTTGTATTCGATTGTGAACGAATACATCAAACGCCATGATATTCGATCGAATACCTATTCGATCCAACGGCGTTCGCTCATCTCTATTACTTACCTCTCCAGGCAGGCTTCGGGCCTAGTTGTGTGACATCCATGACATCATATGACCGGGACCTGCATCCCAGGTCATGTGACATCCCGGATGTTATTGAAGATGGCCGACACCACCGAGGAGTGGTGACACCACCGCGGATAGATAAGTGACAGTGGTTTTTTTATGTTGGTTCCCCCCCCATCTCCGATTATTATACTCTGCAGCCTAAAAAGACCCCAGAGTATAATAATTGTTCAAGGCCGTTCACAATGGGGGAAAATACTGTGTATAGGGGCCACTATGGGACATAATATTAACTGCAGGGGCCACTATGGGGCGTAATAGTATGTGCAGGGGCCACTATGAGGCGTAATAGTGTGTTCAGGGTCTTTGGCGTTGGTGAGGGGGGGGGCCATGTCAAAAGTTTGCCACGGGCTCCGCCATTCCTAGTTACGCCACTGCATCCGGCTTCCTACAGACTGTTCAGGCCAGGTGAGACTTGTGTAAATAAGGTCTAAACACAGCCTCACACTGTAATCACAGATGGATGTACACTGAGTCTGTCCACTTCTAGCTTACATTGTCAGCAGATCAGCTCCTGTCTACACAGGGAAATCTGCTGCCAACCAACAAATATTTTCTGCACACAAAATCAAGGCAGATTTACTTGGAGGGGCGCCTTCACACGGAGTAATGCTCCGCGCATATTCCTACAAATTATACATGTAAAAATACACGTGTAAAATGTAGTAAGCCATTGAGTTCAATGGCTTTCTTTTTTGTTCGTATAACGCGCGTTATTTTGCGTGCGTAATTTTGCGCACAAAATTACAGCCTAAAACTAAGGCCCCACATTGAGGAAATGCAGCTTTTTTTTGTTGCAGATTTTTTTTTGCATTTTTTTGGGACAAAGCCAGGAGTGGATTGAGCAGAAGGGAGAAGTATAAGAACTTTCTATATATTTCCCATCCCCTCTGTAGCCATTTTTGGCTTTGGCTCAAAAAGACCGCAGCAAAATCTGCAACAGAAGAAGCTGCATTTCTGCACCGTGGGGCCTCAGCCCCTTTCCAGGTTATTTTTATTGATGACTAGCTATAACCCGCGACTTCGTCGGCGGCCCCCTGATGCCTGCGCAAACCACCTGCAGCACGGGCCGTGGGCCCCAACGCCCCTCTACTTGTGGCCAGAGCGGGCCTGCCCCCAGTATCTTGCCCCCCCCCATCTCGGCCCCCAGTATGTTGTCCCCCTATCTCTGTCCCCAGTATGTTGTCCCCCCCATCTCTGCCCCCAGTATCTCCCCCCCCATATATATATATATATATATATATATATACAGTGGGGCAAAAAAGTATTTAGTCAGTCACCAATAGTGCAAGTTCCACCACTTAAAAAGATGAGGGGCGTCTGTAATTTACATCATAGGTAGACCTCAACTATGAGAGACAAAATGAGAAAACAAATCCAGAAAATCACATTGTCTGATTTTGTAAGAATTTATTTGCAAATTATGGTGGAAAATAAGTATTTGGTCACCTACAAGCAATCAAGATTTCTGGCTCTCACAGACCTGTAACTTCTTCTTTAAGAGTCTCCTCTTTCCTCCACTCATTACCTGTAGTAATGGCACCTGTTTAAACTTGTTATCACTATAAAAAGACACCTGTGCACACCCTCAAACAGTCAGACTCCAAACTCCACTATGGTGAAGACCAAAGAGCGGTCAAAGGACACCAGAAACAAAATTGTAGCCCTGCACCAGGCTGGGAAGACTGAATCTGCAATAGGCAACCAGCTTGGATTGAAGAAATCAACTGTGGGAGCAATAATTAGAAAATGGAAGACATACAAGACCACTGATAATCTCCCTCGCTCTGGGGCTCCCCGCAAAATCTCACCCCGTGGGGTCAAAATGATCACAAGAATGGTGAGCAAAAATCTCAGAACAATGTGGGGGGACCTAGTGAATGAACTGCAGAGAGCTGGGACCAATGTAACAAAGCCTACCATCAGTAACTGTTATGGTTTGGGGATCCCTGACCACGGACTGGCCCCGGACTGATAACTTCTCAGAACGGTACAGGAAAAACATATATAAAAACCAACAATAATAAGTACGAGCAGTTTGGACTTCTAGTGTGGATCCTCCTACACCCTGCCTCGCACAACTAGAAGTAGCCGTGGGCCCGACTAACTTGCCTGAAGGGGCACGAGCACAGCTGGAGAAGTAGCTAACCTGCAAAGGGAAATAGAGCCCCTGTCTAGCTTCACGTTTACGAAAGAGAGACAGATACAGAACAAGCCCCCCACGGATGTCCAGACTTGGACTAACGGTGAACATGAGAACACAAAAGCATAGGAAGAGAATAAACGTGAAACACAGAATAACTGAACTAAGCAAGGGATAGGGAAAAACAGAACTTAGGATCACACACAAAAAACCCCTATCAAAATTCCAAACTTCCAAACAGAAAAATACCTAGGGCTCGCTGCGCCCGGAAAACTATGTCTGGATACAAGCTCAATACTTAGCAAACCAGTCCTGTGTGAACAGGAGCAAGAAACTGGATGGGCCAGGATGCAGATAGTAGCAACTTCAGACAACAGACGTTTAAGGGTCAGTTCACACGTGAAAACCGCCTAGCTTATTTGTGCGAGGTAAAAAACCTCGAGGAGTTTTTTTGACGCTGTTTTTTGCATTCCACGCGGTTTTTGACGAGGTTTTTGACGCGGTTTTCGCTAGCGGTTTTCGCTAGGGTTTTTTTTCCCTATATGTGCTATAGAAACTGCAGGCGAAAACCGCGTGTTTTTTTGCAAAAAACCGCGCGGTTTTGTGTGCAAAAAACCGCGCGTTTTTTTTACCGCGCGGTTTTCGCCTCCCATTCACTTCTATGCAATTCTTCAGGCGTTTTCCGCCTGAAGAAAGGTCATGTCGCTTCTTCAGGCGGAAAACGCTAGGAGGAAAAAAAAAGATAGTGGTCTACATAGACCACCATGTTAAAGGAGAGGTTTTTGAAGCGAATTCCGCTGTCAAAAACCTCCCCTTTGCCCACGTGTGAACTAGCCCTAAGACCGGCATCAGGTAGCATGTACAACAGCCTTATATACTGAAGAGAAGGCCTCGCCCATGGCCTGTAAAGTATTCAGCACTGCAGAGAACTTAACCCCTTCAGAGGCCAAGACACACCAGGCACAGATCCACCAGGCCACTCACCACGTGAGCCACGCCCGAGTGCCAGAGCAGAAAATGCATGTCTGGTGTGAACATTCCCCTGCCGTGCATCAGGTGATTCACGCGCTGAATGCCGTCCGGACACTCTGCGCCTGAACCTAACAGGCCGAGACTGCTGAGACCGGGTCATAACAGTAACACACTACGCCGCCAGGGACTCAGATCCTGCAGTGTCAGACGTGTCCCACTGCTTAAGCCAGTACATGTCCGGGCCCGTCTGAAGTTTGCTAGAGAGCATTTGGATGATCCAGAAGAGTATTGGGAGAATGTCCTATGGTCTGATGAAACCAAACTGGAACTGTTTGGTAGAAACACCACTTTACGTGTTTGGAGGAAAAAGACTACTGAGTTGCATCCATCAAACACCATACCTACTGTAAAGCATGGGGGTGGAAACATCATGCTTTGGGGCTGTTTCTCTGCAAAGGGGCCAGGACGACAGATCCGGGTACATGAAAGAATGAATGGGGCCATGTATCGTGAGATTTTGAGTGCAAACCTCCTTCCATCAGCAAGGGCATTGAAGATGAAACGTGGCTGGGTCTTTCAACATGACAGTGATCCAAAGCACATCGCCAGGGCAACGGAGTGGCTTTGTAAGAAGCATTTCAAGGTCCTGGAGTGGCCTAGCCAGTCTCCAGATCTCAACCCTATAGAAAACCTTTGGAGGGAGTTGAAAGTCCGTGTTGAGAAGCGACAGCCCCAAAACATCACTGCTCTAGAGGAGATCTGCATGGAGGAATGGGCCAACATACCAACAACAGTGTGTGCCAACCTTGTGAAGACTTACAGAAAACGTTTGACCTCTGTCATTGCCAACAAAGGATATATAACAAAGTATTGAGATGAAATTTTGTTACTGACCAAATACTTATTTTCCACCATAATTTGCAAATAAATTCTTACAAAATCAGACAATGTGATTTTCTGGATTTGTTTTCTCATTTTGTCTCTCATAGTTGAGGTCTACCTATGATGTAAATTACAGACGCCTCTCATCTTTTTAAGTGGTGGAACTTGCACTATTGGTGACTGACTAAATACTTTTTTGCCCCACTGTATATATATATATATATATATATACACACAGTATATATATACAGTGCCTACAAGTAGTATTCAACCCCCTGCAGATTTAGCAGGTTTGATAAAATGCAAATAAGTTAGAGCCTTCAAACTTCAAACAAGAGCAGGATTTATTAACAGATGTATAAATCTTACAAACCAAAAAGTTATGTTGCTCAGTTAAATTTTAATAAATTTTAAACAAAAAAGTGTGGGTCAATTATTATTCAACCCCTAGGTTTAATATTTTGTGGAATAACCCTTGTTTGCAATGACAGCTAATAATCGTCTTTTATAAGAACTGATCAGGCCGGCACAGGTCTCTGGAGTTATCTTGGCCCACTCCTCCATGCAGATCTTCTCCAAGTTATCTAGGTTCTTTGGGTGTCTCATGTGGACTTTAAGCTTGAGCTCCTTCCACAAGTTTTCAATTGGGTTAAGGTCAGGAAACTGACTAGGCCACTGCAACACCTTGATTTTTTCCCTCTTGAACCAGGCCTTGGTTTTCTTGGCTGTGTGCTTTGGGTCGTTGTCTTGTTGGAAGATGAAATGACGACCCATTTTAAGATCCTTGATGGAGGAGCGGAGGTTCTTGGCCAAAATCTCCAGGTAGGCCGTGCTATCCATCTTCCCATGGATGCGGACCAGATGGCCAGGCCCCTTGGCTGAGAAGCAGCCCCACAGCATGATGCTGCCACCACCATGCTTGACTGTAGGGATGGTATTCTTGGGGTCGTATGCAGTGCCATCCAGTCTCCAAACGTCACGTGTGTGGTTGGCACCAAAGATCTCGATCTTGGTCTCATCAGACCAGAGAACCTTGAACCAGTCTGTCTCAGAGTCCTCCAAGTGATCATGAGCAAACTGTAGACGAGCCTTGACATGACGCTTTGAAAGTAAAGGTACCTTACGGGCTCGTCTGGAATGGAGACCATTGTGGTGGAGTACGTTACTTATGGTATTGACTGAAACCAATGTCCCCACTGCCATGAGATCTTCCCGGAGCTCCTTCCTTGTTGTCCTTGGGTTAGCCTTGACTCTTCGGACAAACCTGGCCTCGGCACGGGAGGAAACTTTCAAACGCTGTCCAGGCTAACAGTAGTTCCATAAGCCTCCAACTTCCGGATGATGCTCCCAACAGTGGAGACAGGTAGGCCCAACTCCTTGGAAAGGGTTTTGTACCCCTTGCCAGCCTTGTGACCCTCCACGATCTTGTCTCTGATGGCCTTGGAATGCTCCTTTGTCTTTCCCATGTTGACCATGTATGAGTGCTGTTCACAAGTTTGGGGAGGGTCTTAAATAGTCAGAAAAGGCTGGAAAAAGAGATAATTAATCCAAACATGTGAAGCTCATTGTTCTTTGTGCCTGAACTACTTCTTAATACTTTAGGAGAACCAAACAGAATTCTGGTGGTTTGAGGGGTTGAATAATAAATGACCCTCTGAATAAACTTTTCACAATTTAAAAAAATATTAAACAAAGAAATAACATTCTTTTTTGCTGCAGTGCATTTCACACTTCCAGGCTGATCTACAGTCCAAATGTCACAATGCCAAGTTAATTCCAAATGTGTAAACCTGCTAAATCTGCAGGGGGTTGAAGATATATAGATAGATAGATAGATAGATAGATAGATAGATAGATAGATAGATAGATAGATATCTCTATCTATCTATCTATCTATCTATCTATCTATCTATCTATCTATCTATCTATCTATCTATCTATATCTCACAGCAGCCCCTGCAGCCTATATTATGCCCCACAGTGGCACAATAGACTGTGGGGCTTAATAGAGGTTGCAGGGGGGCCGCTTTGGGGCATAATAGAGGTTACAGGGGCCACAGTGGACCCTTCAAGCTCTATTATGCGCCACAGTTGCACACCCATGAACTATTATTATACTCGGGGGTCTTTTCAGACCCTGAGTTTAACAATCGGAGCCCCAGGGGAGGTGAGAGAACATAATAAACACTGTTACTCACCTCTCCGGGATCTGATGTTACTCCTAGCAGGCTTCGGGTCTATATGGTAATGTGCCAGACGTCACGTGGCCTGGGATATTACCATATAGGCCCAAAGCCTGTGCTAGCAGTAACATATAGGCCCAAAGCCTGTGCTAGCAGTAACAGCCTGTTACCATACAGGCCAGAAGCCTGTGCTAGCAGTAACACGTTATTACTACTACCACAGGCTTCGGCATACCTCCCAACTTTTGAAGAACCGAAAGAGGGACAAAATGTGCTACGCGCGCCGCGGCAAGTTTAGCCCCACCCACTTTTGTGTTGACTCCGCCCACTCGTTAATTTTTCATGTGCCCGCACACAGTATAATCCTCCTACAGTCACCTGTAAATTATATGTCCCCCCTCTATCTCTCCCCCAGTTTCATATACACCCTTCATCTGCCCCCAGTTTCATGTCCCTCTTCCATCTCTGCCCCTAGATTCATGTCCCTCCATCTCTGCCCCCAGATTCATGTCCCCTCCATCTCTACCCCCAGATTCATGTCCCACATCTCTGCCCCCAGATTCATGTCCCCTCCATCTCTGCCCCCAGATTCATGTCCCACATCTCTGCCCCCAGATTCATGTCCCACATCTCTGCCCCCAGATTCATGTCCCTCCATCTCTGCCCCCAGATTCATGTCCCTCCATCTCTGCCCCCAGATTCATGTCCCCTCCATCTCTGCCCCCAGATTCATGTCCCTCCATCTCTGCCCCCAGATTCATGTCCCTCCATCTCTGCCCCCAGATTCATGTCCCTCCATCTCTGCCCCCAGATTCATGTCCTCTCCATCTCTGCCCCCATATTCATGTCCCACATCTCTGCCCCCAGATTCCTGTCCCTCCATCTCTGCCCCCAGATTCATGTCCCCCATCTCTGCCCCCAGATTCATGTCCCTCCATCTCTGCCCCCAGATTCATGTCCCTCCATCTCTGCCCCCAGATTCATGTCCTCTCCATCTCTGCCCCCAGATTCATGTCCCCACATCTCTGCCCCCAGATTCATGTCCCACATCTCTGCCCCCAGATTCATGTCCCACATCTCTGCCTCCAGATTCATGTGCCTCCATCTCTGCCCCCAGATTCATGTCCCTCCATCTCTGCCCCCAAATTCATGTCCTCTCCATCTCTGCCCCCAGATTCCTGTCCCTCCATCTCTGCCCCCAGATTCATGTCCCCCATCTCTGCCCTCAGATTCATGTCCTCTCCATCTCTGCCCCCAGATTCATGTCCCCCATCTCTGCCCCAATGTCATGCCGTCCTCTCCTTCATCTGCCCCCAGATTCACGTTCCACCTCCACATTAAACTTACCTTCTCCTCCGCTCCCTCGCCGCCTCTCTCGCTGACACATGCGGCTGAAGGAAGGAGCTGACACAGGTCAGCTCCTCGCTTCGCCGCTGCCCGCCTCTCTCCCTGACACACGCGGCTGAAGCTGCTCGCGTGCTCGCTTCACCGCTGCGTCTCTCTCTCTCGCTGACACATGCGGCTGAAGCGAGGAGCTGACCTGTGTCAGCTCCTCGCTTCGCTGCTGCCGCCGGCTCCTGGCTTGTAGACGCGATGTACAGGGATCTGATGTTACTCCTAGCAGGCTTCGGGTCTATATGGTAATGTGCCAGACGTCACGTGGCCTGGGATATTAACATATAGGCCCAAAGCCTGTGCTAGCAGTAACATATAGGCCCAAAGCCTGTGCTAGCAGTAACAGCCTGTTACCATACAGGCCAGAAGCCTGTGCTAGCAGTAACACGTTATTACTACTACCACAGGCTTCGGCATACCTCCCAACTTTTGAAGAACCGAAAGAGGGACAAAATGTGCTACGCGCGCCACGGCAAGTTTAGCCCCACCCACTTTTGTGTTGACTCCGCCCACTCGTTAATTTTTCATGTGCCCGCACACAGTATAATCCTCCTACAGTCACCCGTAAATTATATGTCCCCCCTCTATCTCTCCCCCAGTTTCATATACACCCTTCATCTGCCCCCAGTTTCATGTCCCTCTTCCATCTCTGCCCCTAGATTCATGTCCCTCCATCTCTGCCCCCAGATTCATGTCCCCTCCATCTCTACCCCCAGATTCATGTCCCACATCTCTGCCCCCAGATTCATGTCCCCTCCATCTCTGCCCCCAGATTCATGTCCCCTCCATCTCTGCCCCCAGATTCATGTCCCACATCTCTGCCCCCAGATTCATGTCCCTCCATCTCTGCCCCCAGATTCATGTCCCTCCATCTCTGCCCCCAGATTCATGTCCCCTCCATCTCTGCCCCCAGATTCATGTCCCTCCATCTCTGCCCCCAGATTCATGTCCCTCCATCTCTGCCCCCAGATTCATGTCCCTCCATCTCTGCCCCCAGATTCATGTCCTCTCCATCTCTGCCCCCAGATTCATGTCCCACATCTCTGCCCCCAGATTCCTGTCCCTCCATCTCTGCCCCCAGATTCATGTCCCCCATCTCTGCCCCCAGATTCATGTCCCTCCATCTCTGCCCCCAGATTCATGTCCCTCCATCTCTGCCCCCAGATTCATGTCCTCTCCATCTCTGCCCCCAGATTCATGTCCCCACATCTCTGCCCCCAGATTCATGTCCCACATCTCTGCCCCCAGATTCATGTCCCACATCTCTGCCCCCAGATTCATGTCCCTCCATCTCTGCCCCCAAATTCATGTCCTCTCCATCTCTGCCCCCAGATTCCTGTCCCTCCATCTCTGCCCCCAGATTCATGTCCCCCATCTCTGCCCTCAGATTCATGTCCTCTCCATCTCTGCCCCCAGATTCATGTCCCCCATCTCTGCCCCAATGTCATGCCGTCCTCTCCTTCATCTGCCCCCAGATTCACGTTCCACCTCCACATTAAACTTACCTTCTCCTCCGCTCCCTCGCCGCCTCTCTCGCTGACACATGCGGCTGAAGGAAGGAGCTGACACAGGTCAGCTCCTCGCTTCGCCGCTGCCCGCCTCTCTCCCTGACACACGCGGCTGAAGCTGCTCGCGTGCTCGCTTCACCGCTGCGTCTCTCTCTCTCGCTGACACATGCGGCTGAAGCGAGGAGCTGACCTGTGTCAGCTCCTCGCTTCGCTGCTGCCGCCGGCTCCTGGCTTGTAGACGCGATGTACAAGCCAGGAGCCGGCAGCAGCGGTGAAGCGAGGAGCTGACACAGGTCAGCTCCTCGCTTCAGCTGCATGTGTCAGCGAGAGAGAGACGCAGCGGCGAAGCGAGCACGCGAGCAGCTTCAGCCGCGTGTGTCAGGGAGAGACGCGGGCAGCGGTGAAGCGAGAAGCTGACCTGTGTCAGCTCCTTCCTTCAGCCGCATGTGTGTTCAACTCAGATCTGCGTCCTCTGGACGCAGATCTGAGTTGAAATCGGGACATACCTCCCTCCAACCGGGACCGCGGGACATGTCACCCAAATCGGGACTGTCCCGCGGAAATCGGGACGGTTGGGAGGTATGGGCTTCGGGCCTATATAGTACTGCTAGAACAGGCTTCAGGCCTATATGGTAATATCCCAGACCACGTGATGTCTGACACATTACCATATAGCCTCAAAGCCTGCTTGGATTAACACCGGATACCAGAGAGGTGAGTATCAGTGTTTATTATGTTCTCTCACCTCCCCTGGGGCTCCGATTATTATACTCGGGGGTCTGAAAAGACCCCCGAATATAATAATAGCGGAAGTGGGATCCCGGCCTGGCCCGGGCCTATTCACTACCGCCCGCCGCGGCCTAAAGTACAAGGGGAAGCGGGGGCGGCAGTAAGCAGGTCCGGGTTGGTAAATAGGCCGCTGCCTGCTGGTAGATACACCAGCAGGCAGCGGCCTATTATAAACCAAAAAAAGAGTTTTTATACTTACCGACCGACCGCGCACTGCTGCTCCCGCTGCCAAATCCTCTTCTCTCACAGGACATCTGTGTATCAGCGTAGGTGGCGTGATGATACATAGATGTCTGAACCAGCGCAAGGAGAGCGGCAGCTCTCCTTGCGCTGGTTGTGAGGGGGGAAAAAAAACAAACGCCCGGGCTGCCGCCCCCTCGGGCTCGCCGCCCGAAGCGGGCGCTTCACACCGCCTCATTAGAGGTGCGGCCCTGGACGTGTATAGGGCAAGTCTGTAGTTACATGACATGGCCACTATGAAATGAATGACACTATGTAAACAGAGAAGCAGTCATGGCACTTACACATATACCTCGGTTCGTTCAAACAGCTGATCCTGGGGGTCCCGGGTATTGAAACCCCACAATTCTTTTTTCTACTTTTTAATTAGGAAACACCTGGGGCATTATTAATAAGGGGCACAATTTAAAGGGGTGCATAGGGAAGTTATTAATATAAAGATGCACTTGGGGGTATTTTTCATTATGGGAGGTTATATTATATCTCTCTATATTATAAAAATGAATTCTTGTATTTTATAATTGGGGAAGCAGCAGGATGGGGGCTTTGTGTAGGTGAGGACAATGTGGATCAGGTGTCTGGAAAAGTGAGGAGCCAAAGATGTCTGTGCTGAAACGTTACAGAAACTGGAAGAAGTGGCCATGGCTGTACAGATGGAAGAGAAATGGAATGAAAATGTGAACAATTAGTCAAGAGACATTACCGGTAAGTCACTAAATGTTACTGCACTGTATTCACCTAAATCATCTGCGGAGCTCTGTGTAGAGCCACTATGTACCAGTATACGGTCACCGTATAGTGATAACATCGGTATACCTGAGTTTGGGGCACAATTGGACATATTCACCGCCCCCCTCCCTTTGCTCAAACCCTCGCTATGCCTCTGCCTCCACGTCACCCTGCAACAAGTACACTAAAGTAAGTGAAGCCACTTACTACAACTCCTGGTCGCAAAAAATGTGACCACTACTCCATCCCATAAGCAAAGGAGTTACAGGGCTACATGGTGAGCTTTTGTCGCTGTATAGCCCCAGGTCATGAGAAAAGGTTGGAAATCTCAGAGGACTCCTAAAACACCATCCACAGCTGCCAGAGGAGAAGCTCCTATAAGAATTCCACCAGAGTGGGTGCAGCAGTACTACGCCACCATGAGTAAGTGAACGCAGGAGGTTCCTCTTCCCTCTGGAGATATTGCCAGGGATAACTAGAGGAGGGCTAGTTAAGGAGAGGGCATGATGGTCCAGCCACTCACTTTGGAATAGAGATTAACCCCTTAAGGACGCAGGGTAGTTTGGGCCTTAAGGCTCAGACCCTGTTTTTCAAATATGACGTCTTTTACTTTATGTGAGAGTCGCTTCATAATGCATTTACCTATCCAGGTGATTCCACAATAGTTTTTTCGTGACACATTGTAGTTTATGTTGGTGGTAAATTTTGGTCATTATACTTTGCGTTTGTTAAAAAAAGGACAATATACTGAAAATTTCATAAAATTATCGATTTTGAAAGTTTCTGTTATTCTTGTGAAAACACAGACAGGTATAACACACAAAATTCTTCCTAATTAACATTTTCCATATGACTACTTTATATCGGCATTGTTTCTTCAATGTCCTTTTACTTTTCTAGGAAGTTAGAAGGCTTAGAACTTTAGTAGCAAATTGTCAGATTTTCAAGAAAATTTCAAGATTTTGTATTCTAGGGACCTATTTAGTTGTGAAGTGACTTTGAGGGGCCTATATAATAGAAAACTCCAATAAATGACCCCATCTTTGAAACGGTAGTCTTCAAACTATTCAGAATTGTATATAGGAACTTTATTAACCCTTTAGGTGGTGTTCCACAGGAATTAATGCAAAATGAAGGTGAAATTTCCAAATGTCACTTTTTTATGCACATTTTCCATTTCAAACCACATTTTTCCTTAACAAAGAAGGGGTTAACAACAAAACATACCATAATATTTATTTCCCTGATTCTGCAGTTTGTAGAAATATCCCATATGTGGCCCTTTTGTGCAACGTGACTCAATACGTGTCCTCAGAAATCAAAGAGCACCTTTAGGGATTTCGGGCAGCAATTTCATTAGGATTGATTTTAGACACCATGTTGCATTTACAGAGCCCTAGAAGTACCACAATAGTGGGAAACCCCCACAAGTGACCCCATTTTGGAAACTGCACCCCTCAAAGAATCTATCAGGGGTGTAGTGAGTATTAGTATCCCAGACGTGAATGCACAGCGGATGGTGAAGAGGTAATATACTGTATAAGCTGTGCGGAGGACATTGGGAGCACCAAATTCCCTACTATGTCCCAGTAGCTCCTATGATTGGGGGGTCACTTTGGGAGTCTCTTCTATTATTTTTTTTTCTTGTAAGCTGCAAAACTGGTCTGTACCCTGATATACGCTCGCACCGCTTATATATTCCCCTCCTGACGCATTTGGCGATTTTGGGTTTTTTTTGTCTTCACATTATTCAAGCTATATATTTTTTTATTTTTGTGTTGATGTGGCCATATGAGTGCTTTTATTTTTCTGGGATATGATGCATTTTGTAATGACACCATTTTTGGGTGCCTATAGCTTATTGGCTATTTTTTATTTACTCTTTTTTGCTGGATAAAAAAAAAAAAAACAATTCTGGCATTGCATTTTACTTTTTAAATGTTTTTCCACATGGTGTACAGCATAAGTATCATGTGAACTTTATTCTGCGGGTCGGTACGGTTACAGCGATACCTCATTATAGGTTTTTTTATGCGTTAGTACTTTTGCCGAACAAAAACCCATTTGGGGACATAAATCAATGTTTTTAGCATCGCCATCTTCTGAGATGCATAACATTTTTATTTTTCGATTGACAGAGTTGGTTGAGGGCTTATTTTTTGTGAGACAACCTGTGCTTTTCATTGGTACTGTTTTGGTGTACATATGACTTTTTGATCACTTTTTATAGCATATTTTTTAAGGTGAGATGGCAAAAAATCATTATTTCCGGCGGGTTTTTTTTCGTTTTTTTTCTCGACATTTACCATATAGGTGAAATAATGTTTTAGTTTTATGGTACAGGATGTTACGGACGTAGCGATACCAAATATGCATTGTTTTTATTAATTTTTAGGTGTTTTTTTTTAATAACTCATTTGCTATAGAAAAAGGGAATTTGGGGGCTTTATTAATTTATTTATTTCACACACTTTATTTATTTATGTTTTACACTTTTTTTTACATTTTTTATTTGGTTTATAACTATACTTGGACCAGCAATACTCTGATTGCTGGTCCAGTACTACAGCCTGCAATACACATGTATTGCAGGCTATATAGGAAGTGTGTCTGTGCAGACGCAGAGACACACTTCCGGGCATCAAGGCAGGATCACCAGGTAAGCAGGGGTCCTAGCAGCTCGGGGTCACTATCCAAATTCCGAGCTGCATAAAATTCATCAGGGCACCCCCCGATCTAGCCGCGGGGGGTGCCCAGGGGGGGGGGGGTGATGAGAAAAAAAACTCTCTCGATGTCGTGGACATGTGTCCGCGGCATCGGGAGGTTAATACTGCCGATCGGACCGGCAGTTCACCGGGGTAGCTCGTCCTGGCTCTCGGCTGTGTAATGCAGCCAAGTGCCGGGTGTAATGGCGCAGGCACAGCTTCTGTGACCGCGCCATTACTGGTCAGTAATAGTACTGACCTGAACGCGAACGTGCTACTTGCCAGGACGTACTATTACTGACCAGAGAGTTAAGGGGTTAAACACTACATCCCAAAAGACTGTAATCCCATTACTTATTTTTGAAAAAGCGTACCCTTCTTTGTACCACAGTGCCAACATCGGTGAAGAAGGTCTTGACAAAGATTCCAGTGGAACAGGATTTTGAAGTTCTTTCCCTGGGTTCCGCAGAGCATTGGGAGTTTATGAGCAAACAAGAAGGACCTATCCCAGTCAGCAGGTGAGAGACGCAAGCGGAGGTCATTCTCCCAGGGGCTTGTGTAGGATGGTCTACCCAGTGTAGCAGCCTTGATGAGGAGACCATAAAGTGCAAAAAGTATGTGCGGAGTGGTGTCAGGATGAGAAAGAGCAGTTTCTAAGTTGATCTTCACTACTGGAAAGTAGAGAACACAGGGAAAATTTAAGGAGAATGGCTGTGAGTTGACCACGATAGATGGAGGTCAGGGTAGAAGGCTTGTAACTGATCTAATGGGGAACGAGGCGGGCTCCCTGCAACCTGGCACAGTCTGACATCATTACTGCTCCGACAGAATTGGAATTTATCAGCGGAGCAGCCTTTATTCCTAAATGCTTGATCGAGTTGGACTGCCACTTGAGCGGGAAATTACATGCAAGATGGGCTGCCTCCAGTTGGGGTAAGGTGATGTTAAAAGCCTTGATTAAAAGATTAACTTTGAAGTTGCTCATGTGCCCAAAATGGCTGCATTCATGTAGTATGGGTGGAAAGGAGATGCATGGTTTAGTGACATAAAGGAGAAGCTCATCGGCATATAGCGACGCCATATCGACTACCCATCTGGAGAACATCAATGCTAGGGCACCATCGGATCGTCACTGCCAGAGATGTGCAAATGGCAAAAAAAGGCGGTTTGGCTCTTTTGATTTTTTTTTTTTTTTTTCCTGCTATGGCATTCGCTGTATATGAAGAATATTTTTATGTCTGTAGACTGGCCATTTTTGGGTGTAGAGATGTATAATTAAAAAGGAATAATTAGTATTTTTTTCTTACTATTTTATTAGCCCGCTTAGGGTCCATTCACACAGAGGAAAATGGTGTGGAATTTGGTGTGCTAGGACCTCGCCACTCTCACAGTACAGCACTATAGGCGCTGCTGTGTGGAAGGACGTTCCTGACTGACTGTCAGAAATGCCCTTCTGGCGGTGAAGGGCTACAGTACCGGGAACGATAGCTCTTCACCTGGGGCACAGATTGGGAAAGCCGACAGTGCGCTGAATTCAACGCACTGTCGCCTTTCTAGTGGTATATAAAACCGCATGTGCCCCAAGTGATGAAAGGTCCTCTTTAAGCCATAGGAACAGGATGGATCCCGTGATCTCGCCACGTGCAATTTGTCCTGCAAAGGTAGTGGATAGGTGGGTTCCTGTGAAACTCAGTGGGCTATATAAGAAACCGATGCCTGCGATCAAAGTGAACACTGATCACAGCAATAGCTTTGGATCAAAATGGCTGACATCTTTAAAGACCTGGCATCCACTATACTATTATGGCGAATGTCGGGAAAGAGTTAATACGACACTGTTCTGGGTGATATAAATTCTGAGTTACAACTATTGGAAGTGACCTCCTCCCTCTCTTATTCAGCATATGTTCTATGTCAGAGCCACCCACCCATAGCCTACACCATGTACTGCTGGCAACAGAGACTTAGGGAGTATAGACAAGGGCCAGAATAATGTGGATTTCATACAACCATCTGACAAACACAGCAAGAACATTTGTCTTATCTTTAATAAGATTGTAGGTCGTCATTTGGGTAACATTCCTCATTCCTGGCATATGACATTTTACAGCATTTATGGATGACAGAGCTGTAAGTCATGGAAATCAACCAAGCACTCCTGTAAAAATTGGACATTATACCTAGCTGTAGGTTCACACCTTCATGTTTTCTTCCTTCTGTAAGGGATATGCAAGTCAAAAAGTATTTAACTTTCTATTTTCACCTCTATTGATGGTGAGGGTCTTGTATGCATGTTCATGATCATAGTTTCCCTTCTTCTCATACACTTATCATCAGTGGTACATTCCCAGCTTACCCAAGAAGATGTACCCCTAAATTTCAGGACTGTAGAAATGTGATCCAGAACATCAATACCATGTGTAAGTACAACAAATGGACTCTAAATATGGCTTCTTTAAGGTGATCTCTTTAAGACATAGGGCCCATTCATAGCTAACTCTTATACAGGAACCTTCTAGAGCTTTTGGCTACTTTTGGTGTAATAGGAATTTCATACACCAATCTTAATAAAGGGCCTGACAGGTGCATGGCTGATTTTTTCAAGATGTTCCAGCCTCTTAGGTGCCCTACCGTATGCAAGAATCAAAATCTACTGCCAGATTTCCTGTATTGCTCCCTGCCTCAGCCCACCCCACTTTTGGACCCTCTCCACCCACATTTGAGGTAAGTGGTGACCAGGGTGCAGAACGGGGGATATAGCACAACTTTGGCGCAAGGGATGGCCTTCTCCCAAATATGTGCCACATTATCACAAATCGGTACCAGAAACCTGGCATATCTGCATTGATGAAGACCCCCCCCCCCCATAGTATCAGCCTCACTCACCACCATCTGTCCTTTATTTCCGTTAAACAGACACCTTGACTCAATATGGTAAAAATCAATGCTGCACATGCTAGGAGTTACATATTTTAGCAGTTTGTCAGATCTTGAGAATCTCAAATGTTGATGGCAGTGAAAAGATATACTGGCAGCTCGCCGAAGTAGATAAAAATTAACTTTTAATTTCATCAAATAAAAATAAATTATAACAACCAGTGCAAAAGGAAAAAATAAAAAAAATCCTCTAAAAAACGCTGACGTGTTTCGGAACTTGTAGTTCCTTCCTCATAGCGTAACCGAGGAAGGAACAGCATTACCATTTGCATTACTCGTAAAGTCCAGAGTAATCCGTGCACCCCAAAGATATCACCATCAGAAGAACATATACAGGTGAGCTTTGGATGACCACTTTTTTGTATATTTACAACCCCTGGCCATGGTCCATGACAAGGCTCCAACCTGCAAAGCTGATCTGGCAACAGCAATGAGAGAAGGCTGGAGCCAGATTGATGAAGAGTCCTGTTTATCACTCATGAAGTCAATGCCTTAGAGACTACAAGCAGTTATAAAAGCCAGAGGTGGTGCAACAAAGTACTAGTGATGTGTTGGAGTCTTATTTTGTTTGTTTGTTTTTCATGATTCCATAATTTTTTCCTCACAATTGAGTGATTCCATAATTTATTCCCTGTGCTTGTTCTAAAAATTGAACTGTTACTGGCTACCACAATTATTTTTCTTGATTTCTTTTAGTGTTGCCATATGAAATGCCTTTAGTTTTTTCCATAGGCTGTGATCATTTTTTTTTCTAAACATTTAACAACTCAACATCCTCAGGGACTGGTGATTCCATAATTTTTTGCCAGGGGTTGTAGAATCTCAATTGTGTCTAAGACTTGCAGAGGCCATGGATCAGATTCATGGAGGGACAGTTTTATTATTACCAAGGAAGTAATGCTAAATTTGTCTGCAGAAGACGAACTTGCCTTTAGATTCGGCACATGACAGCCATGTGGCCTGGTAAACTTTGCTGATTTTGAGGGATCTATAAAGTATAAATGACTTTTGATTTGGTTTTCATTGGGATCCTTGAATTGTTTCCCGTGTCACTTACTACAAGCGAACCCTCTAAGAACAACCTGAACTTCACAAACTTCTAAGAACCTGAACTTAGCGAACCTCTAAGAACAACCTGAACTTAGCGAACCTCTAAGAACAACCTGAACTTAGCGAACCTCTAAGAACAACCTGAACTTGCATACTATTATGTCATGACTCTTCAGTTTAGAGGGCATTCTCAGGAAGCTGGCCCGAGCATTAGGTTGGTTTCTTCAGTGTGTGCAACTTCTGGTGCTTAACAAGATGTGATTTCTGAATGAAACATTTCCCACAGTCCAGACATGGAAATGGTTTGTTGTCCGTGTGAATTCTCTGATGTTCAATGAGATGGATTTTCTGGATAAATCCTTTGTCACACTTTGAACATGAAAATGGTTTCTCTCCTGTGTGAGTTCTCAGATGTCTCTCCAAATGTGATTTCCTGGCAAAACATCTTCCACATTCTGAACATAAATATGGCTTATATCCTGTGTGGCTTCTCTGGTGTTCAACAAGAATGGATTTCCTGGTGAAACATTTCCCACATTCTGAACATGCATATGGCTTCTCACCGGTGTGAACTCGGTGATGCTCAACCAGAACTGATTTTTTGGTAAAACTTTTCCCACATTCTGAACATGAAAATGGCCGCTCATCTCTGTGAATTCTCTTGTGCATATAAAGATTGAAAGAATTTTTATAATATTTCCCACATTCACTACATTGATATGTTTTACCCTCTTTATGTTCTTTCCTTTGTTTACGAGTCTGAGACTGATCAAATGCCGATTCCATGTGTCCAGTTAGATGAGATGGTGGCTCTCTACTGGGAAAGACGGACAGTATGTTTGGGGTAATAAGGTTTTCAGAAGACATATGGTGAGAGATATCTTTGAGTTCTGCTTCATAATATGGGAGTAAGGGATGCTCCTCTGAGAGTGTGGCGCAGTCACCTACTGCAATGAGAAACACATCACGTCAAGCACACCCAATGAAGACTACCACAGACCATTACATAGCTGTTGTGCCTATTTAGCACATTACTGCATTCTATCTACTATTTTAGGATTAGTGTTTTCATTACACTTCTAGGCTACTCCCTGGAGCAATCGTATGTTTAATTAGCTGCCAAGTCATAATAACCTGGCCTCTATCCATTAAGCCATCAAGCTATGGGAAGAATATGCAAATCTGACTTCCATGATGTAATTAGGAAGTCAGGTGCCTCAGTGTTGCAAACCAATAGAGGGCGCTCACTAGAATGTGCAAGCCTGTCTTCCCTGATGTAATTAGGAAGACAGAATCTCAGTGAAAATAGCCCAATAAAGGCTGCTCCCTTTAACATCATGCTCGACCTTCCAAGAGGCCTTTGTTTTTCAACCGAGGACGGCCGTTTCGATGTTATTGCATCTCGTCAGCCCGATGTAGAGAAGACTAACCTGGTAGAGGTACCTATATGGTGGTTTCTCCCCAAGGAGTGACGATACCCCCCTTACCCTGTCTAAGCCTTTCACCTCTACCAGGTTAGTCTTCTCTACATCGGGCTGACAAGATGCAATGACATCGAAATGGCTGTCCTCGGTTGAGAGACTATACCTGGTAATAATCCCAGCATCATTGCATCGCATCATTGCAAAACAAAGGCCTCTTGGAAGGTCGAGCATAATGTTAATGGGAGCAGCCTTTATTGGGCTATTTTCACTGAGATTCTGTCTTCCTAATTACATCAGGGAAGACAGGCTTGCACATTCCAGTGAGCGCCCTCTATTGATTTGCAACACTGAGGCACCTGACTTCCTAATTACATCATGGAAGTCAGATTTGCATATTCTTCCCATAGTCCCTTGCAAAGTGGAGTGCTAAAGGCTTAATAAGTCTCCACACACCTATATGGTGGTCTCTCCCCAAGGAGTGACGATACCCCCCTTACACCATCAAGCTAGTCAAAAAACTTTATACCACAAAACAGGAAAAAAAAAAATTTATGTGACATACAGGCTACTAAGTCTGTAAATCTGCCCCAAATATAATGTCATATGTCACCTTGCATGAACACACTTTGACCGCGAGCATAAATGTTGTCTGGATAAATAAAGGATAGTTTATTTGCTTACTTTGTCTAGTAGTACATAAACAGATTTATTTTTGAAGGCAATTAAAAGTGATATAAATCTAAATAATCAAAAATTTTGCAGTTTTCATGTTTTTTTCTGGTGACAGTAGGGCTGGGCGATTAATCAAAACATAACCAAAACCAAAGCTCAAAAAAGGACAACCAGAGTCATTTTGTTCACATCTGCGTTTAGTATTTCATTTGGGGAATCCCCCGAACGGAATACCGAACGCATTGAGCTTATGAAAGCACACAGACCCCATAAACTATAATGGGGTCCGTGTGTTTTCCGCGCGCTGTCGGCAAGAGTCATGCGGAGAGGAAAGTACTTCATGAACTACTTTCCTCTTCGCACGACTTGTGTGGACACTGCGGGGAAAACACACGGACCCCATTATATTTTATAGGGTCTGTGTGCTTTCATAAGTTCACCGCTTGTCAATGCGTTTGGTATTCCATTCGGGAGGTCTCCAAGCGGACTCCCCGAATGAAATACCGAACGCAGATATGAACCAGGCCTTAATTCTGTTATTAGGTTTTTGCAGTTTCGTTCAGACGAAACACAACTGAATCAAATGACCTCTCCTGCTCTCTGGCGCGACTCCCTGCTGTCTTAGCTGCTTCTGGTTGACATCAGAGACTGCTGATTGGGCCTCAGTCTTAAGTGACGTTGTGACCCATAGACTTATGTGTTGCAAAGCCTACGTGATGTCAGCCAGAAGTGCTGAAGACAGCAGGGAATTGTGCTGGAGTGATCACCTCCTCTGGTCCTCCACTTATTATACTCTTGGGTCTGAAGACAACCCACAGTATAATAGCAGTTTCGATTGGGCTGTCTTGGTCTGAACGACACAAATCTCACGGGTTTCGCCCAACACTTAATACTACTGTCAAATGGGTGTGACTTAAAGGGATCCTATCATTAAAACTCAATTTTTTGTGACTAACACGTTGGACTAGCCTTAAGAAAGGCTATTCTTCTCCTACCTTTAGATGTATTCTCCACGCCGCCATTCGGTATAAATCCTGGTTTTCGTCGGTATGCAAAAGAGTTCTCTCGCAGCACTGGGGTGGCCCCAATGTCGCGAGAGAACTCTCCAGCGCCGCCTCCATCTTCTTCAGGAATGGCCCCTTCACGTGTCTTCTTCCAGCGCTGGCTTAAAACTTCTAGGCCTAGGGTAAAGCAGACTGTGCATGCCCACCAGTCACAAGAACACGGCCGCTTACAATACTGTGTAAGCGGACAGTTTCTTGTGGCCATTGCATACCGATGAAAACCAGGATTTCTACCGAACGGCGGCACGGGGAAGACATCTAAAGGTAGGAGAAGAATAGACTTTCTTAAGGCTATTGCTACATGTCAGTTACAAAAAAATGAGTTTTAATGGTAGGATCCCTTTAAATAATAGCCATTAAGCGTAATCAAAGTAAAATGCCAGATTAGTTGCCCAGCCTTGGTGACAGTCTGTTGCCTAGATCGGTTGCCAATGGATAAGTCCATGAATGCAGGAACTTTCTTTGGTCTGGGACATATCAGAAACCTAACCGTGAAATCCCAGGCACCATAAGGAAATCATGGCTGGGTTTCTGACAAGTCCTAGACCATAGAAAGTTCCTGAATTCATTATCATATCCATTGGCAACCAATCAGGTCAAAAGAATGTCATCATTAAGAAAATCTTTTTAATTCTGCAAAAATGTTTATTATTTCTATTTACAAAAATGTTCATTTAATATTGTCTACAAATTTAGAAATGGTTATGTTCATGGAGAACACCTTTCAATGAGGACTACTCACCTGGTCCAATATCTAAAATAATCTCCTCTTTCTTGTACGTATCGTCTTCTTCTAGAACTTCAACTTTAATATTGATTAGATCTTCACCCTGATTCAACACGTGGAACCAAAATTAGGCCAATGGAAGACTATTGGAAAAGCCAAGTAAACAAGTTACTCGGTATGAGATAAACATCTAAAGCATCTACCTGATGATCTAGTCGAACATAATGTTTTTCACCTAGACACTCCTGCAAATAGAGAGGACTGGGACATCTCTCTTGTGTACTCTTACCAGAACCCTCTGTAGGAGAAACAAGAGAAGCCTGAATACATTATTTATATCTAACTATGAGATGATGGAGGCATCTAAGTGACTTTCAAAATCAAAGAATCCCCTAACCTGGAGAAATGAGCGACTGGTCGTCCTCCATCATGATGTCCTTGTACAGATCCTTGTGTCCTTCTATGTACTCCCACTCCTCCATGGAGAAATAGACGGTGACATCCTGACACCTTATAGGAACCTGACAACACACAATGACACAGTCATCTTCAAGACACCTTCATAGCATTACTATATGACTTCCCTACAGCCATGCTCACCTCTCCAGTTAGCAGCTCCACCATCTTGCTGGCAAGTCCTATTATCTTTTGCTCATAGTTTTTCTCATGCAGAATAGAATCACTTATGGTGACCGTACCAGGGCTTTGGGTCCTGTCCCATTCTACTGACACATAGGGAGGACATCTAGATCCCACGCGTTCACTAGACATAGAGGTCTTCTTCACCAATGTGTAATCCTGAGTATGAAAAGATCAGAATCCTTCACCTATCCAGATATGTCCCCATCATGTGACATGATTCCTAGAATCCCTCACCTCTCCAGTTAGCAGGTAGATGATCTCTAGGGTGAGGTTTATTATTTTCTCGGCCATCTTCCTTCTGTCCTTCTCTAGTGGATTGTTCAATGAGAGGACCATTGTCTTGAGATTATGGGGATCCTAAAGAAAACATATTGTACTTTACCAGTCTGGTACAGATGATGAACTTCTATTTCTAGAACTTCCAAATAGTGATGATTAATAGGTTAGGTGTATTAAAAAAAAAATTACATGTTCCACGTTCTCTGAACCTAAAACACTATGGAAGAACCGTGTTGTAAAGGAAGAGATCTGAAGAAACGCTTACCTTAAACTGGTCATACACAGTAGACTAATGTCATCTACATTCTGGATCGATTTGAATTTAATGGAGATAAGTTTACGCTAAATGTATCTGCCTAAAATGTTCCAGACTTAGGGGGGGGGGGGGGGGGTCACAAAGAGCCAAAGAGTCAGCTGTCTAAGGAACGCTCAGCTCACTACAGTAATAGTAATATCTCCAAATCTGCATCATGAAAAACACGACCCAGTTAGTATACGTACGCCAAATTAATGGACTAGTGCATCACCTTGGCTACAACAATGACTACTACATGTACTAAAGCAAAGATATGTCTGAGAGGTTTGAATTTATTAAATACTCAGCATATACAGGACATCTCCACACATCAGTGTATACATCATATACAGGACATCTCCACACATCAGTGTATACATCATATACAGGACATCTCCACACATCAGTGTACACGGCATATACAGGACATCTCCACACATCAGTGTACACATCATATACAGGACATCTCCACACATCAGTGTATACATCATATACAGGACATCTCCACACATCAGTGTACACGGCATATACAGGACATCTCCACACATCAGTGTATACGCCATATACAGGACATCTCCACACATCAGTGTACACATCATATACAGGACATCTCCGCACATCAGTGTATACATCATATACAGGACATCTCCACACATCAGTGTACACGGCATATACAGGACATCTCCACACATCAGTGTACACATCATATACAGGACATCTCCACACATCAGTGTACACATCATATACAGGACATCTCCGCACATCAGTGTATACGCCATATACAGGACATCTCCGCACATCAGTGTATACATCATGTACAGGACATCTCCGCACATCAGTGTACATGGCACGTACAGGACATCTCCGCACATCAGTGTATACATCATATACACGACATCTCCACACATCAGTGTACACATCATATACAGGACATCTCCGCACATCAGTGTATACATCTCCACACATCAGTGTACACGGCATATACAGGACATCTCCGCACATCAGTGTATACGCCATATACAGGACATCTCCACACATCAGTGTACACATCATATACAGGACATCTCCGCACATCAGTGTATACATCATATACAGGACATCTCCACACATCAGTGTATACGCCATATACAGGACATCTCCACACATCAGTGTACACATCATATACAGGACATCTCCGCACATCAGTGTATACATCATATACAGGACATCTCCACACATCAGTGTACACGGCATATACAGGACATCTCCACACATCAGTGTATACATCATATACAGGACATCTCCGCACATCAGTGTATACATCATATACAGGACATCTCCACACATCAGTGTACACGGCATATACAGGACATCTCCACACATCAGTGTATACATCATATACAGGACATCTCCACACATCAGTGTATACATCATATACAGGACATCTCCACACATCAGTGTACACGGCATATACAGGACATCTCCACACATCAGTGTATACATCATATACAGGACATCTCCACACATCAGTGTACACGGCATATACAGGACATCTCCACACATCAGTGTATACATCATATACAGGACATCTCCACACATCAGTGTACACATCATATACAGGACATCTCCGCACATCAGTGTATACATCATATACAGGACATCTCCGCACATCAGTGTATACGCCATATACAGGACATCTCCGCACATCAGTGTATACGCCATATACAGGACATCTCCACACATCAGTGTATACGCCATATACAGGACATCTCCGCACATCAGTGTACACGGCATATACAGGACATCTCCGCACATCAGTGTACACGGCATATACAGGACATTTCCGCACATCAGTGTATACGCCATATACAGGACATCTCCGCACATCAGTGTATACATCATATACAGGACATCTCCACACATCAGTGTACACATCATATACAGGACATCTCCGCACATCAGTGTATACGCCATATACAGGACATCTCCGCACATCAGTGTATACGCCATATACAGGACATCTCCACACATCAGTGTATACGCCATATACAGGACATCTCCGCACATCAGTGTATACGCCATATACAGGACATCTCCGCACATCAGTGTATACGCCATATACAGGACATCTCCGCACATCAGTGTATACGCCATATACAGGACATCTCCGCACATCAGTGTACACGCCATATACAGGACATCTCCGCACATCAGTGTACACGGCACGTACAGGACATCTCCGCACATCAGTGTACACGCCATATACAGGACATCTCCGCACATCAGTGTTTACGCCATATACAGGACATCTCCACACATCAGTGTACACAGCATAATACAGGACATCTCCACACATCAGTGTACACGGCATATACAGGACATCTCCACTCATCAGTGTACACGCCATATACAGGACATCTCCGCACATCAGTGTACACGGCATAATACAGGACATCTCCACACATCACTGTACACAGCAAAATACAGGACATCTCCACACATCAGTGTACACATCATATACAGGACATCTCCACTCATCAGTGTACACGCCATATACAGGACATCTCCGCACATCACTGTACACGGCAAAATACAGGACATCTCCACACATCAGTGTATACGGCATATACAGGACATCTCCACACATCAGTGTACACATCATATACAGGACATCTCCGCACATCAGTGTACACGGCATAATACAGGACATCTCCACACATCATATACAGGACATCTCCGCACATCAGTGTACATGGCACGTACAGGACATCTCCACACATCAGTGTACATGGCATAATACAGGACATCTCCGCACATCAGTGTACACGGCATATACAGGACATCTCCACACATCAGTGTACACAGCATAATACAGGACATCTCCACACATCAGTGTACACATCATGTACAGGACATCTCCACACATCAGTGTACATGGCATAATACAGGACATCTCCACACATCAGTGTACATGGCATAATACAGGACATCTCCACACATCAGTGTACATGGCATAATACAGGACATCTCCACACATCAGTGTACATGGCATAATACAGGACATCTCCACACATCAGTGTACACGGCATAATACAGGACATCTCCGCACATCAGTGTACACGCCATATACAGGACATCTCCGCACATCAGTGTATACGCCATATACAGGATATCTCCACACATCAGTGTATACGCCATATACAGGACATCTCCGCACATCAGTGTGCCACGACCTATGGCTTAGCTGTGACTACTGGACCTCCGAGCTGCGGCTCTCAAGCTGTCGGCAGCTGCAGATACTTCTGTATCCTACAAACACCAGAGAGGTCAAGACAGTTCTAAAACCCGACACCAAATCTGCACTTCTGCCAGTGACCACTAAGCGAGCTCTGCTACATACAGACCTTACAGGATTGGACTCATCCGTGATCCACACACAGCCACAGTGTCAACTCCACACTGACTGATCATGTGACTGTGAGACTCCTCCCATGCATGTGACTGATCACATGATCATTGCATCATCACAGGTCCTGCAGGCACCAGGATAGAACCCCTGTAGATCAGTTAGGGTTGTGACTAAATACTAGACACCGTAGGGACCTGCTCCTTACCAGGTCTAGTATTTAGCCGGCTCAGTGTGAGCTATTTCCCATTACTGGTAAGGACCTTTTTGCCCCCTAGTGTTCGGGTCCTTAACTGAGATAGTATTTAGTCAGCTCACATTGAATTGGCTAAATACCGTACTCCAGAGGGACCAGGTCCTCACCAGTGATAGTATTTAGCCAACTCTATGTGAGCCGTCTATTTCCCATCATTTGTAGGGACCATTTTTGCCCCTATTGGTCGGTCCTGAACTCTTATAGTATTCACGGTGAATTGGCTAAACCCCGCTCTCTGTAAGGACCTTTATAATAGCTGGGCTCCGGCTTCAGTAATGTTTGTAAATCTCACAATAAAGGGACAAGATTAAATCATAAAAATTTTAAGATAAGACACATATTATCTTTATTATTCCAACAATTGTTTGAAATCAATAAAAGATGGAAAAAAACATTTTCAGCAAAAAGTGTGACTGAGTTTTCCTTTTCCATCTTTCATGTACTTACAAGGTTTCATACCGGTGAGGTCCTCTCCAGTGATAGTATTTAGCCGTCTCACACTGAACTGGCTATTTACTATACAGTCATGGCCAAAAGTTTTGAGAATGACACAAATCTTATATTTTCACATGATCTGCTGCCCTCTGGTTTTTCTGTGTGTTTGTCAGATGTTTTTATCACATACAGAAATATAATTGCAATCATATTATGAGTAACAAAAGCTTATATTGACAGAATGAGTTAATGCAGCAAGTCAATATTTGCAGTGTTGACCCTTCTTCTTCAGGACCTCTGCAATTCTCCCTGGCATGCTCTCAATCAACTTCTGGACCAAATCCTGACGGATAGCAGTCCATTCTTGCACAATCAATGCTTGCATTTTGTCAGAATTTGTAGGTTTTTGTTTGTCCACCCGTCTCTTGATGATTGACCACAAGTTCTCAATGGGATTAAGATCTGGGGAGTTTCCAGGCCATGGACCCAAAATCTCTATGTTTTGTTCCCTGAGCCATTTAGTTATCACCTTTGCTTTATGGCAAGGTGCTCCATCATGCTGGAAAAGGCATTGTTGATGGCCAAACTGCTCTTGGACGGTTGGGAGAAGTTGATCTTGGAGGACATTCTGGTACCATTCTTTATTCATGGCTGTGTTTTTAGGCGACTGTGAGAGAGCCGATTCCCTTGGCTGAGAAGCAACCCCACACATGAATGGTTTCAGGATGCTTTACAGTTGGCATGAGACAAGACTGGTGGTAGCGCTCACCTCGTCTTCTCTGAATAAGCTGTTTTCCAGATGTCCCAAACAATCGAAAAGGGGATTCATCAGAGAAAATGACTTTACCCCAGTCCTCAGCAGTCCACTCCCTGTACCTTTTGCAGAATATCAGTCTGTCCCTGATGTTTGTTCTGGAGAGAAGTGGCTTCTTTATTGCCCTCCTTGAGACCAGGCCTTGCTCCAAGAGTCTCCGCCTCACAGTGCGTGCAGATGCACTCACACCTGCCTGCTGCCATTCCTGAGCAAGCTCTGCACTGCTGGTAGCCCGATCCCGCAGCTGAAACACTTTTAAGAGACGGTCCTGGCGCTTGCTGGTCTTTCTTTGGCGCCCTGGAGCCTTTTTGCCAACAATGGAACCTCTCTCCTTGAAGTTCTTGATGATGTGATAGATTGTTGACTGAGGTGCAATCTTTCTAGCTGCAGTACTCTTCCCTGTTAGGCCATTTTTGTGCAGTGCAATGATGACTGCACGTGTTTCTTTAGAGATAACCATGGTTAATAGAAGAGAAACAATGATGCCAAGCACCAGCCTCCTTTTAAAGTGTCCAGTGGTGTCATTCTTGCTTAAAGAGGACCTTTCACCACTTTTGGGCACATGCAGTGTTATATACTGCCAGAAAGCCGACAGTGCACTGATTTCAGTGCACTGTCGCCTTTCCCGATCTGTGCCCGGTGTAAAGAGCTTACGGTGCCGGTACCGTAGTGCTCTATGGTGAGAAGGGCGTTTCTGACCATTAGCCAGAGACGTCTTTCTGCCTCGCGGCGCCAATCGCGCTGTACTGTGGAGCGGGGAGGAACTCCCCCCTCCCGCTCCTGATAATGCTCGTCTATGGACGAGCACTGTGAGCAGAGGGAGGGGGCGTTCCTCCCTGCTCCACAGCACAGCGCGATTGGCGCCGCGAGGCAGAAGGACATCTCTGGCTAATGGTCAGAAACGCCCTTCTGACCATAGAGCACTACGGTACCGGCACCGTAAGCTCTTTACACCGGGCACAGATCGGGAAAGCCGACAGTGCGCTGAAATCAGCGCACTGTCGGCTTTCTGGCAGTATATAACACTGCATGTGCCCAAAAGTGGTGAAAGGTCCTCTTTAATCATGACAGATTGATCTCCAGCCCTATCCTCATCAACACCCACACCTGTGTTAATGGAGCAATCACTGAAACGATGTTAGCTGGTCCTTTTAAGGCAGGGCTGCAATGATGTTGAAATGTGTTTTGGGGGATAAAGTTCATTTTCTAGGCAAATATTGACTTTGCAAGTAATTTCTGTTAAGCTGATCACTATTTATAACATTCTGGAGTATATGCAAATTACCATTAGAAAAACTGAAGCAGTAGACTGTAAAAATTACACATTCTCAAAACTTTTGGCCATGACTATACTCCGTAAGGACCTTTTCCATCTTTCATGTACTTACAAGGTTTCATCCCGGTGAGGTCCTCTCCAGTGATAGTATTTAGCTGTCTCACACTGTATCCATGTATCATATACTGTACTTAGGAGGTGTCAGATGGTATAAGATAGTATATAGTCAGTATATGAAGAGATCTGTGAGGAAAGAGAACATGTTGTATTGTTTGACAGTCTGTGACCCGCATATGTGAATCCCCTCATTGAATGTAAGGCTGCCATGTGATGACATGACCATTATTCAGTGTGGTGTGAATGTAGTACTGTATACTGCTTATATGTAGTAGATAACTGCTGTATTATACAGAAACCGCACGGCTTGTAACATCGGCAGCAATTTTGTGAGTGAAGCCGCTGTTTTCCGTTAATATCCAATTGTATAGTAAACTGTGCTGAATGTATGTTAGGGCAGGTTCACACCTGTGCCCGCTCTCCGCTTTGCAGGTTTCCGTCCTCTGCCCGAGAAACTGGACAGGAGACGTAAACTGGCAGTCACTTTTCATTTGAATGGGTTTGCAAAGTGTCCGCCCATGAGCGTCTTCTGGTCTCTGTGGCGAAACCGTTTTTTTTTTTTAAACTGGACACAAAGTCAGACATGCAGGACTTTGTGTGCATATATATGTGTGTGTGCATATATATATGTGTGTGCGCATATATATGTGCGTGTGTTTGTGTATATATATATAGATGTGCGCGCATATAGATGTGCACGCATATATATATATACATATATATATATATATATATATATATATATATACTAGCTGGTACCCGCGACTTCGTCTGCGGTGATTGTAGAAGTGGGTATATACAGGCGGGGGTAAGGTTTTCGTACTGTGTATATGGTATGGGATATGAAATGTAAGTTTGTATCTTGTTTTTGCTGTAATTCAGAGAATACGTGAGACTTTTGTGTTGAAGTTAATTTGTATTTGAGCTGCTATATATACGGTGTTGTGAGAAACTTTACATAGTGACTTTGGGACAGAAGTATTTGAAGTTAACCCTTTCCCGCCGATGGCATTTTTTGATTTTCGTTTTTGACTCACCTCCTTCTAAACCCCATAACTTTTTTATTTCTCCGCTCCCAGAGCCATATGAGGTCTTAATTTTTCCTGGGACAAATTTTTCTTCATGATGCCGCCATTATTTATTCTATATAATGTACTGGGAAGCAGGGAAAAAATTCAGAATGGGGTGGATTTGAAGAAAAAATGCATTTCTGCGACTTTCTTACGGGCTTTGGTTTTACGGCGTTCACTGTGCAACCAAAATGACATGTCCCTTGTATTCTGTGCTTCGTTACGATTCTGGGGATACCAAATTTATATGGTTTTATTTATATTTTGACCCCTTAAAAAAAATCCAAAACTGTGTTAAAAAATTATTTTTTGAAAAGTCGCCATATTCCGACAGCCGTAACTTTTTTATACTTGCGTGTACGGGGATGTATAGGGCGTCTTTTTTTGCGGGAACGGGTGTACTTTGTAGTTCTACCATTTTTGGGAAATGTTATTGCTTTGATCACTTTTTATTCAAATTTTTAGCAGAATCAAAACAGTGAAAAAATGGCAGTTTGGCACTTTTGACCATTTTTCCCGCTACGGCGTTTACCGAACAGGAAAAATATTTGTATAACTTTGTAGAGCGGGCGATTTAGGACGCGCGGATACCTAACATGTATGTACTTCACAGTTTTTAACTACTTTTATATGTGTTCTCGGGAAAGGGGGGTGATTTGAATTTTTAATCCTTTTTATTTATTTTTTTTATATTTTTTTTACTTTTTTTAAACTTTTTTTTTTGCATTTATTAGACCGCCTAGGGGTATTGACATGGGTGGGCGGTGTCGCGGATTGTCAGAGTGGTGTGGGCAAACATGGCTGCTCCGGAGCGTTAAAGAGCGCCTCCTAGAGAATCGTTAAGGTGAGGGGCAAAGTGGTAAAGTATATGTATATGTGATTGTGTGGGGTCAGGGGCGAGGCTGCAGAGGGCAATATGAATTTTGTGGCTTGCTATGGTCCAAAGTGTGTGAGATTGCAGAGATGGTGGTGTGAGTTTGGGTTTTGTGGGGGTCCTGGCACAAACGTATGTGCGCTATTGTAACGAAAAGTAGCCTATTGTTTAATCGAGTGTAATAACTATGTTTGTGGAAAATTTCAGCCAAATCGGTGGAGCGGTTTTTGCGTGATTGACCGCCAAAGATCCGAACATCCAAAGGGTCCTGGGAAAAACGTATGTGTGCTATTGTGACGAAAAGTAGCCTATTGCGCAATCGAGTGTAGGGACTATGTTTGTGGAAAATTTCAGCCAAATCGGTGGAGCGGTTTTTGCGTGATTGACCGCCAAAGATCCGAACATCCAAAGAGTCCTGGGAAAAACGTATGTGAGCTATTGTGACGAAAAGTAGCCTATTGCGCAATCGAGTGTAGGGACTATGTTTGTGGAAAATTTCAGCCAAATCAGGGTCCAAAGTGTGTGAGATTGCAGAGATAGTGGTGTGAGTTTGGGTTTTGTGGGGGTCCTGGGAAAAACGTATGTACGCTATTGTGACAAAAAGTAGCCTATTGTTTAATCGGGTGTATTAACTATGTTTGTGGAAAATTTCAGCCAAATCGGTGGAGCGGATTTTCCGTGATTGAGGAACAAACATCCGAACATGCAAACATCCAAACACACAAACCCACAAACTTTCACATTTATAATATTAATAGGATATATATGTGTGTGCATATATATGTGTGTGTGCATATATATGTGTGTGTGTGTGTGTGCGCACATATATATGTGCCCCACCCTGTATATGCGCGCACATATATTCGCATACATATGTATAGGGCGTTTTCTTACTGGTAAGGAGATGTGTGGATATTAGCCACTATTATTGTTTATATAAGATGTTGTATTGAGGTGGGTTCTACTTAGGTTCATATTTTACATGGATATGTTGGAAATGCTTTTTCCTCTTTCAAAACAATTATAGTACCTATGATATGTGAACTTCACCCTATTTATGTCAGTTATATACTAACTATGGCTATCCACCATCCTTACACCAGATTCTGATCTCTGGTACTGAATGATTATTACATCTCCCCAAAAAATAAATATATGTATGTGAATTATGTTTTTTAGTAAGATTTAATAAAGAATATTTTTTGATATAATCTATTTTTGTGTGGTAGTTTTGTTGAATAAGATCGCATACATATGTGCGTCATATATGTGTGCGCACACACACATATGCGCCCCACCCTGTATATGCACGCAAATATATAAGCATATATATGTGCGCGCATATACAGTCCTATGAAAAATACCTTTATCCAGGATCCAGGAACTGATTAAAAGCTACAGGAAGCGACTAGAGGCTGTTATCTTTGCAAAAGGAGGATCTACTAAATATTAATGTCACTTTTCTGTTGAGGTACCCATACTTTTGCACCGGTCAAATTTTGGTTTAATGCATATTGCACATTTTCTGTTAGTACAATAAACCTCATTTCAATCCTGAAATATTACTGTGTCCATCAGTTATTAGATATATCAAACTGAAATGGCTGTTGCAAACACCAAAATATTTAGAACTAAAAATGATTAAGATTAAGAGGGGTGCCCAAACTTTTTCATAGGACTGTATATACGCCCCACCCTGTATATGCGCGCACATATATACGCATATATATGTGCACGCATATATATGTGCGCGCATATACAGGGTGGGGCGCATATATATGTGCACACACACACACATATATATGCGCCCCACTCTGTATATACGCGCACATATACATGCATATATATGTGCACGCATATATATGTGCGCAAACACACATATATACGCCCAACCCTGTATATGCGCGCACATATATACGCATATATATGTGCGCACACACACACATATATATATGCGCCCCACACTGTATATGCGTGCACATATATTCGCATACATATGTGCGCGCATATATATGTGCGCACACACACACATATGCGCCCCACCCTGTATATGCACGCACATATATATGTGCGCGCATATATATATGTGTGCTCATAAATATGTGCATATGTATATGTGCGCATATATATGCGCGCGCATATATATACGCCCCACCCTGTATATGCACGCAAATATATAAGCATATATATGTGCGCGCATATATATACGCCCCACCCTGTATATGCGCGCACATATACACACATATATATGTGCATGCATATATATGTGCGCGCATATATATGTGCGCACACACACACACACATATATGTGCCCCACCCTGTATATGCGCGCACATATGTGCGCGCATATATATGTGCACACACATATGCGCCCCACCCTGTATATGCACGCACATATATATGTGCGCCCATATATATGTGTGCTCATAAATATGTGCATATGTATATGCGCGCATATATATGTGCGCACACACACACACACATATATGCGCCCCACCCTGTATATGCGCGCACATATACACGCATATATATGTGCGCGCATATATATGTGCGCACACACACACACATATATGCGCCCCACCCTGTATATGCGCGCACATATATACGCATATATATGTGCGCGCATATATCCTATTAATATTATAAATGTGAAAGTTTGTGAGTTTGTGGGTTTGTGTGTTTGGATGTTTGCATGTTCGGATGTTTGTTCCTCAATCACGGAAAAACCGCTCCACCGATTTGGCTGAAATTTTCCACAAACATAGTTAATACACCCGATTAAATAATAGGCTACTTTTTGTCACAATAGCGCACATACGTTTTTCCCAGGACCCCCACAAAACCCAAACTCACACCACTATCTCTGCAATCCCACACACTTTGGACCCCGATTTGGCTGAAATTTTCCACAAACATAGTCCCTACACTCGATTGCGCAATAGGCTACTTTTCGTCACAATAGCTCACATACGTTTTTCCCAGGACCCTTTGGATGTTCGGATCTTTGGCGGTCAATCACGCAAAAACCGCTCCACCGATTTGGCTGAAATTTTCCACAAACATAGTCCCTACACTCGATTGCGCAATAGGCTACTTTTCGTCACAATAGCGCACATACGTTTTTCCCAGGACCTTTTGGATGTTCGGATCTTTGGCGGTCAATCACGCAAAAACCGCTCCACCGATTTGGCTGAAATTTTCCACAAACATAGTTATTACACTCGATTAAACAATAGGCTACTTTTCGTTACAATAGCGCACATACGTTTGTGCCAGGACCCCCACAAAACCCAAACTCACACCACCATCTCTGCAATCTCACACACTTTGGACCATAGCAAGCCACAAAATTCATATTGCCCTCTACAGCCTCGCCCCTGACCCCACACAATCACATATACATATACTTTACCACTTTGCCCCTCACCTTAACGATTCTCTAGGAGGCGCTCTTTAACGCTCCGGAGCAGCCATGTTTGCCCCCACCACTCTGACAATCCGCGACACCGCCCACCCATGTCAATACCCCTAGGCGGTCTAATAAATGCAAAAAAAAAAGTTTAAAAAAAGTAAAAAAAAATATAAAAAAAATAAATAAAAAGGATTAAAAATTCAAATCACCCCCCTTTCCCGAGAACACATATAAAAGTAGTTAAAAACTGTGAAATACATACATGTTAGGTATCCGCGCGTCCTAAATCGCCCGCTCTACAAAGTTATACAAATATTTTTCCTGTTCGGTAAACGCCGTAGCGGGAAAAATGGTCAAAAGTGCCAAACTGCCATTTTTTCACTGTTTTGATTCTGCTAAAAATTTGAATAAAAAGTGATCAAAGCAATAACATTTCCCAAAAATGGTAGAACTACAAAGTACACCCGTTCCCGCAAAAAAAGACGCCCTATACATCCCCGTACACGCAAGTATAAAAAAGTTACGGCTGTCGGAATATGGCAACTTTTCAAAAAATAATTTTTTAACACAGTTTTGGATTTTTTTTAAGGGGTCAAAATGTAAATAAAACCATATAAATTTGGTATCCCCAGAATCGTAACGAAGCACAGAATACAGGGGACATGTCATTTTGGTTGCACAGTGAACGCCGTAAAACCAAAGCCCGTAAGAAAGTCGCAGAAATGCATTTTTTCTTCAAATCCACCCCATTCTGAATTTTTTCCCTGCTTCCCAGTACATTATATAGAATAAATAATGGCGGCATCATGAAGAAAAATTTGTCCCAGGAAAAATTAAGACCTCATATGGCTCTGGGAGCGGAGAAATAAAAAAGTTATGGGGTTTAGAAGGAGGGGAGTCAAAAACGAAAATCAAAAAATGCCATCGGCGGGAAAGGGTTAACTTCAAATACTTCTGTCCCAAAGTCACTATGTACAGTTTCTCACAACACCGTATATATAGCGGCTCAAATACAAAGTAACTGCAACACAAAAGTCTCACGTATTCTCTGAATTACAGCAAAAACAAGATACAAAGTTACATTTCATATCCCATACCTTATACACACTACGAAAACCTTACCCACACCTGTATATACCCACTTCTACAATCACCGCAGACGAAGTCGCGGTTACCAGCTAGTATGTGCATATATATGTGCGCGCATATATATGTGCGCACACACACACATATATATGCGCCCCACACTGTATATGCGCGCACATATATACGCATATATATGTGCGCGCATATATATGTGCATATATATGTGCGCGCATATATATGTGCGCACACACACACATATATATGCGCCCCACACTATATATGCGCGCACATATATACGCATATATATGTGCACGCATATATATGTGCGCGCATATATATGTGCACACACATATATGCGCCCCACCCTGTATATCTACGTACATATACACACACACACATATGCACACACACACATATATGCGCCCCACCCTGTATATGCGTGCACATATATACGCATATATATGTGCGCACACACACATATGCGCCCCATCTTGTATATGCCCCACCCTGTATATATACGCATATATATGTGCGCGCATATATATGTGCGCGCATCTATATGCGCCCCACCCTGTATATGCGCGCACATATATATGTGCGCGCATATATATGTGCACGCATATATATGTGCGCGTATATATATGTGCGCGCATATATATGTGCGCGCATATATATGTGCGCGCATATATATGTGCGCGCATATATATGTGCGCGCATATATATGTGCGCGCATATATATGTGCGCGCATATATATGTGCGCGCATTTATATGTGCGTACATATATATGTACGCGCATATATATGTGCATATACTGTATATGTGCGCACACACACACACACACACACATATATGCGCCCCACCCTGTATATGCGCGCACATATATACGCATATATATGTGCGCGCATATATATGTGCGCGCATATATTTCCATCCTCTGCCCGAGAAACTGGACAGGAGACTAAAACTGGCAGTCACTTTTCATTTGAATGGGTTTGCAAAGTGTCTACCCGTGAGCGTCTTCTGGTCTCCGTGGCCTAACCATTTTTTTAACTGGACGCAAAGTCGAACATGCAGGACTTTGTGTCTGGTTAAAAAAAAAAAAAACGGTTTCGCCGCAGAGACCAGAAGACGCTCACCAGCGGACACTGAATTCCGGGTTTCCATCAGGGTTTCTCGGGCACAAGACGGAAACTCACAAAGCATAGACCGGGCGCAAGTGTGGAGCCGCCCTTAGATCAGTCCTATTTTGTTTGGCCTCAGCCTAGAGTTACATGAAGGTATAAATTAAAGGGATTATTGGGACTATGATATTGATTGCTGCAGTCTCTTCTCTACTTACCAAGCACAGCGCCATACACCGTATAGAGGCCGTGCTTAGTATTACAGTTCATCCCCATTCATTTCAATTACCGTATATACTCGAGTATAAGCCGACCCGAATATAAGCCGAGGCCCCTAATCTTACCACAAAAAACTGGGAAAACTTATTGACTCGAGTATAAGCCGAGGGGGGGAGATGCAGCAGCTACTGGAAAATTTTGAAAATTAAAATAGTCGGAGTTTTTGGGTGCAGTAGTAGTTGGAAAGGGGAGGGGGTTTTTTGGTTGTCTGTCTGCCCCTTCCTTGAGCTTGAGGACTGTTTTTTCTTCCCCCACTTGGAATTCAGTCTGGCTGAATATAGGGGATCTGCAGTGCTCCTATTAATCCCTTCCCGACAGAACAGAAGCACTGCAGATACCCTATATTCAGTAGACCGAGCACTGTCAGACACAGGGATACCTAATGTGTCTGTGTTTCACAGTCATCTTCTACTTTTGTATATATTCTAGGGAAAGGGGTGATTTAGAACTTTTTTTTTTTTTGCACCATTTTATAGGAGATTCTATACATTGATATTGTGGATAATTGTTTTTTTGCTGACTTGAGTATAAGCCGAGGGGGGCTTTTTCGGCACAAAAACTGTGCTGAAAAATTTGGCTTATACTCGAGTATATACGGTAGATTGAACAGCATGGCCGTGTGACGTACAGATGCTACCTGAGTAGAAGTGGAGCTCAACAGCATATTCCTAGAATACTCCTTTAGGCTAAGGCCCCAAGTTGCAGTAACACAGCTTTATTTGTTGCAGTTTTTTGAGCCAAAGCCAGGAGTGGATTGTGCAAAAGGTAGAAGTATAACAACTATAGATATATATATATATATATATAGAAAATCCGGGAACTGGCAGAGCGCTAAAGGCAGCAAAATCCGTAATAGACTTGAATATTAAAAATGACGATATGCAAGATTAAGATGAATTGGTTCTGTTTTATTGCTCCAAGGACATGAACAACAGCTTAAAACGGCTACGCGTTTCAAAACCGGGCGGGTGTCTTCTTCAGGCCACTAAAATATACAGTAACAGACAAATACTAGAATTAAAATCAATAATCAAAACATGATAAAACGTAATCATAAATAAATGAATAAATACATAGATAAATAGATAGAAAAAACAGTGGTAGTAATCATAATAAAAAGTAACATAGTACATATAAAGTATCAGGTGTAGGAGATATGATTGTCTCAGCAGCTCTAAGCAAAAGTTTTTAGAAAAAGAAACAGAGAACCATGGTAAGATTTGGTTGACAGATAACTAGATACATACATGAGTAAACAGATAGATGGAAAGGTGGTAATGGTCATAATAAAAAGTCATATGATAGATATCAAATATCAAGTATAGGGGAGCATGCTTGTCCCAGCAAGCTCTGAATAAAGGAAAAAAAAAAAAAGTACAGTCATGTGCAGTTCTACATAGGCTAAATCAAAAACTTTGGACATATGGAAAGTTGGGGGTCCCCAAAACCTAGACCAACATCCTAGTAAGATGGTGATGCGCAAACTTAAAATTGCTAAGTAAGGTGGTAAAGTGGTAGTATACTGATAAAACAAGAAATCCCCATATAGCATGTCATAGGTTGCAATAAACACACTGCCTTTAGCGCTCTGCCAGTTCCCGGTTTTTCTATATATCTTTTCAATTTTTTCACCACCCACTTTGTGGGACGGTGTCCGGGTTAGAGCTGCAATTGGCCTGTTGGGCAATTGGCCCGGTGGGCTCCTGACTGGAGTCTACTATTTCCACCAGACGGGCGCCAGGTCACCCTTTTTAAACTTCTCTCAACTATATATATACAGTCCTATGAAAAAGTTTGTGCCCCCCTATTAATCTTAATCATTTTTAGTTCTAAATATTTTGGTGTTTGCAGCAGCCATTTCAGTTTGATATATCTAATAACTGATGGACACAGTAATATTTCTGGATTGACATGAGGTTTATTGTACTAACAGAAAATGTGCAATATGCATTAAACCAAAATTTGACCAGTGCAAAAGTATGGGCACCCCAACAGAAAAGTGACATTAATATTTAGGAGCTCCTCCTTTTGCCTCTAGTCGCTTCCTGTAGCTTTTAATCAGTTCCTGGATCCTGGATGAAGGGATTTTGGACCATTCCTCTTTACAAAACAATTCAAGTTCAGTTAAGTTTGATGGTTGCCGAGCATGGACAGCCCGCTTCCCATCATCCCACAGATGTTCAATGATATTCAGGTCTGGGGACTGGGATGGCCATTCCAGAACATTGTAATTGTTCCTCTGCATGAATGCCTGAGGATTTGGAGCGGTGTTTTGGATCATTGTCTTGCTGAAATATCCATCCCCGGCGTAACTTCAACTTCGTCACTGATTCTTGAACATTATTCTCAAGAATCCGCTGATACTGAGTGGAATCCATGCGACCCTCAACTTTAACATGATTCCCGGTGCCGGCATTGGCCACACAGCCCCAAAGCATGATGGAACCTCCACCAAATTTTACAGTGGGTAGCAGGTGTTTTTCTTGGAATGCTGTTTTTTTGGATGCCATGCATAACGCCTTTGTAACATCCGGCCGCATGCTGCGGCGCAGGAGATGTGTTCGGTTGTGATTTTTTTCCGTTTGGTTCTCCTTGCTCTGTCTGAACACTGCCCTATTCTTTCACCTTGGTGATTGATTTTCCACCACACCCATCTCCTTCACCTTCAGTTTGCTCTGATCCTCTAGAGGTTAATCTGGCTGTGCCCTGTGATTGACAGCTGCCTTCCTGTCAACTCCATGGGCGGGTTCTTCCTCCCTATTTAACCTTGGTTCCTGTTCACACCGGCGCTTGCTATTGCCGTGCGCATACCTGCTCTGACTGTTGCTGTTTTTGATTACTCTATTATACTTGACCTTTGGCTTTCCTCACTGACTTCTCTTTTTGGACTCCGATTTGGTACTGTATTGCCCGACTGTTACTGACCCTTGGCTAAGTTGACTTCCCATTGTTGTTGTTCGTCTTGTCTGCGTTTTGTGTGTCACATACTCAGGGAGGGACTGTCCTCGTGGTTGCCGCCTATTACGTAGGATAGGGCCTGGCAATAGGAAGGGAGAGCGGGGGGCATAGCCTAGGGCTCACTGTCTCTTGTGTCCCCGTTCCAGGGTCCCCTAACAGCCTTTTTGTATGACCAAACAATTCAATCTTTGTTTCATCAGTCCACAGGACCTTCTTCCAAAATGAAGCTGGCTTGTCCAAATGTGCTTTTGCATACCTCAGGCGACTGTTTGTGGCGTGCTTGCAGAAACAGCTTCTTTCTCATCACTCTCCCATACAGCTTCTCCTTGTGCAAAGTGCGCTGTATTGTTGACAAATGCACAGTGACACCATCTGCAGCAAGATGATGCTGCAGCTCTTTGGAGGTGGTCTGTGGATTGTCCTTGACTGTTCTCACCATTCTTCTCTGCTTTTCTGATATTTTTCTTGGCCTGCCACTTCTGGGCTTAACAAGAACTGTCCCTGTGCTCTTCCATTTCCTTACTATGTTCCTCACAGTGGAAACTGACAGGTTAAATCTCTGAGACAACGTTTTGTATCCTTCCCCTGAACAACTATGTTGAACAATCTTTGTTTTCAGATCATTTGAGAGTTGATTTGAGTAGCCCATGATGCCACTCTTCAGAGGAAATTCAAATAGGAGAACAACTTGCAATTGGCCACCTTAAATACCTTTTCTCATGATTGGATACACCTGGCTATGAAGTTCAAAGCTCAGTGAGGTTACAAAACCAATTTTGTGCTTCAGTAAGTCAGTAAAAAGTAGTTAGGAGTATTCAAATCAATAAAATGATAAGGGTACCAAAATTTTTGCACCGGGCAAATTTTGGTTTAATGCATATTGCACATTTTCTGTTAGTACAATAAACCTCATTTCAATCCTGAAATATTACTGTGTCCATCAGTTATTAGATATATCAAACTTAAATGGCTTTTGCAAACACCTAAATATTTAGAACTAAAAATGATTACGATTAATAGGGGTGCCCAAACTTTTCATAGGACTGTATATATATATATATATATATATATATATATATATATATATGAGGCTGCTGAGACTTCCGGGGTGCACGGTGGAAGATAATTAGCATATGTATAAAAACTGGCTCATTCAAAAAACCACTGAGGAGATTAGCATACAAAAAGTATGTGTGTCATACAAAAGGTGTGGAATAGCCTTTCTAAAGGCTATGCAAGTTATGTGCCTAGTTAAATATGACTTCGTCCAATGATAGAGCCCCTTTAAAGAAGAAGCAATAGACTCTTTTTCCCCATTTACTTAGGAGGGTTTGAGATCTTAAACGTTGAGCTGGAAGTAAATTTAATCTTAGATCCCTGGGGACAATATTGTTGGTTTGTTTGTTTGTTTTTAATAAATTCTTTATTTATAACCAATATAAACAGAAGATAACATTGCATACAATTAAAAGCATAGGACCCCTAGAAAGGGGGGGGGGGGGGTCGGCAAAACTAAACGACCACATCAAACAAAAACAATGCAGGACAAAGCATACATCACCAGTAATTACAGAGACCAGGACAACCCTGGCAGGGAAAAGAAGGGGGGGGGGGGGTGAGGGAGAAGAAGGGGCACAAAAGAGAGGGAAAAGAGAAAAAAAAAAGGGGGGGGGGGTAAGGAAATAAAGGAAAGGGTGAGCGTCTCCAGAGGTGGTGACATGACCGACTGTGCAGCATCAACCCATCAGGTAATGATATGTCTGCGTACCCTGGAAAAGAATCCATGGAGTCCAGGTATCCATGAAAGCCCCGCAAGCATCCCGGAAGGATGCTTAAGGTCCTCCATGCTCTCCACTTTCTGAATCCAGTGGTGAAGGGAAGGTGAGTGGGCCAACTTCAGAGCACCGGGACACAGGCCCTGGCGGCATTGACCATATGCCATATAGATGACTTACGGTAAGCACGAAAGGAGAAGTCCGAAAGCTGGACTAGGAAGAAGGCCGACGTGCAAGGAATAGGGGTCTGGAAAATCTGGACAAGTAACCTGTGAACACAAGTCCCAAAAATCCCTCAGCACGGAACAACTCCAGAAAATGTGCAAGAGTGTCCCCTCCTCCGAGCCACAGCACCAACGGACAGAAGAAAAGGATGGGAAAAACCTGTATAATTTAGGTGGAACGTGGTCCCCTCTGGTCAAGATTTTATATCCTGCCTCTTGGTCGTTACAAGCTACTGAACTCTGATGACCGAACTCAAGAATTCTAGCACATTGCAAATCTGTTAAGCACAGGTTTAGATCTGCTTCCCATCTAGACAAGTAGGATGCCTGACCAGTCCAGAGAGAGGGAATGCCTGACCAGTCCAGAGAGAGAGAATGCTGGACCAGTCCAGAGAGAGAGAATGCTGGACCAGTCCAGAGAGAAAGAATGCCTGACCAGTCCAGAGAGAGAGAGAGAATGCCTGACCAGTCCAGAGAGAGAGTGCCTGACCAGTCCAGAGAGAGAGAGAGAGTGCCTGACCAGTCCAGAGAGAGAGAGAGAATGCCTGACCAATCCAGAGAGAGAGAATGCCTGACCAATCCAGAGAGAGAGAATGCCTGACCAATCCAGAGAGAGAGCATGCCTGACCAGTCCAGAGAGAGAGAGAGAGAATGCCTGACCAGTCCAGAGAGAGAGAATGCCTGACCAGTCCAGAGAGAGAGAGAATGCCTGACCAGTCCAGAGAGAGAGAGAATGCCTGACCAGTCCAGAGAGAGAGAGAATGCCTGGCCAGTCCAGAGCAGGCCTTCTCAAAACTCGTGAAAGACCTGTCAAATCCCATGGAGCTGAGGAGTGAGGAGAGAAGATGGGAGAGCTGCAGAACTCTCCATGGACCCAAGAAGGGAAGATCTGGATCCGAGAGGAGCTCTTGGTGAAAACACCAGGTACCTCCAAAATATTTTTTTTTAAATAATTTTCTAGTGTGTGAACCTCTCAGAAAGACCTTAAATGATCTTTATAGACCCAAGTCAGTTTACGGAAGCATACTGTAATACTCAAATAGTGAAACTGAAAAGATAGCTCTCCCTCTGAAAACACTTCTTTGGTATCCACCAACCATTTATCAACATCTAAGGCAAAATCACGGCCACAAAATAGCGCAGCGTATACGATCCCGGCTCCCATTGAAATCAATGGGAGTATATATGGCCCGCAAAATCTCATGCGGCGTATACATGCCACATCATGCGGCACTTTACTCCGTGTGAACTCACCCTAAGGAACTAGTCAAAAACCCTGCCATTCCCAAAATAAGAATTCAACAAACTATAAAATATAGAATAGCTTGTGAAGGTATTATGTGCCAATTTGCTTACCTATGAAGAATAAGGGAGTTAGGGCCTATTAATGAATTAAAAAAAAAAAAACTTTATTGGTATTATAAATAAGGGCTATATTGGGATCACAATTTATATTATATTTTGCTTTGTGGGTTTTTTTTTTTTGGAGTTACCTCTATTAAACAATACCAATAAAGTTTATTTTTTAATCTGTCCAGTTGATAGGCCTAACTCCCCTATTCTTGTTCATACATTCAGTAATGTGCTTCGTTTTGCTGTGGCATCAGGAGAGTCTGGTGGACGGTGGAAGTCTGAATCGTGCAGAGGTCTGGTGGATCGTGCAAAGATGGAGCCCATGCAAAGGAGAGAAGGGCTTTGACTTTGTGGCTACAAAGATCATTTTTGTCTCGCCCCAGCCAGGCTCTTGGATTGCTCGCTAACAGGGAATCCAGGACAGCTGTCCCAGATCCTTTCCCCAGTGGGTGATCCTTTGGGAGTGCAAGTAAGTACAGGAGCATATAACGTAGTGTGTGTGTGTGGGGGGGGCACTGTGGCGCACTGGACTATGTGGGGACCACCGTGGAGCACATTGGACTGTGTGGCATTCCTTCACTATTTCTCTGTTTTATAACAGACATGGCACTATAGACACCAATTTATTAAATTAACCAATATCAATCTTACCAATTAAATGAATTCATAACTGTAAATTAACTATAATAAATACATACACAACCAATTTCTTTAGTGGAATAATATTTGGCCACGGTGTTTATTAAGGTAACTTCATAACAAAATAATTCAACCATAAATAAATAAACAAAAAACAATTCAATAAATAATTTTAATAAATAATCAAATTAATCAATAAAATCAAAGTCCAATCAGCATAAGCTAATCCACTAACCACCTTAAAATAAACACAATGACGATGACCATTTCCAGACAGAGTTCACGCGAATGATCAGAACAGCTGATTTGCCGGCTATTTATTTTCAAAATTCCCGCTACAAACGCGATGACAGCCAATCAGCTGACGAGATCTCCGAACAGCTGATTCCAGGACACGCCCACTTCGAAAGTTCGAGAAGACCCCGTCAGCTGAGCTGGATGACCTAGATTTGAACCCCAGTTGCCTGAGGTAAGTAAAAAAGGCGGGAATTACCTGACAGAAAATTGTATATAGACATATTACCTGAGGGGAAATTTTAATAATCACTTTAATAAAATATCTTTATGGTACCATGTGTCCCCCGAGCAATTAATGGGGGGCCCTGTCATGATATTAGTACAGGCTGTGATAACATTGCACGGTCACTATAAAATATAAGTAGTGAACATGAATTGTGACTGTATACAAGTATACCAAACTCAGTACAACGTTGTTTGCATCATTGAAAGCTCTGTAAAGCCCCAGTCACACAACAGGATTAAGGGTAAATTGCAGTACTGGCACTGTGTGATAACTTAGTAGGTTTGGCCTGCAGTCTGGACACTCGGTCTCTGAAAGGTTCACCCTGACACAAGAACCTAATCTGAGGACTGACTCTGCCCACCATGATCACATGACTGTGACATCATCAAAGGTCCTATACCCACTAAGATGTGACTTTTCAAGCACGTGATCAATCACATGACTGTGACATCATCAAAGGTCCTTAAGCTGCTAGAGGCCAACATCTGCAGATAAGTTATCGGTGAGTGAGCTGTGGTCATTGTTATGTGATGTGCTAGTAGTGTGTAGTATATACCGTATACATGTAATACACGGCTTGGTGCTATTCTATAGGACTAGAAAGAATAGTATTAGATTATTATTATATAGCATTATCTCTAATAGTACATTACAGTATTATTATAGGTGTGTGATTCATACTGGGGATTCATCGGGGCGGCATAATGTGCACCCGTATTGATAATCCCTTTGCCAGATTTATGACGCGTCGCACATCTCTTAATAAATGAGGCACGTCGTCGGCCAGGCCATGAACTTCCCTGAAATCTAGTTCGGCTCATCACTGGCGGAGTCTTGGACAGTGTTTTCTCCAAAAAACTAAAGCAAATGGTAATAAATCTGGTCCAGCTAGTGGTCCCGCCCATATCTTGTTATTGCCACACCCCTATTTGGAAGGTGATAAAGGAGGTTTAAAAACGGCACTTTATGACAAAAATTGCCTCACGTGCCTTTAAAACAGTCACAGACCCAAGGTTTGTGACTTTTTAAGCCACAAAAGTGCATTAAATTGTGTGTGTGTACATATATATATATATATCGTCTAGTACAGCGCGCCATAGAGGTGGCCGCGGAGTCGGCCTGGACAAGAGCAGTGGCATAACTACCGGGGTAGCAGCTGCCACAGGGCCCAGGACATTATGGGCGTGGCAACAGCCACTACCACTGCGTTTTGTTTTTTCTAATAGAGCGTTACGGTAATGGGCCCTATTTACTTAGCGATCCTGGCAGGGGCCGGGATCGGTAAGTGACGCCATGGGCCCCACAAAGACTATTATTATACCCGTATAATGAATAGAGGCCCGGGAGAGGTAAGGGAACATAAAAACAGTGTTACTTACCTCCCCGCGCTCCAGACAGGCATTGGGCCTAGTTGTGTGGCGTCCTTGACATTACTTGACCGGGACCTGTGTCCCGGGTCATGTCACGTTCGGACATCATTGAAGATGGCCGACACCACCAAGGACTGCAGCGGAGCTGGGGATAGGTAAGTAACAGTGTTTTTTATGTTTGTATCCCCCCTCGGTTCCCGATTGTTATACTCTGGGTTCATGCACTCTGGGGTGAATAATACAGTGTGCAGGGGATGCTATAGGGTATAATACTGTGTACTGGGGCCACTATGGGGCATAATACTGTGTGCAGGGGGCCACTATGGGGCATAATACTGTGTGCAGGGGCCACTATGGGGCATAATACTGTGTGCAGGGGCCACTATGGGGGATAATACTGTGTGCAGGGACCACTAGGGGATATAATACTGTGTGCAGGGGCCACTATGGGGCATAATACTGTGTGCAGGGGCCACTATGGGGCATAATACTGTGTGCAGGGGCCACTATGGGGCATAATATTGTGTGCAGGGGGGCACTATGGGGCATAATACTGTGTGCAGGGGCCACTATGGGGGATAATACTGTGTGCAGGGACCACTATGGGGCATAATGCTGTGTGCAGGGGTCACTATGGGGCATAATACTGTGTGCAGGGACCACTATGGGGCATAATGCTGTGTGCAGGGGCCACTATGGAGGATAATACTGTGTGCAGGGACCACTATGGGGGATAATACTGTGTGCAGGGGCCATTATGGGGCATAATACTGTGTGCAGGGGGCCACTATGGGGCATAATACTGTGTGCAGGGGCCACAAATGGGCATAATACTGTGTGCAGGGGCCACAAATGGGCATAATACTGTGTGCAGGGGCCACTATGGGCCATAATACTGGATGCAGGGGCCACTATAGAGCGTAATACTGTGTACTGGGGCCACTATGGGGCATAATACTGTGTGCAGGGGCCACTATGGGGCATAATACTGTGTGCAGGGGCCCCTATGGGGCATAATAGAGCGCATAGGAATGCGGGGGGAGGGGGCGGTCAGTCGGTCTAGGTCTCCAGTGTCGATCGGTCGGGGGGGGGGGGCATGTCGAAAGATCACCACGGGGCCCCGCCATTCCTAGTTACACCACTGCACACGAGTGTGGATGGGTGAGTAAATTAGCACCTGCCACCTATTGCATTAATACAGTAGGTAGCAGCCTAACACATCAGAAAAAAGGGGGTCATGTACCTTGTGAAGGCTGAAAAATAGGAGGTCATATACCATATGGGGGATGAAAAAAAGGGGGTTTTGTGATTTTCCACACTGATGACTTCTCCATAGGATAGGTCATGAGTATGTGATCTGTGGGTGTCCGATTCCCAGATCCTACACAGATCAGTTGTTAAAGGGAATAGGAGCTGTTAGGCTCCATGCACAATACTGTGTGTGCATGAGTCGGGATGACTTCGGACTGACTATAATGATGCGTACATGTCAGTGGAGCTTTCGGATCCATTATGATAACACGCGTGATAGAGCAGTTCCTATTCTGCTCTGTGTTATTGCAATGGAGTAGATATGGAAGCTCCATAGACATGAATGCACTAGGATAACACTGGGAGTGTCATTTGACCACATTCTGTGATAAACTCGGTCCCCAAATCGGATGGACATTCAATTGTATGCACAGACTCTTAGGATGCCAGCTACTAACAGCAGCAGCGCAGCAGCCCACTCCACTGTATAGCAGTGGTTGAGGAGAACTATTATTAATTATTAGAACTAATTATTAGTTGAATAGGGATAATAGTGCATGCTCTCCCCATCCACTAACAGCTTCCAAGAGGCTGCTGGAACAGATGACTTAGGCGGAGTCTGGATGTCGGTCTCCCACAGATCACATATCTTGTGGATAGATCTTCAATATGATAAATCAATTTGCGGCCAAGCTATAAGGGGTGCAGTGGTAGCAGTCTCTACCAGCCCTGGACAATGAGGTGACTCCAAAGGTCCCTCTGACACACAATATATACCACTATTCTAAATGACACAAAGTAGATAGGGGCCATATTACAGATTGTACACTGGGGTCCAGAAGCTTCAAATTACACCTCTGCCAGGGCCCTTTTTTCTTGCCTGTTATACATAAGTTACCCATTCTACAAGCATCGCAGAGCTGTCAATCTCACTGATGATGATTGTAAGAGCTGGGCTATTGCTGTAGGTCCAGCAGAGTTGCTGCTTCTTTTCTTGAAAAAGGCTTATGAGGCATAAAGCCTTGAACTGGCTACTTGTGACTGTGGTAAATCGAGCCATGATCTGAACTTTAAAAACATTGCTCCGAACAGCTCTTTTCTTTAACAGTGAGTCAACCTGATTGCTAGAACATGTCTTCATCATCTTCCACTCATCTATTTTCAGTGACTAGAAATCGGATATCCCTACGGCTAAGGCCCCACGTTGTGGAAACGCACCTTTTTTTTTGAGCCAAAGCCAGGAGTGGATTGAGCAGAAGGGAGAAGTATAAGAACCTCTTATATATTGCTCATTCAATTTGTAGACACTCTTGGCTTTGGCTCAAAAAAACCGCAGCAAAATCTGCAACAAAAAAAGTTGCATTTCTGCAATGTGGAGCTTCAACCTACAAGATTGGTTTTGGTGTGAACCAGAAATATTATTATTACACTCTGGGGTCTCTTTAGATCCTAGCTTATATTACATTGAGGCCCTGGAGCAGGGGCGGATCCAGGGCCGGGCGAGCCGGGCAACCGCCCGGGGCCCCGCGCTTAGCGGGGCCCCGCGGCCCGGCCCTAACAAAATGGTCCCGGTCAGCTCGGCAGTCGGGCAAGTGCCGGGGCCCACAGAGCCTCTGGGGGCCCCCCGGCACTTGCCTGTCACGATTTCAGCTCATCGGCGTCCGTCCGCCGATGAGCTGGAATACATACGCGATTAAAGCAGGAGCTGGGACCTCAGCTCCTGCTTTAAAGCTCCGGCCCGGCTTGCGTGTGTAGGCGCGATGACGTCATCACATCGCGCCTACACACGCAAGCCGGGCCGTAGCTAAGCAGGAGCTGAGGTCACAGCTCCTGCATCGCATATGTGACTGGAGTGAGAGAGAGGAGAGAGGAGCGTCGGGGGAACGATGGAAGGTGAGTGATAGAAGGTGAGTGTAAGTGTTTGTTTTGTATTAAATATTAAGGTGGAACATAATGAAGGGGGCCCATGAAACTGGGGGGCAAATGAAGGGGAGGGGGGGAACGGCATGACACTGGGGAAGATGAAGGGGGTGGGGAGAGAACGGCATGAAACTGGGGACAGAGATGGAGGGGGCCCAATGAAACTGGGGGGCAAATGAAGGGGAGGGGGGGGGAACGGCATGACACTGGGGCAGAGACGGGGGACATTAAACTGTGGGCAGATGAAGGGGGAGAACGTGATGAAACTGGGGACAGAGATGGAGGGGGGGACATGAAACTGGGGACAGAGGAAGGGTGTATATGAAACTGGGGGAGAGATGGAGGGGGGGCATATAATTTACGGGTGACTGTAGGAGGATTATACTGTGTGGGAGCACATGATAAATGAATGAGAATGGGTGGAATCAACAGAAAAGTGGGTGGAGCCAAATTTGCCGCAGCACGCAGAGCGCGCCGCACATTTTACCCCTCTTTCTACTCATTAAAAATAAGAAGGTATGGCGTTGGTGACGCCATACTCCTGCATGACGTCACTCGCTTCATCTGCGACGCACAGTGTCTCGACTTCCCCGCATCCTTTACAAGGGGGCCCAAGGGCCCATAAAAACCTGGAGCCGGCCCTGGGTCAGCATGTCCCGATTTCAACTCATCGGCGTCCTACGGACGCCGATGAGCTGAATACATAGGCGTTTAAAGCAGGAGGTGTCACAGCTCAGCTCCTGTTTTAACGCTGAGCTCCGGCATTTGTAGTCGCGATGTGATGATGTCACATCGCGCCTACAATATGTGTATGAGGGAGAGAGCTGCGGGGGAACGAGGGAAGGTGAGTGTGTGTGAGAACAGTATGACGCTGGGGCAGATGAACGGAGGGAGAACGGCATGACACTGGGGCAGATAGAGGGGGGTAGAACAGCATGACACTGGGGCAGAGACGGGGAGGGTTGACATGAAACTGTGGGCAAATAAAGGAGGAGAATGGCATGAAACTAGGGGTAGATGAAGGGTGTATATGAAAATGGGGAGAGATGGAGGGGGGGGGGACATATAATTTACGGGTGACTGTAGGAGGATTATACTGTGTGGAATCACATGAAAAATGAATGAGAATGGGCGGAGTCAACATAAAAGTGGGTGGGGCCTAATTTGCTGCGGCGCGCTGCTCGTAGGGCCCCGCCAAAGTCAATTGCCCAGGGCCCCGCAAACCCTGGATCCGCCACTGCCCTGGAGTGGCAAACAGTTAAAGGGGTTGTCCAGGCTAAAATGTTATTTTTTCATGTGGCCAGGGAAGGTGAAATAAACCATTCTCACCTGTCCATGGCATCTTCTGGCCTTCTGACACCAAACACTCCTTGGTCCCTGGTGAGGCCTGACATCATGATGATTTGACCCAGCATCGGAAGAGACCCCCAGCATATAGTGCCCTCCAATCCACCTGTAGCTCTGCTGCTCACTTCCTGTAATCCACTACTGCCCTTGTATCTCTTTAACCTCTCTCTTCTGCTAGTCCCTCCACTGGTTACCCAATGCCCAAGGGAATCAATGACATACAAGGCTGTCCACAACCTGCCTCCTCCTTACATCTCTGATGTAATCTCCCATTACTTCCCACATGTAATCTCTGATCCTCACAAAACCAACTTCTTTGCTTCCCTCTTATCTGCTATTCACACAACCTCCATATTCTAGAAATCTCAGAGAACATTCTAGACCCCTGCTATATTTAAACTCTCCTTAAGCTCATTGTGCTTTGTCAGTGTGCTAGCCATGTTTTTCACCCATTGTGATGGCCGCATACACACAGCTGTGTATTATCACAAGCTCGGAGAACTCAGGACATACCTATGATTGCCCCTTTTGCAGCTCAATAAAGAAAGTCAATGGGTTTGCGGAGTCGGTCAACAACCATAGACTTGGCACATGTACACAGCATTGTGCATGCTACCTTAGCTGCAGTCTTGTGGCTCGAGGATTTGGGGGACAGACTTCCACCATTCTTATGAATGAAATACCTCTTTAACAAAACCTAGACTGGTACTAAGTATCTTTCCTGCAGGAAAGTAGTGTTTTCCCAAAATTATAGACAGTTTGGACTGTCTACATTGTTACTGTCTTTGCAGCAGCCATTCAGTGAATCGTACGCTTGTATCCGACCAAGGGCAATATCTGCAAGGAGTTTGTATGTTCTTCCCATGTGTACATGGCTTTCCGTCAGGTACTCTGGTTTCCTCCCACACTCCAAAGACCTACTGATAGGGAATATAGATTGTGATCCCTATACGGGACAGCGACAATATCTGTAAAGCGCTGTCGAGTAGGTTGGCGCTATACAAGTAAAAGAAATAAATGTTATTTACAACTCCTACCTTTTCATTTATAGGTTCCTGAAGCTAAGAACTCCTTCACAACAACATGAGCCCTGCCTGACCCACTAAAATGGAAAAGAGTAGGAAACTCATGACTGAGAAGATATTAAATGTGACTTTAGAGATCATCTACCTGCTAACCGGAGAGGTGAGGGATTCTGACTCCATCCTCCAGTTACTTCAGGGTATTATTAGGGGCATCTCTAAATGATTTCACACAGTGTTATTCGCATCTCAGGGTGAAGGGAATGTATAAAGTGACATCAATGTGTCTCTCCATATACAGGATTACATAGTAGTGAAGAAGATATCTGAGGAGGAGAGTGAAGGATGGAGCAGGAACCAGATCCCCATCATGAAGCAGCCATCTTATTCACTAATAAATGAAAGAAGCAACGAGCAGAAGGTTCTAGAGATCACCAGAACAATCATTTACCTACTGACTGGTGAGGTGAGCACTGCTGTTCCTAATATTGTAATACCAAGGCTGAATGACCATAACATTGTCCTTGGAGGTAGTGAATATAATAGTCACTTTTTCAGGGGTTAATATTGTAAGTATCATAGTAAATTTCCAATTTTTTTTGTCTTCAAGATTATTTTCAGTCTCTGTCACGTCTGCTGCATCCTCGTTACTAGAGATGAGCGAACACTGTTCGGAACAGCTGTTCCGAAAAGCACGCTCCCATAGAAAAGAATGGACGTAGCCGACACGCGCGGGGGGGGGGGGGGGGGGGGGTGTATGCGACCGGCCGCCAGCAAAGTGTACGTGCCAGCTGCTTTCATCCATTCATTTCTATGGGAGCGTGCTTTTCGAAACGGCTGATCCGAGCAGTGTTCGCTCATCTCGACTCGTTACTGATGTTACGATTAGACTGACCTGAGAATCGTGAGGCACCCAGGACACATTAGACCAGCCGTAGTTGCCTGTGCTATTTGTGGGGAAGGTAGCTCGGTAGCAGCAATGGTATCCAACCAGTCAGAGATAGGGACATAAAACTGTAGCAAACAGGTTCATTTTGAAAAAAACGGCAAAATATATAAACCTTCACATCAGGCACAAGAAATGAGCGAAATAAAATACAGCCTTAACTTCAGGCAAAAATAGTAGAAACAAAATCTGTCTGAGTGCTAAATAACAGTAAATACTTGCTGTACTTGGGGCTTACTATCAGCCACACAAATCAACCAAAAATAGCACAATACCGTCTCACAGTGTCAGCACAGGCCCAGGCACTTCCTCATGCTCCCAGAATCTTCCCAGAAGTGAAGGCTCTGCAGCCTTTTATGGCCCAGTAACAAGCCTGGGACCTGCACCTGAGGCTGAGGCCTATTCAAGACCCGCTCTGGACCACACATAGGTCAGAAATCTGAGGGAGATAATACCATGACTCCAGCACTCTGCCTGTCACCTTCTCACACATTATATAAACTGATTATCCATCTCTTCAATCCATCTCTTCAATCTATCCCTAACCAATGGATCATTCCCCTCTGCCTTCAAACATGACACTGTCACTCCTATGTAGACAAAAAATGGTATGCATTCAGCCCCTTGTCACTCCTATACTTAACCCCTTAGCGACCCTTGACGTAACTGTACGTCATGGGTCACATGGGGATGTATGGAGCGAGCTCACACGCTGAGCTCGCTCCATACACGGCAGATGCCGGCTGTATAATACAGCCAGGACCTGCCACTAACAGCAGCGGTCGGTGCCCGAGCCGATCGCTGCTGTTAACCCTTTACACACTGCGGTCAAACGTGACCGCAGTGTGTAAACGGCGCCAGCGGCATGGGCGCCGCCATGTTTCGCCGATCGCCGCCCTCCTGAACGTCACAAGAGGGCGGTGATCGGTTGCTATGACAGCCGGAAGCCTATTGAAGGCTTCCAGGCTTGTCTCTGCACTAGATCTATGCCAGAGGCATCGTCTAATAGAAGTGCTGCGATTTTCCTATTCACTGCAATACTGTAGTATTGCAGTGAATAGTATGAGCGATCAGACTCCCTAGGTTTCAAGGTGCCTAAGGGGTCTGATCATAAATGTAACAGAAGAAAAAAAAAAGTTTTTAAAAGTATTAAAAAAATAAAAAAAATATAAAAGTTCAAATCACCCCCCTTTCCCTAGATCAGCTATAAAAGTAATTAAAGAACATTAAACATAAACATATTAGGTATCCCTGCGCTCCAAAATGCCTGAACTATTAGAATATTAAAACATTTATCCCGTACTGCGAACGGCGTAGCGGCAAAAAAAATAAAAACAGCCAAAAAGCGTTTTTTTTCAACACTTTGCCTCCTATAAAAAATTGAATAAAAAGTGATCAAACCATCGGATCTTTCCCCAAATGGTATCAATAGAAACGTCATCTTGTCCCGCATAAAAAGACACCACAACCAGCTCCATACATGGAAATATGAAAAAGTTACAGGTGTTAGAACATGATGACACAAATTTTTTTTTTCTATTTTGCAAAGTTTATCATTTTTTTAAAAGTATCAAAAAATTTCAAATACTATATAAATTTGGTATCACCGCGTTTGTACTGACACGTAGAACACAGGTAACATGTCATTTGTACCAAACAGTGAACGCTGTAAAAATTAAACCCATAAGAAAATGGCGCAAATGCATTTTTTCTCCAATTGCGCCTCATTCTGAATTTTTTTCCAGCTTCCCAGTACATTGCACAGCATATTGAATGGTGCCATTACAAAGTACAATTTGTCCCGCAAACAATAAGCCATCATGTGACTCTGTGAACTGAAAAATGAAAAAGTTATGGCTCTTGAAATGTGAGGAGGGAAAAACGAAAATGCGAAACCAAAAAATGGCCTGGTCCTTAAGGGGTTAAGAAACCGTCCCTCGACCCGTCCACTCCAGCCAACTATTGTCCCATCTCACTGCTCCCGTACGCCTCAAAACTTCTTGAGCAGCATGTCCACTCTGAACTCTCCTCCTATCTCTCGTCCAACCTGCTCTTTGACAGGCTACAGTCAGGCTTCAGACTCCGGCACTCCACTGAAACTGCCCTAACAAAAGTCACCAATGACCTGCTAACCGCCAAAGCCAAGCGCCATTACTCTGTCCTCCTCCTCCTCGACCTCTCCTCTGCCTTTGACACAGTTGACCACTCCCTCCTGTTAGAAATTCTCTCATCCCTTGGTATCTCAGACCTGGCCCATTCCTGGATCTCCTCATACCTCACCGACCGCACATTCAGCGTCTCCCACTCGCACACCACCTCCTCACCTCACCCTCTCTCTGTAGGTGTCCCCCAAGGCTCCGTCCTAGGACCCCTCCTGTTCTCCATCTACACCCTTGGCCTGGGCCAACTCATAGAATCTCATGGCTTTCAGTACCACTGCTATGCCGATGACACCCAAATCTACATCTCCGGACCAGACATTACCTCCCTGCTGGCCAGAATTCCAGATTGTTCAGCAGCCGTAGCCTCCTTCCTCTCCTCCCGCTTTCTCAAACTCAACATGGAGAAAACAGAGTTTATCATCTTCAGCCCATCCTGTATGGCCCCTCCACCTGACCCATCTATCAAAGTTAATGGAACCCCACTTACCCCTGTCCCACAGGCCCGATGCCTTGGACTCCTGGACTCCGATTTATCCTTCAAACCACATATTCAAACCCTCAACACCTCTTGTCGCCTCCAGCTCAAGAACATCCACTGAATCCGCTCCTTCCTCACCCCAGAAACTACCAAGATGCTCGTCCAGGCCCTCATAATCTCCCGCCTAGACTACTGCAACACCCTTCTGCATGGACTCCCGGCTAACACCCTCGCCCCCCTCCAGTCCACCTTAAACTGTGCTGCTCGCTTAATCCACCTCACCCCCTCATCTTCATCGGCTGCTGCCCTCTGCCAGTCCCTCCATTGACTACCTATAGCCCAGCGAATTGAGTTCAAGCTATTAACGCTAACATACAAAGCCATCCACAACCTGGCCCCTCCATATATCTCTGAACTAATCTCCCATTACCTGCCCACACGTAACCTCAGATCCTCCAATGACCTCCACTCTGCTCTTATCCGCTCCTCACACAACCGCCTCCAAGATTTCTCCCGTGCATCCCCCATACTCTGGAACTCCCTACCAAGACACATAAGACTGACCCCCACAATCACAGGATTCAAGAAGGCCCTGAAGACTCACCTATTCAGGAAGGCCTACAACCTCCAATAACACTATCACCTCACTGCCATCTGTACAGTCTCCCCCTCTCCTTCTGTCTCTACCCCCCTCCCCTCATAGATTGTAAGACCTCGCGGGCAGGGCCCTCTACCCCACTGTGCCAATCGGTCACTGTTAGTATGATATTTACCTGTATATTTTGTGTATTGTATGTAACCCCCAAATGTAAAGCACCATGGAATTAATGGTGCTATATAAATAAACAATAATAATAATTAATTATGCTGGTAAATCCAGGATTACACTTACTGATCTCCACCAATAGCACTTCCAGTAGCAGATTAAGGGTACCATGGGTTGTTCAGATAGTGTGCCCCATTCCCATTCAAGCTAAAGAGCCTTGTGAATCGAATAATGTCCTATAGTGGCCCCTGCACACAGTATAATGTTCCATAGTGCCCCCTCCACACAGTACAATGTCCCATAGTGGCCCCTCCACACAGTACAATGTCCCATAGTGGCCCCTCCACACAGTATAATGTCCCATAGTGGCCCCTGCACACAGTACAATGTCCCATAGTGGCCCCTGCACACAGTATTATGCCCCATAGTGGCCCCTCCACACAGTGTAATGTCCCATAGTGGCCCCTCCACACAGTATAATGTCCCATAGCGGCTCCTTCACACAGTATAATGCCTTATAGTGGCCCCTCCAAACTGTACAATGTCCCATAGCGGCCCCTGCACACAGTATAATGTCCTGTAGTGGCCCCTCCAAACTGTACAATTTCCTGTAGTGGCCCCTCCACACAGTATATTGTCCTGTAGTGGCTGATACAGTTGACTATGAGGTCATATTATGGGGCAAATGGGCAATTACTTGCCACTGAGCCACCTTGCAGCTTGGGGCCCCAGGCCACAGCCCATTTTTCACTTCTTTTAATACCTCATATTCTCATCACAGAGAACCCCATTGGGTGACTGGCCCAGTAATACAGTATACTCTTACTCTTACATAGTCATTTCATCTGGTTTGTAAATATTAGTTGAAGTAATAAACCTATTTGGGGTTTTTTTTCCATTGAATCTTTATCATTGTGTTGTCAGGTCCCTATAAGGTGTCAGGATGCTTCTATCTATTTCTCTATGGAGGAGTGGGAGTATTTCCAAGGACACAAGGACCTGTACAAGGACATCATGGTGGAAAACCACCAGTCCCTCAAGTCACCAAGTATGTAGAGTTTTTGACTGGAAATGGCAGTTTTAAGTGGCACTGAGACATATTCATAACAATGCTGAGTGTATTTCATGTCATTATGTTTGTGCTCCCACAGAAGGACACAGTCTTGGGAAAATACCAGGCATGCCATCCTGCGCAGAAAGAAATCATGGTGTCCTAAAAGATCAGGTAGATGGATCGGAGATCCTTCACAGATTATTTTATCTATTTAGTTTTTCTAAATGTTACATTGTGTTCTGCATGTGCTGACTTAGGGCGAAGATCTGACTGACATTAAAGTTGAAGTTATAGAAGAGGAAGACATATATGGGAGATCTGACCATCATTTTCAGGGATTGGACATTCCTATAGGTGAGTGATAAAGGGTCGCCCATGATATGTTAAAATTGAACCTGTGATCATTTGTTCACTTATACCATAGACTGGGATACAAATGGATTATAGGTTATAGTAAAATCTCTGTACTGCTATGGCAGACCTCAGTAGTTATATTGACAAGGGAGGCCTCAGAGTCTTCAAAAGATTCTCAGCTGCCATAAAAGCAGAACAGCCACACCAGAGACTTTCTGTTTGATAAAATGATACCAAAAATGATCAGAACCCTTTAGATGCTATGGTTGCATTTGTCCATGGCATCTGAGGGGTTAAGTGCCCACGATCAGAGGTGCTGGTGCTGGGTGCAGCTATGGCACCCACTCAAGATCCTCTTTGTGCCGCAAATGTATACCATACTATAACAACCTGATTGTAAGGTGCCAATGAGTTAGTAAGGTACAATTTCTACTTTCTTGTGTTATGTTCTCATAGTACAGTATCCTTCAGTACTGAGGTCTCGTCACAAGACAATGGCGCTCTCCTTGGCGAATTCACCACATAACAGCAAAAACAAGATGACTGAGAGCGTAATAAGTCTCTTCATGGACATCATCTGCCTACTGACCGGAGAGGTGAGGGATTCTGGAAGTTATGTTGTATGGCCTGCTAATAGAACAAAGACTGGACTGGAGGATTCTGGGTAGATAATATCTTTTATCTCACTCTCTTCATACCCAGGATTATGCAGTAGTACACAGGACATCTGGTGAGTGTTTGACCTCCATCAGTCGACCCTATGTGTCTGGAGGATCAAACAAAACCAATAGTGCCGTCAAGGAGTCCCGACCTCATTTACTGATACACGAGAGGATCGATAAGCAGCAGATCCTAGAACTGACCAACAAGATCACTGAGCTGCTGACTGGAGAGGTGAGCGCTTCTGGGAATACTGGGACGTTATACAGTTACACAAGGGTAGATGTGTCTGGATAACCACTGTATCATTGTGTTGTCAGGTTCCTATAAGGTGTCAGGATGTCACCGTCTATTTCTCCATGGAGGAGTGGGAGTACTTAGTAGGACACAAGGATCTGTACAAGGACGCCATGATGGAGGACCACCAGATTTTGATGTCCCTGAGTAAGAGATGATTATATATTCATAGGGTTTTTTGCTCGTTTTTTTTATAATTAGTTCACACTTCCAATCAGCTTTATGTGCATTAATTTGGTATTGTGGAGGTTGTTGGTGTTCTAAGAGTTGCCAATGGATTCAGATTGAAGCTGAGCATTTTTTTTATTTTATTTTTTCTGATATTCGTTAATATAGATGAAAACTTCACAGATCAGGTCATCTGACATTTCTAAGCTTATTGCGAGATACGGAGAATACTGAAATTAACAATACATATATACCCCTGTACTGCCTAGTTGTTGCTTCCTGTTGTGTCAGCGTTCTGAATAGGAGGAAGCCTGCAATGGCCTCTGACAGGACAGTATCCAGTAGTTGCACACCTCTTACCAGTTATCAAAGCCTAACATGATTTCTGTGGTGTTTTTTTTGCTGTGTGCTGTTTGGCTTGTGCCAGATATGTATCTGATCAGTAGGGGTCCAACAACAACAACAAAAAAACATGAGATTGATGCCAACTGCCCAAGTCAGGGGAAAAAAATCCTTCCAGATACCAAATCCAGCAATTAAGATAAGATAATCCTTTAATAGTCCCACAATGGGGAAATTTCAGTGATACAGTTTCATAGATGGTACAGTAGTATATAACAAGAGAGAAACACATAGAAGCTCATGGCAGATAGAGAAATCCTAGGAATCATAGCAACTAAAAAGAAAGAAACAAAGACAAACTGCAGGATCATTTAGTTCTCTGTGCAGAGTGATGTTAATAATACAGCCCGACCGTGGTTGGAGGACATGAGGAGGGGGGTCACAGCATATAGATATAACAGGCAGAAACGTTTTTGCAGAGGTGGGGACATATGCAGCTATCATGATAACATGTGGTAGTTCTTTGGTAGGTGGTGAGATCTCCTGCTCACAGCTGATAGTTCGGTATCTTGTATCAGCGCTATTGTCCATTAACCACAAAAAATGCCCCAAATGTCCTTCATCACAAGCCCTCCTCCTTTCTTCTTACCACTGTGTTCTACTGCCCAGAGAGGTCTGAAGCTATCCAGGTAGACCGGGTGCTGCTCTCTTGCCAAGCTTCCATAAACGCATGGGGTATGTGGGTGATGGTAGGTTCCCAGGTTGTAACAGAGTCCCACGTGTCCCACAGTAATAGAAAGAAATACCAGTCAGCTGTAGCAGCTTCACGCATCAGCAATAGACGCCAAAAATCATCTCCTTGAAAAAAGAAGTCCGCAATTCCATGCAGGTTTCTCCTCTTGCTTTGTCTGCCTCATGGTGACCATGCTGTCCTTAGCTCCTGGGGGAATAGTAACAGGCACATGTGCACACAGGAAACTCCAGCTGAATCAGGTCTTGAGTCTTGTCCATGCTTTAACAATAGAAACAAAAGGAAAAAAAGTACTCCACAGGGTCTTCCATTCGATTTATAGTTGCTAATTCATAGTGCTAGTTTGCTTGGTTAGAGGATTCTTCAAGATACAGACCAAAAAGAGTGAAAAGGAAGATAAAGGTTGCTCCCAGCTTGGAGCTCTGTATCGAGGCAGCCACTCAGTGCGGCGCCATCCTATCCTGGATCCTTGATCAACTTGATCAACCTGCACCAATGAAAGCAACATGAACATGTATATAGTGCATCATCCAACACAGTGCAAGCACATCATAACACAGGATACAGTACAAATGGTAAACTCTACATCACAAAGTTGTGGCCCACTTGGCTAACCGTGCGCTCTTACTATGCTAAGAGGCAGGCACATTCACTACAGTGGTTTAACATTCCGGCTGAGGCCCCACATTGCGGAAACGTAGCTTTTTTTTGTTGCAGATTTTGCTGTGGTTTTTCAAGCCAAAACCAAGAGTGGATTGAGCAAAAGGTAGAAGTATTAGAATTTTCTATATATTTCCAATTCCTTTTGTAGCCACTCTTTGGTTTGGCTCAAAAAAACGCAGCAAAATCTGCAACAGAAGAAGCTGCGTTTCCGAAACATAGGGCCTCAATCTCAAAGAGTATTTTAAGACCATGTGTAATAAAAGTACAGAGAAATTCTATATAAAATTAAAGGATATTAATTATCATTATCTAAAAATCATTCACAATCTTATTGTCCTCTCCCATGGACGCGCTTTAGATCTTTTATGTGTGCCCCAAAAACTATCTTAGAAATCTTAGAAATTCTGAGTTTTATCATTAGACCAAAAAAAGTTCTTAATTTCCCAAACTTGATGTTTTAAATCGTATGCAAACTTTCATTTATTTTTTTCATAAATCAACAGTGCAGGTGAAGCGAACAAACTTTGCAATACATTTCACAAAAAAATGGTGTCTTTAAAAAGAGCGTGTCACCAAAAATGCCCTACTTTTAAACTTTTTACGCTATACATATTTTTAGCAATAATTTTGATATTTTTTAACATTTTCCATGTCACTTTCTCTAGGGTTTTTTTTGTGCTTTTTTTTTTTTTTTTTTTTTTTTTGGGGGGGGGGGGGGGTTGTAAGTGTTATATCCTGCAATTCTCACTCTAGCCACTAAGCCTGATAATATATGGACACTTTCCAATTTTGATAGGGTTTTCTTTGCAACAGTCACCTAATTTACATTACAGACAAGACAGACAGTATTACAATAGAAGGTAACACCTCTATGTGAAACCCATCATTGCATTCACTTCTGACAATACATGATGTCACGGCTCATGCTTACACTGTATGGGCTGAAGGGGGGAGGGGAGAGTGATATAGATATAAGGCTGTATACAGCACTACAATGCATTTGGAAAGTTTTCATGCCCTTTCACGTTTTTTTGCATTTTGTTATACTACAGTAACAAAAATACATTATTCCTTTATCATTCTTCACACAATACTGACAATGTGAAAGCAGAATGGTAGAAATCATTCCTAATGTATTTAAAATGAAAAACTAAAATCTTGCAGTACCATAAGTATTCAGACCCAGGGGAATAGCTATAATAGGGTATGGCGGGTTGTTAATGGGGCTCTGAAGGCTGCAGCGCATGGTAAGTAATGGCCATGTCACAGGTTATGAATTGGGGCCCAGGACCTTCTAGCTACGCCTCTGTTCAGACCCTTTATTCAGTACTTGGTTGAAGCACCTTTGGCAGCGATTACAGTCTCCAGTCTTCTTGGGTATGATGCCATTAGGTTTGAACACCTAGATTTGGAGATTTTCTGCCGTTCTTCTCTACAGATCCTCTCAAGCTCTGTCAGGCTGGATGAGGACTGGCTGTGGGCAGCCATTTTCAGGTCTCTCCAGAGATGTTTGATTGGGTTCACACAAGGACATTCACAGAGTTGTGTCTAAACTACCCCTGTATTGTCTTGGTTGCATGCTTAGGGTCATTGCCTTGTTGAACTATCATCCTAGTCTTAGGTCTAGAGTCACGGGATCAGGGTTTCATTAAGAACATCTCTGTAGTTTACTCCACTCTGCTCTCTGGTTAGCTGATACCTTCACCTTCACTATGGATGTATGTAAGTTGTACATGGAAACCTCTTTGAGACGACCACCCAAAATTCTATGGGGTTAAGAAGCTTAATAGGGAAAACTTGAAATCCATTGCAGAATTTATGGTCTGGGTAGGGGAGTGATCTTCTCAAAGAGATTTCCCTGCATTAATCTTTGTATAATTTGTAATATTAACATCATTAATATCTGATTTTACTTCCAGCAGATGACTGTTCCGAACTCTCAGTGGAACCTTCCTTTTTTCCGGAATATGAAGCAGGGATCCCTGTCCGTACTCCTGGAGAACATCCTATTATCACCAGTACGTCCGCATTCTTTCCCAGCAGAGATCTGTTATCCGGTCCCAGAAATCATAAGGAACCTTCACCTGATCAGTCCCAGACTACTAAAGCTGCGGGGCATAGAGATAAAATGTTTACATGTACTGAATGTGGGAGACATTATAAAAATATCTTCAATCTGTCCATGCACATGAGAATGCACAGAAACGAGAGGCCGTTTTCATGTACAGAATGTGGTAAATGTTTTACCAAGAAATCAATTCTCAATGAACATCAAAGAGTTCACACGGGGGAGAAGCCATATTCATGTTCAGAATGTGGTAAGTGTTTTACTAAAAAATCTGCAGTTGTTGAACATCAAAAAACTCACACAGGGGAAAAGCCGTTTTCTTGTTTGGAATGTGGAAAAAGTTTTACCAGAAAATTAATTTTAATTGAACATAAGAGAATTCACACAGGGGAGAAGCCATTTTCATGTCCAGAATGTGGGAAACGTTTTATGGTCAAACATCATCTTTGGAGACATCAAATAACTCACACGGGCGATAAGCCATTTTTATGTTCAGAATGTGGAAGAAGTTTCTACAGAAAATCCCATCTCGAGCGACATCAGAGAACTCACACAGGAGAGAAGCCTTTTGCATGTGTAGATTGTGGGAAATGTTTTACCAAGAAATCCATTCTTGTTGAACATCAGAGAATCCACACAGGAGAGAAGCCATTTTCATGTTCAGAATGTGGGAAATGCTTTGTGGTCAAACATCATCTTGAGCGCCATCAGATAACTCACTCCGGAGATAAGCCTTTCTTATGTTCAGAATGTGGGAGAAGTTTCTCCAGGAAATCCCATCTTGAGCGACATCAAATAACTCACAAAGCCGATAGGCCATTTATATGTTCAGAATGTGGGAAATGTTTTGCAGGGAAAACATATCTTGAGAAACATCAGAGAACTCACACAGGGGAGAAGCCATTTCCATGTACAGAATGTGGCAAATATTTTACAAAGAAATCAATTCTTGTTGAGCATTTGAAAACTCATGGAGGGGAGAAGCCATTCTCATGTTCCAAATGCAGTAAAACTTTTATGGTGAAACATCACCTCGAGAGACATCAAATGACTCACACAGGAGACAAACCCTATTTGTGTTTGCAATGCGGGAGAAATTTTGCTAGAAAAGCAAATCTTGAGAGACATCTGGCAACTCACACAGAGGACGCTGTAGTATCTGCCGTGGGTTCTGAAGACTGAGAATTTACTCATTTCCAGTTCAATGTTTGCCGAAATCAATCCATGCCTTAGGTTTGTTTCCTGGGAAATAAAAAAAATGCTAACATTCATATTACAGTAGATTGTCATTGAATAAAAGTTCTGAATTGTATAGAATAAGCCTGTAAGTCATTGGGATCTCTATAGGGAGAAAATTGAGTAAAGCAGTCTAAAATAAAAATGCTTATTATTAGACTTAAAGGGATTGTCCAGGCATAAATATTATATTTTAAATAGGCCGGGGGGAAGGTGAAAAAAATAAATTAAGAATCATTTCACTTTCCCTCTTTTGCCTCCCCGCGCGGGTTATTTTCTGGCACAAGTCCCCACCGAATGTGACCACTGAGGCCTATCAGTGGCTGAAGTGAAGGGCACATGACAGCACTAGCTGTGACTCTTCATAAGGCCGCTGATTGGCCTCAGTGGTCACATGACCACTGAGGCCAATCGGCAGCTTTAGCCGAAGGGAATCCGAGACGTCACAGCCGGTAAGACAACAGCCCAGCAGAAGGACCAGACCACGTAGGGAGGACACTGGAGTACTGGGGATAGGCGAGTATAATTTTTTCTTTTCAACCCCCCGGCCTATTTTAAAAATTTATTAAAATACTTATCTTGCACAGACAACCTCTTCAAGGCGTACCTCCACTTATAAAACCTTTTTTAGTAAAGGGTACAGGTAACTATAAAAAACTTTTATTAAAGAAATAGGTTTCCTTCTCCACTTTCTTATCTTCACTCAAACGCTTTCTCCATATGGAATCCGTCTCCATATTTAGCCTCAAACAGAGAAGTCATGGAGAAGGGAGGGGGGAGGAGGACTGGTTAGGTTATTTATTGCCTCATTCTATGAGCGTTATCTTGTAGGATCACAGTGACTCTATTACAGTGTAGCAGAGTTTAGTAGAAGTTATGTGTCTTTTACGGTATAGGTAACTCAACCTGATAAATGGAGAAGGAAACTGTTTCTTTTTTATCAATAGTTTTCAAAGTTTTCAGATAGCCAATACATTTTACAAACTGAACCAAGAAAAAACCCAGCAGCAGTATACAGTAGTATACATACAGTACTCGTACAGCTCGGGCAATTTAATGTTCTCCACGGTGAGATGAGTGACGATTTTGGTAACCATTACCCAGGATTGCCATCCCCAGACGAAGCAGTTGGGACAAATTCAGACTTCATGCTCTGCTTTCCTACATCCTCCTTCTAATCTTAATTGTATACGTATTTCACAAAGTGTACAGTAACCCCTTAGAGACACAGCCCAAAAGTGCGTTAAGGACTCTTTTTTTCAAATCTGACGTGTGTCACTTTAAATGGCAATAACTTTGAGACGCTTTAACTTACACAAGTGATTTTGAGTTTGTTTTCTCGTAACACATTATACTTCATGTTAGTGGTAAAAACTAATCAATATTTTTGTATGTATTCATAAAAAAAATAGGAAATTTGATGGAAATTTGGAAAAAATTGCAATTTTCAAAATGTGAAATTCTCTGCTTTTCAGGCAGATAGTCATACCACCCAAATACATGAATAAATATTATCTCCCATATCTCTGCTTTATATTGGCATCATCTTTTGATTGTCTTTTAATTTATTTTGGACGTTACAAGGCTAAGGGGGCATTCACACTACCATCAGTGTCCGACAGGTAGTGTCTGCTCCTAGTGTCCTTTCAAAATCTCGCACGGAAATTAGGAGCGGACACTAGCTGTGTCCGTGACACCTGTCATTTATTTAAATGGTGATCGGGTGCGTTCTTTTACTCTCCGTGCCTGTCCTTCACTGTCCGCTTGTAAAGATGTCCGACTTTTCAAGCGGATTGCACCCGATCGCCATTTAAATGAATGACAAGTGTCACGGACACAGCTAATGTCCGCTCCTAATGTCTGTGACACTAGGAGCGGACACTACCTGTCGGACACTGACGGTAGTGTGAACGCCCCCTTACAAATGTAACAGTGATTTTCCGACTTTACAAGAAAATTCCCCAAACTAATTTTTTAGGGACGACTTCAGCTCTGAAAGGAATTACCGTATATACTCGAGTATAAGCCGAGTTTTTCAGGACAGTTTTTGTGCTGAAAAAGTGCTCCTCGGCTTATATTCGGGTCATTACGGTAATTTTCTGGTAGCAGGCCAGGATAGCAGACTCCGCCCCCCCACCGCTCCATCACACACCGGGTGACGTGGCCACGTAAGCTCAGGCCCGCACCCGGCGTGTGGCTGCTTCCTGCCCTGCTAGCAGAAGTACCGTAAGTACTTCTGCAGATTTTAATGTACATGTGTGTGGGCCCCGGCACCCGCCCCGGTGTCTGGATGCCGGGTCTGTAAACGCTCTGCAGAGCGGTCGCCATAGAAACTGGCACCTCCGCTGTAATGCTTACAGCAGAGATGCTGAAGCTTATGCCTGCGATCTCTGATTGTAGGCATAAGCTTTGGCATCTCCGCTGTAAGCGTTACAGCGGAGGTGCCCTCCAGAGATGTCTTCCCCGCTTAGGCCTGCCCCATACCTTTAACCCCTTCCCGACATGCGCCGTAATAGTACGGCGCATGTCGGGTCTGTAACTATGGCGACCGCCCGGGAGCCGGGCGGCCGCCATAGCCGCCGGGTGTCTACTGCTTTAAGCAGTAGACAACCGGCTCTAATGCCTCCGATCGGTCCCCGGACCGATCCGAGGCATTAACCCCTCCGGCGCCGCGATCAAAGGCCGGCTCCAGGGCTGACGTCCCGTTGCCATGACAGCCGGGAGCCTTGTACAGGCTCCCAGGCTTGTCTGCAAATCCTTTCTTTTGCAGGCTGGTCAAATTTGGGGGGAAAAAAGTGCGTCTTATAGTCCGAAAAATACGGTAATATGGAGGTGAGATTTAGACATTCATTTTTTTTCACTAATGCATTCATTTAGACCTAAAATTAACACATTCACAAAGGGTTAAAGGAGAAAATACATCCTTCAGTTTATCATGCAATTTCTTACAAGCACAGAAATACCCCACATGTGGGTGTAAACTGATTTTTGGGCAGACGGCAGTGCATGATAGGGAAGGAGCGACACTGGGTGTTTGAACAGCAGATTTTGCTGGAATTGTTTTAATGTGCCATGTCTCATTTGCAGAGCCCCTAGAGGACCAAAACAATGGAAACCCCCCAAAGTGACCCCATTTTAAAAACTACACCCCTCACAGAATTCATCAAGGGGTATAGTGACCTTTTTGACCCTACAGCTGTTTCACAGATTTTACTAACATTGGGATGTGTAAATGAAAAATGAAAAACTTTATCCCCAAAGTTTTCATTTTCACAAGGGGTTAAAGGAGTAAAAGCCCCCCACAGTTTGTTAAACAATTTCTCCTGAAGACGGCAATCCCCCATATGTGGCCATAATCTACTGTATGGGAACATGGCGGGGCTCAGAATGGAAAGAGCGCTATTTGGCTTTTGGAGGGCAGATTTTCCTGGAATAGTTTTCAGGTGACATGTCGCATCTGCTGAGCTCCTAAAGTACCAATACAATGGAAACCCCTCAAAAGTGACCCCATTTTAAAAACTACACCCATCAAGGAATGAATCAAGGGGTATTATCATTTTGAGCCTAAAATGCTTCACAAAAATTAATGTACAAAATGAAAATTGAAATTTTTAAAGAAATATGACATTTCGGTGCCCAGTACGTTGCACCCACTTTGTGTTGTCAGAGACCTGCACTCCTAAAACTATTAACCCCTTCCCGCCGATGGCATTTTTTGATTTTCGTTTTTCGTTTTTGACTCCCCTCCTTCTAAACCCCATAACTTTTTTATTTCTCCGCTCCCAGAGCCATATGAGGTCTTAATTTTTGCGGGACAAATTTTTCTTCCTGATGCCACCATTAATTATTCTATATAATGTACTGGGAAGCAGGAAAAAAATTCAGAATGGGGTGGATTTGAAGAAAAAATGCATTTCTGCGACTTTCTTACGGGCTTTGGTTTTACGGCGTTCACTGTGCAGCCAAAATGACATGTCCCCTATATTCTGCGTTTCTGTACGGTTCCAGGGATACCAAATTTATATGGTTTTATTTACATTTTGACCCCTAAAAAAAATTCCAAAACTGTGTTAAAAATTTTTTTTTCTAAAAGTCGCCATATTCCGACGGCCATAACTTTTTTATACGTAAGTGTACGGGGATGCATAGGGAGTCTTTTTTTGCGGAGCCGGGTGTACTTTTTAGTTCTACCATTTTTGGGAAATGTTATTGCTTTGATCACTTTTTATTCAAATTTTTATCAGAATCAAAACAGTGAAAAAACGGCGGTTTGGCACGACTATTTTTCCCGCTACGGCGTTTACCGAACAGGAAAAATATTTTTATAGATTTGTAGAGCGGGCTATTTCGGACGCGGGGATACCTAACATGTATATGTTTCACAGTTTTTAACTACTTTTATATGTGTTCTAGGGAAAGGGGGGTGATTTGAACTTTTAATTCTTTTTATATTTTTTTTAATTTTTTTTTTACTTTTTTTTTTTATTTTTTTTTTGCATTTATTAGACCCCCTAGGGGTGTTGAACCCCAGGGGGTCTGATCACTAATGCAATGCATTACAATGCTAATGCATTGCAAAAAAGCATCCTTTCTTTTGCAGGCTGCATAGACCAGCCTGCAAAAGAGAGGCTTTGCAGACAAGCCTGGGAGCCTGTACAAGGCTCCCGGCTGTCATGGCAACGGGACATCAGCCCTGGAGCATGCTCCAGGAGCCGGCGATCCCGGCCAAAATGGCGGCGCCCATGCGCCGCCGGGAAAATGGCGCTCCGGGGACCGATCGGAGGCATTAGAGCCGGTTGTCTACTGCTTAAAGCAGTAGACACCCGGCGGCTATGGCGGCCACCCGGCTCCCGGGCGGTCGCCATAGTTACAGACCCGACATGCGCCGTACTATTACGGCGCATGTCGGGAAGGGGTTAAGGGGCCATCCCGAGGGACAAAAAAATATATATGTGGGTGTAAACTGCTGCTTGGGCACACAGCAGGGCACAGAAGGAAAGGAGCACTGCGCTTTTTAGCTTTTGGGGTACAGATTTAGAGGGACTTTCTGGGCGCCATGTTGTTTTTGCAGAGCCCTGGAGGTGACAGTAAACTGGAATTCCCCAAGGAGTGACCCCATTTTGTAGGGGCAATTTTAGGGTCTCTGCAAAAGTGTGATGGCATTAAAAAAACAAACAAAAAAAAAAGTCTGTGCTCCAAAAAACAAATAAGCCTTCTTCCCTTCTGTGTCCGGCTGTGCCCTAATATAAGTTTATATCACATATGACATTACATACGTTATCCTGGGTACACCAGTGTCATACATGTGGCATAATATTAGTTTATACCCACATATGACATTACGTATGTTATCCCGGGTACACCAGTGTCATACATGTGGCATAAACTGCAGTTTGGGCACACAGCAGGGCGCAGAAGGGAAGGAGCGCGATGAAGCTTTTGGAGTACAGATTCAGATGTTTGGTATCTGGACGCCATGTCATGTTTGTAGAGCCTGTAAGGTACCAGAAAAGTGGATTCCCCAAAGGAGTGACCCCATTTTGAAAACTGCACCCCTCAAAGAATTTATCAGGGGTGTAGTGAGTATTAGTATCCCGGACGTGACTGCACAGCGGATGGCGAAGAGGGAATATATAAGCTGTGCGAAGGACATTGCAGACACCAAATTCCCTACTATGTCCCAGTAGCTCCTATGATTGGGGGAGTCACTCTGGGGGTCACTTTGGGGTCACTTCTGGTGTCTTTTCCCTCATAAGCTGTAAATCTGGGGTGTCCCCTGATATCCGCTCGCACCGCTTATATATTCCTTTCCTGACGCAGCCAGTTGTGTTCTAATAATTAGGCGATTTTTGCGGGTTTTTGTCTTCACATTACTAGATGCTATATTTTCTTTAATTTTCTGGTGACGCAGCCATATAAGGGCTTGTTGTTTGCGGGATGAGATGTATTTTGTAATGACACCATTTTTGGGTGCCTACACCTTATTGAATACTTTTTATTAACTCTTTCTTGCTGGATTAAAAAAAAAAAAAAAATCATTTCTGATATTGCATTTTACCTTTTAAATTTTCCGCTATGCAGCGTACAGTATAAGTAACATGCGACCTTTATTCTGCGGGTCGGTACTGTTACAGCGATACCTCATTTATGTTATTTTTTTATGCGATACTATTTCTGCAGAACACAAACACATTTCGGGACGTAAATAATTGATTTTTGCATCACCATCTTCTGAGAGGCATAACATTGTTATTTTTCGGTTGACAGTGTTGGTTGAAGGCTTATTTTTTGTGGGACAACCTTTGCTTTTTATTGGCACTGTTGTGGGGTGCATATGACTTTTTGATCACTTTTTATAGTATATATTTTGTAAGATGAGATGGCGAAAAATCATTACTTCTGGCGTTTTTTTCCGTGTTCACCGTGTACATTAACTATTGTTTCAGTTTTGTTGTACAGGTTGTTACGGATGCGACAATACCAAATATGTATTGTTTTTAACAATTGTTAGGTTTTTTTTCAATATAATTTATTTTCTGTGGGGGCTCCGGGAAGCCTGGGGTCACGGGCCAGACCCTGGGCTGCATATTACAGACGCCAGCACCCCCCGATCTCGCTGCGGGGGGTGCCGGGGTTTAAAAAGATCGCAAAACCCTTTCAATGCGGTGATCATGTATGACCATCACATTGAAAGGGTTAAAACCTCCGATCGGTAAAACTACCGACTGGAGGTAATGGAAAAGGGTGTTAGCTGACTGTAAGCGCTAAGACCCAGTTTTGATGCAGCCCGCCCACTCAATGAGTGGGCGGGCTGACTTTGACGTAGTATAGGTCAGTCTGACATTGAGTGGAAGGAGTACCATTTGTGTTGGCTTTTATTTGAGTGTTCTTGTCTCATGCAATTTGTATATTTATGTATTTTGTGTTATTCTTCCTGTATGTTGCCGAGATTTCTGTTTGTTTTTTTTTATGTAGATTGTGAGCCCCATATAGAGCTCACAATGTACTTTTTTTTTTTCTATCAGTATGTCTTTGTAGTATGGGAGGGAATCCACGCAAACACGGGGAGAACATAAAACTCCTTGCAGATGATGTTCCTGGTGTGTTTCAAACCCAGGACTCCAGCGCTGCAAGGCTAACCACTGAGCCACCGCATTGCCTTTGTTGTCGAGATTTCATGTTAGGATAAGTTTATATCAGTTGGAATCAAACAGATCTATAAATCAAAAAATAAGGGACAGCTGTTGGGACTAGTGTATGGAGGTGGAAGTAGACGGCATCATCCTCTACAAGCAGCATATGAATCCCAAATGGTAAATGACAGCAGAAATAGGAAGACCTTATAATACTCTATGACTTTGTTTGCCAAGCTTTGACCCCCTGTTGGGTGAGACTTATATGGGACCCTACTAGAGATGAGCGAACAGTGAAATGTTCGAAGTTCGATTTGAGTAGCCGCTCAATACTCGACTGTTCGATCAAACCCCATTATAGTCTATGGGAAATAAATACTTGTTTAGGGGGAAACCACTATTCGACTCAGGAGGGTCACCAAGTCCACTATGACACCCGAGGAAATTCTGCCAACACCCTGGAATGCAACTGGGGCAACAGGGGAAGCATGTCTGGGGGCATCTAACAAGCCCAAGCCACTGTATTACGTCGGGATCCCTGTCAGATTGTGATATGCGGGAGTTGACTTTTTCCCATAGGAATGCATTGACCAGCGTTGATTGTCCGAATGCCATACAGAGTAGAGCATTCGGCCAATCAACGCTGGTTCTGCCGGAGGCTCATCTGTGAGGAGGCGGAGTCTAATATCGGACCAGAATGGAGACTGCTGTGGACCGATCTTAGACTCTGCCTCCTCCGGCAGAACCAGCGTTGATTGGCTGAATGCTGTACTCTGTATGGCATTTGGCCAATCAACGCTGGTCAATGCATTCCTATGCCGAGATGTAGCAGTGATGGCCGTGCGCTCAGCTTGGCTACACCGGAGATGCATTCGAGCTGAGCACACGGCCAGCACTACTACACTGGAGATGTGAACCCTGCTGCATACTCAGCTCTGCTGCATCAGAGATGCGCTGAACCCTGCTGCATACTTAGCTCTGCTGCATCAGAGATATAACAGAGCTGAGTGTGCGCTGAACCCTGCTGCACACTCAGCTCTGCTGCATCAGAGATGCGCTGAACCCTGCTGCATACTTAGCTCTGCTGCATCAGAGATGTAGCAGAGCTGAGTGTGCGCTGAACCCTGCTGCACACTCAGCTCTGCTGCATCAGAGATGCGCTAAACCCTGCTGCATACTCAGCTTTGCTGCATCAGAGATGTAGCAGAGCTGAGTGTGTGCTGAACCCTGCTGCACACTCAGCTCTGCTGCATCTCAGCAGAGCTGAGTGTGCAGCAGGGTTCAGTGTACATTCAGCTCTGCTTCATCTCCGGTGTAGCAGTGCTGAGCGCATGACCAGCACTGCTACATCTCGGCATAGGAATGCATTGACCAATCAACGCTGGTTCTGCCGGAGGAGGCGGAGTCTACGATCGGTCCACAGCAGTCTCCATTCTGGTCCGATATTAGACTCCGCCTCCTCACAGACGAGCCTCTGGCAGAACCAGCGTTGATTGGCCGAATGCTGTACTCTGTATGGCATTCGGCCAATCAACGCTGGTCAATGCATTCCAATGGTAAAAAGTCAGCTCCGGCATATCGCAAGCTGACAGGGATCCCGACCAGATAGAGCCCCAAAGAGCTGGGTGAGTGACATTCCCCCCTAAATAAAGGTAATCCCTAGCTAACCCTGCCTGTACATCTATCCCTGTCTCACAATCACATAGTTCACAGTCTCATATGACCCAGATTTGAAATCCACTATTCGTATAAATTGGAGGTCACCTGATTTAGCCAGCCATTACTTTTTCCGATTTTTTTTTTTATGCCTCCGTTGTCGTAGTTCCTGTCCCACCTCCCCTGCGCTGTTATTGGTGCAAAAAAGCGTCAGGGAAGGTGGGAGGGGAATTGAATTTTTTGTGAGTTTGCCAACTGGTGTTCGAATTGAATCGAACATCTCGAACAGCCTGATATCCGATCGAACATGTACTCGATCGAACATGTACTCGATCGAACGCTGTTCGCTCATCTCTAGACCCTACTATTGTACAAAGTTCAGTTAGATTCTGCCTTTGTAAAGCCCATGATCCTCTTGCGTCACACTCACTTCTGCTACCACCTTATTCTCCCCCACCTCTACTACATCTATATCCCCCCCACGTAGCTCAGTCCTGGCTGTTGTGACCAGTTACATTTAGGTGTGGAACTTGTACATGACTGACAAGGCTCCTTTCACAGCAACTATAAAATCCTGGCACTTAGTATTTCTGGCAGTTTGTGACCTGCAGTGAGGAGAAGACATTTCACCTTTGTTTGGAAGCTACAGTAGAATAAAGATCTGAGAAAACGAAGAAGAGCTTACCATTTGGAGACAACTATTACAAGACGTTGGAAAATATCACTTTATTTTTTTCTGGAGACATTTGAGCAAATTAAGAAATACTTTACAAATGCACAATTTATATAAAAATTACAATTAGAATTTGGAGTCTTAACCATAAATGGCCAAGTTACCTTCCTGTGCCGTGTCCCTGCCTGATATGAGGAGGTCACAGCTGAATTTCACAAGCCCCAGACCGTTACAAGTCCTTGTTTTTATTGGCAAACCAAAAAACGACTGACTACCAAGATGGTTCAAGAATCTTCAACGATGTAGAATTTGTATCTAGGTTTGCTGGAACATAAAACAAATCTGAAACATTTCATATAACTAAGAAATCTTTCCAGTTGACATATGAAGTTAAGGTCCAGCCGGGTGTCCATGTCACATGTTCTCCAGTCCTGAAGCAAACAGAAGATCTAGAATACCAACTCTTGAAGCTCCCTTAAAAAGAAAGCAAGGATTACTGTAATGTGCAAAAACGAACAGCCTAAGATCTCCGGCCCTTGGTAAACCCCATACTGCTCGCGGTGATGTCACTAAGATGTGGATTAGCATACAAGAGCCAAAAAACATATGCTGCTAGGTAAGACGTTACAGGAGTCACAACCATCGTCCGCAGGGAGCTCCATAAGTTGGGCTCTAGCTCTTACATGCATGCAATGAATCTCCACTTGAGGGGTGGTTCACTTCAGCACCTACACTGCTCAGATCCTACAGCATCATAATGGGGGAATGTAGCGACATTTACCACTGTCTGATACCAGCTACCAGAGAACTGCCCAGACCATAGGTGGGTACATGAGACCCATGCAGCTTGTGCGATGTCCCCACAGTGTTCGCTACACCTGGAGATTCAGCAGAATTGGACAAGTCATGAAAGCCATCCACACCTAGTATACATCTGCTTGTCCCTTCATCACTCTGCAAGGCATTATCTTTCTAACAACTAAGTGTACTATTCAAACTGTATAAAGATATAGTAAGGTCAGTTCTCGAGGATGCAGACAGAGCCTAATGAGCAGATAGTAATCCACCACTAGTGCCGTCCATCATCACACAAAGGCTTGAATTCACATTGTGGGACTTATGATCCATAGGCCTCTGACTGTAGGAGATGGACGTAGAATTTACAAAATCCAACATCTACAGATGTATGTTAGACTTATGCACCATAGAGTTGTATAGTGAGCATAAGCCAATGATAAACCAACATAGAGTTGTATGGTGAATGGACTCAATAAAGGATATCATTAAACTATATATACTAGGAAGGAAGTGGGTGGGTGGGGGGAGTCATTCTCCTTATGGTATTAAAGTGAATTATCTCAACAAAACAAAGACAAAAAAACCCCAAAGATTTTTAGTAGATCAGTTGCCCAATAGTTGCCACCCACTGAGATTGGCAGTCGTTACCCCTCATACAGTAAAGAACAGTATTGCGCGCGTGCTCCAGTAGCTTGTACATATCCGGCTTGGACCAGGGATGGTCCAAGATTCTCACCATGCGGTTGTAGCGATTTCTCAACAGCTTGTCATATTATAAAGCTCAGGTACGTTCATATACAAATAGTATATGAGGTTGTATAACCTCAGAGTTGGTTCAGAGGAAAGCAAAAACACCATGAGTCTGGTACCAATGGCCCCATGTCACGGGAAAAAATCCCTTTCACTCCAGACCAAACAGTCAATACAAGACTACTGTAGTTAACAAATCTTACAGTAAAGAACAGTATGAAACGCGGGCTCCTGCAGCTTGAACGTAGCCGGCTTGGCCTTGGGGTGGGCCGAGATTCCTACCATGCAGTTGTACTGTCAATAGTTTATTTCTCTACAGTTTATCATAAAGTTAATTTATCATGAGTAATACTGACCTAGTAGATGAGGTTGGCTGAAGACTACCAATAAATTACAGTGTTGGTCCAGAGGAAGGTAAAAAAAAACAAAACAACCCTGACATGGGGCTAATACCAATAGCCCCATGTCAGGGGAAAAAATTCCTTCCTGACTCCAGAAGAGAAGTCAGTATAAGACCCTGGACCAACTTGGCTAGACAGGAAAAATAATGGCCGAACCAGAACATTGCTGGCATGGACTGGGGATCAGAATAACTGGTTACCTAAGAGTCACTGTAGCGCCCCACAGAATGGGTCACTACAAATGTCATCTTCTGTGATCTATACTGTGTACTGTGAAGGTATAGTGAGATCCAGTCAACCTGTCAGCATACATAAAGTTCCACAGCCATTATCTCTTCTCTTTAAGAAAAGGGGTGGAGCTACAGACTGGAAGAGGGTCTCTCCTTCAGTTCCAGGTCAGGGAGTGCAAGAGAGAGGAGAGGTGTGTGGAGGTGCAGTGTGTGCTGCAAGCCGCATGGTGTGATAGCACAGGAGGCCGGAGACCTGCAGAGGTGAGATGAGACCTTGCAGGGACAGAGCTGCAGTTATAGGACCATCAATTCCTAACTAGTGTGTGAAACACTTAGAAAATTGAGAAAGTCACTGGACCGAGGCCTAATGAATGCAAGATTCCTGGAGGCTCAGTAACATACAGGGTTGGGGTGAGTGTGTGCATCCAGCATCCCAAAGAACTCGCATTACCTGCTGTCCAGAAGGGGGATCTACCCGGTTGTACTTAACCTCTGAGCTCCTGGAACCCAGGACCAGAGGAAATCTATTAGAGAGTTTGAGCAGCGATGGAAGGCTGAATCATACTAGTGGTAAAAGGAAAGACTGGCATCTCACTATACTGGAGCAAGGTGAATCCTCCTGTAACATCTGTTATCTCCTGCTGACTACAGAAGTAAACTGTAAGTGTTTGGTTAACCCCTGTCTGGACTGTATTCCTTCATTGATCATCCCTCTGTTACTCCTCCTGGAAATCATCCCTTCCTCACCTATATCATCTGGCCCTGGGACCTGCCCTGATTAGGGAGGGTATAACATCTGGCACTGCATCACCACCTATTCCCAGAGGCCCTATCTACAGTGCCCGGCTTCACCTCAAGCCGAAACCCCAACTGGCATCACGACAAACTTTTATTTTTCTTTAATCCATTTTTGCTTAAAACTCCCTTTTTTCAAGGCGCTGCCGCCCCCGGTGTCGGGCCTGCTCGCACCGTGAATCTACATAGGCCGAGCTGGGGCGACTCATCACCACCTAACAAATGCATTCTCTTTAGTAACGAGTTATATTAGGTTTGACTAATGGTGGGCCGACATTCTCACCATGCAGTTCTCTACAGCTTATTTTAGTCTAGGAACTAATGCCATTAGGATTAGACTCATTCCTATCATGGCATTATAGTGACAAAAGCTACCACAATTTTTAGAGGACCTAGGGCAAAGACTAGCCAAAGCAGAACATTACTCTGATGGCATGATCAAGCAATAGATGCAGATTATTAATTGCAATTATTTTTATTATATTTTATTAATACAGAGGCGTAACTAGAAAAGACTGGGGCCCCCAGCAAACTTTTGACTTGGGGCCCCCTCTCACGGCATAACACCCCACACAGTATAATACCCCATCTACACACACTAAGATGTCCCAAAGTGGTCTCCAGACAGTATAATGTCCCATATTGCCCCTTCACATAGTATTATCCCCCATAGTGGCCCCTGCACACAGTATTAAGTCCCATAGTGGCTCCTCCACACAGTATAATGTCCCATAGTGGCCCCTGCACACAGTATTATCCCCCATAGTGGCTCCTCCACACAGTATAATGTCCCATAGTGGCCCCTACACACAGTATTTTGCCCCCTTAAACTATTATTATACTATACAGAGTGTAATGATCAGAGGTAATGCTGTAATGTTCTCTCACCTCTCTTGGGCTTCCATTCCCAGCGTTGATGGAGTAGGATGCTTCTCCCCTGCACTCCTACCTTACCTGCCTGTTATAGACATTCTCGTGTAATCGGCCACTAGAAAATGGCTGTAGACATGTGCAGTCAGCTCTGCCCGAAGCCCAATGCCAGAGCCAGCTGCGCATGCCTAGGATTTTGAAGACCAGTGCCTGAGGAAGACGCGGCAGAGAGGTGTTTCAGAAGAAGATGAGGCGGCGCTGGAGATTTTTCAAGCAGCATTGGGGACGCCCCCAGTGCTGCAAAAAAAATCCATTTGCATACTGCAGAAAAAACGGGAATATCGCCAGAATAGTGGTGAGGAGAAGACTTTTAAAGATAGAAGAAGAATAGCCTTTCTTAAGGCTATTCCTAAGTGTTAATATTAAAAAATGGGATTCTAATGATAGAATCCCTATAAATGTCAAGGGTCTTGGCTCCAACTCCAAGTGACGCATGGTGTTTGCATGAGCTTAGCACCATCTGGGTGGATGTCGCCTTTCTTCAGAAAATTCAAAACGACCACAGAGGCGTGTTTCACTTTGCTAGACACTATTTTCCAACCGCATACTCTGCCTACCACTCTTGGCATAAGTTACTGTCTTATTGGCCGGCGTCTGCCATATCACAATCACTGCCTCTTACTTAGCACCCCAAGTACCCACCTACTTGACTTCTTCCGTACCAACGAAAATTCAGTCTCCTCTGGCTCAGTCCTCTGGAAAGCCCATATGGCAGTGATCCGAGGTCACTGTATAGCCCTTGTGACACAACATAAAAAACACATGAAGGCTAGGAAGATTGTTTTAACTACTAAAATACAGAGTCTTATTGACCGCCTAGAGAGCTCAACAGACCTCGTCGACTCCCCATGCTCTTGGCAACCAACATGCACGCGTAGGTGTTCCAAGAGTATTACACTACGCTATACAACCTCCCCTCACGGGTTCAGGTGACCCCTAACTTGATGCGACAACACTTACATGCAGTGACGTAACTAAAGTCTTGTGGGCCCCAGTGCAATCTTTTGTCCAGGGCCCCCTACCTCATCCCTACAGTATAATACAGCCAGGATCCGAAGCTAACAGCTGCGATCAGTGCGGACACCGATCGCAGCTGTTAACATTTCAGCTGTCACGGTGAAACGCAACTGCGTTATCTAAAATACGCGACTGCGACCACAAGACTTGTCATTACAACCCTTCTATTACACGCTTCCCCCTGTGAGTGGAGGCGTTCCTTACCGCCCAGCGATGATGCTCCCCCAGTACTAGTCTATGGATGAGTACTATCAGAAGTAGGGGAGGCGTTCCTCACCCCTCTGTATCATCACTGGGCAGTAAGGAACGCCCCCTCTCACCATACAGAGCAATAGGCGCTGCTGTGAGGAGTGGCGTTCCTGGCAGACTGTCAGAAACACCCTTCTAACACTGAAGAGCTACGGTATTGGCACCGATAACTCTTCACCAGGGGCACAGAACAGGAAAGCTGATATTGAACGGTGCCATTGCAAAGTAGAATTTGTCCCACAAACAATAAGCCATCATGTGACTTTGTGAACTGAAAAATGAAAAAATCATGACTCTTTGAACAGGAGAGGGAAAAATGGAAATGGAATGGCTGAGCAGTGGAAACGATTAGGCGGTATCTGAGCAGAACTGGCAGCAGGTCAGCGGGGTAACTATAACATCTTTATTTTTTTTAACCCATCCTTTACCACCATTTTTTCACACTGAAAAACCCCTTTAAAGGGGCTCTATCAGCAAAATCATGCTGATAGAGCCCCACATATGCCTGAATAGCCTTTAAAAAGGCTATTCAGGCACCGTAAATGTTATATTAAACTACCCCCCCCCCCCGTTTTAAAATAATAACCTAAAAAAGAATGTGCTCTACTTACGGATCGTGCACCCTGGGCGGGCATTCAGGGTGTGTCTTCATCTTCCTCCACGCCTCTTCTTCCTCCGATGTCCTCCGGTCCCGTCCTCCTCCGTCACTCGCGAACGGAGACTGATATAAAAAAAATAGCCTGGGCGAATGCGCAGTAGCCGTAGTAGAAGCCGCATGCTACTGCGCATGCGCCCAGGCCATTTTTTTTTATAACAGTGTCTGCTCGCGAGCGCCAGAGGAGGACGGGACCGGAGGACATCGGAGGAGGAAGAGGCGTGGACGAAGATGAAGACACACCCTGAATGCCCGCCCAGCGTGCATGATGCATAAGTAGATAACATTCTTTTTTAGGTTATTATTTTAAAACGGGGGTTAGTTTAATATAACATTACCGATGCCTGAATAGCCTTTTTAAAGGCTATTCACGCATATGTGGGGCTCTATCAGCATGATTTTGCTGATAGAGCCCCTTTAAATTTGTCAAAAACAAATCTTAAGTTTAATGAGTCAATTTGCCAGTGCACCACAATAGGCAGCAAATCTGTGGACCTCAATTACTCATCTTTACCAATATGGCAAATAGTTAATCTAGGATCATAAACAAACAACTTGAATACCAGATAACATTACAAATAAAATAGTTCCTACAGCCTGAACAGGATCTCTCCGTGATTTTTTGACGACCTTTTCCGAATGTTTCCCAGTTTCAGACATGAAGATGGCTTCTACTCAATGTGAGTTCTCAGATGTCTCTCAAGAAGCCATTTCCTTGTAAAAGATCTCCCACATTCTGAACATGAAAATGGCTTCTCTCCTGTGTGGGTTATTTGATGTCTCTCAAGATGATGTTTGGCCATAAAACATTTCCTACACTCGGGACATGAAAACGGCTTCTTCCCTGTGTGAATTCGCTGATGCTCAACAAGAACAGATTTCCTTGAGAACGATTTTCCACATTCCAGACATGAGAATGGCCTCTCTCCCGTGTGGCTTCTCTGATGTTCCACAACGGCTGATTTCTTGGTAAAACATTTCCCACATTCTGTGCAGGAATACGGCTTCTCCCCGGTGTGAACTTTGTGATGATCTACAAGAATTGATTTCTTGGTAAAACATTTGCCGCATTCCGAACATGCAAACGGCCTCTCGTTTCTGTGCATTCGCATGTGCATGGAGAGGTTAGAGATCGTCTTGTAATGTCGGCCACATTCACTACATGGAAATATTTTACCCTCTTTACAATTAGAGTCTTGTCTTACGTTCTGTGATTTACCAGATGAAGGTTGGTTATGGCTCGTAAGATCAGATGCCAGATCTCTGGTGGGTATATTTGGGGTAGGGCCGTTTTCATTAGAAAGATGGCAGGGGATATCTCTAGGTTCTGCGTCATAATATGGAAATAACAGATGTCCTTCTGAGAGTCTGCCATACTCATCTCCTGGAAGTAGAAACAGATTCTAAACATGTTAGACTAAGGGAATAGATGAAGACATGAACTTTAATAGGAAGTAAGAAGTGGGAGGCAGCTGCGGTAACCCACAAAAAATCATAGGCTGTGTGTCCACTTACGCTAGGTTAACATTAGCGTTCGGGTCTCCGTTCTGTGGGTGCATGCAGAAGATAGAAAGCTGTCAGACCGGGTCCGGCGGTGAACTTTTTATGCTCTCCACCGCAAAACCGTTTTTTTTAAAATCGGACTGCATGTCCGACTCTGTGTCCGATTTTTAAAAAACGGTTCCGCGGCGGAGAGCATAAAACGCTCACCACCGGACATCTTTCAAACCCATTCAAATGAATGGGTGTGAAAGAGTCCTGCAGGTTTCCGTATCCTGCCTCTGTTTTGTGCAGGAAACGGAAACCTGCAGAACGGAGACCGGGCGCAGATGTGAACGAGCCCTAAGGTGTACAAGATGACAATATAGCTTTTTTAATTTCTATGTCACTTGTCAAACTCCATATGTAACACGGTAAATAGGTTTGAGTATGATTTATAATAATAAGCTGAAATGAAGAAGGTTCAGGCAGTAAGAGAACTGATAACTTAAGATTTGTTTGACTGAATGGTCATTAACTTTTGAACAAAATCTTCAGAAATCAATAGAAACTTTATAATACAGTATTATAAATACAGTATATCAGAAGACACTAAGGCAGATTTATTGCCCCTCTATCCTAGGAATTGGGAGGTCAGAATGGTGATTACTTACCATGACTAGCATCTACATGAATTTTTTCCTCTTTACACTGTTGGTTTCCCATTAGATACATCTCCTCTTCTTTTATGACTTCCACTTTAATATTAATCAGATCTTCACCCTGATGAAACATGTGGAACAAATAATAAACACATAACTTTATCAGTATAACGTATGGAGGATTTCCATAGACCTCAGCTCCATCTACCTGATGATCCACTGTCACATCATAATATTTCTCAGGACAACCTTGCGGATAAGGAGGACTGGGACATCTTGCTGAAATATTTTTCATGCTGGTTTCATCTGCAAGAAGAGACACAGTTGTCAAAAAAAATTGTATATACGGGATGACGGGTGTATATAGTTAACCCTTAAAACTGATATTCCCTTTACAGTCAATAAACGCTTCCTCTTACCCAATGATGTGATTGGGTGATAATTCTCCATCATGGCGTCCTTGTACAGATCCTTATGTCCTTCTAAATACTCCCACTCCTCCATGGAGAAATAGACAGTGACATCCTGACATCTTATAGGAACCTGACAACACAATGACAGTTATCATTCAGCATAAATGCCAGCATTCTAATTTTTATTTCTAAGGACACTTTACTATAAGGACCTTGTAAAGCGGACAATATATAGGCACCAGCACTGTATGACATGTACAATTAAAGATATCCAGTAGCAGAAAAAAGAAACAAGCCGCCCTATATTGCCACGGAGTCCGTGGCTGACTCAGTCGCGGCGTCCACGGCGTCAGGCTCCCTCCCGATCAGGCCCATTCTTCGGACCTAATCCAGAGCGGAATGTCGCGACTAGATGCTGGTGCACTGCATCAGCACCCCGTTGCGGTTAGCCACACATGGAATACAAATTCTGCCATGTGCACATATCTTTATAGAGCTAGTATATCTTCTTTAATAAGATCCCCAACAATAAGACTCAAATATTGCTGGTAAGTGTCAAGATCAAGCAAAAAATACGATGGCAATTCATAGCTGAAGTAGACCCAGAGCTGTTGAAGACAAACCAGGAGTGACAAGGGGCGAGTAATATTAACCATCAACTACTGGTTCAGTATTGTTGGCATGTAAACCTTCAGCCATCACACTTAGTATAGCGGTACTCACCTCTCTGGTCAGCAGCTGAATAATCTTATTGGTCAGTTCTAGGATGTTTTGGTGATCGTTCTTCTCGTGTATCAGTGGATGACATGTAGACCTCATAGAGTGGCTCTGGGTACCGCTCCATACGTCTGACACATGGGGATGTCCAGTAAAGGTCACGCACTCACCAGATGTCTTCTTGACTACTATGCAATCCTGTGCGGAGAGGGATACCGTTATATACACATTCCCAGAATCCTTCATATCTGCAATAACCATATTACATCATTCCCAGAATCCCTCACCTCTCCCGTCAGCAGGTGGATAATCTCCAGGGTGAGGTTTAATATCTTTTCAGACATTTTATGTCTTCCTTTATCTAATTGTTTGGTCAGGGAGTGGACCATTGTGTTGTAACGGAGGAGCCTTCTGTAGCGGAGGATCTTGTGGTGCAGAAACACAGAAAACATATGTTATACCGACGTAATCGTATATTATTATGAATGCAGACAGCTGGCACTTGGTAACAATGCCACCCAGCACTTTACAGAGACCTCGCCTATAAAGAGGACCTTTCACCATGTCCACCAATTCTAATCCATCCTATTGACTTAGAAAGTCATACAAATGCCTTAAAAATTCTCTCTCATTATTCTGGCATTTGGCAAATCTAAGTAATTTTGTTAATCCTAATTGACCTACAACGGGAAAAGTTTATTCCGATTTCATGTCAGATATTGAGAAAAACATGCATATGTGTCATTTTATATAGTGTATGTAAACCTCTGGTTTCAACTGTATATAACGCTAGATTTTCATTTGTTCTGGCCTTTGTCTATAACCCCCTATTACAGCAGTACATGGTGTAGGCAGTTACCGGTATGTAATGTCCCGGTCCTGCTCGTCTCATTCCCTTTAATAGTCCTTGCAGACCGAGATGGTATGGACATTTGCATATAAGGTAAAGCGTTTCCTCCCCCTTCATTCCTTCTCTATATATTTCCAGAGCCAGCACACAGGGGGTCTATTAATGCGCCATCTTGTGGATGTTTTTGTGAACTACACCTGCCTATACTTTGCCATTGTAATTTGAGTTGTCAGTGTGAAGGTGTGTCCAGTATAATCAGGTGACCTTCAGGACTGGTCTGGAGGAGGAGGGGTTACAACCCCCCTCTAGGGGGGTTGGGAACGTTCTGCTTTGGTCCTTTGTGTAAAAACAGCTAGCAGACAGAGCACATGGAGAGCTGAAAAATGGCAGCCAACTATCAGGGCACAGCAAGCAGAGATGTCTTTTCCTCTGTTCTCAAGATTCTCCTCATAGAGTGTTTCCCTCTGAAGCTCCAAGCCTACAAGCACTAAAAGTTGACGGACCTGTTTTATCCATACATCTGGGACGTCTACACGTATCTCTCTATCCAAGTAAGTCTTTGGGACAAATCTATATTTAAGAAGCCCATAGCTAGTCTGGCAGAAATCGAGGGTCTCCCTCTGCTAAGAAAAAATTGTATTTGCTATTCTACATACGTGTACCCAGTTGTTGAGGACTAACCCCATGGATACAGGCCATCTTTACAAGTATATACAAGTTTCAGATATTGAGAAAAACATGCATATGTGTATTTTATGCAGTGTATGTAAACCTCTGGTTTCAACTGTATATAACACTAGATTTTCATTCGTTCTGGCCTTTGTCTATAGCCCCCTATTACAGCAGTACATGGTGTATGTATGTACAGTTATATGGCTCCTGTACTGGGGGGTCCCTGTATATAGTGCATATGTTACACCCCCTATTACAGCAGTACATGGTGTAGGCAGTTACTGGTATGTATGTACAGTTATATGGCTCCTGTACAGGGGGGTCCCTGTATATAGTGCATATGTTACACTCCCTATTACAGCAGTACATGGTGTAGGCAGTTACTGGAATGTATGTACAGTTATATGGCTGCTGTACAGGAGGGTCCCTGTATATAGTGCATATGTTACACCCCCTATTACAGCAGTACATGGTGTATGTATATACAGTTATATGGCTCCTGTACAGGGGGGTCCCTGTATATAGTGCATATGTTACACCCCCTATTACAGCAGTACATGGTGTAGGCAGTTACTGGTATGTATGTACAGTTATATGGCTCCTGTACAGGGGGGTCCCTGTATATAGTGCATATGTTACACTCCCTATTACAGCAGTACATGGTGTATGTATGTACAGTTATATGGCTCCTGTACAGGGGGGTCCCTGTATATAGTGCATATGTTACACCCCCTATTACAGCAGTACATGGTGTAGGCAGTTACTGGTATGTATATACAGTTATATGGCTGCTGTACAGGAGGGTCCCTGTATATAGTGCATATGTTACACCCCCTATTACAGCAGTACATGGTGTAGGCAGTTACTGGTATGTATGTACAGTTATATGGAGGGTCCCTGTATACCTCTCACAGCCCCCAGAGCAGTGGTGTATGCCTCTGGTCCATGTGTCACCCGCACACACCTCTACATTACACATATAACACTTCACCCACTGACAAAACACTGCAAAGATGACATTACAGGAACCTCATAATAAACCCCCACACTACCTTATCAAGTGACTCCTCCCACAAATGATCACATGACCATGACATCACCACAGGTCCTGCAGCCCTACTATAGACTCCGCTACTCCATACTTCAGTATCGGTGCAGCTCCAGCCGCCCGCACATTAGGAGGAAGCTCAGCCATAACCTCCATCATTACCCCCCTCAGCTGTATGGGTACAAGGGGACGATCAGTGTCTGCAGGACCTGTGTGGATGTCATGGTCATGTGATCAGTCACTTGTGTGGGCGGAGTCTCTGAGCCACATGACCAGGTAGTGTGAGGTCTAGAACGCCAGTGTAATGTTCTTATGGTTTTATTTTCACTTTTTGTGCCTAGGCTGTGCGGATCAGTCACCTGTATTATGTGTGTGACAGAGACATGTACAGCTGTATTATGTGTGTGACAGAGACATGTACAGCTGTATTATGTGTGTGACAGTCATGTACACCTGTATTATGTGTGTGACAGTCATGTACACCTGTATTATGTGTGTGACAGAGACATGTACACCTGTATTGTGTGTGACAGAGACATGTACACCTGTATTATGTGTGTGACAGAGACATGTACACCTGTATTATGTGTGTGACAGAGACATGTACACCTGTATTATGTGTGTGACAGAGACATGTACAGCTGTATTATGTGTGTGACAGTCATGTACACCTGTATTATGTGTGTGACAGAGACATGTACACCTGTATTGTGTGTGACAGAGACATGTACACCTGTATTATGTGTGTGACGGAGACATGTACACCTGTATTATGTGTGTGACAGTCATGTACACCTGTATTATGTGTGTGACAGTCATGTACACCTGTATTATGTGTGTGACAGAGACATGTACACCTGTATTATGTGTGTGACAGTCATGTACACCTGTATTATGTGTGTGACAGTCATGTACACCTGTATTATGTGTGTGACAGAGACATGTACACCTGTATTATGTGTGTGACGGAGACATGTACAGCTGTATTGTGTGTGTGACGGAGACATGTACAGCTGTATTGTGTGTGTGACAGAGACATGTACACCTGTATTATGTGTGTGACGGAGACATGTACAGCTGTATTGTGTGTGTGACAGAGACATGTACACCTGTATTATGTGTGTGACGGAGACATGTACACCTGTATTGTGTGTGTGACGGAGACATGTACACCTGTATTGTGTGTGTGACGGAGACATGTACACCTGTATTGTGTGTGTGACGGAGACATGTACACCTGTATTGTGTGTGTGACGGAGACATGTACACCTGTATTGTGTGTGTGACGGAGACATGTACACCTGTATTGTGTGTGTGACGGAGACATGTACACCTGTATTGTGTGTGTGACGGAGACATGTACACCTGTATTGTGTGTGTGACGGAGACATGTACACCTGTATTGTGTGTGTGACGGAGACATGTACACCTGTATTATGTGTGCAGAGACATGTACACCTGTATTATATGTGTGCAGAGACATGTACACCTGTATTATGTGTGCGACGGAGACACGTACACCTGTATTATATGTGCGACGGAGACACGTACACCTGTATTATATGTGCGACGGAGACACGTACACCTGTATTATGTGTGTGACGGAGACATGTACACCTGTATTATACTGTATGTGCGACGGAGACATGTACACCTGTATTATACTGTATGTGCGACGGAGACATGTACACCTGTATTATGTGTGTGACGGAGACATGTACACCTGTATTGTGTGTGTGACGGAGACATGTACACCTGTATTGTGTGTGTGACGGAGACATGTACACCTGTATTATGTGTGTGACGGAGACATGTACACCTGTATTATGTGTGTGACGGAGACATGAACACCTGTATTATGTGTGTGAAGGAGACAAGAACACCTGTATTATGTGTGTGACAGTCATCTACACCTGTATTGTGTGTGACAGAGACATGTACACCTGTATTATGTGTGTGACGGAGACATGTACACCTGTATTATGTGTGTGACGGAGACATGTACACCTGTATTATGTGTGTGACAGAGACATGTACACCTGTATTATGTGTGTGACAGAGACATGTACACCTGTATTATGTGTGTGACAGTCATGTACACCTGTATTATGTGTGTGACAGTCATGTACATCTTTATTATGTGTGTGCAGAGACATGTACACCTGTATTATGTGTGTGACAGTCATGTACACCTGTATTATGTGTGTGACAGCCATGTATACTGTATTATGTGTGTGACAGTCATGTACACTTCTATTATGTGTGTGACAGTCATGTACTCCTCTATTATGTGTGTGACAGTCATGTACACCTGTATTATGTGTGTGACGGAGACATGTACATCTGTATTATGTGTGTGACGGAGACATGTACACCTGTATTATGTGTGTGACAGTCATGTACACTTCTACTATGTGTTTGACAGTCATGTACACCTGTATTATGAGTGACAGTCATGTACTCGTCTATTATGTGTGTGACAGTCATGTACACCTGTATTATGTGTGTGACAGAGACATGTACACCTGTATTATGTGTGTGACGGAGACATGTACACCTGTATTATGTGTGTGACAGTCATGTACACCTGTATTATGTGTGTGACAGTCATGTACACTTCTATTATGTGTGTGACAGTCATGTACTCCTCTACTATGTGTGTGACAGTCATGTACACCTGTATTATGTGTGTGACGGAGACATGTACATCTGTATTATGTGTGTGACGGAGACATGTACACCTGTATTATGTGTGTGACGGAGACATGTACATCTGTATTATGTGTGTGACGGAGACATGTACATCTGTATTATGTGTGTGACGGAGACATGTACACCTGTATTATGTGTGTGACGGAGACATGTACATCTGTATTATGTGTGTGACGGAGACATGTACATCTGTATTATGTGTGTGACGGAGACATGTACACCTGTATTATGTGTGTGACGGAGACATGTACACCTGTATTATGTGTGTGACAGTCATGTACACTTCTACTATGTGTTTGACAGTCATGTACACCTGTATTATGAGTGACAGTCATGTACTCATCTATTATGTGTGCGACGGAGACATGTACACCTGTATTATGTGTGCGACGGAGACATGTACACCTGTATTATGTGTGTGACGGAGACATGTACACCTGTATTATGTGTGTGATGGAGACATGTACATCTTTATTATGTGTGCGACGGAGACATGTACACCTGTATTATGTGTGTGACGGAGACATGTACACCTGTATTATGTGTGTGACGGAGACATGTACACCTGTATTATGTGTGTGACGGAGACATGTACACCTGTATTATGTGTGTGACGGAGACATGTACATCTGTATTATGTGTGTGACAGTCATCTACACCTGTATTATGTGTGTGACAGAGACATGTACACCTGTATTATGTGTGTGACAGTGTTGTGCGCGCCTGAATTATATTTGGGTGTGACAGTCATCTGACAGGTGCCACAGGTTCAGTTCCTCTGAAAATTGTCATCACCTGTAGTTATTCAGAAAACTTAGAACCAAGCACATAACATGAATACAACATCAGAGCTAAACTTAGTATATGAATATGGCATCAAAACCAAGCACACAACATAAGTACAGCACCAGAACCAAGATTTCTATATAACTGCAGCACCAATAACAAGATCACTACATAAATACAGCACCAGAACTAATATCATTAAATAAATAGAGCACTAGTACCACACTCAGTGCACAAATACAGAACCAAGATCACTGTATAAATACAGCAACACAACCAAAACCAAGATCACTACATTAATACAGCATGAGAAACAAGATCACTACAGAAATACAACAAACTCCAGATCCATGATTGCTACATAAATATAACACTAGACACGAGACCACTTCATAAATCCAGCACTAGAAACAATCATGAAGTATAAATGAGGTATAAGAACCAAGCTCAGTAAGGGCGGGTGCAAACAACTTTTACTGTTTTGAAAATCTGTTTTGTATATTGGCCATCCATAGACCGAGAATCGCCCTTATATCAGTTATTACAATGCTGTGAGTTACCATCTCTCCATGGAACTACTTCCCCATACTATAACAATGATGAGACAGTAGTACCACAGTGAGATAGTGACTTACAGCACCCTAGATAAATATCATATTGTGAGTCTGGGTCTGGTCAGAGTGAATTCAGCACATCTGATATACACAGTGTATTTTCCAGACAAGGTGAAATTATATATTCTCTTTCTTTTCTTCTCCATCTGGTCCACACCATCATGATGAATTCTCCTGGTGGCCACAACTCTTCTTTACTAAGTTCGTTCTTTTCTCCTCATTTTTGAATGTCTCATTCACGTTGCGCTACTGATTAAAAATATGCTCCTAAATAAAAAGAATTTCCCCTATTGTGCCTACATATTCCCCCTAATGTGCCCCAGAACAATAAAGCTCCACAAAGTACCCCCAAAACTAAACAACTTGGCCCTCATTTTGTCCAGATGTCCCCCAAAATGTGTCCTGAATAAAATATTCCTCAAATAAAATCCTGCCCCATGCAATGCTAATGTTCCTACAATGTGACTTAGCATCTGCCAAGAAAGACCATCAGGGGGGCACTAAGTGGTGGAGCAGGGAGTGCAGCAAGGCAAGAGAGTTTGTCCTCTGTGACTGCCACATTTAGGGCCCTTTCCCACAGAGTAAACACGTGTCAGAGTGAGCACTTCAAAACAGAATCCCATTGACTTCAATGGGTTCCGTCTTACGCGCGATACACATTGAAATCAATGGGAGGCTTTTTAACCCATTGATTTCAATGTCTAACGCAGAGATTCTCAAACTTATTTTGTCTACCGCCCACTTCAAGAATTAATTATTTTCTAGCGCCCCCCCCCCCAAATTTTTTTACTTTACTACATCTTAAGAATCACAATCGCAGTCATTATGTTAATAATTAAATTGTGTGTCATGTGAAAATAAGACTTTCTGATGAGGGTAATGTAAAACACCATTTTGCAATATAAGGAAAACTTTTATTCATGTTATTAAAATAAACATTTTAATTTTAAAACTATTCTAATGTGAAGGATGAATTTGATGATTTTTAACACGTTTGTTAATATCAGGCACGAATTTACTCAAAAACAGCCGTAAGTCACCGCGTTCGGTAATCTGCAACCGATTTGCAAATCTGCAAAGTTTGTGTTAAAAGCAAAAAAACAATTTTAAAGGGGTAGCCTCATGAAGCTTGATCTGCCTTCTAAGCTGCCTAAAAATCTTCCTTCTTCCTGTTTGCTCGCGTCAATTAACCCCGCCCCCAAATTAGCATGTAGCTCTGCCCACCACATAGCGTGATCCTATGGGATGACTGAAGGGCCTGTAATGTCATCAAAAGGTCCTGTAGACTTGGATTTACCTTGTACGGAGTTTCCTAAAGGACCTGGCTCCTCTGCCCACTAGCAGCCTGCTCTATATAATAAAGCTTTATCCTAGTGAACAGAGAGACCAGGTCCTTTAGCCCAGTAGGATTTAGACTGCCTTATATAAGAAAGCAGCACTTATTCCACCCCCACCCCCCCTCTATCTCACAGCAGGGAGCTAGGTGATGTGTATGTGATATGTATGTGTGGTGCAGACACAGGCTGGCTCTGTACACTCAGCCCCCCCCTCTCTCCCCCCACACAGCAGGGAGCTACGTCATGTGGCTCCCTCAGCAATGAGCAGGGGGCCAGGTGCTAGTGTCCATAATGAAGTGAATAAAGTAAGATAGTGGACAAACAAAGCAGTTTTGCTGAAGCAGTGTATTTAGGAAAAGTCTTAAATCCACATTAACAAGCAGTATAGATAGAATCATTGTTATGATACCACCCCTTTAAATTAGCCATCGCCCCCCAAAACCGCTTCAACGCCCCCCAATCTTCTCAGTGCCCTTTACTGCCCCCCTATAGGCCTCCAGCGCCCACAAGGGGGCGTTATCGCCCACTTTGAGAAAGACTGGTCTAACGGAACCCATTGAAGTCAATGGGATTCTGTTTTGAAGCGCTCACTCTGACACATGTTTACGTGTCAGAATGAGCGCAGCGTTACTCTGTGGGAACAGGCCCTTAAGGACATCTTTCTAGTAATGGAAGGAGATATGGGGCAGTTCCTCTTCTAGCCACCCTAGGTGTTGATAGGACTTGCTGAAAGGATCCATTGCACCAATGTTATACTCTTTTCTTTCTATTTCTGCAGCTCAGGATCCTCCACACAGAAGACTTCATTACGACACAATGGTTCTCTCTCGGACCAGTCAACTGGGTAAAGGAAGAGACAAAATGACTGAGAAGATATTAAACCTCACTCTGGAGATTATCCATCTATTGACTGGAGAGGTGAGGAATTTTAGGAATTATGTAACATGACCTCAGTATTGATAGGGTGAAGTATTTTGGGAGCCTGTATACGGTAGTCCCGATATATCAGTATCTCTCTCCATACACAGGATTACATAGTAGTGAAGAAGACATCTGGTGAGTGTATCCCCTACCCCAGGAATCCCTACATGTCAGATGTATGGTACGGGACCCAGAGACTCTATATGGAGTCTATATATCATTCACCGATAAACGAGACCAGCAATGATCAGAAGATACTGGACCTCACCAACAAGATTATTCAGCTGCTGGGTGGAGAGGTGAGCGCTGCTGGGAGTGCTGGGACATCACACACCAAAGAAGGTATCTGAATGATGACAGTGATGTTGTGTGTTGTCAGGTTCCTGTGAGGTTTCAGGATGTCACTGTCCATTTCTCGATGGAGGAGTGGGAGTATTTAGAAGGACACAAGGACCTGTACAAGGACATCATCATGGAGGACCAGCAGCCCCTAACATCACAGAGTAAGAAGAGACATTAAATTGAAAAAGGATGATTCATTTGAAAGGGTACCTGAATTTTCATGAAAAGTTGAACTATAGGCAGGGTCTGGCTGGACAGCTTGTTCTCTGGCTATGTAAGCCTTCACACGTGATGCTCTGTCCTTTTTCTGCAGCTAATAGCCTCATTATTGCTGCAGCACATTTTGAATTTATGTCTAAGGAAGGGGACATGTACAAGAAGGTGCAGCCTGCCCCTTCCCTTATCCATTATAAATACTACTGGTATACAGTAATGGCCGTAAGTGTTGGTACCCCTGAAATTTTTCCAGATAATTATTGCAATTACACATGTTTTACTATACATGTTTATTTCCTTCATTGCGGCCACTTCAGAACCCTCCAGCGTTTTGTTCATCCATTACTATGGGCTTTTTGAAGTATGTTTGGGGTCATTGTCCTGCTTGCAGACCCATGGCCTAGGACGTATACCCAATTTTCTGACACTGAGCCCTACAATAAAACCCAAAGTCCTTTGGTAGTCTTCAGATTTCATGATGCATTGCACACAGTCAAAGCACCCAGTGCTAGAGCCATCAAACTTTGAACCTCCACCATATTTGATTGTGGGTACTGTGTTCTTTTCTTTGTAGGCCTCATTCTGTTTTTTTGTAAACAGTAGCATGATGTTCTTTACCAAAATGCTCTATCTTGGTCTCATCTGTCCACAAGACTTTTCCCAGAGGGATTTTGTCTTGCGTACATTTTGACAAACTTCAGTCTAGCTTTTTTATGTGTCTGTGTCAATAGTGGGTTCCTCCTGGGTCTCTTCCATCCACACTTGGGGAGATTAACTACAATGTCATGGGTTGTAAACTTCTTAATTATGTTGCGCACCATGACCAAAGGAACATCAAGATCTCTGGAGATTGTTGATATTTTTCCACACTTTTGGTTCTCAAGTCCTCAGGCACATTCTCTTCTCTTCTTTCTGTTCTCCATACTTAATGTGGTACACTCACATGTACACAATTCAAATATTGAGTCAACTTCTTTCATTTTTATCTGCAGGTGTGATTTTTTTTGCCCACACCTGTTACTTGCCACAGGTGAGTTTGAACAAGCATCACATGCTTTAAACAGAGTTCTTTATCCACGATTTTGAAAATGTGCCAATAATTTTGTCCATTATTGGAGTTTTGCATTAACTTATGTCCAACTTGCTTTTTTTTCCTCTGTGTTGTTTCAATGCACACAAAGAAATAAACATGTGTATAATAAAACATGTGTAATTGCAATCATGTTCTGGAAAAAAATACTTCATTTTCTGGAAAAATTTCAACAGTGCCAACACTTACGGCCATATCTAAAATGGTATCTCTACATGTAATTCTGACAGGAGTAACTGTAAAATAGCAAACAAACATCTGAAAAAAAGAGGCTAGGGACACTAGACATATCCAGGCTATGATGCAGCTGAAAAGATCCCTGACCCAGAAAATTAAATCTGAACACAATAAGGCAAGCTGCTTGCTGTCCGTGACTGGTATATACATAAACATACTCACTTTGTTGAAACTTCTGTGCAGTGTAGAAGCTGGGAAAGCTGTGTGAAGAAAGCCCCTCCCCCGTGCACTCACTGTGATCCTGTCTTGCTTTTTTAATAGGATCTATAGATGGACATTCCCTAGTGACAGGGAGTGAACAGCAAATTAGTTATAAGGGAGATACCTAGTGGCAGAAAGTAGCCATTACATTTTGTTCCAGAATTACGTTCTTTATTGAATAAAGTTGTCTGAAAAGTTAGTGACCATTTAAGGATTATTTGTCTGTTCATTGTAATGTATCGAGCCATTGTATGTTTCTTCTAGATGATTCAAGTAAGAACAATATATCGGAGAGGTGTCCTAGTCCTCTTCATTCACAGGATTATCAAGAGAAATATCATTATGTCCCACTGGATCATCAGGTAGATGCAGCTCAGGTCTATGCAAATCCTCTATCTAGATGTAATGTATCTAATCTGGATGAAATGTCCTACTAAATCTCCCCAATAGTCATCTCAACTCCTTATTACATTTTGCATCAGGGTGAAGAGCGGATCAGTATTAAAGCCGAAGTTATAGAAGAAGAGGAGATATATAGAAGAGGAAACCAACAGTGTAAGGAGGAAGACATTTATGTAGACACCGGTACAGGTGAGTTGTCATCATACAGTATAGTCCTCCATACTCTCAGGGGCATTACACTTGTCATAGGGTCAGATATGGTTCTCATTTTAATGGACTGATTGCTTCAATAAAATGCCACTGAGGTGCGCTAAAGCAGAGGTCTCCAATGACCGGGCCGCAGACCAGTACCAGGCCATGGATCACTGAACAGATCTGGGGGCTGCATTAGTGACCTGGTAAATATAATGTAATTGTCATTCTTGTAACAGTATATGGCGGGACTAATACTGGTCTAGTCCATATTATGTGTAATGCAAGTTATAGCTACAGTAACCCCTCCATTTTGAATGTACAGAAACATTACCATATTCCGTGAACTTCCACCATGTTATTCGGGTATCATGACTGAAAATCTTTCCGATACCATAGTGTTCTCATGGTAATACCTATTTGTCCATTTGATAAAATAACACCTTGTTGGGGGTCATGGCTGTCCGGCGAAGTGAACGGACACATGTCCCTGAACTCCTGCAACCACCATCAGCAATCTACCGCACCCCAGCCAAAGGCTCACCTCATTCTGCACCATACCACTGCTGTTGCATATTGCGGAGGTGAGTCCCTCAGGTCCCCGTAGGCTCCCTGGCTCCCTGCATACTGAACAGTATCCTCCGCTACCCTTCCCTGACCTCACTGATGTCTGCCTCCCTGCGCTATTGCTAACATCACTACTGACCCACAGTTAATATCCAGGTCCCTTCACCTCCACAATGAATATCCAGACACATACCAGACCTATATCACCACTCAGCACCAGCGTATCACCACTACCACAGTTCTACAAGTATTTCCCTAGCCCATCCTATGCCACTAGGGGCTCATCATCCTGTATCAGTGGTTGTTATAAGTACATTCATGAGACTTTCTACTATAGACCTTGGTAGGATTGCCAGCCATCTGACCCTCTGTTGCTTCTCTGGGCAGAACACCTCTCTGAGCCTTTGTTGGGGAGGAGAGTGCTGAACCCCCTACTCATCCATCAGGGGGGCTGCTCATCCTCCCCCTGACATACCCTGGGCTAGCTGCATACCCCTATTACTCTATTGATCCCAAACAGTGACCTTCATCTGGATCCTTTGGTTAATTCCACTAGACAATCGTATTCATACTTAATAATTAAAGAGGACCTTTCACCATTTTTCCCATAGGCAGTTTTATATACTGCCGGAAAGCTGACAGTGCACTGAGTTCAGCACACTGTCGGCTTTCCCGATGTGGGCCCGGTGTGAAGAGCTTACGGTCCCGGTACCGTAGCTCTTCTATGGTCAGAAGGGCGTTTCTGACAGTTAGCCAGAGACGTCCTTCTGCACAGCACAACCAATCGCGCTGTGCTGTGAGAGCCGGGAGGAACGCCCCCTCCCTCCCTGATAATGCTCGTCTATGGACGAGTACTGTGAGCAGAGGGAGGGGGGCGTTCCTCCCGGCTCCACAGCACAGCGCGATTGGTTGTGCTGTGCAGAAGGACGTCTCTGGCTAACTGTCAGAAACGCCCTTCTGACCATAGAAGAGCTACGGTACCGGGACCGTAAGCTCTTCACACCGGGCCCACATCGGGAAAGCCGACAGTGTGCTGAACTCAGCGCACTGTCAGCTTTCCGGCAGTATATAGAACTGCCTGTGGGCAAAATGGTGAAAGGTCCTCTTTAAGAAAACCATGGCAGGGACAGATTAAGAGTACCATGATTTTCGGGCTGTCCATGCAGTATAATGTCCAATAGCGGCCCCTCCACAAAGTATAATGTGCTGTAATGGAACATACAAAGGGTTGAGCAAACACATTCTCAATATTCTTAGTTCAACTGAACACAAAATTTTTAGGGTTCATCACCCACGAACTACTATTATATTCTGGGATTTCTTCAGTTCTTAGAGTTAATTAGTGGAGGCTGAAGGGAGGTGAGCAAACATAACAAAGAGTGTTACTCACCTCTCCTGGGCTCTGGCACGTCTTCTTCAGGCCTCTTCTGGCCTCTGAATGACTTCACGGACCACCTAGCCCCTGGAGGAGTTTGTTATGTTTCCTCACGTCCCCGGGCCTCTGACCCCAGAGTTTAACAATGAATAATGAATGACAGTTCAGTCCAAACAAAACTGCCCGGAGCTGGAGGTTGCCATGGTTGGAGTAGAAATAGTAGTGCTGTTGCAACGTTTATGGTTACATTTATCATACACTGCAATACTTTATTTATCTTGTAACGTGCCAATATATTCACTAACTTATTGCCATATCCTATTAATATTATAAATGTGAAAGTTTGTGAGTTTGTGGGTTTGTGTGTTTGGATGTTTGCATGTTTGTTCCTCAATCACGGAAAAACCGCTCAACCAATTCGGCTGAAATTTTCCACAAACATAGTTAATACACCCGATTAAACAATAGGCTACTTTTCCTCACAATAGCGCACATACGTTTGTGCCAGGACCCCCACAAAACCCAAACTCACACCACCATCTCTGCAATCTCACACACTTTGGACCATAGCAAGCCACAAAATTCATATTGCCCTCTGCAGCCTCGCCCCTGACCCCACACAATCACATATACATATACTTTACCACTTTGCCCCTCACCTTAACGATACTCCAGGAGGCGCTCTTTAATGCTCCGGAGCAGCCATGTTTGCCGACCCTCACCGCTCTGACAATCTGCGACACCCCCCACCCATGTCAATACCCCTAGGCGGTCTAATAAATGCAAAAAAAAAATTAAAAAAAAGGAAAAAAAACTATAAAAAAATAAATAAAAAGGATTAAAAATTCAAATCACCCCCCTTTCCCTAGAACACATATAAAAGTAGTTAAAAACTGTGAACCACATACATATTAGGTATCCCCACGTCCAAAATCGCCCGCTCTACAAAGCTATACAAATATTTTTCCTGTTCGGTAAACGCTGTAGCAGGAAAAATGGTCAAAAGTGCCAAACCACTGTTTTTTCACTGTTTTGATTCTGATAAAAATTTGAATAAAAAGTGATCAAAGCAATAACATTTCCCGAAAATGGTAGAACTACAAAGTACACCCGGTCCCGCAAAAAAAGACTCCCTATACATCCCCGTACACGCATGTATAAAAAAGTTACGGCTGTCGGAATATGGCGACTTTTCAAAAAAAAAATTTTTAAACACACTTTTGGATTTTTTTTAAGGGGTCAAAATGTAAATAAAACCATATAAATTTGGTATCCCCAGAATCGTAAGGAAACACAGAATACAGGGGACATATCATTTTGGTTGCACAGTGAACGCCGTAAAACCAAAGCCCGTAAGAAAGTCGCAGAAATGCATTTTTTCTTCAAATCCACCCCATTCTGAATTTTTTCCCTGCTTCCCAGTACATTATATAGAATAAATAATGGTGGCATCATGAAGAAAAATTTGTCCCAGGAAAAATTAAGACCTCATATGGCTCTGGGAGCGGAGAAATAAAAAAAGTTATGGGGTTTAGAAGGAGGGGAGTCAAAAACGAAAATCAAAACATGCCATCGGCGGGAAAGTGTTAACTTCAAATACTTCTGTCCCAAAGTCACTATGTAAAGTTTCTCACAACACCGTATATATAGCAGCTCAAATACAAAGTAACTGCAACACAAAAGTCTCACGTATTCTCTGAATTACAGCAACAACAAGATACAAAGTTACATTTCATATCCCATACCTTATACACACTACGAAAACCTCACCCATGCCTGTATATACCCACTGCTACAATCACCGCAGACGAAGTCGCGGGTACCAGCTAGTATTTTATATAGATGACATGTTAAAATCCTCTACTGAGACTTTAATGCAAAGGTAAGCAGGAAAAGCTGAGCGGTGAGGGGTCATGTGTCGGACCCCCACTGACAGATACAGATGACCAATCCTATGAGTAGGTCATTGGGGCTGGAGAACCCCTTTAAATCCTTTTCCAATGTTTTCCCGATATTGTGTAATGGTGATATTTGCTGTTATCCTAACATGTATTCTGACTTTGATTCTACTTGCAGCAGATGACTGTGCCGTATTCTCAGAGGGACATCCCTTATTTCCAGATTATGAAGCAGAACTTAAAAACTTTACTCGCTATACTTTTCCTAGTAACTCCATTACCTCCGTTATACCATCAGTCTTTCACAGCAGAGAGCTAACATCTGATCCAACTACCTTCAAGGAGCCTTCATCTGGCCAACCACAGCTTGTAAGAGAGGGTAAAATATTTACATGTCCAGATTTTAAGAGACCATTTAAATCCAGTCCTGCTCTGTCCATGTACGTGAGAATGCACAGGAATCAGAGACTCTTTGTATGTTCAGAATGTCATAAATGTTTTACCAGGAAGTGGAGCCTTGTCGAGCACCAGAGAATTCACACAGGAGAGAAGCCATTCTCATGTCTGGAATGTGGGAAATGTTTCTCTAGGAAATCAATTCTTGTCGAGCATCAGAGAAGCCACACAGGAGAGAAGCCATATTCATGTCCAGAATGTAGACAGTGTTTTAAGGCCAAACAACATCTTGAGAGACATCAAATAATTCACACAGGAGAGAGGCCGTTTTCATGTTCGGAATGTGGCAGACGTTTTAATAGGAAATGGCTTCTTGAGAGACATCTGAGAACTCACGTTGAATAGAAGCCATTTTCAGGTTCACAATGGGGAAACATCTTCTTTTATTCAAAAATGAGATTTTGCTGAGTATTGAAAATATCACACTGAGCAGAAATCATGATTATATATACTCGAGTATAAGCCGAATTTTTCAGCCCAGTTTTTGTGCTGAAAAAGCCCCCCTCGGCTTATACTCGTGTCAGCAAAAAAAAAAAAAAAAAATGCATTTTTATTTTTTTTAGGAGGGGGGGGGGGGTGTCTATGACCAGCCACAATATCAATGTATAGAATCTCCCATAAAATAGTGCAAAAAAAAAAAAAGATTTAAAAAATATTAAAAAAGTAAAAGTTGTAAATCCCTCCTTTCCCTAGAATACATACAAAAGTAGAAAATGACTGTGAAACACAAACACATTAGGTATCCCTGTGTCTGAAAGTGCCAGGTCTACTGAATATAGGGGATCTGCAGTGCTCCTGTTCTGTCGGGAAGGGGCTAATACGAGCACTGCAGATCCCCTATATTCAGCCAGACTGAATTCCAAGTGGGGGAAGAAAAAATCCCAGTCGTCAAGCTCAGGGAAGGGGCAGACAGACAACCAAAACACCCCCTCCCCTTTCCCAGCACCCAACATCTACTGCACTCAAAAAACCTTAAAATTTTAATTTTTGAAATTTTCCAGTAGCTGCTGCATTTCCCCCGTACCGTATATACTCGAGTCAATACGTTTTCCCAGTTTTTTTTGGTAAAATTAGGGGCCTTGGCTTATATTCAGGTCGGCTTATACACGAGTATATACGGTACGTTGTAGGAACTGTCTATGCCAACAGTTATCTTGTATTCAAGTTGCCTATCCTCAGTCCTAAATCCTACTTGTAGAGCAGTAGTTGAAATGAAAGGATGTAGACCTGAAGGTATCCCGCTACCACCTTCAATACCCGGTTGTTGGTGAGGGGGACTGGGAGTAGGGTTGAGCCGATCTTGAGATTTCAAGATCGATTTTAAAATTCGATTTCCGATCATTTTCCAGCCGACTCCGATCTTGATCGTGAAATTTGCTCAATCGCTGATCGGAATCCGATCTTTTCCGATCCTGATCCTCAACCCTATTCAATGCTTCTCTATGGGAAAAGTCACTTTTAGGGTTGAGCCGATCTTGAGATAACCTCCGATCTCGATTGGGTCGGAATTCCGATTGCGATCGTGAAATTTACTCTCTCGCTGATTGGAATCCGATCTTTTCCGATCCCTCAACCCTAACCGGGAGCAGTTTGGGTCTCTTCTGCTGCTCAGACCTTTCTCCAACTGGAGCAATTGCTGATTTACCAGCATTAATATAATGACAACGTTTTTATCAGTAGGCAAATAAACGCTTTGTAGCAATGAGGACATACTGCTGGGATTCTTGCTTGGTACAAGAATATGGACTGTGGGCCAGTTGAGATTATGTATACTGGTCCTATAAATTAGAGGAGGTCAGTGGTGGCAGGCTTATTTTTTTTTTTCAGACCAATGGCAATACTCTCATTTCTCCAAGGTGTTTAATTTGTATATTGAAAAAAATGCCAATAAAGGTGCAGATTCACAAGTGGAAAACACTGCTTCTCACCAGCATGTCAACCCAGCCCTGCAGATAGCTAGGTTAGGGTCATTTGCATCAGACACCCTTTAACCAGTGTTTAGGCCCATGACGGGGGATAATATTGCTGGTAAGGCGCTGTAGAAAAAGCTTCAGATGAGCTTGGTATTTATCATTTATGGAAGTCTCTTGAGTTGCAGTATACACCTCCAAAATTTATTACATAACCATTTCCTGAAGATAGGGAAAACTGTTACCCAAATGTCAGTTTACCTGAAATTATTTGCTTTTAGATCACTTGGATAGCAGAAGAAGAGCAAGGAAACCATAAGTGGTGGTGCCCAATTGTGCTTCATGGGTTGTGGTGAATAAAGGCGATTCTTCTTTAAAGCGAAGGTCCCACGCTGTGGAAACGCAGCTTTTTTGTTGTGGTTTTTTAAGCCAAAAATGGCTACAGAGGGAATGGAGAATATCTAGGAAGTTCTTATAATTCTCCCTTCTGCTCAATCCACTCCTGGCTTTGGCTCAAAAAAACAACGCAACAAAATCTGCAACAAAAGAAGCTGGGGCTTCAGCCTAAGGGAGGTTTTTCCACTTAAAGGGGGCATTCACACTACATATACTGAAGCTTATTCTGAACGTAAAACACGTTCAGAATAAGCAGCGTATAAAGCAGCTCCATTCATTTCTATGGGAGCCGGCATACGAGCGCTCCCCATAGAAATGAATGGGCTGCTTCTTTCACTACGAGCATTCCCATTGAAGTGAATGGGAAGTGCCTGCGTATACGGCAAGCTCTGCTCATTCACTTCAATGGGAATGCTCGTAGTGAAAGAAGCAGCCCATTCATTTCTATGGGGAGCGCTCGTATGCCGGCTCCCATAGAAATGAATGGAGCTGCTTTATACGCTGCTTATTCTGAACGTGTTTTACGTTCAGAATAAGCTTCAGTATACGTAGTGTGAATGCCCCCTAAGATGTTAACGGTTTATCCAGTGTTAGATATTAGAAGTGAGCGAATAGTATTCGATCGAATACCTCGCTCCCATAGGAATGCGTGTAAGCGGCCGAACACCAAGGGGTTAAGCGCAGTGAATATTTGATGCGCTTAACCCCTCGGTGTGTGGCCGCACCACACAGGTGCATGGTTTTCTTTATTCACAAAAAACATCTGAACACATTTGCTCACCTCCTTCCACTTCTCCACTTCTGTGGTTATGCCATAGTAAATATCCTTTTAGCCCTAAAGGTCGGGCATTTACATAATTACTATGGGTCAAAATGGACTTGTTCAATTACTACTTATTCGTAAGACTATTTCTAAATATCTTTTTCTATTTTAAGTTCGTATTCTTCAGTTGTATGTCTGATTGATATTTGTTATATTGATGGCGTGTGTGAAATAAAATAGTTTCTATGGTATCTTATTTTACAGCTCTTTTTCTAACCTAGTCATTGCAGTACTGTACGCAGGGGTGACTGTCTGATCTATCATCAGGTATGGCTGTGCCCATATTGGAATCTTTGGAACGATACAGTATACTACATAATGTACATCTCTACAATCGCTAACAATGTAATGCACATGACTTTCTTGCTGTGTGGGCAGTGGCGTAACTACCAGGGTAGCAGGGGTAGCGGCTGCCACAGGGCCCGGGACATTAGGGGCCCGGCGAGAGCTGCTACCCCTGCAGGTTTTTTTCCCTTAATAGACAGTTACCGGTTGGAGTTACTCCAGCCGGTAACGGGCCCCAGGGCCGGCGTTAGGAAAGGGGGGGGGGGGCAAACTGGGGCCCCATTCTTTTCCTACCATAAGGACAAGATCGGCAGCAGAGAAATCTTCTTCAGATGCAGGGGCTGCCAATCGCTGCTTGTAAAATTTCCCTGCACTGAGCAGCTTCCTGTGCCGCCCCTCCCCCCTTCAGCATAGGAGTGTGAGAGGAGAAGTCGATGTTGCTCTCTTCACTGCCAGCCAGAGCTGCACAGAAGTTTCCTCCATGTTCTGGGCACCCAGCCATTCTGCCAAATGTAACTATATTTTTGGGTAAAATATGTATAGATGTGTATATGTGTTTGTGTTTTATATACTGTGTGAGTCCTGTATGTGTGTAGATAGGTGTGTGTTTATGTTGTATATGAATGTATGTGTGTGAATATATGTGTAGGTATATAGCATATCAATATCTATCTATCTATCTGTCTGTATTTGCTTCTATACATGTCTACCATTATACATACTATAACATACCTCCCAACTTTTGAAGAACTGAAAGAGGGACAAAATGTGCGGCGCGCGTAGCGCTCCGCGGCAAATTTAGCCCCGCCCACTTTTGGTTTTACTCCACCCACTCGTTAATTTTTCATGTGCCCGCACACAGTATAATCCTCCTACAGTCACCCGTAAATTATATGTCCCCCCTCTATCTCTCCCCCAGTTTCATATACACCCTTCATCTGCCCCCAGTTTCATGTCCTCTCCATCTCTGCCCCCAGATTCATGTCCCCACATCTCTGCCCCCAGATTCATGTCCCACATCTCTGCCCCCAGATTCATGTCCCCCATCTCTGCCCCCAGATTCATGTCCCTCCATCTCTGCCCCCAGTTTCATGTCCACTCCATCTCTGCCCCCAGATTCATGTCCCCCATCTCTGCCCCCAGATTCATGTCCCCCATCTCTGCCCCCAGATTCATGTCCCAACATCTCTGCCCCCAGATTCATGTCCCCCATCTCTGCCCCCAGATTCATGTCCCCCATCTCTGCCCCCAGATTCATGTCCACTCCATCTCTGCCCCCAGATTCATGTCCCTCCATCTCTGCCCCCAGATTCATGTCCCTCCATCTCTGCCCCCAGTTTCATGTCCACTCCATCTCTGCCCCCAGATTCATGTCCCTCCATCTCTGCCCCCAGATTCATGTCCCTCCATCTCTGCCCCCAGTTTCATGTCCCTCCATCTCTGCCCCCAGATTCATGTCCCCACATCTCTGCCCCCAGTTTCATGTCCACTCCATCTCTGCCCCCAGATTCATGTCCCCACATCTCTGCCCCCAGATTCATGTCCCACCTCTGCCCCCAGATTCCTGTTCCTCCATCTCTGCCCCCAGATTCCTGTCCCCCAATCTCTGCCCCCAGATTCATGTCCCTCCATCTCTGCCCCCAGATTCATGTCCCCACATCTCTGCCCCCAGTTTCATGTCCACTCCATCTCTGCCCCCAGATTCATGTCCCTCCATCTCTGCCCCCAGTTTCATGTCCACTCCATCTCTGCCCCCAGATTCATGTCCCTCCATCTCTGCCCCCAGATTCATGTCCCACATCTCTGCCCCCAGATTCCTGTCCCTCCATCTCTGCCCCCAGATTCATGTCCCCAATCTCTGCCCCCAGATTCATGTCCCCACATCTCTGCCCCCAGATTCATGTCCCCACATCTCTGCCCCCAGTTTCATGTCCACTCCATCTCTGCCCCCAGATTCATGTCCCTCCATATCTGCCCCCAGATTCATGTCCCCACATCTCTGCCCCCAGATTCATGTCCCTCCATCTCTGCCCCCAGATTCATGTCCCCCATCTCTGCCCCCAGTGTCATGCCGTCCTCTCCATCTCTGCCCCCAGTGTCATGCCGTCCTCTCCTTCATCTGCCCCCAGATTCACGTTCCACCTCCACATTAAACTTACCTTCTCCTCCGCTCCCTCGCCGCTCTCTGCCCGCCTCTCTCGCTGACACATGCGGCTGAAGGAAGGAGCTGACACAGGTCAGCTCCTCGCTTCGCCGCTGCCCGCCTCTCTCCCTGACACATGCGGCTGAAGCTGCTCGCGTGCTCGCTTCGCCGCTGTGTCTCTCTCTCACTGACACATGCGGCTGAAGCGAGGAGCTGACCTGTGTCAGCTCCTCGCTTCGCCGCTGCCGCCGGCTCCTGGCTTGTACATCGCGTCTACAAGTCCAGGAGCCGGCGGCAGCAGCGAAGCGAGGAGCTGACACAGGTCAGCTCCTCGCTTCAGCCGCATGTGTCAGCGAGAGAGAGACGCAGCGGCGAAGCGAGCACGCGAGCAGCTTCAGCCGCATGTGTCAGGGAGAGAGGCGGGCAGCGGCGAAGCGAGGAGCTGACCTGTGTCAGCTCCTTGCTTCAGCCGCATATGTGGGACATACCTCCCTCCAACCGGGACCGCGGAACATGTCACCCAAATCGGGACTGTCCCGCGGAAATCGGGACGGTTGGGAGGTATGCTATAATTGTATTTTATAATGTGATGCTTAGGCCCAGTTCACATCTGCATTCACGTTTCCATTCGGGGTGTCTGCTTGGGACCCCCTAAACAGAAACCTATACGCATTAAAAAGCGGTAACCTTCAGGAGACCCATGGGCCACACAAAAACACTATTATACTCTGGGGTCTTTTCAGACCCCTGGTCATAATGATCGGAGACCCGGGAGAGGTAAGTGAACATAACAAACAGTGTTACTTACCTCTCCACGCTCCGTACAGGCATTGAGCCTAGTTGTCTGACGTCACTTGACCGGGACCTGTGTCCCGGGTCATGTCACGTCCGTACGCCATTAAAGATGGCCAACACCACCGAGGACTGCAGCGAAGCTGGAGATAGGTAAGTAACAGTGTTTTTTATGTTTGTATCCACCTCTGGGTCTCCGATAATTATATTCTGGGATCTGAAAAGACCCCAGAGTATAATAATTGTTCATGGGTGTTCATTATGGGACATAATACTGTGTGCAGGGGCAGTGGCGTAAATAGGAATGACGGGGCCCCGTGGCGAACTTTTGATATCCCCCCCCCCCACCGACTGATACCGACGCCGAAGACCTCGAATGACCCCTCCTACGCATTTCTGCGTATTCTGTTATGCCCCATAGTGGCCCCTTAACGCAGTATTATCCCCCATAGTGGCCCCTGCACACAGTATTGTCCCCAATAGTGGCCCCTCCATACAGTATTATGTCCCATAGCGGCCCCTGCACACAATATTATCCCCCATAGTGGCCCCTGCACACAGTATTATGTCGCTTAGTGGCTCCTGCACACAGTATTATGCCCCATAGTGGCCCCTGCAAAAAGTATTATCCCCCATAGTGGCCCCTACACACAGTATTATCCCCAATAGTGGCCCCTCCACACAGTATTATGTCCCATAGTGGCCCCTGCATCAGTATTATCCCCTATAGTGGCCCCTGCACACAGTATTATGCCCCATAGTGGCCCCTACACACAGTATTATCCCCAATAGTGGCCTCTCCACACAGTATTATGTCCCATAGTGGCCCCTGCATCAGTATTATCCCCTATAGTGGCCCCTGCACACAGTATTATGCCCCATAGTGGCCCCTACACACAGTATTATCCCCAATAGTGGCCCCTCCACACAGTATTATCCCCCATAGTGGCCCCTGCACACAGTACTATGTCCCACTGTGGACACCAATAAACAATTATTATACTCTGGGGTCTTTTCAGACCCCAGAGTATAATAATCGGAGACCCGGGGGAATAAAAACATAAAAAACTACTGTTACTTACCTGTCCCCCACTATGTCCCACAGCGCACTGTCTGATTTCACGATCTGTGCTCCGGGTAAAGCGCTAACGGTCCCGGTACCGTAGTGCTTTACAGTCAGAAGGGTGTTTCTGACACTTAGCCAGGGACGCCCTTCTGCCCAGCAGCGCTGTACTGTGGGGGCGTTCCTCCCCGCTCCACAGTACAGCGTGATAGGCACTGCTGGGCAGAAGGGCGTCCCTGGCTAAGTGTCAGAAACGCCCTTCTGACTGTAAAGCGCTACGGTACCGGGACCAATAGCACTTTACCCGGGGCGCAGAGCGCAAAGTACGATGCGCCCTATCAAGCTTGATTTTATGAGTTGGAGGTTCCTCCAGGATAGCATTAAATATCCCCTCCAGAGTAGCATGTAGATCCTCAGCCTGGGTGGCCTCAGGTAGGCCTTTAATTCAGATATTATTGCGTCTCCTCCTGTATCCAGATCTTCCAGGTGCATGTCCTGGATTACTTGGCACTGAGAGGAAGCAAAATCCTGCAACTGAGAAACCGAAGAGCGGGTCTGATCATGGTCAGTCTCAAGGGTCTCAAACCTATTAGCAATCCCTTGAAGATCGTGCCGTAACGTAGAAACTTCAGCACGTATTTCTGCCTGAAACAAGAGCATGGAAGTCCTCCCTGGAGGGTAAATGAGCAAGCAATTGATGCCATGGGACTGAGGCCAAGGGTTCAGGAGGGACATTCTCACTATGTAAGCCAGGCAGAGGCGTAGAGGGAGACAGGCAGGGAGAATGTATAGCATATGGAGACAAGGATGGAGTAGCTCCTATATCAGCATCAGTAACATCTGGAAAGGCCACTTGATGGGACACTGGAGGCCCAGGAGGGGGACACTGTACTCCCTGAGGAGGGATATCCATTTTTCCCCATGCAGAGGCAGAGGCTCCCAGAGGATGGGAGGGAGAGCCTCTAGTGCTGCAAAGTGACATGAAGGTGGTTGTGTATATGAAATATTAAGTTGTGTTTTTATATACAATATGCTGTGCAATCTCAAAAAGTTAGATTTTGGTGTCACAGTCACAGTTTGCTAGACTAGACTAGATTTTTAGCATATTAGTGAATAACAACAAAATCTTGCTTGTCTTCTGTGTCAATGTTTTTCAGAGTACGAGCTCTTGTAGTTGATGTTTGCAGTATATATAAATTGTGTACACTTTGACTGCGCATGCCGGCCATAGCTCCGAGGCCGCAATTGCGCGCATGCGCAGTCAGCTCTACTAGTGTCTCACTGGCAGAGCCAACTGCCCAGGCGTTGAAGGTGACGAGGAAAGAAGGGGAGGATCCAGCAGAAGATAGAGGCGTCGCAGGATCCTGTTCTCGAGCAACAGTGGGGACGCCCTCATCGCATTTTCAGCGCTTGGGCCCGCCCCCATCGCTGCGAGAGAACTAATTTACATACCGGTAAAAACAGGTATTTCTAAGGAACGTCACGGCGGAGATCACGTCTAAAGGTAAGAGACGAATAGCCTTTCTAAAGGCTATTCCGATGTCTTAGCCACAGAAAAAAAGTTTTTAATGGTAGAATCCCGTTAAGCGAGTGTGTGAGCTTGCGAGTGTGGTTTGGTCTAAGTGTGACTTAGATTAAGTGACTTTAGATTCAGGGACTTTACAAGGAAAACCCTTTCACTCTTTATTTGCATTTGTTGGTTTTGCTGTAATATTCTTCATCAGGTAAGATGAGCTCCATACTTACCAATGCTGTCCAGTGTGCATCTTGCAACATGTATGCTCTGCTTGAGCAGCCGCTTGAGGGGGCATACTGTTGTGAAAGATGCAAGCACATTGCACAAATTTTAAGCCCAGATCATGGATCTAAATGGGCAAATTGTAACACTGCGATCCATTGATAACTTGGAAAGGAGTTTGTTGCTCACAGAGCAGCTGCTCGTTGGGGAAAGTGCAGAGGGGGATGGTAGCATAGAGGTGCAGGAACTTGAGGCAGCTAGCTGGGTGACAGGAAGCAGCGGGGTAGAGGGTAGAGTGCCAGGGTGCTTAGTCCTGAACTGGCACACCCCAACAAGTTTGCTAAATTGGCAAATGAGGGGGACGTTAGCACAGGGATAACACCGCTGCAGCCTGACACTTCCTCGGAAAGCCAGGGGAATGTCTGCTCCAGTAAGAAGGGGGATAGGAGCGCAGAGAAGACTAGACAGGTGCTGGTAGTGGGAGATTCAATTATTAGGGGAACAGATAGGGCAATCTGTCACAATGACCGGGATCGTCGTACAGTGTGTTGCCTTCCTGGCGCTCGAGTTCGACAAATCGCGGATCGGGTTGACAGATTACTGGGTGGGGCTGGTGTGGATCCAGCGGTCATGGTGCACGTTGGCCCAAATGACAAAGTTAGCGGTAGGTGGAAGGTCCTTAAAAATGATTTCAGGGATTTAGGGAGAAAGTTGAAGGCAAGGACCTCCAGGGTAGTATTCTCAGAAATACTGCCTGTTCCACGAGCCACACAGGAAAGGCAGCAGGAGATTAGTGAGGTAAACAAGTGGCTCAAGAGTTGGTGTAGGAAGGAGGGGTTTGGGTTCCTGGAGAACTGGGCCGACTTTGCTGTGGGCTACAGGTTCTATGCTAGGGATGGGCTGCATCTCAATGGGGAGGGTGCAGCTGTGCTGGGGGAGAAGATGGCTAGACGGTTGGAGGAGTGTTTAAACTAAGTACTGGGGGGAGGGTCCAGAGGACGCAGCTCCGAATTGAACACATACGCGGCTAAAGCAAGGAGCTGTCACAGGTCAGCTCCTTGCTTCGCCGCTGCATTCCCGCCTACTGGCTGTGTAGACGCGATGTGATGAAGTCACATCGCGTCTACAACTGTGTCAGTGAGAGAGAGGTGCGCAGAGAGCGGCGAGGGAGCGAAGGAGAAGGTAAGTGTAATGTGTACACTAAGGTGGAACGTGAAACTGGGGGCAGATGAAGGAGAGGACGGCATGACACCGGGGGCAGAGATGGAGGGACATGAATCTGAGGGCAGAGATGTGGAGACATGAATCTGGGGGCAGAGATGTGGAGACATGAATCTGGGGGCAGAGATGTGGAGACATGAATCTGGGGGCAGAGATGTGGAGACATGAATCTGGGGGCAGAGATGTGGAGACATGAATCTGAGGGCAGAGATGGGGGACATGAATCTGAGGGCAGAGATGTGGAGACATGACTCTGGGGGCAGAGATGGAGGGGACATGAATCTGGCGGCAGAGATGGAGGGGACATGAATCTGGGGGCAGAGATGGAGGGGACATGAATCTGGGGGCAGAGATGGGGGGACGTGAATCTGGGGGCAGAGATGGAGGGGACGTGAATCTGGGGGCAGAGATGGAGGGGACGTGAATCTGGGGGCAGAGATCGAGGGGACGTGAATCTGGGGGCAGAGATGGAGGGGACATGAATCTGGGGGCAGAGATGGGGGGGACAAGAAACTGGAGGCAGAGATGGGGGGACAGGAAACTGAGGGCAGCGATGGGGACATGAAACTGGGGGCAGAGATGGAGGGGACATGAAAATGGGGGCAGAGATGGAGGGGGGACATGAAACTGGGGGCAGATGAAGGGTGTATATGAAACTGAGCGAGAGATAGAGGGGGGACATATAATTTACGGGTGACTGTAGGAGGATTATACTGTGTGCGGGCACATGAAGAATTAATGAGTGGGCGGAGTCAACACAAAAGTCGTCGGGGCTAAATTTGCCGCGGCGCACTATGCGCACCGTACATTTTGTCCCTCTTTCTTCAAAAGGTGGGAGGTATGCAACTAGTGCAGGGACCAATAATAGGCGAGGCACTTTTAGACCTAATTTTAACAAATGAACCTGACACATTGTCAAAAGTGGAGGTTGGGGACATCTGGGTAATAGTGATGTCACGGAGCAAAGGTATACGTCCTTCCTCCGGAGGATATCTTGAATCAACACGGACGCAAGAGGTCGGGAGACAACAGCAATTTATTGTAATCCACAAAGTTAGTAGCCGGCGGCGGTCACATCAACCGTAACAACAATAAGTCCACAGAAGTCACAATCCAATGATAGCTTTGGCTCCTTGGTCCTGTAACTAAATCCTGGCTCTCTACAGAGCTGTGCACAGGCCGGCTAACACATACTAACTGCTAGCTACAACTATATACTAAGACTGTTACACCTATATCTGTGGGTGGGAAGGGCTGAGTCACAGATCCTTCCCCCCTCACCTATACCAAGGAGAGCAGACTCCCTGTCTCCTGTGGACAATGCACCATCCAACATCTTCTTGGAGACACCGATCAGATTATCTCCACCCATTGTCCTCACTGGTCCTCACTAGTTAGAGGTATTTGCATACAATGTGCTAACACACTAGACCCTAATCAGCCAACTACACATTGATGTATATAACAGGTTAGAGAATACATTCCACATGAAATATATATTACACATTGCCTATAGTATAGACTCTAACCATCCCGTGACAACCCCTCCCCCTCTCAAAACATGTGCATGACACAATTGGCCTACACAGGTAAATTGGGGAATGCACATCAGTCTCTATAGCTCATATGTCCTCCTGCCGGGATAACCCATCTGCGTTCTGGTGTTGGTTCCCTCGGCGGTACTGAATGGTAAAGTTGTAGGGTTGAAGGGCTGGCATCTGGCAGAAAATCCGGTGGATCCATGTTGGCGTCTCTCTGAGCTTGGCTTCGGGTCACTGCTCCCACAAAGTGGCACTGTAGATTTCCAACATCATTGCCTAACAGAACATCGGCCGGCAGCCCGCTCATCACACCAATTGTGCATCGTTTTGGTCCATAACCATAGTCGAGTTCCACGGTAGCTTTAGGAATACGTTTCCGAGTACCTCCTGCCAACTCGATAGAAAGGCCAGGGCCCTCCTCTAGGGCCTCGGGTCGAACAACTCGGGGGTCCGCTACCGTTAGGAAAGCTCCCGAGTCCCGGAATCCAACAACTGTTCGGCCATCCAGTAGGACCTCCTGCAAGTGCTTCCGCTGAAGGTTTGCGGGATGTGTGGCGGAAGGCTGAATCCCATAGACCCCTGGAGGTGGAACAGATGGGTCATTCATGGAGTCATCTGGAAATGGGGCCAAACTTTCTGTCCTAGGGGTGGTTCCCAGGTAGTGAATAGGCCGGGATGCCACGGTGGCCCGTGCCCCCATGTTAACAGGGCAACTAGCTTGCAAATGTCCAGGCCGCCCGCACCCAAAACATCTGCGCTCTAGCATTCTTCCAGTAGGTCGTTGTCTAGGGACAGGGTTGTTCATACCTGGAGGCCGATGGGCTGGGGCAGGGGTAGAGGGGGAATTGTAATCCTGAGGCCGGGCACGAAAGGTGGGTGGCTGGATGAAGGGTGTCTGGCGGACTGTGGTAGTTTTCTGCTCCTCTGCAAACAACCTCTTCCACTGCGGCTTGATGGTCAGGCCCTCATCTGCAAGGGAAGCAGCTTGCTCAACTGTGCTGGGTTCCGTTCCAGCACCCACTCACGGATCTCAGCGGGGCACTGGGAAAAGAACTGTTCCTTAAGTATGACTTGGAGGATCTTATCGACTGTGACAGCCTCCTCTCCTTCTAGCCAGCGCTTGCATGCTTGCTTCAACTTGTGGGCGAACATGTGGAAGGAGCTTCCCCCATTGTAAGACAAAGAGCGGAACTGAACTCGGTAGGTCTCTGGAGTGACTGCATAATACTTCTGCACCGCTCTTTTAATGGCCTCATAGTCCCGCTGATCACTAGGGTCCATGGCTCTGAGAGCTTCCGCAGCCCCATCTCGTAGGTGCCCCACCAGATACCGGACCCAATCCTTCTCTGGGACTTCCATCAGGTGGCACTGGTGTTCGAAGTCCTGAAAATATCCATCAACATCCCCAGCCGCTTCATCAAAGGTCTTGAAGTGTTTATGGGAGACATATGGTGGTTCTCTCACTGTTGGGCTGGGGGTCGACGTTTGATTATAATTCCGCGTAGTTATCTCAGCCATTCGCATTTCATGCGCCATTCTTTCCTTTTCATGCGCCATTCTCTGTTCCTCCTTCTCCGTTTCCTGAGCCCTCTGTAATGCTCTACTCCTTTGCTCTGCAGTTGCTCCTAGCCCCAGCACTGCCAATTCCTCCTCATACAAAACAACCCATCTGCTCTTTTGGGTCTGTACCTGCCACTCCCGTATCTCTACTGTCTCCTGGGGCAGCCCTCCTCATGGTCGCTTTGCAGGGTCATCTCCTCCAGTGCCTCGATCAGTTGATCTTTCGTTCTTCCCTGGTAACTCAGGTTTAGTTCCCGGGCCCTTACTTGTAGACTTGCCATAGTCCAGTTCCTGTATTCTGAGGTTGTGGCTCCATTAATCGCTGAGCTGCTGTAGTCCATCTCGCTGTCCGCTGTTGATCCCACCGCTGCCAACCAGTTGTCACGGAGCAAAGGTATACGTCCTTCCTCCGGAGGATATCTTGAATCAACACGGACGCAAGAGGTCGGGAGACAACAGCAATTTATTGTAATCCACAAAGTTAGTAGCCGGCGGCGGTCACATCAACCGTAACAACAATAAGTCCACAGAAGTCACAATCCAATGATAGCTTTGGCTCCTTGGTCCTGTAACTAAATCCTGGCTCTCTACAGAGCTGTGCACAGGCCGGCTAACACATACTAACTGCTAGCTACAACTATATACTAAGACTGTTACACCTATATCTGTGGGTGGGAAGGGCTGAGTCACAGATCCTTCCCCCCTCACCTATACCAAGGAGAGCAGACTCCCTGTCTCCTGTGGACAATGCACCATCCAACATCTTCTTGGAGACACCGATCAGATTATCTCCACCCATTGTCCTCACTGGTCCTCACTAGTTAGAGGTATTTGCATACAATGTGCTAACACACTAGACCCTAATCAGCCAACTACACATTGATGTATATAACAGGTTAGAGAATACATTCCACATGAAATATATATTACACATTGCCTATAGTATAGACTCTAACCATCCCGTGACAACCCCTCCCCCTCTCAAAACATGTGCATGACACAATTGGCCTACACAGGTAAATTGGGGAATGCACATCAGTCTCTATAGCTCATATGTCCTCCTGCCGGGATAACCCATCTGCGTTCTGGTGTTGGTTCCCTCGGCGGTACTGAATGGTAAAGTTGTAGGGTTGAAGGGCTGGCATCTGGCAGAAAATCCGGTGGATCCATGTTGGCGTCTCTCTGAGCTTGGCTTCGGGTCACTGCTCCCACAAAGTGGCACTGTAGATTTCCAACATCGTTGCCTAACAGAACATCGGCCGGCAGCCCGCTCATCACACCAATTGTGCATCGTTTTGGTCCATAACCATAGTCGAGTTCCACGGTAGCTTTAGGAATACGTTTCCGAGTACCTCCTGCCAACTCGATAGAAAGGCCAGGGCCCTCCTCTAGGGCCTCGGGTCGAACAACTCGGGGGTCCGCTACCGTTAGGAAAGCTCCCGAGTCCCGGAATCCAACAACTGTTCGGCCATCCAGTAGGACCTCCTGCAAGTGCTTCCGCTGAAGGTTTGCGGGATGTGTGGCGGAAGGCTGAATCCCATAGACCCCTGGAGGTGGAACAGATGGGTCATTCATGGAGTCATCTGGAAATGGGGCCAAACTTTCTGTCCTAGGGGTGGTTCCCAGGTAGTGAATAGGCCGGGATGCCACGGTGGCCCGTGCCCCCATGTTAACAGGGCAACTAGCTTGCAAATGTCCAGGCCGCCCGCACCCAAAACATCTGCGCTCTAGCATTCTTCCAGTAGGTCGTTGTCTAGGGACAGGGTTGTTCATACCTGGAGGCCGATGGGCTGGGGCAGGGGTAGAGGGGGAATTGTAATCCTGAGGCCGGGCACGAAAGGTGGGTGGCTGGATGAAGGGTGTCTGGCGGACTGTGGTAGTTTTCTGCTCCTCTGCAAACAACCTCTTCCACTGCGGCTTGATGGTCAGGCCCTCATCTGCAAGGGAAGCAGCTTGCTCAACTGTGGCTGGGTTCCGTTCCAGCACCCACTCACGGATCTCAGCGGGGCACTGGGAAAAGAACTGTTCCTTAAGTATGACTTGGAGGATCTTATCGACTGTGACAGCCTCCTCTCCTTCTAGCCAGCGCTTGCATGCTTGCTTCAACTTGTGGGTGAACATGTGGAAGGAGCTTCCCCCATTGTAAGACAAAGAGCGGAACTGAACTCGGTAGGTCTCTGGAGTGACTGCATAATACTTCTGCACCGCTCTTTTAATGGCCTCATAGTCCCGCTGATCACTAGGGTCCATGGCTCTGAGAGCTTCCGCAGCCCCATCTCGTAGGTGCCCCACCAGATACCGGACCCAATCCTTCTCTGGGACTTCCATCAGGTGGCACTGGTGTTCGAAGTCCTGAAAATATCCATCAACATCCCCAGCCGCTTCATCAAAGGTCTTGAAGTGTTTATGGGAGACATATGGTGGTTCTCTCACTGTTGGGCTGGGGGTCGACGTTTGATTATAATTCCGCGTAGTTATCTCAGCCATTCGCATTTCATGCGCCATTCTTTCCTTTTCATGCGCCATTCTCTGTTCCTCCTTCTCCGTTTCCTGAGCCCTCTGTAATGCTCTACTCCTTTGCTCTGCAGTTGCTCCTAGCCCCAGCACTGCCAATTCCTCCTCATACAAAACAACCCATCTGCTCTTTTGGGTCTGTACCTGCCACTCCCGTATCTCTACTGTCTCCTGGGGCAGCCCTCCTCATGGTCGCTTTGCAGGGTCATCTCCTCCAGTGCCTCGATCAGTTGATCTTTCGTTCTTCCCTGGTAACTCAGGTTTAGTTCCCGGGCCCTTACTTGTAGACTTGCCATAGTCCAGTTCCTGTATTCTGAGGTTGTGGCTCCATTAATCGCTGAGCTGCTGTAGTCCATCTCGCTGTCCGCTGTTGATCCCACCGCTGCCAACCAGTTGTCACGGAGCAAAGGTATACGTCCTTCCTCCGGAGGATATCTTGAATCAACACGGACGCAAGAGGTCGGGAGACAACAGCAATTTATTGTAATCCACAAAGTTAGTAGCCGGCGGCGGTCACATCAACCGTAACAACAATAAGTCCACAGAAGTCACAATCCAATGATAGCTTTGGCTCCTTGGTCCTGTAACTAAATCCTGGCTCTCTATAGAGCTGTGCACAGGCCGGCTAACTCATACTAACTCCAGCTACAACTATATACTAAAACTGTTACACCTATATCTGTGGGTGGGAAGGGCTGAGTCACAGATCCTTCCCCCCTCACCTATACCAAGGAGAGCAGACTCCCTGTCTCCTGTGGACAATGCACCATCCAACATCTTCTTGGAGACACCGATCAGATTATCTCCACCCATTGTCCTCACTGGTCCTCACTAGTTAGAGGTATTTGCATACAATGTGCTAACACACTAGACCCTAATCAGCCAACTACACATTGATGTATATAACAGGTTAGAGAATACATTCCACATGAAATATATATTACACATTGCCTATAGTATAGACTCTAACCATCCCGTGACAAGTGACCATAACATAATAAGTTTTCTTGTACACATTAAGAAGATGTTCATTAGAGGAGGTACAAAAACACTAAACTTCAGGAAGGCCAATGGTCACCAGCTGAGAGAGGAGCTTAGCAGCATAAACTGGGACAATGTCCTCAACGTGACGGGAACACAAACAAAATGGGACATCTTCAAAAATACTAAATAATAATACTAAATAAGAGCACTAGAAAACACATACCCTATGGGAATAAGCGGGCCAGAAATCATAGAAAACCACTATGGCTGACTAAAATGCTACAGAGCAAAGTAGCGACACAGCATTAAAAAACTATAAGGAGAAAAATAAATTGTACAAAAGACAAATAAAGGAGGCGAAGATTGAGGCTGAGTGAAAAATTGCCAAGTAAAGTAAAAATAATCCGAAATTATTCTTCAATTACATAAATAATAACAGAATAAAAACTGACAATGTGGGCACTCTCAAAAATAATCTGGGTGTAATGGTGGAGGAGGATGAGGGAAAAGCACAAGTATTAAATGCCTTCTTCTCTACAGTGTTTACACAAGAAAATCCATTGGCCAACAACATGATTAGGGGTAATGTTAACTCTCAACTAAATGTCACCTGCTTAACCCAGGAAGAAGTGCAGCGCCGCCTGCAAAACACTAAAATAGAGAAATCGCCTGGTCCAGATGGTATACACCCCCGAGTTCTGAGGGAATTAAGCATGGTCATAGATAGACCCTTGTATCTAATATTTAAGGATTCAGTAATGACTGGATCTGTTCCACAGGATTGGCAAAAAGGGGTGTAAAAGGGAACCTGGAAACTATAGGCCAGTAAGTTTAACTTCTGTGATGGGAAAGATATTTGAGGGCTTTCTAAGAGATGCTATCCTGGAGTATCTCAATGTAAATAATCTTATAACACCCAATCAGCATGGGTTTATGAGGAATCGGTCCTGTCAGACTAATCTGATCAGCTTCTATGAGGAGGTCAGTTCAAGACTGGACATGGGTAATGCAGTGGACGTGGTGTATCTGGACATGGGTGATGCAGTAGACGTGGTGTACCTGGATATGGGTGATGCAGTAGACGTGGTGTACCTGGATATGGGTGATGCAGTAGACGAGGTGTACCTGGATATGGGTGATGCAGTAGACGTGGTGTACCTGGATATGGGTGATGCAGTAGACGTGGTGTATCTGGACATGGGTGATGCAGTAGACGTGGTGTACCTGGATATGGGTGATGCAGTAGACGTGGTGTACCTGGACATGGGTAATGCAGTAGACGTGGTGTATCTGGACATGGGTGATGCAGTGGACGTGGTGTATCTGGACATGGGTGATGCAGTAGATGTGGTGTATCTGGACATAGGTAATACAGTAGACGGGGTGTATCTGGACATGGGTAATGCAGTAGACGTGGTGTACCTGGACATGGGTGGTGCAGTAGACGTGGTGTATCTGGACATGGGTAATGCAGTAAATGTGGTGTATCTGGACATGGGTAATGCAGTGGTCGTGGTGTACCTGGTAGAGATGAGTGAGTACTGTTCGGATCAGCCGATCCGAACAGCACACACGCATTGAAATGAATGGATGTAGCTGGCATGCGGTGGGTTAAGAGGCCGGCCGCCGTCAAAGCGGAAGTACCAGGTGCTTCCATTCATTTCAAAGCGTGCGTGCTGTTCGGATCGGCTGATCCGAACAGTACTCGCTCATCTCTAGTACCTGGACTTTTCAAAGGCTTTTGATACTGTCCCACATAAACGGTCGGTATGCAAAATGAGAATGTCAGGACTGGGGGAAAACATATGCATTTGGGTTAGCAACTGGCTCATTGATAGGAAACAGAGGGTACTTGTTAACCCTTTCCTGCGGATGGCATTTTTTGATTTTCAGTTTTCGTTTCTGACTCCCCTCTTTCTATACCCCGTAACTTTTTTTATTTCTCCACTCCCAGAGCCATATGAGGTCTTAATTTTTGCGGGACAAATTTTTCTTCATGATGCCACCATTATTTATTCTATATAATGTACTGGGAAGCAGGAAAAAAATTCAGAATGGGGTGGATTTGAAGAAAAAATGCATTTCTGCGACTTTCTTACGGGCTTTGGTTTTACGGCGTTCACTGTGCAGCCAAAATGACATGTCCGCTGTATTCTGTGTTTCGGTACGGTTCCAGGGATACCAAATTTATATGGTTTTATTTACATTTTGACCCCTTAAAAAAAAATCCAAACCTGTGTTAAAAAAATGTTTTTCTAACAGTCGACATATTCTGACAGCCGTAACTTTTTTATACGTCCGTGTAAGGGGATGCATAGGGTGTTTGTTTTTTTTGCGGGGCCGGGTGTACTTTTTAGTTCTACCATTTTCGGGAAATGTTATTGCTTTGATCACTTTTTATTCAAATTTTTATCAGAATCAAAACAGTGAAAAAACAGCAGAAAAATATTTTTATAGATTTGTAGAGCGGGCGATTTCGGACGCGGGGATACCTAACATGTATGTGTTTCACAGTATTTAACTACTTTTATATGTGTTCTAGGGAAAGGGGGGGTGATTTGAATTTTTAATACTTTTTATATTTTTTTTTTTTTACTTTTTGTTGCATTTATTAGACCCTCTAGGGGTGTTGAACCCCAGGGGGTCTGATCACTAATGCAATGCAATACAATGCTAATGCATTGCAAAAAATCATCCTTTCTTTTGCAGGCTGCATAGACCAGCCTGCTAAAGAAAGAGATTGCAGACAAGCCTGGGAGCCTTGTAAAGGCTCCCGGCTGCCATGCCAACGTGACGTCGGCCCTGGAGCATGCTCCAGAAGCCAGCGATCACCGGCAAAATGGCGGCGCCGCCGGGAAGATGGCGCCTCCGGCACCTTTGACTGTGGTGCCGGAGGGGTTAATGCCTCCGATCGGTCTGGGGACTGATCTGAGGCATTAGAGCCGGTTGTCTACTGCTTAAAGCAGTAGACACCCGGCGGCTATGGCGGCCGCCCCCAGCTCCCGGGCGGTCACCATAGTTACACACCCGACATGCGCCGTACTATTACAGCGGATGTCGGGAAGGGGTTAATGGTAAATATTCAGACTGGGCCACAGTCACCAGTGGGGTGCCACAAGGGTCAGTATTAGGTCCTTTCTTGTTTAATATCTTTATTAATGACCTGGTAGAGGGTTTACAAGGCAGGGTGTCCATATTTGCAGATGATACTAAACTTTGTAGGGTAATCAATAATGAGGAGGATAGTAGAATATTACAAGGGGATCTAAGGAAACTGGAAGCATGGGCAGAGACTTGGCAAATAAAGTTTAATGTTGACAAATGTAAAGTAATGCACTTTGGGCGACGTAATAAAATGTATGACTATGTACTAAATAGTAAATTACTGGGTAAGACTGTCAATGAAAAAGACTTAGGGATTTTGGTGGACAGCAAGCTTACCTTTAATGACCAGTGCCAGATAGCTGCTGCCAAGGCAAATAAAGTTATGGGATGCATCAAAAGAGGTCTAGATTCTCATGACAAGGACATAGTTATGCCTCTATACAAATCACTTGTACGGCCACACTTAGAATATTGTGCGCAATTTTGGGCCCCGATATACAAGAAAGACATAAGTGAACCTGAAAAAGTGCAAAGACGGGCAACCAAAATGATTAGGGGAATGGGTGGACTGGAGTACAACAATAGATTAACAAACTTGGGGTTATTCAGTTTAGAGAAAAGACGTCTACGGGGAGATCTAATAACAATGTACAAATACATGAAGGGACAATACAAAGAACTTTCTAAGGATATTTTTACTCCTAGGCCAGTGACAGTGACAAGAGGACATCCTCTACGTCTGGAGGAGAGAAGGTTTCACCAGAAACATAGAAGGGGATTCTTCACAGTAAGAACAGCGAGGCTCTGGAAGTCTCTGCCCCAGGAAGTGGTGATGGCGGATTCATTAAACAAGTTCAAAGAGGGCCTGGATGCCTTTCTTGAAGAGAAAAATATAACGGGTTATGGTCACTAGATTTTAAGGACACGTTGATCCAGGGTTTTATACTGACTGCCAGATTTGGAGTCGGGAAGGAATTTTTTCCCCTGAAATGGGGCAATTGGCACGAGCCTCATGGGGTTTTTTACCTTCCCCTGGATCAACACTGTAGGGGATTGTAGGTTTATAGGTTGGACTTGATGGACTAATGTCTTCATCCAACCTCATCTACTATGTAACTATGAGCTGCAGGGCGGATGACACTGAACCACTAATAACACCTTCAGGACATATAGTGGGTAAATCTCCCAGGAAAATAACTTCACATAATATAAAATGAGGCTACATAGCAATGCATGTCAGCAAGCAATAAATGTAATACACTAGCTGAAGTCATGGGTCACCTAATAATAAGTATATCCTTTTTATATACTGACACGCTGTAAACATTACCATGTTGAAATAGCATATAATGCATAAACTGTTTAGACCTAGGTGGCAGGAGAAACAATGAATACAAAAAATATTTCAAATCAATAGTATAGACTCAGCATAGTGAAGCAGTAGCCTCAAAGATATAATGAAGATAATATACCTGTAGTCATTGTGGAGATATGGATCGCTATACCCACATGAAACACAAACGTCCACAGACCACCTCAACGCGTTTCACCTAAAGATAGGCTTCCTCAGGAGGGTCCCGTTATGGTCCGGTTCCACGGAGGACGAGGTGGAGGTGAACATGAGTGTTGACTCAGGTGATGAGACTAAGATTGATATGGATACTAGTAAGTCCCCTGGGGAAAAAGGCAGAAGCCAAAATGTAGGTGCCATAGTGATCGGCAGTAGAATCCTGCTAAAAAGGGTGTTCCTAGTGATGCTGATCCACCTGGAGCCCAAATGGTTCCTAATGGGGGATCAGTGCCTGATACAGATCCTAATTTGGACTCCAATGCATAGCAGAGGGGAAAAGTACCAGTCAAAAAGAAAGAGGTGCAGGGGCTTTACTCAAAGTTTTTGACATAGGAATGGAAGGTAGTACCCTCACTGTTCGGTGTGGAGAACCCTGCTGAAGCTCAACTGGAAGTACAAGCTGGGGCTTCTGGTCTCCCTCATGCTCAGGAGAGGGAGGCGGGGGCTAGTGCTATTGACACATTGGTATTCGCTGAAACCTCAGAAAGTAAGTTTCCTTGTGACGAGACTCGTGTGCTCCCCACCTTGTTAAGGTGTGTCGGTGTGACAGAATTCGAAGCCTCACAATTCATAGTGGACCAACTGAGTGATATAAGTTTATCTCCATGCTCCTCGCCACGTACAATGGACTCTATAGATATATACCATATATTATTTTTTTATATCATAGTTATGATTGAATATGCCTTTTATAAGAGATATAAATGTATGTAGGTAAGTTGAGGAATCAAATATATGCTCTGGCTAACATCCAGGATAACATTGCCAATATCCGCAAAAAATAGCAAACTGCCCTATCATCTGTGAAGTATACAATGATATATACCAGCTACGGTATATACTCTCATTGCTTTTCAAGCGTGAATATTAAACATTGGCTGTAGTTAATATTAAAGGGATCCTATCACTCAGACATGATTTTTTCTAAGTACCACGTCGGAATAGCCTTAAGAAAGAGTATTCGTCTCCTACCTTTCGTCGTCTTCTCCGCACTGCTTCGCCTACAATCCCACCGTTCGCCTACAATCCCGGTTCTTGTCGGTATGCAAATTAGCTCTCTTGCAGCACTGAGGGCGGGCCTCAGCACTAAGACAGCACTGGGGGTGTCCCCAATGCTGCAAGAGAACTCTCTCCAGCGTCGCCTCCATCTTCTTCAGCCAGTGTCATCTTCAGCCTCTTCTTCCGGTGGTGGCTTGTAACTTCTGCTGCTGTCTGAGCGGTGGAGCCCGCCCCCATTGCTGCGAAAGAGCTAATTTGCATACCAAGAAAAACCGGGCTTGTAGGCGAACGGTGGCGCGGAGAAGACGATGAAAGGTAGGAGACGAATAGCCTTTCTTAAGGCTATTCCGACATGTCTGAGTGATAGGATCCCTTTAAGGATAACAATGTTAGTACCTGTAACATCCATTTCAACCATTAGCTGTAATGTTTATCCTTATCGCTTTGTTTAGCGGCAGTATAGACTATTTGCTCTAATGTCTACATCCTCTTTCACATCCACGAAGTATACTGCGACCATCATTTTCTTTATACATCTCCAGAATACGCCCTTTCCTTACCAGAGATACACTAAAGACACTTATTGTCTCTCTGATTCATTCTCGCCTTGACTACTGTAACTCCTTACTAATCGGTCTTCCCCTCACTAAACTCTCCCCTCTACAATCTATTCTGAACGCAGCGGCCAGGCTCATCTATCAGGCTAGACGCTACAGCGATGCCTCTGGTCTGTGCCAGTCGCTACACTGGCTGCCTATTCATTATAGAATAAAATATAACGTTATCACCCTCCTCCACAAGGCTCTCCATAATGCTGCACCTCTCTACATTTCCTCCCTCATCTCTGTCTACCGCCCAACCCGTGCTCTCCGTTCACTCAATGATCTAACACTTACATCCTCTATTATCAGAACCTCCCACGCTCATATACAAGACTTCTCCCGAGCTGCACCACTTCTCTGGAATGCTCTACCCCGGACAATCAGATTAACTCCCAATTTCTACAGTTTCAAACGCAAACTAAAGATGCATTTTTTCAGACAGGCCGATCACAATGTCTAACGTAAACCCTTAACCCTCCTCTGTCCCCGCTCCCACATTTCCCCACATGATATGATGTCATCTCATACTAACTTTATAGGTCCAAGCTCCATCCACGTTACAGGACACGACTGTTGACGGCTCATAAAGTCTTATGTTTGTGTAATGACAGTAACCTCTATTACAAAAGTGTCTGACCTCTGCATAAGCAATGCCGCCCCTGCTACCTCTTGTGTCACCCCCTCTACCTCATAGATTGTAAGCTCTTGCGAGCAGGGCCCTCAGTCCCATTGGTTGAAATGACTTTCTTTGTAATGTATCTTTCTGTCTGTATTTGAACCCTACAAATTGTACAGCGCTGCGGAATATGTTGGCGCTATAGAAATAAAATTTATTATTATTATATTTATACTTAACTGCCCATATGTTCTTTTCTTCTCTCCGCTGTCAGGTTGGTAGCGTCACTGTTTCCAATAACAACCAGCACCACCAATCCTCTGACGTCAATGGGTGTCACCCCTACCTTACATCAGTATAGAGGAGGCGTCATAAGGGGGCGGGGTTATTGGTCCTATTTAAGGCTGAGCCGATGTGTCAATGGGGTTCAGCGATTCTATCGGCTAGAGTTCACTAACTTGGCTCCAACAATGGCAATATGTCTGCACCTACATCGGTTTGACCTACCGTACTTACATCTATCGATATTACCATTATTATATACCTCCTGATGATCCCGAATATTGGGTGAAACGCGCAGAGGAGATATGGTTCATTATTATGGGGGGAATAGTTCTCTTCTCCTGTTAGATCATCAGCTCTATGTATTAGGTTAGGGTGGAAAACATAACATCAGGTGTGTCCCGACCATTTATACATCATAAATCAGTCATAATTGGATATACCGTATATACTCGAGTATAAGCCAAATTTTGCAGCCCAGTTTTTGTGCTGAAAAAGCTCAAACTCGGCTTATACTCGAGTCAGCAAAAAAAAAAAAAGTAATTTATTTATTTATTTTAGGAGGGAGAGTCTATGACCAGCCACAATATTAATATATAGAATCTCCCATAAAATAGTGCAAAAAAAAAAAAAAAAAAAAAAAAAAAAAAAAAAATTAAAAAAATAAAAGTTCTAAATCCCTCCTTTCCCTAGAATACATACAAAAGTAGAAAACTTTTGTGAAACACATACACATTAGGTATCCCTGTGTCTACTGAATATAGGGGATCTGCAGTGCTCCTGTTCCGTTGGGAAGGGGTTAATAGGAGCACTGCAGATCCCCTATATTCAGCCAGGCTGAATTCCAAGTGGGGGAAAAAAACAGTCCTCAAGCTCAGGGAAGGGGCAGACAGACAACCAAAACACCCCCTCCCCTTCCCCAGCATCTACTGCACCCAAAAACTCCAACCATTTTAATTTTTGAAATTTTCCAGTAGCTGCTGCATTTCCCCTCCTCGGCTTATACTCGAGTCAATAAGTTTTCCCAGATTTTTGTGGTAGAATTAGTGGCCTTGGCTTATATTCAGGTCGGCTTATACTCGAGTATATACGGTATATCTTTTCCACTATCGCAGCTTGTCCAGTATTGATATGATTTATCATGTGGCGGCTGTTTCACTGAATGATGTAAGGCAGGGGTGCTCACTCTTTTTCAGCATGTGAGCTACTTTATAAACTGACCAAGGCAAAAGATCTACTACCCACTTCTTGTGGGCGAGGCCGGATGGGCCTGTGGGTGGGGCTGGGCGTGTCTGTGGGCGGGGTCGGGCGGAGCGTGAGAGGAGACAGCAGCGTTCTGTGGCCGAGCAGGGATCCCCGGTGTCCGCTTGTTCACAGCACAGGCTGAGAGTTATCCCTGGACACTGGCAGGCTGTCCGTAGATGACGCAAGCAGCACCCCGGCTCCCTCCATCCCTATGAGCGAGGAGCACATCATCCCCCGGAGCTGCTGCTGCTGCCCGGCCTGCAAGTGCCCAGAGTGCTTGTTCATAGCGCAGGCTGAGAGTCGACTCTCAGCCTGCACTGTGAACAAGCAGACACCGGGGATCCCTGGCTGCATACCGTGATCGACCCATACGTCCTTTGCGATCGACCGGTAGATTGTGATCGACATATTGGGCACCCCTGATGTAAGGCTTTAAAGTCTTTATTTGACATTTATTGAAATTAAGGTATGAGACAGACTGACATCACTGCTCTGGTCTTTTTAGCTCATATATTGGATGCTTTATCTAAGGTCCAAACGCGTTAGGGACATTGTCTGATCTCCATATGTGTGGATAAAAGGGAGGTTCATTTCCAGAACCCCCGCTGGCAATAGGTGATCAGGCACGTTGTTACAATTGACTTCTTTATGTTACTAATATGGGGTAAATTGAATTTATTCTCAATATAAGAGAAGTACCAATACTCTATAAAGATATATAATATAAGGCTGGAGTGTCCTGATGGTTTGTACAAATTTCTACACCACGAACCTGATCTATGTAATACTGGATAAAACAGATATGCAGGAGTCACTCACCTTGTTAGAAAATACACTCGCCCTATAGGATTATTATTACGAAAATTCTCATCTAGATCCTGTTCAGCCAACTGCAGATGCAATAGAGATCCCAGGATTTCAAACATCTCGCATTGCATCCTTCTCAAAACTTTTATTGGGCAATAAGCAATGGTGTCCCAATGTTAAGGAGTGAACCCTTTGAGGTGATGGAGATTTATTTTTACACTGAATGTCTAATTCACAGTAAAGTCTTTTATGGAGAGTGCCATGTCTGTAATAAGAGCAGAAACATAACTTCTGAACCACATAATGAGGAAACAACGAGTTAAGCAATGCAGAGATAATCATCTTTTTATGGATATGCAAATCAATGTACAAATGCACCAGAGGCGGGGCTTGATTTACCAGATTTGCCTATAGATAAGCATGACACAAACAGAGAATGGAAATATCAATTAGATCCAAATGGATGGAAATTTGGGGAGGCAGTGTGCATATGGCTGGCTGTGTCTAGACAAATCGGGCTCATCTTTAATGCACTTGCAGGTTGATATGCAGATCTATAAAAAGATGAATATCTCTGTATTCCTTCATCACTTCGTGGCCACAAGGTATCTTTCTGTTCCTAAAATAGGATCGGAAGTTTCCACCCCACACTATTAAAGGGGTATTCCCATGACGCTTGTTCACTAACCTGCAGGCTCTGTGCTCTCTTCACTTCCTGCTTCTCTCGGCACATTGGTGGGCGGGGTTTCACTTGCACAGGATTGGTTGTAAATGAATTACTACAATGTGAAGCTGGATTTGAGTCAGTTTGCATTACATACAGAGGTAACGGACTCCCTATCTCCCTCTCAGCCCTTATCAGCCAAATTCAATTAAACTGACTGATAAGAGCTCAGAAATCCCGGAGCTCTCACCTCCCCTATCTGAGAAGTTCCGCTACTTAAAAGACACAAACAGCTCAGAGCTGCTCGCAGCCCCCTCCCTCCCCCCTGAAAGCAGGCAGCTACATCACTTGGGAACTGAGCAGATAATCCCAAGGGCCATAGAAACGGAGTGTAAACAATGAAGTGAATAAATTAAGATAGGGGCCAAACAAAGCAGTTTTGATAAAGCAATGCATTTAGGAAAAGTCTTAAATCCACATAAACTAGCAGTATAGATAGGATCCTTGTGATGTGACAACCCCTTTAATGGTTTAGGAGGCATTTTAGACCTGACAGACCCTCTTTAACTCATTTTTGGCGGAGGTAGTATATTTTTCAGTTCCAATAATGGAACCCTAGGCATAAATGGGTTAATACATACAAATGGACAAATATTGAATAAGGGCTCGTTCAAATCTGCGCCCCAGTCTCCGTTTTGCAGGTTTCCATTTCCTGCCTAAAACTAGACAGGAGACTGAAACCTGCAGTAATTTTTCAAACCCATTCATTTGAATGGGTTTGGAAAGTGTTCGGCCGTGAGCGCCTGCGAGCGTTTTGTGGTCTCCGCGGTGAAACCGTTTTTTTTTTAACCGGACACAAGGTCGGACATGCAGGACTTTGTGTCCGGTTTAAAAAAAATGGTTTTGCCGTGGAGAGCATAAAACGCTCACCGGTGCTCACAGCAGGACCCGGTCTGACAGGTTTCTGTCTTCTGAAGACAGAAACCTGATAACGGAGATCGGGCGCTGGTGTGAACCCAGCGTCACCCATCTTGACTGAATAAGCTGTAGTTGGCAATCTCCGAGAGGCCATAAACTTGGATACAGTGTGCCACAGCTGAGCTAGGCTGTATCTGTAGCTTCAGAGTTATGGAAACAGCATATCTAGATTTGCTACGCTTTTTCTGTAGCTCACCTTCACCTCTATGGAAGTTACCAGAACAGCGTAGAGCAGCACTGCTTGGATGTTCCCATATGGCCGGCCCCATATATTCCCATCTCAGCAGCTATTTGTCATGATGGGAATTATCCTTTCAGTCATGACATGGTGGGAATTTCAGTTGTAAATTAGACCCTTTAGTAGCGAGTTCGATATTTACAACCTGAATTTTTTCATTCAAAATCTGAAAAAAAACAAAGAAATTCCATTTTTCTATGCGAGTTTTGTTTTGTTTTCTGGTCTGAGATATTTTACTATAAAACATTTTTGACATTCTGAACAGGAAAATGGTTCTCCCCTTTGTGAGTTGGCAAATGTCTCTCAAGATGTGACTTCCTAGAAAAACTTCTCTTACATTCTGAACATACAAATGGCTTATCTCCACTGTGAGTCCTGTGATGTCTCTCAAGATGGGATTTCCTGGCGAAACTTTTCCCACAGTCTGAACATAAGAAAGGCTTATCTCCGGTGTGAGTTATCTGATGTCTCTCACAATGACGTTTGACCACAAAGCATTTCCCACATTCTGGACATGAATATGGCTTCTCTCCTGTGTGGATTCTCTGATGTTCAACAAGAATGGATTTTTTGGTGAAGCATTTCCCACATTCTGGACATGCATATGGCCTCACTCCGATGTGAGTTCTCTGATGTCGATCAAGATGGGATTTTTTGTAGAAACTTCTTCCACATTCTGAACATAAAAATGGCTTATCGCCCGTGTGGGTGAGCTGATGTTCAACAACTGCAGATTTTTTAGTAAAACACTTACCACATTCTGAACATGAATATGGCTTCTCCCCCGTGTGAACTCTTTGATGTTCATTGAGAATTGATTTCTTGGTAAAACATTTCCCACATTCTGTACATGAAAATGGCCTCTCATTTCTGTGCATTCTCATGTGCATGGAAAGATTGAAGATATTCTTATAATGTCTCCCACATTCTGAACATATAAATGTTTTATCTCTTTTATGCCCTTTGGCCTGTGACTGATCCGGTGAAGGTCCATTTTGGTTCTCTGGATCAATTGTCAGATCTTTGTTGGGAAGGAATGAGGGTATATTTGGGGTAATTGAATGTTCTCCAGAATTACTGTCAAGTTCTGCTTCATAATCTGGAAATATGTAATGTGCCATTGAGATCCGAGTGCAGTCATCTGTCAGAAGTTGAATAAGATTTTATTTAATTTTTTCACTCCAAACCAAAACAATGTAGACAATGTACAGATCCCATCCCAAGTAGTAATACCTCACAAACACACACTGTCTAGTCTATGTGTATATCACCTTTTCTTGGCTTACTTTGAGACAGATTTTTCCGACATAATCTTAGTACATTTTGGTGCATCTTGGAGCATTTAAGCCATGGCCCCCTCCCTGAGCATCCCATAACCACACCTAGTAAGTCAAATTTTTTTAGCCCAAAGTAGATGTGCCACACTGCGTCAAAGATGTGACACGTTTACACCTGTGTCTAGTCATAACCACAATAGTAAATCTAGGCCTTCGTTTTCTCAGCCAATCACAAGAGATTTCCAGGAAATATATCGGACAATGATCTAATTTAAAGGTTTTTATTAGAAACTTTCTTTTTTTTTAATTGACTTAAAAAAGTATCCTACTGACCATTGAAACACACACAAAAGCTGCTAGTTTCCACTTTTCCACAGCTACCTTGTCAGCTTTGCTGTGTAGACCAGGACATGCCCAGAAGAGAGTAAGTGATTCCTTACAGTGACATTAAACACCCATATAATGTTCTGAATGTATCTCTCCTTTCACTCTCAGGCTGTACGGGACAGGACTACACACAATCTTGGATTTATTTATATTCCAGAAACGGTACAGATATTACACATGGTCATAGAGTTAGCGGTGACCTCTCAGGACTCTCTGCTTTCTAGCAGAATTTTCTGCTTGCCAAAGCAGTTCATGTAAATTGAGAGTCTCCTAAAGCTGAGTTCAAACGAGGAGCATAATGGTGGATTTTGACACCGAGAGTGACGTGGGGAGCCGCATCACTCTCGGGCCAAAACCTGCCTGCCACGACTGTTGCGGCTTCCGACAGTGGCGGCCTCCCCAACCGGAGTAGGCTCAAATGAATGGGACAACTCCGGAGGTTGCTACCGCCAGGCGGACGCTGCGGCTCGTCGAGCCGCAAAATCCACCTGAAGAAAGGGAAGCCCGCTTCTTTTTTCCGTGAGTGTCACGGAAAAAAGTAGCCTGGCCATCTCCATAGACCACCATTGTGAGGGGGCGGATTAGGACGTGGATTACGCGCCATAATCCTCCCCCTCTGTGCCAGTTTGAACGAGCCCTTAGTGCTCTATAGAAGTGCTCTGCTGAGTAAGATACTTACATTCTGCCAAGAGATTGCTGGTAATGTAATGGTGATCAGTGCCATTTTAGCTAGAGGGAGTGAAAATTATTAAATGGGAGAGGAAGATACTTAAAATTTCAGTGTTTTATGGTTGACTCCATTCGGGACGGCATCTCAAATTTGGGGCACCCTAAGCTCTTTCAACATTTTAGCTTTGGTAAAGGGGGCTTGTAAGGATGCTGAAAAAGTTGCAAGTTTCTAAAGCTGATATGGGAAGAGAAGACTGCTGTCTGGATTCTTTATAGTACCAAGGTTATAGGTTTTCTGGAAAGTTGATATTGATGACCTATACTTAGGACAGAGCTCTGATATCAGCCTGATGGGGGAGTTGTGGCCTCCTTATTGCTTATGAAGCACAGTGTCATACATGTGATAACAGCTATGCCAGGTATAACAGCACTGTAAAACAATAAATGGACACATGCTTGCTTCTTCACATTTCAGCTGTAAAATCCGGAAGCCAAATGACATGGCTAAATGGTATTGTAGAAGTACAGATAACCAAATCACCGACATCATTTAGCTGTTACTGCAATACTCCTACACGTTATCCCCTATCAACTTGTGTTCCATTCCCTTCTTTGGGGCTGTGGGCACTTCTGGAGGTTACAGCGGAAATAAGAAGAGGCAAACATACACACCTTCATAGTTTCTTAGCAAGTAAATGGCATTCAGCAATGCCCATGATCAGAGTGGACATTGATCGTGGGCATTAGCTCCAGGTCTCCACTCTTTAGCTACGCGTAATCGCACGGAAGGGAAGAGGTTAAACCTAACTGTAACTAGGGCTTATATATCAAGCCTATTACAAAAACCTGAAACGATAAAACACAGCCCTATGATCACCGTGGTTGCTCAATGCAAATTGTCCTTATGAGAAATTCATTCTCAACAGTCAAACATATATAAAGAAAAAAATAATTTTTAGGCACTTACACACCCATAGCGTCTTTGAGAAACCGCACGTAACATCCTTTGTTCCTCCAGCCTGGAACATGAGTATATAGCAAAACAAGATGAACGGAGTCCAGCGAGATCCTCTTGAAGTTAAAAAATCACTGACTTTATTTCAAATAGGTAAAATTCTCTACAACATGTGTGCGAAAAGGTACACGGACATAAACGAAAGTCAGAGAGAAAGATGATCAATCATAGTTGCGCACCTAGCTAAGTGCAACTATGATTGATCATCTTTCTCTCTGACTTTCGTTTATGTCCGTGTACCTTTTCGCACACATGTTGTAGAGAATTTTACCTATTTGAAATAAAGTCAGTGATTTTTTAACTTCAAGAGGATCTCGCTGGACTCCGTTCATCTTGTTTTGCTATTACAAAAACCTGCAAAATCTAGCTAGGACTTTTATTTTTGGAGAATCACGGTATCTGTAAGAATTTTTTTCTTACCTGGCGATGTAAAGATCAGGTTATTCTCTAATATTACATCATCATAAAGATACTTGTGCTCTTCTAAATACTCCCACTCCTCCATGGAGAAATAAACGGTGACATCCTGACACCTTATAGGAACCTGAGAACGCAATAATGGAAGCAACATTGAGACGTGTAGTGTAACTGTATAACGTCCCAGTATTCCCAGCAGTGCTCACCTCTCCGGTCAGCATCTCTGTGATCTTGTTGGTCAGTCCTAGAATCTGCTGCTGAGGTCGGGACTCCATGATGGCACTGTTGGTTTTGTTTGATCTGATAGACACATAGGGTTGACCGATGGAAGTCAAACTCTCACCAGATGTCCTGTGCACTACTGCATAATCCTGGGTATGGAGAGTAAGAGAAAAAACATTATATAACCAGTCCAGCCGCTGCTCTATTAATATGCATACAATGCCATGGCACATAACTTCCAGAATCCATCACCTCTCCGGTCAGCAGGTAGATAATCTCCATGAAGAGGCTTATTACACTCTCAGTCATCTCATTGCCATTACTGTCCGAGGAGAACGTTAAAGTCTTGTAGAGAAAACTGTGAGGAGACCTCGGTACTGGAGGATAATGTACTGCAAGAAGACAAAGGCTCTGGTCATGCAAGCGGATGTCTGCTACCAGATTATACAACACTTCAGTAACGTATCAGAGGAAAACCAGGTAAAACTGACAGAGGCGTAGGAGCACCATGGAAAAAATTACATAAGCAGTATGAAGCAGGGGGCACTGAAGAAATGAAGACTTGACATGTGGCAGCAAAACACTTTGACACAGGGAACAACATAAAATATGAAGAAACTGGACCAGATCAGAATCTCAGAGGCCTCGGGTCAAATCCGTGTGGTTGGGCCAAGCGCTTCCTCACTGTATAGTGACATTGCATCTGTATGGAAGGACGTGTCCAGAGCGAGAGTCTAGTGTCCTGTCGGGGACAAAGCTCAGTTTCCTGCTGTAACCCAGCATCACTAAAGTAAAGTGTCAGGGGCAACAAGTAAATGCCCCACCAGGAGATCTCCACATCCTAGTGATATGACAACAGTGGACCAATGTGGACGGTGTTGTAAAGGGTGTTGATGCGATGCTGCACAGAGCCTGGCACTGAATCCCAAGCAAGTCAATGGCTCCAGATGACCTGTTTAGCAGCCTCTTAACAAACCTACGCCTGTTATCTACAGAAGCAGCACAGGCAGCATGGAATCATTTCTACATTTTTCTTATATCCCGGGGCAGGTCTGTTTGACAATATACAGTAAGTGCACAGGATAAGTCTTCTATAAAGGTGCCCATGACATGTGGGGTTGACCACAATATCCTCATGTTTATCACTTGAAGGTTACAGCCTTCCCCTGTAATACTTGGTGGGATGGTGTGCCAGTACTTGATAGGGTGTACTTACAAGAAGCCAGTCATCTCCTGATCTTAACAACTCCATCTATTGCCCCTGATGCCTGGATGGAGGGTAACTACCTATAATCGGGTCCTGTATTTGATTTTACAGCGTGTCACTGTGTCTGTGTTTTTTTTTTTTATTGCATACTAGCTTTTACCCGTGACTTCGTCTGCGGTGATTTGAGAATTGGGCGGACACAGACGTGTGAAACTGTAAAAGTGCTTTAAAAAGTTTGGTGGGCTAGCAAATGTGATGTGATGTGTTATATTGTGTATGTCGTGATACAGACAATGTGATGTGCTATATTGTGTATGTCGTGATACAGACAATGTGATGTGTTGTATTGTGTATGTCGTGATACAGACAATGTGATGTGTTGTATTGTGTATGTCGTGATACAGACAATGTGATGTGTTGTATTGTGTATGTCGTGATACAGACAATGTGATGTGTTGTATTGTGTATGTCATGATACAGCCAATGTGATGTGTTGTATTGTGTCAGACAATGTGATGTGCTGTATTGTGTCAGACAATGTGATGTGTTGTATTGTGTATGTCGCGATACAGACAATGTGATGTGTTGTATTGTGTATGTCGTGATACAGACAATGTGATGTGTTGTATTGTGTCAGACAATGTGATGTGTTGTATTGTGTATGTCGTGATACAGACAATGTGATGTGTTGTATTGTGTCAGACAATGTGATGTGTTGTATTGTGTCAGACAATGTGATGTGTTGTATTGTGTATGTCGTGATACAGACAATGTGATGTGTTGTATTGTGTCAGACAATGTGATGTGTTGTATTGTGTATGTAGTGATACAGACAATGTGATGTGTAAATGTGAGTGAGTAGAGTGAGGGCTACTCCTGAGGTGACAGTACGGAGTGTGCAGGCAGGTTGAGGCAGGAAATGCCAGGCAGTGTGTGTGAGTCTATAGCTGGGGCTAGGAGTCCTGCTTTTGTGAGTCTCCTGCTAGGAAGCCATGTTGTTTAGTGGCACCAAAAGTAGCCTGTGACTCAATCCTAAGGGAAAACTATGTTTGTGGAAAATTGAATGCAAATCCGTCCAGGCATTTTAGCGTGATTGAGGAACAAACATCCAAACTCACAAACATCCAAACACACAAACTTTCACACTTATAATATTAGTAGGATGTGCTAACGTTACTATCCTGTTTTAGATTAATTTATTCATTTAGGCGAGTTCATTTTGCTAAATTTATACAATGCAATTTTGGAATAATTTTGGAAAGAAATAGGATAGGGCTGTGTTTTTTTTCCATTCTGGATACTTCTGTACAATGACACAGATAATAGCTCGATAAGATTCTTACATGGTGATATGATATGCTGGCGGTCCTCCATGATGAGGTTCATGTACAGATCCTTGTGTCCTTCTAAATACTCCCACTCCTCCATGTTGAAATAGACGGTGACATCCTGACACCTTATAGGAACCTGATATGTACAATGATACAGAGTCAATGGGCAAAAACAACAACAAAAAGTTTCCTCTTACCTAGACACTGACATTGTTACCTGTTTGAAGATCTTGGGTTTAGACAGAATACATTTACACTTCTTTTGTTTTCACACGATGAACTCAATGAGGTTACTGATATTAGTAAAAGGGTTGGTCAAATAGGACACACCTGTCCATATATCCTATTAGAATATATAGACAACACAAACATGGGTCTCCGCTCTATGAGCAAGAGTGGAGAAAATTTTACAAAGAGAACGTTTCCTCTATTTCCCTAGTGAAAATGTAGTGTCCCATTGGGAGCGCCGCAAAATGGTTTTTGCTTGATTTGTCCCTTTAAATAACATGTCTGCACTGTTACGTATGCATTATGAAAGCAATCTCTTTAAGGGGCTTAACCGTTGCAGAATGGGTGCTGAAAGATGGTATAATGCAGTCATAAAGAGTTTTCGGAAGGGGGGGGGGGAGAGACTGTTCTTCTCTGGAGTAAGAGGAAGTTGGGATTGTGAGGAGAGACTGAGCCAGAGCCAAAGCTAGACTGCAGAATTGCCAGCTAAACCAGTCCCATGTCAGTCAGAAGACGGATATACAGTAATACAACTTATGGTTGAGAGAGAAGTGTGCCGGACAAGAATCTGAGGATAAGTGTTATATGGACCACAGCGCTAAAAACCTGTTTGCTCCTCAGGGCAGTCAGGGCAACCTTGTAGGAACCAGTAAAGACCTTGTGGAGTACGAGCAAGAGGGTATTGCACACTATTTGGAGTGAAGACTGTCCTAGCATGGGACATGCAGACTGTAAATTGGGTGCACCATGTGCCAAATCCACCCCAGACTCCAATGCTAACTACATAAGCATTGTGCGTCCAGAAATTGGATGCTGTGTTACCTGCTTCGACCTCAGGTAAAGCCTGTCAGTTACCTCAGTCTTACTCCTGCATGCCCATGTTGAGTGCCTCCATCTGCCTCGATAAGGATGACAACTTGGTCACACCCTGGGCAAAATACTACCACTACCATCAGATCCCCTGCTAGACCTCAGCACTGCACCAGCCCAGGAGGAGAGCTGGAGGAGTTGGTTGAGTTCTTAGCCACTGTGACCATTGCATTAGTGCTACTCCCAGCCTACCGGCCTCTGCTTCAAAAATACCCGCAACTCATGTTGAACTGCTGGTTGCCAATGACTCCATATTTAGAGAAGGGAAAGTCCAGATGGAACAATACTGTAACCAAAGAAAAATGATCTTAAACGTTAAGGTATACTTTAAAGAGGGTGTGCCACTTTTGGTAGAAGGTTCCCCTGATAATAAGCTGATCACAGGTAAGACATCTTAGAAGTCAGCTGCAATGACTGATGAAAACCTGCAAAAAGCTTTGAGTATCTCTACGACGCCACCAAAGGGAAGGAAACTAGTCTGCAATTATGTCTTTTATCTCCATTTACCACCTCTATAGACAATGTCAGTGACAATATCTAGGCTTGATGTTACACTATTAAGATCCGGTCATGCTCACCTCTCCAGTCAGAAGATGAATGATGGTTCGGGTGATTTCTAGAACCTTCTGCTCTTTGTTTCTCTTACAAATCTGTGAGTGAGGTAGAGACACCGTGATAGGATCCTGGTTCCTGCTCCATTCTTCATCTTCCTCAGATATCTTATTTACTACTATGTAATCCTGTACATGGAGAGAGACATTGATGTCACTTTATATAGTACCTTCATTTCTCTGGCCACATATCCTTTTAAATGGTGAGGATTTAGGATTCTGATTTGGACATGTATAGCCTAAGAGAAACAAATCTCTTACTAAATACCATGGAGAAGTCAGAATCTCCAATAAATACTGCGGGCAACCCAATTGATGTGGACTTTGCAGCAGATGATCAGTTTACAGCTGCAGATCCTGGTTTGTCTTCCCGATTTGTTGCATTTTTACACAGCAAATACAACATGTCCATAACAGCTCAAAACAAACTAGAAATAATAATTCCAGAATTCTATGTTTTATTAATAGCTCTATTTAAAATTCCATAAATGTATATATGTGATTTTGTCCCAGGCCATCGAACTATCCAGGGAAAATTGGAGCCGAGAGAATGTGACATCTAACAAGTAGGTCTGGTTGAATCTGTCTATTCGGCTAAACAACCGCCATCCTCCATCCTAGAGACCAGATACAAACTAATTCTTTAACCCCTTGCAGTCACACTGATGTCATGTGCTGGGACAGTGCGCGTGTGACAATAGACATACATAACGTGATGTGATACGGTCATTTGTGCAATCCAAGTGTGTTATCAGAATTAGGCCAGAATTGGACCAGAAGGGAACAGAAGGTAACAAAAACCACCTACTACAAACTGCTCACTTGTCTAACTGCAATGCTTCTCACTTTAATCACTGTTGTTCTCCCAATCCTTGTAAAAACCACTTTTCCACCCCAAACCAGCCTTGTCAGTAACGAAATCCTCATCCCTCCCTCTCTCCTACCCCACCATATAACTTTCTCTGCACAGCTCCTCACAAACCTGCAGGCTTTCTGCCCCAGACACATACAACCCCCCCCCACACACACACACACCCTCTCCTACCTACACCTGCTGTCCCCCTCCCTGCTCCTCCTTACTTCTGGTGACATATTTCCTAATCCTGGACCTCCCCAGCAATTCCCCACTGTCAGCCTTTTCCCCACACCTGGCAATAGCGCACGGAACCCCCGAAATCTCAAACCAATCTCACCCGCTCCTCCCCCTCCCGCTGTCCTCTCCGGTGCACTTTGGAATGCCCACTCCGTACATAAATAAACTAGACTATATCCACAACCTTAATGAATTTTCATTTCTCGGTCTCACAGAAACATGGCTGACCCCCTCAGATACCGCCCTCTCCAATGGAGGTCTGCAATTCTCACATACTCCCCGCCCCAACAATAAACCTGGTGGAGGTGGAGGCGTCCTCCTGTCAGACAAGTGTTCATTCGCCCCTATCCAAGCGCTACCTGCCCTCACCCTCCCCTCCTTTGAAGTGCACTCTGTTCGTATCTACTCATCCTCCAACCGGCCGTCATCTATCGACCGCCGGGACCTACTGCTGCCTTCATCGACCACTTCACCACCTGGCTCACACACTTTCTATTCACAGACACCCCCACCATCATCATGGGTGATTTCAACATCCCCATTGACACCTGCACCTCTCTCCTACCACTCGCTGACATATCCTCACTCCAGGACACAGATGCCGCTGCTGCCTTCTATAACACTACCATTACCTCAGCCCTTGACTCTGTAGCCCCCTATACAAACACCAGAGCCTGACCGATCAATAGGCAACCCTGGCACACTGAACTGACTAAAAAACTGAGACGTGCCTCGTGGGTTGCAGAACGCCTCTGGAAGAAAAGCCACTCCAAGGAGGATTTCCTCAGGTACAAAGAGGCAGTTCTCCCATTTAAGAACGCACTCACCTCTGCGAAGCAGGTCTACTTCACCACACTCATATCTGCACTCTCTCGCAATCCCAAACAGCTATTCTCCACCTTCAACTCCCTCCTCTATCCTCCTGCCCCCCCTCCGACATCACTTATCTCAGCAGACGACTTTGTCTCTTACTTCAAAACTAAAATTGACACCATCAGAGACAGTCTCACCCTACTCCCCCGACAACCCCTCTACCCAACTACTCGCTGCTCATAATCTTCACCCCACCCCGTATGGTCCTTCCACCTGACCCATATATCAAAGTTAATGGAACCGCAATTACCCCTGTCCCACAGGCCCAATGCCTTGGGGTAACCCTGGACTCCAACCTATCGTTCAAGTCACACGTTCAAACCCTCAACAGCTCCTGCCGCCTCCAACTCAAGAACATCCACCGCATCCGCTCCTTCCTCACCCCTGAAACCACTAAGATGCTCGTCCAGGCCCTCATAATCTCCCGCCTAGACTACTGCAACACCCTTCTCCATGGACTCCCAGCTAACACCCTCGCCCCCCTCCAGTCCACCCTAAACTGCGCTTCCCGCTTAATTCACCTCACCCCCGTTCTTCATCGGCTGCTCCCCTCTGCCAGTCCCTCCACTGGCTACCTATAGCCCAGCAAATTAAGTTCAAGCTACTAACGTTAACATACAAAGCCATCCACAACCTGGCCCCTCCATATATCTCTGACCTAATCTCCCACTACCTGCCCACACGTAACCTCAGATCCTCCAACGACCTCCTACTCCGCTCTGCTCTCATCCGCTCCTCACACAACCGTCTCCAAGATTTCTCCCGTGCATCCCCCATACTCTGGAACTCCCTACCAAGACACATAAGACTGACCCCCACAATCACAGGCTTCAAGAAGGCCCTGAAGACTCACCTATTCAGGAAGGCCTACAACCTCCAATAACACTATCACCGCACTGCCATCTGTACAGTCTCCCCCTCTCCTTCTGTCTCTATCCCCCTTCCCCCATAGATTGTAAGCCCTCGCGGGCAGGGCCCTCTACCCCACTGTGCCAGTAGGTCATTGTTAGTATTATATCTACCTGTATATTCTGTGTATTGTATGTAACCCCCAAATGTAAAGCACCATGGAATTAATATAATAATGTACAGCATCATGGAATTAATGGCGCTATATAAATAAACTATAATAATAATAATAATAGTAAAAAGTTTTTCCCAGAATTCCTCACCTCTCCGGTCAGTATGTAAATGATCTCTAATGTGATATTTAGTACACTCTCAGTCACAGATTTTTTCTTGTTGTTGTCCATCTTTACTGGGTCAGGCAGGGCTCATGTTGCTTGTGAAGGAGTCTTTAACTTCTGAAAGAGAAAAAGGATTCGCAGGATTTATAGAGCGTGCGTAAAATTAAAACTTTTATATTACATTTTTATTATAACTGCATGGTGGTATCATTTTCACAATGCCCACAGCAGTCACAAGAAGTCCATTTTCCTTTATGTCTTGTGGCACACTGAATAGTTTTCCAATGTAAACTGGCAAGGCTGGCTCAATGGGCAGCTCATGTGGCAGTATTGCGTTCCTCTAAAAGCTCCCACAGTAGAAAGTTTCCATGATTGGATGGTTTTTGCTGCAGCACATCTGCTGGAATTGTATAATGTCTCCCTTGTGGCCTCCACACTGTATAAAAGCCCCCATTTACCCCCTACGTTGTATGCTTATCCCTTTAGCCACTATACAGTATAATGGCCCCCTTTATGCCTCTTTCCCCCATCATTATAATGTTGAATGAGCCCCAGAGAGAGAACTGTCTAGGCACTTTCTCTGCATGTTTTGTGCGGAAACCACACAGACCCCATTACCATCTATGTGGTCCTCACGTTTTCCCAGGTAACTGCTATTTGTTGCATATAGGTTTCCATATGGGGGGGACCCCAAGCGGATTCCCCGAACGGAAACTTGAACACAGATGTGAATTGGGCCTTATCTGACCTGTAAGAATATGATTGCTTGAAACTACATAATCCTAAACAGAAAAGTGTTCTGCGATATGCGGAAGCGGAGTGTAAAAGGCGCTAAATCTCCCACACATTCAACTGCCACCATGTTACAGAGACCTCACAGCGGCAAATAACATACATTTGTTATCTCACTTTTGTAGAGTTAGATAACAACAGTTTGAAGTTTTATGTAAATAAAGCAGTTGGTGCACTAGGGGCGGGCCTTCAGGCCACAGCTGGAGTCGTTGCCAAATTCACAATCCCAAAATAAGAAGAGTGGAGCTGGATAAAGACAGACGGCGCCAGAGGCTGCACAGCACTGCCGTGTCATCAGGGGCTTCAAGGGAATTTACCATACAGAACAGCGGGGGAGGGGTGGAGCTTTCACACTCTTCATCCGTTCACCTGATCCGTGAATTTGGTGCAGTCACAGATTTCGCTTTTCTCCATTCACTATTTTTCTAGTTGACATAAATTATAAAAACATATTTACTCTGCACATTTTACCCCACCCCTGCCTAATACTTTTGCCCAATCATCTACGCCGCACACTACAGGTATATATGGGTGCTGTCATCCAGCAGATTCTACTGAGTATTCGGAAGACAAACCCAAACGTGGCCAAAACCACAAAAGAGCTGCAGATATTTCCTCTATAAATCTGCAGGTTCCACAAACACTAATCAAAATATTGCTGTGTGAACGAGGCCATACACTATATATATATATATATATATATATATATATATATATATATATATATATATATATACACACACACACACACTGTGTATATATCGATCTATGTTTTATTATACACGGTTCACTTACCCTGACAACTAGCTGGATGTTGGATCTGAGCAGAGGAGTTACATATCCAGGATGAAGGCAACTGTGTACAGGACCTATGTGATGATGTCACAGTCATGTGATCAATTCTATCCCATCCTACTGACTGTAGGACTTTTGATGATGTCATAGTCATGTGATCAGCCATGGGCAGAGTCCTGGGGTTATTTTAAGGTTCGGTCTAGAATGGAGTTGATTCTAGCAGGTGCTCCCTTCAGCAACTCCAATCTAGTCACCTCACTAGTGAACGGGCTAGAATGGAGTTGCTGTGAGGAGGACCTACCAGGAGCAACTCCAATCTAGACAATTCACTAGTGAGGTGCTGGAGGCAGGAACTACTAGAATCAGCTCCAATGTAGACTGTTCAGTACTGAGGTGACTAGAATGGAGTTGCTTAGAGGAGCTGCCGCCAGAACCTCCAATCTAGTCACCTCACTACAGGAGCAGCTAGAGTGGAGTGTCTATAGGGGGCGCCAGAACTGGCCAAGAGAGACATTGTATATGTATATGATTATCAATAAGAATATAGGAAAAACACATTCCTGGACATATATATATATATATATCAGTATAGGACCTATATCTTATGATAAGCTCTGCCTACAGTAATATTAACAAAACAAACATACATTTTAAAAAATATATATTTTATTGAAATAAAACCATCCGCACAATCCTCATTATCCATTAAAAAAAACAAAAAAAAACACCTCCACTAGTTACCAACATAGTCTATCAATTCCCCCTCCCCCTAACTTACCTTTCCTGGTCTAGTATTACCTGCTTTCAAGGAATAAACCAGCCACTGTTGTCTCATGTGATGGGGTTACTGGAGTAAAGACAGGATCACATGTGCGCCAGGTTCTACGTTGTGTAAAGAGGACCTTTCACCTCCTGGGGCACATGCGGTTTAATACACCGCTAGAAAGCCAACAGTGTGCTGAATTCAGCGCTCTATCGGCTTTCCCTTTCTGTGGCCCGGGTGAAGAGCTATCAGTGCCGGTACTGTCGCTCTTCACTGTCAGAAGGGCGTTTCTTACTGTCAGTCATCTATAGCGCTGTACTGTGAGAGCGGGGGGCATTGCTTACCGCCCAGCGATGATGGACGAGCACTATCAGGAGGGGATGTGGGCGTTCCTCACCGCTCTCACAGTACAGCACTATAGACGCTACTTTGAGGAAGGGCATCCCTGACTGACTGTCAGAAATGTCCTTCTGACAGTGAAGAGCTACGGTACCGGCACCGATAGCTCTTCACTGGGACACAGAATGTGAATTCACCGCACTGTCGGCTTTCTAGCGGTGTATTACACCGCATGTGCCCCAGGAGGTGAAAGGTCCTCTTTAAATCCATCAGGTGACCTGAATGATGAAAAGCCACATCGCTAAAACATCAGTTACTCATGGACACCAGTGGACTACATTGACCTAATGGGGTCAGCCATTTCCATACTGCAGGACTCCGTGCAGGACTTTTCTCTCTGTCGGTTTCTGCAGCCGATGTGAATCTAACCACAAATTTAGTCCAGTGACCTTCTTTTTTTATTTAATGGAGAACCAGAATGTGAGGCCTCCTCCTGCTGAAAGGATAGTACCTGAGGATAGGCCATCAGTATTAGATGTGCAGGGGCCCCGGCAGATCTCCGGTGCTGTACAAACTGTAGTGGTGAGTGTAGGTACCGCAGCGATGCAACATTACAATCTCTGTACCGGAGATATGCAGGGGTTTCACGTGTTGGGGTTCCTCTGCATGTCTAATATTGATGGCCTACCCTGAGAAAGTGGATAACTCCATGAGGCTGGCGCCCACATCACTTAAACATCGAGGAGGAAATGTGGCAGGGAAAAAACCCCCAATCCCATCCCCATTTTACGGTAAAATAGATGCAGCGGATACGCTGCACTGTCATGGTTTTGGAAATCGGAGCATGCCAGTTATACCCCAGGCGGCGGCGACTTACCTATTGGCATAATTAAAGCAGAAAGGAAACCTGTACAAAGCGCTACCAGAAGAACCCCCATGTGTTGCTGTTTTTCCAACAGTGTTTTTTTGCTACAGGTGCTACGTGGGGCCTTAACCACAGTCATGACAAGCTTGTGATTAACCCCTTCTTGGGTAATCAGCAATTCAATCACTTAGACAGAATCACTGACTGCAGGAGGTTGGGGGAGTCAGTGGTGAATACAGCTCACCAGCACACTTGGTGTTTTTCAGGGGGCACGTTGTATTAATGAATATATGGGGGGGGGGGGGACACAGACAGCCTGCTATACAAATAAAGCAGAGGTAGGCAACCTTCGGCACACCAGCTGTTGTAAAACTACAACTCCCAGCATGTATACTGGCTCTGCTGTTCTTGGAACTCCCATGGAAGTGAATGGAGCATGTTGGGAGTTGTAGTTTCACAGCAGCTGGAGAGACGAAGGTTGCTGACCCCTGAAATAAAGTATAGCAGCCCTAATCTTCCTTAGGGTTACACCTGCTATACAGGGAGAGTAAAGTGACCCTGACATTTGTTAGAATTGCTAACTCATGCACCAGAAAGAGTTAATTGCAGTCATAACCTGACCACAACTAAACCCAAGTGCAGAAGTCACAGTCAAGGGTTTACACTCGGTTATGACACACAGACAAGTAATGTCTTAAGATTCGCCCCCATCTAGTGCAGGGACTCTTCCTGCTCTAAAGGAGTCCCTGCATTGTGAGTAACCTCTTTATACAGCAATGACCATCAGTTTGGTGCTAGTGATCACTGCAGGGTTGGAGAGTGAGCAGTGCAGAATATTTATGCATACAGCTCACACAGGAGGCAGCCCCCAGGTCCTGGATGTCCCCTAGCATACAGACGGCAGCCCCCATGCCCCACTCAGGTTACAGATAGCAGCCCCCCATCCCCCTCATTATACAGCAGGAGCACCCTAACACATAGGTGGCATCACCCCAGGTGCTGGACCCTTCCAACCAGTGGCGTAACTACCACCATAGCAGCGGTAGCAGCTGCCACAGGGCCCGGGACATTAGGGGCCCGGTGACAGCTGCTACCGCTGCTATCATTATGCTCAGAGGTCTTTTCAGACCCCCGAGTATAATGATCGGGGCCCCCTGTTGGTGGAATACTTTCCCACCAACAGGGGGCCCCGAAGCTGCAGCTCTGGCTCCTGTCAGCGCTTCAGGACGCTCCCCCTCTCTCCCCCCTCCCTTTCTCTGCTGTCCTCTGCCCACCAATGAGAGGAGGAGGCGGGGCTTATCCCTGCCGTCCAGCACAGAAGAGAAGAGGAAGAAGCTGCTCCAGGAAAATGAAACTAAAGCTACACAGGTACGTACTGGGGTTACTTATTAATGTCAGGCATATGGGGTGATTACTTGTGTTTTAGTAACTCCATGTGCCTCATAGTAATAGCAGTTAACCCCATCATCTCCCTCACATTAACCCCTGTTTGCCTCACCATAAGAGTTACTGATATGTGAGACATTTGGGGGTAATAGTAATGAAGATACTTTATTATTACCTCCATGTCTCTCACATATCAGTAACTCTTATGTGAGGTACACAAGGCTTAATGTGAGGGACATGATAGGGTTAACTGTTATTAATATGAGGCACATGGAGTTACTAAATTGTAATGCACAGGACCAGATTTTTTTTTATCCACAATTTGTCCTGGTATAGCGGTCAGCGGTGACAGTATTTAGTCCTGTAGGGGCCACTAAGGGACATAATACTGTGTGCAGGGGCCACTAAGGGACATAATACTGTGTGCAGGGGCCACTATGGGACATAATACTGTGTGCAGGAATGCGTAGGAGGGACTCAGTTGAGATCTTTGGTGTCGGGGGGGGCCCCATGTCAAAAGTTCGCCACGGGGCCCCGCCATTCCTAGTTACGCCACTGCTTCCAACACACAGGCAGCATCCCCAAACACACACAGGTAGTAGCATCTTAGTGCCCATCAACAACCCCCACCCACATACAAGCAGCATTGCAGGAATCCCCCATTTACATGAAGGCAGCACCCAAATGACCAAAACACAACAATGCAGTACCCCGGAACCTCCGCCACATGCCCACAGGTGGAAGTACCCAAGGGGCCAGCACCACCTCACACACACAGGTAGCATCCCAGGGACCTCCAAACAAGGAGACAGGTCGCAGCACCCTGGGACCACCTCCAGAACTCCCTCTCAAACACAAGCAGTGCCCCAGGAACCCAACACACAAATTTAATATCCCTGAGATCCCACACAAACGCATGCAGCAAGTCACCCCAGGGACCCTTGGCCACCATTACATGCAAGCAGCACCCCAGGGACGTTTGCGCCCCCTTTAGATGCCAGCAGCATCCCAATGACCCCCCCCCCCCGTAGATGCGCAAGCACACCAAGGATGCATGCCCACATAATTAGATGTCGTTGACACCCCAAGGTCTCCACCCCTTTTAGTTGCCGGAAGCACGCCAGGGACACCTTCCCCCTATCCATGCCAACAGCATCCACCTTAGATGCTAATAGCACCCCAAGGACCTCCCCCTTTATGCCAGCAGCACCTCGAGGACCCCTGCCCCTTCTTAGATGCCAGCATTATCCCAAAGACTCCGTGCCCCTCATTAGATGCCAGCAGTACCTCAAAGACCCACTGCCAGGGGTGTAACGATCGTGACCTGGCCCGGTGAGACATGGGGTCAGCTGTAGATAGTCGGGGTCCAGTACCATTATGTGACAGCAGCAGAGGAAAGCCTGGTTTCCCGACCACTATATACATTGTAAATGAGAAGGGGCACCGGCATATTGCCAGACCCTTTTTCAATAGATACTGGCCCAGGGGAGGCGACTTAAAATTATAAATAGATATACTCACCTCTCTGCGTCCTCTCCGGCGTCTTCCATCATGTGACTGAGGCCTGAGATTAGGCCCCAGCAGTCAGATGGAGCGCAGCGGCGTAATGATGTCAGTGACCCCTCATGTGACTGCTGAGGACCAATCACAGGCCTCAACAGAGATTTCAGGAAGATTCTGAAGACTGGCAGAGCCAGGATGCCCAGGAAAGGCGAGGCGAGTATTAGTGTTTGTTATTTTTTAGTCACCCACCCTTGGCGTCCGATTATTATACTCTGGGTTGTGAGGAGACAACAGTGTAGAATAATATCACCGCCATTTTAAATCTACTTTATTTTGCGACATACCAATTATGAAGACTCTTCTCTAAATATGTCTTACACAGAACAGCAAAACAACACAGAAGAGAAGTCAGCAAACCAAGGTCAAACCAGAGAGGCAAAACAGTACCAAATCACAATCCAAAAGAGTAGTCAAAAAGCCAAGAAGCAGAGATCAGTAAATACAAAACAAGAGCAAGGACAAAGCAAGGTCAGATACAATATCCAGCAAACATTTGTGGCCTGATGGCTACTTAATGAAGCCCAGAACCAGTCTCAGGCTTGATTGGCAGATAAGCTTTCAAACACAACAGAAACACCCTATAGGGGCCATTCACACGGTGTAACACGGCGCTCATTTTGTGCTTATTTTGATGCTGAGTGCCACGTTACAGAAGCGTGTACGCCGCGTTTGCGCCGCGCTATTTACGGTGCGCATTTACGGTCGCATTAACATTTTCAAAGTGAAAAGGCAGATAAGTCCTCAGTGGTTTCTGCAACTTGGGTATTGTTATGCTGGAGCTTTAGAAAAGGGCACCAGCATAACAATAGAGTGGGCATTATCTATGGGATCTATTGGACTGCTGCGGGTGCCAGGGGGCTGGCACACGGTGGCGGGCCAAAACCGGGCCCCCCGGTTAAATTTGGCCGGGCCCCTGACGCCAGTAGCAGTAGTACTGGCCTATCGACGGCCCTGGGGGAAGGGTGGGGGATTGGGAGCATATAATGCTGGGGGGGAGGCACTGCTGGAGATATAATGTGTGTGGGGGGGGGCACTGTTGAACATATAATACTGAGTGGGGGGGGCACTGCTGGGCATGTAATACTGTGTGGGGGGCACTGCTGGGCATTTAATACTGTGTTGGGGGACACTGCTGGGCATGAAATACTGTGTGTGTGTTGGGGGACACTGCTGGGCATGTAATACTGTGGGGGGGCACTGCTGGGCATGTTATACTTTGTGGGGGAGCACTGCTGGGCATGTTATACTGTGTGGGGGGGACACTGCTGGGCATATAATACTGTGGTGTGGGGGGGACACTGCTGGGCATGAAATACTGTGTGTGGGGCACTGCTGGGCATGAAATACTGTGTGTGTTGGGGGACACTGCTGGGCATGTTATACTGTGTGTGTGTTGGGGGACACTGCTGGGCATGTAATACTGTGTGGGGGGGAACTGCTGGGCATGTTATACTGTGTGGGGGGGACACTGCTGGGCATATAATACTGTGGTGTGGGGGGGACACTGCTGGGCATGAAATACTGTGTGTGGGGCACTGCTGGGCATGTAATACTGTGTGTGTTGGGGGACACTGCTGGGCATGTTATACTGTGTGTGTGTGGGGGGCACTGCTGGGCATGTAATACTGTGGGGACACACACTGCTAGGCATGAAATACTGTGTGTGTGTGTTGGGGGAAACTGCTGGGCATGTAATACTGTGGGGGGGGGGGGCACTCCTGGGCATGTAATACTGGGGGGGGGGGGGGGACACTGCTGGGCATGTAACACTGTGTGTGGGGGAACTGCTGGGCATGTTATACTGTGTGTGTGTGGGGGGCACTGCTGGGCATGTAATACTGTGGTGTGGGGGGACACTGCTGGGCATGAAATATTGTGTGTGTGTGTGGGGGGACACTGCTGGGCATGCTATACTGTGGGGGGGACACTGCTGGGCATGTAATACTGTGGGGAGGGGGGGCACTGCTGGGCATGAACTACTGTGTGTGTGGGGGGGCACTGCTGGGCATGAAATACTGTGCACGCCACTGCCCTCCCCTTAGATGCAGCAGTACCCCCAAAGATCTCCTGCGCCCCCTTAAATGCCAGAAACACCCAAAGAACCCTGTCTCCCTCCATGCCAACGACTCCTATACCACCCAACATGCAGTCCCATGTAACTACACCACTTGCTTCCCTCAGCCTCATCGAACATGCAGTCCTATGTCACTACATCACTCTCTCCCCTCAGCCTAATCCAACGTGCAGTCCCAAGTAACTACATCAATCCTTCCCTCAGCCTCATCCAACATGCAGTCCCATGTAACTACATCACTCCTTACCTCAGCCTCATCCAAAGTGCAGTCCCATGTAACTAAATCAATCATTCCCTCAGCTTCATCCAACATGCAGTCCCATGTAACTACATCAATCTCCCTTAAGCCTCATCCAACATGCAGTCCCATGTAATTACATCACTCGCTCCTCTCAGCCTCATCCAACGTGCAGTCACATGTAACTACATCACTCTCTCCCCTCAGCCTCATCCAACATGCAGTCCCATGTAACTACATCACTCTCTCCACTCAGCCTAATCCAACGTGCAGTCCCATGTAACTACAACATTCTCTCCCCTCAGCCTCATCCAACATGCAGTCTCATGTAACTACATCACTCTCTCCCTTCAGCCTAATCCAACGTGCAGTCCCAAGTAACATCACTCCTTCCCTCAGCCTCATCCAACGTGCAGTCCCATGTAACTACATCACTCTCTCTCCTCAGCCTCATCCAACGTCCCATGTAATTACATCACTCTCTTCCCTCAGCCTCATCCAACACGCAGTCCCATGTAACTACATCACTCTCTCCCCTCAGCCTCATCCAACATGCAGTCCCATGTAACTACATCACTCCTTACTTCAGCCTCATCCAACGTGCAGTCCCATGTAACTACATCACTCTCTCCCCTCAGCCTCATCCAATGTGCAGTCCCATGTAACTACATCACTCCTTACCTCAGCCTCATCCAACGTGCAGTCCCATGTAACTACATCACTCTCTCCCCTCAGCCTCATCCAACATGCAGTCCCATGTAACTACATCACTCTCTCCCCTCAGCCAACATGCAGTACCATGTAACTACATCACTCTCTCCCCTCAGCCTCATCCAACGTGCAGTCCCATGTAACTACATCACTCCTTACCTCAGCCTCATCCAACGTGCAGTCCCATGTAACTACATCACTCTCTCCCCTCAGCCTCATCCAACGTGCAGTCCCATGTAACTACATCACTCTCTCCCCTCAGCCTCATCCAACATGCAGTCCCATGTAACTACATCACTCCTTACTTCAGCCTCATCCAACGTGCAGTCCCATGTAACTACATCACTCTCTACCCTCAGCCTCATCCAATGTGCAGTCCCATGTAACTACATCACTCCTTACCTCAGCCTCATCCAACGTGCAGTCCCATGTAACTACATCACTCTCTCCCCTCAGCCTCATCCAATGTGCAGTCCCATGTAACTACATCACTCCTTACCTCAGCCTCATCCAACGTGCAGTCCCATGTAACTACATCACTCGCTTCCCTCAGCCTCATTGAACATGTAGTCCCATGCAACTATATCACTCTCTCCCCTCAGCCAACACGCAGTCCCATGTAACTACATCACTCTCTCCCCTCAGCCTCATCCAACGTGCAGTCCCATGTAACTACATCACTCTCTCCCCTCAGTCTCATCCAACATGCAGTCCCATGTAACTACATCACTCTCTCCCCTCAGTCTCATCCAACGTGCAGTCCCATGTAACTACATCACTCTTTACCTCAGCCTCATCCAACGTGCAGTCCCATGTAACTACATCACTCTCTCCCCTCAGCCTCATCCAACATGCAGTCCCATGTAACTACATCACTCTCTCCCCTCAGCCAACATGCAGTACCATGTAACTACATCACTCTCTCCCCTCAGCCTCATCCAACGTGCAGTCCCATGTAACTACATCACTCTCTCCCCTCAGCCTCATCCAACGTGCAGTCCCATGTAACTACATCACTCTCTCCCCTCAGCCTCATCCAACATGCAGTCCCATGTAACTACATCACTCCTCAGCCTCATCCCACATGCAGTCCCATGTAACTACATCACTCTCTTCCCTCAGCCTCATCCAACACGCAGTCCCATGTAACTACATCACTCTTTACCTCAGCCTCATCCAACGTGCAGTCCCATGTAACTATATCACTCTCTCCCCTCAGCCTCATCCAACATGCAGTCCCATGTAACTACATCACTCCTTACTTCAGCCTCATCCAACGTGCAGTCCCATGTAACTACATCACTCTCTCCCCTCAGCCTCATCCAACGTGCAGTCCCATGTAACTACATCACTCTCTCCCCTCAGTCTCATCCAACATGCAGTCCCATGTAACTACATCACTCTCTCCCCTCAGCCTCATCCAACATGCAGTTCCATGTAACTACATCGCTCTCTCCCCTCACCCTCATCCAACGTGCAGTCCCATGTATCTACATCACTCTCTCCCCTCAACCTCATTCAACATGCAGTCCCATGTAACTACATCACTCTCTCCCCTCAGCCTCATCCAACATGCAGTCCCATGTAACTACATCACTATCTTCCCTCAGCCTCATCCAACACGCAGTCCCATGTAACTACATCACTCTTTACCTCAGCCTCATCCAACGTGCAGTCCCATGTAACTATATCACTCTCTCCCCTCAGCCTCATCCAACATGCAGTCCCATGTAACTACATCACTCCTTACTTCAGCCTCATCCAACGTGCAGTCCCATGTAACTACATCACTCTCTCCCCTCAGCCTCATCCAACGTGCAGTCCCATGTAACTACATCACTCTCTCCCCTCAGTCTCATCCAACATGCAGTCCCATGTAACTACATCACTCTCTCCCCTCAGCCTCATCCAACATGCAGTCCCATGTAACTACATCACTATCTTCCCTCAGTCTCATTTGAACATGCAGGAATAAGGAATAAGTACATCTGGCCCTACAAGAACAGACGACTTATGCATTCCAGTACACCGAAAAAGTTACGGCAATCAAAATCTGGCGACACCAATTTTTTTATTTTTGCAAACTTTTGGCTATTTTTTAAAATGTAAAAACACCATAGAAATTTTCCATCCCTATAACCGTATCGATCCATAGGATACAGGTGACGTGATTTTGGCTGCTCAGTAAATGCTGTAAAAACAAAGCCCATATGAAAGTTGCACAAACGCAGATTTTTTTGAATTCCTCCCCATTCGGACTCATTATACAGCCTCCCAATCCAAGGTACAGAATATGGAATGGTACCCTTACGAAGTACAATATTATGAGGTGGGAAGGGGTTAATGCAACATTCAAGGGTTAAAAATGCTCGCTATGCCACTCAATAAATCCCTTGGGGGGGGGGTAGTTTCTAAAATGGGCTTACATGTCTGCGGATTATTGGGAACTCATGGGCTATGCAACAGTGGCATGATGTTCAAGAACCACATGTCACATGACAGTGACATCATCAAAGGTCCTATACACACCAGAGTGTATGTTTTGTGGTGACTGACTGATCACATGACTGTGATGTCACCGCAGGTCCTGCAGCCTCCAGGATGTGACATCTGTACACAGGGTTGTGACTAAATACTAGACGCCGTAAGGACCTGGTCCTTACGGTGTCTAGTATTTAGCTGGCTCAGTGTGAGCTGTCTATTTCCCATTACTGGTAAGGACCTTTTTGCCCCCTAGTGGTCGGGTCCTTAACTGAGATAGTATTTAGCCGTCTCACAGTGAACTGGCTATTTACTATACTCCGTAAGGACCTTTTCTATGTTTCATGTACTTACAAGGTTTCATCCTGGCGAGGTCCTTTCCAGTGATAGTATTTAGCCGTCTCACACTGAACTGGCTATTTACTATACTCCGTAAGGACCTTTTCCATCTTTCATGTACTTATAAGGTTTCATACCTGGCGAGGTCCTTTCCAGTGATAGTATTTAGCCGTCTCACAATGAACTGGCTATTTACTATACTCCGTAAGGACCTTTTCCATCTTTCATGTACTTATAAGGTTTCATACCGGCGAGGTCCTTTCCAGTGATAGTATTTAGCCGTCTCACACTGAACTGGCTATTTACTATACTCCGTAAGGACCTTTTCCATCTTTCATGTACTTATAAGGTTTCATACCGGCGAGGTCCTTTCCAGTGATAGTATTTAGCCGTCTCACACTGAACTGGCTATTTACTATACTCCGTAAGGACCTTTTCCATGTATCCTATACTTACAAGGTTTCATATCGGTGAGGTCCTTTCCAGTGATAGTATTTAGCCGTCTCACACTGAACTGGCTATTTACTATACTCTGTAAGGACCTTTTCCATCTTTCATGTACTTATAAGGTTTCATACCGGCGAGGTCCTTTCCAGTGATAGTATTTAGCCGTCTCACACTGAACTGGCTATTTACTATACTCCGTAAGGACCTTTTCCATCTTTCATGTACTTATAAGGTTTCATACCGGTGAGGTCCTTTCCAGTGATAGTATTTAGCCGTCTCACACTGAACTGGCTATTTACTATACTCCGTAAGGACCTTTTCTATGTTTCATGTACTTACAAGGTTTCATACCGGTGAGGTCCTTTCCAGTGATAGTATTTAGCTGTCTCACACTGAACTGGCTATTTACTATACTCCGTAAGGACCTTTTCTATGTTTCATGTACTTACAAGGTTTCATACCGGTGAGGTCCTTTCCAGTGATAGTATTTAGCCGTCTCACACTGAACTGGCTATTTACTATACTCCGTAAGGACCTTTTCCATGTATCATATACTTACAAGGTTTCATACCGGTGAGGTCCTTTCCAGTGATAGTATTTAGCCGTCTCACACTGAACTGGCTATTTACTATACTCCGTAAGGACCTTTTCTGTTTCATATACTTACAAGGTTTCATACTAGTGAGGTCCTTTCCAGTGATAGTATTTAGCCGTCTCACACTGAACTGGCTATTTACTATACTCCGTAAGGACCCTTTCCATGTATCCTATACTTACAAGGTTTCATACCGGTGAGGTCCTTCCAGTGATAGTATTTAGCTGTCTCACACTGAACTGGCTATTTACTATACTCCGTAAGGACCTTTTCCATCTTTCATGTACTTATAAGGTTTCATACCGGCGAGGTCCTTTCCAGTGATAGTATTTAGCCGTCTCACACTGAACTGGCTATTTACTATACTCCGTAAGGACCTTTTCCATCTTTCATGTACTTATAAGGTTTCATACCGGCGAGGTCCTTTCCAGTGATAGTATTTAGCCGTCTCACACTGAACTGGCTATTTACTATACTCCGTAAGGACCTTTTCCATCTTTCATGTACTTATAAGGTTTCATACCGGTGAGGTCCTTTCCAGTGATAGTATTTAGCCGTCTCACACTGAATTGGCTATTTACTATACTCCGTAAGGACCTTTTCCATGTATCCTATACTTACAAGGTTTCATATCGGTGAGGTCCTTTCCAGTGATAGTATTTAGCCGTCTCACACTGAACTGGCTATTTACTATACTCTGTAAGGACCTTTTCCATCTTTCATGTACTTATAAGGTTTCATACCGGCGAGGTCCTTTCCAGTGATAGTATTTAGCCGTCTCACACTGAACTGGCTATTTACTATACTCCGTAAGGACCTTTTCTATGTATCCTATACTTACAAGGTTTCATACTGGTGAGGTCCTTCCAGTGATAGTATTTAGCCGTCTCACACTGAACTGGCTATTTACTATACTCTATAAGGACCTTTTCTTATGTCTCACACTGTATCCATGTATCATATACTGTACTTAGGAGGTGTCAGATGGTATAAGATAGTATATAGTCAGTGTATGAAGAGATCTGTGAGGAAAGAGAACATGTTGTATTGTTTGACGGTCCGCGACCCGGATATGTGAATCCCCTCATTGAATGTAAGGTTGCGATGTGATGACATGGCCATTATTCAGTGTGGTGTGAATGTAGGCTTATAATATGAGTACTGTATACTGCTTATATATAGTAGATAACTGCTGTATTACCCAGAAGCCGCACGGCTTGTAACATCGGCAGCAGTTTTGTGAGTGAAGTCACTGTTTTTTGGTAATATCCAGTATTCACTATACAATTGTATAGTAAACTGTGCTGAATGTATCTTAGGGCGGGTTCACACCTGTGCCCGCTCTCTGCTTTGCAGCTTTCCGTCCACTGCCCGAGAAACTGGACAGGAGAAGAAAACTGGGTTTGCAAAAGTGTCCGCCCGTGTGCGTCTTCTGGTCTCCGTGGCTAAACCATTTTCTTTTTTAACTGGACACAAAGTCGGACATGCAGGACTTTGTGTCTGGTTAAAAAAAGAAACGGTTTCGCCGTGGAGATCAGTAGACGGACGCTCACCAGCGGACACAAGACGGAAACTCACAAGGCAGAGACCGGGCGCAAGTGTGGAGCCGCCCTTAGATCAGTCCTATTTTGTGTGGCCTCAGCCTAGAGTTACATGAAGGTATAAATTAAAGGGATTATTGGGACTACGATATTGATTGCTGTGGTCTCTTCTCTACTTACCAAGCACAGCGCCATACACCGTATAGAGGCCGTGCTGAGTATTACAGCTCATCCCCATTCATTTCAGTTAGATTGAACTACAGCATGGCCGTGTGACGTACAGATTCTACCTGAGTAGAAGTGGAGCTTTACAGCATATTCCTAGAATACTCCGTTAGGCTAAGGCCCCACGCTGCGGAAACACAGCTTTATTTGTCGCAGTATTTTGCGACCGTGATGAAATCAATGGGAGCGTATACGGCCCGCAAAAGCTCACGCGCCGTATACGTGCCACATCACGCGGCACTTTACTCCGTGTGAACTCACCCTTAGGCCGGCTTCACACAGACATTACAGTATGAGACACTGAAGCTGCGAGGAATCAGAGACTCCTAACATCATAAACAACTGTACTGCTGACAACCAAATGTGTCCATGTGAAGCCGACCTTAGGGTGCCATTACACGTGTGGTCTTTATTCACATTAGCGCATGTGCTGTTGTTTCTACTCTGATCAAAAACCCACCTGTGTAATAGCAGCTCTAGGGCGGGTTCAGGCTGCCCTTGTTAATGTCCGGTTATGAATGACAGCAACGAACATTAACTGTATCAGAGAAATGGACAGAAACAGTCAGTGACCATTCCCATTAACACTAATGTAAACAACATGATGGACGCTGTCTCCCGTCTGTCCTCCGTCTCCCGTCTGTCCTCCGTCTCCCCCCGTCCTCCGTCTTCCATCATTTAGGTTTAGTTTTCTGACTGAAGAATAAGTTGCGCGCACCGGATATTTTCCTTCCTTTACAAAAATAATGGAAGAAACACAAGAGACAGAAAAAGAGAGACAGAAGACGGCGTCCTTAATGGGGGTTTTGTAACATTCTAGTCAATGGGAACAGACGCAGGAGGATGAGGAGGCTCCATCTATGTCTGTTGCTCTCATCCTACGACAGATGACAGTAACGGACATGTATAACAGTAGTGTGAACGTAACCTTACTTCATCATGTTCTAGGTCTTCCACTACTGTATGCAGAGATCTTGTTGTACCTTGATGGATCAGAGTCGTTTTGGTGAAACAAGGGGGAAGGGGGGGGGGGGGGCCGGGCGGGGAGTGATTAAGTTATGGCTAATTGGTGGATTTCTTACTATTAAAGTTATGACACTCAGAAAACACTATTTACACTTTTATTTTTATTAAATTTTATTTTGGGAGCAAAAAAATAAAAAATACATAAAGTAAAGACAACAAAATAACAGCAAAACATGAACAAACTCAGAGGTCACTTTTTAAAGGGATCCTATCATTCAAATGCATTTTTTTTATGACTAACACGTCGGAATAGCCTTAAGAAAAGCTATTCCTCTCCTACGTTTCCTTGTCTTCTTCGCGCCGCCGTTCGTCTGAAATCCCGTTTTTTGTCTGTATGCAAATTAGTTCTCTTGCAGCACTGGGGGCGGGCCCCAGCGCTCAAACAGCACTGGGGGCGTCCCCAATGCTGCGAGAGAGCTCTCTCCAGCTTTGCCTCCATTTTCATCAGCAACGCCCTCATCTTCTTCTGGTGCACGGTGGGTCAAAATTCAACGCATGCGCAAGTCGGCTTTGCCAGCGGGCCTCGGCCATTTTTTTGTGGCCGCTTACGCGAGCAGGCGCAGTACACTCAGTTCTATGGAGCTCTTACTGTTCCTGCTCGTGTAAGCTGCCACAAAAAAAGGGCCACCCTCATGTGATGTTGGCTCTGCCCGAGGCCCACTGGTAGAGCAGAGTTGCGCATGTGTTGAATTTTGACCCACCGCGCACCGAAAGAAGATGAAGAAGCCGTTGCAGATGAAGATGGAAGCAGCACTGCAGAGAGTTCTCTAGCAGCATTAGGGCCGCCCCCAGTGCTGTCTGAGCGCTGGGGCCCGCCCCCAGTACTGCAAGAGAACTCATTTGCATACCGACAAAAAACAGGATTTCAGGCGAACGGCGGCGCGGAGAAGACAACGAAACGTAGGAGACAAATAGCCTTTCTTAAAGGGATCCTATCATTTAAACACTTTTTTTTTCTAGTTGACACGTCGGAATAGCCTTAAGAAAGGCTATTCGTCTCCTACCTTTATCAGTCGTCTCCGGCCCGCCGTTCGGTAGAAATACCAGGTTTTTACTGGTATGCAAATGAGTTCTTTCGCAGCACTGGGGGCAGGCCCCAGCACTCAGACAGCACTGTGGACGTCCCCAATGTTGCCAGAGAACTCTCTCCAGCGACACCTCCATCTTCAACAGAAACAACCTCTTCTACGTCTTCTTCCGGCTGGGGTCACACTCCGGCGCCTGCGCAGTCTGCTCTGCCATTGGGACGCAGGCAAGAGCAGAGTGCACAGGCTGGCCGGCGGCCATTATTTTGGAGCCCGCTACGCGTGCATGCACAGTACGCTCCTGTAGTTGTATGGAAAACAGGAGCTTACTGCGTATGCGTGCGTAGCGGCCTCCAAAAAAATAGCTGCCAGCCGGCCTGTGCACTCTGCTCTTGCCTGCGTCCCAATGGCAGAACCGACTTCACAGGCGCCGGAGTGTGACCCAAGAGAAGACGCAGAAGAGGCGGTTGCTGTTGAAGATGGAGGCGTCGCTGCAGAGAGTTCTCTGGCAACATTGGGGACGCCCCCAGTGCTGTCTGAGCGCTGCTGCGAAAGAACTCATTTGCATACCGGTAAAAAACTGTATTTCTACCGAATGGCGGGCTGGAGACGACGGATAAAGGTAGGAGACTAATAGCCTTTCTTAAGGCTATTCTGACGTGTCAGCTAGAAAAAAAAAGTGTTTAAATGATAGGATCCCTTTAAGGCTATTCCGACGTGTTAGTCATAAAAAAATGTGTTTGAATGATAGGATCCCTAATTGTACCCCTTCCCGACATCCGTAATAGTACATGTCGGACCTTTAAAGATGGCGGCCATCATAGCCACTGGGTCTTCACAGTATTGTATAATGGAGACCCGATACTAATGAGTGCAGCTATAACTACATCCAGGTATATCCCACTGTCCCCCCCATGTCCCTCCAGTGTACCCCTCATTACTAACAAGCACCCCACTATCCCCCATGTCCCTCCAGTGTACCCCACATTACTAGCAAGCACCACACTATCCCCCTAAGTCCCTCCAGTGTACCCCACATTACTAACAAGCACCCCACTATCCCCCATGTCCCTCCAGTGTACCCCACATTACTAACAAGCACCACACTATCCCCCATGTTCCTCCAGTGTACCCCACATTACTAACAAGCACCGCACTATCCCCCATGTTCCTCCAGTGTACCCCACATTACTAACAAGCACCCCACTATCCCCCATGTCCCTCCAGTGTACCCCACATTACTAACAAGCACCCCACTATCCCCCATGTCCCTCCAGTGTACCCCACATTACTAACAAGCACCACACTATCCCCCATGTCCCTCCAGTGTACCCCACATTACTAACAAGCACCACACTATCCCCCATGTCCCTCCAGTGTACCCCACATTACTAACAAGCACCACACTATCCCCCATGTCCCTCCAGTGTACCCCACATTACTAACAAGCACCGCACTATCCCCCATGTCCCTCCAGTGTACCCCACATTACTAACAAGCACCGCACTGTCCTCCATCTCCCTCCAGTGTACCCCACATTACTAACAAGCACCGCACTGTCCTCCATGTCCCTCCAGTGTACCCCACATTACTAACAAGCACCCCACTGTCCCCCATGTCCCTCCAGTGTACCCCACATTACTAACAAGCACCGCACTAGCCCCCATGTTCCTCCAGTGTACCCCACATTACTAACAAGCACCACACTATCCCCCATGTCCCTCCAGTGTACCCCACATTACTAACAAGCACCGCACTGTCCTCCATCTCCCTCCAGTGTACCCTCACATTACTAACAAGCACCGCACTGTCCTCCATCTCCCTCCAGTGTACCCCACATTACTAACAAGCACCGCACTATCCCCCTAAGTCCCTCCAGTGTACCCCACATTACTAACAAGCACCCCACTATCCCCCATGTCCCTCCAGTGTACCCCACATTACTAACAAGCACCACACTATCCCCCATGTCCCTCCAGTGTACCCCACATTACTAACAAGCACCACACTATCCCCCATGTCCCTCCAGTGTACCCCACATTACTAACAAGCACCACACTATCCCCCATGTCCCTCCAGTGTACCCCACATTACTAACAAGCACCGCACTGTCCTCCATCTCCCTCCAGTGTACCCCACATTACTAACAAGCACCGCACTATCCCCCTAAGTCCCTCCAGTGTACCCCACATTACTAACAAGCACCTCACTATCCCCCCATCTCCCTCCAGTGTACCCTCACATTACTAACAAGCACCTCACTATCCCCCCATCTCCCTCCAGTGTACCCCACATTACTAACAAGCACCGCACTATCCCCCATCTCCCTCCAGTGTACCCCACATTACTAACAAGCACCACACTATCCCCCATGTCCCTCCAGTGTACCCCACATTACTAACAAGCACCGCACTATCCCCCATGTTCCTCCAGTGTACCCCACATTACTAACAAGCACCACACTATCCCCCATGTCCCTCCAGTGTACCCCACATTACTAACAAGCACCGCACTGTCCTCCATCTCCCTCCAGTGTACCCTCACATTACTAACAAGCACCGCACTGTCCTCCATCTCCCTCCAGTGTACCCCACATTACTAACAAGCACCACACTATCCCCCATGTCCCTCCAGTGTACCCCACATTACTAACAAGCACCGCACTGTCCTCCATCTCCCTCCAGTGTACCCTCACATTACTAACAAGCACCGCACTGTCCTCCATCTCCCTCCAGTATACCCCACATTACTAACAAGCACTGCACTATCCTCCATGTCCCTCCAGTGTACCCCATATTACTAACAAGCACCTCACTATCCTCCATGTCCCTCCAGTGTACCCCACATTACTAACAAGCACCCCACTATCCCCCATGTCCCTCCAGTGTACCCCACATTACTAACAAGCACCCCACTATCCCCCATGTCCCTCCAGTGTACCCCACATTACTAACAATCATCCTACTATCCCCCATGTCCCTCCAGTGTACCCCACATTACTAACAAGCACCTCACTATCCTCCATCTCCCTCCAGTGTACCCCACATTACTAACAAGCACCGCACTATCCCCCTAAGTCCCTCCAGTGTACCCCACATTACTAACAAGCACCACACTATCCTCCATGTCCCTCCAGTGTACCCCACATTACTAACAAGCACCGCACTATCCCCCATGTCCCTCCAGTGTACCCCACATTACTAACAAGCACCGCACTGTCCTCCATCTCCCTCCAGTGTACCCCACATTACTAACAAGCACCGCACTGTCCTCCATCTCCCTCCAGTGTACCCCATATTACTAACAAGCACCGCACTGTCCTCCATGTCCCTCCAGTGTACCCCACATTACTAACAAGCACCCCACTATCCCCCATGTCCCTCCAGTGTACCCCACATTACTAACAAGCACCTCACTATCCTCCATGTCCCTCCAGTGTACCCCACATTACTAACAAGCACCACACTATCCTCCATGTCCCTCCAGTGTACCCCACATTACTAACTAGCACCTCACTATCCTCCATGTCCCTCCAGTGTACCCCACATTACTAACAAGCACCGCACTATCCCCCATGTCCCTCCAGTGTACCCCACATTACTAACAAGCACCGCACTGTCCTCCATGTCCCTCCAGTTTGCCCCCACACTGTTACTATCCCCCATGAACCTTAAAGAGCAGCCATTCCATTAAGACTGGTGTGCAAAACACCCAAACTCTTATCACCCCTGTGCATGATGCCCACGGGGAGGGGTTACCTTGTGGTGACCAGATAGCTCCTATAAGCCTACCCCTGCAATGCTAGCATTTCACCAATATCCATATATTTCCTGTGCACCCCCTCACAAGCATTCTACAGCTCTCTAGTGCACCCCCATAGGGTTAAGCACTCCACAGCTCAGAGCCCCCCAAACAAGTTTCCCACAGCTCACCATGTGTCTATTAAGGCTGAAGCCCAATGTGGCAGAAACACCACAGCAAAAACCGCAGCATTTACAGTCCCTGCAAAGTGGATAAGAGTCTAGCGAATCCCATCCACAAATATCAGAAAATACCTGGGGAGTTTATGGACGTTGCAGCACATGGAAACTATATCTATGGAAACGCTGGCAGACTCCCTATAAGTAAATCGAAAGTGGAAAGTCCGCAGAGGAAAACAGTGCATTTTATGTGAAAGTCGCTGTGGGAAGATCGCAATGTGTTTCCATAGAGGTTTTTCCTGCAGGGCTTTTTGGCTGTGGCCCCCTATGTGGGGCTCTAACCTAAAGTACATTGTCAATCACCTCTGCACCGCCAATGGAGGAGTTTCTTTGCGCCTCTTATGCAAACCTTAGGCCAGGTTCACATGGGGTATTTTGGACCGGAACCTGAGACGGAGGCTGCCTCAGGTTTCGGTCCAAAATACGGGTAGCCATAACTGGATGTCGGTGCAGTGAACTCCGCTCCGGATTAGGTCCAAATGAATGTGCCTAGTCGGGAGGACGGAGTGTTTTCAGGTGGATGTTGCGAGGTGACTCGGCCTGAAGAATCAGCATGTCCGTTCTTTTTTCCGGGAGCTGGAACAAACGGCTCTCAGAAAAAAAAAACTGACCGGCTCCTATTCGTTTCAATGGTAGCTGTCTGTATGGTCAGGAGGCGGATATGGCCTCAAAATATTACCCTAAATCCACCAAGCATCAACCATAGCTTGTCATCCCCTAAAGTAACACAGCTCTAAATCCTCCCCCAATTCACCAGGCACCCCACACCTCCCCCCACCCCCACAGTCAATTGTGTACCCCACATCCACCCCCCACAGTACACCCTGCATCTCTCCTCCTACAGAACACCATGCACCCATCATCTCCCCCCCAGTCCACCCTGCACCCCACATCTCTCCTCCAACACTACACCCTGCACCCCACATCTGTCCCCCCCACACTACACCCTGCACCCCACATCTGTCCCCCCACGCTACACCCTGCACCCCACATCTGTCCCCCCACGCTACACCCTGCACTCCACATCTGTCCCCCCACGCTACACCCCACATCTGTCCCCCCACGCTACACCCTGCACCCCACATCTGTCTCCCCACGCTACACCCTGAAACCCCACATCTGTCCCACCCACACCCTGCACCCCACATCTGTCCCACCCACACCCTGCACCCCACATCTGTCCCACCCACACTACACCCTGCACCCCACATCTGTCCCCCACGCTACACCCTGCACCCCACATCTGTCCCCCCCACACCCTGCACCCCACATCTGTCCCCCAAACACCCTGCACCCCACATCTGTCCCCCCACACCCTGCACCCAACATCTGTCCCCCCCACATCCTGCACTCCACATCTCTCCCCCCACATCCTGCACCCCACATCTCCCCCCCCCACACCCCACATCTGTCCCACCCACACCCTGCACCACACATCTGTCCCACCCACACCCTGCACCACACATCTGTCCCCCACACTACACCCTGCACCCCACATCTGTCCCCCCCCACACATCTGTCCCCCCCACACCCTGCACCCCACATCTGTCCCCCAAACACCCTGCACCCCACATCTGTCCCCCCACACCCTGCACCCAACATCTGTCCCCCCCACATCCTGCACCCCACATCTCTCCCCCCCACACCCCACATCTGTCCCCCCCCCCCACACTACACCCTGCACTACACCCTGCCCCCACATCTTTCCCCCCAAATCTCTCCCCCCTCTACACTACTCCCTGCAGTCCACCTACTGTATCTTCCCCCCTCACTACACCCTGCACCTCACAGCAGCTCTCCATGTTGCTCCACTACACAGGATCCAGTGGAAGGTCCTGCTTACAAGTAAAGACACGCCTATCCGGTCATGTGACCTTGTGACGTCAGAAGGTCCTTACGGTGTCTAGTATTTAGCCTTTACCCTGTACACAGGTTTGTGTTCAGGTGAGTGTGACTTGTGTCCATAGTGTTACGTCCTGGGATCACTGTGTATAATGGTATATACTATATACTGTGTATCAGTGTCCCTTTAGTTCACTATTACGTGCCTCCCGACTTTCGAGGGACAGAACTTGCTGATATGTGTACGGTCCAGGTGTCAAACCCCCATATTAGATACTGAGCGAATAGTATTCATCGCATATCTCGCCGGCATAGGAATGCGTGTAATCGGCCGAACACCAAGGGGTTAAACGCATTGAATCTTCAAAGCGATTAATCCCTTGGTGTTCGGCCGATTACACGCATTCCTATGCCAGCGAGATATTCGACGAACACTGATTATTATTATTTATTTATATAGCACCATTAATTCCATGGTGCTTTACATTATTATATTAATTCCATGGTGCTTTACATTTGGGGGTTACATACAATACACAGAATATACAAACATATATAATACTAACAGTGACCGACTGGCACAGTGGGGTAGAGGGCCCTGCCCGCGAGGGCTTACAATCTATGAGGGAAGGGGGTTGAGACAGAAGGAGACTGATGGACAGATCATTCGTGTGATGCATGCAATAGGGCCAGGACAACCCCTTTAACACGACGTCCTCTTTTATATAGGTCCAGCAGTTTATAACGCACATAAAGAAAATGAGTCTTTCTCCCCGTGATCCGCCAACGATGGACAAAGACAGAGAAAACATTGCTAAGCAGATATTATATGTCACCCTAGAGATCATCCACCTTCTAACCGGAGAGGTGAGGGATTCTGGAACTTTTTCTTCATTAACCACTTATGTACCGGGCCAGTTGGAGGTTCAGCACCAGACACATTGTCAGGTTTTGTACGTGTGGTTTTGAGGGCTCTAACATTTTTATCATTGGCGTTATTCAGCTGATTTCTGCGTCTTTTCGGTAACACCTAGGGCTTTATTTTTATGTTGATTTTATTTTTGCATGTGTTTTAATTTTTTTATTTCCAGGAAAATATAAACGAAAGAGGTGGGAAAACCTGTCTGTTTTTCACTTTTCATATATTTTTTTTAAATTTAATTACCCAAAGTGCTACTAAAAAAAAAACTTTTTAAAATAGTTTTTCCTCTCCGTTATGGTAATTTTTATTTTGCATGGTATTGTCGTGGGTGGGGTTACAACCTGTAATAAGGGCGTGTTGTTGAAATTATTTTATGTATTTTTTTAAAAAAATTATATATATATTTTTTTGTTTTCTATTCATTTTTTTTACATTGTGTCCTCATAAGGTCATAATTAGAGATGAGCGAACACCGTTCAATCAAATAGGTATTTGATCGAATATCAGGCCGTTCGATGTGTTCGTTCCCAATCAAATACCACGCGGCATACGCAGTAAAAATTCGTATCCCCTCCCACCTTCACTGGCGCGTTTTTTGCACCAATAACTGTGCAGGGGAGGTGGGACAGGAACTACGACAATGGAGGCAGTGAAAAAAATTGAAAAAACCCATTGGCTGCCGAAAACATGTGACCTCCCATTCATAAGAATGGCCGCCACCATATTCGTGTCATTTCGCAGTGAGAGATAGGGAGAAACATATCTGCTGAGGGCTAGAGAGGATTAGCTTGTAGTAGGCAGGGAAAAACCAAAGAACAACAACAGCTCTTCTCAGAGCTATATACTGCAGGGAGAGGAGACGAGCTTTCCACGGACGGTGGAAAAAAGGCATACAGAACAGTTACTTGTTGCTATATACGTGCAAACCAGCTTTTATTTGGGGTGTCCCCACACAAAATAGCAGGAATCCACAGCAGTTACTTCTTGCTATATACATGCAAACCAGCTTTTCTCTGGGGTGTCCGTCCCTCCCACAAATTTGCAGGAATACAGAGCAGTTACCTCCTGCTAATTACTTGCCAATCCGCTTTTATTAGGGGTGTCCTCCACAAAATAGCAGGAATCCACAGCAGTTACTTCTTGCTATATACGTGCAAACCAGCTTTTCAGGCAGTGTGTAACCCCAAAACAGGGATACAGAGCAATTAGGTCTGGCTATGTACGCTCAATCCAGATATTCAGGATGTGTACCCCCAAAACCTAGGTGGGAGACACCGAAATTCAGTCAGGCTATGTACGCTCAATCCAGTTTTTCATGGTGTGTAACCCCAAAACCTAGGTAGGAGAGACAGAAATTCAGTCAGGCTATGTACGCTGAATCCAATTTTTAAGGGTCTACCCCCCAAAGCTAAGTGTGATACACAGCAATTCAGTCAGGCTATATCAGTTCAATCCAATTTTTTGTTCAATCCAGTATTCTTTGCTCTCGATGATGTGAACTATGCCTTTGTCTCTTGAAAAGCAACCTAACATGAAGTCAGCCATGTGTGCCAGTGTGTTACTTGGCATGACTTATAATGAGCTTCTAACCAGCACAGCTGGGGGAATCAGGGTGGATTGAGCCTCTAACCAGAAGAGGGCATTAGTGTGAATTGAACCTAGTAGCAGCAGAATTGTGCAACGCTGATGGTGGAGTATGAGGAGGAGGAAGAATTGTAGAGGGTGAGCACACACATCAAACTTCATGTCAGGGTGCTTAACACAGCTGGAAATGAAAATGATGGGTCTATCCAGTGGCTGTTCATTTTGATCAGCGTCAGCCGGTCAGCATTGTCAGCTGGCTGTGCTTATCCGTGATGATGCCACCGGCTGTGCTGAAGACATTTTCCGATAGCAAGCTGGCGTCAAGGCAGGAAAGGACCTCCAATGCGTAGAGCGCAAGTTCCAGCCACAAATCCAACTTGGAGACGCACTAAATGTAGGGTGCAGAGGGATCAGAGAGGACAGGGCTGGGGTCGGCCAGGTACTCCTGCAACATGCGCCTATACTAGATACTATATACTAGATATACTATACTATACCCCTCAGTGGCGGTCGTTTGGCCAGGGGGTGCCATTAACGTGTCCCAAACCTTGGAGAGTGTGCCCCTGGTGGGTGTGGATCGGAAGGCAGTTGTTAGCCTGTTGGAGGAATTAGTCTGGCAACATGGGCGAGTTTTGCATGAGTTGCTAGTACAAGGAAAATCTTTGGCCTTTCTGCCTCTGGACATGCCTCTGCCTCTAGCCACCTTTTTTCCTGCTTAGCTTGCCTCCACATCTACACTGCTTTCCCTGCTATACATCACCCCTGTTCATTTAGAGTCGGTGGCCTCGTCGTTCACCAACTCCTCTTCCAATTGCCCACTCTCCTCTTACTGCAAACCGCACATGACAACAGCATGCCCTGATGGCAACTGTGTCTCATCATCATCACTGAGGACGGAAAATTCTGGTTGCGGGTCCACAACCACAAAATTGCCAGGTGATGGCGGATGCTACAGTGTTTGGGCATCAGTACACACAAAGTCGTCTGGTAGCTCCTGGGATTCGGGAACTGGTTCAACAGAGGGAGAGACAGTAAAAGGACCCGAAAAGAGATCCTGGGAGGGGGCAAGGGTGGGATAACTTTGTTGGGAAGATTGGGCATGTTGGGAGGAAGGAGGGGCAGACTCTTGGGTATAAACACGACTGCAGGTAGTGGCTGACCTGCTGCTGAAAAAGCAGCTGGAAGCATTATCCGCTAGCCATTGTAACACCTGTTCATGGTGCTCGGGCCTGGTCTGCGTTGTACGCAGTTGTACCCTGCTTAACGCAGCTGTCATATCAGCAATTGTGATGAGCGCATGCTAATGTTTCTTGTCCAGTGGAAAGGATGGGATAGGATTTCACATAAGTCTGCCACCCATGGAAACTCATGGTGCAGAAACCGAGGGAGCTGACTTTGATGAACCCTTGGGTTTTGTAGATGGAGCTCCATCAAAGGTCTCTGCTGCTCACACATCCTGCTCAACATATGATATCTAGGGTTTCAGCGTGTGGTTACCTCGCACAACAGCCCGTGCTTCAGGCAGATGTAGGCGTTGCTGGATTGTATTGAGGCTAGCACCAGGTACTGTAGACTTGCCAAAGTGGGAGCACAAGTGCCGCACTTTAAAGGGGTTGTCCCATAACAAGGATCCTATCTATACTGCTTGTTAATGTGAATGTAAGACTTTTCCTAAATACATTGCTTCAGCAAAACTGCTTTGTTTGTCCACCATCTTTATTCAATTCATTGTTGACACATCCCTTGACTTACAGTATCTGGTCAAAAGTCAAGTGATGTATCTGCCCGCTCTCAGGGGCGAGGGAGGAGGGGCTAAGTGCACGGGAGCGAGCCTGGAGGGGGGGGGGGGGAGTAGTTTACCCTTTGGGGGGGTAAGGGGCCGCCAATACAGACCCGGTATCCACTGTAATAGAGAGGCGGATGCCGGGGAGGGTTAGACGCTGGCACAGGTGCCTGCAACATTGCTACGCTCCTGCCCTGCATGAAGCCAGCAGTGGCAGGAGCGATGTTGCTATTCCGGTGGGGGCGGAGGAGCGGAATAGTAGCATCGCTCCTGCCGCTGCTGGCTTCATGCAGGGCAGGAGCGTAGCAATGTTGCAGGCAAGTTTGCGACCCAGTCCCAGCCTCAACTACATTCAGCCAGTGGGCCGTGATTGAGATGTAGTGTCCCTGGCCGCATGCACTTGTCCATGTGTCGGTGGTCAAGTGGAACTTTGTGCAACTTAGCGCAGAACTTAGGGCCTGCCTGATGTTACGGGACACGTGTTGGTGCAAGGCTCAACTCACCGTAAGGGAAACACACAGCTGGTGAATTTTGTTCAGTTCCAAAGGACTCTGTGTTTAGATTTGGCTCAGTCACAGCTCCAGAAAATGCTTTTGAAGGCAAGGTTTCCTTTAGTGGCTCCATCTCAGCAGGATGATGATGAAGCTTGGTTAAATCTGGTGTCGGAAGCGAAAGTGGTTTCTGATCTACAGCTAAAGTACTGGAGCATGTTGTTTGGACTATTAACACCTGATCAGAACCCTGTAGAGGTAATGTAGAGTCCGATATTAGAGGACCATTACCGCTAGTAGTAGTTGCAGCCAATTCTCCACCTTTGCGGCCCTCTAAATCAAAGTTACCCCCAGGACTTGATGCCAAAATGTTATCAATTTCCCAATCAAAATCAAGGTCTGGGTCCTCAGTCCAATCCACTGCATCAATCCCACACAATGAGAGTGATGGTTCTGGAACCACCGTTTTAGGGTCTAAGAATTTTAAAGAGGCTAACACTCTGCTGGTGCAAGGCTCAACTAAGTTAAAAGGACTAAATCTCTGCAGGTAAGAGGCTGAAGTCACCTAAAGGGCCTCAATCTCTGCTGGTAGCTCAGCTTATGGGCCTCTAACTTAATTTGGAAGGGCTCACGTTAAGGGCCAGAAAAGTTAATTTTGGAAGGTCTTACCACATCACACACACACATCCACAATGACAGTTCAGGGTGGGTATTGTTGGATTTCCCATTGTCTATTCCATCTGTGGTTGTCATGGGCAACGTGATTTAAAGGGGTGATTGTTAATGTTTGTTTAGCTTAAATTGGGTTTCTGTCCATCCATTTGGGGAAGAAAGAAGGTTTCCAGGTATTTTCTCACTTAGATAGAGGTTTGTTTTGAGTGTGGAAAGTGTGTAGTTGATAGGCATGATGGTGGGGTAAAACTGTGACTTGGGCTTGTTAGATGCCCCCAGACATGCTTCCCCTGCTGTCCCAGTTGCATTCCAGGGTGTTGGCATCATTTCCTGAGGTGTCATAGTGGACTTGGTGACCCTCCTGAGTCGAATGGTGGGATCCCCTGAAACGAAGCATTTTCTCCCATAGATTATAATGGGGTTCGATATTTGATCGAATAGTCGAATATTGAGCAGCTATTCGAAATGAGTAACTAATATTGAATATTTTACTGTTCGCTCATCTCTAGTCATAATTAGAGATGAAAGAACAGTGAAATATTTGATATTCGTTTCGAATAGCCCCTCAATATTCGACTATTCAAATGAATATCGAATACCATTATAGTCTATGGGGAAAAAAGCTTTGTTTCAGGGGAACCACTATTCGACTCATGAGGGTCACCAAGTCCACTATGACACCACAGCAAATGATGACAACACCTCATGAATGCAACTGGGACAACAGGGGAAGCATGCCTGGGGGCACCTAACATGCCCAAGTCACTGTAATATGTCACTAATAATGCGGGAACTGAATTTTTCCCATAGGAACGCATTGACCAGCATTGATTGGCCGAATGCCATACAGTGTACAGCATTCGGCCAATCAATGCTGGTTCTGCCGGAGGAGGCGGAGTCTAAGATCGGTCCACAGTAGTCTCCATTGTGGTCCGATCTCAGATGTAGCAGAGTTCAGTGTACAGCTCAACTCTGCTATACCTGAGATGTAGCAGAGCTGTGTGCTAAACTCTGCTACACCTGAGATTGGACCACAATGGAGACTTCTGTGGACCGATCTTAGACTCCGCCTCCTCACAGACGAGCCTCCAGCAGAACCAGAGTTGATTGGCCAATGCTGTACACTGTATGGCATTCGGCCATTCAATGCTGGTCAATGCATTCCTATGAGAAAAAGTCAGCTCCCGCATAACGCAAGCTGCCAGGGATCCCGACTAGCATATAATGGGCTGCCACGAGATGTGCTTGCAGGTGAAGTTTGAAAGTGATGAGACCTTGCCAGCCAGAGCTAAATGCGAGAGTAAGTTCAATGCAAAAACATCGTGGCAGCGCACCATATGTTAGTCAGGATCGCTGGCAGCTTGCGGTATGCGGGAGCTGACTTTTTCCCCTTAGGAATGCATTGACCGTACTCTTGCATGTATCTCGGGCTGGCAAGGAAGGTATATAGAGCACCAAAGAGCTGTTTGAGTAAGATTCCTTCCTAAATAAAGCTAATTCCTAGCTAACCCTGTCTAGTCCACAGTCTCATATGAACCGAATCTGAAATCCACCATTCGTATAAAGTGGAGGTCACCTGATTCAGGTCACCTTCCGGATTTAGCCAGCCAATTACTTTTTCCGATTTTTTTTTCGATGCCTCCGTTTTCCTACTTCCTATCCCACCTCTCCTCCACAGTTATTGGTGCAAAAAAAGCGCCAGGGAAGGTGGGAGGGGATACAAATTTTTATGTTTGCCGCGTGGTATTCGATTGGTATTGAATACCTCGAACAGCCTGATAGTCAATCGAATACCAATTCGATCGAACGCCGTTCGCTCATCTCTAGTCATAATGAACCATTGGGGTTCATCTGATTACTTTTTTTTTGGGGGGGGAGAGGGGAAGGGGGGAGGCTGTTTTCACCTGTAACTGAAGCTAGTACATTTAACCCAGTTCTATATAGCTTGATCTGGGACCCAGCAGTTCTAACAACTCCGCCGGGGTCAGAGGGAAGCCGCATCATGGTGGTGCCCATAGCTGTGCATACAGCGCTCATTGAGCACTGTGCACACAGCGATCAGGGAAGGCAGGGACTGTAATAAACCTTCTTTGCCTTCTCTAGGGGAGCACCAGCTATAGTTATAACCGGCTCCCTGTTTCAGCAGCTGCACGATTTCGTGCAGCTGTTGCAAACTGCAAGGACATACAGGTATGTTCTTGCAGAACAAGGCAACCACTTCCGGATGTAAATACTCTATGGGTGGTCTGGAAGTGGCTAAAGGGTCGTCTAGAATCAGAGAATTAAATTCAGGTGTCAGGGATGTGCTAAAAAATAATAAATGCATTTATACTCACCTGCATCTTCCCCTCCGTCTCCTTTGTCACTGTTTACATACCGCCAATCTGCAGTCAGTCACTGCTCTCAGCGTCCTGTTGATGTGATGTACTCGCTTCAGCACTCTGTATACAGTCAGAGTGGTGGTGTCATGGCTTCCTGCATTTACTTATGTGTTCCTGATGAACGGATTGGTGAAGGGGATGTATAAAGAGAATATTTTTTTTACACGGACAGCATTATACAGTAACAAAGAAGACATCTTATGGTAAAGAATGGAACAGGAACGATGATTCTGTCACAATGTCTTCCTCTCACACACGGGTCATTGATAGACTCAATGAGCAGAAGATCCTGGACCTCACCAACAGAATCATAGAGCTGCTAACTGGACAGGTGAGCGCTGCTGGGAATATTGGAACATGAGACAGTAATACAAGGGATGATGTGTCTGGATGATGGCTGTATCATTGTGTTCTCAGGTTCCTATAAGATGTGAGGATGTCACTGTCTATTTCTCCATGGAGGAGTGGGAGTATATAGAAGAACAGAAGCATCTATATAAAGACATTTTAATGGAGAATCTCTATCCCCTTCTATCATCAGGTAAAGGAGACATCTATTAGCTGAAAGGTGAGATTAATATAGGCCTGCAAGAATGATACACAGCTACAAGGCCAGCTTAAAGTTGGTGGAGAGCCTCAAAGCAAGACGTTTGGTTTGAAACCTCTTTGCAACTCTGGGATCTCCTTACCTTCCCTCTAAACCAATCTTGATCACATATAACTAAATTATTCAGTGACCTTATAATTGTCTTGTACAGATGGATTCAGTATGAAGAACATACCAGAGGGATTCTCCTGTCCTCCTCATGTACAGTGTTATCCAAAGGAAAGTTACAATATTCCACAGTATTATCAGGTAAATTAATTTCAACAAACACCATATGTTAAAAGGATCCTATCAATAAAACTAAATTTTTTGTCCCTAACATATAGGAATAGCCTTGAGAAAGGCTATTCTTCTCCTACCTTTAGATGTCCTCTCCGTGCCGCCGTTCCGTAGAAATCCCTTTTTTTTGTCGGTATGCAAATGAGAGAAGTCTCCAGCGCCACCTCCATCTTCCTCAGGAACGGGCTCTCTTCGCATCTTCTTCCGGCGATGGCTTTAAACTTCTAGGCCTTGGGCAGCCGACTGCACATGTTCGCCAGCCACAAGAAAATGGCCGCTTACAATACTGTCTAAGCGGCCATTTTCTTGTGGCCTGAGGCCTAGAAATTTGAAGCCACTGCCGGAAGAAGACATGTGAAGAGAGCCCGTTCCTGAAGAAGATGGAGGCGGCGCTGGAATTTTCTCGCAGTATTGGGGAAGCCCCCAATGCTGTTTGAGCGTTGGGGCCCGCCCCCAGTGCTGCGAGAGAACTCATTTGCATACTGACAAAAAACAGGATTTCTACAGAACGGCGGTGCGGAGAACACATCTAAAGGTAGGAGAAGAATAACCTTTCTTAAGGCTTTTCCTACGTGTTAGGGACAAAAAAATTAGTTTTAATGATAGGATCCCTTTAATGTTTTAGTATGATAAACATTCCCTCCTTTCATGATGATGGTAATGGCTACACATGTTCTCTACCAGGGCTAAAGCTTACACAGTGCAAATTTAAACTAGACTATCTTAAACTGCGCCAGATTTCTCAGGGTTTAATGCTGTTTGATAAATCTGATGTATTGTTACACTGCCTAGTCTAACGTTACATTAACTATTAGTTGGCTTAGATTATGTCTTACACTTGGTAAATGTGCCGCAAGGCATGGAGGATAATTTGTTAGACAAAATTCTGGAGCATTTTGGTTTAGAATTCTCTCACTCTGCTTCTATTGGCTTAGTACATTGGCTTGTTAAAGTATTCACACCTCTTGAACTTTGTCACCTTACAATCGCAAACTTAAATGTATTTTATCGAGATTTTAAGTGATAACCAACCCAAAGTAGCAGATAAGTGTGAAGTGAAACAAAAACTATTCATGGTTTTCAAAATTTTAATCAAATAAAAATCTGAGAAGTGTGACATGCAAAAGTCTTCAGCCCCCTGTACTCTGATACCCCTACATAAAATCCAGTGCGCACAATTCTCTTCAGAAGCCACTTAATGAGTTAATAGAGTCTGGCTGTGTGTGATTTAGTCTCAGTATAAATCCACCTGTTCTGTGAAGGCCTCAGTGGTTTGTTAGGGTCCATTCATATGGAGGAAAATGGTGAGGAATTTGGTGTGGAATTTCAGCACTGATAAAAAAGGCTCCCATTGACTTCAATGGGTTCCTTTTTCTGCTAGCACTGCACCGGCATACAGATGCGCACTCCGCTTCGGATTAGGCTCAATGAATAGGCCTAGTCGGGAGGAGGGAGTGTCTTCAGGCCGAATCACGAGGCAACTCGGCCTGAAGAATGAATACCTTGCTTCTTTTTTCCGGGAGTCGGAAGAAACAGCTCCCAGAAAAAACGCCTGAGTGGCTTCAATTGATTTCAATGGGAGACTTCTTTTTGGTCAGGATTTTGAGGCGGATACGGCCTCAAAATCCTGACCAAAAAAACGACGTGTGAACTTACCCACGGAGTTTTTCGGTCAGGATTTTGAGGCGGAATCCGCCTAAAAATCCTCCTACGAAAAAACGCCTCACCATACAGTCCTATGTAATCCGCTTGTAATTGTTTTACGCTAGCAAAAAAAGAAGCGACATGTCCATTCTTCAGGCGGATTCCGCCTGAATAAATCAATGAAAGTCAATGGGAGGCAGAAAATCCGCCTCGCGGTTTTTGGATGCGAAATTTGACACTTTTTTGAGGCAGAATTGACAAAAACCACAAAGCATTTTTAAGAAGATAACGCATGGCCACATTCAAAAAATGCTTCTAAAACACGCCTCAAAAAACATGCCAAAAAATGCCACACAAATTTTACTAAGCAGATTTTTCCTAACCAAAATCCTAACCAAAAAACTGCGTGTCAACTCAGCCTTAGAGAACACTAGTGAACAAACAGCAAAATGAAGACCAAGGAACTCACCAGACAGGTCAGAGATAAAGTTGTGGAGAAGTTTAAAGCAGGGTTAGATTATAAAAACATTTCCTATTTTTGAGTATCCCAAGTATCCCATCATCCAAAAATAGAAAAGTTATTCTACAACTGCAAACCCACCAAGACATGGCTGTCCACCTAAACTAACAGATCAAGCAAGGAGAGCACTGGTCAGAGAAGCAGCCATGAGGCCCATGGTCACTCTGGAAGAGATGCAGAAATCCACAGCTGAGGTGGGAGAATCTGTCCACACGACAACTATAAGTCATGCGTTCCACAAATTTGACCTTTATGGAAGTATGGCAAGAAGAAAACCATTGTTGAAACAAAGTCATAAGAAGTGCTGTTTGCAGTTTGTCACAAGCCATATAGAGGAGACAGCAAACCTGTGGAAGAAGGTGCTCTGGTCAGATGAGACCAAAGTTGACCTTTTTGGCCTAAATACAAAGTGCTATGTGTGGCAGAAAAGAGACACTGTTCAACCCCCTGAACACCCCATCCCCACTGTGACACAGGGGGCAGCATCATGCTGGGGGGAGGCTTTTCTTCAGCAGGGACAGGGAAGCTGATCAGAGATGGTGGGAAGATGGATGGAGCTAACTATAGGGCAATCCTGGAAGAGAACCTGTTGGAGGCTGCAAAAGACTTGAGACTGGGAAGGAGATTCACCTTCCAACAAGACAGTGATCCTAAACCTACATCCAGAGCTACAGTGGATGGTTTATATCAAAGAATATTCATGTGTGGCCAGGTCACAGTCCAGACCTAAATCCCTTAGAGCATCTGTGGCAAGACATGAGAATTGCTCACAGACGTCTCCATCCAATCTGACTGAGCTTGAGATATTTTGCAAAGAAAAATGGGCAAGGTGGTTCTACAAAGTATTGATATAGGGGGCTTAAGACTTTTGCACATCACTCTTTTCAGATTATTATTTGATTCAGTTTTGCAAATCATGTATCATTTTCTTTCCATTTCACAATTATCTGCTACCTTGTGTTGGTCTGTAACTTAAAATTGCAATAAAATATATTCCGCTTTGTGGTTGTAATGTGAAAAAGTTTGCGGCTCGTGAATCCTTATGCAAGCCACTGTAATTTTTCCACTCAGTTTCCATTTGCTTAGTAATTCTCCCACTCTGTTTCCTTGCAGAGATCTGTTAAACTTCTCCAAATTTCTTCTTATTTGTAATCTATGGGTAATACAGGTTGAATATGTGACTAACATTAAAGAAGAAGCAGAAACCAGAGAATATGATATATATGTGGGGATCAACCAGCAAGTTAATGAAGAGGAAATTGCAATGGATATCAGCACAGGTAAGTGACACTTCTGGATCCTGTATATGTTACATTACACTGCAGGAAGCTCTAGTCTCTACAATTACAGGTCCAGAGCTAACCGAACAGCAGGCATAAAAAATGTGGATATTAGAAGGGTTTTCAGGGCCGTTAATATTGATAACCTGTATTTAGGATAGGTCATGAATATCCGATCAGCGGCTGGTCATCTCCCTGTGCACCCACCAATTCGGGCTCATATGCTCTGGAGCAGTCACTGAAACAGCTCTGCATGTTGGGTAATGATCATGGGCCCTCCATGCCATTATTATACTCTTGGATCTATCAGATCCCAGAATATAATAAGCAGAAGCCCAGAGAAGGTAAGCATACTTTAAAAAAAAACTGTTACCGCTTCTAGCTGATGTCAGGGACTGCTGAGGTCAAATCGCCATGCTGCCATGTAATCATTGAGGCCCAATCACAGGCTTCAGCGGTCCCTGATGTCAGTTAGAAGTCCTGAATAATACAGGTAGTCACGTGAGGTTTGCCTAGCACATAGTCATACTTTAAATGGGGTGTGATTTTTAAAAGGGCCATTACCTAAATGATTGCTAGTAATCGTAATTCAGGTTGCGTTTTCGATTTAGGTCGTAAATGCCCAGCCGTGCCTTAAGGGGTTTTGTACACATACAATCTCTTAACCCACCTAACAACTAACTATCCCTATACTTGGGGGAAATAGGAGGGGAGGGTTAGATATGAAACGTTGGGGAGAGAGGCAGCAAAAGCAATGGAGGAAGATAGGGTCTACAGGATAATTAGGAAAGAACCTTGGGTGAACAAGGAAAGATAAAGATAACTGGGAATGAGTTCCTGCTTTTACAGGGAGGTGGAAGCAGAGTGCCAAGGAGAAAGAGAGAAAGAGCTAGGTAGCTGCACTAAGAGGAAAGAGGGGTATACCAAACTTGCTTGTGCTCTTATGGCTAGTAGTCTGTTGGTCTGGATGCAGGCCTTCTCTTGTGGGACCAGTCAGCTTGTCTTTTATCTCTTCTTTCTTCCCCCCGTCTCATATGACCTTCTCTTTATCCATATTTTAGCTATTGACTCCATTGTAGCCTGTCTTGATTGGATGGGTTGTGTTTGAGAACATCCAAACAGGGACATTTGGGAACTCCAAGAGAGACCAAAAGGTGTCATATGGTGCAAAATGCAAATTGTTTATACCATCCCAACTGCCCGCCACATCTGGGATACACAAACACATCCATAGCTACGTATGATAGAAAGTTCTAGAAATGTTTTTGTACATTTCCCTTTACAGATATAAATTTGGTATGACTGAAATTGTACCGACCACGTCAATGGAAATATTTAAAAGCTATGGCTCTTTGGGTATGTTCACGCAGAGGAAAAGGTCGTGGAAACCTTTTCCGCCGTGTGAACATTCTGTGCCGCTCACTGCGACAGAATGCTGATGCAGCGTCAGCATTCCGTCACGGCATCCCGCACCTGTGTAGGCCCGAATGACTGAGCCTACACTGGAGCGTGTCTCGAGCCACGGATGCCACAGCTGATACACCCGCAAAATCCTTGGCAAGATAGTCAATGGGAGCCGTTTTTGTCAGTAGATTTTGAGGCGGATTCCACATCAAAATCCTCTGCCAAAAAACTCTGTGTGAACTAGCCCTTAGAAGGGTGAAATGAAAAATAAAAATGGACTTCAATGGGAAGGGATTACTATTATCCTCTTAACACAGAACTTTGAAAAATAAGTGATGAACAAAATACTAGTAAATAATGGTACAAACCCCTGTCCTTCCTCCATAATGGTCGATATTGATAACACTTCTTGAAGAGTTATTCTATTTGGGAAAAGCACAAAATCCCTATTTCTAAATGTGATTCACCCATGGATTATTTACTGTGATTTAATGGATGACTGGATTTGGTGACTCAGACAGAAAAAAACCCTTAAAACTGTACTCATTTCTGTCATATGCATCCTTATGACAGGGAGAGCTCAAAACCAACAGATGAGAAGAAGTTATATATAATCAAATCAAATCAAAAATGCTTTATTGGCACGTCCGAATAGGTATTTGGCATTGCCAAAGCTAGTAAAGGGGGGGGGGGAGTTAGGTTGGGTGGGTGGTGGGTATGGGGGGGTGGTTTGGGTTATAACAGTCCATGGAGTCTCATCTTCCTCTTCGTTGGTGACCGTTATATGGGGGGGTGGGGTTGAAGGTGGGGTGGGGCGGGTGTATTGGGATAAATATAACAGTCCATGAAGTCTCATCTTCCTCTTCGTTGGTGACTGCTATATGGGGGGGTGGGGTTGGGGGTGGGGCGGGTGTATTGGGATAAATATAACAGTCCGTGGAGTCTCATCTTCCTCTTGTTTGGTGACAGCTTGCCACGTATTGGGCAGCGATCTCCACAGTGGCCTCTTCTTCTCCCAGTAGGATGTAGAGTTTCCTCTTCTCGTCTGCAGATATGAAGTCTGGGATGTGGGCAGAGAGTCTTTGGTAGTAGACGGCCCTCACAGCTGAGTATTTGGTGCAGTGTAGCAGGAAGTGGGTCTCGTCTTCTAGGGCCTCCTGGTCACAGTGCTGGCACAGTCTGTTCTCCCTTGGCTTGTACGTCTGCCTGTATCGCCCCGTCTCTATCTCTAGGTTGTGGGCGCTCAGTCTGTACCGGCTCAGGGTCTGTCTGTGCTTGGGGTGGCGTATTCTCTCCAGGTAGGTGTCCATGGTGTAGTCCCTTTGTAGAGATTGGTACACGGTGAGTTTCTTGGAGTTATTTATTTCGTTTTTCCATTCTTCAATGTACCGCTCTCTGTTTGCCTCTGTGGTCGCCTTTATTTCGGCCTTGGTTATCATCTGTTGGTGTTTTTGGTTTGGTGGTTGGCTGCTGTTTGGTTGGTGAGTGTCGGGTTTGCTCCGGTGGCTTAGCCAGGCTTGGTGGTGGTGGGAGTCGGGCTTGCTCACCTGGATGTGTGCCTGGAAAGCTAACGCCCTCTTCTGTATGGTGAGCCATAGGGGGAGTCTGCCTAGCTCTGCCCTGCAGGCCATGTTGGAGGTGTTGCGATGGACATGGAACAGGTATTTGCAGAACTCCAGGTGAAAGTTCTCTGTTGGGCTGGAGTCCCACTTTGACTGGTCTGGGTAGGTGGCTGGGCCCCAAACCTCGCTGCCATAGCGAAGGATCGGGGAGATGACAGCGTCAAATATCTTCATCCAGACCCTCACCGGTGGTTTGAGGTGGTACAGTTGTCTTCTGATGGTGTAGAAGGTTCTGCAGGCTTTTGCTTTCAGGGTTTCTATTGCTGCTTTGAAGCTTCCTGATTGGCTGAGCTCCAGCCCCAGGTAGGTGTAGCCAGTGGCGGATCCAGGGTTTGCGGGGCCCTGGGCAATTGACTTTGGCGGGGCCCTAAGCGCAGCGCGCCGCAGCAAATTAGGCCCCGCCCACTTTTATGTTGACTCCGCCCATTCTCATTCATTTTTCATGTGATTCCACACAGTATAATCCTCCTACAGTCACCCGTAAATTATATGTCCCCCCTCCATCTCTCCCCATTTTCATATACACCCTTCATCTACCCCTAGTTTCATGTCCCCTCCCCTATCTCTGTCCCCAGTTTCATGCCGTTCCCCCCCCTCCCCTTCATTTGCCCCCCAGTTTCATGGGCCCCCTTATGTTCCACCTTAATATTTAATACAAAACAAACACTTACACTCACCTTCTATCACTCACCTTCCATCGTTCCCCCGACTCTCCCCTCTCTCACTCCAGTGCAGTCACATACGCGATGCTGGAGCTGTGACCTCAGCTCCTGCTTAGCTGCGGCCCGGCTTGCGTGTGTAAGCGTGATGACGTCATCGCGCCTACACATGCAAGCCGGGCCGGAGCTTTAAAGCAGGAGCTGAGCTCACAGCTCCTGCTTTAATCGCGATTCAGCTCATCGGCGGACGGACGCCGATGATCTGAAATCGTGACAGGCAAGTGCCGGGGGCCTCCCAGAGGCTCTGCGGGCCCCGGCACTTGCCTGACTATGCCGAGGCTGACCGGGACCATTTTGTTAGGGCCGGGCCGCAGGGCCCCCCTAAGCGCGGGGCCCCGGGCGGTTGCCCGGCTCGCCCGGCCCTGGATCCGCCTCTGGGTGTAGCTGTTGGTTTTCTCCAGTGTGGAGCCGTTCAGTGTGAATTGTGGGGTGGTGGAGGCTTTATTGTGGCCCTTCTTCTGAAATACCATGACTTTGGTCTTCTTCTGGTTGATGGGTAGGGCCCATGTGGTGCTGAATTTTTCCAGCACTGACTGGCAGGATTTTTTAGGTGATATTTCAGTAATTTAAAGGCACATGCAGTAATAAAATGAAGCATTAGAACATCAGAGTCTAGCAATTCATCTCTCTCTCATGGAACTAATATCTTGAGATCCATTTTACTTCATATATATGAAGTAAAATGGATCTCAAGATATTAGTTCCATGAGAGAGAGATGAATTGCTAGACTCTGATGTTCTAATGCTTCATTTTATTACTGCATGTGCCTTTAAATTACTGAAATATCACCTAAAAAATCCACAAATCGGATGTAAGTTGAAGCAATGGTTCACAGCAGTATACAGCCAAGGGGTTAAAGGGGTATTCCCAGCTCACCCGTTCACCAACTTCCTGGTTTTCTCGGTATATTGTTGTCACTTGCTGTCTCACAGACAAAGCTAGCTCTCTTCATAGCAGTACATGTTTGCAGTTAGTAATGAGGGATGGTTGTAAATAAATTAGCACAGTATCACTGGAAGATTCACAATATGAAGCTGATGTAGCAGAGCTGGACTTGTTAGGTGATGAGAATCCCAAACATACATGCTACAGGACCAAGATTCAGCTTGCAATATATCGTATATACTCGAGTATAAGCCGAATTTTTCAGCACAGTTTTTGTGCTGAAAAAGCCCCCCTCGGCTTGTACTCGAGTCAGCAAAAAAAAATTTTTTATTTATTTTTAGGAAGGGGGGGGGGGATCTATGACCAGCCACAATATCAATGTATAGAATCTCCCATAAAATAGTGGGGTAAAAAAAGAAGCTTTAAAAAAATTTAAAAATTAAGAGTTCCTAGAATAGACACAAAAGTAGAAAATGACTGTGAAACACATACACATTAGGTATCCCTGTGTCTGACAGTGCCCGGTCTAATGAATATAGGGTATCTGCAGTGCTCCTCTTCCGTCGGGAAGGGGTTAATAGGAGCACTGCAGATACCCTATATTCAGCCAGACTGAATTCCAAGTGGGGAAAGAAAAAACAGTCCTCAAGCTCAGGGAAGGGGCAGACAGACAACCAAAACACCCCCTCCCCTTCCCCAGCACCCAGCAACTACTGCACCCAAAAACTCCAACCATTTTAAATTTTGACATTTTCCAGTTGCTGCATCCCCCCCCCTCCCCGGGCCTATACTCGAGTCAATAAGTTTTCCCAGTTTTTTGTGGTAAAATTAGGGGCCTCGGCTTATAATGGGGTCGGCTTATACTCGAGTATATACGGTACTCACTTTTAGGTCTGTTTTTACATACAGAAGTAACAGACTCCCTGTCTCAGCCCTTATCAACAAAATTCAATTATACGACTGATAACTGGAAGAGGAAGATAAACGGCTCAGAAATGCAAGCTCACTCCGAGCACTCAGCTATGTCACCTGTCCTGAGTGGAAAGATAAAGAGCTCAGACATACAAGCACCGAGCACTCAGCTCCCCCTCAGCAGGGAACTACGTTACTTGTCCTGGGCGGAGAGATAAGATCATCCCGAGGTCCGTGTATGGAAACACAATGTAAACAATGAAGTGAATAATCTCAGATAGCGGCCAAATAAAGCAGTTTTGCTTAAGCAATGTATTTAGGAAAAGTCTTAAAGGGGTATTCCCATGACGCTTGTTCACTAACCTGCAAGCTGTTGTGCTCTATTCACTTCCTGCTTTTCTCGGCACATTGGTGGGCGGGGTTTCACTTGCACTGGATTGGTTGTAAATGAATTCCCACAGTGTGAAGTTGATGTAGCAGAGCTGGATTTGAGTCAGTTTGCATTACCTACAGAGGTAACGGACTCCCTATCTCAGCCCTTATCAGCCAAATTCAATTAAACCGACTAATAAGAGATCAGAAATCCCAGAGCTCTCACCTCCCCTATCTGAGAAGCTCCACTACTTATCAGGCACAAACAGCTCAGAGCTGCTCCCAGCCCCTGCCCCTCCCCCTGAGAGCAGGCAGCTACATCACTTGACAAATGAGCAGATAATCCCAAGGGCCATAGAAACGGAGTGTAAACAATGAAGTGAATAAATTAAGATAGTGGCCAAACAAAGCAGTTTTGATAAAGCAATGCATTTAGGAAAAGTCTTAAATCCACATAAACTAGCAGTATAGATAGGATCCTTGTGATGGGACAACCCCTTTAAATCCACATAAACTAGCAGTATAGATAGGATCCTTGTGATGGGACAACCCCTTTAAATCCACATAAGCTAGCAGTATAGGATAGGAGATGGGACAACCCCTTTAATGGTGGAGGCTGCATAGGTACAAAATACTGATATAGATATAACATCCTACACACCTACAATCTATATGTGACTGGCACCTTGTATAAGCCTTATGTTACCTCTAGCAGAATATGTACTTTGTTTCGCTTTGTGATACAAGAAATGTTTTTATCTCCAGCAGATGACTTCACCAAAAACATGGAGGACCATTTTATATCTCCAGATTATAGGGAAGATAACAATGTCATTGAAGATCATTATGAAGAACATTCCATCTCTTCAAAGTTTAACTCAGTCATTCACAGCAAAGATCTATCTAGTGATCCCAGTGATCACAAGGAACCATCAGCTGATCCACTGCATAATGATACAACAGAAACAGGCATCATGGAGGGTCAGATATTTCCATACTCTGAAGGTACAAGTATTTCTACAAAGGTGACAATGTTTGGGGATGAAGGAACATTTTCATGCTCAGAATGTGGCAGATGTTTTAGACATAAGTCAGAACTTGTTACACATCAAAGAATTCACACAGGGGAGAAGCCATATTCATGTTCAGAATGTGGCAAATCTTTTAACCCAGTATCTGCAGTTATTGGACATTTAAGAACTCCCACAGTTGAGAAGCCTTATTCATGTTCAGAATGTGGGAAATGTTTTACCAAGGCATCGGAGCTTCAGAAACATCAGAGGACTCACACAGGGGAGAGACCTTTTTCATGTTCTGAGTGTGAGAAAAGTTTTAAACATAAATCAGATCTTGTTAAACATCAGAGAATCCACACAGGAGAGAAGCCATATTCATGTTCAGAATGTGGAAAATGTTTTAGCCAGGCTTCTGCTGTTATTGGACATCTAAGGACTCACACAGGGGAAAAGCCATTTTCATGTTCAGAATGTGGCAAATGTTTTACCAAGGGATCGGAGCTTCAAATACATCGGAGAACTCACACGGGGGAGAAGCCATTTTCATGTTCTGAGTGTAAGAAATGTTTTATACAAAAATCAGATCTTTTTATCCATCAAAGAATTCATACAGGGGAGAAGCCATTTTCATGTTTGGCATGTGGGAAATATTTTGCCCACAAATCAAACCTTGTAAAACATCAAAGAAACTATACCGGGGAGAAGCCATTCCCATGCTCATATTGTGAGAAATGTTTTATCAGTAAGTCGTGTCTAATTTACCATCAGAAAACGCACACAGGGGCAAATCTATTTCCATGTCCAAAATGTGGAATGTGTTTTTCCAGTAAGTCAATTCTTGGTGACCACCAGAGAACCCACAGAGGAGAGAAGCCATTTTCATGTTCAGAATGTGGGAAATGTTTCACTAGGAAATGGTGTCTTATGGAGCATCAGAAAACTCACACAAGACAGAAGCCATTTTCATGTTCAGAATGTGGTAAAGGTTTTACTCTGCGACCACGATTTCTTAAACATCTAATAAGTCACACAGAGAAAACGGACATGGATATATCATGCCGGGATTCTTATCTCATTGAACATCAGAGACATCTTTTACCAAGACAGAAAGTGGAAGATGGTTTTCCCATCAGTCAAGTGGACATATAAAAATTCTAACATTTACATGTCAGAAATCATCTTAAGGGCTAGTTCACACGTGAACTGCCCAAGCGGGTTTTGACACAGAGAGAGACGCGGCGAGCCGCGTCTCTCTCTTGTCAAAACCCGCCCGCCGCGACCATCGCTGTCGCGGCTTAACCCTCTGCTGTTGACTCAAATGAATGAGCCGACATAGGAGGGAGCTGCCGGGGGCGGAAGCCGCGCGGCTGAGCCTGCACGGCTTCCGCCTGAAGAAAGGACATGTCCTTTCTTTTCTCCGCTAGCAGTAGCTCGCCGCTAGCGGAGAACAGAAGCCCGGCGGTCTCCATAGACCACCATTATAAGGGGAGGTTTTGGACGCGAAATCCGCTGTCAAAAACCTCCCCTTATACTCACGTGTGAACTAGCCCTAAGGCTTCTGACTGATACAAAATAAGGACACAAAGGTATACAAACAGATGGCTGTACATTCACACTTGAATTTTTGAACAGTGCAGCATGTCAATTACACCTACGGAAATGCTGTCGGTCTTTTCCACAGACTCTTTTGGCTTCGGCTCGCTATGTGGGGCCTTAATCTAAGTGGGTTTTTCTGGGCAAAATATATTCAACTTTCCTTAATATAAGTCATCAATATCCGATTGTCTAAGGGTCTGACCCCTGCAACCCCAGTGCCGAGTCTCTGCAGATTTGCTCCCATACAGGTGACTAGGAGCTGATCTGCAGTGACCTGGCCTGACCACTACCCAAAGAATGAAGCCACTGTGATTGAGATCCACCCAGAAAGGAGACTTTGGAACAAAAAAAACTGAAAACCCTTCCAAAAGTCACTAGTGAGATTGTAATGTAAAGTCTAATTTGACATAAAATTGGGGACGATTGTAAAGCTTTTAAAGGAGCAACAAGGAAAACATGATACATATAGTTGTACAAAATATATCTAAAATATTCCCAATGCACGAACCATGTGGTTGTTACATAACTGCCGATGTGGCTGAATATCAATACAATACAGAGTCCTGGTATAATAGTGGTCATTTATTGTGATGACAAGGTACCGTATATACTAGAGTATAAGCTGACCCAAATATAAGCCGAGGCCCCTAATTTTACCACAAAAAACTGGGAAAACTTATTGACTCGAGTATAAGCCGGGGGGGGGGGGGGGGGGGAATGCAGCAGCTACTGGAAAATTTCAAAAATGGTCGGAGTTTTTGGGTGCAGTAGGTGCTGGGGAAGGGGAGGGGGTGTTTTGGTTGTCTGTCTGCCCCTTCCCTGAGCTTGGGGACTGTTTTTTCTTCGCCCACTTGGAATTCAGTCTGGCTGAATATAGGGGATCTGCAGTGCTCCTATTAACCCCTTCCCGATGGAACAGGAGCACTGCAGATCCCCTATATTCAGTAGACCGGGCACTTTCAGACACAGGGATACCTAATGTGTATGTGTTTCATAGTAATTTTCTATTTTTCTCTGTATTCTAGGGAAAGGAGGGATTTAGAACTTTTTATTTATTTTTTTTCATCTTTTTTTTTTTTGCACTATTGTATGGGAGATTCTATACATTGATATTGTGGCTGGTCATAGAACCCCTCCCCCCTGACAGGGCCGGCGTCAGCGCACGACATAGTCGGGCAAGTGCCGGGGCCCACACAGCCTCTGGGGGCCCCCCCGGGACTTGCCCGCCCCAGCACTTGCCTGTCCCGATTTCAGCTCATCGGCGTCCGTCGGACGTCTGAATACATAGGCGATTAAAGCAGGAGCTGTGAGCTCAGCTCCTGCTTTAACACTGTGGCGTGTGTAGGCGCGATGTGATGGCGTCACGTCGCGCCTACAACTATGTGAATGGAGTGAGAGAGAGGGGAGAGAACGGCGGGGGAGCAATGGAAGGTGAGTGTGTTTGTTTTGTATTAAACATTAAGGTGGAACATAATGAAGGGGGCCCATGAAACTGGGGGGCAAATGAAGGGGAGGGTGGGGAACGGCATTGCACTGGGGCAGATGAGGGGGGGGATGGCATGACACTGGGGAAGATGAAGGGGGTGGAGAGAGGACGGCATGACACTGGGGCAGATGGGGGGGACGGCATGACACTGGGGCAGAGACGGGGGGACATGAAACTGTGGGTAGATGAAGGGGGGGGGGAGAACAGCCTGAAACTGGGGACAGAGAAGGATGGGGGCAAATGAAGGGGAGGGGGGGAATGACATGACACTGGGGAAGATGAAGGGGGGGAACGGCATGACACTGGGGAAGATGAAGGGAGGGGGGGAACGGCATGACACTGGGGAAGATGAAGGGGGGAACAGCATGACACTGGGGAAGATGAAGGGGGGAAGAACGGCATGACACTGGGGCAGATGGGGGGGTGGAACAGCATGACACTGGGGCAGAGACGGGGACATGAAACTGTGGGCAGATGAAGGGGGAGAACGGCATGAAACTGGGGACAGAGATGGAGGGGGGACATGGGGGCAGAGGAAGGGTGTATATGAAACTGGGGGAGAGATGGAGGGGGGCATATAATTTACGGGTGACTGTAGGAGGATTATACTGTGTGGGAGCACATGAAAAATGAATGAGAATGGGCGGAGTCAACATAAAAGTGCGTGGAGCTAAATTTGCCGCACATTTTGCCCATCTTTCTACTCTTCAAAAGTTGGGAGGTATGGCGTTGGTGACGCCACACTCCTGCGTGACATCACTCGCTTCATCTGTGACGCACAGTGTCTCGACTCCCCCCACCTCCTTTACAAGGGGGCCCACTGAGGCTCTGTCGCCCAAGGGCCCATAAAAACCTGGAGCCGGCCCTGCCCCCTGACTCAAGTATAAGCCAAGGGGGGCTTTTTCAGCACAAAAACTGTGCTGAAAAATTCGGCTTATACTCGAGTATATACGTATTAATAAAATATAAGCATACATTAATATATGTAAAGGCCTCTTAATAGTAGAAGTTACAAATGTTTGGTAGCATTTGGTCAAAAGAAATGTGTGTCTCCATGATAAGCCACTGTACATAACCCTGAAGGCCGAAGCTATGGATCCTTTCATGTGAATAAAATCCCCCCCAAATTCACATTATATGTACTGTAGACAGGCCTGGCCTGGGAGAGATGAAGGGAGGGTCCATGTTAGTTGCTGTCACTGGACCAGATTGGGCAAACTAGTGAATTTGAGGTTACAAGGATTTACAGATGGTCTTTGATAAATTAGTTAAGTAATGGGAATCTGTCAGCAGCAAACCCTTCCATACCAAACCCTTCACACTGCATTGTAGGGCATATTGTGCACCATTTACGTGAAAAAAATGTTTTTTTAAAAATATGTAATTGAGGCTCGAGTGTAGCGGGGCATTTCCGAGCCTTCACGCAGGTAAAACCAGGGTCATGTGCAGGAATTCGACAATCGGCATCATAGGATAGAAAGAGACTGTCAGTCAAGTGAATATAGAGACCTTGGAGGTTTTGACACCCCCGTCCTCTCATTGCACTTGAAGCTTATTTGCATATTTCTAAAAACAGCTTTTCAATATAATGATATATCTATTGGACTATGAAAAAGTATGATGATGTCCCGTCCATGTACTGTGGATGATGTAATATTGAGTTTTGTCGTGACAGACTCCCTTTAAGCTGGTTTTACACGTGCACAACCAGATCAGTCTTACACACGAGAAAGTTGCCAAACATTTGGTTGCTCTAGAACCATCCTATTAATATTATAAATGTGAAGGGTTTGTGGATTTGGATGTTCGGATGTTTGGCGGTCAATCACACAAAACCCGCTCCACCGATTTGGCTCAAATTTTCCACAAACATAGTTAATACACCCGATTGCGCAATAGGCTACTTTATAACACAATAACCCACATACGTTTTCCACAGGACCCCCACAAAAAAAAAAAAAACTGACATCACCATCTCTGCAATCTCACACACTTTGGACCATAGCAAGCCCCTAAACTTCACATTACCCTCTACAGCCTAGCCCCTAACCCCACACACTCACATTCACATATACTTTTCCACTTTCTCCTCACCGTCACCATACTGGAGGAGGCTACCTCTGTCACTCTCCGGATCAGCCATTTTTGCCGACCCCCACCGCTGGGAGGATCCGCGGCACCACCCACCACACTACTCCACTAGCTTCACAGGAGCATGCGCACTTTGCACACATAAAGAACGTCTTTCCAGCACACCACCATTTTGCACCCACAGCTTAGGCCGCTGCACCCGAAAGCCTGGCTCCAGGCTGCAACACTACCCGACGCCGCTATCACCTCCCTGCTGTTTCCTCTGCACGATCCATCCACCAGTCCGACACTGGTAAGTTCACGTACCACTCTAACACTACCAGAACCTCTGCCCTCTCTACTCCGCTGTGCCAACACCTTACGCTCCATAATAACCTTACCCCTCTCCCGCAATGCCCTATCGTTCCACTTCTCCTCCCCAAACACACCTCACAGTCACTTGCACCTCACTTCACCCCCCCTTGCTACGGCCCATGCCACTCATGTTCGTATGCCCACCGCCCGCCATAGCCACCGCTTCTTTGCATACCACCGCTCACTTCCCTTACACTGCCTTTGCTCCCTGCCGGCATACCCCGTTGTACTACGGCGCATGCCGGCACTTTCGGTATGCCAGGTGGCAGTTAGCCGTACGCCCGCCATAGCCCTTCCCTTCCACAATCGCTCATACAGTGCGCTACCCCCGTCATGTCTCCAGTTCGTGCCCACATTAGCTCATCTGCCGCCTTCTCTGACCTGTCCCGCGGCTCCAGCCTGTCCCTCGCTGCGCGTAGGTATTCTTCTGCTCATCTCCGCCGCCTACACTGAGCTAGGACAGTGTGTTAACCCCACGCATTCCAATTATACCAAATAATTCCCCATTTCAATTCAAACGACTACAATTTCCCCTTAAGTTGGCTTTTACAATGACCATTAATAAATCCCAAGGACAAATGCTGAAAGTAGCAGGAATACATTTGGCCACACCAGGCTTCTCACATGGACAACTTTATGTGGCTTGCTCAAGAGTATCCTGTGCCCAAAACTTACATGTACTGGCGGAAAATAACAAATCATCCAATGTCGTATATCGAAGTATATTCACTTGAAAGACCTCGCTTCCAAACACTGTATGTATACCGTCGCAAAACAACGTAGAGCAGCTCAGATAAAAACTACGTTAAACAAAAAAGGCTCATGTATTCTCTCAATTTCCAAAAAGTCATATCCCATACCTTTGACACACTACTAACATTTCACCCGCCACTCTATTTGCACAGTTCTACAATCACCACAGACGAAGTCATGGGTAGCAGCTAGTTTCTCATAATCCTCATCTATTGTGATTTTTCTTTAAAGGGATTCAATCATTAGAAAATTACATTTCGCAGTAATGGAACGTTAGAATAGGCTATTCTACTCTCATTCTCCCCCCACCCCCTTTCTGTAAAAAAATAGTGCTTCTTCTTATACGCAAATTCCCCCTTTGCTCTAAGCACACCAGTGTCATCTACTGCTCTCTGCCCCTTGGTGCCTCCTGTTCTCCTCCTCGTCAGCCATTTTGCGGTAGTCTGTTACACGATTTCAGCCACATATTGCACAGCGTCGGATACCGATTCCAGAGAGGGGTGTGATTTGGGACTCCCTGGCATTGTCCAATCATTGCCCTTTCGATAGTGCAGAACATTATTAGCATATCAGGTGCCAAAACTTACAGTGTTTATTGCTCAGAAATGGTGGGGGGCTAGGGGAAAAATTCAACTGCATCTGGACCAGTGGAGTGGCACCGGTAAGTGACACCACGGGCCCCACAAACACTCTTATTATACTCGGGGGTCTTTTCAGACCCCCCGAGTATAATAATCGGAGGTCCAGAAGAGGTAAAGGAACATAAAAAACTGTGTTACTTACCTTTCCATGCTCCTGGAGGCTTCGGCCTAGTTGCGTGACGTATCTGACATTATATGACCTGGACCTGCGTCCCGTATCATGTGACATCCGTACATCATTAAAGATGGCCGACACCACCAAGGACTGCAGTGGAGCCGTGTTTATTAATAGATGAAAAGAGCTGAAATTGGTGGAGGTGGTGAAAGGTCTTCTTAAAATACTCAGCCCATCCACCGGCAAATATTCAGTTTCACTCCTTATTTTCCTCCTTGTTCAGCTTTGCTCGGATGTAACTCCCCAGTTTGGAGCAAGAGCAATGAATCGATATAAAAGGAATATCCAGCACAACCAAGGATTCAATAAAAGTCGTCTTCTTTATTGGTTATAAAATATTCCAAGTAAAATTATCAATCTCGACAAGTGTGTACAGGGACAAAAAACTACGCCAGACTGACACGTTTCGGAAATTGATCCTTTCTCAGTCTGGCGTAGTTTTTTGTCCCTGTACACACGTGTCGAGATCGATAATTTTACTTGGAATATTTTGTATCCAATAAAGAAGACAACTTTTATGGAATCCTTGACTGTGCTGGATATTCCTTTTATATCGATTCTTTAACCCCTTCCCGACATGCGCCGTAATAGTACGGCGCATGTCGGGTCTGTAACTATGGCGACCGCCCGGGAGCCGGGCGGCCGCCATAGCCGCCGGGTGTCTACTGCTTTAAGCAGTAGACAACCGGCTCTAATGCCTCCGATCGGTCCCCGGACCGATCGGAGGCATTAACCCCTCCGGCGCCGCGGTCAAAGGCGCCGGAGGCGCCATTTTCCCGGCGGCACATGGGCGCCGCCATTTTGGCCGGGATCGCCGGCTCCTGGAGCATGCTCCAGGGCTGACGTCCAGTTGCCATGACAGCCGGGAGCCTTGTACAGGCTCCCAGGCTTGTCTGCAAATCCTCTCTTTTGCAGGCTGGTCTATGCAGCCTGCAAAAGAAAGGATGCTTTTTTGCAATACATTGCAATGCATTAGCATTGTAATGCATTGCATTAGTGATCAGACCCCCTGGGGTTCAACACCCCTAGGAGGTCTAATAAATGCAAAAAAAAATAAAAAAAAAAAGTTAAAAAAAATATAAAAAAACATAAAAAGAATTAAAAGTTCAAATCACCCTCCTTTCCCTAGAACACATATAAAAGTAGTTAAAAACTGTGACACACATACATGTTAGGTATCCCCACGTCCGAAATCGCCCGCTCTACAAATCTATAAAAATATTTTTCCTGTTCGGTAAACGCCGTAGCGGGAAAAATAGTTGAAAGTGCCAAACCGCCGTTTTTTCACTGTTTTGATTCTGATAAAAATTTGAATAAAAAGTGATCAAAGCAATAACATTTCCCGAAAATGGTAGAACTAAAAAGTACACCCGACCCCGCAAAAAAAGACGCCCTATGCATTCCCGTACACTTACGTATAAAAAAGTTACGGTCGTCGGAATATGGCGACTTTTATAAAAAAAAATTTTTAACACAGTTTTGGAATTTTTTTTAGGGGTCAAAATGTAAATAAAACCATATAAATTTGGTATCCCTGGAACCGTACCGAAACACAGAATATAGGGGACATGTCATTTTGGCTGCACAGTGAACGCCGTAAAAGCAAAGCCCGTAAGAAAGTCGCAGAAATGCATTTTTTCTTCAAATCCACCCCATTCTGAATTTTTTTCCTGCTTCCCAGTACATTATATAGAATAATTAATGGTGGCATCATGAAGAAAAATTTGTCCCGCAAAAATTAAGACCTCATATGGCTCTGGGAGCGGAGAAATAAAAAAGTTATGGGTTTTAGAAGGAGGGGAGTCAAAAACGAAAAACGAAAATCAAAAAATGCCATTGGCGGGAAGGGGTTAAAATAAAACCTCTTTTTCCATGTTATAGACTTCTCAAATATTCTTCTGATTATATTTACATACTATAATCATTGTAATTGGCAGACAAAATATAAGGTCCTGTTACACTACTCGATGTTTGGTGATATTACTCAGTGGCGTATCTACCAGGGTAGCAGGGGTAGCGGCTGCCACTGGTCCCGGGACATTAGGGGTCCAGCGACAGCCGCTACTGCTGCATTTTTTTTTTTTTTTTTAATAGGCCTTTACCGACTGGAGTTACTCCAGCCGGTAACAAGCCCTAATTACTTACCGATCCTGGCAGGGGCCGGGATCGGTAAGTGATGCCACGGGCCCCACAAACACTCTTATTATACTCGGGGGTCTGAAAAGGATCGAAGTTTCGGGAGAGGTAAAGGAACATAAAAAACTGTGTTACTTACCTTTCCATGCTCATGGCAGGGTTCGGTCTAGTTGCGTGACACATCTGACGTTATATGACCGGGACCTGCATCCAGGATCATGTGATGTCCGTACGTCATTAAAGATGGCCGACACCACCAAGGACTGCAGCGGAGTCGGGGATAGGTAAGTGACAGTGATTTTTTTATGTTTGTATCTTCCCCTCGGTCTCCGCTTGTTATACTCTGGGTATAATAATTGGTCATGGGTGTCCACAGTGGGGCATATTACTGTGTGCAGGGGTCACTATGGGACATAATACTGTGTGCAGGGGCCACTATGGCGCATAATACTGTGTGCAGGGGCCACTGTGGGGCATAATACAGTGTGCAGGGGCCACTATGGGGCATAATACAGTGTGCAGGGGCCACTATGGGGCATAATACAGTGTGCAGGGGCCACTATGGGACATAATACTGTGTGCAGGGGGCCAATATGGGCATAATACTGTGTGCAGGGGCCACTATGGGACATAATACTGTGTGCAGGGGCCACTATGGGACATAATACTGTGTGCAGGGGGCCACTATGGGGCATAATACTGTGTGCAGGGTTCACTATCGAGCATACTACTGTGTGCAGGGGCCACTATGGGGCATAATACTGTGTGCAGGGGCCACTATGGGACATAATACTGTGTGCAGAAGGCCACTATGGGGCATAATACTGTGTGCAGGGGGCCACTATGGGGCATAATACTGTGTGTAGTGTCCGCTATGGGGCATAATACTGAGTGCAGGGGCCACTATGGGGCATATTACTATGTGCAGGGTCCACTATGGGGCATAATACTGTGCGCAGGGGTCACTATGGGGCATGATACAGTGTGCAGGGGTCACTATGGGACATAATACTGTGTGCAGGGGCCACTATGGGGGATAATACTGTGTGCAGGGGCCACTATGGGGCATAATACTGTGTGGAGGGGCCACTATGGGGGATAATACTGTGTACTGGGGCCACTATGGGGCATAATACTGTGTGCAGGGGCCACTATGGGGGATAATACTGTGTGGAGGGGCCACTGAGGGACATAATACTGTGTGCAGTGGCCACTATTGGGGATAATACTGTGTTCAGGGGCCACTATGGGGGATAATCCTGTGTGCAGGGGCCACTATGGGGGATAATCCTGTGTGCAGGGGCCACTATGGGGCATAATACTGTGTACTGGGACCACTATGGAGCATAATAATGTGTGTAGGGGCCACTATGGGACATAACACTGTGTGCAGGGGGCCACTATGGGGCATAACTCTGTGTGCAGGGTCCACTATGGGGCATAATACTGAGTGCAGGGGCCACTTTGGGACATAATACTGTGTGCAGGGGCCACTATGGGGCATATTACTGCTTGCAGGGGCCACTATGGTGCATAATACTGTGTACTGGGACCACTATGGAGCATAATAATCTGTGAAGGGGTCACTATGGGGCATAATACTGTGTGCAGGTGGGCACTATGGGGCATAATACTGTGTGCAGGGGCCACTATGGGGCATAATACTGTGTGCAGGGGGGCACTATGGGACATAATACTGTGTGCAGGGGCCACTATGTGACATAATACTGTGTGCAGGGGGCCACTATGGGGCATAATACCGTGTGCAGGGGTCACTATGGGGCATGATACAGTGTGCAGGGGTCACTATGGGGCATAATACTGTGTGCAGGGGCCACTATGGGGCATAATACTGTGTGCAGGGGCCACTATGGGACATAATACTGTGTGCAGGGGCCACTATGGGGCATAATACTGTATGCAGGGGCCACTATGGGGCATAATACAGTGTGCAGGGGACACTATGGGGCATAATACAGTGTGCAGGGGCCACTATGGGGCATAATACTGTGTGCAGGGGCCACTATGGGACATAATACTGTGTGCAGGGGCCACTATGGGGCATAATACTGTATGCAGGGGCCACTATGGGGCATAATACAGTGTGCAGGGGACACTATGGGGCATAATACAGTGTGCAGGGGCCACTATGGGACATAATACTGTGTGCAGGGGGCCAATATGGGCATAATACTGTGTGCAGGGGCCACTATTGGACATAATACTGTGTGCAGGGGCCACTATGGGACATAATACTGTGTGCAGGGGGCCACTATGGGGCATAATACTGTGTGCAGGGGCCACTATGGGACATAATACTGTGTGCAGGGGGCCACTATGGGGCATAATACTGTGTACTGGGACCACTATGGAGCATAATAATGTGTGTAGGGGCCACTATGGGACATAACACTGTGTGCAGGGGGCCACTATGGGGCATAACACTGTGTGCAGGGGCCACTATGGGGCATAATACTGTGTGCAGGGGCCACTATGGGGCATATTACTGCTTGCAGGGGGCACTATGGTGCATAATACTGTGTACTGGGACCACTATGGAGCATAATAATCTGTGAAGGGGTCACTATGGGGCATAATACTGTGTGCAGGTGGGCACTATGGGGCATAATACTGTGTGCAGGGGCCACTATGGGGCATAATACTGTGTGCAGGGGGGCACTATGGGACATAATACTGTGTGCAGGGGCCACTATGGGACATAATACTGTGTGCAGGGGGCCACTATGGGGCATAATACTGTGTGTAGGGTCCACTATGGAGCATAATACTGTGTGCAGGGGCCACTATGGGGCATAATACTGTGTGCAGGGGCCACTATGGGACATAATACTGTGTGCTGGGGGCCACTATGGTGCATAATACTGTGTGCTGGGGCCACTATGGGGCATAATACTATGTGCAGGGGCCACTATGGGGCATAATACTGTGTGCAGGGGCCACTATGGGGCATAATACTGTGTGCAGGGGCCACTATGGGACATAATACTGTGTGCTGGGGGCCACTATGGTGCATAATACTGTGTGCTGGGGCCACTATGGGGCATAATACTATGTGCAGGGGCCACTATGGGGCATAATACTGTGTGCAGGGGCCACTATGGGGCATAATACTGTGTGCAGGGGGCCACTATGGGGCATGATACTGTGTACAGGGGCCACTATGGGGCATAATACTGTGCGCAGGGGCCACTATGGGGCATAATACTGTACGCAGGGGCCACTATGGAGCATAATACAGTGTGCAGGGGTCACTATGGGGCATAATACTGTGTGCAGGGGTCACTATGGGGCAAAATACTGTGTGCAGGGGGGCACTATGGGGCATAATACTGTGTGCAGGGGCCACTATGGGGCATAATACTGTGTGCAGGGGCCACTATGGGACATAATACTGTGTGCAGGGGACCACTATGGGGCATAATACTGTGCGCAGGGGCCACTATGGGGCATAATACTTTGTGCAGGGGCCACTATGGGGCATAAGACTGTGTGCAGGGGTCACTATGGGGCATAAGACTGTGTACTGGGACCACTATGGAGCATAATAATGTGTGCAGGGGTCACTATGGGGCATAATACTGTGTGCAGGGGCCACTATGGGGCATAATACTGTGTGCAGGGGCCATTATGGGGCATAATACTGTGTGCAGGGGCCACTATGGGGCATAATAATGTGTGCAGGGGTCACTATGGGGCATAATACTGTGTGCAGGGGCCACTATGGGGCATAATACTGTGTGCAGGGGCCACTTTGGGGCATAATACAGTGTGCAGGGGTCACTATGGGGTATAATACTGTGTGCAGGGGCCACTATGGGGCATAATACTGTCTGCAGGGGCCACTATGGGACATAATACTGTGTGCAGGGGCCCCAGATGACCAGACCAGATGATCAAGCATGAACCAAGCTGTAACTACAAGATATCCAGATGAAGAAACCTAACTTATCTGAAGATGTAAGCTATTGACATTGACTGATATTTGTGGTACTTTGGACATTTACCCTGTTCCTGTGTTTTCCTTCAAGATATTACTAAACCTCTACACTGATTTATAACAAGCTGACTTCTTCCTATCGTGGATAAGGCCTACAACACGTGGCACAAGTCTCACCCGCAAATACAAGATATTTAACAGGGATAAAATGTGCTGCGTGCATACCGCGCTGTGGTAAATTTAGCTCTGCCCAATTACGTTGACTCCGCCCATTTTCATTCATTTTTCATATGCCAAAAACTGGGGTGGGTCTATCTTGTACTAAACACTAAAAGTGGCAAAAATATTTAATAAAACTCAATATTTTATTGGATTCCTTTTAAAAAACATATATATAACCACAAACACACAAGGTTACTCCTTTAAGATTTGTATCACCAGCTCACATACTCAGTTGGTCTGGGAAACCCGGAGTAAACACTTCATTCCAGAGTGACCTAGATCTAGTCACCTGGAATACAGATACAGCAACACTAGATTGCAAGCCTAAAACTATTTGAGCATTAGTTATAAACTGGATTGAGCCACAATTTAGCTCACTAGCATTCGAGCTGAGATGTGAGTGTGGTGGGGAGGGTCCTCGCTACCATATCAGGTTGCAGAGCTAGTGAAAATACACTCCCCCACCCTTTCAGTCTATTAACTCACTAATCCATAAAAAACAAAAAAACTTTGCAAGTCTTCAGTAGGTGATACCTTTTTTAATGGCTAACTCATAATGATGACAGAATATGACGTTTCGAAGCTTCCTCTGAGCTTCTTCTTCAGATATAACTAAAAAACACTCTGTAGAGGCTGCATATTTATGACTGGGCACAGGGCTAGAATTACAGGAGGGAGGGGGGAAGAGGCTTATTACTATATACTTATAACAACAAACAATCAATTGCCAGATCCCTGGTTCTTATCTTAATGGCTGTCTTAATGATCTGTATAAAAAGACATAAACCCAAATGAGATGTTCATCCCATTGTCCAATGTCTGGAATAGGGTCATGGCCTTGTACTCATAAATCAGTCGCTGTTTCCTTGATTTAAAGTTCCCTTTTAAGATCAAGATTTTCATGTCATTGATGATGTTGTGATCTTCCTGGCAAAAATGATTTGGCACGGGAAGATCAGTTCTCTGTTGTTTGATTGTATGGCGATGTGAATTAATTCTCATTCTGAGTTTCTGACCAGTCTCTCCAACATACAGATTTTCAGTGGAACATTTGGTGCAAATGATCAAATACACCACATTAGGTGTGTTACAGGTGAACGTACCTGGGATTTTATATTCCCTGTTAGAGTTTGGTATCTCTATCCTGTCAGTAGTCAGTATGTGAGGGCAGGTTTTGCACCTCTTCTGTCCACATGGAAATGTTCCTGTGTTAGTTGGAGGTGACAGAGAGCTGCTGACAACCATATTCCTGAGGTTTGGTGGCTGTCTGTAGCATAGGAGAAGGGGGTCAGAAAATATGGATTTTAGACGGTTGTCTTTTTGCAGTAGTGGATGTAATTTGCGTGTAATTCCTCTCAGCGTCTCCAGGTGGGGGTTATATGTGACGACCAGGGGCACCCGATTGTTTTCCTGTTTGGTATTGTATTTTAATAACTCCGATCTTGGTATCCTGGTGGCTCTGGTGATTTGGTTATCAACTGTTCTTGGATGGTAACCCTGCCTCAAGAATGTGTTTTTGAGGCCCCCAAGGTGTTCGTCCCTATCTGCAGGGTTTGAACATATGCGATGGTATCTGATGGCCTGGCTGTATACAATGGAGTTCTTTATGTGTTTAGGATGAAAGCTCTTAGGTACGTAGGGCGGTCAATAGGTTTCCGATACAGCGATGAGTTAGCCATTAAAAAAGGTATCACCTACTGAAGACTTGCAAAGTTTTTTTGTTTTTTATATTTTATAACCACTGGCTAACACGGTACCAAAACAAACATTTTCCTCTCACTAATCCAGTCACACTAAAGGGTTACTTAGGGAAAATACCAAGATCCTAATGATATCAGAGGATATAGCATCTACAATGTCCCTAGATTATTGATATTGATGCTCAAAGGGTCACAGCAGCTATAAAGCTCTCAGCTACCTGCTATGTCCCGCTCAACATTACATATGGTCGGGGGTCAGATAGAGACACATTGTTTCTTAAGCGTCTCTCCTCTGTACGATAGAGCTAGTCAGTTGACCTATTCTGACATACAGCCTTAGCTAGATATATTGCAGCTCAGCTCGGCCAGTGCGTCTGTTGTTACTGATCTAGCCCTATAAATTCCTCTCTACGTGTTTCATCTAGTGCAGCCTTCACACTAGACTCATCAGGAGAGTAATCATTTTGACTAATCACCCCACGGTCAGAGGTGCGGTTACAACCGCAGTTCTCAGCGCCCTGATGGTGGACGCTGATACTTTGATGTTAAGCCAGCGAGCGCTGCAGACAGGGCTCTATATATATGTCTATAGCTATATGGTGGTCTCTCCCTAAGGAGTGACAATATCCCCCGAACCCTGTCTAAGCCTCTCACCTCTACCAGGTTATAGTCCTCTCTACATCGGGCTGATGAGATCCAACCAGATCGAAACAGCTGTCCTCGATTGAGAGACTATAACCTGGTAATAATCCCAGCGTCATTGCTAAACAAAGGCCTCTTGGAAGGTCGGGCATGAAGCTAAAGGGAGCAGCCATTATTGGGTTATTTCACTGGAATCCTGTCTTAAGACAGGCTTGCACATTCCAGTGAGCGCCCTCTATTGGTTTGCAACAATGAGGCAGCAACTGTCTTCCTAATTACATCATGGAAGGCGGATTTGCATATTCTTCCCATAGTTCCTTGCAAAGTGGAGTGCTAAAGGCTTAACAAATCTCCACACACCTATATGGTGGTCTCTCCCTAAGGAGTGACAATATCCCCCGAACTATAGCTTCTGCCGTCAGCCAATTCCGGGCTCTTGGCAGTGGAGGCGTTCCAGCAGACCCCGCCTCCACGTCCTGATTGATTGAGCTTCCGTCACAGACTGTAACCGCCTTCTAACATCATACACAGACGGGCTAACTAAATAAATCTTGATGTTGTCAGATTACAGCCGTGGATTCTACATGTCATTACTGACCATTTGTATCATATCCCTATCAAACCAGACCACCTTAAAGAAAGGAGTGGTCTGTATATACACTGTGGTATGTGTAGAGCCATATATGGTTGATCCTACCATTATGTGTATAGCCCAATGTTTTAACCCTTCGGTATCGGTATTCCACAGCTGCAATTTTAGTGTGTCATCTCACAAATTGCAGATATACTTTTGCGGTGTCTAGATGGAAAAAAAACCCAAAAACCCTGCAACAATGTGAACATGATACCGCGTTTTTTAATGCATAATGTCCCCAGATTATACAATGGACAATCTTAATCATATAGTGTACCAAAGCACATCTGAGCTACACATTGCTAACCAGCATTTCTTTTTTACGCTGCAAACAACCATTGCACACAACCAATTTATTTTGTCTATTAAACAGCTGTCTCATTAAGCACAGTTGTAACCACCAACTTATAGTGGACCATCTCTTGGGAGTGATGGGTCAATGTGTAGAACATCTGATCCCTCCCCTTATAAATCAAAATAGTCCTTCCCTCATAACCACAGTGCTGCTTTCACAGCTATCCTGTGGTTTAGGTGTTGTGCCAAACGTACAGGTTGTTAAATATGATTGGGGATAGATATAAATCTAAATTCTCATTGATCGGTATATTAATCCACCCAAATGAGGAAAAAGAAATGTATCATTAGATGACCAGGGTAAGTCCCAAACTCTGAAAAACTTCCCCTCGCTTCCAGGTTTGTTCGGACATATGGGGAATAACGCAGAGTGTTATAGCTGCCTAACTGGCTATCCTAGGACACTAAGAGCCAAAATCGAATAAACCAGGCTTTCATAGTCCGCAGGCTTATGGGAGACCATTACGGCGGGACACATCATTTGGACAAAAGAAGTATTATAAAAAAGAGGTGAATGATATGGCATCATTCAATCCCAACGGCTTAATAGTTTTAAGCCGATAGGTCCATCGTGCTTCACGTTGTAGAAGAACACGATCAACATCACCTCCCCTAATGTCCAATTTAACAGCTTCAATTCCTTGAAATGTGATGCTGTTGGGATTACTGCTGTGACATTCCCATATGTGTCTGCTTAAGGGCTGATCTTCCACTCTATTGATATTACCTATATGCTCGAGAATCCTTCTTCTGAATTCTCTTGTGGTTTTGCCCACATAGCTCAAGGCACAAGTGCAGGTTGCAATATACACTATCCCTGTGGACTTTCAATTGATGAAGCCCTGGTTTTGAAATGTCTCTCCAGTTACTACACTCACAAAAGATGTACTCTTTTTAACAAATGGGCACGCTTTACATTGTCCACATTTAAAGGTCCCATCTGGGATCCTGTTTTCCAGCCAGTTTGTTTCTCTTTTTGCTGGTCCCAAATGACTATGTGTGAGTAAGTCCTTCAAATTTTTCCCTCTACGATAAGTCACCGAGGGATATGGAGTTACTGAGCCCTTAATGTCCGGATCTAGCCGTGAAATTTTCCACAATGGATCTAACATATGTTTGATGCCCCTGAATTTGTCATCATACGTGGCGATTAAACGAATCAACGTTTCGTCCTTGTCTTTCATTTTAGGTGCTAGTAGTTCCCCTCTGTTTTGAGACAGGGCATGATTCCTAGCTTTCTTAATTACGGAGTGAGGATAGCCCCGATTAATGAATCTCCGCTCTAAATCGTCCGCTTTTTCTTGATAGTCTTGGAACCCGGAGCAATTCCTGCGTATACGCAGGAATTTTCCCTTTGGGATTCCATTCCTGAGAGACTTAGGATGAAAACTATCATACCGCAATATGTTGTTTGTTGCGGTCTTCTTGCGGAAAACAATGGTTCCCACTGACCCATCTTGTTCTATCTTGATGGACAGATCCAGAAAGGAAATCTCCCTCTCTTGGATATCCGCTGTGAACCGTAAATTGATGGAATTCTCATTGAGAGAGTCCACAAAGGCCCAAAACTCAGCCTCCGTACTGCCCCAGAAGAGGAGGACATCGTCGATGTACCTAACCCATAGTAACACCGACGATCTCCAAACCTCCATCTCCTCACAGAAAACTAGGCACTCCTCCCACCAGCTGAGGTACAAGTTAGCGTAAGTTGGGGCCGCATTTTTCATATGCCCCCACACAGTATAATCCTCCTAAGTCACCCGTACATTATATGTCCCCACATTGTAATGTTCCCTTCCAACTGCCCCACAGTATTAAGTCCCTCTCCTGGTGCCCCAGTTTAAACTGGTGGAAACTAGAGGGGACATGAAACTGGGGCAGCTGGAGAGGGACATTAAACTGTGGGGGTAGTTGGAGGGGGACAATAAATTAATAGCAGCTTGAGTGGGACATTAAACTGGGGGCAACTAGATGGAGACATTAAACAGTGAGGGTAGTTGTGGGGGCAATAAATTAATGGCAGATGAAGAGGGACATTAAACTGGGGGCAACTAGAGGCAGACATGTTCAGCTACCTTCATGATTTAACGCCCCCTCCAGTTGTCCCCAGTATATTGTTCTTCCAGATTAAGGGCCCCATTCATCTATCTCCAATTTCATGTCTCCCCCCCCCTCCATTTCTCCCTCAGTTTCATATCCCCCTTCATCTGCCCCATTTCATGTTCCCCCTCCATCTGCCCCCAGTTACATCTCCCCTCTTCATTTCTCCCCATTCTGCTTAAAAAACAGTGAGAAAAAAGGGTTTCCGTTTTTTAAGTGGATTGGGTCTCTGTTTTTCAAGTCCGCAAGTGGACCCGATGAACGGAAACCCGATCACAGGTGTGTAGCTAGTGTCCCTTGTACACCACATCCATACATCTAATTCCCCTACCTTTCACCTGCCTATACACATACTCCAATGTAAGGGGGCATTCGCACAGAGTAAAGTGGCACTGATACTGCCATGATAACTCGTGGCAGAATCAGCACTGATAAAACGACTCCCATTGACATTGTTCTTCCCTCAGCACTTTTGACAGAAAGTTCACAGAGGTTTCCTTTGCGGACTTTCTGCTTCAATTATACCTATGGGGAAACCGCCGGCTTTTCCGTAGATATAACTGACATGCTGCGATTTCCAAAACCACAACGATTTTGGAAATCGCCACCTGTCTGCAGTGCATATTTTAACACAAAGTGGGGATGGGATACACTAGAATCCCATCCACTTTGCAGTGATCATAAAACGCCACTTTTTCTTTCCATGGCTTTTCCATCGCAGGCGGATCGCTACGTTTATGCCACATGGGGCAACGCCAAAGGCTAAAGCCCAACACTGCAGAAAGGCAGAAGAAAAAAAAAAGCGGCGTTTTACAATGAACATCCATATTACAGCTACAAGATCTGGACCACTCTGTACTGAACTACCCATTTTCTCAGCCCCATTCGTATTCATCAAGGTGGTCGCTCCGGTCGCCACCGCCCTCAGGCTACAAGGCCTAGTCATCGTTCCCTACTTGAACAACGGGCTCATAAAAGCTCAGTCTGCTGCAATCCTCCAACACCTTCAGATAGCTATCAACCTCCTACAGAAGTCAGGTTGGATAGTCAATTGGGAGAAATCAGAGATCGTGCCAGCTACCCGGAAGAAGTTCCTGGGTTTTATTGTGTATCCAGAGTTGATGCAGATCTTCCTTTCAGCCCAAGGAGGTTGAGTATAGAGGCTGCCGCCCGCTTCCTATTTCGGACCCGGTGAGTTACCATCCGCACCGCCATGAGAGTCCTCGGCCTGATGTCATCCTCGGCCAGGGCGGTCCCTTGGGCTTTATGGCATTTGCGTACCCTTCAGACTGAAGTGTTGAGAACCTGGAATGGCGACGAAGAAAAGTTCCATACACTGGACCTCATGAGATGCCTGAGGATCTACCTCCAGTGTACGCGTTCCTTCAGAAAGTCAGGAAACCCTCATCAATCTACTGGGGAGACACAAAGGGCTTAAGGCTTCCAAAGCCTCAATTTCATGCTCGGTCAGGGCGACAATTAAGTTCTCTTATTCAAGGGCGCATTCCACGAGGTTGGTTACCACCTCCTGGGCAGAGACAAAGCCTTGTCTCTAAGTCAAATTTGCTGCTGCATATTGGTCCTCAGAGGCAACCCTTGTGTCCCGCTACTGCCTGGACACTCGGGCTTCAGAAGCTACTGCTTTTGGTCATGGTTTAGGTGCAGTTGGTGGTGAGGACCCACACTAGGGGATTACTTGCTAATTCCCCATATTGTGCCACTGTAGGACGACAGGGAACGAGGGAGTATGAAGATAATCTTGTTTCCCTTAGTCCTAACAGCGGCACAAGACTTCCTGCCTCTTCTTCTCCCAGTAGGATGTAGAGTTTCCTTTTCTCGTCTGCAGATACGAAGTATGGGATGTGGGCAGAGAGTCTTTGGTAGTAGACGGCCCTCACAGCTGAGTATTTGGTGCAGTGTAGCAGGAAGTGGGTCTCGTCTTCTAAGGCCCCCTGGTCACAGTGCTGGCACAGTCTGTTCTCCCGTGGCTTGTACGTCTGCCTGTATCGCCCCGTCTCTATCTCTAGGTTGTGGGCACTCAGTCTGTACCGGCTCAGGGTCTGTCTGTGTTTGGGGTGGCGTATTCTCTCCAGGTAGGTGGCCATGGTGTAGTCCCTTTGTAGGGATTGGTACACGGTGAGTTTCTTGGAGTTATTTATTTTGTTTCGCCGTTCTTCAATGTACCGCTCTCTGTTTGCTTCTGTGGTCGCCTTTATTTCCGCCTTGGTTATCGTCTGTTGGTGTTTTTGGTTTGGTGGTTGTCTGTTTGGTTGGTGGGTGTCTGGTTTGCTCAGGTAGCTTAGCCATGCTTGGTGGTGGTAGGAGTCAGGCTTGCTCCCCTGGATGTGTGCCTGGAAAGCTAGCGCCCTCCTCTGTATGGTGAGCCATAGGGGGAGTCTGCCTAGCTCTGCCCTGCAGGCCATGTTGGAGGTGTTGCGATGGACATGGAGCAGGTATTTGCAGAACTCCAGGTGGAAGTTCTCTGTTGGGCTGGAATCCCACCTTGACTGGTCTGGGTAGGTGGCTGGGCCCCAAACCTCACTGCCATAGAGAAGGATCGGGGAGATGACTGCGTCAAATATCTTCAGCCAGACCCTCACCGGTGGTTTGAGGTGGTACAGTTGTCTTCTGATGGCGTAGAAGGTTCTGCAGGCTTTTGCTTTCAGGGTTTCTATTGCTGCTTTGAAGCTTCCTGATTGGCTGAGCTCCAGCCCCAGGTAGGTGTAGCTGTTGGTTTTCTCCAGTGTGGAGCCGTTCAGTGTGAATTGTGGGGTGGAGGCTTTATTGTGGCCCTTCTTCTGAAATACCATGACTTTGGTCTTCTTCTGGTTGATGGGTAGGGCCCATGTGGTGCTGAATTTTTCCAGCACTGACAGGCTTTCTTGGAGGTCTTTCTCGGTGGGGGCCAGGAGTAGGAGGTCGTCGGCGTATAGCAGGAACTTCACCTCCCGGTCGTTCAGGGTGAGGCCTGGGGTTGGTGAGGCCTCCAGGGCTGTAGCCAGTTCATTGATATAGATGTTGAAGAGTGTTGGGCTCAGGCTACAGCCTTGTCTGACCCCTCGGGCCTGTTGGAAGTATGCTGTCCTTTTCCCATTCACCTTCACACTGCACTGGTTTCCGGTGTAGGAGCTCTTGATGACGTCATACGTTCTTCCTCCTATTCCACTCTCTAGGAGTTTTAGGAGTAGGCCTGGGTGCTATACTGATTCGAACGCCTTCTTAAAATCTACGAAGCAGGCGAATATCTTGCCTCTTCTGGTGTTGTGGACGTGCGTCTTGATGAGGCTGTGCAGGGTGTAGATATGGTCTGTGGTGCGGTGGTTTGGCATGAACCCTGGTTGGCTCTTGCTGAGGACCCCGTGTTGTGTGAGGAAGGTGAGGATTCTGTTATTGATGATGCTGTTGAACAATTTCCCCAGCGTGCTGCTGATTCAGATCCCTTTGTAGTTGTTGGGGTCATATTGGTCCCCATTCTTGTAGATGGGGGTTATGAGGCCTTTGTTCCAGTCTTCGGGGAAGTGTCCAGCATTGAGCACGAGGGTGAACAGCATTGCCAGTGCCGCGTGTATTGCTGGAGGGCTGTATTTGATCATCTCTGGTAGGATGCCGTCAGGGCCACTGGCCTTTTTGCCTTTCAGCAAGGCAATTCTTTCCTGTATATCTTTTGTGGTGATTGGTGAGTCCAGAGGGTTCTGGAAATCTTTGATGACTTTCTCCACGTCCCTCAGTTTGGTGATTATCTGTTGCTGTTCTGGGGTTAGGTCTTCTTCTGGGATGTTTTTGTAGAGGCCTCTGAAGTAGTTGAGCCAGATATTGCCATTTTGGATGTGGAGGGAGTTTTTCTTGGGCTTTGTGCCCATGTGGTGCCATATATACATATATATACATGTGGTGCCATATATACATATATATACAGTCCTATGAAAAAGTTTGGGCACCCCTATTAATCTTAATCATTTTTAGTTCTAAATATTTTGGTATTTGCAACAGCCATTTCAGTTTGATATATCTAATAACTGATGGACACAGTAATATTTCAGGATTGAAATGAGGTTTATTGTACTAACAGAAAATGTGCAATATGCATTAAACCAAAATTTGACCGGTGCAAAAGTATGGGCACCTCAACAGAAAAGTGACATTAATATTTAGTAGATCCTCCTTTTGCAAAGATAACAGCCTCTAGTCGCTTCCTGTAGCTTTTAATCAGTTCCTGGATCCTGGATAAAGGTATTTTGGACAAACAATTCAAGTTCAGTTAAGTTAGATGGTCGCCGAGCATGGACAGCCCGCTTCAAATCATCCCACAGATGTTCAATGATATTCAGGTCTGGGGACTGGGATGGCCATTCCAGAACATTGTAATTGTTCCTCTGCATGAATGCCTGAGGATTTGGAGCGGTGTTTTGGATCATTGTCTTGCTGAAATATCCATCCCCGGCATAACTTCAACTTCGTCACTGATTCTTGAACATTATTCTCAAGAATCTGCTGATACTGAGTGGAATCCATGCGACCCTCAACTTTAACAAGATTCCCGATGCCGGCATTGGCCACACAGCCCCAAAGCATGATGGAACCTCCACCAAATTTTACAGTGGGTAGCATGTTTTTCTTGGAATGCTGTTTCTTTTTGGACGCCATGCATAACGCCTTTTTTTTATAACCAAACAACTAAATTTTTGTTTCCAAAATGAAGCTGCCTTGTCCAAATGTGCTTTTTCATACCTCAGGCAACTCTATTTGTGGCGTACGTGCAGAAACGGCTTCTTTCTCATCACTCTCCCATACAGCTTCTATTTGTGCAAAGTGCGCTGTATAGTTGACTGATGCACAGTGACACCATCTGCAGCAAGATGATGCTGCAGCTCTTTGGAGGTGGTCTGTGGATTGTCCTTGACTGTTCTCACCATTCTTCTTCTCTGCCTTTCTGATATTTTTCTTGGCCTGCCACTTCTGGGCTTAACAAGAACTGTCCCTGTGGTCTTCCATTTCCTTACTATGTTCCTCACAGTTGAAACTGACAGGTTAAATCTCTGAGACAACTTTTTGTATCCTTCCCCTGAACAACTATGTTGAACAATCTTTGTTTTCAGATCATTTGAGAGTTGTTTTGAGTAGCCCATGATGCCACTCTTCAGAGGAGATTCAAATAGGAGAACAACTTGCAATTGGCCACCTTAAATACCTTTTCTTATGATTGGATACATCTGGTTATGAAGGTCAAAGCTCACAGGTTACAAAACCAATTTTGTCGTCACACAAAAAATATAGGGCAATACTGGGTAGTACTATCAAAATCAACCACTTTTGGCCAACAGGCCAACTACCATATAAAAGACAACATAGTTATAAAAAATGTATAAATTTATTAGAAAGATACATAAATAAATAATAAATAGATTTAGAGGTAATTAATACAACCAACATTGGATGCAATGACACACATAGTAATAGGCTTCTGTGAGGTAATATGCTTTTACATTTTAGTCAATACAATATTTAATGAAAAAAGTTTTTTAGCCCCATGAAAATGGGTATCATTCCCTATATATGAATGTTTGAAGATTACAGAGCATTAGTAACTCTTACTAGAGAAACAGTACATTTACACTTGATATTGTAGACATAAAAGAGGCATATAGGCTGCAATGAACATTACCTGTATGTGTATCATGCATCAGAACGCTATAGCTAATTCCCCCTGACGAAGCCACTTGCGTGGTGAAACGCGCGTCGGGGCGCGTTCTGATGCATGATACACATACAGGTAATGTTCATTGCAGCCTATATGCCTCTTTTATGTCTACAATATCAAGTGTAAATGTACTGTTTCTCTAGTAAGAGTTACTAATGCTCTGTAATCTTCAAACATTCATATATAGGGAATGATACCCATTTTCATGGGGCTAAAAAACTTTTTTCATTAAATATTGTATTGACTAAAATGTAAAAGCATATTACCTCACAGAAGCCTATTACTATGTGTGTCATTGCATCCAATGTTGGTTGCATTAATTACCTCTAAATCTATTTATTATTTATTTATGTATCTTTCTAATAAATTTATACATTTTTTATAACTATGTTGTCTTTTATGTGGTAGTTGGCCTGTTGGCCAAAAGTGGTTGAAAACCAATTTTGTGCTTCAGTAAGTCAGTAAAAAGTAGTTAGGGGAATTCAAATCAATAAAATGATAAGGGTGCCCATACTTTCGCACCGGTCAAATTTTGGTTTAATGCATATTGCACATTTTCTGTTAGTACAATAAACCTCATTTCAATCCTGAAATATTACTGTGTCCATCAGTTATTAGATATATCAAACTGAAATGGCTGTTGCAAACACCAAAATATTTAGAACAAAAAATGATTAAGATTAATAGGGGTGCCCAAACTTTTTCATAGGACTGTACATATATACATATATATACTATCACTGGTGAGGACCTGGCTGTATACATATATATATACTATGACTGGTGAGGACCTGGCTGTATACATATTCTGTATATACTATCACGGCTGAGGACCTGGCTGTATACATATATATACAGGGTCGGACTGGCCCGCCGGGGAATCCCCCGGTGGGCCCCGAGCCTTGACTATTAGTCATTTCCCCAATGCAGAAGCATTGGTCAGGGGCCCGATCGGGATTTTCAGTGGCCGGTTCAGGCCCCTGAACCAATGCATTTGCACTGGCAAACTGAGCACTGGTAGTGGCAGGGGCTGCATTTGTAAGCTCGGGGCCCCAGGCCGGCAGCACTGTAATGATTAAAGATGTCCAGCTGCCGGCAGTTTCCCAGGGCCCTGACATTTACACACAGGGGCCTCCTGCCATTCGTATACTTTCCCTATTAATATAAGGAAAGTATACATCGGGAGGACTGAGGACACCGGGGCAGCAGCTACAGTAGCTATTGCTACCATCCTATGTAGAACTCTCTGCCCGGACTTTCCCCTCCCCCTCCCAGCAGTGAGTCATCGCTCACATTGTACTGTGAGGGGACAGAGACAAGTCTGCTGCTGCTGCTGCGATCATCACCTTTCTACTTCACAAATGTGAGTATATTTTTTTTTCATTTTTTGGTAAAATGTAATGTTTAATATGTATATGTGTACATTTGTCCTATCATGGTATCTATCATACACCACTACATTACACATATCATTATGATAGACACCATGATAGTACTTAAGGCTTAAAGTATGTGTCTTGTATACTGTGTGAGGACTGTACATTTGTATATAGGTATGTATTTGTATACACAGTATGCTATAATAATGTGTGACTGTATGTATATAGGTTAGTATATATAGTATACATATACTGTATGTATATATATGGCTTGCATATGAATGTATATAAATGTATATGTGCTTTAATAATGTATATGAGTGAGTGTATGGCTATATATACAGTAGTATTCATATAAGTATATATTTGACTTCGTCTGCGGGTTGGTTGCGGCGCTTAGCTGCTTATATGTAGCGAACTCATGGTGGTTATGATCCGCTGCACTCCTTACGCCATCAGGCCACCTCCCTATTTACGGCTTGCCCCCCCCTTCCCCACACACCAGGGCTCTCCCCCCCACACCAGGTCCCTTCCCCCATGCACGCGCTACTGCGCCCATGCACCTTCCCCCCCGTACGTCTGCCTGCGCCCATGCCCCGCCTTCCCTTGTGGTGCAACCACAGCCGCCCCTCCAGCTCACAGGTTCCCCCCCTTCATGCTCCAGTTCCTCCCCCCCAAACATCCAAACCCACAAACTTTCACATTTATAATGTGAAGGGCTAAAATATTGTTTGAAAATTATATATGATAAATTACATGAAGTGGGGGCTGAGATTACTTGTCTTCCAGTGGTATTGTCTGTCCAGTCATCTTGTCCCTATCAGAGATAAGTAGTTTTGTCTCACAAAGGAATTGGTTAGACTAATTAACATGGAGACGCTATGGGCTGTGTACTATTGAGACTTTAAACAAAAGATCAAAGAAGAGAAACCCTTCTTTAGGTTATAAGGAAATGGAATGTTAATGAATCCTTATCTAACTAATTGTCTTCAAGGAGGATGTAAACACAGGATGTCTATAGTCTATTGATCTTTAGCCCTAAGGCTGGAGTGGTCTGACCAGAATGTAATCTTATCTCTCTTGCTGTGATCTTCTTTATTTTATGAGAAAGGTCATCCCAGTTTGGAAAGTAATAATGAGATGCAGATTACATTAGGCCTTATCCAGTAGTCATGTGCCACAGCTAATGTTATAACTCTACAACCAATCATGTCATTAGAATAGTCCAACCTGCTCTTGTCTGTATTATATTTAAACTACCTTTTCCTACCATTAAAATCAGAATTCATTTTGATACACCACCAGCTGTGTCTTTGTGATTTCTCCAGGCCTCAAGGATGAGTGTAGCTTATCCAGGCCTGTTATTTAGTTTGGAACTACAGATAACATAGCTCTGGGGCTCTTGTGCCCCCAACAATAATATTATTAGGATAAATGTATATATGCTAATATATATATATATATATATATATATATATATATATATATATACAGTCCTATGAAAAAGTCCTATGAATTGTTTTGTAGAAAGAAATGGTCCAAAATACCTTCATCCAGGATCCAGGAACTGATTAAAAGCTACAGGAAGCGACTAGAGGCTGTTATCTTTGCAAAAGGAGGATGTACTAAATATTAATGTCACTTTTCTGTTGAGGTGCCCATACTTTTGCACCGGTCAAATTTTGGTTTAATGCATATTGCGCATTTTCTGTTAGTACAATAAACCTCATTTCAATCCTGAAATATTACTGTGTCCATCAGTTATTAGATATATCAAACTGAAATGGCTGTTGCAAATACCAAAATATTTAGAACTAAAAATGATTAAGATTAATAGGGGTGCCCAAACTTTTTCATAGGACTGTATATACACATATACATACACATACACACATATATACACATGCTACAGACTGGGACTTATATATTTTCAGCACATATATAATGATTAAACAATGTAGACCTTATTACTATGTGATTATATTTGGGTAAGAAGTATTGATGGTCTTTAAAAGTGCAAAAGTAATAAAGAGCTAAACCTCCAACTATATTTTTGAATACATATTTGGGATAGGAGTAGATAAACTCTTTGGGTATTTGGATGGAAAAATACATTAAATACCTAAAATCAAACACATAGGGGACAAAAAGTAAGATATAGAGTTAGATTAAAGATTGGATTACATACATTTATTTATTAACGTCTTCTGAAGCTATATTAAGACCAAAAGGATGTAATGTATTAAACTTAAATAACCAAAACATTTCTCTGTTATTTAATGTACCATGCCTATCTGTAATTCCAGGAGGGATCCAATCGATGGGTGTTACAGTGAAACCACTAAAGCTTTTGTTATGATGTTCAGCTGCGTGTCGTGAAACGCTATGTTTAGTATATCCGTTTAGAACATTCGAGCGATGTTTATTGAGACGTTCACTCAATTGTCGAGTAGTTCTACCAATATACTGGAGGCCATAAGGGCACTCCAGTAAATAAATAATAAAGGTAGATGTACAATCCAAATGATGTCTCAATTTAAAGACTTCGTTTGTGGTAAAGCTGCTAACTTCACCAATTCCATTCTTAATGGATTTACAGCATTTACACCTATTACGATTGCAGCAAAAGCTTCCTTTAGGCAATGTGTTTGTCGTCAGGACAGTTGGTTTTGAAGAACGTAGTTTACTAGGGGCTATTAAACTTTTCAAAGTTCTTGCCCTTCTAAATGTAAAACCTGGTCTTGGGGGAAGAACTCTCTTAAGAAAGGGATCGTTAGATAAGACTGGCCAGTATTTATTAATTATATCCTTTATATGTTGCTGGGACGAGCTAAAGGCTGTGATAAAATTTATGTCATAGTTCTTAGAGGCTGAGGTACATTTTGGAACTAGACATTCTGTTTGTTTTAATTGACTGGCTCTAGAGCAAGCTGCTTTGATCAGTTTATTAGGGTAGCTTTTTTCTCTAAACCTATCAATGTACTTGAAAAAGGGACCAGGGTGTTCCGTAACGCGTAGTGATGAAGATCCCTGTTTGTGATTTTTAAATAAAGGCGATTATTCAACTATCCTGAGGGTAAGCGCGGATCTTTTACTTCTTAACTCATATTGTGGCAAATAGAGTTTATATGAAGTTGGTCCTACTTTTCTTGTCTGTTACGTTTCTATACGGCTGAATCTGCTGCTGAGATTACCCTGTGTTATTTTTCTAGCTATATTTGGGCTGTGACATATCACAGCTGAATAAGGTGATTATCTCTACACTTGTTATTAGAATCTTCTGTGGTACTATTCCGTTATCGGGCCAGCAGCAGCGCAGTTCAGCAGCAGCTTTCGGGACAGCAGTTCAGCAGCGGGAATTACAATGACATCCGAGGACTGCTGGCCCGATGCTTGTGCCCAGTAACCAGTACATCGATGACCCCCCTCCCCCATCCTTCTCCTCCTGCCAGTGCTGCCCCCCAGCTCTCCTTACATCTTCCCCGTACCCTCTCCCCGCCACACGACTAGGCCTCACCTCAGCGCTAGTACCGAGACCGAAAGGAAAGACACCGGGGCTCAATCCAGGCCCTGACAAGAAACACGCCGACTATAGGAACGGTGAGCTACAGCGAGCCGGAGGGACAAACTTTCTGCAGCGTCCGGCGGCTATCTAGTAGCATTCATTGCTCAAGATTTACGGTGAGGCCTATTACAGGGAGAGGGTACGGGGCAGATGTAAGAAGAGCTGGGGGGCAGCACTGGAAGGAAGAGGAGGATGAGGGCATCGATCGATGTACTGCCTACTACACACAAGCACGGCCTCTATCATCGGGCCAGCATCGGCTTAGTCATGTGGCGGGGAGAGGGTACGGGGTAGATGTAAGGAGAGCTGGGGGGCAGCACTGGAAGGAGGAGGAGATGGAGGGGGGGTCATTGATGTACTGGCTACTGGGCACAAGCATCGGGCCAGCAGTCCTCGGATGTCATTGTAATTCCCGCTGCTGAACTGAACTGCTGTCCCGAAAGCTGGTGCTGAAATGCGCTGCTGCTGGCCCGATAACGGAATAGTACCTCTTCTGTTACCAAGTGATAATGCACTAGGTGTAGCGCGGTGCTTTCTCTTTTTGTTTTCCAAATGGTGAAAGGTCCTCTTTAAGGATTAGACACAACAGTGAGGTGCAGTGTTTTTCATTGAGATTTTGTCCCCAGCACCTCGTTGTCCCCGCCTGTGTCTGTTTGGTCTCATGGCCTCATTTCTGGAAATCCTGCACCTAATTAGTCTTAGTGATCACATGAGGTGCAGGACTCCCAGCAAGGAGGCGCCGGCACGAGACTAAATGGACACTGGCAGCGCACAACAGAGTAACGGGGACAGGTGAAGGCCCTTTCTATTTATTTATTTTTTATTTTACACCTCCCACCAGGCACATGGGTTGCTCAAATTCCTGGACAAATCTTTAAAGGATTTATCCATCTTTGTAATATTGATGGTCTGTCCTTAGGATAGGCCATCAATATTACATCTGTGATGATACAACAGCCAGGACCTCTGCAGATCAGCTCTTCCAGGACAGTGTGGCTACAGGTAATGGTAACATTTCTAGGAGCCATGCTGATCACTTTCCATACAGAGTGTAGCAGTAGGTTTAGGTAGTGCGTTGTTGCACATCGTATGGCTGGTGAGCTGCATGGCTCCCGACATGTTATTACCTTTTTAGCTGCCCTGTCTCAGTATCGCTGGTCTGCAGGGGTCCTGAGGGTGGGCCCTAGACACCCTAGTCCGACCCTGCAGCCAGCCATCTTTAATGATTACAGTGCTGCCGGCAGCCTAGGGCCCCGAGCTTACAAATGCAGCCCCTGCCACTATCAGTGCTCAGTTTGCCAGTGCAAATGCATTGGTTCAGGGGCCCGACCCGGCCACTGAAAATCCCGATCGGGCCCCTGACCAATGCTTCTGCATTGGGGAAATGAGCTCTAATAGTCAAGGCTTGGGGCCCCACGGGGGATTCGCCGGCGGGCCAGTCCGACCCAGTATATATATGTATACAGCCAGGTCCTCACCAGTGATAGTATATATATGTATACAGCCAGGTCCTCACCAGTGATAGTATATATATGAATACAGCCAGGTCCTCACCAGTGATAGTATATATATGTATACAGCCAGGTCCTCACCAGTGATAGTATATATATGTATACAGCCAGATCCTCACCAGTGATAGTATATATATATGTATACAGCCAGGTCCTCACCAGTGATAGTAGATATATATGTATACAGCCAGGTCCTCACCAGTGATAGTATATATATGAATACAGCCAGGTCCTCACCAGTGATAGTATATATATGAATACAGCCAGGTCCTCACCAGTGATAGTATATATATGTATACAGCCAGGTCCTCACCAGTGATAGTATATATATGTATACAGCCAGATCCTCACCAGTGATAGTATATATATATATATATATATATATATATATATATATATATATATATGTATACAGCCAGGTTCTCACCAGTGATAGTAGATATATATATGTATACAGCCAGGTCCTCACCAGTGATAGTATATATATGTATACAGCCAGGTCCTCACCAGTGATAGTATATATATGTATACAGCCAGATCCTCACCAGTGATAGTATATATATATATATGTATACAGCCAGGTCCTCACCAGTGATAGTAGATATATATGTATACAGCCAGGTCCTCACCAGTGATAGTATATATATGAATACAGCCAGGTCCTCACCAGTGATAGTATATATATGTATACAGCCAGGTCCTCACCAGTGATAGTATATATATGAATACAGCCAGGTCCTCACCAGTGATAGTATATATATGTATACAGCCAGGTCCTCACCAGTGATAGTATATATATGTATACAGCCAGATCCTCACCAGTGATAGTATATATATATATATATATATATATATATATATATATATATATATATATATGTGTATACAGCCAGGTTCTCACCAGTGATAGTAGATATATATATGTATACAGCCAGGTCCTCACCAGTGATAGTATATATTTATGTATACAGCCAGGTCCTCACCAGTGATAGTATAGATATATGTATCTAATTCCAAAAACAAAAAATGGCGATAAAAACAATTCTTTATTAATGCTTATTAAAAATATATGTCCATGGGTAAAAATATTATGTAAAAATACCCCTAAGTCAGTAGACAGTGACTGATCTAACCCTATTTCATGTACAGAGAAGGGAATTCAAGATTGGCTATATACACCAAGGAACTCTATTACTCAAGTCTTTTAGATATAAATGGGACCATAACCCTCTACTAAAGAGTGTATTGTGTAAAGCCAAAATATTCAGTGTCACCTATGAGGTATAATTAATAGAGATGAGCGAACAGTAAAATGTCCGAGGTTCAATATTCGTTTCGAGTAGCCCCTCAATATTCGACTACTCGAATCAAATATCGAACCCTATTATAGTCTATGGGGGGAAAATGCTCGTTTCAGGGGTAGGCAACATTCGATCAAATTATACTTACCAAGTCCACGAGTGAACTGTGGAACTGCTCTGTCAGATACTATCTAGCTAGCACAATAGTTCTAGATGAGGTAGTGAAAGACACAGGAATCATTTACTGCTTGTGGTCTTTTATAGTTTGGCTGGCTGGCAACTCCTGCAGCATTTGTGTTTTCACCTGAGCTGTAAGGTGATAGGTTACTATCTATCAGTGGCCCCTCTGTTATATACTGTTTAGAGGCCGCCTGTTCTGCTCGTTTGTATTCAACACTTTGAGCTACTATATTAATTATACCTCATAGGTGACACTGACCTCACCTCCAAGAACAGCCTATGCAGCCTCCCCTTTGAATCCGGCCGGCTGTTCGGGAAGGAGCTCGACTGCATCATGGAGGGATTGGCCAACTCCAAGGGCAAAAATCTACCGCAGCCCTTTGAAGGACAGAGCTCCTCCTTTCGGGGACGGGGAGCCTCTAGAAGAGTATCCAGAGGCCAGAGGCGGTCCGGCAGAGGAAGAGGTCGGGGCTCCTCTCGTGGGCGTAAGATTGCCTCCTTCTAATTTCCCCACCTCTTCCCCCCTCCCCATCCCCTCCCTCCCCTGTGGTGGGCAGCCGTCTTTCCCACTATGTGGGTGCCTGGCGCCAACAGATTCGGGACCCCTGGGTCATCCAGACGATCCAGAAGGGTTATAAAATCAACTTTATTTCCCAGCCGCCAGAGAAGATGGTAAGAACCCGCCCTCTTCAGGGCTCCAAACAACTTCATCTGGAGAAGTCGATTCAAGAGTACGTGGACAAGGCCACGCTGGAAGTGGTACCCCGTGCAGATCAAGGCACTGGCGTCTATTCTCCAGTCTTCTTGGTCCCCAAGTCATCAGGCAAGTGGCGCATGATCATCAATCTCAGATACCTGAATCGCTTCATCCGCAAGGTGCGCTTCCGCATGGAAACCATCAGGTCAGTGCTGACATTTCTACAGCCTGGAGATCACTTCGTCACTCTGGACCAGAAGGACGACTATCTCCACGTACCTATCTTTCCGGCACACCGAAAGTTCCTAAGGATTGCCGTATACATAGAAGGGAACTTCCAGTTCGCAGCCCTCCCGTTCGGCATATCCTCCGCCCCCCACTCCTTCACAAAGGTCATAGCTCCGGTCGCTGCCGCCCTGCGCCTTCAAGGCATATTCATAGTCCCGTATCTGGACGACTGGCTTCTCAAGACTCATTCAAAGGAGGTTCTTACCACGCAGGTGCAGGCCATTGTAGCTCTAATAAACAAGTTGGGGTGGCTGGTAAACTGGCAGAAGTCAGTGGTGGTGCCATCAACTCAAGTTCAGTTCCTGGGACTTATTCTAGACTCTCTCAACATGACGGTCTCTCTACCCTCTGTCTCTACACTCCTCTCGCAAAAGGAAGATTGCTTGGGCGGTGCATCACTTATCTAGTACACGGAGGGTCACCATCAGGACGGTCATGAAGGTCCTAGGATTGATGTCCGCCACCATAGAAGCAGTTCCTTGGGCCCTATGGCACATGCGCCCACTACAGAATGAGATCTTGAGAGTCTGGAACCACAGTCCTACAGGATTACAGAAGCCTATCCAGTTAACCATCAGCACCCAGAAAACCCTGCCCTGGTGGACCCATCTGTGAGATGGGAAGTCCTCGGTCCAGCCCACCTGGACCCTGTTGACTACAGATGCCTCCCTCACAGGCTGGGGAGCTCATCTGGGGGAGACCCCGGTACAAGGGACATGGAATCAGCGGGAGAGGACGCCCTCATCCAATTGGCGCGAGCTTACCGCAGTTCATCGAGCCCTTCTGTCGTTTGCAACGGTTCTGCAGGGAAAAGCGGTCAAGGTAAGGTCGGACAATCTGACGGCAGTCCATTATATCAACAAGCAGGGAGGAACCAGGTCCCCCTCGCTCCTACAAGTTACCAACCAGATCTTCTCTTGGACAGAACGGAACCTCTCCCAGCTGGCTGCGGTACACATCCAGGGCTGCCTGAACATCCTAGCAGATCAGCTCAGCAGAGGCCACCCAACCGCAGGCGAATAGTCCTTACATCAGGACATCTTCCACTACCTGACCAGGAGGTGGGGTCTCCCCGAGGTGGATCTGATGGCCACCCAATACAACGCCAAAGTAGAAAGGTTTTGCTCCCTGTACCGGGAAGACAACCCTTTGGCGGTGGATGCCCTGTCAATACCATGAAGGTTCAAACTGGCATACGTTTTCCCTCCCATTCCGATGATTCCGAAGGTATTGGCGAAACTCAGGCAGGACCAGACCTCGGCAATAGTGATCATGCCGTTCTGGCCAAAGAGGTCATGGTTCACCGACCTTATCCTTATGAGTCGGGGGAACTACTGGAGGCTTCCACCAGTCAGGAACCTGGTGTCACTGAAGAGTCGGCCTTGCCTGGGCCTAGACAAATTCAACCTCACTGCCTGGAGGTTAACCGCGCCATACGCGCAGACAGAGGATTGTCCCAGGGAGTGCTAAGTACCTTAGCCCATTCAAGAGCAGAAGCAACCAATCAGAGCTACCAGAGGATCGCCTGGATATTCTGTGATTGGTGTACAGGCAACCAGCGCGATCCAGACAGAGATGCAGTCCTAGAGTTCTTACAGAACGGCCTGGAGAGAGGACTAGCACCTGCCACCCTCAAAGTCCAAGTGTCAGCTCTATCTGCTCTCCCGGAGACACTGTTATCACAAGATCCTCTCGTCAAACAGTTCCTTAGGGGGGCTGCCAGGCTCCGCCCCCAGGTACGGCCCCTGTCCCAAGGTGGGACCTGGCCGCGGTTCTACAAGGGCTCTGTGTGCCCCCCTTTGAACCCTTATCTGAAGTGGACTGGAAGTACCTGTCATTCAAATTGACTTTCCTGCTGGCAATAACCTCCGCTAAGAGGGTTGGCAAACTACAAGCCCTAGCGGCCTCCGAACCCTTCATAACCTTCTTTCCAGACAGGGTGCAGCTGAGGTTCGTCCCAGGATTCTTGCCAAAGGTACCCACGCTTCAGAATACCAATCAGGTAATTGCCTTGCCGGCCTTCTTTCCCTCTCCCGCTTCAGAGCAGGAAGAGAAGCTACACACACTGGATCTGGTAAGAGCGCTACGTATTTACCTAGAACGTACAGCACCGTTCCGAAGATCGGAGAATCTTCTAGTCAATGTGTTTGGCCACAATAGAGGCTCTAAAGCATCAAAGGCAACCCTGTCAAGATGGATCAGAGAAGCCATAAATTGTTCCCTACGGGCCCAAGATCTTCCTGTTCCAGAATTCTTACGAGCCCATGCCACCCGAGCAGTGGCGACATCTTGGGCAGAGACACGGTTCCTCTCTTTAGAGCAAATATGTGCAGCAGCCTCCTGGAGCTCGCAGCTGACTTTTGCCAAACACTACAGACTGGACTGGCGTACGGCCAATGCTACAGCATTTGGTCACTCCGTCTTGGCATCAGCCTGCCAGGAGGACCCGCCCTAGGGGAAGCGATACTTGCTAAATCCCCAGTTGTGCTGCTGTCGGGCGTAGGGGGAAAGAAGGATTATGAATGATAATCTGTTTTCCCTTAGCCCAAACAGCAGCACAAAGCTCCCTCCCTAGGAGGTACTGTTGTACAGATTTTATATGTGTGTGTATCACTTTTGTAATTGCTCTCTGTATGCCATACTTGATACTAACACAAGGGAGGAGCAGGTCTTCCGGCCTCTTATAGGGGTCAAAGCTGTTAGGTAATTAAAAATTCCACCTGTCCTAACAGCTCATAGGGGCAGGAATACCCCAGTTGTGCTGCTGTTTGGGCTAAGGGAAAACAGATTATCATTCATAATCCTTCTGTATACAGCCAGGTCCTCACCAGTGATAGTATATATATGTATACAGCCAGGTCCTCACCAGTGATAGTATATATATGTATACAGCCAGGTCCTATACTTTTAACTTATATCATTAAACGTTAAGTCTTATATCTTGATTTCTCTTTTTGGATTATAATCATGTGGTGTTCTGCAACAAAAAAGCGGTGACGCATTGCGTTTCTTCCTGCAATCCTTTGCCCAGAAAGTTTGCACAGGTTCCCTCTGTGTACTTTCTGCTTCAATTATATCTGAACCACTGGCGTTTCCGTAGGTATGCTGCGATTTCCAAAACCCAAGCTGTACATGTGGATATATATCCACATACCGAAAGGCTCATGAGGCCTGCAGTTTACAAGACAGGGAGACAGCATGTTACCATACACAGCATCTTAATTATACCTATGAAAACACCGGCGGTTTTCCTATAGGTATAATGGAAGCAGAAAGTCTCCATATGAAACCTCTGCGGACCCTCCGTGATAAGCATTGCAGGAAAAAGCCATAATGCGTTATTGCTGCGGTTTTCCTGCAACACTATTATGTTGCAGCACGCTATGTGGCGCCTTAGTCTTAATAAAGCCCAAGTGTTACTTAATTAAATTGCCCCCTCATATTATGCCCCTGATTCCCCCTGACATAAATACTGCACCTCTAATGACCCCTTATATAAATGACCACCCCCTTGTTCATAATGTCTCCCAATATAAATGATGCCCCCTAATATAAATAAATTCCCCCTTGTATACATAATACCCCTAATAACACATATATAAATGACTCCCCCCTTTATATTCATAATCTCCCCTCCTAAGAACCCCTTATACTATTAAAATCCCTATAACTAAGCTAAAAACAACCCCAAAAATAAGTTATACTCACCTACCTGCGATCCTGATGAACGGAGCTGCTGCATTGTCTGTGTTCACATGCAGGACGGTTGTGTCGCGTTGCTTTGGCGTCGTTGCGGCGGCCATGCTGAGAAGCAGACGTCTCTCTGCGTTCTCCCTGTCTTGTAAACTGCAGGCCTCATGTGCCTTTCAGTTACAAGTTGCTGTAGGTGACATAATCGACTATATACATGTACGCCATATAAAACTCATACAATATCCATATAGGTGATAGTATCCACTATATACATGTATGCCATATAAAACTCATACAATATCCATATAGGTGATAGTATCCACTATATACACGTATGCCATATAAAACTCATACAATATCCATATAGGTGATAGTATCCACTATATACATGTACGCCATATAAAGTCATACAATATCCATATAGGTGATAGTATCCACTATATACACGTATGCCATATAAAACTCATACAATATCCATATAGGTGATAGTATCCACTATATACATGTACGCCATATAAAACTCATACAATATCCATATAGGTGATAGTATCCACTATATACATGTATGCCATATAAAACTCATACAATGTCCATATAGGTGATAGTATCCACTATATACATGTACATCATATAAAGTCATACAATATCCATATAGGTGATAGTATCCACTATATACACGTATGCCATATAAAACTCATACAATATCCATATAGGTGATAGTATCCACTATATACACGTATGCCATATAAAACTCATACAATATCCATATAGGTGATAGTATCCACTATATACACGTATGCCATATAAAACTCATACAATGTCCATATAGGTGATAGTATCCACTATATACATGTACATCATATAAAGTCATACAATATCCATATAGGTGATAGTATCCACTATATACACGTATGCCATATAAAACTCATACAATATCCATATAGGTGATAGTATCCACTATATACATGTACATCATATAAAACTCATACAATATCCATATAGGTGATAGTATCCACTATATACATGTACGTCATATAAAACTCATACAATGTCCATATAGGTGATAGTATCCACTATATACATGTACGCCATATAAAACTCATACAATGTCCATATAGGTGATAGTATCCACTATATACATGTATGCCATATAAAACTCATACAATATCCATATAGGTGATAGTATCCACTATATACACGTATGCCATATAAAACTCATACAATATCCATATAGGTGATAGTATCCACTATATACATGTACGTCATATAAAACTCATACAATATCCATATAGGTGATAGTATCCACTATATACATGTACGTCATATAAAACTCATACAATATCCATATAGGTGATAGTATCCACTATATACATGTACGTCATATAAAACTCATACAATATCCATATAGGTGATAGTATCCACTATATACATGTACGTCATATAAAACTCATACAATATCCATATAGGTGATAGTATCCACTATATACATGTACGTCATATAAAACTCATACAATATCCATATAGGTGATAGTATCCACTATATACATGTACGTCATATAAAACTCATACAATATCCATATAGGTGATAGTATCCACTATATACATGTACGTCATATAAAACTCATACAATATCCATATAGGTGATAGTATCCACTATATACATGTACATCATATAAAGTCATACAATATCCATATAGGTGATAGTATCCACTATATACATGTACGCCATATAAAACTCATACAATATCCATATAGGTGATAGTATCCACTATATACACGTACGCCATATAAAACTCATACAATATCCATATAGGTGATAGTATCCACTATATACACGTATGCCATATAAAACTCATACAATATCCATATAGGTGATAGTATCCACTATATACACGTACATCATATAAAACTCATACAATATCCATATAGGTGATAGTATCCACTATATACATGTACATCATATAAAGTCATACAATATCCATATAGGTGATAGTATCCACTATATACATGTACGCCATATAAAACTCATACAATATCCATATAGGTGATAGTATCCACTATATACATGTACATCATATAAAGTCATACAATATCCATATAGGTGATAGCATCCACTATATACATGTATGCCATATAAAACTCATACAATGTCCATATAGGTGATAGTATCCACTATATACATGTATGCCATATAAAACTCATACAATGTCCATATAGGTGATAGTATCCACTATATACATGTACATCATATAACGTCACGCCATGTCCATAGAAATCACTTCATATAGTTCGGATCACGTGTCCTACAGCACAGCACCAGAAATAATGTCATACAGCAGCCAAATAATGAATATACAGCAGCATGTGAATAGTGTCATATACTAGTGATATAGAAATGGTCCCATATAACGTCTTATGAGTCGGACCATACAATGCCTATAGAAATACTACTTGTACTTGTGGTGTCAGACATGTCAGACCTTAGAGTCCAGATGCTGCCACATCTTCCACTGCTGTCCATATACTGTACAGTGTTATACAGAAGCCATGTGAATGAATGCTGCCATCCAGTGCCATCCAGTAACCATCAGTGACTGATGAGCAGACAGCACAGAACACGTGACAGGATCAGCACACTATATACGAGCAGTGCTGGAGGCTCCGCCCCTTTGTATTCAGTCACAAGGAGAATGTGATGTCACAGCTCGAGCTGCTACCAACGGAAAGTGCAGCGGGTGACATTCTAAACTCTGAAGAAGGAGAGAGAGCGCCCAACAGAAGGAGGAGCCACATATTGGAGGAGATCACCCACAGCCTGAGAAGAACCTACACCCAGGAGGAGATCACCCACAGCCTGAGGAGAACCTACACCCAGGAGGAGATCACCCACAGCCTGAGGAGAACCTACACCCAGGAGGAGATCACCCACAGCCTGAGAAGAACTTACATCCAGGAGGAGATCACCCACAGCCTGAGGAGAACCTACACCCAGGAGGAGATCACCCACAGCCTGAGGAGAACCTACACCCAGGAGGAGATCACCCACAGCCTGAGGAGAACCTACACCCAGGAGGAGATCACCCACAGCCTGAGGAGAACCTACACCCAGGAGGAGATCACCCACAGCCTGAGGAGAACTTACACCCAGGAGGAGATCACCCACAGCCTAAGAAGAACTTACATCCAGGAGGAGATCACCCACAGCCTGAGGAGAATCTACACCCCGAAGGAGATCACCCACAGCCTGAGGAGAACCTACGCCCAGGAGGAGATCACCCACAGCCTGAGGAGAACCTACACCCAGGAGGAGATCACCCACAGCCTGAGGAGAACTTACACCCAGGAGGAGATCACCCACAGCCTGAGGAGAACCTACACCCAGGAGGAGATCACCCACAGCCTGAGGAGAACCTACACCCAGGAGGAGATCACCCACAGCCTGAGGAGAACCTACACCCAGGAGGAGATCACCCACAGCCTGAGGAGAACCTACACCCAGGAGGAGATCACCCACAGCCTGAGAATAACCTACACCCAGGAGGAGATCACCCACAGCCTGAGGAGAACCTACACCCAGGAGGAGATCACCCACAGCCTGAGGAGAACCTACACCCAGGAGGAGATCACCCACAGCCTGAGGAGAACTTACACCCAGGAGGAGATCACCCACAGCCTAAGAAGAACTTACATCCAGGAGGAGATCACCCACAGCCTGAGGAGAATCTACACCCCGAAGGAGATCACCCACAGCCTGAGGAGAACCTACGCCCAGGAGGAGATCACCCACAGCCTGAGGAGAACCTACACCCAGGAGGAGATCACCCACAGCCTGAGGAGAACTTACACCCAGGAGGAGATCACCCACAGCCTGAGGAGAACCTACACCCAGGAGGAGATCACCCACAGCCTGAGGAGAACCTACACCCAGGAGGAGATCACCCACAGCCTGAGGAGAACCTACACCCAGGAGGAGATCACCCACAGCCTGAGAATAACCTACACCCAGGAGGAGATCACCCACAGCCTGAGGAGAACCTACACCCAGGAGGAGATCACCCACAGCCTGAGGAGAACCTACACCCAGGAGGAGATCACCCACAGCCTGAGGAGAACCTACACCCAGGAGGAGATCACCCACAGCCTGAGGAGAACCTACACCCAGGAGGAGATCACCCACAGCCTGAGGAGAACCTACACCCAGGAGGAGATCACCCACAGCCTGAGGAGAACCTACACCCAGGAGGAGATCACCCACAGCCTGAGAATTACCTACACCCCTGAGGCGAGCGCCCGGCCGCTGATAGGAGAATCCAGCCAGGAGGATGCGGAGCTGCTATTCCAGGTATGGAGAGAGAAAAGTTAGGCAGCGGCTCCATCTAGTGGCCGCTGTGTAGTATGACAGCTTTGTCAGCCACTTGCCAAGTAAATGTTCAGCTTTTGTAATGGAGTGTTATAAACTGTCAGCACTGATGTCCTATAGGGGGCGATGTAACCAGGTCATTGCCAACATTTTTGTTACAATATGACAGTATCCCCTCCCCCACCAGTGGCAGACAGTTCTGGGAAAACTATTCCAAAACTATAATATGCAGTTTGTTCATAAATGTCTTTCTCATTTCCTGATATATTTTGTAAATCCTGCATGCTGACTGTCTTCTTATAGTACAGATAGATCCACAGTAACCAGGAAACCAATAGCACACATCAGATAAATGGTTACATGGCATTTATCATTTAGGCTGCGTTCACACCTGTGTTCTAGGAACAGAACAATGGAAAGTAAGCGGGAGATGGATCTATTATTTGGTGACTCCCTATAGACCCCATTATACTGCTCCTCGCACAGGCGCAGTACTACCCATATTGAAGACGGCGAGCGGGTAGTAGTGCACCTGTGCGACATAAGTCATTCAATTGTAGTCAGGGCCGGCGTCAGCGCACGACATAGTCGGGCAAGTGCCGGGGCCCACACAGCCTCTGGGGGCCCCCCCGGGACTTGCCCGCCCCAGCACTTGCCTGTCCCGATTTCAGCTCATCAGCGTCCGTCGGACGTCTGAATACATAGGCGATTAAAGCAGGAGCTGTGAGCTCAGCTCCTGCTTTAACACTGTGGCGTGTGTGTAGTTGTGCGCCTACAACTATGTGAATGGAGTGAGAGAGAGGGGAGAGAACGGCGGGGGAGCAATGGAAGGTGAGTGTGTTTGTTTTGTATTAAACATTAAGGTGGAACATAATGAAGGGGGCCCATGAAACTGGGGGGCAAATGAAGGGGAGGGTGGGGAACGGCATTGCACTGGGGCAGATGAGGGGGGATGGCATGACACTGGGGAAGATGAAGGGGATGGAGAGAGGACGGCATGACACTGGGGCAGATGGGGGGGACGGCATGACACTTGGGCAGAGACGAGGGGACATGAAACTGTGGGCAGATGAAGGGGGGGGGGGGAGAACAGCCTGAAACTGGGGACAGAGAAGGATGGGGGCAAATGAAGGGGAGGGGGGGAATGACATGACACTGGGGAAGATGAAGGGGGGGAACGGCATGACACTGGGGAAGATGAAGGGAGGGGGGGAACGGCATGACACTGGGGAAGATGAAGGGGGGAACAGCATGACACTGGGGAAGATGAAGGGGGGAAGAACGGCATGACACTGGGGCAGATGGGGGGGTGGAACAGCATGACACTGGGGCAGAGACGGGGGACATGAAACTGGGCAGATGAAGGGGGAGAACGGCATGAAACTGGGGACAGAGATGGAGGGGGGACATGGGGGCAGAGGAAGGGTGTATATGAAACTGGGGGAGAGATGGAGGGGGGCATATAATTTACGGGTGACTGTAGGAGGATTATACTGTGTGGGAGCACATGAAAAATGAATGAGAATGGGCGGAGTCAACATAAAAGTGCGTGGAGCTAAATTTGCCGCACATTTTGCCCCTCTTTCTACTCTTCAAAAGTTGGGAGGTATGGCGTTGGTGACGCCACACTCCTGCGTGACATCACTCGCTTCATCTGTGACGCACAGTGTCTCGACTCCCCCCACCTCCTTTACAAGGGGGGCCCACTGAGGCTCTGTCGCCCAAGGGCCCATAAAAACCTGGAGCCGGCCCTGATTGTAGTAAATGCAGCAAATTTGTATTTCCCTGAACAAAGATGGCAGAGAAAGGCGGAAGTGCTCTAAGTTGTCATGTGACCTGACCTAGCTATCGCATGTTGTCTTCTGATCTGTACAGTCTGGAGTTGTTGGGTGGACGTCTCCTCACGGTGTATGACTGCTGCAGCCCCTGCTACTATATCAGGTACATGTAGTGTGTATATGGCTGTATACCCTGGTCTGCTACTATATCAGGTACATGTAGTGTGTATATGGCTGTATACCCTGGTCTACTACTATATCAGAAAAATAAAGTAGTTTTAAAATGGGGGGGGGGGCCAGACACAGGCTGTATGGGGCCCCAAAATTCCAGATGGCAGCCCTGACCGCAGGCTACTTTATAACTATGATATAACTGCCTAATGGTTGAGAATATTGACTACCGTATTTTCCGGCATATAAGACGACTTTTTAACCCCTGAACATTTTCTCCAAAGCCAGGAGTCGTCTTATACGCCGGGTCTAGTCTCCAGGACTTTTAGAGCGCCTCCCTCTGGCACTTATATCCTGTTACTGGAGTCGTCCTTAAAGCCTGGGGGGTGGCAAAAGGAGAGCAGCGCTGTGCCGAGAAAACCACACCTCCTTCACCTGTCTGGCCCGCCCCTCCTTCCCTTCTGTGCAGCTTCATTGCAGGAGCGATATATGAGAGGCAGGGAAGGAGGGGCGGGCCAGACAGGTGAAGGGGGAGTGTTTTTAAGTTTGCTTAGAAAACCACGCCTCCTTCACCCGTCTGGCATATAAGAAGAATAAACCTCCTAGGAATGGAGTGTAGCTATATGCTACAAGAAGAACAAAACTCTTAGGAATGGAGTGTAGCTATACGCTACAGAAGAACAAACCTCCTAGGAATGGAGTGTAGCTATATGCTACCAGAAGAAAAAACCTTCTAGAAATGGAGTGTAGCTATACGCTACAGTAGAACAAAACTTCTAGGAATGGAGAGGGGCTATACGCTGCAGGAAGCACAAACCTCCTAGGAATGTAGTGTAGCTATATGCTACAGAAGAACAAACCTCCTAGGAATGGAGTGTAGCTATACGCTACAGAAGAACTCACCTCCAAGGAATGGAGTGTAGCTATACGCTACAGAAGAACTCACCTCCAAGGAATGGAGTGTAGCTATACGCTACAGAAGAACTCATATCCAAGGAATGGAGTGTAGCTATATGCTACAGAAGAAGAACTCATATCCAAGGAATGGAGTGTAGCTATACGCTACAGAAGAACAATCCTCCTAGGAATGGAGTGTAGCTATACGCTACAGAAGAACAAACCTCCTAGGAATGGAGTGTAGCTATACGCTACAGAAGAACTCACCTCCAAGGAATGGAGTGTAGCTATACGCTACAGAAGAACTCACCTCCAAGGAATGGAGTGTAGCTATACGCTACAGAAGAACTCATATCCAAGGAATGGAGTGTAGCTATACGCTACAGAAGAACTCCAATGAATGGATTGTAGCTATACGCTAAAGAAGAACAAACCTTCTAGGAATGGAGTGTAGCTATACGCTACAGAAGATCTCACCTCCAAGGAATGGAGTGTAGCTATACGCTACAGAAGAACAAACCTCCTAGGAATGTAGTGTAGCTATACGCTACGGAAGAACTCATATCCAAGGAATGGAGTGTAGCTATACGCTACAGAAGAACTCATATCCAAGGAATGGAGTGTAGCTATACGCTATGAGAAGAACAAACCTCCTAGGAATGGAGTGTAGCTATACGCTACGGAAGAACTCACCTCCTAGGAATGGAGTGTTGCTATACGCTACGAGGAACTCATATCCAAGGAATGGAGTGTAGCTATAAGCTACAGAAGAACTCATATCCAAGGAATGGAGTGTAGCTATACGCTACAGAAGAAGAACTCATATCCAAGGAATGGAGTGTAGCTATACGCTACAGAAGAACAAACCTTTTAGGAATGGAGTGTAGCTATACGCTACAGAAGAACAAACCTCCTAGGAATGGAGTGTAGCTATACGCTACAGAAGAACTCACCTCCAAGGATTGGAGTGTAGCTATACGCTACAGAAGAACTCATATCCAAGGAATGGAGTGTAGCTATACGCTACAGAAGAACAAACCTCCTAGGAATGGAGTGTAGCTATACGCTACAGAAGAACTCACCTCCAAGGAATGGAGTGTAGCTATACGCTACAGAAGAACTCACCTCCAAGGAATGGAGTGTAGCTATACGCTACAGAAGAACTCACCTCCAAGGATTGGAGTGTAGCTATACGCTACAGAAGAACTCATATCCAAGGAATGGAGTGTAGCTATACGCTACAGAATAACAAACCTCCTAGGAATGGAGTGTAGCTATACGCTACAGAAGAACTCACCTCCAAGGAATGGAGTATAGCTATACGCTACAGAAGAACTCATATCCAAGGAATGGAGTGTAGCTACACACTACAGAAGAACAAACCTCCAAGGAATGGAGTGTAGCTATACGCTACAGAAGAAGAACTCATATCCAAGGAATGGAGTGTAGCTATATGCTACAGAAGAACTCAGATCCAAGGAATGGAGTGTAGCTATACGCTACAGAAGAACTCAGATCCAAGGAATGGAGTATAGCTATACGCCACAGAAGAAGAACTCATATCCAAGGAATGGAGTGTAGCTATACGCTACAGAAGAACAAACCTCCTAGGAATGGAGTGTAGCTATACGCTACAGAAGAACAAACCTCCTAGGAATGCAGTGTAGCTATATGCTACAGAAGAACTCATATCCAAGGAATGGAGTGTAGCTATACGGTACAGAAGAACAAACCTCCTAGGAATGCAGTGTAGCTATACGCTACAGAAGAACAAACCTCCTAGGAATGGAGTGTAGCTATACGCTACAGAAGAACAAACCTCCTAGGAATGGAGTGTAGCTATACGCTACAGAAAAACTCACCTCCAAGGAATGGAGTGTAGCTATACGCTACAGAAGAACTCACCTCCAAGGAATGGAGTGTAGCTATACGCTACAGAAGAACTCATATCCAAGGAATGGAGTGTAGCTATACGCTACAGAAGAACAAACCTCCAAGGAATGGAGTGTAGCTATACGCTACAGAAGAACTCATATCCAAGGAATGGAGTGTAGCTATACGCTACAGAAGAACTCATATCCAAGGAATGGAGTGTAGCTATACGCTACAGAAGAACTCACCTCCAAGGAATGGAGTGTAGCTATACGCTACAGAAGAACTCCAATGAATGGATTGTAGCTATACGCTACAGAAAAACAAACCTTCTAGGAATGGAGTGTAGCTATACGCTAAAGAAGAACTCACCTCCAAGGAATGGAGTGTAGCTATACGCTACAGAAGAACTCATATCCAAGGAATGGAGTGTAGCTATATGCTACCAGAAGAACAAACCTTCTAGGAATGGAGTGTAGCTATACGCTACAGAAGAACAAACCTCCTAGGAATGTAGTGTAGCTATACGCTACAGAAAAACTCATATCCAAGGAATGGAGTGTAGCTATACGCTACAGAAGAACTCATATCCAAGGAATGGAGTGTAGCTATATACTACCGAAGAACAAACCTCCTAGGAATGGAGTGTAGCTATACGCTACAGAAGAACTCCAATGAATGGATTGTAGCTATACGCTACAGAAAAACAAACCTTCTAGGAATGGAGTGTAGCTATACGCTACAGAAGAACTCACCTCCAAGGAATGGAGTGTAGCTATACGCTACAGAAGAACTCATATCCAAGGAATGGAGTGTAGCTATATGCTACCAGAAGAACAAACCTTCTAGGAATGGAGTGTAGCTATACGCTACAGAAGAACAAACCTCCTAGGAATGTAGTGTAGCTATACGCTACAGAAAAACTCATATCCAAGGAATGGAGTGTAGCTATACGCTACAGAAGAACTCATATCCAAGGAATGGAGTGTAGCTATATACTACCGAAGAACAAACCTCCTAGGAATGGAGTGTAGCTATACGCTACAGAAGAACTCACCTCCAAGGAATGGAGTGTAGCTATACGCTATGAGAAGAACAAACCTCCTAGGAATGGAGTGTAGCTATACGCTACGGAAGAACTCACCTCCTAGGAATGGAGTGTTGCTATACGCTACGGAAGAACTCATATCCAAGGAATGGAGTGTAGCTATACGCTACAGAAGAACTCATATCCAAGGAATGGAGTGTAGCTATACGCTACAGAAGAAGAACTCATATCCAAGGAATGGAGTGTAGCTATACGCTACAGAAGAACAATCCTCCTAGGAATGGAGTGTAGCTATACGCTACAGAAGAACAAACCTCCTAGGAATGCAGTGTAGCTATACGCTACAGAAGAACTCACCTCCAAGGAATGGAGTGTAGCTATACACTACAGAAGAACTCATATCCAAGGAATGTAGTGTAGCTATACGCTACAGAATAACAAACCTCCTAGGAATGGAGTGTAGCTATACGCTACAGAAGAACTCACCTCCAAGGAATGGAGTATAGCTATATGCTACAGAAGAACTCATATCGAAGGAATGGAGTGTAGCTACACACTACAGAAGAACAAACCAAGGAATGGAGTGTAGCTATACGCTACAGAAGAACAAACCTCTTAGGAATGCAGTGTAGCTATATGCTACAGAAGAACTCATATCCAAGGAATGGAGTGTAGCTATACGCTACAGAAGAACAAACCTCCTAGGAATGCAGTGTAGCTATACGCTACAGAAGAACAAACCTCCTAGGAATGGAGTGTAGCTATACGCTACAGAAGAACAAACCTCCTAGGAATGGAGTGTAGCTATACGCTACAGAAGAACTCACCTCCAAGGAATGGAGTGTAGCTATACGCTACAGAAGAACTCATATCCAAGGAATGGAGTGTAGCTATACGCTACAGAAGAACAAACCTCCAAGGAATGGAGTGTAGCTATACGCTACAGAAGAACTCATATCCAAGGAATGGAGTGTAGCTATACGCTACAGAAGAACAAACCTCCAAGGAATGGAGTGTAGCTATACGCTACAGAAGAACTCATATCCAAGGAATGGAGTGTAGCTATACGCTACAGAAGAACTCCAATGAATGGATTGTAGCTATACGCTACAGAAGAACAAACCTTCTAGGAATGGAGTGTAGCTATACGCTACCGAAGAACTCACCTCCAAGGAATGGAGTGTAGCTATACGCTACAGAAGAACTCATATCCAAGGAATGGAGTGTAGCTATACGCTACAGAATAACAAACCTCCTAGGAATGGAGTGTAGCTATACGCTACAGAAGAACTCACCTCCAAGGAATGGAGTATAGCTATATGCTACAGAAGAACTCATATCGAAGGAATGGAGTGTAGCTACACACTACAGAAGAACAAACCAAGGAATGGAGTGTAGCTATACGCTACAGAAGAACAAACCTCTTAGGAATGCAGTGTAGCTATATGCTACAGAAGAACTCATATCCAAGGAATGGAGTGTAGCTATACGCTACAGAAGAACAAACCTCCTAGGAATGCAGTGTAGCTATACGCTACAGAAGAACAAACCTCCTAGGAATGGAGTGTAGCTATACGCTACAAAAGAACAAACCTCCTAGGAATGGAGTGTAGCTATACGCTGTCACGGGATGGTTAGAGTCTATACTATAGGCAATGTGTAATATATATTTCATGTGGAATGTATTCTCTAACCTGTTGTAAACATCAGTGTGTAGTTGGCTGATTAGGGTCTAGTGTGTTAGCACATTGTATGCAAATACCTCTAACTAGTGAGGACCAGTGAGGACAATGGGTGGAGATAATCTGATCAGTGTCTCCAAGAAGATGTTGGACGGTGCATTGTCCACAGGAGACAGGGAGTCTGCTCTCCTTGGTATAGGTGAGGGGGGAAGGATCTGTGACTCAGCCCTCCCCACCCACAGATAGAGGAAGTAACAGTCTTAGTATATAGTTGTAGCTAGCAGTTAGTATGTGTTAGCCGGCCTGTGCACAGCTCTGCAGAGAGCCGGAATTTAGTTACAGGACCAAGGAACCAAAGTTATCATTGGATTGTGACTTCTGTGGACTTATTGTTATTACGGTTGATGTGACCGCCGCCGGCTACTAACTTTGTGGATTACAATAAATTGCTGTTGTCTCCCGACCTCTTGCGTCCCTGTTGATTCAAAAGACCATCCGGAGGAAGACGTATACCTTTGCTCCGTGACAACTGGTTGGCAGTGGTGGGATCAACAGCGGACAGCGAGATGGACTACAGCAGCCCAGCGATTAATGGAGCCACAACCTCAGAATACAGGAACTGGACTATGGCAAGTCTAAAATTAAGGGCCCGGGAACAAAACCTGAGTTACCAGGGAAGAACGAAAGAGCAACTGATCGAGGCACTGGAGGAGATGACCCTGCAAAGCGACCATGAGGAGGGCTGCCCCCAGGAGACTGGAGAGATACAGGAGTGGCAGGTACAGACCCAAAAGAGCAGATGGGTTGTTTTGTATGAGGAGGAATTGGCAGTGCTGGGGCTAGAAGCAACTGCAGAGCAAAGGAGTAGAGCATTACAGAGGGCTCAGGAAACGGAGAAGGAGGAACAGAGAATGGCGTATGAAAAGGAAAGAATGGCGCATGAAATGCGAATGGCTGAGATAACTATGAGGAATTATAATCAAACGTCGACCCCCAGCCCAACAGTGAGAGAACCACCATATGTCTCCCATAAACACTTCAAGACCTTTGAGGAAGCGGCTGGGGATGTTGATGGATATTTTCAGGACTTCGAACACCAGTGCCGCCTGATGGAAGTCCCAGAGAAGGATTGGGTCCGGTATCTGGTGGGGCACCTACGAGATGGGGCTGCGGAAGCTCTCAGAGCCATGGACCCTAGTGATCAGCGGGACTATGAGGCCATTAAAAGAGCGGTGCAGAAGTATTATGCAGTCACTCCAGAGACCTACCGAGTTCAGTTCCGCTCTTTGTCTTACAATGGGGGAAGCTCCTTCCACATGTTCGCCCACAAGTTGAAGCAAGCATGCAAGCGCTGGCTAGAAGGAGAGGAGGCTGTCACAGTCGATAAGATCCTCCAAGTCATACTTAAGGAACAGTTCTTTTCCCAGTGCCCCGCTGAGATCCGTGAGTGGGTGCTGGAACGGAACCCAGCCACAGTTGAGCAAGCTGCTTCTCTTGCAGATGAGGGCCTGACCATCAAGCCGCAGTGGAAGAGGTTGTTTGCAGAGGAGCGGAAAACTACCACAGTCCGCCAGACACCCTTCAGCCAGCCAACCACCTTTCGTGCCCGGCCTCAGGATTACAATTCCCCCTCTACCCCTGTCCCAGCCCATCGGCCTCCAGCTATGAACAACCCTGTCCCTAGACAACGACCTACTGGAAGAATGCTAGAGCGCAGATGTTTTGGGTGCGGGCGGCCTGGACATTTGCAAGCTAGTTGCCCTGTTAACATGGGGGCACGGGCCACCGTGGCATCCCGGCCTATTCACTACCTGGGAACCACTCCTAGGACAGAAAGTTTGGCCCCATTTCCAGATGACTCCATGAATGACACATCTGTTCCACCTCCAGGGGTCTATGGGATTCAGCCTTCCGCCACACATCCCGCAAACCTTCAGAGGAAGCACTTGCAGGAGGTCCTACTGGATGGCCGAACAGTTGTTGGATTCCGGGACTCGGGAGCTTTCCTAACGGTAGCGGACCCCCGAGTTGTGCGACCCGAGGCCCTAGAGGAGGGTCCTGGCATTTCTATCAAGTTGGCAGGGGGTACTCAAAGACGTATTCCTAAAGCTACCGTGGAACTCGACTATGGTTATGGACCAAAACGATGCACAATTGGTGTGATGAGCGGGCTGCCGGCCGATGTTCTGTTAGGCAACGATGTTGGAAATCTACAGTGCCACTTTGTGGGAGCAGTGACCCGAAGCCAAGCTCAGGGAGAAGCCAACATGGATCCACCGGATTTTCTGACAGATGCCAGCCCTTCAACCCTACAACTTTACCATTCAGTACCGCCGAGGGAACCAACACCAGAACACAGATGGGTTATCCCGGCAGGAGGAAATATGAGCTATAGAGACTGATGTGCATTCCCCAATTTACCTGTGTAGGCCAATTGTGTCATGCACATGTTTTGAGAGGGGGAGGGGTTGTCACGGGATGGTTAGAGTCTATACTATAGGCAATGTGTAATATATATTTCATGTGGAATGTATTCTCTAACCTGTTGTAAACATCAGTGTGTAGTTGGCTGATTAGGGTCTAGTGTGTTAGCACATTGTATGCAAATACCTCTAACTAGTGAGGACCAGTGAGGACAATGGGTGGAGATAATCTGATCAGTGTCTCCAAGAAGATGTTGGACGGTGCATTGTCCACAGGAGACAGGGAGTCTGCTCTCCTTGGTATAGGTGAGGGGGGAAGGATCTGTGACTCAGCCCTCCCCACCCACAGATAGAGGAAGTAACAGTCTTAGTATATAGTTGTAGCTAGCAGTTAGTATGTGTTAGCCGGCCTGTGCACAGCTCTGCAGAGAGCCGGAATTTAGTTACAGGACCAAGGAACCAAAGTTATCATTGGATTGTGACTTCTGTGGACTTATTGTTATTACGGTTGATGTGACCGCCGCCGGCTACTAACTTTGTGGATTACAATAAATTGCTGTTGTCTCCCGACCTCTTGCGTCCCTGTTGATTCAAAAGACCATCCGGAGGAAGACGTATACCTTTGCTCCGTGACATACGCTACAGAAGAACTCACCTCCAAGGAATGGAGTGTAGCTATACGCTACAGAAGAACTCATATCCAAGGAATGGAGTGTAGCTATACGCTACAGAAGAACAAACCTCCAAGGAATGGAGTGTAGCTATACGCTACAGAAGAACTCATATCCAAGGAATGGAGTGTAGCTATACGCTACAGAAGAACAAACCTCTAAGGAATGGAGTGTAGCTATACGCTACAGAAGAACTCATATCCAAGGAATGGAGTGTAGCTATACGCTACAGAAGAACTCCAATGAATGGATTGTAGCTATACGCTACAGAAGAACAAACCTTCTAGGAATGGAGTGTAGCTATACGCTACCGAAGAACTCACCTCCAAGGAATGGAGTGTAGCTATACGCTACAGAAGAACTCATATCCAAGGAATGGAGTGTAGCTATATGCTACCAGAAGAACAAACCTTCTAGGATTGGAGTGTAGCTATACGCTACAGAAGCACAAACCTCCTAGGAATGTAGTGTAGCTATATGCTACCAGAAGAACAAACCTCCTAGGAATGGAGTGTAGCTATATGCTACGAGAAGCACAAACCTCCTAGGAATGGAGTGTGGCTATATGCTACCAGAAGAACAAACCTCCTAGGAATGGAGTGTAGCTATATGCTACCAGAAGAACAAACCTCCTAGGAATGGAGTGTTGCTATACGCTACGAGAAGATCTTACCTCCGAGGAATGGAGTGTAGCTATACGCTACGAGAATGTCACTCTAAGGAATGGATTTTTTCACAGTCTTGCCTTGCAGCCTGGAAAATATGGCCGCCGGCCGGCATGCACAGTCAGATCTACCAGTGTCTCGCAGACGTCAGAGCTGACAAAGGAGGAAGACGAAAGAGAAGGGGACGATACAGCTGAAGAAGAAGGCCTCATGGCTGCGGAGAACTCATTAGCATACCGGTAAAAAACAGTTTTTCTAAGGAATGGAGCGGCGGAGACCACATCTAAAGGTAAGAGAGGAATAGCTTTTCTAAAGACTATTCCGACATGTAAAGCACAAAAAACAGCGTTTTAGTGGTAGAATCCCTTTAAGCTCTGCTACATCTGGCCATTTGGATTATAGGGGTGTTCTTATGTCATTGTGTGAGCAGCTTCTGTGTTGGAAATGGCTAAATGGATGTTGTAGAAATTTGCCACAGTTCGATCAGCCTTCTCCCGCTTCTCGGCTCTGCTATATCGCTGCATATGTATAGGATACCCAGCTGTATGCACATGTTTGTATATGGAGAGCCTACCGAGCTGTGCTACAGCACTGCATAAGCTCTGCTACATCGGGCAATTGTGATTACAGGGGTTTTGTTATGTGACTCTCTGAGCAGCTTCTGTGTTACAAAGGGCTGAATGTATGTTGCTGAAGTGTGCCAAAGTTCTCCCCCTCCCCCATCAGAGGCAGAACAACACATGCCCCATCGTACTCACTAAAAATCTACACCTGATGTACTCTTGCCCACACACAGTCTGCATGTTCTGTAGTCTCCATTTTCTTGAGCTTTCACACTGTGCAGCTTCATCCTATATAACTCCGCCCACAAAATAGCATGAAGCTCTGCCCACTGTCTAGTATGATCCTATCCTAGAATGGCTGAAGGACCTGTGATGATGTCATCACAGGTCCTTTAGTGCTGTGTGAACCTAAATTCCTTCACTGTGCTCGTGTAGTAATGACATTTACCGGGAGAAAAAGTAGCCTATGTTTTAATCGAGGCTCCTATCTATGTATGTGGCAAATTTCATGCAAATCCATTCAGCCGTTTGCGTGATTGAGGAGCAAACATCCAAATGCACAAACATCCAAACCCACAAACTTTCCCATTTATAATATTAGTAGGATATCCATAATTATCAATAAATATCTCTAATTATCAAACAATATATAATTCTCAGTAATATTGAGTTCATTCCCAGAATCTCCATATATTTACTGATTATTATGGACATTTATAGATGAAGGATACTTACTGATAGATTTATGGAGAATTAAGGATGTTTTCTGATCATTTTATATTTATTAATAATTATTGATAATTGTGGATATTTCTATATATTTATGGAGATCACTAAATATCTTTATCAGAATATAGAAAAGAAGGACCTTACAACAAGCTCTGACAGAATCCTATGTGTGAACAGACTCATAAGGTGAAGGTTTTCAACAGAAATTGGGATCAGATCCTTCCATTGTGGATAAAGTGCTAACCATTGAGCCTCCATACTGCCATATATACAGTGCTAACCACTGAGCCTCCATACTGTCCTATATACAGTGCTATCCAACTAAGCCTCCATACTGCCCTATATACAGTGCTAACCACTAAGCCTCCATACTGCCCTATATACAGTGCTAACCACTAAGCCTCCATACTGCCCTACATACAGTGCTATCATTGAGCCTCCATACTGCCCTATATACAGTGCTAACCACTGAGCCTTCATACTGCCCTATATATAGTGCTAACCATTGAGCCTCCATACTGCCCTATATACAGTGCTAACCACTGAGCCTCCATGCTTCCCAACATACAGTGCTAACCATTGAGCCTCCATAATGCCCTACATACAGGGCTAACCATTGAGCCTCCATACTGCCCTACATTCAGTGCTAACCTCTGAGCCTCCATACTGACTTATATACAGTGCTAACCACTGAGCCTCAGTGCTGTCCGATATACAGTGCTAACCACTGAGCCTTCATACTGCTTATTCACATAAGTAATGCCACTTTAGGGTAAGTTCACACGATGTAACGTTGCGCGTGATCTGGCACGTATACACGTGCCGGCAGATGACGCACTCAAAATGGTCCCATTCATTTCAATGGGAGTTAGGAGCGTATACGCCGCGTTATTTTGCGCCCGTGCGGCCGCAAAATCACGGTCGCAAAATAACGCTGTCTCAGGTCATGAAACAATATTTTTGTACTTTTATATCTTTCTATTTTGTATGTTGCAAATACTAATTTTTCCTTGCTACCAAGTGCTGACAGCTTAAGGACAAAGGAATGTAACCAAAGAAGGCGCCGACATCCTGCTTGCCACACCTTATGGCCGATGACTCAGGCCGAAACCGAGGCTGTAATTGGTTGTACGTCAGAATCAAGAGCCAATGGGGGATGGACAGCTCAGAAATGTCAGAAAATCTTTATACCATACTATGCATTAACCTGCCCCTTTCCTTTCCTGTATAAATATGTGTGACGTAAATAAACACCGGCAGTGCTGAGTGGACAAGGGCAAGAGAGCATGAGCTGAATGCAAAACAGAACTGAGTGTCTGTGTCCTTCTTAGCGCCGTGCACACATGCTCATTAATTCGGACTAACTGATTGACCCGATATTGTCGATTTTTGACCCCGACAATCTGGCGCCCAACGTGTGGGGCTACCAAGACGGAGGCCAGGGGGCTCGTTGACCCGCATAGGCCACCCTATCGAACCCCGCTATTTCCCGAGGAGGGACTGGATCCTCAATTGATCACGGTAAGTCTACTCATATTATATATGTGTTTACTTGCCTGTGAATCAGGAGGTGGCGGCTAGTAGGTTTGGTGATTACGACGGGTCGGGTACCCGAGGTTCGGAAGGTACGGACGTGTCTGGAATTCTCCTCTGGCAGCTCAGAACCACAGCACTGACATCTTTGTCCCTGTGCGGCTCAATCGGTCAGAGGTTGTGAATGTCAAGAAGGAATCAGAAAGTTGAGACAGTTTGAGCAAAGTGAAGTAATTGAACGCCGTCTGTTTGGTTAGGAGAGGTGTTGTGTTTAGAGCCGTGACATATTGCTGGGACATCGGCTGTCACGTCTGAGAAAGGAGCTAGGACAGGTGTTTGTAGGACCCTTAAGGTCTCTTAAATCCGCTAGGGGCTTGGTATCCATAGGACCCTTAAGGTCCCATAAATCCGCCAGGGATTTGAAACAGTAATTAGGACCCTTAAGGTCTTATAAGTCTGCTAGGGGCTTGGAATAGACCACTCCCTGGTGGAGTAGGAGAGATACACGTAGAGCTGCAGCCTGAGGTTGGGGACCAGACGACAAGATCATGTAACCGGAGAAAGGTGGATCTTGGGCATTGGCTGTGAGCCTAGCACCAGTGAGCAGCTGCACTGGTGTTGTATTTCTGATTATTGATCATGTTACAGTTGTTTAAATGCAAACATACTCTGCCCCCAGGGGCACAGACGGTGGTGGAATTGGTTTAGGTCAGGGAAGGAAAAAAGGTATGTGAAAGAAGCAGGTCGCTTATATAAATTGGCCAGATTACCGTCAGATGGTAGATTACAGCCCAGCCTGTGGAAGGAAATTCTGACCAAAAGACGAGGCATGTTGGAGGACAAAGGCTTATTAGAAGGCACTCAAGCTCATTTCAGAGTCACAAGATTTTGTTGCAGAAACCACGTAACGCAATGGAAAGATTATGATTAGGGTTGAGCGATCGTGTTCGGAAAAGATCTGCAGACAGTGGATGGAAGTATCAGTACTGTACCTGGCCACTAGATGTCACTGCAGGTAGTAGTAGATGGAGGTATCAGTACTGTACCTCGCAACTAGAGGTCATCAGAGAGAGGAGATGGATATATCTGTACATTACCTGACCACTAAAGGTCACTGCAGATGGTAAATAGAAGTATTTATACTGTACCTGGCCACTAGACGTAATGGCCAGGCAGGCAGTAGATGGAAGGATCTGTACTACACCTGGCCACTAGAGGTAGTTGCCAGGCAGGCAGTAGATGGAAGTATCGGTACTGTACCTGGCCACTAGAGGTCACTACAGACAGTAGATGGAAGTATTAGTACTGTACCTGGATACTAGAGATCACTGCAAGTAGTAGATGGAAGTATCAGTACTGTACCTGGTTACTAGAGGTCACTGCAAGTAGTAGATGGAAGTATCAGTACTGTCCCTGGCCAATAGAGGTAACTGCAAACAGTAGATGGAAGTATAATTACTGTACCTGGCTACTAGAGGTCACAGCAAGTAGTAGATGGAAGTATCGGTACTGTACCTGGCCACTAGCGGTCACTACAGACAGTAGATGGAAGTATTAGTACTGTACCTGGATACTAGAGGTCACTGCAAGTAGTAGATGGAAGTATCAGTACTGTACCTGGTTACTAGAGGTCACTGCAGACAGTAGATGGAAGTATCAGTACTATACCTGGCCACTAGAGGTCACTGCAGACAGTAGATGGAAGTATCTGTACTGTACCTGGCCACTAGAGGTCACTGCAGACAGTAGATAGAAGTATCTGTACTGTACCTGGCCACTAGATGTCACTGCAGGTAGTAGTAGATGGAAGTATCAGTACTCTACCTGGCCACTAGAGGTCATCAGAGAGAGGAGATGGAAATATTTCTACATTACCTGACCACTAGAGGTCACCGTAGATGGTAAATTGAAGTATTTATACTGTACCTGGCCACTAGAGGTCACTGCAGGCAGTAGATGGAAGGATCTGTACTGTACCTGGCCAATAGAGGTCACTGCAGACAGAAGATGGAAGTATCAGTACTGTACCTGACCACTAGATGTCACTGCAGGTAGTAGTATATGGAAGTATCAGTACTGTACCTGGCCACTAGAGGTCACCGCAGATGGTAAATGGAAGTATTTATACTGTACCTGGCCACTAGAGGTCACAGTAGGCAGTAGATTAAAGTATCTGTACTGTACCTGGCCACTAGAGGTGACTGCAGACAGTAGATAAAAGTATCTGTACTGTACTTGGCCATTAGAGGTCACTGCAGACAGTAGATGGAAGTATCAGTACTGTACCTGGCCACTAGATGTCACTGCAGGTAGTAGTAGATGGAAGTATCAGTACTGTACCTGGCCACTAGAGGTCATCAGAGAGAGGAGATGGAAATATCTGTACATTACCTGACCAATAAAGGTCACCGCAGATGGTAAATGGAAGTATTTATACTGTACCTGGCCACTAGAGGTAGTGGCCAGGCAGGCAGTAGATGGAAGGATCTGTACTGTATCTGGGCACTAGAGGTCACCACACATGGTAAATGAAAGTATTTATACTGTACCTGGCCACTAGAGGTCACTGCAGCCAGTAGATGGAAGTATCAGTACTGTACCTGGCCACTTGAGGTCACTGCAGCCAGTAGATGGAAGTATCAGTACTGTACCTGGCCACTAGAGGTCACTGCAGACAGTAGATGGAAGTATCTGTACTGTATCTGGCGACTAGAGGTCACTTCAAACAGAAGATGGAAGTATCGGTACTGTACCTGGCCACTAGAGGTCACTGCAGCCAGAAGATGGAAGTATCAGTACTGTGCCTGGCCACTAGAAGTCACTGCAGACAGTAGATGGAAGTATCTTTACTGTACCTGGCCAATAGAGGTCACTGCAGGCAGTAGATGGAAGTATCAGTACTGTCGCTGGCCACTAGAGGTCACTGCGGACAGTAGATGGAAGTATCTGTACTGTATCTGGCCACTAGAGGTCACTGCAAACAGTAGATGGAAGTATCGGTACTGTACCTGTCCACTAGAGGTCACTGCAAACAGTAGATGGAAGTATCGGTACTGTACCTGGCCACTAGAGGTCACTGCAGCCAGTAGATGGAAGTATCAGTACTGTGCCTGGCCACTAGAGGTCACTGCAGACAGTAGATGGAAGTATCTTTACTGTACCTGGCCAATAGAGGTCACTGCAGGCAGCAGATGGAAGTATCAGTACTGTCGCTGGCCATTAGAGGTCACTGCAGACAGTAGATGGAAGTATCTGTACTATACCTGGCCACTAGAGGTCACTGCAGACAGTAGATGGAAGTATCTGTACTGTACCTGGCCACTAGGGGTCACTGCAGACAGTAGATAGAAGGATCTGTACTGTACCTGGCCAATAGATGTCACTGGAGACAGTAGATGGAAGTATCAGTACTGTACCTGGCCACTAGATGTCACTGCAGGTAGTAGTATATGGAAGTATCAGTACTATACCTGGCCACTAGAGGTCACCGCAGATGGTAAATGGAAGTATTTATACCGTACCTGGCCACTAGAGGTCACTGAAGGCAGTAGATGGAAGTATCTGTACTGTACCTGGCCAATAGAGGTCACTGCAGGCAGTAGATGGAAGTATCAGTACTGTCCCTGGCCACTAGAGGTCACTGCAGACAGTAGATGGAAGTATCAGTACTGTCGCTGGCCACTAGAGGTCACTGCAGACAGTAGATGGAAGTATCTGTACTATACCTGGCCACTAGAGGTCACTGCAGACAGTAGATGGAAGTATCTGTACTGTACCTGGCCACTAGAGGTCACTGCAGACAGTAGATAGAGGAATCTGTACTGTACCTGGCCACGAGATGTCACTGCAGGTAGTAGTAGATGGCAGTATCAGTACTCTACCTTGCCACTAGAGGTCATCAGAGAGAGGAGATGGAAAGACTTGTACATTACCTGACCACTAGAGGTCACCGCAGATGGTAAATGGAAGAATTTATACTGTACCTGGCAACTAGAGGTCACTGCAGGCAGTAGATGGAAGGATCTGTACTGTACCTGGCCAATAGATGTCACTGGAGACAGTAGATGGAAGTATCAGTACTGTACCTGGCCACTAGATGTCACTGCAGGTAGTAGTATATGGAAGTATCAGTACTATACCTGGCCACTAGAGGTCACCGCAAATGGTAAATGGAAGTATTTATACCGTACCTGGCCACTAGAGGTCACTGAAGGCAGTAGATGGAAGTATCTGTACTGTACCTGGCCAATAGAGGTCACTGCAGGCAGTAGATGGAAGTATCAGTACTGTCCCTGGCCACTAGAGGTCACTGCAGACAGTAGATGGAAGTATCAGTACTGTCGCTGGCCACTAGAGGTCACTGCAGACAGTAGATGGAAGTATCTGTACTATACCTGGCCACTAGAGGTCACTGCAGACAGTAGATGGAAGAATCAGTACCATATCTGGCCACTAGAGGTTACTGCAGGCAGTAGATGGAAGTATCAGTACTGTCCCTGGCCACTAGAGGTCACTGCAGACAGTAGATGGAAGTATCTGTACTGTACCTGGCCACTAGAGGTCACTGCAGGTAGTAGTAGATGGAAGTATCAGTACTGTCCCTGGCCACTAGAGGTCATCAGAGAGAGGAGATGGAAAGATTTGTACATTACCTGACCACTAGAGGTCACCGCAGATGGTAAATGGAAGTATTTATACTGTACCTGGCAACTAGAGGTCACTGCAGGCAGTAGATGGAAGGATCTGTACTGTACCTGGCCAATAGATGTCACTGGAGACAGTAGATGGAAGTATCAGTACTGTACCTGGCCACTAGATGTCACTGCAGGTAGTAGTATACGGAAGTATCAGTACTGTACCTGGCCACTAGAGGTCACCGCAGATAGTACATTGAAGTATTTATACTGTACCTGGCCACTAGAGGTCACTGCAGGCAGTAGATGGAAGTATCTGTACTGTCCCTGGCCACTAGAGGTCACTGCAGACAGTAGATAGAAGGATCTGTACTGTACCTGGCCACTAGATGTCACTGCAGGTAGTGGTAGATAGAAGTATCAGTACTCTACCTTGCCACTAGAGGTCATCAGAGAGAGGAGATGGAAAGATTTAAACATTACCTGACCACTAGAGGTCACCGCAGATGGTAAATGGAAGTATTTATACTGTAGCTGGCAACTAGAGGTCACTGCAGGCAGTAGATGGAAGGATCTGTACTGTACCTGGCCAATAGAGGTCACTGCAGGCAGTAGATGGAAGTATCAGTACTGTCCCTGGCCACTAGAGGTGACTGCAGACAGTAGATGAAAGTATCAGTACTGTTGCTGGCCACTAGAGGTCACTGCAGACAGTAGATGGAAGTATCTGTACTATACCTGGCCACTAGAGGTCACTGCAGACAGTAGATGGAAGTATCTGTACTGTACCTGGCCACTAGAGGTCACTGCAGGTAGTAGTAGATGGAAGTATCAGTACTCTACCTTGCCACTAGAGGATATCAGAGAGAGGAGATGGAAAGAATTGTACATTACCTGACCACTAGAGGTCACCGCAAATGGTAAATGGAAGTATTTATACTGCACCTGGCAACTAGAGGTCACTGCAGGCAGTAGATGGAAGGATCTGTACTGTACCTGGCCAATAGATGTCACTGGAGACAGTAGATGGAAGTGTCAGTACTGTACCTGGCCACTAGATGTCACTGCAGGTAGTAGTATACGGAAGTATCAGTACTGTACCTGGCCACTAGAGGTCATCGCAGATAGTAAATAGAGGTATTTATACAGTACCTGGCCACTAGAGGTCACTGCAGGCAGTAGATGGAAGTATCTGTACTGTCCCTGGCCACTAGAGGTCACTGCAGACAGTAGATAGAAGGATCTGTACTGTACCTGGCCACTAGATGTCACTGCAGGTAGTGGTAGATAGAAGTATCAGTACTCTACCTTGCCACTAGAGGTCATCAGAGAGAGGAGATGAAAAGATTTGTACATTACCTGACCACTAGAGTTCACCGCAGATGGTAAATGGAAGTATTTATACTGTACCTGGCAACTAGAGGTCACTGCAGGCAGTAGATGGAAGGATCTGTACTGTACCTGGCCAATAGAGGTCACTGCAGGCAGTAGATGGAAGTATCAGTACTGTCCCTGGCCACTAGAGGTGACTGCAGACAGTAGATGAAAGTATCAGTACTGTTGCTGGCCACTAGAGGTCACTGCAGACAGTAGATGGAAGTATCTGTACTATGCCTGGCCACTAGAGGTCACTGCAGACAGTAGATGGAAGTATCTGTACTGTCCCTGGCCACTAGAGGTCACTGCAGACAGTAGATAGAAGGATCTGTACTGTACCTGGCCACTAGATGTCACTGCAGGTAGTAGTAGATGGAAGTATCAGTACTCTACCTTGCCACTAGACGTCATCAGAGAGAGGAGATGGAAAGATTTGTACATTAACTGACCACTAGAGGTCACAGCCGATGGTAAATGGAAGTATTTATACTGTACCTGGCAACTAGAGGTCACTTCAGGCAGTAGATGGAAGTATCTGTATTGTACCTGGCCAATAGATGTCACTGGAGACAGTAGATGGAAGTATCAGTACTGTACCTGGCCACTAGATGTCACTGCAGGTAGTAGTATATGGAAGTATCAGTACTGTATCTGGCCATTAGAGGTCACTGGAGACAGAAGATGGAAGAATCAGTACTGTTCCTGGCCTCCATAGGTCACTGCAGACAGAAGATGGAAGTATCTGTACTGTACCTGACCACTAGAGGTCACTGCAGGCAGTAGATGGAAGATCTGTACTACCTGGTCACTAGATGTCAATGCAGGTAGTAGTATATGGAAGTATCAGTACTGTACCTGGCCACTAGAGGTCACCGCAGATGATAAATGGAAGTATTTATACTGTATCTGGCCACTAGAGGTCACTGTAGGCAGTAGAAGAAAGTATCTGTACTGTACTTGGCCACTAGAGGTCACTGCAGACAGTAGATAGAAGTATCTGTACTGTACTTGGCCACTAGAGGTCACTGCAGACAGTAGATGGAAGTGTCAGTACTATATCTGGCCACTAGACGTCACTGCAGACAGTAGATGGAAGTATCAGTACTGTTTCAGGATACAAGAGGTCACTGCAAGTAGTAGATGGAAGTATCTGTACTGTACCTGGCCACTGGAAGTCACTGCAGGCAGTAGATGGAAGTATCAGTACTATACCTGGCCACTAGAGGTCACTGCAGGTAGAAGTGGCTGGAAGTGTCTGTACTGTACTTGTCCACTAGAGGTCACTGCAGGCAGTAGATGGAAGTATCACTACTGTACTGTACATGGCCACTAGAGGTCACTGCAGACAGTAGATGGAAGTATCAGTGCTGTCCCTGGACACTAGAGGTTACTGCAGGTAGTGATGGAAGTTTCAGAACTATACCTGGCCACTAGCGGTCACTGCAGACAGTAGATGGAAGTATCTGTACTGTACCTGGCCACTAGAGGTCACTGCAAACAGTAGATGGAAGGATCGGTACTGTTCCTGGCCACTAGAGGACACTGCAGACAGAAGATGGAAGTATCAGTACTGTACCTTACCACTAGATGTCACTGCAGGCAGCAGATGGAAGTATCTGTACTATACCTGGCCACTAAAGGTCACTGCATGCATTAGATGGAAGTATCTGTACTATACCTGGCCACTAGACGTTACTGCAGGCAGTAGATGGAAGTATCTGTACTGTATGTGGCCACTAGAGGTCACTGCAGACAGTAGCTTGAAGTATCTGTACTGTACCTGGCCAGTAGAGGTCACTGCAGACAGTAGATAGAATTATCTGTGCTGCACCTGGCCACTAGTTGTCACTGCATTTAGAAGTAGATGGAAGTATCAGTACTCTACCTGGCCACTAGAGGTCATCAGAGAGAGGAGATGGAAATAATTGTACATTACCTGAACACTAAAGGTCACCGCAGATGGTAAATGTAAGTATTTATACTGTACCTGGCCACTAGAGGTAGTGGCCAGGAAGGCAGTAGATGGAAGGATCTGTACTGTACCTGGCCACTAGAGGTCACTGCAGCCAGTAGATGGAAGTTTCAGTACTGTACCTGGCCACTAGAGGTCACTGCAGACAGTAGATGGAAGTATCTGTACTGTATCTGGCCAATAGAGGTCACTGCAAACAGTAGATGGAAATATCGGTATTGTACCTGGCCACTAGAGGTCACTGCAGACAGTAGGTGGAAGAATCTGTACTGTACCTGGCCACTAGAAGTCACTGCAGACAGTAGATGGAAGTATTAGTACTGTACCTGGCTACTAGAGGTCACTGCAGGCAGTAGATGGAAATATCAGTACTATACTTGGCCACTAGAGGTCACTGCAGACAGTAGATGGCAGTATCAGTACTATACTTGGCCACTAGAGGTCACTGCAGACAGTAGATGGAAGTATCAGTACTGTTCCTGGCTAATAGAGGTCACTGCAAGTAGTAGATGGAAGTATCTGTACTGTACCTGGCCACTGGAAGTCACTGCAGGCAGTAGATGGAAGTATCAGTACTATACCTGGCCACTAGAGGTCACTGCAGGTAGTAGAAGCTGGAAGTGTCTGTACTATACTTGGCCACTAGAGGTCACTGCAGGCAGTAGATGGAAGAATCAGTACTGTACTGTACATAGCCACTAGAGGTCATTGCAGACAGTAGATGGAAGTATCTGTACTATACCTGGCCACTAGAGGTCACTGCAGACAGTAGATGGAAGTATCTGTACTGTACCTGGCCACTAGAGGTCACTGCACACAGTAAATGGAAGTATCTGTACTGTACCATGCCACTAGATGTCACTGCAGGTAGTAGTCGATGGAAGTCTCAGTACTCTACCAGGCCACTGGAGGTCATCAGAGAGAGGAGATGGTAATATTTGTACATTACCTTACCACTAGAGGTCACCGCAGATGGTAAATGGAAGTATTTATACTGTACCTGGCCACTAGAGTTTACTGCAGGCAGAAGATGGAAGGATCTGTACTGCTCCTGGGCACTAGATGTCACTGCAGGAAGTAGATGGACGTATCAGTACTGTACCTGGCTACGAGAGGTCACAGCAGACAGTAGATAGAAGTATCGGTACTGTACCTGGCCACTAGAGGTCACTGGAGACAGAAGATGGAAGTATCTGTATTGTACCTGGCCAATAGATGTCACTGGAGACAGTAGATGGAAGTATCAGTACTGTACCTGGCCACTAGAGGTCACTGCAGACAGAATATGGAAGTATCTGTACTGTACCTGGCCACTAGAGGTCACTGCAGGCAGTAGATGGAAGTATCTGTACTGTACCTGGCCACTGGATGTCACTGCAGGTAGTAGTATATGGAAGTATCAGTACTGTACCTGGCCACTAGAGGTCATAAGAGAGAAGAGATGGAAATATCTGTACATTACCTGACCACTAGAGGTCACCGCAGATGGTAAATGGAAGTATTTATACTGTACCTGGCCCTGGCCACTAGATGTCACTGCAGGCAGTAGATGGAAGTATCAGTACTATACTTGGCCACTAGAGGTCACTGCAGACAGTAAATGGAAGTATCAGTACTGTTCCTGGCTACTAGAGGTCACTGCAAGTAGTAGATGGAAGTATCTGTACTGTACCTGGCCACTGGAAGTCACTGCAGGCAGTAGATGGAAGTATCAGTACTATACCTGGCCACTAGAGGTCACTGCAGGTAGTAGAAGCTGGAAGTGTCAGTACTATACTTGGCCACTAGAGGTCACTGCAGGCAGTAGATGGAAGAATCATTACTGTACTGTACATAGCCACTAGAGGTCATTGCAGACAGTAGATGGAAGTATCAGTGCTGTCCCTGGCCACTACAGGACACTGCAGACAGTAGATGGAAGTATCTGTACTATACCTGGCCACTAGAGGTCACTGCAGACAGTAGATGGAAGTATCTGTACTGTACCTGGCCACTAGAGGTCACTGCACACAGTAAATGGAAGTATCTGTACTGTACCATGCCACTAGATGTCACTGCAGGTAGTAGTCGATGGAAGTCTCAGTACTCTACCAGGCCACTGGAGGTCATCGGAGAGAGGAGATGGAAATATTTGTACATTACCTTTCCACTAGAGGTCACCGCAGATGGTAAATGGAAGTATTTATACTGTACCTGGCCACTAGAGGTTACTGCAGGCAGAAGATGGAAGGATCTGTACTGTTCCTGGGCACAAGATGTCACTGCAGGAAGTAGATGGACGTATCAGTACTGTATCTGGCTACTAGAGGTCACAGCAGACAGTAGATGGAAGTATCGGTACTGCACCTGGCCACTAGAGGTCACTGGAGACAGAAGATGGAAGTATCAGTACTGTTCCTGGCCATCCATAGGTCACTGCAGACAGATGATGGAAGTATCTGTACTGTACCTGGCCACTAGATGTCACTTCAGGTAATAGTATATGGAAGTATCAGTACTGTACCTGGCCACTAGAGGTCACCGCAGATGATAAATGGAAGTATTTATACTGTACCTGGCCACTAGAGGTCACTGTAGGCAGTAGATGAAAGTATTTGTACTGTACTTGGCCACTAGAGGTCACTGCAGACAGTAGATAGAAGTATCTGTACTGTACTTGGCCACTAGAGTTCACTGCAGACAGAAGATGGAAGTATCTGTACTGTACCTGGCCACTGGAAGTCACTGCAGGCAGTAGATGTAAGTATCAGTACTATACCTGGCAACTAGAGGTCACTGTAGGTAGAAGTAGCTGGAAGTGTCTGTACTGTACTTGGCCACTAGAGGTCACTGCAGGCAGTAGATGGAAGTATCAGTGCTGTTGCTGGCCACTAAATAACACTGCAGACAGTAGATGGAAGTATCTGTAGTATACCTGGCCACTAGAGGTAACTGCACACAGTAAATGGAAGTATCTGTACTATACCTGGCCACTAGATGTCACTGCAGGTAGTAGTAGATGGAAGTATCAGTACTGTACCTGGCCACTAGAGGTCATCAGAGAGAGGAGATGGAAATATCTGTACATTACCTGACCACTAAAGATCACCGCAGATGGTAAATGGAAGTATTTATACTGTACCTGGACACTAGACGTCACTGCAGACAGACAGTAGATGGAATTATCTGTACTGCACCTGGGCACTAGAGGTCACTGCAGACATTGATGGAAGTTTCAGAACTGTACCTGGCCTTTAGAGGTCACTGCAGACAGTAGATGGAAGTATCTGTACTGTACGTGGCCACTAGAGGTCACTGCAAACAGTAGTTGGAACGATCGGTACTGGACCTGGCCACTAGAGGTCACTGCAGACAGAAGATGGAAGTATCTGTACTGTACCTGGCCACAAGAGGTCACTGCAGACAGTAGATGGAAGTATCTGTACTGTACCTGGCCACTAGAGGTCACTGCAGACAGTAGCTGGAAGTATCTGTACTGTACCTGGCCACTAGATGTCACTGCAGACAGTAGATGGAAGTATTAGTACTGTACCTGGCTACTAGAGGTCAATGCAGACATTAGATGGAAGTATCTGTACTGTACCTGGCCACTAGAGGTCACTGCAGACAGTAGCTGGAAGTATCTGTACTGTACCTGGGCACTAGATGTCACTTCAGGCACTAGATTGACGTATCAGTACTGTACCTGGCTACTAGAGGTCACAGCAGACAGTAGATGGAAGTATCAGTACTGTACCTGGCCACTACAGGTCACTGCAGAAAGAAGATGGAAGTATCTGTACTGTACCTGGCCACTAGATGTCACTGCAGGTAGTAGTATATGGAAGTATCAGTACTGTACCTGGCCACTAGAGGTCATAAGAGAGAGGAGATGGAAATATCTGTACATTACCTGACCAGTAGAGGTCACCGCAGATGGTAAATGGAAGTATTTATACTGTACCTGGCCCTGGCCACTAGAGTTCACTGCAGGCAGTAGATGGAAGTATCTGTACTATTCCTGGCCACTAGAGGTCACTGTAGGCAGTAGATGAAAGTATCTGTACTTTACCTTGCCACTAGAGGTGACTGCAGACAGTAGATAGAGGTATCTGTACTGTACTTGGCCAATAGAGGTCACTCTAGACAGTAGATGGAAGTATCAGTACTGTACCTGGCCAGTAGATGTCACTGCAGGTTGTAGTTGATGGAAGTATCAGTACTGTACCTGGCCACTAGAGGTCATAAGAGAGAGGAGATGGAAATATCTGTACATTACCTGAACACTAAAGGTTACCGCAGATGGTAAATGTAAGTATTTATGCTGCACCTTGCCACTAGAGGTAGTGGGCAGGCAGGCAGTAGATGCAAGGATGTGTACTGTACCTGGCCTCTAGAGGTCACTGCAGCCAGTAGATGGAAGTATCTGTACTGTATCTGGCCACTAGAGGTCATTGCAGGTAGTAGTATATGGAAGTATCAGTACTGTACCTGGCCACTAGAGGTCATAAGAGAGAGGAGATGGAAATATCAGTACTGTACCTGGCCACTACAGGTCACTGCAGAAAGAAGATGGAAGTATCTGTACTGTACCTGGCCACTAGATGTCACTGCAGGTAGTAGTATATGGAAGTATCAGTACTGTACCTGGCCACTAGAGGTCATAAGAGAGAGGAGATGGAAATATCTGTACATTACCTGACCAGTAGAGGTCACCGCAGATGGTAAATGCAAGTATTTATACTGTACCTGGCCCTGGCCACTAGAGTTCACTGCAGGCAGTAGATGGAAGTATCTGTACTATTCCTGGCCACTAGAGGTCACTGTAGGAAGTAGATGAAAGTATCTGTACTTTACCTTGCCACTAGAGGTGACTGCAGACAGTAGATAGAGGTATCTGTACTGTACTTGGCCAATAGAGGTCACTGCAGACAGTAGATGGAAGTATCAGTACTGTACCTGGCCAGTAGATGTCACTGCAGGTTGTAGTTGATGGAAGTATCAGTACTGTACCTGGCCACTAGAGGTCATAAGAGAGAGGAGATGGAAATATCTGTACATTACCTGAACACTAAAGGTTACCGCAGATGGTAAATGTAAGTATTTATGCTGCACCTTGCCACTAGAGGTAGTGGGCAGGCAGGCAGTAGATGCAAGGATGTGTACTGTACCTGGCCTCTAGAGGTCACTGCAGCCAGTAGATGGAAGTATCTGTACTGTATCTGGCCACTAGAGGTCATTGCAAAAATAGATGGAAGTATCGGTATTGTACCTGGCCACTACAGGTCACTGTATGTACAAAAATACGGAAATCGCTCTACCTTGAATGTTGTTCAGATGGTATCATATGGCGCGGGGTGCACAGAACATCCGACCATTAGAATGGAATCCAATTGAAGAAACGATGATAAAAAATCCAGCACGCCCAATAGTTGAAAAATAAAATATAACCTTTACTTCATAGTGGTTAAAAACAGAAAAAGCTCCTTAGAGCATGGATCCAGAATAAAACAACAGCCTACGCGTTTCGAGACTCACATCCAGGTCTCTTAATCATAGCAGGTCACTGGAGACAGAAGATGGAAGTATCAGTTCTGTTCCTGGCCACTAGAGGTCACTGCAAGGAGTGGATGGAAGTATCTGTACTATACCTTGCCACTAGAGGTCACTGCAGACAGTAGGTGGAAGTATCAGTACTATACCTGGCCACTAGATGTCACTGCAGGTAGCAGATAGAAGTATCAGTACTGTCGCTGGCCACTAGAGGTCACTGCAGACAGTAGATGGAAGTATCTGTACTGTATCTGGCCACTAGAGGTCACTGCAAACAGTAGATGGAAGTATCGGTACTGTACCTGTCCACTAGAGGTCACTGCAAACAGTAGATGGAAGTATCGGTACTGTACCTGGCCACTAGAGGTCACTGCAGCCAGTAGATGGAAGTATCAGTACTGTGCCTGGCCACTAGAGGTCACTGCAGACAGTAGATGGAAGTATCTTTACTGTACCTGGCCAATAGAGGTCACTGCAGGCAGCAGATGGAAGTATCAGTACTGTCGCTGGCCATTAGAGGTCACTGCAGACAGTAGATGGAAGTATCTGTACTATACCTGGCCACTAGAGGTCACTGCAGACAGTAGATGGAAGTATCTGTACTGTACCTGGCCACTAGGGGTCACTGCAGACAGTAGATAGAAGGGTCTGTACTGTACCTGGCCAATAGATGTCACTGGAGACAGTAGATGGAAGTATCAGTACTGTACCTGGCCACTAGATGTCACTGCAGGTAGTAGTATATGGAAGTATCAGTACTATACCTGGCCACTAGAGGTCACCGCAGATGGTAAATGGAAGTATTTATACCGTACCTGGCCACTAGAGGTCACTGAAGGCAGTAGATGGAAGTATCTGTACTGTACCTGGCCAATAGAGGTCACTGCAGGCAGTAGATGGAAGTATCAGTACTGTCCCTGGCCACTAGAGGTCACTGCAGACAGTAGATGGAAGTATCAGTACTGTCGCTGGCCACTAGAGGTCACTGCAGACAGTAGATGGAAGTATCTGTACTATACCTGGCCACTAGAGGTCACTGCAGACAGTAGATGGAAGTATCTGTACTGTACCTGGCCACTAGAGGTCACTGCAGACAGTAGATAGAAGTATCTGTACTGTACCTGGCCACGAGATGTCACTGCAGGTAGTAGTAGATGGCAGTATCAGTACTCTACCTTGCCACTAGAGGTCATCAGAGAGAGGAGATGGAAAGACTTGTACATTACCTGACCACTAGAGGTCACCGCAGATGGTAAATGGAAGAATTTATACTGTACCTGGCAACTAGAGGTCACTGTAGGCAGTAGATGGAAGGATCTGTACTTTACCTGGCCAATAGATGTCACTGGAGACAGTAGATGGAAGTATCAGTACTGTACCTGGCCACTAGATGTCACTGCAGGTAGTAGTATATGGAAGTATCAGTACTATACCTGGCCACTAGAGGTCACCGCAGATGGTAAATGGAAGTATTTATACCGTACCTAGCCACTAGAGGTCACTGAAGGCAGTAGATGGAAGTATCTGTACTGTACCTGGCCAATAGAGGTCACTGCAGGCAGTAGATGGAAGTATCAGTACTGTCCCTGGCCACTAGAGGTCACTGCAGACAGTAGATGGAAGTATCAGTACTGTCGCTGGCCACTAGAGGTCACTGCAGACAGTAGATGGAAGTATCTGTACTATACCTGGCCACTAGAGGTCACTGCAGACAGTAGATGGAAGAATCAGTACCATATCTGGCCACTAGAGGTTACTGCAGGCAGTAGATGGAAGTATCAGTACTGTCCCTGGCCACTAGAGGTCACTGCAGACAGTAGATGGAAGTATCTGTACTGTACCTGGCCACTAGAGGTCACTGCAGGTAGTAGTAGATGGAAGTATCAGTACTCTACCTTGCCACTAGAGGTCATCAGAGAGAGGAGATGGAAAGATTTGTACATTACCTGACCACTAGAGGTCACCGCAGATGGTAAATGAAAGTATTTATACTGCACCTGGCATCTAGAGGTCACTGCAGGCAGTAGATGGAAGGATCTGTACTGTACCTGGCCAATAGATGTCACTGGAGACAGTAGATGGAAGTATCAGTACTGTATCTGGCCTCTAGATGTCACTGCAGGTAGTAGTATACGGAAGTATCAGTACTGTACCTGGCCACTAGAGGTCACCGCAGATAGTACATATAAGTATTTATACTGTACCTGGCCACTAGAGGTCACTGCAGGCAGTAGATGGAAGTATCTGTACTGTCCCTGGCCACTAGAGGTCACTGCAGACAGTAGATAGAAGGATCTGTACTGTACCTGGCCACTAGATGTCACTGCAGGTAGTGGTAGATAGAAGTATCAGTACTCTACCTTGCCACTAGAGGTCATCAGAGAGAGGAGATGGAAAGATTTGTACATTACCTGACCACTAGAGGTCACCGCAGATGGTAAATGGAAGTATTTATACTGTAGCCGGCAACTAGAGGTCACTGCAGGCAGTAGATGGAAGGATCTGTACTGTACCTGGCCAATAGAGGTCACTGCAGGCAGTAGATGGAAGTATCAGTACTGTCCCTGGCCACTAGAGGTAACTGCAGACAGTAGATGAAAGTATCAGTACTGTTGCTGGCCACTAGAGGTCACTGCAGACAGTAGATGGAAGTATCTGTACTGTACCTGGCCACTAGAGGTCACTGCAGGTAGTAGTAGATGGAAGTATCAGTACTCTACCTTGCCACTAGAGGTCATCAGAGAGAGGAGATGGAAAGATTTGTACATTACCTGACTACTAGAGGTCACCGCAGATGGTAAATGGAAGTATTTATACTGTACCTGGCAACTAGAGGTCACTGCAGGCAGTAGATGGAAGTATCTGTATTGTTCCTGGCCAATAGATGTCACTGGAGACAGTAGATGGAAGTATCAGTACTGTACCTGGCCACTAGATGTCACTGCAGGTAGTAGTATATGGAAGTATCAGTACTGTATCTGGCCATTAGAGGTCACTGGAGACAGAAGATGGAAGAATCAGTAATGTTCCTGGCCTCCATAGGTCACTGCAGACAGAAGATGGAAGTATCTGTACTGTACCTGACCACTAGAGGTCACTGCAGGCAGTAGATGGAAGATCTGTACTACCTGGCCACTAGATGTCAATGCAGGTAGTAGTATATGGAAGTATCAGTACTGTACCTTGCCACTAGAGGTCACCGCAGATGATAAATGGAAGTATTTATACTGTACCTGGCCACTAGAGGTCACTGTAGGCAGTAGATGAAAGTATCTGTACTGTACTTGGCCACTAGAGGTCACTGCAGACAGTAGGTAGAAGTATCTGTACTGTACTTGGCCACTAGAGGTCACTGCAGACAGTAGATGGAAGTATCAGTACTATACCTGGCCAATAGACGTCACTGCAGACAGTAGATGGAAGTATCAGTACTGTTTCAGGATACTAGAGGTCACTGCAAGTAGTAGATGGAAGTATCTGTACTGTACCTGGCCACTGGAAGTCACTGCAGGCAGTAGATGGAAGTATCAGTACTATACCTGGCCACTAGAGGTCACTGCAGGTAGAAGTAGCTGGAAGTGTCTGTACTGTACTTGGCCACTAGAGGTCACTGCAGGCAGTAGATGGAAGTATCACTACTGTACTGTACATGGCCACTAGAGGTCACTGCAGACAGTAGATGGAAGTATCAGTGCTGTCCCTGGACACTAGAGGTTACTGCAGGTATTGATGGAAGATTCAGAACTATACCTTGCCACTAGCGGTCACTGCAGACAGTAGATGGAAGTATCTGTACTGTACCTGGCCACTAGATGTCACTGCAGGTAGCAGTATACGGAAGTATCAGTACTGTACCTGGCCACTAGAGGTCACTGCAAATAGTAGATGGAAGGATCGGTACTGTACCTGGCCACTAGAGGACACTGCAGACAGAAGATGGAAGTATCAGTACTGTACCTGACCACTAGATGTCACTGCAGGCAGTAGATGGAAGTATCTGTACTATACCTGGCACTAGAGGTCACTGCATGCAGTAGATAGAAGTATCTGTACTATACCCGGCCACTAGAGGTCAGTGCAGGCAGTAGATGGAAGTATCTGTACTGTACGTGGCCACTAGAGGTCACTGCACACAGTAGCTGGAAGTATCTGTACTGTACCTGGCCACTAGATGTCACTGCAGACAGTAGATGGAAGTATTAGTACTGTACCTGGCTACTAGAGGTCACTGCAAGTAGTAGATGGAAGTTTCTGTACTGTACCTGGCCACTAGAGGTCATCAGAGAGAGGAGATGGAAATATCTGTACATTACCTGACTACTAGAGGTCACCACACATGGTAAATGGAAGTATTTATACTGTACCTGGACACTAGAGGTCACTGCAGACAGTAGATGGAAGTATCTGTACTGTACCTGGCCACTAGAGGTCACTGCAAACAGTAGATGGAAGGATCGGTACTGTACCTGGCCACTAGAGGACACTGCAGACAGATGATGGAAGTATCAGTACTGTACCTGACCACTAGATGTCACTGCAGGCAGCAGATGGAAGTATCTGTACTATACCTGGCCACTAAAGGTCACTGCATGCATTAGATGGAAGTATCTGTACTATACTTGGCCACTAGAGGTCACTGCAGGCAGTAGATGGAAGGATCTGTACTGTACCTGGGCACTAGATGTCACTGCAGGCAGTAGATAGACGTATCAGTACTGTACCTGGCTACTAGAGGTCACAGCGGACAGTAGATGGAAGTATCAGTACTGTACATGGCCACTAGAGGTCACTGCAGACAGAAGATGGAAATATCTGTACTGTTCCTGGCCACCACAGGTCACTGCAGACAGAAGATGGAAGTATCTGAACTGTACCTGGCCACTAGATGTCACTGCAGGTAGTAGTATATGGAAGTATCATCACTGTACCTGGCCACTAGAGGTCATAAGAGAGAGGAGATGGAAATATCTGTACATTACCTGACCATTAGAGGTCAACGCAGATGGTAAATGGAAGTATTTATACCGTACCTGGCCCTAGCCACTAGAGGTAACTGCAGGCAGTAGATGGAAGTATCTGTACTATTCCTGGCCACTAGAGGTCACTGTAGGCAGTAGATGAAAGTATCTGTACTGTACCTGGCCACTAGAGGTCACTGCAGGTTGTAGTTGATGGAAGTATCAGTGCTGTACCTGGCCACTAGAGGTAATCAGAGAGAGGAGATTGAAATATCTGTACATTACCTGAACACTAAAGGTCACCGCAGATGGTAAATGTAAGTATTTATACTGTACCTGGCCACTAGAGGTAGTGGCCAGGCAGGCAGTAGATGGAAGGATCTGTACTGTACCTGGCCACTAGAGGTCACTGCAGCCAGTAGATGGAAGTATCAGTACTGTACCTGGCCACTAGAGGTCACTGCAGACAGTAGATGGAAGTATCTGTACTGTATCTGGACAATAGAGGTCACTGCAAATAGTAGATGGAAATATCGGTATTGTACCTGGCCACTAGAGGTCACTGCAGACTGAAGATGGAAGTATCAGTTCTGTTACTGGCCACTAGAGGTCACTGCAAGGAGTAGATGGAAGTATCTGTACTATACCTTGCCACTAGAGGTCACTGCAGACAGTAGGTGGAAGTATCTGTACTGTACCTGGCCACTAGATGTCACTGCAGACAGTAGATGGAAGTATCAGTACTGTTCCTGGCTACTAGAGGTCACTGCAAGTAGTAGATGGAAGTATCTGTACTGTACCTGGCCACTGGAAGTCACTGCAGGCAGTAGATGGAAGTATCAGTACTATACTTGGCCACTAGAGGTCACTGCAGACAGAAGATAGAAGTATCAGTACTGTTCCTGGCTACTAGAGGTCACTGCAAGTAGTAGATGGAAGTATCTGTACTGTACCTGGCCACTGGAAGTCACTGCAGGCAGTAGATGGAAGTATCAGTACTATACCTGGCCACTAGAGGTAGTAGAAGCTGGAAGTGTCTGTACTATACTTGGCCACTAGAGGTCACTGCAGGCAGTAGATGGAAGAATCAGTACTGTACTGTACATAGCCACTAGAGGTCATTGCAGACAGTAGATGGAAGTATCTCTACTATACCTGGCCACTAGAGGTCACTGCAGACAGTAGATGGAAGTATCTGTACTGTACCTGGCCACTAGAGGTCACTGCAGGTAGTAGTAGATGGAAGTATCAGTACTAGACCTTGCCACTAGAGGTCATCAGAGAGAGGAGATGGAAAGATTTGTACATTACCTGACCACTAGAGGTCACCGCAAATGGTAAATGGAAGTATTTATACTGCACCTGGCAACTAGAGGTCACTGCAGGCAGTAGATGGAAGGATCTGTACTGTACCTGGCCAATAGATGTCACTGGAGACAGTAGATGGAAGTGTCAGTACTGTACCTGGCCACTAGATGTCACTGCAGGTAGTAGTATACGGAAGTATCAGTACTGTACCTGGCCACTAGAGGTCATCGCAGACAGTAAATAGAAGTATTTATACAGTACCTGGCCACTAGAGGTCACTGCAGGCAGTAGATGGAAGTATCTGTACTGTCCCTGGCCACTAGAGGTCACTGCAGACAGTAGATAGAAGGATCTGTACTGTACCTGGCCACTAGATGTCACTGCAGGTAGTGGTAGATAGAAGTATCAGTACTCTACCTTGCCACTAGAGGTCATCAGAGAGAGGAGATGAAAAGATTTGTACATTACCTGACCACTAGAGTTCACCGCAGATGGTAAATGGAAGTATTAATACTGTACCTGGCAACTAGAGGTCACTGCAGGCAGTAGATGGAAGGATCTGTACTGTACCTGGCCAATAGAGGTCACTGCAGGCAGTAGATGGAAGTATCAGTACTGTCCCTGGCCACTAGAGGTCACTGCAGACAGTAGATAGAAGGATCTGTACTGTACCTGGCCACTAGATGTCACTGCAGGTAGTAGTAGATGGAAGTATCAGTACTCTACCTTGCCACTAGACATCATCAGAGAGAGGAGATGGAAAGATTTGTACATTAACTGACCACTAGAGGTCACAGCCGATGGTAAATGGAAGTATTTATACTGTACCTGGCAACTAGAGGTCACATCAGGCTGTAGATGGAAGTATCTGTATTGTACCTGGCCAATAGATGTCACTGGAGACAGTAGATGGAAGTATAAGTACTGTACCTGGCCACTAGATGTCACTGCAGGTAGTAGTATATGGAAGTATCAGTACTGTATCTGGCCATTAGAGGTCACTGGAGACAGAAGATGGAAGAATCAGTACTGTTCCTGGCCTCCATAGGTCACTGCAGACAGAAGATGGAAGTATCTGTACTGTACCTGACCACTAGAGGTCACTGCAGGCAGTAGATGAAAGATCTGTACTACCTGGTCACTAGATGTCAATGCAGGTAGTAGTATATGGAAGTATCAGTACTGTACCTGGCCACTAGAGGTCACCGCAGATGATAAATGGAAGTATTTATACTGTATCTGGCCACTAGAGATGACTGTAGGCAGTAGAAGAAAGTATCTGTACTGTACTTGGCCACTAGAGGTCACTGCAGACAGTAGATAGAAGTATCTGTACTGTACCTGGCCACTAGAGGTCACTGCAGACAGTAGATGGAAGTATCAGTACTATATCTGGCCACTAGACGTCACTGCAGACAGTAGATGGAAGTATCAGTACTGTTTCAGGATACAAGAGGTCACTGCAAGTAGTAGATGGAAGTATCTGTACTGTACCTGGCCACTGGAAGTCACTGCAGGCAGTAGATGGAAGTATCAGTACTATACCTGGCCACTAGAGGTCACTGCAGGTAGAAGTGGCTGGAAGTGTCTGTACTGTACTTGTCCACTAGAGGTCACTGCAGGCAGTAGATGGAAGTATCACTACTGTACTGTACATGGCCACTAGAGGTCACTGCAGACAGTAGATGGAAGTATCAGTGCTGTCCCTGGACACTAGAGGTTACTGCAGATAGTGATGGAAGTTTCAGAACTATACCTGGCCACTAGCGGTCACTGCAGACAGTAGATGGAAGTATCTGTACTGTACCTGGCCACTAGAGGTCACTGCAAACAGTAGATGGAAGGATCGGTACTGTACCATGCCACTAGATGTCACTGCAGGTAGTAGTATATGGAAGTATCAGTACTATACCTGGCCACTAGAGGTCACCGCAGATGGTAAATGGAAGTTTTTATACCGTACCTGGCCACTAGAGGTCACTGAAGGCAGTAGCTGGAAGTATCTGTACTGTACCTGGCCAATAGAGGTCACTGCAGGCAGTAGATGGAAGTATCAGTACTGTCCCTGGCCACTAGAGGTCACTGCAGACAGTAGATGGAAGTATCAGTACTGTCGCTGGCCACTAGAGGTCACTGCAGACAGTAGATGGAAGTATCTGTACTATACCTGGCCACTAGAGGTCACTGCAGACAAAAGATGGAAGTATCAGTACTGTACCTTACCACTAGATGTCACTGCAGGCAGCAGATGGAAGTATCTGTACTATACCTGGCCACTAAAGGTCACTGCATGCATTAGATGGAAGTATCTGTACTATACCTGGCCACTAGAGGTTACTGCAGGCAGTAGATGGAAGTATCTGTACTGTATGTGGCCACTAGAGGTCACTGCAGACAGTAGCTTGAAGTATCTGTACTGTACCTGGCCAGTAGAGGTCACTGCAGACAGTAGATAGAATTATCTGTGCTGCACCTGGCCACTAGATGTCACTGCATTTAGAAGTAGATGGAAGTATCAGTACTCTACCTGGCCACTAGAGGTCATCAGAGAGAGGAGATGGAAATATTTGTACATTACCTGAACACTAAAGGTCACCGCAGATGGTAAATGTAAGTATTTATACTGTACCTGGCCACTAGAGGTAGTGGCCAGGCAGGCAGTAGATGGAAGGATCTGTACTGTACCTGGCCACTAGAGGTCACTGCAGCCAGTAGATGGAAGTTTCAGGACTGTACCTGGCCACTAGAGGTCACTGCAGCCAGTAGATGGAAGTTTCAATACTGTACCTGGCCACTAGAGGTCACTGCAGACAGTAGATGGAAGTATCTGTACTGTACCTGGCCACTAGAGGTCACTGGAGACAGAAGATGGAAGTATCAGTACTGTTCCTGGCCATCCATAGGTCACTGCAGACTGATGATGGAAGTATCTGTACTGTACCTGGCCACTAGAGGTCACTGCAGGCAGTAGATGGAAGTATCTGTACTGTACCTGGCCACTAGATGTCACTGCATGTAGTAGATGGAAGTATCACTACTGTACTGTACATGGCCACTAGAGGTCACTGCAGACAGTAGATGGAAGTATCAGTGCTGTCCCTGGCCACTAGAAAACACTGCAGACAGTAGATGGAAGTATCTGTACTTTACCTGGCCACTAGAGGTAACTGCACACAGTAAATGGAAGTATCTGTACAATACCTGGCCACTAGATGTCACTGCAGGTAGTAGTAGATGGAAGTATCAGTACTGTACCTGGCCACTAGAGGTCATCAGAGAGAGGAGATGGAAATATCTGTACATTACCTGACCACTAGAGATCACCGCAGATGGTAAATGAAAGTATTTATACTGTACCTGGGCACTAGAGGTCACTGCAGACAGTAGATGGAAGTTTCAGAACTGTACCTGGCCTTTAGAGGTCACTGCAGACAGTAGATGGAAGTATCTGTATTGTACGTGGCCACTAGAGGTCACTGCAAACAGTAGTTGGAACGATCAGTACTGTACCTGGCCACTAGAGGTCACTGCAGACAGAAGATGGAAGTATCTGTACTGTACCTGGCCACTAGAGGTCACTGCAGACAGTAGCTGGAAGTATCTGTACTGTACCTGGCCACTAGATGTCACTGCAGAAAGTAGATGGAAGTATTAGTACTGTACCTGGCTACTAGAGGTCAATGCAGACATTAGATGGAAGTAGCTGTACTGTACCTGGCCACTAGAGGTCACTGCAGACAGCAGCTGGAAGTATCTGTACTGTACATGGGCACTAGATGTCACTTCAGGCACTAGATTGACGTTTCAGTACTTTACCTGGCTACTAGAGTTCACAGCAGACAGTAGATGGAAGTATCAGTACTGTACCTGGCCACTAGAGGTCACTGCAGACAGAAGATGGAAGTATCAGTACTGTTCCTGGCCACTACAGGTCACTGCAGACAGAATACGGAAGTATCTGTACTGTATCTGGCCACTAGAGGTCACTGCAGGCAGTAGATGGAAGTATCTGTACTGTACCTGGCCACTGGATGTCACTGCAGGTAGTAGTATATGGAAGTATCAGTACTGTACCTGGCCACTAGAGGTCATAAGAGAGAAGAGATGGAAATATCTGTACATTACCTGACCACTAGAGGTCACCGCAGATGGTAAATGGAAGTATTTATACTGTACCTGGCCCTGGCCACTAGATGTCACTGCAGACAGTAGATGGAAGTATTAGTACTGTACCTGGCTACTAGAGGTCACTTTAAGTAGTAGATGGAAGTATCTGTACTGTACCTGGCCACTAGATGTCACTTCAGGTAATAGTATATGGAAGTATCAGTACTGTACCTGGCCACTAGAGGTCACCGCAGATGATAAATGGAAGTATTTATACTGTACCTGGCCACTAGAGGTCACTGTAGGCAGTAGATGAAAGTATTTGTACTGTACTTGGCCACTAGAGGTCACTGCAGACAGTAGATAGAAGTATCTGTACTGTACTTGGCCACTAGAGTTCACTGCAGACAGTAGATGGAAGTATCTGTACTGTACCTGGCCACTGGAAGTCACTGCAGGCAGTAGATGTAAGTATCAGTACTATACCTGGCAACTAGAGGTCACTGTAGGTAGAAGTAGCTGGAAGTGTCTGTACTGTACTTGGCCACTAGAGGTCACTGCAGGCAGTAGATGGAAGTATCACTACTGTACTGTACATGGCCACTAGAGGTCACTGCAGACAGTAGATGGAAGTATCAGTGCTGTTGCTGGCCACTAAATAACACTGCAGACAGTAGATGGAAGTTTCTGTAGTATACCTGGCCACTAGAGGTAACTGCACACAGTAAATGGAAGTATCTGTACTATACCTGGCCACTAGATGTCACTGCAGGTAGTAGTAGATGGAAGTATCAGTACTGTACCTGGCCACTAGAGGTCATCAGAGAGAGGAGATGGAAATATCTGTACATTACCTGACCACTAAAGATCACCGCAGATGGTAAATGGAAGTATTTATACTGTACCTGGACACTAGACGTCACTGCAGACAGACAGTAGATGGAATTATCTGTACTGCACCTGGGCACTAGAGGTCACTGCAGACATTGATGGAAGTTTCAGAACTGTACCTGGCCTTTAGAGGTCACTGCAGACAGTAGATGGAAGTATCTGTACTGTACGTGGCCACTAGAGGTCACTGCAAACAGTAGTTGGAACGATCGGTACTGGACCTGGCCACTAGAGGTCACTGCAGACAGAAGATGGAAGTATCTGTACTGTACCTGGCCACTAGAGGTCACTGCATGCAGTAGATGGAAGTATCTGTACTATACCTGGCCACTAGAGGTCACTGCAGACAGTAGATGGAAGTATCTGTACTGTACCTGGCCACTAGAGGTCACTGCAGACAGTAGCTGGAAGTATCTGTACTGTACCTGGCCACTAGATGTCACTGCAGACAGTAGATGGAAGTATTAGTACTGTACCTGGCTACTAGAGGTCAATGCAGACATTAGATGGAAGTATCTGTACTGTACCTGGCCACTAGAGGTCAATGCAGACAGTAGCTGGAAGTATCTGTACTGTACCTGGGCACTAGATGTCACTTCAGGCACTAGATTGACGTATCAGTACTGTACCTGGCTACTAGAGGTCACAGCAGACAGTAGATGGAAGTATCAGTACTGTACCTGGCCACTACAGGTCACTGCAGAAAGAAGATGGAAGTATCTGTACTGTACCTGGCCACTAGATGTCACTGCAGGTAGTAGTATATGGAAGTATCAGTACTGTACCTGGCCACTAGAGGTCATAAGAGAGAGGAGATGGAAATATCTGTACATTACCTGACCAGTAGAGGTCACCGCAGATGGTAAATGGAAGTATTTATACTGTACCTGGCCCTGGCCACTAGAGTTCACTGCAGGCAGTAGATGGAAGTATCTGTACTATTCCTGGCCACTAGAGGTCACTGTAGGCAGTAGATGAAAGTATCTGTACTTTACCTTGCCACTAGAGGTGACTGCAGACAGTAGATAGAGGTATCTGTACTGTACTTGGCCAATAGAGGTCACTGCAGACAGTAGATGGAAGTATCAGTACTGTACCTGGCCAGTAGATGTCACTGCAGGTTGTAGTTGATGGAAGTATCAGTACTGTACCTGGCCACTAGAGGTCATAAGAGAGAGGAGATGGAAATATCTGTACATTACCTGAACACTAAAGGTTACCGCAGATGGTAAATGTAAGTATTTATGCTGCACCTTGCCACTAGAGGTAGTGGGCAGGCAGGCAGTAGATGCAAGGATGTGTACTGTACCTGGCCTCTAGAGGTCACTGCAGCCAGTAGATGGAAGTATCTGTACTGTATCTGGCCACTAGAGGTCATTGCAAAAATAGATGGAAGTATCGGTATTGTACCTGGCCACTACAGGTCACTGTATGTACAAAAATACGGAAATCGCTCTACCTTGAATGTTGTTCAGATGGTATCATATGGCGCGGGGTGCACGGAACATCCGACCATTAGAATGGAATCCAATTGAAGAAACGATGATAAAAAATCCAGCACGCCCAATAGTTGAAAAATAAAATATAACCTTTACTTCATAGTGGTTAAAAACAGAAAAAGCTCCTTAGAGCATGGATCCAGAATAAAACAACAGCCTACGCGTTTCGAGACTCACATCCAGGTCTCTTAATCATAGCAGGTCACTGGAGACAGAAGATGGAAGTATCAGTTCTGTTCCTGGCCACTAGAGGTCACTGCAAGGAGTGGATGGAAGTATCTGTACTATACCTTGCCACTAGAGGTCACTGCAGACAGTAGGTGGAAGTATCAGTACTATACCTGGCCACTAGAGGTCACTGCAGGTAGCAGATAGAAGTATCAGTACTGTCGCTGGCCACTAGAGGTCACTGCAGACAGTAGATGGAAGTATCTGTACTGTATCTGGCCACTAGAGGTCACTGCAAACAGTAGATGGAAGTATCGGTACTGTACCTGTCCACTAGAGGTCACTGCAAACAGTAGATGGAAGTATCGGTACTGTACCTGGCCACTAGAGGTCACTGCAGCCAGTAGATGGAAGTATCAGTACTGTGCCTGGCCACTAGAGGTCACTGCAGACAGTAGATGGAAGTATCTTTACTGTACCTGGCCAATAGAGGTCACTGCAGGCAGCAGATGGAAGTATCAGTACTGTCGCTGGCCATTAGAGGTCACTGCAGACAGTAGATGGAAGTATCTGTACTATACCTGGCCACTAGAGGTCACTGCAGACAGTAGATGGAAGTATCTGTACTGTACCTGGCCACTAGGGGTCACTGCAGACAGTAGATAGAAGGATCTGTACTGTACCTGGCCAATAGATGTCACTGGAGACAGTAGATGGAAGTATCAGTACTGTACCTGGCCACTAGATGTCACTGCAGGTAGTAGTATATGGAAGTATCAGTACTATACCTGGCCACTAGAGGTCACCGCAGATGGTAAATGGAAGTATTTATACCGTACCTGGCCACTAGAGGTCACTGAAGGCAGTAGATGGAAGTATCTGTACTGTACCTGGCCAATAGAGGTCACTGCAGGCAGCAGATGGAAGTATCAGTACTGTCCCTGGCCACTAGAGGTCACTGCAGACAGTAGATGGAAGTATCAGTACTGTCGCTGGCCACTAGAGGTCACTGCAGACAGTAGATGGAAGTATCTGTACTATACCTGGCCACTAGAGGTCACTGCAGACAGTAGATGGAAGTATCTGTACTGTACCTGGCCACTAGAGGTCACTGCAGACAGTAGATAGAAGTATCTGTACTGTACCTGGCCGCGAGATGTCACTGCAGGTAGTAGTAGATGGCAGTATCAGTACTCTACCTTGCCACTAGAGGTCATCAGAGAGAGGAGATGGAAAGACTTGTACATTACCTGACCACTAGAGGTCACCGCAGATGGTAAATGGAAGAATTTATACTGTACCTGGCAACTAGAGGTCACTGCAGGCAGTAGATGGAAGGATCTGTACTGTACCTGGCCAATAGATGTCACTGGAGACAGTAGATGGAAGTATCAGTACTGTGCCTGGCCACTAGATGTCACTGCAGGTAGTAGTATATGGAAGTATCAGTACTATACCTGGCCACTAGAGGTCACCGCAGATGGTAAATGGAAGTATTTATACCGTACCTGGCCACTAGAGGTCACTGAAGGCAGTAGATGGAAGTATCTGTACTGTACCTGGCCAATAGAGGTCACTGCAGGCAGTAGATGGAAGTATCAGTACTGTCCCTGGCCACTAGAGGTCACTGCAGACAGTAGATGGAAATATTAGTACTGTCGCTGGCCACTAGAGGTCACTGCAGACAGTAGATGGAAGTATCTGTACTATACCTGGCCACTAGAGGTCACTGCAGACAGTAGATGGAAGAATCAGTACCATATCTGGCCACTAGAGGTTACTGCAGGCAGTAGATGGAAGTATCAGTACTGTCCCTGGCCACTAGAGGTCACTGCAGACAGTAGATGGAAGTATCTGTACTGTACCTGGCCACTAGAGGTCACTGCAGGTAGTAGTAGATGGAAGTATCAGTACTCTACCTTGCCACTAGAGGTCATCAGAGAGAGGAGATGGAAAGATTTGTACATTACCTGACCACTAGAGGTCACCGCAGATGGTAAATGGAAGTATTTATACTGCAGCTGGCAACTAGAGGTCACTGCAGGCAGTAGATGGAAGGATCTGTACTGTACCTGGCCAATAGATGTCACTGGAGACAGTAGATGGAAGTATCAGTACTGTATCTGGCCACTAGATGTCACTGCAGGTAGTAGTATACGGAAGTATCAGTACTGTACCTGGCCACTAGAGGTCACCGCAGATAGTACATAGAAGTATTTATACTGTACCTGGCCACTAGAGGTCTCTGCAGGCAGTAGATGGAAGTATCTGTACTGTCCCTGGCCACTAGAGGTCACTGCAGACAGTAGATAGAAGGATCTGTACTGTACCTGGCCACTAGATGTCACTGCAGGTAGTGGTAGATAGAAGTATCAGTACTCTACCTTGCCAATAGAGGTCATCAGAGAGAGGAGATGGAAAGATTTGTACATTACCTGACCACTAGAGGTCACCGCAGATGGTAAATGGAAGTATTTATACTGTAGCTGGCAACTAGAGGTCACTGCAGGCAGTAGATGGAAGGATCTGTACTGTACCTGGCCAATAGAGGTCACTGCAGGCAGTAGATGGAAGTATCAGTACTGTCCCTGGCCACTAGAGGTGACTGCAGACAGTAGATGAAAGTATCAGTACTGTTGCTGGCCACTAGAGGTCACTGCAGACAGTAGATGGAAGTATCTGTACTATACCTGGCCACTAGAGGTCACTGCAGACAGTAGATGGAAGTATCTGTACTGTACCTGGCCACTAGAGGTCACTGCAGGTAGCAGTAGATGGAAGTATCAGTACTCTACCTTGCCACTAGAGGTCATCAGAGAGAGGAGATGGAAAGATTTGTACATTACCTGACTACTAAAGGTCACCGCAGATGGTAAATGTAAGTATTTATACTGTACCTGGCAACTAGAGGTCACTGCAGGCAGTAGATGGAAGTATCTGTATTGTTCCTGGCCAATAGATGTCACTGGAGACAGTAGATGGAAGTATCAGTACTGTACCTGGCCACTAGATGTCACTGCAGGTAGTAGTATATGGAAGTATCAGTACTGTATCTGGCCATTAGAGGTCACTGGAGACAGAAGATGGAAGAATCAGTAATGTTCCTGGCCTCCATAGGTCACAGCAGACAGAAGATGGAAGTATCTGTACTGTACCTGACCACTAGAGGTCACTGCAGGCAGTAGATGGAAGATCTGTACTACCTGGCCACTAGATGTCAATGCAGGTAGTAGTATATGGAAGTATCAGTACTGTACCTTGCCACTAGAGGTCACCGCAGATGATAAATGGAAGTATTTATACTGTACCTGGCCACTAGAGGTCACTGTAGGCAGTAGATGAAAGTATCTGTACTGTACTTGGCCACTAGAGGTCACTGCAGACAGTAGATAGAAGTATCTGTACTGTACTTGGCCACTAGAGGTCACTGCAGACAGTAGATGAAAGTATCAGTACTATACCTGGCCACTAGACGTCACTGCAGACAGTAGATGGAAGTATCAGTACTGTTTCAGGATACTAGAGGTCACTGCAAGTAGTAGATGGAAGTATCTGTACTGTACCTGGCCACTGGAAGTCACTGCAGGCAGTAGATGGAAGTGTCAGTACTATACCTGGCCACTAGAGGTCACTGCAGGTAGAAGTAGCTGGAAGTGTCTGTACTGTACTTGGCCACTAGAGGTCACTGCAGGCAGTAGATGGAAGAATCACTACTGTACTGTACATGGCCACTAGAGGTCACTGCAGACAGTAGATGGAAGTATCAGTGCTGTCCCTGGACACTAGAGGTTACTGCAGGTATTGATGGAAGATTCAGAACTGTACCTTGCCACTAGTGGTCACTGCAGACAGTAGATGGAAGTATCTGTACTGTACCTGGCCACTAGATGTCACTGCAGGTAGTAGTATACGGACGTATCAGTACTGTACCTGGCCACTAGAGGTCACTGCAAACAGTAGATGGAAGGATCGGTACTGTACCTGGCCACTAGAGGACACTGCAGACAGAAGATGGAAGTATCAGTACTGTACCTGACCACTAGATGTCACTGCAGGCAGTAGATGAAAGTATCTGTACTATACCTGGCACTAGAGGTCACTGCATGCAGTATATAGAAGTATCTGTACTATACCTGGCCACTAGAGGTCACTGCAGGCAGTAGATGGAAGTATCTGTACTGTACGTGGCCACTAGAGGTCACTGCACACAGTAGCTGGAAGTATTAGTACTGTACCTGGCTACTAGAGGTCACTGCAAGTAGTAGATGGAAGTTTCTGTACTGTACCTGGCCACTAGAGGTCATCAGAGAGAGAAGATGGAAATATCTGTACATTACCTGACTACTAGAGGTCACCACACATGGTAAATGGAAGTATTTATACTGTACCTGGACACTAGAGGTCACTGCAGACAGTAGATGGAAGTATCTGTACTGTACCTGGCCACTAGAGGTCACTGCAAACAGTAGATGGAAGGATCGGTACTGTACCTGGCCACTAGAGGACACTGCAGACAGATGATGGAAGTATCAGTACTGTACCTAACCACTAGATGTCACTGCAGGCAGCAGATGGAAGTATCTGTACTATACCTGGCCACTAAAGGTCACTGCATGCATTAGATGGAAGTATCTGTACTATACTTGGCCACTAGAGGTCACTGCAGGCAGTAGATGGAAGGATCTGTACTGTACCTGGGCACTAGATGTCACTGCAGGCAGTAGATAGACGTATCAGTACTGTACCTGGCTACTAGAGGTCACAGCAGACAGTAGATGGAAGTATCAGTACTGTACATGGCCACTAGAGGTCACTGCAAAAAGAAGATGGAAATATCTGTACTGTTCCTGGCCACCACAGGTCACTGCAGACAGAAGATGGAAGTATCAGTACTGTACCTGGCCACTAGAGGTCACTGCAGGCAGTAAATGGAAGTATCTGAACTGTACCTGGCCACTAGATGTCACTGCAGGTAGTAGTATATGGAAGTATCATTACTGTACCTGGCCACTAGAGGTCATAATAGAGAGAAGATGGAAATATCTGTACATTACCTGACCATTAGAGGTCAACGCAGATGGTAAATGGAAGTATTTATACCGTACCTGGCCCTAGCCACTAGAGGTAACTGCAGGCAGTAGATGGAAGTATCTGTACTATTCCTGGCCACTAGAGGTCACTGTAGGCAGTAGATGAAAGTATCTGTACTGTACCTGGCCACTAGAGGTCACTGCAGGTTGTAGTTGATGGAAGTATCAGTGCTGTACCTGGCCACTAGAGGTAATCAGAGAGAGGAGATTGAAATATCTGTACATTACCTGAACACTAAAGGTCACCGCAGATGGTAAATGTAAGTATTTATACTGTACCTGGCCACTAGAGGTAGTGGCCAGGCAGGCAGTAGATGGAAGGATCTGTACTGTACCTGGCCAATAGAGGTCACTGCAGGCAGTAGATGGAAGTATCAGTACTGTCCCTGGCCACTAGAGGTGACTGCAGACAGTAGATGAAAGTATCAGTACTGTTGCTGGCCACTAGAGGTCACTGCAGACAGTAGATGGAAGTATCTGTACTATGCCTGGCCACTAGAGGTCACTGCAGACAGTAGATGGAAGTATCTGTACTGTCCCTGGCCACTAGAGGTCACTGCAGACAGTAGATAGAAGGATCTGTACTGTACCTGGCCACTAGATGTCACTGCAGGTAGTAGTAGATGGAAGTATCAGTACTCTACCTTGCCACTAGACGTCATCAGAGAGAGGAGATGGAAAGATTTGTACATTAACTGACCACTAGAGGTCACAGCCGATGGTAAATGGAAGTATTTATACTGTACCTGGCAACTAGAGGTCACTTCAGGCAGTAGATGGAAGTATCTGTACTGTACCTGGCCAATAGATGTCACTGGAGACAGTAGATGGAAGTATCAGTACTGTACCTGGCCACTAGATGTCACTGCAGGTAGTAGTATATGGAAGTATCAGTACTGTATCTGGCCATTAGAGGTCACTGGAGACAGAAGATGGAAGAATCAGTACTGTTCCTGGCCTCCATAGGTCACTGCAGACAGAAGATGGAAGTATCTGTACTGTACCTGACCACTAGAGGTCACTGCAGGCAGTAGATGGAAGATCTGTACTACCTGGTCACTAGATGTCAATGCAGGTAGTAGTATATGGAAGTATCAGTACTGTACCTGGCCACTAGAGGTCACCGCAGATGATAAATGGAAGTATTTATACTGTATCTGGCCACTAGAGGTCACTGTAGGCAGTAGAAGAAAGTATCTGTACTGTACTTGGCCACTAGAGGTCACTGCAGACAGTAGATAGAAGTATCTGTACTGTACCTGGCCACTAGAGGTCACTGCAGACAGTAGATGGAAGTATCAGTACTATATCTGGCCACTAGACGTCACTGCAGACAGTAGATGGAAGTATCAGTACTGTTTCAGGATACAAGAGGTCACTGCAAGTAGTAGATGGAAGTATCTGTACTGTACCTGGCCACTGGAAGTCACTGCAGGCAGTAGATGGAAGTATCAGTACTATACCTGGCCACTAGAGGTCACTGCAGGTAGAAGTGGCTGGAAGTGTCTGTACTGTACTTGTCCACTAGAGGTCACTGCAGGCAGTAGATGGAAGTATCACTACTGTACTGTACATGGCCACTAGAGGTCACTGCAGACAGTACATGGAAGTATCAGTGCTGTCCCTGGACACTAGAGGTTACTGCAGGTAGTGATGGAAGTTTCAGAACTATACCTGGCCACTAGCGGTCACTGCAGACAGTAGATGGAAGTATCAGTGCTGTCCCTGGACACTAGAGGTTACTGCAGGTAGTGATGGAAGTTTCAGAACTATACCTGGCCACTAGCGGTCACTGCAGACAGTAGATGGAAGTATCTGTACTGTACCTGGCCACTAGAGGTCACTGCAAACAGTAGATGGAAGGATCGGTACTGTTCCTGGCCACTAGAGGACACTGCAGACAGAAGATGGAAGTATCAGTACTGTACCTTACCACTAGATGTCACTGCAGGCAGCAGATGGAAGTATCTGTACTATACCTGGCCACTAAAGGTCACTGCATGCATTAGATGGAAGTATCTGTACTATACCTGGCCACTAGAGGTTACTGCAGGCAGTAGATGGAAGTATCTGTACTGTATGTGGCCACTAGAGGTCACTGCAGACAGTAGCTTGAAGTATCTGTACTGTACCTGGCCAGTAGAGGTCACTGCAGACAGTAGATAGAATTATCTGTGCTGCACCTGGCCACTAGATGTCACTGCATTTAGAAGTAGATGGAAGTATCAGTACTCTACCTGGCCACTAGAGGTCATCAGAGAGAGGAGATGGAAATATTTGTACATTACCTGAACACGAAAGGTCACCGCAGATGGTAAATGTAAGTATTTATACTGTACCTGGCCACTAGAGGTAGTGGCCAGGCAGGCAGTAGATGGAAGGATCTGTACTGTACCTGGCCACTAGAGGTCACTGCAGCCAGTAGATGGAAGTTTCAGTACTGTACCTGGCCACTAGAGGTCACTGCAGCCAGTAGATGGAAGTTTCAGTACTGTACCTGGCCACTAGAGGTCACTGCAGACAGTAGATGGAAGTATCTGTACTGTACCTGGCCACTAGAGGTCACTGGAGACAGAAGATGGAAGTATCAGTACTGTTCCTGGCCATCCATAGTTCACTGCAGACTGATGATGGAAATATCTGTACTGTACCTGGCCACTAGAGGTCACTGCAGGCAGTAGATGGAAGTATCTGTATTGTACCTGGCCACTAGATGTCACTGCATGTAGTAGATGGAAGTATCACTACTGTACTGTACATGGCCACTAGAGGTCACTGCAGACAGTAGATGGAAGTATCAGTGCTGTCCCTGGCCACTAGAAAACACTGCAGACAGTAGATGGAAGTATCTGTACTTTACCTGGCCACTAGAGGTAACTGCACACAGTAAATGGAAGTATCTGTACAATACCTGGCCACTAGATGTCACTGCAGGTAGTAGTAGATGGAAGTATCAGTACTGTACCTGGCCACTAGAGGTCATCAGAGAGAGGAGATGGAAATATCTGTACATTACCTGACCACTAGAGATCACCGCAGATGGTAAATGGAAGTATTTATACTGTACCTGGGCACTAGAGGTCACTGCAGACAGTAGATGGAAGTTTCAGAACTGTACCTGGCCTTTAGAGGTCACTGCAGACAGTAGATGGAAGTATCTGTATTGTACGTGGCCACTAGAGGTCACTGCAAACAGTAGTTGGAACGATCAGTACTGTACCTGGCCACTAGAGGTCACTGCAGACAGAAGATGGAAGTATCTGTACTGTACCTGGCCACTAGAGGTCACTGCAGACAGTAGCTGGAAGTATCTGTACTGTACCTGGCCACTAGATGTCACTGCAGAAAGTAGATGGAAGTATTAGTACTGTACCTGGCTACTAGAGGTCAATGCAGACATTAGATGGAAGTAGCTGTACTGTACCTGGCCACTAGAGGTCACTGCAGACAGTAGCTGGAAGTATCTGTACTGTACATGGGCACTAGATGTCACTTCAGGCACTAGATTGACGTTTCAGTACTTTACCTGGCTACTAGAGTTCACAGCAGACAGTAGATGGAAGTATCAGTACTGTACCTGGCCACTAGAGGTCACTGCAGACAGAAGATGGAAGTATCAGTACTGTTCCTGGCCACTACAGGTCACTGCAGACAGAATACGGAAGTATCTGTACTGTACCTGGCCACTAGAGGTCACTGCAGGCAGTAGATGGAAGTATCTGTACTGTACCTGGCCACTGGATGTCACTGCAGGTAGTAGTATATAGAAGTATCAGTACTGTACCTGGCCACTAGAGGTCATAAGAGAGAAGAGATGGAAATATCTGTACATTAACTGACCACTAGAGGTCACCGCAGATGGTAAATGGAAGTATTTATACTGTACCTGGCCCTGGCCACTAGATGTCACTGCAGACAGTAGATGGAAGTATTAGTACTGTACCTGGCTACTAGAGGTCACTTTAAGTAGTAGATGGAAGTATCTGTACTGTACCTGGCCACTGGAAGTCACTGCAGGCAGTAGATGGAAGTATCAGTACTATACTTGGCCACTAGAGGTCACTGCAGACAGTAAATGGAAGTATCAGTACTGTTCCTGGCTACTAGAGGTCACTGCAAGTAGTAGATGGAAGTATCTGTACTGTACCTGGCCACTGGAAGTCACTGCAGGCAGTAGATGGAAGTATCAGTACTATACCTGGCCACTAGAGGTCACTGCAGGTAGTAGAAGCTGGAAGTGACAGTGCTATACTTGGCCACTAGAGGTCACTGCAGGCAGTAGACGGAAGAATCATTACTGTACTGTACATAGCCACTAGAGGTCATTGCAGACAGTAGATGGAAGTATCAGTGCTGTCCCTGGCCACTACAGGACACTGCAGACAGTAGATGGAAGTATCTGTACTATACCTGGCCACTAGAGGTCACTGCAGACAGTAGATGGAAGTATCTGTACTGTACCTGGCCACTAGAGGTCACTGCACACAGTAAATGGAAGTATCTGTACTGTACCATGCCACTAGATGTCACTGCAGGTAGTAGTCGATGGAAGTCTCAGTACTCTACCAGGCCACTGGAGGTCATCGGAGAGAGGAGATGGAAATATTTGTACATTACCTTTCCACTAGAGGTCACCGCAGATGGTAAATGGAAGTATTTATACTGTACCTGGCCACTAGAGGTTACTGCAGGCAGTAGATGGAAGGATCTGTACTGTTCCTGGGCACAAGATGTCACTGCAGGAAGTAGATGGACGTATCAGTACTGTACCTGGATACTAGAGGTCACAGCAGACAGTAGATGGAAGTATCGGTACTGCACCTGGCCACTAGAGGTCACTGGAGACAGAAGATGGAAGTATCAGTACTGTTCCTGGCCATCCATAGGTCACTGCAGACAAATGATGGAAGTATCTGTACTGTACCTGGCCACTAGATGTCACTTCAGGTAATAGTATATGGAAGTATCAGTACTGTACCTGGCCACTAGAGGTCACCGCAGATGATAAATGGAAGTATTTATACTGTACCTGGCCACTAGAGGTCACTGTAGGCAGTAGATGAAAGTATTTGTACTGTACTTGGCCACTAGAGGTCACTGCAGACAGTAGATAGAAGTATCTGTACTGTACTTGGCCACTAGAGTTCACTGCAGACAGTAGATGGAAGTATCTGCACTGTACCTGGCCACTGGAAGTCACTGCAGGCAGTAGATGTAAGTATCAGTACTATACCTGGCAACTAGAGGTCACTGTAGGTAGAAGTAGCTGGAAGTGTCTGTACTGTACTTGGCCACTAGAGGTCACTGCAGGCAGTAGATGGAAGTATCACTACTGTACTGTACATGGCCACTAGAGGTCACTGCAGACAGTAGATGGAAGTATCAGTGCTGTTGCTGGCCACTAAATAACACTGCAGACAGTAGATGGAAGTATCTGTAGTATACCTGGCCACTAGAGGTAACTGCACACAGTAAATGGAAGTATCTGTACTATACCTGGCCACTAGATGTCACTGCAGGTAGTAGTAGATGGAAGTATCAGTACTGTACCTGGCCACTAGAGGTCATCAGAGAGAGGAGATGGAAATATCTGTACATTACCTGACCACTAAAGATCACCGCAGATGGTAAATGGAAGTATTTAAACTGTACCTGGACACTAGACGTCACTGCAGACAGACAGTAGATGGAATTATCTGTACTGCACCTGGGCACTAGAGGTCACTGCAGACATTGATGGAAGTTTCAGAACTGTACCTGGCCTTTAGAGGTCACTGCAGACAGTAGATGGAAGTATCTGTACTGTACGTGGCCACTAGAGGTCACTGCAGACAGTAGTTGGAACGATTGGTACTGGACCTGGCCACTAGAGGTCACTGCAGACAGAAGATGGAAGTATCTGTACTGTACCTGGCCACTAGAGGTCACTGCATGCAGTAGATGGACGTATCTGTACTATACCTGGCCACTAGAGGTCACTGCAGACAGTAGATGGAAGTATCTGTACTGTACCTGGCCACTAGAGGTCACTGCAGACAGTAGCTGGAAGTATCTGTACTGTACCTGGCCACTAGATGTCACTGCAGACAGTAGATGGAAGTATTAGTACTGTACCTGGCTACTAGAGGTCAATGCAGACATTAGATGGAAGTATCTGTACTGTACCTGGCCACTAGAGGTCACTGCAGACAGTAGCTGGAAGTATCTGTACTGTACCTGGGCACTAGATGTCACTTCAGGCACTAGATTGACGTATCAGTACTGTACCTGGCTACTAGAGGTCACAGCAGACAGTAGATGGAAGTATCAGTACTGTACCTGGCCACTACAGGTCACTGCAGAATGAAGATGGAAGTATCTGTACTGTACCTGGCCACTAGATGTCACTGCAGGTAGTAGTATATGGAAGTATCAGTACTGTACCTGGCCACTAGAGGTCATAAGAGAGAGGAGATGGAAATATCTGTACATTACCTGACCAGTAGAGGTCACCGCAGATGGTAAATGCAAGTATTTATACTGTACCTGGCCCTGGCCACTAGAGTTCACTGCAGGCAGTAGATGGAAGTATCTGTACTATTCCTGGCCACTAGAGGTCACTGTAGGAAGTAGATGAAAGTATCTGTACTTTACCTTGCCACTAGAGGTGACTGCAGACAGTAGATAGAGGTATCTGTACTGTACTTGGCCAATAGAGGTCACTGCAGACAGTAGATGGAAGTATCAGTACTGTACCTGGCCAGTAGATGTCACTGCAGGTTGTAGTTGATGGAAGTATCAGTACTGTACCTGGCCACTAGAGGTCATAAGAGAGAGGAGATGGAAATATCTGTACATTACCTGAACACTAAAGGTTACCGCAGATGGTAAATGTAAGTATTTATGCTGCACCTTGCCACTAGAGGTAGTGGGCAGGCAGGCAGTAGATGCAAGGATGTGTACTGTACCTGGCCTCTAGAGGTCACTGCAGCCAGTAGATGGAAGTATCTGTACTGTATCTGGCCACTAGAGGTCATTGCAAAAATAGATGGAAGTATCGGTATTGTACCTGGCCACTACAGGTCACTGTATGTACAAAAATACGGAAATCGCTCTACCTTGAATGTTGTTCAGATGGTATCATATGGCGCGGGGTGCACAGAACATCCGACCATTAGAATGGAATCCAATTGAAGAAACGATGATAAAAAATCCAGCACGCCCAATAGTTGAAAAATAAAATATAACCTTTACTTCATAGTGGTTAAAAACAGAAAAAGCTCCTTAGAGCATGGATCCAGAATAAAACAACAGCCTACGCGTTTCGAGACTCACATCCAGGTCTCTTAATCATAGCAGGTCACTGGAGACAGAAGATGGAAGTATCAGTTCTGTTCCTGGCCACTAGAGGTCACTGCAAGGAGTGGATGGAAGTATCTGTACTATACCTTGCCACTAGAGGTCACTGCAGACAGTAGGTGGAAGTATCACTACTATACCTGGCCACTAGAGGTCACTGCAGGTAGTAGTAGCTGGAAGTGTCTGTACTAAACTTGGCCACTAGATGTCACTGCAGGCAGAAGATGGAAGTATCAGTGCTGTCCCTGGCCACTACAGCACACTGCAAACAGTAGATGGAAGTATCTGTACTATTCCTGGCCACTAGAGGTCACAGCAGACAGTAGATGGAAGTATGTGTACTGTACCTGGCCACTAGAGGTCACTGCACACAGTAAATGGAAGTATCTGAACTGTACCATGCCACTAGATGTCACTGCAGGTAGTAGTCGATGGAAGTATCAATACTCTACCAGGCCACTGGAGGTCATCAAAGAGAGGAGATGGAAATATTTGTACATTACCTTACCACTAGTGGTCACCGCAGATGGTAAATGGAAGTATTTATACTGTACCTGGCCTCTAGAGGTTACTGCAGGCAGTAGATGGAAGGATCTGTACTGTTCCTGGGCACTAGATGTCACTGCAGGCAGTAGATGGACGTATCAGTACTGTACCTGGCTACTAGAGTTCACAGCAGACAGTAGATGGAAGTATCAGTACTGTACCTGGCCACTAGAGGTCACTGGAGACAGAAGATAGAAGTATCAGTACTGTTCCTTGCCATCCATAGGTCACTGCAGACAGATGATGGAAGTATCTGTACTGTATCTGGCCACTAGAGTTCACTGCAGGCAGTAGATGGAAGTATCTGTACTGTACATGGCCACTAGATGTCACTGCAGGTAGTAGCATATGGAAGTATCAGTACTGTACCTGGCCACTAGAGGTCACCGCAGATGATAAATGGAAGTATTTTTACTGTACCTGGCCACTAGAGGTCACTGTAGGCAGTAGATGAAAGTATCTGTACTGAACTTGGCCACTAGAGGTCACTGGACACAGTAGATAGAAGTATCTGTACTGTACTTGGCCACTAGAGATCACTGCAGACGGTAGATGGAAGTATCAGTACTGTACCTGGCCACTAGAGGTCACTGCAGACAGTAGATGGAAGTATCAGTATTGTTCCAGGATACTAGAGGTCACTGCAAGTAGTAGATGGAAGTATCTGTACTGTACCTGGCCACTGGAAGTCACTGCAGGCAGTAGATGGAAGTATCAGTACCATACCTGGCCACTAGAGGTCACTGCAGGTAGAAGTAGCTGGAAGTGTCTGTACTGTACTTGGCCACTAGAGGTCACTGCAGGCAGTAGATGGAAGTATCACTACTGTACTGTACATGGCCACTAGAGGTCACTGCAGACAGTACCTGGAAGTATCAGTGCTGTCCCTGGCCACTAGAGGACCCTGCAGACAGTAGATGGAAGTATCTGTAGTATACCTGACACTAGAGGTCACTGCAGACAGTAGATGGAAGTATTAGTACTGTACCTGGCTACTAGAGGTCACTGCAAGTAGTAGATGGAAGTTTCTGTATTGTACCTGGCCACTAGAAGTCACTGCAGGCAGTAGATGGAAGTGTCTGTACTATACCTGGCCACTAGAGGTCACTGCAGACAGTAGATGGAAGTATCAGTACTGTACCTGGCCACTAGAGGTCACTGCAGACAGTAGATGTAAGTATCAGTACTGTACCTGGCTACTAGAAGTCACTGTAAGTAGTAGATGGAAGTATCTGTACTGTACCTGGCCATTCGAGGTCACTGCAGGCAGTACATGGAAGTATCAGTACTGTCCCTGGCCACTAGAGGTCACTGGAGACAGTAGATAGAATTATCTGTACTGTACCTGGCCACTAGATGTCACTGCAGGTAGTGGTAGATAGAAGTATCAGTACTCTACCTTGCCACTAGAGGTCATCAGAGAGAGGAGATGGAAATATTTGTACATTACCTGACCACTAGAGGTCACCACAGATGGTAAATGGAAGTATTTATACGGTACCTGGCCACTAGAGGTCACTGCAGGCAGTAGATGGAAGAATCTGTACTGTACCTGGCTACTAGAGGTCACAGCAGACAGTACATGGAAGTATCAGTACTGTACCTGGCCACTAGAGGTCACTGCAGACAGAAGATTGAAGTATCAATACTGTTCCTGGCCACCACAGGTCACTGCAGACAGAATATGGAAGCATCTGTACTGTACCTGGCCACTAGAGGTCACTGCAGGAAGTAGATGGAAGTATCATTACTGTACCTGGCCACTAGAGGTCATAAGAGAGAGGAGATGGAAATATCTGTACATTACCTGACCACTAGAGGTCACCGCAGATGGTAAATGGAAGTATTTATACTGTACCTGGCCCTGGCCACTAGAGGTCAGTGCAGGCAGTAGATGGAAGTATCTGTACTATTCCTGGCCACTAGAGGTCACTGTAGGCAGTAGATGAAAGGATCTGTACTGTACCTGGCCACTAGAGGTCACTGCAGCCAGTAGATAGAGGTATCTGTACTATACCTTGCCACTAGAGGTCACTGCAGACAGTAGGTGGAAGTATCTGTACTGTACCTGGCCACTAGAGGTCACTGCAGACAGTAGATGGAAGTATCAGTACTGTTCCTGGCTACTAGAGGTCACTGCAAGTAGTAGATGGAAGTATCAGTACTATACCTGGCCACTAGAGGTCACTGCAGGTAGAAGTAGCTGGAAGTGTCTGTACTGTACTTAGCCACTAGAGGTAACTGCAGGCAGTAGATGGAAGAATCAGTACTGTACTGTCCATGGCCACTAGAGTTCATTGCAGACAGTAGATGGAAGTATCAGTGCTGTCCCTGGCCACTACAGGACACTGCAGACAGTAGATGGAAGTAACTGTACTGTACCTGGGCACTAGAGGTCACTGTACACAGTAAATGGAGGTATCTGTACTGTACCTTGCCACTAGATGTCACTGCAGGTAGTAGTCGATGGAAGTATCAGTACTCTACCTGGCCACTAGAGGTCATCAGAGAGAGGAGATGGAAATATTTGTACATTACCTTACCACTAGAGGTCACCGCAGATGGTAAATGGAAGTATTTATACTGTACCTGGCCACTAGAGGTCACTGCAGGCAGTAGATGGACGTATCAGTACTGTACCTGGCTACTAGAGGTCACAGCGGACAGTAGATGGAAGTATCAGTACTGTACCTGGCCACTAGAGGTCACTGGAGACAGAAGATGGAAGTATCAGTACTGTTCCTGGCCTCCATAGGTCACTGCAGACAGAAGATGGAAGTATCTGTACTGTACCTGGCCACTAGAGGTCACTGCAGGCAGTAGATGGAAGTATCTGTACTGTACCTGGCCACTAGATGTTACTGCAGGTAGCAGTATATGGAATTATCAGTACTGTACCTGGCCACTAGAGGTCACTGTAGGCAGTAGATGAAAGTATCTGTACTGTACTTGGCCACTAGAGGTCACTGCAGACAGTAGATAGAAGTATCTGTACTGTACTTGGCCACTAGAGGTCACTGCAGACAGTAGATGGAAGTATCAGTACTATACCTGGCCACTAGAGGTCACTGCAGACAGTAGATGGAAGTATCAGTACTGTTCCAGGATACTAGAGGTCACTGGAAGTAGTAGATGGAAGTATCTGTAATGTACCTTGCCACTGGAAGTCACTGCAGGCAGTAGATGGAAGTATCAGTACTATACCTGGCCACTAGAGGTCACTGCAGGTAGAAGTAGCTGGAAGTGTCTGTACTGTCCTTGGCCACTAGCGGTCACTGCAGGCAGTAAATGGAAGTATCACTACTGTACTGTACATGGCCACTAGAGGTCACTGCAGACAGTACATGGAAGTATCTGTAGTATACCTGGCCACTAGAGGTCACTGCAGACAGTAGATGGAAGTATCTGTACTGTATCTGCCCACTAGAGGTCACTTCAGGCAGTAAATGGAAGTATCTGTACTATACCTGGCCACTAGATGTCACTGCAGATACTAGTAGATGGAAGTATCAGTATTGTACCTGGCCACTAGAGGTCATCAGAGAGAGGAGATGGAAATATCTGTACATTACCTGACCACTAGAGATCACCGCAGATGGTAAATGGAAGTATTTATACTGTACCTGGACAGTAGAGGTCACTGCAGACAGTAGATGGAAGTATCTGTACTGCACCTGGGCACTAGAGGTCACTGCAGGTATTGATGGAAGTTTCAGATTTGTACCTGGCCACTAGAGGTCACTGCAGAAAGTAGATGGAAGTAAGTGTACTGTACCTGGCCACTAGAGGTCACTGCAAACAGTAGATGGAAGGATCGGTACTGTACCTGGCCACTAGAGGACACTGCAGACAGAAGATGGAAGTATCAGTACTGTCCCTGGCCACTAGATGTCACTGCAGGCAGTAGATGGAAGTGTCTGTACTATACCTGGCCACTAGAGGTCACTGCATGCAGTAAATGGAAGTATCTGTACTATACCTGGCCACTAGAGGTCACTGCAGGCAGTAGATGGAAGTATTTGTACTGTACGTGGCCACTAGAGGTCACTGCTGACAGTAGTTGGAAGTATCTGTACTGTACCTGGCCACTAGATGTCACTGTAGACAGTAGATGGAAGTATTAGTACTGTACCTGGCTACTAGAGGTCACTGCAAGTAGTAGATGGAAGTTTCAGTATTGTACCTGGCCACTAGAAGTCACTGCAGGCAGTAGATGGAAGTATCTGTACTATACCTGGCCACTAGAGGTCATTGCAGGCAGTAGATGGAAGTATCAGTACTGTACCTGGCCACTCGAGGTCACTGCAGGCAGTAGATGGAAGTATCAGTACTGTCCCTGGCCACTAGAGGTCACTGGAGACAGTAGATGGTATATCAGTACTGTCCCTGGCCACTAGAGGTCACTGCAGACAGTAGATGGAAGTATCTGTACTATACCTGGCAACTAGAAGTCACTGCAGACAGTAGATGGAAGTGTCTGTACTGTACCTGGCCACTAGAGGTCAATGCAGGCAGTAGATGGAAGGATCCGTACTGTTCCTGGGCACTAGATGTCACTGCAGGCAGTAGATGAACGTATCAGTACTGTACCTGGCTACTAGAGGTCACAACAGACAGTAGATGGAAGTATCAGTACTGTACCTGGCCACTAGAGGTCACTGGAGACAGAAGATGGAAGTATCAGTACTGTTCCTAGCCTCCATAGGTCACTGCAGACAGAAGATGAAAGTATCTGTACTGTACCTGGCCACTAGAGGTCACTGTAGGCAGTAGATGGAAGTATCTGTACTGTACCTGGCCACTGGAAGTCACTGCAGGCAGTAGATGGAAGTATCAGTACTATACCTGGCCACTAGAGGTCACTGCAGGTAGAAGTAGCTGGAAGTGTCTGTACTGTACTTGGCCACTAGAGGTCACTGCAGGCAGTAGATGGAAGTATCAGTGCTGTCCCTGGCCACTAGAGGACACTGCAGACAGTAGATGGAAGTATCTGTACTATACCTGGCCACTAGAGGTCACTGCAGACAGTAGATGGAAGTATCTGTACTGTACCTGGCCACTAGAGGTCACTGCACACAGTAAATGGAAGTATCTGTACTATACCTGGCCGCTAGATTTCACTGCAGGTAGTAGTAGATGGAAGTATAAGTACTGTACCTGGCCACTAGAGGACATCAGAGAGAGGAGATGGAAATATCTGTACATTACCTGACCACTAGAGGTCACTGCAGATGGTAAATGGAAGTATTTATACTGTACCTGGCCACTAGAGGTCACTGCAGACAGTAGATGGAAGGATCGGTACTGTACCTGGCCACTAGAGGACACTGCAGACAGAAGATGGAAGTATCAGTACTGTACCTGACCACTAGATGTCACTGCAGGCAGTAGATGGAAGTATCTGTACTATACCTGGCCACTAGATGTCACTGCAGGCAGTAGATGGAAGTATCTGTACTGTACGTGGCCACTAGAGGTCACTGCAGACAGTTGCTGGAAGTATCTGTACTGTACCTGGCCACTAGATGTCACTGCAGACAGTAGATGGAAGTATTAGTACTGTACCTGGCTACTAGAGGTCACTGCAAGTAGCAGATGGAAGTTTCTGTAGTGTACCTGGCCACTAGAAGTCACTGCAGGCAGTAGATGGAAGTATCTGTACTATACCTGGCCACTAGAGGTCACTGCAGACAGTAGATAGAAGTATCAGTACTGTACCTGGCTACTAGAGGTCATTGCAAGTAGTAGATGGAAGTATCTGTACTGTACCTGGCCACTCGAGGTCAGTGCAGGCAGTAGATGGAAGTATCAGTACTGTCCCTGGCCACTAGAAGTCACTGCAGACAGTATATGGAAGTATCTGTACTATACCTGGCCACTAGAGGTCACTGCAGACAGTAGATGGAAGTATCTATACTATACCTGGCCACTAGAGGTCACTGCAGGCAGTAGATGGAAGGATCTGTACTGTACCTGGGCACTAGATGTCACTGCAGGCAGTAGATGGACGTATCAGTACTGTACCTGGCTACTAGAGGTCACAGCAGACAGTAGATGGAAGTATCCGTACTGTACCTGGCCACTAGAGGTCACTGCAGACAGAAGATGGAAGTATCAGTACTGTTCCTGGCCACCACAGGTCACTGCAGACAGAAGATGGAAGTATCTGTACTGTACCTGGCCACTAGAGGTCACTGCAGGCAGTAGATGGAAGTATCTGTACTGTACCTGGCCACTAGATGTCACTGCAGGTAGAAGTAGATGGAAGTATCAGTACTCTACCTGGCCACTAGAGGTCATCAGAGAGAGGAGATGGAAATTTTTGTACATTACCTGACCACTAGATATCACCGCAGATGGTAAATGGAAGCATTTATACTGTACCTGGCCACTAGAGGTCACTGCAGGCAGTAGATGGAAGGATCTGTACTGTACCTGGCTACTAGAGGTCACAGCAGACAGTAGATGGAAGTATCAGTACTGTACCTGGCCACTAGAGGTCACTGCAGACAGAAGATGGAAGTATCAGTACTGTTCCTGGCCACCACAGGTCACTGCAGACAGAAGATGGAAGTATCTGTACTGTACCTGGCCACTAGAGGTCACTGCAGGCAGTAGATGGAAGTATCTGTACTGTACCTGGCCACTAGATGTCACTGCAGGTAGTAGTATATGGAAGTATCATTACTGTACCTGGCCACTAGAGGTCATAAGAGAGAGGAGATGGAAATATCTGTACATTACCTGACCACTAGAGGTCACCGCAGATGGTAAATGGAAGTATTTATACTGTACCTGGCCCTGGCCACTAGAGGTCACTGCAGGCAGTAGATGGAAGTATCTGTACTATTCCTGGCCACTAGAGGTCACTGTAGGCAGTAGATGAAAGTATCTGTACTGTACCTGGCCACTAGAGGTCACTGCAGACAGTAGATAGAGGTATCTGTACTGTACTTGGCCACTAGAGGTCACTGCAAGTTGTAGTTGATGGAAGTATCAGTACTGTACCTGGCCACTAGAGGTCATCAGAGAGAGGAGATGGAAATATCTGTACATTACCTGAACACTAAAGGTCACCGCAGATGGTAAATGTAAGTATTTACCGTATTTTTCGGACTATAAGACGCACTGGACTATACGACGCACCTAGGTTTTAGAGGAGGAAAATAGGGGAAAAAAAATTTGAAGCAAAAAACGGTAAAATATTTAATGTATGAGAGTTGTAGTTTTGCAACAGCTGCAAGGCCACATTGACAGGTGACCCTGCAGCTGTACGGCGATGCATAGAGTGGGTTTTTTTGCGGGGCCAGAAGTACTTTTTAGTTATACCATTTTGGGGAATATCTATTGCTTAGATCACCTTGTATTGAAAAAAAAACCCGGTGGTTTATGACATATGATTTTCAACTTTTATATATATATATATATTCTAGGGACAGGAGGTGATTTAGAACTTTTATTTTTCATATTTTTATTATATATTTTTAAAGGTTTTTTTTTTTTTTTTTTTTAACTATTTTATTCCCCCCCGGAGCTTGAACCTGCGGTCACTTGATCGCAAGTCCCATAGACGGCAATACAAGTGTATTGCCGTCTATGGGCCATTCTGTCTATTAGTATTACGGCTGGTCATAGAGACCAGCCGCAATACTAATACAGCAGTGACAGGCTGGGGAGCCTCATTAGGCTCCCGGCTGTCACCCGAACAGGTCGGCTCCTGCGATATCGCCGCGCAGGAGCCGGCCTGCAACTCTACAGGTACGGGGCCGGTGGGGACCGGCCCCGGGGGAGAAGAGGCCGCTGACAGACTGCAGACCCGGCATCCGCTGTACTAGAGAGGCGGATGCCGGGGAGGGATAGACGCCGGGGCCTGAGACATCGCTCCTCTGCCCTGCCTGAAGCCAGCGGCGGGGGGACGGAGGAGCGGAATAGCATCACTCCTCCCGCTGCTGGCTTCATTCAGGGCAGAGGATCGCAGCAATGTCTCAGGCCCCGGCGTCTATCACTTGCCGGCATTTGCCTCTCTATTACGGCGGGTGCCAGGCACATTCAGACTATAAGACGCACCCTTCTTTTCCCCCAAAATTTTGGGGAAAAAAAGTGCGTCTTATAGTCCGAAAAATACGGTATACTGTTCCTGGCCACTAGAGGTAGTGGCCAGGCAGGCAGTAGATGGAAGCATCTGTACTGTACCTGGGCACTCGAGGTCACTGCAGGCAGTAGATGGAAGTATCAGTACTGTACCTGGCCACTAGAGGTCACTGCAGGCAGTAGATGGAAGTATCAGTACTATACCTGGCCACTAGAGGTCACTGCAGACAGTCGATGGAAGTATCAGTACTGTACCTGGCCACTAGAGGTCACTGCAAGTAGTAGATGGAAGTATCAGTACTGTACCTGGCCGCTAGAGGTCACTGCAGACAGTAGATGGTAGTATCAGTACTGTACGTGGCCACTGGAGGTCACTGCAGGTAGTAGTAGTAGTATGATATGTATTGAAGATCGGAGGGTTTGGTTGTGGAAACAACATTATGTATGAGAACAAGTAGGGAGTAGGATTATTTTATAGATACACACACATATATATATACTAGCTGGTACCCACGACTTCGTCTGCGGTGATTGTAGAAGTGGGTATATACAGGCGTGGGTAAGGTTTTCGTACTGTGTATAAGGTATGGGATATGAAATGTAAGTTTGTATCTTGTTTTTGCTGTAATTCAGAGAATACGAGATAATTTTGTGTTGAAGTTAATTTGTATTTGAGCTGCTATATATACGGTGTTGGGAGAAACTTTACATAGTGACTTTGGGACAGAAGTATTTGAAGTTAACCCTTTTTGATTTTCGTTTTTGACTCCCCTCCTTCTAAACCCCATAACTTTTTTATTTCTCCGCTCCCAGAGCCATATGAGGTCTTAATTTTTCCTGGGACAAATTTTTCTTCATGATGCCACTATTATTTATTCTATATAATGTACTGGGAAGCAGGGAAAAAATTCTGAATGGGGTGGATTTGACGAAAAAATGTATTTCTGCGACTTTCTTACGGGCTTTGGATTTACAGCGTTCACTGCGCAACCAAAATGACATGTCCCCTATATTCTGTGTTTCGTTACGATGCTGGGGATACCAAATTTATATGGTTTTATTTACATTTTGACCCCTTAAAAAAATCCAAAACTGTGTTAAAATTTTTTTCTTTTTAAAAGTCGTCATATTCCGACAGCCGTAACTTTTTTATACTTGCGTGTACGGGGATGTATAGGGCGTCTTTTTTTGCGGGGTCGGATGTACTTTTTAGTTCTACCATTTTCGGAAAATGTTATTGCTTTGATCACTTTTTATTCAAATTTTTATCAGAATCAAAACAGTGAAAAAACGGCGGTTTGGAACTTTTGACCATTTTTCCCACTATGGCGTTTACCGAACAGGAAAAATATTTTTATAGCTTTGTAGAGCGGGCGATTTCGGACGCGGGGATACCTAACATGTATGTGTTTCACAGTTTTTAACTACTTTTATATGTGTTCTCGGGAAAGGGGGGTGATTTGAACTTTTAATCCTTTTTATTTGTTTTTATATTTTTTTTTACTTTTTTTTAAACTTTTTTTTTTGCATTTATTAGACCGCCTAGGGGTATTGACATGGGTGGGCGGTGTCGCGGATTGTTAGAGCGGTGGGAGTCGGCAAACATGGCTGCTCTGGAGCGTTAAAGAGAGCCTCCTGGAGTATCGTTAAGGTGAGGGGCAAAGTGGTAAAGTATATGTATATGTGATTGTGTGGGGTTAGGGGCGAGGCTGTAGAGGGCAATAGGAATTTTGTGGCTTGCTATGGTCCAAAGTGTGTGAGATTGCAGAGATGGTGGTGTGAGTTTGGGTTTTGTGGGGGTCCTGGCACAAACGTATGTGCGCTATTGTGACGAAAAGTAGCCTATTGCGCAATCGGGTGTATTAACCCCTTCCCGACATGCGCCGTAATAGTACGGCGCGTGTCGGGTCTGTAACTATGGCGACCGCCCGGGAGCCGGGCGGCCGTCATAGCCGCCGGGTGTCTACTGCTTTAAGCAGTAGACAACCGGCTCTAATGCCTCCGATCGGTCCCCGGACCGATCGGAGGCATTAACCCCTCCGGCGCTGCTGTCAAAGGCGCCGGAGGCGCCATCTTCCCGGCGGCGCATGGGCGCCGCCATTTTGGCAGGGATCGCCAGCTCCTGGAGCATGCTCTAGGGCCGACCCCCCATTGCCATGACAGCCGGGAGCCTTGTTAAAGGCTCCCAGCCGGTCTGCAAATTCTCTCTTTTGCAGGCTGGTGTATACAGCCTGCAAAAGAGATGATGATTTTTTGTAATGCATTGCAATGCATTAGCATTGTAATGCATTGCATTAGTGATCAGACCCCCTGGGGTTCAACACCCCTAGGGGGTCTAATAAATGCAAAACAAAAATAAAAAAAAAAGTTAAAAAAAATATAAAAAAATATAAAAAGTATTAAAAGTTCAAATCACCCCCCTTTCCCTAGAACAAATATAAAAGTAGTTAAAAACTGTGAAACATATACATGTTAGGTATCCCCGCGTCCGAAATCGCCCGCTCTACAAATCTATAAAAATATTTTTCCTGTTCGGTACACGCCGTAGCAGGAAAAATAGTCAAAAGTGCCAAACCACCGTTTTTTCACTGTTTTAATTCTGATAAAAATTTGAATAAAAAGTGATCAAAGCAATAACATTTCCCGAAAATGGTAGAACTAAAAAGTACACCCAGCCCCGCAAAAAAAGACGCCCTATGCATCTCCGTACACCTATGTATAAAAAAGTTACGGCTGTCGGAATATGGCGACTTTTAGAAAAAAAATTTTTTAACACCGTTTTGGAATTTTTTTTAGGGGTCAAAATGTAAATAAAACCATATAAATTTGGTATCCCTGGAACCGTACCGAAACACAGAATACAGGGGACATGTCATTTTGGCTGCACAGTGAACGCCGTAAAACCAAAGCCCGTAAGAAAGTCGCAGAAATGCATTTTTTCTTCAAATCCACCCCATTCTGAATTTTTTTCCTGCTTCCCAGTACATTATATAGAATAATTAATGGTGGCATCATGAAGAAAAAATTGTCCCGCAAAAATTAAGACCTCATATGACTCTGGGAGCGGAGAAATAAAAAAGTTATGGGGTTTAGAAGGAGGGGAGTCAAAAACGAAAAACGAAAATCAAAAATGCCATCGGCGGGAAGGGGTTAACTATGTTTGTGGAAACTTTCAGCCAAATCGGTCGAGCGGGTTTTGCGTGATTGACTAACAAACATCCGAACATCCAAACATCCAAACACACAAACATCCAAACTCACAAACTTTCACATTTATAATATTAATAGGATATATATATATATAAATTAATGATAATGTCCTTAGGCCAGGTCGGTCAGAACCAATTGATCCCCATTTGCAATTGTTTTGGTAAAGAACTTTATCTACCGCTACATTATAATCCAGAGGAATAGAAAAATATAAGGAATTAAGCAAATCTTCCCTAACAAAGATAAAACCCCATTCCTGATCAAACATAGATGAAGCAATAATGCAGAATTCTTTAGGTGGACATATAAGTTTAGCCTATTTTTGTTATAAGAAGCCATTACCTGTTAGTGCTGTGACCTGATCCCGAGGTGTGTACTCTCCAGAATCGCCACTGTTATGGTGAAGATGTCTTGTTACTCGTGGAGACTGAACTTATTTCCCGGTTGCCTTTAAGAAGAGATTTTGCATGTATAGCTTTCACTGTAAAAATATATTGCGGCCACTGATTCTGATTCACAATGAAACCTGCCCACTTGACTGTATGTTGCACTATATAGAGTTACGTGTCTAATTTCCATACAGGAAGCACAAATCATGACAGCACACGTGTCTCTAATAAAGTGGCCATTCAGTGGCTATGCCAGGTGAATTTTCACGTAAGGCCTGTGTCAACTGTAAAGTTTGGTGGAGGAGGTATACGGCTATGGGGTTGTTTTCATGGGTTGGCACAAGTTCCTCAGATCCAATAAAGAGAAATTTTTATGTTTCAGCATGCCAAGACATTGTGACCATTGTATGGTCCTATCTTTGTGGGAACAGTTTGGAGAAGCCCCCTTTCTGTTCCAGCATAACCGTGACCCAGTGCACAAAGAAAGGACTATAAAAGTATGGTTGGGTGACTTGACTTGCCACAGAACCCTAACCTCAAACCGATCAAACACCTTTGGGATATACTAAAACTCAGCCCTCTCACCCAACCTCAATGCCTGACCTCACAAATGTTCTTCTGAATGGTCAAGAGAGGTGTCCTAATAAGTCTGTCCATATCGTGTTTGACGCTTTGCCAGATCCATCCCATGGAAGTTCTGACACAAATGTGGACATAGGATAATTTTGCTTCTATTGAAAGCGTAACTTAAAGCTTCTGGGCCCCATTGTAAAATCTCTAACAGGCCCTTCCAACCTTGTGTCATTTAGAATAATGGTACACTATGTGACAGCGGGGCCTTTGGGACCCCCACAAGGCCCAGGACCCGGGAACAACGGCTACCCCTGCATCCCCTATAGCTATGCCCCCGATATATACAGAATATCCGAATCTGTATAACAAGTTAGTAGGTTTTTTTGGTAAGTGACAAAAAAGAATACAACACATGCATACCTCCCAACCGTCCCGATTTCCGCGGGACATTCACGATTTGGGTGACATGTCCCGCGGTCCCTGTTGGAGGGAGGTATGATCCAGAGGACGCAGATCTGAGTTGAACACATATGCGGCTGAAGTAAGGAGCTGACACAGGTCAGCTCCTCGCTTCGCCGCTGCGCGCCTCCCTCGCTGACACATGCAGCTGAAGGAAGGAGCTGACACAGGTCAGCTCCTCGCTTCGCCGCTGCGCGCCTCCCTCGCTGACACATGCAGCTGAAGGAAGGAGCTGACACAGGTCAGCTCCTCGCTTCGCCGCTGCATGTCTCTCTCGCTGACACATATGCGGCTGAAGCGAGGAGCTGACCTGTGTCAGCTCCTCGCTTCACCGCCGGCTCCTGTTTTGCAGACGGGATGTGTGGAGGGACATGTGTCACATCGCATCTGCAAACCAGGAGCCGGCGGCAGCGGCGAAGCGAGGAGCTGACACAGGTCAGCTCCTCGCTTCAGCCGCATATGTGTCAGCGAGAGAGACACACAGCGGCGAAGCGAGGAGCTGACCTGTGTCAGCTCCTTCCTTCAGCCGCATGTGTCAGCGAGAGAGGCGCACAGAGAGCGGCGAGGGAGCAGAGGAGAAGGTAAGTTTAATGTGGAGGTGGAACGTGAATCTGGGGGCAGATGAAGGAGAGGACGGCATGACACTGGGGGCAGAGATGGAGAGGACGGCATGACACAGGGGGCAGAGATGGAGAGGACGGCATGACACTGGGTGCAGAGATGGAGAGGACGGCATGACACAGGGGGCAGAGATGGAGAGGACGGCATGACACTGGGGGCAGAGATGGGGGGACATGACACTGGGGGGCAGAGATGGAGAGGACATGAATCTGGGGGCAGAGATGTGGAGACATGAATCTGGGGGAAGAGATGGGGGACATGAATCTGGGGGCAGAGATGGAGGGACATGAATCTGGGGGCAAAGATGGAGGGGACATGAATCTGGGTGCAGAGATGGGGGGACATGAATCTGAGGGCAGAGATGGGGGACATGAATCTGGGGCAGAGATGGGGGGGACATGAATCTGGGGGCAGAGATGGGGGACATGAATCTGGGGGCAGAGATGGGGGACATGAATCTGAGGGCAGAGATGGGGGGACATGAATCTGGGGCAGAGATGGGGGGACATGAATCTGGGGGCAGAGATGGGGGACATGAATCTGGGGGCAGAGATGGGGGGACATGAATCTGGGGGCAGAGATGGGGGACATGAATCTGGGGGCAGAGATGGAGGGACATGAATCTGGGGGCAGAGATGGAGGGGGGACATGAATCTGGGGGGATGAATCTGGGGGCAGAGATGGAGGGACATGAATCTGGGGGCAGAGATGGAGGGGACATGAAACTGGGGGCAGAGATGTGGGGACATGAATCTGGGGGCAGAGATGGAAGGGGGACATGAAACTGGGGGCAGATGAAGGGTGTATATGAAACTGGGGGAGAGATAGAGGGGGGACATATAATTTACGGGTGACTGTAGGAGGATTATACTGTGTGTGGGCACATGAAAAATTAACGAGTGGGCGGAGTCAACACAAAAGTGGGCAGGGCTAAATTTGCCGCGGCGCGCATAGCGCACCGCACATTTTGTCCCTCTTTCAGTTCTTCAAAAGTTGGGAGGTATGGTAATGTCCGCCTGAGGTAAATCTCCTTCTTATCACCTGAGGGATATCCAGGAATCTCTCGGCTGTTTCTGGACGATTCTGCTCCTCTCGTGGCATGGTTGTCGTCAGGTTGTCTGATATATGGAGATTATTAGTAGTGATATATCTGTGAGGTGAGGTATTTATGGCAGCAGCATATAGGTGGGCTAGAAGGGGTTTGGTGGTGATAGACTCCAATGAATTCATTGAATCACGCCATTCCCCTTCTGTCACCTACTAGGCCGCAGCTGAAGCCTGTGCTGCCATACAGCAGTGTTGTATAAGAAAGCTACTGATCATATAACATTAAAATGATGACACGCAAGTAATGGTGGGCTTGTATAATGTAAGGTAGTGTAAAATGTCTGTCAGACTCCAAGACAACCCAAATATTTCCATCACTATTGGAGGGGCTTACAGTCCTATGAAAAAGTTTGGGCACCCCTATTAATCTTAATCATTTTTTGTTCTAAATATTTTGGTGTTTGCAACAGCCATTTCAGTTTGATATATCTAATAACTGATGGACACAGTAATATTTCAGGATTGAAATGAGGTTTATTGTACTAACAGAAAATGTGCAATATGCATTAAACCAAAATTTGACCGGTGCAAAAGTATGGGCACCCTTATCATTTTATTGATTTGAATTCCCCTAACTACTTTTTACTGACTTACTGAAGCACAAAATTGGTTTTGTAACCTCAGTGAGCTTTGAACTTCATAGCCAGATGTATCCAATCATAAGAAAAGGTATTTAAGGTGGCCAATTGCAAGTTGATCTCCTATTTGAATCTCCTCTGAAGAGTGGCATCATGGGCTACTCAAAACAACTCTCAAATGATCTGAAAACAAAGATTGTTCAACATAGTTGTTCAGGGGAAGGATACAAAAAGTTGTCTCAGAGATTTAACCTGTCAGTTTCCACTGTGAGGAACATAGTAAGGAAATGGAAGACCACAGGGACAGTTCTTGTTAAGCCCAGATGTGGCAGGCCAAGAAAAATATCAGAAAGGCAGAGAAGAAGAATGGTGAGAACAGTCAAGGACAATCCACAGACCACCTCCAAAGAGCTGCAGCATCATCTTGCTGCAGATGGTGTCACTGTGCATCGGTCAACTATACAGCGCACTTTGCACAAGGAGAAGCTGTATGGGAGAGTGATGAGAAAGAAGCCGTTTCTGCACGTACGCCACAAATAGAGTTGCCTGAGGTATGAAAAAGCACATTTGGACAAGGCAGCTTCATTTTGGAAACAAAAATTTAGTTGTTTGGTTATAAAAAAAGGCGTTATGCATGGCGTCCAAAAAGAAACAGCATTCCAAGAAAAACACATGCTACCCACTGTAAAATTTGGTGGAGGATCCATCATGCTTTGGGGCTGTGTGGCCAATGCCGGCATCGGGAATCTTGTTAAAGTTGAGAGTCGCATGGATTCCACTCAGTATCAGCAGATTTTTGAGAATAATGTTCAAGAATCAGTGACGAAGTTGAAGTTACGCCGGGGATGGATATTTCAGCAAGACAATGATCCAAAACACCGCTCCAAATCCTCAGGCATTCATGCAGAGGAACAATTACAATGTTCTGGAATGGCCATCCCAGTCCCCAGACCTGAATATCATTGAACATCTGTGGGATGATTTGAAGCGGGCTGTCCATGCTCGGCGACCATCTAACTTAACTGAACTTGAATTGTTTGTCCAAAATACCTTTATCCAGGATCCAGGAACTGATTAAAAGCTACAGGAAGCGACTAGAGGCTGTTATCTTTGCAAAAGGAGGATCTACTAAATATTAATGTCACTTTTCTGTTGAGGTGCCCATACTTTTGCACCGGTCAAATTTTGGTTTAATGCATATTGCACATTTTCTGTTAGTACAATAAACCTCATTTCAATCCTGAAATATTACTGTGTCCATCAGTTATTAGATATATCAAACTGAAATGGCTGTTATAAACACCAAAATATTTAGAACTAAAAATGATTAAGATTAATAGGGGTGCCCAAACTTTTTCATAGGACTGTATATGCAGAGGGGGTAATTAAACTGGGTCTCTGGGCTGATCAATTGATGATCTATCATTGGGTGAGGATATCAAATGAAAATCAGCAAGGGTCAGATCAAGTGGCGTAACTAGGAATGGCGAGGCCCCGTGGCGAACTTTTGACATGCCCCCCCCCCTGACTGATACCAAAGACCTCGAAAAACTAACCCCACCCCCCGCATTTCTGCGCACACTATTATGCCCCATAGTGGCCCCTGAACACAGTATTATCCCCATAGTGGACCCCTACACACAGTATTATGCCCCATAGTGGCCCCTGTACACAGTATTATGCCCCAGAGTGGCCCCTGCACACAGTATTATGCCCCATAGTGGCCCCTGCACACAGTATTATCCCCATAGTGACTCCTGCACACAGTATTATGCCCCATTGTGGACCACCCATGAACAATTATTATACACTAGGGTCTTTTCAGACCCCAGAGTATAATGATCGGAAACCCAGGGGAGGATACAAACATAAAAAAAAACCACTGTTACTTGCCTATCCTGGGCTCTGGGGCACTCCCTGCTGATGTTGGCCATCTTCAATGATGGAAGAGATTTCACTTGAGCCAGACCTGCCTTGCAACGCATAATGATGCAAGCCCGGCCCACGTGACGTCATTAAATAGGCCTGAAGCCTTCCGGAGCCCAGGCGAGGTAAGTAACAGTGTTTTTTATGTTCCCTCTCCTAGCCCTCCGATTATTATACTCGGGGGTCTGAAAAGACTCCCGAGTATAATGATGGCAGGGTTTGCGGGCCTGCACCCTCACCTAGCGATCCTTCCCCTGATCATAGCCGCCTTTGCAAAAGGGGACGCGTCGATGGCTGTGAGCAGGAGTGAGAATCGGTAAGTAAATAGGGCCCATTACCTGTTACTGTGTGGAGCCACTGTGAAGCATTATACAAGGGGGTTTCTGGGTACCATATTATATTGTGTGGGACCACTGCAGAGAACTATACTAGAGGGTCCCTTTGAAGGCATATTATACTGTGTGGAGCGTACTATATTGTGTGAGGCCACTGTGGAGAATTGTACTGGGGGGGGCATTTGGAGAGCGTACTATATTGTGTGAGGCCACTGTGGAGCATTATATTGGGGGTGGCGTTGTGGGGAGTCTTTTATACTGTGTGACATATTGTGAGGATGCTGGGGAGCATATTATACTATGTTGGGCCACTAAGGGGTTATTATGTTGAGACTCTGGGGAGTATATTATACTGTGCGGAGTGTTGTAAACAATGTGGGATCACTATAGGGAAGCACTTTATACTGTGGAGGGCACTGGAGCATTATATACCATGCAGAGTATTATTCTCTGGGGGGAGGGGGGTGTCAAAATTTCTGCCGGCAGTCGTGTGTGTTATGTATGCATCACAGCTCCCTCTCTATAATCTTGCATGTAGGTGTAGTGCTCCATGGCCGAGTCATTCCCCATACAGTACTGTGCATGAACCGGCCATGGAGCTATTGGGGCATACACAGTACTGTAGGGGATGATTACACTTGGAACATACTCATTAATGCCAGATAATCAGCACATATGTAAGATTCCAGTGAAGGAGCCGCAGTGTAGGCTATTAGCAGGGAGCTGTTGATTGGGTCCCCAGAACAAGTTCACTCAAATGGGAATGAGCTGCAGTTGGGCCCTGTGACCTATCAATGTGATGTCACTTGGCTTGTGAAGCAGAAGCAGTGCTCAGGGAGCGTTGCTGAAGCGTCAATCACCTGATCCCCAGTGTTAGACCCCTGTTGGGGTCATCCTCAATTAAAAAGACCTGGAAAATCCCTAATTTTTCCAATCCTTTTGACACCAATACTTTTTTTTTTGTTAAAAACTGCATCCAAAAACTGTGGCATTTTGCATAAAACTACTGTATGCACCACCCTGAAGATGAACCTATGAATAGGACCATGTCAGCACAGGTGTATAGGTGGGTCAGGCTCACACAAGGCAGCTTTTAAGAAGATTTTTTTTTATTCACTCTTTATACAAAGTCAGGTTCACAACAGTAAGGCCGGGTTCACACGGAGTTACGTGCCGCGAGATTTGGCACGTAGACGCCGCGTGACCCTTTGCGTGCCATACACGCTCCCATTCATTTCAATGGGAGCGGGGAGCGTATGCGCCGCGCTAGTTTGCGGCCGTGAATAAATGCACGGCCGCAAACTAGCGCGGCGCATACGCTCCCCGCTCCCATTGAAATGAATGGGAGCGTGTACGGCACGCAAAGGGTCACGCGGCGTCTACGTGCCAAATCTCGCGGCACGTAACTCCGTGTGAACCCGGCCTAAGAAAGCGTACATGAAGTTACATTCAAGTGCATTAAAAGAACATAATATTCTGCTGAGACATATGTACAATAACAGATAACCTGTATGAGGAGAGAGTTTACTTGCTGCCTCCCCCTATTATCTTTATAGAACCTCCCCATACACATAACACAGCATGAAGGGGCTCGGTGAAGATGGCAGTGAAGGTGAGTAAGTGTCTGATGGGGTCACACAGCTCATAGAAGGACAACTGCCCGGCCTCGTAATCCAGACAGATCCTAAATCTTTCACTGGAGATCTTGTCAGGTAAATTAGTTATTTGCCAAGCATGTCTAGCTGCAAACTGACCATGTATATTTCTCTCCAAACACCAGGACTTGGTATTACATCCAATGAATGACGGATATCCCTTCCTCTCCATACTGGGATAACACATCCCCACACTCCAGGTGGAAGATATACTGCTCTCCACATCCAAATAATGTTTCCCCGAGGCAAATTTCATGTGACTTAACACTTGAGGATACGGATCGAATCTCTCTATTGTTTCTACACGACTGCATGGCTTTAATGTCCAACCTGCAAGTTTCTGATTCTCTGATATAGTTAAATATTCATTAGCAGTATTAATGTTCAGGGTTAGGCGGGAATGATTCTTAAAATAGATCCCAAACTTAATATGTCCTATTACATCGCATAATTTTTGTATTAAGCCTGAAAGCTTATCTACATCCAGATCATCTACATTATGGAGCTGTGTATCATGTCCAGTGTCCTCATCACCTCCCCCCTCAGGATCGCACAAATCAACGGTTTCTTGATCCTGTAAGACAGTCAGTGGATCAGCCATGTTACACAGCTCTTTAAAGTGCCGCATCTTTCTGGACACTTTGTCCTTCTTTATCTCCTGTTGATTAATCAGAGAAAAGAACTTGTGCGAATCTTCCTTTTTCTTCTGAGAGATAACATTCAGGATCCTCCATTTTTTCTTACTCAACTGTTTCTCAATGTCTATAAACAAGTCGTTCACTTTCTCCGTTTCTGCATAAGCTTTTTCTTGGACTTTTGTTTTACACTTCCTCAGACTCTGGAGCAACTGCTCCGTCTCCTGTTTTCTTTTATTCAGTTTCTGGTGAACACTCCTCAGTCTCGCCTTCCTTTTCTCAGAGGCCTCTTCCAGTGTTTCCACCAGATGTCCCTGATGTTCTTCTGCTGAGCAGTCGGCACAGATATAAGACGCATCATCATTGCAGTAGTATACAAGGCTCTTCTTATGGACAAAACATTTCCTGTCCTCCAAGTTATTGCTGGAATCAGATAAAACACCTTCTGGTGACTTGTTGTGAATCTCCAGGTGTTTATCTCCTGCATGTGTTGGTTGAATAAATAGAAATTTCTCCATTATTTTTCGCAGAGTTATGTTCTTTACCAGTATAGGCCGCTCCTCAAACATTTCTCTACATTCAGGACAGGAATAAATTCCAGACTCGTCCTGTGTATCCAGAAGACGATCAATACAGATCCGGCAGAAGTTGTGGCCACATGTCAGCATTACAGGATCGGTGTAAGTGTTCAGACAGATGGAGCAGTTCAGCTCGGCTCTGAGAGATGCAACAGATGCCATGGCTGAAAGAAGAAGGAAGAGAGAAAACTAAATAAATACAGTTCATACATACATAGGATTACTGTGCAAAAGGTTATTAATAAAATGCAAAAGGAATGGTCAAAATACAAATCTAACTGAATTCCAATATTTGATAGGCCTCAGTGGTGACCCCAGAGCACATGATGTCACCCAGGAGGCTGGAGGAGGCCAGAAGAGGCCCCAGAGAAAAAGCCTGATGCAGTAAGGTCCATTCACATGGAGTATTTTGGCGTGAATTCTGGCGCGGAATGCGCGTCAGAATCCGCGCGGGAACAAAAGCCACCCATTGACTTCAATGGGTTCCTTTTTTTGCGAGCGGAGTGGGTGGAAAAAGGAACCCATTGAAGTCAGTGGGTTCCCGCGCTGATTCTGACACGCATTCCACACCAGAATGAGCGCACAGAAACTCCGTGTGAATGTCCTCTAAAGAGACCCAGAGTAGGTGAGCGAAGGTGAGTATATCTGCTTGTTATCTTTTAATCTTCCCCTGGGACTACTACTATTTTTACCATGGGCACCGAAGAGACTCCAGAGTATGATCATTTCATTTCTGATTCCTTATTTATGAACCACCAAAGTTTTGTTTTTTGGGTAGAACCTAAAACTTTTGAAAATTTTGGTCAAAATTGATTCTATCCAAAATGATTCACTCGTCTCTAATTCTCAGCACTGTGACCCAAGCCATGCACACACCACAACAGTACAAGACACAAGTGGGCAGATAAAAAAGTTCACCTCTCCGATCAGCCTCAGCTCAACTCTATAAGGGTATATTCACGGTTGAAGTGAAGAAAAATGACATCAAAACTGCATTAAAAATACACAAACAGTTTGTATTTAAAGGGGTTGTCCACTGTCAGACCAACAATGAGAGACCGTCGTTATTTGTATAATGAAAAGTTCTACAATTTTCCAATATACTTTCTGTATCTATTCCTCAGTTTTCTAGATCTCTGCTTGCTGTCTTTCATTCTGTTACTTCCGGTGGATAAAGTTCAGTCTGTTGTCATGTGGCATGACTGATTTTTATTCACTGTAGGTAAGCAGAATGTAGGAGAGCAGAGATCTAGAAAATTGTAAAGCATTGATTGATATAGAAAATATATTGAAAAAAAAGGGACAACTTTTCTATATACAAACAAGAATATTGGCCGCTCAATATTTGGGTGCATGCACACTACGTAACGCCGGGCGTGTATGAGAGCCGTACACGCCGGCATTACGGCAGACTGCCGAACACTTCCCATTCACTTCAATGGGAGCGCTCGTAACAGCGGCGTTTACGAGCGCTCCCATTGAAGTGAATGGGAAGTGTTCGGCAGCCCTGCTGTAACGCCGGCGTGTACGGCTCTCATACACGCCCGGCGTTACGTAGTGTGCATGCACCCTTTATCTGAAACTGGACATCGCCTTTTACAGGCATCACCTATATAAACAGCAACCTCATCCAAAACTGCAGAAATAAAAACGTTTACTGCACTGCAATCGTTATATTTTTAAAATTAAAATATAATAAAATACAATAAGATAATAGATTTTATTTTTTCACTAAAACAAAAAAACAAAAAAAAACGAAACCACACATTCGGCTAGGCATAAAAAATGATCACAAGGCTCCTAATTTGTTCACAAGTCTGATCAGAATGTATAAGACCACTACTTACTTTATGACTGTATCTTTAAAGTCAATATTTCACTCAAAAGACCTATTCCTTAAATCAAGTTTTTATATTAAACATATTTTTAAGAATTTATTTTTCATTTCCAGGTCATTATCTATAATAATAATAATAAAAACTTACTAAATCCTGTAATTTTCACTCTGATCACTAAGCCTAAGAAATAATGACTGTTTGCAATCACAGGCTTTAACAGTGACCGGGGGCAGCTGACATCACAGAGGAGATTGGAAGCCCAGGATATGTGAGAAAGTGTGAGTAGGAGTGGGTTTTTTTCCCCATTTTTCCCCACCTTCACTGAACTTCTGAATATATATATATGTATATAGATAGACAGATGATAGATAGATAGATAGATAGATAGATAGATAGATAGATAGATAGGAGATAGATAGATAGATATGAGATAGATAGATAATAGATAGATAGATAGATAGATAGATAGATAGATAGATAGATAGATAGATAGATAGGAGATAGATAGATGATAGATAGATAGGAGATAGGAGATAGATAGATAGATAGATAGATAGATAGATAGATAGATAGATAGATAGATAGATAGATAGATAGATAGATAGATAGATGATAGGAGATAGATATGAGATAGATAGATAGATAGATAGATAGATAGATAGATAGATAGATAGGAGATAGATAGATAGATAGATAGATAGATAGATAGATAGATAGATAGATAGGAGATAGATAGATAGATAGATAGATGATATTAGATAGATAGATAGATAGATAGATAGATAGATAGATGATAGGAGATAGATAGATAGATATGAGATAGATAGATAGATAGATAGATAGATAGATAGATAGATAGATAGATAGATAGGAGATAGATAGATAATAGATAGATAGATAGATATGAGATAGACACACATCCAGGGGAGCAACCCCGACTCCTACCACCACCAAGCATGGCTAAGCCACCTGAGCAAAATCGACACCCCCCAACCAAACAGCTGCCAACCACCAAACCAAAAACACCAACAGATGATATCCAAGGCCAAAATAAAGGCGACCACAGGCAAACAGAGAGCGGTACATTGAAGAATGGAGAAACAAAATAAATAACTCCAAGAAACTCTGAAACTCTCAAGCTTGAAAAAGGTTCAGATAAGAACCGAAACGTCGCTGCTTGGAATAAACCCACACTTTTTCTAAATGTTGGAGTGCTGCCATTTTTTCCATTTCTTAGATAGATAGATAAATAGATAGATAGATAGATAGGAGATAGATAGATAGATAGGTGATAGATAGATAGATAGATAGGAGATAGATAGATAGATAGATAGATAGATAGGTGATAGATAGATAGATAGATAGATAGATAGATAGATAGATAGGCGATAGATAGATAGGCGATAGATAGATAGATAGATAGATAGATAGATAGATAGATAGATAGATAGATAGAGTCTATGGTCTAAAGAGACCCCAGAATGTAACAAAGGCAGTTCCGGTGCACAAACTTGCAGCAAACCTGGTGAATATTTGCAAAACATATCGCTAACTTCATCAATTACCAAATAGAACCAATTAATGTAACCCCAAATAAGAAAAGAGTTTCAAATGATTCCCACAAACCTAACATAACATGACTCCAAAAAAGAGGAACCAAAAAATAAAATACATAAATATTTCATTAACTAATTTCAAATAATGCAGATAGAATGACACATGGAGACAAACAGGAGAGGGTCCACTAAAAGCAGACAAATACCACAACCCCCCAAGAGAACAAGTAGCCAGAGAGGCCCCCCAAAAAGATCAAAACAAATCACCGAGTGTAGGAGTACAATATAGTCAAATACACAAAAGCTGACCCAATGTACATACTCAGATAACAAAAACTCATGAAGTATATACTTTCAATGTATATGACAAGGATCAGCAATGAAACCACACATTTAACAGCACATACCTACAGACATCATTAAAGTAGACGAACCCTAATCGGGGGAACCACTCCTGCTACCGTCCCAGGGATGACACTCAACTGCCTCGTCAATTACTAGTCACAGATTATCTCCTCTATATCTATACATGTACACTAACACTGAACATATTCACAAGGCTTTCAAAAAGTTTTGTCCTTACCTTATAACCTTTATCTCTGTCCTTCTCAGCTGTTCTTCTTGCAGTTCTTACTCTCAAATCCACAGCTTATAGAGTTTCTGTGCTCTCTCTCTTTATATTGTTTCCCTACCCCATCCCCTGGCGGTACAATTGGGCTCTGGGCATATGCCACACCTCTTCTCCCACCCCTTGGGAGCATTTGTAATGCATGCGCATGTTCAAAGCACCCAAACACTGCTAAACCCATCACACTCCAAAAAATAAAAAATAAATCGACACCAAAGTGCAATCCCAAAATTATATGTAAACTCCCAAATAAAAAAAAGTTCCAGGGTCAATAAATACAGCCTGCAGATTATAAAAGTCCTCCAAATTCAGACCCCTAAATAAATTTAGACTCCCAGACCCCCAAAATCTCAGGACAGTTCCTAGAGTAGAAATCCCCAAATAAATACAGATCCCATAATTATAGCGGATCCTAGCATGAGTATTAACCCTAGAGCTGCTACATAAATACAGTCAGACCAGACCTCTAAAGAAACACAGACTTCTTATAGAAATGGAGACCCCAGAATACAGACCAGGCCCTCAAACAATGCAGCAAAATCTACAATAAAAACCACAACTTTCTCACAATGTGTGATTCCACTATATACATGTGACAGTTCTGATTATCTCAGACCTAATGTTTGTGTAAAATGGACAAGTTATTCTATTTGTGACCTCATTCAACGACAGTGAATAAAATGGCTGATTTTAAATCCATGAGAGTGAATGGGTGTATACACATGTCCGTTTTTTTTGATGGATACAGAAATAACCTCAATGCGCCCATTAATCTTCAAGGGAACTAAAATGTCCCTGTGATTGTCACGTGGATGAGGCAAAAAAAAAACCCAGACCAACATTTTTTAACAGTTTTGGATTTGTTTTTAAGGGGTCAAAATGTAATTAAAACCATATAAATTTGGTATCCCCGGAATCGTAACGAAACAAAGAATACAGGGGACATGTCATTTTGGTTGTACAGTGAACGCCGTAAAACCAAAGCCCGTAAGAAAGTCGCAGAAATGCATTTTTTCTTGAAATCCACCCCATTTTGAATTTTTTCCCTGCTTCCCAGTACATTATATAGAATAAATAATGGTGGCATCATGAAGAAAAATTTGTCCCGCAAAAATTAAGACCTCATATGGCTCTGGGAGCGGATAAATAAAAAAGTTATGGGGTTTAGAAGGAGGGGAGTCAAAAATGAAAATCAAAAAATGCCATCGGCGGGAAAGGGTTAACTTCAGATACCTCTGTCCCAAAGTCACTATGTAAAGTTTCTCACAACACCGTATATATAGCAGCTCAAATACAAATTAACTTCAACACAAAAGTCTCACGTATTCTCTGAATTATAGCAAAAACAAGATACAAACTTACATTTCATATCCCATACCTTATACACAGTACGAAAACCTTACCCACGCCTGTATATACCCACTGCTACAATCACCGCAGACGAAGTCGCGGGTACCAGCTAGTATCCCATAATTATAGCGGATCCTAGCATGAGTATTAACCCTAGAGCTGCTACATAAATACAGTCAGACCAGACCTCTAAAGAAACACAGACTTCTTATAAAAATGGAGACCCCAGAATAAATTCCTCAGACTAGACCCCAGAATACAGACCAGGCCCTCAAACAATGCAGCAAAATCTACAATAAAAACCACAACTTTCTCACAATGTGTGATTCCACTATATACATGTGACAGTTCTGATTATCTTGGACCTAATGTTTGTGTAAAATGGACGAGTTATTCTATTTGTGACCTCATTCAATGACGGTGAATAAAATGGCTGATTTTAAATCCATGAGAGTGAATGGGTGTATACACATGTCCGTTTTTTGATGGATACAGAAATAGACACCTCAATGCGTCCATTAATCTTCAAGGGAACTAAAATGTCCCTGTGATTGTCACGTGGATGAGGCAAAAAAAAACCCAGACCAACAAGTCACTTCACATGAGAATTTCTCTTAGGCCTTATTCACATGTCCGTTTTTCTTTTTATACATATGGCGTCCACATTTTTCATGGACACCCTGCGTACCCCTTCATTTCAATGTGTTTATTCAGATGGCTTTTTTTTGCCAACTGTAGGCTTGTCTCTTTTTTTCTCTATGATGCATCAGATCAGTGAAAGGCTAGGAGTCTAATAAAAAAAGATGGCATCCATTTTTCACTATCCCAGAGAAACACAAAATCTAGGATGAACGTAAGAAAGACATGAAAATTGGATTGACCAAGAAGTGGAGTGCTGTGTGTGGAAAACCACAGACCTCACACCTTTGTGGATGTAGACATGTGAATGAGGCCTTAGAAGAGAGAGAGTCTCGTGGAATAGAAGTCTCCATTGTGTCCCCTCTTAGAAGAGTCTCCCCATGTGCTGATCTCTGAGATGACACTATTTAGTAATAATTAATATTTCACTAGTTTATCTCTCATGTAGACAATTAAGAATGAAGGAATATCATGTTTCTTGTGGCCATCACTAGACATTAGATGGCCTTTCAAGTTTTTACATTTCTAAGGAAAAGCTTCTGAATGTAAACAATGTCCAGACACCTGGAGAAGCTGTGAATGGATTTTCCTAGTTCTTTTAGTTTTCCTTATCTCGTCTGATTTGATTAACATTACCAACTCAATGACTGAAGACATGGCCATTGTCAGGCTAATACATGGCTGGGATCTCTGGCTATTGTTTTTGATTCACACCTCAAAACACTTTATTAATATGTTTAACCATGGCAGTATCCATTGTATAGGAAAAGTGTCTAGGATTAAGTAATTGTATGGTAATGAGCCTCCCATGTGGAGTTTTCGTCTGTATTTTTACTTTTGTGTCTTCTGCCATTACAATTGCTTTAACCCCTTAGTGACCAGCCTATTTTGGACCTTAATGACCAAGCCAAATTTTGGAAATTTGCCCTGTGTGACTTTATCAATGAATAATTCTGTAACAGTATAGCGCAAACAAGCGATTCTGATATTGTTTTTTTTGTGACATGTTGTACTTTACTGAGAAGGTACAATTAGACTGATATAACTTGTGTAAATTTATAAAAAAAAACTTGCAAATGCTGAAAATTTTGAAATTTTTTCAATGTTTTCAATTTTCAGCTGCGATATATCACATATGCACAATAATACAGGGCAAAAAAATTAGTAGTTATATACTTCCAAATGTTCCTTTTGTGTTTCAAGCATATTTGAATTAATTTTAACATATTTGAGTAACTTAGACAATTTACAAGTTTATCAAGTTTATAAGCAAATTTTGGAAATTTGGAGTATGTGATTTTTTTCCTGTACCAAGCTATGTTTGCAGACAGGAATTGGTGACATAATGACAGAACCTCCCATTAAATGACCTAATTTGTAAAACTAGATCCCTTCAGGTATACTTTGAGGGGTATAGTGAGCATTTTGATCAAACAAATATTATTTTGCAAGAATTATTACAAATGATGAAAAAAAATTACATTTTCATTTTTTTCAAATATGTGTCATTTTAAAGCCAGTTTTTTTTGCACACAACACATCAAAAAGAAGAAACACACCCCAAAATAGATCACCCTGCTTCTCCCGTGTTAAAAAATGTACACTTTGTGGCCTTAGTCCCATGTACAGTAGGGCCCAAGAGGTAGGGAGGGCCAAATGGATTTCAAAACACAAATTTTGCTTGCAGATATTTTAGGCCCATTGCACATCTGAACAAGATTTCAGTTACCAAAGCAATTGAAAACCCCCATAAATGACCCCATTTTATAAACTAGACCCCTTAAGGTATTCATTGAGGGGTATAGTGAGTACTTTTACCCCATAAGTTTTTAGAAATGTTGCGTCAAACAAAAAAATTTCATATTTGTTTACACAAAAGTGTAATTTTATAGGCAGTTTTTTTGCAAATAACACATGAAAATGAAGAAAAACACTCCAAAGTAGATGACTCCATTTCTCCTGTGTTCAAAAACGTACACTTTGTGGCCTTAATCCTATGTACGGACGCACAGTAGGGCACAAAAAGAAGGGAGCACCAACTGGATTTCAAGACACAATTTTTGCTTCTAAATGTTTCAGGCCCATTGCACATTCAAACAAGATTTGCGTTACCAAAATAATTTAAAACCCCAATAAATAACACCATTTTATAAACTAGACCCCTTGAGGTATTCATTGAGGGGTATAGTCAGTATTTTGACCCCATAGGTTTTAAAAGAATTTGTGTCAAACAAAAAATTCTCATTTTTTTTTTTACATAAGAGTCATTTTAAAGGCAGTTTTTTTACACACAAGGCATGAAAATAAAGAAAAACACCCCAAAATAGATGGCTCCATTTCTCCCGTGTTCAAAAATGTACACTTTGTGGCCTTAATCCTATGTACGGACGCACGGTAGGGCCCAAAGAGATGGGAGCACCAACTGAATTTCAAGACACAATTTTTGCTTGCAGATATTTCAGGCCCATTGCACATTCAAACAAGATTTGAGTTACCAAAACAATTGAAAACCCCCATAAATGACCCCATTTTATAAACTAGACCCCTTAAGGTATTCATTGAGGGGTATAGTGAGTAGTTTGACCCTATAGCCGTTTCACAGATTTTACTAACCTTGGGATGTGTAGGTTAAAAATTACTAAAATGTCCCCAAAGTTTTCATTTTCACAAGGGGTTAAAAGAGAAAAAGCCTCCCACAGTTTGTTACACAATTTCTCCTGAACACGGCAATACCCCATATGTGGCCATAATCTGCTGTATGGGGACATGGTGGGGCTCAGAATGGAAAGAGCGCTATTTGGCTTTTGGAGGGCAGATTTTCCTGGAATAGTTTTCAGGTGCCATGACGCATTTGCTGAGCCCCTAAAGTATCAATACAATGGAAACCCCTCAAAAGTGACCCCATTTTAAAAACTTCACCCATCAAAGAATGTATCAAGGGGTATTATCATTTTGAGCTTAAAAATGCTTCCCAAAAATTAATGTACAAAATTAAAATTGAAATTTTGAAAGAAATCTGCCATTTCGGTGCCCAATATGTTGCACCCACTTTGTGTTGTCAGAGACCCACACTCCTGAAACTATTAAGTGGGCCATCCCGAGGGGCCAAAAATTATATATGTGGGTGTAAACTGCTGCTTGGGCACACAGCAGGGCTCAGAAGGGAAGGAGCACTGCGCTTTTTAGCTTTTGTGGTACAGATTTAGAGGGACCCTCTGGGCACCATGATGTTTTTGCAGAGCCCTGGAGGTTCCAATAAACTGGAATTCCCCAAGAAGTGACCCCATTTTGTAGGGGCAATTTTAGGGTCTCTGCAAATGTGACACGGTGTCCAAACACCAACAATCTAAATCTGCACTCCAAAATCACATATCGCTCCTTCACATCTGCGCCCTGCTGTGTACCCAAATGGCGGTGTATGCCCACATGTATGACACTGGTGTACCCTGGATAACGGACTTAATGCCATATGTGGCTAGAATCGGCTGTTTGGGCATAGCCGGGCACATAAGGGAAGGAGCGCTATTTTGGTTTTTGGCGCACAGTTTGGTTTTTGGACGTCACTTTTGCAAAGACCCTGAATTGCCATTAAAGTGGAATCTGCAGACATGTCACCCCATTTTGGACTCTAGCCCACTGATGGGATTTATCAAGTGGCGTAGCGAGCATTTTTAACCCTTGAGTGTTGCATTTATTTAGTTTCCAGAAATGAAATCGCAACTGATAATGAGAAGTTAAAAATGAAATTTTTCCAGAGATTCACCATTTTAGTGCCCGATATGTTGTGCCTAACTTATGTCAGCAGAGACACTCCAAAAACTGGTAAGCGCGTATCCCGGGCACAACAGCTTTCAGAGCGTTCATCACTGATACAAGTCGGACACAACATGACAGATTCCTGGAAAAATGGTCATTTTCACTTCACACAATCAGCTTCGTATTCATTTATGGATAATAAGTTATAGCAACACTTGGGGGTTAAAAATGTTCTCTGTACCCCTGGATAAATCCTTCAGGGGTGTAGTTTCCAAAATAAGGTCACATATCAGGGGATTCCACTTTACTGGCGTTTCAGCTCTACAAAAGTGTCATGGCATCCAAAAACCAAACCGTCTGTGCTCCAAAAACCCAATAACCCTTCTTCCCTTCTGTGTCCAGCTGTGCCCTAATATCAGTTAATACTCACATATGACATTACGTCCGATATAACGGGAACACCAGTGTCATACATGTGGCATAAACTGCAGTTTGGGCACACAGCAGGGCGCAGAAGGGAAGGAGCGCGATGAGGCTTTTGGAGTACAGATTCAGACGTTTGGTATCTGGACGCCATGTCATGTTTGTAGAGCCTGTAAGGTACCAGAAAAGTGGATTCCCCAAAGGAGTGACCCCATTTTGAAAACTGCACCCCTCAAAGAATTTATCAGGGGTGTAGTGAGTATTAGTATCCCGGACGTGACTGCACAGCGGATGGCGAAGAGGGAATATATAAGCTGTGCGAAGGACATTGCAGACACCAAATTCCCTACTATGTTCCAAGAGCTCCTATGGGGGAGTCACTCTGGGGGTCACTTTGGGTTTCATTTCTGGTCTCTGTTCGCTCATAAGCTGTAAATCTGGGGTGTCCCTCGCACAGGGTGTGCTCGCCCAGCTGATATATTCCCTACCTGCCGCAGCCAGTTGTATTGATGATTTGGCGATTTTTGCAGGTTTTTGTCTTCACATTGGTAGATGCTATATTTTCTTTATTTTTATGGTGACATGGCCATATAAGGGCTTGTTGTTTGCGGGATGTGATGCATTTTGTAATGACACCATTTTTGGGTGCCTACAATCTATTGAATACATTTTATTAACTCTTTATCTGCTGGATTAAAAAAAAAAAATAATAATTCTGGCATTGAATTTTCCTTTTTACGCCATGCAGCGTACAGTAAAAGTAACATGTGACCTTTATTCTGCGGGTCGGTATGGTTACGGCGATACCTCATTTATAGTATTTTTTTGTGCGATACTAATTCTGCAGAACAAAAACACATTTGGGGACATAAATCAGTGATTTTTGCATCGCCATCTTCTGAGAGGTGTAACATTTTTATTTTTCGGTTGACAGTGTTGGTTGAAGGCTTATTTTTTGCGGGACAACCTGCTCTTTTTATTGGTACTATTGTGGGGTGCATATGACTTTTTGATCACTTTTTATAGCATATTATCTAAGGTGAGATGGCAAAAAATCACTACTTCCGGCGGGTTTTTTCGATTTTTTTTCCCGACATTTACCGTATACATTAAATATTATTTCAGTTTTATTGTACAGATTGTTACGGACGCGATAATACCAAATATGTATTGTTTTTATTAATTTTTAGTTTTTTTAAAAAAATAACTCATTTTCTATAGAAAAAAGGGGATTTTGGGGGCTTTATAACTTTACTAGCTGGTACCCGCGACTTCGTCTGCGGTGATTGTAGCAGTGGGTATATACAGGCGTGGGTAAGGTTTTCGTAGTGTGTATAAGGTATGGGATATGAAATGTAAGTTTGTATCTTGTTTTTGCTATAATTCAGAGAATACGTGAGACTTTTGTGTTGAAGTTAATTTGTATTTGAGCTGCTATACGGTGTTGTGAGAAACTTTACATAGTGACTTTGGGACAAAGGTATTTGAAGTTAACCCTTTCCCGCCGATGGCATTTTTTGATTTTCATTTTTGACTCCCCTCCTTCTAAACCCCATAACTTTTTTATTTATCCGCTCCCAGAGCCATATGAGGTCTTAATTTTTGCGGGACAAATTTTTCTTCATGATGACACCATTATTTATTCTATATAATGTACTGGGAAGCAGGGAAAAAATTCAAAATGGGGTGGATTTCAAGAAAAAATGCATTTCTGCGACTTTCTTACGGGCTTTGGTTTTACGGCGTTCACTGTACAACCAAAATGACATGTCCCCTTTATTCTTTGTTTCGTTACGATTCCGGGGATACCAAATTTATATGGTTTTAATTACATTTTGACCCCTTAAAAACAAATCCAAAACTGTTAAAAAAAATTTTTTTTTGAAAAGTCGCCATATTCCGACAGCCTTAACTTTTTTATACGTGCATGTACGGGGATGTATATGGCGTCTTTTTTTGCGGGACGGGGTGTACTTTGTATTTCTACCATTTTCAGGAAATGTTATTGCTTTTATCACTTTTTATTCAAATTTTTATCAGAATCAAAAGAGTGAAAAAACGGCGGTTTGGCACTTTTGACCATTTTTCCCGCTACGGCGTTTACCGAACAGGAAAAATATTTGTATAGCTTTGTAGAGCGGGCGATTTTGGACGCGGGGATACCTAACATGTATGTATTTCACAGTTTTTAACTACTTTTATATGTGTTCTAGGGAAAGGGGGGTGATTTGAATTTTTAATCCTTTTTTTACTTTTTTTAAACTTTTTTTTTTGTATTTATTAGACTGTCTAGGGGTATTGACATGGGTGGGCGGTGTCAGGGCCGGCTCCAGGTTTTCATGGGCCATTGGGCGACAGAGCCTCAGTGGGCCCCCTTGTAAAGGAGGTGGGGGAGTCGAAACACTGTGCGTTGCAGATGAAGCGAGTGACGTCATGCAGGAGTGTGGCGTCACCAACGCCATACCTCCCAATCTTTTAAAGAGTAGAAAGAGGGGCAAAATGTGCGGCGCGCTCTGCGCGCCGCTGCAAATTTAGCTCCACCCACTTTTATGTTGATTCCACCCATTCTCATTCATTATGTGCTCCCACACAGTATAATCCTCCTACAGTCACCTGTAAATTATATGCCCCCCCTCCATCTCTCCCCCAGTTTCATATACACCCTTCCTCTGCCCCCAGTTTCATGTCCCCCCTCCATCTCTGTCCCCAGTTTCATCACGTTCTCCCCCTTCATCTGCCCACAGTTTCATGTCCCCCGTCTCTGCCCCAGTGTCATGCCGTTCCCCCCCCCTTCATTTGCCCCTTCAGTTTCATTGGGCCCCCTCCATCTCTGTCCCCAGTTCCATGCCGTTCTCTCCCCACCCCCTCCATCTGCCCCAGTGTCATGCTGTTCTCCCCCCCCCTCCATCTGCCCTAGTGTCATGCTGTTCCCCCCTCCCCTTCATTTGCCCCCCAGTTTCTTTGGGCCCCCTCCATCTCTGTCCCCAGTTTCATGCCGTTTTCTCCCCACCCCCTTCATGTTCTCCAGTGTCATGCCATTCCCCCCCTCCCCTTCATTTGCCCCCCAGTTTCATGGGCCCCCTTCATTATGTTTCACCTTAATATGTAATACAAAACAAACACTTACACTCACCTTCTATCACTCACCTTCCCTCGTTCCCCCGACGCTCCTCTCTCTCTCCCTCCAATCACATACGCGATGCAGGAGCTGTGAGATCAGCTCCTGCTTAGCTCCGGCCCGGCTTGCGTGTGTAGGCGTGATGCGATGACGTCATCGCGCCTACACACGCAAAGCGGGCCGGAGCTTTAAAGCAGGAGCTGATCTCGCAGCTCCTGCATCGCGTATGTATTCCAGCTCATCGGCGGACGGACGCCGATGAGCTGAAATTGTGACAGGCAAGTGCCGGGGGGCCCCCAGAGGCTCTGAGGGCCCCGGCACTTGCCCGACTATGCCGTGCGCTGACGCCGGCCCTGGGCGGTGTCGTGGATTGTCAGAGCGGTGGGGGTTGGAAAACATGGCTGTTCCGGAGCGTTAAAGAGAGCTTCCTGGAGTATCGTTAAGGTGAGGGGCAAAGTGGTAAAGTATATGTATATGTGATTGTGTGGGGTTAGGGGCTAGGCTGTAGAGGGCAATATGAATTTTGTGGCTTGCTATGGTCCAAAGTGTGTGAGATTGCAGAGATGGTGGTGTGAGTTTGGGGTTTGTGGGAGTCCTGGGAAAAACGTATGTGCGCTATTGTGACGAAAAGTAGCCTATTGCGCAATGGGGTGTATTAACTATGTTTGTGGAAAATTTCAGCCAAATCGGTGGAGCGGTTTTTGCGTGATTGACTAACAAACATCCGAACACAAAAAGCCACAAACATCCAAACTCACAAACTTTCACATTTATAATATTAATAGGATTCATTTTTTTTCAAAAGCTTTATTTATTTTTCACTTTTTTTCACTTTTTATTTCACTTTTTTATGTGTCCCTTTTAGGACACTTGATTCTGCAATGATTTAATTGCTGAATCAATGTTGCAGGCTGGAGACACAGGCTGCATGTGTCTCCAGTCCGTAATAGGAAGCCAAGCGACGTAGACGCATCTCTTGGCTTCCTGAAAACCGGGGCAGGATCAACCAGGTAACGGGGGGCTCAGGCAGTCTGGGGTCACTGGCCAGACCCCAGACTGCATGTTTTGCATATTGGCACCTCCCGATCTCGCCGCTTTTTTTTTCTTCACTATTTTATTGCCCCTTCCCCCTAGGTGGTTTGAACCTGCAGTCATTTGATTGCAAGTCCCATAGACGGCAATACAAGTGTATTGCCATCTATGGGAGATTCTCTACATTACTATTACGGCTGGTCATAGACCAACAGCAATAGTAATATTGCAGTGACAGGCCTGGGAGCCTTTAGGTGGCTCCTGGCTGTCACCAGAACAGGTCAGCTCCTGCAACCTCGCCGCGCAGGAGCCGGCCAGCAACTTTAAAGGTATGGGGCTGGTAGGGACCTGCCCCGGGGGGATTTTACACTTTGGGGGAAGGGGGGGTTAAGTTTTAATGCCCGCAATTAGAATGCATTCTAATTGCAGGCATTAGCTTTGTGCCTCCGCGTATAGCGGAGACCCGGTTGCTATGGTGACCGCTCTGCAGCGGCTGCCATTATTCTTACAGACCCGGCATCCCGGCAATAGAACGGCGGATGTCGAAAAGGGGGTTTTAGACACCGGCACAGGTGCCAGGGCCTGCAGCATTGCCAGGCATCTGTCGCTGTATGCCCCGGCACCTGTGCTGGCGTCTAAAACACCCTTCCCGGCATCCGCCGTTCTATTGCCGGGATGCCGGATCTGTAAGTCCACATTCGGACTATAAGACGCACCCTCATTTTCCCAACAGATTTTTGGGAAAAGAGTGCGTCTTATAGTCTGAAAAATACGGTATACCATTTTGGGAAATGTCTATTGTTTAGATCTCCTTTGATTTAAATCAGAGGCAAAACGGTGAAAAAAAACCCCGGCGGTTTGGCACTTTTGATTTTGATGTTCACCGTACAGGAAAAATAGTAGTCTGGGCATTTCTGGACACCTAGATTCCTAATGTGTATGTGTTTCACAGTTTCTAGTTTTATATGTATGCTAGGGAATGAAGTGATTTAGGACTTTTATTTATTTTATTTTTTTATGATATTTTTTTTAAAGCTTTTTTTTTTTTCTTTACAATTTTATTAGCGCCCCCTAGGGGCCTTGAACCTGCAAACATTTGATCGCAAGTCAATACAACTGTAATGCCGTCTATGGGAGATTCTCTACGTTACATTACTAATATTGCCATAACAGGCCTGGGAGCCTTCAGTAGGCTCCCGGCTGTCATAGGAACAGGTCGGCTCCTGCGACCTTGCCGCACAGGAGCCGGTCTGTAACTTTAAAGGTATAGGACTGAACCCAGGGCTATTTTTAAACTTTGGGAGGGGAGTATTTGAAATATTAATGCCTGAGATCAGAGAAGACTGATCGCAGGCATTAGCTTTGGCGGCCACCATTATCCTTACAGACCCAGCATCTGCTGTAATAGAAGGCGAATGCTGGGGAGGTTCTTAGCCGCCCCACAGGTGCCGTGGCCCGCAGCATCGCCATACTCCTGCCGCTGCAATTCCGCTCCTCCGCCCCCTCTTATAGTCCACATTCGGACTATAAGACGCACCCTTATTTTCCTCCCAAATTTGGGGGAAAAAAAGGGCTTCTTATGGTCCGAAAATTACGGTGTGTGTGTTTGTGTATATATATATATTGCAGTTTTTCTCAAATTCCACCCTATCTTGATTTTTTCTTTCATCTTGCTGGTATAGTTTATAGAATACTAAAGGGTAAAATCAGGAAGTACTGTTGGTACTGCAAAAATTACACCCTCATATGACTTAATTAACATAAAAATAGCAAAATTATGTCTTTTAGAGTGTGGTGAGTGAAAATAAAAGAAAATTAAAAATGGCTGCAGTGGAAAGCAGTTAAATTGTTATAAAACATCAGGGTTTATTTACTCAACAGCAAAAAACTGCCTGGTACCAACCATTCTAATAACCGTAAATGTCTATGGCAGAATTCAGCGCACTTTCTAGTGCTGTATTACACCGCATGTGTACCAGGTGGTGAAAGGTCCTCTTTAGGCCGGGGCCCCACGGGATGTAAATGTTGCGATTTGCCCGGAGCGGAAACCCTGCGGGAAAAATCGCGGCGTTTTACAGTGCAAGCAAAGGGTATGGGATTCATGCAAATCCCTTGCCCACTTTGCATAAAAAAACGTAGCACGGCACTTCCCCAGACTCTGGATCAACTTCTCCGTCTGTTTTTTTTAATTCAGTTTCTGGTGAACACTCCTCAGTCTCGCCTTCGTTTTCTCAGAGACCTTTTCCAGTGTTTCCACCAGATGACCCTGATGTTCTTCTGCTGAGCAATGGGCACAGATATAAGACGCATCATCAGTGCAGTAGTATACAAGGCTCTTCTTATGGACAAAACATTTCCTGTCCTCCGAGTTATTGCTGGAATCAGATAAAACACCTTCTGGTGACTTGTTGTGAACTTCTACATCTCAGCATTACAGGATCTGTGTTAGGGTGCATTCACACGGAATAACGTGCCACGTGATGTGGCACGTATACGGCGTGTGAGACTTTGCGCGCCGTAAAATCTCCCATTGATTTCAATGGGAGCCTGGATCGTATACGTTGCGTTATTTTGTGGCCGTGATTTTGCGGCCGCAAAATCACGGCTACAAAATAACATGGCGTATACGATTCAGGCTCATACAGTTCATACATACATAGGATTACTGTGCAAAAGTTTATTAATAAAATGCAAAGTGAATGATCAAAATACAAATCTAAATGAATTCCAATATTTGATAGGCCTCAGTGGTGAACCCAGGGCACATGATGTCATCCAGGAGGCTGGAGGAGGCCAGAAGAGGACCTATAGAAAAAGCCTGATGCAGTAAAGAGACCTAGAGTAGGTGACTGAAGGTGAGTATAACTGCTTGTTATCGTTTAGGATAAGTTCACATGGGTTTTTTTTGGTCAGGATTTTGAGGCTGTATCCGCCTCAAAATCCTGACCAAAAATACAGTTGCCAGAAAAAAAAGCAAGATGCTCATTCTATCAGGCAGATTTGCCTCGCCTGAAGACACTCCCTCCCGAGTAGGCCAATTCATTTGCATCGGCATCTAGTCACAGCTACCCGTATTTTGGTCCGGAAGGGCCCCATGTGAACTTGCTCTCAAATTCCTTGGGCCTGAGGACTGTTTTTTCCCACCCACTTGCAATTCTTGCACTTGGGGGTTAATATGAGCACTACAGACTGTAATGTTCCAATTAACCCCCAAGTGAAAGAATTACAAGGTGGGTGGGAAAAAAAACAGTCCTCAAGCCCAAGGAAGGGCCAGACAGACATCAAAAAGCCCCCCTCCCCCAGCACTCCAACCCTTCCCCAGCACTCCAACCCCCCCATCATCATAAATCTAGTATGTATCCCCTATCTGTAGGATAGGGGTTAAATACTTGAAAAATCACAATTTCTTCTGCAGAAGCTTACCTGCTTCTGCTCTTCAGCCTGGGCAGCAGTCTTGTGAGACCGCGTAGGACGCAGGCACACGTCGGGTGCGGGCCTGATTACGTGGCCACGTCACCCGGCATGTGGGGAGGAGGGGGCGGGGCGGAGGGAGGAGACCCGCTCTCTGCGAAGGGTGAGGGGCGGCCGCTGGAGCAGCGCTCCACCCCAATCCACCGCTCACTTTCTTTGTACATCTGCGGCCCGCACAAAAGTCTCAAACTTTGTCTCTAAAGTTTAGGGACAAAGTTTGAGACTTTTGTGCGGGCCGCAGATATGCCTGTAAAGGGCCGCATGTTTGACATGCCTGACTTACACAACATATACACAAAGTCATGGATAAAGTTTACACTTCACCCAATCCCTGTCCTGTCCATACCTGAGCTTTCTACAGTAAAATATGTCTCTAGCGATGTCCGTTACACATAAAATAATAGTAATAACAATTATCTCTAGAGACGAAGGTATAAATTGCTAAAATTTTTATAGGGGAATGGAAAATGACATTTTTATGTAAAGTCCTATTAAATTTGCATGCACAAAATTGGTTGACGCTTTTCTGTGATTTAGGCGTTTAACACCTGCCCCTGTAAATATATACATGTGTTGTATGTATGAACTCCTCACATATTACAGTTTTTTAGAAAGTACAGTTTTTTGCTGAAAGGGATTACTTGAGCAGCACTTCAGTGACAAATTTGAATTTTTGTGCAATTTTTGCTTGTAATCTCTGTTTGCTGCAAAGTTGCATGAAGGTGGTTGTATATATGAAATAAGTTGTGTTTATATATTCGGTATATATATGGCAGATTTTGGTGTCATAGTTTGCTAGGTGCAGTATAACTTTTTTAACATATTAATGAATAACAACAAAATCCTGCTTGTTTTCTGTATTAGTGTTTTTGAGAGTCCAAGCTCTTGTTGTACTTGATGTTTGCGGTATATATAGTATATATATATACACAATGTCTACACCTTAAGCTATTATTTTAAATGTATTTTGTATGTGAATATAAGATTGAACATGAGTTTTAGGTGCAAATATGTGTTTGTGCATTTAAAAAAAAAATTATTTGTTTGTCACAAAGTTGCATGAAGGAGGATGTGGCTATTGATAACCCATTGAGACATATATAATCTTCAGGTTGTCTATTTTCAAAAAATATATAGGGTTTAGGGGTTCACTTGCTTTTCACAGTGTGTAATCCCTACATTTTATAGGATGATACTTTTTTAACATTTCCAGTTTCAAAGCAGATTTTTATTCCTTCCAGTTCTGGTGATTTTCTGAAGACAAATGCATGCGGGTGTAGGCCATAGTGATATGAATTAACTCTGCACATGTTGAACTCTTATTTTCAGGAGGTTTGATGCATATAATTTAATGTTTGGTTTCTACTTTTAGCAACTAATATACATTTATTGCATTCCTTTAATAAAACATTCACGTTAAATCAAAATTGCATGATGGTGCCTGTTCGCACCCAATGAGATAAGCACAAGAGTTCTTAAAATGTGCAGAGAGCAGCTGTGTGGTGTTATTATGCACATGTATAATATGAGTCTAAAGCTGGGAGTGGTACCACATCTGTGGAAAACATCTTGTGTGGTACCATTCCCACAGAAACCGAACCCGAGCCTGTAGCACTGACATCCCACCTAATGAAGGTCCCAGAGATACTGGTCCTTTCACACACTACGCCCTCTAGTTTGCCTACTGGCCGGGCATTGGGGTGGATGACGCCATCATCCACCTTCTTCATAGATCTCTCTCTCATCTGGAGAAACTTGGGAACACTGTGAGAATAATGTTCTTTGATTTCTCCAGTGCGTTCAACACCATTCAGCCAGGGCTACTGAGGGACAAGCTGAACCTTGGTGGTGTGGACCATCACCTGTCTAACTGGATACTAGACTACCTCACAAACCGACCTCAGTATGTGAGAGCCCAGGACTGTGTGTCTGACACTGTGATCTGTAGTACGGGGGCACCACAAGGTACAGTTCTTGCCCCTATTCACACTGTACATTACTGTCTTTAGGCACAACTCATCCAGCTGTTACTTACAGAAGTACTCCAATGACTCTGCAATTGTAGGCCTCATCACTGATGGTGACGATAGGGAATACAGAGACTTAAACCGGGATTTTGTTGAATGATGCCAACTGAACCACCTCAGGATTAATGTTGGAAGACGAAGGAGATGGTGGTGGACTTTAGCAAACGGAGAGGTTCTCCGACCCCGGTGGAGATCCAAGGGACTTTCATTCAGATAGTCAAGACCTATAAGTATCTGGGTGTGCTCCTCAATAATATACTGAACTGGGCTGATCACCTGGGTGTGTGGCACAGAAAGGGCCACAGCAGACTCTACCTGCTCAGGAGGCTGAGGGCCTTCAGAGTCCAGGGGCCACTTCTTAAGGCCTTTTTTAATTCTGTCAAGTCCTTCCTTCCAACCGCGATCAGGCTTCATAATCTACATCAGACCAAGTGAAGATCACTCTACACAGAAAGCTAAATGACCCTGAAGTCTTCCTTCTTTCTTCTCTTACTTAGCTGCTACGGACTCCTAGTATATCTACTTTTTTTCTCAGCATATGTGTGTCTACATATGCTGATAGTGTTACCACCCTACACTTAGGGTGCTGGTTTGGGGACAATGCACACTGTCTGGCGGTTTACCCGCGGACAGATGCAGGGTATCCAATATAGAAAATGAGTGTATAAGTAACTCTGATCATGCGCACATCACTTCAAAGCCACGAGTCACCTGCACAAGCACTTTCGCGGTCTCTTGGTAAGTCTATATATCAGCATGTGTAGCAAACACGCTGTGCAAACATTCTAGAACTCCTAAAGGTAAGAGAACTACTGACTGCACTGCCATCTAGGAGATAAGACTTGCTGCCATTCAGCCACTATGTGTTATCTATTATGTACATAGAGATAAGGTGAAGCCCATGGAAATAAGACTAATTAGGCAAAACAAACAGCACAACATTGAGACAAGAACTGATGTGTGAAGGAGCTTCCCCTGTTGTGTGGAGATATTTGTATAGTGGGGAAACTTGTTTCTATCATTGTAAATACACGTCCTAGTTACATTGAATGAAAATGGGGGAATCCTGTAAATGATGACAACAAGCTATGGTTCATCCTTATTTGTACCACATGATTTGTATTAACCCTTTATGCAAAAATAGGAATTTTTTTATGTGAAATATGCTATTCGTTGTTTGTATAATTCATTTTATTTTTTATGTGTGTTATGTTTGTATTTTTAATTAGATCTGATGAAGGGGCGGTACTTGTCAGGTACTGGAGAGCCCCGAAACGTGTCGTCTTAAATAAATCTTTCTTATTTTGACACATCAGCGTACCAGAACTTATTTTTACTGAAGGGAGTGCGCTATTGGTGTTTCTTGGGGGTATATCCCTCCATCACTGTCCTGTGATATCTTTCGACCTTTGAGTTGTAAGCCGTAGACGCTGCCCCACGTTTTTCGGTATACATAGCTTGATTATGTACCAAAAAAGGTGTAAGACAAGTTGACCTATTTATGGAGTCCACAAGGACTTATATGTGAATTCTCATATGTACCTAATTCTTATTGAGCGCGGCCACGCTTGGTAATTCTATACATTTCGGTTTATGACCATGTGTAACATAGAGCGAGTTAGAGATAACCTGACCGTGCCCTGTTATGATATCCATCCATTAGATGGCGCACTCCGTGATGTTGCCAATCTCTGACTGAATTTCTCATATTCTGATGGTTTCTCCTACTTGCCCCGCTTAATATCTTTATAGAACTTTCCCAGACATGTGCAAGGCAACTCAACAATATAGATGAACTGAAACATATTCTCAGGGATGAACGCTCCTGAATTTCTCCCTAACGTTGTGCAAATTTCCTGCAGCTCCAGGAAACACTTGTTGGAGTTGGTCACTGCAAAAGGGGATCTAAAAGTTATTAAATTGAAGGGTTCCCTGTCGTCCTCAACAGCGGCACAATGTGGGGGGTATTTCTGCCCCTGTGTGCTGGTAGGACAGGCGGATATTTAATTAGCCAATCAAATGCGTGGCAGGCCCTATAAGAGGGCACAAGAACCTCCCCTCTGCGTGTTTTTTTCTGTCCTGTGTGGACAGAGGACAGGTGGGAGGACTTATGTCCTCTTAGAGAAGCTCAGCAGGATTACTCACCTCCTGAGCGGTTGTTTTCTTCTTGTCACCTTCTGTGCCCTGCGGGTAGAAGGTGCTTGTTAGCCATGTGTGGCTACCCCCCTCTATCCCCCCCTCTCCTCGCTTCCCCCGCTCCTTGTGACTTACCTGACATTTTGGTGAGAGTCCGGGGACTCCGCATGCCGCCTCTGGTGGCCGCGCGGACTGCCGGCGGGTGGAACCACACTGTTGTGTATCCTGTTCCCCGCCGGCCGCTGTAAGCGCGCACTTCCGGTTTCGCCGGAAGTATCATAGTGCCATGGCAACGGCCTGGCGCTGGCGGCCGCTCACTCAGGGAAGATTCAGGCCTTATTAAAGGCCGGAAAAGACGGGGAGATGTGGGGGTAAGTGCCCGGGTTAAGGGCCTCTTGGTGGGGGGGAATGTATATCTTTGCAGACCCCTGATTACAGGAGTAGTTGTCTGGGCAGGTTGCCTCACCTGCTTTGATTGTGGCTCCGCCCACTTCCAGCCGGCCAGAATTAAGAGGCTGGCTGGCCTGGTGTCAGAGACCTTCCTGCAGTATCTGCTGAAGGCGTGCAATTGTGGTGTTCATTGATCTTGAACTCTTTTTCAGTTTGCAAACTTTATTGGGATCCGTCACCTCGCTGTCCGGTCTACAGGACCTGGTAAGATCTACCCTTTTTTAAAGCTGGTATGATGTCATGGTGACAGTGTTGCATGGTCTATTATCTCTCTCTGTAGGATATGTCATCCTCTACTACCCCTCCTGGGGATGGTAGGAGGAAAACCTCTTCCAAGAGGAAACATCTTTCCTGCTTCGATTGCGACACACCGCTCCCTGATGGTAGGTAGCGGCTTGAAAGGTTGTGCCCTGCGGGGTACTACTGGTCCTATAACTTGCCTATTTTCAGGCTACGAGTGGGCCCGTTGTCGTGGGTGCAGAGGTCCTCCACCTGTGGAGCCCTCTCCCAGAGATATGATGGCCTGGGTCAAGGAGATGGTGAGTTTGGGCATCGCTTGGGTAAATAGTTTTTCCCTTGCTTGTACTCTCCTTTTTGTTTTGCAGGATGATTCCCTCAAAGGGATCCATTGCACCTTGTCTCAGCTCACCAGGAGACCATGCTCTGAGCTCCGTTCCTCGTCTCTCCCCCCCCCCTTGTAACACCTTCGGGTGGCAGAGGATGATTCCTCCGAGGACGACTCAGTTATTCCAGCAGAACTGCGTTCCATTATGAACAAACGGTCAGGCTGCTGAAGTCCATCCGGTCTACAGTGGGCCGAGATGTTGACGGGGAAGCCTCCACGTCTGCCTCTGGGGGACATATTGCCTTCCATGCAGACGCCACGCTGACCGACCTTATGGCGCAGCAGTGGAAACAGCCAGAGAAAGGACATTCGCTTTCCAGGATCTTCAAGAGTTTGTTTCCTGTTAACACTACCCAGTGGGATTCCTGGGGGCCTCCCCCGAAGGTGGATTTGGCCGTAGCAAAGCTGTCCCGCAGAACCCTGGTGCCCTTGGAAGATGGTTCAAATCTTCAGGACCCTCTGGATCGTAGGGCGGACTCCGTTCTGAAGAAGGTCTACTCAGCTTCCTCCACGCAAGCCTCTGTGGCCATAGCCTCCTCTATGGTTGGTGACTTTTTGCGCAACCGCTTAGCCGCCTTGGAGCGGGATATAGACTTGGGCGTAGACAGAGATGAGATTCTGGCCTCTATGAAAAGAGTTCATAGGGCTGCAGATTATTTGGCGGAATCCTCCTGCCATCAATTAAAAATCTCCGCCAAATCTATGGCGTTGTCTACTGCGGCCCGTAGACCCCTTTGGCTAAAGCCTTGGCGGGCAGATTTTGCGTCTAAAGCAGCACTCTGTGCTCTCCCCTTTGAGCTGGGAAGGGTGTCTGGCCAAAGCTTAGACGCCATTATGGAGGGATTAGCTGAAGGTAGGGGAAAGTCCCTACCTCAAGCATCCAGGGGCAGACGTGCTCCCTCTAGAGGCAGAGGTTCTTCCTCTAATTATAGACGCCCTTCCCAACAACGGCGTTTTAGATATCGCCCTAGGGGAGCTGGTCGTGGCGCTTCCAAGGAGGACACCAAGAGGAAGCCTGAGTTTTGACGTGGGGCAGCTCCCTGTGGCCCCCCTTCCTGTGGGAGGACGTCTTTCCTCCTTTTCCAGAGCATGGTTCACCCATATCCAAGACCCATGGGTGTTGAAGATCATACAACACGGGTATCACATCGACTTTCATCTTCCACCTCCAGATCGGTTCGTTTCCACCCAAACTCTTCCACCTTCTCAGCAGGCCAGTCTAGAAGCCTTGGTTGCCGAATATGTTACCAAGGGCGCCCTGGAGAAGGTATCAGCCTCAGACCTCGGTCTGGGAGTCTACTCCCCCGTCTTTCTGGTCCCCAAGTTGAGCGGCGGTTCCGTGGCTCAGTGGTTAGAGCTGCGGCCTTGCAACTACGGGGTGGAGAGTTCAAATCCCCTCAGGGCATGTGCACCGGGGGCTGGAGGATGATAATAGATCTGAGGTACCTCAATTGGCTTATCAGGTAGAGGTCATTTCGAATGGAAACCGTGGATTCCGTGGCTGTGTTTCTTCAGCCAGGAGAGGTGATGGTTACCCTCGATTTGAAGGACGCCTATCTACATGTCCCCATTGCTCATTTCCACAGGAAGTTCCTCAGGATTGCCGTCGCTATGGCCGGCCACAGGGAGCACTATCAATTCACAGCTCTGCCATTCGGCATCACATCCGCCCCACTGGTATTCACCAAGGTGATCGCTCCGGTCGCCGCGGCCCTCAGACTTCAGGGTCTTTTCATCGTCCCTTATCTAGACGACTGGCTACTGAAAGCTCAGTCTCCTGCTGCCCTCCTCCAGCAGCTCAACCTTGCCATCAACTTCCTACAGGAGTTAGGATTATCAATTGGGAGAAGTCCAAAATCGTTCCATCCACCTGAAGAAAATTCCTCGGATTTATAGTGGATTCAGAAGCGATGCAGATCTTCCTCTCCAGTCCAAGGAAGGAAAGAATCCAAGCCAGTGCACGATTCCTATTGCGCACTCGGCAGGTAACCATCTGGACCGCCATGAGAGTCCTGGGCCTGATGTCATCCTCAGCCAGGGCGGTGCCTTGGGCTTTATGGCATTTGTGTCCCCTGCAGATGGAAGTGTTGAGAACCTGGAACAGGTCTCCACGGGGACTGCACAAGAAGATCTGCCTTTCTCCCGCTACCCGTCTTTCCCTCAGATGGTGGATACACCTGAAAGACGGAAGGTCCACGGTCCCGACAGTGTGGACCCTGTTGACAACAGATGCATCCCAGTGGGGATGGGGAGCCCATTGTCAAGACAAAACTGTACAAGGACGATGGAGATGTCCGGAGTTGTGGTCATCCAATCTCAAGGAACTCAGAGCAGTGTACCTGGCCCTAATACACTTTGCCCCAGAATTGAAAGGCAAGTCTGTCAAAAACCGGTCAGACAATATGACGGTGGTAGTCTATATAAACAAACAAGGGGGCACCAGGTCACCAACCTTGCTGAGAGAGACGAATCTCATATTTGCCTAGGCGGAGAAGAATCTGGTCCAGTTATCCGCTGTTCACATAAAGGGCTCCCTGAACATAGTAGCGGATCAGCTGAGTCAGGGTATTACCGTATCAGGAGAATGGTCTCTCAATCCAGACGTATTTCAACAGATCGTCCAGAGATGGGGTCTCCCGGAGGTCGATCTTATGGCTACCCGACTCAACGCCAAGGTGGGGACCTTCTGCTCTCTGTACCAGGAGGACAATCCCTTGGCGGTGGATGCCCTGTCCATCCCATGGAGGTTCAGGCTGTTTTACATATTCCCTCCAATTCCAATCATACCGAAGGTATTGATAAAAATAAGACAGGACCAAGCCTCGGGAATAGCCATAATCCCGTTCTGGCCAAAAAGGGCTTGGTTTGCTCAGCTCATACAAATGAGTCAGGGCATATATTGGAGGCTTCCCCCACTCCCAGACCTGGTAACCCAAGGAGAGCTGAGATGCCAGGATCTGAGGAGACTCAACCTGACAGCCTGGAGGTTGACCAGTCCCTATTGAGAAATAGAGGACTGTCACAAGCCGTCTTGAAGACCCTATCCAGCGCCAGAGCAGATTCGACTAACAGGAACTACCGTCGAATAGGTAACATCTTTAATGCCTGGTGTCTGCAGCATCAAGTGGACTCCACCGATCCCCCTACGGAGGCGATCCTGGACTTCCTTCAAGACGGACTAGACAGAGGTCTTGCTGCGGCCACACTCAAGGTACACGTAGCGGCCCTGTCCGCCTATCTGGGGAGGCGTTTGTCTCAGGATCCTTTAGTGAGCACCTTTATTAAAGGGGCAACTAGGCTGAGACCGGTGGTAAACACCCCTGTCCACCAATGGGACCTTATTCCGGTCCTGAACGCCCTATGTGGCCAGCCATTTGAACCTCTGGAAGAGGTCTCCCTCAAGTCGCTAACCGGCAAAATGGCGCTGCTATTGGCAGTCACACCTGCCAAACGCGTTAGTGAACTACAAGCTTTGTCCGCTGAGGAGCCATATACCACCTTTTTCTCTGACCATGTACAGCTTAGGTTCCTCCCTGGGTTTCGTCCCAAGGTGCCATCTGCTGTAAACAGGAACCAACTGATTTCCCTTCCAGTATTTTTTCCGTTCCCTTCTTCTGCTGAAGAAGAAAGATGGCACAAGCTGGATGTGGTTAGATGCCTGCAGATCTACTTGCAGCGCACTCGCCCCTTTAGGCGGACTGAAAACCTGTTGGTCAGCTACACGGGGAAAAACAAGGGCGCCAAAGCCGCCAAAGCTACAATATCCCGGTGGGTTACCGAGACTATTAGAGTCGCCTATACCGCCCAAGGGCTGTCGGCTCCATCTTTCCTTCATGCCCATTCAACCAGGGCAGTGTCCACTTCACGGGCAGAAAGAAGTGCTTTGTCTGTGGACCAAATATATGCAGCTGCCTCTTGGGCATCTGAATCCACCTTCATTCGGCATTACCGCCTGAAGGACCAAGTGGCAGATTCCACTGCCTTTGCCCAGACCAGTTTAAGTTCGGTCATGGGTTTGTCCCACCCATCTTGGGGACCTGCTTGCTATATCCCCACATTGTGCCGCTGTTGAGGACGACAGGGAACGAGTGATTATGAAGATAATCTTGTTTCCCTTAGTCCTAACAGCGGCACAAGATTTCCCACCCTGGGAATCATATCTTATGTATAAAACTGTATATAAAGGTTATGGAGGTACTTTTGTATTTACACGCAGAGGGGAGGTTCTTGTGCCCTCTTATAGGGCCTGCCACGCATTTGATTGGCTAATTAAATATCCGCCTGTCCTACCAGCACACAGGGGCAGAAATACCCCCCACATTGTGCCGCTGTTAGGACTAAGGGAAACAAGATTATCTTCATAATCACTCGTTCACTTACTTTTTCCCTTATACTGTGGATGTTTATTCAATGTAAATGTGTCTTTGCCTTTTATTGTGACTTAGAAAATAATCACCAAGAGGGTTTGTTATCCCCAATAGAGCTGATCTCCACCTTCTCCATTCTACAGCCCATATAACAGCAGATTGGGCTTGTAAAAGGTCATAAAATCAATCGAAACATCGCCTATGTATACTGCTGGCAGTAAGTGTGACACTATGAGACTGTATATTGGTGATTTATAACCTAAAAGACTGCCCTGTCACCTGGTGGTCTCTTCAAAAAGAAACAGTATCTCCCCAGAGCAATGCCTAAAAAGTAATGTAACCTGCAGAGCATAGCACCTCTAGAGGTAACCTCCGGTATCACCGGGATAGAAATAACATGAAACAGGACGTTTTCTGATTAAAAATGCTGTTTTATTTCAGTTCTTCTCGCATGAATAGTAATTCCAGCGTCTGTCCCTACAAAACAAAGAAGATTGAGAGTCAAGCAAGGAAAGAAAAGATGGTGATGATGATAATATCAGTTCAGTAGTGCAGACAATAGCCTGACTCCTAAACCGGGACTTTCTACAGGTCCATATTATTATACAATATTCCGCATTACATATGCCGCCATATGACGCCTCTGTAAGTCATTGGATTAAGCTTTAGGAGAAAGTAGAATTCTTCCTTATTACTGTTTGCCGTGGTGGGGGCTGACTGGAGGCCTCTAAGTACCCACTATTTGGCCTCCAACTCCCATGTCAGAGTCTAACCAGGGATCAGCAACCTTCAGCACTCCAGCTTCTGTGAGACTACAACTCCCAACATGCTCCATTCACTTCCATGGTGGTTCCAAGAACAGCAGAGTAAATATGCATGCTGAGAGTTGTATTTCTACAACAGGTGGAGTGCTGAAGGTTGTCTACCCCCGGTCTAAATCCACAATTACAGCCACTGGTAAAAAAAAATATAACCTTCACTATCATTTACAATCATGTATCTTTCTAATATGCCAAAGAATAACATTTTTTTGTAGGAATGTCACTTTAAGGGTTCCAAATATAGAAATTCAATAGATATCAATATCTATGGCATGTTAATGAAATATCAAATTGGAGGCATCATATCCTGTATTCCGGTGCAAATACTTACTCTCGGTGGTTGTCATGGTAACTATGAGCCCCGACAAGGTAATGGTTTGGAGGTGCGTCCCATCTTAGGTAGCCATCAAAGTCATTGATGTAGCCGCTCCACTGGCAGTTTCTCTGGACAGCCGTCTCACCTTGACAGCAGAGGAATCTCCATCTAGGGAAGAATTTTTTGTTTTTTAGGCTAAGGCCCCAGAGATTCATACAAATTTGGCAAATTCAGACCCCAGAGTGTAATAGTGATTCGTGGCTGGAGTTCCCCAAAAATGAATTATTGAAAACCCAGAAGACGTGTAGAAAAGTAATAACCAGTCATACTCTCCTTTCCTAACCTCTCCCGGGATCCCTTACAGTATCCAGTGTTTGTTCCTGGTGATGTCCTGGGGGACTTCTGATGTCTGTAATTGGGCTATAGCTGGAATATGGGGTGGACTCTAAACCTGCAGGAGAACCCTAACACTATTCACAAAATGAGTCTCGCAAGGTTCACCCATCCTAGTGATGCTGCACCATGAAAATCTAGTACCTCAAACATTTTATAGAGAACTGGAATCCCTTTATTTGGTGAATCTGCTGGGACCATTGTAGGTAAGCCTCTCATTTCAAGGAACACTTCAGGCACAACTAATACGGGGTGTTAGGCCTAGTACAGATCCTATGGGGGCAGGGGATTACATAGGGATTGAAAGGATACCAAAATAATAATTTCTGTATTCACTCCTACAACAGGCCTAACATAAGTAAGCCAACTGGCAGACACTGCCAAAATAAGTCAAGATCTTCATAGTTGACCAGAAAAGGATTTTGATACCTCCTATTAATTCAATCAATATGGAAGATCTACATCAATCCAAAAATTCAGTTTCCTCATCCAGAAAGTGAGATTAGGAGCAGTGAAATGTATGTAAATATCGGCAGGTCAGAATGAGATCACATGACTCAGACTTTATTCATATCTGCGTTCAGGTTTCCGTTCGGGGAATCTACTTGGGGACCCCCCACCCCCCAAAGGAAACCTATCCGCATAAAAAAGCAGTTACCTAAGGAAAACCCCAGACCCCATAAACTATAATGGGGTCTATGTGGTTTCCACTCTGTTTCTGCACAGAACATACGGAGAGAAAAGTGCTGTTTGCCATTGTCCAGCACTGCAGCACCCCGAGGCTTTTCCAGCAGAAGTCTCCGCTGCACGTGACTACTGAAGCCAATCAGTGGCCTAAGGAAAGTAACCAAGACGTCACTTATGGTATTCACGAGCGACATCCTGTGTCCTTTCCTTAGCCTGCTGATTGGTCTCAGCGGTCACATGCGGCATGGACTCCCGGGACCGGACATCAGCCTGTGACACCGGAGCATCTGTAAGTATGGGTTGGGTTGTTTTTTTTCTGTTTTTCTTTTATCACCCTCCTGGGCCTCCAACCACTATACTGAAATATCCTGGACATCCCCTTTAAGCATAGATGTATAGGAGTGAAAACAGTTGGGTAAAAAAAAAGTCAGGGGCTTCAGACATGAACTGCTGTAATCACGAAAGTCTTCCCATTACCTCCTGTCTTCTCTTCCATTATCATGGTAACTATCCATTCCACTCAGGACGGTGCCAAAGGGACAGGTGTAAGTGAACTCTTGGTCAAAGTCATTGACGTAACCCGTCCAGGAACAGGAACCTGGGTTATTAAAGGTGTTCTGACAGCCGAAATCCCAGATACGATCCTCACGCTTATTATCATGGATGCTGGAGGGATAAGAGGGTGGGAATACTTTAATAAGCATTCATATAATACATAAAATTCTGTAATTGTTAAAGTGGTTTGTAATGGTATAGGAGAAGTTACATGGGGGGTATACTCAGAAAATCTTCTACTCATGGGTGTAACCATAGCCATAGTAGCAGCTATGGAGTCCTGGATGCTAAAGGGGTCTATCTGGGGTCCTTTGATTTGAAGGGACATCGATACACCTACAGTATTATACCATAGCTAGGCACATTTCCCATATATCACCCTAGATGGTTGAGTATACACAACCTTTTGCAAGTGGGTTAAGGATTTAGTGACTTGTTACCAACCCCCCACTTTTTCAAAAAAAAACACAAGCCCCAGTAATACGAGAACTTGGGAAACCAAATTCACCGAAATCAAAACCTACTACAGCCAGGCTGAACAAATCTTTTCCATAAAACGTTACCTTCCATCCTAACATAGAAAGAATCGGCCTATCAAATCGCTATAATCGAATGGCTTTCTTCAATTCTGCACCTGCTTTTTTCGTCTCCTGAGAGCAGGGTAAAGCCGGGCAATGAGCTCCTCTATACTACAACACGATGAGGAGAGGGCACTCCCACAATGGTGGGAATTATGGTGTCACTTTGTCACCCCTGCTTATAAAAAGCACTGGGGGCACATGTCCCACTAGCCACCTACCTCCTACTTGGCTACCCCAGGGCAATCTGCATAAAGTACTTACATATTCTATTACCTGAAAATTAGGTTAATGCTCTGATGACTCTGACACTGATAGTTGAGAACTTGATCGTAGTTATTGGCCCATCGCTCTGAAGGAAATAAAGCAAGCACATCATATACAGTGTAATACTTTACATCTTTCTGTCGTGGCCCTTGATTTGGGATAAAGTTGACGGGTAACCATAGTGCAATATCATGTTTGAAAAAGTAAAAAATTCCTAGGGTTACGTGCGTCTAATCGAGGACCTATATACCAATGTAACTATTGTAAGGCCATCGGAGATGATGGGCCCAGTCCTGTCCAGTCACTCCATAGGAATCCAGTGAAAACTCAGAGAATTTTAGAGATTGACCATTAAAAGTCTACACATCAAACTTCTATATAAATTAACACATTTTGGTTAAAATTTCTTAGTCCAAAATTGTGCCATTTGCAAATTCAACTCTTTCCACAAAAAACAAGCCCTTATATGGCTGTAGAAAAAACATTGAAAGGATGAAAAGGGCTTAATATCAAATCACTGTTTTTTTGTATATGGATAATAGTTGTTCATAGTGTTAGAAGTTATTATTACTGTTAGTACTAGAATAGTCACCAACATTACCTTGAGGAGCTGCAGAAACCACAGCGATCCCGAGCAGCAATGCCAAAATCACCTGCATAATGTCAAGGGTGGAGGTTCCTGAGAGGAGTTTTGAGCCGTCAGGAGGTAGAGGACCTTCCTGTGGATCTGAGCTCCTGGGGGTTTATATATACGAGAATGATGGAGGACTAATACACATTAACCAGTTGTCCTTCAGTTATTTGTGCTAATCCTGATATCTGGAGAAGTGTGAAGGTCACATCATGGAGCTGGGTATTGATATCATGTACTCACTGAGCATTTACGTAACTAAACCCTCTAAAAAGTTAAAGGGATCCAATAATTCAAACTCATTTTTTTCTCACTAACATGTCGGAATAGCCATAAGGAAGGCTTTTATTCTCCTACCTTTTGATGTGTTCTTCATGCCGCTGTTCGCTTGAAATCCCGTTTTTTTTCGGTATGCAAATGAGTTCTCTCACAGCACTGGGGATGGGCCCCAGCGCTCAATCAACACTGGAGGCGACCCAATGCTGCAAGAAAAATCTCCAGCACCGCCTCCATTTTCTTCAGAAACGTCCTCTTCACTTGTCTTCTTCCGGCGCAGGCGGTCAAACTTGTAGTCCTTGGGCAGAATCGGCTGTGCATGCCCGCAGCCACAAGAAAAATGGCTGCTTACACAGAAAAGTAAGCGGCCATTTTCTTGTGGCCTGTGGAATGTGCAGTCGGCTCTGCCTGAGGCCCGAGGCCTACAAGTTTGACCATCTGTGATGGAAGAAGATGCGTGAAGAGGACATTCCTGAAGAAGATGGAGGCATCGCTGGAGAGTTGTCTCACAGCATTGGGGACGCCTCCAGTGCTGTTTGAGCGGTAGGGCCGCCCCCAATGCTGTGAGAGAACTCATTTGCATACCGACAAAAAACGGGATTTCAAGTAAACGGCGGCGTGGAGATATAGAAAGGTAGGAGAAGAATAACCTTTCTTAAGGCTATTCCGACGTGTTAGTGAGAAAAAAATGAGTTTGAATAATAGGATCCCTTTAAAGGTGTTATCCAGGATTAGAAAACATGGCTTCTAAATAATTTTATGGCCAATCTCTTTTCTGTTGTAGACACTTCTTTGTCTCATCTGGTAGGGGGCATGCCTTAGTAGGAAAGAGGGCACAAAATTCTTCCACAAAGTTAGACAGATAGGTAGTATAAACTCTACTGGGCAGTCTACCCCAATTTCCAGCATCAGTCACTCTATATTAGGTCCTAGTCTAAGTTTACATTGTCTAAATCAGGGGTGTCTTGGAAACCCACCATGGAGCCGTGACACTCTGGTTGGGAAGATGCCCCATGTCTTCAAACAATATTGTTTTTTTTTGTAAAAAATTATTTAGTGGCCTGTGTCTGAAAAGATTGGGGAACACTGGTCTAAATATTCATCAGGATTAGTAAATGTACCCCAGTGGGTCCCCAATATCAATAGAATTTAGGAACACGCACCACTGGCAGTCTGTGTCTTATAACTAGCCGGTGGTATACTACAAAAAGAGAAATACATATATTTACGTAACTGTGGAAAGAAACACAGAGCAAATCACCTGTCACTCTATAAGATATGACCGTCAGACTATAATATCGATTTCTCTCTTCTGTTATAATGCATATTGTATAATAATTAGAGATGAGTGAACACTAAAATGTTCGAGGTTCGAAATTCGAATAGAACAGCCGCTCACTGTTCGTGTGTTCGAACGGGTTTCGAACCCCATTATAGTCTATGGGGAACATATACTCGTTAAGGGGGAAACCCAAATCCGTGTCTGGAGGGTCACCAAGTCCACTATGACACCACAGGAAATGATGCCAACACCTCTGGAATACAACTGGGACAGCAGGGGAGCATGTCTGGGGGCATCTAACACACCAAAGACCCTCTATTACCCCAACATCACAGCCTAACAACTACACACTTTACACACTCAATACCACCTCTCTGACAGTAGGAAAACACCTTGAAACATGTGTATTTGGCACTTGCAGTGAGGAGAGCTTGTCACCAGCAGTGAATTTGGCCCTTGTAGTAAGTTGAGGTTGGCACCAACATTTGTTTTGAAAATCAGGGTGGATTGAGCCTCTAACCAGCAGAGTTGGGGCAAATTCATGGTGGAGGGAGCCTCTAAAAACCCCAGTTTGGACCAATTCATGGTGGAGGGAGCCTCTAAAAACCCCAGTTTGGACCAATTCATGGTGGAGGGAGCCTCTAAAAACCCCAGTTTGGACCAATTCATGGTGGAGGGAGCCTCTAACCAGCCCAGTTTGGGCAAATTCATGGTGGAGGGAGCCTCTAAAAACCCCAGTTTGGACCAATTCATGGTGGAGGGAGCCTCTAAACAGCCCAGTTTGGGCAAATTCATGGTGGAGGGAGCCTCTAACCAGCCCAGTTTGGGCAAATTCATGGTGGAGGGAGCCTCTAAAAACCCCAGTTTGGACCAATTCATGGTGGAGGGAGCCTCTAACCAGCCCAGTTTGGGCAAATTCATGGTGGAGGGAGCCTCTAAAAACCCCAGTTTGGACCAATTCATGGTGGCGGGAGCCTCTAAAAACCCCAGTTTGGACCAATTCATGGTGGAGGGAGCCTCTAAAAACCCCAGTTTGGACCAATTCATGGTGGAGGGAGCCTCTAAACAGCCCAGTTTGGGCAAATTCATGGTGGAGGGAGCCTCTAACCAGCCCAGTTTGGGCAAATTCATGGTGGAGGGAGCCTCTAAAAACCCCAGTTTGGACCAATTCATGGTGGAGGGAGCCTCTAACCAGCCCAGTTTGGGCAAATTCATGGTGGAGGGAGCCTCTAAAAACCCCAGTTTGGACCAATTCATGGTGGAGGGAGCCTCTAAACAGCCCAGTTTGGGCAAATTCATGGTGGAGGGAGCCTCTAACCAGCCCAGTTTGGGCAAATTCATGGTGGAGGGAGCCTCTAAAAACCCCAGTTTGGACCAATTCATGGTGGAGGGAGCCTCTAAAAACCCCAGTTTGGACCAATTCATGGTGGAGGGAGCCTCTAAAACCCCCAGTTTGGACCAATTCATGGTGGAGGGAGCCTCTAAAAACCCCAGTTTGGACCAATTCATGGTGGAGGGAGCCTCTAAAAACCCCAGATAGGCCAAATTCATGGTGGAGGGAGCCTCTAACCAGCCCAGTTTGGGCAAATTCATGGTGGAGGGAGCCTCTAAAAACCCCAGTTTGGACCAATTCATGGTGGAGGGAGCCTCTAAAAACCCCAGTTTGGACCAATTCATGGTGGAGGGAGCCTCTAAACAGCCCAGTTTGGGCAAATTCATGGTGGAGGGAGCCTCTAAAAACCCCAGTTTGGACCAATTCATGGTGGAGGGAGCCTCTAGAAACCCCAGTTTGGACCAATTCATGGTGGAGGGAGCCTCTAACCAGCCCAGTTTGGGCAAATTCATGGTGGAGGGAGCCTCTAAAAACCCCAGTTTGGACCAATTCATGGTGGAGGGAGCCTCTAAAAACCCCAGTTTGGACCAATTCATGGTGGAGGGAGCCTCTAAAACCCCCAGTTTGGACCAATTCATGGTGGAGGGAGCCTCTAAAAACCCCAGTTTGGACCAAATCATGGTGGAGGGAGCCTCTAAAAACCCCAGTTTGGACCAATTCATGGTGGAGGGAGCCTCTAACCAGCAGAGTTGTGGGAAATCAGGGTGGAGGGAGCCTCTAACCAGCAGAGTTGTGGGAAAGCAGGGTGGAGGAAGCCTCTAACCAGCAGAGTTGGGGGAAATCAGGGTGGAGGGAGCCTCTAACCAGCAGAGTTGGGGGAAATCAGGGTGGAGGGAGCCTCTAACCAGCAGAGTTGGGGGAAATCATGGTGGAGGGAGCCTCTAAAAACCCCAGTTTGGACCAATTCATGGTGGAGGGAGCCTCTAAAAACCCCAGTTTGGACCAATTCATGGTGGAGGGAGCCTCTAAAACCCCCAGTTTGGACCAATTCATGGTGGAGGGAGCCTCTAACCAGCAGAGTTGTGGGAAATCAGGGTGGAGGGAGCCTCTAACCAGCAGAGTTGTGGGAAAGCAGGGTGGAGGGAGCCTCTAACCAGCAGAGTTGGGGGAAATCAGGGTGGAGGGAGCCTCTAACCAGCAGAGTTGGGGGAAATCAGGGTGGAGGGAGCCTCTAACCAGCAGAGTTGGGGGAAATCATGGTGGAGGGAGCCTCTAAAAACCCCAGTTTGGACCAATTCATGGTGGAGGGAGCCTCTAACCAGCAGAGTTGTGGGAAAGCAGGGTGGAGGGAGCCTCTAACCAGCAGAGTTGTGGGAAAGCAGGGTGGAGGGAGCCTCTAACCAGCAGAGTTGTGGGAAATCAGGGTGGAGGGAGACTCTAACCAGCAGAGTTGTGGGAAAGCAGGGTGGAGGGAGCCTCTAACCAGCAGAGTTGGGGGAAATCAGGGTGGAGGGAGCCTCTAACTAGCAGAGTTGGGGGAAATCAGGGTGGAGGGAGCCTAGTATTAGCAGAATTGTGCAATGCTTATGGTGGATGAGTATGAGGATGCGGAGGAATTGGAGAGGTTGAGCACAGACATGGAGTTTCATGTTGGGGTGCTTTACACAGGTGGGCACAAAAATGAAGGCTCTATCCAGTGGTGGTTCATTTTTATCAAAGTGAGCCAGTCGGCACTCTCAGCTGACAGACGGGTGTTCTTGTCAGTGATGATGCCACCGGCTGCACTGAACACCCTCTCAGATAGGACGCTGGCAGCAGGACAGGACAGCACCTCCAAGGCATATAGGGCAAGTTCAAGCCACAGGTCCAACTTCGACACCCAATACGTGTAGGGCGCAGAGGGGTCGGAGAGGACAGGGCTGTGGTCGGAAAGGTATTCCCGCAACATGCGCCTATACTTCTCACGCCTGGTGACACTAGGACCCTCCGTGGCGGCACTTTGGCGAGGGGGTGCCATCAAGGTGTCCCAGACCTTAGACAGTGTGCCCCTCATTTGTGTGGACCAGTGAGAACTTGGTCGCCTACTGGAGGAACTGCCCTCCCTGCCGCCAACGTCACATGCTGGAAACATCTCCATCATATTCTGCACCAATTGCTTGTGGCAAGCATTGATGTGATTGGCCCTCCCCTCTACCAGAATAAAAGAGGAGATGTTGTTTTTATACCGGGGGTCAAGGATAGCAAAGATCCAGTACTGGTTGTCCTCCATGATTTTGACAATACGCTTGTCGGTTGTAAAGCACCCCAACATGAACTCAGCCATGTCTGCCACAGTGTTAGTTGGCATGACTCCTCTGGCCCCACCGGAAAGTTCAATCTCCATTTCCTCCTCATCGTCCATGTCTACCCATCTGCGCTGCAACAATGGGACGATTCGAAGTTGCCCGGAAGCCTCCTGTATCACTATCACATCATCGGACAACTCTTCTTCCTCCTCCTCCTCCTCCATTAAACGCGATGAAGCGGACAGATGTGTGGACCTACTCTCCAGCTGTGACGGATCGGATGCTATCCCTGACTCCTCTGTGTGATCTGAGTTATCCCTGATGTCAATCAGGGATTCTCTCAGAACACACAAGAGCGGCATTGTAAGGCTCACCATCGCATCCTCAGAGCTCACCCTCCTTGTGGACTCCTCAAACACCCGTAGGATGTCACAAAGGTCTCTCATCCATGGCCACTCATGGATGAGAAACTGAGGCAGCTGACTTTGTGGCACCCTAGGGTTTTGTAGCTGGTATTCCATCAAAGGTCTCTGCTGCTCAACCACTCTATTCAACATCTGAAACGTTGAGTTCCAGCGTGTGGGGACGTCGCACAAAAGCCGGTGTTGTGGCACATGCAGGCATTGCTGGAGAGATTTTAAGCTAGCAGCGGCTACTGTCGACTTGCGAAAGTGGGCGCACATGCGCCGCACTTTCACCAGTAGCTCTGGAACATTGGGGTAGCTCTTTAGGAAACGTTGCACCACTAGGTTGAAGACGTGGGCCAGGCATGGAACATGTTGGAGTCCGGCAAGCTCCAGAGCTGCTACCAGGTTCCGGCCGTTATCACAAACGACCATGCCTGGGTCCAGGTGCAGCGGCTCAAAGCATATTGCCGTCTCATTGAGGAGGGCATCCCTCACCTTGGAGGCAGTGTGCTGTCTGTCCCCCAAGCTGATCAGCTTCAGCACGGCCTGCTGACGTCTACCAACGCCAGTGCTGCAACGTTTCCAACTCGTAGCTGGGGTCAATCTAACAGCGGAGGAGGAGGCGGAGGAGGAGGCGGAGGAGGAGGAAGGGGGTGTTCTTCTCGTGTCCCTGCCAGGAATGTTAGGCGGGGAGACGAGGTACACCGGGCCAGTTTGGGAAGCAGTCCCAGCCTCAACTACATTCACCCAGTGTGCCGTCAGTGAAATGTAGCGTCCCTGTCCGCATGCACTTGTCCACGCGTCGGTGGTCAAGTGGACCTTTGTGCAAAGCGCGGAACTAAGGGCCCGCCTGATGTTGAGTGACACGTGCTGGTGCAAGGCGGGGACGGCATACCGGGAGAAGTAGTGACGGCTAGGGACGGCATAGCGAGGTGCCGCAGTTGCCATCAGGTCCAGGAAGGCGGGAGTTTCAGCAAGCCGGAACGCCAACATCTCCTGGGCCAGCAGTTTAGCGATGTTGGCGTTCAAGGCTTGCGCGTGTGGGTGGTTAGCAGTGTATTTCTGCCGCCACTCCAATGTCTGAGAGATGGTGGGTTGTTGTAAAGAAGCGCCTGATGGTGCCTTTGATGGTGCAGGAGAAGGAGATAAGACAGGAACAGGGGAGGATGAGGAAGAAGTCAACAAAGTGGCGGAGGCAGATGAAGTGGTGTCCTGGCTCGTCCTCTGGAGTGCATCGCCAGCACAGTCAGCAGTGGCAGTGGCAGAGGCAGTGGCGTGAACGGCAGGCGGCCTTTGTCCTGCCGTTGCTGCCTGCCACTGATTCCAGTGCTTGGATTCAAAATGACGGCGCATTGAAGTGGTGGACAGGTTGCTCTTCTCAGAGCCCCTAATCAATTTCGAGAGGCAAATTGTGCAGACAACACTATATCTGTCCTCGGCGCATTCCTTGAAAAAACTCCACACCTTCGAGAAACGTGCCCTCGAGGTGGGAGTTTTTCGGGGCTGGGTACGAACTGGAACATCTTGGGAGATTCCGGGTGTGGCCTGGCTTCGCCTAAGCTGCTGACCTCTGCCTCTGCCTCTAGCTACCCTTTTTGGTGCTGCACCTGCCTCAACATCCACACTACTTTCCCCGCTTGACATCCCCCCTGTCCAGGTTGGGTCAGTGTCCTCATCATCCACCACTTCCTCTTCCAACTCCTGTCTCATCTCCTCCTCCCGCACAATGCACAGGTCAACTGGATGCCCTGACGGCAACTGCGTCACATCGTCGTCGATGAGGGTGGGTTGCTGGTCATCCACCACCAAATCGAACGGAGATGGAGGAGACTCTAGTGTTTGAGCATCTGGACACAGATGCTCCTCTGTTAGGTTCGTGGAATCGCGACGTGGAGGGGCAGGTTGAGGGACAATGAAAGGAGCGGAGAACAGCTCTGGGGAGCAGGGACAGTTGGGGTTATTGTTCTGTGAAGCTTGGGAATTTTGGGAAGAAGGAGGACAAGACTGTTGGGTAATAGGAGGAGAGGAGGCAGAGTCTGACTGGCTGCTTGACAATGTGCTGTAAGCGTTATCCGACAGCCATTGCAAGACTTGTTCCTGGTTCTCGGGCCTACTAAGGTTTGTACCCTGCAGTTTAGTTAATGTGGCAAGCAACCCTGGCACTGTGGAGTGGCGCAATGCTTGCTGCCCCACAGGAGTAGGCACGGGACGCCCTGTGGCTTCACTGCTACCTTGCTCCCCAGAACCATTCCCCCGACCTCGCCCACGGCCTCATCCACGTCCCTTTCCGGGAGCCTTGCGCATTTTGAATTCCCAGTCAGAAACTGGCACTAAATGGCAGTAGCAAGAAATGAGGGTATTTGTAACCCTAATATATTCTTTGAATTCCCAGTCAGACAATGGCACTATATGGCAGTAGCAAGAAATGAGGGTATTTGTAAACCCAATATATTCTTGGAATTCCCAGTCAGAAACTGGCACTATATGGCAGTAGCAAGAAATGAGGGTATTTGTAAACCCAATATATTCCTGGAATTCCCAGTCAGACAATGGCACTATATGGCAGTAGCAAGAAATGAGGGTATTTGTAACCCCAATATATTCTTTGAATTCCCAGTCAGACAATGGCACTATATGGCAGTAGGAAAAATAGTGGGTGTATATAGCCCCAATTCTATTGCTAGGGGACTTGCAGGGTATTTCTGGGGTGAAGGTGGGGGGGCACACCGTTGGAACGGGGATTTGGGGTGTATATATGGGGTATACGGGAATACACTGTCAGTGTATTCCATTCAGGATGCTGGGAAAGCTGGGTTGCGGCGATTGAGCCCGTCAGTGCCACGTTACACTGACAAGCTTCTCCCTGGAATTGAAGTTATATGTAACCCCAATATATTCTTTGAATTCCCAGTCAGACAATGGCACTATATGGCAGTAGGAAAAATAGTGGGTGTATATAGCCCCAATTCTATTGCTAGGGGACTTGCAGGGTATTTCTGAGGTGAAGGTGGGGGGGCACACCGTTGGAACGGGGATTTGGGGTGTATATATTGGGTATACGGGAATACACTGTCAGTGTATTCCATTCAGGATCCTGAGAAAGCTGGGTTGCGGCGATTGAGCCCGTCAGTGCCACGTTACACTGACAAGCTTCTCCCTGGAATTTAGCTCTTACAAGAGCTGTTGGTTGTCTTCTCCTTCCTATCCTAGCCTGTCCCTGCCTACCCAGAATCTAAGCCCTAGCTAACTGGACGGAAACCTCCGTCCCCGGTGAATTGCAAGCTCAGAATGACGCGAACCTGGGCGGCGCTGTTCTTTTAAATCAGAGGTCACATGTTTTCTGCAGCCAATGGGTTTTTCCTACTTTTTTCAACGTCACCGGTGTCGTAGTTCCTGTCCCACCTACCCTGCGCTGTTATTGGAGCAAAAAAGGCGCCAGGGAAGGTGGGAGGGGAATCGAGTAATGGCGCACTTTACCACGCGGTGTTCGATTCGAACATGCCGAACAGCCTAATATCCGATCGAACATGAGTTCGATAGAACACTGTTTGCTCATCTCTAATAATAATAATTCTATTCAAATAAAAAAGAAAAAGCCAGTGGTATACTACAAAAAGAGAGATTGTTAGGAATCTGATGCAACAAACAACTCTGTAAGGTCTTGGGCAACTAGAATCCCCAAGTGCTGAGGCAAAAACAGTCCTGGGTGTGCCTCGCTCCCCCAACCGGAGTGGAACCAGGCCCCGGAGTTCTTCACCAGAGCTCCTAATGGTGGGGTTGGACTTGGTAAAAGTAGAGGGGCCAAGATCAACAACTACCCAGAGAGCGACACAGACCCAGCGAACCCCAAGGAAGAGGACCCAGATGTTAACCTTGTAGTGAAGTCAGGTAATTCAGGGAAGCCACACAGAAGCCAAGGAAGCAAATTCGTAGTCAGACATGCCGAGTCGCTAATTGGAGGTCACGAGGTAGCAGAGGGAAGAAGCTGCAGCAAAGTTAGGAAAGCCGGGTCATACACAGGAGGTCAGCGGAGTAGCCAAATCAGGATCCAAGAAGGGAGGTCAGGAGAAAGCTAAAAGGTCAACACAGGAGGTCAGGAAGGTGCCAAATCGGGATCATGGAGAGAAGGTCTGTAAAGCAAGCCAGGTCAACAATCAAGAGAATCCAAGTACAGAGACAGGAGGCAGGTGACAGGAAGGAAGCAGGAGAGGCAGGGAGCTGATATAGATGGTAAACAAATAACCAGCGGGGGGCCGAGACCAGAATGAGGCCAAAATAGCCTCACGCCCGCTGCTGACCCCCCTGACCCTGGAAGTGTTGGTCCTGGCGCTGGGGAGAAACCAGAACCTCTACAAACTCAAGCGGAATCCTTTGACCTACCCCAGCGCTAGAACCAGCAGTGACTCCAGCGCTGGACAGGGATTGGGTTGGGCGCCTCCGAGCAGCACAGTGGAGGCCCCAGCCTGTCCTAACAGAAATTCATATATTTTCTTAACAGTGGGAAGAAACACAGAGCAAAACACCTGTTAATCTATAAGATATGACCTTCAGACTAAAATATCGACTTCTCTCTTCTGTTATAATGCGTATTGTATAATAATAAATATATATAAAAAATCATCGGGCAGGATTGCATTACCTGCTGACCTAAAGAGAACCTGTCCTTATTAGAGATGAGCGAACAGTGTTCTATCGAACTCATGTTCGATCGGATATTAGGCTGTTCGGCATGTTCGAATCGAATCGAACACCGCGTGGTAAAGTGCGCCATTACTCGATTCCCCTCCCACCTTCCCTGGCGCCTTTTTTGCTCCAATAACAGCGCAGGGTAGGTGGGACAGGAACTACGACACCGGTGACGTTGAAAAAAGTAGGCAAAACCCATTGGCTGCCGAAAACATGTGACCTCTAATTTAAAAGAACAGCGCCGCCCAGGTTCGCGTCATTCTGAGCTTGCAATTCACCGAGGACGGAGGTTTCCGTCCAGCTAGCTAGGGCTTAGATTCTGGGTAGGCAGGGACAGGCTAGGATAGGAAGGAGAAGACAACCAACAGCTCTTGTAAGAGCTAAATTCCAGGGAGAAGCTTGTCAGTGTAACGTGGCACTGACGGGCTCAATCGCCGCAACCCAGCTTTCCCAGGATCCTGAATGGAATACACTGTCAGTGTATTCCCGTATACCCGATATATACCCCGATACCCGTTCCAACGGTGTGCCCCCCCACCTTCACCCCAGAAATACCCTGCAAGTCCCCTAGCAATAGAATTGGGGCTATATACACCCACAATTTTTACTACTGGTATACAGTGCCATTGTCTGACTGGGAATTCAAAGAATATATTGGGAATACAAATACCCTCATTTCTTGCTACTGCCATATAGTGCCAGTGTCTGACTGGTAATTCAAAGAATATATTGGGGCTACGTGCACCCACAATTTTTACTACTGGTATACAGTGCCATTGTCTGACTGGGAATTCAAAGAGTATATTGGGAATACAAATACCCTCATTTCTTGCTACTGCCATATAGTGCCAGTGTCTGACTGGGAATTCAAAGAATATATTGGGGTTACGTGCACCCACAATTTTTACTACTGGTATACAGTGCCATTGTCTGACTGGGAATTCAAAGAATATATTGGGGTTATAAATACCCTCATTTCTTGCTACTGCCATATAGTGCCAGTTTCTGACTGGTAATTCAAAGAATATATTGGGGTTACGTGCACCCACAATTTTTACTACTGGTATACAGTGCCATTGTCTGACTGGGAATTCAAAGAATATATTGGGGTTATAAATACCCTCATTTCTTGCTACTGCCATATAGTGCCAGTGTCTGACTGGGAATTCAAAGAATATATTGGGGTTACGTGCACCCACAATTTTTACTACTGGTATACAGTGCCATTGTCTGACTGGGAATTCAAAGAATATATTGGGGTTATAAATACCCTCATTTCTTGCTACTGCCATATAGTGCCAGTTTCTGACTGGTAATTCAAAGAATATATTGGGGTTACGTGCACCCACAATTTTTACTACTGGTATACAGTGCCATTGTCTGACTGGGAATTCAAAGAGTATATTGGGAATACAAATACCCTCATTTCTTGCTACTGCCATATAGTGCCAGTTTCTGACTGGGAATTCAAAGAATATATTGGGGTTACGTGCACCCACAATTTTTACTACTGGTATACAGTGCCATTGTCTGACTGGGAATTCAAAGAATATATTGGGGTTATAAATACCCTCATTTCTTGCTACTGCCATATAGTGCCAGTTTCTGACTGGTAATTCAAAGAATATATTGGGGTTACGTGCACCCACAATTTTTACTACTGGTATACAGTGCCATTGTCTGACTGGGAATTCAAAGAGTATATTGGGAATACAAATACCCTCATTTCTTGCTACTGCCATATAGTGCCAGTTTCTGACTGGGAATTCAAAGAATATATTGGGGTTACGTGCACCCACAATTTTTACTACTGGTATACAGTGCCATTGTCTGACTGGGAATTCAAAGAATATATTGGGGTTATAAATACCCTCATTTCTTGCTACTGCCATATAGTGCCAGTTTCTGACTGGTAATTCAAAGAATATATTGGGGTTACGTGCACCCACAATTTTTACTACTGGTATACAGTGCCATTGTCTGACTGGGAATTCAAAGAGTATATTGGGAATACAAATACCCTCATTTCTTGCTACTGCCATATAGTGCCAGTTTCTGACTGGGAATTCAAAGAATATATTGGGGTTACGTGCACCCACAATTTTTACTACTGGTATACAGTGCCATTGTCTGACTGGGAATTCAAAGAGTATATTGGGAATACAAATACCCTCATTTCTTGCTACTGCCATATAGTGCCAGTTTCTGACTGGTAATTCAAAGAATATATTGGGGTTACGTGCACCCACAATTTTTACTACTGGTATACAGTGCCATTGTCTGACTGGGAATTCAAAGAGTATATTGGGAATACAAATACCCTCATTTCTTGCTACTGCCATATAGTGCCAGTTTCTGACTGGGAATTCAAAGAATATATTGGGGTTACGTGCACCCACAATTTTTACTACTGGTATACAGTGCCATTGTCTGACTGGGAATTCAAAGAATATATTGGGGTTATAAATACCCTCATTTCTTGCTACTGCCATATAGTGCCAGTTTCTGACTGGTAATTCAAAGAATATATTGGGGTTACGTGCACCCACAATTTTTACTACTGGTATACAGTGCCATTGTCTGACTGGGAATTCAAAGAGTATATTGGGAATACAAATACCCTCATTTCTTGCTACTGCCATATAGTGCCAGTTTCTGACTGGGAATTCAAAGAATATATTGGGGTTACGTGCACCCACAATTTTTACTACTGGTATACAGTGCCATTGTCTGACTGGGAATTCAAAGAATATATTGGGGTTATAAATACCCTCATTTCTTGCTACTGCCATATAGTGCCAGTTTCTGACTGGTAATTCAAAGAATATATTGGGGTTACGTGCACCCACAATTTTTACTACTGGTATACAGTGCCATTGTCTGACTGGGAATTCAAAGAGTATATTGGGAATACAAATACCCTCATTTCTTGCTACTGCCATATAGTGCCAGTTTCTGACTGGGAATTCAAAGAATATATTGGGGTTACGTGCACCCACAATTTTTACTACTGGTATACAGTGCCATTGTCTGACTGGGAATTCAAAGAATATATTGGGGTTATAAATACCCTCATTTCTTGCTACTGCCATATAGTGCCAGTTTCTGACTGGTAATTCAAAGAATATATTGGGGTTACGTGCACCCACAATTTTTACTACTGGTATACAGTGCCATTGTCTGACTGGGAATTCAAAGAGTATATTGGGAATACAAATACCCTCATTTCTTGCTACTGCCATATAGTGCCAGTTTCTGACTGGGAATTCAAAGAATATATTGGGGTTACGTGCACCCACAATTTTTACTACTGGTATACAGTGCCATTGTCTGACTGGGAATTCAAAGAGTATATTGGGAATACAAATACCCTCATTTCTTGCTACTGCCATATAGTGCCAGTGTCTGACTGGGAATTCAAAGAATATATTGGGGTTACGTGCACCCACAATTTTTACTACTGGTATACAGTGCCAATTTCTAACTAGGAATTCAAAATGCGCAAGGCTCCCGGAAAGGGACGTGGACGAGGCCGTGGGCGAGGTCGGGGGAATGGTTCTGGGGAGCAAGGTAGCAGTGAAGCCACAGGGCGTCCCGTGCCTACTCCTGTGGGGCAGCAAGCATTGCGCCACTCCACAGTGCCAGGGTTGCTTGCCACATTAACTAAACTGCAGGGTACAAACCTTAGTAGGCCCGAGAACCAGGAACAGGTCTTGCAATGGCTGTCAGAGAACGCTTACAGCACATTGTCCAGCAGCCAGTCAGACTCTGCCTCCTCTCCTCCTATTACCCAACAGTCTTGTCTTCCTTCCTCCCAAAATTCCGAAGCTTTACAGAACAATAACCCAAACTGTCCCTGCTCCCCAGAGCTGTTCTCCGCTCCTTTCATTGTCCCTCAACCTGCCTCTCCACGTCACGATTCCACGAACCTAACAGAGGAGCATCTGTGTCCAGATGCTCAAACACTAGAGTCTCCTCCATCTCCGTTCGATTTGGTGGTGGATGACCAGCAACCCACCCTCATCGACGATGATGTGACGCAGTTGCCGTCAGGGCATCCAGTTGACCGGCGCATTGTGCGGGAGGAGGAGATGAGACAGGAGTTGGAAGAGGAAGTGGTGGATGATGAGGACACTGACCCGACCTGGACAGGGGGGATGTCAAGCGGGGAAAGTAGTGTGGATGTTGAGGCAGGTGCAGCACCAAAAAGGGTAGCTAGAGGCAGAGGCAGAGGTCAGCAGCTTAGGCGAAGCCAGGCCACACCCGGAATCTCCCAAGATGTTCCAGTTCGTACCCAGCCCCGAAAAACTCCCACCTCGAGGGCACGTTTCTCGAAGGTGTGGAGTTTTTTCAAGGAATGCGCCGAGGACAGATATAGTGTTGTCTGCACAATTTGCCTCTCGAAATTGATTAGGGGCTCTGAGAAGAGCAACCTGTCCACCACTTCAATGCGCCGTCATTTGGAATCCAAGCACTGGAATCAGTGGCAGGCAGCAACGGCAGGACAAAGGCCGCCTGCCGTTCACGCCACTGCCACTGCCTCTGCCACTGCCTCTGCCTCTGCCACTGCCACTGCTGACTGTGCTGGCGATGCACTCCAGAGGACGAGCCAGGACACCACTTCATCTGCCTCCGCCACTTTGTTGACTTCTACCTCATCCTCCCCTGGTCCTGTCTTATCTCCTTCTCCTGCACCATCAAAGGCACCATCAGGCGTTTCTTTACAACAACCCACCATCTCTCAGACATTGGAGCGGCGGCAGAAATACACTGCTAACCACCCACACGCGCAAGCCTTGAACGCCAACATCGCTAAACTGCTGGCCCAGGAGATGTTGGCGTTCCGGCTTGTTGAAACTCCCGCCTTCCTGGACCTGATGGCAACTGCGGCACCTCGCTATGCCGTCCCTAGCCGTCACTACTTCTCCCGGTGTGCCGTCCCCGCCTTGCACCAGCACGTGTCACTCAACATCAGGCGGGCCCTTAGTTCCGCGCTTTGCACAAAGGTCCACTTGACCACCGACGCGTGGACAAGTGCATGCGGACAGGGACGCTACATTTCACTGACGGCACACTGGGTGAATGTAGTTGAGGCTGGGACTGCTTCCCAAACTGGCCCGGTGTACCTCGTCTCCCCGCCTAACATTCCTGGCAGGGACACGAGAAGAACACCCCCCTCCTCCTCCTCCTCTACCGCCTCCTCCTCCGCCACCGCCTCCTCCTCCGCCACCGCCTCCTCCTCCGCTGTTAGATTGACCCCAGCTACGAGTTGGAAACGTTGCAGCACTGGCGTTGGTAGACGTCAGCAGGCTGTGCTGAAGCTGATCAGCTTGGGGGACAGACAGCACACTGCCTCCGAGGTGAGGGATGCCCTCCTCGATGAGACGGCAATATGGTTTGAGCCGCTGCACCTGGGCCCAGGCATGGTCGTTTGTGATAACGGCCGGAACCTGGTAGCAGCTCTGGAGCTTGCCGGACTCCAACATGTTCCATGCCTGGCCCACGTCTTCAACCTAGTGGTGCAACGTTTCCTAAAGAGCTACCCCAATGTTCCAGAGCTACTGGTGAAAGTGCGGCGCATGTGCGCCCACTTTCGCAAGTCGACAGTAGCCGCTGCTAGCTTAAAATCTCTCCAGCAACGCCTGCATGTGCCACAACACCGGCTTTTGTGCGACGTCCCCACACGCTGGAACTCAACGTTTCAGATGTTGAATAGAGTGGTTGAGCAGCAGAGACCTTTGATGGAATACCAGCTACAAAACCCTAGGGTGCCACAAAGTCAGCTGCCTCAGTTTCACATCCATGAGTGGCCATGGATGAGAGACCTTTGTGACATCCTACGGGTCTTTGAGGAGTCCACAAGGAGGGTGAGCTCTGAGGATGCGATGGTGAGCCTTACAATCCCGCTCTTGTGTGTTCTGAGAGAATCCCTGATTGACATCAGGGATAACTCAGATCACACAGAGGAGTTAGGGATAGCATCCGATCCGTCACAGCTGGAGAGTAGGTCCACACATCTGTCCGCTTCACTGCGTTTAATGGAGGAGGAGGAGGAGGAGGAGGAGGAAGAAGAGTTGTCCGATGATGTGATGGTGATACAGGAGGCTTCCGGGCAACTTCGAATCGTCCCATTGTTGCAGCGCGGATGGGTAGACATGGAGGATGAGGAGGAAATGGAGATTGAACTTTCCGGTGGGGCCAGAGGAGTCATGCCAACTAACACTGTGGCAGACATGGCTGAGTTCATGTTGGGGTGCTTTACAACCGACAAGCGTATTGTCAAAATCATGGAGGACAACCAGTACTGGATCTTTGCTATCCTTGACCCCCGGTATAAAAACAACATCTCGTCTTTTATTCCGGTAGAGGGGAGGGCCAATCGCATCAATGCTTGCCACAGGCAATTGGTGCAGAATATGATGGAGATGTTTCCAGCATGTGACGTTGGCGGCAGGGAGGGCAGTTCCTCCAGTAGGCAACCAAGTTCTCACCGGTCCACACAAACGAGGGGCACACTGTCTAAGGTCTGGGACACCTTGATGGCACCCCCTCGCCAAAGTGCCGCCACGGAGGGTCCTAGTGTCACCAGGCGTGAGAAGTATAGGCGCATGTTGCGGGAATACCTTTCCGACCACAGCCCTGTCCTCTCCGACCCCTCTGCGCCCTACACGTATTGGGTGTCGAAGTTGGACCTGTGGCTTGAACTTGCCCTATATGCCTTGGAGGTGCTGTCCTGTCCTGCCGCCAGCGTCCTATCTGAGAGGGTGTTCAGTGCAGCCGGTGGCATCATCACTGACAAGCGCACCCGTCTGTCAGCTGAGAGTGCCGACCGGCTCACTTTGATAAAAATGAACCACCACTGGATAGAGCCTTCATTTTTGTGCCCACCTGTGTAAAGCACCCCAACATGAAACTCCATGTCTGTACTCAACCTCTCCAATTCCTCCGCATCCTCATACTCATCCACCATAAGCGTTGCACAATTCTGCTAATACTAGGCTCCCTCCAACATGATTTCCCCCAACTCTGCTGGTTAGAGGCTCCCTCCACCCTGATTTCCACCAACTCTGCTGGTTAGAGGCTCCCTCCACCCTGCTTTCCCACAACTCTGCTGGTTAGAGGCTCCTTCCACCATGAATTTGCCCAAACTGGGCTGTTTAGAGGCTCCCTCCACCATGAATTGGTCCAAACTGGGCTGGTTAGAGGCTCCCTCCACCATTAATTGGTCCAAACTGGGCTGGTTAGAGGCTCCCTCCACCATGAATTTGCCCAAACTGGGCTGTTTAGAGGCTCCCTCCACCATGAATTTGCCCAAACTGGGCTGTTTAGAGGCTCCCTCCACCATGAATTGGTCCAAACTGGGTTTTTTAGAGGCTCCCTCCACCATGAATTGGTCCAAACTGGGCTGGTTAGAGGCTCCCTCCACCATGAATTGGTCCAAACTGGGGTGGTTAGAGGCTCCCTCCACCATTAATTGGTCCAAACTGGGCTGGTTAGAGGCTCCCTCCACCATTAATTGGTCCAAACTGGGCTGGTTAGAGGCTCCCTCCACCATTAATTGGTCCAAACTGGGCTGGTTAGAGGCTCCCTCCACCATGAATTTGCCCAAACTGGGCTGTTTAGAGGCTCCCTCCACCATGAATTTGCCCAAACTGGGCTGGTTAGAGGCTCCCTCCACCATGAATTGGTCCAAACTGGGGTTTTTAGAGGCTCCCTCCACCATGAATTGGTCCAAACTTGGCTGTTTAGAGGCTCCCTCCACCATGAATTGGTCCAAACTGGGGTGGTTAGAGGCTCCCTCCACCATTAATTGGTCCAAACTGGGCTGGTTAGAGGCTCCCTCCACCATTAATTGGTCCAAACTGGGCTGGTTAGAGGCTCCCTCCACCATGAATTGGTCCAAACTGGGTTTTTTAGAGGCTCCCTCCACCATGAATTTGCCCAAACTGGGCTGTTTAGAGGCTCCCTCCACCATGAATTGGTCCAAACTGGGCTGGTTAGAGGCTCCCTCCACCATGAATTTCCCAAAACTTGGCTGTTTAGAGGCTCCCTCCACCATTAATTGGTCCAAACTGGGCTGGTTAGAGGCTCCCTCCACCATGAATTGGTCCAAACTGGGGTTTTTAGAGGCTCCCTCCACCATGAATTGGTCCAAACTTGGCTGTTTAGAGGCTCCCTCCACCATGAATTGGTCCAAACTGGGGTGGTTAGAGGCTCCCTCCACCATTAATTGGTCCAAACTGGGCTGGTTAGAGGCTCCCTCCACCATTAATTGGTCCAAACTGGGCTGGTTAGAGGCTCCCTCCACCATGAATTTGCCCAAACTGGGCTGTTTAGAGGCTCCCTCCACCATGAATTTGCCCAAACTGGGCTGGTTAGAGGCTCCCTCCACCATGAATTGGTCCAAACGGGTTTTTAGAGGCTCCCTTCACCATGAATTGGTCCAAACTTGGCTGTTTAGAGGCTCCCTCCACCATGAATTGGTCCAAACTGGGGTGGTTAGAGGCTCCCTCCACCATTAATTGGTCCAAACTGGGCTGGTTAGAGGCTCCCTCCACCATTAATTGGTCCAAACTGGGCTGGTTAGAGGCTCCCTCCACCATGAATTGGTCCAAACTGGGGTTTTTAGAGGCTCCCTCCACCATGAATTGGTCCAAACTTGGCTGTTTAGAGGCTCCCTCCACCATTAATTGGTCCAAACTGGGCTGGTTAGAGGCTCCCTCCACCATGAATTGGTCCAAACTGGGTTTTTTAGAGGCTCCCTCCACCATGAATTTGCCCAAACTGGGCTGTTTAGAGGCTCCCTCCACCATGAATTGGTCCAAACTGGGTTTTTTAGAGGCTCCCTCCACCATGAATTGGTCCAAACTGGGCTGGTTAGAGGCTCCCTCCACCATGAATTGGTCCAAACTGGGGTGGTTAGAGGCTCCCTCCACCATTAATTGGTCCAAACTGGGCTGGTTAGAGGCTCTCTCCACCATTAATTGGTCCAAACTGGGCTGGTTAGAGGCTCCCTCCACCATTAATTGGTCCAAACTGGGCTGGTTAGAGGCTCCCTCCACCATGAATTTGCCCAAACTGGGCTGTTTAGAGGCTCCCTCCACCATGAATTTGCCCAAACTGGGCTGGTTAGAGGCTCCCTCCACCATGAATTGGTCCAAACTGGGGTTTTTAGAGGCTCCCTCCACCATGAATTGGTCCAAACTTGGCTGTTTAGAGGCTCCCTCCACCATGAATTGGTCCAAACTGGGGTGGTTAGAGGCTCCCTCCACCATTAATTGGTCCAAACTGGGCTGGTTAGAGGCTCCCTCCACCATTAATTGGTCCAAACTGGGCTGGTTAGAGGCTCCCTCCACCATGAATTGGTCCAAACTGGGTTTTTTAGAGGCTCCCTCCACCATGAATTTGCCCAAACTGGGCTGTTTAGAGGCTCCCTCCACCATGAATTGGTCCAAACTGGGCTGGTTAGAGGCTCCCTCCACCATGAATTTCCCAAAACTTGGCTGTTTAGAGGCTCCCTCCACCATTAATTGGTCCAAACTGGGCTGGTTAGAGGCTCCCTCCACCATGAATTGGTCCAAACTGGGGTTTTTAGAGGCTCCCTCCACCATGAATTGGTCCAAACTTGGCTGTTTAGAGGCTCCCTCCACCATGAATTGGTCCAAACTGGGGTGGTTAGAGGCTCCCTCCACCATTAATTGGTCCAAACTGGGCTGGTTAGAGGCTCCCTCCACCATTAATTGGTCCAAACTGGGCTGGTTAGAGGCTCCCTCCACCATGAATTTGCCCAAACTGGGCTGTTTAGAGGCTCCCTCCACCATGAATTTGCCCAAACTGGGCTGGTTAGAGGCTCCCTCCACCATGAATTGGTCCAAACGGGTTTTTAGAGGCTCCCTTCACCATGAATTGGTCCAAACTTGGCTGTTTAGAGGCTCCCTCCACCATGAATTGGTCCAAACTGGGGTGGTTAGAGGCTCCCTCCACCATTAATTGGTCCAAACTGGGCTGGTTAGAGGCTCCCTCCACCATTAATTGGTCCAAACTGGGCTGGTTAGAGGCTCCCTCCACCATGAATTGGTCCAAACTGGGGTTTTTAGAGGCTCCCTCCACCATGAATTGGTCCAAACTTGGCTGTTTAGAGGCTCCCTCCACCATTAATTGGTCCAAACTGGGCTGGTTAGAGGCTCCCTCCACCATGAATTGGTCCAAACTGGGTTTTTTAGAGGCTCCCTCCACCATGAATTTGCCCAAACTGGGCTGTTTAGAGGCTCCCTCCACCATGAATTGGTCCAAACTGGGTTTTTTAGAGGCTCCCTCCACCATGAATTGGTCCAAACTGGGCTGGTTAGAGGCTCCCTCCACCATGAATTGGTCCAAACTGGGGTGGTTAGAGGCTCCCTCCACCATTAATTGGTCCAAACTGGGCTGGTTAGAGGCTCTCTCCACCATTAATTGGTCCAAACTGGGCTGGTTAGAGGCTCCCTCCACCATTAATTGGTCCAAACTGGGCTGGTTAGAGGCTCCCTCCACCATGAATTTGCCCAAACTGGGCTGTTTAGAGGCTCCCTCCACCATGAATTTGCCCAAACTGGGCTGGTTAGAGGCTCCCTCCACCATGAATTGGTCCAAACTGGGGTTTTTAGAGGCTCCCTCCACCATGAATTGGTCCAAACTTGGCTGTTTAGAGGCTCCCTCCACCATTAATTGGTCCAAACTGGGCTGGTTAGAGGCTCCCTCCACCATGAATTGGTCCAAACTGGGCTGGTTAGAGGCTCCCTCCACCATGAATTGGTCCAAACTGGGTTTTTTAGAGGCTCCCTCCACCATGAATTTGCCCAAACTGGGCTGTTTAGAGGCTCCCTCCACCATGAATTGGTCCAAACTGGGGTGGTTAGAGGCTCCCTCCACCATTAATTGGTCCAAACTGGGCTGGTTAGAGGCTCCCTCCACCATTAATTGGTCCAAACTGGGCTGGTTAGAGGCTCCCTCCACCATGAATTTGCCCAAACTGGGCTGGTTAGAGGCTCCCTCCACCATGAATTGGTCCAAACTGGGTTTTTTAGAGGCTCCCTCCACCATGAATTTGCCCAAACTGGGCTGGTTAGAGGCTCCCTCCACCATGAATTGGTCCAAACTGGGGTTTTTAGAGGCTCCCTCCACCATGAATTTGCCCAAACTCTGCTGGTTAGAGGCTCAATCCACCCTGATTTTCAAAACAAATGTTGGTGCCAACCTCAACTTACTACAAGGGCCAAATTCACTGCTGGTGACAAGCTCTCCTCACTGCAAGTGCCAAATACACATGTTTCAAGGTGTTTTCCTACTGTCAGAGAGGTGGTATTGAGTGTGTAAAGTGTGTAGTTGTTAGGCTGTGATGTTGGGGTAATAGAGGGTCTTTGGTGTGTTAGATGCCCCCAGACATGCTTCCCCTGCTGTCCCAGTGTCATTCCAGAGGTGTTGGCATCATTTCCTGGGGTGTCATAGTGGACTTGGTGACCCTCCAGACACGGATTTGGGTTTCCCCCTTAACGAGTATCTGTTCCCCATAGACTATAATGGGGTTCGAAACCCGTTCGAACACACGAACATTGAGCGGCTGTTCGAATCGAATTTCGAACCTCGAACATTTTAGTGTTCGCTCATCTCTAGTCCTTATGATTTTGCCCCATAAACCATAATTAATACCCAATATATCATCTCACCTGTTGCTCAACGCTGTCTGAATAATGTCTGAGCACTGCCTCTAACCTTTTGTTTCATATGCAAATTATCAATTTGACGTCAAGGGGGTGGAGCACTAACATATAAAGTCAAACTCTCCACACCCAAACGCCACACTTATGGTGCAATGTACTGCCCCCAGATTCTGTGATGTAAGCGCACCGGCCTCATGAAATCCGATGCATTGTCAAGCTCAGCGGTGTACATCCTCAACTTCATCACTGCGCATGCGCTGGGGCCTCAGTGACACATTTCAGTCAGGCTATTTCAGAGTGGTGCGCATGCCCAGCACTGAAGCCGCCTGGATAAGATGATTCATTGAGTCCCTGGTGAACGCTCAGTGTTGATATGAAGTTGGACATGTACACCTGGATTCAGCGCTGAGTTTGATAACCACTGTGGAATTTCATTGGGCTGGAGTTGGTACGTCACAGGGTCTGGGGGCTTAAGGGAGGCGATGGGAAGAGAACATGACTTTATACACTAGCTCTCCACCCTCGTGTCTTCAAAATCCTCATTTGAATATTGAATAAAAGTTATTAGTAAGGGCAGCACGCAGACATCATGCAGACAGCGCTGGGTAACAGGTGATTTGCTCTCTCGGGTACGGCTATTGGGTTATGGGACAAAATCATGACAACAGGTACTCAAAAACATAAAAAGGAATAAACAAATGTGTTGTTTTCTTTCTTTTTTTTTTAAATGAAAGAAACAAAAATATTATTTATGTGAATAGAAAAATTTATTAAAAACCTGAAATAAAAAATGAATCCAGTTCAGTCCATCCTTATTATAAGTATTCTATAGCTGACATTACTCTCTTATAGTACATGCATTGCGGTAAATTATTATACTCCGGGGTCTTTTCAGAACTGAGAGTATAATAGGTGAAGACCCAGGGGAGGTAAAAAAAAATAACAAAAAAAAAACATTTACAGTGCCTTGAGAAAGTATTCGGCCCCTTGAACTTTTCAACCTTTTGCCACATTTTAGGCTTTAAACATAAAGATATCAAATTTTAAATTTTTGGTGAAGAATCAACAACAAGTGGGACACAATTGTGAAGTGGAACAAAATTTATTGGATATTTGAAATTTTTCTAACAAATAAAAAACTGAAAAGTGGCTCGTCTTCTGTATTCATGTTTTTGGGAGTCCGAGGTCTTGTTGTAGTTGATGTTTGCGGTACATATAGTATATATACACATTGTCTACACCATAAGCTATTATTTTACATGTATTTTGTATGTGAATCTGAGATTGAACAGGAGTTTTAGGGAGCATTCACACGGAGGTACGTGCCGCGAGATTTGGCACGTAGACGCTGCGTGAGCCTTTGTGTGCCGTACACGCTCCCATTCATTTCAATGGGAGCGGGGAGCGTATGCGCTGCGCTAGTTTGCGGCCGTGCATTTATTCACGGCCGCAAACTAGCGCGGCGCATACGCTCCCCGCTCCCATTGAAATGAATGGGAGCGTGTACGGCACGCAAAGGGTCACGCGGCGTCTACGTGCCAAATCTCGCGGCACGTAACTCCGTGTGAATGCTCCCTTAGGTGCAAATATGTGTTTTAGTGCATTTTTTCAACAAATGTTTTGTGTTTGTCACAAAGTTGCATGAAGGTGGATTTGGCTATTGATAACCCATTGAGACATATGTAATCTTCAGGTTGTCTACTTTCAAAAATTATATAGGGTTTAGGGGGTTCAGTTGCTTTTCACGGTGTGTAATCCCTACATTTTATAGGATGATACTTTTGAAACATTTCCAGTTTCAAAGCAGATTTTTGTTAATTCCAGTTCTAGTGATTTTCTGAAGACACGTGCATGCGGGTATAGGCCTCAGTAATATGAATGAACTTTGCACATGTTGAACTCTTGTTTTTAGGAGGTTTGATGCATATAATTTATTGTTTGGTTTCGACTATTAGCAACTAATATACATTTATTGTATTTTTTTTATAAAACATTCACGTTAAATCAAAATTGCATGATGGTGCCTGTTCGCACCCAATGGGATAAGCGCAAGAGTTCTTAAAATGTGCAGAGAGCAGCTGTGTGGCATTATTACGCACATCTACAATATGAGTCTAAAGCTGGGAGTGGTACCTCAACTGTGGAAAACATCTTGTGTGGTACCAGTCCCAAAGAAACCCAACCCGATGGGCTACAATGACTACCGACCAATAGCACTGACATCCCACCTAATAAAGGTCCTAGAGAGACTGGTCCTGACATACCTACGCCTTCTAGTGTGTTCCGCTCTGTACCCTCTCCAGTTTGCCTATCGGCCGGGCATTGGGGTAGATGACGCCATCATCCACCTTCGTCACAGAGCTCTCTCTCACCTGGAGAAACTTGGGAACACTGTGAGAATAATGTTCTTTGATTTCTCCAGTGTGTTCAACACCATTCAGCCAGGGCTACTAAGGGACAAGCTGAACCTTGTTGGAGTGGACCATCACCTGTCCAACTGGATACTAGATTACCTCACAAACCGACCTCGATATATGAGAGCCCAGGACTGTGTGTCTGACACTGTGATCTGTAGTTCGGGGGCACCACAAGGTACAGTTCTCGCCCCTTTCCGCTTCACACTGTACACTGCTGACTTTTGGCACAACTCATCCAGCTGTTACTTACAGAAGTACTCCGATGACTCTGCTATAGTAGGCCTCATCACTGATGGTGACGATAGGGAATACAGAGACTTAAACCGGGATTTTGTTGAATGATGCCAGCAGAACCAGCTCAGGATTAATGTTGGAAAGACCAAGGAGATGGTGGTGGATTTTAGCAAATGGAGAAGTGCTCTGATCCCGGTGGAGATCCAAGGGACTTTCATTGAGATAGTCAGGACCTATAAGTATCTGGGTGTGCTCCTCAATAATAAACTGGACTGGGCTGATCACTTGGGTGCATTGCACAGAAAGGGTCACAGCAGGCTTTACCTGCTCAGGAGGCTGAGGGCCTTTGGAGTCCAGGGGCCACTTCTTAAGGCCTTTTTTAATTCTGTGATTGCTTCAGCCATCTTTTTCAGTCTGGCCTGCTGGGGGAGCAGTATATCAACCAGGGACAGAAACAGACTTGACAGGCTGATCAGAAGGGCCAGTTCTGTCTGGGGAGCCCCCTGGACCCAGTACAGGTGGTGGGTGACAGAAGGATACTGTCTGTGGTGACCTCCATGCAGGAGAAGAAAACCCACCCCATGTATGAGACCCTGATGGGACTTGGCAGCACTGTAAGTGACCGTCTGCTTCACCCCAAGTATGAGAAGGAGCGCTATCGTAGATCCTTCCTCCCAACCGCGATCAGGCTGTATAATCTACATCAGACCAAGTGAAGATCACTCCGCACAGAAAGCTAAATGACCCTGAAGTCTTCCTTCTTTCTTCTCTTACTTAGCTGCTACGGACTCCTAGTATATCTACTTTTTTTCTCAGCATATGTGTGTCTACATATGCTGATAGTGTTAACTCCCTACACTTAGGGTCAGTGGCGTAACTAGGAATGGCGGGGCCCCGTGGCGAACTTTTGACATGGGGCCCCCCGACACCGAAGATCTCAAACAAGTCCCTCCTACGCATTCCTGCGCGCTCTATTATGTTCTATAGTGGCCCCTGCACACAGTATTATACCCAATAGTGGCCCCTGCACACAGTATTATACCCAATAGTGACCCCTACAGGACTAAATACTGTCACGTCACCCGCTGACCGCTATACCAGGACAAATTGTGGATAAAAAATCTGGTCATGTGCATTACAATTTAGTAACTCCATGTGCCTCATATTAATAGCAGTTAACCCCATCATGTCCCTCACATTAACCCCTGTGTGCCTCACCATAAGAGTTACTGATATGTGAGAGACATGGAGGTAATAATAAAGTATCTTCATTACTATTACCCCCATATGTCTCACATATCAGTAACTCTTATGGTGAGGCACACAGGGGTTAATGTGAGGGAGATGATGGGGTTAACTGCTATTAATATGAGGCACATGGAGTTACTAAAACACAAGTAATCACCCCATATGCCTGACATTAATAAGTAACCCCAGTACGTACCTGTGTAGCTTTAGTTTCACTTTCCTTCTTCCTTTCTTCCTCCAGTGCAGGACGGCAGGAGCTCGGCAGGGATAAGCCCCGCCTCCTACTCTCATTGGTGGGCAGAGGACAGCAGAGAAAGGGAGGGGGGAGAGAGGGGGAGCGTGCTGAAGCGCTGACAGGAGCCAGAGCTGCAGCTCCTGTGTCTCAGCCGTTACTGCAGCTTCGGGGCCCCCTGTTGGTGGAAAGTATTCCACCAACAGGGGGCCCCGATCATTATACTCGGGGGTCCGAAAAGACCTCCGAGAATAATGATAGCAGCGGTAGCAGCTGTCACCGGGCCCCTAATGTCCCGGGCCCTGTGGCAGCTGCTACCGCTGCTATGGTGGTAGTTACGCCACTGCTTAGGGTGCTGGTTTAGGGACAATGCACACTGTCTGGCAGTTTACCCGCGGACAGATGCAGGGTGTCCAATACAGAAAACGAGTGTATAAGTAACTCTGAGCATGCGCACATCACTTCAAAGCTGTGAGTCACCTGCACAAGCACTTTCGTGGTCTATTGGCAAGTCTATATATCAGCATGTGTAGCAAACACACTGTGCAAACATTCTAGAACTCCTAAAGGTAAGAGAACTACTGACTGCACTGCCATCTAGGAGATAAGACTTGCTGCCATTCAGCCACTATGTGTTATCTATTATGTACATAGAGATAAGGTGAAGCCCATGGAAATAAGACTAATTAGGCAAAACAAACAGCACAACATTGAGACAAGAACTGATGTGTGAAGGAGCTTCCCCTGTTGTGTGGATATATTTGTATAGTGGGGAAACTTGTTTCTATCATTGTAAATACACGTCCTAGAGAGAGTTAGAGATAACCTGACCATGCCCTTTTATGATATCCATCCATTAGATGGCGCACTCCGTGATGTTACCAGTCTCTGACTGAATTTCTCATATTCTGATGGTTTCTCCTACTTGCCCCACCTAATATCTTTATAGAACTTTCCCAGACATGTGCAAGGCAACTCAACAATATCGATGAACTGAAATATATTTTCAGGGATGAACGCTCCTGAATTTCACTCTAACGTTGTGCAAATTTCCTGCAGCTCCAGGAAACACTTGTTGGAGTTGATCACGGCAAAAGGGGATCTAAAAGTTATTAAATTGAAGGGTTCACTTACTTTTTCCTTACACTGTGGATGTTTATTCAATGTAAATGTGTCTTCGCCTTTTATTGTGACTTAGAAAATAATCACCAAGAGGGTTTGTTATCCCCAATAGAGCTGATCTCCACCTTCTCCATTCTACAGCCCATATAACAGCAGATTGGGCTTGTAAAAGGTCATAAAATCAATAGAAACATCGCCTATGTATACTGCTCGCAGTAAGTGTGACACTATGAGACTGTATATTGGTGATTTATAACCTAAAAGACTGCCTTGTCACCTGTGGTCTCTTCAAAAAGAAACAGTATCTTCCCAGAGCAATGCCTAAAAAGTAATGTAACCTGCAGAGCATAGCACCTCTAGAGGTAACCTCCGGTATCACCGGGATAGAAATAACATGAAACGGGACGTGTCCTGATTAAAAATGCTGTTTTATTTCAGTTCTTCTCGCATGAATAGTAATTCCAGCGTCTATCCCTACAAAACAAAGAAGATTGAGAGTCAAGCAAGGAAAGAATAGATGGTGATGATGATAATATCAGTTCAGTAGTGCAGACAATAGCCTGACTCCTAAACCGGGACTTTCTACAGGTCCATATTATTATACAATATTCCGCATTACATATGCCGCCATATGACGCCTCTATAAGTCATTGGATTAAGCTTTAGGAGAAAGTAGAATTCTTCCTTATTACTGTTTGCCGTGGTGGGGGCTGACTGGAGGCCTCTAAGTATCCACTATTTGGCCTCCAACTCCCATGTCAGAGTCTAACCAGGGATCAGCAACCTTCAGCACTCCAGCTTCTGTGAGACTACAACTCCCAACATGCTCCATTCACTTCCATGGTGGTTCCAAGAACAGCAGAGTAAATATACGTGCTGAGAGTTGTATTTCTACAACAGGTGGAGTGCTGAAGGTTGTCTACCCCCGGTCTAAATCCACAAATACAGCCACTGGTAAAAAATATAACCTTCACTATCATTTACAATCATGTATCTTTCTGATATGCCAAAGAATAACATTTTTTAGGGGAATGCCACTTTAAGGGTTCCAAATATAGAAATTCAATAGATATCAATATCTATGGCATGTTAATGAAATATCAAATTGGAGGCATCATATCCTGTATTCCGGTGCAAATACTTACTCTCTGTGGTTGTCATGGTAACTATGAGCCCCGACAAGGTAATGGTTTGGAGGTGCGTCCCATCTTAGGTAGCCATCAAAGTCATTGATGTAGCCGCTCCACTGGCAGTTTCTCTGGACAGCCGTCTCACCTTGACAGCAGAGGAATCTCCATCTAGGGAAGAATTTTTTGTTTTTTAGGCTAAGGCCCCACAGATTCATACAAATATGGCAAATTCAGACCCCAGAGTGTAATAGTGATTCGTGGCTGGAGTTCCCCAAAAATGAATTATTGAAAACCCAGAAGACGTGTAGAAAAGTAATAACCAGTCATACTCTCCTTTCCTAACCTCTCCTGGGATCCCTTACAGCATCCAGTGTTTGTTCCTGGTGATGTCTGTAATTGGGCTATAGCTGGAATATGGGGTGGACTCTAAACCTGCAGGAGAACCCTGACACTATTCGCAAAATGAGTCTCGGAAGGTTCACCCATCCTAGTGATGCTGCACCATGAAAATCTAGTACCTCAAACATTTTATAGAGAACTGGAATCCCTTTATTTGGTGAATCTGCTGGGACCATTGTAGGTAAGCCTCTCATTTCAAGGAACACTTCAGGCACAACTAATACAGGGTGTTAGGCCTAGTACAGGTCCTATGGGGGCAGGGGATTACATAGGGATTGAAAGGATACCAAAATAATAATTTCTGTATCATGCTTCACTCCTACAACAGGCCGAACATAAGTAAGCCAACTGGCAGACACAGCCAAAATAAGTCAGGATCTTCATAGTTGACTAGAAAAGGATTTTGATACCTCCTATTAATTCAATCAATATAGAAAATCTACATCAATCTAAAAATTCAGTTTCCTCATACAGAAAGTGAGATTAGGAGCAGTGAAAGGTTTGTAAATACTGGCAGGTCAGAATGAGATCACATGGCTCAGACTTTATTCATATCTGCGTTCAGGTTTCCGTTCAGGGAATCTACTTGGGGACCCCCCGAAAGGAAACCTATCCACATAAAAAGCGGTTACCTAAGGAAAACCCCGGACCCCATAGACTATAATGGGGTCTATGTGGTTTCCGCTCTGTATCCGCACAGAACATGCAGAGAGAAAAGTGCTGTTTGCCATTGTCCAGCACTGCAGCGCCCCGAGGCTTTTCCAGCAGAAGTCTCCGCTGCACGTGACTACTGAAGCCAATCAGTGGCCTAAGGAAAGTAACCAAGACGTCACTTATGGTATTCACGAGCGACATCCTGTGTCCTTTCCTTAGCCTGCTGATTGGTGTCAGCGGTCACATGCGACATGGACTCCCGGGACCGGACATCAGCCTGTGACACCGGAGCATCTGTAAGTATGGGTTGTTTTTGTCTGTTTTTCTTTTATCACCATCCTGGGCCTCCAACCACTATATTGAAATATCCTGGACATCCCCTTTAAGCATAGATGTATAGGAGTGAAAAACAATTGGGTAAAAAAAAGTTATCAGGGGCTTCAGACATGAACTGCTGTAATCACGAAAGTCTTCCCATTACCTCCTGTCTTCTCTTCCATTATCATGGTAACTATCCATTCCACTCAGGACGGTGCCAAAGGGACAGGTGTAAGTGAACTCTTGGTCAAAGTCATTGACGTAACCCGTCCAGGAACAGGAACCGGGGTTATTAAAGGTGTTCTGACAGCCGAAATCCCAGATACGATCCTCACGCTTATTATCATGGATGCTGGAGGGATAAGAGGGTGGGAATACTTTAATAAGCATTCATATAATACATAAAATTCTGTAATTGTTAAAGTGGTTTGTAATGGTATAGGAGAAGTTACATGGGGGGTATACTCAGAAAATCTTCTACTCATGGGTGTAACCATAGCCATAGTAGCACCTATGGAGTCCTGGATGCTAAAGGGGTCTATCTGGGGTCCTTTGATTTGAAGGTACATCAATACACCTACAGTATTATACCATAGCTAGGCACATTTCCCATATATCACCCTAGATGGTTGAATATACACAACCTTCTGCAAGTGGGTTAAGGATTTAGTGACTTGTTACCAACCCCCCACTTTTTCAATGAGCTCCTCTATACTACAACACGATGAGGAGAGGGCACTCCCACAATGGTGGGAATTATGGTGTCACTTTGTCAACCCTGCTTATAAAAAGCACTGGGGGCGCATGTCCCACTAGCCACCTCCCTCCTACTTGGCTACCCCAGGGCAATCTGCATAAAGTACTTACATATTCTATTACCTGAAAATTAGGTTAATGCTCTGATGACTCGGACACTGATAGTTGAGAACTTGATCGTAGTTATTGGCCCATCGCTCTGAAGGAAATAAAGCAAGCACATCATATCCAGTGTAATACTTTACATCTTTCTGTCGTGGCCCTTGATTTGGGATAAAGTTGACGGGTAACCATAGTGCAATATCATGTTTGAAAAAGTAAAAAATTCCTAGGGTTACGTGCGTCTAATCGAGGACCTATATACCAATGTAACTATTGTAAGGCCATCGGAGATGATGGGCCCAGTCCTGTCCAGTCACTCCATAGGAATCCAGTGAAAACTCAGAATTTTAGAGATTGACCAATAAAAGTCTAGACATCAAACTTCTATAGAAATTGAGACGTTTTGGCTAAAATATTTTAGTTCAAAATTGTGGCATTTGCAAATTCAACTCTTTCCATAAAAAACAAGCCCTTATAGAAAAAATGGCTATAGAAAAGAAATTGAAAGGATGAAAAGGGCTTAATATCAAATCACAGTTTTTTTGTACTTGGATAATAGTTGTTCATAGTGTTAGAAGTTGTTATTACTGTTAGTACTAGAATAGTCACCAACATTACCTTGAGGAGCTGCAGAAACCACAGCGATCCCGAGCAGCAATGCCAAAATCACCTGCATAATGTCAAGGGTGGAGGTTCCTGAGAGGAGTTTTGAGACGTCAGGAGGTAAAGGACCTTCCTGTGGATCTGAACTCCTGGGGGTTTATATATACGAGAATGATGGAGGACTAATACACATTAACCAGTTGTCCTTCAGTTATTTGTGCTAATCCTGATATCTGGACAAGTGTGAAGGTCACATCATGGAGCTGGGTATTGATATCATGTACTCACTGAGCATTTACGTAACTAAACGCTCTAAAAAGTTAAAGGGATCCTATAATTCAAACTCATTTTTTTTCTCAGTAACATGTCGGAATAGCCTTAAGAAAGTCTATTCTTCTCCTACCTTTCGATGTCTTCTCAGCGCCGCCATTTGCTTGAAATCCCGTTTTTTTGGGGGATGGGCCCCAGCACTCAATCAACACTGGAGACGCCCTCAATGCTGCGCGAAAAATCTCCAGCACCGCCTCCATCTTCTTCAGAAACGTCCTCTTCACGCGTCTTTTTCCGGCGCAGGTGGTCAAACTTGTTGGCCTTGGGCAGAGCCGACTGTGCATGCCCGCAGCCAGAATAAAAATGGCCGCTTACACAGTAAGTAAGCGGCCATTTTCTTGTGGCCTGTGGGCATGTGCAGTCGGCTCTGCTTGATGCCCGAGGCCTACAAGCTTGACCGCCTGTGCCGGAAGAAGACGCGTGAAGAGGACGTTCCTGAAGAAGATGGAGGCATCGCTGGAGAGTTCTCTCGCAGCATTGGGGACACCTCTAGTGCTGTTTGAGCGCTGGGGCCCGCCCCCAATGCTGCGAGAGAACTCATTTGCATACCAACAAAAAACGGGATTTCAAGCAAACGGCAGCGCAGAGAAATAAGGTAGGAGAAGAATAACCTTTCTTAAGGCTATTCCGACGTGTTAGTGAGAAAAAAAATGAGTTTGAATGATAGGATCCCTTTAAAGGTGTGATAAGAAAACATGGCTTCTAAATAATTTTATGGCCAACCTCTTTTCTGTTGTAGACACTTCTTTGTCTCATCTGGTAGGGGGCATGCCTTAGTAGGAAAGGGGGCACAAAATTCTTGCACAAAGTTAGACAAATAGGTAGTATAAACTCTACTGGGCAGTCTACCCCAATTTGCAGCATCAGTCACTCTATATTAGGTCCTAGTCTAAGTTTACATTGTCTAAATCAGGGATGTCTTGGAAACCCACCATGGAGCCGTGACACTCTGGTTGGGAAGATGCCCCATGTCTTCAAACAACATTAATTTTGGTAAACATTATTTAGTAGGGGTAAACCAAGGAATTTTATTTTTCCAGGGTGGCCTGTGTCTGAAAAGATTGGGGAACACTGGTCTAAATATTCATCAGGATTAGTAAATGTCCCCCAGTGGGTCCCCAATATGAATAGAATTTAGGAACACGCACCACTGGCAGTCTGTGTCTTATAACTAGCCGGTGGTATACTACAAAAAGAGAAATACATATATTTACGTAACTGTGGGAAGAAACACAGAGCAAATCACCTGTTACTCTATAAGATATGACCTTCAGACTATAATATCGATTTCTCTCTTCTGTTATAATGCATATTGTATAATAATAAGATATATATATACAGTCCTATGAAAAAGTTTGGGCACCCCTATTAATCTTAATCATTTTTAGTTCTAAATATTTTGGTGTTTGCAACAGCCATTTCAGTTTGATATATCTAATAACTGATGGACACAGTAATATTTCAGGATTGAAATGAGGTTTATTGTACTAACAGAAAATGCGCAATATGCATTAAACCAAAATTTGACCGGTGCAAAAGTATGGGCACCTCAACAGAAAAGTGACATTAATATTTAGTACATCCTCCTTTTGCAAAGATAACAGCCTCTAGTCGCTTCCTGTAGCTTTTAATCAGTTCCTGGATCCTGGATAAAGGTATTTTGGACAAACAATTCAAGTTCAGTTAAGTTAGATGGTCGCCGAGCATGGACAGCCCGCTTCAAATCATCCCACAGATGTTCAATGATATTCAGGTCTGGGGACTGGGATGGCCATTCCTGAACATTGTAAGTGTTCCTCTGCATGAATGCCTGAGGATTTGGAGCAGTGTTTTGGATCATTGTCTTGCTGAAATATCCATTCCCGGCGTAACTTCAACTTCGTCACTGATTCTTGAACATTATTCTCAAGAATCTGCTGATACTGAGTGGAATCCATGCGACCCTCAACTTTAACAAGATTCCCGATGCCGGCATTGGCCACACAGCCCCAAAGCATGATGGAACCTCCACCAAATCTTACAGTGGGTAGCATGTGTTTTTCTTGGAATGCTGTTTCTTTTTGGACGCCATGCATAACGCCTTTTTTTTTTATAACCAAACAACTCAATTTTTGTTTCCAAAATGAAGCTGCCTTGTCCAAATGTGCTTTTTCATACCTCAGGCAACTCTATTTGTGGCGTACGTGCAGAAACGGCTTCTTTCTCATCACTCTCCCATACAGCTTCTCCTTGTGCAAAGTGCGCTGTATAGTTGACCGATGCACAGTGACACCATCTGCAGCAAGATGATGCTGCAGCTCTTTGGAGGTGGTCTGTGGATTGTCCTTGACTGTTCTCACCATTCTTCTTCTCTGCCTTTCTGATATTTTTCTTGGCCTGCCACTTCTGGGCTTAACAAGAACTGTCTCTGTGGTCTTCCATTTCCTTACTATGTTCCTCACAGTGGAAACTGACAGGTTAAATCTCTGAGACAACGTTTTGTATCCTTCCCCTGAACAACTATGTTGAACAATCTTTGTTTTCAGATCATTTGAGAGCGGGCTGTCCATGTTCGGCGACCATCAAACTTAACTGAACTTGAATTGTTTTGTAGAAAGAAATGGTCCAAAATACCTTCATCCAGGATCCAGGAACTGATTAAAAGCTACAGGAAGCGACTAGAGGCTGTTATCTTTGCAAAAGGAGGATGTACTAAATATTAATGTCACTTTTCTGTTGAGGTGCCCATATTTTTGCACCGGTCAAATTTTGGTTTAATGCATATTGCTCATTTTCTGTTAGTACAATAAACCTCATTTCAATCCTGAAATATTACTGTGTCCATCAGTTATTAGATATATCAAACTGAAATGGCTGCTGCAAACACCAAAATATTTAGAACTAAAAATGATTAAGATTAATAGGGGTGCCCAAACTTTTTCATAGGACTGTATATATCTCCCTATATTATAAAAATGAATTTCTGTCTGTCTGTCTGTCTGTCTGTCTGTCTGTGCTCTAATGCGAACCAAACGACTGGACCGATCTTCACCAAATTTGGTATAGAGACACTTCAGGTATCCGGGAAGGTTTAAGACGAGACTCCAACTCGCTCGGACATACCGTTGCTGAGATACAGCATTCCAAACACAGTGCCCCCCCTTAGCCAATACAAACCTGCAAGACTTTCACTCATATTCCAACTGCAATACACACGATCACTCCACATGCACAATACAACACTGATATCCAAACTGAGATACACGCATCACAGGATTAGATACACAGATCAGCACACAGTACCACATGTTAGAGGATTAGATACACGGGTCTGCACACAGTTCCACAGACCAGAGGATTAAATACTCACTTCTGCACACAGTTCCACACACTGAAGGATTAGATAAGTGCGTCTGCACACGGTTCCACATGCCGAAGGATTAGATACAGGCGTCTACACACAGTTCCACACCCCAGAGGATTAGATACGCACGTCTGCACAGAGTACCACATGCCGTAGGATTAGCTACACATGTGTACACACAGTTCCACACTCCAGAGGATTAGATACGCGCGTCTACACACAGTACCACATGCCGTAGGATTAGATACGCGCCTCTTCACACAATACCACACAGGGGAGGATTAGATACACGTGTCTTCACAAAGTTGTACACGCCATAGGATTAGATACACGCGTCTGCACACAGTACCATATGCCGTAGGATTAGATACGCACCTCTTCACACAATACCACACAGGGGAGGATTAGATACACGTGTCTTCACATAGTTGTATACGCCATAGGATTAGATACAGGCGTCTGCACACAGTACCACATGCCATAGAATTAGATACACGGGTCTGCACACAGTCCCACACACCAGAGGATTAAATACGCACTTCTGCACACAGTTCCACACACTGAAGGATTTGATACGTGTGTCTGCACACGGTTCCACATGCCGAAGGATTAGATACAGGCGTCTACACACAGTTCCACACTCCAGAGGATTAGATACGCGCATCTGCACATATTTGTACACGCCATAGGATTAGATACACGCGTCTACACAGAGTACCACAGGCCTTAGGATTAGATACACGCGTCTACACACAGTTCCACACTCCAGAGGATTAGATACGCGCGTCTGCACACAGTTGTACACGCCATAGGATTAGATACACGCGTCTGCACACAGTACCACATGCAGTAGGATTAGATACACGCGTCTACACATAGTTCCACACTTCGAAGGATTAGATACGCGCCTCTTCACACAATACCACACAGGGGAGGATTAGATACGTGTGTGTGCACACAGTACCACACTTTGGAGGATTAGATACATGCATCTGCACACAGTACCACATGCCATAGGATTAGATACGCGCGTCTGCACACAGTACCACATGCCGGGGGATTGGATACGCGCGTCTACACACAGTTCCACACGCCGTAGGATTAGATACGCGCGTCTGCACACAGTACCACATGCCGGGGGATTGGATACACGCGTCTGCACACAGTTCCACACGCCGTAGGATTAGATACGCGCCTCTTCACACAATACCACACAGGGGAGGATTAGATACATATGTCTTCACACAGTTGTACACGCCATAGGATTAGATACGCGCGTCTACACACAGTACCACATGCCGTAGGATTAGATACGTGCCTCTTCACACAATACCACACAGGGGAGGATTAGATACGTGTGTGTGCACACAGTACCACACTTTGGAGGATTAGATACATGCCTCTGCAAACAGTACCACAAGTCAGAGAATTAGATACACGTCTCCGCACACAGTACCACACGGGGGAGGATTAGATACGCGCGTCTGCACACAGTACCACACGGGGGAGGATTAGATACGCGCGTCTGCACACAGTACCACACGGGGAGGATTAGATACGCGCATCTACACACAGTACCACATGCCATAGCATTAGATACGCGCGTCTGCACACAGTACCACATGCTGGGGGATTGGATACGCGCGTCTACACACAGTTCCACACGCCGTAGGATTAGATACGCGCCTCTTCACACAATACCCCACAGGGGAGGATTAGATACACGTGTCTTCACACAGTTGTACACGCCATAGGATTAGATACACACGTCTGCACACAGTATCACATGCCGTAGGATTAGATACTTGCATCTAAACACAGTACTACATGGAGAAGGATTAGATACAGCTTTACTCTAGGTATCCATAACAACTGATCACAGGTTTTTCACTGACATTCAAAATGAGATACACATAATCACATGACGCTTATGGACATACACACAAACCACATACAAAATACACCAGTGCAAAATTGGACAATTCTTATGGGGCCACTACACAAACATAAAATGTAATATACCCGTGCGAAGCCGGGTCCTCCCTCTAGTATATATAAATATATATAAGAAAAAGCCAGTGGTATACTACAAAAAGAGAAATTGTTAGGAATCTGATGCAACAAACAACTCTGTAAGGTCTTGCGCAACTAGAATCGCCAAGTGCTGAGGTAAAAACAGTCCTGGGTGTGCCTTGCTCCCCTAACCGGAGCAGAACCAGGCCCCGGAGTTCTTCACCAGAGCTCCTAATGGTGGGGTTGGACTTGGTAAAAGTCCAGGGCCCAGATCCGCAACTGCCCAGAGAGCGACACAGACCCAGCGAACCCCAAGGAAGAGGACCCAGAAGTACCCAGACGCTAACCTTGGAGTGAAGTCCGTAAGAGCAGGATGGCTCAGAATGGCAGGAGTGCAGGAAGGTAATTCAGGGAAGACACACAGAAGCCAAGGAAGCAAATTCGTAGTCGTTAACTGGAGGTCACGAGGTAGCAGAGGGAAGAAGCTGCAGCAAAGTCAGGAGATCCGGGTCATACACAGGAGGTCAGCGGAGTAGCCAAATCAGGATCCAAGAAGGGAGGTCAGGAGAAAGCCAAAAGGTCATACACAGGAGGTCAGGAAGGTGTCAAATCGGGATCATGGAGAGAAGGTCTGTAAAGCAAGCCAGGTCAACAATCCAGGGAATCCAAGTACAGAGACAGGAGGCAGGTGACAAAAAGGAAGCAGGAGAGGCAGGGAGTTGATACTGATGGTAAACGAATAACAAGCCGGGCCAAGACCAGAATGAGGCCTAAATAGCCTCAGGCCCGCCGCTGACCTCCCTGACCCCAAAAATGTTGGTTCTAGCACTAGGGAGAAACCGGAACCTCTGCAAACTCAGCGGAATCCTTCGGCCTACCCCAGTGCCAGAACCAGCAGTGACTCCGGCACTGGACAGGGATCGGGTCGGGCGCCTCCGAGCAGCACAGCGGAGGCCCTGCCTGTCCTAACAGAAATTCATATATTTTTTTAACAGTGGGAATAAACATAGAGCAAAACACCTGTTAATATATAAGATATGACCTTCAGACTAAAATATCGACTTCTCTCTTCTGTTATAATGCGTATTGTATAATAATAAATATATATAAAAAAGCATCGGGCAGGATTGCATTACCTGCTGACCTAAAGAGAACCTGTCCTTATGATTTTGCCCCATAAACCAAAAGTAATACCCAATATATCATCTCACCTGTTGCATATAAAGTCAAACTCTCCACACCCAAACGCTACACTTACGCTGCTAATGTACTGCCCCCAGATTCTGTGATGTAAGTGCACCGGCCTCATGAAATTGTCAAGCTCAGTGGTGTACATCCTCAACTTCATCACTGCGCATGCGCTGGGGCCTCAGTGACACATTTCAGTCAGGCTATTTCAGAGTGGTGCGCATGCCCAGCACTGAAGCCGCCTGGATAAGATGATTCATTGAGTCCCTGGTGAACGCTCAGTGTTGATATGAAGTTGGACATGTACACCTGGATTCAGCGCTGAGTTTGACAACCACTGTGGAATTTCATTGGGCTGGAGTTGGAACGTCACAGGGTCTGGGGGCTTAAGGGAGGCGATGGGAAGAGAACATGACTTTATACACTAGCTCTCCACTCTCATGACTTCAAAATCCTCATTTGAATATTGAATAAAAGTTATTAGTATGGGCAGCACGCAGACATCATGCAGACAGCGCTGGGTAACAGGTGAGATGCTCTGTCGGGTACGGCTATTGGGTCATGGGACAAAATCATAACAACAGGTTCCCTTTAAATATCAAACATATGAATGAAGTACTCAAAAACATAAAAAGGAAATAAACAATTTGTTTTCTTTATTATTTTTTTTAAGTGAATGAAACAAAAATATTATTTATATGAACAGAAAAATTAATTAAAAACCTGAAATAAAAAATGAATCCAGTTCGGTCCATCCTTATTATAAGTATTCTATAGCTGACATTACTCTCTTATAGTACATGCATTGCGGTAAATTATTATACTCCGGGGTCTTTTCTGAACTGAGAGTATAATAGGTGAAGACCCAGGGGAGGTCAAAAAAATAACAAAAAAAAACATTTACAGTGCCTTGAGAAAGTATTCGGCCCCTTGAACTTTTCAACCTTTTGCCACATTTTAGGCTTTAATCATAAAGATATCAAATTTTTATTTTTTTGGTGAAGAATCAACAACAAGTGGGACACAATTGTGAAGTGGAACAAAATTTATTGGATATTTGAAACTTTTTTAACAAATAAAAAACTGAAAAGTTACTCGTCTTCTGTATTCATGTTTTTGGGAGTCCGAGGTCTTGTTGTAGTTGATGTATGCGGTACATATAGTATATATACACATTGTCTACACCTTAAGCTATTATTTTAAATGTATTTTGTATGTGAATGTTAGTTTGAACAGGAGTTTTAGGTGCAAATATGTGTTTTAGTGCATTTTTTCAAAAAATGTTTTGTGTTTTTCACAAAGTTGCATGAAGGTGGATGTGGCTATTGATGACCCATTGAGACATATGTAATCTTCAGGTTGTCTACTTTCAAAACTTATATAGGGTTTAGGGGGTTCACTTACTTTTCACGGTGTGTAATCCCTACATTTTATAGGATGATACTTTTTTAACATTTCCAGTTTCAAAGCAGATTTTTGTTCCTTCCAGTTTTAGTGATTTTCTGAAGACACGTGCATGCGGGTGTAGGCCTCAGTAATATGAATGAACTCTGCACATGTTGAACTCTTTTAGGATGTTTGGTGCATATAATTTATTGTTTGGTTTCCACTTTTAGCAACTAATATACATTTATTGCATTCTTTTTTAACTGTGGAAAACATCTTGTGTGGTACCATTCCCAAAGAAACCCAACCCGATGGGCTAAAACGACTACCGACCTGTAGCACTGACATCCCACCTGATGAAGGTCCTAGAGAGACTGGTCCTGACACACCTACACCCTCTAATGTGTTCCGCTCTGTACTCTCTGCAGTTTGCCTATCGGCCGGGCATTGGGGTAGATGACACCATCATCAACCTTCTTCACAGAGCTCTCTCTCACCTGGAGAAACCCGGGAACACTGTGAGAATAATGTTCTTTGATTTCTCCAGTGCGTTCAACACCATTCAGCCAGGGCTACTGAGGGAGAAGCTGAACCTTGGTGGTGTGGACCACCACCTGTCCAACTGGATACCAGACTACCTGACAAACCGCCCCCAGTATGTGAGAGCCCAAGACGGTGTGTCTGACACTGTGATCTGTAGTATGGGGGCACCACAAGGTCCAGTTCTTGCCCCATTTCTCTTTGCACTGTACACTGCTGACTTTAGGCACAATTCATCCAGCTGCTACTTACAGAAGTACTCTGATGACTCTGCTATTGTAGGCCTCATCACTGATGGTGACCATAGGGAATACAGAGACTTAAACCAGGATTTTGTTGAATGATGCCAGCACAACCAGCTCTGGATTAATGTAGGAAAGACCAAGGAAATGGTGGTGGACTTTAGCAAATGGAGAGGTGCTCCGATCCCAGTGGAGATCGAAGGGACTTTCATGGAGATAGTCAGGACCTATAAGTATCTGGGTGTGCTCCTCAATAATAAACTGGACTGGGCTGATCACTTGGGTGTGTTGCACAGAAAGGGTCACAGCAGACTCTACCTGCTCAGGAGGCTGAGGGCCTTTGGAGTCAAGGGGGCCGCTTCTTAAGGCCTTTTTCAATTCTGTGATTGCTTCAGCCATCTTTTTCGGTGTGGCCTGCTGGGGGAGCAGTATATCAACCAGAGACAGAAACAGAAGGGCCAGTTCTGCCTGGGGAGCCCCCTGGACCCAGTACAGGTGGTGGGTGACAGAAGGACACTGTTTGTGGTGACCTCCATGCGGGAGAATCAATCCCACCCCATGTATGAGACCTTGACGGCACTTGGGAGCACTGTAAGTGACCGTCTGCTTCATCCCAAGTGTGAGAAGGAGCTATTGTAGATCCTTCCTCCCAACCACGATCAGGCTGTATAATCTACATCAGACCAAGTGAAGATCACTCCGCACAGAAAGCTAAATGAGCCTGAAGTCTTCCTTCTTTCTTCTCTCACTTAGCTGCTACGGACTCCTGGTATATCTACTTTTTTTCTCAGCATATGTGTGTCTACATATGCTGATAGGGTTAATGCCCTACACTTAGGGTGCTGGTTTGGGGACAATGCACACTGTCTGGCGGTTTATCCGCGGACAGATGCAGGGTGTCCAATATAGAAAACGAGTGTATAAGTAACTCTGAGCATGCGCACATCACTTCAAAGCTGCGAGTCACCTGTACAAGCACTTTCGCGGTCTCTTGGCAAGTCTATATATCAGCATGTGTAGCAAACGCACTGTGCAAACATTCTAGAACTCCTAAAGGTAAGAGAACTACTGACTGCACTGCCATCTAGGAGATAAGACTTGCTGCCATTCAGCCACTATGTGTTATCTATTATGTACATAGAGACAGGCTCGGACTGGCCCACCGGTGTACTGGGGAATCCCCCCGGTGGGCCCCCGACCCCCTGACTTAAAGTTTTGATTTTTACCAATGCAGATGCATTGGTCGGGGCCCGATCGGGATGGCCAGGGGCCCCAACCGGGCACCTGGCCAATGCATCTGCCTCCACACACAGGGGCCCCCATTAGCTGATGCTGAAGAAGTACACATCGGAGGACAACGTGTCTTTCTTCAGCATCAGCTAACAGCCTCTCCCTTCACTTACCTGCAGCTGCTTTGCTGCTCTCCTGTGAGGTCTCCCCTGCTGCCTGCACGCACTTCCTCCCCCTCCCCCCTCCTCCTCACACTGAGTCCTCTAAGGGTGAATTCACACTGAGTAAACGCTAGCTTATTCTGAACGTAAAACACGTTCAGAATAAGCGGCGTCTAAAGCAGCTCCATTCATTTCTATGGGAGCGGGGATACGAGCGCTCCCCATAGAAATGAATGGGCTGCTTCTTTCACTCCGTGCAGTCCCATTGAAGTGAATGGGGAGTGCCGGCGTATACGGCAAGCTCTGCTCATGCCGGAGCGTACACGCCGGCACTCCCCATTCACTTCAAGGGGACTGCACGGAGTGAAAGAAGCAGCCCATTCATTTCTATGGGGAGCGCTCGTATCCCCGCTCCCATAGAAATGAATGGAGCTGCTTTAGACGCCGCTTATTCTGAACGTGTTTTACGTTCAGAATAAGCTAGCGTTTACTCAGTGTGAATGCACCCTTACATCGCAGCGTGTGGGGAGGACAGGGAGTCGTCTGCTGAGTTCACTACTGCTGAAATAGGTGAGTAAACTCTTTTTGTAAAATCTGTATGTTTAATATGTATATATGTACATTTGTGTAAAGTATGTGTCTTGTATACTGTGTGAGTACTGTATGTTTGTATACAGGTATGTGTGAGTATATACAGTATGCTATAATAATGTGTATGTATATATGTGTGTGTGTATATATAGTATTCATTCAAGTATATATATGACTTATATGGTATATGAATGTATATAAATGTATATGTGCTATAGTATTGTATGTGTATATTGTATATTGTATTGTATATGTGTGAGTATATATGGTATATGTATAAGGCCTGGTTCACATCTGCGTTCGGTGATCTGTTTGGGGAGTCTGCATGGGAACCCCCTCCCCCTTCCCCCCAAACGGATTACCAAACGCATTAGCAAGCGGTGTGCAGTGAAAGTACGCGGACCCCATAGACTATAATGGGGTCCGTGTGCTTTCCACGCGGTGTCCGCATGAGTCATGTGGACAGGAAAGTAGATTGTAAAGTACTTTTCTGTCCGCATGTTCTATGCGGACACCGCACGGAAAAACCCCATTATAATCTATGTGTGCTTTCACTGCACACCGTCTGCTCGGTAGTCTGTTTGGGAGGGTCCCCATGCGGACTCCCCAAATGCATTACTGAACGCAGTGAGTGCAATCCCATCCACACATTGCAGAAAAACACACACGGCGGACACACTGCAATTTCCAAAACTGTTGCGGTTTTGGAAATTGCAGCATGTCACTTATATCTACAGAAACACCTGCAGTTTCCCTATAGGTATAAGGCTAAGTTCACACGGGTTTTTTGGTCCAGAACCTGAGGCGGAGGCCGCCTCAGGTTCCGGACCAAAAATCGGGTAGCCGCAATTGAATGCTGGTGCACTGCACCGGCCTCCAGTCACGCACTCTGCTCCAGATTTGGCCCAAATAAATGGATGGGAGGAGGGAGTGTCTTCAGGCTGAATCGCGAGGCGAAACGACCTGAAGAATCAGCACCATGTTTCTTTTTCTGGGAGCTGGAACAAACCGGCTCCCGGAAAAAAAAGAACTGACCGGCTCCCATTGATTTCAATGGGAGCCGTCTTTTTGGTCAGGATTTTGAGGCAGATACGGCCTCCTGACCAAAAATCCCCGTGTGAACTTACCCTAAAGGAAACAAAGTCCTTAGAGGAAACCTCTGCGGAGTTTCTGCAATAAGCACTGCAGGAAAAACTGATGTGTTGCCGCCGGGGTTTTTCCCGCAGCGCTTTTTGCTTTGTCTTGCTACATGGGGCTTTAGCCTGACACTAGGTTCACACTAGCGTTCGGCAGTCCGTTCTCAGCTTTCCGTCTTCTGCATGTAGAAGACAGAAAGCTGTCAGACCGGGTGCGGCGGTGTGCGTTTTATGCTCTCCGCCGCAAAACCGTTTTTTTTTTAAAATCGGACACAGAGTACTGCGTGTTCGACTCTGTGTCCGATTTTAAAAAATCGGTTTAATGGCAGAGAGCATAAAACGCTCACCGCCGCTCACAGCCGGACATCTTTCTCACCCATTCAAATGAATGGGTGAGAGAGCCTCCTGCAGGTTTCCATCTCCTGCCTCTGTTTTGTGCAGGAAATGGAAACCTGCAGAACGGAGACCAGGCGCAGATGTGAACGAGCCCTAAGGCTGAGTTCACACGGAGTTGTTTGGTCAGGAATCCACCTCAAAATCATCCTCCAAAAAAGCCTCCCAATAGAACTCTAACCCAATAGAACCAAATTCCTGACCAGAAAACTCTGTGTGAACTCAGCCTTATAGTATAATGCTCAGTCTATTGAGATAATAAGGATGAGGCCCAACAGTGAGATGCGGCTAAAAAAATAGCTGTGGAAAAAAATAGCGGCGAATCTCAATGTATTTTTTCCACAGTGTTTTTTTTCTCCGCACTTTCTCCCGATTGCGCAGCTGAAAGTAACCGGCCATGTTTTTAGAAGCGCTCACATTTTAGAGTTTGTGGCTGTTCCACATCTTTTTTCCTGCTGTGTGCGGATAAGGTAAATTTGATTATATTTCATTCACTTTGCTGGTTTTTTCTGTAGTAGCCAAAGACGTTGTGTTTCTGCAATGTGAGGTTTGAGGTATTTATGGCCTATCCAGAGTATAGGCCATAAAATAAGTTTAACCCTGGAAACCCCTTTAATATGCCCCAGACATTTTAACATCCCCATTCTGCACAATATGTTACCCCATCACTACTCCCACACAGTATAATGGCCCCATCACTGTATCCCATACATTATGGGGGACCAGTGAAGTGGCCATAAAATATTTGGCCCAGACAACCCCTTAAAACAGGTTGTCTATAAACTGGAGTGATCACTGTGGTGGCCGCCAGGGAGGTGTAAAAATATATATATATATTTTTTTTTTTAAAAAAAGAGCCTTCTCACCTGTCCCCAGCCCCGTTGTCCCCGCCTGTGTTTGGTCTCATGGCCTCATTTCTGGAGTTCCTGTACCTAATTGGTCTCAGCGATCACATGAGGTGCAGGACTCCCAGCAAGTAGTGCCAGTATGAGACTGAATGGACTCTACCGGCGGACAACGGAGCGCCAAGGACAGATGAGTATTCTTTTTTTATTTATTTGTTTTTTATTTTACACCTCCCTCCCACCACATGAGTTGCTCCAATTCCTGGACAACCACTTTAAAGGATTTATCCATCTTTCTAATATTGATGGTCTGTTCTTAGGATAGGCCATCAATATTACATCTGCGATGATACAACAGCCAGGACCTCTGCAGATCAGCTTTTCCAGGACACTTCAGCTACGGGTAATGGTAACATTTCTAGAAGCCATGCTGTTCACTTTCCATACAGGCTGTAGCAGTAGGTATATGTAGTGCACATGGTATAGTGCGTGAGTAGCATGGCTCCCAACATGTTGTTACCTTTAACCTCCCTGTCTCGGTACCGCTGATCTGCAGGGTCCTGGCGGTGGGCCCCTAGAAACAATTCCACTGGTGGGCCCTAGACATCCCAGTCCGACCCTGCATAGAGATAAGGTGAAGCCCATGGAAATAAGACTAATTAGGCAAAACAAACAGCACAACATTGAGACAAGAACTGATGTGTGAAGGAGCTTCCCCTGTTGTGTGGATATATTTGTATAGTGGGGAAACTTGTTTCTATCATTGTAAATACACGTCCTAGAGCGAGTTAGAGATAACCTGACCGTGCCCTGTTATGATATCCATCCATTAGATGGCGCACTCCGTGATGTTACCAGTCTCTGACTGAATTTCTCATATTCTGATGGTTTCTCCTACTTGCCCCGTCTTTATAGAACTTTCCCAGACATGTGCAAGGCAACTCAACAATATAGATGAACTGAAACATATTCTCAGGGATGAACGCTCCTGAATTTCTCCCTAACGTTGTGCAAATTTCCTGCAGCTCCAGGAAACACTTGTTGGAGTTGATCACTGCAAAAGGGGATCTAAAAGTTATTAAATTGAAGGGTTCACTTACTTTTTCCTTATACTGTGGATGTTTATTCAATGTAAATGTGTCTTCGCCTTTTATTGTGACTTAGAAAATAATCACCAAGAGGGTTTGTTATCCCCAATAGAGCTGATCTCCACCTTCTCCATTCTACAACCCATATAACAGCAGATTGGACTTGTAAAAGGTCATAAAATCAATCGAAACGTCGCCTCTGTATACTGCTCGCAGTAAGTGTGACACTATGAGACTGTATATTGGTGATTTATAACCTAAAAGACTGCCTTGTCACCTGGTGGTCTCTTCAAAAAGAAACAGTATCTCCTCAGAGCAATGCCTAAAAAGTAATGTAACCTGCAGAGCATAGCACCTCTAGAGGTAACCTCCGGTATCACCGGGATAGAAATAACATGAAACAGGACGTTTTCTGATTAAAAATGCTGTTTTATTTCAGTTCTTCTCGCATGAATAGTAATTCCAGCGTCTGTCCCTACAAAACAAAGAAGATTGAGAGTCAAGCAAGGAAAGAAAAGATGGTGATGATGATAATATCAGTTCAGTAGAGCAGACAATAGCCTGACTCCTAAACCGGGACTTTCTACAGGTCCATATTATTATACAATATTCCGCATTACATATGCCGCCATATGACGCCTCTGTAAGTCATTGGATTAAGCTTTAGGAGAAAGTAGAATTCTTCCTTATTACTGTTTGCCGTGGTGGGGGCTGACTGGAGGCCTCTAAGTATCCACTATTTGGCCTCCAACTCCCATGTCAGAGTCTAACCAGGGATCAGCAACCTTCAGCACTCCAGCTTCTGTGAGACTACAACTCCCAACATGCTCCATTCACTTCCATGGTGGTTCCAAGAACAGCAGAGTAAATATGCATGCTGAGAGTTGTATTTCTACAACAGGTGGAGTGCCGAAGGTTGTCTACCCCCGATCTAAATCCACAAATACAGCCATTGGTAAAAAATATAACCTTCCCTATCACTTACAATCATGTATCTTTCTGATATGCCGAAGAATAACATTTTTTAGGGGAATGTCACTTTAAGGGTTCCAAATATAGAAATTCAATAGATATCAATATCTATGGCATGTTAATGAAATATCAAATTGGAGGCATCATATCCTGTATTCCGGTGCAAATACTTACTCTCTGTGGTTGTCATGGTAACTATGAGCCCCGACAAGGTAATGGTTTGGAGGTGCGTCCCATCTTAGGTAGCCATCAAAGTCATTGATGTAGCCGCTCCACTGGCAGTTTCTCTGGACAGCCGTCTCACCTTGACAGCAGAGGAATCTCCATCTAGGGAAGAATTTTTTGTTTTTTAGGCTTTGTTTTTTAGGCTAAGGCCCCACAGATTCATACAAATATGGCAAATTCAGACCCCAGAGTGTAATAGTGATTCGTGGCTGGAGTTCCCCAAAAATGAATTATTGAAAACCCAGAAGACATGTAGAAAAGTAATAACCAGTCATACTCTCCTTTCCTAACCTCTCCCGGGATCCCTTACAGCATCCAGTGTTTGTTCCTGGTGATGTCTGTAATTGGGCTATAGCTGGAATATGGGGTGGACTCTAAACCTGCAGGAGAACCCTGACACTATTCACAAAATGAGTCTCGGAAGGTTCACCCATCCTAGTGATGCTGCACCATGAAAATCTAGTACCTCAAACATTTTAGAGAGACCTGGAATCCCTTTATTTGGTGAATCTGCTGGGACCATTGTAGGTACGCCTCTCATTTCAAGGAACACTTCAGGCACAACTAATACAGGGTGTTAGGCCTAGTACAGATCCTATGGGGGCAGGGGATTACATAGGGATTGAAAGGATACCAAAATAATAATTTCTGTATTCACTCCTACAACAGGCCTAACATAAGTAAGCCAACTGGCAGACACAGCCAAAATAAGTCAAGATTTTCATAGTTGACCAGAAAAGGATTTTGATACCTCCTATTAATTCAATCAATATGGAAAATCTACATCAATCTAAAAATTCAGTTTCCTCATCCAGAAAGTGAGATTAGGAGCAGTGAAAGGTTTGTAAATAGCGGCAGGTCAGAATGAGATCACATGACTCAGACTTTATTCATATCTGCGTTCAGGTTTCCCGTTCGGGGAATCTACTTGGGGACCCCCCCTCCCCCCCGAAAGGAAACCTATCCACATAAAAAAGCAGTTACCTAAGGAAAACCCCGGACCCCATAAACTATAATGGGGTCTATGTGGTTTCCACTCTGTTTCTGCACAGAACATACGGAGAGAAAAGTGCTGTTTGCCATTGTCCAGCACTGCAGCACCCCGAGGCTTTTCCAGCAGAAGTCTCCGCTGCACGTGACTACTGAAGCCAATCAGTGGCCTAAGGAAAGTAACCAAGACGTCACTTATGGTATTCACGAGCGACATCCTGTGTCCTTTCCTTAGCCTGCTGATTGGTCTCAGCGGTCACATGCGGCATGGACTCCCGGGACCGGACATCAGCCTGTGACACCGGAGCATCTGTAAGTATGGGTTGGGTTGTTTTTGCCTGTTTTTCTTCTATCACCCTCCTGGGCCTCCAACCACTATACTGAAATATCCTGGACATCCCCTTTAAGCATAGATGTATAGGAGTGAAAAACAATTGGGTAAAAAAAAGTTGTCAGGGGCTTCAGACATGAACTGCTGTAATCACGAAAGTCTTCCCATTACCTCCTGTCTTCTCTTCCATTATCATGGTAACTATCCATTCCACTCAGGACGGTGCCAAAGGGACAGGTGTAAGTGAACTCTTGGTCAAAGTCATTGACGTAACCCGTCCAGGAACAGGAACCTGGGTTATTAAAGGTGTTCTGACAGCCGAAATCCCAGATACGATCCTCACGCTTATTATCATGGATGCTGGAGGGATAAGAGGGTGGGAATACTTTAATAAGCATTCATATAATACATAAAATTTTGTAATTGTTAAAGTGGTTTGTAATGGTGTAGGATAAGTTACATGGGGGGTATACTCAGAAAATCTTCTACTCATGGGTGTAACCATAGCCATAGTAGCAGCTATGGAGTCCTGGATGCTAAAGGGGTCTATCTGGGGTCCTTTGATTTGAAGGGACATCGATACACCTACAGTATTATACCATAGCTAGGCACATTTCCCATATATCACCCTAGATGGTTGAGTATACACAACCTTCTGCAAGTGGGTTAAGGATTTAGTGACTTGTTACCAACCCCCCACTTTTTCAAAAAAAACACAAGCCCCAGTAATACGAGAACTTGGGAAACCAAATTCACCAAAATCAAAACCTACTACAGCCAGGCTGAACAAATCTTTTCCATAAAACGTTACCTTCCATCCTAACATAGAAAGAATCGGCCTATCAAATCGCTATAATCGAATGGCTTTCTTCAATTCTGCACCTGCTTTTTTCGTCTCCTGAGAGCAGGGTAAAGCCGGGCAATGAGCTCCTCTATACTACAACACCATGAGGAGAGGGCGCTCCCACAATGGTGGGAATTATGGTGTCACTTTGTCACCCCTGCTTATAAAAAGCACTGGGGGCACATGTCCCACTAGCCACCTCCCTCCTACTTGGCTACCCCAGGGCAATCTGCATAAAGTACTTACATATTCTATTACCTGAAAATTAGGTTAATGCTCTGATGACTCGGACACTGATAGTTGAGAACTTGATCGTAGTTATTGGCCCATCGCTCTGAAGGAAATAAAGCAAGCACATCATATACAGTGTAATACTTTACATCTTTCTGTCGTGGCCCTTGATTTGGGTAAAGTTGACGGGTAACCATAGTGCAATATCATGTTTGAAAAAGTAAAAAATTCCTAGAGTTACGTGCGTCTAATCGAGGACCTATATACCAATGTAACTATTGTAAGGCCATCGGAGATGATGGGCCTAGTCCTGTCCAGTCACTCCATAGGAATCCAGTGAAAACTCTGAGAATTTTAGAGATTGACCATTAAAAGTCTACACATCAAACTTCTATAGAAATTAACACATTTTGGTTAAAATTTCTTAGTCCAAAATTGTGCCATTTGCAAATTCAACTCTTTCCACAAAAAACAAGCCCTTATATGGCTGTAGAAAAAACATTGAAAGGATGAAAAGGGCTTAATATCAAATCACAGATTTTTTGGACTTGGATAATAGTTGTTCATAGTGTTAGAAGTTGTTATTACTGTTAGTACTAGAATAGTCACCAACATTACCTTGAGGAGCTGCAGAAACCACAGCGATCCCGAGCAGCAATGCCAAAATCACCTGCATAATGTCAAGGGTGGAGGTTCCTGAGAGGAGTTTTGAGCCGTCAGGAGGTAGAGGACCTTCCTGTGGATCTGAGCTCCTGGGGGTTTATATATACGAGAATGATGGAGGACTAATACACATTAACCAGTTGTCCTTCAGTTATTTGTGCTAATCCTGATATCTGGAGAAGTGTGAAGGTCACATCATGGAGCTGGGTATTGATATCATGTACTCACTGAGCAATTATGTAACTAAACCCTCTAAAAAGTTAAAGGGATCCTATAATTCAAACTCATTTTTTTTCTCAGTAACATGTCGGAATAGCCTTAAGAAAATCTATTCTTCTCCTACCTTTCGATGTCTTCTCAGCGCCGCCATTTGCTTGAAATCCCGTTTTTTTGGGGGGATGGGCCCCAGCACTCAATCAACACTGGAGACGCCCTCAATGCTGCGAAAAAAATCTCCAGCACCGCCACCATCTTCTTCAGGAACGTCCTCTTCACGCGTCTTTTTCCGGCGCAGGTGGAAGCGACTAGAGGCTGTTATCTTTGCAAAAGGAGGATCTACTAAATATTAATGTCACTTTTCTGTTGAGGTGCCCATACTTTTGCACCGGTCACATTTTGGTTTAATGCATATTGAACATTTCTGTTAGTACAATAAACCTCATTTCAATCCTGAAATATTACTGTGTCCATCAGTTATTAGATATATCAAACTGAAATGGCTGCTGCAAACACCAAAATATTTAGAACTAAAAATGATTAAGATTAATAGGGGTGCCCAAACTTTTTCATAGGACTGTATGTAATGCGGAATATTGTATAATAATATGGACCTGTAGAAAGTCCCGGTTTAGGAGTCAGGCTATTGTCTGCACTACTGAACTGATATTATCATCATCACCATCTTTTCTTTCCTTGCTTGACTCTCAATCTTCTTTGTTTTGTAGGGACAGACGCTGGAATTACTATTCATGCGAGAAGAACTGAAATAAAACAGCATTTTTAATCAGAACACGTCCCGTTTCATGTTATTTCTATCCCGGTGATACCGGAGGTTACCTCTAGAGGTGCTATGCTCTGCAGGTTACATTACTTTTTAGGCATTGCTCTGGGGAGATACTGTTTCTTTATGAAGAGACCACCAGGTGACAAGGCAGTCTTTTAGGTTATAAATCACCAATATACAGTCTCATAGTGTCACACTTACTGCGAGCAGTATACATAAGCGATGTTTTGATTGATTTTATGACCTTTTACAAGCCCAATCTGCTGTTATATGGGCTGTAGAATGGAGAAGGTGGAGATCAGCTCTATTGGGGATAACAAACCCTCTTGGTGATTATTTTCTAAGTCACAATAAAAGGTGAAGACACATTTACATTGAATAAACATCCACAGTATAAGGAAAAAAGTAAGTGAACCCTTCAATTTAATAACTTTTAGATCCCCTTTTGCAGTGATCGACTCCAACAAGTGTTTCCTGGAGCTGCAGGAAATTTGCACAACGTTAGGGAGAAATTCAGGAGCGTTCATCCCCGAAAATATGTTTCAGTTCATCGATTTTGTTGAGCTGCCTTGCACATGTCTGGGAAAGTTCTATAAAGATATTAGGCGGGGCAAGTAGGAGAAACCATCATAATATGAGAAATTCAGTCAGAGACTGGTAACATCACGGAGTGCGCCATCTAATGGATGGATATCATAACAGGGCACGGTCAGGTTATCTCTAACTCGCTCTTGGACATGTATTTACAATGATAGAAACAAGTTTCCCCACTATACAAATATATCCACACAACAGGGGAAGCTCCTTCACACATCAGTTCTTGTCTCAATGTTGTGCTGTTTGTTTTGCCTAATTAGTCTTATTTCCATGGGCTTCACCTTATCTCTATGTACATAATAGATAACACATAGTGGCTGAATGGCAGCAAGTCTTATCTCCTAGATGGCAGTGCAGTCAGTAGTTCTCTTACCTTTAGGAGTTCTAGAATGTTTGCACAGAGTGTTTGCTACACATGCTGATATATAGACTTACCAAGAGACCGTGAAAGTGCTTGTGCAGGTGACTCGCGGCTTTGAAGTGATGTGCGCATACTCAGAGTTACTTATACACTCGTTTTCTATATTGGATACCCTGCATCTGTCCGCGGGTAAACTGCCAGACAGTGTGCATTGTCCCCAAACCAGCACCCTAAGTGTAGGGCATTAACCCTATCAGCATATGTAGACACACATATGCTGAGAAAAAAAGTAGATATACTAGGAGTCCGTAGCAGCTAAGTGAGAGAAGAAAGAAGGAAGACTTCAGGCTCATTTATCTTTCTGTGCGGAGTGATCTTCACTTGGTCTGATGTAGATTATACAGCCTGATCGTGGTTGGGAGGAAGGATCTACAATAGCTCCTTCTCACACTTGGGGTGAAGCAGACGGTCACTTACAGTGCTCCCAAGTGCCGTCAAGGTCTCATACATAGGGTGGGATTGATTCTCCTGCATGGAGGTCACCACAAACAGTGTCCTTCTGTCACCCACCACCTGTACTGGGTCCAGGGGGCTCCCCAGACAGAACTGTCCCTTCTGTTTCTGTCCCTGGTTGATATACTGCTCCCCCAGCAGGCCAGACCGAAAAAGATGGCTGACGCAATCATAGAATTGAAAAAGGCCTTAAGAAGCGGCCCCTGGACTCCAAAGGCCCTCAGCCTCCTGAGCAGGTAGAGTCTGCTGTGACCCTTTCTGTGCAATGCACCCAAGTGATCAGCCCAGTCCAGTTTATTATTGAGGAGCACACCCAGATACTTATAGGTCCTGACTATCTCCATGAAAGTCCCTTCGATCTCCACTGGGATCGGAGCACCTCTCCATTTGCTAAAGTCCACCACCATTTCCTTGGTCTTTCCTACATTAATCCAGAGCTGGTTTTGCTGGCACCATTCAACAAAATCCTGGTTTAAGTCTCTGTATTCCCTATCGTTGCCATCAGTGATAAGGCCTACTATAGCAGAGTCATCGGAGTACTTCTGTAAGTAACAGCTGGATGAATTGTGCCTAAATTCAGCAGTGTACAGTGCGAAGAGAAATGGGGCAAGAACTGGACCTTGTGGTGCCCCCATACTACACAACACAGTGTCAGACACACAGTCCTGGGCTCTCATAAATTGAGGTCGGTTTGTGAGGTAGTCTAGGATCCAGTTGGACAGGTGGTGGTCCACTCCAACAAGGTTCAGCTATTGTGTCCCACTTGTTGTTGATTCTTCCCCAAAAAAATAAAAATTTGATATCATGATAGTTGTTCTAGCTAGTAGACCATGCTCATTGAGCCAGACCCAGCTCCCATTCCATACCGCATGTAACCATACACATCATAGATGTCTATTACCTCCCCACTACCACAATGTTACATATCTGATGTTCCTTCCAGCAAGATACATGTACAGTTTGTGTCATAGTGTGCTGTTATGTAATAGTAATGCCTGCATAGCCATGTCATAGAAGATTGTCACATGTATGTCTGCCATAGTAATATGTATACAGTTTGTGTCATGGAAGATTACCACATGCCCATTGTAACTGCAATGTACTGTTTTCTGTTCCCCAGTTTCACCCTATCCCTTGTAATAAAAGCAAAGTTCGGACACCTCTCCAGAGTGCATGAGTTACTGGGAAGGAGTTTAGCTGCCTGTCAACCTATACCCCACACACATAGGGAGGACAGAACAGGTACACTATGTGACAGCGGGGCCTTTGGGACCCCCACAAGGCCCAGGACCCGGTAACAACGGCTACCCCTGCACCCCCTATAGCTATGCCCCTGATATATACAGAATATCCGAATCTGTATAACAAGTTAGTAAGTTTTTTTGGTAAGTGACAAAAAAGAATACAACACATGACTGAACTTCTGTTTTATAAATAACCAACATAAAAAATGAGGTATAAAGTGCAACTTCTGTATAAAGAAATGTCCTCTAGGAACAGAAAAACACACAAGAGTAGTTTTACATGAAATAACATTTACACGGGAACCTCGGGAAGAACAGTGTGAACCCAGGCCCAGGTTTCTTCAGGTTTTACCCTAAAGAAGAATTATTGCAGTCACAGATGTGTTAGAAGAGGATCAGTAAAGTGACAGGTCTGGAGCCTCCTAAAATTCCTATTGTTATTCCTCCTGGAAATGTATGGAGAAACTGACAGTTTAGCTTTACCGTTCCCCTATGACATTGCTCTTAGAACCTTTGATGTTGTCCTGACAGTGTTAGAGGGACAAGAGAATAGCTGGTAGTTTATTCAGACATTGCCAGGAGTGTTAGCAGAGGGACATCGCAGCGGGGGAAATATGCTTGGGATTTTATTAGGGATGCAAAACAGTAAGGCCGAACAGAAAACACCTCCTGGCTCTGTAAAAACTGTGTACTACATGATCCATCAGTGATGTGGACAGTAAAGATATAGCAATTAGATAGAAAACCGGGAGCCTCCTCCATCAGGGTAAACGCACTACACATTACAGCCTGTACACATGGACTGGAATCTTAGGGCAGGATAACACTATTCTTATTAATGTCCTATGCTCTCATCCCCCTTAAGACTCCTTGTGTATGAGAAGTACTCTATTCATTTCTATGGGGCTCCGGGTATTGCCAGAGATTAGTCCTGGGACCCCCATAGCAGTGAATGGAGCAGCAGTCATGCACAGGGCACTGACACTTCATGCACAAAGAACCTTTAGGGCAGGCATGTCAAACTCAGGGTACCCCGAGAGCCACATGAGTAACAAGAGGTTTTTGCGAGGGCCGCAGACAACAGCTAATGGCTAGGGCCTAGAGGACTGATCACTAATACCATGCATCACAAAAATCTGGCATTTCTATTGCAGGCTACATAGAGTAGCCTACAATAGAAAGTATAGAATGACAGGCTGGAGCCTCACAAGGCTCCCGGCTGCCATAAAAATGCACGCAGGTCCCGAATCTTGCTCCGGGTGCCTGTGATTGCCGGTAAAATGGCACCTCAGTTAAAGCTGGTAGACACCATTATTGTGTTGGAGTGCTGTGGTAGGGTTGGAGTGCTGGGGGGGGGGGGGGTTGTGGGGAAGGGGGGGCTGGGGGAGGGGGGCTTCTGGATGTCTGGCCCTTCCTTGGGCCTGAGGACTGTTTTTTCCCACCCACTTGCAATTCTAGACTGTAACGCTCCAATTAACCCCCAAGTGAAAGAATTACAAGGTGGGTGGGAAAAAAAAAAAAAAAAACAGTCCTGGAGCCCAAGGAAGGGCCAGACAGACATCAAAAAGCCCCCCTCCCCCAGCACCCCCTCCCCCCCCCCTTCCCCAGCACCCAACCCCCCCCCATCATCATAAATCTAGTATTTATCCCCTATCCGTAGGATAAAAACATTTTTGCTTACAAGATAAAAAAAATAAGCAAAATATACACTAAAAATAACAAAATAATATATAAAGAAGTCCATTAGGCAAAGCATATAGGCTGTGGTATATAAAGTGCTAGTCAATGCCCATAGCATTCATTTTGCAACATTTTGTCATAGCTTAGTTAAAGGGGTGGCAAAGGATTAGTAAAAGATGGCTGCTTTCTTTCAGAAATAGTGCTACACCTGACCACCGGTTGTGTCTGGTATACAGTTCAGCTCCAATGGAGTGAACAGGATGAGCTGCAATACCACACGCAGCCTGTGAACCAGTGTGGCGCTGTTTCTGGAGAAAGGCAGCCATGTCATTTCTAATCCTCTACAATCCTGATAACCAACATTGGCAACTGCTCTTTCAGTAATCTCACACGTGTCATTATTTTACTTCCATGTGTTATTGAACCATGAACAGTATTTTGTCTTCATCCATTTCCACCAAACTGGCATTTTTAAGTAACAGAACGTTGGGCAGAAAAGGGCGTATTTGTATATTTTCTACATATTAGAAAAGCAGGTAGTAGTGTTGTTTGGTGGGGTGGGGTGGACGTTAATCGTTGTAAGGAAAATCCTGAGGAGCATTGCTGAGATTGTCTTGTGGGCTGTTGGGGCTTGAGCCATCAAACATTGGTTCCCAGTAATCAGGAATCTTTCCTTGGGTTAAAGGAACAAAAAAAGGAAAAAGGTTGTGGTTTTTTTTTTTTTGTTTTTTTTTTTTTTTTAGAAAACACATATTTACTTAAAATAGGATTTTTCCCATTAAGAAATTACAGCTTGTAGAAAATTTAAATTTTTTTTTAAATTTTTTTTTGCAAATAAAAGGTACCGTAATAACGCTGCAGAGTTCTACAGATTTCTCCCTCTTTTGTCTGGATTGGTCGCCACTGCATACCTCTATGAATACATAAACTTTCTATGCTCTGGGACGTGTCAGAAACCCAGCCATGATTTTCTTATTGTGGTCCAGTTATTTACTCCTTGCCTGTCCACAATAAGAAAATCATGGCTGGGTTTCTGACAAGTCCAGGAACATGGAAATTCCTACAGTCATGGTCGTATCCATCAGTAACCGATCGAGACAACAGATATCACCCCTAAGATGATTAGAAGAAATCTTTAAAACTTTATTTGCCAAAAATGTGTAATGGTCTCCATATATAATATGGTTATGTTCACGGGAAAACCCCCTTAAAGGGAATGAAAGAAAGAATTGCCAGACATTGGGATAGTAATATAAAACTGTGTGTTTTACCTGAACTGGGCGAGAATAAAGTAGCAGTTCTTCCATCTGCCGTGTATTCTGGCAACTAAATCCTTCACCTAAAAAAGCAAAGAAGGGAAATAGGATTAGTACTGTGTTGGAGAACCCAAAAAAACCCATAACAGAGGACCGGATGGTATAAGCACAAGAGTTCTTAAAATGTGCAGTGACCAGCTAGGTGGCATTATTACGCACATGTACAATATGAGTCTAAAGCTGGGAGTGGTACCTCAACTGTGGAAAACATCTTGCGTGGTACCAGTCCCAAAGAAACCCAACCCGATGGGCTACAATGACTACCGACCAGTAGCACTGACATCCCACCTGATGAAGGTCCTAGAGAGACTGGTCCTGACACACCTACGCCCCCTAGTGAGCTCCGCTCTGGACCCCCTCCAGTTTGCCTATCGGCCGGGCATTGGGGTAGATGACGCCATCATCCACCTTCTTCATAGAGCTCTCTCTCACCTGGAGAAACCCGGGAACACTGTGAGAATAATGTTCTTTGATTTCTCCAGTGCGTTCAACACCATTCAGCCAGGGCTACTGAGGGAGAAGCTGAACCTTGGTGGTGTGGACCACCACCTGTCCAACTGGATACCAGACTACCTGACAAACCGCCCCCAGTATGTGAGAGCCCAAGACGGTGTGTCTGACACTGTGATCTGTAGTACGGGGGCACCACAAGGTACAGTTCTTGCCCCATTTCTCTTCACACTGTACACTGCTGACTTTAGGCACCACTCATCCAGCTGTTACTTACAGAAGTACTCCGATGACTCTGCTATAGTAGGCGTTATCACTGATGGCGACGATAGGGAATACAGAGACTTAAACCAGGATTTTGTTGAATGGTGCCAGCAGAACCAGCTCAGGATTAATGCTGGGAAGACCAAGGAGATGGTGGTGGACTTTAGTAAGGGGAGGAGTGCTCCGACCCCAGTGGAGATCCAAGGAACATGTATTGAGATAGTCAGGACCTATAAGTATCTGGGCGTGATCCTCAACAATAAACTAGACTGGGCTGATCACCTGGAGGCGCTGCACAGTGAGGGCCACAGCAGACTCTACCTGCTCAGGAGGCTGAGGGCCTTTGGAGTCCAGGGGACACTTTTTAGGGCCTTCTTCAACTCTGTGGTTGCCTCAGCCAACTTTTTCGCGGTGGCCTGCTGGGGGAGCAGTATATCAACCAGGGACAGAAATAGACTTGACAGGCTGATCAGGAGGGCCAGCTCTGTCCTGGGGAGCCCCCTGGACCCAGTACAGGTGGTGGGTGACAGAAGGATACTGTCTGTGGTGACCTCCATGCGGGAGAACAAATCCCACCCCATGTATGGGACCCTGATGGGACTTGGCAGCACTGTTAGTGACCGTCTGCTTCACCCCAAGTGTGAGAAGAAGCGCTATCGCAGGTCCTTCCTTCCAACCGCGACCAGGCTGTATAATCTACATCAGACCAAGCGAAGATCACTCCGCACAGAGAACTAATGATTATGACCATGACCATGAGGTCTTCCTCTTTCTCTTCCGTTTTTTCCTTAGCTGCTATGGACTCCTAGTATATCTTCTATTCTCAGCTTATGTGTAATATTACTGTGTATTATCCTGTATCTGTATTACTATGCTGCTGTAACATGCTGAAATTTCCCCAATGTGGGACTATTAAAGGATTATCTTATCTTATCTTATAATGATGTGTCTTATCATACTATACTAATATTATAAATGTGAAAGTATGTGTGTTTGGATGTTTTTTCCTCAATCACGCAAAAACCGCTCAACCGATTTGGCTCAAATGTTCAACAAACATAGTTCCTAGGCAGGATTGAACCACAAACTCCCTGTTGCCCTCTCGGGCCTAGCTCCTAACACCAGGCAGGGGAGGAGGCCGAGGCCGGGGTTGCGGGGGTGGGTGCAAAGGGGTCGGGGGGGGAGGGGGAGGAAGGGGGGTTGGAAAGGGGACGCAATGACACCTAGACTGGCAAACGGATTTGGCTGAAATTGTGCACATACATACCTTGGGTCACGGATTGAACGATAGTCTACATGGAATTCCTGTACACCACCCCAATTCACTCCCGTGACCGGTGCTTTTCACTTTTGAATTCGCTGCAGGACCTGGGACGCTGTAGGACCTGGGATGACGTCATCCCAGCCCCATTAGCAGCTCACCTGGATGGGTGCCATTTCTATATGTGGGCGGAGCTATCGGCCGGCCGGTGTCCACAAGAACATGGCGGCTCTCAGAGGTCCAGAGCGTCCTGAACCAGTGCCCGTACTATGGGGCAGCGAGAAGTGCGTACGCTGCCCCGCCTGTGTGGGCTTACCACAGGACCGTATTGCTCTGCCGCGGCCGGACAGGGGGTCGCCTGCGCCACAGTCTGGAATGCCGGTTCGGCCTGTTGTCCTGTGGCGGCTGCGGCCTCTTGACTCTGCATGTCCGTCGGGGATGTCGCCAATGTCTGCTCAGGGCTATCTACAGTGTCATTCGGCCGCGGGAGAAGGGTTGTGACGACAGGCGAGTTAGGGGACTTTGAGAAGAGAGAGGGGTGGGGTGTTGGGAGTGAGGAGGTTGCCGGTCCAGAGGGGAATGCGGGAATGGGGGAGCCTGGCCAGGTAAACCTGGGGGCCCCTGGAAGGGGGACGGGGACAGGGCCGCCACAGCGCTCACATATGGAATGGGGGCACACGGCTTGCCACGGAAGGGGGGGGCTCTCATAGGCACTGGGTCACTGGGTAGGTAAGACAGGGAAGGGGGCATGGGGTGGTGGGAAAAAGGGGGCACAGGGTAAGTAACACGAAGGAAGGGGGCATGGGGTTGGGGGGGGAAGGGGACACAGGGCTAGGGGGGGGAAAGGGGCACGGGGTAGGAGAAAGAAGAGAGCACATGAGGGAGTGGGTAGGAAAAAAGGGGGTTGGCGGGCGCCAGGGGGGAGATGAGGAAAAGGGAGCCGCTGTGGACACAAGGCAAAGGAAGAAGCCTGCGCGGCGCTACAGGTGGGTCGCGCAGGGGGTCAGGGTTCCACAGACAAAGTCGCGGGTACTGCTAGTAGGACATATTGGTGGGGGTATCGGACCTCACTAATCTGATATTGATGACCTATCCCAAGTATAGATGACCTGGAAAATCACCTTAGCTGAAAATAGAAGAGATCCTCCCAATCCTACAGAGCGGGACAGCTGAGGCGAGATCCTCACCCGTCTACATGTAACATCCATTTCTGAGCTTAGGGTTTCTATTATGTTACTTCTAAACTCATGAAATATGACAACTTAGAAACCATACAGATGGAAATACTGCACCTTCGTCCGGTAGAAATATCTCGCTCCCTCCCGGATATCGCTCTTTATGTGCTTCTCCAGCTCAGTGCAGAATTTCTGCAGATATTTCTGTAGCAAAATAAATAAAATGTAAAATAAGCCTTACAGATCATTTCATTACTCTGCAGAGTGAGAACGCTCCCCAATACTTACACATCGCACTATCGCACTTACCCTCTGGACAGAAGGCGGCTCATCTCAGCTACTTGCATCATTTACAAGATGGAAAAGGCTGAATGTCAGATAGTAGGCCTGAAAAACAAAATGGAGAGGGAAATCAGATGAAAACCAGCGGCCATGTCACTTTTTTAGTAAGAGATCTGTACAAAAGGTGCCGGAAAATAGTGAAACAGAAATTTATTTTTTTTTTGTAGATTGTAAGCCCCACATAGAGCTCACAATGTACATTTTTCCCTATCAGTATGTCTTTTTTTGGAATATGGGATGGAAATCCATGCAAACACGGGGAGAACATACAAACGCCTTGCAGATGGTTTTTTGCTCTTGGCGGGATTTGAACACCAGGACTCCAGCGCTGCAAGGCTGCAGTGCTAACCACTGAGCCACCGTGTGGCCCCGAAACAGAAAATTAAGAAAAATATCCTCTTCTATATTGGTTGTAGGAAACAATGGCAGAGGCAGCCGGATGCGGGTGTCAGGCCCCACCGATTTCCGATACCGATGGCCTACCCTATAGAAACATTAAATATTAAATGAATGTACACAAGCTTCCATTATATGCAGCCAAATACACTGAAAAAAAGGGGGCGCCAAACAAGGCTGGCGGGGGCATATGGCATATTCAGAGTGAGTCGTGCCACAGTGTACAATCTTCTTGTATTACTCCAACGCTGCACAACTATATTCCGAGCAAGGACACAAAAATTCCTTCAGGCCAGGGAAACATTGCAACTTTTTTTTCCCCCCTAGCGCTACTTATCGATATGAACTATCGGATCACAGTCTACATTATTGCAAGCAACTTAGACTGAACACAATGCCAGAGAGGTTTCCAAACTAGCTGAAAGAGGAGACGTTGCTTACAGGACCCAATCCAACCTTATATTAAACAAAACCCTTGAAAGGATTAAGCAATGACCTGTTTGTTACCATGGCCGGCTACTCCAATTTTTGTTGCCGCAAGTCTTGATTCATTGAACCAAGGTCAACAGATTTGTTGTATTCTATCACAGCAAAGTAAAAACCCCAACAAAATGGCTAAAGCTACGTTCACATCTGCACGGGGCCCCCTGAAAAACGGCAGATGAAGATATCCTGCATGGAGGACTTTCCTACGCCAGTTTCAGTTTAAAAGCGACAGACACCTAATAGACCCCATTGACTATAATGGGGCTCCACTGGGCTCCATGTGTAACCGGTTTTTATTCCAACACTGCAAAGTTGCATTGAAATAAAAAGTTGTTAGTGAAGACACTGTCATTATGGGTGAACCCTTTGTATCCAGGAGCCCCAAAATTATCAATTTAGTAATTAATGTCACCCCTCTCATTATCACAGTAGTCTTGCACAGGCTGGACTAAGAATTTTACTGTAACTAGCTGTAGCTTCAGAAAGGTTTGCTCGGAGCTACGTAACATCAGATCTGTCACTGTGAAATATGAGGCTCTATACCAGGGGTAGGGAACGTATGGCTCTCCAGCTGTTGCAAAACTACAACTCCCAGCATGTATACTGGCTCTGCTGTTCTGGGAACTACCATGGAAGTGAATGGAGCATGCTGGGAGTTGTAGTTTCACAGCAGCTGGAGAGCCAAAGGTTCCCTACCCCTGCTCTATACAATACCATCATGATGGCTATTACAGGAAGGTCAAGTGGCAAATGAAGAAGGAAAAAAGAAAAACATACCTAGACTTCCTTCAAGGGAAGAAAGTAAAATCAAACCCTGCAAAAACCAAAATACCCTGAAACTGCAGCTCTAATAGAACATCAAGAGATGTAATAAAATAAATGGTCCAGCTTAAGGAGAGGGCAGCGCAACCTTGCACACAGTATTATCCCCATAGTGGCCCCTGCACACAGTATTATCCCCATAGTGGCCCCTGAACACAGTATTATCCTCCATAGTGGCCCCTGCACACAGTATTATCCTCCATAGTGGCCCCTGCACACAGTATTATCCTCCATAGTGGCCCCTGCACACAGTATTATAACCCATAGTGGCCCCTGCACATAGTATTATGCCCCATAGTGGCCCCTGCACACAGTATTATGCCCCATAGTGGCCCCTGCACACAGTATTATCCCCATAGTGGCCCCTGCACACAGTATTATCCCCCATAGTGGCCCCTACACACAGCATTATCCCCATAGTGGCCCCTGCACACAGTATTATCTCCATAGTGGCCCCTGCACACAGTATTATCCCCATAGTGGCCCCTGAACACAGTATTATCCTCCATAGTGGCCCCTGCATACAGTATTATACCCCTTAGTGGCCCCTGCACGCAGTATTATACCCCATAGTGGCCCCTGCACACAGTATTATCCCCCATAGTGGCCCCTGCACACAGTATTATCCCCCATAGTGGCCCCTGCACACAGTATTATACCCCATAGTGGCCCCTGCACACAGTATTGTACCCCATAGTGGCCCCTGCACACAGTATTATACCCCATAGTGGCCCCTACACACAGTATTATCCCCCATAGTGGCTCCTGCACACAGTATTATCCTCCATAGTGGCCCCTGCACACAGTATTATACCCCATAGTGGCCCCCTGCACACAGTATTATCCCCCAAAGTGGCCCCTGCACACAGTATTATCCCCCATAGTGGCCCCTACACAAAGTATTATCCCCATAGTGGCCCCTACACACAGTATTATCCCCCAAAAGTGGCCCCTGCACACAGTATTATACCCCATAGTGGCCCCTGCACACAGTATTATCCCCCATAGTGGCCCCTGCACACAGTATTATCCCCCATAGTGGCCCCTGCACACAGTATTATGTCCCTTAGTGGCCCCTGCACACAGTATTATCCCCCAAAGTGGCCCCTGCACACAGTATTATCCCCCATAGTGGCCCCTACACAAAGTATTATCCCCATAGTGGCCCCTACACACAGTATTATCCCCCAAAAGTGGCCCCTGCACACAGTATTATACCCCATAGTGGCCCCTGCACACAGTATTATACCCCATAGTGGCCCCTGCACACAGTATTATCCCCCATAGTGGCCCCTGCACACAGTATTATCCCCCATAGTGGCCCCTGCACACAGTATTATACCCCATAGTGGCCCCTGCACATTGTATTATACCCCATAGTGGCCCCTGCACACAGTATTATACCCCATAGTGGCCCCCTGCACACAGTATTATCACCAATAGTGGCCCCTACACAAAGTATTATCCCCATAGTGGCCCCTACACACAGTATTATCCCCCAAAAGTGGCCCCTGCACACAGTATTATACCCCATAGTGGCCCCTGCACACAGTATTATACCCCATAGTGGCCCCTGCACACAGTATTATCCCCATAGTGGCCCCTGCACACAGTATTATCCCCCATAGTGGCCCCTGCACACAGTATTATCCCCCATAGTGGCCCCTGCACACAGTATTATCCCCCATAGTGGCCCCTACACACAGTATTATCCCCCATAGTTGCCCCTGCACACAGTATTATACCCCATAGTGGCCCCTGCACACAGTATTATACCCCATAGTGGCCCCTGCACACAGTATTATACCCCATAGTGGCCCCTACACAAAGTATTATCCCCATAGTGGCCCCTACACACAGTATTATCCCCCAAAAGTGGCCCCTGCACACAGTATTATACCCCATAGTGGCCCCTGCACACAGTATTATACCCCATAGTGGCCCCTGCACACAGTATTATCCCCCATAGTGGCCCCTGCACACAGTATTATCCCCCATAGTGGCCCCTGCACACAGTATTATACCCCATAGTGGCCCCTGCACATTGTATTATACCCCATAGTGGCCCCTGCACACAGTATTATACCCCATAGTGGCCCCCTACACACAGTATTATCACCAATAGTGGCCCCTACACAAAGTATTATCCCCATAGTGGCCCCTACACACAGTATTATCCCCCAAAAGTGGCCCCTGCACACAGTATTATACCCCATAGTGGCCCCTGCACACAGTATTATACCCCATAGTGGCCCCTGCACACAGTATTATCCCCATAGTGGCCCCTGCACACAGTATTATCCCCCATAGTGGCCCCTGCACACAGTATTATCCCCCATAGTGGCCCCTGCACACAGTATTATCCCCCATAGTGGCCCCTGCACACAGTATTATGTCCCTTAGTGGCCCCTGCACACAGTATTATACCCCATAGTGGCCCCTGCACACAGTATTATACCCCATAGTGGCCACTGCACACAGTATTATACCCCATAGTGGCCCCTGCACACAGTATTATCCCCCATAGTGGATCCTGCACACAGTATTATCCTCCATAGTGGCCCCTGCACACAGTATTATACCCCATAGTGGCCCCTGCACACAGTATTATACCCCATAGTGGCCCCCTGCACACAGTATTATCCCCCAAAGTGGCCCCTACACACAGTATTATCCCCCAAAGTGGCCCTTCACACAGTATTATCCCCCATAGTGGCCCCTACACACAGTATTATCCCCCACAGTGGCCCCTACACACAGTATTATCCCCCATAGTGGCCCCTACACACAGTATTATCCCCCAAAGTGGCCCCTACACACAGTATTATCCCCCAAGGTGGCCCCTACACACAGTATTATCCCCCATAGTGGCCCCTACACACAGTATTATCCCCCATAGTGGCCCCTGCACACAGTATTATGCCCCATAATGAACACCTATAAACAATTATTATACTGTGGGGTCTTTTCAGACCCCAGAGTATAATAATCGGAGACCCAGGGGGAGAAAAACATTTTAAAAAAAACTCTGTTACTCACCTATATCCCGGCTCCTACACTGTCGGCCTCCGAAGTAGTCAATCTTCAATGACGTCACATGACCCGGGACGCAGGCCCGGCTCAAGTGACATCGGACGACTAGGCCGAAGCCTGCCCGGATCGTGGAAAGGTAAGTAACAGTGTTTTTTATGTTTTTACCTCTCCCGGTCCGCCAATCATTATACTACCCCCCCCCCCCCAATGTCCCGGGCCCTGTGGCAGCTGCCTCTGCTGCTATGGCGGTAGTTACGCCACTGCCTAATAGTTATTGTGCCCCTGTACAATCCAGTTCTTTGCCATTTTCAGATCCCTGAAATTGATTTTAAAGGCTCTACAGCAAATGTCAGGTCAAAGGAGAATCAGACATGTTAGACTTCAACATGTACAATAGTATGCTGCGGGGGTAGATAAGGAGGTGTCTTGCTTCTTGCCATCCCCTTAGTGAAAAACAATGCATGCTCAGCTCAATGTACTAGCCATTAAGGCTAGGACTGCACAAGACTGTCTGTGACGTAGGTTGAACAGAAGACCCTGCGTGTGCCGTGTGCGTGCTCTCAGGGTATCTGGACACTCTCATCTGTACAGAACATACAGTTAGGGCCAGAAATATTTGGACAGTGACACAATTTTCGCGAGTTGGGCTCTGCATGCCACCACATTGGTTTTGAAATGAAACCTCTACAACAGAATTCAAGTGCAGATTGTAACGTTTAATTTGAAGGGTTGAACAAAAATATCTGATAGAAAATGTAGGAATTGTACACATTTCTTTACAAACACTCCACATTTTAGGAGCTCAAAAGTAATTGGACAAATAAACATAACCCAAACAAAATATTTTTATTTTCAATATTTTGTTGCGAATCCTTTGGAGACAATCACTGCCTTAAGTCTGGAACCCATGGACATCACCAAACGCTGGGTTTCCTCCTTCTTAATGCTTTGCCAGGCCTTTACAGCCGCAGCCTTCAGGTCTTGCTTGTTTGTGGGTCTTTCCGCCTTAAGTCTGGATTTGAGCAAGTGAAATGCATGCTCAATTGGGTTAAGATCTGGTGATTGACTTGGCCATTGCAGAATGTTCCACTTTTTTGCACTCATGAACTCCTGGGTAGCTTTGGCTGTATGCTTGGGGTCATTGTCCATCTGTACTATGAAGTGCCGTCCGATCAACTTGTCTTGTCTGCTGTTATGTCATCAATAAACACAAGTGACCCAGTGCCATTGAAAGCCATGCATGCCCATGCCATCACGTTGCCTCCACCATGTTTTACAGAGGATGTGGTGCGCCTTGGATCATGTGCCGTTCCCTTTCTTCTCCAAACTTTTTTCTTCCCATCATTCTGGTACAGGTTGATCTTTGTCTCATCTGTCCATAGAATACTTTTCCAGAACTGAGCTGGCTTCTTGAGGTGTTTTTCAGCAAATTTAACTCTGGCCTGTCTATTTTTGGAATTGATGAATGGTTTGCATCTAGGTGTGAACCCTTTGTATTTACTTTCATGGAGTCTTCTCTTTACTGTTGACTTAGAGACAGATACACCTACTTCACTGAGAGTGTTCTGAACTTCAGTTGATGTTGTGAACGGGTTCTTCTTGACCAAAGAAAGTATGCGGCGATCATCCACCACTGTTGTCATCCGTGGACGCCCAGGCCTTTTTGAGTTCCCAAGCTCACCAATCAATTCCTTTTTTCTTAGAATGTACCCGACTGTTGATTTTGCTACTCCAAGCATGTCTGCTATCTCTCTGATGGATTTTTTTTTTTTTTTTCAGCCTCAGGATGTTCTGCTTCATCTCAATTGAGAGTTCCTTTGACCGCATGTTGTCTGGTCACAGCAACAGCTTCCAAATGCAAAACCACACACCTGGAATCAACCCCAGACCTTTTAACTACTTCATTGATTACAGGTTTACGAGGGAGACGCCTTCAGAGTTAATTGCAGCCCTTAGAGTCCATTGTCCAATTACTTTTGGTCCCTTGAAAAAGAGGAGGCTATGCATTACAGAGCTATGATTCCTAAACCCTTTCTCCGATTTGGATGTGGAAACTCTCATATTGCAGCTGGGAGTGTGCACTTTCAGCCCATATTATATATATAATTGTATTTCTGAACATGTTTCAGTAAACAGCTAAAATAACAAAACTTGTGTCACTGTCCAAATATTTCTGGCCCTAACTGTATACACCCAAGCATAAGATGACCCTGTAATTGGAAAGAATAACATCCAAGCTAGAGATGAGCGAACACTAAAATGTTCGAGGTTCAAAATTCGATTCGAACAGCCGCTCACTGTTCGAGTGTTCGAACGGGTTTCGAACCCCATTATAGTCTATGGGGAACATATACTCGTTAAGGGGGAAACCCAAATCCGTGTCTGGAGGGTCACCAAGTCCACTATGACACCCCAGGAAATGATGCCAACACCTCTGGAATACAACTGGGACAGCAGGGGAAGCATGTCTGGGGGCATCTAACACACCAAAGACCCTCTATTACCCCAACATCACAGCCTAACAACTACACACTTTACACATTCAAAAAAACCTCTATCAAAGTGGGAAAATACCTGGAAACTTTCTTTACTCCCCAAATGGATGGACACAAACCCCAATTTAAGCTCAACAAACAGTAACAACCACCCCTTTAAACCATGACAACCACAGATGGAATAGGCAATGGGAAATCCTTTAGTCCTCACCCACAACTGTCATTGTGTGTGTGTGTGTGTGTGTATGTGTGATGTGGTAAGACCTTCCAAAATTGACTTTTCTAGCCCTTAACATGAGCCCTTCCAAACAAAGTTACAGGACCTTAAGCTGAGCTAACAGCAGCAGAGATTGAGGCCCTTGGCATGAGTAGAGCCTTGTACCAGCAGTGTTTTTGGCCCTTAGGGTGAGTTGAGCCTTGTACCAGCGTGTGTCCCTTAACATCAGGCGGGCCCTAAGTTCTGCGCTTTGCACAAAAGTTCCACATTAACTAGGCTGAATGGTACAAACCTTAGTAGGCCCGAGAACCAGGAACAGGTCTTGCAATGGCTGTCAGATAACGCTTAAAGCACATTGTCCACCAGCCAGTCAGCCTCTACCTCCTCTCCTCCTCTTACCCAACAGTCTTGTCCTCCTTCCACCCAAAATTCCCAATCTTCCCAGAACAATAACCCCAACTGTCCCTGCTCCCCAGAGCTGTTCTCCCTTCCTTTGACTGTACCGCAACCTGCCCCTCCATTTCGCGATTCCACGGACCTAACAGACGAGTATCTGTGTCCAGATGCTCAAACACTAGAGTCTTCTCCATCTCCGGTCGATTTGGTGGCGGATGACCAGCAACCCACCCTCATCGACGACGATGAGACGCAGTTGCTGTCAGGGCAGCCAGTTGACATGCGCATTGTGCAGGAGGAGGAGGCGAGACAGGAGTTGAAAGAGGAGGTGGTGGACGACGAGGACACCGACCCCACCTGGACAAGGCGGATGTCAAGCTGGGAAAGTAGTGTGGATGTTGAGGCAGGTGCAGCACCAAAAAGGGTAGCTAGAGGCAGAGGTCAGCTGCTTTGCCGAAGCCAGGCCAGACCCGGAATGTCCGAAGATGTTCCTTTTTGTACCCAGCCCAGAAAAACTCCCCCATCGAGGGCACGTTTCTCGAAGGTGTAGAGTTTTTTCAAGGAATGCGCCGAGGACAGCTATAGTGTCGTCTACACAATTTGCCTCTCAAAATCGAGTAGGGGCCCTGAGAAGAGCAACCTGTCCACCACTTCAATGCACCGTCATTTGGAATCCAAGCACTGGAATCAGTGGCAGGCAGCAACGGCAGGACAAACGTCGCCCGCCGTTCATGCCACTTCCTCTGCTCACAGTGCTGGCGATGCACTCCAGAGGACGAGCCAGGACATCACTTCATCTGCCTCCGCCACTTTGTTGACTTCTCCCTCATCCTCCCCTGTTTCTGTCTTATCTCCTTCTCCTGCACCATCAAAGGCACCATCAGGCGCTTCTTTACAACAACCCACCATCTCTCAGACATTGGAGCGCCGGCAGAAATACACCGCTAACCACCCACCCACGCAAGCCTAGAACGCCAACATCGCTAAACTGCTGGCCCAGGAGATGTTGGCGTTCCGGCTTGTTGAAACTCCCGCCTTCCCGGACCTGATGGCAACTGTGGCACCTCACTATGCCGTCCCTAGCCGTCACAACTTCTCCCAGTGTGTCGTCCCCACCTTGCACCAGCACGTGTCACTCAACATCAGGTGGGCCCTTAGTTCTGCGTTTTGCTGCAAGGTCCACTTGACCACCGACACATGGACAAGCGCCTGTGGTCAGGGATGCTGCTTATCTTTAATGACAGGCAGGGTGAATGTGGTGGAGTCTGATCCCGGGGTGCAAACTGAGGTACCCTATCTCCTCTCCCAGGCCAAAATTCATGGCAGGAGTAGACTGAAACCCTACAACGCTGCAACCTCCACCCCAGCTACTAGCGGCAAACGCTAAAACACTGGTGTGGGGAGACGTCAGCAGGCGGTGCTGAAGCTCATCAGCTTGGGGGACAGACAGCACAGTGCCTCCGAGGTCAGGGATGCCATCCTGGCTGAGATGGCATTTTTTTTTCCCTGCTACACCTGGAGCCTGGCATTTTTACGCCTGTGATAATGGCTGGAAGCTGGTAGCGGCTCTGGAGCTTGCCAGCCTCCAACACGTTCCAAGTTTGGCCCACGTCTAACCTAGTGGTGCAATGTTTTTTGAAAACATACCCAAATGTACCGAAGCTACTGTTGAAAATGCGGCGCTTGTACGCCCACTTTTGCAAGTGTACAGGAGTCGCTGCTAGCCTAAAAACACTCTAGCAAGGCCTACATCTGTCCAAACACAGGCTGTTGTCCGTCATTCACACACGCTGAAACCCTACAATACCATATCTTGAGCAGGGTGTGTGAGCTGCACAGACCTTTGATGGAGTTCCATCTACAAAACCCAAGGGTTCCTCAAAGTCAGCTCCCAAAGTTTCTGCACCATGAGTTTCCAGGGGTGGCAGAGTTATGGCTAGGGGCAGAGGCATGGATAGGGATGATGTCTAGGGGCAAAAGCAGTGTGGATGTGGAGGCAAGCTAAGCAGAAAAAAACTGGGGGTACAAGCAGAGGCATGGACTGGGGTGATATCTAGGGGCAAAAGCGGTGTGGATGTGGAGGCAAGCTAAGCAGCAAAAACTGGGGGTACAAGCTAAGGAATGGACTGGGGTGATGTCTAGGGGCAAAAGCAGTGTGGATGTGGAGGCAAGCTAAGCAGGGAAAAAGGTGGCTAGAGGCAAAGGGATGTCCAGAGGCAGAAGACAGCTGCATGACAGAAGCTAGACCTGAGCCAGCAAGGCCCAAGATGCCCTCTTTTCTAGCTTCCTTAGAAAAATTCCCCCATCGAAGCCACGTTCCTCGCTGGGGGAGATAATTTCTAAATGTATAGGTCGAGGACAAACTGAGTGTGGTTTACACACTTTGCAATGCGACTCCCCATCTCCCAGGCCTTTCATTCCAGGCTAAAGTACAGCACAACCCACCCACATGCCCAAGGCTTCAACGGCCTCATCTCAAAAATTCTGGCCCAGGAGATGTTGGGGTCCCGGCTTGTGGACACTCTGCCCTTTTTGGGCCTGCTGGCTACTGCGCCACCTCACTGTGCCGTCCACCCAAGCACTTTTCCCCAAACATGAGGCGGTCCCTAAGTTCAGCGCTTTGCCCAAAAGATCCACGTGACCAGCTACGAATGGACAAGTGCATGCGGACAGGGACGCTACCTTTCAATCTTGGCAGAGTGGTTGAATGTACTTGAGGCATGGACCGGGTCGCAAAATGTGGTGGACTGACTTGTCTCCCCACACAACATTCCTGGGAGGAGGGCTGAAACACCACCCTCCTCCTCCACTGTTAGATTGACCCCAGCTATGAGCTGGAAACGCTGCAACACTGGTGTGGGGAGACGTCAGCAGGCTGGGCTGAAGCTCATCAGCTTGGGGGACGGACAGCACACTGCCTCTGAGGTCAGGGATGCCATCCTGGATGAGATGGCAATTTGTTTATCCCTGCTGCCCCTGGGGCCAGGCTTTTTTGTCTTGTTGGAGGGCTCTGGAGCTTGCCAGCCTCCAACACGTTCCATGCCTGGCCCACGTGTTCAATGTAGTGGTGCAACAATTTTTAAAAACATACCCCAAATTAGCTGAGCTAAGGGTGAAAGTGCGGCACTTGGACACCCATTTTCCCAAGTCTACAGTACCTGGAGCTAGCCGCAATACACTCCAGCAAGGCCTACATCTGCCTGAAGCACCTACTGTTGTGCGAGGTCACCACACGCTCTAACCCTAGATACCGTATGTTGAGCAGGGTGTGTGAGCAGCAGAGACCTTTGATGGAGTACCAGCTACAAAACCCAAGGGTTCCTCAGAGTCAGCTCCCTCACTTTCTGCACCATGAGTTTCCATGGGTGGCAGACTTATGGCTAGAGGCACAGGCATGAATAGGGGTGATGTGTAGGGGCAAAAGCAGTGTGGATGTGGAGGCAAGCTAAGCAGCAAAAACTGGGGGTACAAGCAGCCGGTGGCATCATCACTGACAAGCACAGCTGTATGTCAGCTGACAGGCTGACTTTCACCAAAATGAACAGACAATGGATAGACTCATCATATACATGTCAGTTACATGACAAATTTAGTGCAATTTGCAAGTCCAAGATGGGTTGGAGATCTGCAGAGAGGAATCTCACCACCTCTTGCGGGTGCCATCATTTGGAAGGCAAGCCCTGGGCTCAGTGGGTGAGAGCAAGCGCAGGATAATCGTTGTTTGGCCTTGCGGCCACTGCCTCTCCCACTATTGACAGGGCTGGCGCTGCAGTCCAGACCAGCAGCCAGGACACCTCCACATCTGCCTCTGACACTTTGGGGAGTTCACCCTCTATCCTCACCTTTTCCTGCCACTTCTCCTTTTGCCTGCGCCATCATGCGCCTCTTCCCAGCAACTCCCCATCTCCCAGGCCTTTCATTTCATGCTAAAGTACAGCGCAACCCACCCACATGCCCAAGGCTTCAACGGCCTCATCTCAAGAAATCTGGCCCAGGAGATGTTGGAGTCCCGGCTGAGGGACACTCTGCCCTTTTTGGGCAGAGTGTCTACTGCGCCACCGCACTGTGCCGTCCACACCAGCACTTTCCCCCAAACATGAGGCGGTCCCTAAATTCAGCGCTTAGCCCTAAAGTTCCACGTGACCAGGTACGAATGGACAAGTGCATGCGGACAGGGACGCTACCTTTCAATTTTGGCACAGTGGTTGAATGTAGTTGAGGCGTGGACCGGGTCGCAAAATGTGGTGGCCTGACTTGTCTCCCCACACAACATTCCTGGGAGGAGGGCTGAAACACCACCCTCCTCCGCTGTTAGATTGACCCCAGCTACGAGCTGGAAACGCTGCAACACTGGTGTGGGGAGACGTCAGCGGGCCGTGCTGAAGCTCATCAGCTTGGGGGCCAGACAGCACACTGCCTACAAAGTGAGTCATGCCATCCTCGATGAGACGGCAATGTGGTTTTTGCCACTGCACCTGGGCCCAGGCATGTTGTCATGTGTGATAATAGCCGTAACCTGGGATCGGCTCTGTAGCTTGGCAGCCTGCAACATATTCCATGCCTGGGCCACGTTTTTAACTCATTGCTGCTAATCTTTTTAAAAAGGTACCCCAATGTTCCTGAGCTACTGGTGAAAGTGTGGCGCTTGTGCGGATAGTTTTTTTTTTGTTTTTTTTTTAAATTGTTTATTTATGAAAATTTGTAACAATAAAGAAACACAACATGTCTACCAAGCCAGAGGAGATCACAAAGAACAGTATAATAGAAAATGACGAAATTACAAATGGTAAACTAGGTGTGCGGATAGTTTTTAAAGTCTATAGTTGCCGCTGCTAGCCTCTATGCACTCCTACAACGCCTGTACCTGCTGGAACAACGGCTGTTGTGCGACGTCTCCACACTGCTGGCACTAAACATATCATGTGTTGAGCAGAGTGTGTGAGCAGCACAGACTCCCTCAGTTGCTCAACCATGAGTGGCCATGGGTGGCAGACTTATGTGAAATCCCATCCCATCCATTGCACTGAACACGAAACATTAGCATGCGCTCATCAAAACTCCGGATATGGCAGCTGCGTTAAGCAGGGTGCAGGGTACAACACAGACCAGGCCCGAGCACCAGGAACAGGTGTTAGAAATACTGCATCATCCGCCATTTCCTTCCAATTTTGGGGTTTTGGACCCGCCACTGACTTGTCTGGACCTCAGTGGGGATCATGAGACACAGTTGCCATCAGGGCAAGCTGTGGTCATGTGCGGTTTGCAGTAAGGGGGCAGTGCGCAATTGGAAGAGGAGTTGGTGGATGACGAGGCCACCGACCCCACATGGACAGGGGTGATGTCTAGGGGCTAAAGCAGTGTAGATGTAGAGGGAAGCTAAATCAACAAAAAACCTGGGTAGAAGCAAAGGCATAAACTGGGGTGATGTTTAGGGGCTAAAGCAGTGTAGATGTGGAGGGAAGCTAATTCAACAAAAAAACAGGGTAGAAGCAAAGGCATAAACTGGGGTGATGTTTAGGGGCGAAAGCAGTGTAGATGTGGAGGGAAGCTAAGCAGCAAAAACAGTGGGTAGAAGCAAAGGCATGCAAAACTCTACCCTGTTGGAAGACTTATTCCTAGGTCTGGAACACGTTAATGGCCCCCCTGGACAAATTACTGCCACTCAGGGGCCTAGTGTCACCAGGAGGGACAAGTATAAGCGCATGTCGTGGGAATACCTGGCCGACACCAGCTCTGTCCTCTCCGATCCCTCTGTGCTCTACAGCCTACACTTATTTTCTCATCTTTTTTTCTGCACTGCACATCTCTTGCCTACTTCCTTTTGGATCTCAGAAGTGGTGGTCCACTTCAAGAGATGGTAACTTCAGTGCTGAAGTTGTCAATAGACAGTGTAACGGGAGTAGCTGAGGGATCACTGTCTTAACCACTTTTTGGCTCAAAATTAAATTCCAAAGCCAAGTATGGTGCAAGTATATGATGCAAGGACACCTACACACCTATCTCTGACACATTGGGGAGTTCACACTCATGCGCCCTTTTGGCCTGCACCATCATGCGCCTCTTCCCAGCCACTCCACATCTCCCAAGCTTTTCATTGCAGGCAGAAGTACAACACAACCCATCCCCATGCCCAAGCCTTTAACAGCCTCATCGATAAACTGCTGGCCCTGGAGATGTTGGTGTTTGTTTATGCTTCTGGATACCCAGGCCTTCCGTCAGCAGATGGCAGCTGGGGCACCTCCCTATGCTGGGCCTAGCCGTTACTACTTCTCTTGGTGTGCTGTCCCTGCCTTGCGCCTGCATGTGTCCCATAACATCAGTCGGGCCCAGAGTTCTGCGCTTTGCTGCAAGGTCCACTTGACCACCGACACATGGACAAGCGCCTGTGGTCAGGGATGCTGCAGTGCTTATCTTTAATGACAGGCAGGGTGAATGTGGTGGAGTCTGGTCCCTGGGTGCAAACTGGGGTGGCCTATCTCCTCTCCCAGGCCAAAATTCATGGCAGGAGTAGACTGAAACCCTACGACGCTGCAACCTCCACCCCAGCTACTAGCGGCAAACGCTGTAACACTGGTGTGGGGAGATGTCAGCAGGCCATGCTGAAGCTGATCAGCTTGGGGGACAGACAGCACAGTGCCTCCGAGGTCAGGGATGCCATCCTGGCTGAGATGGCATTTTTTTTTTCCTGCTACACCTGGGGCCTGGCATTTTTGCGCCTGTGATAATGGCTGGAACCTGGTAGCAGATCTGGAGCTTGCCAGACTCAAACACGGTCCACGCATGGCCCATGTTTTCAACTTGTTGGTGCCATGTTTCTTTGAAACCTACACCATTGTGCCTGATATACAAGTCAAAGTGGGGCCATTTTCGTAAGTGAGAACTAGCCTCTGCTAGGCAGAAAACATTCAGAGCACACTCCTCTCATCTTCGCACCGTTGGCTGGCGGAGGAAGACGAGGGGGTTGGAGTGGCATCTGATGTCCCTGTCCCACACGAGGCTAGAGGGTGCACTTCAGTGCATCCCATTGCTTCACCACAAATGGTGTGAAGGGAGTGGAAAATGGAGGAAATGGAGAGTGACCCTTACAGTTGGGGCCAGCAAAGGCATGCCAAGTAACACACTGGCACACATGGCTGACTTCATCTTGGGTTGCTTTTCAAGAGTCTAACACATATTTCACATCATGGAGAACAAATAATACTGGATTTTTACAAGCCTCGAACCCTGGTCTAGGTCTAATGTCTGTTCCTTTCTTATATTAGGGGAGAGGGAAAAAAAATTACTTCAGTGATACGTTTAGCGTACATAGACTGACTATTAATGTGTATCCCACTTAGTGTTGTTAGGGTTACACACCGTCACAACCTGGCTAAAGCTTCTATAGCTGTTAATAAAGTCAACATAACTTTACGGTATCCAAAAAGACAGCTGGTACCGACAGAGAGCAAAACAAATGTCAACCAAAGCTGTGAGCTCTGAACACCCACAGTGACTTTGGCGTCATCATCATTATAAGGGAGCGGGTGGTAATAAATAACTTGGCAGTGCCTAAAACCCAAAAAGCTTATACAACTATATTTACATTAAGATACACAAATGACACTTTTTAGTAGCATGTCATGAAACAAGCTGATAAGATCTTCCTTTGTGCAGTGCTATTTGAAAGTTAAACGCTGCCTTCATTTTAATTCTGGAGAAGGTGCAGACATTAGATTTAGAACATGTTGTCTTCATTGTCCAAATCCTCTATATAGGTAATGTGTTTTTCGGGCCGAGCTGTCTGGGAACGAGCTGGTGCAGCACTGACAACCTGGGTGAATATGGCAAGAGCCTGAGATGTAGGGTGAATGAATCCCCAAATTATTTGAGGAATTTCCACTCAGAAACTTGCACTATATGGCAGTGGCAGGACTTTAAGGTATTTGTAACACCAATATATTCTTTGAATTCCCAGTCAGACAATGGCACTATATGGCAGTGGCAGGACTTGAAGGTATTTGTAACACCAATATATTCTTTGAATTCCCAGTCAGACAATGGCACTATATGACAGTGGCAGGGCTTGAAGGTATTTGTAACCCCAATATATTCTTTGCATTCCCAGTCAGACAATGGCACTATATGGCAGTGGCAGGACTTGAGTGTATTTGTAACCCCAATATATTCTTTGAATTCCCAGTCAGAAACTGGCACTATATGGCAGTGGCAGGACTTGAGTGTATTTGTAACCCCAATATATTCTTTGAATTCCCAGTCAGACAATGGCACTATATGGCAGTGGCAGGACGTGAAGGTATTTGTAACCCCAATATATTCTTTGCATTCCCAGTCAGACAATGGCACTATATGGCAGTGGCAGGACTTGAAGGTATTTGTAACCCCAATATATTCTTTGCATTCCCAGTCAGAAACTGGCACTATATGGCAGTGGCAGGACTTGAAGGTATTTGTAACCCCAATATATTCTTTGAATTCCCAGTCAGAAACTGGCACTATATGGCAGTGGCAGGACTTGAGTGTATTTGTAACCCCAATATATTCTTTGAATTCCCAGTCAGAAACTGGCACTATATGGCAGTAGCAAGAAATGAGGGTATTTGTAACCCCAATATATTCTTTGAATTCCCAGTCAGAAACTGGCAGTATATGTCAGTGGCAGGACTTGAAGGTATTTGTAACCCCAATATATTCTTTGCATTCCCAGTCAGACAATGGCACTATATGGCAATGGCAGGACTTGAAGGTATTTGTAACCCCAATATATTCTTTGCATTCCCAGTCAGAAACTGGCACTATATGGCAGTGGCAGGACTTGAGGGTATTTGTAACCCCAATATATTCCTGGAATTCCCAGTCAGACAATGGCACTATATGGCAGTATCAAACATAGTGGGTGTATATAGCCCCAATTCTATTGCTAGGGGACTTGCAGTGTATTTCTGGGGTGAATGTGGGGGGGCACACCGTTGGAACGGGGATCGGGGGTATATATAGGGTATACGGGAATACACTGTCAGTGTATTCCATTCAGGATCCTGGGAAAGCTGGGTTGCGGCGATTGAGCCCGTCAGTGCCACGTTACACTGACAAGCTTCTCCCTGGAATTTAGCTCTTACAAGAGCTGTTGGTTGTCTTCTCCTTCATATCCTAGCCTGTCCCTGCCTACCCAGAATCTAAGCCCTAGCTAGCTGGACGGAAACCTCAGTCCCCGGTGAATTGCAAGCTCAGAATGACGTGAACCTGGGCGGCGCTGTTCTTTTGAATCAGAGGTCACATGTTTTCGGCAGCCAATGGGTTTTTCCTACTTTTTTCAACGTCACCGGTGTCGTAGTTCCTGTCCCACCTACCCTGCGCTGTTATTGGAGCAAAAAAGGCGCCAGGGAAGGTGGGAGGGGAATCAAGTAATGGCCCACTTTACCACGCGGTGTTCGATTCGATTCGAACATGCCGAACAGCCTAATATCCGATCGAACATGAGTTCGATAGAACACTGTTCGCTCATCTCTAATATATATGTATTGTGGATATTTCAAAACCTAGAAAAATGGATTCATGACATGAACTCTCCAATTGTCTTGTCATGAAGATATCACCAGTTGAACACACAGTTAGAATTAGCATACACACACACACACCTTCTCCCAATCCCGGTGTGAAGCATGGGATTTTCCAAAAAAACAATCAGGCCTTGATTGATGAAAAGAAATCCGAAGGAGTTAATTTAAGGAAATCCGATGGAGTTAATTTAAGGAAATCCGATTTAACAAACAAAATAATCCATCAGAAAATATCCATACAGCATACAACAATATCCTTGCATTTCAGGCTGCTCTAGTCCCACAGACTTTCCACTATGTCAACTCCACCAACAACCCAGCTTGCTGTCTAATGGAATCCTTTTATACCATGGACATTTCCCATAATCCTTTGCAGTTTTCTCTATAAAACACCAGAGTTGCTACAGACTTGCCTCTTATAAGATCAAGACAGAGACTCCCTGCTCCACTACTGCAGGTAAGGATATTCAAACACTTCTTTAGTAACTCATGTTGTTGGGAACTTTTCCTTCGATTTGGTACACGGTTCCCAGATGGCAAGACCAGAAAGAGAAGAAAAATAGAACATTAGGTAGCCAGCCCAATGAGGAACGAAAGTAATACAACATTCACACAGAGATTTTACCAGACCTGTGGAACTTCTATACCATAACTAAGGCCTGGTTCACATCTGTGTTTGGTGAGTCCGCTTGCTGCCTCCATTTTAATGTTGCCCCCATTTTAATGTCCTCCTCCAGGTTTAATGTCCCCTTCCATCAGCCCCCAAAATTTAATGTCCCCCTTATATGCCTTACCCAGTTTAATGTCCCTCTTCATATGCAACCCCCAGTATATTGCCCCCCCTCCATCTCCACCCGCAGTTTAATGTCTGTCTTGAGCTTCAAAAGTTTAACATAATAAACACGGACACTCCCCTCTCCTCGCACCCCTGCTGCGCAGTCTGCAATCTCTTGTTCCGGGAGCTACATGTGTGATGTGAGTGACATCATCACATTGCGCCTACAGCTCCCGAAGCCAGAGTAAGCAGAGGAACGGTAGTGAGGCATAGCCCAATCTTATACATTGATCTTGTGCTTCTCATCAGATTGTGCAATACTGAACATGAGGTTCATAGTATATTGATCAAGGTGCATAAGCCCACTAGCCACTTCACAGCAACCTCTTTATAGTGGGTCTCTACTCTACTGGGTGCCGCGCTGCAGAGCACACTCCACCACAATACAGCACCCACAGGGGTCTGTTCACATGGTGCGGTGCTGCATGGTGTCTTCTACTCCTGTGGTGCTGTGCCTTTTTGTCGGTGCAACCCAGTGCTTGGGGGTTTGGTCTGATCGCAGGGGTGTTGCTGGACCACTGTGTCCACCCCCTTTGGGTGCTGCATTGTGGTGGCGATGGGCGCTGTGCAGTGTTGCACCTAATAGAGTAGGAAACACTATAAAGAGGTCGCCGTGATCAATGTATAAGATTGGGATGTGCAGTCCATGACGTTCTCTTTTTGCATATACTATGGTAAGTATTTCCCCTCCTTTTTTTTTTTTTTTTGTTTTGCCTTGGTACCAGCACTCCCCCTGTTAGGCTGAGGTGATTTTAATTAGCAGGAGACATCAAAAGGGACCCACCTACTAGCTCTGTCCTCTGACTGGGGCTGTATGGTAAGGTGAATTTTTTGAGCTCTGTTCACATGGTGCGGTGCCTGTGAGGGTGGTGTGGCTTAGAGCCTGGGGGCTTGGTCTGGTGGCAAGGGTGTTGCTGAACCACTGGGTCACTCCCCCTGTGGGAAGTGCATTGTGGTGGTGGTGGGCACTGATCAATATGTATACTAAGAAACTTATGTTCAGTATTGTAGACTTTGCTGAGCAGCACAAGAAGATCAGTGAATTAGACTGGGATGTGCGGGCTATGTCTTTCTCTTTTTGGAGAGACTAAATCATACCTCCCAACTTTCAAAGGACAGAAAGAGGGACAAAATTTGCGGCAAGCTATGTGCGGCAAATTTAGCTCCACCCACTTCTACGTTGACTCCGCTCATTATCATGCTTTTTTTTTTCATGTGCCCTCACACAGTATAATGTTCCTACAGTCACCCTAACATTATATACCAACACAATATAATGTTCCCCTCCAATTTACCACAGTATTAAGTCCCTCTCCTCGTGCCCCAGTTTAAAATGGCGGAAACTAGAGGGGGACATTAAACTGGAGCAGCTTGAGAAGGACATTAAACAATGAGGGGTAATTGGAGGGGGACATTAAACTGGGGGCAACTAGAGGCAGACATGTCCCCCACCAGCTACCTTTCATGGTTTAATGTTCTCCTCCAGTTGCCCCCAGTTTAATGTCCCTCTTCATCTGCCCCCCAGTTAACTGCCCTTTCACCTGCCCCAGTTTAATTGCCCTTTTTCATCTGTTGCCAGTTTAATTGCCCCCCTTTATCTGCCACCAGCTTATTGTCCCCCTTTATCTGCCCCAGTTTAATTGACCCCTTCATCTGTTTCAGTTTAATTGCCCCCAGGTTCCCCCTCTTGCTCACACATTCTGTCTCTTCTCTCCTCCTTACCTTCCATCAGTCTCAGTTCCCAGCAGCTTCCTCTTCCTGTGTAACACCACACTGTCCTGTAGTATCCAGAATAGCTCCACTCACACAAGAGTCTGATCACATGGTCATGATGTCCTCAAAAGTCATTTAGCCCACTAGGTTTTAGCATCTACCATTTAGCTTTTACCCTACCCTGAGATGAGCTGGTGGATGGGGCAAAGTTTAATAGCAAAACACTTCAGGGGCATAGCGGGACAAACTGTAAGCTATCCAGGACGGCGGGAAAGCCGTGTAAAATCGGGACTATCCCGCCAGATTTGGGACACTTGGGAGCTATGACTAAATACGCTAGGCCCCACCCTACCTGCGGATTCTTAGGCCGTATTCAGATGGTCAAAATGTGTCTACGTTTAAGCGTTCCTATTAGACGCAAATCCTGTTACAACTGCTGGTCTGGAGACCTGAACTTACAGCACTAGAGATATCTATGGTACTGATCGTTTGGGTCTTGTTTGGTGAGGATGAGATTTCGTCCTATAAAATGGACATTAAAATCCAAACCTGTTATGGCCGTTATCTTCTAGAACAGCGGTTCTCAATCTGTGGGTCGCGACCCTGGCGGGGGTCGAATGACCAAAACACAGGGGATGGCTTTAGCCGCTGAGAAGCCGCGCTACCGTCTGCAGCAGTGGTCGGCAGGAGGTATGTCCCGATTTCAACTCATCGCACGCACCGCACATTTTGTCCCTCTTTCTACTCTTCAAAAATTGGGAGGTATGCATAATGCATATCAGGTATTTACATTCTGAATCACAACCGTACCAAAATTACAGTTATGAAGTAGCCACCAAAATTATTTTTTGGTTTGGGGTCTCCGCAACATGAGGAGCTGTACTGCGGGGTCAGGGCATTAGAAAGGTTGAGAACCACTGTTCTAGAAGAAGCTGACAAAAAAAACCATTAAAATGCACCACCAGAGGGTGCTTCGTACCGCTACAGCCAAATATACCTTATTATAGGCAGTTTAGCATGTTCTGTTTCTGTCCTGTAGTTACTTATATGGTAGTTACTCTAAAAATTCATGGCAATGCTTTATAATCCTTGCAATGTTCTAGAGGTGAGGCATAAAGCATTATTTATTTATTCTTTCAGCCATGGTGTCTGCTGCCCTGAGAGCCGAGCTGGACTGCTCCATCTGTGTGAGCACTTATACAGATCCTGTAATGCTGAGATGTGGCCACAACTTCTGCCAGGTCTGTATTGATCGTGTTCTGGATACCCAGGACCAGTCTGGAGTTTATTCCTGTCCTGAATGTAGAGAAGAGTTTCCGGAGCGGCCTGTACTGATGAGGAACTTAGCTCTACGTAATATAATGGAGGATTTATTGTCTACTCAACCAACACAGACAGAAACCGGGATCTCCTGCACTTACTGTGTGGACTCTCCTGTACCTGCTGTGAAGTCCTGTCTACACTGTGAAGCTTCTCTGTGTGATAAACACCTCAAAGTTCACAGCAAGTCACCAGAACACGTCTTATGTGATCCCAGCACTGACCTGGAGAAGAGGAAATGTTCTGTCCATAAGAAGGTCCTGGAATATTACTGTACTGAGGACTCTGCTTGTATCTGTGTCTATTGTTCAGCAGGAGAACATCGAGAACATCGGGTGGAGATGCTGGATGAGGCCTCTGAGAAGAAGAAGAAGAAACTGAGAAATGTTCTCCAGAAACTGATCACAAAGAGCGAGGAGACTGAGGAAAGAGTCCAGAGTCTGGAGGAGAGCAGGAGAAAAGCTGAAGAGAAAGAATCAGGAGAAGCCGAGAGAGTCACTGCCCTGTTTATAGACATCAGGAGACGACTGGACGACCTGGAGAAGAAGGTCCTGAGTGAGCTCTCCAGGCAGGAGAAGGAAAAGTCACTGTCACTGTCTGCTCTGATCCAGAAGCTGGAAATAAAGAAGGCCGAGCTGTCCATGAAGATGAGGCACATTGAGGAGCTGTGTAACATGACTGATCCACTGACTGTCTTACAGGAACCAGACACAGGTGACTTGTGTGATCCTGAGGAGGGTGGAGGTGATGAGGACACAGGGGGACATGATAGACAGCGCCATGACGTAGATGAAATGGATGTGGCTGAGATCTCGGACACATTACACAAATTAAGTGACACAATAACAGGTATAAGGAGTGGGATCTATGTGGAGGATCCTGGAGACATATTACTGGATGTAAACACGGCCGCAAATAATCTCCATATATCAGACGACCTGAAATCGTCCAGAAACAGCCGAGAGATTCCAGAATTATCTGGTGATAAGCAAGAGGAGATTTACCTCAGGGCGACATTACTGGGATGTGGAGGGCAGTAGATCAGTGGAGTGGAGTGTGGGGATGTGTTATCCCAGTATAGACAGGAGGGGGCAGCAGTCAGTCATTGGATGTAATAACAAGTCCTGGGGTTTGTGCAGATATAATAATCAGTATTCAGTGATACATGACAGTACAGAGATCCAGGTACTTGACAGTATCTCCAGTGATAGAGTCAGGATCTGTCTGGATTACGAGGCCGGGCAGTTGTCCTTCTATGAGCTGTGTGACCCCATCAGACACTTACACACCTTCACTGCCACCTTCACCGAGCCCCTTCATGCTGCATTATGTGTATTTAGGCCAACATATTCTGGATCCTGTGCAGATAGTTGGTTGAGAATTAGAAGTTAAAGGATTATTCCCATCTCAGTGAAACAGGTAATGGCAGATGTGAATATGAGACTTGTTCTCTCTTCCACCAGGCTGGAAGTTACAGAAAGAGCTAAACATGGCTGTTCTGTGTTGCTCCTGTAACTACTATACACCTGTATGAGAGATACAGAAACAGAGTAGAACAGCTGCATTTCCACAACTCCCATGACCTCAGTAAGATGGATACGGGGCTATATCAGGGGCGTATCAGTAACCCTTATGTGAGGCACACAAGGGTTAATGTGAGGGACATGATGGAGTTAACTGCTATTAATATGAGGCACATGGAGTTACTAACTGGTAATGCATATGACCAGACTTTTTATCCTCAATTAGGGATAATATTGTGGACTATTATATTTTAATGGTCCTCTACACACGGCTGTGTGTCTGGGCCAAAATTGAAGAGCTGCAAATTATGGATCAGGTCTTATATGCGTCCTATACCTGTTCTATAGGCGTCCTATAACTGTCCTATACCTGTCCTATAGGCGTCCTATACCTGTCCTATAGGCGTCCTATACCTGTCCTATAGGCGTCCTATACCTGTCCTATATGCGTCCTATACCTGTCCTATATGCGTCCTATACCTGTCCTATATGCGTCCTATACCTGTCCTATATGCGTCCTATACCTGTCCTATATGCGTCCTATACCTGTCCTATAGGTGTCCTATACCTGTCCTATAGGCGTCCTATACCTGTCCTATAGGTGTCCTATACCTGTCCTATATGTGTTTCCATTTGCAGCCCTGTCAATTCATTTTTAATGTATAAATCAGTCACAGCCCTGCGTGTAATACCGGCATTGATCAGTAGCCAATGTCGTAATCCATATCCAATAAACTGAGATTTCTAGAATATTAGTGTTGTTCTGTTTTATGTGTAAGTGCACGCTCTCCTATGGGCACACCAGAGTAAATTTTTGGGCACCCTCTTATGTTGTCTGTGTATAGGTTCTACCACCTAATAGTAGGTGCCTGCAATATTTTGATGCCGCCATGGCCTGCAAAATTGAAATTCTTCACACCTTCCTTGTCATTCTATGAACATACAATATGGCTGCCCTGCTCTATCCTCGGATCCCCGCAGCTTGTAGTAGGAGTCATAACATTATTAATAATTTAGAGAATAGTTGTAATAACTCACTTTGTGTATATGTTATGGTGCGGGATGTTTTATAATAATTTAGTATCTTATACTGTATTTCCTCTCCGGAATCAAAATTCTATCATTATGCTCCTATCTCTGCAATATATAGAATTCAGCTAGTATTACCTTATGTGTCGTTCAGGCCCTCACTTCCTGTATGGACTGTTCCACACAAGCTCCCCACAAGGGGGGGTACAAAGTTTTATAACTACTGTTGATCAGTAGACAATTCCTGTCACACAGTTATAATGAAGGTGCAACCTTCATGACTATGTACTTATGTTCTCGATTTATCTAGAGGTAAGGATGTTTACAATGTTTCCAGCAGGCAGGGATGGTTCTGTCTATAGCGGCCTTTGTGATAATGTGCTGAGGCATCATGGGACAGATAACAAAGCAAAGAGAACTGAAATCTAAAAACCAACATCTGGTCAGTCTGCTGGACTGCTGAAATATGAGTGCAAGTTACATAAAAGAAGCCTCTTATAGACAATCAGGTAAGGTAAGGTATGAATACGGTGAATACGGTGTTTATGTTGTGTATTAGTGTGTATTAGTGTATATTAGTGTGTATTAGTGTGTGTATATATATATATATATATATATATATATATATATATATATATAATAATGCGTACTGTACAGTAATGCGTACTGTTTTGGTTCTAAAAAACCTTTCATATCCTTGGAGATGAGCGGTATTTTATACTGCTAGACAGCTGACAGTGCATTGAATTTAGCACACTGTCATCTTTGCCGGTATGTATTATATATATGTCTCTTATACTGAATGTAGTTTATGGATTTTATATTACAATTTGTAGTTGGTGATTTTTATAGGACAAGTAAGTTTAAAAACAGAAATGGGTAAAATGGGTTTTCTGGGCAAATATATTGATGACCTACCCAAGGACAGGACATCAATGTAAGCACAGTGGTTGTCCAGTACCCAATACCCCTATCAATCAGCTGTTCTCAGCCGCTGAGAATGGAGCAGGAAACAGACAGCGCTGTTCTCTGTGTAGTGGCCAGAACAGGTTACTGCAGATCAGGTCTCATTCACTTAAATCAGACCTAGGCTGCAGTACCTTAGTTCAGCCACTATGTAGGGAACGGAGCTGTCTGTTTCCTGCTCCCGGGTGCTGTAATCTAATATTAGTATACGTCATCAATATTTGTAGCCTAGAAAGCCCTTTTAAGGTTTCAAGGGTTACAGCTCACAAATGTAAAACAAACAATAGGGATAATGGCTCACAATTGGTGGGTTTATACTCCTGAATAGTTTCACTCCTACTATTACTAGTGATTGATACAGCCGTCTCCTTATAGAGACCACTAATCCCCTCAGATTGTGCCCAATAATGCGTACTGTTTTGGTTCTAAAAAACCTTTCATATCCTTGGAGATGAGCGGTATTTTATACTGCTAGACAGCTGACAGTGCATTGAATTCAGCACACTGTCAGCTTTGTCGGTATGCACCCCGGGGCCAGAGATATCAGTGCCGTTACTTTTGGCACCGATTTCCCTCCACTGTCAGAAGGACGGGCCATGGAGCCTAGCGTCATCGATGGCTGTGATGAACGCCCCCTCCCTTCCCCATACTACTGTATTCTTCCATAGCCTTGTTTGCCAGGGAGGCTCGACAGAGTCAAACTGCTAAGACAACGGACACTGCGCGGACCCCATAACTGATCATGGAGTCTGTCAGATGTCCGGCGTGTGTTGATTATTTTCATAGGAAAGCAGCATAGAGAAATGTTCTCTGTACTGGACTAGGTGTGAACTTGGTCTAACAGTGTTAATTACCAAATGGCTCTTCCTCCCCCTACAGATATGTAACATTTGGTCTCTTCCGTGGTTTGGCCAGTGTTTCTGTTACCTCAGGATCTCAGTCAGGACAGGTAATGTATGAGGAGGGGTCACCAGGCCTCAGTGGGACTGGGGACATATGTGAGTGACATCACCGGTCCCTCTCCAGCGACCGCCTAATCGGCCTCAGCGGTCATGTGGGGTGCAGGTGGAATGAGGCACAGGGCGCGACCGAACGGGCTGCAGTGTCAGACACTGGAATGCTGAGAACAGGTATGTTTTGTCCCTAATGTTACACCTCTTGTCCCATAGTGCACAGAGTATAATGCCCCATAGTGGTCCCTTCACATAGCCCTATTTTCCATAGTGGCCCTCACACAGTATAATGTTCCATAGTGGTCCCTGCACTATAATACCCAATAGTGGCCGCTCAGAACTCTAAATTTTTGCGGGTCCGTCACCAATTAACCATCATTATACTCTGAGGTCTCTTCTCTGATGTCATTCGTGACATCTCTCATGACATCAAGGCCAGAAGAGGCTGGAAGACCCGTATCGGTGCCCGGGAAAGGAGAGTAACAAATAATGATAAATTGCTGATTAAAAGTTATTATATTCATTATATGTGACCTCAAGTAGTAACATAAATGTATCATGTTCTACAGGGAGAGAAAAATAAAAAGGTTATGATCTGACTCTTGGAAAACCGAGATGAAATGGGGAGAAAAGCTGTGATGAGGTGTTAAATAACGTCCCACACCACTTGACTGATGAGACAAGAGGTGTACTTCGGTGATACCAAGAAGCAGCTGGAGTCCAATCCAATTTGTGGTTAAAACAGCAAACGAAGGTTTAATTCAAACGAATAGATAGGTTACAGTCCAAAAATTAAACAAAGTTAAAAGAACATAGAATATGCATGACAAATAACAAGTGTCAATATGAAGAGAGTGAGAGCTGGTATGAAGGTGGAGTTAGTGCTCTACCTCCATGTTACCAAAGCCTGCTTATAAAGGCTGAGGATGCTTTACCCTCATCCAAGTTTTTTCCCCATAAGGAAAGGTGTAGGTATGATCCTTCCATGTACTCCGGATCGTTCCTTGTTTGACCATAGCCCTAAGTTTGGCTACACTGACGTATTGTTGTTAGTAACGAGACTTCTTCTACCTCCACCCAACATTCCACTAGCCCCTTCATCTGTCAAGGATGACATGCTGGACACAAATGCTACTCCATGACCTTCTCCACTCACACTCTAAGTTCAGCAAATTATGAGATTTAACATTTCCCCCTGATTATGATTAGATATACATTTTTCTAATCATAATTTCCCTACTCTAACTCATTTACTCACCAATCGTATCACATTCATTCACAGGCCATGTGATAACATTTTATCAGCATGTTCTTTCTTTGACTCAATGTTAATGATGGAACTAGCTTGTTGAGTTCTTTTTAACATTTCTTGTAAAATTTTGTCTCCTTTTCCAATTTCCTTTTTTACCTGAGTGTATATTCTCTTGATTCTACACATTATAAATATCTGATACAATATACACACCACTACAAACATAAATATCCAAATAACATCTTCTGAGACTTCTATATTGACTGCGATGAACCTTTGATCTGTCTCTTTCCTCAAGGAGATGTAGTTCCTTGTGAAGGTTCATTTCCTAAAAAAACAAGCAGTATCATTATTTTGAAACATATAATTTACACTGATCAACATGTACCCACAGTTTTTGTTGTCTGCGAGTATTTTTTCCTGCTTTGGGTGATCTTTGCACCAAAATCATCACTTGTCCCATTGTATCAATTATTTCAAAGGGACCTTCCCAATTACTTTCCCAAGGTCCACTCTTCTTGAAGGTTTTAATCATCACTGATGCACCTTTGACAAACTTTGAAGAGTGAGGTGGCATCATACGTTGCATTCTAGATGCTGCATGTGGAAGAATTGTTTGTAAGTTTTCTTGCAGCAACTGCAACCACCTGGACCTTGCTATAGCATCTTTTTGGGGTGTAGACAAACATGGTTCATGCGGAAATATTAATGGCATTTTTCTTCCTGTCATTAATTCAAAAGGAGTGTATTGTGTTGTAGAGGAAATTGTTCCTCGAATACTCATCAAAACAAATGGTATTGCATCAACCCATGTATTTCCTTTATCCAACAACATTTTTGCAATCCTGGATTTTATTGTTCGGTTCATTCTTTCCACTATACCTGCAGATTGTGGATGATAAGGAACATGGAATTGTTGCTGTACTCCTAGAATACCACAAACTGTTTGCATTATTTGTCCAGTAAAGTGACTTCCTCTGTCGGAAGTGATCATTCTTGGGATCCCCCAAGTACAAAACACATGATTTACCAATGCTCTAGCTGTAGACAAAGCATCATCTTTCCTGACTGGTAAAACTTCTACCCATTTTGAGAACACATCTACCACCACCAATGCATACCTGAGTCCATGTTTACCTGTAGGCAATGGACCTATGTAATCAATCTGCAATGTAGACCATGGACCATCTGCAGGTGCAATTCTTTGGAGTGGAGGTTTTTGTCCTTTAGGTCGAGGGTTCACTTGAGCACAAATGAGACATGACTGAACAACATTTTGTACAGTTTCCTCCATTTTGTCCCAATAAAACTTTCCTTTAAGAACTTCCAGCAACTTTTGCTGACCCAAATGACCTAAGCTCTCATGATTGTATCGGGTGAATTCAGTTTGTAAATGCTCTGGCACAACAGGACGCAATTCCCCGTTATAGTCATGACACAAAACCCCGTTTTCACAAACAAAGGGAGGTTTTGGATCAACCTGAGAAACTGCAAGGGATTGATCCTTTGCTTGTTCCTCTGCAAAAGAAGGCAAATGCGTGTCTGTTTTCCTAGCTGGTAAGGCTTTCAATTGTTCAGGTTCGAGGACCTCTGCTCCTGTTAAAGCGGCCTCTTTTGCTAATGCATCTGCAGTAGAATTTCCTACTACTAGCTCATGGTTTCCTTTCTTATGTGCTGGGACTTTGACAATTGCATATCCTTTTGGATTCTTTGCAGCTAATTCAACAATTCTTTTTAGAGTATCACTGTGCACCAACACTTTGTTTGATGAATCAACAAAGCCTCTTTTTTCCCACACTGGTAGGTAATCTGTCAAAGACCGAACCACATAAGAGCTATCACTGTAAATGACCAAAGGACTTCTGTTCTCCTTTTCATCAATCTCCAACACTGTCCTGACAGCTTCTAACTCTGCTCTCTGAGCTGAATAGTGTCCTGGTAACTTGTGCTGGATTGCATATCCTCTTTCAGGATACCAGATAGAATACCCTGAACAGTAATGTCCTTCATTGAAAAACCGTGATCCATCCACAAAAACTGCTTCGTCAGTCTTTTCTGCTTCTCTTCTGAACATTGAAATGTATGTCTCCTGAAATGTGTGTAAGCATTCATGTGCCTGACCCTCGTACTGCATCAATTGGGGAAGTACATACTTGGCTTTGTGGTCAACTTCAAGTTGTTTTGGAGACAGAGTCAACAACCAATGTGCAAATCTTTGATGAGATACACCTGGAATATTTTTCTCAAGGAGAAGTTTTAATGTGGAGTGCGGCGTCTGCAAAATTAATTTGTTAAAGCCAACAATGTGTTCAGTTGCTTTTACAGCAAAATACACTCCCATCAGATGTCTCGCACAAGTTTCGAACCCTTTTTCCACCGGAGTAAGGAGTTTTGAGAAATATCCCAAAATTCTCCATTCCCCTGACTGCAATTGCAACAACACAGATGTAACAGCAACTTCTGACGTATGTACCTGCAAAGCAAATGGAGCTGATGCTTCCACAGTTGACAAGGCTGGAGCTGTTTGCAAAGCTAACTTCAATTGTTCAAATGCCTTTTGTTCCCGGTCTGTCCATGGACCAAAGGAATCATCATGGCTCTTTTTCAAGAGATCATATAAAGGCTTTGCCTTTTCAGCAAATCCCTCAATGAATTCTCTGGAAAAATTCACAATGCCCAAAAAGTGTCTGAGATCCTTATGTGACATTGGAATGGGAAGTGAAGCAACAGCTGCAACCCTGTCCTGGAGAGGCATTCTCTTTCCTGGTTTAATTAGGATCCCCAGATATTTCACTTCACGTTGCATCAGTTTACACTTCTTTGTGTTCAATTTTAGACCTGCTTCGTGCAACAAGGTAAACAATTCCGCTAAAACTTCCAAATGTGTTTCCCTGTCTTCTGTGGCCACCAAAATATCATCAACAAACTGTTTGATATATTTCTGATGTGAACTCCTTCCCAACACTTTTGCTAGTGCTTGATGAAATATGCTAGGTGACAAATGGGCACCCTGAGGCAATCTACAGAACACATACTGTTCATCCAGAAATGTAAAAGCAAACTTGTATTGACAACTCTTTTCCAATTCTATGCTAAAAAATCCATTGCTAATATCCAAGACCGAGAAATAATTCGCTTTTGCATCTAGTTGTCCCAACAAATCATGTGTGTCAGCAACAATTGGAGCTACATTAGGCGTATATTTGTTCAAAAGCCTTAAATCCAAAAGCATACGATATGAACCATCAGGTTTCAAGACACACCATAATGGATTGTTTGTCACAGAGTTTGCTTTCCGTATGACACCCTGCTGAAGCAACTCCTCAATAATCTTAGACATTGGACCTATTGATTCTGGAGGCAATTTGTACTGTTTTTGGGCTGGTGGATCCCTACCCTCTATGTTCACAAGTACATCTTTCATTGTACCTACTTCATTCCTGTACTGTGCCCACAAAGAAGGAATACTTTCTACAATTTCCTTTAACTGTACATCACCACCAGTGTCAGGCCAAACATGATCAGAAGGAATAACATCTGTTAAGCAAATAGTTCCAACCTTGCTGTATTCACTTGGATCAATCAGTACCGGTTTAGAACCATCAACATCCTTCCAAATCACCTTGTTTCCCAAATCAATAATCCAACCTCGTTTGTTCATTACATCAGTCCCTAAGATGTTCTCTGAATTAGGACAATGCCAAATATCAATGCTCGTCTCCAAATGTCCAGGAATTTCAAACTTAACATCAGATATCAATGTGGCTGACACCCCCCCACGACCATTGAAGCCTACAATTGTACAAACAGGTGCATTTTTGGATGGGATCTGAAGCTTATTTGTGACACTCAGTTGAGCTCCAGTGTCTATGAGGAACGTGATCTTTTCCCCTTGAAGAGATCCTGTTACAAAAGGTCTTCCACATTCATCCAAAAATACTGGGGCTACATATTCCAAGGGTCGAGAGGTTGGAATCTTTTCTAGTCATGCTGATCCTAACAGACCATCATCTCTGTCAATCATGACGCGTGACCTCCCTTTTGATCCCTGTATTGATATTTCCCTAATTTGCCGGATTAGAGATGCATAGGGAGATTCTCTTTCCTCTGAAGGAGGAGGAGGTGCAGTGGGCACTAGACCATTCTCTTTCCCTATATTCTGGGTCTCTCTAAGGAAACTTTTACACTGCCATTTTAAATGTCCCACTTTACCACAATGATAACAAGACATCTGACCTCTCTCCCAAGTTCCTTTCCTTTTTGGCTTTGGAGCAATACTTTTTTTAGGAACAGGTGCAGTCCTGGAATTAGTTTGACTGTCCTGATTTGCATTGACTGATTGCTTATTTACTTTATTCTGGACAGCAGAAATCTTTGCCTTTGTGCTTGTTTGCTTCAATGACCTTCTGATGTGGTCAATGAACATTGCTGCATCATATAAAGCAAGTTTTTCTGAGGCAATTCGTAATGATACTGGATCCAAATATTTAAACTTCTTTACAAATGCCTTTATCATAGCTGAAGGTTCTTCACCCTCATCTATCCCTAAGACCATCCTGTATGCTTGCTCAAACTTCATTAAGAAAGCAAAAGGATCATCTTCCAAGGTTGGCTTCAAAGAATCCAGAATATCTACTGTTGGTTCACATTCTCCAGTAGTGAAAAATATAAGCTGTTTCAATCTATCTGATTCAGTACTAAGGGAGGGCCGTAGCTGAATGAAATAAGCGCAGGCCGTCATGACTGGGATTCCTGAGTCGTGCATGAGCCTTCTCTGCAGCATGTTAGGGGTTAACTCCTGATTAGTTGTTTACAGTTCATGGCCTGGTCTCCAGGTGGTGACCGGGCCATGACCCCCCTGGGGATATATATATATCCCCTCTCTCTCCCTATCTTCCCTGTGCCTGCCCTGAAGCAAGATCTTTCACACAAAACTCTGTCTGCCTTACCTGAAAATGGCCAGCTCCTCTGATGATGCGGTTCTTCAGGACTCTATCCGGCGGCTTGCCTCCATTCACGGTGCTGCATGGCTCCGGGACAATTTTCTAGCAGCTCTTTCCTCTCTGGATGAAGATCCCCAAGATGTTCAGCAGCCTCCTCCGTCCCCTGCAGCTCCTTCTGATGCCGGAGTTGTGCCTGCTGCGCCCAGGGTTAGGGCCCGGCCTTCCCGGCCTCCACAGCGCTTAAGCCCTTCAGCTTCTCCCAAGCGACGACGCCGCCGGAGCCCTCCTCGGGACCCTCCAGGTACTGCATCCACCTCTGCTGCGGTGCCCCTGTCCTTGCATGGTGTGCAGAGCTCGCACACTCCATCTGCTGGACGCTCTGCTGAACAGCCTGGGAACAGGCCTTCCGACTCGGCTCCGCCCACTTCCGGCCCGGCTCCGCCCACTTCTGGCGTGTCATCTCTGACGTCATCATCTGGTGTCCAAGATGGCCGCCGCCACCGGAGATCCAGGCCCCAACCATCTGCCAGCGCCCGGAGTCCTGTTTCCAGTGTTAGGGGGCCTGTTCTTGCCCCCCATCCCTCCTGCAGTGTTGCTCCTCCCCTGATGGCGACCTCCAAGGCTTCCAGTCTCCAGGGTGTATCCAGGACACGGCGTTCCAAGAGATCTGCCCCTGCCTCCCTCCAGCCGGCCTTGCTTCAGGAAGAAGCTCCAGGATCTTCTCCAGGACCTATCCGCTGCGGCCGCCCTGCTTGTCGTGGCAGGGTCAGGGACCGGGACGTCGCCACTCTGTCTGCTGCTGATCCTGCTACGGCCCCGGCTATGTCATCAGCCGGTGAGGCCTTCAGCTCCGGGGATGATGAAGTCGTCACGGAGGGACCTGCCACGGCGGCTGCCCCGGTGCTTTGCCGGAGCCAGCCTGGTGAGTTAACTCTTTCCCTTCCTTTTGTTAGTTCATCTGTGCGGTTAGGGACCCTCCCATCCCTGAACCCTTCAGGCCATGCAGCTAATATCCCCCATCCCCCTGATCCTATAGCTACTCTGGTTTCCAGTGTACAGGAATTGCTAGATCGTTTTCCTCCTAGGGTTGTTTCCCCTTCACCTGCCGCTGCGTGGGTTGATCCTGGGACGGTTCCTCCGCCTGCGGCGCCACTCTCAACCCTGCCTTCTTTGCCAGTTACTGAGGATGGGTCTGGTGTGTCGCCGCTGGCTGAGGCACCTGTTGATCCGGTTCACCTGGATGATGCAGCGCGGGGTGAGGTTTATGTCTGTTTTGATGGCCCGTTAGGGGTTCATCTCAAGCAGGAAGTCCGTGAGAAAATTTGGAAGGATGAATATGTTGAAATTTTTGCATTGTTGCCTTTAGAAAAGTTTAATTTGGATAGGGTTAAACTCACTGAGTCTAAAAAAGAGGAGGAAGAAAGGCGCAGGTATCGCCTGATACCTCGCACTTTTGCGAATTGGCTTCAGGCCTTTAACATTTTGGCATGTACTATTTGTGAAAGAGCGCCCCAGCATTCCACAGGTTTGTTTTGTTATCTTGATTCTATCAGTGAGGCCTATAGGGTTTATGGAGGGACTGCCTGGCTTCGTTATGACGAACAGTTTCGCCAGAGGAGGGCAGTCCGGCCATCGATCCGGTGGGATCATAAGGACATCAGTTTGTGGATGCGCCTTATGGTGGCAGCTCGTCTGCCTCCTCAGCCTTTTCGTGCCAGTGCTGGGGTTGCCTCTTCGGGACAAGCATCCTCCTCTGTGGTCCGTCCCGGTTGTTGCTGGCAGTACAATGAGGGACAGTGCCGGTTTGCCGGCACCTGTCGCTTCAAGCATGAGTGCTCCCACTGTGGGGGCACTCATGCAGCCTCTCACTGCTTTAAGAAGCAGCGAGCTAAGCAGGCTGAGTCCGCTGCAAAAAGGGAGGACTCCAGTTCTGTTAGATCCGATGCTGCCGTACCTAAATAGGTATACAGATCAGCGTGCTGCTCAGTTTTTGTTGAATGGTTTCAGGGATGGTTTTGTGATTCCTTCTGTTATTCCAGTGTCTTCTTCCTGTCACCAGAATTTGAAGTCAGCCCGCTTGCGGCCTGAGGTGGTGTCCAATAAGTTGTCAAACGAGTTGGCTTTAGGCCGTATTGCTGGTCCTTTTTCTACTCCCCCGTTGCCCAATCTGCACGTGTCTCCCTTGGGGGTTGTGCCCAAAAAGGAGCCTAATAAATTTCGTCTTATCCACCACCTCTCGTTCCCAAGGGGGCTGTCTGTTAATGACGGCATTGATGTTGATTTATGTTCGGTGTCCTATGTGTCCTTTGATCGAGCTGTGGACATGGTTCGCCTCTGCGGTCCTGGAGCCCTTATGGCTAAAGCGGACGTGGAGGCGGCCTTTCGCTTGCTCCCTATCCATCCGAGTAGTTTGTATCTCCTGGGTTTTCGTTGGGAGGGTGCTTATTACGTAGATCGGTGTCTCCCTATGGGTTGTGCTATTTCTTGTGCGTTCTTTGAGTGTTTTGCTACTTTTGTTGAGTGGGTTGTCAGAGAGGAGTCTGGATTGAGGACTATTTTGCACTATCTAGACGATTTTTTTATGTATTGGTCCAGCAGGTTCACGGGTCTGTTCGGTCCTTTTGTCCACTTTGCAGCAGGTGGCACAGCGCTTTGGTATCCCCCTTGCTGCGGATAAGACGGAGGGCCCGACCACGACTCTGAAGTTTTTGGGAATCGAAATTGATTCCGTGGCTATGGAATGCCGTTTGCCCATTGACAAGGTGCGGGATTTGGAGAAAGAAATAGGTCATTTGCTCCTTTACCGGAAAGTTAGGTTGCGCCAACTGCAGTCTGTGTTGGGCAAATTGAATTTTGCCTGCAGAGTCATCCCTATGGGGAGAATTTTTTGCCGCCGTCTAGCTCAGGCCACTGCGGGGGTTATTAACCCTGCTCACTTTATTCGGCTTACGGCAGAGCATAGAGCGGATCTGCAGGTTTGGTCCTCCTTTCTTTCCCAGTATAATGGCAAGTCTGTTTGGCAAGATGCTTGGATAGACAGCTCAGATCTCTCTTTGTCCACAGATGCGTCTGGTAGTTGCGGTTTTGGTGCCTATTTTCAGGGAAGGTGGATGGTTGGTGAGTGGCCGCCTGAATGGCGAGATTTAGGTTGGACACGCAATATGACTTTACTAGAGTTGTTTCCGATTGTTGCAGCTGTGGAGGTTTGGGGTCCTTTGTTGGCCAATAAGAGAGTCCATTTTTTGTGTGATAATTTGTCTGTGGTGGATGTCCTTACCAGCTTGTCTGCCTCTTCTCCTCCTGTTGTGCGTCTGGTCCGACATTTAGTTCTTTCCTGTTTGTCTTGGAATGTGTGGCTCTCTGCGCGCCATGTCCCTGGGGTTCTCAATTCTATTGCTGACGCCCTCTCTCGCTTTCAGTGGGATCAATTTCGGGCCTTGGCTCCAGAGGCGGAAGTCCATGGAACCCCCTGTCCTGTGCACCTTTGGAATCTGGCGTCCGGACGGCCTTGATGTTATTAGGAAGATCGTTGTGTGACTCCACGTGGAAGGCGTATATCCGGTCTTGGCGAGAATGGTCCATGTTCTGTCACCAGCATGGTCAGGATGCTTATACAGGTGCCTCTGTGTCTATGCTACTGTCATGGCTGGGGGGTTGTTTTTCTGCTGGTATGTCTAAGTCTGGAGCTGGACGGAGCTTAGCCGCTTTATCCTTTTGGTTTAAGTTGTTCAATCTCACTGATCTTACTAAGCATTTTTTGGTTCGCCAGTCTCTTCGGGGGTTTAGTCGTTCTGCCCCTCCCCCTGACGGGAGGCGACCTGTAACTTTTGCTATGCTAGAATCCATTTGTTGCCGGCTGCGGTCCGTTTGCTGGAGCTCATATGAGACTAGGTTGTTCTTGGTGGCTTTTTCGTTGGCCTTTTATGGGGCTTTCCGGGTGGGGGAGTTGGTTAGTTCTTCTGGCCTGGCTCATGACGGTTTGTGGCTGCAGCATGTGCAGTTTTGTGAGACTTCGGTGGTCTGCCAGTTGCGGCGCAGTAAGGTTGATCCGGATGGAAAGGGTGTTGCTGTTCGTTTGTTTCCGGTTCCGGGTGCCGCCTCGTGCCCTGTTGCTGCAGTGCGTGATTTTCTTGTGGTGCGTCCTTCCGGTGGGAAGGCCTTTTTGATACACGAGTCTGGACGGGCTCTGTCCCGTTATCAATTTACTGCTGTTTTTCGTAAGGTTTTAGGGGTGTTGGGTTACACGTCTGATTCTTACAGCTCTCATTCCTTTCGTATAGGGGCGGCAACGGAGGCCGCTCGCTGCGGTTTACCCGAGCCGGTGGTTATGAGAGTGGGTCGTTGGGGCTCGCGTCGTTATCAGCTCTATGTTCGCCCTCACTTGGTGTAATGTTGCTGAATTTTCTTTTGATTGTCTGGTTGGTTAGCTGTTTTTCCTTGTATCTTTGTTTTTCTTGCAGGTACTGCGCCTTGCCTTGTCTGGATCCTTGGACATTCTTATGTGCATTGGGGTGCCGTCCGTGCTTCTGTCCGTCCCGACGGTAGGCAGTTGGGTTTCCCCCGTGAGCAGGTTGTGGTTAGATGGATTGGGGTTCGGGGTCTTGTTTGGGGTGGTCTGTTGCCCACTTTGCATTTTTATGTCCGTCTGGACCGTCCACCAGATGTGCTTGTAGTTCATGCAGGAGGCAATGACATGGGTGTGCGTACCTCCCGTGAGCTGATTCGTGACATCAAGTATGACATGCTCAGGTTGTGGTCATTGTATCCGGGTTTAGTTATAGTTTGGTCAGACATTGTGGCCAGGATGTCCTGGCGCGGTGCCCGTTCCGTTGATAAATTAAACAAAGCTAGGAAGAAGGTTAATAGGGCTGTCTCCGCTTTTGTAGCTCGTAATGGCGGTGTGGTGGTGCGCCATCATGACCTGGAGCTTCCTCAGAACGGCCACATGAGCAAGGATGGGGTACACCTTAATGACGTTGGGTATGATTTATGGTCTTTAGCTCTTCAGGATGGTATTGAGCGAGCCCTGCGGGTGTGGGCGGACTCTATTGCATAAGGGGTCATGCAATAGAGTTATGGCGGTTGGAAGGTCTGTCAGGGCACGCTTTGAGGTCATTTTGGGGAGAATATTGGGGGCCCAAGGTGTAGGGTACCCCCCCACTGTTCAGTGATGCACTATGGGAGAAAGTACGTTAAATAATTATTAATGAGTTGTTTTGCACAAGCAGTATTCTGGACTATTGTCTGCTCTCGAGTCGGCGTGTTGCGGCTGGGAGTTATTTACTGCTGTCCTTTTGGTGGGCCCTGCCAGATCTTCCATTTAATAAGTTGTTTACTTTAATTTGTTATACTAATTATTAATAAATTGGCTGTTGTGGCCGTTCTAATCCATCGGAATTTGGTGTCCGCCTGAGTTATTTTAGGTTAAGTGTCAGGGTATTCAATCTGGGGAGGGGGGGTGGGGTTTGGAGGGGGGGTGGGCAGGGGTAACATCCTGGTGTCCTGAGGGACGTAGGGATATCCCGGTCAAGGGAGGGCCGTAGCTGAATGAAATAAGCGCAGGCCGTCATGACTGGGATTCCTGAGTCGTGCATGAGCCTTCTCTGCAGCATGTTAGGGGTTAACTCCTGATTAGTTGTTTACAGTTCATGGCCTGGTCTCCAGGTGGTGACCGGGCCATGACCCCCCTGGGGATATATATATATCCCCTCTCTCTCCCTATCTTCCCTGTGCCTGCCCTGAAGCAAGATCTTTCCCTCCCTCCCTCCCTAATTTTTATTGTCTTGATATTTGGTTGTGTCTTTTTGTTTTTTCTCTTTTGTTTTTCAGGTTACCGTCCTCTCTGTCACGACAGCCGGCGGTTAGAAGGTCTGTCAGGGCACGCTTTGAGGTCATTTTGGGGAGAATATTGGGGGCCCAAGGTGTAGGGTACCCCCCCACTGTTCAGTGATGCACTATGGGAGAAAGTACGTTAAATAATTATTAATGAGTTGTTTTGCACAAGCAGTATTCTGGACTATTGTCTGCTCTCGAGTCGGCGTGTTGCGGCTGGGAGTTATTTACTGCTGTCCTTTTGGTGGGCCCTGCCAGATCTTCCATTTAATAAGTTGTTTACTTTAATTTGTTATACTAATTATTAATAAATTGGCTGTTGTGGCCGTTCTAATCCATCGGAATTTGGTGTCCGCCTGAGTTATTTTAGGTTAAGTGTCAGGGTATTCAATCTGGGGAGGGGGGGTGGGGTTTGGAGGGGGGGTGGGCAGGGGTAACATCCTGGTGTCCTGAGGGACGTAGGGATATCCCGGTCATGCATCACCTCATTGTCCTCATTCACCACAGGCGTCGGCAGTAACCTCTTGGCCATGTGAGAAGGTAACCATACTCTGAAAATCTTATTTTTCTGTTCATCAGTAAGATTAAATTTATCTGTATACGATTCAAAAGTATTTGCATTGTGGAAAGCATCCATTTTGTCATTGTAAGCTGGAACATCTTTCCCAATTTTCATTAACTGATCATTGATTTTTAAAGTCAACCTAGCTGCCCTTTCATGTAAGCGTCTTCTCTTAAGATCTACCTCTTCTAACTGTTCTGTACTCCCGTGGCTTTGTTCTGGAATATAGGAGGGACTACCTGTAGCAGCAGAGATTTTCCTTATATCCTGGCGTAATTTTGAAACTAATTGTGTCCTAGTTTCCATTTGATCCTCCAACTCCTCAATGTGTTGGGCTAATACCTCACATGCTGAACACTCATTATAATCCTCTTCCACTGTCTGTGTGTCAGTGTTACTTGTGCCTTTAGTGTTCACACATACCCTGTGTGTCTGTTTCTCTTCAATAACTAAAGAATTGTACACTCTGACCATATGCAATACATTCCTTAATTTCTTTTGCAACCTATCAACACAAATAAATTTCTTATCTAATCGCTGATTTTCTTCCTCACACTGAGTGTATAAACTAGACCAAAGCTGTGCATTAGTATGACTACTTACATACTTAAAATCTAGCTTGCTCTTATCAGAATATGAAACAATGAACTCCATACTCACTCAGTTACACGATCTTCTGTATGCACTGTGCTGTCAAGGCCAAAATTCCTCTGCTCTCACACAGACGTTCCGCACACAGGCTTCCGTCTACTCGTGCAGCTGATAGCTGTAAGCGTGGCTCACCGTCCTAGGTACTTTACGAAGTCCTGAAGCTTTGCACTTTGCAAACGATTCCTCCGTTCAGTCCTCCCCTTTGCAAACAAAGGACTGAGGAATACTTCCAGACAACGACTGAGTGGCTCGCCAAATGTTAAATAACGTCCCACACCACTTGACTGATGAGACAAGAGGTGTACTTCGGTGATACCAAGAAGCAGCTGGAGTCCAATCCAATTTGTGGTTAAAACAGCAAACGAAGGTTTAATTCAAACGAATAGATAGGTTACAGTCCAAAAATTAAACAAAGTTAAAAGAACATAGAATATGCATGACAAATAACAAGTGTCAATATGAAGAGAGTGAGAGCTGGTATGAAGGTGGAGTTAGTGCTCTACCTCCATGTTACCAAAGCCTGCTTATAAAGGCTGAGGATGCTTTACCCTCATCCAAGTTTTTTCCCCATAAGGAAAGGTGTAGGTATGATCCTTCCATGTACTCCGGATCGTTCCTTGTTTGACCATAGCCCTAAGTTTGGCTACACTGACGTATTGTTGTTAGTAACGAGACTTCTTCTACCTCCACCCAACATTCCACTAGCCCCTTCATCTGTCAAGGATGACATGCTGGACACAAATGCTACTCCATGACCTTCTCCACTCACACTCTAAGTTCAGCAAATTATGAGATTTAACATGAGGACACAGGGGGACATGATAGAGAGCGCCATGATGTAGATGATCTGGACGTGGCTGTGATCTCAGACACATTACACACATTATGTAACAATAACAGATATAAGGAGCGGGATCTATGTGGAGGGTCCTGCAGACATATTACTGGATGTAAACACGGCTAATAATTATATCCATATATCAGACGACCTGAAAACTGCAACACTGACAGAAGAGGAGCAGAATCGTCCAGAAACAGCAGAGAGATTCCAGGATTATAGTCAGGTGATAAGTATCAGGAGATTTACCTCAGGACGACATTACTGGGATGTGGAGGGCAGTAGGTCAGGGGAGTGGAGGGCAGTAGGTCAGGGGAGTGGAGTGTGGGGATGTGTTATCCCAGTATAGACAGGAGGGGGCAGCAGTCAGTCATTGGATGTAATAACAAGTCCTGGGGTTTGTGTAGATATAATAATCAGTATTCAGTGATACATGACAGTACAGAGATCCAGGTACTTGACAGTATCTCCAGTGATAGAGTCAGGATCTGTCTGGATTACGAGGCCGGGCAGTTGTCCTTCTATGAGCTGTGTGACCCCATCAGACACTTACACACCTTCACTGCCACCTTCACCGAGCCCCTTCATGCTGCATTATGTGTATTTAGGCCAAAAGATTCTGGATCCTATGTAGATAGTTGGTTGAGAATTAGAAATTAAAGGATTATTCCCATCTCAGTGAAACAGGGAATGGCAGATGTGAATATGAGACTTGTTCTCTCTTCCACCAGGTTGGAAGTTACAGAAACAGCTAAACATGGCCGGTCTATGTTGTTCCTGTAACTACTATACACCTCTATGAGAGATACAGAAACAGAGTAGAACAGCTGCATTTCCATAATTCCCAACCACCTCAGTAAGATGGATACGGGGCTATTCCACTCCCAGCTCTGAACAATAGGAATAATCCTGTAAGTCCGGGCCAGCAGGTAACAAGGATCCGCGACTAGGAGACAGACACACACTGGCAGGTATATTTATACACTTTACTTATGCAAAATGGGAAGGAATCAACAAAAGAAACTAAGTTACATATAACAGTATGAGGATAACGCACGCTATAAACTGGCCCTAGCTGTCCCTGAGATACTTGTACGGTACCGGCTTTATACAGTCTCTCAGCTCTCTGTGGTGCTCCCTCGATGCAGGCCTGTCCAGGAACTCAGCAGACTCTGTCTTGCTTCTGTCTTGGGTGAAGGTCTGAACAAAGTCCAAGGCACAGTCCAGCTTTAGTCTCCAGAACAATCTCCACAACACTGCCGCTTTCTCCAGTCAGTCTCTGCAGTGTTTCAGGCCTTCTACTATGGCTTACAGCAGCAACGGCCTCTCACAGGTCCTCACAGCACACACTCTGCACCCACACCACGCTGCTCTGTGCTTCCTGCTCACGTCACTTCCTCCGGACTGCACCATTTAGCAGGCAAAAAAGGGTGCTTATTGTCTCTCACATTGGTGCAGTCCCAGGCTATATTTCTTCACACCAGTAGATGGCAGCAAAACAACACTATTAAGACAATAGGGGCTATTACTGACTGCTACAATCCTTTAAAGGGATCCTATCATTCACACACAATTTTTTCTAGGTACCACGTCGGAATAGCCTTAAGAAAGGCTATTCTTCTCCTACCTTTCGTTGTCTTCGCCGCTGTTCGCCTACAATCCCGGTTTCTCTCAGTATGCATATTAGCTCTCTCACAGCACTGGGGGCGGGCCCCAGCGATCAAACAGGACTGGGGGTGTCCCCAATGCTGCGAGAGAACTCTCTCCAGCGCTGCCTCCGTCTTCGTCAGCAGCATCCTCTTCTTCCAGCGGTGGCTTATAGCTTCTAGGACTCGGACCTTAGGCAGAGCATACTGCGCATGCCCACCGGCCACAAGAAAATGGCCTCTTGCACAGTATTGTAAGCGGCCATTTTCTCGTGGTCTGTGGGTATGCGCAGTCTGCTCTGTCCAAGGCCCGAGGCCTAGAAGTCTAAAAATGAGTCAAACTTCTGTATTTCTGATGACATAACGGTATACAATGATATGAGTTAAAGGTGGAGTTTTACTTTATTAGTATACGGGGTTAGTTAGTAATAATTTCTCTTTGTACATTTTTATATTAAAATATCTGTTTTTGGTAAAGCAGTTATTGAAAAATGTGACTGCCTTTACAGCGAGTGTCGCTCATTTTCTTGTACTAATGAATGGCTCCAGCGTCCTAGTGCAACAGCAATGGCCGCTCCAGTGCTACAGTCGCAGCCCTGCGTGTAATACCAGCATTATTCAGTAGTCAATGTCGTAATCCATATACAATAAACTGAGATTTCTAGAATATTAGTGTTGTTCTGTTTTATGTGTAAGTGCACACTCTCCTATGGGCACACTAGAGTAAATCTTTTGGATATTCTATTATGTCGACTGTTCAACACAAGCTATCTGCAAGGGGGCGTACAAAGATTTATCACTAACTACTGCTTATCAGTAGACAATTCCTATAATATAGTTATAATGAAGCCGCAACCTCCACGCCTATGTATTTATGATCTCAGATTAGATAGAGATATGGATGTTTACAATGTTCCCCAGCAGGCTGGGATGGTTCTGTCTATAGCGGCCTATGTAATAATGTGCCGAGGCATCATGGGACAGATAGCAACGCAAAAAGAACTGAAATCTAAAAACCATATGAGTGCAAGTTACATAAAAGAAGCCTCTTAAAGACGATCAGGTAAGCTGTGAATAAAGTGTTTATGCCGTGTATAAGTGTATAGATTTATATATAAATTGTGTAAAGTCTGTTATACTGAATGTAGTTTATGGATTGTATATTACAATTTGTGATCAGTGATGTTTATAGTTCAAGTAAGTTTAAAAATAGCAAACAGCATTGGTTAAAGGGGTTTTCTGGGCAAAAATATTGATGACCTATCTAAGGACAGGTCATCAATGCAAGCACAATGGATGTCCAGCACCCAATACCCCCATTGATCAGCTGTTGTCAGCCACTGATATACAGAGAATGGAGCAGGAAGCAGACAGTTCCATTCTCTGTGTAGCGACCAGATAAGGTTATTGCAGATCAGCTCCTAATCACTTAAATAGGAACTAGGCTGCAGTACCTCATACAGCCACTACATAGAGAATGGAGCTGTCTGCTTCCTGCTCCATTCTCTGTGTATCAGCAAATGAGAACAGCTGATCGGTGGAGGCCCCAAGTGTTGTCCCCCACTGATCTAATATTAGTATACGTCATCAATATTTTTAGCCTTGAAAGCCCTTTTAAGGTGTTAAAGGTTACAGCTCACAAATGTAAAATACATGATAGGGGTAATGGCTCACAATCGGTGGAGTAATACTTCTGGACAGTTTCACTCCTACGATCTCTAACTATTAATATGGAGCCCACAGGACTCTCAGATTGTGCCCAATAATGCATACTGTTCTGGTTCTAACAAAGCTTTAGTTGACCTTTCATGTCTTTAGAGATGGGCGGTATTATATATCACTACAAAGCTGCGTTGAATTTCATTCACTGTCAGCATTGCCGGTATGCGCTCTGGTTCCAGAGATATTGATGCTGTTAGTTTCGGCTCCAATATCCCTCAACTGTCAGAGTCCATTCACATGGAGGAAAATGGTGAGGAATTTTTCACGCTGAAAAAAAAGCCTCCCATTGATTTCAATGGGTTCTGCTAGCTTTTTTTTCCACTAGTGGAATAAATGGCCAGTTCTTCAGGGATTAACCTGACACTGGAAAAAAATACTCTTCATCGGATGTTAAATGTTCCAGGTACCAAACCATGAACACCGGCATTCTCATCAACCAACGTTATATGTTACAGCATTCTCATAACAATATTATGTGAGAAACATTGATAAGATTGCTATATGTAAGATCTATGTGGTAACATGCACCGTCTCTCATTAACCCTTTTCCAACAACCGCTGTACTAGTACGGCGCATGCTGGGTGTGTAACTATGGCGACCGCCATAGCCGTCAGGTGGCATTAGCCATGAATAAAAACTGTCTTATTCAGAAACCACTGAGGCAATTTACATACTAAAGGTATGTGTGGTCTAACCTTTCTAAAGGCTATGCAAGGATTTGTTTAGTTATAAATGACTTCTCCCAATGATAAAGCCCCTTTAAAAGCATATTTTAAACAATTGGTCATTTTCTGGTGTCACATTCACATTAACTTACTCTTCCATTCTTACTTATGTCCCTCAAGAATTGCTGCAGAATTTGGGCAGTTCTGTTATTCTATCATGTGTCATTGAAGGTCAGGTTACCACTGCATCAATGGCCTCCTAAGGCTGCTGCTGCCTCCACATTATATCACCTTGTCACTCTGTGGCCTACTCACTCTGCTGCCACCTCCACACTCTGCCACCGAGTCACTGCATGGCCTCCTAAGGCTGCTGCCGGCGCCACACTCTGCCACTAGGTAACCATATGGCCTCCTAAGGTTGCTGCAACCTCCAGACTCTGCCAATGGGTCACTGTATGGCCTCTTAAGGCTGCTGCCACCTCCACACTCTGTCACTGTGCACCGCATGCCCTCCTAAGGCTGCTGCTATCTCCACATTATATCAACTTGCCACTTGGACCACAATGACCACTTCTGCCAGCTGTGACTTGACTCTGTAAAGTTTGAAACACATACATCTTTGACTCCTCACGCGAATTCTGAAGTTTTCAACAGCTCTTCTGCACATTTGGATGGCTATTGCCGTAACTTCCTCCCTGATTCTGTCCTTAAAGGGATTCTACCATTAAATCATCTTTTTTCTAATGAACATGTCGGAATAGCCTTAAGAAAGGCTATTCGTCTCCTACCTTTAGACGTGGTCTCCGTCGCGCTGTTCTGTAGAAATTCCGGTTTTAACCGGTATGCAAATGAGCTCTCCACAGCAATGAGGGCGGGCCCCAGCGCTGAAACACCGATGAGCGCGTCTCCATTGCTGCCCAGAGCTCTTTCCTGCGCCGCCTCCTTCTTCTGCAGTAACTCTGCCTCTTCTGGCTTCTCTTGCTCTTGTAGTTCTATACAGGAGCATAGAGAGGCCACTCCAAAATGGCCGCCTGCCAGCTCCTGTATTGAACTGCAAGAGCGGCTACCCCAAAATGGCCACCGGCCGGCGGCCATTTTGGGGTGGCCTCTCTATGCTCCTGTATCGAACTACAAGAGCAAGAGAAGCCAGAAGAGGTGGAGTTGCTGCAGAAGAAGGAGGCGGCGCAGGAAAGAGCTCTCGGGCAGCAATGGGGAGGCGCTCATCGGCCTTTCAGCGCTGGGGCCCACCATCATTGCTGCGGAGAGCTCATTTGCATACCGGTTAAAACCGGTATTTCTATGGAACGGCGCGGCGGAGACCACGTCTAAAGGTAGGAGACGAATAGCCTTTCTTAAGGCTATTAGAATAGAGGAAGCGCTATAGAATAGAGGAACCTCTGCTGCCATTGTCTGCTGGTACCTGCCATTCCTGGGATACAGATAAGTGCATTTTATAAAGTGACTTTGTATTTGCTGAGGTTTGCATTTCGTAAAAGGGACAGAAGCCTTATTATTTTACTTAAAGAGACAATATCCTAATCTTTGCAAAAATGTCTACATCGCCTCAGGGTGACTTGCCTGGCGCAGATAACACTACAACCTCATCCTCCAGTTCTCCTGCACCTCAGGAGACAGCTACCATCTCTGCTTCAACTCCTGTTATAGCGACAGGCTTGCCTTTCTTTATAGGACCCTCCAGTCTTCCAAGTTACAGAGGGGATCCTCATACAGGCATCGTCTCGCGATAGACAGATGTAGGTATGAGATAGCTAGGTCCGGTCATGTGATCAGAAGATCACATGATCGCGGAGTTTAGGCTATGGAGAGGACTAGAAGTTTCGAGTGACAAGTAAGAGTGTATATGCATGCTTTCATATTTATTCCATATTTATTGTTTATTTCAATATACAACAGTGGAACACAAGAAGTTTTTCTATTGAGGTTTATGTATTTATTTATTTTTGTACAAAAAAGTATTATGTATGTAAATATATGGTACGTCGTGGTGGAAGTGACGTGATCACAGGTGGTTTGAAGTTGTGTTTTAGGGGTAATTAAGGGGAGGTTACACCCAGTTAGGTATGTTTTTAAGGGAAGTTTCAGTCAGTAAAATTCGTGCCATGATGAAGGAGTAATCCGAAACGCGTAGGCCATAGTTCCACCTGTGATACGCCAAGTCTACCACGACATACACTTCATGTGCATTGAATGTTTTTAAAGATGAAGAAAATAAAGGTGACGTGATTTTTATTTTAAACCGGAGTATGCTGGAATTTGTTGTATATTGGTTTCCATTGCCGATGTGAGTCCGTCGGCTTCCGTGCATCCCGGATTTATATATTTTTGGAAAAACAAGTGGGTGAGCTGGACATTGAGTTGTTTATCTTGCGGTGCTTTGGACTTTCTTCGTTGACTCCCCCTTGTGTATTTGTATACAGTGATTCATATATATCATGGATACTTCTATGTGTTTTACTACGCTAAAACTGTCTACGGGCAGAGCGTCAAAAGCTGCAGCTGTTTTCAATCAACAAGTTGCCATTGTACAGTCTACTAATCCAGATTTAAAATCCTTGATAAATCAATGGGAAAAATGTTTAACTCAAGAAACAAAAATTACATGGGACTGCCTAACTTTAGAAAAATATGTGACAAGTAATATGATTCCACGAGGGCTACGGCTCAAAAAATTCCCTACATATTCATACAACGAAGAGTTTACTAGTAATTGGAATGATATCCTTTCTAAATGTTCACTGGATTTAATGAGACTTATTGTGGATCAAGAAAAAAAGAAACTTGACACATTAAAAGTGGATTTGGCTAAAATACAGGAACAACTTAAAGAGTTCGAAAATGATCCGATTTATATTACATCTAAAGGTCTGGTGGAAAAAAAGATCGAGAATTTAGAAGAAACTATTATATCTATTAAAAAGAAAAAATACCAACGGGATTTGAACGATTATACTACGGGCTTTGTGTATGCTACCAGAGACAATAGCCAAAAATTTCCTCCAAAGTCCATACTTAGAAATCGTAGATCTCCTATGAATAAAAGACGCAAAGTGTCGTTTTCTTCGTCTGAACAAGGATCGGATCTATCATATTCTACTCAAGAGGAGGATGTTTCAACAGATACATCATATGCTTCCTCGTCGGTGTCACATAATACAAGGCAGCAAACCGGAGATAGGATCAGAGACAGATCAAAAAACGCATACGGAGAGCGGGCAGGAAACACAAAAGGTTTTTGAAAATATCCTACCCGCTCGAATCGCAACTAATGTTGAGTGAAAACAGTAAAAGGAATGAATATGATAATGTTATCAATTTATCTAAACATGAATTGAATATTCATGAAATGTCAGTTTTGTCTAAAGGTTTGGGATTTGTACCCAATCAAAACTTTAACCTGTTTAATACACTGTTGGACGTAAATAAGTTTGTTAGAATGTTAACTATTAAGAGGCATTTTGTTAATAAAGAGTCTGAGGATATTAGAGATGAGTTACAAGCAGTAGAGTTATTGGGAGTAGATCAATCTAAAATAAGGATGGAAGTGGATAATATGTACAGTGGTGATAATGTTTATGCCAATATGACGTTTCAAGAGCAAACTGCCATGAGTAGTTTGATACAATTACAGGAAGAAACAGATCCATTTAATGATGGTATAGTACATAGAGTTGGTGCCACTGTGAAGAATCCTACATTTTATCTAGTAGCATCTAGAGCCTCAGTTTATACATTATTCCAACAGGCGGTTGAAGCTGAGTTGGTACATTTAGCTAAAACTAAAAAGGATGGTTATCGCAAGAACAATATGACTTCAGATGAATATAAGGCTTTGCAAGATTTAGGAAAGAAAAAAGAATTAGTTTTCAAAAAAAGTGATAAAGATGGTAAAATAGTAGTATTGGACAGTGAAGAATATAGGAAGGGTTGTCTGAAAATATTGGAAGATAAAACTACATACAGGAAATTAGAGGGTAATCCGACAGAAAGTATTTCTGTGTCTCTTAAAAAATTAGTTCAAAAAGGGGTGGATGGTGGTATATTTACTGCCTCTCAAGTGAAACATCTTATTCCTGATCACTCTACGACAGCTATCTTCCATGGGATACCCAAGACGCACAAACAGGTTCATCCAGTACCTTTACATCCTATCGTGGCAGGTATGGGGTCTCTAAATGAACTGTTGTGCGCATGGGTAGATGATCTTTTAAAACCCATGGTTAGACGATGTGCGGGGTATATTAGAGATACAAAAATGCTACTTAATGAAATGGAAAATATACAATGGAGTAAAGAATTTTCGTGGGTGTCGATGGATATCGTTTCGTTATATTCTAATATTCCCCACGATATAGTTTTGAAAGCTTTATTCCATCATCTATCTAAATACAGTAGATTTTCGGAGATTCTGTGTGAATACATTCTGGAGGTTACTTCGTACCTTCTTACAAATAATTTTTTCCTATTTGATGGTGGGTACTATCTGCAGATTAAAGGGGCCCCTATGGGGGCACCCTTCTCCCCGTCTGTCGCCAATCTGACACTATCTTGGTGGGAGGAGAATTTCGTATTTACTCCTGCAAATCCTTTTTCGGGACACATATTCTGGTACGGGCGCTATATTGATGATGCCCTCATTATTTGGAGGGGTCCTATAGCGCCCGTACCAGAATGGATTAAATATGTCAATACCAATCCCATTGGCTTGTCCTTTACCTTCATGCAACAGGATGTATGTATCTCTTTCCTGGATGTTAAGCTGACAGGTAATACAGATGTTGGTAGAGTGGAGACTAGCTTATTTCGTAAAGATGTTGGAGGTAATACTCTTTTGCGGGCGGATTGCCATCATCCGAATCACACCCTAAATTCTATACCTGTGGGTGAACTTATGCGTACCCGCCGAAATTGTTCTACTCTAACTAGTTACGAGGTAGAAAAGGAGGTTACCTTACATAGGTTGAGAGATAGGGGTTACCCCGATTGGTCTTTGCGTAGAGCCAGTAACATTGTGGACTCTATGTCAAGACAGGATCTTTTGAAGGTAAATATTGATGGGAGGGGATATTCTACTTGTGATAGGAAAAATAGTAAAAATAAGATAGTTTTCTCTACCCCTTTTAGTAACCAGTTTAAATGTATCAGAAATATTATATATCGTAATTTGTCTATTTTAAATCAGGATCCTATAACAAAACAGATATTGCATGAAGGAGTTCAAGTGGTGGCCCGTAGAGGGTATACGATAGGTAATAGAATTTCTCCTAGTCTTTTTGTAAGATCTGAATCTAGGAATGATATGTGGTTAACTGTAAAGGGATGTTACAACTGTGGGGTTACACGATGTAATGCATGTAAATTTATTAAAAAGACAAAAGAATTCTATAATTCGGATCATAGTAAAATTTACAAGATGGATACCTTTTTGAACTGCAATAGCCAATACGTGGTTTACATAGGGGAATGTGTGTCATGTAAATTACTGTATGTAGGTTGTACGATAAGGAAATTTAAGAAACGTATCTCAGAACATGTGTCAGATAGTACAGGGAATATAGATAACATGTCCAACTTGTCACGACATTTTACTTCAAAACATGCAGGGAAAGTTGATTCTCTAAAATTTTATGCAATAGAACAAGTGGAAAAAGCAGTAAGAGGAGGAGACAGACGTAGAAAATTACTACGCAGAGAAGCTTTCTGGATTATGGAGCTTAATACTCGTTCTCCTGAAGGGTTAAATATAAGATCCGACCTAGCCTATATTCATTAAAGTGAGTGCAGTTTTCTCTTAATAAACATTGGTCCATTTCATCTGACAGTCAAAAGTAGGTTGATATATATTAGAGAAGGTGTTTCTTCTTTGTCGCCTAAAAAGTATAAAGGATCAAAAAGTATCATTGTAGGTCTATTAGGATGTGTACTTACCTTGTTCGAGGTTGTATCTATGAGCTTTTTTTGATGTAAGAAGATCGTAACCTGTCAGTTTTGTAATACAGGCATCGTCTCGCGATAGACAGATGTAGGTATGAGATAGCTAGGTCCGGTCATGTGATCAGAAGATCACATGATCGCGGAGTTTAGGCTATGGAGAGGACTAGAAGTTTCGAGTGACAAGTAAGAGTGTATATGCATGCTTTCATATTTATTCCATATTTATTGTTTATTTCAATATACAACAGTGGAACACAAGAAGTTTTTCTATTGAGGTTTATGTATTTATTTATTTTTGTACAAAAAAGTATTATGTATGTAAATATATGGTACGTCGTGGTGGAAGTGACGTGATCACAGGTGGTTTGAAGTTGTGTTTTAGGGGTAATTAAGGGGAGGTTACACCCAGTTAGGTATGTTTTTAAGGGAAGTTTCAGTCAGTAAAATTCGTGCCATGATGAAGGAGTAATCCGAAACGCGTAGGCCATAGTTCCACCTGTGATACGCCAAGTCTACCACGACATACACTTCATGTGCATTGAATGTTTTTAAAGATGAAGAAAATAAAGGTGACGTGATTTTTATTTTAAACCGGAGTATGCTGGAATTTTATACAATTCAGCACACATGCAAATATCCAGCTCACCCCAATTCCATATGAAACAAAGTTCCTGGGCTGCACGGATGCGGATAGACTCCAATCCACACTGATACGATGTCTGATAGTAGAAGGATCCAGCGTCACCAGGTAAGTAAAATATAACTTTTATTTTTCCATTTTAAAAGTTTACAGCATTCCAATTAGATGGCAAGCATATACGAATGGAGAAACACTGCTACGCGTTTCGGAACCTTCCTCGTTGCCATGACGAAGGGACGAGGAAGGTCCCGAAACGCGTAGCAGTGTTTCTCCATTCGTATATGCTTGCCATCTAATTGGAATGCTGTAAACTTTTAAAATGGAAAAATAAAAGTTATATTTTACTTACCTGGTGACGCTGGATCCTTCTACTATGCTGGAATTTGTTATATCCTCATACCCTTGCTGGGTTTCAGGAAAAGATATTGCGTACTCTTGAACTTGGGATATTTGGTGCACATTTGGGACCCAGGGACTCCCTGCAAGCCGGCCACATCGGATATAATCACCAGTGATACCAGCCCTGGCCCCTCCTGAGTGTTGCAACTGTACTGAGGACGCTACTTGTATCTGTGTCTATTGTTCAGCAGGAGAACATCGAGGACATCGGGTGGAGATGCTGGATGAGGCCTCTGAGAAGAAGAAGGAGAAGAAACTGAAACTGAGAAATGTTCTCCAGAAACTGATCACAAAGAGAGAGGAGACTGAGGAAAGAGTCCAGAGTCTGGAGGAGAGCAGGAGAAAAGCTCAAGAAAAAGCATCTGGAGAAGCCGAGAGAGTCACTGCCCTGTTTATAGACATCAGGAGACGACTGGATGACCTGGAGAGGAAGGTCCTGATGGAGATCTCCAGGCAGGAGAAGGAAAAGTCACTGTCACTGTCTGCTCTGATCCAGAAGCTGGAAATAAAGAAGGCCGAGCTGTCCATGAAGATGCGGCACATTGAGGAGCTGTGTAACATGACTGATCCACTGACTGTCTTACAGGATCCTGACACAGGTGACTTGTGTGCAGGGTCGGACTGGGGTGCCTAGGGCCCACCAGTGGGATTATTTCCAGGGGCCCACCCTACTGCCATATGTAATATCGCCCGTCCAGTTTTTGCCATTATACACGTTTAAAGTGCATTTTCACGCACAATACAGTGTGCAAAACAGCTATGGCTACACTACTACTTCCTTCATGCAACCAAAGATCGCAGTGTCCCTTTGGGACTCTTTCACATTAGTGAATGGAGTCGCATTGGGTCCCTCAGGTTGTAATGTGACTCCATTCACTAACATGAGTGAAAGAATCACAGGGCGACACATCTTTGGTTGTATGACAGAAGTTATAGTGTAGCCATAGCCTTATGCTAGGTTCACAACAGCGGCAAGCTCTCCGTCATACAGGTCCACAATGGGACCAGAATGACGGAGAGGTGGACTATTAAAATGGCGGTTACACACAGACAGTGGCAGACCTCATTAACATAATGAAGTCCGCCAGGTGTCAGCCATTTTCAGGCAGATAAGGGTATGTTCACACATCAGTATGCCATCCGTCCGTTTGAATTCAGTTTGACACTTCAAAACGGACTGATACACATACTGATTGTATACTGACACCTTTTTATGCTGATAGCAAACGCTCTCCGACCCCTAGAGGACAGATAAGGGGATTAAAAGTAGCAATTGTAAACAGTGTAGAGATCAATATGTGTATCAGTCCGTTTTGAAGTGTCAAACTGAATTCAAACGGACGGATGGCATACTGATGTGTGAACATACCCTAAGTCCTCAGCGTTTCTGAAACTTGGATATTGTTATGCTGGAGCTCTAGAAAAGGGCACCAGCATAACAATAGAGAGGTACATTATCTATGGGGTGGGTGGACTACAACTCTCAACAGTTCCAGGGCATCTGGAGCTGCTGGGAGTTGTAGTAATTGAAAGATTTGGGGGCATCTTTCAATTGTCCACCTCAGACAGCGGGGGGATTGGGGGTGCTAGCAGTACCATTACAATAAATTACAACATTACAATAAATACAATGCAGTAATATTTTGTGCAGTAATACTCACAGGAGACGTCTTCCCACATTTCCCATCTCTTCCCTTTGGACCGCCATGACCACTTCTTCCAGCTGTGACTTGACTCTGTAAAGTTTGAAACACAGACATCTTTGACTCCTCACTTCTCCATGTACCCAACCCATATATATATATGTATATATATATATATATATATATATGTATATATATATATATACAGCCCCTGCAGCCTATATAATACCCCACAGTGGCACAATAGACTGTGGGGCATAATAGAGGTTGCAGGGGGGCCACTGTAGGGCATAATAGAGGTTACAGGGGCCACAGTGGACCTTTCAAGCTCTATTATGCCCCACAGTTGCACACCCATGAACTATTATTATACTCGGGGGTCTTTTCAGACCTTGAGTATAATTATCGGAGCCCCAGGGGAGGTGAGAGAACATAATAAACACTGTTACTCACCTCTCCGGGATCTGATGTTACTCCTAGCAGGCTTCAGGCCTATATGGTAATGTGTCAGACATCACGTGGTCTGGGAAATTACCATATAGGCCCAAAGCCTGAGCTAGCAGTAACATATAGGCCCAAAGCCTGTGGTAGCAGTAACAGCCTGTTACTATACAGGCCCAAAGCCCGTGCTCGCAGTAACAGGTTATTACTACTACCACAGGCTTCGGGCCTATATGTTACTGCTAGCTCAGGCTTTGGGCCTAGATGTTACTGCTAGAACAGGCTTCGGGCCTATATGGTAATATTCCAGACCACGTGACGTCTGGGCATTAACATATAGCCCCGAAGCCAGCTAGGAGTAACACCGGATCCCGGAGAGGTGAGTAACATTGTTTATTATGTTCCCTCACCTCCCCTGGGGCCCCGATTATTATACTCGGGGGTCTGAAAAGACCCCTGAGTATAATATTAGCGGCAGTGGGATCGCGGCCTGGCCCGGGCCTATTCACTACCGCCCGCCGCGGCCTAAAGTACAAGGGGAAGCGGGGGCGGCAGTGAGCAGGTCCGGGTTGGTAAATAGGCCGCTGCCTGCTGGTAGATACTCCAGCAGGCAGCGGCCTATTATAAAACAAAAAAAAAAGTTATTATACTTACCGTCCGACCGCGCGCTGCTGCTCCCGCTGCTGCCGCATCCTCTTCTGTCAGACGTCTGTGTATCAGCGTAGGCGGCATAATGACGCCGCCTACGCTGATACGTAGATGGCTGAACAAGCGCAAGGAGATCAGTAGCTCTCCTTGCGCTGGTTCTTAGGATTAGGGGAGGCGCCCTAAGCGCCTCCCCTAATCCTCCTCTGACATGGGCAGGGGCCCGATTGAAATCATTTTAGCATAGGCAGGGGCCCGATCGGGCCCCTGCCTATGCTAAAATGATTAGTAGTATAGTCCGGGCCCGGGGGCCCACCGGGGGATTCCCCGGTGCTCCGGCGGGCCAGTCCGACCCTGCTTGTGTGATCCTGAGGAGGGAGGAGGTGATGAGGACACAGGGGGACATGATAGAGAGTGCCATGATGTAGATGATCTGGACGTGGCTGTGATCTCAGACACATTACACACATTATGTGACATAATATCAGGTATAAGGAGCGGGATCTATGTGGAGGGTCCTGCAGACATATTACTGGATGTAAACACGGCTGGTAATTATATCCATATATCAGACGACCTGAAAACTGCAACACTGACAGAAGAGGAGCAGAATCGTCCAGAAACAGCAGAGAGATTCCAGGATTATAGTCAGGTGTAAGCGCTGATCATTTCACCATCCTACCGCATTGGCTACCAAGTGATCAATGAGATCGGATGATTCCTGATGTCCATTACAAAAAGCGTCTTTTACATAAAACAATAATCCTTATGATTAAGAAAGTTAGGATAAATATTCACTGACTTCTTATTATTACTACATTATTTCATGGACCTTGTTACTTTCTATATGTGTACTTAGTACTTTGGGCACACAAGGGTGGCGTTTTCTGAATAGGCTGTAATTCAGTTTGGAATAGCCGGAATAACCATAGCTGTGGTAAATATTGAGTATAAACGATTTACAGTTTTATGTACATTTCCGACCGATGCCTTGGGGTAACCTTGGACTCTGACCTATCCTTCAAGTCACACGTTCAAACCATCAACACCTCCAGCTCAAGAACATTCATCGAATCCGCTCCTTCGTCACCCCTGAAACCACTAAGATGCTCATCCAGGCCCTCATAATCTCCCACTTAGACTACTGCAACACCCTTCTCCATGGCCTCCCAGTTAACACCCTCGCCCCCCTCCAGTCCACCCTAAACTGTGCTGCTCGCTTAATCCACCTCAACCCCCGATCTTCATCGGCTGCTCCCCTCTGCCAGTCCCTCCACTGACTACCTATAGCCCAGCGAATTGAGTTCAAGCTACTAACGCTAACATACAAAGCCATCCACAACCTGTCCCCTCCATATATCTTTGAACTAATCTCCCGCTACTTGCCTACACGTAACCTCAGATCCTCCAATGACCTCCTGCTCCGCTCTGCTCTCATCCACTCCTCACACAACTGTCTTCAAGATTTCTCCCGTGTATCCCCCATACTCTGGAACTCCCTACCAAGACACATAAGACTGATCCCCACAATCACAGGCTTCAAGAAGGCCCTGAAGACTCACCTATTCAGGAAGGCCTACAACTTCCAATAACACTATCACCTCACTGCAGTGAACAGCCGCCCCCCTCTCCTTGTCTCTATCCCTCTACCCTCATAGATTGTAAGCCCTCGCGGACAGGGCCCTCTACCCCACTGTGCCAGTCGGTCACTGTTAGTTTTATATCTGCCTGTATATTTTGTGTAAAAAATATGCAAATCTATTCTCCAGGATGTAATTAAGAGAGCAGTGCCTCTGTATGCTGCCCTCTAGGGGCAGCCCCCTTAACATCATGCATTACTCAGTTAATAAGCCTACTGACATGATGCGGGGTTTATTGCCAAATTAGTATTTCTATTCCAAAAGGAACAGATTCCCAGCTATGGACAGCGCTGTTTCGGTCTTTTGGACCTCCTCAGCATAGCGCAGGGATACTGATTTGGCAGAGTGAGAGACTATAGACGAGGGTCAGAGGATACTGTGTACTGTATGTATACCCCCAAATGTAAAGCACCATGGAATGAATGGTGCTATATAAATAAACAATAATAATAAATCCACTGTATGGAGGAATTTTCTCTCCCTTGCTTTCACTTTGAAAACAAGCAGACCCCATTATAGTCAATAGGGTTCACCAGTGTCCATGTGTAACCGCTGTTTTAGTGGTCTGGCTATTGCAAACCTAGCATCAGCCTTCAGTTTTTCTGCCACTTATATCCCCATTATAGCTGCAGCACTTTTTGCATTTCTCTCTGAGGCAGGTGATGTGTACGATACAGAGAAGTCTGCCCTTGCTATTCATTATTACTAGAGATGAGCGAACAGTGTTCTATCGAACTCATGTTCGATCGGATATTAGGCTGTTCGGCATGTTCGAATCGAATCGAACACCGCGTGGTAAAGTGCGCCATTACTCGATTCCCCTCCCACCTTCCCTGGCGCCTTTTTTGCTCCAATAACAGCGCAGGGTAGGTGGGACAGGAACTACGACACCGGTGACGTTGAGAAAAGTAGGCAAAACCCATTGGCTGCCGAAAACACGTGACCTCTAATTTAAAAGAACAGCACCGCCCAGGTTCGCGTCATTCTGAGCTTGCAATTCACCGAGGACGGAGGTTTCCGTCCAGCTAGCTAGGGCTTAGATTCTGGGTAGGCAGGGACAGGCTAGGATAGGAAGGAGAAGACAACCACAACAGCTCTTGTAAGAGCTAAATTCCAGGGAGAAGCTTGTCAGTGTAACGTGGCACTGACGGGCTCAATCGCCGCAACCCAGCTTTCCCAGGATCCTGAAAGGAATACACTGTCAGTGTATTCCCGTATACCCGATATATACCCCGATACCCGTTCCAACGGTGTGCCCCCCCACCTTCACCCCAGAAATACCCTGCAAGTCCCCTAGCAATAGAATTGGGGCTATATACACCCACAATTTTTACTACTGGTATACAGTGCCATTGTCTGACTGGGAATTCAAAGAATATATTGGGGTTATAAATACCCTCATTTCTTGCTACTGCCATATAGTGCCAGTTTCTGACTGGTAATTCAAAGAATATATTGGGGTTACGTGCACCTACAATTTTTACTACTGGTATACAGTGCCATTGTCTGACTGGGAATTCAAAGAATATATTGGGAATACAAATACCCTCATTTCTTGCTACTGCCATATAGTGCCAGTGTCTGACTGGGAATTCAAAGAATATATTGGGGTTACGTGCACCCACAATTTTTACTACTGGTATACAGTGCCATTGTCTGACTGGGAATTCAAAGAATATATTGGGAATACAAATACCCTCATTTCTTGCTACTGCCATATAGTGCCAGTTTCTGACTGGTAATTCAAAGAATATATTGTGGTTACGTGCACCCACAATTTTTACTACTGGTATACAGTGCCATTGTCTGACTGGGAATTCAAAGAATATATTGGGGTTATAAATACCCTCATTTCTTGCTACTGCCATATAGTGCCAGTTTCTGACTGGTAATTCAAAGAATATATAGTGGTTACGTGCACCCACAATTTTTACTACTGGTATACAGTGCCATTGTCTGACTGGGAATTCAAAGAATATATTGGGAATACAAATACCCTCATTTCTTGCTACTGCCATATAGTGCCAGTTTCTGACTGGTAATTCAAAGAATATATTGGGGTTACGTGCACCCACAATTTTTACTACTGGTATATAGTGCCATTGTCTGACTGGGAATTCAAAGAATATATTGGGAATACAAATACCCTCATTTCTTGCTACTGCCATATAGTGCCAGTTTCTGACTGGTAATTCAAAGAATATATTGGGGTTACGTGCACCCACAATTTTTACTACTGGTATACAGTGCCATTGTCTGACTGGGAATTCAAAGAATATATTGGGAATACAAATACCCTCATTTCTTGCTACTGCCATATAGTGCCAGTTTCTGACTGGTAATTCAAAGAATATATTGGGGTTACGTGCACCCACAATTTTTACTACTGGTATACAGTGCCATTGTCTGACTGGGAATTCAAAGAATATATTGGGAATACAAATACCCTCATTTCTTGCTACTGCCATATAGTGCCAGTTTCTGACTGGGAATTCAAAGAATATATTGGGGTTACGTGCACCCACAATTTTTACTACTGGTATACAGTGCCATTGTCTGACTGGGAATTCAAAGAATATATTGGGAATACAAATACCCTCATTTCTTGCTACTGCCATATAGTGCCAGTTTCTGACTGGTAATTCAAAGAATATATTGGGGTTACGTGCACCCACAATTTTTACTACTGGTATACAGTGCCATTGTCTGACTGGGAATTCAAAGAATATATTGGGAATACAAATACCCTCATTTCTTGCTACTGCCATATAGTGCCAGTGTCTGACTGGTAATTCAAAGAATATATTGGGGTTACGTGCACCCACAATTTTTACTACTGGTATACAGTGCCATTGTCTGACTGGGAATTCAAAGAATATATTGGGAATACAAATACCCTCATTTCTTGCTACTGCCATATAGTGCCAGTTTCTGACTGGTAATTCAAAGAATATATTGGGGTTACGTGCACCCACAATTTTTACTACTGGTATACAGTGCCATTGTCTGACTGGGAATTCAAAGAATATATTGGGAATACAAATACCCTCATTTCTTGCTACTGCCATATAGTGCCAGTTTCTGACTGGTAATTCAAAGAATATATTGGGGTTACGTGCACCCACAATTTTTACTACTGGTATACAGTGCCAATTTCTAACTAGGAATTCAAAATGCGCAAGGCTCCCGGAAAGGGACGTGGACGAGGCCGTGGGCGAGGTCGGGGGAATGGTTCTGGGGAGCAAGGTAGCAGTGAAGCCACAGGGCGTCCCGTGCCTACTCCTGTGGGGCAGCAAGCATTGCGCCACTCCACAGTGCCAGGGTTGCTTGCCACATTAACTAAACTGCAGGGTACAAACCTTAGTAGGCCCGAGAACCAGGAACAGGTCTTGCAATGGCTGTCAGAGAACGCTTACAGCACATTGTCCAGCAGCCAGTCAGACTCTGCCTCCTCTCCTCCTATTACCCAACAGTCTTGTCTTCCTTCCTCCCAAAATTCCGAAGCTTTACAGAACAATAACCCAAACTGTCCCTGCTCCCCAGAGCTGTTCTCCGCTCCTTTCATTGTCCCTCAACCTGCCTCTCCACGTCACGATTCCACGAACCTAACAGAGGAGCATCTGTGTCCAGATGCTCAAACACTAGAGTCTCCTCCATCTCCGTTCGATTTGGTGGTGGATGACCAGCAACCCACCCTCATCGACGATGATGTGACGCAGTTGCCGTCAGGGCATCCAGTTGACCGGCGCATTGTGCGGGAGGAGGAGATGAGACAGGAGTTGGAAGAGGAAGTGGTGGATGATGAGGACACTGACCCGACCTGGACAGGGGGGATGTCAAGCGGGGAAAGTAGTGTGGATGTTGAGGCAGGTGCAGCACCAAAAAGGGTAGCTAGAGGCAGAGGCAGAGGTCAGCAGCTTAGGCGAAGCCAGGCCACACCCGGAATCTCCCAAGATGTTCCAGTTCGTACCCAGCCCCGAAAAACTCCCACCTCGAGGGCACGTTTCTCGAAGGTGTGGAGTTTTTTCAAGGAATGCGCCGAGGACAGATATAGTGTTGTCTGCACAATTTGCCTCTCGAAATTGATTAGGGGCTCTGAGAAGAGCAACCTGTCCACCACTTCAATGCGCCGTCATTTGGAATCCAAGCACTGGAATCAGTGGCAGGCAGCAACGGCAGGACAAAGGCCGCCTGCCGTTCACGCCACTGCCACTGCCTCTGCCACTGCCTCTGCCTCTGCCACTGCCACTGCTGACTGTGCTGGCGATGCACTCCAGAGGACGAGCCAGGACACCACTTCATCTGCCTCCGCCACTTTGTTGACTTCTACCTCATCCTCCCCTGGTCCTGTCTTATCTCCTTCTCCTGCACCATCAAAGGCACCATCAGGCGTTTCTTTACAACAACCCACCATCTCTCAGACATTGGAGCGGCGGCAGAAATACACTGCTAACCACCCACACGCGCAAGCCTTGAACGCCAACATCGCTAAACTGCTGGCCCAGGAGATGTTGGCGTTCCGGCTTGTTGAAACTCCCGCCTTCCTGGACCTGATGGCAACTGCGGCACCTCGCTATGCCGTCCCTAGCCGTCACTACTTCTCCCGGTGTGCCGTCCCCGCCTTGCACCAGCACGTGTCACTCAACATCAGGCGGGCCCTTAGTTCCGCGCTTTGCACAAAGGTCCACTTGACCACCGACGCGTGGACAAGTGCATGCGGACAGGGACGCTACATTTCACTGACGGCACACTGGGTGAATGTAGTTGAGGCTGGGACTGCTTCCCAAACTGGCCCGGTGTACCTCGTCTCCCCGCCTAACATTCCTGGCAGGGACACGAGAAGAACACCCCCCTCCTCCTCCTCCTCTACCGCCTCCTCCTCCGCCACCGCCTCCTCCTCCGCCACCGCCTCCTCCTCCGCTGTTAGATTGACCCCAGCTACGAGTTGGAAACGTTGCAGCACTGGCGTTGGTAGACGTCAGCAGGCTGTGCTGAAGCTGATCAGCTTGGGGGACAGACAGCACACTGCCTCCGAGGTGAGGGATGCCCTCCTCGATGAGACGGCAATATGGTTTGAGCCGCTGCACCTGGGCCCAGGCATGGTCGTTTGTGATAACGGCCGGAACCTGGTAGCAGCTCTGGAGCTTGCCGGACTCCAACATGTTCCATGCCTGGCCCACGTATTCAACCTAGTGGTGCAACGTTTCCTAAAGAGCTACCCCAATGTTCCAGAGCTACTGGTGAAAGTGCGGCGCATGTGCGCCCACTTTCGCAAGTCGACAGTAGCCGCTGCTAGCTTAAAATCTCTCCAGCAACGCCTGCATGTGCCACAACACCGGCTTTTGTGCGACGTCCCCACACGCTGGAACTCAACGTTTCAGATGTTGAATAGAGTGGTTGAGCAGCAGAGACCTTTGATGGAATACCAGCTACAAAACCCTAGGGTGCCACAAAGTCAGCTGCCTCAGTTTCACATCCATGAGTGGCCATGGATGAGAGACCTTTGTGACATCCTACGGGTCTTTGAGGAGTCCACAAGGAGGGTGAGCTCTGAGGATGCGATGGTGAGCCTTACAATCCCGCTCTTGTGTGTTCTGAGAGAATCCCTGATTGACATCAGGGATAACTCAGATCACACAGAGGAGTTAGGGATAGCATCCGATCCGTCACAGCTGGAGAGTAGGTCCACACATCTGTCCGCTTCACTGCGTTTAATGGAGGAGGAGGAGGAGGAGGAGGAGGAAGAAGAGTTGTCCGATGATGTGATGGTGATACAGGAGGCTTCCGGGCAACTTCGAATCGTCCCATTGTTGCAGCGCGGATGGGTAGACATGGAGGATGAGGAGGAAATGGAGATTGAACTTTCCGGTGGGGCCAGAGGAGTCATGCCAACTAACACTGTGGCAGACATGGCTGAGTTCATGTTGGGGTGCTTTACAACCGACAAGCGTATTGTCAAAATCATGGAGGACAACCAGTACTGGATCTTTGCTATCCTTGACCCCCGGTATAAAAACAACATCTCGTCTTTTATTCCGGTAGAGGGGAGGGCCAATCGCATCAATGCTTGCCACAGGCAATTGGTGCAGAATATGATGGAGATGTTTCCAGCATGTGACGTTGGCGGCAGGGAGGGCAGTTCCTCCAGTAGGCAACCAAGTTCTCACCGGTCCACACAAACGAGGGGCACACTGTCTAAGGTCTGGGACACCTTGATGGCACCCCCTCGCCAAAGTGCCGCCACGGAGGGTCCTAGTGTCACCAGGCGTGAGAAGTATAGGCGCATGTTGCGGGAATACCTTTCCGACCACAGCCCTGTCCTCTCCGACCCCTCTGCGCCCTACACGTATTGGGTGTCGAAGTTGGACCTGTGGCTTGAACTTGCCCTATATGCCTTGGAGGTGCTGTCCTGTCCTGCCGCCAGCGTCCTATCTGAGAGGGTGTTCAGTGCAGCCGGTGGCATCATCACTGACAAGCGCACCCGTCTGTCAGCTGAGAGTGCCGACCGGCTCACTTTGATAAAAATGAACCACCACTGGATAGAGCCTTCATTTTTGTGCCCACCTGTGTAAAGCACCCCAACATGAAACTCCATGTCTGTACTCAACCTCTCCAATTCCTCCGCATCCTCATACTCATCCACCATAAGCGTTGCACAATTCTGCTAATACTAGGCTCCCTCCAACATGATTTCCCCCAACTCTGCTGGTTAGAGGCTCCCTCCACCCTGATTTCCACCAACTCTGCTGGTTAGAGGCTCCCTCCACCCTGCTTTCCCACAACTCTGCTGGTTAGAGGCTCCCTCCACCATGAATTTGCCCAAACTGGGGTTTTTAGAGGCTCCCTCCACCATGAATTTGCCCAAACTGGGCTGGTTAGAGGCTCCCTCCACCATGAATTGGTCCAAACTGGGGTTTTTAGAGGCTCCCTCCACCATGAATTTGCCAAAACTGGGCTGTTTAGAGGCTCCCTCCACCATGAATTGGTCCAAATTGGGGTTTTTAGAGGCTCCCTCCACCATGAATTTGCCCAAACTGGGCTGGTTAGAGGCTCCCTCCACCATGAATTGGTCCAAACTGGGCTGGTTAGAGGCTCCCTCCACCATGAATTGGTCCAAATTGGGGTTTTTAGAGGCTCCCTCCACCATGAATTGGTCCAAACTGGGCTGTTTAGAGGCTCCCTCCACCATGAATTGGTCCAAACTGGGGTTTTTAGAGGCTCCCTCCACCATGAATTGGTCCAAACTGGGCTGGTTAGAGGCTCCCTCCACCATGAATTGGTCCAAACTGGGTTTTTTAGAGGCTCCCTCCACCATGAATTGGTCCAAACTGGGGTTTTTAGAGGCTCCCTCCACCATGAATTGGTCCAAACTGGGGTTTTTAGAGGCTCCCTCCACCATGAATTGGTCCAAACTGGGGTTTTTAGAGGCTCCCTCCACCATGAATTTGCCCAAACTGGACTGTTTAGAGGCTCCCTCCACCATGAATTGGTCCAAACTGGGTTTTTTAGAGGCTCCCTCCACCATGAATTGGTCCAAACTGGGGTTTTTAGAGGCTCCCTCCACCATGAATTGGTCCAAACTGGGGTTTTTAGAGGCTCCCTCCACCATGAATTTGCCCAAACTGGGCTGTTTAGAGGCTCCCTCCACCATGAATTTGCCCAAACTGGGCTGTTTAGAGGCTCCCTCCACCATGAATTTGCCCAAACTGGGCTGGTTAGAGGCTCCCTCCACCATGAATTGGTCCAAACTGGGGTTTTTAGAGGCTCCCTCCACCATGAATTGGTCCAAACTTGGCTGTTTAGAGGCTCCCTCCACCATTAATTGGTCCAAACTGGGCTGGTTAGAGGCTCCCTCCACCATGAATTGGTCCAAACTGGGGTTTTTAGAGGCTCCCTCCACCATGAATTGGTCCAAACTGGGCTGTTTAGAGGCTCCCTCCACCATTAATTGGTCCAAACTGGGCTGGTTAGAGGCTCCCTCCACCATTAATTGGTCCAAACTGGGTTTTTTAGAGGCTCCCTCCACCATGAATTGGTCCAAACTGGGGTTTTTAGAGGCTCCCTCCACCATGAATTGGTCCAAACTGGGCTGTTTAGCGGCTCCCTCCACCATTAATTGGTCCAAACTGGGCTGGTTAGAGGCTCCCTCCACCATGAATTTGCCCAAACTGGGCTGTTTAGAGGCTCCCTCCACCATGAATTTGCCCAAACTGGGCTGGTTAGAGGCTCCCTCCACCATGAATTGGTCCAAACTGGGGTTTTTAGAGGCTCCCTCCACCATGAATTGGTCCAAACTTGGCTGTTTAGAGGCTCCCTCCACCATTAATTGGTCCAAACTGGGCTGGTTAGAGGCTCCCTCCACCATGAATTGGTCCAAACTGGGTTTTTTAGAGGCTCCCTCCACCATGAATTTGCCCAAACTGGGCTGTTTAGAGGCTCCCTCCACCATGAATTTGCCCAAACTGGGCTGTTTAGAGGCTCCCTCCACCATGAATTTGCCCAAACTGGGCTGGTTAGAGGCTCCCTCCACCATGAATTGGTCCAAACTGGGGTTTTTAGAGGCTCCCTCCACCATGAATTGGTCCAAACTTGGCTGTTTAGAGGCTCCCTCCACCATTAATTGGTCCAAACTGGGCTGGTTAGAGGCTCCCTCCACCATGAATTGGTCCAAACTGGGTTTTTTAGAGGCTCCCTCCACCATGAATTTGCCCAAACTGGGCTGTTTAGAGGCTCCCTCCACCATGAATTGGTCCAAACTGGGCTGGTTAGAGGCTCCCTCCACCATGAATTTCCCAAAACTTGGCTGTTTAGAGGCTCCCTCCACCATTAATTGGTCCAAACTGGGCTGGTTAGAGGCTCCCTCCACCATGAATTTGCCCAAACTGGGCTGTTTAGAGGCTCCCTCCACCATGAATTGGTCCAAACTGGGTTTTTTAGAGGCTCCCTCCACCATGAATTGGTCCAAACTGGGCTGTTTAGAGGCTCCCTCCACCATGAATTTGCCCAAACTGGGCTGGTTAGAGGCTCCCTCCACCATGAATTGGTCCAAACTGGGCTGGTTAGAGGCTCCCTCCACCATGAATTTGCCTAAACTGGGCTGTTTAGAGGCTCCCTCCACCATGAATTGGTCCAAACTGGGTTTTTTAGAGGCTCCCTCCACCATGAATTGGTCCAAACTGGGCTGTTTAGAGGCTCCCTCCACCATGAATTTGCCCAAACTGGGCTGGTTAGAGGCTCCCTCCACCATTAATTGGTCCAAACTGGGCTGGTTAGAGGCTCCCTCCACCATGAATTTGCCCAAACTGGGCTGTTTAGAGGCTCCCTCCACCATGAATTTGCCCAAACTGGGCTGTTTAGAGGCTCCCTCCACCATGAATTTGCCCAAACTGGGCTGGTTAGAGGCTCCCTCCACCATGAATTGGTCCAAACTGGGTTTTTTAGAGGCTCCCTCCACCATGAATTTGCCCAAACTGGGCTGGTTAGAGGCTCCCTCCACCATGAATTGGTCCAAACTGGGTTTTTTAGAGGCTCCCTCCACCATGAATTTGCCCAAACTGGGCTGGTTAGAGGCTCCCTCCACCATGAATTGGTCCAAACTGGGTTTTTTAGAGGCTCCCTCCACCATGAATTTGCCCACACTGGGCTGGTTAGAGGCTCCCTCCACCATGAATTGGTCCAAACTGGGGTTTTTAGAGGCTCCCTCCACCATGAATTTGCCCAAACTGGGGTGTTTAGAGGCTCCCTCCACCATGAATTTGCCCAAACTCTGCTGGTTAGAGGCTCAATCCACCCTGATTTTCAAAACAAATGTTGGTGCCAACCTCAACTTACTACAAGGGCCAAATTCACTGCTGGTGACAAGCTCTCCTCACTGCAAGTGCCAAATACACATGTTTCAAGGTGTTTTCCTACTGTCAGAGAGGTGGTATTGAGTGTGTAAAGTGTGTAGTTGTTAGGCTGTGATGTTGGGGTAATAGAGGGTCTTTGGTGTGTTAGATGCCCCCAGACTTGCTTCCCCTGCTGTCCCAGTGTCATTCCAGAGGTGTTGGCATCATTTCCTGGGGTGTCATAGTGGACTTGGTGACCCTCCAGACACGGATTTGGGTTTCCCCCTTAACGAGTATCTGTTCCCCATAGACTATAATGGGGTTCGAAACCCATTCGAACAAACGAACATTGAGCGGCTGTTCGAATCGAATTTCGAACCTCGAACATTTTAGTGTTCGCTCATCTCTAATTATTACTACTACTGGTTTCTCATCTCAATGGTCAGACCACAACCGATCAGGTATTTTCCATCCTATTGATACTTTCCGTGGCATAACCCCTATAATTAAAGAATCTCATAAAGTTAGCTCACATACAATTGTGCAGACTGTTAACTGAGTGGATTATTAAGCCTTTGTAAATCTTCAGCCTCTGGATGTAAATGTCTGACCCCGCTCACTGACAAATGAGGTCTAGAAAATGCAAAATTTAAAAATATAGGTTTTTTATGTTTAAAAACACAAGGTATGTTAGTTATGTTATATAGAGATTACGCTTTATATACATTATGTGTAGGAGATTTCAGCTCTGGAGCCCATAGAATTGTGAATGCAGCTCTGGACTGTAATAAAGGCTATAATCGGTGCAAGTTGACGAGTCTGCTGCAACTGACTTTGAGACTTTTTCCAATTTTAATGTGACTTCAAGGCTACATACACAGGACCAAGTGTGCAGGCCTGGGAAGGGATTTTTGGGGAGGGAGGCTATTTCATGGTAGAACGTCATGCCATGGCTTCCATCCCCCATTGACTTCATTGGGAGGGTTCAGGTCCGTTCTGTTCCCATGTCACGGAGCAGGATTGAACCTGCCCTTTGAGCACAGCATCATACCCCCATCAGAAGAACCTCAACTTGCATACTCATGAGGCCTTAAGGCTCAGTGGTTAGCACTGCAACCTTGCAACAGTGGAGTCCTGGGTTCGAATCCTGCCAAGGACGACATCTGCAAGGAGTTTGTATGCTGTCCCCGTGTTTGCGTGGGATTCGTCCCACACTCCAAAGACATACTGATAGGGAAATTAGATTGTGAGCTCTATATGGGACAGTGACTGACTATGTCTGTAAAAGCGCTGCGGAATATGATGGCGCTATAAAAGGAAGCTAAATAAATAATAATCAACTTGCAAGACTATCACATTGAAGGTATTTGCTGCTTCTGGATCTGTATGTTTGGCCATTGGTATAGCGGTATGTTGTACATAAAACCATGCTATATTCATGTGTGTTATCATATCGCAGTTCTTAAAGAACCATAGTGATCGTAGAGCCTGCAGATTATGCTCCTTAAGATATTGCTGTAAATCCTTGTCTTTCCGAGACTCCTGCTCAGCCTGCTGATAGAATTCCTCCAGTCTCTTGGAAACTCTCTGCTTGGACACTTTCTGCAGTTGCTCTTGTCTTCTCCGTTCCTGAAGATCTGCCTCGTGCTGTCTCTGTTGTGTAAGGATCTGATTGTGGAGGAGCGACTGGAACCAATAACAATGGGACAATTTAGTTAGCTACAACTTTCCATGTGGGAATATTGGTTATGGTAAAAACAATCTCCCTATAGCCATGATATGTGCTGACCTTATGCTTCTCCTCTTTCTCCTGCTCTTTCTGGATCTTCTCCCATTCTAGATTCTCTCGCTGCTGACGGACGTCACTCCAGTATTGGACTTTCTGATCCTCTTCTATCCACTCCTTCCTCAAGTCTTCATCTTTTCTGCGGCTCCTCTCTTCAGCTGCAGCTCTGCGGGATTCTGCTTGTTGAGCTTCCAATCCCTCCTCATCTTGTCTCCTCTCCAAGTCAAGCAAGATTCTTTGTTGTGAACGAAGCCTGAAACAATTATATTAACAATTATAGTAGTTATATTCTTGTACATAGGAGCAGTATTATAGTAGTTATATTCTTGTACATAGGAGGTAGTATTATAGTAGTTATATTCTTGTACATAGGAGGTAGTATTATAGTAGTTATATTCTTGTACATAGGAGGTAGTATTATAGTAGTTATATTCTTGTACATAGGAGGTAGTATTATAGTAGTTATATTCTTGTACATAGGGGGCAGTATTATAGTAGTTATATTCTTGTACATAGGAGGTAGTATTATAGTAGTTATATTCTTGTACATAGGAGGTAGTATTATAGTAGTTATATTCTTGTACATAGGAGCAGTATTATAGTAGTTATATTCTTGTACATAGGAGGTAGTATTATAGTAGTTATATTCTTGTACATAGGAGCAGTATTATAGTAGTTATATTCTTGTACATAGGAGGTAGTATTATAGTAGTTATATTCTTGTACATAGGAGGTAGTATTATAGTAGTTATATTCTTGTACATAGGAGGTAGTATTATAGTAGTTATATTCTTGTACATAGGAGGTAGTATTATAGTAGTTATATTCTTGTACATAGGAGGTAGTATTATAGTAGTTATATTCTTGTACATAGGGGGCAGTATTATAGTAGTTATATTCTTGTACATAGGAGGTAGTATTATAGTAGTTATATTCTTGTACATAGGAGGTAGTATTATAGTAGTTATATTCTTGTACATAGGAGCAGTATTATAGTAGTTATATTCTTGTACATAGGAGGTAGTATTATAGTAGTTATATTCTTGTACATAGGAGCAGTATTATAGTAGTTATATTCTTGTACATAGGAGCAGTATTATAGTAGTTATATTCTTGTACATAGGAGCAGTATTATAGTAGTTATATTCTTGTACATAGGAGGTAGTATTATAGTAGTTATATTCTTGTACATAGGAGGTAGTATTATAGTAGTTATATTCTTGTACATAGGAGGTAGTATTATAGTAGTTATATTCTTGTACATAGGAGGTAGTATTATAGTAGTTATATTCTTGTACATAGGAGGTAGTATTATAGTAGTTATATTCTTGTACATAGGAGGTAGTATTATAGTAGTTATATTCTTGTACATAGGAGCAGTATTATAGTAGTTATATTCTTGTACATAGGAGGTAGTATTATAGTAGTTATAGTCTTGTACATAGGGGGTAGTATTATAGTAGTTATATTCTTGTACATAGGAGCAGTATTATAGTAGTTATATTCTTGTACATAGGAGGTAGTATTATAGTAGTTATAGTCTTGTACATAGGGGGTAGTATCATAGTAGTTATATTCTTGTACATAGGAGTAGTATTATAGTAGTTATATTCTTGTACATAGGAGGTAGTATTATAGTAGTTATATACTTGTACATAGGAGTAGTATTATAGTAGTTATAGTCTTGTACATAGGGGGTAGTATTATAGTAGTTATATTCTTGTACATTGGAGTAGTATTATAGTAGTTATATTCTTGTACATAGGAGGTAGTATTATAGTAGTTATATTCTTGTACATAGGAGGTAGTATTATAGTAGTTATATTCTTGTACATAGGAGCAGTATTATAGTAGTTATATTCTTGTACATAGGAGGTAGTATTATAGTAGTTATAGTCTTGTACATAGGGGGTAGTATTATAGTAGTTATATTCTTGTACATAGGAGCAGTATTATAGTAGTTATATTCTTGTACATAGGAGGTAGTATTATAGTAGTTATAGTCTTGTACATAGGGGGTAGTATTATAGTAGTTATATTCTTGTACATAGGAGTAGTATTATAGTAGTTATATTCTTGTACATAGGAGGTAGTATTATAGTAGTTATATACTTGTACATAGGAGTAGTATTATAGTAGTTATAGTCTTGTACATAGGGGGTAGTATTATAGTAGTTATATTCTTGTACATAGGAGTAGTATTATATTAGTTATATTCTTGTACATAGGAGGTAGTATTATAGTAGTTATATTCTTGTACATAGGAGGTAGTATTATAGTAGTTATATTCTTGTACATAGGAGCAGTATTATAGTAGTTATATTCTTGTACATAGGAGGTAGTATTATAGTAGTTATATTCTTATACATAGGAGGTAGTATCATAGTAGTAATAGTCTTGTACATAGGAGAAGTATTATAGTAGTTATATTCTTGTACATAGGAGTAGTATTATAGTAGTTATATTCTTGTACATAGGGGGTAGTATTATAGTAGTTATATTCTTGTACATAGGAGCAGTATTATAGTAGTTATATTCTTGTACATAGGAGGTAGTATTATAGTAGTTATAGTCTTGTACATAGGAGAAGTATTATAGTAGTTATATTCTTGTACATAGGAGTAGTATTATAGTAGTTATATTCTTGTACATAGGGGGTAGTATTATAGTAGTTATATTCTTGTACATAGGAGCAGTATTATAGTAGTTATATTCTTGTACATAGGAGGTAGTATTATAGTAGTTATAGTCTTGTACATAGGGGGTAGTATTATAGTAGTTATATTCTTGTACATAGGAGTAGTATTATAGTAGTTATATTCTTGTACATAGGAGGTAGTATTATAGTAGTTATATACTTGTACATAGGAGTAGTATTATAGTAGTTATATTCTTGTACATAGGAGGTAGTATTATAGTAGTTATATTCTTGTACATAGGAGCAGTGTTATAGTAGTTATATTCTTGTACATAGGAGGTAGTATTATAGTAGTTATATACTTGTACATAGGAGTAGTATTATAGTAGTTATATTCTTGTACATAGGAGTAGTATTATAGTAGTTATATTCTTGTACATAGGGGGCAGTATTATAGTAGTTATATTCTTGTACATAGGAGGTAGTATTATAGTAGTTATATTCTTGTACATAGGAGCAGTGTTATAGTAGTTATATTCTTGTACATAGGAGGTAGTATTATAGTAGTTATATACTTGTACATAGGAGTAGTATTATAGTAGTTATATTCTTGTACATAGGAGTAGTATTATAGTAGTTATATTCTTGTACATAGGGGGCAGTATTATAGTAGTTATATTCTTGTACATAGGAGGTAGTATTATAGTAGTTATATTCTTGTACATAGGAGGTAGTATTATAGTAGTTATATTCTTGTACATAGGAGCAGTATTATAGTAGTTATATTCTTGTACATAGGAGTAGTATTATAGTAGTTATATTCTTGTACATAGGAGCAGTGTTATAGTAGTTATATTCTTGTACATAGGAGCAGTATTATAGTAGTTATATTCTTGTACATAGGAGGTAGTATTATAGTAGTTATATTCTTGTACATAGGAGTAGTATTATAGTAGTAGTGTTATTGTACATATAATACTATATAAATATAAATATTAATACAATTAATAACACTTCCAGTAATTATTTATATACAACTTTTATACCTTCTGCTTTTCTGAAGAATCATTTCCCTTTGTTCTAGTTCCTGGACCTTCTCTTCCCTCCTCCTTTGTCTCTCATCTCCTCGCATTCTCTGGAGTTCTACTGTATTCCTTTCCTTTTGTTCTCTCACCTCCTGATTCCTCCTGGCTTTAGCTTCATAGTTCTGTTGAAATAAAATGTATTCAGTAATGAAATTTGAAGGAAGAATAAGCGGATTAATTTTTTGTTTTAGAGAACATTAAAGAGGACCTTTCATGGTTTGGGGCACAGGCAGTTCTATATACTGCCTGTGCCCCAAACTGAGTTCAGCGTACTGTCGGCTTTCCCGATCTGTGCCCCGGGTAAAGCACTTTCGGTCACGGTACCATAGCTCTTTACAGTCAGAAGGGCGTTCCTGACAGTCTGTCAGGTACGTCCTTCTCCACAGCGGCGCCTATCGCGCTGTACAGTGTTTGCGGGGAGGAACGCCCCCTCACGCAGGCCCTGAGTCATGTGACGTCCCGGATGTCAATGAAGATGACTGGCATCAGCGGGGAGTGCAGCGGAGCCAGGGAGAGGTAAGTAACAGTGTTTTTTATGTTTGTATCCCCTTTGGGTCTCCGATTATTATACTAAAAATCATTCCTCCATCTCCAGTGCCTCTGTCACTTTAACTTACTAATTTCAGAGGAGAAGAGCGTGGTCTCCGTTCAAGAATCACTGACTCCATAGCCATGCGATCTTCCTTCATCGCTTTTTCAATGTGCTGCAAAGTTTTCTGAAGGGTTATGTTGCCAAGACTTGAAGCTGAGGGTCTATATGATGAAGCCATGGTATTACCTCGTATGAGATATAATGAAACAATAGATTGATATACCGCATAATAATTCATGTTTTCACCCTATTGGGGTATTGTTAAATACTCCATTAAGTAGCCTGAAGACCCAGCAGTTAAAAATATTTTTGGAATGGTTGGTGGCACAAACTTATGTTCTGACATTCCTTAAAGTGTAAGTAATTTTTTTTTCCATAAATCCATACACCATACACAAGCAGCATCAATTTACAAAGAAGTCAATGGAGAGGGAAGGGTGATATGGAACAGTCTACAACATTAAATGAGTCTAGACAGTGATTCCCGATAACCTGTGTTGTGAAAAATACCTGTCTCTCTATAGCAGGGGTCTCAAACTCGCGGCCCGCGGGCCGCATGCGGCCCCCCGAACAATTTTGTGCGGCCCGCACAAGCCTAGGGACGCCGGATTCGAGTTGAATACATTGCGAGATGATTATATCCACTAGCCGCTACGTTCCGGCTAGTGGACATATAGGCGCGATGTGATGACGTCACATCATCACATCGCGCCTACAGGTCTATTAGTGAAACTGCAGAGCGCGGCGGGGAGCGTTGGATGGTGAGTATAAGTGTTTTTTTGTGTGTTAAAGAGGACCTTTCACCATTTTGCCCACAGGCAGTTCTATATACTGCTGGAAAGCTGACAGTGCGCTGAGTTCAGCACACTGTCGGCTTTCCCGGTGTGAAGAGCTTACGGTCCGGTACCGTAGCTCTTCTATGGTCAGAAGGGCATTTCTGACAGTCAGTCAGAGACGTCCTTCTTCACAGCACAGCCAATCGCGCTGTACTGTGGAGCGGGGAGGAATGCCCCCCTCCTTCCCTGATAATGCTCGTCTATGGACGAGTACTGCGAGCAGAGGGAGGGGGCGTTCCTCCCGGCTCTCACAGCACAGCGCGATTGGCTGTGCTGTGGAGAAGGACGTCTCTGACTGAGTGTCAGAAACGCCCTTCTGACCATAGAAGAGCTACGGTACCGGACCATAAGCTCTTCACACCGGGCCCACATCGGGAAAGCCGACAGTGTGCTGAACTCAGTCAGCTTTCCGGCAGTATATAGAACTGCCTGTGGGCAAAATGGTGAAAGGTCCTCTTTAAACATTGAGGTGGAATGAAGGGGCTCATGACACTGGGGGCAGACGAAGGGAGAGGGGAGAACGGCATGACACTGGGGCAGAAATGGGGGGACATGAATCTGGGGGCAGAGATGGGGGGACATGAATCTGAGGGCAGAGATGGGGGACATGAATCTGGGGGCAGAGATGGGGGGACATGAATCTGGGGGCAGAGATGGGGGGACATGAATCTGGGGGCAGAGATGGAGGGACATGAATCTGGGGGCAGATGAAGGGTGTATATGTAACTGGGGGAAAGATGGAGGGGGGACATATAGTTTACGGGTGACTGTAGGAGGATTATACAGTGTGGGGGCACATGAAAAATGAATGGGCGGAGTCAACATAAAAGTGGGTGGAGCTAAATTTGCCGCGGTGCGGCCCGCCGACTGGCTGGGATCTTGCTCTGCGGCCCACACGCTGAGTTGAGTTTGAGACCCCTGCTCTATAGTGTAGAGGTCTCTCTTTTTGAGGAGCTCTACTCTTCCTCCTCCCTCCCTTCTCCATAGATTTCTATTGTACAGAATTGATCATTAGTAGAAACAGTAAAGAACCAGACACTTTTCTTTAATAAACAATGTTACTAAGTTTGTTCCCTTTACCTGCAAGATGGATTTATAAATAAAAAAACGAATTAAAACTTTACTTACACTTCAATAACTAAACATACCATAATACAGAAGAGATTCATGATTAACTTTCATTATTTTATTACATGTATTGTCCAGGGGGTTGATCGTTTTTTCAGTCTGAGTGTCTCTACTACAGACAAGAGGTTCCGTCTGAAACAAAATCAAGGAGAAATTTTTTTTTAAGTCGTGACCAAAGCAAAAAATCCAGAGGTTTTCTTTTGCAGCAGTCACCTCACTTACATCACAGACAGGATCACAATAGAAGATAACACCTCTATAGATAAAACCACTTACCCATTATTACATCCATTACTGACAATATTTGATGTCACAGCTTATCTACTCCCCCTCCCTGCACCATAGACCTCAATAAGTTGGTCTAGACTATTGTGCCTATGGACATTAGACTCAGGCTTAAAGACTGCGCCCAATGTTATGTACAGAAAATAGAATACAAATCTACTATTAGAACTGGATTAAAAGACAATCTAAACATACATATCTACTCATCTGGTGGCCTCCCTGGTCCCGTATGCTTCGCTTCTGAGATTTGGGTTTCTCCTTGGCAGGTTCTTCATCTTGTCTTGGAGCTTTGTCCACCTTTTTTACAGATTTTTCTTTAGCTGACGTAATTTGGTTGATGTGGTTCAGCGAATTCCTGAGGGCCACCCATAACTCCTCAGGTACATGACATTTCTGACAAAAGCCAGAACTGGGTCCACAATATAGACACAAATGAGACTCTGGGCCACCAACATTTTCTTCTGTCCGGTACTCAATTTGTCTATCACTAGTGCTCATAAATGGGAAACTAGTGCAGGACTCGATCAGTTTTTTCCGGGTTTCAGGAGGAATATAGAGCTGTACAGTTATACGGTCACTTAAACTTGGAGAGATCCATATGGCCAGTCCGGGAGGAACTTGCTTGGTCTTCCCATTCCAGAATGTCACCAGGACCCCAGTGCTTGCACAAGCTAATACGGAGGAGATATCAACATTAAACAAATTGAGACAACCATGACCATGAATAATCTTCCTGCATAGGTAAGTATATAGTGCAGAGTCAGAGGATATGTCCTGTCCCATGCTGAAATAAGTTGGCCCTAAATGCTGAACCCCAGTATATATGAATGTATGTCTATGAATGGATGGACTTGTGACTTTATGCCATTTCTTATCTTTTACTGATCCTGTGTTACATCCTGTATTATATTCAAGACCTGCGCTCACTATTCTGCTGGTGCAGTCACTGTGCACATATATTACATTACTTATCCTGTATTATACTCCAGAGCTGCGCTCACTATTCTGCTGGTACAGTCACTGTGTACATACATTACATTACTTATCCTGTATTATACTCCAGAGCTGCGCTCACTATTCTGCGGGTGCAGTCACTGTGTACATACATTACATTACTTAGCCTGTATTATACCCCAGAGCTGCGCTCACTATTCTGCTGGTACAGTCACTGTGTACAGACATTACATTACTTATCCTGTATTATACTCCAGAGCTGTGCTCACTATTCTGCTTGTACAGTCACTGTGTACATACATTACATTACTTGTCCTGTATTATACTCCAGAGCTTCGCTCACTATTCTGCTGGTACAGTCACTGTGTACAGACATTACATTACATATCCTGTATTATACTCCAGAGCTGCACTCACTATTCTGCTAGTGCAGTCACTGTGTACATACATTACATTACTTATCCTGCCACCCCCTAAACAGATTTAATGTAATCCTGATCACATTACATTTTCTGACATAATAATACCTAGGCCACGTGTTCGAGTTTCTGATCCTTGAAGAACAGTACCAGGCCCATAGTGCTCCATTTTGGCATCTAGTGGTGCTAGAACATGGTCTCCTGGCACTAGGGGTCTCCACCTTGCATCTACATAGTGGATGATGTCACACACGGGCGTTTCCTGCATACGGAACTGACTTTTGCCTTTCAATGAGAGACATTTCTCAAACTCCACAAGAAAACGGTCACTGGAGCCCTGAGGGGAAGACACAAGCATTGGCTGAGTGGATAACCCAGAAGAGGGTGGGAATTTGAGAGACCCTCACTGCTACTTACCTCCACCTCACGGGCAATGTGTCCCATGTAATAAAGTCCATCAGTATCTCTTCGGGCTAGTACCCTCGCCCCTCTGAATAGACTCAATGCTTCTGGAGACAACTGCACTGGGCTTGCACTTAATGGAGGTTCTATTGGATGAACACAGCAGCCTGAGCAGAAGAAGACACAAGGAAACTTGGCCACACACAGGACATAATGGGCCCAAACCCAAAACAGGTTCCATAACTTTTTATGAATAGATATTTTCTCCCACATGAATGATCTTACTTATGTGGATAATGGGAACTAGACGTGGCTGGCCTACACCCTAAGAGATAGGTGACCCTTGGAATATTCATACTGGGTTCAGATTTTTTGGGTCCATAAACACACCTTTGGGTCTGAAAGACCCCCGAGTATAATAATTTCGCTTAGTAGGGGTGACACTGAGCTAAGGCATGTGTGTAAGCATGAAAGTAAAGGAATAGAGGTGTCCATGGCCATCCACAGGATTTGGGAATTAATGGGCATGGCTGTTGGTCGCCGTCTCCCTTTTTTATAGGCTTCTAATGATTCAGTACAGAGATATAAATATATATACAAATAACACATTGATTAGTATATTAGAGCATTAGTGATACTTACTGGGGTTCGGAGAAGGCTAATGTAGAGAATGTGCAAGACGATGATGAGGATGATGATGGAAAAACTGACTAGATCTTTGATAGCCATTAATTCTGGTCTAAAAATAAAAATTACGGATTTTTAAATACTTTGGCTGTAGAGGACCCGTAAGCTCTCCTATACAGTGTAGTATATAGAGGCTCTGTCCTGTGTGATGTAGTATATAGAGGACCTGTCCTGTGTGGTGTAGTATATAGAGGACCTGTCCTGTGTGGTGTAGTATATAGAGGACCTGTCCTGTGTGGTGTAGTATATAGAGGACCTGTCCTCTGTGGTGTAGTATATAGAGGACCTGTCCTGTGTGGTGTAGTATATAGAGGATCTGTCCTGTGTGGTATAAGAGAGAGAGAGAGAGAGAGAGGGAGGGAGAGGGAGAGGGATGCGTGTCTATATGTGTGTCTGTCTACTGTATATGTGTGTCTGTCTATATGTGTCTGTATGTTGTGTGCCTGTCTATATGTGTGCGTGTCTATATGTGTGTCTGTCTATATGTGTGTCTGTCTACTGTATATGTGTGTCTGTCTATATGTGTCTGTATGTCTATATGTGTGCCTGTCTATATGTGTGCGTGTCTATATGTGTGTCTGTCTATATGTGTGTCTGTCTACTGTATATATGTGTCTGTCTGTGTGTGTGTCTATATGTGTGCCTGTCTATATGTGTGCCTGTCTATATGTGTGCGTGTCTATATGTGTGCGTGTCTATATGTGTGTCTGTCTATATGTGTGTCTGTCTACTGTATATATGTGTCTGTCTGTGTGTGTGTCTATATGTGTGCCTGTCTATATGTGTGCCTGTCTATATGTGTGCCAGTCTATGTCTGTCTGTCTGTCTATATATGTGTGTGTGTGTGTGTGTGTGTGTGTGTGTGTGTGTGTGTGTGTGTGTGTGTCTCAGTAACCTAGGGGCAGAGATGGAAGGGGAATGTTATACTAGGGCAGAGATGGCAGATGGAGGGGGGGGGCATGAAATGGGGAAAATAAAGGGGGATATGAAACTGAGGGAGAAATGGAGGGGGGGGGACATGAAACTAGGGGTAGATGAAGAGGGCACTTAGACTGTGGGGGGGACATTAAACCGTGGAGGTAGCTGTAGGGGGACCTGTCTGCCTCTAGTTGCCCCCAGTTTAATGTCACCCTCCAGCTACCCCTACGGTTTATTGTCTGCTTCCAGCTTCCCGATTTTAATGTCTCCATCTAGTTGCCCCAGTTTCATGTCCCGCTCCAGCTATCAATTTATTGCCGCCCTCCAACTACCCCCACTGTTTAATGTCCCCCTCCAGCTGCTCCAGTTTCATGTCCCCTCTAGTTTCCACCAGTTTATACTGGGGCACCAGGAGGGGGACTTAATACTGTGGGGCAATTGGAAGGGAACATTACAATGTGGGGGCATATAATGTACGGGTGACTGTAGGAGGATTATACTTTGTGGGGGCACATGGAAAGATGATTGGGAATGGGCGGAGTCAACTTAGACGTGGGTGGAGCTAAATTTGTCATGGCGCGGCCCTCTAGCATAGTTTCAATTTCTTATACGGCCCCGTGGGAAAATTAATTGCCCACCCCTGATATAGAGGATCTGTCCTCCCTCCTGTGTGGTGTAGTATATAGAGGATCTGTCAGCTCTCCTGTGTGGTGTAGTATATAGAGGATCTGTCCTCTCTCCTGTGTGGTGTAGTATATAGAGGATTTGTCCTCTCCCCTGTGTGGTGTAGTATATAGAGGATCTGTCCTCCCTCCTGTGTGGTGTAGTATACAGAGGATCTGTCCTCTCTCCTGTGTGGTGTAGTATATAGAGGCTCTCCTGTGTACTGTTACCTTATTTGAGGATCCCATGGGCTTCAGGTTAATCGTTTGGAAGGACCCTTCTCTCTGCTGACCATTCGGCTCTTCCAGTAGGTACACCACATTCACAGAGCAGGTATTCTCATCCCGGGCAAGAAAGTTGTAGATGTTCTGTAGAATTCGCGGTGGCAGAGCGTCCATCACTAAGTACACAGTCTGACATGATGGATCCTCGAAGGCGGCAGCCAAGGCTTCCGTAGGATCAGCACCAGACTCACAGGAGAGTGACCGGATCCATGAAACTGCTTGGTTGGCCGACTCTGGGGTCCACGTCACCGCACGGTCACACCACTTGTTGATCTGAATGGGAATAGCTTAGATAAGTTGAGATACTAACCTGCACCTTAGGCTGGGTTCACACTAGTGTGGGGTTTCCATTCCTGAATCCAGTCGAACAATGTGGAGACAAAAGTCCTGCAAGCAGGACCGTATTTTTCCAGATTTTTCGGACAGAAATCCAGCGGATCCCATTATAGTCTATGTCTTCTGCGGCTAACTGCTTTCTAAGTGATTTAAGTTTCCTTCAATACTTGGATTTCATTAAAGGGATTCCTGGGACAAAGACATGGACAACGTTTCTTTTTTTTTTTTAAATTGTTTATTTATGAAAATTAGTAACAATAAAGAAACACAACATGTCTACCAAGCCAAAGGAGATCACAAAGAACAGTACAATAGAAAATGACGAAATTACAAATGGTAAACTAGGTAGAAACAAAAAGAAAAGGGGAGACAGGGAAGACAAACACAAACCAGACAAGACAAGGCTGGGGAAAGGGAGGGAGAAAAAACCAGAAGTTCCAGAAGGCGGTGGAATTACAGAGGCTGGGTGGCCCAGAACGAGTCCCACAGGTTCCAAACGGCGTGAAACCGCTCCTCCTCATCGTTAAGCACGGCTGTTAGGTATTCCAGGGAGCGCGCATTCCTGATCCTGCAGTATAACTCCTCCAGGGATGGGGGTGCTGACTGACGTCAATATTTAGCAATCAAACACCGGGCAGAAGTGAGAAGAAACAGAAAAAGTCGCAGGGCCGGCTTGCGCAGTTTCAGTGGAGGGAGATTAAGGAGATAGGTTTTAGGGGATAGAGGGAGGCAAATGCCGAGAACCCGGCACAAAAGGTCCTGAACCTGAGTCCAGTAAGGGAGCAGGGAGGGACAAGACCAAAACAGATGAAAGATGTGTGCAGGGCGTGCACCACATCTCCAACAGCAATCCGGAATAGAGCTATCAAAGGAATGGAGGAGAGCCGGCGTGTGGTACCAATGCATCAACATTTTAAAGAAGTTTTCTTTATGAGTCACACAATTCGAGGTCCTGAAACCCCTGCTCCAGATAAGGGACCATTCTTCTGTCGAGATAGGTTGACCCAGATAGACCTCCCATCGTGTCATATACGAGTGTGCAGGCGGGATATCAGGTGAGGGGTCAGATAAAAAGCGATATATATCGGAAACCAGTCCTCTAGTTCCAGTGCTAGCTTTACAAATTCTCTCAAACAACGTAGGGACAGGTGCCACAGGACCCCGAAAGATAAAAGAAGCAAGGTGGGAAATCTGAATATATGTGAACTCACTGGACCCAGGAAGGCCAAAGCGGGATCGCAATTCGGCAAAAGACAGCAAAGAACGAGTCCTATGATCAATAATATCAGCGAGCCGAAAGAGGCCCGCCTTCAACCAAGGGCCCACCACAGGCCCAGTGAGTCCAGGCGGAAAGTGGGAGTGTAGAAGGAAGGGCGTCATAGACGAGCTGGGGGAAGAAATAGGGAAACGGGACAAACAGGAGCGCCAGACATCCCTGGTAAGTGCCATGGGACCCAACAAGCTAGCTCTAGGGGGCAAATATGGATTAGACCATATCAATGAAGCAGGATGATGCGGAGCTAACCACAGCTTCTCAATCTCCATCCACTTAGAATAGGCATGAAGAGCAGACCAGGCCGGAATCCTACGTAGCTGAGCAGCCCAATAATATAACACCAGGTCAGGAAAAGAAAGCCCTCCCCTCGACTTTGGAGTCATCATCAGATGTCGCGAAAGCCTGTCTCCCTCCGGCCCACACAAACCGAAGAAGCGATCCCTGTAGCGCCCGAAGATCCTTAAGAGGAACAGGAATCGGGAGGGTCTCAAACAAATATAACAATTTAGGCAGCACGGTCATCTTAACCGCAGCTATGCGACCAAAGAGGGACAAAGGCAGACCCCGCCACCTGGTAAGAAGGGCCTGAACATGCCTATAAAGTGGAGGGAAATTCGCCTGATACAATTGAGAGAAAGACCCAGTCAGATATATGCCTAAATATTTTAAGGAGGAGGACCTCCACGTATACGGAAAGGAGGCCTGAAGGCCAGCCAAGGTAGAGGGGTGAACGCGGACGGGGAGCGCCTCAGTCTTAGAAGTATTAACCTTGTAACCAGATAAACGGCCAAATTTGGTAAGAATAGCATGAAGATTGGGAAGGGAAACGTGAAGATTAGTAAGGGTAAGGAGAATATAATCCGCAAACAAGGAAAGCTTAAACTCTCTGTCACGGACTCGAACCCCAGAAACATCAGGGCACAGCCGAATGGCCGCCGCCAAGGGCTCAATGCAGAGGACAAAGAGGAGAGGTGATAGCGGGCAACCCTGTCTAGTACCGATGGACAACGTTTCTGTGGAGGAGGTCATCAATACCAGATCGATGGGGGTCCGATACCTCTCAGTCCAGCCCATCAGCAAATGAAGGGACTGTGGTGCTCAGGCACTTCTTCTTCTTGGGCCAGCTACATAACTTCCATAGCCTGTCTATTGGTCAACTCTATTCAAATTACTGGTATTGAGTTGCAATCCCAGATACAGCCACTGTAAAACGTATGGCGCTATTCTTGGTAAGTAGTGAAGTGGGCACAGCACTTGTCCAAACAGCTGATCAGTTTGGGTGTGGTGGACCCTCATTTATCTGATATTATAGTTCCGGAGAACCCCTCTAGAATTGTCAGAAGCTACTGATTGGGAGGGATCTAACCAAGGTAATCCTCACCAATCATGAGGATATTGGTCCCTGTTACCCCTTTTTGATGGAGCAGTGATCACGGCGATGTGTTGTCCTTCCACTCATCTCTAAGGGACTACTGAAGATAAACCAAGTACAGTGCTCATCCCTATCCTGCTGGTGTAGCAATACATCTGTGTGATCACTGCTCCATTCAGATGGGGGTACAGGGGACTCCCGCTCTTGGAATTGTGATTCTTGATCAAATCCTTAGGATTAGGAACATAGGTAATATGCCTGAAAAGTGTCCATCTTGGCCCAACCCCTTTAAAGAGGACTTCCACCAATTCCAGTTCTTCACACCCTTCAAATACCCCACCCCACTGATTTGGGAGCAGTTGGAATTTTTTCTCTAGCCCCCACCATTCCAGAGCAATCAGTGCTGTTAGTTTCAATACAATTATACTTTCTATTTTCTGGGGGCGTGGTCAGGCAGGAGCAGAGAGACAGGGACCGCCCACCTGACAGTGAGAGCATAACTGTGCTAAAAGTAATAGCAACGATTGCTCTGGAACGGTACGGGCTAAAGAAAAAATTCCAACTGCTCCAGAATCAGTAGAGCGGAGCATTTTAAAGAAATCTGGTGAAAGGTTGTCTTTAAGGAATTACATTTACTGAGGACATCTTAGGGCACGCACCTCCTCGGAGAAATAGATGACATTGAATGATGATGCTCCGAAGCCGTTCACCAAGTTGTAGAGAGCTTTAGAGACGTAATCCTTCAGAAGGTTTAATTTCACAGGGTCTCCATCCGATGTGCCCACCACGAATGTCACAGCTTCAAGATGGTTTCCAGGGCATCGAGAGCAGAAGCAGCTGGGATGGTGGAGACTGGACATGTTCTATGCGTGTATCACCTAAGAAGAGCGCATGGGATCAGCATGTATCTCCCGACACAGCCAATAACGCCGCGTAGTGCAAACTTGTTTCTAAGAGTGTACACACGCGCACACATACACAACACACACACACACCTACTGCCTCCTCATCCTTAGTAAATAGAGATAAGTATCACACAGCACAATGCTATTTGTCAGAGCAAATATTTGGATACGGTATCCTGGACACATTAGACTGGCTGCACTGATTGGTGGCCTTCTAGTGGTGGAAAGTAAAACTGCATGCTCTCTCATTGGATACTATCATGTTTCATTATATAGTTACTAGCTGGTACCCGCGACTTGGTCTGCGGTGATTGTAGCAGTGGGTATATACAGGCGTGGGTAAGGTTTTCGTAGTGTGTATAAGGGATGGGATATGAAATGTAACTTTGTATCTTGTTTTTGCTGTAATTCAGAGAATACTTGAGACTTTTGTGTTGCAGTTACTTTGTATTTGAGCTGCTATATATACGGTGTTGTGAGAAACTTTACATAGTGACTTTGGGACAGAAGTATTTGAAGTTAACCCTCTCCCGCCGATGGCATTTTTTGATTTTCGTTTTTGACTCCCCTCCTTCTAAACCCCATAACTTTGTTTTTTCTCCGCTCCCAGAGCCATATGAGGTCTTAATTTTTCCTGGGACAAATTTTTCTTCCCGATGCCGCCATTATTTATTCTATATAATGTACTGGGAAGCAGGGAAAAAATTCAAAATGGGGTGGATTTGAAGAAAAAATGCATTTCTGCGACTTTCTTACGGGCTTTGGTTTTACGGCGTTCACTGTGCAACCAAAATGACATGTCCCCTGTATTCTGTGTTTCGTTACGATTCCGGGGATACCAAATTTATATGGTTTTATTTACATTTTGACCCCTTAAAAAAAATCCAAAACTGTGTTAAAAAATTATTTTTTGAAAACTCGCCATATTCCGACAGCCGTAACTTTTTTATACGTGCGTGTACGGGGATGTATAGGGCGTCTTTTTTTGCGGGACCGGGTGTACTTTGTAGTTCTACCATTTTCAGGAAATGTTATTGCTTTGATCACTTTTTATTCAAATTTTTAGCAGAATCAAAACAGTGAAAAAATGGCAGTTTGGCACTTTTGACCATTTTTCCCGCTACGGCGTTTACCGAACAGGAAAAATATTTGTCTAGCTTTGTAGAGCGGGCGATTTAGGACGCGGGGATACCTAACATGTATGTATTTCACAGTTTTTAACTACTTTTATATGTGTTCTAGGGAAAGGGGGGTGATTTGAATTTTTAATCCTTTTTATTTATTTTTTTAATATTTTTTTTACTTTTTTTAAACTTTTTTTTTTGCATTTATTAGACCGCCTAGGGGTATTGACATGGGTTGGCGGTGTCGCGGATTGTCAGAGCAGTGGGGGTCGGCAAACATGGCTGCTCCAGACCGTTAAATAGAGCCTCCTGGAGTATCGTTAAGGTGAGGGGCAAAGTGGTAAAGTATATGTATATGTGATTGTGTGGGGTTAGGGGCGAGGCTGTAGAGGGCAATAGGAATTTTGGGGCTTGCTATGGTCCAAAGTGTGTGAGATTGCAGAGATGGTGGTGTGAGTTTGGGTTTTGTGGGGGTCCTGGCACAAACGTATGTGCGCTATAGTGACGAAAAGTAGCCTATTGTTTAATCGGGTGTATTAACTATGTTTGTGGAAAATTTCAGCCGAATCGGTCGAGCGGTTTTTGTGTGATTGACCACCAAACATCCGAACATCCAAAGGGTCCTGGGAAAAACGTATGTGCGCTATTGTGACGAAAAGTAGCCTATTGCGCAATCGAGTGTAGGGACTATGTTTGTGGAAAATTTCAGCCAAATCGGGGTCCAAAGTGTGTGAGATTGCAGAGATAGTGGTGTGAGTTTGGGTTTTGTGGGGGTCCTGGGAAAAACGTATGTGCGCTATTGTGACAAAAAGTAGCCTATTGTTTAATTGGGTGTATTAACTATGTTTGTGGAAAATTTCAGCCAAATCGGTGGAGCGGTTTTTCCGTGATTGAGGAACAAACATCCGAACATGCAAACATCCAAACACACAAACCCACAAACTCACAAACTTTCACATTTATAATATTAATAGGATTATGTTGTTCATTTATTTACTATTAGATGACAGACTCAGGGCCCACAATCTATGAGCCACATCCCTGCCACACTAGAGGACCACATCCATCCATAGTATCCTAAATCATCACCTCTAATCTTTGGTACCACATGTTCAATTTCCCTACAGCACCTCCGCAGGAGAAAAGGAGCATTACACCATTCTCATAGAAATGAAAGGGTTTTCTATGTAATTCGTGGAGGTATAGCAAACCTAACAGGTTTCAAAGGACTGAAAATGAGAGAAAATCTTCACCAAGGTAGGTATCATAAACCACACCTCTAACCCCGCCTATTTCTAACCATGTCCCTTTAAGCCCCACACAGTATAATACTCCTATAGTGACCCCAAAATCATATATATCAGGCCGACTTGTCCTCAGACAGTATAGTGTCCCCCACAGTATAATGCCCACCCCCCTCCCTCATTGAGTCCCCCACAGTATAATGTCCTCCTTATTGTGCCCCCCACAGTATAATACCCACCCCCCTCCCTCATTGCGTCCCACACAGTATAATGCCCACCCCCTCCCTCATTGCGTCCCCCACAGTATAGTACCCACCCCCCTCCCTCATTGCGTCCCACACAGTATAATAACCACCCCCCTCCCTCATTGCATCCCCCACAGTATAATACCCACCCCCCTCCCTCATTGCGTCCCCCACAGTATAATACCCACCCCCCTCCCTCATTGCGTCCCACACAGTATAACCACCCCCCTCCCTCATTGCATCCCACACAGTATAATGCCCACCCCCTCCCTCATTGCGTCCCACACAGTATAATGCCCACCCCCCTCCCTCATTGCGTCCCCCACAGTATAATACCCACCCCCCTCCCTCATTGCGTCCCCCACAGTATAATACCCACCCCCCTCCCTCATTGCGTCCCACACAGTGTAATGCCCACCCCCCCTCCCTCATTGCGTCCCTCACAGTATAATACCCACCCCCCTCCCTCATTGCGTCCCCCACAGTATAATACCCACCCCCCTCCCTCATTGCATCCCACACAGTATAATACCCACCCCCCTCCCTCATTGCGTCCCCCACAGTATAATACCCACCCACCTCCCTCATTGCGTCCCCCACAGTATAATAACCACCCCCCTCCCTCATTGCGTCCCCCACAGTATAATACCCACCCCCCTCCCTCATTGCGTCCCACACAGTATAATGCCCACCCCCCTCCCTCATTGCGTCCCTCACAGTATAATGCCCACCCCCCTCCCTCATTGCGTCCCTCACAGTATAATGCCCACCCCCTCCCTCATTGTGTCCCCCACAGTATAATGTCCTCCTTATTGTGCCCCCCCACAGTATAATGCCCACCCCCATCACTGTGTCCTGATCGAGGGATCTACTCCATTAAAGGGGTCTTCCCTCTAACAACACTTATTCCCTAGTCACAGGAGAGGGGGCTAGTGGTGATTGATGGTGGTCCAACTAATCACAAAAACAGGGGTCCTGAGTCCATAGTGTGAATAGAGATGCAGAGTACATACGTGACCACCCCCGACTTTACTTTTTGGGTCGGGGGGGGGGGGGGGGGCTGGGCACTACACCCATCAGTCAGCATCAGTCCCATAGAAATGAATGGAGCGGTGGTCATACATGCATGCTACTTCTCCAGCGGCCAGCCGACGTCAAAGCGGAAGTACCAGGTGCATCCATTCATTTCTATGGAGCGTGCTGTTCGGATCGGCTGATCCGAACATTACTCGCTCATCTCTAGTAAAAACCAAACGGTTTCCCTTCTGTCCACTGTCCATGGCAGACATCTTTGATGTCCCCCCTATCTGTGACAGACATAACAATGGGGGCTTTGTGGTTATGACCAGGTTAGATATACTCCTATGTATACAGTAATGCTGTTCTTTCCTTTGCAGGTGTGTCCGTCCCTCCCTATAAGGCGATTGTTGAGATCCTTGTAAATAAACGTGAATTCTATTTATGTATCTTGTGGTTTTCTTAATTCAGAAACAAAATGGTTCCCGTCATCCCAAGACACTCGAAGTAGAATATTATCATACTACTAGTCCCGGCTGGATTCCGTTAGCCATAGTATGGACGTCTTGTTTCCTTATCCAGACAGTTTTGTCCCCCTAAAATTGGCAAAGGGAATCTTAGGAACAAATTCTGACACTCAGAGGTGCAATGCAGAGGTCAACAGCCGCCCCTGCGGCACTAGGGGGGTGTTCACACTACCTTGCTAGTGACCGTTGCTAATATACATCAGAAAATGTTATCAACCAACACGAACAGACGTTAGTTTCCCTTTTCACCAAATCCGTCACAGGTCCATTATTTTGGCAGATGTACCAGGCAGAGCCGACTGCGTATGCCTGTGGCCATTTTTTGTGTAGTACGCGCGTGTAAGCAGCCACAAAAAAATACACCTCTTGACAATTTTTGGTGCTTCTCAGGATGTGATCTACATCAGCTAGGGTAGATTTCATCCATTGTTTGCAGCAGTAATTTGTTTGGTGTGCGAGTCCGCCCCCACCCTGCATAATTTTAAGAAAAGTGGCATGTGTGCCTAATGCCCGGTTCACACATGCTGATGTGTTCTGTCCGTAAGGGTCCGCATGTGGACCCCTACAGACGGAACACAAGCGCAACTGCAAGCGCTGTGCAGTTCAAGTGCACGGACCCCATAGACTATAATGGAGTCCGTTTGCTTGCCACGCACGAATCGTTAGTCCCTACACATTATAACGCCCTCTTGGCGGCTCCAGTACAATATAATGTCTATGAGCCCCCACACATTATATTATGGGGACTCGGGCCCTAGGTTCCTGTCCATGTTATCTGAATGTGTAGACAATTCGTGGATGATGAAGTCATTCATGCCATGGACTGGCCTTGTGCCCCCCAGGCTTGGTTTTTAGAGTACATGGAGACCATAAACACTACTGAGTCACGGAGTTGCGGTGATGAAATTCATGCCAATTGGATCTTCCTGTGACAATAATTTTTGATGATTTGGGGTACAGCTCTCATTTGATTGACAATTTTGGTTTCCATTGACCATTGATACATCATGTACCTCTCAACAAACTGAATATTTTCAACTTGAAATTTTGCTGAAGATCCGATGTGTGATTTCCAAAGTGTTTAATTTTTACAGATATATATATATATATATATATATATATATATATATATATACACACAGGGTGGCCATAAAATAACCTCAGGTGTTTGGAGTCATGTGCAGGCTGACCCAATGAACGGAATGGTCTGAAAATTTGTGTGTGTGCTAATCAAGGCATAGGGAAACAGACGGCATGAAAAAAAAAATTAATACGAAAACTCCCCACCAGCGGATAATGTGTCACTGTACAGTGAGCGCACGGCGCAAAACTCGTCTGTCGATACTTGGGGATGTCCCATTTGGACCACCGACTAGCATGACTGTTCAATGTGGCCGCCATCATGCATGGTGAGCATGGTCATCCTATGCAGAACGTGCTTGACGCTTGGGTGTAACGTCTCTGGTGAGATGCTGCGCACTTCCAACGTGATGCGGTCTTTGAGGTCAAGCAGGGTTTCGACATTCCCCCGATAAACACGCTCCTTCAAGTGTCCCCACAACCAGAAATCGCAAGGAGTGAGATCCGGAGAGCGCGGTGGCCACACTTTAGGGAATGAGCTGCTCAAAATGTGCACGAAGAGCCTTCACAGGATTTGCGATGTGAGGAGGGGGCTCCATCCTGCATGAAGGTGATCGTCTGCAGACACTGCCGCTGTTGGAGTTGGGGAACGACCACTGTTTCTAGCATTGTCCGGTACCTCGCTGCTGTGATGGAACAGGTGGCAACCCCAGTTGGGCCTAAATCTTCGAAAAAGAACGGTCCGATCATGAACGATGAGGTGAACCCACACCAAACGGTCACCTTGGGTGAATGCAGCGGAACCCCCTTGAGCGCATGCGGGTTTTCGGTGGCCCATATGCGACAGTTCTGTGTGTTGACCGTTCCATTCAGATAAAAATGTGCTTCGTCGCTCCAAAGGGTATTCCATGGCCAATTGGTATCCACTTCCACTCTGGCCAGAAACATTAATGCAAATGTCATGCGGGTGTCATTGTCATGCGGGTGTCAGGAAGCAGTTGGTGATGAAGGCTAATTTTTGTATGGGTATGCCCACAAGACTTTTCGTGGATCTCACTCCTTGTGATTTCTGGTTGTGGGGCCACATTGAACAGTCATGCTAGTCGGTGGTCCAAATGGGACATCCCCAAGTATCGACAGACGGGTTTTGAGCCGCGCGCTCGTTTACAGCACCACATTATTCCCTGGTGGGGAGTTTTCGTATTAAATTTTTTTTTCGTATTTAATTTTTTTTTCATGCCGTCCGTTTCCCCATGCCTTGATTAGCACACATACACATTTTCAGGCAATTCCGTCCATTGGGTCAGCCTGCACACGACTCCAAACACCTGATGTTATTTTATGGCCACCCTGTATATAAATATTGTATGTAACTTACCGTATTTTTCGGACTATAAGACGCACTTTTTTTCCCTAAAATTTTTTGGGAAAAGAAGGGTGCGTCTTATAGTCTGAAGGTGGCGCCTGGCATCCGCTGTAATAGAGAGGCGGAAGCCGGCAAGGGATAGACGCCATTACAGGTGCCGGGGCCTGAGACATCGCTGCGCTCCTCTGCCCTGTATGAAGCCAGCAGCGGCAGGGGCTCCTCCGTCCCCCCGCTGCTGGCTTCATGAAGGGCAGAGGATCGTAGCGATGTCTCAGGCCCCGGCGTCTATCCCTCCCCGGCATCCGCCTCTCTAGTACAGCGGATGCCGGGTCAGTATCCGTGGCCCCTTCTCCCCCGGGGCCGGTCCCCACCGGCCCCGTACCTGTAAAGTTGCAGGCCAGCTCCTGCGCGGCGATATCGCAGGAGCCGACCTGTCCGGGTGACAGCCGGGAGCCTAATGAGGCTCCCCGGCCTGTCACTGCTGTATTAGTATTGCGGCTGGTCTCTATGACCAGCCGCCGTAATACTAATATACAGAATGTCCCATAGACGGCAATACAGTTGTATTGCCGTCTATGGGACTTGCGATCAAGTGACCGCAGGTTCAAGCCCCCGGGGGGGAATAAAATAGTAAAAAAAAAAAAAAGCTTTAAAAATATGAAATAAATAAAAGTTCTAAATCACCTCCTGTTTTTTTTTTTCAATACAAGGTGATCTAAGCAATAGATATCCCCCAAAATGGTATAACTAAAAAGTACAGCTGGCCCCGCAAAAAAAAACGCTCTATGCATCCCCGTACAGCTGCAGGGTCACCTGTCAATGTGGCCTTGCAGCTGTTGCAAAACTACAACTCCCATATATTATATATTTTACCAGTTTTTGCTTCAAAATTTTTTTTCCCTATTTTCCTCCTCTAAAACCTAGGTGCGTCTTATAGTCCGAAAAATACGGTACTAAGGAGGGAGGATGATAGTCGACCTGCCTTGGTGCCATCTCAGCCACCCAATGCATCTATATATAATAAATTGGGTAGTCCGTATATGAGCTTACTAGTCATTGCTATAATGATCAGGGTCCAATTCATTTCTCTGAGGAATATTTGCTTAGTGATGTCTGGCTGTTCGCACTGTATGGAAATTGTTCGTAAAGATTTATAGATCAATTTCCTCCAGGAAAGTAAGAGGGACATATAGAAGGTTCATACGTTCAGAAAGACTCCTAGGTACAGGATAGAAGGGACGAGAGAGTCAGAGATAACCTGGTGTTCTCTTTTCCTATCTGTCCGAGAGATGTCTTCTGTCTAATGCTTGATTGCATCTAATGATGCTTAGGTTATGATTAGAGATGAGCGAACACTAAAATGTTCGAGGTTCGAAATTCGATTCGAACAGCCGCTCACTGTTCGAGTGTTCGAATGGGTTTCGAACCCCATTATAGTCTATGGGGAACATAAACTCGTTAAGGGGGAAACCCAAATTCGTGTCTGGAGGGTCACCAAGTCCACTATGACACCCCAGGAAATGATACCAACACCCTGGAATGACACTGGGACAGCAGGGGAAGCATGTCTGGGGGCATAAAAGTCACTTTATTTCATGGAAATCCCTGTCAGTTTGCGATTTTCGCAAGCTAACTTTTCCCCATAGAAATGCATTGGCCAGTGCTGATTGGCCAGAGTACGGAACTCGACCAATCAGCGCTGGCTCTGCTGGAGGAGGCGGAGTCTAAGATAGCTCCACACCAGTCTCCATTCAGGTCCGACCTTAGACTCCGCCTCCTCCGGCAGAGCCAGCGCTGATTGGCCGAAGGCTGGCCAATGCATTCCTATGCGAATGCAGACTTAGCAGTGCTGAGTCAGTTTTGCTCAACTACACATCTGATGCACACTCGGCACTGCTACATCAGATGTAGCAATCTGATGTAGCAGAGCCGAGGGTGCACTAGAACCCCTGTGCAAACTCAGTTCACGCTAATAGAATGCATTGGCCAGCGCTGATTGGCCAATGCATTCTATTAGCCCGATGAAGTAGAGCTGAATGTGTGTGCTAAGCACACTCATTCAGCACTGCTTCATCACGCCAATACAATGCATTAGCCAGTGCTGATTGGCCAGAGTACGGAATTCGGCCAATCAGCGCTGGCCAATGCATTCTATTAGCCCGATGAAGTAGAGCTGAATGTGTGTGCTAAGCACACACATTCAGCACTGCTTCATCACGCCAATACAATGCATTAGCCAGTGCTGATTGGCCAGAGTACGGAATTCGGCCAATCAGCGCTGGCTCTGCTGGAGGAGGCGGAGTCTAAGGTCGGACCTGAATGGAGACTGGTGTGGAGCGATCTTAGACTCCGCCTCCTCCAGCAGAGCCAGCGCTGATTGGCCGAATTCCGTACTCTGGCCAATCAGCGCTGGCCAATGCATTCTATTAGCCCGATGAAGTAGAGCTGAATGTGTGTGCTAAGCACACACATTCAGCACTGCTTCATCACGCCAATACAATGCATTAGCCAGTGCTGATTGGCCAGAGTACGGAATTCGGCCAATCAGCGCTGGCTCTGCTGAAGGAGGCGGAGTCTAAGGTCGGACCTGAATGGAGACTGGTGTGGAGCGATCTTAGACTCCGCCTCCTCCAGCAGAGCCAGCGCTGATTGGCCGAATTCCGTACTCTGGCGATTCAGCGCTGGCCAATGCATTCTATTAGCTTGATGAAGCAGAGTGTGCACAAGGGTTCAAGCGCACCCTCGGCTCTGATGTAGCAGAGCTGAGGCTGCACAAGGGTTCAAGCGCACCCTCGGCTCTGATGTAGGAGAGCCGAGGGTGCACTTGAACCCTTGTGCACCCTCAGCTCTGCTACATCAGAGCCGAGGGTGCGCTTGAACCCTTGTGCACACTCTGCTTCATCAAGCTAATAGAATGCATTGGCCAGCGCTGATTGGCCAATGTATTCTATTAGCCTGATGAAGTAGAGCTGAATGTGTGTGCTAAGCACACACATTCAGCTCTACTTCATCGGGCTAATAGAATGCATTGGCCAGCGCTGATTGGCCAGATTACGGAACTCGACCAATCAGCGCTGGCTCTGCTGGAGGAGGCGGAGTCTAAGATCGCTCCACACCAGTCTCCATTCAGGTCCGACATTAGACTCCGCCTCCTCCAGCAGAGCCAGCGCTGATTGGCCGAATTCCGTACTCTGGCCAATCAGCACTGGCTAATGCATTGTATTGGCGTGATGAAGCAGTGCTGAATGTGTGTGCTTAGCACACACATTCAGCTCTACTTCATCGGGCTAATAGAATGCATTGGCCAATCAGCGCTGGCCAATGCATTCTATTAGCGTGAACTGAGTTTGCACAGGGGTTCTAGTGCACCCTCGGCTCTGCTACATCAGATTGCTACATCTGATGTAGCAGTGCCGAGTGTGCATCAGATGTGTAGTTGAGCAAAACTGACTCAGCACTGCTAAGTCTGCATTCGCATAGGAATGCATTGGCCAGCCTTCGGCCAATCAGCGCTGGCTCTGCCGGAGGAGGCGGAGTCTAAGGTCGGACCTGAATGGAGACTGGTGTGGAGCGATCTTAGACTCCGCCTCCTCCAGCAGAGCCAGCGCTGATTGGTCGAGTTCCGTACTCTGGCCAATCAGCGCTGGCCAATGCATTCTATTAGCCCGATGAAGTAGAGCTGAATGTGTGTGCTTAGCACACACATTCAGCTCTACTTCATCAGGCTAATAGAATACATTGGCCAATCAGCGCTGGCCAATGCATTCTATTAGCTTGATGAAGCAGAGTGTGCACAAGGGTTCAAGCGCACCCTCGGCTCTCCTACATCAGAGCCGAGGGTGCGCTTGAACCCTTGTGCAGCCTCGGCTCTGCTACATCAGAGCCGAGGGTGCGCTTGAACCCTTGTGCACACTCTGCTTCATCAAGCTAATAGAATGCATTGGCCAGCACTGATTGGCCAGAGTACGGAATTCGGCCAATCAGCGCTGGCCAATGCATCCCTATGGGAAAAAGTTTATCTCACAAAAATCACAATTACACACCCGATAGAGCCCCAAAAAGTTATTTTTAATAACATTCCCCCCTAAATAAAGGTTATCCCTAGCTATCCCTGCCTGTACAGCTATCCCTGTCTCATAGTCACAAAGTTCACATTCTCATATGACCCGGATTTGAAATCCACTATTCGTCTAAAATGGAGGTCACCTGATTTCGGCAGCCAATGACTTTTTCCAATTTTTTTCAATGCCCCCGGTGTCGTAGTTCCTGTCCCACCTCCCCTGCGCTGTTATTGGTGCAAAAAAGGCACCAGGGAAGGTGGGAGGGGAATCGAATTTTGGCGCACTTTACCACGTGGTGTTCGATTCGATTCGAACATGGCGAACACCCTGATATCCGATCGAACATGTGTTCGATAGAACACTGTTCGCTCATCTCTAGTTATGATGGTTTCTCCCAGTTTCTGCCTCCCCCTGATATATTTGTAGAACATTCCATTACACATAATACAGCAGGAAGGGGAGAGATTGTCACATAAGCAGATTCCATTCCTGTCAGGTCTCTCCGAATACTGATTATTATATCTACAGAAACTCCAGGACTTGTTATTATCTCCAATGTATGACTGACGCCCCCTTCTGTCTATACTGGGATAACACATCCCTACTATCCTCCTCCATGATCTACTGCCCTCCACATCCCAGTAATGTCCGCCTGAGGTAAATCTCCTCCTTCTTATCACCTGAGGGATATCCAGGAATCTCTCGGCTGTTTCTGGACGATTCTGCTCCTCTCGTGTCCTGGTTGTCGTCAGGTCGTCTGATATATGGAGATTATTAGTAGTGATATATCTGTGAGGTGAGGTATTTATGGCAGCAGCATATAGGTGGGCTAGAAGGGGTTTGGTGGTGATAGACTCCAATGAATTCATTGAATCACGCCATTCCCCTTCTGTCACCTACTAGGCCGCAGCTGAAGCCTGTGCTGCCATACAGCAGTGTTGTATAAGAAAGCTACTGATCATATAACATTAAAATGATGACACGCAAGTAATGGTGGGCTTGTATAATGTAAGGTAGTGTAAAATGTCTGTCAGACTCCAAGACAACCCAAATATTTCCATCACTATGGGAGGGGCTTATATGCAGAGGGGGTAATTAAACTGGGTCTCTGGGCTGATCAATTGATGATCTATCATTGGGTGAGGATATCAAATGAAAATCAGCAAGGGTCAGATCAAGTGGCGTAACTAGGAATGGCGAGGCCCCGTGGCAAACTTTTTACATGCCCCCCCCCCCCCGACTGATACCAAAGACCTCGAAAAACTAACCCCACTCCCCGCATTTCTGCGCACACTATTATGCCCCATAGTGGCCCCTGAACAGTGCCGCACCTCCCATGAGGCGACCTGAAGCAAGCGCTTCAGGCGGCACTATGCCAGGGCCTCAGGGAGGGCGGCATTTTTGCTAACCTAAGCCAGTCCAGGACAAGCTGTCCTGGACTGGCTTAGCACGGAGCGATGGTTTGGGGAGGCTGCTGGAGCAGCGCTGCTCCAGCAGCCTCCCCTCACGCTCAGGCAGAGCGCAGGCAGTCTCCGGGCCTGCTCTCTGCCGGCGAACGGCGCTAAGCCCCGCCCCCTTTCGCGACACCACTTCCCCTCCGCTAAGCCACGCCCCCGCTCCGCCCCCTCCTCCCGGCCGGGGGGGGGGGCGGCTTTCTGTACTTCGCTCGGGCGGCGAAAGGAGCAGGTTCACCCCTGCCCCTGAACACAGTATTATCCCCATAGTGGACCCCTACACACAGTATTATGCCCCATAGTGGCCCCTGCACACAGTATTATCCCCCATAGTGGCCCCTGCACACAGTATTATGCCCCATAGTGGCCCCTGTACACAGTATTATGCCCTAGAGTGGCCCCTGCACACAGTATTATGCCCCATAGTGGCCCCTGCACACAGTATTATCCCCATAGTGACTCCTGCACACAGTATTATGCCCCATTGTGGACCACCCATGAACAATTATTATACACTAGGGTCTTTTCAGACCCCAGAGTATAATGATCGGAAACCCAGGGGAGGATACAAACATAAAAAAAACCACTGTTACTTGCCTATCCTGGGCTCTGGGGCACTCCCTGCTGATGTTGGCCATCTTCAATGATGGAAGAGATTTCACTTGAGCCAGACCTGCCTTGCAACGCATAATGATGCAAGCCCGGCCCACGTGACGTCATTAAATAGGCCTGAAGCCTTCCGGAGCCCAGGCGAGGTAAGTAACAGTGTTTTTTATGTTCCCTCTCCTAGCCCTCCGATTATTATACTCGGGGGTCTGAAAAGACTCCCGAGTATAATGATGGCTGGGTTTGCGGGCCTGCACCCTCACCTAGCGATCCTTCCCCTGATCATAGCCGCCTTTGCAAAAGGGGACGCGTCGATGGCTGTGAGCAGGAGTGAGAATCGGTAAGTAAATAGGGCCCATTACCTGTTACTGTGTGGAGCCACTGTGAAGCATCATACAAGGGGGGTTTCTGGGTACCATATTATATTGTGTGGGACCACTGCAGAGAACTATACTAGAGGGTCCCTTTGAAGGCATATTATACTGTGTAGAGCGTACTATATTGTGTGAGGCCACTGTGGAGCATTATATTGGGGGTGGCGTTGTGGGGAGTCTTTTATACTGTGTGACATATTGTGAGGATGCTGGGGAGCATATTATACTATGTTGGGCCACTAAGGGGTTATTATGTTGAGACTCTGGGGAGTATATTATACTGTGCAGAGTGTTGTAAACAATGTGGGATCACTATAGGGAAGCACTTTATACTGTGGAGGGCACTGGAGCATTATATACCATGCGGAGTATTATTCTCTGGGGGGAGGGGGGGGTGTCAAAATTTCTGCCGGCAGTCGTGTGTGTTATGTATGCATCACAACTCCCTCTCTATAATCTTGCATGTAGGTGTAGTGCTCCATGGCCGAGTCATTCCCCATACAGTACTGTGCATGAACCGGCCATGGAGCTATTGGGGCATACACAGTACTGTAGGGGATGATTACACTTGGAACATACTCATTAATGCCAGATAATCAGCACATATGTAAGATTCCAGTGAAGGAGCCGCAGTGTAGGCTATTAGCAGGGAGCTGTTGATTGGGTCCCCAGAACAAGTTCACTCAAATGGGAATGAGCTGCAGTTGGGCCCTGTGACCTATCAATGTGATGTCACTTGGCTTGTGAAGCAGAAGCAGTGCTCAGGGAGCGTTGCTGAAGCGTCAATCACCTGATCCCCAGTGTTAGACCCCTGTTGGGGTCATCCTCAATTAAAAAGACCTGGAAAATCCCTAATTTTTTCAATCCTTTTGACACCAATACATTTTTTTGGTTAAAAACTGCATCCAAAAACTGTGGCATTTTGCATAAAACTACTGTATGCACCACCCTGAAGATGAACCTATGAATAGGACCATGTCAGCACAGGTGTATAGGTGGGTCAGGCTCACACAAGGCAGCTTTTAAGAAGATTTTTTTTTATTCACTCTTTATACAAAGTCAGGTTCACAACAGTAAGAAAGCGTACATGAAGTTACATTCAAGTGCATTAAAAGAACATAATATTCTGCTGAGACATATGTACAAGAACAGATAACCTGTATGGAGAGAGAGTTTACTTGCTGCCTCCCCCTATTATCTTTATAGAACCTCCCCATACACATAACACAGCATGAAGGGGCTCGGTGAAGATGGCAGTGAAGGTGAGTAAGTGTCTGATGGGGTCACACAGCTCATAGAAGGACAACTGCCCGGCCTCGTAATCCAGACAGATCCTAAATCTTTCACTGGAGATCTTGTCAGGTAAATTAGTTATTTGCCAAGCATGTCTAGCTGCAAACTGACCATGTATATTTCTCTCCAAACACCAGGACTTGGTATTACATCCAATGAATGACGGATATCCCTTCCTCTCCATACTGGGATAACACATCCCCACACTCCAGGTGGAAGATATACTGCTCTCCACATCCAAATAATGTTTCCCCGAGGCAAATTTCATGTGACTTAACACTTGAGGATACGGATCGAATCTCTCTATTGTTTCTACACGACTGCATGGCTTTAATGTCCAACCTGCAAGTTTCTGATTCTCTGATATAGTTAAATATTCATTAGCAGTATTAATGTTCAGGGTTAGGCGGGAATGATTCTTAAAATAGATCCCAAACTTTATATGTCCTATTACATCGCATAATTTTTGTATTAAGCCTGAAAGCTTATCTACATCCAGATCATCTACATTACGGAGCGGTGTATCATGTCCAGTGTCCTCATCACCTCCCCCCTCCTCAGGATCGCACAAATCAACGGTTTCTTGATCCTGTAAGACAGTCAGTGGATCAGCCATGTTACACAGCTCTTTAAAGTGCCGCATCTTTCTGGACACTTTGTCCTTCTTTATCTCCTGTTGATTAATCAGAGAAAAGAACTTGTGCGAATCTTCCTTTTTCTTCTGAGAGATAACATTCAGGATCCTCCATTTTTTCTTACTCAACTGTTTCTCAATGTCTATAAACAAGTCGTTCACTTTCTCCGTTTCTGCATAAGCTTTTTCTTGGACTTTTGTTTTACACTTCCTCAGACTCTGGAGCAACTGCTCCGTTTCCTGTTTTCTTTTATTCAGTTTCTGGTGAACACTCCTCAGTCTCGCCTTCCTTTTCTCAGAGGCCTCTTCCAGTGTTTCCACCAGATGTCCCTGATGTTCTTCTGCTGAGCAGTCGGCACAGATATAAGACGCATCATCATTGCAGTAGTATACAAGGCTCTTCTTATGGACAAAACATTTCCTGTCCTCCAAGTTATTGCTGGAATCAGATAAAACACCTTCTGGTGACTTGTTGTGAATCTCCAGGTGTTTATCTCCTGCATGTGTTGGTTGAATAAATAGAAATTTCTCCATTATTTTTCGCAGAGTTATGTTCTTTACCAGTATAGGCCGCTCCTCAAACATTTCTCTACATTCAGGACAGGAATAAATTCCAGACTCGTCCTGTGTATCCAGAAGACGATCAATACAGATCCGGCAGAAGTTGTGGCCACATGTCAGCATTACAGGATCGGTGTAAGTGTTCAGACAGATGGAGCAGTTCAGCTCGGCTCTGAGAGATGCAACAGATGCCATGGCTGAAAGAAGAAGGAAGAGAGAAAACTAATTAAATACAGTTCATACATACATAGGATTACTGTGCAAAAGGTTATTAATAAAATGCAAAAGGAATGGTCAAAATACAAATCTAACTGAATTCCAATATTTGATAGGCCTCAGTGGTGACCCCAGAGCACATGATGTCACCCAGGAGGCTGGAGGAGGCCAGAAGAGGCCCCAGAGAAAAAGCCTGATGCAGTAAGGTCCATTCACATGGAGTATTTTGGCGTGAATTCTGGAATGCGCGTCAGAATCCGCGCGGGAACAAAAGCCACCCATTGACTTCAATGGGTTCCTTTTTTTGCGAGCGGAGTGGGTGGAAAAAGGAACCCATTGAAGTCAGTGGGTTCCCGCACTGATTCTGACACGCATTCCGCACCAGAATGAGCGCACAGAAACTCCGTGTGAATGTCCTCTAAAGAGACCCAGAGTAGGTGAGCGAAGGTGAGTATATCTGCTTGTTATCTTTTAATCTTCCCCTGGGACTACTACTATTTTTACCATGGGCACCGAAGAGACTCCAGAGTATGATCATTTCATTTCTGATTCCTTATTTATGAACCACCAAAGTTTTGTTTTTTGGGTAGAACCTAAAACTTTTGAAAATTTTGGTCAAAATTGATTCTATCCAAAATGATTCACTCGTCTCTAATTCTCAGCACTGTGACCCAAGCCATGCACACACCACAACAGTACAAGACACAAGTGGGCAGATAAAAAAGTTCACCTCTCCGATCAGCCTCAGCTCAACTCTATAAGGGTATATTCACGGTTGAAGTGAAGAAAAATGACATCAAAACTGCATTAAAAATACACAAACAGTTTGTATTTAAAGGGGTTGTCCACTGTCAGACCAACAATGAGAGACCGTCGTTATTTGTATAATGAAAAGTTCTACAATTTTCCAATATACTTTCTGTATCTATTCCTCAGTTTTCTAGATCTCTGCTTGCTGTCTTTCATTCTGTTACTTCCGGTGGATAAAGTTCAGTCTGTTGTCATGTGGCATGACTGATTTTTATTCACTGTAGGTAAGCAGAATGTAGGAGAGCAGAGATCTAGAAAATTGTAAAGCATTGATTGATATAGAAAATATATTGAAAAAAAAGGGACAACTTTTCTATATACAAACAAGAATATTGGCCGCTCAATATTTATCTGAAACTGGACATCGCCTTTTACAGGCGTCACCTATATAAACAGCAACCTCATCCAAAACTGCAGAAATAAAAACGTTTACTGCACTGCAATCATTATATTTTTAAAATTAAAATATAATAAAATACAATAAAATAATATATTTTATTTTTTCACTAAAAAAAAAAAAAAACTAAACCACACATTCGGCTAGGCATAAAAAATGATCACAAGGCTCCTAATTTGTTCACAAGTCTGATCAGAATGTATAAGACCACTACTTACTTTATGACTGTATCTTTAAAGTCAATATTTCACTCAAAAGACCTATTCCTTAAATCAAGTTTTTATATTAAACATATTTTTAAGAATTTATTTTTCATTTCCATGTCATTATCTATAATAATAATAATAATAATAATAATAAAAAAAAAACTTACTAAATCCTGTAATTTTCACTCTGATCACTAAGCCTAAGAAATAATGACTGTTTTCAATCACAGGCTTTAACAGTGACCGGGGGCAGCTGACATCACAGAGGAGATTGGAAGCCCAGGATATGTGAGAAAGTGTGAGTAGGAGTGGGTTTTTTTCCCCATTTTTCCCCACCTTCACTGAACTTATGAATATATATATATGTATATAGATAGACAGATAGATAGACAGATGATAGATAGATAGATATGAGATAGATAGATAGATAGATAGATAGATAGATAGATAGATAGATAGGAGATAGATAGATAATAGATAGATAGATAGATATGAGATAGACACACATCCAGGGGAGCAACCCCGACTCCTACCACCACCAAGCATGGCTAAGCCACCTGAGCAAAATCGACACCCCCCAACCAAACAGCTGCCAACCACCAAACCAAAAACACCAACAGATGATATCCAAGGCCAAAATAAAGGCGACCACAGGCAAACAGAGAGCGGTACATTGAAGAATGGAGAAACAAAATAATTCCAAGAAACTCTGAAACTCTCAAGCTTGAAAAAGGTTCAGATAAGAACCGAAACGTCGCTGCTTGGAATAAACCCACACTTTTTCTAAATGTTGGAGTGCTGCCATTTTTTCCATTTCTTAGATAGATAGATAAATAGATAGATAGATAGATAGATAGATAGGAGATAGATAGATAGATAGATAGGTGATAGATAGATAGATAGATAGGAGATAGATAGATAGATAGATAGATAGATAGATAGATAGATAGAAGATAGATAGATAGATAGATAGATAGATAGATAGATAGATAGATAGATAGATAGAGTCTATGGTCTAAAGAGACCCCAGAATGTAACAAAGGCAGTTCCGGTGCACAAACTTGCAGCAAACCTGGTGAATATTTGCCAAACATATCGCTAACTTCATCAATTACCAAATAGAACCAATTAATGTAACCCCAAATAAGAAAAGAGTTTCAAATGATTCCCACAAACCTAACATAACATGACTCCAAAAAAGAGGAACCAAAAAATAAAATACATAAATATTTCATTAACTAATTTCAAATAATGCAGATAGAATGACACATGGAGACAAACAGGAGAGGGTCCACTAAAAGCAGACAAATACCACAACCCCCCAAGAGAACAAGTAGCCAGAGAGGCCCCCCAAAAGATCAAAACAAATCACCGAGTGTAGGAGTACAATATAGTCAAATACACAAAAGCTGACCCAATGTACATACTCAGATAACAAAAACTCATGAAGTATATACTTTCAATGTATATGGCAAGGATCAGCAATGAAACCACACATTTAACAGCACATACCTACAGACATCATTAAAGTAGACGAACCCTAATCGGGGGAACCACTCCTGCTACCGTCCCAGGGATGACACTCAACTGCCTCGTCAATTACTAGTCACAGATTATCTCCTCTATATCTATACATGTACACTAACACTGAACATATTCACAAGGCTTTCAAAAAGTTTTGTCCTTACCTTATAACCTTTATCTCTGTCCTTCTCAGCTGTTCTTCTTGCAGTTCTTACTCTCAAATCCACAGCTTATAGAGTTTCTGTGCTCTCTCTCTTTATATTGTTTCCCTACCCCATCCCCCGGCGGTACAATTGGGCTCTGGGCATATGCCACACCTCTTCTCCCACCCCTTGGGAGCATTTGTAATGCATGCGCATGTTCAAAGCACCCAAACACTGCTAAACCCATCACACTCCAAAAAATAAAAAATAAATCGACACCAAAGTGCAATCCCAAAATTATATGTAAACTCCCAAATAAAAAAAAGTTTCAGGGTCAATAAATACAGCCTGCAGATTATAAAAGTCCTCCAAATTCAGACCCCTAAATAAATTTAGACTCCCAGACCCCCAAAATCTCAGGACAGTTCCTAGAGTAGAAATCCCCAAATAAATACAGATCCCATAATTATAGCGGATCCTAGCATGAGTATTAACCCTAGAGCTGCTACATAAATACAGTCAGACCAGACCTCTAAAGAAACACAGACTTCTTATAGAAATGGAGACCCCAGAATACAGACCAGGCCCTCAAACAATGCAGCAAAATCTACAATAAAAACCACAACGTTCTCACAATGTGTGGTTCCACTATATACATGTGACAGTTCTGATTATCTCGGACCTAATGTTCGTGTAAAATGGACGGGTTATTCTATTTGTGACCTCATTCAACGACAGTGAATAAAATGGCTGATTTTAAATCCATGAGAGTGAATGGGTGTATACACATGTCCGTTTTTTTGATGGATACAGAAATAACCTCAATGCGCCCATTAATCTTCAAGGGAACTAAAATGTCCCTGTGATTGTCACGTGGATGAGGCAAAAAAAACCCCAGACCAACAAGTCACTTCACATGAGAATTTCTCTTAGGCCTTATTCACATGTCAGTTTTTCTTTTTATACATATGGCGTCCACATTTTTCATGGACACCCTGCGTACCCCTTCATTTCAATGTGTTTATTCAGATGGCTTGTCTCTTCTTCTCTCTGATGCATCAGATCAGTGAAAGGCCAGTCTCGTGGAATAGAAGTCTCCCCATGTGACCCCTCTTAGAAGAGTCTCCCCATGTGCTGATCTCTGAGATGACACTATTTAGTAATAATTAATATTTCCCTAGTTTATCTCTCATGTAGACAATTAAGAATGAAGGAATATCATGTTTCTTGTGGCCATCACTAGACATTAGATGGCCTTACAAGATTTTTACATTTCTAAGGAAAAACTTCTGAATGTATAAAATGTCCAGACACCTGGAGAAGCTGTGAGTGGATTTTCCTAGTTCTTTTAGTTTTCCTTATCTCGTCTGATCTGATTAACATTACCAACTCAATGACTGAAGACATGGCCATTGTCAGGCTAATACATGGCTGGGATCTCTGGCTATTGTTTTTGATTCACACCTCGAGTCATTGTCTCCATATGTCTCCATGCTTCTGTATTTTTAATTTTGTGTCTTCTGTTAATGCAATTGTTATAATTTATTCCTTAACCCTTTCACCACATTTGCAGTGAAAGTAATAGTTGGGTATAGCCTCCAGGTCTCCATTGTATTACACTACTACTGTAGGCTCTCAGGTCTATCTGCAATGCACTTCTATTATAGTGTGTGCTAGACAGCTGGCTCTAAGAATAACTGAATCTTATAAAAAAAAAATATATATATATATATATATGCATTTTCGTTTGACATAGATTATTAGACCCATAATTTTGCGAATTTACCAATCTGGTCAACTAGTTCTCTGCATTTTTGGCGCAAGGCCAATGTACAGATTTAGTAAACGGTGGAAGGAAGAGAACAAGCTTAAGTATGTATTGAGACAGCACTGTACATTGGATCGTGACTGTGCTTGGTGTAGCAGTTCAGTCCATTAACCTGAATGGGATTGAGCTGCAGTCGGCCCTTTGACCTATCAATGTGACGTCACTTGGCCTGTGACGCAGAAGCAGCTTCTAAGTCTCAAATTGGAGATCTTGTCAGGTAAATTAGTCATTTTCCAATCATGTCTAGCTGTATACTGACCATATATATATCTCTCCAAACACCAGGACTTGTTATTATGTCCAGTGTATGACTGAGGCCCCTTCCTCTCCATATTGGGATAACACATCCCCACACTCCAGATGTCACATGTACTGCCCTCCACATCCCAATAATGTCGCTCCTGAAACCTCTCTCTACATTCAGGACAGGAATAAACTCCAGACTGGTCCTGTGTATCCAGAACACGATCAATACAGAGCCGGCAGAAGTTGTGTCCATGTCTCAGCATTACAGGGTCTGTATAAGATGGGACAGAGCATCTCGGCTCTCAGGGCCGAGGACGCCATGGCTGACAGAGGAAGGAAGAGAGAAAACTAATTAAATGCAGTCCATACATATATATGATCAATGTGCAAAAGTTTATTAATAATGTCATCTCATTGACCTTGCTGATACTTGAAGACAATTTTTGCTTCCTTTAACTGTTTTCTTAGAACATCTACTAGACCTTTATCTTTTTTTTTTTTTGTGTCCAAACATCTTTATCAACCTGAGATAGAGTAAATTGTATTAGAGTAATTGTGTTAAAGTCTCTAACAATACAATACAGTCTTCTTGTCAAATTGTCACCATGTACAAGAATGCCCAAAACCTTTTCAGTGCCAGACATATATTTGTTAACACCCCGGAGTCAGCTGATGACATTACAGAGATCTGGAGGGTCGGCAGCGGAGACTGTGCACAGGCTGCTCTCTGCTAATGTAAAGATTGCGATGCCAGGGGACCTTCATATAAGTAAGGTTGCAACTTTTTATTTCCCTCACATAACCCATAATAAGATTAAGGACTAAAAATACTGAGACATAAGTGAAATGGCCAGATACCAGATTTTGGGTTACATCCAGTGGCGTAACTACCATAGAGGCAGCTGCCACAGAGCCCCGGCTATTAGGGGGCCTGGTGACAGCCGCTACCGCTGCGTTGTTTTTTTTAATTGGCCGTTACGGGTCCTATTCACTTGCCGATCCTGGCTGGGCCGGGATCGGCAAGTGACACCGCGGGCCCCACAAACACTATCATTATACTCGGGGGTCTTTGCAGACCCCCGAGTATAATGATCGGAGGCCCGGGAGAGGTAAGAAACATAACAAACAGTGTTACTTACCTCTACACGATCCTGGTAGGCCTCCGTCATTCATGTCTGACGTCACATGACCCGGGTCTGCTTCCCAGGTCACGTGACGTCCGACGTCATTAAAGCAGGACAAGAGCGGCGGCCGACAGCCTAGGAGCCGGGGACAGGTAAGCAACTGTTTCTGTTTTTTTTTTTTTTTAAATGTTTTTATTCCCTCGGGTCTCCGATTATTATACTCTGGGATCTGAAAAGACCCCAAAGTATAATAATTGTTTATGGGTGTCCACAGTGGGACATAATACTGTGTGCTGGGGTCACTATTGGGGTTAATACTGTGTGTGCAGGGGCCACGATGGGACATAATACTGTGTGCAGGGGACACTATGGGGATAATACTGTGTGTGTAGGGGCCACTATTGGGGATAATACTGTGTGTAGGGGCCACTATTAGGGATAATACTGTGTGTAGGGGCCACTAAGGGACAGAATACTGTGTGCAGGGGCCACTATGGAGATAATACTGTGTGTAGGGGCCACTATGGGGGATAATACTGTGTGTAGGGGCCACTATTGAGGATAATACTGTGTGCAGGGGCCACTATGGGGATAATACTGTGTGCAGGGGCCACTATTGGGGATAATACTGTGTGTAGGGACCACTATGGGGGATAATACTGTGTGTAGGGGCCACTAAGGGACATAATACTGTGTGCAGGGGCCACTATGGAGATAATACTGTGTGTAGGGGCCACTATGGGGGATAATACTGTGTGTAGGGGCCACTATGGGGGATAATACTGTGTGCAGGGGCCACTATGGGGATAATACTGTGTGTAGGGGCCACTATTGGGGATAATACTGTGTGTAGGGACCACTATGGGGGATAATACTGTGTGTAGGGGCCACTAAGGGACATAATACTGTGTGCAGGGGCCACTATGGAGATAATACTGTGTGTAGGGGCCACTATGGGGGATAATACCGAGTGTAGGGGCCACTAATGGACATAATACTGTGTGTAGGGGCCACTCTGGGGGATATTACTGTGTGTAGGGGCCACTAAGTGACATAATACTGTGTGCAGGGGCCACTAATGGACATAATACTGTGTGCAGGGCTTACTAAGGGACATAATAGAGTGCGGAGGAGGGGGTCGGTCGAGGTCTTCGGCGTCCGTTTGGGGGGGGCCCCATGTCAAAAGTTTGCCACGGGGCCCCGCCATTCATAGTTACATCACTGGTTACATCAATATCATGGAGCCACTAATCACTATAATTTTTTTTTTTACTTGCATCAATGGGGTTAAGCCCTTTTGAGATGCAGACAGTTTTCCATTTGGTGTTTTTGCTTTTAATTCAGGAGGAGGATATGTAATCAGTTTCAGCATGTTATGGCATCTTTTCATTCTCACCTTGTGTTTGCACAATACTTTTATCATGCTCCTATGTGACATGTCTAAGAGACCCCAGGGACACTTGTAGACCTATTGATATGAGAATCAATGTAAACAATGAGTATTTTCCATATGGATGAGGTCGAATTCTTCAAACTTGCAAGCAACCCAGGACTCTACATCTGTAATTTGATTGAAGATCCTTATTGTTTAGTTTTTGGGTTGTTTTTTTTTATTATTGTAAATTCAGAATTAAAATGCAGCTTTGTTTTAATCGCTTTATATTTTTACTTCATATTTTTCTAGAAGTCAAAATGGCCAAAAAAAAATGGTGGCTGAGCTCTTTTGAGTTTTTTCCCACTACGGCATTCACCATATGGGAAAAATAGCTTTATAACTTTGTAGTTCAGACATTTTTGAACAAACAGGTACATACTATATGTGTGTTTTACATTGTTTCTTTTTTTTTTATTATTTATTTATAATATTTTTATTGAAAATGAAATAAGGTAACAAAGGTTCAAGTACAGAGAGTGAATAACTAGAAAACATAGGAGTTAAATGGAGGTGACAAGATTCATACCCTGGAAACCAGGGAGAGTAACAAGTAACAAGTAACCAATATATGCATATATATGTAAACAATAAGAGCGTAAATTGAGACATCTTATCAAATCAATCATCATCCCAGTATTTCAAACCCTCTCCTTAATACTGGAGGGGAGTGGCAGTCCTGAACTGTGATAAAGCAAGTCAACAGCATAGCCGATAGGTAGGAGGGATGCTGTTTCCATAATGATCCTCTAAAAGCGGATATTTCTATGAGCAGGTGGAGGAGAAATGGTAGTGGGTTGCACAACAGAAGGTACCGTCATGCGCTCTAGGGTAGAAAAGTAAATAAAGTAAAGTAAATAAAGAGAGAGGGAGAAAGGGAAGAAAGGGAAAAATAAAGAGAGAAGAGGAAGTGATAAAGATTTCCAAGAAAGCAGATGTAAAGAGTGAAAATGGAGGGCAGAAAAAGGGGGGGGGGGGGGTGGAAGTGTAAGAGAGTGAAACAGCCCCTGTGTAGTGAATGTGCAATGTGTAATTGAGTTGGTGTTTTCATAACCTGACATTTTGTTGTTTGACCACAAGAGGTCGCTGTTGCAAGATAACAAGTAAAAGGAAAAAGGCTGTATGCCCCTGGAAGATTGAGGTGGAAACCCTGATCGTTGTAGGAAGGTTCTAGGAGCCATTTTGAGTCAGAGTGTGCTGGACTCTAGAGAAGAGAGAGCTGTGGAGACATCTCTGTGCAGAGAGGATCCTTGGAGGGAGAAGCCACAGCAAGAATAGCTGAGAATTTGAGACTTTCAGAGTCTGTCCAGACACCATCCTAAGGAGAAGATTACTGTCAGAGTCTTGGCTGAGAAGTGATACTGTCAGTGAGACCGCATGCTGTCCGAGGAGCTCCTCTTCACCCTGATGCTAACAGAGACTAAAAGGTACCCAACAGAAGTAAGCGTGCACGCACCACACTGCAAGTTTTGCACCATATTGCTGGGACTGAGTAAAAAGCCTGTAGTTAGTTAGTTAGGTATAATCATCACCCCAGGCTGCAATACTGGTGAACTATCTACCTGTCTGATAAAAGGACTAAGTCACAGAGGATTTCTACAGAGTTATATCTCCCAGAGAGGGACTTTTAAGGAAGTCTGGGAGCAACATTTAGTTTAACTTTACACTGTTTGGCTTGCAAGCTAACTAACCATTATACTTGCTTAGTTGTACTTGGTTTGGGGGGAATTCAGTAGTATTGTGATAAGATTGTAAACCCTGGTGTTACACCGCCGGTGCCTGTGTCACACACACTGAATTGTTCCTGTGTAATAGGGTAATAACAGGTAACAGGCAGCTGCATAGGCGCAGCCTGCAGGTAGGTAAAAGCTTGGAGTATATTGAAGGCCACACTAGTGGGCACCGTGCTGTATAACACCAGGGTCCCAGCCTCTAGGCTGTGTAAATGTAATACCTGGGAGTGTTCTTTTGGACAAAAGAGGTTATCTAAACTAAGTAAAGTCCTATCTTGGTTAAATTGAATTGGACTCACTTCCTTTGTTCGTGACTTCGCTGTATCCTGGGGAGCCCACCTCGGTACACGGCTTACAGAAGGAGAAGGAGAGAGGAGAGGAAGATAGGTAGTGAGGGAAGCAGGTGAATTTTGTTGGATGGGGGGGTGAAGGGAGGAAAGGAGAGAGGGGGAGGGATGGGGGGGAAGTAGAGCAGAGAAGGAGAAAGGAGGGGGAGGGGAGGAGGGTTAAGGGAAAAAAAAAGGGGGGGCGAGGACGAGGGAGGGGTTGACAGGATATATTGTAAATTTCAATTGTTGCGATCAGAACGTGAGATTTTTCCAGGGAGACCAAATTTTTTCACATTTCCCGTGGGTTCTGTTATACCAACTGGAAAGTTCCTCAAAAGCGGCAGATCTGATAAACTTTCATAATCCACTCGGATTTTGTAGGGGGATCAGGGGAGAGCCATTTTAAGGGGATTAATGAGTTCGCTGCAAGCAGCAGAATTGACAATAGATTCGATTTAGACGGTTTGTAAGTTGGTGAAGGTAACGAGAGGAGAACCATAGCAGGAGTGAGTTCAAAAGAGGGGGATGAGAGCCTTCTTAAAAGATCCTGAACTTCATTCCAAAACGTTTGAACCTTAGGGCAAAACCACCAAATGTGGGAGAGGGAACCTTCGTGAACATTGCATCTCCAACAAACATCACTGTCAGAGAGATTGTGGGTGAAAAGCCATTGAGGAGTGCGATACCACCTAGTCAATAATTTGTAATTATTCTCTTGAAGTCTTACACACGGGGAAAAACCGTGGGAGTGAGAGAGAATTCGTTGGACTTCCTCATCAGTAAGAGTGATGTCCAACTCTCTTTCCCACGCGGATATGAAGGCGGGCCTCTGGATACGCAGGGGAGCTACGTGAGTCGAGAGTACATAAGAAGTGTTCGACAACTGTTTATGTTGTGCCATGGTGGAACGTTCGAAGGTGGTTAAGGCCGTCCTAACCTCTCCTAACTCCAATGCACTCCGGATCACTCCATCGAGGTGGAGTTTCTGCAAAAACGTGAAATCGTCAGTGTGGGGTAACAAAGAATAGAAGCTCTGGGGATCAAACCTATGATTCAAGGCAAGTACCTCTAGTAATCTATTGGAGAAGAGTTGTCTCCATAATGATGGGTGGGCCTCATGTGATTTTCCCAGGAATTTCGGGAGGACACCAAGTGGGAGAAGAGGAGAACGGTACGGTGAAAGCGAATGTCTCATGTCTTTCCAAACCTCGCAAGCCCCTAAAAGGAGGAGATGAATATTTTTGGAGCGATGCCCCGGGAGACCATATAGCCACAACTCAACAATCGCAGAGTGTCCAAAGGTAGTGAATGCTAAATCCGCTATGATGTTGTTTGGGTTGGTGGAAGTAAGGTCGAGCCAACGTTTTAGTTGAATCGCCTTGTAGTAATTCGTTACATTTGGTAAACCTATCCCTCCCGCTTGTTTCTTTTTCATGAGGAGTGAGGATGGGAGTCTAGGACGTTTTCACCTCCAAAGGAAGGAAGAGAACAACTTTTTAATGGAGCTAAAGAATGCAGGGGGGAGTCTGATCAGGAGCATATGTAACCTATAAAGGAGTTTTGGGAGCGCATACATCTGCAGCAGATTCCGTCTGCCGAACCAGGAAAAAGGCACCCCTTGATATGACAGTAGCATTTTTCTTATATCAGCCAATAAAGGGAGAAAATTTTCCTCATAGAGCTTTTCTGTATCTGACGTAAGTTGAACACCAAGGTATTTAAGTTTACTAGAGGTCCATTTAAAAGGGGTAGAGCTGGCTAGTTGAACTACTCTAGAGCGAGGAAGTGTAATGTTTAATACCTCTGATTTATCTAGGTTGGCTTTATAGCCAGATACTTCTCCATATGATCGGAGTAGATTCATAATGGTGGGGAGGCCCAATTCAGGGTTAGAGACTAGGAAGAGAACGTCATCTGCGAATGCTGCTGTTTGAAGAGTGTGTCTGCCAACTTTTAAACCGTGAATATCCGGATGAGATCTCACAGCCTGTAGAAGTGGTTCTAAGGTGAGTATGAATAAGGAAGGGGACAGGGGGCAGCCCTGACGTGTACCATTGGATATATGGAAGGGTGGGGAGAGGGTGCCATTTATCTTTTTATAATTTTCGCATATGGAGTATCATAGAGGGAGAAGACTGCCGATATGAATGTAGATGGGATATTACATTTTTGCAATATTTTCCTCATGAAGAGCCAGTCCACTCTATTGAAAGCCTTTTCGGCATTGACACCTAAGAGTACCAGGTCAGATTTAGTTTTTCTAGCATGAGATATGGCATGTAGGAGACGGTGTGTATTATCCTTCCCTTCTCTGCCTAGGACAAACCCTGCTTGATCAGTGTGTAGAAGTTGCGAGATGAGGTTTTTGAGCCGAAATGCCAATATTTTTGACCAGATCTTAAGGTCCACATTAAGTAATGATATTGGTCTGTAGCTCCCACAGAACAGGGGATCTTTCCCTTCCTTAGGTAAGACCGTTATGTGGGCCTCCTGAGCTTGCTTGGGCAGGGTTTTTCCTGACATCAGAGCATTACATGAGAGGGATAAGTGTGGCAATAGAGTGGACTGGAAGATTTTGTAATACTGCAATGGGAAACCGTCCGGCCCTGGACTTTTCCCTTTTGGGAAACTATTTAAAACATGTTTTATCTCCTCGTGTGAGATCGGGTCAGTGAGAGTAAGTGAGCTTTCCTCCGATAATGAGGGCAAGTCTATGGAAGACAGGAATTTGTCAATGTTGTCAGTGTGAAATAGAGTCTCTTCCTTTGAGCGGTGTGGGGTCAGATTGTAAAGGTCTGAGTAAAATTTCTGAAAAGCTAATTGGATATCTTTGGTGGATTTTTGAACTAAGCCCTGGCTGTTTTTTAATTCAGATATGAAGCATTTTGATTTCTTTTGTTTGATCAGGGAGGACATGAGTTTGCCTCCTTTGTCGCTGTGAGAATACAGTCTATGTTGAAAATGTAGGTAATGCTTGGCTGTTCTCGTATTGATCATGTCCTTCAGTTTCTCCCGTAGGGAACGCAGGTCCGCGGTCCTGGCATTCCTTTGGGAGGTCTTTCTTAGCCTTTCTATTTTAGAGCTCTCAGAAAGCATACGGTCTAGTTCAGCTTGGGATTCTTTTTTAATATTTGATGCGAGCGAAATAAAGACTCCTCTAATTACCGCCTTGTGTGCCTCCCAAGTTATTGTAGGGCAAATGTCTGCATTGGCATTGAAGCTAAAATAAATGTCCATTTGTTTCTTAATTTCAGACACTACATCAGTCCTGTCGAGTAGTGCCTCATTTAGTCTCCAGTTCCAATCCTTCCTAGGGAGTTGTGTAAAGGTTAGTTTTACCCATACAGGGGCGTGATCCGAAACTGTGATGGTTTCGATCCTTGATTTGCTAGAGAAAGGGATCAGTTCCTTAGATAGAAAGATGTAGTCTAATCGCTGATACGATTGTCTCGGATTCTGAGTGCATTGGAAGGGGACAGAGTGATGGACCAATATGGAAACCCCTTTGGTGGCAGCTATAGGATTGCTAGAATAGAAAATCTGGGGGTACTGCTTCGTGGGTAAGCGAGGTATTTTGCCTGCTTTGAAGTGAGTTTCCTGAAGGAATACTATCTGGGTGTTCAGTTTGCGCAGGATAGTGAAGATTTGAGATCTCTTATTGGGAGAGTTTAATCCATGAACATTAAAGGATGTGAGAGTCAATTCTGTCATATTTAACCCTCGTCGTGCGTCACTATAGGAACACTTATAGGATGGGAGGATGGGAGAGAGGGTGGGTAAGGAGGGTTAGGGAGAGTAGAAGAGGGAGAGGAAGGGATTGTAAGAGAAAGAGGAGGGGAGAGGAGAGAAATGGAAAAGAGAAGGAGAAAGATGTGAAGGAAGAGATAAAAGTAGTATAGGGGGATAGAAAGAACTAGAGCGCAAAGACGTACCTGAATCACAGTTAAAACAGAGAGAGAAAAAAAAAGGGAGGGAGAGTAGTGAGTAAGATGAGGAAGAGTAAATGAGATGATAAAATGAGAAAGAAATAAAGTGATAAAAGTAAGAAAAGTGATAAAAGGCGAGAGAGCCTGATCTCGCCTATCAGATAGAAAGAGACACTGAACCTATTTGTACTGAAATAGGTAATTGGGGTTACGGAGTGTAGTCCTAATCGGGTCATAATAGCCCACAGTACGACCCTGAGAGAGAGGTGCATAGGACCGAAAAAGAGCGTTAAAGTAGAATAGAGAGGGTGAGAGAATGATAATGATATTTATGGTGATAGTGATAGTGTAGGGACCTGGACAGTCGAACAGCATCCCTCCTACGTAGGGACAAACATCAGAGAGATACAATGGAGAATCATTCCTGTGGAAGAAAAAGAACCTGAATGATCAAAAAGAATACATTGAAACAATGAAGACCAACTACAACAATATCATTGAATAAAGGTATTGAGCATGAAAGGAAGGATCTATATTCAGAAACTGAGACCAGGACCAGGGCAAAATCCGTACCATCAGTCCGGTCTGTGTCAAATCATGCTTAGTGTAGCACAACCGGTTAGACTAAGTGAGGTGTTTATGAGGAAAGGGTGGAAAAAGGGGGGGAGGGGAAGGAGGGGGGGATGAGGGAAGGAAGAGTCCTCACTTGGAGCCGTGAGATAAAAGGAGGGAAAGGGGGGGGGGTTGGGGGTACCCCACTAGAACCTGTGATGAGTCTTTTGTTGTGTATAAGGGGTGGCGGAGTTAGCATTCGGTATGAAGGAGACAGTATAAAGTCAAACATGACGCCAGGGCAGAATATCAGCCCCTTCCCAATGCGAAGGTAGCCATGGACATCCCTTAAAGCTTAAAGAACATAGAAAGACACCTGAGCACTAGGGATGTGGGAAAAGGTAAGGGGAGAAAGAAGGGAGATTGAAGGGAGGTTACCCCCCGGGTCTACGGGACACGTACCAATGGAACACGCCACTCCAAGGTGGCGGGGGTACATTCTGTGTACTATGTGACATATGTTCCCGCTGTAAACATCTTAGCAGTAAGGCTACAAGGAATGTGCTGGGAGCAAACCTGTGAGGAAAACGTAAATCTACAACAGGGGAGAAATGCAGTTATGGAAGTACATTGCACTGTGTATGCAGCCGGAATCTCGTATACATGGCTGCAGCTCTAGGTGCCCACAGAAGGAAACTGGGGCATAACAGGTATAACCCAGAATAACAATCAAAGCAATATGAAGAATGTGTAACCTGTGGGTCTAACGTCGGTTAGGAAAGTAAGTGTTCAGTCACTCATGATGTTGCTAACCAGGGCTTTCTTGGCCTTGGGCGATTTGTGCCTGCGTGGAGCAATGTCTGAGTCCAAACTTGGGAGCTCAGACCAGGCGTGAATATCCTCTGGTAAGGCAGACCAGGAGGGGATCTGTAGCGGCTCAATTCCCAGTTGTTGCCAGGCGTTTGCAAGGTCTTCCGGGGAGCGGATATATATCCTGCGGCCCTGCTTTAGGACCGAGAGTCCGAATGGAAAGAGCCACGCATATGGGAGGCCTTTCTCCCTTAGAGCTTCAAGTAAGGGTCTTAACATTCTCCTCTTCGCGAGGGTTGAGGGTGCTATGTCTTGGAACAGTTGTATTTCAGACCCCTCGTAGGTTAGGGGACGTTTGTCTCTCGCAGCAGTTAATATAGCTGATGTGTCAACGGTGGAAAGCAATCCACAAACAATGTCCCTAGGTGGTTCAGAGGGAGCAGGTTTAGGGCGTATGGCGCGGTGGACCCTTTCAACTTGAATGGAGGCTGCCCTCTCTGCACCTAAGATGTCTGCAAAGATGGCTGCCATTATATCTCTGAGGGAATCTGGAGAGTGTGACTCCGGTAGTCCTTTCAGTCTTATGTTCCTTCTCCTATTTCTGTTCTCCAGATCCTCAATCATATCATACATGCGATTCAAGTGAGTATGGTGGTTAGAAACATGGAGAGCTGCTGTGGTTGAGTGTAATGTGAGGGCAGAGTGTGCAGATTCCAACCTGTCCACACAACCCCCCATGTGTTGTAGCTCTGCACGCATCTCTGCAAGCTCGGACATAACCGGGGCTATAGCCTGTGCCAGTGCCTTTCTGAGGAAGGACTTAAAAAAGGAGGTAGAAATGGTACCTTGAGTGTCCGCTCCTGAGGTACTGTCCATGTCTGAGTCCTCCTGTACATCCTCCTGGTGTGTTCCCGCCGGCGCCATCTTGCGCGCCAACAGCGGGGATTGAGACTGCTTCTTCTTGAAGAATTTGTGAAGCTTTGCCGAGGACGATTTGGAAGCTGGTGTGCTCGGTAAGTCCCCACCTCGTTCACGCTGCTGTTTTCCCATTTTTCGGGCTGGTAATAGCTGCAGGGTCGGTGTTAGGCTAATATATTGACGGAGCTTCAGGCTCTAGCGTCCATCAACGTTGCCGGTCAGGCTCCGCCCCCATTGTTTCTTTATTTATATAACCAGTACTTAAATTGGAAACATTTTTTAGGGGGAACTCTGGAATAATGCGCCCCCCCCCACCTCCTATGGACACGCGCATTCCTGCACACACTATTATGCCCAATATTGGCATAAATGATGCCCCATAGTGGGCCCCGCGCACGGTATTATATGCCCCAAGTGTCCCTTGCACACAGTATTATTATTGTTTATTTATATAGCACCATTAATTCCATGATGCTTTACATTTGTGGGTTACATACAATACACAAAATATACAGGTAGCTATAATACTAACAGTGACCGACTGGCACAGTGGGGTAGAGGGCCCTGCCTGCGAGGGCTTACAATCTATGAGGGAAGGGGGTAGAGACAGAAGGAGAGGGGGAGACTGTTCAGATGGTGGTCTGGTGATAGTGTTATTCGAGGTTGTAGGCCTTCCTAAATAGGTGAGTCTTCAGGGCCTTCTTGAAGCCTGTGATTGTGGGGGTCAGTCTTATGTGTCTTGGTAAGGAGTTCCAGAGTCTGGGGGATGCACGGGAGGTCATTGGAGGATCTGAGGTTACGTGTGGGCAGGTAATGGGAGATTAGTTCGGAGATATATGGAGGAGACAGGTTGTAGATCGTTTTGAATGTTAACGTTAGTAGCTTGAACTCAATTCGCTGGGCTATAGGTAGCCAGTGGAGGGACTGGCAGAGGGGAGCAGCCGATGAAGATCGGGGGCGAGGTGAATTAAACGAGCAGCGCAGTTTAAGGTGGACTGGAGGGGGGCGAGGGTGTTTACTGGGAGTCCATGGAGAAGGGTGTTGCAGTAGTCTAAGCGGGAGATTATGAGGGCCTGGACGAGCATCTTAGTAGTTTCAGAGGTGAAGAAGGAGAGGATTCAATGGATGTTCTTGAGCTGCCCCCAAGTGGCACCATGCACACAGTATTATATGTTCCCAAGTGTCCTTTGCACACAGTATTATATGCCCCCAAGTGCACAGTATTATATGCCCCATAGTGGCCTCTGCATACAGTATTATTTGCCCTCAAGTGGCCCCATGCACACAGTATTTTAGGTTCGCAAGTGTCCCTTGCACACAGTATTATGTGCCCCTTACACACAGTATTATATGTCCCCAAGTGCCCCTTTCACACAGTATTATGCCCCACTGTGGACACCCATGAACAATTATTATACTCTGGGGTCTGGGGTGCCCCAGAGAATAATAATCGGAGACCCAGGGCCCGGGGAGGAAACAAAAAAAAAAAAAGTTAATTACCTTTCCCTGGCTCTGGAGCACTTCCCGCAGATCACGTCGGCCATCTTCAATGTGGTATGGCAGACGTTCTGTAAATATATATAATATACTGTATATATATATATATATATATATATATATATTTGCTAGTGGAAAAATTGCAGGTGGTAACAATTTTGTAAATCTTAGCACGATCGGTGCCTGATCAGATATCAGTATATGATTTATGTTACTTTCACACTCTCCATTTTGCAGACTTATATGCCATTCAATCTGTGCGCCATTCATGCATTATCTGTTTTTGTGGGTCTTCTTTGTTTTTCAGTACCAGTGGAAAATACTGTTTTAGGTGACCTGAACCTATCTATCTGCAGTGCTGGGTTCTGGTGACAGATTTCCTTTAAGGTAATTTTTAATAAAGGTAAGTACAAGGTGCTCATAAAAGGACAGCTGCCTGGCCTCATAATCCAGATATATCCTGAATCTGTTGCTGGAGAAATGGAGAAATTGTCACATAACCAGATCTCTGTACTGTCTTGTATTGCAAAATACTGGTTATTATTACATATATAAACCTCAGGACTTGTTATTACTACCAATGTATGACTAACGCCCCCTCCTGGCTATACTGGGATAACACAGCCACATACTTCACTCCCTGATCTACTGCCCTTCACATCCCAGTAATGTCGCCCTGATGTAAATCCCCTCCTGCTTATCACCTGATTATAATGTTGTTATTATTATTATCTCTCTGCTGTTTTTGGACACATCTGCTTTTATGTGCCCAAGTTACAGTTTTCAGGTCGTCTGATATAAGGAAATTATTATGAGCTGTGTTTACATCCAGTAATAGGTCTGTAGGATCCTTCATATAGATCTCTCTTGTTATGTCCATCATTATCCTTCTTTATTCCCAGCTTCTGGATCAGAGCAGAGAGTGACAGTGACTGCTGCTCCTCCTGCCTGGAGATCACACCAGGTATTCTCAAGGTCGCACAACCATCTCCTGATGTCTGTAAACAGGGCAGTGACTCTCTTGGTATTGGAATAATGCTTAATAATTATTGTGGTTATTGTAACAACTACTTCATTGTACTGTACATATGTTCTTGTCTCCAGGGATGTAATCATGTTGTTAATAAAGTTATATGATAAACCTACATGTTCTTGTGCAAAGACTGACAGACATGCAAAGACATTAAACTGTGATCATTACGTTATATTTTCTGTTCTTGAATAAACATCTGTTCACCTGATATATGGCTAGACATTGAATAATGTCCATGGCTACAGTGCACTTTTTAATTTCCTCTCACCATGAATGACCCACTGGCATCCCCCCTCCTCTGATCCACTAGAACACTTCCATTCCCCCTGAACCTGGCAGGAATTCAAGATGGCTCCTGCTTACATTTAGTCTAATTAAGGTATTATGTGTTGAAAAATAACATCACCAATTGTTCAGGAAGGGTGGGGGCTATAGAAGAAAAATCCATCTGTGCTGGAATCAGTGCAGAGACACCAATTGAAATATGCAGAGTTGGAGTTTGTGTGATGGTGAAAGGTCTTATGTAAGGATGGTTTCTAACAATTCACCACCTATTATTCTCTACAAATGTGACTTGGTGCAGGAAAACAAAACATGTTTTTTTGGAAACAAAATTTCCAAAACTAATGTTAAACTTGTAAGTTTTCTAAATTGCTTAAATATTCTAAAATTGTTTCTAATATACTTGTTTCTAATATACTTTAAAAAAAAGTAGACTTTTTCCTTCTTTATTTCCAGCTTGTGGATCAGAGCAGAGACTGAGAGTGACATCTGCTGCCCCTGCCTGGAGATCCCTCTCGTCAGTGTATTCCAGATGTCTTCTGATGTCTGTAAACAGGGTAGCGACTCTCTTGGCTACTCCAGATGCTTTTTATTGAGCTTTTCTCCAGTGCTCCTTAAGGTTCTGAACTCTTTCCTCAGTCTCTTTTCTCTGTGGTCAGTTTTTGGAGAACATTTTTAAATTTCCTATTCTTCTCAGAGACTTCATCCAGGATCTCCATCTGATATCCTCAGTGTTCTCCTTATTAAAGAACACAGATATACGCAGTGACCAGGAGCGGATCCAGGGCCTAACAAAACGGTCCCGGTCGGTGAGAGGTATGTCCCGATCTCAACTCATCGGCGTCCAGGACGCCGATGAGCTGAATACATAGGCTTTTAAAGCAGGAGCTATCACAACTCAGCTCCTGCTTTAACGCTACGGCATTTGTAGCCGCGATGTGATGACGTCACACCACGCCTACATCTGTGTGAGTGGAGTGATAGCGGAGAGAGGGGCGGGGGAGCATTGGAAAGTGAGTGTTTTTTTTGTGTTAAACATTAACCTTTTCGCAGCCAAGGGTCTCTGGAAATTTTGAACCTCCAGTAGCCAGAGCAATTTTCACAGTTTTGAGATGGACAAATCAAACCTACATTGCAACATTAAAAAAGCATCCAACCCCCCATACCTATATATTTTCTTAAAGTAGACACCTGCAGCATTGTTAGAATGCCACTTGGTACTGTATACGAACAGGCACCTTCATGCAATTTTGATTTAAAGTGAATGTTTTATGAAAAAATGCAAATAAATGTATATTAGTTGTTAAAAGCGGAAACTAAACAAAAAATTAAATGCACCAAACCTCCTAAAAATAAGAGTTCAACATGTGCAGAGTACATACATATCACTATGGCCTGAACCCGCATGCACGTGTCTTCAGAAAATCGCTAGAACTGGAAGGAACAAAATTCTGCTTTGAAGCCGGAAATGTTAAAAAAGTATCATCCTATAAAATGTAGGGATTACACACCATGAAAAGTAAGTGAACCCCTAAACCCTATATATTTTTTGAAAGTAGACAATCTGAAGATTACAAATGTCTTAATGGGTCATCGATAGCCACATCCACCTTCATGCAACTTTGCGACCAACACAAATAATTTTTTGAAAAAATATGCTAAAACACATATTTGCACCTAAAACTCATGTTCAATCTCACATTCATATACAAAATACTTTTAAAATAATAGCTTATGGTGTATACAATGTGTATATATACTATATGTACCGCAAACATCAACTACAACAAGAGCTCGGACTCCCAAAAACACGAATACAGAAGACAAGCAGGATTTTGCTGTTGTTTACTAATACAGTCCTATGAAAAAGTTTGGGCACCCCTATTAATCTTAATCATTTTTTGTTCTAAATATTTTGGTGTTTGCAACAGCCATTTCAGTTTGATATATCTAATAACTGATGGACACAGTAATATTTCAGGATTGAAATGAGGTTTATTGTACTAACAGAAAATGTGCAATATGCATTAAACCAAAATTTGACCGGTGCAAAAGTATGGGCACCCTTATCATTTTATTGATTTGAATTCCCCTAACTACTTTTTACTGACTTACTGAAGCACAAAATTGGTTTTGTAACCTCAGTGAGCTTTGAACTTCATAGCCAGATGTATCCAATCATAAGAAAAGGTATTTAAGGTGGCCAATTGCAAGTTGATCTCCTATTTGAATCTCCTCTGAAGAGTGGCATCATGGGCTACTCAAAACAACTCTCAAATGATCTGAAAACAAAGATTGTTCAACATAGTTGTTCAGGGGAAGGATACAAAAAGTTGTCTCAGAGATTTAACCTGTCAGTTTCCACTGTGAGGAACATAGTAAGGAAATGGAAGACCACAGGGACAGTTCTTGTTAAGCCCAGAAGTGGCAGGCCAAGAAAAATATCAGAAAGGCAGAGAAGAAGAATGGTGAGAACAGTCAAGGACAATCCACAGACCACCTCCAAAGAGCTGCAGCATCATCTTGCTGCAGATGGTGTCACTGTGCATCGGTCAACTATACAGCGCACTTTGCACAAATAGAAGCTGTATGGGAGAGTGATGAGAAAGAAGCCGTTTCTGCACGTACGCCACAAATAGAGTTGCCTGAGGTATGAAAAAGCACATTTGGACAAGGCAGCTTCATTTTGGAAACAAAAATTGAGTTGTTTGGTTATAAAAAAAAGGCGTTATGCATGGCGTCCAAAAAGAAACAGCATTCCAAGAAAAACACATGCTACCCACTGTAAAATTTGGTGGAGGTTCCATCATGCTTTGGGGCTGTGTGGCCAATGCCGGCATCGGGAATCTTGTTAAAGTTGAGAGTCGCATGGATTCCACTCAGTATCAGCAGATTCTTGAGAATAATGTTCAAGAATCAGTGACGAAGTTGAAGTTACGCCGGGGATGGATATTTCAGCAAGACAATGATCCAAAACACCGCTCCAAATCCTCAGGCATTCATGCAGAGGAACAATTACAATGTTCTGGAATGGCCATCCCAGTCCCCAGACCTGAATATCATTGAACATCTGTGGGATGATTTGAAGCGGGCTGTCCATGCTCGGCGACCATCTAACTTAACTGAACTTGAATTGTTTGTCCAAAATACCTTTATCCAGGATCCAGGAACTGATTAAAAGCTACAGGAAGCGACTAGAGGCTGTTATCTTTGCAAAAGGAGGATCTACTAAATATTAATGTCACTTTTCTGTTGAGGTGCCCATACTTTTGCACCGGTCAAATTTTGGTTTAATGCATATTGCACATTTTCTGTTAGTACAATAAACCTCATTTCAATCCTGAAATATTACTGTGTCCATCAGTTATTAGATATATCAAACTGAAATGGCTGTTATAAACACCAAAATATTTAGAACTAAAAATGATTAAGATTAATAGGGGTGCCCAAACTTTTTCATAGGACTGTATGTTAAAAAGCTATACTGCACCTACCAAATTGTGACTGTGATACCAAAATCTAACTTTTTTCAGAGTACACAGCATACCGTATATAAAAACACAATTTAATAGTTTATATATACAACCACCTTCATTCAACTTTGCCGCAAACAGAGATTGCTAGCAATTTTTGCGCAAAAATTCAAATTTGCCACTAAAGTGCGGCTCAAGAAATCCCTTTCTGCAAACATAATGTACTGTACATAAAACTGCAATATGTGAGGAGTTCATACATACCACACATGTATATATTTACAGGGCGGGTGTTAAAGAATCGCCAAAATCGCAGAAATGCGCCATCCCATTTTGCACATGCAAATTAAATAGGACTTTACATAAAAATGTTATTTTCCATCCCCCTATAATAATTTTAGCAATCTATACGTTCATCTCTAGTGATAATCGTTATTACTATTATTTTAGTGTGTAACGGACATCACTAGAGACGTATTTTACTGTAGAAAGCTCAGGTATAGACAGGACAGGGATTGGGTGAAATGTAAACTTTATTTGCGACTTTATGTATATGTTGTGTAAGTGTTTGGTGCGACTTTTTTTTTTTGGCTTGCGACCTGGACAATGGTAAACGTCTGGGTCACAGTGCCAACAAACTTCCTGGTTATGTTCAGGAGGTATAACATAAGAATACCCCACTAGTAAAGCTCAGGGGGAATTACATTATAACTGTATGTGACAATCAGAGACAAATGTATAGTATACGCTCTGATTGGCAGGAGAAGGGTTAATAGGGACAATAGAGTCCCTGCCACCCCTCTCCTGCTGTCACATACAAGTTATACAGAGAGAGAGAGATCGTTTCTGTGTCTCTCTCTCTGCTGGGCTGCTCCGTGTCCCTCTTCCTTTCTTGTTAGATCGTAAATTGCTTGCTTAGACAGGAGGGGGGGACACTTTGGAGCTCTATATCTTTGGACTGCATCAATATATCTTGATGCTTTCAATTGCATTTTAAAGAGGAGAATCTCATCTTTAAAATGATATCAAGAACTCGATGATTGGATGTACAGTTTTGGAGAAATTCACTGTTGAAATGCTGTCAGGAATTGAGATCTGCAGTTGGATCTCAATGCCAAATAGTGTTTTCAACATGTGAATGGCTCCAAGACTGTAAGTAAAATCATCAAGTCCCTGGTATCATTTTAAAGATGAGAGTCTCTTCTTTAAAATGCATTTTAAAGCATCAAGATATGTTGATGCAGTCCAGAGATATCGGCATTAGTAGGGAGGACGTACTAAGTACGTCCTCGGCTACTGAAGTGCCACCTTGGGAGCACGTACAGTGTACGTGCCTGTCAGCGAAAGGGTTAAGGTGGAACATAATGTAGGGGGCCCATGAAACTGGGGGCAGATGAAGGGGCAGAAACGGGGGGACATGAAACTGTGGGCAGATGAAGGGGGGAAGAATGGCATGAAACTGGGCAGAAATGGGAGGACATGAAACTGGGGACAGAGATGGAGGGGGGGCATGAAACTAGGGGCAGATGAAGGGTGTATATGATACTGGGGGAGAGATGGAGGGGGACATATAATTTACGGGTGTCTGTAGGAGGATTATACTGTGTGGGAGCACATGAAAAATGAATGAGAATGGGCAGAGTCATTTTCTCTCTCTTTCTAATCTTCAAAAGTTGGGAGGTATGGGTTAGAAGCGCAAGGCTCTTAAAGGGGTATTCCCATGACCCTTACTCACGAATTGGTGGGCGGGGTTTCATATGCAAAGCCAGCGGCGAGATGATGTCGCTTCTATGCCGCTGGCCCTGTGGCATAGAAGCTTTATAAGTTGGTCAAACACAGTTTAAAAAAAAACGCCTCAAAAACGCATTTTTAGGGCTAATTTTGTCAAAAAATCCTGGGGGGGGGGGGAGACACCCCCACCCCCCGTTCCCCAGAGATCATGCAGCTGCTGAAGCTGGGAGCCGGCTGTAACTTCAGCCGGAGCTCCTAGAGAGAAGACAGGGAAGGTTAATTCCCATCCCTGCCTTCTAGATTGCTGTGTATACAGCGCTCTTTTGAGTGACATTGTTATGACTAGCACTGTTTGATGGGATCAGTCAACCAGACATTTGATCAACTCAAGAGCTCCTGCTCTCATGCCTGATCAAAACTATGTCTCTTTTCTGTCTGCTCTGTAAATGGATGGGACTGTGACAGAAGTGGGCCAGATTACAAACCACATATGAACACCATGGAGGTGATACACAAAAGATACAGAGAAAGCAATAGGACCCAGATCAGATCTATAGTTATGGACAGGAGACTGCATTCCTCCTGCAACTGGGGCTAAATGTACTATTCCCAGTTACAGGGAAAACCAGCCTCTCCCCCCAAAAAAACTGTGATCATATGTCCCTAAAGGTCTACAATGACCTCATAGGGGCAAAATGTGGAAAAAAAAGCAAAATAAATAAAAAAATAAATAAAAAATTAATATGTCACTAAAACGCCCTTATTAAAGGGGCTCTATCAGCAAAATCATGCTGATAGAGCCCCACATATGCGTGAATAGCCTTTAAAAAGGCTATTCAGGCACCGTAAAAGTTATATTAAACTACCCCCCCCGTTTTAAAATAATAACCTAAAAAAGAATGTATTAGAGCCAAAAGTGAAGTCAAACCGCATCTGTAGTCATGGTTTTCTTGATTAAAACATCCTTATTTATTAGTCCATTATTAAAAATATGTACAAAACATGAAACCAGTAAAAAAACATATAGCACTTACACCATGATGAGACAGACGTATAGACAACGACAAACTGGGTCCCTACGCGTTTCAAGGCCGTAGCCCCCTCCTCATGGCAAGACAAAATGTATACTAGCTGTAGCGATATATATACCTAAAAGCGACCTGGTATCAAATTTTATTTAATTGGGCTGACTGGTAGCAGGTATACTCCCAGTTAGAACGATCTTGTTTGTAAACACACATAACATATACGTGATCCCATTTGTACACAGAAACACTAATGACAATCATATTACATACATAATCCCCATGTGACCAAAATGACGACATTTATCATGATGTTACTATATTGTGTTACTGCACATCTTCATAACTCCTAATATCTTATGTTACTATTTTAATTCTACTTATATGTAGATCCCTTATTCTAGTAATTATGTGTATGCAGGAATACATAGTTGAATAAAACGAATAAATACCTGGGTGGATGTTTGCTGGATTAATATTTCACCCCATGGTTTTGGTTGTTCTCCGGAGCTGCCATGACTTGGTAGATGGTATGTAACCTAGCAATAACTGCTGCTAGGAGAAAAAGTCATGTGGTGTACATCACATGGTAAAACCCGTATCACATGATTTGAATGTGAATTGCTGATGTATACTAGCAAAATAAGGGGAGGGGGGGGGAATTAAAAAAAAATATGAAAAAAATAAAAAAAATACTCCACAGGACTTATACTACAGGCTGTACCTGACATCACACAATGTGAATGTGTTCCTAACCCGGAAATAAACTCGGGTATAGATCACATGGTGAAACCTGTATCACCTGATTTGGAATTGAATTGTCGATATATACTAACAGGATAAGGGGAGAAAAAACACTACACAGAGTTGAAAAATACAGGCCGCACCCTACATCGCACAATGTGAATGTGTACCTAACCCCCTAACTGGTGACTGTTTGTATATTCCATACATGAGTGTTTACATGCATTTTAACTATAGTACTTCAGCCATGGCACATCATGAAACCTATTGATATAAGTATTAAATACATGCATGAATACCTATGTGAAAAAGTAAGTAATTACTGGGCAAATAATCTATTATCCAGAAAGACATTTTTCTAAAACAGACAAGATACAACATTTAAGTGCTGCATGCATGTGCTATAGCCCTATATGGGACATTATAGATAGACCCACTAGTCAATTGTGACTGAATAAAGTTCTATATTCATGTCACAATGACTATTTGCTATATGCTATTTCGTAAAAAAGAATGTGATCTACTTACGCATCGCGCACGCTGGGCGGGCATTCAGGGTGTGTCTTCATCTTCATCCACGCCTCTCCTTCCTCCACTGTCCTCCGGTCCCGTCTTCCTCCTGCGCTCGCGAATGGACATTGATTTAAAAAAATGGCCTGGGCGCATGCGCAGTAGCACGCGGTTTCTACTACGGCTACTGCGCATGCGCCCAGGCTATTTTTTTTTATCAATTTCCCTTCGCAAGCGCCGGAAGAGGACAGGACCGGAGGACATTGGAGGAAGAAGAGGCATGGATGAAGATGAAGACACACCCTGAATGCCCGCCCACAGTGCACATTTGGTAAGTAGAGCACATTCTTTTTTAGGTTATTATTTTAAAACTGGGGGGGTAGTTTAATATAACATTTACGGTGCCTGAATAGTCTTTTTAAAGGCTATTCACGCATATATGGGGCTCTAACAGCATGATTTTGCTGATAGAGCCCCTTTAAAGGTTCTAGCCCCACCCACCACGATGATATACAAAAGAAAAATTACCGTAACGAAGAGTAAAAAACGATTTTTAAAAGTTTTTTAGAAGAACTTTGAGTTATTAAATGAGTGGAATAACGCAAATGATAAAAAACGTCACAGCCCTCAAAACGGAACATACAAAAAAACCGAAAATGTGTCTGGTTCTGGGCCACAAATTAGCCCGGTACTGAAGTGGTTAAGCTGCTGAAGCCTCAGGACTTCTGTTGGAGATGCTGGACCGGACCACAATGGAGGACACCAGAGACACCTCTGTATCTTTAGGACTAGTTTGACACCTAGTGGCTGATATAAAAAACTGCACCACCCAAAAAATAAACTCACTGTATCCTTTGTGTCCCTTTCTGTCACCTGTAGAAGTTTTATGTCAGTCCCTTAGCAATAGCCGGTGGGTGCAGAGCACTGCCTCCTAAATTCTGTCAGGAAAGTGAAGGCGTTGGGTGAGCCCTGATTGGCTGGAGCTTTCCTCACATGAGCCCTGGTTGGCTGGAGCTTTCCTCACATGAGCCCTGATTGGTTATGTCTTCCCCTGAGGTGAAGCTCCGCCCAGGCAGGATTCTCCTCACACAGATGGTCCCTGGTAAAGCTCCAGATTTGGTGGATTTTCTCCACAGAATTTTACCAAATCTCCCCTAATGTCCTCCCTGTGCTTTATATGTAAGTAGGAATGTAAATGTGCGGTCACCTCTTCCCTAATAACCCGGATAATCCCTATGTCTAGTCACACAGCAGTCCTAGAATTACTGAGAGAGCTCCCTGTGTATCTGTGACTGAGGAACGTCTGACTAATATGTAGTATAGTGTATAGTCAGTTATCAGATATATGTATATCTATGGCATCACTGTATATACATGGGGGGCTGTATACTGCTGTATAACTGAGGTATCTGTATATATGAGGAGGGCTGTATACTGCTGTATAACTGAGGTATCACTGTATATACAAGGAGAGCTGTATACTTATGTATATACAAGCAGGGCTGTATATATGAAGAAGGTTGTATACTGCTGTATAACTGAGGTAAAACTATATACAAGGAGGGCTGTATACTGCTGTATAACTGAGGTATCTGTATATATACAAGGAGAGCTGTATACTTATGTATATACAAGCAGGGCTGTATATATGAAGAAGGTTGTATACTGCTGTATAACTGAGGTAAAACTATATACAAGGAGGGCTGTATACTGCTGTATAACTGAGGTATCTGTATATATACAAGGAGAGCTGTATACTTATGTATATACAAGCAGGGCTGTATATATGAAGAAGGCTGTATACTGCTGTATAACTGAGGTAAAACTATATACAAGGAGGGCTGTATACTGCTGTATAACTGAGGTATCACTGTATATACAAGGAGGGCTGTATACTTATGTATATACAAGCAGGGCTGTATATATGAAGAAGGCTGTATACTTCTGTATAACTGAGGTATCACTGTATATACCAGGAGGGCTGTATACTGCTGTATAACTGAGGTATCACTGTATATAAGGAGAGCTGTATACTACTGTATAACTGAGGTATCACTGTATATAAGGAGGGCTGTATACTGCTGTATATCTGAGGTATCACTATATACAAGGAGGGCTGTATACTGCTGTATAACTGAGGTATCACTGTATATAAGGAGAGCTGTATACTGCTGTATAACTGAGGTATCTCTGTATATACAAGGAGGGATGTACTGCTGTATAACTGAGGTATCACTGTATATAAGGAGAGCTGTATACTGCTGTATAACTGAGGTATCTCTGTATATACAAGGAGGGATGTATACTCCTGTATAACTGAGGTATCTCTATATACATGGAGGGCTGTATACTGCTGTATAACTGAGGTATCACTGTATATACAAGGAGGGCTGTATACTCCTGTATAACTGAGGTATCATTGTATATACCAGGAGGACTGTATACTGCTGTATAACTGAGGTATCACGGTATATACCAGGAGGACTGTATACTTCTGTATATACAAGGAGTGCTGTATACTGCTGTATATATGAAGAGGGCTGTATACTGCTGTATAACTGTGGTATCTCTATATATGAGGAGCACTGCATACTGCTGTATAACTGACGTATCTCTATATATGAGGAGGGCTGTATACTGCGGTATCTCTGAATATACAAGGGGAGCTGTATACTTCTGTATAACTGAGGTACAGTATCTCTGTATATAGGAGTACAGCTGTATACTGCTGTATAACTGTGGTATCTCCATATATACAAGGAGGGTTGTATACTGCTGTATAACTGAGGTATCTCTGTATATATGAGGAGGGCTGTATACTGGTGTATAACTGAGGTATCTATATGAGGAGCGCTGTATACTGCTGTATAACTGTGGTATCTCTGTATATACCAGGAGGGCTGTATACTGCTGTATAGCAGAGGTATCACTGTATATACCAGGAGGGCTGTATACTTATGTATATACAAGGAGGGCTGTATACTGCTGTTTATATGAAGAGGGCTGTATACTGCTGTATAACTAAGGTATCTCTATATACAAGGAGGGCTGTATACTGCTGTATATATGAGGTATCTCTGCATATACAATGAGGGCTGTATACTGCTGTATAGCAGAGGTATCACTGTATATACCAGGAGGGCTGTATACATATGTATATACAAGGAGGGCTGTATACTGCTGTTTATATGAAGAGGGCTGTATACTGCTGTATAACTGAGGTATCTTTATATACAAGGAGGGCTATATAGTGCTGTATAACTGAGGTATCTGTATAAAAGAGGAGTGCTGTATACTGCTGTATATATGAGGAGGGCTGTATACTACTGTATACTGAGGTCTGCACATTATTACATGCACCAGGTTTCTGAGGTAAATTGCATCCTACATGGCAATGATGATCACTCAGGAGAGGATTTTCCTTTATTTGCCCCTCATATGGCTGTGACTTACCTGTGAGGTGACCTACAGCTGTGAGAGCCTGCAGTATACCAGGTACCTGGAGATGGCGCTACAATATGTGAATCATCTTACAGGAGAGAGGAACAAAATGTTCCCCAAATAGGTAAATGAGGTCGTCTGAACACGAAAGAGACATTTCTGTGTAGCAATATGGCCGCCACCTGTGAGAAGAGTATTTGTGACTGCAGCTCTGAGACCCCTGTGATAATATTTGACTGCAGATATGAGACCGCAGCTATGAGATTCTCCCTATACCTGTGATAATATGTGATGTGCAACTTATAATAGACTCTATGTGTGCTCCTACATGGTGTAGATTTCCATTCTGGTTCCTGGACAGATTTATGAAGAGGCTGCAGTCTTTCTACACCAGTTTTCTGCAATACAGGGATGATGTTGAAGCACATGTTTGGCACTAGGCCATTTCTTGCACCTCACTCACCACATTGTGCGAATGTGGGTAGATCAGAGTGTTGCATTTGTGCTGAATTTTTCTCTGTGGATTTTCTTCTCTTATTAAACCTATAGGGAAATGTGAGTGTTGCCGCAGGTATAACTGACATGCTGTAATTTTCAAAAACACAGGTGTTTTTGGAAAAACAGCTTTTCTGCTGTGTTTTTGTAGGCAATGTGTGAATGGAAACGCATTTTTTCCGCAGTGTTTGCACTGTTTCTGCAACATGGGGCTTTAGCCTATGGCAAGGCCCCTTGTAGCGAACCACAGCCTAAGGGTTGGTTCACACTAGCGCTTGTATTCCATCCGCAAGGAGTCTGCATGGAGACCCCCCCGAACGGAATACCAACGCTAATGCAAGCGCTGTGCAGTTAAGCACAGAGCCCATAGACTATAATGGGCTCCGTGTGTTTGCCGCACACTGCCCGCACAATTCATTCGTGTGGGCAGTGTACGGCAAGCACATGGAGCCCATTATAGTCTATGGGCTCCATATGCTTTGCAAGAACATCGCTTGCAATTGCATTCCGTCCGAGGAGGTCTCCATGCAGACGGAATACAAGCGATAGTGTGAACCAACCCTTAAAGCACTGTGGAAAAGACAGCAGCAGAAACACATTGTAGATTTTCCCACAGCACTTTTCACAGTAATGTTCCACAAAGAAGTCAGTAATTTGGAGCTGTAAGCTTTTAAGAAGATTTATTAATAATCATTGATCAAATTCTCCATACAGGGAAATACATACAGGAGGTAAGAACAATCAATGTGATATATAGGTACACAGTAGGGTGGGTCGGACCAAAAATTATGACAGGAAACAAAGATATCATCAAGTGCAACATGAGGCAGTCAGATATACGCTTGGCCTCTTCAACCTAGTTATGCATTAGATGTTGCTCGCTGTGATGTCACCAGTCTGTGATCAGAAAATTTAGGGGATGTTGGTTTCTCTTAGTTCCTGCCTGCCCCTAATAATGTTAAAGAACTTTGCCAAATATATATGGCAGCATGAAGGGGCTCGGTGAAGGTGTCAGTGAAGGTGTGTAAGTGCCTGATGGGGTCACACAGCTCATAGAAGGACAGCCGCCCGGCCTCATAATCCAGACAGATCCTGAATTTATAACTGTCTGTAAATAATTTTTCAGGTAACACGCGTCTGATACCATTATGAGAAACGGAAAACTCTTTATCAAAACAGTCCAAACTCCAGGACTTCTTGTTATCTCCAATACATGAATTATTGGCCCTCCTGGCCATACTGGGATAACACATCCCCACAGCCCATTCACCTTTTCTACCGCCCTTCACATCCCAGTAATGTCGTCCAGAGGAAAACCTTACGTTGCTTATCACCTGGGGAGTATTTTTGAATCTCTCTGCTGTTTCTGGACGATTTTGATTGTTTTTTGTCCAGGTTATAATTTTCCAGTTGTCTGATATATGGACATAATTATTAGCCGTGTTTACATCCATTAATATGTCTGCAGGATCCTCCACGTAGATCTCACTTTTCATACCGGTTATTATGTCACTTAATTTTTGTATTCTGTCTGAGATCACAGCCATATCCATATCATCTAAATTTGGGGACTGTGTATCATGTTCCTCTGTTTCCTGATCATCATCAACTTCCTCCTCCTCAGGATCACAAAAGTCACCTGTGTCTGGTTCCTGTAAGACACTCAGTGGATCAGTCCTGTTACAAAGCTCCTCGATGCGCCTCATCTTTCTGCACAACTCGTCCTTCTTTTTTTCCTGTATTTGGATCAGAGTAAAGACTTTCAATGTCTCATCCATTTTCTGCTTGGAGATCTCACTCAGGATCCTCTCTTTCTTTTTGCCAAGGTGTCTCTTGATGTCTGCAAACACTGCATTGACTCTCAAGACTGATGCAGTTGTGTTTTGTTGAGCTTTATCTCTGCTTTGTTCCAGATTATGGACTTTCTTCTTTATTTCCCATCTATTTTTGGTCAGTCTCTGGAGAATGCTACCCAGTTTCTCCTTCTTCTTCTCAGAGGCCTCATCCAGCGTCTCCACCTGGTGTCCTCGATGTTGTTCTGCTAAACAATAGGCACAGATAAAAGCAGAGTCCTCAGTACAGTAATATTCCAGGATCTTCTTATGGACAGAACATTTCCTCTTGTCCAGGTCAGTACAGAAGATCCCGGTGTATGTCTGTGTTGGTTGAGCAGACTTGAAATCCTCCAGTATGTTACGTAGAGGGAAGTTCTTCATCAGTTCAGGCCGCTGCCGGTACCTTTTTCTGCATTCAGGACAAGAATAAACTCCAGACCGATTCGGTTTATCCAGCACGTGATCAATACAGATCTGGCAGAAGTTGTGTCCACATTTCAGCATTACAGGATCTGTATAGGTGCTACAACAGATGGAGCAGAGTAGCTCATCTCTCAGGTCATTGGACGCCATGGCTGAAAGAAGAAAGAAGAGAGAAAAGTAAATGCAGTTCATATATATTACTGTACAAAGGTTTATTAACAAAATGCAAAGTGAGTGGGCAACATTGAGGACCACAGATGCAGTCATCGGCCAAGAAAAGTTACAGCATAATATAATTAAGAATTGTCTTCAGCTTAACCCCTTAAGGACCAGGCCATTTTTTGGTTTCGCATTTTCGTTTTTCCCTCCTCACATTTCAAGAGCCATAACTTTTTCATTTTTCAGTTCACAGAGTCACATGATAGCTTATTGTTTGCGGGACAAATTGTACTTTGTAATGGCACCATTCAATATGCTGTGCAATGTACTGGGAAGCTGGAAAAAAATTCAGAATGAGGCGCAATTGGAGAAAAAATGCATTTGCGCCATTTTCTTATGGGTTTAATTTTTACAGCATTCACTGTTTGGTACAAATGACATGTTACCTGTGTTCTACGTGTCAGTACAAACGCGGTGATACCAAATTTATATAGTATTTGAAATTTTTTGATACTTTTAAAAAAATGATAAACTTTGCAAAATAGAAAAAAAAATTTGTGTCATCATGTTCTAACACCTGTAACTTTTTCATATTTCCATGTATGGAGCTGGTTGTGGTGTCTTTTTATGCGGGACAAGATGACGTTTCTATTGATACCATTTGGGGAAAGATCCGATGGTTTGATCACTTTTTATTCAATTTTTTATAGGAGGCAAAGTGTTGAAAAAAACGCTTTTTGGCTGTTTTTATTTTTTTTGCCGCTACGCCGTTCGCAGTACGGGATAAATGTTTTAATATTCTAATAGTTCAGGCATTTTGGAGCGCAGGGATACCTAATATGTTTATGTTTAATGTTCTTTAATTACTTTTATAGCTGATCTAGGGAAAGGGGGGTGATTTGAACTTTTATATTTTTTTTATTTTTTTAATACTTTTAAAAACTTTTTTTTTTCTTCTGTTACATTTATGATCAGACCCCTTAGGTACCTTGAAACCTAGGGAGTCTGATCGCTCATACTATTCACTGCAATACTACAGTATTGCAGTGAATAGGAAAATCGCAGCACTTCTATTAGACGATGCCTCTGGCATCGTCTAATAGATCTAGTGCAGAGACAAGCCTGGAAGCCTTCAATAGGCTTCCGGCTGTCATAGCAACCGATCACCGCCCTCTTGTGACGTTCAGGAGGGCAGCGATCGGCAAAACATGGCGGCGCCCATGCCGCCGGCGCCGTTTACACACTGCGGTCACGTTTGACCGCAGTGTGTAAAGGGTTAACAGCAGCGATCGGCTCGGGCACCGACCGCTGCTGTTAGTGGCAGTTCCTGGCTGTATTATACAGCCGGCATCTGCCGTGTATGGAGCGAGCTCAGCGTGTGAGCTCGCTCCATACATCCCCATGCGACCCATGACGTACAGTTACGTCAAGGGTCGCTAAGGGGTTAAAGAAGAAAAAGGAGTCCTACATGTGATGATAATGGCCCCCACAGAGTCCTGATCTCATCATCCAATCTGTCTGGGCTTACATGAGGAGACAGAAGGATTGGAGCAATCCTACATCTACAGGAGATCCTTGTTTAGTTCTTCAAGATGTTTGAAACAACTTCCCTACCAAGTACCTTACTGTCTGCAAGTATACCCAGAAGAAGGGCACTCACACAAATGTTAAAGGGATTCTATCATTAAAATTAAATTTTTTCTCGATAACATGTAGGAATAGCCTTAAGAACGGCTATGCTTCTCCTACCCTTAGATGTCTAATCCGTGCCGCAGTTCGATAGAAATCCTGGTTTCCTTCTGTATGCAAATGAGTTCTCTCCCAGCACTGGGGATGGTCCCCATTGCTCAGACAGCATTGGGGGGCATCCCCAATGCTGCGAGAGAAATCTCCAGCGACGCCTCTATCTTCTTCTGGAACGGCCTCTCTATGCGTCTTCTTCCGGCAATAGCTTCAAAGGTCTAGACATGCGCTGTTGACTATGCCGTCGAGCCTTGGGAAGAGCCAACTGCGAATGTCCAGAGCAATTTTCCTGTGGCTGCTTACATAGTAAGCTGGGGTAAGTGGCCACAAGCCCGACAGCATAGCCGACTGCTCATGCCTAGAAGTTTGAAGCTATCGCCGGAAGAAGACTCATGGAGAGGCTATTCCAGAAGAAGATAGAGGCATTGCTGGAGAGTTCTCTTGCAGCATCGGGGACGCTCCCAGTGCTGTTTGAGCGATGGGGACTGCCCCCAGTGCTGCGAGAGAACTCATTTGCATACAGATTGCTACTGAACGGCAGCGCAAAAAAGACATTTAAAGGTAGGAGAAGAATAGCCTTTCTTAAAGGGGTATTCCCATGTACATAATCATATCTATATTTGTAGATAATTAAAAGTTAAACATTTTTGCAAATATAAGTAATTAAAAATTCTGCAGAGCTTTAAAGATTTTCTCTAACTTTCTTAGTGGTGACAGTCTTTTATCTTGATCGGTTGCCATTGATACGACCACTAATGCAGAAACTTTCTATGGTCTGGGACTTGTCAGGAACCCAGCTATGATTTTCTTATTGTACCTGGGTTATCAGGCAGGGACACTACATGTATGAGAAGATATCCCGGCCACAGTAAAGAAATCATGACTGATTTTCTGACCTAAGGGTGCATTCACACTGAGTAAACGCTAGCTTATTTTGTAGAGTAAAATTACACTTGTAAATTTTGCTATCCCATTGACTTTAATGATATTTTTTTACAAGTGTAAAAATACGCCTGTAAAAAATACGCCTGTAAAATGTCATTGAAGTCAATGGAATAGCAAAATTTACAAGTGTAATTTTACTCTACAAAATAAGCTAGCGTTTACTCAGTGTGAATGCACCCTTAGGCTGCATTCACACGGAGTAATGCCAGCGTGTATCACAGCCGTACACGCCGGCGTTACAGCAGGGCTGCCGAACACTTCCCATTCATTTCTATGGGAGCTGGCATGCGAGCGCTCCCCATAGAAATGAATGGGCTGCTTCTTTCACTGCGAGCAGTCCCATTGAAGTGAATGGGAAGTGCCGGCGTGTACGGCTCGGCATTAGCAGAGCTAGCCATACATGCCAGCACATCCCATTCACTTCAATGGGACTGCTCGTAGTGACAGAAGCAGCCCATTCATTTCTATGGGGAGCGCTCGTATGCCGGCTCCCATAGAAATGAATGGAGCTGCTTTATACGCCGCTTATTCTGAACGTATTTTACGTTCAGAATAAGCTTCAGGAAACGTAGTGTGAATGCACCCTTAGAAAGTTTCTGCATTGGTGGTCGTTTCCATGGCAACCGATCAAGATAACAGACTGTCACCACTAAGTAAGTTAGAGGAAGTCTTTAACCCCTTTCCGACATCCGCCGTAATAGTACAGCGCATGTCGGGTGTGTAACTATGGCGACCACCCGGGAGCGGCTCCCTGGCCGGTCTGCAAGCTCTTTCTTTTGTAATGCATTGCATTAGTGATCAGACCCCCTGGGGTTCAACACCCCTAGGGGGTCTAATAAATGCAAAAAAAAAAAAATAATAATTTTTAAAAGTAAAAAAAACATATATAAAAAAAATATAAAAAGTATTATAAATTCAAATCACCCCCTTTCCCTAGAATACATAAAAGTAGTTAAAAACTGTGAAACACATACATGTTAGGTATCCCTGTGTCCGAAATCGCCCGCTCTACAAATCTATAAAAATATTTTTCTTGCCGTAGCGAGAAAAATAGTCAAAAGTGCCAAATTGCCATTTTTTCACTGTTTTGATTCTGATAAAAATTTGAATAAAAAGTGATCAAAGCAATAGCATTTCCCGAAAATGCTAGAACTACAAAGTACACCCGGCCCCGCAAAAAATGACGCCCTATGCATCCACGTACACTGACATATAAAAAAGTTATGGCTGTCAGAATATGGCGACTTTTAGAAAAAAAAATTTTTAACACAGTTTTGGATTTTTTTTTTAAGGGGTCAAAATGTAAATAAAACCATGTAAATTTGGTATCCCTGGAACCGTACCAAAACACAGAATACAGGGGACGTGTCATTTTGGCTGCACAGTGAATGTCGTAAAACCAAAGCCCGTAAGAAAGTCGCAGAAATGCATTTTTTCTTCAAATCCATCCCATTCTTAATTTTTTTCTTGCTTCCCAATACATTATATAGAATAATTAATGGTAGCATCATGAAGAAAAATTTGTCCCGCAAAAATTAAGACCCATATGGCTCTGGGAGCGGAGAAATAAAAAAGTTATGGAGTTTAGAAGGAGGGGAGTCAAAAACGAAAATCAAAAAATGCCATCGGCGGGAAAGGGTTAAAACTCTGAATTACGTATATTTGCAAAAATGTTTAACTTTTAATTATCTACAAATTTAAAAATAATTATGTAGATGGGAATACCCCTTTAAGGTTATTCCTATGTGTTATCGAGAAGAAATCTCATTTTAATGACAGAATCCCTTTAATGGGATGGATGTGATGGACACGTAGGTGTACGACTCATTACAGCACAGCAATTAGACATCTACCTGGTAACAAGCCAGGCACTTGTAAGTCCATTACGCAGCAACCATGGACCGTAAATCACACGACCATGGACTGATTTGTATCCACTGGAAGTAAGGGTTGGTTCACACTAGCGTATGTATTCCATTTGGGGGGTCTCCATGCGGACTTCTTCCGGAGGGAATTCAAACGCTAGTGTGAACCAACCCTAAGCAGAATGAGTAAGAGCAAGCAGAAAAACGCAAGGAATTGATACTGAAAGTATATTGGAAAATTGCACAACTTTTCATTATACAAACAACAACATGTCAATATCTGTCTGAAACTAGATAACCCCTTTAACATATTTCACCTAGAAAAATAATGACCACATTAAAAACTGCAGAAAAAGAAACACAATTTTACTGCACCTCAACAGCTCTATTTTCTAATATTTCACTAAAAGCATAAAAAACACAAACATGAAATACTATTAAGGGTAGGTTCACACCTCCGCCTGCACTCTACTGGGGGATTGCATTCCCCATTCCCCCTGAAGCTTTTAGCTCCACATTTTTCGCCCCTTTTCGGGTGGAAACCCGGCAGAACCCATTGTGGTCTATGAGGCCCATGAGTAGCCGCTTTTTTCAGCGGATTAGGTTTCCGTTCGGGAGGTCCCCAAGTGGACCCCCAAATAGAAACCCAAATGCAGTTGTGAATCTAGCATAAGTGAGTGCGGATGAATCTCAGGCAAGATGGCCGCCCCCATAATCATGTACAGAAAATAACATTTTCAAAAATCTACAATCAATAATATAAGACATTTAAAAAAACCAAAAACTATATAATAAATGACGACACATTCCTATAAAGTGGACCCCTACCACTAAAGCTTAGCAGCAATAGATCACTCAAGATTCTTGGATGTGATGTTGAAGATTTTGTAAAGCGACCAATCACAGCATAGCTTTAATTTCTGATAGTGTTTTTGAAAACTGAATGCCGTGCTGTGATTGGTTGCTATGGGCAACAAAGACTATTTTTATTTTAATACACTGCTTTATAAATCTCCCCCACCAACATTTGTTTTTGCTCTTTTTAGGGTCAGTTCACATTGAGGATTTGCCGAAGAAATTTCCAGCCCAAAGATTTACTAGTCACCTTTACTTCAATGGAAGGTTTGGGTAAAGATGGAGCAAGACGCTTCTTTTGTCCACTAACTGAAAAAAAATCAAGTATCAGACAGAAGAAGCGTCTGCCTTCCATTGAAATAAGTGGTAGGTGGATTTTTTAGTGGCACATTCCACTGTGTGAACTTATCCTTAAAGAGTTGTTAAAAAGGTTTGTGTGCGCTCTGGATATAAGAACATGATTATATCTATACATGTACACTAACACTGAACATATTCACAAGGATTTCAAAAAGGTTTGTCCTTACCTTATAACCTTTATCTCTGTCCTTCTCTGCTGTTCTCCTTGCAGTTCTTTCTGTTACTCCACACCTTTTAGAGTAACTGTGCTCTCTCTCTCTCTCTCTCTCTCTTTATTTTGTGCCCCTATCCCATTCCCCTGTACAGTTGGGCTCTGGGCTTATGCCACACCTCTTCTCCCACCCCTTGGCCGTCCTACACAATGCCCACTAAGGACATCTATGGACATCTTCAAGGCTAGACTCAATAAGTATTGTCTCAACTTTTTTTTTAAAGCTATGCACCCAAACACTGCTAAACCCATCACAAAAAATAAAAAATTGACACCAAAATAAGTACAATCCCAAAAATATATGTAGACCCCTAAATAAAAAAGTCTAAAGCTACAGGCTCAATAAATACAGACCCCACCCCCTCCCCCAAACAGCCTGCAGATTATAAAAGTCCTCCAAATTCAGACTCCTGAATAAATTTAGACTCCCAGACCCCCAAAATCTCAGGACAGTTTCTAGAGTAGAAATCCCAAAATAAATACATATCCCATAATTATAGCGGATCCTAGCATGAGTATTAACCCTAGAGCTCCTATATAAATACAGTCAGCCCAGACCTCTAAGGGTCAGTTCACCATTTGACCATTTTGTCCATTTTTTTTTCTTTTTTTGATGGATACAGAAATAGACACCTCAATGCGCCCATTAATCTTCAAGGGAACTAAAATGTCCCTGTGATTGTCACGTGGATGAGGGGAAAAAAAAACCCCACACCAACAAGTCACTTCATATGAGACTTTCTCTTAGGCCTTATTCACATGTCCGTTTTTCTTTTTATACATATGGCGTCCACATTTTTCATGGACACCCTGCGTACCCCTTCATTTCAATGTGTTTATTCAGATGGCTTGTCTCTTCTTCTCTATGATAATAATAAAAAAAAAAAATGGCATCCATTTTTCACTATCCCAGAGAAACACAAAATCTAGGATGAATGTAAGAAAGACATGAAAATTGTATTGACCAAGAAGTGGAGTGCTGTGTGTGGAAAACCACAGACCTCACACCTTTGAGCATGTAGACATGTGAATGAGACCTTAGAAGAGAGAGTCTCGTGTAATAGAAGTCTCCATTGTGTCCCCTCTTAGAAGAGTCTCCCCATGTGCTGATCTCTGAGATGACACTATTTAGTAATAATTAATATTTCACTAGCTTATCTCTCATGTAGACAATTAAGAATGAAGGAATATCATGTTTCTTGTGGCCATCACTAGATCTTAGATGGCCTTACAAGATTTTTACATTTCTAAGGAAAAGCTTCTGAATGTAAACAATGTCCAGACACCTGGAGAAGCTGTGAATGGATTTTCCTAGTTCTTTTAGTTTTCCTTATCTCGTCTGATTTGATTAACATTACCAACTCAATGACTGAAGACATGGCCATTGTCAGGATAATACATGGCTGGGATCTCTGGCTATTGTTTTTGATTCACACCTCAAAACACTTTATTAATATGTTTAACCATGGCAGTATCCATTGTATAGGAAAAGTGTCTAGGATTAAGTAATTGTATGGTAATGAGCCTCCCATGTGGAGTTTTCTTCTGTATTTTTACTTTTGTGTCTTCTGCCATTACAATTGCTTTAACCCCTTAGTGACCAGCCTATTTTGGACCTTAATGACCAAGCCAAATTTTGGAAATTTGCCCTGTGTGACTTTATCAATGAATAATTCTGTAACACTATAGCGCAAACAAGCGATTCTGATATTGTTTTTTGTGACATGTTGTACTTTACTGAGAAGGTACAATTAGACTGATATAACTTGTGTAAATTTATTAAAAAAAAACTCGCAAACGCTGAAAATTTTGGAATTTTTTCAATGTTTTCCATTTTCAGCTGTGATATCTCACATATGCACAATAATACAGGGCAAAAAAATTAGTAGTTATATACTTCCAAATGTTCCTTTTGTGTTTCAAGCATATTTGAATTAATTTTAACATATTTGAGTAACTTAGACAATTTACAAGTTTATCAAGTTTATAAGCAAATTTTGGAAATTTAGAGTATGTGATTTTTTCCTGTACCAAGCTATGTTTGCAGACAGGAATTGGTGACATAATGACAGAACCTCCCATTAAATGACCTAATTTGTAAAACTAGATCCCTTCAGGTATACTTTGAGGGGTATAGTGAGCATTTTGATCAAACAAATATTATTTTGCAAGAATTATTACAAATGATGAAAAAAATTAGTTTAATTTTCTTCAAATATGTGTCATTTTAAAGCCAGTTTTTTTGCACACAACACATCAAAAAGAAGAAACACACCCCAAAATAGATCACCCTGCTTCTCCCATGTTAAAAAATGTACATTTTGTGGCCTTAGTCCTATGTACGTACATACAGTAGGGCCCAAGAGGTAGGGAGGGTCAAGTGGATTTCAAAACACAAATTTTGCTTGCATATATTTTAGGCCCATTGCAATATCAAACAAGATTTCAGTTACCAAAGCAATTGAAACCCCCCATAAATGACCTCATTTTATAAACTAGACCCCTTAAGGTATTCATTGAGGGGTATAGTGAGTACTTTTACCCCATAAGTTTTTAGAAATGTTGCGTCAAACAAATAAATTTCATATTTTTTTTACACAAAAGTGTAATTTTATAGGCAGTTTTTTGCAAATAACACATGAAAATGAAGAAAAACACTCCAAAGTAGATGACTCCATTTCTCCTGTGTTCAAAAACGTACACTTTGTGGCCTTAATCCTATGTACGGACGCACGGTAGGGCACAAAAAGAAGGGAGCACCAACTGGATTTCAAGACACAATTTTTGCTTCTAAATGTTTCAGGCCCATTGCACATTCAAACAAGATTTGCGTTACCAAAATAATTTAAAACCCCAATAAATGACACCATTTTATAAACTAGACCCCTTGAGGTATTCATTGAGGGGTATAGTCAGTATTTTGACCCCATAGGTTTTAAAAGAATTTGTGTCAAACAAAAAATTCTCATATTTTTTACACAAGAGTCATTTTAAAGGCAGTTTTTTTGCACACAAGGCATGAAAATGAAGAAAAACACCCCAAAATAGATGGCCCCATTTCTCCCGTGTTCAAAAATGTACACTTTGTGGCCTTAATCCTATGTACGGACGCACGGTAGGGCCCAAAGAGATGGGAGCACCAACTGAATTTCAAGACACAAATTTTGCTTGCAGATATTTCAGGCCCATTGCACATTCAAACAAGATTTGAGTTACCAAAACAATTGAAAACCCCCATAAATGACCCCATTTTATAAACTAGACCCCTTAAGGTATTCATTGAGGGGTATAGTGAGTAGTTTGACCCTATAGCCGTTTCACAAATTTTACTAACCTTGGGATGTGTAGGTTAAAAATTACTAAAATGTCCCTTTATCCCCAAAGTTTTCATTTTCACAAGGGGTTAAAAGAGAAAAAGCCCACCACATTACTTGATTACTTGAGCAGCACTTCAGTGACAAATTTGAATTTTTGTGCAATTTTTGCTTGAAATCTCTGTTTGCTGCAAAGTTGCATGAAGGTGGTTGTATATATGAAATAATTAGTTGTGTTTATATATTCGGTATGTATATATGGCAGATTTTGGTGTCACAGTTTGCTAGGTGCAGTATGCCTTTTTAACATATTAGTGAATAACAACAAAATCCTGTTTGTTTTCTGTATTAGGGAGCGTTCACACTACCGTCGGTGTCCGACATGTAGTGTCCGCTCCTAGTGTCCGCTCAAAATCTGTCACGGACACTAGGAGCGGACACTAGATGTGTCCGTGACACCTGTCATTCACTTTAATGGGCATCGGGTGCGTTCTTTTGCACTCCTTGCCCGTCCTTTCCTGTCCGCAAGAGAAGATGTCCGACTTCTCAAGCGGACAGAGGAACCCTGCATGCCTTAGTGTTTTTGAGAGTCCAAGCTCTTGTTGTTCTTGATGTTTGTGGTATATCCTACTAATATTATAAATGTGAAAGTTTGTGTGTTTAGATGTTTGGATGTTTGTGAGTTTGGATGTTTGTTCCTCAATCACGCTAAAATGCCTGGACGGATTTGCGTGCAATTTTCCACAAACATAGTTTTCCCTTAGGATTGAGTCACAGGCTACTTTTGGTGCCACTAAACAACATGGCTTCCTAGCAGGAGACTCACAAAAGCAGGACTCCTAGCCCCAGCTATAGACTCACACACACTGCCTGGCATTTCCTGCCTCATCCTGCCTGCACACTCCGTACTGTCACCTCAGGAGTAGCCCTCAATCTACTCACTCACATTTACATATAGCTTTCCACTATACATACACAATACAACACATCACATTGTAATTACATGTATCTCCTATCACTGCTATATACAGTAGCTGATACATATATACTCCTGTACACAGGCTGTATATACTATATAATTACATGTATTACCTATCACTGCTATATACAGTGCCTGATACATATATACTCCTGTACACAGGCTGTATATCCTATTAATATTATAAATGTGAAAGTTTGTGAGTTTGGATGTTTGTGGGTTTGTGTGTTCGGATGTTTGTTAGTCAATCACGCAAAACCCGCTAGACCGATTTGGCTGAAATTTTCCACAAACATAGTTAATACACCCCATTGCGCAATAGGCTACTTTTCGTCACAATAGCGCACATACGTTTTTCCCAGGACTCCCACAAACCCCAAACTCACATCACCATCTCTGCAATCTCACACACTTTGGACCATAGCAAGCCACAAAATTCATATTGCCCTCTGCAGCCTCGCCCCTAACCCCACACAATCTCATATACATATACTTTACCACTTTACCCCTCACCTTAACGACACTCCAGGAGGCTCTCTTTAACGCTCCGGAGCAGCCATGTTTGCCAACCCCCACCGCTCTGACAATCCGCGACACCGCCCACCTATGTCAATACCCCTAGGCAGTCTAATAAATGCAAAAAAAAAAGTTTAAAAAAAGTAAAAAAAAATATTAAAAACAAAAAAAAAAAAAGATTAAAAATTCAAATCACCCCCCTTTCCCTAGAACACATATAAAAGTAGTTAAAAACTGTGAAACACATACATGTTAGGTATCCCCGCGTCCAAAATCGCCCGCTCTACAAAGCTATACAAATATTTTTCCTGTTCGGTAAACGCCGTAGCGGGAAAAATGGTCAAAAGTGCCAAACCGCCGTTTTTTCACTCTTTTGATTCTGATAAAAATTTGAATAAAAAGTGATCAAAGCAATAACATTTCCTGAAAATGGTAGAACTACAAAGTACACCCGGTCCTGCAAAAAAAAGACGCCCTATACATCCCGTACATGCACGTATAAAAAAGTTACGGCTGTCGGAATATGGCGACTTTTCAAAAAAAATTTTTTTTAACAGTTTTGGATTTGTTTTTAAGGGGTCAAAATGTAACTAAAACCATATAAATTTGGTATCCCCGGAATCGTAACAAAACACAGAATACAGGGGACATGTCATTTTGGTTGTACAGTAAACGCCGTAAAACCAAAGCCTATAAGAAAGTCGCAGAAATGCATTTTTTCTTGAAATCTACCCCATTTTGAATTTTTCCCTGCTTCCCAGTACATTATATAGAATAATTAATGGTGGCATCATGAAGAAAAATTTGTCCCGCAAAAATTAAGACCTCATATGGCTCTGGGAGCGGAGAAATAAAAAAGTTATGGGGTTTAGAAGGAGGGGAGTCAAAAACGAAAATCAAAAAATGCCATCGGCGGGAAAGGGTTAACTTCAAATACTTCTGTCCCAAAGTCACTATGTAAAGTTTATACCAACACCGTATATATAGCAGCTCAAATACAAATTAACTTCAACACAAAAGTCTCACGTATTCTCTGAATTACAGCAAAAACAAGATACAAACTTACATTTCATATCCCATACCTTATACACACTACGAAAACCTTACCCACGCCTGTATATACCCACTGCTACAATCACCGCAGACGAAGTCGCGGGTACCAGCTAATATATATATATATATATATATATAGATATATATATATATATATATATATATATATATATAGATATATATATATAGATATATATATATATATATATATATATATATATATATATACACACAATGTCTACACCTTAAGCTATTATTTTAAATGTATTTTGTATGTGAATGTAAGATTGAACATGAGTTTTAGGTGCAAATATGTGCATTTAAAAAAAAAATATTTGTTTGTCACAAAGTTGCATGAAGGTGGATGTGGCTATTGATAACCTATTGAGACATATATAATCTTCAGGTTGTCTACTTTCAAAAAATATATAGGGTTTATGGGTTCACTTGTGTAATCCCTACATTTTATAGGATGATACTTTTTTAACATTTCCAGCTTCAAAGAAGATTTTTGTTCCTTCCAGTTCTACAGATTTTCTGAAGATATGTGCATGCGGGTGTAGGCCTTAGTGATATGAATTAATTCTGCACATGTTGAACTCTTATTTTCAGGAGAAATATAATTTAATGTTTGGTTTCCACTTTTAGCAACTAATAAACATTTATTTGCATTTTTTTAAATACAACATTCACTTTAAATCAAAATTGCATGAAGGTGCCTGTTCATATACAGTACCAAGCGGCATTCTGACAATGCTGCAGGTGTCTACTTTAAGAAAATATATATGTATGGGGGGGGGGGGGTTGGATGATTTTTTTTTAATGTTGCAATTTAGGTTTGATTTGTCCATCTCAAAACTGTGAAAATTGCTATGCACCTATGGTGCTATTTGTTTGAAGAAGCAGGAGAAGCAGACTATAATACTGTGAGTCCTGACTCAGGGTTCGTCCTGGAAATATGGATATATTGACATCCGTTCAGCATCACACAACTATTTACCACCTTCAACTCCCTCCTCCGTCCTCCTGCGCCCCCTCCGACATCACTTATCTCAGCTGACGACTGCCTCTTACTTCAAAACTAAAATTGACACCATCAGAGGCAGTTTCACCCTACTCCCCTGACAACCCCTCCACCCAACTGCTCACTGTTCATCATCCTTGACCTGTTTCTCCACCATCACTGATGAAAAACTCTCCTACCTAATCTTCAAATCCCACCTCACCTCCTGCGCGCTTGACCCGATACAGTCACATCTCATCCCCAAGCTCACTGAAGTCATTACTCCGGCCCTAACCCATCTCTTCAACCTATCCCTAACCAATGGATCCTTCCTCCACGCCTTCAAACACGCCAAAGTCACACCTATACTTAAGAAACCATCCCTCGATCCGTCCTTTCCAGTCAACTATCGTCCCTCAAAACTGCTTGAGCAACACGCCCACTCAGAACTCTCCTCCTATCTCTCGTCCAACCTGCTCTTTGACAGGCTACAGTCAGGCTTCAGACCCCGTCACTCCACTGAAACTGCCCTAGCAAAGTCACTAATGACCTTCTAACCGCCAAAGCCAAGCGCCATTACTCTGTCCTCCTCCTCCTTGACTTCTCCTCCGCCTTTGATACAGTTGACCACTCCCTCCTGTTAGAAATTCTCTCATCCCTTGGTATCTCAGACCTGGCCCTTTCCTGGATCTCCTCATACCTCACCGACTGCACATTCAGCATCTCCCACTCGCACACCACCTCCTCACCACACCCTCTCTCTGTAGGTGTCCCCCAAGGCTCTGTCATAGGACCCCTCCTGTTCTCCATCTACAGCCTTGGCCAACTCATAGAATCTCATGGTTTTCAATACCAATACTATGCTGATGACACCCAAATATACATCTCTGGACCAGACATTACCTCCCTGCTGACCAGAGTTCCAGATTGTTTAGCAGCTGTAGCCTCCTTCCTCTCCTCCCGCTTTCTCAAACTCAACATGGAGAAAACAGAGTTCATCATCTTTACCCCACCTCGTATGGTCCCTCCACCTGACCCATCTATCAATTAATGTTAATGGAACCACAATTACCCCTGTTCCATGGGCCCGATGCCTTGGGGTAAACCTGGACTCCGACCTATCCTTCAAGTCACACGTTCAAACCCTCAACACCTCCTGCTGCCTCCAGCTCAAGAACATCCATCGAATCCGCTCCTTCCTCACCCCTGAAACCACTAAGATGCTCATCCAGGCCCTCATAATCTCCCGCTTAGACTACTGCAACACCCTTCTCCATGGACTCCCAGCAAACACCCTCACCCCCCTCCAGTCCACCTTAAACTGCATTGCTCGTTTAATTCACCTCACCCCCCGATCTTCATCGCCTGCTCCCCTCTGACAGTCCCTCCACTGGCTACCCATAGCCCAGTGAATTGAGTTCAAGCTACTAACGTTAACATTCAAAGCGATCCAAAATCTGTCCCCTCCATATATCTCTGAACTAATCTCCCGCTACCTGCCCACACGTAGCCTCAGATCCTCCAATGACTTCCTACTCCACTCTCATCCGCTCCTCACACAACCATCTCCAAGATTTCTCCCGTGCATCCCCCCATTCTCTGGAACTCCTTACCAAGACACATAAGACTGACCTCCACAATCACAGGCTTCAAGAAGGCCCTGAAGACTCACCTATTCAGGAAGGCCTACAACCTCCAATAACACTATCACCACACTGCCATCTGTACAGTCTCCCACCTCTCCTTCTGTCTATCCTCCTACCCTCATAGATTGTACGCCCTCGCGGGTAGGGCCCCCTACCTCACTGTGCCAATCGGTCATTGTTAGTATTATATCTACCTGTATATTTTGTATATTGTATGTAAACCCCCAAATGTAAAGCACCATGGAATTAATGGTGCTATATAAATAAACAATAGAGATGAGTGAACGGGGTTTGATTGAATTGATATTAGATCGAATAAAAGGCCATTCGAGGTATTCGATTACAATAAAAAGTTTTGCATATTTGAAATCAGCATGTTCAAATTGACTAAGATCTATTATTGTATACCAAGATATCTGCGGAAAGTTCCTACATGGTGTAAATTTCCATTCTGGCTCCTGGGCATTCGACAGATTGATGAAGAGGCTGCATTCTCTTCATACATCTTTGCTTCCCTGCGCCAGTCAGGTTGTTTTATTTACCGTATTTTTCGGACTATAAGACGCACAAATTTTGGGGGAAAATAAGGGTGCGTCTTATAGTCTGAAGGTGGCGCTGGCACCCGCTGTAATAGGGAGGCGGAAGCCGGCAAGTGATAGACGCCATTACAGGTGCTGGGGCCTGAGACATCGCTGCCCTGCCCTGCCCTGCATGAAGCCAGCAGCGGGAGGAGTGATGCTGCTATTCCGCTCCTCCGTCCCCCCGCCGCTGGCTTCATGCAGGTCAGGGCAGCGATGTCTCAGGCCCCGGCGTCTATCCCTCCCCGGCATCCGCCTCTCTAGTACAGCGGATGCCGGGTCAGTATCCGTGGCCCCTTCTCCCCCGGGGCCGGTCCCCACCGGCCCCGTACCTGTGAGGTTGCAGGCCGGCTCCTGCGCGGCGATATCGCAGGAGCCGACCTGTTCGGGTGACAGCCGGGAGCCTAATGAGGCTCCCAGGCCTGTCACTGCTGTATATTAGTATTGCGGCTGGTCTCTATGACCAGCTGTAATACTAATAGACAGAATGTCCCATAGACGGCAATACAGTTGTATTGCCGTCTATGGGACTTGCGATCAAGTGACCGCAGGTTCAAGCCCCCGGGGGGGAATAAAATAGTAAAAAAAAAAAAAAAAACTTTAAAAATATGAAATAAATAAAAGTTCTAAATCACCTCCTGTTTTTTTTCAATACAAGGTGATCTAAGCAATAGATATCCCCCAAAATGGTATAACTAAAAAGTACAGCTGGCCCCGCAAAAAAAACGCCCTATACATCCCCGTACAGCTGCAGGGTCACCTGTCAATGTGGCCTTGCAGCTGTTGCAAAACTACAACTCCCATATATTAAATATTTTACCAGTTTTTGCTTCAAAATTTTTTTTCCCTATTTTCCTCCTCTAAAACCTAGGTGCGTCTTATAGTCCAGTGCGTCTTATAGTCCGAAAAATACGGTAGGTGTAAACTGAATTTTATTGAAATTTCCAAAATAAAGGAACAGAATCACAGAGCATTACAAAACGGCAAAAGCAAAACAGTGCCCAGAACAGGCTAAACAAGAGGCACATGTGCCAGCAGTACACAAATCAAAACAAGTCAAAAGGAGCATCAGCAGACACAGCACGGCCCCAAGAGTAACACCAAAACAACACAGAACTGGGGGAGGACAAAACACCACGAGGACAGGAAACAAAAAGGGGAAGAGGAAAACAACAGCCAACATAGAAGTGAAGAGCAGGGTAAGAAAGGAGAAGAGAAGGAGGACGAAAAACGCCCATGGACTCCAAAAAGGGAAACACCAGAAGAAAGATTAAGGGAAAAGTGCAGAGAACTCAGTTGAATCCTGAAACACGATCCACGGCTGCCAGAGGGTCTCGAATTTAGATGAATCCACCAGATCCTCCGCTACAATAGCTTCCATCCTCCTAATGAGGAGGAATTCCTGGAGCCATTCCAACAAGGATGGAACCACCGGACTGCGCCAATGGCGTGGAATGACCGTTCTGGCGGCCGTCAGGAAATGACGTAACAGGTCACCTTTGACCCTAGAAATCTTACCAGGGATAAGAGAGAGAAGGGCCAGTTGAGGGGAGGGGGACACAGAACGACCACTAACCTTAGAGTACAGGGAAAAGACAGATAACCAAAACTCCTGAATCTTTCTGCAATCAGGTTGTTTTATTTAAACTGACATATAATAGACCAGTCTTAAAGAGGACCTTTCATCAGATTGGGCACAAGCAGTTCTATATACTGCTGGAAAGCTGACAGTGCGATGAATTCAGTGCACATTCGGCTTTCCTGATCTGTGCCCCGGGTAAAGCGCTATCGGTCCCGGTACCGTAGAGCTTTACAGTCAGAAGGGCGTTTCTGACACTTAGCCAGGGACGCCCTTCTGCCCAGCAGTGCTGTACTGTGGAGTGGGGAGGAACTCCCCCCTCCCTCTTCTGATAATACTCGTCTATGGACAAGCTGTGTGAGCAGAGGGAGGGGACGTTCCTCCCCGCTCTACAGTACAGCGCGATAGTTGCTGCTGGGCAGAAGGGTGTCCCTGGCTAAGTGTCAGAAACGCCCTTCTGACTGTAAAGCGCTACAGTACTGGGACCGATAGCACTTTACCCAGGGCACAGATTGGGAAAGCCGACAGTGCGCTGAATTCAGTGCACTGTCAGCTTTCCAGCAGTATATAGAACTGCCTGTGCCCAATCTGATGAAAGGTCCTCTGTAATACATTTTCCCCAATGGAGCAAATTCATCATTCAGTCTATGCCATAAAACTGTCATAGAGGAATGATATTGATGCACACATTTGACAGAGGGCCCTTTCTTGCACTAAATGTGCACTCCAAGCCCTGATCCTGCCACATTCAGCTCAACATCAGCCTCTTCATAAATCTCTGGTTCTTTGCACCAGTCAGGCCACTTATTAAGAGTGACATACCATACACCGGTCTTAATAAATTTGCCCTCATAAATTCATCAGTCTTTCTACACCAGTTTTCTGGCATAGAGGGATGATATTGAAGCGCATGTTTGGCGATAGGCCATTTCTTGCACCAAACCCTGCACACCACATTATGCAAAAGTGGGTGGAGCAGAGTGTTAACGCCTTGACCCAACTTATTAATTATGATGAGTAATGAATAAAACTCACGCCAGTCTTCATAAAACTAACCCAATGTTTTTGAAAAAGATCCATTGCAGTTATTTATTTAGTTTATTTTGTTGAGCTGAAAGCTCTCCCTTTAGGTTAAGGCCCCACATTCTCTTATTAAACCTATAGGGAAATGTGAGTGTTGCTGCAGGTATAATCGACATGCTGCAATTTTCAAAAACACAGACGTTTTTGGAAACACAGCTTTTGTGCAGTGTTTTTGTAGGCAATGTGTGGATGGAATTAGCCCGAATCTCATTCACTTTACAGTTACTGTAAAACTCTGCATTTTATTCCACATTGTTTCCACTGTGCCAAAAATGCTGTGTTTTCGCAACATGGTGTTTTAGTCTAAGGCTATGGCCCCACGTAGCGAACCACAGCCAAAGAGTACTGCAGAAAAGAATGAAGTGGAAACACATTGTAGATGTTTCCGCAGCGCTTTTCACAGAAATGTTCCACGAAGAAGTCAGTAATTTTCAGCTGTAAGCTTTAAAGAAGATTTATTAATAATCATTGATCAAATTCTCCAAACAGGGAAATACATACAGGAGGTAAGAACAATCAATGTGATATATAGGTACACAGTAGGGTGGGTCAGACCAAAAATTATGACAGGAAACAAAAATATCATCAGGTGCAACATGAGGGAGTTAGATATAAGCTGCCGTGGCCTCTTCACCTAGTTATGCATTAGATGTTGCTCGCCTTGATGTCAACAGTTTGTGATCAGATATTTTGGGGGATGTTGGTTTCTCTTAGTTCCTGCCTGCCCCTAATAGTCTTAAAGAACTGTTCAATACATATATGGCAGCATGAAGGGGCTCGGTGAAGATGGCAGTGAAGGTGTATAAGTGATGGGGTCACACAGCTCATAAAAGGACAGTCGCCCGGCCTCATAATCCAGACAGATCCTTACTTTATAACTGTAAGAAAATAACTCTTTAGGTAACAAGCGTCTGATACTGTTATGAGAAACTGAAAACTCGTCCATAAAACAGTCCAAACTCCAGGACTTGTTGTTGTCGCCAATACATGAATTTTCTCCCCTCCTGGCCATACTGGGATAACACATCCCCACACTCCACCCCCCTGATCTACCGCCCTCCACATCCCAGTAATGTCGCCCTGAGCTAAATCTCCTGATACTTAGCGCCTGACTATGCTGGAATCTCTCTGCTGTTTCTGGACGATTCTGCTCCTTTTCTGTCCCGGTTGCAGTTTTCAGGTCATCTGATATATAGATATCAGTAGAAGCCGTATTTAAATCCAGTAATATGTCTGTAGGATCCTCCACATAGATCCCGCTCCTTATATCTGTTATTATGTCACTTAATTTTTGTATTCTGTCTGAGATCACAGCCACATCCAGATCATCTACATTATGGCGCGATCTATAATGTCCCCCTGTGTCCTCATCACCTCCCTCCTCCTCAGGATCACACAAGTCACCTGTATCTGGATCCTGTAAGACACTCAGTGGATCAGTCCTGTTACACAGCTCCTCAATGTGCCGCATCTTTCTGCACAACTCGTCCTTCTTTTTTTCCTGTATTTGCATCAGAGTAAAGACTTTCAATGTCTCATCCATTTTCTGCTTGGAGATCTCACTCAGGATCCTCTCTTTCTTTTTGCCAAGGTGTCTCTTGATGTCTGCAAACACTGCATTGACTCTCATAACTGATGCAGTTGTGTTTTGTTGAGCTTTATCTCTGCTTTGTTCCAGATTATGGACTTTCTTCTTTATCTCCCATCTATTTTTGGTCAGTTTCTGGAGAACGCTACCCAGTTTCTCCTTCTTCTTCTCAAAGGCCTCATCCAGCGTCTCCACCTGGTGTCCTTGATGTTGTTCTGCTAAACAATAGGCACAGATACAAGCAGAGTCCTCAGTACAGTAATATTCCAGGATCTTCTTATGGACAGAACATTTCCTCTTGTCCAGGTTAGTGCTGGGATCACATAAGACGTGTTCTGATGTCTTACAGTGAACTTTCAGATGTTTATCACATGGAGAGGTTTCACAGTGTAGACAGGATTTCACAGCAGGTACAGGAGAGTCCACACAGTAAGTGCAGAAGATCCCGGTTTGTGTCTGTGTTGGTTGAGCAGACTTGAAATTCTCCAGTATGTTACGTAGAGCCATGTTCTTCATCAGTACAGGCCGCTGTCGGTACCTTTTTCTGCATTCAGGACAGGAATAAACTCCAGACGGATCTGGTTTATCCAGCACACGATCAATACAGATCTGGCAGAAGTTGTGTCCACATTTCAGCATTACAGGATCTGTATAGGTGCTACAACAGATGGAGCAGAGTAGCTCATCTCTCAGGTCATTGGACGCCATGGCTGAAAGAAGAGAGAAAAAGTAATTAAATACAGTTCATATATATTACTGTGCAAAGGTTTATTAACAAAATGCAAAGTGAGTGGGCAACATTGAGGACCACAGATGCAGTCATCAGCCAAGAAAAGTTACAGCATAATATAGTTGAGAATTATCTTCAGCTTAAAGAAGAAAAAGGAGTCCTACATGTGATGATAATGGCCCCCACAGAGTCCTGATCTCATCATCCAATCTGTCTGGGCTTACATTAGGAGACAGAAGGATTGGAGCAATCCTACATCTACAGGAGATCCTTGTTTAGTTCTTCAAGATGTTTGAAACAACTTCCCTACCAAGTACCTTACTGTCTGCAAGTATACCCAGAAGAAGGGCACTCACACAAATGTTAGGGTCCATTCACAGAGGAAAATGATGAGGAATTTGGTGTGGAATTTCACCGCTGAAAAAAGCCTCCCATTGACTTCAGTGGTTTCCTCGCAGATAAAGGAACCCATTGAAGTCAATGGGAGGCTTTTTTTTCAGCACTGAAATTCCACACCGAATTCCTCGCCATTTTCCTCCATGTGAATGGACCCTTAATGGGATGGACACAATGGACATGTAGGTGTACGACTCATTACAGGCACAGCGCAGCAATCAGACATCTGCCTGGTAACAAGCCGTGCACCTGTAAGTCCATTGCGCAACCATGGACTGTAAATCACACGACCTTGGACTGATTTGTATCCACTGGAAGTAAGGGTTGGTTCACACTAGCGTATGTATTCCATCCGGGGGGTCTCGATGCGGACTCCTTCCGGACGGAATACAAACGCTAGTGTGAACCAACCCTAAGCAGAATGAATAACAGCAAGCAGAAAACCGCAAGGAATTGATACAGAAAGTATATTGGAAAATTGTATAACTTTTCATTATACAAACAACAACATGTCAATATCTGTCTGAAACTAGACAACCCCTTTAACATATTTCACCTAGAAAAATGATGACCACATTAAAAACTGCAGAAAAAGAAGCACAATTTTACTGCACCTCAACTATATTTTCTAATGTTTCCCAAAAAGCATAAAAAACACAAACATGAAATACTGTTAAGGTTATGTTCACACCTGCACCAGCACTCCACTGGGGGATTGCATTCCCCATTCCCCCTGAAGCTTTTAGCTCTGCATTTTTTGCCCCTTTTGGGCGGAAACCCGGCAGAACCCATTGTGGTCTATGGGGCCCATGGGTAACCGATTTTTTTCAGCGGATGAAGTTTCCGTCCTGGAGGTCCCCAAGTGGATCCCCAAATGGAAACCCAAACGCAGTGAACGTGGATGAAGCTCAGGCAAGATGGCCATAACCATGTACAGAAAATAAAATTTATAAAATCTACAATCATAATATAAGACAATTTTTTTAAAAAAATAACCATATTATAAATGACGACACATTCCTATAAAGTGGACCCCTACCACTAAAGCTTAGCAGCAATAGATCACTAAAGATTTTTGGATGTGAGGTTGAAGATTTCTAAAGCAACCAATCACAGCATAGCTTTAATTTCTGATAGTGTTTTTGAAAACTGAAAGCCGTGCTGTGATTGGTTGCTATGGGGAACAAAGAATATTTTTAATTTAAACATTTTTTCATAAATCTCCCCCACCAACATTTTTTTTCTTCTTTTTTTAGGGTCAGTTCACATTGAGGATTTATCTAAGAAATCTCCCAGCACAAAGATTTTGCTAGTCACCTTTACTTCAATGGAAGGTTTGGGTAAAGATGGAGCAAGACGCTTCTTTTGTCCACTATCTGAAAAAAAATCAGGTATCAGACAGAAGAAGCGTCTGCCTTCTAAAGAAATAAGTGGTTGGTGGATTTTTTTAGTGGCACATTCCACTGTGTGAACTTATCCTTAAAGAGTTGTTTAAAAGGTTTGTGTGCACTTCGGATTTAAGAACATGATTATATCTATACATGTACACTAACACTGAACATATTCACAAGGCTTTCAAAAAGTTTTGTCCTTACCTTCTAACCTTTATCTCTGTCCTTCTCTGCTGTTATCTGTGCAGTCCTTGCTTCCTCTCCACTCCACAGCTTATAGAGTAACAGTGCTCTCTCTTTATATTGTGTCCCTATCCCATCCCCCAGCTGTACAGTTGGGCTCTGGGCTTATTACACACCTCTTCTCCCACCCCTTGGCCAACTTACACAATACCCAGTAAGGACATTTCATTAACATATTCAAGGCTGGACTCAATAAGTACTGTCTCAACTTTTTTAAAGCTGCTAAACCCATCACATTTTTTTTTTTTAAATTGACACCAAAATAAGTACAATCCCAAAAAAATATGTAGACCCCTAAATAAAAAAAGTCTAAAGCTACAGGCTCAATAAATATAGACCCCACCCCCTCCCCCAAACAGCCTGCAGATTATAAGAAGTCCTCCAAATTCAGACTCCTGAAAAAATTTAGACTCCCAGACCCCCCCAAATCTCAGGACAGTTCCTAGAGTAGAAATCCCAAAATAAATACAGATTCCATAATTAAAGTGGATCCTAGCATGAGCGTTATGGACACCCTAAGTACCCATTCATATTAAAGTGTTTATTCAGATTGCTGTTTTTTTTTTTGCCAACTGTAAGCATGTCTCTTTTTCTTGTATGATGCATTACATCAATGAAAGGCTAGGAGTCTGTAATTAAAATAGAAAAGTGAACCGTTTTCACTGTCCCAGAGAAATACAAAATATGGGATGAACGTAAGAAAGACATTTTAGTTTGACATAGATTATTAGATCCGTAATGTGGGGAATTTACCAATTTGGTCACACTAGTTCTTTGCATTTTTGGAGCAAGGCCATTTGTAACAAAAAATTTACAAATTTAGTAAACGGTGCAGGGACCAGAACAAGATGAGTCTGTGTCATGTCAGAAAATTGGTGTGCGTTATGTCTGAAATCTATGCCAGTTTGTTAGATTTAATCTTTGCTGCTTGGGACCTCCTGCGGGTACGTCAGAATTTTTAAAAAGTTGGAGGTTTTTAATAGCTCTGGCACATTTGCCACTCGCACGTGATATTAAGGTGGGCACAGTCGTGAACCTAGCATCTCTGCTGCTGGAGGTGGATTATAGAAAGATGATCCTTTCCCCCCCCAGTGGTGAACCTATCTAGCCTCTCTGCTGCCTGAGGCGGACGATCGAAAGATGTTCATCTTTTGATCATCAGCCAAAGACAGCAGGGGGGGGGGGGGGGGGGAGTGGGACACATTACAATAAATACAATGCAGTAATACTCACAGGAGACGTCTCCCCACATTTCCAGTCTCTTCCCTTTGGACCGCCATGACCACTTCTTTCAGCTGTGACTCCTCAATTCTCCACGCACCCAACCCCTATATATATATATATATATATATATATATATATATATATATATATATATATATATACAGCCCCAGGGGAGATGAGGAAACATAATAAACACTGTTACTCACCTCTCCGGGCCCGATGTTAAAGAGGACCTTTCATGGGTTTGGGCAAAGGAAGTTCTATATACTGCTGGAAAGCTGACAGTGCGCTTAATTCAGCGCACTGTTGGCTTTCCCGATCTGTGCCCCGGGTGAAGAGCTATTGGTGCCGGTACCGTAACTCTTCACAGTCAGAAGGGCGTTCCTGACAGTCTGTCAGGAACGTCCTTCTTCCCAGCAGCGCCTATAGTGCTGTGCGAGCCCCCTCCCTCTGCTCACAGTACTCGTCCATAGAAGAGCACTATCAGGAGGGGAGGGAGCGTTCCTCCCTGCTCACACAGTACAGCGATATAGGCGCTCCTGGGAAGAAGGACATTCCTGACAGACTGTCAGGAACGCCCTTCTGACTGTGAAGAGCTACGGTACCGGCACCAATAGGTCTTCACCCGGGGCACAGATCGGGAAAGCCGACAGTACACTGAATTCAGCGCAGCTTTCCAGCGGTATATAAAACTGCCTGTGCCCAAACCCATGAAAGGTCCTCTTTATTGCTGGCAGGCTTCGGGCCTATATGGTAATGCCCAGACATCACGTGGTCTGGGATATTACCATATAGGCCTGAAGCCTGCCCTAGCAATACCATACAGGCCAAAGCCTGTGTTAACAGTAACAGGCTATTACTACTAGCACAGGCTTCGGGCCTATATGGTACTGCTAGGGCAGGCTTTGGGCCTATATGGTAATATTCCAGACCACGTGACGTCTGGGCATTACCATATAGGCCCAAAGCCTGCCAGGAGTAACATCGGATCCCGGAGAGGTAAGTAACATTGTTTATTATGTTCCCTCACCTCCCCTGGGGCTCCGATTATTATACTCGGAGGTCTGAAAAGACCCCCAGGTATAATAATGGCGGTAGTGGGATCGCGGCCCGCCCGGGCCTACTCACTGCCGGCCTCCGCAGCCTATAGTACAAGAGGAAGCGGGGGCGGCAGTGGGGAGGTAGGTAAATAGGCCGCTACCTGCTGGAGATACTCAAGCAAGTAGCGGCCTATTATAAAACAAAAAAAGAAGTTTTATACTTACCGATCTTGTTGTTGCTCCCGCCGCCTCCGCGATCCTCTTCTTCTGCAGGCTGACGTCTGCGTAGGTGGCGTCACTAGACCGCCTACGTACGCTGATACGTACTCAGACGTCTAGGTATCAGCAAGCGTCATCACGTGTGACGCCGCCCACGCTGATACCTAGACGTCTGAGTACGTATCAGCGTGCGTAGGCGGCCTAGTGACGCTGCCTACGCAGACGTCTGAACCAGCGCAGAGAGAAGCAGCTCTCCTGCGCTGGTTCCAAGTAAAAAAAAAAAAGTAATAAAAGAAAAAAAAAAAAATCGTCCGTGCGCTGCCCCCCTCCCGTGTGCCGCCGGAAGCGGCTGCCTCACGTCGCCTCATTAGAGGTGCGGCGCTGCCCCCCCCCACACACTCCATCCCCAAGGCCTGAATACCGGGGTTGGAGGGGTGCTAGTGGTAACATTACAGTGAATTACAGTGCAGCAATATTTTGTTACTGGAGACCTCTGCTCAGATTTCCCCCCTCTTCCCTTTGTAAAAAATGTCATTGAAGTCAATGGGAGTGTTATTTTTACACATGTGTTCTAAACACGTGTATTATGCTAAAATGCGCGCGCGTTAACTCCGTGTGCACGGGCCCTAAGATATTTATAGGGCTATGACATCACAGGGCTGGCTAGCTGCACGCATGGCATTGTGGGTGTTCCCGTGTTCCTTGCCCCATGTCCTAACATGTGCAGCAGCCATTTTAGGAAAACACTGTGATTCGTTACCACAAAGCATGAGGAAATCCGGATTCGTTGCGAACCAAATATTTCCTGAAATTCGGATCGAATTCCAATTTGTCAGCTGTGATTCACTCATCTCTAGTTATTATATCCAATGAGTGAGTGACTCCCCCTCCTATCTATACTGGGACAACACATCCCCAACCTCCACCACCCTGATATACTGCTCTCCACATCCCAATAACATACCTCCCAACTTTTGAAGAACCGAAAGAGGGACAAAATGAGCGGCGCGCGTAGCGCACCGCGGCAAATTTAGCCCCACCCACTTTTGTGTTGACTCCGCCCACTCGTTAATTTTTCATGTGCCCGCACACAGTATAATCCTCCTACAGTCACCCGTAAATTATATGTCCCCCCTCTATCTCTCCCCCAGTTTCATATACACCCTTCATCTGCCCCCAGTTTCATGTCCCTCTTCCATCTCTGCCCCCAGATTCATGTCCCTCCATCTCTGCCCCCAGATTCATGTCCCACATCTCTGCCCCCAGATTCATGTCCCTCCATCTCTGCCCCCAGATTCATGTCCCTCCATCTCTGCCCCCAGATTCATGTCCCTCCATCTCTGCCCCCAGATTCATGTCCCTCCATCTCTGCCCCCAGATTCATGTCCTCTCCATTTCTGCCCCCAGATTCATGTCCCCACATCTCTGCCCCCAGATTCATGTCCCACATCTCTGCCCCCAGATTCCTGTCCCTCCATCTCTGCCCCCAGATTCATGTCCCTCCATCTCTGCCCCCAGATTCATGTCCCTCCATCTCTGCCCCCAGATTCATGTCCCTCCATCTCTGCCCCCAGATTCATGTCCTCTCCATCTCTGCCCCCAGATTCATGTCCCTTCATCTCTGACCCCAGATTCATGTCCCACATCTCTGGCCCCAGATTCATGTCCCTCCATCTCTGCCCCCAGATTCATGTCCTCTGCATCTCTGCCCCCAGATTCATGTCCCCACATCTCTGCCCCCAGATTCATGTCCCACATCTCTGCCCCAGATTCCTGTCCCTCCATCTCTGACCCCAGATTCATGTCCCCCATCTCTGCCCCCAGATTCATGTCCCTCCATCTCTGCCCCCAGATTCATGTCCTCTCCATCTCTGCCCCCAGATTCATGTCCCCACATCTCTGCCCCCAGATTCATGTCCCACATCTCTGCCCCCAGATTCATGTCCCTCCATCTCTGCCCCCAGATTCATGTCCCTCCATCTCTGCCCCCAGATTCATGTGCTCTCCATCTCTGCCCCCAGATTCATGTCCCCACATCTCTGCCCCCAGATTCATGTCCCACATCGCTGCCCCCAGATTCATGTCCCACATCTCTGCCCCCAGATTCATGTCCCTCCATCTCTGCCCCCAGATTCATGTCCCTCCATCTCTGCCCCCAAATTCATGTCCTCTCCATCTCTGCCCCCAGATTCATGTCCTCTCCATCTCTGCTCCCAGATTCATGTCCCCCATCTCTGCCCCAATGTCATGCCGTCCTCTCCTTCATCTGCCCCCAGATTCACGTTCCACCTCCACATTAAACTTACCTTCTCCTCCGCTCCCTCGCCGCCTCTCTCGCTGACACATGCGGCTGAAGGAAGGAGCTGACACAGGTCAGCTCCTCGCTTCGCCGCTGCCCGCCTCTCTCCCTGACACACGCGGCTGAAGCTGCTCGCGTGCTCGCTTCGCCGCTGCGTCTCTCTCTCTCGCTGACACATGCGGCTGAAGCGAGGAGCTGACCTGTGTCCGCTCCTCGCTTCGCTGCTGCCGCCGGCTCCTGGCTTGTACATCGCGTCTACAAGCCAGGAGCCGGCGGCAGCAGCGAAGCGAGGAGCTGACACAGGTCAGCTCCTCGCTTCAGCCGCATGTGTCAGCGAGAGAGAGACGCAGCGGCGAAGCGAGCAGCTTCAGCCGCGTGTGTCAGGGAGAGAGGCGGGCAGCGGCGAAGCGAGGAGCTGACCTGTGTCAGCTCCTTCCTTCAGCCGCATGTGTGTTCAACTCAGATCTGCGTCCTCTGGACGCAGATCTGAGTTGAAATCGGGACATACCTCCCTCCAACCGGGACCGCGGGACATGTCACCCAAATCGGGACTGTCCCGCGGAAATCGGGACGGTTGGGAGGTATGCAATAATGTCACCCTGAGGTAAATCTCCTCCTGCTTATCACCTGAGGAACATCCAGGAATCTCTCTGCTGTTTCTGGACGATTTTGCTTTGCTTGTGTTCTGGTTGTAGTTTTCAGGTCGTCTGATATATGGATATTTTTAGTAGTGAACCTGAACTTGACCCGAACCAAGTTGAAATCAATGGAGACCCGAACTTGGTGACCCAAAAAATGACTGCAAGATGGTGATAGTAAGGGGTAGAGGGCTGCAAAATGGGGGTAATAATAGAGCAAGTGCCCTGCAAAAAAATGAGGTAGGGAAAGTACTTAAAATAATCACATAAAATAAAACAATAAAATAAATTAAAAAATTAAAAATAAAATAAAAATTTTGAAACAGGTGGAAGAAGTCCAGGGGGGGTGGGGGAGAGGTGGAGTTGGATGTGGCGGTGTAATTGAACTCAGGAATTGAACTGGGAGGACCTATCGCTCAGTACCAGGAGACATGTCGATAGATACTTATTCATCATGTGAATCAAAGTCTGGGCTAGGAGACAGTATGCAACTGCCGATAGCAGAAAAAAAGAAGCGAGCTGCCCTTTCTTCAGGCGGATTCGCAGCTCGATGAGCTGCGGCTTCTGCCTGGCGTCCGCAACCTCTGGCGTCGGCCCATTCATTTGAGCCGACTCCGGGGTGGGAGAAGCTGCGATTGCGACATCGTGGCAGGCGGATTTTGACCATATTTTGACTTTGCTCCCCGAGTCAAAATATGGTCAAAATCCGCCCCACCGCCCCCCCCGTGTGAACGAGCCCTTATACTGAGGAGTACTGACTCGGGGTTCGTCCTGGAAATATGGCTGACATCTGTTCAGCATCACACAGATGTGACGGGGGTTATTTACATGAGCCTTTATTTTGAAGGTTCGTTCTAACAGACCGTCAAAATAGAAGTCATGGTCTATATTTGTCCATTTTCCCGGACCACTTCATAGACTCAAGTGAATGAGGATTCATGAAAACGGGTGACCCTTGAGTGCAAGACAGTCATAGAAAATGGATGTTTTCCAGTTTTGCACCTTTTTTAAGTGAATGCATCATTAGGATATGTGCACACTAAGTTTCTTTTAATGTTGATTTTGCCAAATGTTTTGCAACGTAATCCACGTAAAAAAAAACACCTATATAGGGCTCCATAATATAATATAATACATTTTATTTATATAGCGCCAACATATTCCGCAGCACTGTACAATTTATAGGGTTCAGATACAGACATACATAACAAAGAACGTCATTTCACACAATGGGACTGAGGGCCCTGCTCAAAAGAGCTTACAATCTATGAGGTAGAGGGGGTGACACAAGAGGTAGCAGGGGCGGTATTGCTTATACAGTGTTCAGACAATTTTGTGCATTAGGAATTGTGATAGGCTAGTCTGAAAAGATGCGTCTTTAGTTTACGTTTGAAACTGTAGAAGTTGGGAGTTAATCTTATTGTCCGGGGTAGAGCATTCCAGAGAAGTGGTGCAGCTCGGGAGAAGTCTTGTATACGAGCGTGGGAGGTTCTGATAATAGAGGATGTAAGTGTTAGATCATTGAGTGAGTGGAGAACACGGGTTGGGCGGTAGACAGAGATGAGGGAAGAAATGTAGGGAGGTGCGGCTTTATGGAGAGCCTTGTGGATGAGAGTAATAACTTTATATTTTATTCTATAATGAATAGGCAGCCAGTGTAGTGACTGGCACAGACCAGAGGCATCGCTGTAGCGTCTAGCACATATGCACATATCTGTGAAAATAGAATGGATGACACACAGATTAGTAATTGTTGCCACGCCTGCCACATTCTACAACTTATTTATTAAAACTCGCCCCAGTTTCTTACTGCAAGTTATAATGGAAATCTATGTGTGTTCCTACATGGTGTAGATTTCCATTCCGGCTCCTAGACGTCCAACAGATTTATGAAGAGGTCCCTTTATACCTGTGCCAGTCAGGTTTTTTATTTAGACTGGCATATGATAGACCAGTCTTAATAAATTTTCCCCAATGGAGCAAATTCATCATTCATTCTATGCCATAAAACTGGAATAGAGGAATGATATTGATGCACACGAGGGCCCTTTCTTGCACTAAATGTGCGCCCCCAAGCCCTGATCCTTCTACATTCAGCTCAACATCAGCCTCTTCATAAATCTCTGGTTCTTTGCGCCAGTCACTTATTATACCATACACCGGTCTTATTAAATTTGCTCTCATGAATTCATCAGTCTTTCTACACCAGTTTTCTGGCATTGAGGGATGAAGCACATATTTGGCACTAGGCCATTTCTTGCACCAAACCCCGCTCACCACATTGTGCGAATATGGATGGAGCAGAGTGTTAACGCCTTGACCCAACATATTAATTATGATGAGTAATAAATAAAACGCTCGCCAGTCTTAATAAGACTATCCCAATATTTTTGAAAAAGATCCATTGCAGTTATTTATTTAGTTTATTTTGTTGAGGCGAAAGCCCCCCCTTTAGGTTAAGGCCCCCACTTTGCAGAAAGGCAGCTTTTTGCTCCATTTATTTTTAGCCCAAACCAGGAGTGGATTGAGAAGAAGGTAGAGATATAAGAACTTCCTATATATTTCACATTCCTTTTGTAGTCATTTGGCTCATAAACTGCAGCAAAGTCTGCAACAAAAAGCTGCATTTCCGCAAGATGAGGCCTCAGCTTAAGGCCCCTTGTAGATGACTGTGTTGTGGGTCAGTGTGCTAGCCATGTATTTCACGGATAGCACACTAACCCATTCTTTTCCTTGGGCCCATACACATGATGTGTACACGTGATTTTTACGGTCCCATATGCTGGCCGAAAGGTCCGGGTCGCATAAGATAGGACAGGTCCTATTCCTGCTTCTGTGGCTCCTATTCATTTAATGAATGGAAGCACGGCCTGTGCACAGGGACATAGCCTTGTTCCCCGTGTGCAGCCTGTGCTTTTAATTCACAGGAGGCCAGTTGTAACATAGTCATCTGCAACCGGCTAAGGCGGTTGTGTTTATTTTTAGGCTAAGGTCCCACTGGGTGTAAATGCAGCGCTGAAGTGTTGCGGAACGAACCGCGGCGTGAACGTACTGCTGTTCTTTCCGCAGCGCTTTTAAGAGAAAGTTCACAGAGTTTTCCTCTGCGGACTTTCTCTTAACATTATATATACGGGAAAGCCGCCGGCGTTTCCGTAGATATAATTGACATGCTGCGTTTTACAAAGCCGCAACGGCTTCGCAAATGGCAGCATGTCCGCACTGCGTTTTTTTCCGTAAAGTGGAATCCCATCCCCTTTGCTTGCACTGTAAAACGCTGTGATTTTTTCCACAGCATTTCCGCCATGGACAAATCGCAGCGTTTACGTCCAGTGGGTCCCCAGCCGTAGGCAGGATTTTTTTTATTGTAGTTTTGCTGAGTTTTTCTCTGCAGATTTTCTTCCCTTATTAACCCCTTAGCGACCCTTGACGTAACTGTACGTCATGGGTCACATGGGGATGTATGGAGCGAGCTCACACGCTGATCTCGCTCCATACACGGCAGATGCCGGCTGTATAATACAGCCAGGACCTGCCACTAACAGCAGCGGTCGGTGCCCGAGCCGATCGCTGCTGTTAACCCTTTACACACTGCGGTCAAACGTGACCGCAGTGTGTAAACGGCGCCGGCGGCATGGGCGCCGCCATGTTTTGCCGATCGCCGCCCTCCTGAACGTCACATGAGGGCGGTGATCGGTTGCTATGACAGCCGGAAGCCTATTGAAGGCTTCCAGGCTTGTCTCTGCACTAGATCTATTAGACGATGCCAGAGGCATCGTCTAATAGAAGTGCTGCGATTTTGCTATTCACTGCAATACTGTAGTATTGCAGTGAATAGTATGAGCAATCAGACCCCCTAGGTTTCAAGGTACCTAAGGGGTCTGATCATAAATGTAACAGAAGAAAAAAAAAAGTTTTTAAAAGTATTAAAAAAATGAAAAAATATAAAAGTTCAAATCACCCCCCTTTCCCTAGATTAGCGATAAAAGTAATTAAAGAACATTAAACATAAACATATTAGGTATCCCCGCGCTCCAAAATGCCCGAACTATTAGAATATTAAAACATTTATCCCGTACTGCGAACGGCGTAGCGGCAAAAAAAATAAAAACAGCCAAAAAGCATTTTTTTTCAACACTTTGCCTCCTATAAAAAATTGAATAAAAAGTGATCAAAGATCTTTCCCCAAATGGTATCAATAGAAACGTCATCTTGTCCCGCATAAAAAGACACCACAACCAGCTCCATACATGGAAATATGAAAAAGTTACAGGTGTTAGAACATGATGACACAAATTTTTTTTTCTATTTTGCAAAGTTTATCATTTTTTTTAAAAGTATCAAAACATTTCAAATACTATATAAATTTGGTATCACCGCGTTCGTACTGACACGTAGAACACAGGTAACAAGTCATTTGTACCAAACAGTGAACGCTGTAAAAATTAAACCCATAAGAAAATGGCGCAAATGCATTTTTTCTCCAATTGCACCTCATTCTGAATTTTTTTCAAGCTTCCCAGTACATTGCACAGCATATTAAATGGTGCCATTACAAAGTACAATTTGTCCCGCAAACAATAAGCCATCATGTGACTGTGAACTGAAAAATGAAAAAGTTATGGCTCTTGAAATGTGAGGAGGGAAAAACGAAAATGCGAAACCAAAAAATGGCCTGGTCCTTAAGGGGTTAAACTTTTAGGGAAATGTGAGTGTTGCCGCAGGTATAACCGACATGCTGCAATTTTCAAAAACACAGGCGTTTTTGGAAACACAGCTTTTCCGCAGTGTTTTTGTAGGCAGTGTGTGGCTGAGATTAGCCAGAATCTCATTCACTTTGCAGTTACAGTAAAACGTTGCATTTTTTTTTCTGCAGTGTTCCCACTGTGGCAAAAACGTTGTGTTTCCGCAACATGGAGCTTTAGTCTAAGGTTATGGCCCCACGTAGCGAACCACAGCCAAAAAGCACTGCGGAAAAGACAGAAGTGGAAACACATTGTAGATTTTTCCGCGGCGCGTTTCACAGAATTGTTTCATGAAGAAGTCAGTAATTTTCAACTGTAAGCTTTTAAGAAGATTTATTAATAATCATTGATCAAATTCTCCAAACAGGGAAATACATACAGGAGGTAAGAACAATCAATGTCCACGTCGATCCAGGGATTTCACGTTGATCCAGGGTTTTTCTACTGACTGCCAGATTTGGAGAATTTTTCCCCCTGAAATGGGGCAATTGGCACGAGCCTCATGGTTCTTTTTTGCCTTCCCCTGGATCAACACTGTAGGGATTGTAGGGTTATAGGTTGGACTTGATGGACTAATTAATGTCTTTATCCAACCTCATCTACTATGTAACTATGTAATGTGATATATAGGTACACAGTAGGGTGGGTTAGACCAAAAATTATGACAGGAAACAAAAATATCATCAGGTGCAACATGAGGGAGTTAGATATAATCTGTCGTGGCCTCTTCACCTAGTTATGCATTAGATGTTTCTCGCCTTGATGTCACCAGTCTGTGATCAGATATTTTGGGTGATGTTGGTTTCTCTTAGTTCCTGCCTGCCCCTAATAGTCTTAAAGAACTGTCTAACATACACATGGCAGCATGAAGGGGCTCGGTGAAGATGGCAGTGAAGGTGTGTAAGTGTTTGATGGGGTCACACAGCTCATAAAAGGACAGCCGCCCGGCCTCATAATCCAGACAGATCCTGAATTTATAACTGTAAGAAATTAACTCTTTAGGTAACACGCCTCTGATACCATTATGATGAACTAAAATCTTTTCGCCATAACAGTCCAAACTCCAGGACTTGTTGTTTTCTCCTATTATTGAATTTTCTCCCCTCCTGGCCATACTGGGATAACACATCCCCACACTCCACCCCCCTGATCTACTGACCTCCACATCCCAGTAATGTCGCCCTGAGGTAAATCCCCTGATACTTATCACCTGACTATAATCCTGGAATCTCTCTGCTGTTTCTGGACGATTCTGCTCCTCTTCTGTCAGTGTTGCAGTTTTCAGGTCGTCTGATATATGGATATAATTATTAGCCGTGTTTACATCCAGTAATATGTCTCCAGGATCCTCCACATAGATCCCGCTCCTTATATCTGTTATTATGTCACTTAATTTTTGTATTCTGTCTGAGATCACATCCACATCCAGATCATCTACATTATGGCGCGATCTATAATGTCCCCCTGTGTCCTCATCACCTCCCTCCTCCTCAGGATCACACAAGTCACCTGTGTCTGGATCCTGTAAGACACTCAGTGGATCAGTCCTGTTACACAGCTCCTCAATGTGCCTCATCTTTCTGCACAACTCGTCCTTCTTTTTTTCCTGTATTTGCATCAGAGTAAAGACTTTCAATGTCTCATCCATTTTCTGCTTGGAGATCTCACTCAGGATCCTCTCTTTCTTTTTGCCAAGGTGTCTCTTGATGTCTGCAAACACTGCATTGACTCTCATGACTGATGCAGTTGTGTTTTGTTGAGTTATATCTCTGCTTTGTTCCAGATTATGGACTTTCTTCTTTATTTCCCATCTATTTTTGGTCAGTTTCTGGAGAACGCTACCCAGTTTCTCCTTCTTCTTCTCAGAGGCCTCATCCAGCGTCTCCACCTGGTGTCCTCGATGTTGTTCTGCTAAACAATAGGCACAGATACAAGCAGAGTCCTCAGTACAGTAATATTCCAGGATCTTCTTATGGACAGAACATTTCCTCTTGTCCAGGTTAGTGCTGGGATCACATAAGACGTGTTCTGATGTCTTACAGTGAACTTTCAGATGTTTATCACATGGAGAGGTTTCACAGTGTAGACAGGATTTCACAGCAGGTACAGGAGAGTCCACACAGTAAGTGCAGAAGATCCCGGTTTGTGTCTGTGTTGGTTGAGCAGACTTGAAATTCTCCAGTATGTTATGTAGAGCTATGTTCTTCATCAGTTCAGGCCGCTGCCGGTACCTTTTTCTGCATTCAGGACAAGAATAAACTCCAGACCGATCCGGTTTATCCAGCACGTGATCAATACAGATCTGGCAGAAGTTGTGTTCACATTTCAGCATTACAGGATCTGTATAGGTGCTACAACAGATGGAGCAGAGTAGCTCATCTCTCAGGTCATTGGACGCCATGGCTGAAAGAAGAGAGAAAAGTAATTAAATGCAGTTCATATATATTACTGTGCAAAGGTTTATTAACAAAATGCAAAGTGAGTGGGCAACGTTGAGGACCACAGATGCAGTCATCGGCCAAGAAAAGTTACAGCATAATATAATTGAGAATTATCTTCAGCTTAAAGAAGAAAAAGGAGTCCTACATGTGATGATAATGGCCCTCACAGAGTCCTGATCTCATCATCCAATCTGTCTGGGCTTACATGAGGAGACAGAAGGATTGGAGCAAATCTACATCTACACGAGATCCTTGTTTAGTTCTTCAAGATGTTTGAAACAACTTCTCTACCAGGTACCTTACTGTGATAGATAGATGATAGATAGATAGATAGATAGATAGATAGATAGATAGATAGATAGATAGATGAGTGATAGATAAATAGATAGATAGATAGATAGATAGATAGATAGGATATAGATAGGTAAATGAGTGATAGATAGGTAGATGAGAGATATTAGAAATGGGAGATAGCTAGATAGAAGAGAGAGATTGAAAAATGGATAGGAGATAGGAGATAGAAAGAAAGATGGATATGAGATAGATAGATAGCAAAATCGATAGATAGGTAAATGAGAGATAGATAGATAGAAAGATGAATATGAGATAAATAGATAGATAGATATGAGAGATAGGAGATAGATAGATATGAGAGATAGATATGAGAGATAGATAGATAGATAGATAGATAGATAGATAGATAGATAGATATGATATGATAGATAGATAGATAGATAGATAGATAGATAGATAGATAGATAGATAGATAGGAGAGATAGACAGATAGATAGATAGATAAATATGAGATAGATAAGGAGATAGATAGATAGATAGATAGATAGATAGATAGATAGATAGATAGATAGATAGATAGATAGGAGAGATAGACAGATAGATAGATAAATATGAGATAGATAAGGAGATAGATAGATAGATAGATAGATAGATAGATATGAGATAGATAGATAGATAAATGAATATGAGATAGAAAAATAGATAGATAGATAGGAGATAGATAGATAGATAGATAGATAGATAGATAGATTAGATTTGAGAGATAGATGATTGATAGATAGATAGATAGATAGATAGATAGATAGATAGATAGATAGATAGATAGATAGGAGATAGATAGATTTGTGAAATAGATAGATTAGATAGATAGATAGATAGATAGATAGATAGATAGATAGATATGAGACATAGGAGATAGATAGATAAATAGGAGATAGATAGATTAGATAGATAGATAGATAGATAGATAGATAGATAGATAGATAGTAGGTAGATAGATAGATAGATAGATAGATATGAGAGATAGGAGATATATAGATAGATAGATAGATAGATAGATAGATAGATAGATAGATAGATAGATAGATAGGAGATAGATAGATTTGAGAGATAGATAGATTAGATTTGAGAGATAGATAGATTAGATTTGAGAGATAGATAGATAGATAGATATGATAGATAGATTTGAGAGATAGATAGATTAGATTTGAGAGATAGATAGATTAGATTTGAGAGATAGATAGATAGATAGATAGATATGATAGATAGATAGATAGATAAATAGGAGATAGATAGATAGATTTGAGAGATAGATAGATAGATAGATAGATAGATAGATAGATAGATAGATAGATAGATAGATAGATAGGAGATCTGCAAGTCAGTTTTGAAACCCATTCGGCTTGGAAACTGTCCGGCTGTGAGCGCAGGTGAGCGTTTTGTGCTCTCCGCAGCAAAACTGTTTTTTCTTTTTTTAACTGGACACAAAATCGGATATGCAGGACTTTGTGTCCGGGTAAAAAAAAAACGGTTTAGACGCAGAGAGCACAAAACGCTCACCAGAGCTCACAGCCGGACACTGTCTGTCGGGTTTCCGTTTTCTTTCTGCAGAAGACGGAAACCCAACAGATGGAGATCGGGTGCAGATGTGAACGAGCCCTTACATAGATAGACATTGATATGCTGTACATACTTACATATATACCCATCTATTCACACACATACATTCATATACAACATATACACACACCCCAATCTAGTCCTAATGGTAGGGAAAGTATGGGACTCCTGAAGGTGTGGGGACCCTGGGCAATTGCCCAGTTTGCTCCCCTTCCCTAACGCCGGCCCTGCACTGAACATATTCACAAGGCTTTTATAAAGTTTTGTCCTTACCTTATAACTTTTATCTCTGTCCTTCTCTGCTGTTCTCCTTGCCTCCTCTCCACTCCACACCTAATAGACCAACTGTACTCTCTCTCTCTCTTTATATTTTGTCCCTATCCCATCCCTCGGCTGTACAGTTGGGCTCTGGGCTTATGTCACGCCTCTTCTCCCACCCCTTGGCCACCCTACACAATGCCCAGTAAGGACATCCATGGACATGTTCAAGGCTGGACTCAATATGTATTGTCTCAACTTTTTTTAGTGCTATGCACCCAAACACTGCTTAAACCCATCACACAAAAAAAAAAAAAAAAAAAAAAAAATTGACACCAAAATAAGTACAATCCCAAAAATATATGTAGACCCCTAAATAAAAAAGTCTAAAGCTACAGGCTCAAAAAATACAGACTCCCCTCCCCCAACCTGCCTGCAGATTATAAGAAGTCCTCCAAATTCAGACTCCTGAATAAATTTAGTCTCCCAGACCCCCAAAATATTGGGACAGTTAGAGTATAAATCCCAAAATAAATACATATCCTATAATTAAAGCGGATCCTAGCATGAGTATTATGGACGCCCTACGTACCCATTCATTTCAAAATGTTTATTCAGATGGCGGTGTTTTGTTTTTTTTTGTCAACTGTAAGCATGTCTCTTTTTCTCTATGACGCATCACATCAATGAAAGGCTTGGAGTCTGGATTGACCAAGATGTGGAGTGCTGTGTGTGGGAAAGCACAGCTCTCACACCTTTGTGGATGTGGACATGTGAATGAGGCCTTAGAAGAGAAAGAGTCTCACGGAAACGTTGAAGAGAAGTCTCCCCATGTGACCCCTCTTAGAAGAGTCTCCCCATGTGCTGATCTCTTAGATGACACTATTTAGTGATTATTAATATTTCGCTAGTTTATCTCTCATGTAGATGATTAAGAATTAATTAACTAGATATTAGATGGCCTTACAAGATTTTTACATTTCTAAGGAGAAGCTTCTGACTGTAAATAATGTTTAGAGACCTGGAGAAGCTGCGAATGGATTTTCTTAGTTCGTTTAGGTTTGCTAATCTCGTCTGATTAAAATTACCATCTCAGTGGCTGAAGACCTGGCCATTGTCAGTCTTCAGCCATATATGGCTGGGATCTCTGGCTATTGTTTTTAAGGACAATCACACCTCAATATACACTACAAACATGTCATTGTCTCAATATACAGTCAGGTACTCTGATGTTTGCATATTTTTAGACTTTATTCATACGTTTAATAGAGATGAGCGAACAGTGAAATGTTCGAAGTTTGATTCGAGTAGCCGCTCAATACTCGACTGTTCGATCGAACCCCATTATAGTCTATGGGGAAAAATACTCGTTTAAGGGGAAACCAATGTTCGAATCAGGAGAGTCACCAAGTCCAGCAAATGATGCCAACACCTCTGGAATGCAACTGGGACAGCAGGGGAAGCATGTCTGGGGGCATCTAACAAGCCCAAGTCACAGTTTTACCCCACCATCACAGCCTATCAACTACACACTTTCCACACTCAAAAAACCCACTATGAAAGTGGAAAAATACCTGGAAACCTTTTTTCCTCCCCAATTGGATGGACAGAAACCCATATTTTACTCTAATGAAACCTTAACAAGCACCCCTTTAAATCACGTTGCCCATGACAACCACAGATGGACTAGGCAATGGGAAATCCAATAGTACCCACTCTGAACTGTCATTGTGGGTGTGTGTGGGTGATGTGGTAAGACCTTCCAAAATTCACTTTCCTGGCCCTTAACGTGAGCCCTTCCAAATTAAGTTAGAGGCCCATAAGCTGAGTTACCAGTAGAGATTGAGGCCCATTCGGTGACTTCAGCCTCTTACCAGCAGAGTTTTAGGCCCTTTAACTTAGTTGAGCCTTGCACCAGCAGTGTTTCTGGCCATTGGAGTGAGTTGAGCCTCTAACCAGCAGAGTTTGGTGAAATCAGGGTGGATTCAGCCTCTAACCAGCAGAGTTTGGGGAAATCATAGTGGATTCAGCCTCTAACCAGCAGAGTTTGGGGAAATCAGGGTGTATTCAGCCTCTAACCAGCAGAGTTTGGTGAAATCAGGGTGGATTCAGCCTCTAACCAGCAGAGTTTGGGGAAATCATAGTGGATTCAGCCTCTAACCAGCAGAGTTTGGGGAAATCAGGGTGGATTCAGCCTCTAACCAGCAGAGTTTGGGGAAATCAGGGTGGATTCAGCCTCTAACCAGCAGTATGGGGGAATCAAGGTGGATTCAGCCTCTAACCAGCAGAGTTTGGGGAAATCAGGTTGGATTCAGCCTCTAACCAGCAGAGTTTGGGGAAATCAGGGTGGATTCAGCCTCTAACCAGCAGTATGGGGGAATCAAGGTGGATTCAGCCTCTAACCAGCAGAGTTTGGTGAAATCAGGGTGGATTCAGCCTCTAACCAGCAGAGTTTGGGGAAATCAGGGTGGATTCAGCCTCTAACCAGCAGTATGGGGGAATCAAGGTGGATTCAGCCTCTAACCAGCAGAGTTTGGTGAAATCAGGGTGGATTCAGCCTCTAACCAGCAGAGTTTGGGGAAATCAGGGTGGATTCAGCCTCTAACCAGCAGAGTTTGGGGAAATCAGGGTGGATTCAGCCTCCTCCTCCGTCGTTAAACGCTGTGTTAACCGGACAGGTGTGTAGAACTACTCTGCTGCTGTGATGGTTTTGCTGCTATCCCTGACTCCTCAGTGTGATTTGCGTTATCCCTGATGGCAATGAGGGATTTTCGCATCACACACAAGAGCAGGATTGTTACGCTCACTAGTGCGTCGTCACAGCTGTCCCTCTTGGTGGACTCCTCAAACACCTGTAGGATTTCACATAGGTCTCCCATCCATGGCCACTCATGGTTGAGAAACTGAGGGAGCTGACTTTGTGGCACCCTAGGGTTTTGGAGATGGTACTCCATCAAAGGTCTCTGCTGCTCAACCACTCTGCTCAACATATGATATGTTGAGTTCCAGCGTGTGGGGACGTCACGCAACAGCCAGTGTTCGGGCAGATGTAGGTGTTGCTGGAGTTTTTTGAGGCTAGCAGCGGCTACTGTAGACTTGTGAAAGTGGGCGCACAAGCGCCACACTTTCACCAGTAGCTTGTGCACATTTGGGGATGTCGTTAAAAAACATTGCACCACTAGGTTAAAGATGTGGGCCAGGCATGGAACATGTTGGAGGCTGGCAAGCTCCAGAGCTGCTACCAGGTTCCTGCCGTTATCAGACACAACCATGCCTGGGCCCAGGTGCAGTGGCTCAAACCATATTGCTGTCTCATCGAGGAGGGCATTCCTCACCTCGGAGGCAGTGTGCTGTCTGTCCCCCAAGCTGATGAGCTTCACCACAGCCTGTTGACGTCTACCCACGCCAGTGCTGCAACGTTTCCAGCTCATAGCTGGAGTCAATTTAACGGTGGAGGAGGAGGGTGTTGTTTCAGAGCCCCTGCCAGGAATGATAGGTGGGGAGACGAGGTACACCAGCCCAGTTTGTGACCCAGACCCAGCCTCAACTACATTCACCCAGTGTGCTGTCAGTGAAATGTAGTGTCCCTGTCCGCATGCACTTGTCCACGCGTCGGTGGTCAAGTGGACCTTTGTGCAAAGCGCGGAACCTAGGGCTCGCCTGATGTTGCGTGACACGTGCTGGTGCAAGGCGGGGACAGCACACTGGGAGAACTAGTGACGGCTAGGGATGGCATAGCAAGGTGCCGCACTTGCCATCAGGTCCCGGAAGGCTGAAGTTTCCACAAGCCGGAACGGCAACATCTCCTGGGCCAGGAGTTAGGAGATGTGCGTGTTCAAGGCTTGCGCATGGGGGTGGTTAGCACTATATTTTTGCCTGTGCTCAAATGTCTTAGAGATGGTGGGTTGCTGGGAGGAGGTGCATGATGGTGCAGGAGAAGGAGCTGAGACAGGAACAGGGGAGCATGAGGGAGAAGTCCCCAAAGTGGGGGAGCCAGATGTTGCGGTGTCCTGGCTGGTGCTCTGGACTGCAGTGCCAGCACTGGCTACAGTGGGAGAGGCAGTGGCGGCAACGCCAGACGACGATTGTCCTGTGTTTGCTCTCTCCCACTGAGCCCAGTGCTTGGACTCCAAATGACGGCGCAAGGAAGTGGTCGAAATGTTGCTCTTTTCAGAGCCCCTACTCAGTTTCGAGTGGCAAATTGTGCAAACCACACTATATTTGTCCTTCGCGCATTCCTTGAAAAATCTCCGCACCATCGAGGAACGTGCCTTCGATGGGGGAGTTTTTCTGGGCTGGCTATAATAGGGAACATGTTGGGCCATTCTGGGTGTGGCCTGGCTTTGGCGAAGCAGCTGACCTCTGCCTCTGGACATGCCTCTGCCTCTAGCTACCCTCTTTGGTGCTGCATGTCCCTCAACATCGACACTGCTTTCCCTGCTTGACATCCCCCCTGTCCAGATCGGGTCACTGTCCTCGTCATCCTCCACCTCCTCTGCCAATTCCTCTCTCGCCTCCGCCTCATGCACACCGCACATGGCAACAGGCTGCCCTGATGGCAACTGTGTCTCGTCATCGTCACTGAGGGTGGGTTGCTGGTCAACCACCACAAAATCAACAGGAGATGGAGGAAACTCCAGTGCTTGGGCATCTGGACACAGAAAGTTGTCTGGTAGCTCCGTGGAATCGGGAAATGGAGGGACAGGGAGAGGAACAGTTAAAGGACCAGAGAACAGCTCCTGGGAGCAGGGAAAGTTGGAATTACTCTGCTGGGAAGATTGGGCATTTTGGGAGGAAGGCTGACCAGAATGTTGTGTAGGAGGAGGAGTTGAGGTAGAGGCTGACTGGCTGGTGGATAATGTGGTGGAAGCATTATCCGCCAGCCATTGTAACACATGTTCCTGGTGCTCGGGCCTAGTTAGGTTTGTGCCCTGCACCCTACTTAATGTGGCCACCAAGCCGGGTACTGTGGAGAAGTGCAATGCTTGCTGCTGCTGAGGAGTAGGCACGGAATGCGCTGTGGCTTCACCGCAAATTTGCTCCCCAGCAGCATTCCCAAACCCCTGGCCTCATCCACGGCCTCGTCCCTTACCGGTAGCCTTGCACATTTTTAGATGGTTTGGTGGGTACACATCGTGACTACCTGGATGAAGCGTATATAGCCTGATAATTAGAATGTATATCCCACTGATTTTTTGTGGGTACACACTATGACAACCTGGATGAAGCGTCTATAGCCTGAGAAGTAGAATGTATATCCCACTGCTTTTTTGTGGGTACACACCGTGACAACCTGGATGAAGCGTCTATAGCCTGAGAAATAGAATGTATATCCCACTGATTTTTTGTGGGTACACACTGTGACAACCTGGATGAAGGGTATATAGCCTGAGAATTAGAATGAATGTCCCTCTGCATTTTGTGGGGTACACACCGTGACAACCTGGATGAAATGTATATAGTGTATATGGGCTGAGGATTTCAGTGTATACCCCTTAGTTTCAGATGGGGGGAGGGGGTGGATGAACACACTGTTGAACCCTGGATTAAGCGTATATAGGGTATATGGGCATACAATTTCAGTGTATCCCACTTAGCTTAATCCCCACCGCAGAAAGCTGGGTTGCGCAGATACAGCTTGACTTAATTGCTGTGAATCCCACTTTAGCGTTTGTGGGTAGACACTGTGCCAAGTTTGCTTCAGCTTCTCCCTTTAGTGTCGCTCTTAAAAGATCTGTTGTGGTTCTTCTTTGATATTTCTGCCTAGCAGAATCTAAAACCTAACTAGCCCTCAGCAGATGTCTGTCTCTAACTAAGTGGAAGCACAGAATGAATCGGAGCTGATGCCGCCTGTTCGTTTGAATCTGAGGTCACATGTCCTCGGCAGCCAATGGCTTTTTCCTAGTTTTTTCAATGCCTCCGTTGTCATAGTTCCTGTCCCACCTCCCCTGCGCTGTTATTGTTGCAGAAAAAGCGCCAGGGAAGGTGGGACGGGAATTGAACTGTAAGTGCATTTTCAATGCGATGTTCATATGGAATCGAACAGTGCTATGCCCCCGCCTTTATCGGCGCTTCTGATAACGATTTCACTGTTGGAGCAAAGCGCAAGTCGTTCCTCCTTACTTAAATTGGTTCTGTAGTTCGGACGGCTCAATCCTAAATTCCTGAATTCTGTTGCCACTAAGGCATAGAAAGTCTCTAGATGACTGCCCTTGTGATGGACAGGATAAAAGCTTGACCTAGCTCTTAGATCAGAGTGTGAGACTTCTGAGTAATTTACAGGCGGTGGATCGTTAGAGACCATGGATTTAATCACAGGCAACTTCGGTCTAACGTCACCCGTCCTAGGGAGTATGATGGGAATTGAACTCGGGTCGCTGGTATCCTATGCGACCCAATAACTGTGTTCCTAACTGACCGCACTATGTATCGGACTCATAAGCCCGCGCATGCGCAGTTGCCCGATACCTGACGCCGGGATGTGTTACACTGGCAACGTGGTCACGGGCTTCCTGCCGTGTGATGTCACTTCCTGCCGCTTATTGTATAAATAGTCGACCTACTGTTGCTTTCCTCTGTTGTTTACTTCAAGCACTAACCCTCAACTTGGGAAGGTAAGCACAGAGGCTGGTTTTCCTACTTACTTGTCATGTATTCTTATTATGTGTTTATATCCTCCCATCAGAACCATTAGGGTTTATGGTAAAAGTATGATTTGAGTGACTCCCCTGGCACTTTATCTAGTGCTTGAGGGATTTTTTTACAACATGGCCTGATCTGTATTTTTTATCTATAGTGAGCTATTTATGTTCACCTACAAGTTGAATAATGTTTTAGATTGCAATGATTATCATCTCTCCTATTTGTGTTGTGTTAGTAAGGTTTATTTCATTTATCAGTTCTATTTTATGTGATTATTCACACATCTAATGAGACTGTTAGAATTCTCTTAGCTTAGTCCATAAGTGTAGCAACTTACTGGACCTTATCAGGATATCCTTAGCCCTTGTATAACTGGATATTTTAACTATTTATCTAAATTTTGAAGTATTTATTGCTGTTCTGGATGTTGTTGTTAATTTTAAGGTTGATCATATGCACTTGAGAAAGAGCAGTATGCTCAAAACGCGTTGTGCAAAATAAAGTCTTTTCACTGTACCTGGGCGAGCGCGGTTTTCCTTTCATCTTCCACAAGGAGGACGGTCCCTCTTTCGCTTCATTGCTTTGACGTCTTGCAGGCGTTCCTTCCAGCGGCTGCCCGTGTCCCTGTTGCTTCCAATATTATACGTCATAGAGTTGTTGTGTCACACACAACTCTTCCAGGTGAGCGGCCAATTTTCTGCTTACCTACCTTTCACCCATCATTTCTACACATTGGTCGGCTCGGTGCCCCTCTCTCTGTATTATTTTCTGAAGCCTGTGATTTTGCCTCAGAACTTACATGGGAAGGAGGGCAGGTACTGTGGAGCATTATACTAGGGTGGCCCATATTATACTGTGTGGAGTATTATACATGGGGGAGGTGCTCTGGGGACCATATTATATTGTGTAGGACCACTGTGTAGCACTATACTAGTGTGGCCCTTTGAGGGCATACTATACTGTGTTCGAGTATTATACTGGGGAAGGGGTCATATGGGGAGTATATTACATTGTGTGGAGCCACTGTGGAGTTTTATATTGGGGTGGCACCGTGGTGAGCCTTTTATACTGTGTGACATATTGTGAGGCTGCTGGGGAGCATAATTATACTATGTGGGGCCATTATGGGGTATTTTATTGTGTTGGGACTCTGGGGAGCATATTATACTTTGTGGAGTATTGTATACCATGTGGGGTCACTAATGGAGGTTCAGGGGAGCATTTTATACTATAGAGGGCACTGGAGCATTATATACAGTATTATTTTCAGGGGGCGGATCAAAATTTCTGCTGGCAGTCTCATGGCACTCTTGTGTGCGTTACAGCTCCCTCACTATAATCTTGCACGTACGTGTAGTGCTACATGACCATGTCATTCCCCATATAATACCGAGCATGGAGCTACTGGGGCCTGCACAGTACTATACTGGAAACATGCGCATTAATGCCAGATAATCAGCACATATGTAAGATATCACTGAAGGAGCTGCAGTGCATTAGCAGGAAGCTGTTGAGTGCAGTCTGACACTGCAGCCTGTTTTCTATTAATAAGAAGTTTGATAGGTTAAAATGTTCACCCCCTGACACAATAACAAAAAAATAAAATAAAATGAGAGTTACACCTTAAGTACTTATTGAGACAGCACTGTACATTGGATCGTAACTGTGCTTGGTGTAGCAGTTCAGGCTATTCACTTGAATGGGAATGAGCTGCAGTCGGACCATGTGACCTATCAATGTGATGTCGCCTGTGAAGCAGAAGCAGTGCTCAGGGAGTGTTGCTGAAGCATCAATCACCTGATCCCCAGAGATCCCCACTGTTAGACCCCTGTTGGTTCGTCATCAATTAAGAAGACCTGGAAAATCCCAAATTTTTCCAAATCTCCTGACACCAACACTGTGGCATTTTGCGTAAATTTACTGTATGCACCACCCTGAAGAAGAACCTATGAATAGGACCATGTCAGTACAGGTGTATAGGTGGGTCAGGCTCACACAAGGCAGCTTTTAAGAAGATTTTTTTTTATTCACTCTTTATACAAAGTCAGGTTCACAACAGTAAGAAAGCGTACATGAAGTTACATTCAAGAACATTAAAAGAACTTAATATTCTGCTGAGACACATGTACAATAACAGATAACCTGTATGGAGAGAGAGTTTACTTGCTGCCTCCCCCTATTATCTTTATAGAACCTTTCCATATGCAGAATGCAGAATGAAGGGGCTCGGTGAAGTTGTCGCGGAATGTATGTAAGTGTTTGATAGGGTCACACAGCTCATAGAAGGACAGCTGCCCGGCCTCATAATCCAGACAGATCCTAAATCTTTCACTGGAGATCTTTTCAGGTAAATTAGTCATTTTCCAATCATGTCTAGCTGTAAACTGACCAAGCATATTTCTCTCCAAACACCAGGACTTGTTATTAAATCCAATGTATGATGCATATCCATTCCTGTTTATACTGGGATAACAGATCCCCACACTCCAGATGGAAGATATACTGCTCTCCACATCCCAATATTGTTTCCCCGAGGCAAATGTCATGTTACTTAACACTTGAGGATACCATTTGAATCTTTCTGCTGTTTCTACACGACTGCATGGCTTTGCTGTCCAGACTGCAAGTTTCTGATTCTCTGATATAGTTAAATATTCATTAGCTGATTTTATATTAAGAGTTAAACCGGGTTGATTCTTAAAATAGATCTCAAGCTTTATATGTCCTATTACATCATATATTTTGTGTATAAAGCCTGAAAGCTTATCTACATCCAGATCATCTACATTATGGAGCTGTGTATCATGTCCAGTGTCCTCATCACCTCCCCCCTCCTCAAGATCACACAAGTCACCTGTGTCTGGATCCTGTAAGACAGTCAGTGGATCAGTCATGTTACAAATCTTCTTAACATGTCTCATCTTTCTGGACAGTTTGTCCTTCTTTATTTCTTGTTCATTGATGAGAGAAAAGAACTTGTGTGAATCTTTCTCTTTCTTCTGAGAGATAACATTCAGGATCCTCCTTTCTTTCTCATTCAACTGTTTCTCCGTGTCTAGAAACAAGTCGTTCACTTTCTCCGTTTCTGCATAAGCTTTTTCTTGGACTTTTGTTTTACACTTCCTCAGACTCTGGAGCAACTGCTCCGTCTCCTGTTTTCTTTTATTCAGTTTCTGGTGAACACTCCTCAGTCTCGCCTTCCTTTTCTCAGAGGCCTCTTCCAGTGTTTCCACCAGATGTCCCTGATGTTCTTCTGCTGAGCAGTCGGCACAGATATAAGACGCATCATCATTGCAGTAGTATACAAGGCTCTTCTTATGGACAAAACATTTGCTGTCCTCCAAGTTATTGCTGGAATCAGATAAAACACCTTCTGGTGACTTGTTGTGAATCTCCAGGTGTTTATCTCCTGCATGTGTTGGTTGAATAAATAGAAATTTCTCCATTATTTTTCGCAGAGTTATGTTCTTTACTAGAGATGAGCGAACAGTGTTCTATCGAACACATGTTCGATCGGATATCAGGGTGTTCGCCATGTTCGAATCGAATCGAACACCACGTGGTAAAGTGTGCCAAAATTCGATTCCCCTCCCACCTTCCCTGGCGCCTTTTTTGCACCAATAACAGCGCAGGGGAGGTGGGACAGGAACTACGACACTGGGGGCATTGAAAAAAATTGGAAAAAGTCATTGGCTGCCGAAATCAGGTGACCTCCATTTTAGACGAATAGTGGATTTCAAATCCGGGTCATATGAGAATGTGAACTTTGTGACTATGAGACAGGGATAGCTGTACAGGCAGGGATAGCTAGGGATAACCTTTATTTAGGGGGGAATGTTATTAAAAATAACTTTTTGGGGCTCTATCGGGTGTGTAATTGTGATTTTTGTGAGATAAACTTTTTCCCATAGGGATGCATTGGCCAGCGCTGATTGGCCGAATTCCGTACTCTGGCCAATCAGTGCTGGCCAATGCATTCTATTAGCTTGATGAAGCAGAGTGTGCACAAGGGTTCAAGCGCACCCTCGGCTCTGATGTAGCAGAGCCGAGGCTGCACAAGGGTTCAAGCGCACCCTCGGCTCTGATGTAGGAGAGCCGAGGGTGCACTTGAACCCTTGTGCACCCTCAGCTCTGCTACATCAGAGCCGAGGGTGCGCTTGAACCCTTGTGCACACTCTGCTTCATCAAGCTAATAGAATGCATTGGCCAGCGCTGATTGGCCAATGTATTCTATTAGCCTGATGAAGTAGAGCTGAATGTGTGTGCTAAGCACACACATTCAGCTCTACTTCATCGGGCTAATAGAATGCATTGGCCAGCGCTGATTGGCCAGAGTACGGAACTCGACCAATCAGCGCTGGCTCTGCTGGAGGAGGCGGAGTCTAAGATCGCTCCACACCAGTCTCCATTCAGGTCCGACCTTAGACTCCGCCTCCTCCGGCAGAGCCAGCGCTGATTGGCCGAAGGCTGGCCAATGCATTCCTATGCGAATGCAGAGACTTAGCAGTGCTGAGTCAGTTTTGCTCAACTACACATCTGATGCACACTCGGCACTGCTACATCAGATGTAGCAATCTGATGTAGCAGAGCCGAGGGTGCACTAGAACCCCTGTGCAAACTCAGTTCACGCTAATAGAATGCATTGGCCAGCGCTGATTGGCCAATGCATTCTATTAGCCCGATGAAGTAGAGCTGAATGTGTGTGCTAAGCACACACATTCAGCACTGCTTCATCACGCCAATACAATGCATTAGCCAGTGCTGATTGGCCAGAGTACGGAATTCGGCCAATCAGCGCTGGCTCTGCTGGAGGAGGCGGAGTCTAAGGTCGGACCTGAATGGAGACTGGTGTGGAGCGATCTTAGACTCCGCCTCCTCCAGCAGAGCCAGCGCTGATTGGCCGAATTCCGTACTCTGGCCAATCAGCACTGGCTAATGCATTGTATTGGCTTGATGAAGCAGTGCTGAATGTGTGTGCTTAGCACACACATTCAGCTCTACTTCATCGGGCTAATAGAATGCATTGGCCAATCAGCGCTGGCCAATGCATTCTATTAGCCCGATGAAGTAGAGCTGAATGTGTGTGCTAAGCACACACATTCAGCACTGCTTCATCACGCCAATACAATGCATTAGCCAGTGCTGATTGGCCAGAGTACGGAATTCGGCCAATCAGCGCTGGCCAATGCATTCTATTAGCCCGATGAAGTAGAGCTGAATGTGTGTGCTAAGCACACACATTCAGCACTGCTTCATCACGCCAATACAATGCATTAGCCAGTGCTGATTGGCCAGAGTACGGAATTCGGCCAATCAGCGCTGGCTCTGCTGGAGGAGGCGGAGTCTAAGATCGCTCCACACCAGTCTCCATTCAGGTCCGACCTTAGACTCCGCCTCCTCCAGCAGAGCCAGCGCTGATTGGCCGAATTCCGTACTCTGGCCAATCAGCACTGGCTAATGCATTGTATTGGCTTGATGAAGCAGTGCTGAATGTGTGTGCTTAGCACACACATTCAGCTCTACTTCATCGGGCTAATAGAATGCATTGGCCAATCAGCGCTGGCCAATGCATTCTATTAGCGTGAACTGAGTTTGCACAGGGGTTCTAGTGCACCCTCGGCTCTGCTACATCAGATTGCTACATCTGATGTAGCAGTGCCGAGTGTGCATCAGATGTGTAGTTGAGCAAAACTGACTCAGCACTGCTAAGTCTGCATTCGCATAGGAATGCATTGGCCAGCCTTCGGCCAATCAGCGCTGGCTCTGCCGGAGGAGGCGGAGTCTAAGGTCGGACCTGAATGGAGACTGGTGTGGAGCTATCTTAGACTCCGCCTCCTCCAGCAGAGCCAGCGCTGATTGGTCGAGTTCCGTACTCTGGCCAATCAGCACTGGCCAATGCATTTCTATGGGGAAAAGTTAGCTTGCGAAAATCGCAAACTGACAGGGATTTCCATGAAATAAAGTGACTTTTATGCCCCCAGACATGCTTCCCCTGCTGTCCCAGTGTCATTCCAGGGTGTTGGTATCATTTCCTGGGGTGTCATAGTGGACTTGGTGACCCTCCAGACACGAATTTGGGTTTCCCCCTTAACGAGTTTATGTTCCCCATAGACTATAATGGGGTTCGAAACCCATTCGAACACTCGAACAGTGAGCGGCTGTTCGAATCGAATTTCGAACCTCGAACATTTTAGTGTTCGCTCATCTCTATTCTTTACCAGTACAGGCCGCTCCTCAAACATTTCTCTACATTCAGGACAGGAATAAATTCCAGACTCGTCCTGTATATCCAGAAGACGATCAATACAGATCCGGCAGAAGTTGTGTCCACAGCTCAGCATTACAGGATCGGTGTAAGTGCTCAGACAGATGGAGCAGTTCAGCTCGGCTCTGAGAGATGCAACAGATGCCATGGCTGAAAGAAGAAGGAAGAGAGAAAACTAAATACAGTTCAGTAATCATAGGATTACTGTGCAAAAGGTTATTAATAAAATGCAAAGGAACGGTCAAAATACAAATCTAACTGAATTCCAATATTTGATAGGCCTCAGTGGTGACCCCAGAGCACATGATGTCACCCAGGAGGCTGGAGGAGGCCAGAAGAGGTAAGCCTGATGTAGAAAGGTCCATTCACATGGAGTATTTTGGTGTGAATTCTGGCACGGAATGCGCGTCAGAATCCACGTGGGGAAAAAAAGCCTCCCATTGACTTCAATGGGTTAATTTTTTTGCGAGCTGAGCGGGCAGAAAAAGGAACACATTGAAGTCAGTGGGTTTCCGCGCTGATTATGACGCGCATTCTGCACCAGAAACTCTGTGTGAATGTCCTCTGAAGAGACCCAGAGTAGGTGAGCGAAGGTGAGTATATCTGCTTGTTATCTTTTAATCTTCCCCTGGGACTACTACTATTTTATACCCTGGGCACTGAAGAGACTTCTGATTCTTGGGTTATGAACCAAAGTTTTGGTTTTTGGATAGAACTCAAAACTTTTGGAAAATTTGGGTCAAAATTGATTCTATCCGAAATGGTTCGCTCGTCTCTAATTCTCAGCACTGTGACCCAAGCCATGCAAGTACCACATCAGAAACAACAGTACAAGACACAAGTGGGCAGATAAAGTTCACCTCTCCGATAGCTTCAGCTCAACTCTATAAGGGCTCGTTCACACGGGGACAAGGAGGCGGATTTTGACAGCTTCAAAATCCTCCTCCATACAATGGTAGTCTATGTAGAGGGCTATGCGAAAAAAGAAGCGACATGACCTGTCTTCAAGCGTTATCCGCCTGAAGAAAGCAATAGAAGTGAATGGGAAGCGCAAAACGCATGTTTTTTTTCCGCGCAGTTTCTTTTGCATAAAAACATGTCGGTTTTTTTGAAAAAAAAAAATGCGCTGTAAAAAACGCAATGCGATTTTTGCGGCCCTTTCTTTTTACGGGATGGGAAAACCGCCTGGCATTTTTGGAAGCGGTTTTTACAAAAAAACGCGCCACAAAAAGTGGGGCAAGGTCCAAAAAACGCTTCCTAATTAGGAAGCTTTTTTTTCAGGTACCAAAATAAGCCACACGTAATTTACGTTTGAACTAGCCCTTAGGGTATATTCACAGTGGAGGTGAAGAAAAATGACATCAAAAGTACATTAAATACACAGAACCATCATATTTTGCAGTTTTTATTTAAAGGGGTTGTCCACTGTCAGACCAACACATTTGTATAATGAAAAGTTCTACAATTTTCCAATATACTTTCTGTATCTATTCCTCAGTTTTCTAGATCTCTGCTTGCTGTCTTTCATTCTGTTACTTCCGGTGGATAAAATCCAGTCCGTTGTCATGTGACATACATGGCTGATTTTTATTCACTGTAGGTAAGCAGAATGTAGGAGAGCAGAGATCTAGAAAATTGTAAAGCATTGATATAGAAAATATATTGAAAAAAAGGGACAACTTTTCTATATACAAACAAGAATATTGGCCGCTCAATATTTGTCTGAAACTGGACATCGCCTTTAACAGGCGTCACCCATATAAACGGCAATCTCATCAAAAACTGCAGAAATAAAAACAACTTTTACTGCACTTCAATCACTATAGTTTTAAATTTTTAACTAAAAGCAAAAAAAAAAAAAAAACAAGAACAAAAAATAAAACCACACATTTGGCTAGACATAAAAAATGATCACGAGGCTCCTAATTTGTTCACAAGTCTGATCAGTCTGTATAAGACCACTACTCACTTTATGACTGTATCTTTAAAGTCAATATTTCACTCAAAAGACCTATTCCTTAGACCAAGTTTTTATATTAAACATATTTTTAAGATTTTTTTTTCATTTCCATGTCATTATCTATAATAATTAATAATAATAATATAATATAAAAAACGTACTGTTTTCAATCACAGGCTTTAACAGTGACCGGGGGCAGCTGACATCACAGAGGAGACTGGAAGCCCAGGATATGTGAGAAAGTGTAAGTAGGAGTGGCATATGTGAAATGTAGAAAACAGGGCACTCACCCGCCACGGGATACATAAAACATTCGTTTTTATTTCATCCTCTTTAAAAAAAAAAAAGGGTCAAACCTTGACCATCGGGGTACAGAAGACGGAATGATGCAAAGAAACAAACAGCGACGATCGTTTCGTGCTTAGTGCACTTCGTCAGGCTTCTTGGAAAGCCTTGGAACTTTGCAAAAGGAGGATCTACTAAATATTAATGTCACTTTTCTGTTGAGGTGCCCATACTTTTGCACCGGTCAAATTTTGGTTTAATGCATATTGCACATTTTCTGTTAGTACAATAAACCTCATTTCAATCCTGAAATATTACTGTGTCCATCAGTTATTAGATATATCAAACTGAAATGGCTGTTGCAAATACCAAAATATTTAGAACTAAAAACCACCAGGGCAACGAAGGAGTGGCTTTGTAAGAAGCATTTCAAGGTCCTGGAGTGGCCTAGCCAGTCTCCAGATCTCAACCCTATAGAAAACCTTTGGAGAAAGTTTAAAGTCCGTGTTGCCAAGCGACAGCCCCAAAACATCACTGCTCTAGAGGAGATCTGCATGGAGGAATGGGCCAACATACCAACAACAGTGTGTGCCAACCTTGTGAAGACTTACAGAAAACGTTTGACCTCTGTCATTGCCAACAAAGGATATATAACAAAGTATTGAGATGAAATATTGTTACTGACCAAATACTTATTTTCCACCATAATTTGCAAATAAATTCTTACAAAATCAGACAATGTGATTTTCTGGATTTGTTTTCTCATTTTGTCTCTCATAGTTGAGGTCTACCTATGATGTAAATTACAGACGCCTCTCATCTTTTTAAGTGGTGGAACTTGCACTATTGGTGACTGACTAAATACTTTTTGCCCCACTGTATATATATCCCACAGTGGCCCCTGCAGCCTATATTATGCCCCACAGTGGCACAATAGAGGTTGCAGGGGAGCTGCTGTGGGGCATAATAGAGGTTACAGGGGCCACAGTGGAACCTTCAAGCTTTATTATGCCCCACAGTTGCACACCCATGAACTATTATTATACTCAGGGGTCTTTTCAGACCCCCGAGTATAATAATCGGAGCCCCAGGGGAGATGAGGAAACATAATAAACACTGTTACTCACCTCTCCGGGACCCGATGTTAAAGAGGACCTTTCATGGGTTTGGGCAAAGGAAGTTCTATATACTGCTGGAAAGCTGACAGTGCGCTTAATTCAGCGCACTGTCAGCATTCCTGATCTGTGCCCCGGGTGAAGAGCTATTGGTGCCGGTACCGTAACTCTTCACAGTCAGACGGGCGTTCCTGACAGTCTGTCAGGAACGTCCTTCTTCCCAGCAGCGCCTATAGTGCTGTGCGAGCCCCCTCCCTCTGCTCACAGTACTCGTCCATAGAAGAGCACTATCAGGAGGGGAGGGAGCGTTCCTCCCTGCTCACACAGTACAGCGATATAGGCGCTGCTGGGAAGAAGGACATTCCTGACAGACTGTCAGGAACGCCCTTCTGACTGTGAAGAGCTACGGTACCGGCACCAATAGCTCTTCACCCGGGGCACAGATCAGGAATGCCGACAGTGCGCTGAATTCAGCGCAATGTCAGCTTTCCAGCAGTATATAAAACTGCCTGTGCCCAAACCCATGAAAGGTCCTCTTTAATGCTGGCAGGCTTCGGGCCTATATGGTAATGCCCAGACATCACGTGGTCTGGAATATTACCATATAGGCCCAAAGCCTGCCCTAGCAGTACCATACAGGCCAAAGCCTGTGTTAACAGTAACAGGCTATTACTACTAGCACAGGCTTTGGGCCTATATGGTAATATTCCAGACCACGTGACATCTGGGCATTACCATATAGGCCCAAAGCCTGCCAGGAGTAACATCGGATCCCGGAGAGGTAAGTAACATTGTTTATTATGTTCCCTCACCTCCCCTGGGGCTCCGATTATTATACTCAGAGGTCTGAAAAGACATCCGGGTATAATAATGGCGGTAGTGGGATCGCGGCCCGCCCGGGCCTACTCACTGCCGGCCTCCGCGGCCTACAAGAGAAGCGGGGGCGGCAGTGAGCAGGTCTGGGGAGGTAGGTAAATAGGCCGCTACCTGCTGGAGATACTCCAGCAGGTAGCGGCCTATTATAAAACAAAAAAAGAAGTTTTATACTTACCGATCTTGTTGTTGCTCCCGCCGCCTCCGCGATCCTATTCTTCTGCAGGCTGACGTCTACGTAGGTGGCGTCACTAGGCCGCCTACGTACGCTTATACGTACTCAGACGTCTAGGTATCAGCAAGCGTCATCACGTGTGACGCCGCCCACGCTGATACCTAGACGTCTGAGTACGTATCAGCGTGCGTAGGCGGCCTAGTGACGCCGCCTACGTAGACGTCTGAACCAGCGCAGAGAGAAGCAGCTCTCCTGCGCTGGTTCAAAGTAAAAAAAAAAAAGTAATAAAAGAAAAAAAAAAAAAGTCGTCCATGCGCCGCCCCCCTCCCGTGTGCTGCCGGAAGCGGCCGCCTCACGTCGCCTCATTAGAGGTGCGGCGCTGCCCCCCCCACCCCACCCCATCCCCAAGGCCTGAATACCGGGGTTGGAGGGGTGCTAGTGGTAACATTACAGTGAATTACAGTGCAGCAATATTTTGTTACTGGAGACCTCTGCTCATATTTCCCCCCTCTTCCCTTTGTAAAAAATGTCATTGAAGTCAATGGGAGTGTTATTTTTACACATGTGTTCTAAACACGTGTATTATGCTAAAATGCGCGCGCGTTAACTCCGTGTGCACGGGCCCTAAGATATTTCTAGGGCTATGACATCACAGGGCTGGCTAGCTGCACGCATGGCATTGTGGGTGTTCCCGTGTTCCTTGCCCCATGTCCTAACATGTGCAGCAGCCATTTTAGGAAAAAACTGTGATTCGTTACCACAAAGCATGAGGAAATCCGGATTCGTTGCGAACCAAATATTTCCTGAAATTCGGATCGAATTCCAATTTGTCAGCTGTGATTCACTCATCTCTAGTTATTATATCCAATGAGTGAGTGACTCCCCCTCCTATCTATACTGGGACAACACATCCCCAACCTCCACCACCCTGATATACTGCTCTCCACATCCCAATAATGTCACCCTGAGGTAAATCTCCTCCTGCTTATCACCTGAGGAACATCCAGGAATCTCTCTGCTGTTTCTGGACGATTTTGCTTTGCTTGTGTTCTGGTTGTAGTTTTCAGGTCGTCTGATATATGGATATTTTTAGTAGTGAACCCGAACTTGACCCGAACCAAGTTGAAATCAATGGAGACCCGAACTTGGTGACCCAAAAAATGACTGCAAGATGGTGATAGTAAGGGGTAGAGGGCTGCAAAATGGGGGTAATAATAGAGCAAGTGCCCTGCAAAAAATGAGGTAGGGAAAGTACTTAAAATAATCACATAAAATAAAACAATAAAATAAATTAAAAATAAAATAAAAATTTTGAAACAGGTGGAAGAAGTCCAGGAGGGGGTGGGGGAGAGGTGGAGTTGGATGTGGCGGTGGTGGTGTAATTGAACTCAGGAATTGAACTGGGAGGACCTATCGCTCAGTACCAGGAGACATGTCGATAGATACTTATTCATCATGTGAATCAAAGTCTGGGCTAGGAGACAGTATGCAACTGCCGATAGCAGAAAAAAAGAAGCGAGCTGCCCTTTCTTCAGGCGGATTCGCAGCTCGATGAGCTGCGGCTTCCACCTGGCGGCCGCAACCTCCGGCGTCGGCCCATTCATTTGAGCCGACTCCGGGGTGGGGGAAGCTGCGACCGCGACATCGTGGCAGGCGGATTTTGACCATATTTTGACTTTGCTCCCCGAGTCAACCCTTTATACCTGCGCCAGTCAGGTTTTTTATTTAGACTGGCATATGATAGACCAGTCTTAATAAATTTTCCCAAATGGAGCAAATTCATCATTCATTCTATGCCATAAAACTGGAATAGAGGAGTGATATTGATGCACACGAGGGCCCTTTCTTGCACTAAATGTGCGCCCCAAGCCCTGATCCTTCTACATTCAGCTCAACATCAGCCTCTTCATAAATCTCTGGTTCTTTGCGCCAGTCACTTATTAAGAGTCACTTATTATACCATACACCGGTCTTATTAAATTTGCCCTCATGAATTCATCAGTCTTTCTACACCAGTTTTCTGGCATTGAGGGATGATATTGAAGCACATGTTTGGCACTAGGCCATTTCTTGCACCAAACCCCGCTCACCACATTGTGCGAATATGGGTGGAGCAGAGTGTTAACGCTGTTGGGGAAGAGTATGTTGCAGGGTTCCAAATTAAATAATTAATTAACAGGCCTAGATGGACTGCAGCCATCTTCTTTAAGCCTGGAGAACTGATTAAGACACAAGATGGTGGTGTATCAAAAGAGTTCTGATTTATTGTTACAGAGAGTAGCATTTATACAGACAAAAGCAGGTTGGACTTGACATGATTAGTTATAACATAACCTGTGGCACTTGACTCAACATATTAATTATGATGAGTAATAAATAAAACGCTCGCCAGTCTTAATAAGACTATCCCAATATTTTTGAAAAAGATCCATTGCAGTTATTTATTTAGTTTATTTTGTTGAGGCGAAAGCCCCCCCCTTAAGGTTAAGGCCCCCACTTTGCAGAAAGGCAGCTTTTTGCTCCATTTATTTTTAGCCCAAACCAGGAGTGGATTGAGAAGAAGGTAGAGATATAAGAACTTCCTATATATTTCACATTCCTTTTGTAGTCATTTGGCTCATAAACTGCAGCAAAGTCTGCAACAAAAAGCTGCATTTCCGCAAGATGAGGCCTCAGCTTAAGGCCCCTTGTAGATGACTGTGTTGTGGGTCAGTGTGCTAACCATGTATTTCACGGATAGCACACTAACCCATTCTTTTCCTTGGGCCCATACACATGATGTGTACACGTGATTTTTACGGTCCCATATGCTGGCCGAAAGGTCCGGGTTGCATAAGATAGGACAGGTCCTATTCCTGCTTCTATGGCTCCTATTCATTTAATGAATGGAAGCACGGCCTGTGCACAGGGACATAGCCTTGTTCCCCGTGTGCAGCCTGTGCTTTTAATTCACAGGAGGCCAGTTGTAACATAGTCATCTGCAACCGGCTAAGGCGGTTGTGTTTATTTTTAGGCTAAGGTCCCACTGGGTGTAAATGCAGCGCTGAAGTGTTACGGAACGAACCGCAGCGTGAACGTACTGCTGTTCTTTCCGCAGCGCTTTTAAGACAAAGTTCGCAAAGACAAAGTTTTCCTCTGCGGACTTTCTCTTAACATTATATATACGGGAAAGCCGCCGGCTTTTCCGTAGATATAATTGACATGCTGCGTTTTACAAAGTCGCAACAGCTTCGCAAATGGCAGCATGTCCGCACTGCGTTTTTTTCCGTAAAGTGGAATCCCATCCCCTTTGCTTGCACTGTAAAACGCAGCGATTTTTTCCACAGCATTTCCGCCATGGACAAATCGCAGCGTTTACGTCCAGTGGGTCCCCGGCCTTAGGCAGGATTTTTTTTATTGTAGTTTTGCTGAGTTTTTCTCTGCAGATTTTCTTCCCTTATTAAACTTTTAGGGAAATGTGAGTGTTGCCGCAGGTATAACTGACATGCTGCAATTTTCAAAAACACAGGCGTTTTTGGAAACACAGCTTTTCCGCAGTGTTTTTGTAGGCAGTGTGTGGCTGAGATTAGCCAGAATCTCATTCACTTTGCAGTTACAGTAAAACGTTGCATTTTTTTTTCTGCAGTGTTCCCACTGTGGCAAAAACGTTGTGTTTCCGCAACATGGAGCTTTAGTCTAAGGTTATGGCCCCACGTAGCGAACAACAGCCAAAAAGCACTGCGGAAAAGACAGAAGTGGAAACACATTGTAGATTTTTCCGCAGCGCTTTTCACAGAATTGTTTCACGAAGAAGTCAGTAATTTTCAACTGTAAGCTTTTAAGAAGATTTATTAATAATCATTGATCAAATTCTCCAAACAGGGAAATACATACAGGAGGTAAGACCAATCAATGTCCACGTTGATCCAGGGATTTCACGTTGATCCAGGGTTTTTTTACTGACTGCCAGATTTGGAGAATTTTTCCCCCTGAAATGGGGCAATTGGCACGAGCCTCATGGTTCTTTTTTGCCTTCCCCTGGATCAACACTGTAGGGATTGTAGAGTTATAGGTGGGACTTGATGGACTAATTAATGTCTTTATCCAACCTCATCTACTATGTAACTATGTAATGTGATATATAGGTACACAGTAGGGTGGGTTAGACCAAAAATTATGACAGGAAACAAAAATATCATCAGGTGCAACATGAGGGAGTTAGATATAATCTGTCGTGGCCTCTTCTCCTAGTTATGCATTAGATGTTTCTCGCCTTGATGTCACCAGTCTGTGATCAGATATTTTGGGTGATGTTGGTTTCTCTTAGTTCCTGCCTGCCCCTAATAGTCTTAAAGAACTGTCTAACATACACATGGCAGCATGAAGGGGCTCGGTGAAGATGGCAGTGAAGGTGTGTAAGTGTTTGATGGGGTCACACAGCTCATAAAAGGACAGCCGCCCGGCCTCATAATCCAGACAGATCCTGAATTTATAACTGTAAGAAAATAACTCTTTAGGTAACACGCCTCTGATACCATTATGATGAACTAAAATCTTTTCGCCATAACAGTCCAAACTCCAGGACTTGTTGTTTTCTCCTATTAATGAATTTTCTCCCCTCCTGGCCATACTGGGATAACACATCCCCACACTCCACCCCCCTGATCTACTGACCTCCACATCCCAGTAATGTCGCCCTGAGGTAAATCCCCTGATACTTATCACCTGACTATAATCCTGGAATCTCTCTGCTGTTTCTGGACGATTCTGCTCCTCTTCTGTCAGTGTTGCAGTTTTCAGGTCGTCTGATATATGGATATAATTATTAGCCGTGTTTACATCCAGTAATATGTCTCCAGGATCCTCCACATAGATCCCGCTCCTTATATCTGTTATTATGTCACTTAATTTTTGTATTCTGTCTGAGATCACAGCCACATCCAGATCATCTACATTATGGCGCGATCTATAATGTCCCCCTGTGTCCTCATCACCTCCCTCCTCCTCAGGATCACACAAGTCACCTGTATCTGGATCCTGTAAGACACTCAGTGGATCAGTCCTGTTACACAGCTCCTCAATGCGCCTCATCTTTCTGCACAACTCGTCCTTCTTTTTTTCCTGTATTTGCATCAGAGTAAAGACTTTCAATGTCTCATCCATTTTCTGCTTGGAGATCTCACTCAGGATCCTCTCTTTCTTTTTGCCAAGGTGTCTCTTGATGTCTGCAAACACTGCATTGACTCTCATAACTGATGCAGTTGTGTTTTGTTGAGTTATATCTCTGCTTTGTTCCAGATTATGGACTTTCTTCTTTATTTCCCATCTATTTTTGGTCAGTTTCTGGAGAACGCTACCCAGTTTCTCCTTCTTCTTCTCAGAGGCCTCATCCAGCGTCTCCACCAGGTGTCCTCGATGTTGTTCTGCTAAACAATAGGCACAGATACAAGCAGAGTCCTCAGTACAGTAATATTCCAGGATCTTCTTATGGACAGAACATTTCCTCTTGTCCAGGTCAGTGCTGAGATCAAATAAGACGTGTTCTGGTGTCTTACAGTGAATATTCAGATGTTTATCACATGGAGAGGCTTCACAGTGTAGACAGGACTTCACAGCAGGTACAGGAGAGTCCACACAGTAAGTGCAGAAGATCCCGGTGTGTGTCTATGTGGGTTGAGCAGACTTGCAATTCTCCAATATGTTACGTAGAGGGAAGTTCTTCATCAGTTCAGGCCGCTGCCGGTACCTTTTTCTGCATTCAGGACAAGAATAAACTCCAGACCGATCTGGTTTATCCAGCACACGATCAATACAGATCTGACAGAAGTTGTGTTCACATTTCAGCATTACAGGATCTGTATAGGTGCTACAACAGATGGAGCAGAGCAGCTCATCTCTCAGGTCATTGGACGCCATGGCTGAAAGAAGAGAGAAAAGTAATTAACCCTATAGAGACACAGCTCAAAAGTGACTTGAGGACCAGGCCTCTTTTTTCAAAACTGACATGTGTCACTTTAAATGGCAATAACTTTGAGACGCTTTAACTTACACAAGTGATTCTGAGATTGTTTTTTCGTAACACATTGTACTTCATGTCAGTAGTAAATTTTAGTCGATATGTTTTGTCTTTCATTATGAAAAAATAGGAAATTTGGTGAAAATTTTGAAAAAAAATGCAGTTTTCAAACTTTGAAATTGCAAGCCTTTCAAATAGAAATCCATACTACCCAAATATTTTCATAAATATAATTAACCATGTCTCTGATTTATGTAGCAATCAAATTTTAATCACCCTTTCATTTTTTTCAGATATTATAAGGCTTACAAGTCAAGCAGTAATTTTCCAAATTTTCAAGAAAATTTCCAAAACACATTTTTCAAGGGACCAGTTCAGTTCTGAAGGGTACTTGAAAGGCCTCTCTAATAAAACCCCCCGAAAGTCACTCCATTCTAAAAACTGCACTCTTGAAAGAATCCAAAACAGCAGTTAGAAAGTTTCTTAACCCTTTCAGCATTTCAGTTACAACAAAATGGAGGTCAAATTTACATTTTTCAATTTCTGTCACTAATATATTCATTTAGCCCTAGAATTTACATATTTACTAAGGGTTAAAGGAGAAACTGCACCCCACATTTTGTTACACAATTTCTCCCGAACACGACAATACCCCATATGTGCTGGTACCCTAATGTACGGGCACACGATTGCTCTCAGAACGGATGGAGCGCTAATTGGATTTTGTAGGCCAGATTTTGCTACAATACTTTTCAGGTGCCATGTCCCGTTTGCAAAGCCCCCAAGGTGCCAAAACAGTGGAAACCCCCAAAATGTCACCCCATTTTGGAAACTAGACCCCTCAAGGAATTTATCAAGGGGTATAGTGAGCCCTTGGACTCTACAGGTGTTTCACAGATTTTTTTACCATTGAGATGTGAAAATGAAAAATTACTTTTTTTTATAATAAAATGTCACTGTAGCCCCAAATTTATCATCTTCACAAGGGGTTAAAGGAAAAATTGCACCCCACATTTTGTTACAAAATTTCTCCCGAACACGACATTACCCAATATGTGCTGGTACCCTAATGTACGGGCACACGGTCGCTCTCAGAGCGGATGGAGCGCTAATTGGATTTCGTAGGCCAGATTTTGCTACAATACTTTTCATGCACCATGTCCCGTTTGCAGAGCTCCCAAGGTGCCAAAACAGTGGAAACCCCCAAATGTGACCCCATTTTGGAAACTATACCCCTCAAAGAATTTACTAAGGGGTATAGTGAGCCCTTTGACCCTACAGGAGTGTAACAGAATTGGCCCAACAAAAGGAAGTGTGACATTTTTTTGCTATAAAATGTTGCTTTAACCCCAAATTTTGCGTTTCCACAAGGGGTTAAAAGAGAAAATGCACCCCAAAAATTGTCAAGCATTTTCTCCCAACTACAGAAATGCCCCATATGTGGATGTAAAGTGATGTATGGGCACGCTGTGAGGTCCAGAGCTGAAGGATCGCTATTGGGATTTTGGAGGGCAAATTTAGCGGAAATCTGTTTCAGGCACCATGTTGCATTTGGAGAGCCCCTGAAGTGCTAGAACAGTGGAAAACCCCCCCCCCCCCCCCAAATGACCCCATTTTGAAAACTAGACCCCTCAAGGAATTTATCAAGGGGTTTAGTGAGCACTTGGACCCTACAGGTGTTTCACAGATTTTTTTACCATTGAGATGTGAAAATGAAAAATTACTTTTTTCCAATAAATTGTCCATTTAGCGCCATATTTTTAATTTTTACAAGTAGTTAGAGAATTAAAAGCCCCCACAGTTTGTCACACAATGTCTCCTGAACACGGCAATACCCCATATGTGGCCATAATCTGCTGTATGGGAACATGGCGGGGCTCAGAATGGAAAGAGGGCTATTTGGCTTTTGAGGGCAGTTTTCTGGTGCCATGTCGCATTTGCAGAGCCCCTAAAGTACCAATACAATGGAAACCCCTCAAAAGTGACCCCATTTTAGAAACTACACCTGTCAAGGAATGAATAAAGGGGTATTATCATTTTGAGCCTAAAAATGCTTCCCAAAAATTAATGTACAAAATGAAAATTTTAATTTTTAAAGAAATATGTCATTTCGGTGCCCAATAAGTTGCACCCACTTTGTGTTGTCAGAGACCTGCACTCCTAAAACTATTAAGTGGGCCATCCTGAGGGTCAAAAAATTATATATGTGGGTGTAAACTGCTGCTTGGGCACACAGCAGGGCTCAGAAGGGAAGGAGCATTGCGCTTTTTAGCTTTTGGGGTACAGATTTAGAGGGACTTTCTGGGTGCCATGATGTTTTTGCAGAGCCCTGGAGGTGCCAGTGAACTGGAATTCCCCAAGAAGTGACCCCATTCTGTAAGGGCAATTTTAGGGTCTCTGCAAAAGTGTCATGGCATCCAAAAAAAACCCCCAAAACGTCTAAGTCTGTGCTACAAAAACCCAATAACCCTTCTTCCCTTCTGTGTCTGGCTGTGCCCTAATTTCAATTTATACCCACATATGACATTACATGCATTATCTGGGGTACACCAGTATCATACATGTGTCATACATGTGGCATAAAATGCAGTTTGGGCACACAGCAGGGCGCAGAAGGGAAGGAGCGCTATGTGGCTTTTGGAGCGCAGAGTCAGATGTTTGGTATCTGGATGCCATGTCATGTTTGTAGAGCCTGTAAGGTACCAGAAAAGTGGATTCCCCAAAGGAGTGACCCCAGTTTGAAAACTGCACCCCTCAAAGAATTTATCAGGGGGTGTAGTGAGTATTAGTATCCCAGACGTGACTGCACAGCGGATGGCGAAGAGTGAATATATAAGCTGTGCGGAGGACATTGCAAACACCGAATTTCCTACTATGTCCCAGTAGCTCCTATAATTGGTCGAGTCACTCTGGGGGTCACTTCTGGTGTCTTTTCGCTCATAAGCTGTAAATATGGGGTGTCCCCTGATATCCGCTCGCACAGCTTATATATTTCCTTCCTGACGCAGCCAGTTGAGTTCTAATAATTTGGCGATTTTTGCGGGCTTTTGTTTTTGCATTACTAGATGCTATATTTTCTTTATTTTTCTGGTGACGCGGCCATATAAGGGCTTGTTGTTTGCGGGATGAGGTGTATTTTGTAATGACACCATTTTTGGGTGCCTACAACTTACTGAATACATTTTATTAACTCTTTTTTTGCTGGATTTAAATAAAAAAAATCAATTCCGGTATTGCGTTTTACCTTGTAAATTTTTCGCCATGCAGCGTACAGTATAAGTAACATATTATCTTTATTCTGTGGGTCGGTACGGTTACGGCGATACCTCATTTATATTACCGTATTTTACGGACTATAAGGCGCACTGGACTATAAGCCGCATTGCCCATGAGCGCCTTATAGTCCGTCTCGGTTCATATATAAGGCGCACCGGACTATAAGCCGCAGTCCGGTGCGCATTATATCTTATTGAAAGCGGCGGCAGGCAGACTTTGCCAGCGGCCGCTTAACCCCCCGCGTGCCAGCCGCTTCTATTGGAAGCGCTCGGCAGGTGAGGAGGGTCTCTATCAGCAAAATCATGCTGATAGAGCCCAACCGTAAACGTTAGGTTAAACTACCCCCCCCCCCCCCCCCCCCGTTTTAAAATAAAAGCCTGAAACAGAATGTGAAACTTACCGAGCGGTGTAGGGTGGGCGGGCATTCAGGCCTCCTCTTCCTCCGATGTTCCGTCCTCCTCCGGCGCTCGCAAGCTGATAATGGCCAGGGCACATGCGCAGTAGAAGCATTATGATATTGCGCATGCGCCCCGGCCATTATCAGCGAGCGCCGGAGGAGAAGGACGGAACATCGGAGGCAGAGGAGGCCTGAATGCCCGCCCGCCGGCCCTGCACCGCTGGGTAAGTTTCACGTTCTGTTTCAGGCCGGCGTGACAGCAGGGCTGCCGGACACTTCCTATTCATTTCTATGGGAGCAGGCATGCGAGCGCTCCCCATAGAAATGAATGGACTGTTTTTTTCCATTCATTTCTATAGGGAGCGCTCGCATGCCGGCTCCCATAGAAATGAATGGGAAGTGTCTATCCTGTCTCACCTACATACAGGCCCTCAGGACACTTAGTACACAATATCAAATACACTACATTAGGTGTGCTGCAGGTGAAGTTACCTGGAATCTTGTAGTGTCGATCAGAGTTCGGGATCTTTATTTTGTCCGTAGTCAGTATGTGCGGGCAGGTTTTGCACCTCTTCTGTCCACATGGAAATGTTCCTTTGTTAGTTGGAGGTGACAGTGAGCTGCTAATAATCATATTCCTGAGGTTTGGTGGCTGTCTGTAACACAGGAGAGGGGGTTCTGGAAATATGGATTTTAGATGGTTGTCTTTTTGCAGTAGTGGATGTAATTTGCGTGTGATTCCTCTCAGCGTCTCCAAGTGGGGGTTATATGTGACACCAGGGGCACCCGAGTGTTCTCCTGTTTGGTATTGTATTTTAATAACTCCGATCTTGGTATTCTGGTGGCCCTGGTGATTTGGTTATCAATTGTTCTTGGATGGTAACCCTGCCTCAAGAATGTGTTTTTGAGGCCCCCAATGTGCTTGTCTCTGTCCACCGGGTCTGAACATATGCGATGGTATCTGATGGCTTGGCTGTAGACAATGGATTTCTTTATGTGTCCTGAGGGCCTGTATGTAGGTGAGACAGGACAGTCACTTAGGATGAGGATAAGTGTCCTGAGGGCCTGTATGTAGGTGAGATCGCCTCATATGGGAATTTAAACTTATGAAGACCTTTTGCACTCTCCAACAAGGTTTAAACAGGGCCCAGGGTTTTATGGCCTTTTATAACCACTAGACACCACTGCACTGATCAAAGAAGCCATAAACCCAGAGAACTTTCTTGCGAACTGATATATATGTGTTTTTTTTTTAAAACTGTTTATGTTCTGTTTTCCATCTATTTTGCATCTAACACTCCATTTCTCTGTATATATATGCCTACCTTCAGACATTGTGTTATACCATCCTGATGAAGGGACCTTTATAGTAGTCCCGAAAGCTCGATATGTCATCAAAAACTTTTTGAGTTAGCCATTAAAAAAGGTATCAACTACTGAGGACTTCTCTCAGAAAATTTCTTTCATTTCATATCCACTGGCTAACACGGTACAAGGATATATATTTTTTCTTTTAGGTACATTACTGTGATTGATAGATAGATAGATAGATAGATAGATAGATAGAAGATGGATAATAGATGATAGATAGGAGAGAGAGATAGATAGATAGATAGATAGATAGATAGGAGATAGATAGGTAAATGAGTGATAGATAGGTAGATGACAGATAGATAGATAGATAGATAGATAGATAGATAGATAGATAGATAGATAGATAGATAGATAGATAGATAGATAGATAGATAGATAGATAGGAGATAGAAAGATGGATATGATATAGAAGATTAATTGATTGATAGATAGATAGATAGATAGATAGATAGATAGATAGACTTGAGAGAGAGATAGATAGGAGATAGATAGATAGAAAGTTGAATATGAGATAGATCGATAGATAGATATGAGATAGATAGATAGATAGATAGATAGATAGATGATAGAAAGATGGATATGAGATAGGAGATAGATAGGAGATAGATAGATAGATAGTAACTGTAACTGACATGTATATGATGAGTCTATCCATTGTCTGTTCATTTTGGTGAAAGTCAGCCTGTCAGCTGACAGACAGCTGTGCTTGTCAGTGATGATGCCACCGGCTGCTTGTACCCCCAGTTTTTGCTGCTTAGCTTGCCTCCACATCCACACTGCTTTTGCCCCTACACATCACCCCTATCCATGCCTGTGCCTCTAGCCATAAGTCTGCCACCCATGGAAACTCATGGTGCAGAAAGTGAGGGAGCTGACTCTGAGGAACCCTTGGGTTTTGCAGCTGGTACTCCATCAAAGGTCTCTGCTGCTCACACACCCTGCTCAACATACGGTATCTAGGGTTAGAGCGTGTGGTGACCTCGCACAACAGTAGGTGCTTCAGGCAGATGTAGGCCTTGCTGGAGTATATTGCGGCTAGCTCCAGGTACTGTAGACTTGGGAAAGTGGGTGTCCAAGTGCCGCACTTTCACCCTTATCTCTGCTAATTTGGGGTATGTTTATAAAAATCGTTGCACCACTACATTGAACACGTGGGCCAGGCATGGAGCGTGTTGAAGGCTGGCAAGCTCCAGAGCCCTCCAACAAGACAAAAAAGCCTGGCCCCAGGGGCAGCGGGGATAAACAAATTGCCATCTCATCCAGGATGGCATCCCTGACCTCAGAGGCAGTGTGCTGTCCGTCCCCCAAGCTGATGAGCTTCAGCCCAGCCTGCTGACGTCTCCCCACACCAGTGTTGCAGCGTTTCCAGCTCGTAGCTGGGGTCAATCTAACAGCGGAGGAGGAGGGTGGTGTTTCAGCCCTCCTCCCAGGAATGTTGTGTGGGGAGACAAGTCAGTCTACCACATTTTGCGACCCGGTCCATGCCTCAAGTACATTCAACCACTGTGCCAAGATTAAAAGTTAGCGTCCCTGTCCGCATGCACTTGTCCATTCGTAGCTGGTCACGTGGAACTTTTGGGCAAAGCGCTGAACTTAGGGACCGCTGACGTCTCCCCACACCAGTGTTGCAGCGTTTCCAGCTCGTAGCTGGGGTCAATCTAATAGCGGAGGAGGAGGAGGGTGGTGTTTCAGCCCTCCTCCCAGGAATGTTGTGTGGGGAGACAAGTCAGGAAAATTCTTGAAACAGGGGAGAGTTTTGCATCTTTGCCCTTGCTGCCTATGGACATCCCTTTGCCTCTAGCCACCATTTTCCCTGCTTTGTTTGCCACCACATCCACACTGCTTTTGCCCCTAGACATCACCCCAGTCCATGCCTCTGCTTTTACCCCCAGTTTTTTATGCTTAGCTTCCCTCCACATCAACAATGCTTGCGCCCCTAAACATCACCCCAGTTTCTGCCTGTGCTTTTCCCCAACATCTCCTGGGCCAGAATTTTTGAGATGAGGCCGTTGAAGCCTTGGGCATGTGGGTGGGTTGTGCTGTACTTTAGCCTGGAATGAAAGGCCTGGGAGAGTTTGTCCTCGACCTATACATTTAAAAATTATCTCCCCCAGCGAGGAACGTGGCCTCGATGGGGGAATTTTTCTAAGGAAGCTAGAAAAGAGGGCATCTTGGGCCTTGCTGGCTCAGGTCTAGCTTCTGTCATGCAGCTGTCTTCTGCCTCTGGACATCCCTTTGCCTCTAGCCACCTTTTTCCCTGCTTAGCTTGCCTCCACATCCACACTGCTTTTGCCCCTAGACATCACCCCAGTCCATGCCTTAGCTTGTACCCCCAGTTTTTGCTGCTTAGCTTGCCTCCACATCCACACTGCCTTTGCCCCTAGACATCACCCCAGTCCATGCCTTAGCTTGTACCCCCAGTTTTTACTGCTTAGCTTGCCTCCACATCCACACTGCTTTTGCCCCTAGATATCACCCCAGTCCATGCCTCTGCTTGTACCCCCAGTTTTTTCTGCTTAGCTTGCCTCCACATCCACACTGCTTTTGCCCCTAGACATCACCCCAGTCCATGCCTTAGCTTGTACCCCCAGTTTTTGCTGCTTAGCTTGCCTCCACATCCACACTGCCTTTGCCCCTAGACATCACCCCAGTCCATGCCTTAGCTTGTACCCCCAGTTTTTGCTGCTTAGCTTGCCTCCACATCCACACTGCTTTTGCCCCTAGATATCACCCCAGTCCATGCCTCTGCTTGTACCCCCAGTTTTTTCTGCTTAGCTTGCCTCCACATCCACACTGCTTTTGCCCCTAGACATCATCCCTATCCATGCCTCTGCCCCTAGCCATAACTCTGCCACCCCTGGAAACTCATGGTGCAGAAACTTTGGGAGCTGACTTTGAGGAACCCTTGGGTTTTGTAGATGGAACTCTATCAAAGGTCTGTGCAGCTCACACACCCTGCTCAAGATATGGTATTGTAGGGTTTCAGCATGTGTGAATGACGGACAACAGCCTGTGTTTGGACAGATGTAGGCCTTGCTAGAGTGTTTTTAGGCTAGCAGCGACTCCTCTACACTTGCAAAAGTGGGCGCACAAGCGCCGCATTTTCACCAGTAGCTTCGGTACATTTGGGTATGTTTTCAAAAAAAGTTGCACCACTAAGTTAGACGTGGGCCAAACATGGAACGTGTTGGAGGCTGGCAATCTCCAGAGCCACTACCAGGTTCCAGCCATTATCACAGGCGTAAAAATGCCAGGCCCCAGGTGTAGCAGGGAAAAAAAAATGCCATCTCAGCCAGGATGGCATCCCTGACCTCGGAGGCACTGTGCTATCTGTCCCCCAAGCTGATGAGCTTCAGCACCGCCTGCTGACGTCTCCCCACACCAGTTTTTTAGCGTTTGCCGCTAGTAGCTGGGGTGGAGGTTGCAGCGTCGTAGGGTTTCAGTCTACTCCTGCCATGAATTTTGGCCTGGGAGAGGAGATAGGGTACCTCAGTTTGCACCCCGGGACCAGACTCCACCACATTCACCCTGCCTGTCCTGACCACAGTCGCTTGTCCAAGTGTCGGTGGTCAAGTGGACCTTGCAGCAAAGCGCGGAACTAAGGGCCCACCTGATGTTGAGTGACACGTGCTGGTGCAAGGCGGGGACACCACACCGGGAGAAGTTGTGACGGCTAGGGACGGCATAGTGAGGTGCCACAGTTGCCATCAGGTCCGGGAAGGCAGGAGTTTCAACAAGCCGGAACGCCAACATCTCCTGGGCCAGCAGTTTAGCGATGTTGGCGTTCTAGGCTTGCGTGGGTGGGTGGTTAGCGGTGTATTTCTGCCGGCGCTCCAATGTCTGAGAGATGGTGGGTTGTTGTAAAGAAGCGCCTGATGGTGCCTTTGATGGTGCAGGAGAAGGAGATAACACAGAAACAGGGGAGGGTGAGGGAGAAGTCAACAAAGTGGCGGAGGCAGACGAAGTGATGTCCTGGCTTGTCCTCTGGAGTGCATCGCCAGCACTGTGAGCAGAGGCAGTGGCATGAACGGCGGGCGACGTTTGTCCTGCCGTTGCTGCCTGCCACTGATTCCAGTGCTTGGATTCCAAATGACGGTGCATTGAAGTGATGGACAGGTTGCTCTTCTCAGGGCCCCTACTCGATTTCGAGAGGCAAATTGTGTAGACGACACTATATCTGTCCTCGGCGCATTCCTTGAAAAAACTCTACACCTTCGAGAAACGTGCCCTCGATGGGGGAGTTTTTCTGGGCTGGGTACAAAAGGGAAGATCTTCGGACATTCCGGGTCTGGCCTGGCTTCGGCAAAGCTGCTGACCTCTGCCTCTAGCTACCCTTTTTGGTGCTGCACCTGCCTCAACATCCACACTACTTTCCCAGCTTGACATCCGCCTTGTCCAGGTGGTGTCGGTGTCCTCGTCGTCCACCACCTCCTCTTCCAACTCCTGTCTCGCCTCCTCCTCCTGCACAATGCGCATGTCAACTGGCTGCCCTGACAGCAACTGCATCTCATCGTCGTCGATGAGGGTGGGTTGCTGGTCATCCGCCACCAAATCTACCGGAGATGGAGGAGACTCTAGTGTTTGAGCATCTGGACACAGATACTCATCTGTTAGGTCCGTGGAATCGCGAAATGGAGGGGCAGGTTGCGGTACAGTCAAATGAAGGGAGAACAGCTCTGGGGAGCAGGGACAGTTGGGGTTATTGTTCTGGGAAGATTGAGAATTTTGGGTGGAAGGAGGACAAGACTGTTGGGTAAGAGGAGGAGAGGAGGTAGAGGCTGACTGGCTGGTGGACAATGTGCTTTAAGCCTTATCCGACAGCCATTGCAAGACCTGTTCCTGGTTCTCGGGCCTACTAAGACTACTAAGGTTAATGTTGAACTTTTGTGCAAAGCGCAGAACTTAGGGCCCGCCTGATGTTAAGGGACACACGCTGGTACAAGGCTCAACTCACCCTAAGGGCCAAAAACACTGCTGGTGCAAGGCTCTACTCATGCCAAGGGCCTCAATCTCTACTGGTAGCTCAGCTTAAGGTCCTGTAACTTTGTTTGGAAGGGCTCATGTTAAGGGCTAGAAAAGTCAATTTTGGAAGGTCTCACCACATCACACACACACACACACACACAATGACAGTTGTGGGTGAGGACTAAAGGATTTCCCATTGCCTATTCCATCTGTGGTTGTCATGGTTTAAAGGGGTGGTTGTTTCTGTTTGTTGAGCTTAAATTGGGGTTTGTGTCCATCCATTTGGGGAGTAAAGAAGGTTTACAGGTATTTTCCCACTTTGATAAAGGTTTTTTTGAATGTGGAAAGTGTGTAGTTGTTAAGCTGTGATGTTGGGGTAATAGTGGGTCTTTGGTGTGTTAGATGCCCCCAGACATGCTTCCCCTGCTGTCCCAGTGTCATTCCAGAGGTGTTGGCATCATTTCCTGGGGTGTCATAGTGGACTTGGTGACCCTCCAAACACGGATTTGGGTTTCCCCCTTAACGAGTATATGTTCCCCATAGACTATAATGGGGTTCGAAACCCGTTCGAACACACGAACAGTGAGCGGCTGTTCGAATCGAATTTCGAACCTCGAACATTTTAGTGTTCGCTCATCTCTAATACTTACCTTTCCCATCTTCATAGTAGCACTGGTGCTGCTGTTCGTCCCGGCAGTGGTGGGCGGGACTTAGCGAGGCTTTCGGGGGCGGGGCTTAGCGGACCTTTCGTGGGCGGGGCCTAGTGAGCCTCACTTCACTGACACAGCAGCCGGCTGGATGCTGTACTTTTTGCTCCGTGTGCACAGGAAAGCCGGCTGCTGCCTCTTCTGTATGCCGGCTGCTGCCTCTGCCTCTGGGATGGGCTGGGAGAGCTCATCCTACAGCAGCACGGACAGTGGACACAACAGCAGAGGCAGCAGCCGGATTTCCTGTGCACACTGAGCACATCGCACAGTGTTCAGTCGACTGCAAAGATTTTTGGGCATGCCTTATTTTCGGGGGGGGGGGTGCCTTATATTAAGCAATTCAACAGAAACCCCCCGCATGCCTTATTTTCGGGGGTTTCCTACTTTCGGGGAAACACGGTATCATTAATACTCATTTTTTTCTGCCTAACATGTAAGAAAGGCTATTCTTCTCCTACCTTCAGATGTCTTCTCCAGCCGCCGTTCGGTATGCACACAAGGCTTGAGAAAGAGCTTTGGAGAGCGCGAAACGGCTGTTGCCTCTTTGCCTATGATGCTATCGCTCTCTCCCAGGAGATGTTTTTAAATGCACTTTAATAAAGGACTGTGTTTTTTAAAAAGAAAACTGCCGAGTGGTGAGTGCCCTCCTCTTTTTGCTCTTTCTTTGCCATAGCCTTAAGAAAGGCTATTCTTCTCCTACCTTTAGATGTCTTCTTCGCGCCGCTGTTCGGTATATAATACAGTTTTTGTTGGTATTCAAATGAGTTTTCTCGCAGCACTGGGGGCAGTTCCCAGCACTCAAACAGCACTGGGGGTGTCCCCAATGCTGTGAGGGAACTCTCCAGCGCCGCCTCCATCTTCTTCAGGAACGGGTCTTCTTCCAGCGGTGGCTTCAAACTTCTAGGCCTAGACACAAACACTTAATTTATGTGTTGCACATACTGAAAGATACTCTTACATAATGTGAAGCAAACAATGATACATACACTTAGTCTATGTGCAGCACAAATTCATAAATACACTTACGCTATGTGCTGAACACATTAATATATACACTTATGTGTATATATTAATATATACACATAATATATATACACACTCATACATATGCCTATACCATGTGTTGATTTATACACTTATTCTAGCTACAGTAGATACTCATATATACACTTATGCTATGTGCTCCACACACTTATATATACAACTGCTCAATATGTAGCACACACTCACATATACATTTACATATGTGCAACACAAACTCTTATGTGTTTCACAAATTCATAGATGCGTTTACACTACGTGAAGCACACAATGATACGTACATTTATTCTGCGTGTAGAACGCATTCATATATATAGTTACCCTATGTGCAGCACATACTTAGGGCCCCTTCACAGGGCGTAAGCGCGCCGCTCATTTAGACACGTATACACGTGTCCGAGCGCGGCGCTTCAAAACAGAGCCCATTAGTTTCAATGGGAAGCATGTGTATATCAGCATATACATGCGCTTCCCATTAAAATGAATGGGCTCTGTTTTGAAGCACCGCACTCAGACACATGTATACGTGTCTAAATGAGCGGTGCGCTTACGCCGTGTGAAGGGGCCCTTACACATATACTTAGCCTTTGTGCTGAATACACTCATATATACTTATGTGCTACACATACCCATATATACACTTAAACTATGAGCTACAAACACTCATATATACACTTACCATACACACCCACATATATAAAGTTACCATGTATCCAGCACATACTAATACATAATCCTGACTCACACATTTTTATATACATTTTCCTATGTATGAGGTATGCTATAACAATAAACATTGCTGCTTGTGTATTATATTGGTGGGGTATTGAAGGGGTTATCTGGATTTGCAGATACCCAAGCAACGCAGGAAAGCCACATTGCTATATACAATCTGAAGTGGTGAATGTAGGTAAAGCAATACAATACAAGTAATACAATTTGTAGCGAGTACGAGTGCACTTCCTTTGTACTGGTGATCTGCAGGGGTCCTGGGTGTTGGACTCCCGCAGATCTAATATTGATGGCCTATTCTAAGGTTAGACCAATAGTTTTAAAAACTGGATAGCCCCTTTAACTATAAGATGTTTCCTTCCAGCAAAGTACATATAACAAATGTACACATCATGTTGTTATTGTTGTCATTATTCAAACCTTAATCCGATATACCATGACATTCCTAGACTAGTAACTAGTGACATATACAGTCCTATAAAAAAGTTTGGGCACCCCTATTAATCTTAATCATTTTTAGTTCTAAATATTTTGGTGTTTGCAGCAGCCATTTCAGTCTGATATATCTAATAACTGATGGACACAGTAATATTTCAGGATTGAAATGAGGTTTATTGTACTAACAGAAAATGTGCAATATGCATTAAACCAAAATTTGACCGGTGCAAAAGTATGGGCACCTCAACAGAAAAGTGACATTAATATTTAGTAGATCCTCCTTTTGCCTCTAGTCGCTTCCTGTAGCTTTTAATCAGTTCCTGGATCCTGGATGAAGGGATTTTGGACAAACAATTCAAGTTCAGTTAAGTTTGATGGTCGCCGAGCATGGACAGCCCGCTCTCAAATGATCTGAAAACAAAGATTGTTCAACATAGTTGTTCAGGGGAAAGATACAAAAAGTTGTCTCAGAGGTTTAACCTGTCAGTTTCCACTGTGTGGAACATAGTAAGGAAATGGAAGAGCACAGGGACAGTTCTTGTTAAGCCTAGAAGTGGCAGGCCAAGAAAAATATCAGAAAGGCAGAGAAGAAGAATGGTGAGAACAGTCAAGGACAATCCACAGACCACCTCCAAAGAGCTGCAGCATCATCTTGCATCCAGTCACTGGTCTGAAGAGACCTAAAGAATAATGATAATTCATGGGTGGCGATCCTCCAATATGGCAGTAGGATAAGATTCCTTGACAGTCATTGGTTAGAATTTGCACATAAGTAGTCAGCGCTGTTGTTGGACTCTCTGGGGGAATTTTGGCACTAATATGAAATATATATTTATGGATATTCCAGTACAGGAGGTTTTTTTTTTTACCTGACACCAACAAGTGTTGTAGGGGTGCGGTGTTTTTGTTATATATGGTGTTCATAATGTACAGGGGGCGCTGAAAGTGATATTTTGTCAATAATTGAGAAGAAGATTTAACTGAGGTGTGTATTGTTAGCAGTCATCATCTACTGCACAATATTATCTATAAGGTATTATATGTCATCCTGCAGCCCTGTAACCTGTATAAAAGTCATCCCAAGCCCTCCTGCTTTTATCCAATCACAGGGCTCCGCACTGACCTCTCATGTTATATTTTATAATTATAATTTTGCCTGTTGTTAATTAGGGATTCTATCATTAAAATTGTATTTCTACCAAATCCGCTGCATATGAAACTAATGGTATTTATTATAGCCAATCAGATTGCACCTTTCAATATTGCAGAACAAGATGAGAATTCACAGCAGTGATCTGATTCGTTGCTATGACACATATAGGTTCTATGCACAAGCCCCGCCCCCTTGTTATATATTAGTATATTATATGCTACAATGTAACATTTCCAGCTGCCACATCTTGTAACTGCTGGCTGTATAATGAAAGGGAAACATCACAGAGAGCAAAGACTCATTGGACCCATCTATCTGAATAAATCCCCTTGGTGACTATACTCGAATGTGTACGCTATCAATAAAGACCAGCTGAAAACCTTAAGTTTGGTATAAGTGGGGTAGGCCACAGCTTTATTTAGAACTGATAACAAAAGGTAAATAAACCCCATGAAGAGATAACAGATAAACCGTCCATGCCCTGCTTCCGGCTCTTCTTCTTCCTATCTTCTTATCTCGCCCTGAATGCTCCGCTGCGATCCAGCGAGCATATAGGTTAACATAGCTTCAAAATTGGGCATGGACACCCCCGCCACACAACATTCAGTGTACCGCTCCCTCCCTACACCTGCCTGTTGGCCCCCCCATCCAAAAGAATCAAGGCCCTCTCGAGGCCGTCTTGCAGCCCGGAAAGAAATATGTCTGATCCTATAGGATTGAGATGCACCCCGTCCCTCGTCAACAACCTCTCATTATTACCCACCAAGTCCACGTGCCTCACCGCAACTCCCCCCAACGATCTAACAAACTTGGAAACTCTGATGTTCAAGACCCACCGAGCCCTATCAATCGCGGCAACATCTCGTGCGCCCCTCCAACAAAGGTGAGGCACAACCTCCGACCATACAAGTACCACCTTACTGAAGAAATCATAGACGCGGCGGAGGTCCTGCATTATCATCGTGATAAGTTTGGCCAGTTTTACATGACCCAGATCATTATCTCCTGCGTGGACGATAACTAGAGATGAGCGAACAGTGTTCTATCGAACTCATGTTCGATCGGATATTAGGCTGTTCGGCATGTTCGAATCGAATCGAACACCGCGTGGTAAAGTGCGCCATTACTCGATTCCCATCCCACCTTCCCTGGCGCCTTTTTTGCTCCAATAACAGCGCAGGGTAGGTGGGACAGGAACTATGACACCGGTGACGTTGAAAAAAGTAGGCAAAACCCATTGGCTGCCGAAAACATGTGACCTCTAATTTAAAAGAACAGCGCCGCCCAGGTTTGCGTCATTCTGAGCTTGCAATTCACCGGGGATGGAGGTTTCCGTCCAGTTAGCTAGGGCTTAGATTCTGGGTAGGCAGGGACAGGCTAGGATAGGAAGGAGAAGACAACCACAACAGCTCTTATAAGAGCTAAATTCCAGGGAGAAGCTTGTCAGTGTAACGTGGCACTGACGGGCTCAATCGCCGCAACCCAGCTTTCCCAGGATCCTGAATGGAATACACTGACAGTGTATTCCCGTATACCCCATATATACACCCCAAATCCCCGTTCCAACGGTGTGCCCCCCCACCTTCACCCCAGAAATACCCTGCAAGTCCCCTAGCAATAGAATTGGGGCTATATACACCCACTATTTTTGCTACTGCCATATAGTGCCATTGTCTGACTGGGAATTCAAAGAATATATTGGGGTTACAAATACCTTCATTTCTTGCTACTGGTATATAGTGCCATTGTCTGACTGAGAATTCAAAGAATATATTGGGGTTACAAATACCCTCATTTCTTGCTACTGGTATATAGTGCCATTGTCTGACTGGGAATTCAAAGAATATATTGGGGTTACAAATACCCTCATTTCTTGCTACTGGTATATAGTGCCATTGTCTGACTGGGAATTCAAAGAATATATTGGGGTTACAAATACCCTCATTTCTTGCTACTGCCATATAGTGCCAGTTTCTGACTGGTAATTCAAAGAATATATTGGGGTTACGTGCACCCACAATTTTTGCTACTGGTATATAGTGCCATTGTCTGACTGGGAATTCAAAGAATATATTGGGGTTACAAATACCCTCATTTCTTGCTACTGCCATATAGTGCCAGTTTCTGACTGGGAATTCAAAGAATATATTGGGGTTATAAATACCCTTATTTCTTGCTACTGGTATATAGTGCCATTGTCTGACTGGGAATTCAAAGAATATATTGGGGTTATAAATACCCTCATTTCTTGCTACTGGTATATAGTGCCATTGTCTGACTGGGAATTCAAAGAATATATTGGGGTTACAAATACCCTCATTTCTTGCTACTGGTATATAGTGCCATTGTCTGACTGGGAATTCAAAGAATATATTAGGGTTACAAATACTCTCATTTCTTGCTACTGCCATATAGTGCCAGCTTCTGACTGGTAATTCAAAGAATATATTGGGGTTATAAATACCCTCATTTCTTGCTACTGGTATATAGTGCCATTGTCTGACTGGGAATTCAAAGAATATATTGGGGTTACGTGCACCCACAATTTTTGCTACTGGTATATATTGCCATTGTCTGACTGGGAATTCAAAGAATATATTGGGGTTACAAATACCCTCATTTCTTGCTACTGCCATATAGTGCCATTGTCTGACTGGGAATTCAAAGAATATATTGGGGTTATAAATACCCTCATTTCTTGCTACTGGTATATAGTGCCATTGTCTGACTGGGAATTCAAAGAATATATTGGGGTTACAAATACCCTCATTTCTTGCTACTGGTATATAGTGCCATTGTCTGACTGGGAATTCAAAGAATATATTGGGGTTATAAATACCCTCATTTCTTGCTACTGGTATATAGTGCCATTGTCTGACTGGGAATTCAAAGAATATATTGGGGTTATAAATACCCTCATTTCTTGCTACTGGTATATAGTGCCATTGTCTGACTGGGAATTCAAAGAATATATTGGGGTTACAAATACCCTCATTTCTTGCTACTGCCATATAGTGCCAGTTTCTGACTGGTAATTCAAAGAATATATTGGGGTTACGTGCACCCACAATTTTTGCTACTGGTATATAGTGCCAATTTCTAACTGGGAATTCAAAATGCGCAAGGCTCCCGGAAAGGGACGTGGACGAGGCCGTGGGCGAGGTCGGGGGAATGGTTCTGGGGAGCAAGGTAGCAGTGAAGCCACAGGGCGTCCCGTGCCTACTCCTGTGGGGCAGCAAGCATTGCGCCACTCCACAGTGCCAGGGTTGCTTGCCACATTAACTAAACTGCAGGGTACAAACCTTAGTAGGCCCAAGAACCAGGAACAGGTCTTGCAATGGCTGTCAGAGAACGCTTACAGCACATTGTCCAGCAGCCAGTCAGACTCTGCCTCCTCTCCTCCTATTACCCAACAGTCTTGTCCTCCTTCCTCCCAAAATTCCCAAGCTTCACAGAACAATAACCCCAACTGTCCCTGCTCCCCAGAGCTGTTCTCCGCTCCTTTCATTGTCCCTCAACCTGCCCCTCCACGTCACGATTCCACGAACCTAACAGAGGAGCATCTGTGTCCAGATGCTCAAACACTAGAGTCTCCTCCATCTCCTTTCGATTTGGTGGTGGATGACCAGCAACCCACCCTCATCGACGATGATGTGACTCAGTTGCCGTCAGGGCATCCAGTTGACCGGCGCATTGTGCGGGAGGAGGAGATGAGACAGGAGTTGGAAGAGGAAGTGGTGGATGATGAGGACACTGACCCGACCTGGACAGGGGGGATGTCAAGCGGGTAAAGTAGTGTGGATGTTGAGGCAGGTGCAGCACCAAAAAGGGTAGCTAGAAGCAGAGGCAGAGGTCAGCAGCTTAGGCGAAGCCAGGCCACACCCAGAATCTCCCAAGATGTTCCAGTTCGTACCCAGCCCTGAAAAACTCCCACCTCGAGGGCACGTTTCTCGAAGGTGTGGAGTTTTTTCAAGGAATGCGCCGAGGACAGATATAGTGTTGTCTGCACAATTTGCCTCTCGAAATTGATTAGGGGCTCTGAGAAGAGGAACCTGTCCACCACTTCAATGCGCCGTCATTTGGAATCCAAGCACTGGAATCAGTGGCAGGCAGCAACGGCAGGACAAAGGCCGCCTGCCGTTCACGCCACTGCCACTGCCTCTGCCACTGCCACTGCTGACTGTGCTGGCGATGCACTCCAGAGGACGAACCAGGACACCACTTCATCTGCCTCTACCACTTTGTTGACGTCTTCCTCATCCTCCCCTGTTCCTGTCTTATCTCCTTCTCCTGCACCATCAAAGGCACCATCAGGCGCTTCTTTACAACAACCCACCATCTCTCAGACATTGGAGCGGCGGCAGAAATACACTGCTAACCACCCACACGCGCAAGCCTTGAACGCCAACATCGCTAAACTGCTGGCCCAGGAGATGTTGGCATTCCGGCTTGTTGAAACTCCCGCCTTCCTGGACCTGATGGCAACTGCGGCACCTCGCTATGCCGTCCCTAGCCGTCACTACTTCTCCCGGTGTGCCGTCCCCGCCTTGCACCAGCACGTGTCACTCAACATCAGGCGGGCCCTTAGTTCCGCGCTTTGCACAAAGGTCCACTTGACCACCGACGCGTGGACAAGTGCATGCGGACAGGGACACTACATTTCACTGACGGCACACTGGGTGAATGTAGTTGAGGCTGGGACTGCTTCCCAAACTGGCCCGGTGTACCTCGTCTCCCCGCCTAACATTCCTGGCAGGGACACGAGAAGAACACCCCCCTCCTCCTCCTCCTCCACCACCTCCTCCTCCGCCACCGCCTCCTCCTCCGCTGTTAGATTGACCCCAGCTATGAGTTGGAAACGTTGCAGCACTGGCGTTGGTAGACGTCAGCAGGCTGTGCTGAAGCTGATCAGCTTGGGGGACAGACAGCACACAGCCTCCGAGGTGAGGGATGGCCTCCTCGATGAGACGGCAATATGGTTTGAGCCGCTGCACCTGGGCCCAGGCATGGTCGTTTGTGATAACGGCCGGAACCTGGTAGCAGCTCTGGAGCTTGCCGGACTCCAACATGTTCCATGCCTGGCCCACGTCTTCAATCTAGTGGTGCAACGTTTCCTAAAGAGCTACCCCAATGTTCCAGAGCTACTGGTGAAAGTGCGGCGCATGTGCGCCCACTTTCGCAAGTCGACAGTAGCCGCTGCTAGCTTAAAATCTCTCCAGCAACGCCTGCATGTGCCACAACACCGGCTTTTGTGCGACGTCCCCACACGCTGGAACTCAACGTTTCAGATGTTGAATAGAGTGGTTGAGCAGCAGAGACCTTTGATGGAATACCAGCTACAAAACCCTAGGGTGCCACAAAGTCAGCTGCCTCAGTTTCACATCCATGAGTGGCCATGGATGAGAGACCTTTGTGACATCCTATGGGTCTTTGAGGAGTCCACAAGGAGGGTGAGCTCTGAGGATGCGATGGTGAGCCTTACAATCCCGCTCTTGTGTGTTCTGAGAGAATCCCTGATTGACATCAGGGATAACTCAGATCACACAGAGGAGTCAGGGATAGCATCCGATCCATCACAGCTGGAGAGTAGGTCCACACATCTGTCTGCTTCATCGCGTTTAATGGAGGAGGAGGAGGAGGAGGAGGAGGAGGAAGAAGAGTTGTCCGATGATGTGATGGTGATACAGGAGGCTTCCGGGCAACTTCGAATCGTCCCATTGTTGCAGCGCGGATGGGTAGACATGGAGGATGAGGAGGAAATGGAGATTGAACTTTCCGGTGGGGCCAGAGGAGTCATGCCAACTAACACTGTGGCAGACATGGCTGAGTTCATGTTGGGGTGCTTTACAACCGACAAGCGTATTGTCAAAATCATGGAGGACAACCAGTACTGGATCTTTGCTATCCTTGACCCCCGGTATAAAAACAACATCTCGTCTTTTATTCCGGTAGAGGGGAGGGCCAATCGCATCAATGCTTGCCACAGGCAATTGGTGCAGAATATGATGGAGATGTTTCCAGCATGTGACGTTGGCGGCAGGGAGGGCAGTTCCTCCAGTAGGCAACCAAGTTCTCACCGGTCCACACAAACGAGGGGCACACTGTCTAAGGTCTGGGACACCTTGATGGCACCCCCTCGCCAAAGTGCCGCCACGGAGGGTCCTAGTGTCACCAGGCGTGAGAAGTATAGGCGCATGTTGCGGGAATACCTTTCCGACCACAGCCCTGTCCTCTCCGACCCCTCTGCGCCCTACACGTATTGGGTGTCGAAGTTGGACCTGTGGCTTGAACTTGCCCTATATGCCTTGGAGGTGCTGTCCTGTCCTGCCGCCAGCGTCCTATCTGAGAGGGTGTTCAGTGCAGCCGGTGGCATCATCACTGACAAGTGCACCCGTCTGTCAGCTGAGAGTGCCGACCGGCTCACTTTGATAAAAATGAACCACCACTGGATAGAGCCTTCATTTTTGTGCCCACCTGTGTAAAGCACCCCAACATGAAACTCCATGTCTGTACTCAACCTCTCCAATTCCTCCGCATCCTCATACTCATCCACCATAAGCGTTGCACAATTCTGCTAATACTAGGCTCCCTCCACCCTGATTTCCCCCAACTCTGCTGGTTAGAGGCTCCCTCCACCCTGATTTCCACCAACTCTGCTGGTTAGAGGCTCCCTCCACCCTGCTTTCCCACAACTCTGCTGGTTAGAGGCTCCCTCCACCCTGCTTTCCCACAACTCTGCTGGTTAGAGGCTCCCTCCACCCTGATTTCCACCAACTCTGCTGGTTAGAGGCTCCCTCCACCCTGCTTTCCCACAACTCTGCTGGTTAGAGGCTCCCTCCACCCTGATTTCCACCAACTCTGCTGGTTAGAGGCTCCCTCCACCCTGCTTTCCCACAACTCTGCTGGTTAGAGGCTCCCTCCACCATGAAATGGTCCAAACTGGGCTGTTTAGAGGCTCCCTCCACCATGAATTGGTCCAAACTGGGGTTTTTAGAGGCTCCCTCCACCATGAATTGGTCCAAACTGGGCTGGTTAGAGGCTCCCTCCACCATGAATTGGTCCAAACTGGGGGTTTTAGAGGCTCCCTCCACCATGAATTGGTCCAAACTGGGGTTTTTTAGAGGCTCCCTCCACCATGAATTGGTCCAAACTGGGCTGTTTAGAGGCTCCCTCCACCATGAATTGGTCCAAACTGGGGTTTTTAGAGGCTCCCTCCACCATGAATTGGTCCAAACTGGGGTTTTTAGAGGCTCCCTCCACCATGAATTGGTCCAAACTGGGGTTTTTAGAGGCTCCCTCCACCATGAATTGGTCCAAACTGGGCTGGTTAGAGGCTCCCTCCACCATGAATTGGTCCAAACTGGGGGTTTTAGAGGCTCCCTCCACCATGAATTGGTCCAAACTGGGGTTTTTTAGAGGCTCCCTCCACCATGAATTGGTCCAAACTGGGCTGTTTAGAGGCTCCCTCCACCATGAATTGGTCCAAACTGGGGTTTTTAGAGGCTCCCTCCACCATGAATTGGTCCAAACTGGGGTTTTTAGAGGCTCCCTCCACCATGAATTGGTCCAAACTGGGGTTTTTAGAGGCTCCCTCCACCATGAATTTGCCCAAACTGGAATGTTTAGAGGCTCCCTCCACCATGAATTGGTCCAAACTGGGCTGGTTAGAGACTCCCTCCACCATGAATTGGTCCAAACTGGGCTGGTTAGAGGCTCCCTCCACCATGAATTGGTCCAAACTGGGCTGGTTAGAGGCTCCCTCCACCATGAATTGGTCCAAACTGGGGGTTTTAGAGGCTCCCTCCACCATGAATTGGTCCAAACTGGGGTTTTTAGAGGCTCCCTCCACCATGAATTTGCCCAAACTCTGCTGGTTAGAGGCTCAATCCACCCTGATTTTCAAAACAAATGTTGGTGCCAACCTCAACTTACTACAAGGGCCAAATTCACTGCTGGTGACAAGCTCTCCTCACTGCAAGTGCCAAATACACATGTTTCAAGGTGTTTTCCTACTGTCAGAGAGGTGGTATTGAGTGTGTAAAGTGTGTAGTTGTTAGGCTGTGATGTTGGGGTAATAGAGGGTCTTTGGTGTGTTAGATGCCCCCAGACATGCTTCCCCTGCTGTCCCAGTGTCATTCCAGAGGTGTTGGCATCATTTCCTGGGGTGTCATAGTGGACTTGGTGACCCTCCAGACACGGATTTGGGTTTCCCCCTTAACGAGTATCTGTTCCCCATAGACTATAATGGGGTTCGAAACCCGTTCGAACACACAAACATTGAGCGGCTGTTCGAATCGAATTTCAAACCTCGAACATTTTAGTGTTCGCTCATCTCTAACGATAACGACTGCAAGACCCGCTGTCAAACAGCTCACGGCCACTATATCCGGCAGGACTTGCCTCCACTTCAACCCTCGGCAACCTCTCCAACGAACCTCCACGCCGTCCAGGCCGAAATGCAGACCCCCAGGCCGAACCGCCGCTCTCCTCTCTGCCCAATACAGGAAGGAGTGGCCGATGAGCCACACCACCACCGGAACGCCTTCTATAGAAAAAACAAACACAGAAAAGAGAAAAAACACAAGACATAGCACGCACAAGAAAATGACGTAAAGGCCCAAATCAGCACCCCATCACACTCAGCGGATCCCGAGGCTCAGGGAGTCATCAGGTCAGGCCGAATGTAAGACCGGAAGCAGTCGGAACTCCAGTGCCCCAAACGTTTTACTGCCTCGTCCCCCAAACCGCAAGCGTCAGCCGTTGTAGCGGCTCTGATGCAAAAAGAATGGGTGCCAAAGTCCCGAGGCTCCAGTCACACAGCAACTAAACATGCACGAAAAACAGATAAGAATTGGAAACGAGTGAGGGGCGAACCAGCCTCATGCAACAAAAAGACGTCCCCTGCGGGACGCCTAGCAATATAGTCCCCTACCAAAACCACGGGGCAAAACTCGGACCCAGTGCGCCCGATCGTAATCCACGTTCCCCACCCGAAAACATCCGTCTTCGAGCGACGAAGACAAATTTTAATCTCCTTATCGGAAGCTACCACATCGCCCGCACCCAAACCCCCGGGCCTAGACTTACTGGGACTGACTAACTCCCTAATACGGAAGGCCGCGAAAAAGGCTAAGGCGAAAGCGGCCCTCAACAAAACCAACTCGAAACTATCCTGACACACTACCTCCAAAACCCCAAACAAACGCGTCAACAAACTAAAAGAGACTGGCCGACGCCGATCCCCTCCACGCTTCTCCTTCTTCCACCCCTTCAAAACTTGTTTAATAGCAAAATGCTTTGTAACATCAAAACGACCAAACAGCCTGAGCATAAACGCAACCCCTGCTAACTTTTTGACAACTGCACAGTAAGACGACCCCTGGCTCCTCAATTTGGCTAGAAATTCCAAAGAGACATCTAATAACTTCGGAGCGTCCGCGGGTACCAAACCGCCAGACACAGACAATCAATGGACCCAAGCACTGTAGTAACTCCTCCAAGTAGTTGCAGACACTAACCCCCGAATAAGCTTTAGCAGCTGTTCCCTACCAGGCTCCACAAGGAATCGGGGCAACTCCATCCCTCCGGTCTCGCCGACGGATGCAGGGCACGGAAGACCTGAAAACGTGAGCGAGACAAAGCGTCAGCAATCTTATTCCGCACACCAGGCACATGGCGAGCTTTGAACCAGATGTTACGCTGCAAACAAACCAAGACTAAATGCCGAAGCAGCGCCAGTACCAGAGGCGAGGAAGAAAATTGGCTGTTTATGACCTACACTACTGAAAGGTTATCACACCAGAACACTATCCTACGGTTGGACATCCTATCACCCCCAAGTTCTACCATGGCTACAATCGGGAAAAATTCCAACAAGGCCATGTTCTTAACCAGGCCCGTCTCGAACCACAGTAGTGGCCAAGACCCCCTGCACCACTCATCCCCGAAGACAGCCGCGAAACCATCATCACCAGCCGCATCCGTAAATAAGGAAAGCTCTGCGTTAGTAACCTCCCCCTGCTGACAAACCGCCCGACCATTAAACTGAGAAAGAAAAACGCTCAAAACGCACAGATCTTCCTTCAGCGTACGCGTAATGCGAATAAAATGGTCGGGCTGCAGCACGCCCTTTGTAGCCAGCGACAAAAAGCGTGCCCCATGGGCAAAACCTGGCACGCGAATGTCAGCAGGCCGAGGAGACACTGCATCTGGTGCAACGTAACTTTTTTGGCGAAAAGGAAATCCCCAACCATACCTAGAAGACGGTCAAGCTTGTCAGGCGGGAGCCTGAAAACCATGTCAACCGAGTCTATCTCTATGCCAAGAAAGGACAGCCGCATAGACGGGCCCTCCGTCTTCTCGGCTGAAAGGGGGAACGCCCAGAAAGACCGAAAGGTAGCTAACAAATACACACAAACAGGTGAACCCCCCGGACCAACAAACAAGAAATCATCGAGATAGTGCAAGACTGATGGGATGCCCGATTCATATTGCAAAGACCACTCCAAAAAGGAGCTAAACAGCTCGAAATAATAGCAAGAAATAGAGCATCCCATAGGCAGGCACATGTCGACGAAAAAACTGTCCCTAACCCTACAACCTAACAAGTTGAAAAAGTCCGTGTGCACCGGAAGCAGCCAGAAAGCCGACTCAATGTCGGACTTAGCCAACAGAGCACCCGGACCAGCCCTACCCACCAAGAAGACAGCCCTGTCGAAGGAGGTGTACGACACAGCCGGATCTTCCTTCGAGATGCCGTCATTAACTGACGATCCAGGAGGGTAATAAAGGTGATGTATGAGCCGAAACTTTCAGGCCTCCTTCTTGGGCACCAAACCCAAAGGGGAGACCCTCAAATTCGACAGCGGTGGATCGGAGAAGGGGCCGGCCATTCGGCCCAACATCACCTCCTTTATAACCTTCTCCCACACCATTTAGGTTAGGAGCAAGAAACAAAGCTGAAGAAGGAGCGTGGGGAATGTAAAAACCACAGGAGAAACCCTCAAGAAGCAGGCTTGCCTCCTGCCTCCTGGGGTAGAGGGCGAGCCACTGCTCCAGCAGCCGCACGTTCACCGGTGTTCTCCACGGCGCCGGCAGCACCCAGCTTGCCACCCTGCCGCAAAGCTGAGTGCGACCCGCCACAGATCGAACACTCATGTTTGAAACGGCAGGAAGAGTGGAATCTGCAATGGCTCTCAATGTAGAGCCAGCACGTTCCACTCTGACGCTGTGCCGTCGCTGCGGGCTGCTGTCCCGCATCGGCGGCACCAGACTGAAATGACCGCTGGGGGCGTTGGGAAAGGATCAGCTGGATCCAAACGTCGGTAGCCTTAGAGGCCCAACCGACGGCGGGGGTCAAAGCCAGGTGGCGACGATACTCCTCATCATACCGCCACCAGGCTGAACCCCCATGCAATTTATATGCACTGTAAACCGTGTCCATATAAATGAAAAGCTCTGGGCCCTTCATCAGGGAAACCTGACACGTGATGTAAGCAAGAGTGGCGAAGGCCTGCAACCAGTTGCCAAATGTCTTCGCCACTCTCTGCTTACGCTCCGACCCTTTCTCAAATGTCTGCTCCTTATCGACGGCAATATGGTCTGCCGACAATAAGGACCAGATATCTACGAATTCTCCCTTGACTATCTTGTCCCTAAGTTCCGCCGGGACGTGCGTCCCTAGCGGAGCAACTCCGCAGAACATAGTGTCCCGGAGCATACAACTTGAAGCTAAATCCACGGCTGGAGAGGTAGTAGCCCCCCCGGGTGCGGCAGCGGACACCGCGTCCGTCCTAGCCTGAGAACTACCCAAAACCTCTTACAACTGTCTAAGGAAAGAGGAAAGATCCTGACCAGGTGTAAGTGTCGGTGTAGGTGCGGCGTGAGGTGCACAAGCCGTACGGCAGGCATACTCACCAAGTTGCGGCCCCGGATGGGCCGGAAGAGGAGCAGCCTTGATGGGAGCGTTCGGTAGAGGCTGTGCTCCTGATGTCGTAATCCAGCCGAAGACGATATAGCCCTCTCCGGACGGACTTCCACTGGAGATCCCCGACAACTCTCCCGATGTAAAGAGGCGCAATGCGACCCGTCCTGCAGCTTTCGGTCTGAACGACTGTAGCTCCACCTCGACCTGGAGGACGAACGACTGCGCGGGGTGCGACATCTGGCTCCTGCGACTGCGAGAACTCCTCCGGGTGCCGTGTCTCCTTGAAGAATCCAAGTGCCGCCCACTTCCGCGGCGGTACCTGTCGTCTTCTGATGAAGAAGACTCAGAGAAAGAGGAAATGTTAGAGGGATGCCGCAAACCCCTGGAACCGTGCTCCCACTCTCCCCCCGCAGACGTCCTGCCGTAAGGGAGGGCCGACCGAACCCCTCGGGTGACCCTCTGACCCCTGTGACCTGTGGGACCCACCCCTAATGCCACCGGACGCGCTACCCCCTCCGCATTGTCAGCTGCAACATCAGTGGGGCCCGCATCCTCGGCAGCTCCGGCGGGCACAGCGCTAAGCCTCGCACCTTCCGCCTCGTCATGTCCGGCCGCTTCGATGACGCCCGCCAGGGAAGCTCCGCCCGGCAGCGTGTCATCAAACAGCAGAGGGGAAGCCCCGCCCACGGGAGCCGCCGCAACAGCCGTAGATGCAGACCACGTGGCGGCGGCCATATTGGGCCCAGCAGAGACAAGCCGAGCCAGCGCTGGGGACCTGCCCCCCCCACCCCCCCACCCCCAAGCACGCTGCAAAAGCCGGCTGGAGCGCTCACCTATACCGCTGCTGCAGGAAGCCGACTGCCTGCCGCGAACCCTGGCCTCCCTCCGCTGCCTGGATATCCCAGAGCCTCCACGTGCCAGTGGGCTGGGACTCAGCCATGATGGCGGGGGAGATACCCGCTGCGGCTGGCCATCAGCTCTGGACACCCATCCGCCGACCTTGGAATCACCTGGAGTCTGCTGGAGGAGGCTGAGAAACCAGCCAGGGCCCTGGCTGGCCACCCTCTCCTGCACCAAAAGCTCCAAAGAGTCCTTAGACAGTCTAGGGCTATCTAGAACAACTGGAGCACAAAGCCCTGACAATGTGAAGGTAAGGTCAGAAAAAATATGTGGAGGAGGGGCTAAAAGCTGATGGGTGGAGCTAGGAGGGTGAGGAGACAAGGGGTTAATGTGACTAGAACTCTATCTTCCAAGGCTTGTGGGTACCCACCCCACATGGTACATGCACCCTCTTAAGGAGAAGAATAAACCTAATGCTGGTTATGATCCTAAATGTTCTGGAGCCAACAGGGCAGTCATAGTGGTCATGAAGATGAAGGAGAGGACAGCATGACACTGGGGGCAGAGATGGAGAGGACGGCATGAGACTGGGGGCAGAGATGGAGGGACATGAATCTGGGGGCAGAGATGGAGAGGATGGCATGACAATGGGGGCAGAGATGGAGGGACATGAATCTGGGGGCAGAGATGGATGGGACATGAATCTGGGGCAGAGATGGAGGGGACATGAATCTGGGGGCAGAGATGGAGGGGGCATGAATCTGGGGGCAGAGATGGAGGGGACATGAATCTGGGGGCAGAGATGGAGGGGACATGAATCTGGGGGCAGAGATGGGGGCATGAATCTGGGAGCAGAGATGTGGAGACATGAATCTGGGGGCAGAGATGGAGGGACATGAATCTGGGAACAGAGATGGAGAGGACATGAATCTGGGGGCAGAGATGGAGGGACATGAATCTGGGGGCAGAGATGGAGGGGACATGAATCTGGGGGCAGAGATGGGGGCATGAATCTGGGGGCAGAGATGTGGAGACATGAATCTGGGGGCAGAGATGGAGGGACATGAATCTGGGGGCAGAGATGGAGAGACATGAATCTGGGGGCAGAGATGGAGCGACATGAATCTGGGGGCAGAGATGGAGGGGACATGAATCTGGAGGCAAAGATGGGGGGACATGAATCTGGGGGCAGAGATGGGGGGACATGAATCTGGGGGCAGAGATGTGGAGACATGAATCTGGGGGCAGAGATGGAGGGACATGAATCTGGGGGCAGAGATGGAGGGGACATGAATCTGGGGGCAGAGATGGGGGCATGAATCTGGGGGCAGAGATGTGGAGACATGAATCTGGGGGCAGAGATGGAGGGACATGAATCTGGGGGCAGAGATGGAGAGGACATGAATCTGGGGGCAGAGATGGAGCGACATGAATCTGGGGGCAGAGATGGAGGGGACATGAATCTGGAGGCAAAGATGGGGGGACATGAATCTGGGGGCAGAGATGGGGGACATGAATCTGGGGGCAGAGATGGGGGCATGAATCTGGGGGCAGAGATGTGGAGACATGAATCTGGGGGCAGAGATGGAGGGACATGAATCTGGGGGCAGAGATGGAGAGGACATGAATCTGGGGGCAGAGATGGAGGGACATGAATCTGGGGGCAGAGATGGAGCGACATGAATCTGGGGGCAGAGATGGAGGGGACATGAATCTGGAGGCAAAGATGGGGGGACATGAATCTGGGGGCAGAGATGGGGGACATGAATCTGGGGGCAGAGATGGGGGGACATGAATCTGGGGGCAGAGATGGAGGGGACATGAATCTGGGGGAAGAGATGGAGTGGACATGAATCTGGGGCAGAGATGAAGGGGACATGAATCTGGGGGCAGAGATGGGAGGACATGAATCTGGGGGCAGAGATGGAGGGGACATTAATCTGGAGGCAAAGATGGGGGGAAATGAATCTGGGGGCAGAGATGGGGGACATGAATCTGGGGGCAGAGATGGGGGGACATGAATCTGGGGGCAGAAATGGAGGGGACATGGATCTGGGGGCAGAGATGGAGGGGACATGAATCTGGGGGCAGAGATGGAGGGGACATGAATCTGGGGGCAGAGATGGGAGGACATGAATCTGGGGGCAGAGATGGAGGGGACATTAATCTGGGGGCAGAGATGGAGCGACATGAATCTGGGGGCAGAGATGGAGGGACATGAATCTGGGGGCAGAGATGGAGGGACATGAATCTGGGGGCAGAGATGTGGAGACATGAATCTGTGGGCAGAAATGGAGGGGACATGAATCTGGGGGAAGAGATGGAGTGGACATGAATCTGGGGGCAGAGATGAAGGGGACATGAATCTGGGGGAAGAGATGGGAGGACATGAATCTGGGGGCAGAGATGGAGGGGACATTAATCTGGAGGCAAAGATGGGGGGACATGAATCTGGGGGCAGAGATGGGGGACATGAATCTGGGGGCAGAGATGGGGGGACATGAATCTGGGGGCAGAGATGGAGGGGACATGAATCTGGGGGCAGAGATGGAGGGGACATTAATCTGGGGGCAGAGATGGGAGGACATGAATCTGGGGGCAGAGATGGAGGGGACATTAATCTGGGGGCAGAGATGGAGGGGACATTAATCTGGGGGCAGAGATGGAGGAACATGAATCTGGGGGCAGAGATGGAGGGACATGAATCTGGGGGCAGAGATGTGGAGACATGAATCTGGGGGCAGATGAAGGGTGTATATGAATCTGGGGGAGAGACGGAGGGGGGACATACAGTCCTATGAAAAAGTTTGGGCACCCCTATTAATCTTAATCATTTTTAGTTCTAAATATTTTGGTGTTTGCAACAGCCATTTCCGTTTGATATATCTAATAACTGATGGACACAGTAATATTTCAGGATTGAAATGAGGTTTATTGTACTAACAGAAAATGCGCAATATGCATTAAACCAAAATTTGACCGGTGCAAAAGTATGGGCACCTCAACAGAAAAGTGACATTAATATTTAGTACATCCTCCTTTTGCAAAGATAACAGCCTCTAGTCGCTTCCTGTACCTTTTAATCAGTTCCTGGATCCTGGATGAAAGTATTTTGGACCATTTCTTTCTACAAAACAATTCAAGTTCAGTTAAGTTTGATGGTCGCCGAACATGGACAGCCCGCTCTCAAATGATCTGAAAACAAAGATTGTTCAACATAGTTGTTCAGGGGAAGGATACAAAACGTTGTCTCAGAGATTTAACCTGTCAGTTTCCACTGTGAGGAACATAGTAAGGAAATGGAAGAGCACAGGGACAGTTCTTGTTAAGCCCAGAAGTGGCAGGCCAAGAAAAATATCAGAAAGGCAGAGAAGAAGAATGGTGAGAACAGTCAAGGACAATCCACAGACCACCTCCAAAGAGCTGCAGCATCATCTTGCTGCAGATGGTGTCACTGTGTATCGGTCAACTATACAGCGCACTTTGCACAAATAGAAGCTGTATGGGAGAGTGATGAGAAAGAAGCCGTTTCTGCACGTACGCCACAAATAGAGTTGCCTGAGGTATGAAAAAGCACATTTGGACAAGGCAGCTTCATTTTGGAAACAAAAATTGAGTTGTTTGGTTATAAAAAAAAGGCGTTATGCATGGCGTCCAAAAAGAAACAGCATTCCAAGAAAAACACATGCTACCCACTGTAAAATTTGGTGGAGGTTCCATCATGATTTGGGGCTGTGTGGCCAATGCCGGCATCGGGAATCTTGTTAAAGTTGAGAGTCGCATGGATTCCACTCAGTATCAGCAGATTCTTGAGAATAATGTTCAAGAATCAGTGACGAAGTTGAAGTTACGCCGGGGATGGATATTTCAGCAAGACAATGATCCAAAACACCGCTCCAAATCCTCAGGCATTCATGCAGAGGAACAATTACAATGTTCTGGAATGGCCATCCCAGTCCCCAGACCTGAATATCATTGAACATCTGTGGGATGATTTGAAGCGGGCTGTCCATGCTCGGCGACCATCTAACTTAACTGAACTTGAATTGTTTGTCCAAAATACCTTTATCCAGGATCCAGGAACTGATTAAAAGCTACAGGAAGCGACTAGAGGCTGTTATCTTTGCAAAAGGAGGATCTACTAAATATTAATGTCACTTTTCTGTTGAGGTGCCCATACTTTTGCACCGGTCAAATTTTGGTTTAATGCATATTGCACATTTTCTGTTAGTACAATAAACCTCATTTCAATCCTGAAATATTACTGTGTCCATCAGTTATTAGATATATCAAACTGAAATGGCCTTTGCAAATACAAAAATATTTAGAACTAAAAATGATTAAGATTAATAGGGGTGCCCAAACTTTTTCATAGGACTGTATAATTTACGGGTGACTGTAGGAGGATTATACAGTGTGCGGGCACATGAAAAATTAATGAGTGGGCGGAATCAACATAACAGTGGTGGGGCTAAATTTCCCACGGCGCGTAGAGCGTGCCGCACATTTTGTCCCTCTTTTGGTTCTTCAAAAGTTGGGAGGTATGGGTACAGGGGGCAATGGAAAGATGTTAGAGGGTGGACGGGGGGGGGATTGTTGGGACATCGGGTGTGCGGCACTGCGGAGAGGGAACTGGGGCAATAATATATAATATATAAGTTTTTAGCTGGAGAATAATAATGATGTAGGCTATGCTACTAGCATAGCAGCCTGTTTGGGGGTGGGACTTTCACTTTAAAGGAGTGTTCACATTGCGTTTTTGGCCTCCCTTGCCGGGATACGTTGGTAACCAGTCACAATCAGCTACCCACTTATCCCTGCACGGAGAACTGCAGGCCCCCCTTTATTTTTAATGGCCAGTTCTTCGTTCAGGGATATGTTGACAGCTGATTCTGACTGGTTACCAACGTATCCCGGCAAGGGAGGCCAAAAACGCAATGTGAATAAGCCCTGAGGATTTATTAAGAGGGCTCTTATAAATGGTGTTGGCTCTCTATAGGCGCTTTCACACATAGCAGATTTTACCTGCAAATAGAATCTGATTAAGCCTTGTAATGCTGCTAAATAAAGGGAAATGTAATACATAATTGGTATGACGCAAAATAAGGTAGTTTTAAAATGGCGGGGGGGGGGGCCCAGACACAGGCTGTATGGGGCCCCAAAATTCCTGATGGCGGCCCTGAGTATCAGTGCTAGCCATAATGACTGGTAATAACCAAATCCACATGACAAGAATATTGTACAAGCACCGCCTGAATTGAGAACAGATCGACCGACATGGCTGCCATCATGAAGAACCCTCTAGACCAGGGGTCTCAAACTCGCAGCCCGTGGGTCAACTGCGGCCCTCGGGGCAATAGTTTGCGGCTCCCACCTCAATACATAGCTCCCAACCATCCCGCATTTAGCGGGAATGTCCTGCTTTTATACTCCTGTCCCGCGCAGCTCCCTACATGTCCAGCTATGTCCCTTTAGTGTTGTACTTAACAAACTTTCCTCCGGACACCCCCCCTCCGCTCATATAACAGCGATAAAAGCGATGGGTGATCAGTGGAAAGCTTGTACTACTGTAAACTGAAGGACCTGTGTGACGTCAGACGTCACGTGACTAGGGAGGCGTGTCTTAGTGTGCCGGCGGGAAGATGAAGGGATGTGCCGTCTAAAGGAACTGAGAGAGGAGAGGAATGTGAGATGCAGGGGCAGAGATGGAAGGGGAACGTTATACTGGGGGCCTGAGATGGAGGGGGACATGAAACTATGGCCACAGATGGAAGGGGAACATGAAACTGGGGGCAGAGATGAGGTGGGGTCATGAAAATGGGGGCAGATGGAGGGGGGGGACATAAAATGGGGCATATGAAGGGGGATATGAAACTGGGAGAGAAATGAGGGGCACTTAAACTGGGGACAACTGGAGGGGGCATTAAACCGTGGGAGTAGCTGTAGGGGACGGGGTCTGCCTCTAGTTGCCCCCAGTTTAATGTCATCATCCAGCTACCCCTACGGTTTAATATCTGCTTCTAGCTGCCCGAGTTTAATGTTGTTGTCCTTCTTGTTTGTCCCCAGTTTAATGTCCCTCTTCAGCTGCCATTAATTTATTGCCCTCCTCCAACTACCCCCACTGTTTGGTGTCCCCCTCCAGCTGCCCCAGTTTCATGTCGCCTCTAGTTTCCCCCAGTTTAAACTGTGGCTGCAGGAGAGGGACTTAATACTGTGGGGCAGTTGGAAGGGAACATTATAATGTGGGGAGATATAATGTACGGGTGACTGTAAGAGGATTATACTGAGTGGGGGCACATGAGAAATGAATGAGAATGGGCGGGGTCAACATAAAAGTGGGCGGAGCTCAATTTGCTGCAGCGAGCATAGCTTGTGGAAAACCTAATGCAGCCCAGACTCTACCTCCAGTGGCCCCCGGGTAAATTAAGTTTGAGACCCCTGCTCTAGACCAGCATATACATGGAGCACAAGACATGAGAATATGCAGGTATAGATTTGGGACTGGAGGTTTCCTACAAGATGAATGAAAGTCATCAATAATAACTGTGAAGAGGGTGAGCGGGTCACAAGAGGGTCAAAGAGACAAGAAGGGTCAAGGGGCCGAAATGTACACATAAATTATGCCGCCATGTTCTCAAATATTGTAAATCCAACAGGATAGTTATAGGGACAAGTTAGGGAGTATTTGGAATTGTGTGGCTGCGGTTGCCATGGTAGCGGCAGCCATTTTTAGAGAGTCAGAGGGAATCAGTAAACAGCTACAAGATCTAAATGTAAAGTATACAATTATTATTATCCTTCAAGTGTATAGCGCCAACATATAGTACAGTGCTGTACATTAGATACATTATATGACAGACTTCAGTTCATTGAAAAACCCCTTTAAGGCCTATTGCAAACTCAGGGTTCTGATAGTGACCATGTGACCATGTGGAGAGGTCACTGCCATCCCCTGCCATCCTCTCATTGTTTGCGAATAACATTATCCTGACACATGGTGCACTACACTACTGAATACAGCTCTGAGAACAGAGGAATCTCCTCTAGTGAAATGTCTGCAAAGGGAATTTGGTCATGGTTGTGCCTAAATATAAACCTTTTTACCCCTGATCCTAGACCAGGGCCAAATGTATTAATGTCAATAAATTGAATACATTTTTTTTTCTTTCTGATTCATTTACAGATAGCAAAGTGTGAGAGAAACAATACCTGGAACGTGGTGAAGAAAGCTGCATATACTATGGAGACCCGCACGTACTACTGAGAGCTGCTCATAGAGACCTGCAGAGGTGACCTGATGCTATAGACTGAGAAGATCTCTATTTCACCAAATCCAGAGCCCTGATCCTCAGCGATGATCTGCTATGACTTCCAGCAGTGGCATAACTACCGCCGTAGCAGCAGGGGCAGCTCCCACAGGGCCCGGGACATTAGGGGCCCGGTGACAGCCGCTACCGCTGCTATTATTATACTCGGGGGGTCTTTTCAGACCCCCGAATATAATGATCGGCGGCCCGGGAGAGGTAAGAAACAAAGAAACACTGTTACTTACCTCTCCACAATCTGTGCAGGCTTTGGCCTAGTCGTCTGATGTCTCATGACTCCAGCCTGCGTCCTGGGTCATGTGACGTCTGACGTAATTGAAGATGGACTACTTCAGAGGCCGACAGCATAGGAGCCGGGAGATAGGTGAGTAACAGAGTTTTTTTTTTATGTTTTCCTCCCCCTGGGTCTCCGATTATTATACTCTGGGGTCTGAAAAGACCCCAGAGTATAATAATTGTTTATGGGTGTCCACAGTGGGACATAATACTGTGTGTAGGGCCACTATGGGGGATAATACTGTGCGCAGGGGCCACTATGGGGGGGGGGGTAATACTGTGTGCAGGGGCCACTATGGGGATAATACTGTGTGCAGGGGCCACTATGGGGCATAATACTGTGTACAGGGGCGACTATGGAGGATAATACTGTGTGCAGGGACCACTATGGGGGATAATACTGTGTGCAGGGACCACTATGGGGGGTAATACTGTGTGCAGGGGCCACTATGGGGGGTAATACTGTGTGCAGGAGCCACTATGGGGCATAATAGAGCGCACAGGAATGCGTAGAAGGGGATCGACTGAGGTGTCAGTCGGGGGGGGGGGGGGGGCATGTGAAAAGTTCGCCACGGGGCCCCGCCATACCTAGTTACGCCACTGACTTCCAGCTACTTCAGCTTCAAGCAGAGAAAGGACCAGGAGAAGACGTTTCACCGTTTCTAGCCTTTTACTAGTAATTGGTAATACCTGTCACCTGTATTTTGTGTTGTAAATCCTCACCACTATTATTAATGGAAATCTCTGCTTATTAATGTTTGCTAATTTACTTTCTTTTTACAGATATGACAAAAGTTTAAAAGTAATTAAATAATATTTAACATTTCTCATTGTCACTAGCGGGATCATCACCTATGTAATGTATTGAAGGAGTTATCCCATGTATATGGGATGCTAATGATCTATCCATCAGATAGGTCATCAGTATCTGATCTTGGGGGTAAGACACCTGGACCGATCAGTGACCTGGCAGCCTCTACCTGTCAGTGGTTGTACACATGGTATAGAGCTGGAAGTATCTCTGCTAATATTAAAGTGAATAGGAGCAGAGTTGTAGTTCCCCAGTGTCATAGTTATATGCTCAGATGTGCATTAGATGGGTGACGCTGGGTTCACACCAGCGTTCAGGTCTCCGTTCTCAGGTTTCTGTCTTCTGCAGACAGAAGATGGAAACCTGTCATGCCGAGTCCGGCTGTGAGCGCCGGTGAGCGTTTTGGGCTCTCTGCGGCAAAACCTTTTTTTTTTTTTTTTTAAACCGGACACAAAGTCCTGCATGTCCGACTTTGTGTCCGATTAAAAAAAAAAAAAAAAAAAAGCTCATTTACATATGAAAGAAATAAGAAATTTCTCTGGAACGGAGGTGCGGATCAGAAAAAGAAAGGTAAGAGAAGAATAGCTTTTTTAAGGCTATTCCAATGTGTGCTTAGTTAAAAAACGGATTCTAATGATAGAATTCCTTTCAGCAGTGTATGTGATGCTCATGTAGTTGTGCTGTGTGTGTGATGTACATGTAGTTGAGCTGTGTTGAGCAAGTAGTTGACTGTTTGATATGCATGAAGTTAATCTGTGTGATATATATGTAGTTGAGGTTCGTGTGTAGCTAGCTGCATGTATCCGTGTATTGCCTGGTGCATTGACATTGTAAACATATCATAATTCCTCTATTGGCCAACAATGGGAAATATTCAAATCTATGTTATGATTTTCAATCACAATTTCCTGAATTTTAATTTCCAAAAATATGGAAAATAAAATTGTAAAAAAAAAAAAAATTAATAAACTGCAATTTACATTAATAATATTATTTTGGTGACACTTCCCCCACAACAGCTTCCTAGTGATGCTATAGTAGCGGCCGGAGCGAGGACCGCAGGCACCGCTAGTGGAGGCCGGCATGAATGGCCTTTGTAGCGGTGCTTAAAGGGGTATTCCCACGTCGCATACTCACCAGTCTTCGTTGCTGTAAAATCTTCTGTCTTCCTGCTTTGTTGCGTCATTGGGCGGGGTTACATATGCAAAGCCAGCGGCGAGATGCCCTGTGTGCACGCTCATAGACCAGTCTAGCCTTCACAATGCGAATACAGACCCGGCATCCGCCTCTCTCTATTACAGCGAATGCCGGGTCTGTATTCACATTGTGAAGGCTAGACTGGTCTATGAGCGTGCACACAGGGCCAGCGGCATCTCGCCGCTTGGCTTTGCATATGTGAATACAGACCCGGCATCCGCTGTAATAGAGAGGCGGATGCCGGGGAGTGTAGACGCTGGCACAGATGCACAGATGCCGGCACAGATGCCTGCAACATCGCTATGCTTCTGCCCTGTATGAAGCCAGCAGCGGCAGAAGCGATGCTGTTATTCCCCCCACCCCCACCCCAGAATAGCAGCATCGCTCCTGCCGCTGCTGGCTTCATGCAGGGCAGAAGCATAGCGATGTTGCAGGCATCTGTGCTGGCGTCTAACCGTCCCCGGCATCCGCCTCTCTATTACAGCAGATGCCGGGTTTGTATTGGCGGCCCCTTCCCCCCAAAGGGTAAACTACCCCCCCCCCCTCCAGTCTCCCTCCCCCCTCAGAGCAGCAGATACATCACTTGACTTATGACCAGATAAGTCAAGGGATGTGTCAAAAAAAAAATGAATAAAGTAAGATAGTGGACAAACAAAGCAGTTTTGCTGAAGCAGTGTATTTAGGAAAAGTCTTACATCCACATTAGCAAGCAGTATAGATAGGATCCTTGTGATGGGACAACCCCTTTAAGGAAAGGGGAAGGGGAAGCAGCGCTTCACTTACCTTTTCCAAGATGGCGCTGCCCCGCTCCTCCGCACGGAATGCCAGAAGCGGCGCTTACTCGTCACTTCCGGCAGTTAGCTGGAGAAGCGCCCTTCAGCGCGCAGACGCCTTTGAAGACTGTCCCTCCCTCCCTCCCTCCCTAAATTTGTGTATTGTTTGTTTTTATTGTTTGGTTGTTGGTTTTGTATTTTCCTGTGGTGGTGTCTTTTTCTATGCAGGTGCCGTTCTCCTTCGTTTGAGTTGTGTGAGCTCCCTAGGGGGGTTCCGGTCCTGGAGTCATGGTGGCTGGTAGCGGGCGGGGGGTCCTTGGAGGTGGTAAAAACTGTGTGGAAGGAGTCTTTGTAGTGGCTACCCCCTCTCAGCACAAGCTGGTACTAGTCATGGTGGTGGGTGGTCTAGCACATGGCAGGTATCTCAAATGTGAGAACCCACCTTAATTGGTTGGCCAGGTTTTGGTGTCGCCAAGCTGGGGGTAACGGCTGGTGGCAAATAAACTATACTATCTGGTCATAACTTATAGTTGGGGCGCCAGGCCAGTGTACTTGGTAGCTCCAAGGGCCTCCGCTTGGGTTCTTTGTGTTAATACAGGTTCTACTGTTTTATAGTTGGGGTTGTTATTACGGTTTTATTTATATATGTTTTGTAAATAAACTGGCTGCTGTGGCCAAAGTTATACAAAGTTTACAGTCTCAGTGTGCTTTGTGTGATTTAGACGGGGTCACGCAGTGGTGGAGGGGTAAAAGGGGGGTGGGGGGTGGAGCTATCAGCTTATCTCGGGAGTTGGGGGGGTCACAAGTGGGAGCTGACAGGAGGGTTTTAGGTGGGAGTGGGCTCCAAATCTTCGAGCACCAGTCTACAATACCACAGTCATGTCAAATCAATATAATTCACATTAAAAACACTTTTATTCAAGATATTTATTACCCGTCCAACAGCTAGGACGAGTCCACTGCATTAAACAGTCACTTGTCAGAGAATGAATCATATCCGTATGACTGACATAACACAGAAGGTCTCACTTCAGAGGAACACTATCCGAAATCTCATACTAGTACACCTGGCTCTATGTATGTCCCAAGAAGCAGGAAGGAGGGTGCATGTGCAAGATTTTGGACACTTTCTCTGTTAAGTGAGATTTTTGTCACCAAGGCGGTCAAGCAACAATGGGTACGGTTAAAGCTCTGACTAGAGATGAGCACATCTGTTCCTAATAGACTTAATTTGTTATAAATTTTCCCAAAAGTTTGGATTCTTTAAAATTAGGGGTATCATTGCAGTTCTACATATTGCTGACATCACTGCTGAGGACTGTGTTTGGTCACATTTGGGGAAATGCACATCATCATGCTCGGAAACTCCAGCGTCATCACATTAACAGAAAGGTGCTGGAGTTTCGGAGCATGATGTGCATTTCCCCCCACGTGATAAATGAGAGCAAACACAGACCTCAGCAGTAGAGATGAGCGAACAGCTGTTTCGAATAGCACGCTCCCATAGAAATGAATGGACGGAGCCAGCACGCGGGGGGTTAAGCGGCCGGCTGACGGCAAAGTCTCCGTGCCGCCGCTTCCATTCATTTCTATGTGAGCATGCTATTCGAAACAGCTGTTTCGAATAGTGTTCGCTCATCTCCACTCAGCAGTCATGTCAGCAATATGGTAGACGAAACCAAGAAGGGAATCAGAAGTTTGGTGACTGCTACAGCGGGACCTAGAACATATATAAATACTCTTGGCGCCTGAACAGACCTTTATAACCAGTATAAATTTTTCAGGGCACATTAGATTCAGATCACTGATCTCTAGCCCTTAGTTACTTGGTTTTGACAATAGCATGAATAAGAACACTTTAGAAGGCTGGTGGAGGTTTACAATGTATAATACAGGTGACCATAGAAGTGTGCTGTCAGGTAGGTATATTTTTCTTACAGGTTAAACAAATTCACATAAATTGTAATGTGAATAGATAAAAATACAGGATGAAAGACGACCGTCTGTGGCTTTGGCTCGACTGCCTCTTTCTTTGAGTGGTCCCTCAATGTTTTGGAATCGGGCGGAGGACATTGTCTTCATTAGAATGGGCCCCCTGAGGTGCTTCATATGCAGTTTGGACTCTTCCACAACCTGAAGGTCTAGAGGAATGGTGATTTCCCTGAGCCTAGACCCAGTGAGGACTCTGTGCACTAGCACCTCATGGCGAACTGTATTTATAAGTTTAGATTGTGAGCCCTAATGGGGACAGGTAATAATATTAATGATAATAATGTGTACAGAGGTGCATATTAGACTCTCTGCATTAGTATGCCATGAATGAATTGTAAGAATGTCAATACATTTTATTAGCAAACCCTGCCAAAAAGAGCCGACCTGTTACTAAGATGGTCTGAAAGTACTGGCAGCTTACTATCCAAGGGTTAAAGATGTTGTGAAAACTATGGGTAAAGACATAAAAATATGTAGTGAACATTATAAAAATACAGGATAAAGACATCCGTCTGTAGCTTTGGCTCGACTGCCCCTTTCTTTGAGTGGTCCCTCAATGTTTTGGAATCAGGCAGAGGACATTGTCTTCATTAGAATGGGCTCCCTGAGGTACTTCATATGCAGTATGGACTCTTCCACAACCTGAAGATCTAGAGGAATGGTGATTTCCCTGACCCTAGACCCGGTGAGGACTCTGTGCTTTAGCACCACATGGCGAACTGTATTTATAAGTTTAGATTGTGAGCCCTAATGGGGACAGGGAGTAATGTGAATGATGATAATCTGTACAGTATTGCAAAATATGTTGCTGAAATAAATAATGGTTAGTCTGTATGTGAGTATATATATATATATATATATATATATATATATATATATATATATCGTGAGCTCACACAAATGACCAGTCAAACACAGGAAGTGCTAAAGCCTATTTCCTCTTTATTTGGCGTGCAACATAAACCTTTATATTAATCAAAAGTAGACATGGCTAAAACATAAGATTGTGCCCAGCAACATCCTGTTTGGTTGTTGGTTATCTATCCCCTCCCCGGTCCTTAACTGCAAGCTGGCATTTTATCTCTCTATTTGACATTTTGCATGATATCATGAGTTCTGATATTAAAATAGAATAAACATGATCTCAAAAGCAGAAGTAATTGCAGATATTTTTGCCACATGGGATCTTCAATAAGATATATTTCTCCATCTCCAGATGTTAGAGAGACAGCAGATTTCTATAACAGTTTGGCTGGCATTCAAAAACATTGTTAAAGGCTTTCCTGGAAATACACAAACACAAAATTACACCGAAATTGTCCAGCAACTCTTGGAGAGCGTGAAATGGCTCACTGCAGAAAAAGCTATAAGTGAAGATTTGTACCTCAATATGTAGTTACCGTTCGATAAAAAAAAATAACTATTTGTACGAACATAATTGAACTTGCAGTAACTATTATGGCCTTTGTATGAATAAAATTATTCTTTGTAAACAGTATATTTGGCAAGTTTTTACTTTCTTTTCCTTTATAGGCACAATTTGTATGATTTTTTAGGGTATCCTGTAGCTTAAAAAGTTGACGTGATAGACAAAAACTACAGTTATGTTTGGATCCAGAGGCCAAAAGGTAGTTGAAAACAAATCACAGATTTCGGACAATGAAATTGGTGTTCCCCAGTGTAATGTGACTGCAAAGAGACAGGGAGAAGCAGCCATATTGACAGGAGGAAAAAGACAGGTGTCTGTTCGTTGGGAGAGTGTGTGGAGATCTCAGAAGACTTCCTTGTGTAGCTAATCTGTAGAATCTCGTGCGGGCAGTGCGCGGCAAGCACACGGACCCCATTATAGTCTATGGGGTCCGTGAGCTTAACTGCACAGCGCTTGCAGTTGCATTGGTATTCCGTTCTGGGGGATTCTCATGCGGACTCCTTCCGGATGGAAGCCAAATGCTAATGTGAACCGACCCTAAGGCCCAGAGCTTTGTCTTTCCCTCCAGCTTGGTTTGGGAAGCATAGGATAAAGGATAAATTGCTAACTGAGGTTATGACTATTGGGGTTCTCCGATTGAGAACGCATTGTGGACCTCCAGATGTGCCTCCACTCCTTTAGTTTTAGTGGGAAAGTCTAGTGCTGTACTTCAGCGATTTCCACTACTCCCATTAAAAGGAATGAAGACGGGAGTGTCTGTGTCTACTACTACATTGTCAATTGTCAAGGTCCGTGTGGTCTCAGAAGTTGTTCCTCCAACAATCAGCAATTTATCCCTGTCCTATGGATAAAGGCTAATTTTTGTGACATAATCCCTTTAAAGGAAGTAGATGTCTCTACCAATGACCTACTGCATGTCTCCAATCCCAGGAGGCTCAGGGAACCTTTTTACATGCTGTGTAGACGTGTTAGGTTGCCACCTTTCTGGTCTGATGTTTTATTACCTCCATACTCCCTTTGTGTAAAAACATTGTCATTATGATCTGGAGATTACCTAAAATCACCTCTCTGGCCCATTAAATTCAATTTATATGCATGAGGCATTTATTGCAGAAATTTAAAGTAAAAATCACATAGTTGTAAACATTACAATTGATCAAATTGTCTCATTTAGGTCCAGTCCTGGGCTCCTCCTCAACTGGACTGGAACTCATACTTTTGGAGGGGCTTTGTATAATCCTTATCCCTTCTCTTTTCCTCCTAAGAACACATGCCACTGATGTTTTTTTTGTTTTTTTTTAAATAGGCCATTATCTGCTGGAGCTACTGCTGGAGGTAACAAGCCGTATTTACTTACTGATCCCGGCTCCTGCTCCTGGCCGCCCATGCTTCCCCTTCTGTGGATGCAAAGGTGGCTGTGATCAGGAGCCGGGATCAGTGAGTGAGGTCTCAGGCCCACAAACCCCACAAACACTGCTATCATTATATTATACTAAGACCACAGAATATAATGATCAGAGGGCCAGGGGAGGTGAGGGAACATAAAAAACACTGTTACCTATGTCTCTTGAGCTCAGGGAGGCTTCAGGCCTGTTTCATGACATCATAGACATCATGCAAGCCAGGCCAGTGTCCCTATGCATCGTGATGCAGGCCTGGCTCAGGTGACATCTGGTCCAACATTGAAGAGGGCCAAAAGTAGCGGGGAGTTCGCTGGAGCCAGAGAGAGGTAAGTAAGATTGTTTTTTATGTTTGTATTCTCCTCTGGGTCTCCAATCATTATACTCTGGGGTCTGAAAAGAATAATAATTTCTCAGGGGTGGTCCACAATAGGGCATAATAGTGTGTGCAGAGGCCACTATGGGGCATACTAGTGTGTGTAATGACCAGTATGGTGTATAATAGTGTGTGCAGGGGCCACAATGGGGCATAATAGTGTGTGCAGGGGCCACTATGGGGCATACTAGTGTGTGTAGTGACCAGTATGGTGTATAATAGTGTGTGCAGGGGCCACAATGGGGCATAATAGTGTGTGCAGGGGCCACTATGGGGCATAATAATGTGTGCAGAGACCTCTATGGGGCATAATACTGTGTGCAGGGGCCACTAAGGGACATAATAGTGTGTGCAGGGGCCACTATGGGGCATAATAGTGTGTGCAGGGGCCACTATGGGGCATCGTAGTGTGTGCAGAGGTCACTATGGGGCATAATAGTGTGTACAGGGGCCACTATGGGGCATAATACTGTGTGCAGGGGCCACTATGGGGCATAATAGTGTGTACAGGGGCCACTATGGGGGATAATACTGTGTGCAGGGGCCACTATGGGGCATAATAGTGTGTGCAGGGGCCACTATGGGGCATAATAGTGTGTGCAGGGGCCACTATGGTGCATAATAGTGTGTGCTTTTTTTGTGTGTGTGTGTGGGGGGGGGATGTCAAATGTTCACCCTGGGCCCAGCCATTTCTAGTTACGCCAGTGGTGTCAGTCTACCATTGTCTTACTCTTGAAATTTCTCATTTATTTAATTTGGACGAAATGTAACTGCAACTCTTCACACTACCGCCACTATCTGCCCCAGGGTTTCCATCATAAACTCCGGGGAAACTGGACAGGAGACGGCTTGCCTGCGGTCAGCTTTAAATCCCTTTCATTTGTCATTGCGACCTAGTTGTTGCACTGGAGTCTATGGGACCTCCTGGGAATTGTGACAGTAGTTATATTACAGCTTCTTATTACGCCACAATTATTTCTTTGCTGTCTAAGAAACGGCATCATGTATATTTCAAAGGAGCTGGGAGAATATTATTCAAAGTCTCCTTCTTCCTTTTACCTCCACTAAGTCATGTGTATGGAGGAACGTAGGGAAAATACACACTGGTTATAGAAAAGCTGATCTTATAATGCTTATTACTCCCTTAAATATTTTCTATAGATGAGCGAACACTGTTCGGATCAGCCGATCCGAACAGCACGCTCCCATAGAGATGAATGGAAGCACCTGTGATGCCGGCCAGCCGCCGGCAAAGTCAGCGTCACAGGTGCTTCCATTCATTTCTATGGGAGCGTGCTGTTCGGATCAGCTGATCTGAACAGTGTTCGCTCATCTCTAATATTTTCCTTCGAAAATACAAGATCCTACAAGATCTCAGCAGATAGAGGAGTCATTGAAAGAAAGAAACTTCTAACCAAAGAACTACCATCCCCCACTAGCAAATAGAAAACCATACAACCATTAGGGCTAATTCAGACAACCGGTCATATTTTAGTATACCGGACCATGGTTCTCATGACGCAAACTTACTGCATTATAGGCATATATAATATTGGAAGTTTGGGTTATGAACACGGCTGTAATGTAGACAGGTGAATATACCTTATCAGAAGAGGTTGTTCAGATGGGACAACCCCTTTAATTTGTGAACAGAATAAAAAAAAAAAAAAAAAACAACATAAAATAAATAGAGATGAGCGAGTAGTATTCGATCGAGTAGGTATTCAATCGAATGCTACGGTATTCGAAATACTCGTACTCGATCGAGTACCACTCGCAATTCGAATGGAAAAGTTCGATGCAGAACCAGCATTGATTGGCCGAATGCTATACAGTCGGCCAATCAACGCTGGTTCTTCTCCTACCTTTAGATGTCTTCTCCATGTAGCTTCCCCGCGGCGTCTTCTGGCTCTGAATTCACTCTGCCAGGCATCGGGCCTGGGCAGAGCCGACTGCGCATGTCCGCTTGTAGTGCGGACATGCGCAGTCGGCTCTGCCCAGGCCCGATGCCTGTCAGAGTGAATTCAGAGCCGGAAGACGCTGCGGGGACACTGCACGGAGAAGACTTCTCGGAGGATCCAGCCCGACCCTCACTCATGGACTTGGTAAGTATAATTTGATCGAACGTTGCCTACCCCTGAAACAAGCATTTTCCCCCTATAGACTATAATGGGGTTCGATATTCGTTTCGAGTAGTCGAATATTGAGGGGCTACTCGAAACGAATATCGCACCTCGAACATTTTACTGTTCACTCATCTCTAAAAATAAACACTAGTTACGAAGTCATAAGTTAAAAAACACAATAAAACGGCTATCAAAAGTCCACCATTCACCACCATTTGTGCACAGACATGAGTCTATTAAACTAAGGGACTTTTTTTTGGTCTTCAGTTTTCAAATCCAGTGTCAGTCTTGTCCACCATCTACAGGCTCCAGCCCACGTGTGGATCACTTCATCACGGAAAAGAGAGTTCGTCCAGAACTTTATTAACGTTTCTGATAAGAGGAGCGCTATGTTTCCATATAGTCTTGTCCTCTATTAATGAAGTATTGGGTAGGTTCTTCTGAAGAGGTCCTCTGCAGTGGTAGACCAGGGCTGTCTCCAGTGGGACTTTCATGTCACGTCCATAACCTTTTAAAACGGAGTGCACAGATGTTTGGATGACCCTCCAGGGGTTCACTATCATCTTTCGAGCATTGAAATATTTCGGTCTGTCTGGTTCCCGATGGACATATTGGAGTATGTTATATCCTGGAATGCCTTTCCAAGATGAAATATCAGAAAAATTTACAACAACGGGCACAGTCTGAGGAAAAATGTGATTTTCAAAGAGGAAAATGCCAACATTTGGCCTTTGTCGTTGGAGACTTTCCATCAGGGTATCCCAAGACATGTGTGAAAATGGCAAAATGATCTCATCAATGTCATTGAGTAGCACAAACTTAGTCCTGTACATGTTCCTGTAAATGCAGTCATTGAGTGTTGCCAGCTGCCCATAGTACCCTATATCTTTGGGATCAACCGAATGGTGCCATGCTTTGCCAGGCCTGAGATAATGCTGGATTGGCCAATCTACCACCTCTAGGATTCCTCTTGTAATATAATATTGCATAGCTTTTTGCATTTGAGGGCTACAACTGTTCAGGTAAATCATGACCCGTTGTGCCCCCAGGATCTGGTACATCTCCATGGTCTGAATGAATTGCAAGACATTGCTGAAATTTCCAAACATGGTTGAAATACAGACTGTAAAATTAGCCGAAAATGGCTTCACGTCTCTGTTTTGTATTTGGAATAGGGGTATTTGTGCCATTTTTCCTGAAGGAGATGGGTGGACAGATATATACTTTGCATTGCAGTCTTGCGGCTCCTCACATAAAAGGTCTGTTGTGACATAGGGAAAGCCAAAGCGATCGCTGTGCATGTCTATGAGCACCCTTGTAATGACTACACTGTTGACTTCAGAGCAACAGAAATAACAGTATAGCTCCTTCACCTCTTCATAGTGGATGATACTGAGAATCCGCACCATCGGCTTACCATCCCTGTTGTCATAGTACGGAGATATGATGAACGTCCGGTTGTCCTCCAGAGCGGTGATTGTATCCGTGCTGAGTTTACCACTACATTGGATATGCTCAACTTTGGCTTTCATGGATGGATTCATCAGCAATTTGATCTTGAGAACCCCAAGCATGAAGGTTAAAGTCATCAGTATGGACATAAATAGTAGGATCTTTCTTTGGTGTTTGTACATTGTATCAAGGTCCCAAAAACTGTAGGAAACAAAACAATGGACAGTATTAATACAAAATATTATAACATCTAATACAAGAATACAGTATCGTGTCAGCAAATATTCAATTATTCTGCAGTGCCACCATAGGACAAATGGACTCAATGGGTACTTGCGGTGGGTTAGCCACTGCTAAATCACTGGTGGTTATAGAGGACTAGAGATGAGCGAGTACTGTTCGAATCAGCCGATCCGAACAGCACGCTCGCATAGAAATGAATGGACGTAGCCGGCACGCAGGGGGTTAGGCGGCCGGCCGCCGTCAAAGCGGATGTACCAGGTGCATCCATTCATTTCTATGGAGCGTGCTGTTTGGATCGGCTGATCCGAACAGTACTCGCTCATCTCTATAGAGGACCTTTCACCATCGCCATCAGCTCTAACCTTTTTCATCCATCAACAGCTGCCGCTACAACATGGGCAGTGCCTATTGAAGGATGCAAATAACTCTGATAGAGGGGGTGAAAGGACGTCTTAAATCCCATCCATACAAAGTCTAAAAAAAACTGAAGGCTGTGATAGGCTTGTCTGAAAAGATACGTCTTTAGTTTGCGTTTGAAACTGTAGAAATTGGGAGTTAATCTGATTGTCCGGGGTAGAGCATTCCAGAGAAGTGGTGCAGCTTGGGAGAAGTCTTGTATACGAACAGACATCTCTGTTTGGAGTGCCCTGAGACTTGGCTGCTATTTTCAGCTTCCCATGTGTTCGATGGCTCCACACAAAAAGACCCAGACAAAAGGTCCCAAACCCCCTAGAGGGGGCTGTAACTCCTCCTCCTCCAGGCCAGTCAAGGGAGCTTGATTGGTCCTGAAGGTCACCTGATCATAATGGACACACCTTCACATTGGCAACTCAAATAACAATGGCAAGTATAGGCAGGTGTAGTTCACAAAAACATCCACAAGATGGTGCATTAATAGACCCCCTGTGTGCTGGCTCTGGTAAAATAGAAACCCTGGTAAATATATAGAAGGAATGAAGGGGGAGGAAACTCTTTACCTTATATGCAAATGTCCATACCATCTCAGTCTGCAAGGACTATTAAAGGGAATGGGACGAGCAGTACCGGGACATTACACACACGTACAGTTATTATTTTCTGTTTAGTTGACGCTCAGACGAGCAGGATTTTGTTTGACGTTATTTTGCCTGAAGTTAAGGCTGTATATTATTTTGCTCATTTTTGGGCCTGATGTAAAGGTTGATTTATTTTGCTGCTTTTCTTAAATAAACCGCTTTGCTGCAATATTGGTGTCCCTGCCTCTGATTGGTTGGGTCTGCACCATTGCTTCTACCGAGCTACTTTCTCCACAATATATACACTTAAGAAAGAAGCTGGTGTGCTCCGAAACGCCTTGTGTACTGGTATTTAATAAAGGAGTCTTCTACACAACTTTTGGGTAAGCGCTGAGTAGCAAGGGTCAAGCGGCAGTGACAAACCCATCTTCCATTTCTTCTGCCCCGTATGGGAGTTGTATTACAACCCTGTGGGTTTTCTTTCTAGACACTTTTTCATTACACCTAGATGGTATTACACGTGGTGCTGCTCAGTGCTGTCTTTTTCTGCTGTTTTAATACATTTTAGGAATTCTTTTTTTTTTTTTTTTTTTAAAGCCATATACCTCCTTAACCACCTCAGTGCCGGGCCAATTTGTGGTTCAGGACTAGACACATGTTTTTGGTTTTTTTTTAGTATATTCGGAGTGCTATAAAATTTTAGCATTTGGGTTAACTAATTTCTGCGTCTTTATTTCCATGTTTCTATTTTTGCATGCGTTTTAATTTTTTCTACAATATAAACAAAAAAAAAGCGGGAAAATGTGTCTTTAATTATTATTTTTTATTTAGTATCACAAAGTACTACTAAAAAAATTTATAGAATAGTAATTTTTTTTGTATGACATCATCAGGGGTGGGGCTAGAACCTTTAATAAGGGCATGTATTGATTGTTATTCTGTAGGTCCATGCAGAACAAGTAAGTCACTATCCGTACATATATACCCAATGGGCAGTCTGGAAGGGGTTAACCCTTTCCCTGCCACCCAGGGTGGCACTTTTGTAGCAGAGGATACAATTATGTGATCACCAGCAATGGTTCTTCCAATCATGTGAAGCGGACGCTTCAGGTCGCCTCATGGGAGGTGCGGTGCTGGTGATATCTATATATTCAAATAGGCCAGGGCATAAGAAAACCCCTTTACGCCGAGGGCCCATGAGTCAGAAACACCACGAGAAAAATTGTGGCGTTTTACAGTAGTTGCAAAGTAGATGGGATTCTTGCTAATCCTATGCCCATTTTGCGGGTAAAACCCGCAGTGCAGACACGCTGCGATTTTCAAAACCGGCATGGTTTTGGAAATCGCAGCATGTCAATTATATCTACAGAAACGACGGCGGCTTTCCCATAGATATAATTGTAACAGAAAGTCTGCAGAAGAAAACCCCGAGAACTTTCTGTTTAAAGCCCTGCGGTAAGAACCGCTGCGGATCGTCCTGTGGAGCCTTAGCCTAAGGGTAAATCCCCACGTTGCAGAAAAGCTGCAGATTTTGCTGTTTTTTTGCGTTGTTTTCTTTTTAGCAAAAGCCAGTTGAACAGAAGGGACAAGTATAAGAGCTTACTATATATTTCCCATACCTTTTCAAGCCACTCTTGACTTTGGTTTAAAGAAATACAGTAAGGCCCCACGTAGCGGAATGCAGCAAAACATGCAGGTTTCCTCTGTGGACTTTCTGCTATAATTATATCTATAGGGAAACTGACGGCTTTTCCATTGATATAATTGACATGCTGCGATTTCCAAAATTGCAGCGTGTTAGCTGCACGTATTTTTCTGCAATGTGTGGATGGGATTCCCTATTCAACCCAATAATTTGTCCTGGGTGTTGGATCCCCACCAATCTTCAGATGATAACTTCTCCTTAGCATAGCTTATCAATTAATAAGCCTGGAAAATCCCTCTAGGTATTCTAGGTAGTTCAGACCCCAACTGATCTTATCCCACAAAGCGAAAATGGGAGGACCTTTCTCCCACTGCAAATTTATGGAGCCGTCACACAGAGTTTACGCTCCGCTCATTCAGACACGTAAATTCGTGTCAAAGTGACCACTGTGAAACACAATCCCATAGACTTCAATGTGTGCCGCTCTTACGCACGCTACACAGTGAAATCAATGGGTTTAAAAGCCTCCCATTTTTTACAGTGCAAGCAAAGGGGATGGGATTCATGCGAATCCCATACCCACTTTGCGGAAAAAAACGCAGTGCGGACAGGCTGCGATTTGCAAAGCCGTTATGGCTTTGCAAATCACAGCATGTCAATCATATCTACGGAAACGCCGGTGGCTTTCCCATAGATATAATTGTAACAGAAAGTCCACAGAGGAAAACTCTGCTAACTTTCTGTTGAAAGCTCTGCGGAAAGAACCTCAGTGCGTTCACGCCGCGGATCTTTCTGCAGTGCTTTAGCGCTGCGATTACGGCCCATGGAGCCTTAGCCTGACCGCAGCGAAAGTGAATGTGGGCGCGATTGTTGGTGGAAGCCACACCCATTCACTGCAATGAGAGTGCTGGAGAGTGTAGAATACTCACACCCAATTTAGGAAGTCCTGCACTCCATACCTTAGAGCACATTCACACGGTACATTTGGGAAGAAAAACAGCATGCCTTTTTAATGCAATTTTTTGCAATTTTTTTTTTTTTTCATTTTACAGGTGAAACGTGTTTAATAAATGTTTTTCCCATGTAAAATCAAGAAACTGCTTCAAATCTATATAAAACATTTTGTGATGCGGTTTTAACTGCACTGTGTGAATACGTCCTTACAGCAATGGTGCATTTCACAACCTCACTTGTACAGCTCTTGTTAGGCCTCGTGCTCCTTCACTTACATGGGAGGAAGGTGCATTTATCTTTGATCATATAGATTGCAGATGTCAATAGTATTTCACAGCTGAACAATGGGGAGACATTTGTCAGCTTAACCAGATGATGTCAGCAATTCTAGGAACCAGGAGTCAAAAAGCAATATCTCCATTCCTGGCCGTCCTCAGGTGCCACGTTGTAGGGCCATGTTTTATTTGCAGCCTCTGCTCCACCTGTAAAGCGTTGGCTGATCTCAGGGGCTCCCTGCAAATCCTCCAGGACTTCTGGCTAGTTCTCATCTCCTGCACCCACCAGGTATTAACCCTCTCATTTTGGAAACATCTACTTGATGAGAGTGATAGTAACGTATATAGTCATGTGTGCACTGTGTCTTACTGTACATTCAATGCTTACTATACTATACTATACCAGTAACATACTATAGGACAGTATGTTACTGGGAGGCTGCACAGATCACTGTAATGCTCGGCGTCCGTCTCCCGTAAAACTGTTCAGGCCAGTAACTCCAGCTCACACATATGCAGAGTTTCACAACTATATTCACATTGAACATCAGTTTATTTACATGGGTTTTTTTTTTTGCTTTTTTTTTAAAGGACACAAAAAGTTAAAGTAATGGATACACATCTTTGTCTTTTTTTCGGAAATGTCCTATTCAAAATGGATGCAAAACAGATAACACTGGGCCATCAAAAACAGACTTTATTGTCTTTGTGGCCTTGTTGGCGTACTGACCCTTAGTTCACATTCAAGTAAATTAAAGCTGCATTAGGGTATGTTCACACGGTGGCATTTGTATTCCGCATGTGAACATTTCTGCGTGGCTAGCTCCGACGGGATGTCGGCGCAGTGCACCAGCATCTCGTCGCCATATTTCTCTCCGGATTAGGCCCGAAGAATGGGCCTAATTGGGAATGAGCCTCGCGCCGTGGCTGCTTCAGCCGTGGAATCCGCAGAAAGATAGGGCAGCTCGCTTCTTTTTTCCACTACTAGCTAGCGGAAAAAAGAAGTGAGCGTCTCCCATTGAAATCAATAGGAGCCGTTTTTGGAGCCAGAGTTTGAGGCGGATTCCGCGTCAAAATCCAGTCCAACATACTCCGTGTGAACTGACCCTAAGGATGGCCTGGTCACTACGCTGTGTACAGAGCCTGCGTCTGCTCCATGCACAGTCCTGGCAGCCACAGCAGATAACTGGGGACAGTCTCTTTACATAGCAGAACAGATGGGGTAGATTTGTTCCATTCCAGCTGGCTCTCTATGATGTATACACGTCGGCCGAATGTTGTATGTTGTTGTTGTGGTTACTTGTCATAGTCTTGTGTAACCTGCAGTTCGTTTGTTGCCAAAATGCAGTTTTATTGAAACCTGTACTATGAGAACCCAGCCTTGTTCTGTGTGAACAGGTGCTCAGGGGCTGGAGATAAAATGGGCACTGCCTCCATATTTTGCTTGCGCTTGGTTGATAAATCTTTCTTATATTCTTCTAATCTGAGGTCTTTGGGCGGCTTTATTTGAAGGGACAAGGTCAAATTCTGCAGAAGAAAAGTGGTGCAAAAGTCATCTATAATCCATCCTTATCTTATCTACTATTAGCCTCATGCAGATTTGGTTTCTTTTAGAGACTTCAAGTATTTTTCTTTTAAAGGGATCCTATCATTCACACACTATTTTTTTCTAGGTACCACGTCAGAATAGCCTCAAGAAAGGCTATTCTTCTCTTACCTTTTGTTGTCTTCTCCGCACCACCGTTCACCTACAATCCCGGTTCTTGTCGGTATGCAAATTAGCTCTATTACAGCACTGGGGGCAGGCCCCAGCGCTCAAACAGCACTGGGGGCGTCCCCAATGCTGCGAAAGAGCTCTCTCCAGTACCGTCTCCATCTTCGCCAAGAGCATCATCTTCAGTCTCTTCTTCCGGCGGTGGCTTGTAACTTCTAGGCCTTGGGCAGAGCAGACTGCGCAAGCCCACAGTCCACGAGAAAATTCTGTGCAATTCTGTGCAAGCTGCCATTTTCTCGTGGCCTGTGGGCATGTGCAGTCTGCTCTGCCCAAGGCCCGAGGCCTAGAAGTTACAAGCCACAGCCGGAAGAAGCGGCTGAAGATGACGATCCTGACGAAGATGGAGGAGGTGCTGGAGAGAGTTCTCTCGCAGAATTGGGGATGCCCCCAGTACTGTTTGAGCGCTGGGGCCCGCCCCCAGTGCTGCGAGAGACCTAATTTGCATACCGACAAGAACTGGGATTGTAGGCGAATGGCGGCACAGAGAAGACAACAAAAGGTAGGAGACGAATAGCCTTTCTTAAGGGTATTCTGACGTGGTACCTAGAAAAAATAGTGTGTGAATGATAGGATCCCTTTAATATGACTCAGACCTCATGTTAAAGGTGATGTGCCATTAAAAGAAGACCTTACTATATGGATGTTAAAGGGGTTAATGGTAAGTTCACACAGCGATTTTTGGACCGGAACCAGTCGTGGCTACCCACGACTGAAAGCTGGTGCACTGCACTGGCATCCAGCTGCGCACTCTGCTCCGGATTAGGCCCAATAAATGAGCACCTCGCTTCTCCTGAGCAGCTCCCATTGATTTCAATGGGAGTCATCTTTTTGGTCAGGATTTTGAGGTGGATACGGCCTCAAAATCCTGACCAAAAAACTGTGTGAACTTACCCTTATCTGGTTTCTGTCCCTCACTGCTTTGGTATCGGTGATCTGCAAAGCTCCCCCTTCCCCACAGATCACTGACATTCCCCAAAATGGTATAAATAAAAAAAGTACATCTAGCCCTGCAAAAAAAAAAACAAAAACAAAAAAAAAACACCATAAAAACAAATCCTGTAAGAAACTCATGCAAAAAAATTTTTTCCAGCTTACCAGAACATTGTACTTTGTAAGCTCTCATATGGCTCTGTGAACGGTAAAATAAAAAAGTTATGGCTTTTGGAAATTGGGGAGTAAGAATCAGAAAATGGATGCGGTTGGAAGGGGTTAATTTATTGCCTAGAGAATGGCGGGGCTGAGTCTCATGGTGCAGCATTGTGATGTCGTACAGACAAACATTGAGAAGAAAAACTTCCAGGAGGCTTCTCAGCACCTTTGTCAGCTGGTCCATGAGGTCTCCCCTTTCTCCAGCTGCCTCCTGAATGTTCTGGAAGAGCTGACAAGTATGCACTTAGGACCAGAGGCTCAGAAAATAAACCATGCTGAATAGAAAACCAAATTTTTTTTTGTTGAAAAACTATAAATGTCGCCCCTAGAAAATCACATTGTAATATGTTTGTGCCGTAGAACGTATGAAAACTATTGTGTCTTAGATATAAGAAGTTATTTCACATTTTATAACCTTCTTCCACTTCTAGTCAATATATAAACTTGGTAACAAATGATACGACTTATTTTAAGCCTTATTTGTTCTAAAAAAAAAAAACAAAAAAAAACCCATGGTAAAATAGTGACATAAGCAAAGTCATTACAAAGATATTGTGTTGCGAAGCAATGCACCAAAGTGCCCTGAGAATATGGCCTCTGAAATGGGGCATCAACGACGCTTGGTCCTGAAAGGGTTAATCTTTTTTTTTCTTTTTTTTTTATTAAGAGAATTTTTCAATAAAAGAACACAAGACCAAAGGGCCAGTGCCAACCCCAAAAAACACACAAACATTATCAATGCTATGGAAAAATGAGTAACAGGCCATATAAAGAGAAAAAAAAACCCAAATCAATAGACAAGGACAAGACAAGGAAACAAGGGGGGAAAGAGACGACGGAGGGGGTGACATGAAGTTCTAGTGGGTAGCGCAATCACAAAGGATGGGTGGCCCAAAACGTGTCCCACAGATTCCAGATGGTATGAAAACGCTCCTCCTCATTATTGAGCACAGCCGTCATGTATTCCATAGAGCGCGTATTCCTAATCCTGTAGTATAACTCCTCAAGAGCTGGAGGGGTCGGCTGATGCCAGTGCTTAGCGATCAAACACCTGGCAGAGGTGAGAAGAAACAAGAATAGACAGAGGGCTAGCTTGTGCAATTTAACAGGGGGTAGGCTAAGAAGGTACGTTCTGGGAGAAAGAGGGAAACTTATTCCCATCACTTGATTCGAGATCTCGGAACCTGGGACAAGGGAGGGGCAGGACCAAAATAGATGGAAGATACGTGCAGGACGAGCACCACAGCGCCAGCAGCAGTCAGGAATAGACCTATCAAAGGAATGGAGAAGGGCTGGCATGTGGCACCAGTGCATCAGCATCTTAAAGAAATTTTCCTTATGGACAACACAGCTCGAGGTCTTCGACCCCCTATTCCATATAAGGGACCGGTCAAAAGGGTTAATCTTTATGTTAAGCAGTTGGTACTGGGTGACAGCCATAGAGGAATAGGGGTCCTCCGCCATCCCCTAGTACCAATGAACATTGTATGCGGATTAAAAGCGGATGACACTCTGACACACACCCAGTAAGTTCACTATGTCACTGATCACCTCCACAACAGCAGATACGGGTTTAGAGACTGTGCCAGTGGTAGACTTCATAAAAACAGTTAACAATTGTGTCGGTATATTATTGTGTGTGAACTCATTCTGAATAGAGGATGTGTTTCCATGGGCAATATTACACATGACATTCAGTCAATATTGAATTATGGGATGTTGCTCGCTGCTTAACACATATGCACATTGTCTCCTGACATGGCAAGAATCTGCTACTCCAGGAGGCCGTATTAGGTGACCGATGTAGATCCTAAACCAGTGGCGTAACTACCGCCATAGCAGCAGAGGCAGCTGCCACAGGGCCCGGGACATTAGGGGCCCGGTGACAGCCACTACTGCAGCTATCATTATACTCGGTGGGTCTTTTCGGACCCCCGAGTATAATGATTGGTGGACCAGGAGAGGTAAGAAACATAAAAAAACACTGTTACCGGCCTGCGTCCCGGGTCATGTGACGTCTGACGTCATTGAACATTGACTACTTCGGAGGCCGACAGCGTAGGAGATGGGAGATAGGTGAGTAACAGAGGTTTTTTTAAATGTTTTTCACCCCCTGGGTCTCCGATTATTATACTCTGGGGTCTTTTCAGACCCCAGAGTATAATAATTGTTTATGGGTGTCCACAGTGGGACATGTGCAGGGGCAACAATGGGGGATAATACTGTGTGCAGGGGCCACTATGGGGGATAATACTGTGTGCAGGGGCCACTATGGGAGATAATACTGTGTGCAGAGGCCACTATGGGGGATAATACTGTGTGCAGGGGCCACTAAGGGACATAATACTGTGTGCAGGGGCCACTATGGGGGATAATACTGTGTGCAGGGGCCACTATGGGGGATAATACTGTGTGCAGGGGCCACTATGGGAGATAATACTGTGTGCAGGGGCCACTATTGGGGATAATACTGTGTGCAGGGGCCACTATGGGGGATAATACTGTGTGCAGGGGCCACTATGGGAGATAATACTGTGTGCAGGGGCCACTATTGGGGATAATACTGTGTGCAGGGGCCACTATGGGGGATAATACTGTGTGCAGGGGCCACTATGGGGGATAATACTGTGTGCAGGGGCCACTATGGGGGATAATACTGTGTGCAGGGGCCACTATGGGGGATAATACTGTGTGCAGGGGCCACTATGGGGGATAATACTGTGTGCGGAGGACACTATGGGGGATAATACTGTGTGCAGGGCTTACTAAGGGACATAATACTGTGTGCAGGGCTTACTAAGGGACATAATACTGTGTGCAGGGGACACTATGGGGGATAATACTGTGTGCAGGTGCCACTAAGGGACATAATACTGTGTGCAGGGGACACTATGGGGGATAATACTGTGTGCAGGGCTTACTAAGGGACATAATACTGTGTGCAGGGGCCACTAAGGGACATAATACTGTGTGCAGGGGCCACTATGGGACATAATACTGTGTGCAGGGGCCACTATGGGACATAATACTGTGTGCAGGGGCCACTATGGGGCATAATACTGTGTGCAGGGGCCACTAAGGGACATAATACTGTGTGCAGGGGCCACTAAGGGACATAATACTGTGTGCAGGGGCCACTATGGGGGATAATACTGTGTGCAGGGGCCACTATGGGGGATAATACTGTGTGCAGGGGCCACTATGGGGGATAATACTGTGTGCAGGGGCCACTATGGAGGATAATACTGTGTGCAGGGGCCACTATGGGGGATAATACTGTGTGCAGGGGATAATACTGTGTGAAGGGGCCACTATGGGGCATAACAGAGCGCGCAGGAATGCGTAGGAGGGCGTCGGTGTCGGGGGGGGGGGGGGGGAGGCCCCATGTCAAAAGTTCGCCTCAGGGCCCCGCCATTCCTAGTTACGCCACTGTCCTAAACTATTGTTTCTTTTTGCCCCATATATTTAGATGTTATTTATATATAAGTATCAGTCTTGCCAATTGTTGAGCTTCAGTGAACTGCGAGTAGATGAACGTCTGCTTTATCCATTGGTATCGCTAAGTCTATGTGGGATCCAGACACGATTCCTGGCATTAAAATAAGACCAAGATGGCAGCTCCTGAGTGAGAACTGTGTAAAGTTTCAGTGTCCCCGAACATGTTCTGCTCCATGTAATGTCCTATACTCAAGCCCCAAGTTCTGCACCGAGAACCCGGCATTCACAATATACAATAATACAAAGCCATAGAATAATCTAATCACATCCACTAATATACATAATACAGAATCCACCGAATATTACCTTGTCAAACGACAGCTCGTCCCATTGCCATCCTTACTACAGAATCCGGAACGAGTAGCAGTTGTTGCTTTCCCATAGTATTGTAGATACAAAGCTGTGTCTTCGGTTTCATGGCAAGTCTTCTGGTCCTTCTTGTTTAACAAGTCCAGGAGATAGGGTGGAATGTGCCATGTAAATTTATTCCATTCATTAGAAAAATAACTAATGGCCACTTAGTGACGACGTCACAAGGATTACTGTTCTTCTCGAAGATGTTCCCTCAAAATCCAAGAAGTCTTAAGATGAAGTCAGCTTCCGTATCAGAGCTAGTGTAGTCTTCCCAGAGAACAAATATTATTTCCACACACCTCCGTATTTTATTGAATTTCAGAGATGGATTTGGAACTGGTGACCACCAAGGGAGGAAGAGGTGTTTTGGGGTTTGTTTTTTTTACCTCCTATTTTGTTATGAAAGAGAGATTCTGCACTGGTGTACTTGGGCTTGTAGCCTGGAGGTGGCTGAAAATACGATTTGTTCACCTGTTTATGTATAAAGAATTAAAATAAATAAATAAAACAAAAACAGAAATGGAAGCGATGCGGAAGCTGACTGCTCAATAAATCCACTCCCCTCCATCTTAGGACTTCTTGGATATTGAAGGAACATCTTATCCTATGGACATGCTTCCTTTTGGGTATCACACCCTTTTACATGCTGTGGGCACCAAATGTACAAGCCATGCCTCCTTCTCAGATGTCACCGGTATTTGTTCCGTACTGGGAATCTACTAAAATGTTTCATCTTGCACCGGCATTAATCGTGTAAAATATCAAAGGGGGTCTGTCAGCTGTTCTGACCCTTTAGGTGGCATGAAAAGACAAAATAATTCTGTATAACCAAGAAGGTGTCCGATCTACTCAATGGTGTCCCACCAAAAATAGAATGGTTAAAACACAATCTATTATCAACCAATTCAATAAAGTATCGACCAGGAGCTTGCAACGTATTGGAACAGTAACTATTGTATTGCACAGTGTGGTAGACGCTCATACACTGGGCTAGTAACAAAGTAGCCATGACAGTATGGAAGGAGAAGATAATATATTGTCAATCCATGTTCAGGTAAATCTGGTTAAATACAGTTTTTGCAAGTGTGCATATCTGGAAACTCTATTAGTTACTGCTGTGGGTTTCAGTAAAACCTTGCTGGGTAACCAGATGGCACACTATTACTTTAGGATTCTCATTACATCTACTGAACAACTTTAATATGTAAAACTGAACTTATAAAATGCCCAAATACTCCCCCCTCCCCCATAACCCAACCTCCAAGCCTTCTGGTAGAGCTACACTAATCCTGCCATTGTAAATCACCGTCGGCTCACACGTTTCCAGTAATTATTGTTTCTGTTTCATCAGAGGGCTGTTACGCACTGCAGTGCTACTCCGGCTGTTCTGCCTGAACTCCGACCTTATATATCCAAAACTGATCTTACTACTTACAACTAGCGGACCAATGTTCTTAAAGCGATTGTCCAAGATTAAAGGGGACCTTTCATGCCTTCATCAATGTGCGGTATTCTATACTGCTAGAAATATGGCGGAGCAGTGAATCTCACTGGTTGGATTTCCAAGTTTGCGCCCTAGTGCGATAATTTCGGCACCGATATCTCCCCACTGTTAGAAGAGGCAGGAATTGCAGCCTAGCGTTATTGATCGGCTGTGAAGAAGCCCCCTCCCCACTGACTGTGCTCTTCCATAGGCATGTACTGTCACAGGGGCGATGACGCTGTGATGTTAGGTCTGCACCGATATCTGCAGCACTGGGGCACATATCAGGAAAGCCAACAGTGCGCTGAATTCAGGGAACTGTTGACATTCTAGCGGTATATAATACATCAGTGAGGACATGACAGCTGTATAGGGCCACTCTAGCACCTCTACTATACAAACAATGGGATTGGAAGCAGTTGTGTCTAGAATGGAGAACTGGCCCTATACAGCTGATTGGCCTGGGAATGGGAATGGCTGTCGGACTCCAAGTGATTACATATTAAAAAAAAAAAAAAAAAAAAAAAAAAATGAAATCCTGGACAACTCCATAAATCCTGTACGGTAGTGTATCAAAGCAAGACTTGCAATGGGGAATTACTCTACCATAACCATCTTCAGTAGTAGGTTAAGCACTGAGGCCCCTAATTTACATAGCTAATACATACAATACATGTTACAGTTCATGAAAAATGCACACAGTTATGTCACAGTACAGGGATAATACACACAGTGATGTCACATTACAGGGATAATACACACAGTGATGTCACAGTACAGGATATTACACACAGTGATGTCACGGTACAGGGGTAATACACACAGTGATGTCACGGTACAGGGATAATACACACAGTGATGTCACAGTACAGGGGTAATACACACAGTGATGTCACAGTACAGGGATAATACACACAGTGATGTCACAGTACAGGGATAATACACACAGTGATGTCACAGTACAGGGATAATACACACAGTGATGTCACAGTACAGGGATAATACACACAGTGATGTCACAGTACAGGGATAATACACACAGTGATGTCACAGTACAGGGATAATACACACAGTGATGTCACAGTACAGGGATAATAGACACAGTGATGTCACAGTACAGGGATAATACACACAGTGATGTCACAGTACAGGGATAATACACACAGTGATGTCACAGTACAGGGATAATACACACAGTGATGTCACAGTACAGGGATAATACACACAGTGATGTCACAGTACAGGATAATACACACAGTGATGTCACAGTACAGGGATAATACACACAGTGATGTCACAGTACAGGGATAATACACACAGTGATGTCACAGTACAGGGATAATACACACAGTGATGTCACAGTACAGGGATAATACACACAGTGATGTCACAGTACAGGGATAATACACACAGTGATGTCACAGTACAGGGATAACATTAGCAGCACATAACATGGATACCCACTGTACCCCATGTAAAAGTGTAGATTTCTAACATCATGCATTCTAGGGTTGTTGTTTTTTTCTTCCTATTTTTACAAACCTTATTAGGTAACTGATATTGGGCAATATTGAGTCATCTGCATGAAACTCATTTTACAACAACCGTTTTCTGTTTTCTGGTGAGAATGAGAATTTTCCTGTAAATTGTTCCATTTAGTATCTTGATATTACAAGATAATTCTATATCAGCATGACTTTTGGATATGGGATAGACCCTCGCTCCTTCCTAAAATCACCCAAACTGTAGAAAATATTGACTTTGGAATAAACGCACAAAACGCTTCAAAATGGCCACAGCTTTATTTATATCACAGAAATAAAATAATGACAGAAGGAGTCAGGTGAAGTGCTAGGCCATTGGGATACACGAATACTGTGAGATCCCAGCTGTGTGACATACAGCACCCGGCCAGACAAACGGGGCGGCAATTCTAGCAGAGCCAGGACACTTTAAGGGCACCAACATCCTTGTGCTTAACCCCTGTTGCTCGGCCCTGGATGACGTTACTATTACCACATGATCCTTCAGGCCGGCCATTTCCAAAGCTCAGCCTGTTCACCACCCTGAGGTTTAACCTCCTCTATTAGTTAGAATAAGGCCACAATAACTTTCCTGCAACTTCCACTGAACTCTTCAACCGTAAAAGGAAAGCTGTGACAGTTTACAAATGGGCTAATGTTTCATTTTCATGCAAGCCGCTACACCTTTGGTTTGTTGTTGTCTTTCTGTTATATTTGAAATAACTTCACAGATTTGATGAAACCTAAAACTTAACCTTTAAAGGGATCCTATCATTAAAACACAATTTTTTGTCCCTAACACATAGGAATAGCCTTAAGAAAGGTTATTTTCTCCTACCTTTATATGTATTCTCCGCGCCGCCGTTCCATAGAAATCCAAGTTTTCGGCAGTATGCAAATGAGTTTTCTCGCAGCACTGGGGGCGGGCCCCAGTGCTCAAACAGCACTGGGGGAGTCCCCAATGCTGCAAGACAACTCTCTAGCGCCGCCTCCATCTTCTTCAGGAACAGGCTTTTTTGCGTCTTCTTCATTCGGTGGCTTCAAACTTCTAGACCCGAGGCCTAGGGCAAAGCCGACTGCGCAAGTCCGCCGGCCACAAGAAAATGGCCACTTACACAGTATTGTAAGCAGCCATTTTCTTGTGGCTGGCGCATGTGCAGTCGGCTGCCCAGGCTTAGAAGTTTGAAGCCACCGACGGAAGAAGATGCGACGAGAGCCCGTTCCTGAAGAAGATGGAGGCGGCGCTGGAGAGTTCTCTCACAGTATTGGGGACACCCTCAGTGCTGTTTGAGTGCTCGAGCCCGCCCCCAGTGCTGCGAGAGAACTCATTTGTATACCAACGAAAACCAGGATTTCTACGGAATGGCGGCGCAGAGAGGATATGAGAAGAATAGCCTTTCTTAAGGCTATTCCTACGTGTTAGGGACAAAAAATTGTGTTTTAATGATAAATAATATATAAATATTATATATATAATTTAAAATTCCACTAGAGCGTCTAAAAACACGTGTATACAAGTGATATTCCTCCAACATGGACCATGGTCATTGGACTAAATCACGTAACTATTAGCCAAGTGTGTACATGTTCTAAAAATACACAGGACCCGACACACAACCCCCACTCAAAGTGAAGGGATATAGAAGATGCTTGGTCAGTCCCTTGATATCTAGTTCGCAAAATTACACACAAATTCCCATTGGGAGATAAGGACTCCTGCCAAATCAAACAATTGCAGGTCTCGCACTGATAAATCTGCAAGGCCTCTATACCTTAGACTGTACACCAAAATCCTATTAATATTATAAATGTGAAAGTTTGTGGGTTTGTGTGTTTGGATGTTTGCATGTTCGGATGTTTGTTCCTCAATCACGGAAAAACCGCTCCACCGATTTGGCTGAAATTTTCCACAAACATAGTTAATACACCCGATTAAACAAGAGGCTACTTTTTGTCACAATAGCGCACATACGTTTGTGCCAGGACCCCCACAAAACCCAAACTCACACCACTATCTCTGCAATCTCACACACTTTGGACCCCGATTTGGCTGAAATTTTCCACAAACATAGTCCCTACACTCGATTGCGCAATAGGCTACTTTTCGTCACAATAGCGCACATACGTTTTTCCCAGGAACCTTTGGATGTTCGGATGTTTGGCGGTCAATCACGCAAAAACCGCTCCACCGATTTGGCTGAAATTTTCCACAAACATAGTTATTACACTCGATTAAACAATAGGCTACTTTTCGTCACAATAGCGCACATACGTTTGTGCCAGGACCCCCACAAAACCCAAGCTCACACCACCATCTCTGCAATCTCACACACTTTGGACCATAGCAAGCCACAAAATTCATATTGCCCTCTGCAGCCTCGCCCCTAACCCCACACAATCTCATATACATATACTTTACCACTTTGCCCCTCACCTTAACGATTCTCTAGGAGGCGCTCTTTAACGCTCCGGAGCAGCCATGTTTGCCCCCACCACTCTGACAATCCGCGACACCGCCCACCCATGTCAATACCCCTAGGCGGTCTAATAAATGCAAAAAAAAAAGTTTAAAAAAAGTAAAAAAAATATAAAAAAATAAATAAAAAGGATTAAAAATTCAAATCACCCCCCTTTCCCTAGAACACATATAAAAGTAGTTAAAAACTGTGAAATACATACATGTTAGGTATCCGCGCGTCCTAAATCGCCCGCTCTACAAAGTTATACAAATATTTTTCCTGTTCGGTAAACGCCGTAGCGGGAAAAATGGTCAAAAGTGCCAAACTGCCATTTTTTCACTGTTTTGATTCTGCTAAAAATTTGAATAAAAAGTGATCAAAGCAATAACATTTCCCAAAAATGGTAGAACTACAAAGTACATCCGTTCCCGCAAAAAAAGACGCCCTATACATCCCCGTACACGCAAGTATAAAAAGTTACGGCTGTCGGAATATGGCGACTTTTCAAAAAATAATTTTTTAACACAGTTTTGGATTTTATTTAAGGGGTCAAAATGTAAATAAAACCATATAAATTTGGTATCCCCGGAATCGTAACGAAACACAGAATACAGGGGACATGTCATTTTGGTTGCACAGTGAACGCCATAAAACCAAAGCCCCTAAGAAATTCGCAGAAATGCATTTTTTTCTTCAAATCCACCCCATTCTGAATTTTTTCCCTGCTTCCCAGTACATTATATAGAATAAATAATGGCGGCATCATGAAGAAAAATTTGTCCCAGGAAAAATTAAGACCTCATATGGCTCTGGGAGCGGAGAAATAAAAAAGTTATGGGGTTTAGAAGGAGGGGAGTCAAAAACGAAAATCAAAAAATGCCATCGGCGGGAAAGGGTTAACTTCAAATACTTCTGTCCCAAAGTCACTATGTCACGTTTCTCACAACACCGTATAGCAGCTCAAATACAAATTAACTTCAACACAAAAGTCTCACGTATTCTCAGAATTACTGCAAAAACAAGATACAAACTTACATTTCATATCCCATACCATATACACAGTACGAAAACCTTACCCGCGCCTGTATATACCCACTGCTACAATCAACGCAGACGAAGTCGCGGGTACCAGCTAGTTAATCTATACAGCCCCAATTTACTATAATGCAGTGACTATTAGAATGGAAGTCGGGTATATAAAATTATCGACTTCCCTTTTGCGCTGTTCAAAGCCGCTCTACGCGTTTCACCTCTTAAATGATAGCGGAGGTTCATCAGGAACAGATTATATACAAACACCCTATCTATGATGATATGGAGTCAAATGACGATTCAGCAAAACACCGCAATAAAAAAAAAAAAGAGAAAAACAATATCATTTTTGCTGTGCTTTTTCTCTGCTAGTATTTGCTACCCCAGCCCATATCGGTCTATTCAGCTTTTTGCAGCATATTGAGACCGAATAATCCAGTCTGTCGGATGTTTTTCCTGGCTAGACTGTGGCGCCCATGAACAGAACGGGACATTGGAGATCTATCAATTGTAAACTTTGACGGAAATCGTTCATTCACTGAAGTCGAGGTCAGATTGGGAAATACGCTCAACACACAGACCATACGGAGCCCTAAACATAAGACCTGGCGCGCCCCAAAAACCATTTGCAAGGCAGAAAACACACTGAGGCCAAGGACACAGGTTGCAGAAATTAAGAAACACAGTGCAATATGTCATCCATACTTACTGATATGAGGTCACACACTAGTTACTGCAGGGTGTAGATACAGTAAATCCCAATGCTATACAAGGTCTGTCGCCTCCACTCACATCATGTCCTTCATACGGTATGTGTGTGTGCCAAGTATTGTTAATGCACACAAGGCTTCTGTAAGGTGGCAGTGTGACCGTGACAATGCAGAGTGCTGTTAGATACGCCCATATTATATCAGACATAGCTGCTTTGTACCTTCTAAGTACTGTACATCCTGCAAAATACACCCCCCCCCCAGTCTCTCCAAACATCACAAGGCCAAGCTGCAAACAATACTAAGTGCACTCCCCTCCTGAGACCTGTGACTGACACAGGAGAGTGTTTGCTACTATGGCTGGAGGCTCGTACATCATTCTACTGGGCGCCTTAATTCTTTATAGCCTTCCTTAACTTTTGCAACAACTTTTGATTTTATGTGTCAGAAATTTTTACTTTATTTACTTTTTATACCTATTTACTAACTTTTTCATGCTAAAACTATCAGTTAGGCAGCAGTATATAGGTAAGGAGGGATGTTGTAGCACAACAGGGGGCGCTGACGGGTGATGGTGTAAGAGGGTGAAACAGCCCCTGTGTAGTGAATGTGCAATGTGTAATTGAGTTGGTGTTTTCATAACCTGACATTTTGTTGTTTGACCACAAGAGGTCGCTGTTGCAAGATAACAAGTAAAAGGAAAAAGGCTGCATGCCCCTGGAAGATTGATGTGGAAACCCTGATCGTTGTAGGAAGGTTCTAGGAGCCATTTTGAGTCAGAGTGTGCTGGACTCTAGAGAAGAGAGAGCTGTGGAGACATCTCTGTGCAGAGAGGGTCCTTGGAGGGAGAAGCCACAGCAAGAATAGCTGAGGATTTGAGACTTTCAGAGTCTGTCCAGACACCATCCTAAGGAGAAGATTACTGTCAGAGACTTGGCTGAGAAGTGAGACTGCCAGTGAGACCGCATGCTGTCCGAGGAGCTCCTCTTCACCCTGATGCTAACAGAGACTAAAAGGTACCCAACAGAAGTAAGCGTGCACGCACCACACTGCAAGTTTTGCACCATATTGCTGGGACTGAGTAAAAAGCCTGTAGTTAGTTAGTTAGGTATAATCATCACCCCAGGCTGCAATACTGGTGAACTATCTACCTGTCTGATAAAAGGACTAAGTCACAGAGGATTTCTAGAGTTATATCTCCCAGAGAGGGACTTGTAAGGAAGTCTGGGAGCAACATTTAGTTTAACTTTACACTGTTTGGCTTGCAAGCTAACTTACCATTATACTTGCTTAGTTGTACTTGGTTTGGGGGGAATTTAGTAGTATTGTGATAAGATTGTAAACCCTGGTGTTACACCGCCGGATGCCTGTGTCACACACACTGAATTGTTCCTGTGTAATAGGGTAATAACAGGTAACAGGCAGCTGCATAGGCGCAGCCTGCAGGTAGGTAAAAGCTTGGAGTATATTGAAGGCCACACTAGTGGGCACCGTGCTGTATAACACCAGGGTCCCAGCCTCTAGGCTGTGTAAATGTAATACCTGGGAGTGTTCTTTTGGACAAAAGAGGTTATCTAAACTAAGTAAAGTCCTATCTTGGTTAAATTGAATTGGACTCACTTCCTTTGTTCGTGACTTCGCTGTATCCTGGGGAGCCCACCTCGGTACACGGCTTACAACTTGGCGTAGTCGGCAGGATACAGCGACCCTCATGGACGGGAATGTGGCGGGAGAGAATCCCCTGGCACCAGCTGTGGTGGTCCAGGGTGCCCCTGCACAGCAAGCCCCAGCGCTGGTAATGCCGGCCCAAGTGGGGTACTTATCGGCCGGGGCACTAATGCAGCATCTGCCAAAGTTTGATGGTAATAATATGACGTTGCAGGACTGGACTGAAAGGGTACGAAGTATAGTTAGACTGAGCAACCTGATACCGGAACTGCGTGCAGAGATAGCATTAGGGGCCCTAGAAGGTGACGCTAGACGGACAGTGATGGTACGGCCCAAATCGGAAAGAGACACTTTAGAAAAAATATTTGCTCTGCTAGAGGGAGCTCAGGGAGGGCGTGCCAAGGTAGCGCAGTTGCGGAGCAACTTCTTCAATCGGTCACAGAGGGAGGGTGAGACTTTAACGCAATACTCTAACGCCTTACAAGAGATGCTGAATGAAGTGCAGCGACGGGACTCAGAGGCTATGGGAGCCTTCAAAGAAGTGGACCGGCTGCTACGAGATCAATTCATCCTAGGGTTATCCAATAAGTTGTTACAGGATAAACTGCAAGAGATGATCCAGGCAGATGCCAACCTGACATTCTATAATGTTTACCTGGCTGCTGTAGAGAGGGAAGAAGCGCCCGTGGCTGTGAATGTGAAGGCTGTGAGTAGCACCCAAGTGACAGGGACCCGAGGAGGTCCTGAAGACCCAGGGTCCTTAAAGGATGTAGTCCAGGCTCTACGGGCAGAAATGAGAGAACTCCGACTGGAGGTGTCCCAGATGCGAGCAGGTCAATCCATGGTTCCAGAAATGACCGCATCGTCCTACTCTCCCCCGCTGAGAGTACACCGTGGCCGAGGACCCACCAACCGAGGCTCATCAGCTGGGCAGGGATCAAGGGGACCCCTCTGCTGGAGTTGCAGACAGTATGGCCATATCGCCAGAGAGTGTAAGGGGGAGGTGGAACCCGAGCCGGCTTTAAACTCCCGACCGCCGCAGTAACGGGGCGTCCTGTGGCGGTTCACCAACAATCAAGCCCTGTACGTGATGAATGCGACCTATATGCTAGCAGCCCCGTTATGGAAGCTGAGCTGGAGGGCCAGAAGGTACGCTGCTTAGTTGATACTGGATCGGAGTGCACCCTGATGCCCCTGGAGTTCTTCGAGAGACACTTCGGACATATGATGGAGCCAGAGGATGGAAGTGTAAACGTGCACGCACCACACTGCAAGTTTTGCACCATATTGCTGGGACTGAGTAAAAAGCCTGTAGTTAGTTAGTTAGGTATAATCATCACCCCAGGCTGCAATACTGGTGAACTATCTACCTGTCTGATAAAAGGACTAAGTCACAGAGGATTTCTAGAGTTATATCTCCCAGAGAGGGACTTGTAAGGAAGTCTGGGAGCAACATTTAGTTTAACTTTACACTGTTTGGCTTGCAAGCTAACTTACCATTATACTTGCTTAGTTGTACTTGGTTTGGGGGGAATTTAGTAGTATTGTGATAAGATTGTAAACCCTGGTGTTACACCGCCGGATGCCTGTGTCACACACACTGAATTGTTCCTGTGTAATAGGGTAATAACAGGTAACAGGCAGCTGCATAGGCGCAGCCTGCAGGTAGGTAAAAGCTTGGAGTATATTGAAGGCCACACTAGTGGGCACCGTGCTGTATAACACCAGGGTCCCAGCCTCTAGGCTGTGTAAATGTAATACCTGGGAGTGTTCTTTTGGACAAAAGAGGTTATCTAAACTAAGTAAAGTCCTATCTTGGTTAAATTGAATTGGACTCACTTCCTTTGTTCGTGACTTCGCTGTATCCTGGGGAGCCCACCTCGGTACACGGCTTACAACTTGGCGTAGTCGGCAGGATACAGCGACCCTCATGGACGGGAATGTGGCGGGAGAGAATCCCCTGGCACCAGCTGTGGTGGTCCAGGGTGCCCCTGCACAGCAAGCCCCAGCGCTGGTAATGCCGGCCCAAGTGGGGTACTTATCGGCCGGGGCACTAATGCAGCATCTGCCAAAGTTTGATGGTAATAATATGACGTTGCAGGACTGGACTGAAAGGGTACGAAGTATAGTTAGACTGAGCAACCTGATACCGGAACTGCGTGCAGAGATAGCATTAGGGGCCCTAGAAGGTGACGCTAGACGGACAGTGATGGTACGGCCCAAATCGGAAAGAGACACTTTAGAAAAAATATTTGCTCTGCTAGAGGGAGCTCAGGGAGGGCGTGCCAAGGTAGCGCAGTTGCGGAGCAACTTCTTCAATCGGTCACAGAGGGAGGGTGAGACTTTAACGCAATACTCTAACGCCTTACAAGAGATGCTGAATGAAGTGCAGCGACGGGACTCAGAGGCTATGGGAGCCTTCAAAGAAGTGGACCGGCTGCTACGAGATCAATTCATCCTAGGGTTATCCAATAAGTTGTTACAGGATAAACTGCAAGAGATGATCCAGGCAGATGCCAACCTGACATTCTATAATGTTTACCTGGCTGCTGTAGAGAGGGAAGAAGCGCCCGTGGCTGTGAATGTGAAGGCTGTGAGTAGCACCCAAGTGACAGGGACCCGAGGAGGTCCTGAAGACCCAGGGTCCTTAAAGGATGTAGTCCAGGCTCTACGGGCAGAAATGAGAGAACTCCGACTGGAGGTGTCCCAGATGCGAGCAGGTCAATCCATGGTTCCAGAAATGACCGCATCGTCCTACTCTCCCCCGCTGAGAGTACACCGTGGCCGAGGACCCACCAACCGAGGCTCATCAGCTGGGCAGGGATCAAGGGGACCCCTCTGCTGGAGTTGCAGACAGTATGGCCATATCGCCAGAGAGTGTAAGGGGGAGGTGGAACCCGAGCCGGCTTTAAACTCCCGACCGCCGCAGTAACGGGGCGTCCTGTGGCGGTTCACCAACAATCAAGCCCTGTACGTGATGAATGCGACCTATATGCTAGCAGCCCCGTTATGGAAGCTGAGCTGGAGGGCCAGAAGGTACGCTGCTTAGTTGATACTGGATCGGAGTGCACCCTGATGCCCCTGGAGTTCTTCGAGAGACACTTCGGACATATGATGGAGCCAGAGGATGGAAGTGTAAACGTGCACGCACCACACTGCAAGTTTTGCACCATATTGCTGGGACTGAGTAAAAAGCCTGTAGTTAGTTAGTTAGGTATAATCATCACCCCAGGCTGCAATACTGGTGAACTATCTACCTGTCTGATAAAAGGACTAAGTCACAGAGGATTTCTAGAGTTATATCTCCCAGAGAGGGACTTGTAAGGAAGTCTGGGAGCAACATTTAGTTTAACTTTACACTGTTTGGCTTGCAAGCTAACTAACCATTATACTTGCTTAGTTGTACTTGGTTTGGGGGGAATTCAGTAGTATTGTGATAAGATTGTAAACCCTGGTGTTACACCGCCGGATGCCTGTGTCACACACACTGAATTGTTCCTGTGTAATAGGGTAATAACAGGTAACAGGCAGCTGCATAGGCGCAGCCTGCAGGTAGGTAAAAGCTTGGAGTATATTGAAGGCCACACTAGTGGGCACCGTGCTGTATAACACCAGGGTCCCAGCCTCTAGGCTGTGTAAATGTAATACCTGGGAGTGTTCTTTTGGACAAAAGAGGTTATCTAAACTAAGTAAAGTCCTATCTTGGTTAAATTGAATTGGACTCACTTCCTTTGTTCGTGACTTCGCTGTATCCTGGGGAGCCCACCTCGGTACACGGCTTACAATGGGATGCTGCTTGTACAAGTCTTCATGGCAGTCTGAAAATGAAAGGGAAATGGCAGTTCTGCTGTCATGTTAAAGCTGAGATCCTGAGCTCACATTCAGGAAAGTACTGTATAGCGTACTGTAATAGCGCTGTATAAGTTACTGGCTACATGAGCCTTATCCTGCGTGTTCTTATTACTGTGTTGTTGGAAAGGCTCAGTTCCAATATTAAAGAGCATCTGGTAGTTTGTGGTGTGACTGCATTACACTACACAGTAGGAGCAGCAGACGGTTACACAAGGTCGGGGGTTATTTAGTTTGCTTGTTTAGCGACCACCATGTGGTGCCAAAGGAGCGGCTGCAAACCCACATCCCATCTTGTGAGAACAATCATGACTCCAAAGATTTGGATGCAGAAGGAGGAAGAAAATAAGCATGGGAAAGAAAGTGGTCAAAGCGCTGGAACCTTCCAACGGGAGAAGTGTCAGGGATGGATCCCTTTGCCTGGCCCAAACCGCGTATGGTGAGTACATAGTGCACAAGGTCAGGCCCTGCAAGAAGTCCAGGTCCAGGGAAGGACAAGAGCAGGAATTCTTTCTGATCAGAACAATAGAGGAAAAACTGAATTGAAAAGAGACTGTTGAACGTTGCATTGCCAGCTCTTATGCGTATGTATATCTGTGTGCTGGTTGGGGGACCAGAAGAAGGATACCATTTTTATTCGGACAAGGTAGTGTGCCTGTCTGACATGTTGGAACAGCCAGTGATATAAGAGCTCGGTCTCGCAGTTTGTTTGCTTAGCCAAGATATGCGGCTGTAGGTTGTGCAAGAGGTGGCTGATATCGTAACCCTGTATCCGGAGAAAATGCAGAAGGTGAATGGTTAATCTTGGTAGTCAGTAGCCTTAGGTAGAAATCTATAAATGACAATATTTAGAGTCTCTGTCCACCAATTTAGGAACAATGTTTCCTTGTTGTAATGTTTGTGTGTGACCATTGTGTACCTGTATGTAATAGAAAGTGATTTACATTGTGTTTCCTTTATTTTAGGAATTGTACTACAGGCGTAGGGTTTATGACGTGAAACTGGGGGCACGGTGCACTGCATGATCAGTCCTTACACCTTTTTGGGGATGTTGTCACTTTAGTTTGGTTGGTTTACATCATTCCATGGAGCAGCAAAGATCAAAAGAAGCCTTGTCCATGAGTGTGGCAGGGAGTGTCACCTGTGTGAACAGATTCATACCCGCTAGCTCATATTTCAAATTACATGTGCTATATCCTGTGTGCTCTGGCATGAGAGTAACAGGAGCATAAAGAAGGGATTTCACAGAAAGGAGCAACAATTAAGTATATTACAAAATGTATTAATGATATAAATAGTGCCAGAAAATCCGCCATTGTTTGTAAGTTTAGGTAGGTTTTACTTGTACTACCCATATCTCCTATATCCCTGTATCCCAGGATTGCAGGGAAACATCTTCATTACCATTTACAGAAATGGAAGAAAACATTCGGCACACCCTGTCCCCTCCACTGCCTCTCCCTTCCCTCGGCCCTCTCACACCTTTCCTTCTCTAGAATAACAACCATGTTCGTTTGCTTAGCTATCTTGGAAACCTCTCGTCTCGGATACCTTGCGCTACGCTGTCACCTCTCCTTGTGCTCGCCAGTGTATTAACCCTTTTGTGGATTGCCTCGTATGGCCCATAATAACTGTTGTCTGTTGCATATTAGGAACCTTAACTTATTAACATGTTTCTGTCAATGTAAATGAACTAGGGCTTGTGTTTTCTGTGGGACAATATCTATGACGCCATTTTGGGATACATATATCTCATTGTAATGACATGTCCAAAGTTTTCTTCAGTGGGTGTCTGGGTGCTGAGACCTCCACCCATCACTAAGCAGGTGGGCAGAGGCCTTCAGCTGAGCTCTGGGACCTTGTGTCTTTGTTCATTTTTAGTCAGTTCTGCTCCAGGAACTTTGCTGTGTTTGGATTCCTAGAAAGCCCCAAGCTGAGTGATTTCGGGGTTTCTGCATTCAGATGTCCACCAAATAAAACTTCTGACTTTCCAGACATTCTAGAACTGATAGGTGCCCTTTAGGAGACATTGGCCATTGTATAATATCTGCCACATTCACTTCATGGCATCCCTATCTGAAGATAAGTGTATTATAGCTAATACAGATTGACGTCAAGTAACTTTACAGCAGATAACGTAACACATATATTCTAATATGTGATATTAATATCAGATAACGTAACCCATATATTCTAATATGTGATATTAATATCAGATAACGTAACACATATATTCTAATATGTAATATTAATATCAGATAATAAAGTAACCCATATATTCTAATATGTGATATTAATATCAGATAATAACGTAACCCATATATTTTAATATATAATATTCACAGCAGATAATGATGTATCCCATATATTCTAATATGTAATATTAATATCAGATAGTAACGCAACCCATATATTCTAATATGTAATATTAATATCAGATAATAACGTAACCCATGTATTCTAATATGTAATATTAATATCAGATAATAACGTAACCCATGTATTCTAATATGTAATATTCACAGCAGATAATGATGTATCCCATATATTCTAATATGTAATATTTACAGCAGATAACGTAACCCATATATTCTAATATGTAATATTAATATCAGATAATAACGTAACCCATGTATTCTAATATGTAATATTAATATCAGATAACGTAACCCATATATTCTAATATGTAATATTCACAGCAGATAATGATGTATCCCATATATTCTAATATGTAATATTTGCAGCAGATAATAGCTTATCCCATGTGTTCTCTTTATAATTTACAACACTTTATCGATGATTCCATATATTCTCTTATATCCCATATATTGTAATACTTACAGCAGATAATAGTTTGCATGTATAATCCACACCATACAGTCATTTATCATATTCTGACAAATTGTAACGTAACACAAGTAACGATGGTGTGACGTTCCATCATTATTGACAACGCAGGGTTGGGACCCTACGCTCACACTAACCCTCATCTCCTACTGCAACCCTCTACAATTGTAACACAAGTAACATGTCTCATAAATGTACAGAAGATATACAGTATTGTGCTGTGTATTCCCTTGTATACCAGGGGTGTACATAGTAGTGAGGGGGCTCTGTAGCAATGATTGATATGGGCATCCTTCTGGTGCTTCCTGATCCCACCATAGCCCTAACCACCTGGAGCAGGAGATGCTTTGTTTGACCCCATCTCTTTTTCATGATCCCGAGGCCAATTTTCCCTTTATGAAGTAATTCTAGAACAGCACTTTACCATTTATTACAGCTTAGCATGCAGATCACCAGGTCTTGGCCCCTTCCTTCCAGGGGGCCTCAAAACAACCTCTGCCTCTATATGACGGCACTGCCCTTTCTTAGGCTAGAGTCACATCTACAAATAACCTACAAATCCTATAGAAAGGACACAACTGGGAAATCCCAAAATATATCAAATATTATTTCAAATGTTATTAAAAGTTATTCAGTAACAAAAATATAAATAGGGAAATACAAACAGAATAGGGTCACTGAATAAACCGTGGCCCAGATACCGACCAAATATACGTCTTTTCAGAACCGGGAAACTAACATTATTGTATGCCCCATTTTTGGATGTTTTACTTATTTATGACTATTAGAAATCGTTGATTATACGATGGCACACACCTATGTAGCATTTAGTCATACGGAAACCTAAGCGTATACTGAAAACACACCCGAATAATAATATATACCAGTAGTAGAAGCCGTAGACTCTTACCTTGTCAGACGACCGCTCTCCACGTTGTCATAAAGTTTCCATATCAGCGTAGCCGCCAGACGGCCTCATTTCTCCATCAGCATTCCCTTTCACAATCATTTGTTTAACAAGCCGATGTAAGAGGGTGGGAATTGCTCAAACATTTACTACCGTCAGCTTCTTGAAAAGAAATGGAAACGTCACAGAAAATTGAGGAACTCCATTGTGCATTGTTTTACCCTACACATTTTTTTTTTGCTTTTTTTTTTTTTCAAGTCGTTTACATTAAAGGGATCACCTGGTTTTTAACATTGATAGGCCATCAATATAGTATGACACCCGCAAATCACACGGTAGAACCATGCTGCTCAATATCCATATACTGTACACTGTAAGGGTGAATGTAGGGACTGCAGTCTGTCCCTTTGAAATCTATCTCACGGCCCGTGCTGCCTCAGTATCGGTGATCTGTAGTGGTTCCGGGTGTTCCTGAGGATAAGGCCATCAGTCTTAGAAACTGGAAAACCCCCTTAAGAACATAGCTCTTTATACTGCTGATAGAATATGGACTAGTTGGTCATCCATAGGTCGCAGAACTTTATAATGGGTAAGGGGCCTGTAAATGATTTGAAACTGGGGTCTGACCATCTAATATTTGAAGCCCTATTAGACTGCCCATTGTCCTATTACACAGGTTGCTTGTTCTTCCCTTCATTGGTCATCAACTGTACATCCCATGTTCTATTGGGACAGATGTTTGGATTTAGACACCCTCAGTCCCTTTACTCTGCATGATGTGTCTTGTCTCCTTTGCTTTATCGACGGAAATCTTTTCGCATATGACAATGAGCTTTATAGATTGAGATCAAGGAGACCGCACGCCACCAATGTAATTTTTAACTACTTATATTTGCAAAAATGTTTAACTTATAATTATCTACAAATATCGATCTGATTTTGCTCATGAGAACACCCCTTTAATGTACAGCGGATGCACGCCTGCTGGTCACTGGATTGGAATTTGATCTTACACCTTTTTTACCACACAGCACTAGGAAATTTTTAGCAAACAAAGAGACAATTGATTTTAGAGAATCATTATGAAGTCATTTTTAACCCTTTACAATACATATGGCTATAGGGAGGTTGGAGGATAGCGATAAGGAGCTGTCAGTCGATGGTTTGGAAACTTCAAGGATGTTCCTGAGGAAATGCAGGCTATAACCGCTTCCTACAGTACGCTGAAACTTCTAGCATAAGAAAGGACAATATGCATCAGCTGGCCATACACATTAGAGGGTTCGACATTCATCTAACGTGTATGGTCAACTTTAGGTGTGCAATAACTTCATTGTCTGCCAAACTATAAAAGGATTGCTCAAGATAAAAAAAAAAAAAAACATGGAAACTACAGATCACAAAATAGTGCCACACCTGTATGTTAGGATGTGTATGATACTGCAGCGTAGCCTTATTAAAGTAAAAGGATGGTTTTGCTTATCCAGTGTAACCCCTTTTGAGCCATGTGCACATGTTACTTGCACTGTATATAGTGTCTGGCTCTGTACGCTATAGCGGTGGCTTCAACAATCTACCACTCCGCTCCCATTCACTTGTATATGGCAACTGGCAACATGATCAACTACCGTATATACTCGAGTATAAGCCTAGTTTTTCAGCACAGTTTTTGTGCTGAAAAAGCCCCCCTCGACTCATACTCAAGTGAAGCAGAAATTTTTTTTTTTTTTTTTTTTTTTTTTGGGGGGGGGGGGGTTGTGTCTATGACCACAATAGTAATGTATAGAATCCCCCATAAAATAGTGAAAAAAAAGCTTTAAAAAATATCATAAAAATTAAAAAAAATAAAAGTTGGAAATCCCTCCTTTCCCTAGAATACATATAAAAGTAGAAAATGACTGAGACACAAACACATTAGGTATCCTGTGTCTGACAGTGCCCAGTCTACTGAATATAGGGGTTCTGCAGTGCTCCTGTTCTGTTGGGAAGGGGTTAATAGGAGCACTGCAGATCCCCTATAGTCAACCAGACTGAATTTCAAGTGGGGGAAAAAAACCCAGTCCTCAAGCTCAGGGAAGGGGCAGACAGACAACCAAAACACCCCCTCCCCTTTCCCAGCACCCAGCAACTACTGCACCCCAAAACTCCAACCATTTAAATTTTTGGAAATTTTCCAGTAGCTGCTGCATTTCCCCCCTCGGCTTATACTCGAGTCAATAAGTTTCCCCAGTTTTTTGTGGTAAAATTAGGGGCCTTGGCTTTTATTCAAGTCGGCTTATACTCGAGTATATATGGTAATTGGTGCATGGTCTGGGTGTCAGAACCCAACCAATTTATTACCTATCCCGCAGATAAGGTCATCCTGTTTAATCCACTCCTCCCCTTCTTTCTCCTCTGCCAGTCTCTTCACTGACTAACCGTTGCCCAATGAATTCAAATTCAGTGACGGTGTCTCTTATTTATGTGAATCCATCTGAGTTGTAAAACCAATCCCAGCCCAAGGACAAGAGAGGCGCTGTTTCAGGAAAAAATATATTGTGCGTAACTGCATCAAAATTACTATAATTTTGGGCAGGCTTTGTTCCTTTACTTTATTAGGGAATATTCAGCTCAATGGGGAATATTTATATACAGCAGCGTTTTTGGTATCTCCTGCAATGATGGAAGATGTGCCCGATTTACCATGAGGTTCATTCCTTATAAACAAGGTGCCACCTCCACCAAGCCCCAAAGGTCTGCACTGAAATCTACACAATCTCCTTAGCTGGCATACATAGTGTTTGTGAATTGGCCTTGTACATTGTATTTTTACACGTAAATGCAGTAATTGTCGATGGTTATTTTAACTTCTTGTTATGGATGGTTGAATTGTTTTAGGACTGTCGCATTTAACTTCTTAACTTCTTGTTCAACTCCTTTAAAATTGTGTAAACTACTGTGTGACAGGGGTGACAGGGTGTAGTGGCAGACCAGGACAGGTGGTCTGTCACACAGGAGATGAGGTCACATGTTGGAGGTGAATGGGGGAATAACAGAAGCCAACAAACAGATGCAGGGTATCTCAGCATTCCCAAAGATGGGTTGGGATGCCTTGTTTATTTATGCTCTTTCTGACAGGGTGTAACAAGATGTAACCACAAATACAATTGGTTAACATATATTTTCAAATGCTTTAGATGAGTTATGCAATATTGTGTTCTTCACAGCTTATCCAATAACAACGATTACTTAGCAATTGTTAGTATGTAAATGGTTTATCTTATCTTAACATAAGGCTACTGAGCTAGCGTAGATCCACGAGTCAGCTAGTTCAACAAACAACAAGAGGCCCTTATGCAGAGCAGAAATTAGAAACATATAGTCTTATTAATCCAGGGTCTTGTAAAGAGTTTTATAAAGTAGGGAGAAACTGGGGGCTCCTTCATGACAGGGTGTCTCAGTGATCTCCTGCACCTAATGTGTTTCCCTTGGTGCTTGTCCATAGTGTGTGATGCTACATTACCTACTGGAACTGGTAAGAATGTTCCTTTATTTTTAATACACCTTTTTTGTTTTTTATTGAAACTCAATAAAGGTTATGTTTTATCTATTGTATATTATATTGGAGGATCTGTACTTACTAGATATGAGCCAAGGCCAAAGCATTTCAGATATGTTATCGTCAGATAGGTGCGGCCTGTTCTCTCCACTTCAGGATAAAGTCATATTGAAGGAAAATATCAGAATCTGACGGACTGGATAAACACTGGGATATAAGTAGAATTGTTAAAGTCAGTAGTTAACCCTTCCACCTTGTTGGCATTACACAATCCTGTATTAGAGATGATGCAAACAGCAGCATAATATAATACAAGAAAGAACCCAAAGGCCGTCTATTATCTGTGGTATTGTCATGGCTGACTCCTGAAGTGAAACTATTCCATGGCTGTGATGTCTCGGTATCCTTCTGCTTAAGCCGCAGATTGACAGAGACCCGTGATGTTACAGGTAGTACATTGCACGCCTCTTCATCCCCGATCTCAAGAAACGTTAGGTATTTACTAGAGATGAGCAAGTAGTACTCGATCGAGTGGGTATTCGATCGAATACTACAGTATTCGAAATACTCGTACTCGATCGAGTACCACTCGCTGTTCGAATGTAAAAGTTCGATGCAGAACCAGCATTGATTGGTCGAATGCTATACAGTCGGCCAATCAACGCTGGTTCTTCTCCTACCTTTAGAAGTCTTCTCCGTGCAGCTTCCCCGCGGCGTCTTCCGGCTCTTCATTCACTCTGTCAGGTATCGGGCCTGGGCAGAGCCGACTGTGCATGTCCGCTAGTAGTGCGGGCATGCACAGTCGGCTCTGCCCAGGCCCGATGCCTGGCAGAGTGAATGAAGAGCCAGAGGATGCCGTGGGGACGCTGCACGGAGAAGACTTCTCAGAGGATCCAGCCCGACCCTCACTCGTGGACTTGGTACGTATAATTTGATCGAACGTTGCCTACCCCTGTAACGAGCATTTTCCCCCCATAGACTATAATAGGGTTCGATATTCGATTCGAGTAGTCGAATATTGAGGGGCTACTCGAAATGAATATCGAACCTCGAACATTTTACTGTTCGCTCATCTCTAGTATTTACCTCTAAACCACACTAAGCCGACTAAGATATTTCAGACCACCAAAGTTACTAGGTATTACCCACTGTGGCACCAACAGGAACCTGTATACTGCAAACTACTGTGATGTAGAAAGTCGGCAGAGTGAGTGTCATTCAGAGGTAGACTGCTGTCAGTGGTGAACCTAGCCTCGGTGCCGCCTGAGGCGGCCGCCTCACCTCGCCTCATTACTAGTGCGGCCCTGATTGCTGTCCCCTTCATGGCCATCTATGTGCTTGGATAATCCCTGGCTTGTCCCTGAAACAGCAATTGCTGTAGAACTAAAGGGTGCTTTAATCTCTGTTTTGTATTAGTAACTACAAGAAAATCTCGTGGTCCTGCATGCTTACTGACAGGATCCCGTGCTCCAAGCTCATTTCCAAATGGCTGCAGCAGGCCATGCTATAAACTCCATGTGAACAATATCTAAAATGGAAGGTAGTATTTACATAGATGCTGTATTTAGTCAAATTGTTTTATAACAACCCACACCCAGCTGTTACAGTATATATAAAACCGCATGTGTAAGTCACAGAAAGTGGGTCCCTTGGAGAAAAATAATAAAACATAACTTGTCTTTAGTATTCAAGATAAAAGTAGTAAGTGTTGAGTGCACTCACTAAACTGAGACTCGACTACGACTCGAGCAGATCCCTCACACTTTTCAGATAAGAATACAGTAGGGGACTAGAGGTGCCCTGTTTGTCCTTAGAAATGTGAAAGAAACCAAATCACCAAATGGTGACTAAAGCGACGAGAATAGGAGTACGATATAATGGGACAAATGCACTCACTAAATTACACCAGCCAAGCTACAGGGTGTATGTCCCAAAGTATCCCATTCCATCAATAAAACCAGAATAATGATACAGAACCTCCACGTCTCTTATTGTCATTCCCAGGGTAAGATAATTGGTAACAAAAATGACCAACAAAGATAACCCTCAATATTCTTGTATATAATATTGGGGATGTCAGTGTCTAGGTCTATGTGGAGATTGCCAGTAATAAGACAGCTGGAGCGACAGATTACCTGATAGCCTTCATGCTCTTAATATAATATATATCACTGGCATCACCCCCTAATATAGGAGAGTGGGAGACATGCCAATCTGAAAAGATCAATGGAAGCCAGACCAGCTGAGAATAGTGAGTGATTCCTGTTTTACTGCAAATGGTGGATCAGCTTAGCTAAAATAGATATTGGGAAAGCTGCTGAATAGCCTGTTGCGTTTTTTCTGGTGGTAAAGCAGGTGTATCAGGAACAGTGAGATTAAACCTAGATCGGAGATAGGTAACACAAACGCGTAGAACAATAGGCTAGTCAGTACCTTTCCCAATATCTACCTTGATCAGCAGAATGGGGGAAGGCTGTTCTGTGTCTATAACCAGTTCTGTTTGTAATGTCATCTAAGGCGGGCCATACACAATAGATAATGATTGGATGTCAATCTATCAGTATGTCCTTGTTTAAGCCACTGAAAAGAAGTAAGTACAACCAGGTGCTCCCTTGTGTAGAACCTTTGGTATATCAAATGTACATCCAAAGTCACTCCCAAGATCCCCGTATAGGTGGAATAATACCTTGAGGTGTTGTATGTAACACAACTGATGCGTTATAAGATGCAGTTTTGAGGTGCTGCAGTTTTGGCATCCAGACCCGAAAAGCAGAATTATGTGACCCAAATTTTGTGCACTTTTTTTTCCAGGCACTGCTGTATCCATATTTAGCGGGATTAAATGGATCAGTCAAAGGTCTAGTTAAAGGCCTGGTTCACACGGGCACGAAATAGCGTATTTTGGTTGGGACCAAAATACGCCTGCTGTGACTGTCAGTTGCGGCTTCCCACTCCGGAGTAGGCCCAAAATGAATGGGCCTAGCCCGGAGGGTGCTGCCGCGAGGTGGACGCCGCGGAATCCGCCTGAAGAAAGGGCAGCTCGCTTCTTTTTTGTTGACGCTCACGGAAAAAAGATTGCTACCGGTCTCCATAGACCAATATTGTGAGGGGGCGGATTATGACGTGGATTCCGCACCAAAATCCACCCCCTCTGTCCCCGTGTGAGCGAGCCCAAAGGCTCCCAGCCCTGCCATAATAGCAAGCAAATAACCCCCATATTATGGAGTACAACACACCCACGCATACTATTTTTTTAGACCTGTCTCCTGTGTTGACAGTGCAGGTATTATATCATACACGAGAGAATATATCCTTGACTATAACATCTCAAGTGCTCTATCCAGCTTAACTCAGCAAAAACTTACAACTAATATAATAACACAACGTTTCAGCTTGGTCATCCACAAAGGACTACAACAATATGGAAACCAGTAAGAGATGTAGAAATAGGAGATTCAAAACCAAGCGGTGCTAGTCCCATGTGGAATCCAATGTAACACAGTCAGACCTTTAATTCTTCTCAACTTCCAATACAACAATAAAGATGCCTATCAAAGGGCTTATCTTTTTGGCCACCAGATACAATAGATGAATTTCAACTTTTTATTGACTGCAACAGATTTATACGCAAGCCAGACACATCCTGACCTGCCCGATGACAGAGGATGGGCTGGATGGGCCAATGGATCTTAAAGGGGTATTCCCACCTCACATACTCATCAGTCTTTACTGCTGTAAAATCTTCTTTCTTCCTGGTTTCTTGCATCATTTGGTGGGTGGGGTTTCACATGCAACCTGCCGTTTAGCTCCGCCCCAAATTCACGTGTAGCTCCGCCCACCCATATTGGACTATGAAGTACAGGCAGCAGCAACTCCATTCTGTGTTACATACAGAGACTGCCTGTCTCTGCCATAATGAACACAATTGTATTAGCTAGCCTGATAACTGGGAGAACAGAAGAAATGAAAGCAGCTCCTCTCCCCTATCTGCTAACAGGAAGCTAGGTGACGTGGTGTAGACACAGGAATAGCTAGATACACAGGCTCGCTCCCTGCACTTAGCCCCTCCTCCCCCCCCCCCTGAGAGCAGCAGATACATCACTTGACTCATGAGCAGATAAGTCAGGGCTGTGGCCACAAAGAATTGAATAAAGTAAGATAGTGGACAAACAAAGCAGTTTTGCTGAAGCAATGTATTTAGGAAAAGTCTTACATCCACATTAACAAGCAGTATAGATAGGATCCTTGAGATGGGACAACCCCTTTAACCCTTTTGCTGCCAAGCAGTAGCTATACGTGCTCCCAAGGTGGCACTTCAGTAGCCGAGGATGTAGTTACTATGTCCTCCCTACTAATGCTGATATCTCTGGACTGCATCAACATATCTTGATGCTTTAAAATGCATTTTAAAGAAGATAATCTCATCTTTAAAATAATACCAGGAACTTGATGATTGAACATACAGTTTTGGAGCGATTCACTGTTGAAAACCTATTTGGCATTGAGATCCAACTGCAGATCTCAATTCCCGACAGCATTTCAACAGTGAATCGCTCCAAAATTGTAAGTTCAATCATCAAGTTCTTGGTATTATTTTAAAGATGAGACTCTCCTCAAACAAGATATGTTGATGCAGTCCAAAGATATAAAGCTCTAAATTGCCCCCCCCCCCCCGTCTAAGTAAGCAATTTGCAAACTGTAACAGGAAAGGGAGGGGGCTCGAGCAGCCCAGCAGACAGAGAGACAGAGAAACAATCTGACTCTGTACATAACTTGTATGTGACACCAGGAGGGGCGTGGCAGGGACTCTTCTGTCCCTATTAACCCTTCTCCTGCCAATCAGAGAGTATACTATACATTTGTCTCTGATTGTCACATACAGGTATAATGTAATTCCCCCCTGAGCTTTACTAGTGGGGTATTCTTATGTTATACCCCCTGAACATAACCAGGAAGTATATTGGTGCTGTGACCCAGACGTTTACCATTGTCCAGGTCGCAGCGCCAAAAAAAAAAGTTGCACCAAACCCTTAAACAACATATACACAAAGTCTCAAATAAAGTTTACATTTCACCCAATCCCTGTCCTGTCTATACCTGAGCTTTCTACAGTAAAATACGTCTCTAGTGATGTTACACACTAAAATAATAGTAATAACAATTATCACTAGAGATGAACATATAGATTGCTAAAATCTTTATAGGGGGATGGAAAATAACATTTTTATGTAAAGTCCTATTTAATTTGCATGCACAAAATGGGATGGCGCATTTCTGTGATTTTGGTGATTCTTTAACACCTGCCCTTGAAAATATATACATGTGTGGTATGTATGAACTCCTCACATATTGCAGTTTTATGGACAGTACATTATGTTTGCAGAAAGGGATTGCTTGAGCCGCACTTTAGTGGCAAATTTGAATTTTTGTGCAATTTAAATTGTGTTTTTATATACGGTATGCTGTGTACTCTGAAAAAAGTTAGATTTTGGTATCACAGTCACAGTTTGGTAGGTGCACTATAACTTTTAACATATTAGTGAATAACAGCTAAATCCTGCTTGTCTTCTGTATTCGTGTTTTTGGGAGTCCGAGCTCTTGTTGTAGTTGATGTTTGCGGTACATATAGTATATATACACAATGTATACACCTTAAGCTATTATTTTAAATGTATTTTGTATATGAATGTGAGATTCAACATGAGTTTTAGGTGCAAATATGTGTTTTAGCGTATTTTTTCAAAAAATTATTTGTGTTGGTCGCAAAGTTGCATGAAGGTGGATGTGGCTATCGCTGACCCATTAAGACATTTGTAATCTTCAGGTTGTCTACTTTCAAAAAAATATATAGGGTTTAGGGGTTCACTTACTTTTCATGGTGTGTAATCCCTACATTTTATAGGATGATACTTCAAAGCAGAATTTTGTTCCTTCCAGTTCTAGCGATTTTCTGAAGACACGTGCATGCGGGTTCAGGCCAGTGATATGTATGAACTCTGCACACATTGAACTCTTATTTTTAGGAGGTTTAGTGCATATAATTTATTGTTTGGTTTCCACTTTTAACAACTAATATACATTTATTTGCTTTTTTTTTTTTTTTTATAAAACAGTCACTTTAAATCCAAATTGCATGAAGGTGCCTGTTCGTATACAGCACCAAGTGGCATTCTGACAATGCTGCAGGTGTCTACGTTAAGAAAATATATAGGTATGGGGGGGTTGGATGCTTTTTTAATGTTGCAATTTAGGTTTGATTTCTCTATCTCAAAACTGTGAAAATTGCTCTGGCTACTGGAGGTGCAAAATTTCCAGAGACCCTTGGCAGTGAAAAGGTTAATCTCTCTCAACATGACAAAGATCTAAATCCAATACATACAATACATTTTACATTTCACAAGGTCAATCCTATAGAGACAAAACAACCTTACTAGGAATGAAAGGCGAGCCTTAAAAAAATTGCTCAAAAACACAAATCTTGTTATAGAAGTGCAGATAAAGGAGGAGAGGGAATAGTGATACAGGAGAGATCGGCATATGTGCAAGAGTTCAATAACATCTCATCCCGCCCTGTGTATTATACTAAAACCCTCAGCCTATGTACAAAGAACAATACAGAAACTTAATCCATAGCTCAGACACATATTGTAAGAAATACCAAACCCCAAAATAGCCCTATATATATTATCTTCTACCCAAGACCCATAAAAACCAGCAGAACTCACCTGGTCCATCTATTATATGGGGAGTAAACTCCTGGATAGCAAATGTTTCTCAGTATATAGATGAGATCCTACAGAGGTAGGTTACTAAGTTACCATTATACTATAGAGACTTGAATTACCTATTAATAGAAGTGCAGCGGAAACCTGAGTACATGCGGGTAACCATGGATGTATCTGCTCTATACAGTAATGTCCCCTATAGAGGTGTCCTAGCCAGAGACCCAATGATGCCGAAGGCGCAAAGGACATTTGTTTCATCCAGAATTTACTTTAAATCCTATTTGAAGGTGCGATTTACTTAAATTATAATATATTATATTATGTATGGTAAAGGTGCGATTTACACAAATTATAAAACAGGCATTAGAAGAACAATGGCCCATTTTGTTGAGTGACCCAAGCAAACTCCGCTAACCTCGTAAAATTAAAGATTCCCTCACTTTCACTGGCATTAGATGAAGTTACAGGTTTAATAAAACCCATTGCCCAACCATTAAACATAAGAGAACTTCCTCTTATACTGTAGTAATATCACCGGTGAGAGCTTTACAAGCCAAGCATATATGTCTTATTCCTCAGATTTTTCCATCTACCTATTAGGATGTACCTGTGGGTTACCGATTGGCCATGGTAAGCGAGATCATTTACATTATCCATGCACTAAACATATTACAGATGGAAAGAGCACGGGAAGCGGCCCATTACTGTGCTAGGTTCACACCTGCTTCGGGTTTCCCCTTGGGGACCCCATGAAAGGAAACCTGATCCACATAAAAAAGCGTGTGCATAGTCCTTGGTAGGAGAATTGGATTCTATGTATATTCGCACGATAAGAAGTCGTTTTATGGGAATATACATATATGTATATATATGATTTGACCTTTCGTAACCTAAAAGTCACATGGTAAGAAAACCTTGTTGTAAAGGCTTGCAGTGGATGTAAGAGCATCATTATACCAGCTGAGTCTTATGGATCAGCAGTGGCTCTGAAATGTGTTACTACTAGAGATGAGCAAACAGTGAAATATTCCAAATTAAGTTAGAGGCCCTTAAGCTGAGCTACCAGCAGAGATTGAGGTGACTTCAGTCTTTTACCTGCAGAGTTTTCGGCCTTTTAACTTAGTTTAGCCTTGCACCATCAGAGATTTGTTGGTCCTTTGGGTGAGTTCAGCCTTTAAACAGCAGATATTTAGTTTTTGGCCCTTTGGGTGAGTAGAGCCTTGCACCGACAGTGTTTTTGGCCCTTGGAGTGAGTAGAGCCTTGAACCGGCAGTGTTTTTGGCCCTTGGCGTGAGTAGAGCCTTGAACCGGCAGTGCTTTTGACACTTGGAGTGAGTAGAGCCTCTAACCAGCAGAGTTTGGTGGAATCCGGGTGGATTGAGACTCTAACCAGCAGAGTTTGGGGGAATCAGGGTGGATTGAGCCTAGTAGGAGCAGAATTGTGCAACGCAGATGGTGGAGGAGTATGAGGAGGAGGAGGAATTGTAGAGGGTGATCACACACATGAAACTTCATGTCAGGGTGCTTGACATCGGTGGACATGAAAATGATGGGTCTATCCAGTGGCTGTTCATTTTGAGCCGCGTCAGCCGGTCAGCACTGTCAGTTGACACCCGGCTGCGCTTATCCGTAATTATGCCATCGTCTGTGCTGAAGACCCTTTCCGAAAGCACGCTGGTGGCAGGGAAGGAAAGGACCTCCAATGCGTACAGCGCAAGTTCCAGCCACAAATCCAACTTGGAGACCCAATAAGTATAGGGCACAGAGGGATTGGAGAGGACAGGGCTGGGGTCAGCCAGGTACTTCCGCAACATGCGCCTATACTTGTCCCTCCTGGTGACACTAGGCCCCTCAGTGGCGGTAGTTTGACAAGGGGGTGCCATTAACGCGTCCCAGACCTTGGAGAGTGTGCCCCTGCCGGGTGTCGATTGGATGGCAGTTGTTAGCTTGTTGGAGGAACTCTCCTGTCTGCCGCCAACGAGAGTTGATGGAAACATCTCCATCATATTCTGCACCAGTTGCATGTGGGTCGAGGATTGCAAAAATCCAGTAGTGGTTGCTCTCCAGGATTTTGACAATATGTTTGTCACTTGAAAAGCACCCCAACATGTATTCAGCCATATGTGCCAGAGTGTTACTTGGCATGACTTCGCTACCCTCACCGAAATGGTCACTCTCCATTTCCTCCTCTGCCTCCTCCATTTTGCCCCATCCGCGCTGCAGCAATGGGATGCAATGAACTTCCCTGCTAGCCTCCTGTGTGACAATGAGATCATCTGCCACTTCATCATCATCCTCCTCCTCCTCCTCCTCCTCCGTCAATATACGCTGTGAAGCGGACAGGAGTGTGCCCTGACTATCCTGCTAGGATGGTTCTGCTCCTATGCCCAACTCCTCAGCGTCCAATGCGTTATCCCGATTGCGATAAGGGATTCTCGCATCACACACAGGAGCGGGATTGTTACACTCACAAGTGTGTCGTCACAGCTGACCCTCTTAGTGGACTCCTCCAAAGACATGCAAGATCTTGCATAAGTCTGCCATCCATGGCCACTCATGGTGCAGAAACTGCGGGAGCTGACTCTGAGGAACCCTTGGGTTTTGGAGATGGTACTCCATCAAGGGTCTCTGCTGCTCACACACTCTGCTCAACATGTGGTATGTCGAGTTCCAGCGTGTGGGGACGTCGCACAACAGCCGGTGTTCTGGCAGATGGAGGCGTTGCTGGAGGCTTCGGAGGCTAGCAGCGGCTACTATAGACTTGCGCCACACTTTCACCAGTAGCTCGGATAAATTGGGGTACGTTTTTAAAAACTGTTGCACCACTAAATTGAAAATGTGGGCCAGGCATGGAACGTGTTGGAGGTTGGCAAGCTCCAGAGCCGCTATCAGGTTCTGGCCATTATCACACATGACCATGCCTGGGCCCAGGTGCAGCGGCAAAAACTATGTTGACGTCTCATCGAGGAGGGCATCCCTCACCTCTGAGGCAGTGTGCTGTCTGTCTGTCCCCCAAGTTGATGAGCTTCAGCACGGCCTGCTGACGTCTCCCCATGCCAGTGCTGCAGTGTTTCCAGCAGGTAGTTGGGTTCGATGTTATGGTGGAGGAGGAGGGTGGTGGTTCAGAGCCCCTGCCAGGAATGTTGGGCGGGGAAATGAGGTAGACCGCCCCAGTTTGTGACCGGGTCCCAGCCTCAACTACATTCACCCAGTGTGTCATCAGTGAAATGTAGCGTCCCTGTCCGCATGCACTTGTCCATGTGTCGGTGGTCAAGTGGACCTTTGTGTAAAGCGCAGAATTTAGAGCCCACCTGATGTTCCGTGACACGTGCTGGTGCAAGGCAGGGACGGCACAGCGGGAGAAGTACTGATAGCTAGGGATGGCATAGCGAGGTGCCGCACTTGCCATCAGGTCACGGAAGGCCTGAGTTTCCACAAGCTGGAACGGCAACATCTCTTGGGCCAGGAGTTTGGAGATGTGCGCATTTAAGGCTTGTGCATGTGGGTGGGTAGCGCTGTATTTTTGCCTGCCCTCAAATGTTTGGGAGATGGTGGGTTGCTGGGAAGATACACATGATGGTGCAGGAGAAGGAGCTGAGGCAGGAAAAGGGGAGGATGAAGGAGAAGTCTCCAAAGTGGCGGAGGCAGATGTGGAGGTGTCCTGGCTGCTGGTCTGGACTGCAGCGCCACCACTGGCAACAGTAGGAGAGGCAGTGGCGGTAACACCGGACGACGATTGTCCTGCGTTTGCTCTCTGCCACTGAGCCCAGTGCTTTCTTTCCAAATTACGGCGCATGGCAGTGGTTGTAAAGTTGCTCTTTGCAGAGCTACAAAGTGTGCAAACTGCACTATATTTGTCCTCTGCACGTACATTAAAAAATCTCCACACCACCGAAGACCGTGGCCTCGATGTGGGAGTTTTTCTAGGCTGGCTACAAGAGGGAACATTTTGGGCCCTGCTGGCTGTGGCCTGGCTTCGTTGAAGCAGCTGTCATCTGCTGGAAGCATTAAATAATAATATAATAATAAATTTTATTTATATAGCGCCAACATATTCCGCAGCGCTGTAGGGTTCAAATACAGACAGAAAGATACATTACAAAGGGACTGAGGGCCCTGCTCGCAAGAGCTTACAATCTCTGAGGTAGAGGGGGTGACACAAGAGGTAGCAGGGGCGGCATTGCTTATGCAGAGGTCAGACACTTTTGTAATAGAGGTGACTGTCATTACATAAACATAAAACTTTATGAGCCATCAACAGTCGTGTCCTTTAACATGTGGATGGAGCTTGGACCTATAAAGTTAGTATGAGATGACATCATATCATGTGGGGAAATATGGGAGCGGGGACAGAGGAGGGTTAAGGGTTTATGTTAGACATTGTGATAGGCTTGTCTGAAAAGATGCGTCTTTAGTTTGCGTTTGAAACTGTAGAAATTGGGAGTTAATCTGATTGTCCGGGGTAGAGCATTCCAGAGAAGTGGTGCAGCTCGGGAGAAGTCTTATATATGAGCGTGGGAGGTTCTGATAATAGAGGATGTAAGTGTTAGATCATTGAGTGAACCAAGAGCACGGGTTGGGCGGTAGACAGAGATGAGGGAGGAAATGTAGGGAGGTGCAGCATTATGGAGAGCCTTGTGGATGAGAGTGATAACGTTATATTTTATTCTATAATGAATAGGCAGCCAATGTAGTGACTGGCACAGACCTGAGGCATTGCTGTAGCGTCTAGCCTGATAGATGAGCCTGGCCACTGCATTCAGAATAGATTGTAGAGGGGAGAGTTTAGTGAGGGGAAGACCGATTAGTAAGGAGTTACAGTAGTCAAGGCGAGAATGAATCAGAGAGACAATAAGTGTCTTTAGTGTATCTCTGGTGAGGAAAGGGCGTATTGTGGAGATGTTTTTGAGGTGGAGATGACACGAGAGTGTGAGTGATTTAACATGAGAGGTGAAGGAAAGGTCTGCGTCAAACATGACCCCGAGGCAGCGGGCCTGCTGTCTAGGAGTTATAGTAAGGCCTGAGACTACAATGGATATATCGGGGACAGATCTATTAGATGGTGGAAACCGTAGTAGTTCACTCTTAGAGAGATTTAGTTTCAGATAGAGTGAGCACATGATATTAGAGACAGCAGAGAGACAGTCACTGGTGTTCTGTATGAGTGCAGGGGTGATGTCATGGGAAGATGTGTATCAGCATAAAGATGGTACCGGAAGCCAAATCTGGCGATGGTTTGTCCAATGGGGGCTGTGTAGAGAGAAAAGAGCAGGGGGCCGAGGACCGAGCCCTGAGGAACCCCAACAGCAAGGGAAAGAGGGGAAGAAACAGAGCCCGCAAATGATACACTGAAAGTGCGGTCTGAGAGATAAGAGGAGAACCAGGAGAGCACAGTGTCATTGAGGCCAACTGAGCGGAGCATAGTGAGGAGGAGATGATGGTCAACAGTGTCAAAGGCTGCAGAGAGGTCCAGAAGAATAAGAAGAGAGAAGTCACCATTGGATTTAGCCATTAGGAGATCATTGGAGACTTTTGTGAGAGTCGTTTCAGTAGAGTGCAGAGCGCGGAAGCCAGATTGTAAGGGGTCAAGCAGAGAGTTAGCAGAGAGATAGCGGATTAAACGAGAATAGACCAGGCGTTCCAAGAGTTTAGAGATGAAGGGGAGGTTAGAGACAGGTCGATAGTTAGCAGCACAGGATGGGTCCAGGGAGGGTTTTTTCAATAGCGGGGTTATAACAGCATGCTTGAAGGAGGATGGGAAGATTCCAGAAGAGAGAGAGAGGTTAAATATTTTAGTAAGGTAAGTAGTGACAGCAGGCGACAGAGATTGGAGAAGGTGTGAGGGGAAGGGGTCACTACTGCAGATTGTAGGGCGTTATCCGCAAGCCATTGTAACACCTCTTCCTGGTACTCGGGCCTGGTTAGTGTTGTACCCTGCACCCTACTTAATGTGGCCATCAAGTCGGGGACTGTGGGGAAGCGTAATGCTTGCTGCCGCAGAACAGTAGGCATGGGAGACGCTGTTGGTTGATCGCAACCTTGCTCCCCATCTGCATTTCCACGCCCACGTCCTTGTCCCCGTCCCTTATCGCTAGCCTTACGCATTTTTACATGTATAGTAATGCGATTTTTATGGTCTATACACCGAGGAAAGCTGTTTTGAGCGTATATAGCCGGACTGAATTGCTCTGTATCCCTGTTAGGTTTTTTTGGGGGACACCGCCTGGAAAGCTGGGTTGAGCGTATATAGCCGGACCTAATTGCTCTGTATCCCTGTTAGTTTTTGGGGGGACACTACCTGGAAAGCTGGACTCCTGTCCTTGCAGTATATATCTCTGAGAAGAGCTGTTGTTTTTCTTCAGTTTTTCCCTGCCTACTAGAAGCTAATCCCTATCTAGCCCTCAGCAGATATGTTTCTCTCCCTATCTGTCACTGCAAATGTGACGAAGATGACGCTGGCTATTCTTATAAATGGGAGGTCACATGTTTTCAGCAGCCAATGGGTTTTAAAAAAATTTTTTCACTGCCTCCGTTGTTGTAGTTCCTGTCCCACCTCCCCTGCACAGTTATTGGTGCAAAAAACGTGCCAGGGAAGATGGGAGGGGATACGAATTTTTACTGTGTTTGCCATGTGGTATTCGATTGGAATCGAATACCTCGAACGGCCTGATATTCGATTGAATATCTGTTCGATCGAATGGTGTTCGATCATCTCTAGTTATTACATGTTTTTTTTGCTTTTTAATTAACAAATGGATACCTGGATGACGGCCTATTCCTGATCCATTTGATTCTACTAAGTATGGCTACAGCAGCGCCTAGAGGGCTTGCAGGAGATTTGGGTCAATGTGAATCACACATTATTCTTATGTGGACAATGTCTTTGGAGTGTGGGAGGAAATCTGTGCAATAATATATACATTAGATGGTCAAATGGTCTTCATCAATATCAATCATTCATTGTCCATGACTAGTGATGAGCGAACCCCAACTGCACAATTCGGATCTGTGCCAAACATCGAGGGTTCGGGTACCCGAACTACAGTGCTGAAGTTTGGGTTTGGGTTCAGCTTATCCCTAAAGTTCGTTAATTGACTGCTGAGCAGCTTTAAACCCACAGACATCACAGACATGCCCAGTATGGGCTGTCATTGGCCAGATGGGACGTGTATAAGAGGCAGGGTCACAGGTCCCGTCACCATTCCAGCTAGTTAGGCTCGGTAGGGAGAGGCTGCAGCTGGAGATGGGACAGTCAGGGCCTGAGCTGAATGTAATAATTGTCCTTATCAGGGCAGCAAGGTAGGGAGAGGAGCTGGATACTGTGAGGGGCAGTTAACTAGAAATAATAATTGCCCTTTTCAAGGCAGTAAACTGTGTGTGTCCCTATACCGTCTCCTAACACAGACTTTGACTCACATGGTGGATGAGTATCCGTTGACACGTCTAGTGGTACTGAGCGATGGGTCCTCTGCATTGTTGGACTGGGGTGTCCAGGGCCCACCAGTGGAATCGCTTCTAGGGGCTCACTGCCAGGACCCTGCAGATCAGCGGTACCGAGACATGACGGCTATAGGTAGTAACATGTTGGGAGCCATGCTGCTCACGCACTATACCATGTGCACTACTACCTAAACCTATTGCTACACCTTGTATGGCAAGTGAACAACATGGCTCCTAGAAACGTTACCATTACCTGTAGCTGCAGTGTCCTGGAACAGCTGAACAGCAGAGGTCCTGGCTGTTGTATCATCACAGATGTAATATTGACGGCCTATCCTAAGAACAGGCCACCAATATTAGAAAGATGGATAAATCCTTTAAAGTGGTTGTCCAGGAATTGGAGCAACCCATGTGGTGGGCGGGAGGTGTAAAATAAAAAAACAAATAAAAAAAAAAAATACTCATCTGTCCTTGGCGCTCCGTTGTCCGCCGGTAGTGTTCACTCAGTCTCGTGCTGGCACTCCTTGCTGGCAGTCCTCTTGTGTTTTCAGAGATGAGGAAGGAGCAGATTCAATGGATGTTCTTGAGTTGGAGGTGGCAGGAGGTGTTGAGGGTTTGAACGTGCAATTTGAAGGTTAGGTTGTAGTTAAGGGTTATCCCAAGGCAATGGACCTGTGGGACAGGGGTAAGTGTGATTCCCTTAACTTTGATAGATGAGTGCGGTAGAGGGGCTGTACAAGGTGAGGCGAAAATGATGAACTCTGTCTCCATGTTGAGTTTGAGAAAGCGGGAGGAGAGGAAGGAGGCTACGGCCGCTAAACATTCTGGAACTCTGGCCAGCAGAGAGGTAATGTCTGGTCCAGAGATGTATATTTGGGTGTCATCAGCATAGCAATGGTATTGAAAACCATGGAGATCTAGGAAAGGGCCAGGTCTGAGATAACAAGGGATGAGAGCGTTTATAGTCAGTGGTAATTGCTGAAATCTGCTGTTTTAGCTGACCTTACTCTTTGTATGGCTGGATGTATCTTGTTATATCATGCACCTGGGAAGCCGCCCCTAGCCAGATACATTTTCATCATATGTATCGAGATTTCGTGCAGAAATATATACCAATACCAATATATTATCAAAGTGCCATAAGACATTACCATTTTTTTGTCTTTGGGATGAAGATGTTGTTGATTCCAGGTTCAGTTTCTTTGTATTGATGACCACAATGTTCTTTAAGAAATTTAGATCTTTAGATCTTTGATACGTTACGATACCGTATGATACATTACTGGAGTCTAATTAAAGGGTTTGTGCTACTATGCACAGGATTGGATTGGCCATGTGTGTGTTATAAGGCCATGTGTGTGTGGACCATCACTTCCATTCATTCTTCCATGAAAGATTCAGGAGAAGTTTTGGTCCCCCATTCTTTTCAATCAATCACAGGGTATACCAGCAGTCGGATATCCACCTATAATACAATTATCCAGTCAGTTGGGTGATGCACTCACGTCTCCCCGCCCTGTACCCACCCACTCTCTCCTAAACCACAAGCCCCGCCTTGTTCCTAGGTCTGTATCACTAACTTGGGATGCGAAGGCAGCGAGAAGAGGAGCAAGAACAGCTGGGACCGGACCAGCGATCTGTGCAGGTAAGTGGACACCAGGGGGACTAAGTAGCCAGAGGATTTTTTGTAATCACTACACAGCGTGGAGTCTAACAATTAAAGCGTTCAGTTTTTAGACACCATGCTGTATAGTGAATAGGATCGTTTTTAAAATCTGATCTTTGATTATTAAAGAAATCCCATTGACTTGCATTGGGATCGAGTTCGAATGGAAAATGATCGGAAATCGGATTTTAAAAACGATCCTGAAATCTCAAGATCAGCTCAACCCTAGTCACAACTCCTTAACTTACCAAATGTCTTAAGAACAACACAGATTATTCTCATGGTAAGAAATTGTTTTCATAACCTTTGAACTGGTGTATGGAACAAACCAAAGACGAAGCTGGAAAAAAACACTTTTCCAGTCACAAAGTGTACTACATGTCTATGTGCAGTGTAAAGTGACTGGAACGTGTTGAGTTATGTCTATGAGTTACACAGTTTTCCACTGGATAGTATACATTTGTTTTGCTCCTTATGTGAACATTTTTCTGTTTTACAAAGTTGCTCAGTTGCAAGTACAACCCATGGCTATCTCCATAAGTCCCATAGAAGCTGAATGGAGCGACAATGTGTATGAGGGAGCGGCAATTTGTATGAGGGAGTAGCACTCAATTGCACACAGTTGTACACGCCATAGGATTAGATACACGCGTCTACACACAATACCACATGCCGTAGGATTAGATACGCGCGTCTACACACAGTACCACACAGGGGAGGATTAGATACGTGTGTCTGCACACAGTACCACACTTTGGAGGATTAGATACATGCCTCTGCACACAGTACCACAAGCCAGAGAATTATATACGCGTCTCAGCACACAGTACCACACAGGGGAGGATTGGATACGCGCGCCTGCACACAGTGCCACATGCCGTAGGATTAGATATGCGTGTCTACACACAGTTCCACATGCCGTAGGATTAGATACGCACCTCTCCACACAATACCACATGACTGAAGGTTAGATATGCGCGTCTGCACACATTTCCACACACTGAAGGATTAGATACGTGTGTCTGCACAAAGTACCACACGGGGGAGGATTAGCTACGCACCTCTTCACACAATACCACACAGGGGAAGATTGGATACGTACATCTGCACACAGTTCAACACGCCGGAGGATTAGATACGCATGTCTTCACATAGTACCAACACCAGAGGATTAGATATGCCCATCTACACACAGTATCACACGGGGGAAGATTAGATACGCGCTTCTGCACACAGTAGCACATGCCAGAGGATTGGATATGCACATCTGCACACAGTACCACACAGGGGAGGATTAGAAATGCACGTCTGCACCCAGTACCACATGCCGTAGTATTATATACGTGCGTCTGCACACAGTACCATACACCGGGGGATTGGATACATGCGTCTGCACACAATACCACATGCCAGAGGATTGGATACGCGCATCTGCACACAGTTCCACACATCAGAGGATTAGATAAGCACATCTGCACACAGTACCACATGCCAGAGGATTAGATACGTGCGTCTTCACACAATACCACACAGGGAAAGATTAGATACGTGCGTCTGAACACAGTACCACACTTTGGAGGATTAGATACATGCCTCTGCACACAGTACCACATGCCAGAGAATTAGATACGCACCTCGGCACACAGTACCACACGGGGGAGGATTAGATATGTGCATCTGCACACACTTCTACACGACAGAGGATTAGATACACGCCACTGCACACAATACCACACGGGGGAGGATTAGATATGTGCCTCTGCACACAGTACCACATGCCAGAGTATTAGATACGCGACTCTCCACACAATACCACGTGCCGGAGAATTAGATACACGCCACTGCACACAATACCACAGGTGAGGATTAGATACCGGCGTCTGCACACAGTACCACATGGGGCAGGATAAGATACATGCCTCTGCACACAATACCATACGCCAGAGAATTACATACGCATCTCAGCACACAGTACCACACGGGGGAGGATTAGATACATGCGTCTGCACACAGTACCACACGCCAGAGGATTAGATACGCGCGTCTGCACACAATACCTCATGCCATAACATTAGAAATGCACGTCTGCACACAGTTTCACTTTCTGGAGGATTAGATACGCGCCTCTTCACACAATACCACACGGGGAGGATTGGATATGTGCATCTGCACAAAGTACCACACCAACAAGGATTAGATACTTGCGTCTAAACACAGTACTACACGGGGAAGGATTAGATACAGCTTTACTCCAGGTATCCATAACAACTGATCACAGGATTTTCACTGATATCCAAAATGAGATACACATAATCACATGACGCTTATGGACATACACAGAAACAACATACAAAATACACCAGTGCAAAATTGTACATTTCTTATGGGGCCACTAAACAAACCTAAAATGTAATATACCCGTGGGAAGCCGGGTCCTCCTGCTAGTAAATATTATATATTACTGCATTTCAAAATGCAGAAGTTATAAAGAACAGAACAGAAGTTATAAAGTTTTACCCTTTGGAGTTAACAATTCTAAGACTACCTGCCTGCACTAAGCTACCTATGCGGACGTAACAGAGCGCTTTTTGATCACTTTTGTGCTTTATGACAGCCGCTAGCTGCTTGGCACAGGGATTTTTCTCTCTCTGTGTGAACAATCTGGTAGAGCAGGGCGAAAAACAAACAGCATGAAACTTTGTTACAGCCATAAACTTTTATGTGAGCTCTGAGATTATTCTTTATCATGGTGATCCATGTCTCCGGAATTGGTGCCAATCCGGTCCCAATGTCTTCCCTCCGTACTGAGGCTTCTAGCAAACGGGATTAAAGTAAATGTGAGTTGTTGTTGTGTTTTTTGATTTTCTTTAAAGAGATCCTATCATTGCATACCCTTTTTTTCTCCATAATACGTCGGATTAGCCTTAAGAAAGGCTATTTGTCTCCTACCTTTAGATGTCTTCTCCGTGCCGCCGTTCGGTAGAAAACTGGGTTTTCTTCAGTATGCAAATGAGTTCTCTCACAGCACCGGAGGTGGGCCCAATGCTGTGGGAGAACTGTCCAGTGACGCCTCCATCTTCTTCAGGAACCCGCCTCTTTGTGCGTCTTCTCCCATCCTGGGTTTTAAATTTTCCAGCACTTGGGCCTCAGGCAGAGCCGACTGCGCATGCCCAGGCCACAAGAAAATGGCTGCTTACACAGCTTACAGAGTAAGCGGCCATTTTCTTGTGGCCTGGGCATGCGCATTCAGCTCTGCCCGAGGTCTAGAATATTGAAAACCCGAGGACGGAAGAAGACACGCAGAGAGGCGGGTTCCTGAAGAAGATGGAGGCGTCACTGGAGAGTTCTCTCACAGCATTGGGGACTCCCCTAGTGCTGTTTGAGTGCTGGGACATGCCCCCAAGTGCTGTGAGAGAACTCATTTGCATACTGAAGAAAACCCGGTTTTCTACCGAACGGTGGCGCGGAGAAGACATCCAAAGGTAGGAGACAAATAGCCTTTCTTAAAGAGGTATTCCCATGACGCTTGTTCACTAACCTGCAGGCTGTTGTGCTCTCTTCACTTCTAGCTTTTCTGGAAAAGCTACATCACTTGACGAATGAGCAGATAATCCCAAAGGCCATAGAAATGGAGTGTAAACAATGAAGTGAATAAATTAAGATAGCAGCCAAAGTAGTTTTGATAAAGCAATGCATTTAGGAAAAGTCTTAAATCCACATAAACTAGCAGTATAGATGGGATCCTTGTGATGGGACAACCCCTTCAAGGCTATTCCGACATGTTATCAAGAAAAAAAGGGTATCCATTGATAGGATCCCTTTAATTAAAAGCTTCTTAAGTAAAAAAGAAAAAAAAAATGCAGCGTAATATTTGCTTTACCTATATCCTATGCTGGGTTCACACCAGCGTTCGGGTCTCCGATATCAGGTTTCCGTCTTCTGCATGCAGAAGACGGAAACCTGTCATGCCGAGTCCGGCTGTGAGCGCTGGTGAGCATTTTATGTTCTGCGCGGCAAAACCAGTTTTTTAAAAACGGACTCAGAATACTGCATGTCTGACTCTGTGTCCGGTTTAAAAAACAGTTTCGCCGTGGAGAGCGTAAAATACTCACCGACGCTCACGGCCGGACACTTTTCAAACCCATTCAAATTAATGGGTTTTAAAGATGCCGGCAGATTTCCATCCCCTGCCCAGTTTTGTGCAGGAAACTGAAACCTGCAGAACGGAGTCCCGGGCGCAGATATGAACGAGCCCTTAAATGTATTCATATTACTTACACAGCGCCATCATATTCCACAGCACTTTACAGACATTGTGATCGCTGTTCCTTATACAATATAAGGTCCGTGTCAGGATGTTTTTGGCCATGCAGATGCTGTCCTTGGCTAGATCTGAACCTAGGACTACAGCAATGCAGTGAGCCACCGTGCTGTACCTATTTATTTCCATTTCCAAGGTCCCCTTCCAATCTCTGTGTCCTGATCTCCAGTATACTGATCCCTTAGAAAAAGGGCCCACTATGTCCATTTTGTAGTGGAGATGTGGCTGCATGTAATGACTTAATGTGTGGCCTTCAAATGGAGTCAGTGTGGTTTCTTAGGTAACCGCTTTTTAATGAGTTCAGTATTCCATTTGGGGGGTCCCCAAGCCGACTCCCCGAACAGAATACCGAACGCACATGTGAACCAGACCTAAGAAAAACTGACTCCAGTGGGCAAAATTATTTAAGAATTGTATCTCTGAGCAGTAAAGAAAGATCACCGCAGTGCGAAACTGGGACAAAGACAAACTTACATGCTTTTATTTGATGTTGTCTTATGAGAATCTGCACTTTGATACAAGTTATTGCTGAATGTGAACTAAGTCAATTTAACTGGAACAAACTATTCAAGCTAAAAGTGAGAGATGGTACAAACCTTCGATTTAAGATTTTTGGATTGATATGAAGGTTACAATCCAGTTTATGAGTCTGAGGCCGGGTTGGGTGCCCTTTTTGAGTATGGGCATTGCAGGTGTTCTGGTGTGGTAGTGTTAGGGCGCACTTTGTGGAGGAGACTGCTCAAGTGAGACTGCAAAGAGTATCATCATCCATCCTCACCTTCAGCCTTGTGGTTTCTAAGAACTTTGCCTCCATTTCTAGCTGTTATTTTTACCTGTCTTACTTCAAGTAAACCATGAGTTGTACCTTTCAACATTGTCTACTGTGTCCTCAATCCTGCATTCACCGTCAAGGTGATTCCAGTCACCATCAGACTTGGGGAGGATTACTACAGAGAAAGGCTTACGGAGATACTATTACTACTACTACTACCGTCTTCTACACTGTAGGTGCCCTCATTGCTGCACTAGCCCTGAGGGGTGCCAGAGTGTTGGTTGACTACAGTCCAACCATGACTACTACTCCCAAACCTCTGGATTTCCTCCACTGTATTGATGCACAGTTATTGTGTGAGGAAGGTTTTCTTGGCCTACCCTGGGTTCACTGATACATGTGGATGACACCAGGAATTGCTGTAGCTCTGAAGGCCAAAGGAGGCCCTGCACGCCAGTAGATGGGGCTCGCTTATAAAGGACCATAAACCTGTATTATTGTCTTTATCCTCAATAACATTTCCCATTGTTGCAATGCTTTGGGCTGGTCTGGACACAGGTCATCCTCGCTCGCACTTCCTCTCCCCACTGGGGCTCACAATCTGATTTTTCTCACGTACACATACCTGGGCTGTTTATTGGAAGACCATGACCTTCATTGGTTTTACAAGTGTTCAAGGGAAAAGCTTGTTAAAAATTACAGTGCAAAAATACCATAGAGGTGAAGATATTTAGGAGCATTGGTCCAGATTACGGCGGTTTCATAACAAAGCTTTAAGACTCATATTTTGGATGCAACGCCTTGTATTTCTAACAATATAACCCCTATAATGAATTATAAGTTCTGTAAAACAGTATGTAATCTTCATGGTGATAGTTCAGATCAGGTCATTACAGGAAGGGTGGATAAAGGGGCCTGTATGTCATGTGCCTGCTACAGGCAATAATCCAAAAACTAAAGTGTGGCCACAGTAGTTACTTGAACTAGCAGCACTTAGATAACCTCCAATCAGGGCCGGCATGGGGGATGGGGGGCAGACTGGGCCAAAGGGGCCCCTGTGATCCAGAGCAATCCAGGGAGCTCCACACAGCATGCTATGCTCTGCACGTTCATACAGTTTAATCGTATGACCAAGCAGGGAGCTGAAAAGTCCCTGCTCTGCTATAGACTGACAGTAACGCACAGGAAAAGTGGAAAAACCAATAGGGCACGTGTCCACAATTTTACGGAGGGGTTTTTGGGCGAAGTGCGCACAGGAAATAGCTGGAGTTCCAAAGGTAGACAATCCTTCAATTGTTCAAAATCACAACGCGTTTCTCAAAGTGCACTCAAAAACTGGCTGGTAGCCCTTGCAAAAGAGTTGCACAGAAGGTTGCGGCACAGGTGGTGCGATGACTTCACTGCATTGTGCCGCCTGTGCCAGTCCTACGGGGAGAGATTTTGGCTGCTTTATTCGTTGTGGGATTATGGGAAGGTGAGTAAAAGATTTATTGGAGGGCTTGATTTTTGTGTGACAAGTTGTATTCCAAAATGGAACCATTTATTATTTTGGTACATTGTACTGGGAAGCAGGAAAAAAATTCAGCAAAAATGCAACACCGCCGTCTGTCTTGTTTTTATGGCTTCCAGTCTGCGTTAATGCTTTGTTAGTTTTATTCTGCAGGTCAGTACTATCATGGCGCTACCAAATTCATATAGTTTTTTTTCATGTCTTAATAATTTTACAAAAATTTTACATTTTAAAGAAAAAAAATTAAGTCGCCGTATTCTAACCCCTGTAACTTTTTTTTAATATTTCATTGTACAGAGCTGTGTAAGGCGTCTTTTTTTGCAGGACAATATGTAGTTTTTATAGGTACCATATTGGGGAATGTCTGTTATTTTGATCACTTTTAATTCCAATTTAGAGAGTTAATTTGATGGGAAAAACCGCTAAATCAGCCATTTAGATTTGTTTTTTTTTTCCTGCTACGGCGTTCGCCATAAGGGACACATGTTTTATATTTTAATAGTTTGGGCATTTTCGGACTTGGGGAGGTCTAATGTATTAATGTTTACTGTTATTAATTTGTAAGTATATGTGATTTAGGGAAAGGGGGGGTGATTTAATTTTTTTTTTTTCACTTGAACATGTGATCTTCAGATCACTGTGCCATAGACAACAATACTACTACAGGCAGGCTTCAGTAGTTACAATACTATGGCTGCCATGGTTATTAATGATTATTAATTATTGGGGTTATTCATTTTTTGTGGAAGAAAGGGGGCATTATTAAAGGGGCTGCCACTTGAAGTGCTGGAGATGCTTTCTGAATTCACGGAGTATGATGGCGTTGTTGGTATATCAGTATTTGGAGCCTTGCTTTTAATTTTGCCCAGGGTCACAGTTTGTCTAAAACCAGCCCTGCCCCCAATACCTACCCCTACCACACCAAACTGGCCTCCCTTGCACACAGATCGGTAACTCTCCTAAGGGGGCATTCACACGATGTAACGCGGCATTGATTCTGACACATAAACTCGCGTCAGAATCAGCGATACAAAACAGAATCCCATTTGACTTCAATGGGTTCCGTTTAGTGCGCGTAACAGATTGAAATTAATGGGTTAAAAAGCCTCCCATTGATTTCAATCTGTTACACGCGCTAAACGGAACCCATTGAAGTCAAATGGGATTCTGTTTTGTATGTCAGAATCGGGATTCGAGTTTGTGTCAGAATCAACGCCGTGTTACATTGTGTGAATGCCCCCTAACTCACCTGGCAGCACATATTTGCCTTACACTTGTCTCCCCCTCCCCCTACACTTAGATAATCCCACCTACACACTGGCAGCACATGGACAACCTTCCGTACCTGCCTCTACAACAAAGCGCTCACTGCTACTCTTTGTAGAACATAAGTATCTTCCATACCTTACCTGGCAGTAAGGGGGGTTTATGTGTGTATATATATATATATATATATATATATATATATATATATATATATAGGGGTTGGGTGCATGGAGAAGTGAGGAGTCAAAGATGTCTGTGTTTCAAACTTTACAGAGTCAAGTCACAGCTGAAAGAAGTGGTCATGGCGGTCCAAAGGGAAGAGACGGGAAATGTGGGAAGACGTCTCCTGTGAGTATTACTGCATTGTATTTATTACAATGTCAGAAAATATGAATCGCATTTGAAAAACGCATTTTATGGCCCCACTAAAGTCAATTGCCCAGGGCCCCACAAAGCCTTGACTGGCGGTGTGGGAGCCATGCCGGTCTGTATAAATGTACAGCGCGGCGGCTTTAGCAAGTTGTGTCCATGTCTATAGTTATTTGTGTGCACAGCTTTGAACCCTTGCGATGTTTGCAGCTGCATTGGCCCTCTCGTCCTAAACATCAGTCTTTTATTGCTTGTTTCAAACTGTCCAGAGTCTTTGCAATGGAAACATAGAAGCCGCATGTAAGTGCATATTGTATATTACAGGTGCAGGACCAGAGAGCAAATGCCTCCTCTTATAATTGACTGATTTCTGTGCGCTGTGAGATGTAACCACTAGGGGGCACAATTATTGAGCTAATAGCAGCAAAATCCGTCTCATTCATCTGGGATATGGTTCGTGGTCCATCAGTGACCCAGCAGGAGAAGTATGTGTGACCTCTGTGAGTACACAATGACGCTATGTGTCTTAATGTCATGTTCACACAGTGCAATTTCTTCCCTCAAAAATCCACACCATAAAGTGCAATAAGTTGCTCCATGTGAACCTGGTTTAATATTAACTCCTCTATCCCAGCTATGTTGAGATGTGATTTACAGCGCTCCAACCCATCAACACCCCATAGGTTTATAAAAGAAAAGTCAAATTTACCAACAAAAGAATTTGATTAAATTACAGAAACATTGGATGAGAATCCGACAAGACGGACACTGAAGTGCAGCGAAATAAAGTGACTTATAGTGAATAATAGTGACTCCACATTCACAGCTTATATCGGACCTGTCACCAGCTCTGAAAAGCCCAATGACTTTCATCATGATCAGCGCTGTCATGCTGAGCACTGGGTCTTGTTTATGAAAATCTGTTCAGCCATTCTACAGATATAAGCCCTGTAAGTGTTCAGACAAATTGCAGACTAATAACCATTTGGCTTATAGCTTTGAAATGGCTGAACGGAATTGGTTAAACAAAAGCCCCAAATGCCCAGTGTGACAGAGCCTACCCAATGATGGATGTCTCTGGGCTTTTCAGATACGGTGACACGCGGCTCTTTAACCCCTTAACGCTAAATCACGTACCTGTACGTCAGGGAATGTGGTTAGTTCCCGCATTCCCACATACCTGTACGTGATGGAGATCGCACGGGCTCAGAAGCAGAGCGTGTGCGATCTCCACGGGAGGCCGGCTGTATCTGACAGCCAGGCTTCCCCTGTAGCAGCAGGGACGGTGATTGCACCGACCCCCCCCCTGTTTAACCCTTAAGGTGCCATGATCCATAGTGATCATGGCACCCTAGGGGTTTGGCCGGCCATAAAGCATGCTGCCGGCTGCATAAGGAGTCTGTGTGAGCTGTAATTTACAGCTACACGCTGCTCCTTAATCCCTCCCCCAATCGGAGCGATCTCCGATGGGGGGAGGGTTAACCCCTTGGATGCCGGAATGAGAGGAAGCTAGTCTATGCATCTGCATAGCTAGCTTCCTCTATAGACTGCAATACACGTGTATTGCAAGTCTATAGTTAGTATAGAACCAGTGATCCTCTCTGATCGCTGGTTCTAGTGTGCTTACAGCACAAATGTAAAAAAGTTTTTAAAAAAATAAAAAGTGTGTAAAACAAACAAAAAAACAAACAGTTACATTTCTTGTAAATCTGGAAAGTCGCTGTTACACTTGTAAGCCTTGTAACGGCCAAAATAAATTAAAATACAATCAAAAGATGATGCCGATATAAAGCAGAGATATGGGAGATAATATTTATTACTATATTTGGGTGGTATGACTATCTGCCTGAAAAGCAGAGAATTTCACATATTGAAAATTGCATTTTTTTTCAAATTTCCTATTTTTTAAATAAATAAATACAAAAATATTGATTAGTGTTTACCACTAACATGAAGTATAATGTGTTACGAGAAAACAGTCTCAAAATCACTTGTGTAAGTTAAAGCATCTCAAAGTTATTGCCATTTAAAGTGACACGTCAATGTTGAAAAAAATAGGCCTGGTCCTTAACATACTTTTGGGCTGTGTCCTTAAGGGGTTAAAGGAGTTTTCATCATTTTTAATTCACCACTGAATTCCTTGCTGCAGAGTGACGCTGCTGGCTGCCCGCTCTAAAGGAAACTGCATTCAGCCCTATTGTCTGCGATGTCCGAAGTGCCATTGTCCAGAGGAAGAACCAACTCTTTACCCTCTTAGTAATGTTCTGCAGCTCCAGAGATCCGACTTCTTCTTTCTGCTCCTGCAGCCTGCTAACACGTGTCATGGCCTTTTCTAGGATCTATCTATCTATCGCTAGAATAAATTACATTATGCTTTGAGTGATACATTGATTTTACTGTATATAACAACTTTAGCTATAATTGTTACTAATAAGATTGATAATAGAGGATACAATACATGTTGAAGTGTTGCTTAAAAGAACAGTAACTGCACCAGCAGAATAGTGAGCGCAGCTCTGGAGCATATCACAGGATGTAACTCAGGATTAGTACAGGATAAGTAATGTAATGTATGTACACAGTGACTGTACCAGCAGAATAGTGAGCGCAGCTCTGGAGCATATCACAGGATGTAACTCAGGATTAGTACAGGATAAGTAATGTAATGTATGTACACAGTGACTGTACCAGCAGAATAGTGAGTGCAGCTCTGGAGTATAATACAGGATGTAACTCAGGATCAGTACAGGATAAGTAATGTAATGTATGTACACAGTGACTGTACCAGCAGAATAGTGAGCGCAGCTCTGGAGCATATCACAGGATGTAACTCAGGATCAGTACAGGATAAGTAATGTATGTTGTGGGGGAGGTAGGCTCAGCGGTAGCAGCAACGGACCCAGACAGTCAGAGACAGACACCAAAATCAGTTTAAACAGGGTTTAGCCCTGTGCGTTTATTTTGCAACAAAAAGTTTAAAGGTGTTGGCAACCAAAATAAACAGGCCTTTACTTCAGGCAAAAACAAAAACACAAATACCTGCCCGGCTAGGCAACTAACTACACAGATGCACTCTGTCTATACGTGTGGCTTGCTTCAACCACATGGACAAAACAAATCAACAAGAAATACAAGCTGTGCAGCACCCACTGGTCTCACCAGTTTTCAGCTGGGATGGACAGGACCTGGCTCCACCACTCTCCCCCAGGAACTGCCCAGGACTGAAGTCTTGAGAGGCTTTATAGGCCTGTGATTAGGCCTAACTGTTCCCACCTGTACACGCAAGCTCCTTCCTGCAGTAGGATGAGAAGAGGTTAATACTGACAGATGCCTTACTACAGCTATAGGAGCCCTCACTCATCACACATATGAGAGGACTCTGGGGGAGATATAGCGTCCTTCCAGGACTTTTCCTGTCACTTTCTTACAATGCACACAGTGACTGCACCAGCAGAATAGTGAGCGCAGCTCTGGAGTATAATACAGGATGTAACACAGGATCAGTACAGGATAAGTAATGTAATGTATGCACACAGTGACTGCACCAGCAGAATAGTGAGCGCAGCTCTGGAGTATAATACAGGATGTAACTCAGGATCAGTACAGGATAAGTAATGTATGCACACAGTGACTGCACCAGCAGAATAGTGAGCGCAGCTCTGGAGTATAATACAGGATATAACTCAGGATCAGTACAGCATAAGTAATGTAATGTATGCACACAGTGACTGCACCAGCAGAATAGTGAGCGCAGCTCTGGAGTATAATACAGGATATAACTCAGGATCAGTACAGGATAAGTAATGTAATGTATGCACACAGTGACTGCACCAGCAGAATAGTGAGCGCAGCTCTGGAGTATAATACAGGATATAACTCAGGATCAGTACAGGATAAGTAATGTAATGTATGCACACAGTGACTGCACCAGCAGAATAGTGAGCGCAGCTCTGGAGTATAATACAGGATATAACTCAGGATCAGTACAGGATAAGTAATGTATGCACACAGTGACTGCACCAGCAGAATAGTGAGCGCAGCTCTGGAGTATAATACAGGATATAACTCAGGATCAGTACAGCATAAGTAATGTAATGTATGCACACAGTGACTGTACCAGCAGAATAGTGAGCGCAGCTCTGGAGTATAATACAGGATGTAACTCTGGGTCAGTACAGGGTAAGTAATGTAATGTATGTACACAGTGACTGTACCAGCAGAATAGTGAGTGCAGCTCTGGAGTATAATACAGGATGTAACTCAGGATCAGTACAGGATAAGTAATGTAATGTATGCACACAGTGACTGTACCAGCAGAATAGTGAGTGCAGCTCTGGAGTATAATACAGGATGTAACTCAGGATCAGTACAGGATAAGTAATGTATGCACACAGTGACTGTACCAGCAGTATAGTGAGCGCAGCTCTGGAGTATAATACAGGATGTAATTCAGGATCAGTACAGGATAAGTAATGTAATGTATGTACACAGTGATTGTACTAGCAGTATAGTGAGCGCAGCTCTGGAGTATAATACAGGATGTAACTCAGGATCAGTACAGGATAAGTAATGTAATGTATGCACACTGACTGTACCAGTAGAATAGTAAGCGTAGCTCTGCAGTATAATACAGGTTGCAACTCAGGATCAGCTCTATGGACTTTCGGTACCACATGTTGTACTAAATCATTCCAGTCATAGTATGTCACCTCCTTTATAAACATTCTAATGATGTCCTTGTAATGATACGAAGTGCACTCTGATGTGATCAGTCACATATGGTCAGTGATACAAGTCGTCTCACCTGCTGTTCAGCTCAGTCCAGGGTAACTTGTATGACTATTGTGTAGCTGTAATGTTATGCCCTAAACGCTCTCCTGACAGATGATGGTGAGATGGAGAAGGCAGCAGTTATGTTGGATTTCACAAATCTCAGTCCTGTAACTCCTGTAGAGATGATGGGTAGCTGGTCCCCGGTGACATAAGCCACACGCCCAGGCAAGACCAACAATCCTATTAATATTATAAATGTGAAAGTTTGTGAGTTTGGATGTTTGTGGCTTTTTGTGTTCGGATGTTTGTTAGTCAATCACGCAAAAACCGCTCCACCGATTTGGCTGAAATTTTCCACAAACATAGTTAATACACCCCACTGCGCAATAGGCTACTTTTCGTCACAATAGCACACATACGTTTTTACCAGGACTCCCACAAACCCCAAACTCACACCACCATCTCTGCAATCTCACACACTTTGGACCATAGCAAGCCACAAAATTCATATTGCCCTCTACAACCTCGCCCCTAACCCCACACAATCACATATACATATACTTTACCACTTTGCCCCTCCCCTTAACGATACTCCAGGAGGCTCTCTTTAACACTCCGGAGAAGCCATGTTTGCCAACCCCCACCGCTCTGACAATCCACGACACCGCCCACCCATGTCAATACCCCTAGGCAGTCTAATAAATGCAAAAAAAAAGTTTAAAAAAAGTAAAAAAAATTAAAAACAAAAAAAAAGGATTAAAAATTCAAATCACCCCCTTTCCCTAGAACACATATAAAAGTAGTTAAAAACTGTGAAACACATACATGTTATGTATCCCCGCGTCCAAAATCGCCCGCTCTACAAAGCTATACAAATATTTCTCCTGTTCGGTAAACGCCGTAGCGGGAAAAATGGTCAAAAGTGCCAAACCGCCGTTTTTTCACTCTTTTGATTCTGATAAAAATTTGAATAAAAAGTGATCAAAGCAATAACATTTCCTGAAAATGGTAGAAATACAAAGTACACCCCGTCCCGCAAAAAAAGACGCCATATACATCCCCGTACATGCACGTATAAAAAAGTTACGGCTGTCGGAATATGGCGACTTTTAAAAAAAATTTTTTTTAACAGTTTTGGATTTGTTTTTAAGGGGTCAAAATGTAATTAAAACCATATAAATTTGGTATCCCCGGAATCGTAACGAAACAAAGAATACAGGGGACATGTCATTTTGGTTGTACAGTGAACGCCGTAAAACCAAAGCCCGTAAGAAAGTCGCAGAAATGCATTTTTTCTTGAAATCCACCCCATTTTGAATTTTTTCCCTGCTTCCCAGTACATTATATAGAATAAATAATGGTGGCATCAGGAAGAAAAATTTGTCCCGCAAAAATTAAGACCTCATATGGCTCTGGGAGCGGATAAATAAAAAAGTTATGGGGTTTAGAAGGAGGGGAGTCAAAAACGAAAATCAAAAAATGCCATCGGCGGGAAAGGGTTAACTTCAAATACCTCTGTCCCAAAGTCACTATGTAAAGTTTCTCACAACACCGTATATATAGCAGCTCAAATACAAATTAACTTCAACACAAAAGTCTCACGTATTCTCTGAATTACAAAAACAAGATACAAAGTTACATTTCATATCCCATACCTTATACACAGTACGAAAACCTTACCCACGCCTGTATATACCCACTGCTACTATCACCGCAGACTAAGTCGCGGGTACCAGCTAGTAATAATAATAAATTCTTCTACCTACAGTGACCTCTAATGGCCAGGTAATGTACAGATATTTCCATCTTCTGTCTGCAGTGACCTCTAGTGGCCAGGAACAGTACAGATACTTCCATCTTCTGTCTGCAGTGACCTCTAGTGGCCAGTGTTCAGCACTCAGGAGGTCTCAGTGGGCTGGATCAGGTCTCCCTACTGCTGTTTATAGTGCAGGAGGTCGGGCCATGATCTCATCTGTTCTTTATAGTCTCTGTGACTTCTCTGAGCCAAAACGTTTTGTATTAAGTATTTGTAAATAATAAAGAAATCCATAAGCTCTAAACTATATAGAAAAAAACAGTTCAAGTTTATGCAAACCCATCCAAAACTTATTTTTTTAAAAAAATTAAGTACCACCAGATGGGAGAGCCGTGTAGATGCAGTGAAGGCTGTCCGCAACCGAATTTCAAAGATTGATGATGCCCTTGTGGAAGTTATGGATGACTGTAACTTAGAAGGAGCTGCCCGTTCTAAAACCGTTGCAGAGGTTAGGGGAATCCAGAACAACATCTGTAACTTAAAATTTTTGTGTGGACTAATTATGTGGTATGATGTATTATTTGAGATTAACATCACAAGTAAAAAACTTCAGGAGGTTGACTTGGATATTTCTGGTGCAATGCAACAATTAGAAAAATCTAAATCATTCCTACAAAGTTATCGTTCAGATGAACAGTTTGAAAATCTCATCAGAGAAGCACAAAGCCTGGCAGCACAGATGGAAATTGATGGAAACTTTCCACCAGTGGATGAAAGTAGAATCCGTCGAAGGATGAGACAGTTTGATTCTGAGTCACAAGATGAACGGATAAGAGATCCTAAACAATTGTTTAAAGTCGAGTTCTTTAATCAGATCCTTGATTGTGCCATACAGTTTGTTGAAGATCGCTTTTGGCAGTTGAGAGAACATAGCAATGTGTTTGGTCTACTGTATAACCTAAATCAAATAAAGGATCTGACCCACGAAAACCTTCAAGAGCAGTGTGCTAACATTGAAAAACAGCTATCACATGACCACCAGCGTGACGTTGATGGAGCTGACCTGTGTTATGAGATTAAAGCACTCTCCAGATACCTTCCTGTAAACTGCCATGCTCCTAAGAGTGTTCTGGAGTACATCTACCAAAGCAAAATGTCCCAACCAATTTCCCAACACTTGTATTGCTCTAAGAATTCTACTTTCATTACCAGTGACTGTTGCTAGTGGTGAACGTAGTTTCTCAAAGTTGAAACTGTTAAAAAATTACCTACGCTCAACGATGTCACAGGAACGACTTGTTGGATTAGCAACAATATCAATAGAGCACGAGCTTGCTTATAAGTTAGACTTAGATGATGCAATTCACACATTTTCATCCCAAAAGGCACGCAGAGCACCCATTGTTTAAATTTGTTATTGAAGTTTCCGGTTCTGTTCCATTTGGGTTTCTGCAGTTAAGTTCCAACGTTTTCATTTAAAATGAGTGTTCAACAGAAGAAAGTTTGGTTTTCAGTTTAAAGAATGGATGAGAAGAGACCTTATACTTCAAAATCTTGAATATTGTACTGGCAAGTTTGTCTTAGCATTTGCAGATTGTTATACATCTTTCATGGCTGTTGAGCATCCTTGGGGCATCCGTTTTCACAGATCCCTCATAGACATTCTGTCCAGTTTTTGTCTCCAATTATTTTTCATTTAAGGCACACTTAAATTAAGCAGGGTGCTGAAAAAATTAGCATCCGGCTCGATGTCCCCTTGGATGATAAACTGGTTTAGCCACAGAATCTGTGCCTCAAGACTCTCCTCTGATTAGGCCTATACATCTTAGTTTAGAGAACAAACCATATCAAGTTCGGGCCAACGTGCTGTATGCTTGGCAGGGGATGGACAATCGGACAGCCCTGGATTCTCCGCCAAGTACTGTATTTATACATTAATGGAGACAGAAAGCAGCAAAATACTTGATTTTACAGTAGAACAAATTATACCACCTGCAACTTCTGTTAGCCTTCTGTTAGCAATTGCTAGAATTCTGGACTCTAATGTTAACGTATGTATAATAACCACTGATCGGCATGTGGGTATACGGAAAACTATAAAGGACGAATACCCACGCATCCAGCATCAATTTGATGTGTGGCACCTTGCTAAATCTGTTGGGCAAAAGATACTTACTGCGCCAAAAGCCAAAAACTGTGCGTCCTTATCCCCTTGGATAGGACCTGTCAAAAATCCTCTTTGGTGGTCAGCACGGAACTGCAACGAAGACCCAGCTATCTTGGTTGAAAAGTGGAAATCAATAATTTACCACGTGAAGAATGTGCATGAATGGGTGACAGATGGGGAATATTCTCGGTGTCATCATCCACCTGATTTATCAGATACAAAATGGTTGCAGGAGGAGTCAGCAGCCTATGATAAATTACAAGCAATTGTAGTAAATCAGGCCCTAATCCGGGACATACAACACTTATCTTTATTTTGCCACACCGGAGAACTTGAGGTTTTCCATTCAAGTGCTTTGAAGTACAGGCCAAAGCACGTACATTTCTATTATGATGCAATGGTAGCTAGAACAACACTGGCTGTCCTCGACCACAACAACAATGTCGGATGAGTGCAAGCAGTATTGAAAAACCTTTATCATAGCAGCAGATGCCAAAAAAGAAGTACCGATTTGAGTACACCAAAGCACGGAAGGCTTGGGTGGTGAAAACGCTCTATGAACCACGTTCCCAAGAATTTACAGTATTTTCCGGACTATTAGGCGCATGAAAAATCCTAAGAATTTCTCAGAAATCGAAAGTGCACCGTATAGTCCAGTGCGCCTTATATATGGATTTATTCTTCACTTGGTGCTTACGGCATCGGTCACCACAAATGGATTGATCATTGCAGCCACCGTAGTCAGGAGCCTCACTGACTGCGGTGATACGTACATCTCTGTATGCAGGAGCCCCTCGGAGTATCTACCCCCCCCCCAAATTGCCTCTTGTTAAGAGACATGCTTATGATGCCGATTTTAAGCTAAAAGCCATAAATCATGCAGTAGAGAGAATAGAGCAGCTGCAAGAGAATTCAACATTAATGAATCTATGGTGCGTAAGTGGAGGAAGCATGAAGATTCCCTACGCCAGGTAAAGAAGACCAAACTGAGTTTCCGAGGAAACAAAGCAAGATGGCCACAGTTGGAGGCCAAAATAGAACAGTGGGTTATTGAACAGAGAACCGCAGGGAGAAGCGTCTCCACTGTCTCCATTCGACTCAAAGCCACAGCGTTAGCACGCGACATGGAGATGAAGGAGTTTCGAAGAGGTCCTTCATGGTGCTTTCGTTTCATGAAAAGGCATAATCTATCCATCCGCACCAGAACTACTGTCTGCTAGCAACTGCCAAAAGATTATGAAGAGAAGCTGGCCATTTTCCGCACCTACTGCATAACCAAGATAAATGAAAAGAATATCCAGCCAGAACACATTACCAACATGGATGAGGCCCCCTCACTTTCGATATCCCCGTAACAAGTACTGTTGATAAGACAGGGACTAGTACGGTATCTATACGTACCACAGGAAACGAGAAGTCATCTTTCACTGTAGTTCTTGCCTGTCAGGCTAATGGCCAGAAACTACCACCCATGGTCATTTTCAAAAGGAAGACTTTACCAAAAGAAAAGTTTCCCGCTGGTGTCATCGTCAAGGCTAACCCAAAGGGCTGGATGGACGAGGAGAAGATGAGTGAGTGGCTGAGGGAGGTCAATTTCAAGAGACCGGATGGCTTTTTTCACAAATCCTCATCCCTATTGGTCTGTGACTCCATGCACGCCCATCTGACCGATACTGTCAAAGCCCAAGTGAAGAAAACAAATTCAGAGCTTGCTGTCATTCCCAGTGGATTAACCAAAGAGCTCCAGCCGCTAGATATTGGCATCAACAGGTCATTTAAAGTGAAATTGTGAGCTGCATGGGAGCGATGGATGACAGAAGGTGACCACACATTCACCAACACAGGGAGGCAACGCCGGGCGAGTTATGCCATTATGTGCCAGTGGATCGTGGATACCTGGAATAAAGTTTCAGTCTCCAGTGTCACCCGAGCTTTCAAGAAGGCTGGAATCATCACTGAAGAGCTAAGCAGCAGGAACGAGGCCGACTCAGATGATGAGGAGGAGGACCCGAGCATGCTTGATGCTGAAATCGCCCAACTGTTAAACTCTGACACTGAAGATGAAGAATTTGATGGATTTGTGGTGGAGGAATGAACTGAAAAAGTACGGGTTTTGATTTGCAGTTATAATTGAAGTTGTAGTTACAAGTTGAAAGTTACAGTATTGTGAAAGAGTTGAATAAAGTTTGAGTTAAGTTCTGAGCTTTGTTTCATTAATTAAGTGCGCCTTATAGTCCGGTGCGCCTTATATATGAACCAAGACGGCTTAGCAGATGTTCATTGCTAGTGCGCCTTATAATCCGATGTGCCTTAAAGTCCGGAAAATATGGTACTAAAAGAATTCTTTTGAACATTTTGAAATTTTCCAGTGGTGAAATTACGAGTACATGGGAATCAGCTTTACAATCATTGCCATCAAATATAGCACCCATTGAGAGGCCTCCGCAAGAAGTTCTTGTTCACAGATTTCTATCTAGATTTTAAGTAATGCAATGGCAATTGCCAGGAGTAGCCAAGCTGCAGAGGTGCCTGGTGTATAAAGATCAGTAATAATTACTTGCAGACTTCTACGGCATGCCATTGTGCTGATCCCGAGCAGGATGAGCAGCGTCTATCATTTACCAACTGCAAGGACGACCATTGAAAGAGAGAGAGTGTAAGGGAGAGGACATCCCAACATTGATCCGGTTGTGCGCTTCTTAGGGACAATCTAGAGTCCGTTGGACAAGAGTATTAACGAAGGCAATTTTTTTGTATAACATCTTTATTACTCTTGTCCAAAGAACTCCTGATTATCCCGAGGGAGCGCACAACCAGCTCAATTTTTTGATATCCTCTTCCTTACTCTCAATCTTCCAAGTTATAAAGTTACTTTTGTGATCAGCATTTTGAAAGACAGCACAATACTATTCTTTCATAAATGTACTAGTTTTAAATCAGTTATAATTTTTTGAGTTTGATTAATATTGCTCTGGTTCATGACAGTTTGTTATTCTTGATTGTTCAGAATGAAAATGTTTTGCATTATTTTTTGAACACATTACTCTCGTTATCTTCTGTGCTTTGTGGTATTTTCAATAAATATAAAAAAAATTCTCTCTCCAAAAATTTTAATTTATAGAGATGAGCAAACAGATTCGATATTCGTTTCGAGTAGCCCCTCAATATTCAACTACTCGAATCGAATATCGAACCCCATTATAGTCTATGGGGGGAAAATGCTCGTTTCAGGGGTAGGCAACGTTCGATCAAATTACACTTACCAAGTCCACGAGTGAGGGTCGGGCTGGATCCTCCGAGAAATCTTCTCTGTGCAGCGTCCCCGCGGCGTCTTCCGGCTCTGAATTCACTCTGCCAGGCATCGGCACTACAAGCAGGCATGCACAGTCGGCTCTGCCCAGGCCCAATGCCTGGCAGAGTGAATTCAGAGCCGGAAGACGCTGCGGGGAAGCTGCACGGAGAAGACTTCTCAAGGTAGGAGAAGAACCAGCGTTGATTGGCCAACTGTATAGCATTCGGCCAATTCTGCATCGAACTTTTCCATTCGAATAGCGAGTGGTACTCGATCGAGTACGAGTATTTCGAATACCGTAGTATTTGATCGAATACCTACTCGATCGAATACTACTCGCTCATCTCTATTAATTTATTATTTAAAAAAAATTATGTAAAATTATTTTGAGCAACTTTTGAGGTTTCTGCATACAAGACTTATGAAACACAAGCATTGACAACAGGTAGGGCAGCTATAGACTAGCGTATATATATTCTATAAAATATAACAATTGCCGTAGACCCTGCATTCTCATTCGTCTAATAACATTTTCTAAGGATAAAATCATAGTAGTCATGCAAAGATCCAGGTACTCTTGAGTGAAGATCCAACTAAAAACATCTGACAGACCCCATTATAGTAAATGTGCATTAAAAAAAACCACAAAAACAATTTAAATTTTTAGTAAAATTATTGTTTTAACAAAATAAATATTGCAAATAGAATAATATCTTTAAATAACAAAAAACAAGTCTCACATTATTTATAAAGTGCAAACTCGCTAACAAAACCAAAACACAAATAATCTGAAAATAAACTAAAAATTCAAATCCAAATTTGCACAAAAAAGTTAAAAAAAGAGACTGGATTGGTAGCTAAAGCAGTCCATAGCTTGCTCTTTTTCAATTATATGTTATAAGCCTGGTTCGCATCTGTTTTGCGGTATTCTGTTCGTACAGTCCTCTTAGGGACCTCCAAAACGGAAACCAATATGCATTAAAAGGCTGATGACTAAGAAACCACACTAACCCTATGGAATATAATGAGGTCCTTGTGGTTTCACGCTCGATGTCCACATGAATCATGCAGAGATAAAAGTCCTGCAAGCACCACTTTTCTCTCTGCATGTTTTGTACAAGAACGGAGTGAAAACCGCACAGACCACATAATAGCCTATGAGGTCCGTGATGTTGCTTACACCTTGCTCACATCTGCATTGGTATTCTATCCAGGGAAGTCTGCATGAGTACCCCACAAACAGAATAAAGAACGCAACTGCAAGCGGTGTGCCAGTGAAAGCTCACGGACCCCATAGTCTATAATGGGGTCTGTGTGCTTTTACTGCACACCTCTTGCAGTTGCGTTCGTTATTCCTTTCCGGAGGTTCAACATGCAAAATCCCAAATGGATTACCAAATGCAGATGTAAACCAGGCCTAACATGAGAATTGTTATAACAAGTTTATTTGAACTGCTATGACGGAGAATATGTTGGCACTTATATATGTATCTAGCAAGAAGCCTGTGGTAGTAGTAATATCCTGTTACTGCTACCACAGGCTTTGGGCCTGTATGGTACTGCGAGCACATACTTCAGGCCTATATGATAATATCCCAGACCACGTGATGTCTGGGCATTACCATATAGGCCAAAAGCCATCTAGGACTAACATCGGATCCTGGAGAGGTAAGTAACAGTGTTTATTATGTTCCTTCCCCTACCTTGGGGCTCCGAATATTATACTCTGGTGTCTTAAAAGAGCCCCGAGTTTAATAATAGGTCATGAATGTGCAACTGTGGGGCATATTATAGGCTGCAGGTGCCGCTGTGGGATACAAATATGTATGTGTGTGTGTATATATATATATATATATGGGGTTGGGTGCTTGGAGTCAAAGATGTGTGTGTTTCAAAATTAACAGAGTCAAGTCACAGCTGAAAAAAGTGGTCATGACGGTCCAAAAACAGAGGTGGAATGACCACGAGCTCAACAGCCTTTGCCGACGACGTCCTATTTGTCATCACCAATCCCGAATCTGGCTTGGTTTCAGGCTACAAGGCGAACTTGGAGAAATCCGAGGCCTTAAATGTGTCGCTGAGTCGCCAAAGAGTGGACGCACTGAAATCAGATTCCCCATATAAATGGGCTGAAGGCTCTATCAAATACCTGGGTGTGTATCTGACGGCGAGAATGGAAGACCTCTATGCCAGGAACTTCCAGCCACTACTTGGGAAGCTTAAGAAGGACTTGGAATCCTATCACAATTTGCCCTTGTCTTGGTTTGGCCGTAAGAATCTGCTCCAGACCTACATCTTACCCACAATACTGTACAAGTTGAATATGCTACCTATCCACCTACCCAAAGAATTCTTTACATCTCTTCGTAGAATGTTTACGAACTTTATATGGAAACACAAAGCCCCGCGGATTGCGTGGTCGCTACTTACCAAATATAGAAACCAAGGCGGAATCGGCCTACCAAACATCCATCTCTACTATCAAGCGGTTCAACTGAGTTGGTGGTCGCATATCCTGTTCCTGCTTAGGGCCAGCACTTGCCGGATTCCGCCCGCTCTCCGAAGAGACCTTTGGCTCCCGCGTAACTCTGGACGACACGTGGATATCACCAATCCCCTCTGGAGAGGGGCCTGGGAAACTTGGAAGTTACTAGGGCCGACTTTGGCTCCTGAGCCGTCACCTCTCCTCCCAGTCGACCTTTTACCTGCCTTCCTTGGGGACTCTCTGAACCAGTGTGACTCATCATGGGCTACCCTTCGCATGCTGCGCTTGAGAGACATTTGGGACGCCGCCGAGAGGAAATTCCTGTCGGATCCCTCGCAATTGCCCTCCTACTCACGCCACTCCTTCTTACACAGTGAACACATCAGGTTTCATCTCGCAAATCTCAATAAGTCAGATGACGCAAGAATTGAGCTGACCCCCTTTGAGAAAGTGCTGATGTCACAAACCAAAATGATGAGGAAGACTTCGGCCTTATTACATCGTTTCATCTCTCCAGTGCAGCAGCTACAAACCAGCCTATGTTCATAGCTGGGAGAAGGAACTAGATCTACAACTTTCGCAAGAAGATGTGGACCGGTTGCTCAAGGCTTCCCAAGGCTTTTCAGTCTGTATTAGGATCAGAGAAAATACCTTCAAACTAGTGTCCAGATGGTATAAAACTCCCGATTGGCTGGCGCAAAGAGGAGTCATCACGGTACCGAAGTGCTGGAGATGTTCGCTCCACGGAGGCTCCTACTTACATCTGTGGTGGGAGTGTCCGATCATTGTATCCTTCTGGAGAGAGATTGGAGAACGAATTACGCTGGTCATAGGTGCCCCTATTCTGTTGTCCCCGGAATCTATCTTCCTCTCCCTGCCGAATAATACTTACAAGCCTGAGAAGGACCTCTTGGTAACACATTTGTTGGCGGCTGCTAAATTGCTGATCCCGAGATACTGGATGCAGACTGTGGCCCCCCCTTTAGCTCTGTGGGAAAACACGGTACAAGAAATAGCGAGGTTCAAAGAGCTGCTCAGTTGGACGTCGAGGACGCATGACAGATTTGAGCGAACTTGGGCCCCCTGGCGTAACTACTGGAACAAGTCTCACCCTACCTAATCAATTTCCCTAGTATCCACAGCTCTTGATGGCGTTCACACACCTGTACCCCCCCTTTACCGCTATATTTCCTCCTCCTCAAACCTAGATCTTCCCGCTTTCCTCTACCTTCCCCAGTCCGTCTTTGTCTCAGTCCCCTTTCTCTTCCTTACCTTTTCTTGCTACACATTTGATACTGTTTGGTTATTGACTGTTAAAATGCTATATCGCTACGCGAGAATTATGGGCTGCTAGACGCCCCCAAGCCTTTACAGGCTTCTACTAGGTGCTTTATAGAGCCTTTGTACACCCTAATGTAGGCTAGCTAATGCTTAACCTATGTTATTGTCTTTTGTACTTATATCCATGATCCTGTACTTTGCTTCTTGTCCCTTTTTTGTTCTGTATGTTGAAAAAACCCAATAAAAAAAAAACTTTGAATTAAAAAAAAACCAAAAAAAAAAACCCCAGAGGTGGAAAGGTGGGGGATTGGGTATTTTGATTGACCGCCTCAGGCAGCAGAGAGGCTAGGTTCACCACGGACTGTATCAGCAAGTATATATAACTATAGGTAACTGCCATAGCAGCTTCTTAGTGGCCATTGACTCTAGGGTGCCTGATTTTTATAACTAAATGAATGAATACCATAATGACCTCATCTTCTTTTAAATGATCAAGCTCTAAACGTTGATCATGAAAGCTTTCCTCCATTTCTGAAATCTTTAAAAAAAAAAAATAATAATAAGATGAATGAATATGACAACATAGTGTATTATTATTATTTTTTAATAAACCTAGAAGATGATGACAGAAGGATCCGAATTTGTGACATCATTGTCCGACACATCTTGGTAATAATCTTTGCTACTAGCCTGTACAATGTTATCCTTAAAAAGAATAATCATTAGTAATAATCAACATACTAACACTGAGGCACCATGCTGCCCTATATATATAGGGCAGGAAGGTGGCTCAGTGGTTAGCACTGCAGCCTTGCAGCACTGGAGTCCTGGCTTCAAATCCTGACAAGGACAACATCTGCAAGGAGTTTGTTTGTTCGCCCTGTGTTTGCATGGGTTTCCTCCGGCTACCCCGGTTTCCTCCCACACTACAAAGACATACTGAAAGGGACTATGGATATATATATATATATATATATATATATATATATATATATTTATTTGGGATGTACAGAGACATGGGTATGGTGGGGTATGTATACAAGATACAAATGAGCTTTATTAGCATTACCAAAGAATAAAACATTTGGTGTTGCCAAAGCCAAAAAGGGGGTTGGGGTAGGTACGAGGTCTGTGGGCATATTTACATACCCCACCATACCCATCTCTCCGTACATCCCAAATAAATATGTATGTCTTTGGAGTGTGGGAGGATGTTGTCCTTGTCAGGATTTGAACTCAGGACTCCAGTGTTGCAAGGCTGCAGTGCTAACCACTGAGCCACCCTCCTGTCCTATATATATAGGGTACGTTATACCCCAAAGAACCCACCCCACCTCCCCATATAGCGGTCACCAACTAAGAGGAAGATGAGACTCCACGGACTGTTATACCCCAAATCATATACTGTTATACCCCAAATGTTTTCCAAACCTTAACCCTTTCCCACCAAAGGCATTTTTTGATTTTCATTTTTGACTCCCCTCCTTCTAAACGCCATAACTTTTTTATTTCTCCGCTCCCAGAGCCATATGAGGTCTTAATCTTTGCGGGACAAATTTTTCTTCATGATGTTGCCATTAATTATTCTCTATAATGTACTGAGAAGCTGGAAAAATTCAGAATGGGGTAGATTTGAAGAAAAATGGATTTCTCACGGGCTTCGGTTTTACGGAGTTCACTGTGCAGCCAAAATGGCATGTCCCCTGTATTCTGTATTTTGGTACGGTTTCGGGGATACCAAATTTACATGGTTTTATTTACATTTTAACCCCTTTAAAAAAAATTCAAAACTGTGGTAAAAATCTTTTTCTAAAAGTCGCCATATTCTGACAGCCATAACTTTTTTAACGTCCGTGTACGGGGATGCATAGGGCGTCTTTTTTGCGGGACTGGGTGTACTTTTTAGTTCTACCATTTTCAGGAAATGTTATTGCTTTGATCACTTTTTATTCAAATTTTTATCAGAATCAAAACAGTGAAAAAAACGGTGGTTTGGCACTTTTGACTATTTTTCCCACTACAGCGTTTACTGTACAGGAAAAATATTTTTATAGATTTGTAGACCGGGCGATTTTGGACACAGGGATAGCTAACATGTAGGGGAGTCACAGTATTTAACTACTTTTATATGTGTTCTAGGGAAAGGGGGGTGATTTGAATTTTAATACTTTTTAAAAATGTTATATTTTTTTACTTTTTTTTTTACATTTTTTTTTTTTTTTTGCATTTATTAGACCCCCTAGGGGTCTTGAACCCCAGGGGGTCTGATCACTAATGCAATGCATTACAATACTAATGCATTGCAAAAAATCATCATTTCTTTTGCAGGCTGCATAGACCAGCCTGCAAAAGAAAGAGACTGCAGACCGGCCGGGAGCCTTTACAAGGCTGTCATGGAAACATGACATCGGCCCTGGAGCTTGCTCCAGGCGCCGCTGATTACCGGCAAAATGGCGGCGCCCATGCGCCGCTGGGAAAATGGAGCCTCCAGCGCCTTTGACCAAGGCGCTGGAGGGGTTAATGCCTCCGATTGATCCGGGGACCTATTGGAGGCATTAGCGCTGGGTGTCTACTGTGTAAAGCTAGTACGGCGGATGCCGAGAAAGGGTTAAAGAAAGGTACACAGGATTTCATTAGTATGAAGCTATTCCACTGTCAAATATGGACTTGGATTTAAATTTCTGGTTGTCGAGTTTGTCAGGGTCCATGGTCACATCATTCTAAATGATTTAAAACTAGTTATGAGAGATTATAATGTTGTTTTATTCTTTTATCTATAATAGATATTCATTATGGGTTTACCTGGTTTTTCTCATGAATTCTATGTTTTAACTGTAAAGCATGAACTGTTAATAAATTTATATTAAAAATATTTGAGTACCGTATACTAAATATGAAACATTTTAAAATTTCTAAAAATGTAATTCATACACAAAAAAAATAAGAACCCAAATGTGTGTTTATTCCAACAGCGATCTTTCGGTCCAATACAAATTGGCCCTTTCTCAAGCCACATGTATCGGTCTGAAACATTGTAGTTAAAATAAACCCACATTTGGTTTTCTTCACTACAAATCTTTATAATGTGGGTTTTCATTTCTGAAAGCTTCACCAACATGTGATCTATTTCCAGACCCTATGAGCTCGCACCCACTTTAATCGAGCCATCCACAATCAAACAAGACATAACAAGGATCAGAATAATAAAATTTGATATTATAAATTGAAATCTGGAAACAAAGGTGTGAACCATCTCCTCATGTCTTGGTCTCTCAACAGGAGCAATATTTGCTGGGCGTGAGAGTAACATACTTCCCCGATTGCATTCCCTTTCACCAATTTCACGCAGAATAGTTTTTAGAAATTCTTGTGACCTCGGCTCATATAAGGATTTGGTTACCCATACCTTGTGTGCTTTCAAATTTTTGAGTCTAAATCTTCTGTGATGTAAATCTTCTGTGGCCTCTTTAGATTCTACGAAAAAGGAAAAAGAAGAATTGTTCAGCTCACCGTATGTAGCAATAAATAAAGTCCATAATCCTGGGAATCACGGGGACTGTGTGGACTCGTACCAGTCGTGAAGACATAAGCTCACTAAAAATCCAGCTTCAAACCCTCATGTTGCCATGAGGAAGGGACACACAGGTCCCCAATTGTGTAGCTCTCTCATGTTTCAAATAACTCCTATAGTTACGATGTAACTTTCTTAACTTTTTTGATTTCAATAAAGGTTCGTCTCTTTTATATACCTACCGTGGATTTATTCTAAACCATTCCAGGTCTGAAGCTGAATTTTTACTGAGCTTATCTCTTTAGATTCTAGGCTCTGCAGTTTTGCCTGAACCCGAACAACATTATTATTGTGGTCCAGCATTGCTAAGGTCGTACGTGCCAGCATGGCGTCAAAATAAAAGTGTTAGGTCTTTAGTTCAGTGCACTGGAGTGGAAATCTTCCGAAGCAACTGTATGACAAAAATAAGAAAGGTGCTTGATGTCTCTAATCAGGGCTGTATTTTCAATTATAGCCTGGAGTTTTTCGTGGGCTTTGGGTCAAGCCATTTACTGTCCTTTACATTGGGAGGGTGTTGGCAATGGGTCTACATACCATCGGTGTCCCATTCGTGGACATTTTGCACATGGTACAAAAGAGGTTTTCACCTCTCTATCAAATTTTCAGGATCATCCTCACAGGTATGAGCCGCCCACTGTTATGATTTTAAATGGGTGATACCCAAGACGATATGCCGTTGCAATGTTTATATTTTGAAGCAATTTTTGGCCAATCGACTTTGCCATGTGCCACACATGGAATTGGTGGATTATGTTTGGGTAATCTTCCTTTATACAGTTGCGGATTCCAACATGTCTGTCAGTAGCTACATTCCTGACTCTTAGGGTCAGTTCACATGTGCAGCGCCCGAGCCGCGTCTCTCTCTGGTCAAAACCCGCCTGCCACGACCATCGCGGTTTCCCCCTCCTATGTCGGATCAAATGAATGAGCCAACACAGGAGGGTGCTGCCGTTAGGCGGAAGCCGCGGTCCAGCGCGCCGCGGCTTCCGCCTGAAGAAAGGACATGTCACTTCTTTTCTCCGCTAGCAACAGCCCATCGCTAGCGGAAAAAAAAAGCTTGGCGGTCTGCATAGACCACCATTGTAAAGGGGCGGATTTTGAAGTGAAATCCGCTGTCAAAATCCGCCCCTTTGTTCACGTGTGAACGAGCCCTTACGTTGGAATCAATAATGGAATCAAGGTTTTTTTTTTAAAGCAGCTTTTTCCAAGCTTATGGGTGTTACTGGTGGAATCACCTGTTCACCCCTAAATTATTTTGTTGGTATTTGTGTCCATCATTGTATAAATGCAGTACTTTGTCAAAAATCCTGGGCTGTCTGCTTGTCCATCACCAGCCAAGCACACAGCAGTTTGACCAATGGAAGAAATAAGTTTGCGCCTTTCCTGCTCCCACTGCTCATGGATTGTTGGAAACGCATACCTAGGTTGGTTCCACTTAGTATGATGGCACTAAACAACAAGAGATTACCTGTTGGTACACAATAAATCCTTGGTTGACTTGTCCAAAGGTATTGGATGTGTCCATCTTCACATTTCACATCGATGTTAATACATGACCACAGTTCTCTTATGCGAATGTGTTATTTTCCTTGGCATGTCCTTTGATATTGGCATGGCATAAACATAATAAGTTTTTTCTAGGCAGCTTTGAAAAATTACATATTTTGACTCGTTTACAGGATCTTCATCAATTCCAGTAATTTCCTGTAGAGTTTCAGCTTGCGATGTCATATCTTCGACTTCCCCTGTGCTTGATAAGTAATTCTCCTCTATATTTTCTTCTTCTTCCTAAGAAGTTTGAGGAATATAAGAGTCATCATCCGAGTCAAAATTTTCTAAATCCGAACTTCCAGGTAAGTTACTGAGGTAATTCACCTCCATTTCTGTATGTTTAAAATTATGTCTATTTTCATGTTCCAGTTCATGTTCCAGTTCATGTTCCAGTTCAGTTCATGTTCATGTCCAGTTTCATGTTCTTTCAATAAAGTACATTGACAAGACTTATTTTTTTGTTTTAGTTTTTCTGTTTGGGCACATGATGGATTTCTTTTGCATAAAAATGGTCTGTGGAAACTGCCCTATGCTTTTTTGATAAAACACATCTGTGTTGATTCCCTTTTCATATGTTTTAGGTGGCAAAGGAAAAATGGAAGGGCTCGTTCACACGAGACAAGAGGGGATGGATTTTGGCGCTGAATCATCCACGTCATAATCTGCCTCCTCACAATAGAGGTCTATGTAGACCGCTAGCCTACTTTTTTTTTGTGAGCGGCATGTTGCTGCTTACGGAAAAAAGAAGCGAGCTGCCCTTTCTTCAGATTCCTCCGGACTAGGCCCATTCATTTGGGCTTACTCTGGAGCGGGAAGCTGCAACTGTCAGAAACCGCGACAGTCATAGCTTCCGCATTTTGGCCCTATTCTGACGCAGCTTCCCACATCAAAATCAGGACCAAAATCCGCCTAACCATGCCCCGTGTGAACTAGCCTGAAGGTGACATAAATGAAGCCTTGTTTCTTCAGAATCGGGTAATTTAATAGTTTTTCTTTCTTTTTATTGGTGTTTTTTTTATTTTCAGAGCTATGACTAGTCTCTGGCAGATCAGTATCGGGGGAAAATGGAAGGTAGCGCATCAAAGTGTAGTTTTCTTTTCTCCCCTTCATGGTAGTATGAAGACGTATCGAAATGTTTAGAGCACAGTCGATAATGGTCTGGGTTTTTTTTTTCCTCCATGAATCTTACGGACCATTTCATCCATGTTGTAGAGCCTGCTCTAACCACTTTCGTATCAATTGCTGGTGTTTTGGAAAGACGTGCATTATTATAGTGCAGTCTTTATTCTTCCTAGTGTTAGCACAGCCTTTTATTATACTGGAAGGCATTTTAATTTACCTATTAGCAAATTTTTTTTATTTATAATCATATATAATTTTATATTTACATGTTTTAATATTATAAAATTACTGTATATCTGGGTTTATAAAAAGCTTTTATAATATAAGATGCTGCAAACTGAGTAAAAGCTCAAGACCAACTGTATTGTTTTTCTTTCCTTTTAGGCTCGGGCTGTACAGTGACTTGGGTTATAACTTCCATCATGCGACAAAAAATTGATGGGTCTGCTGTGTGACTCCTTCACTAATGCCAGTGAATGGAGTTGCACTGTGACCCCTAGTGTGCTGAGGCAGTGACTTCAAGTTGCAAAAAAGTAAAAGTTTTATAGTCGAGTCGCAGCACACTAGTGTTTGCAATTCAAATCCATTCACCAACATTTGTGAAACAGGTGCGGGGTGCCCTGGCAATCATTTAGCTTAGTGTTCCTTTAACCCCTTCCCGCCGATGGCATATTTGAACTTTTAATATTTTTTTTTTATATTTTTTATATTTTTTTTTTACTTTTATTCAAAAAATTTTTTTTGCATTTGTTAGGCCCCCTAGGGGTCTTGAACCCTGGTGGTCTGATCACTAATGCAATGCATTACAATGCTAATGCATTGCAAAATACCGGTGCTTCTATTTGAAGCTATCTACCATAGCCTGCAATAGAAGCAAAAGAATGACAGGCTAGGGAGCCTTCACAAAGTTCCCGGCTGTCATAGCAATGTGATGCCGGAGCATACTCCGGGTGGCGGCGATCACAAGGAAAATGGCAATGCCCACACGCCACTGGGAAAATGGCCGAGGCGCCGGAAGGGTTAATGTCCCGGATCGGTGCAGGCACCGACCGGGGACATTACCGTTGGTTGTCTACTGTATAAAACAGTAGACGCCTGACTCCCGGGCGACTGCCATAGTTAAACTTCCGGCATGCATCGTACTACTACGGCGGATGTCGGGGAGGGGTTAAAAAGCAATCCTCTTTCTTCCATTCTATAGATACTGCATTTTTTTCTTTGCATTTATCATTGAAAAAAGCCAATACATTTCCCATTATACCATATTCACAAAGCTATTTTTCAGATGACGTCATTGCACTTTGTCGGAGTTGTAATGTTTTAGTTGCCCAATATGATGTTGTCTTACAACGTTCTATGAATGATTGGTAAGCTTTGCAATTTATATGACTGACATGTCACTTGATACTGGTTTTTAAAGGGGTTTTGTGGCCAGTAAAGCTTGTTTTATACTAATGACCTATCAGCAGTATAGGTCATCAGTATCTGGGGTGGGTCTGACACCTTGACCCTACACAAATTACCTGATCTGACTACCTCTGTGTAGTGGAAGCTGATGCACTGGACACTGAGTGACAGCAATTATTTGATTAAGAGTTGACTTCCTATCCACTGCCGCAGCTTCTTTGCCAAAGACTGCTTGGCTGGGTCATGTGTTGGACCCCAGCAGACCATGCACTGATGACCTGCAGTGGTGATATTACAGTTGGGCAATTAAGGCCAAAATCCAAATTAACCAGGCATTTTACCTAGGTTAAGATTACAGATGATTTTAGGTCAGCAATTCCCAACTGGGGTGGTGTGGAGACCCCCTAGAAGTGCCACGGCTATCCAGTGGGAAAGTGGCCAAACGCCTTCTTTTAACTACATTGGCGTCCTTAGGATACCTATGTAGTTGAACAGAACAGAGCAACAGGACTTTTTTGCTCTATAACTCAGGCATCAGCTAGTGATGCCTACTGAATACCTGATGCATCAATCTACAGAGGAGGATGATTACAGAGTTCCGGGGACTGAGGGATAGGTAAGCGGTGTTTTGTTTCTTTATTGGTAATACTACAGTGTAGGGCCACTGGGGGATAGTGTTAGTTGTCAGGGGGCCACTGAGGGAACATTATTACTTGTTTGGGGAATATAATTACGTGCCTGGGACCACTGGGGGACATTATTCCTTGCTTGGGGGCCACTAGGGGGCTAATAAAATTGTAAAAAAAAAAAAGCTTTAAAAAACATATAATAAAACAATAAAATAAATAAAAGTTCTAAATCACCTCCTTTCCCTAGAATACATATAAAAGTAGAAAATGACTGTGAAACACATACACATTAGGTATCCCTGTGACCGAAAATTAAAAAGTACATCTGGCCCCGTAAAAAAACATTTTATGCGTCCCTGTACAGCTGCAGGGTCACCTGTCAATGTGGCCTTGCAGCTGTTGCAAAATTACAACTCCCATATATTAAATATTTTACCATTTTTTGCTTCAAAAATATTTTTTCTCTATTTTCCTCCTCTACAATCTAGGTGCGTCTTATAGTCCAGTGCGTCCTATAGTCTGAAAAACGGAAACGGTGATTTAGCTCATGCCCCCTTTAATCCACAACCATTTTACAATATTAGTATATTAGTATTTGTTGGGCAAACCTTTTGAGATTTGAGGGGCAATTTATTTTGAACCAAACACAGCTGAACTAAAACTGATATTATACTCTGAGGTTCCTACAAACCACAGAGTATAATAAGCGGAGGACCAGGGGAGGTGATCAAACATGAGATACAGTGTTACTCACCACTGCTAAGCTCCAGCACAGCTCTCTTTTCTCTTTGGCACTTTTCACTGACGTCAGGGACTGCTGAGTGGGTCATGTAAGGTCCCTGATGTTATGTAGAAGCAGCAAAGAAAACGGGAAGTCGCATTAGGTAGCTGCGAATGGATGTCTTTGCAGTGCACCAGCATCCAGTCTCGCACTCCTCTCCGGATTAGGCCCAAATGAATGGGCCTAGTCGGGAGGGAGGGTCTTCAGGCAGATGTCGAGAGGCGAATCCGCCTGAAAGAATGAGCATCTCACCTCTTTTTCTGGGAGCCGGAACAAACGGCTCCCGGAAAAAAGTACTGACTGGCTGCCATTGATTTCAATGGGAGCTGTCTTTTTGGTCAGGATTTCGAGGCGGATATGGTCTCAAAATCTTGACCAAAAAACCAGGCCAACACTAGAAAGTGGAGTTATAACATGTGAGAGCCAGGAAAGGAGGCGCTATACAATATACAATCGAAAATTTGTGGCCCAGTCTTTGCTAGCTATACTTTTGGCACCACATTGTAGAAACAATGAAGACTATATTGGTGGACATTATATTGAGTAAGGCTAAGCAGCAGCATAATGATTGCCGTCGATGGAAATGTGACTGGGCCAGTGGCAAGCTGGAGATGGCTGTGGCCCTGCAGCACCATATCATCGGTCAGGGAAAGCCTGGTCCCCCAACCACTATACATCTCATTAATTGAAAGGGACAAAGCATTATGTTATGTAGGTACATACTTCCGGATCCCTTTCCAATAGCAGTCTGAGCAGGGAAGGGGAGTAAAAATAACAGATACTTTATATTCATCAGTTCTGGGCTTTCAGAAGTCCACAGCATCCTCTTTCAAGTTCTTCTTGCCTGTGACTGATGTGACACACCCAGGGGGACATTGCTGAGACTCATTATGGCAGTGTGCTCCATAGGACCCCTGGGTCACGTGACGTCAGTCCTTCACTAATTTATTATACTCTGGGGTCTGAGGATAATCCGGAGTACTATATTGGCACCTAAACTAACCAGAGGGCTAAACCACATGAATAATAACTGAAACAAATTTGATGGGGTTCTCCTAAAGTTACTCTAGGGGTGTTTTTGGTAACATTTAAAACTGTATAGGGACATGGTGGGGACAATATTATACTGTGGGGGCCATTGTGGAACAATATACTGTGTGGAGCATATAATACTGGGAGGGTCCCTGTGGAGCATTACAGTGTGGGGGGAGGGTACTGTGGAGCCTATTATACTGTGTGGAGCATATTATACTGTGTGTATGACCATTGTGGAGCATTGTACTGTGTGTAGAGACTCTGGGGAGCATATTAAACTTTATAGGGCTACTGTGGGAGAATGGGGTCTCTGGAGAGCATATTATACTGTGTGGGGTCACTGTGGAGCATTATACTGTAAGGGGATGGGAAGTCTTGGGGACCACATTATACTCTGTAGGTCCCCTTCATTATTTACATCACACATTATCTGTTTTATAGCAGCTGTGTGATGTTATTACAGGCTGTAATTGCATTACATGGTAACTATAAAACCGGTGCTGGTCAATATAAATGGTGAAGAAGCCACAGTGCTCCCAAAAGCACCACAGTACCTTCAAACATCTGATCTGTAGGGGCTCATTGTGTGGCACTGATCTCTTACACTGTTAGGACCCCTGCAGATCAGCTGTATCCCAGAGCGCACAGCTCCCATTATTGGTTACATGGCGGTCTTTCTGCTGCTTACTCAACATATTTTTAATAACTTCAGTTGTGGGTACTATTGTTGTATCCCTTTCATGTATCTTATCTCGTAGATACTGCTGCAGCACCCACAACCATTGCTATGAAGAAAAAGATGTAGGGAGGGGGCCATAATTAAGGGCACATGGTGCAGAAACACAGCATTTTTGTATGTTTTGGAAACACAACACAAATAAATTTCAGCATTTTACATTACAGGTAGTCCTCGACTTACGACTTTGATCCGTTGTTATGCGTCGTCGTAAATCGGAAACATGCACCATACGACGCCGCGTAGCTGCCAGCTCTCCCAGCTAGCAAAGACGAGCCTGCGCCAAATCAACGCTGGTTCTGCAGCAGGCTCGTCCTTGCTAGTCGGAAGAGAGCTGGCAGCTTGTTGTTATGAGGGAGCTTACTTTTTCTCATAGGAATGAATTGAACAGCATTGATTGGCCAGTGTACAGCATTTGGCCAATCAACGTTGGTTCTGCTGGATCGGACCACAGCAGTCTCCATTGTGGTCTGATTTTATACTCCGCCTCCTCACAGACGAGCCTCCGGCATTGATTAGCCAAATGCTGAATGAATGCTCGTACACTGGCCAATCAACGCTGGCCAATGCATTCCTATGAGAAAAAGCATAAATGCAAGCTGCCAGCACTCGCTCATCTCTAGTCGTAACCACGAAACGTGTATTCTAAATAATCATTTTGGTTGTAAACGGGGAAAAACATTTAGGCTTAGGGCCCACATTGCGGAATTACTGCTTTGTTGTTGTTATTGCAAGGAGTGGATTAAGCATGGCTAAAAAAAAATGCTCCAAAATCTGCTAAAACATGAAAAAAAACCTTGCTTTTCCACAATGTGTGATCTTGTTTTAAGCTAAGGTAAGAAAAAAACCCCCTAAAATTCTTTAGAAATAAGTAATTGATAACACATTGCTTTTTTTTTTTTTTTTTTAATAAGCACTTTTGTTCTCCTTTGTTTCAATAGGTGGTTGAAAATATAATCTCATTCACTTTGCTGGTACTGTAACTGCGTTATTCTCTACTGCATTTTTGCATTCTCTCAGCTGCAAATGCTGGGGCCTTAGGCTAGGTTCACAAACAACGGGGAGCCGAACCACTAAGGCTAGGTTCACACCTGCGCCTGTATTCTGTTTGGGGTTTCCGTCCCTGAATCTGCTTAAAAAAATGCAGAGAAAGAAGCCCTGCAAGCAAGACTTTTCTCTCTTTGTCAGGCAAAAACCACGGCGGACTCCATTATAGCGTTACTGTTTTGTAAGCAGGGGACTTCTTTTTAAGCAGATTAGGTTTCTATTCATCGGGTCCCCGAGTGGACCCAACGAACATAAAACACAAACGCAGGTGTGAACCTAGCATAAAACAGGAGGTACCTGCAGACACCAGTGGACTACATAGACTATACTGGAGTTTGCTGGCTGTCCATCAGGGGTCCTTGGTTTTTATACTGAAAATGGCAAGAGACAGTAAAGTCCTCTTTGCAGGAATTTTCTCACTGTCAGTTTCTGGTAAAGAGTCTCCAGCAGAGACTATAGCGCAGATGTGAACTTAGAGTTTCAGCATAAATAATATCTACTGAAGACTATTGAGCAATAATATATTTGGGAAACTATAAGGGTAAGTTCACACTGAGTTTTTTGGTCTGGAACCTGAGGCGGAGGGCGCCTCAGGTTCTGGACCAAAAGCCGGGTAGCCGCGACTGAAAGCCAGTGCACTGCACCAGCATCCAGCCGCGCACTCCGCTCCGGATTAGGCCCAATAAATGGGCCTAGTCTGGAGGGCGGTGTGTCTTCAGGCTGATTCGCGAGGAGAAACGGCCTGAAGAATGAGCATCTCGCTTCTTCCGGCTCCCGGAAAAAAGACCTGAGCGGCTCCCATTGATTTCAATGGGAGCCGTCTTTTTGGTCAGGATTTTGAGGTGGATACGGCCTCAAAATCCTGACCAAAACACTCTGTGTGAACTTACCCTAAGGGGTGTGTATGTGTGTGTGGCTTCAATTTATTATGTAGGGGATAATATGTGGGACACAATTTGGAAATACATTTTACTGTAATGAGAATGAAATATGTAGCCAGATACACAGAAATATACAGTGCCTACAAGTAGTATTCAACCCCCTGCAGATTTAGCAGGTTTACACATTCGGAATTAACTTGACATTGTGACATTTGGACTGTAGATCAGCCTGGAAGTGTGAAATGCACTGCAGCAAAAAAGAATGTTATTTCTTTGTTTAATTTTTTTTTAAATTGTGAAAAGTTTATTCAGAGGGTCATTTATTATTCAACCCCTCAAACCACCAGAATTCTGTTTGGTTCCCCTAAAGTATTAAGAAGTAGTTCAGGCACAAAGAACAATGAGCTTCACATGTTTGGATTAATTATCTCTTTTTCCAGCCTTTTCTGACTATTTAAGACCCTCCACAAACTTGTGAAGAGCACTCATACATGGTCAACATGGGAAAGACAAAGGAGCATTCCAAGGCCATCAGAGACAAGATCGTGGAGGGTCACAAGGCTGGCAAGGGGTACAAAACCCTTTCCAAGGAGTTGGGCCTACCTGTCTCCACTGTTGGGAGCATCATTCGGAAGTGGAAGGCTTATGGAACTACTGTTAGCCTTCCACGGCCTGGACAGCCTTTGAAAGTTTCCTCCCGTGCCGAGGCCAGGCTTGTCCGAAGAGTCAAGGCTAACCCAAGGACAACAAGGAAGGAGCTCTGGGAAGATCTCATGGCAGTGGGGACATTGGTTTCAGTCAATACCATAAGTAACGTACTCCACCGCAATGGTCTCCGTTCCAGACGAGCCCGTAAGGTACCTTTACTTTCAAAGCGTCATGTCAAGGCTCGTCTACAGTTTGCTCATGATCACTTGGAGGACTCTGAGACAGACTGGTTCAAGGTTCTCTGGTCTGATGAGACCAAGATCGAGATCTTTGGTGCCAACCACACACGTGACGTTTGGAGACTGGATGGCACTGCATACGACCCCAAGAATACCATCCCTACAGTCAAGCATGGTGGTGGCAGCATCATGCTGTGGGGCTGCTTCTCAGCCAAGGGGCCTGGCCATCTGGTCCGCATCCATGGGAAGATGGATAGCACGGCCTACCTGGAGATTTTGGCCAAGAACCTCCGCTCCTCCATCAAGGATCTTAAGATGGGTCGTCATTTCATCTTCCAACAAGACAACGACCCAAAGCACACAGCCAAGAAAACCAAGGCCTGGTTCAAGAGGGAAAAAATCAAGGTGTTGCAGTGGCCTAGTCAGTCTCCTGACCTTAACCCAATTGAAAACTTGTGGAAGGAGCTCAAGATTAAAGTCCACATGAGACACCCAAAGAACCTCGATAACTTGGAGAAGATCTGCATGGAGGAGTGGGCCAAGATAACTCCAAGGACCTGTGCCGGCCTGATCAGGTCTTATAAAAGACGATTATTAGCTGTAATTGCAAACAAGGGTTATTCCACAAAATATTAAACCTAGGGGTTGAATAATAATTGACCCACACTTTTATGTTTAAAATTTATTAAAATTTAACTGAGCAACATAACTTTTTGGTTTGTAAGATTTATGCATCTGTTAATAAATCCTGCTCTTGTTTGAAGTTTGAAGGCTCTAACTTATTTGCATCTTATCAAACCTGCTAAATCAGCAGGGGGTTGAATACTACTTGTAGGCACTGTATATACGTGTGCTATATGCTCTTGAGTTTTGACGATGAGCTGTCTGAGGTAACGCACAGCTGTCTGAGGAAAAACAGAAAGAAATTGCAGAATTTTACATTATAAACTACATGACTATTTAGACTAAATGAGGAAAAAATTGAGTTTACTAAAATGAATGTATTTAAAAAACACAGTATGTTATTTTTAGGCTTAGAGCCCACATTGTGGAATTGCTCTATTCCACAATGGCAGGTTCACATCTGCGCGCGGTCTCCGGTTTAGCCAGTCCGGCTGATTTCCATCTTCTGCCCCACGAAACTGGACAGAAGATGGAAACCTGGCGGTCAGTTTTCAAATCCATTCACTTGAATGGGTTTGCAAAGATGACCACCTGTGTGCGTCTTCTGCCTGTCCGCGGGGAAACAGTTTTTTTTAGCTGGACACAAAGTCGGATATGCAGGACTCTGTGTCCAGTAAAAAACAAACAAACCAGGAGGTCAGAAGTAGTCAAATCAGGAGGTCAAGGAGAGATGGTCTAGAAGGCAAGCCAAGGTCATACACAGAAGGACTAACAGGAGGCTCAGGGCTAGTTCACACGTGAAAACTGCATAGCTTATTTTGGCACGGAAAAAAACGCGTTGCTTTTTTTGACGCGGTTTTTTGTATTTGACGCGGTTTTTTGGAAGCGTTTTTTTTTCACCAGCCCCTGTTTTAACTAGCTATCCCCACTGGGCATGGCCAAAACCCACCACCTTTTGGCTCTAGGCGCCATTTTGACATCAGTCGAAACTGTCTGACTGACAACTGAAGTCTCTGACTCTGTCTCTGAGTTAAAGAGACCAAAAAATACTAAAAAAATTGGCAATGTCATCAAATGAAAATGATCCCAGCCAGCACAGGCTATGGCTGTGTCCACCACAGATACATCTGCTATTCGCAGTGTATGGCTAGGTGTAGGAGAGAACAACATGAGGTAAGTTCACAAATACATTTTTTTTTTAATTATTTTAAATTAAATAATGACAGGATGAGGAGGAACGCCAGAGGCGACTACAATCGGCAAGAAAGAGAAAAAGAATGTGGGTCCACATGTTATGTAGTATAGGCTAGTATATTATATATGTACAGTATGTATAGGCTAGTATATTATATCCGTCTGAATAGGCTAGTATAATATATACGTATGTACAGGCTAGTATATTATTATATATGTATGTATAGGCTAGTATATTGTATATGTATGTATAGGCTAGTATATCATATCCGTCTGTATAGGCTAGTATATTAAATCCGTATGTATAGGCTAGTATATTATTATATAGGTATGTACAGGCTAGTATATTATATACGTATGTATAGGCTAGTATATTATATATGTATGTATGTATAGGCTAGTATATTATGTATGTATAGCCTAGTATATTATATACGTATGTATAGGCTAGTATATTATATCTGTCTGTATAGGCTAGTATATTATATCTGTCTGTATAGGCTAGTATATTATATCCGTATGTATAGGCTAGTATATTATTATATAGGTATGTACAGGCTAGTATATTATATACATATGTATAGGCTAGTATATTATATATGTATGTATGTATGTATAGGCTAGTATATTATGTATGTATAGCCTAGTATATTATGTATGTATAGGCTAGTATATTATATCTGTCTGTATAGGCTAGTATATTATATCTGTCTGTATAGGCTAGTATATTATATCTGTCTGTATAGGCTAGTATATTATATCTGTCTGTATAGGCTAGTATATTATATCTGTCTGTATAGGCTAGTATATTATATCCGTCTGTATAGGCTAGTATATTATATCCGTCTGTATAGGCTAGTATATTATATCCGTCTGTATAGGCTAGTATATTATATCCGTCTGTATAGGCTAGTATATTATATCCGTCTGTATAGGCTAGTATATTATATCCGTCTGTATAGGCTAGTATATTATGTATGTATAGGCTAGTATATTATGTATGTATAGGCTAGTATATTATATCTGTCTGTATAGGCTAGTATATTATATCTGTCTGTATAGGCTAGTATATTATATCCGTCTGTATAGGCTAGTATATTATGTATGTATAGGTTAGTATATTATTATATATGTATGTATAGGCTAGTATATTATATCCGTCTGAATAGGCTAGTATAATATATACGTATGTACAGGCTAGTATATTATTATATATGTATGTATAGGCTAGTATATTGTATATGTATGTATAGGCTAGTATATTATAACCGTATGTGTAGGCTAGTATATTATATCTGTCTGTATAGGCTAGTATATTATATCTGTCTGTATAGGCTAGTATATTATATCCGTCTGTATAGGCTAGTATATTAAATCCGTATGTATAGGCTAGTATATTATTATATAGGTATGTACAGGCTAGTATATTATATACGTATGTATAGGCTAGTATATTATATATGTATGTATGTATAGGCTAGTATATTATGTATGTATAGCCTAGTATATTATATCCGTCTGTATAGGCTAGTATATTATATCCGTCTGTATAGGCTAGTATATTATTATAACCGTATGTATAGGCTAGTATATTATATCCGTCTGTATAGGCTAGTATATTATATACGTATGTATAGGCTAGTATATTATATCTGTCTGTATAGGCTAGTATATTATATCCGTATGTATAGGCTAGTATATTATTATATAGGTATGTACAGGCTAGTATATTATATACGTATGTATAGGCTAGTATATTATATATGTATGTATGTATGTATAGGCTAGTATATTATGTATGTATAGCCTAGTATATTACATACGTATGTATAGGCTAGTATATTATATCTGTCTGTATAGGCTAGTATATTACATACGTATGTATAGGCTAGTATATTATATCTGTCTGTATAGGCTAGTATATTACATACGTATGTATAGGCTAGTATATTATATCTGTCTGTATAGGCTAGTATATTATATCTGTCTGTATAGGCTAGTATATTATATCTGTCTGTATAGGCTAGTATATTATATCTGTCTGTATAGGCTAGTATATTATATCTGTCTGTATAGGCTAGTATATTATATCCGTCTGTATAGGCTAGTATATTATGTATGTATAGGCTAGTATATTATGTATGTATAGGCTAGTATATTATGTATGTATAGGCTAGTATATTATATCCGTCTGTATAGGCTAGTATATTATATCTGTCTGTATAGGCTAGTATATTATATCCGTCTGTATAGGCTAGTATATTATGTATGTATAGGTTAGTATATTATTATATATGTATGTATAGGCTAGTATATTATATCTGTCTGTATAGGCTAGTATATTATATCTGTCTGTATAGGCTAGTATATTATATCTGTCTGTATAGGCTAGTATATTATTATATATGTATGTATAGGCTAGTATATTATATCTGTCTGTATAGGCTAGTATATTATTATATATGTATGTATAGGCTAGTATATTATATCTGTCTGTATAGGCTAGTATATTATATACGTATGTATAGGCTAGTATATTATAACCGTATGTATAGGCTAGTATATTATATCCGTCTGTATAGGCTAGTATATTATATCTGTCTGTATAGGCTAGTATATTATTATATATGTATGTATAGGCTAGTATATTATATCTGTCTGTATAGGCTAGTATATTATATACGTATGTATAGGCTAGTATATTATAACCGTATGTGTAGGCTAGTATATTATATCTGTCTGTATAGGCTAGTATATTATATCTGTCTGTATAGGCTAGTATATTATATCCGTCTGTATAGGCTAGTATATTATGTATGTATAGGTTAGTATATTATTATATATGTATGTATAGGCTAGTATATTATGTATGTATAGGTTAGTATATTATTATATATGTATGTATAGGCTAGTATATTATATCTGTCTGTATAGGCTAGTATATTATATCTGTCAGTATAGGCTAGTATATTATATCCGTCTATATAGGCTAGTATATTATGTATGTATAGGCTAGTATATTATTATATATGTATGTATAGGCTAGTATATTATATCCGTCTGTATAGGCTAGTATATTATATACGTATGTATAGGCTAGTATATTATATCCGTCTGTATAGGCTAGTATATTATATCTGTCTGTATAGGCTAGTATATTATATCCGTCTGTATAGGCTAGTATATTATATCCGTCTGTATAGGCTAGTATATTATATCCGTCTGTATAGGCTAGTATATTATATCCGTCTGTATAGGCTAGTATATTATATCCGTCTGTATAGGCTAGTATATTATATCCGTCTGTATAGGCTAGTATATTATATCCGTCTGTATAGGCTAGTATATTATATCTGTCTGTATAGGCTAGTATATTATATCCATCTATATAGGCTAGTATATTATATCCGTCTGTATAGGCTAGTATATTATTATATACGTATGTATAGGCTAGTATATTATATCCGTCTGTATAGGCTAGTATATTATATACGTATGTATAGGCTAGTATATTATATCCGTCTGTATAGGCTAGTATATTATATCCGTCTGTATAGGCTAGTATATTATATCCGTCTGTATAGGCTAGTATATTATATCTGTCTGTATAGGGTAGTATATTATATCTGTCTGTATAGGCTATTATATTATATCCGTCTGTATAGGCTAGTATATTATGTATGTATAGGCTAGTATATTATTATATACGTATGTATAGGCTAGTATATTATATCCGTCTGTATAGGCTAGTATATTGTATACGTATGTATAGGCTAGTATATTATATCTGTCTGTATAGGCTAGTATATTATATACGTATGTATAGGCTAGTATATTATATCTGTCTGTATAGGCTAGTACAGTGGGGCAAAAAAGTATTTAGTCAGTCACCAATAGTGCAAGTTCCACCACTTAAAAAGATGAGAGGCGTCTGTAATTTACATCATAGGTAGACCTCAACTATGAGAGACAAAATGAGAAAACAAATCCAGAAAATCACATTGTCTGATTTTGTAAGAATTTATTTGCAAATTATGGTGGAAAATAAGTATTTGGTCACCTACAAACAATCAAGATTTCTGGCTCTCACAGACCTGTAACTTCTTCTTTAAGAGTCTCCTCTTTCCTCCACTCATTACCTGTAGTAATGGCACCTGTTTAAATTTGTTATCAGTATAAAAAGACACCTGTGCACACCCTCAAACAGTCAGACTCCAAACTCCACTATGGAGAAGACCAAAGAGCTGTCAAAGGACACCAGAAACAAAATTGTAGCCCTGCACCAGGCTGGGAAGACTGAATCTGCAATAGGCAACCAGCTTGGATTGAAGAAATCAACTGTGGGAGCAATAATTAGAAAATGGAAGACATACAAGACCACTGATAATCTCCCTCGATCTGGGGCTCCACACAAAATCTCACCCCGTGGGGTCAAAATGATCACAAGAACGGTGAGCAAAAATCCCAGAACCACGCGGGGGGACCTAGTGAATGAACTGCAGAGAGCCGGGACCAATGTAACAAAGCCTACCATCAGTAACACACTATGCCACCACGGACTCAGATCCTGCAGTGCCAGACGTGTCCCATTGCTAAAGCCAGTACATGTCTGGGCCCGTCTGAAGTTTGCTAGAGAGCATTTGGATGATCCAGAAGAGTATTGGGAGAATGTCCTATGGTCCGATGAAACCAAACTGGAACTGTTTGGTAGAAACACAACTTTTCGTGTTTGGAGGAAAAAGAATACTGAGTTGCATCCATCAAACACCATACCTACTGGAAAGCATGGGGGTGGAAACATCATGCTTTGGGGCTGTTTCTCTGCAAAGGGGCCAGGACGACTGATCCAGGTACATGAAAGAATGAATGGGGCCATGTATCGTGAGATTTTGAGTGCAAACCTCCTTCCATCAGCAAGGACATTGAAGATGAAACGTGGCTGGGTCTTTCAACATGACAATGATCCAAAGAACACCGCCAGGGCAACGAAGGAGTGGCTTTGTAAGAAGCATTTCAAGGTCCTGGAGTGGCCTAGCCAGTCTCCAGATCTCAACCCTATAGAAAACCTTTGGAGGGAGTTGAAGGTCCGTGTTGCCAAGCGACAGCCCCAAAACATCATTGCTCTAGAGGAGATCTGCATGGAGGAATGGGCCAACATACCAACAACAGTGTGTGCCAACCTTGTGAAGACTTACAGAAAACGTTTGACCTCTGTCATTGCCAACAAAGGATATATAACAAAGTATTGAGATGAAATTTTGTTACTGACCAAATACTTATTTTCCATCATAATTTGCAAATAAATTCTTACAAAATCAGACAATGTGATTTTCTGGATTTGTTTTCTCATTTTGTCTCTCATAGTTGAGGTCTACCTATGATGTAAATTACAGACGCCTCTCATCTTTTTAAGTGGTGGAACTTGCACTATTGGTGACTGACTAAATACTTTTTTGCCCCACTGTATATTATATACGTATGTATAGGCTAGTATATTATGTATAGGCTAGTATATTATGTATAGGCTAGTATATTATGTATGTATAGGCTAGTATATTATTATATACGTATGTATAGGCTAGTATATTATGTATGTATAGGCTAGTATATTGTATACGTATGTATAGGCTAGTATATTATTATTATACATGTATGTATAGGCTAGTATATTATATACGTATGTATAAGCTAGTATATTATATATAGGCTAGTATATTATATCCGTCTGTATAGGCTAGTATATTATATACTTATGTATAGGCTAGTATATTATATCCGTCTGTATAGGCTAGTATATTGTATACGTATGTATAGGCTAGTATATTATATATGTATGTATAGGCTAGTATATTAAATCCGTCTGTATAGGCTAGTATATTATATTTATATGTATAGGCTAGTATATTCGTACGTATAGGCTAGTATATTAAATGTGTATATAGCGTACATAGTGTATAGTCATTGTCTTTTTAACCTTGTAATGTAAATTGTCTTGAGGGCCAACTATACAATAATCTGTGTACACTATGGTCAATAGTTTTTTTTTCTTACAGATGCCCGGAAAAAGGTTATAATTTTTTCCGAATGAACACGCAAGCTTTTGACCGGATGCTCCAGATATTGGCCCCACACCTTCTTCATCAGGACATCACCATGAGGAAGGCCATCAGTCCCACGGAAAGGCTGCTCATCACATTATCAAATGTGTATTTTTATTTAAATTCCCTTTGTGTTTTTAATGTTGTATGGCCAATTGAAATAAAATGTGTCACTATAGCTTTTATTGTAGTATAGAGGGAATCTGTAGAGAGTAGGATAGACGGATTCTGATGTGTAGACGTAGGGTCCCAACCCATAGCAATCATGCGAAAAGGAACGTCACACTAGGATGTGCTAAGGTTAGGGGGATATGGTCACTCCATAGGGAGAGACCACCATTTAGGTGTGTGGAGTCTTATTAGCCATTATTAAGCCCCTCTATTGGGCTGCATGACTGAGGCTCTGTCTTCCTAATTACATCATGGAAGACAGACTTGCATATTCTTCCCATGTAGGATGTGCTAGTGAATAGCAGTAGAGTTTAGAGTACAGTTTTTATTGCGTGCTAATTTCCTTTTTTTTCTCTTTTTTTCTAGGTTTCTCGCAACAGGGGAGAGTTTTGCATCTCTGCACCTCCAATTCCGGGTTGGTATATCCACCATATCCGGAATTGTGAGGTGCACATGCCATCTGATCTGGCAGCACTTGCAACCCATAGTGATGCCCAGTCCGACCCCGGAGATTTGGTTGCAGGCAGCAGCAGGCTTTCAGCCTGTGGCCAATTTCCCCAACTGCATAGGCACCGTCGACAGGAACTATATATGTGTTCAGAAGCCACCGCACTCAGGATCACTGTACTTCAAATACAAGAAGTACTTTTCAGTGGTCCTGATTGCAGTCGCTGATGCCACGTATCGTTTTATTGCCATCAAGTCGGTGCCTATGGTAGTACTGGGGACTCCCGGGTGCTACTGACATCACTTTTGGGTCGCAGAGTACTGGCAGATCAGGTGACTCTACCTCCACCAAAACCGCTTCCGGGTACCACGCATCCAGTCCCCTTCGTCATGGTAGGGGATGAGGCATTTCCACTAAAAGAAAACATGCTGCGCCCATACCCACAGAGGAGACTGGATGCCCGGAAGAGGGTCTTCAACATGAGGCTGAGCTGGGCACGACACTTTGTGGAGTGCACCTTCGGGATCATGACTAGTAAGTGGAGGGTCCTCACCTCTGCAATGCAGTTGGCTCCCCACACCGTGGATGTGGTCGTCAAAACTGTCTGTGTGCTTCACAACTTTGTTCGGGAGTACGAAAGCCCGAACATTGGAGTGGAACCACAGGCAGCTTTGAGTGACCCAATTTTGTCCACCAGTGGCCACGGTCAGGCAGCCCACGCAGCTGTACCGGTGAGAGACTCCTTCACGGACTATTTCATGAGTCCTGAAGGTGCCGTGCCTTGGCAGGTTTCTCGCCTCAGTGATGAGCAGCCTGACCAGGACTGAAGACCTTCCTCATCGTGGTGTACCTCCCCCCCCTTTCTTTTTTTGTTCCTCTTTTATTTTTAAAAAAAACTTTAAAAAATTTTAAAACAAAAACTTTAAAATTTAAAAATGTTCATATTTAAAAAAAATTTCTTTAAAAAAATGTTTCAAAACTTTTCCTAAAAATGTTCAAAAAATAAAATGTGTTAAATTTATATGTGTCAGTGTTTTTTTTTTTTTACTAAGGTATTGGTAGGGGTGTAAACCGCATGTGCCCCAGAGGGTCAAAGGTCCTCTTCAAAGTGAAATATCACCTTTTTTTTTTTATTAAAAAAAAACAAAACAAACAAACAAACCACAAACACATTTTTCATATAGGCTGGGATGAGCCTGAACCTGCATAGGAAAAGGAAACAAAAAAAAAGTTAAAAGAAAAATTTATAAAAAAAAAAGTGAAAAAAGAAAAAAATTTAAATAAATGAAAAAAAAAACAAGAAATTTTAAAAAAGAGAAAAAGAAAATGTAAAAGAAGTGAAAAACAAAAAAATTATTAAAAATGAAAAAACGGGAAAAAAAATGTAATTTTTTTTTTCAAATTTAATTTTTTTAAAGAAAAATTTTTAAAAAGTGAAAATAAGTTTTTTTAAAGTGAATTTTTCTTTAGTGAAAATTATTTTTTTTTAAGAAAGGAAGGTTACTGTATAGGGGTATTGGAAGGAGATATCATACATAAAAAGACAACAGCTTTGCTGAACAAATTAGCACGGCACATTCTAGTGCACCATGCAAATTTGTTCTGCATCGGTAGAATCCACTTACCGTATATACTCGAGTATAAGCCGAGTTTTTCAGCTCAGTTTTTGGGCTGAAAAAGTCTGCCTCGGCTTATATTCGGGTCATTACGGTAATACCGTAGTTACAGACCCGGCATACAGACATGGGGGTTGGTGCCGGGCCGCAGCATCGCCACGCTCATAGCAGAAGTCCCGGGGCCTTCTGGCAGAAGTACCGTAAGTATTTCTGTAGTTTGCAATGAACAGCATCACCATGGCGATGCTGCAGGCCCGGCACCCACCCCGGTGTCTGGATGCCGGGTCTGTGCTGCGTAGTCTGTAGCTATAATGGCGACCGCTCTGCTCCAGAGCGGTCACCATTAGAATCGGCACCTCCACTGTAACTCTTACAGTGGTAATGCCGGAGTTACAGTGGAGATGCCGCCATGCCCCTGGAGAGAGCGGACGCGACCGCTCTCTCAAATGCGGCCCTGAAGCGCTGGGTTATCCCCGACTGCCAGCAGGAGCGCGTACCTCAAAGAAGACCTCGGCCGCCGGAGCTGAAGGAGAGATCCCCGGCAGGAGCACGTACCTGAAGACCTCGGCATGCAAAAGAAAAGCTGGCCGTCGGCAGAAGCGCTGAGAGGAAATCCAGGCAGCAGAGTCTGCCGGGGATTCCCCTCAGCGCTTTTGCCGGTGGCCGGCCACAGTTCCCCTTCAGGTCCGGCGGCAGAGGTCTTCCTTCAGGTCCACGCTCCTGCCTGCGTCGGGGGATTCCCCTCAGCTCCTCTGTAAAGGCTCCCTGGCTGCAGTGCTTTTCTTTTGCAGGCTGCTCTATGCACATCCAGGTCCATTCGATAATATTCTACGGGTGGAGCCATTGTTACTGATGCTGTTTCTGAAAATACAGACACAAAAAAAATTAATTTCTGACCACTTTAGTATACATATCAATGGTAGTCACAAATGCAAAATTACAACATCCAAGAAGCAAAATACAAGTAGATTGAATGCAGTGCTGGTAGGGGTCTACTGTATGAAACAGTTGACACTTGTCGCATATGGCAGCGGCCAACACCTAGCATCCGCTGTATTGATATGGCGGTGACAAGAAGGGGTTAAAGAACATAGTAACATACAATAGAATTAATTATTATGCAATACTTTCATTTGGATGGAATGGACCAAGGCTCCGAAGCCGATTCTTTGCTGTTTTGTAGCAGGTCAGGGACTAGTTTTCTTTGCAGCTGCAAAAAAGAAAGAAAAAAAAGTGATTAGTAGGGGAAAAAAAAGCACTAGTGCGTTGTTGCAGCTGCCAAGACCTAGCACCCGCCGTACTGATAGGTGAAAAGAAGGGTTTAAATCCCATTCATTTCTTCAGGCAGAAAACGTCTTAAGAAAGATCATGTCGCTTCTTTTTTTCCGCTAGCGGGAAAAAAAAAAACTAGCGGTCTCCATAGACCACCATTCTATGGAGGTGGATTTTGAAGCGAAATCCACTGTCAAAACCGGCCTTCTTGTCCTCGTCTGAACTAGCCCTCAGCGGTCAGGATAGGAATAGAAGCGCAGGAGGGAGCTGTCACCAGGTATTCTGAATAACCAGCGACAGACTGGAGCCAGAATGAGGCCTAATGACGCCGCTGACCTCCTCTCCCCTAAATGGCTTGCCGCTGACCTCCCCAACCCCGGAAGTAGGGTTTCTGGTCCCAGGAGGTGACTGGAATCCCTGCAGACTACTGCGGAGGTTCTGGCCCTCCTCCATAGGACCGGAAGCGCTGATGCACACTAACAAAGTGGGCCGGCAGGAATCGGTCTATTAAAAACTGAAATTTCACGAGGCAACAACAGCTTTTGAAAAGACTCAGAGGGGGTACTTGATTACAAGTGCAGTCCTTCTGGGTTTCATACTAAGAGTTTCATACTAACCTCTAACGTGGTAGGTCAAGGAAGGTTAACCATGGCATCTATGACAGGGTCAGAAAGTTCCTTCTGGAATTGAGAACAATGTGCAGGATTGTTCCACTTGGGCTGCACCAACCTCCTCCTAAACCTGGCATAGTAATCCTCCCAAGCTCAGTTACCTTGACGTAGCGAGGACAACTTCGCATCAACCAAAGCTTGAGCATCAGGTTTGTCATACAAGAGACTCAAAACAGCAAAGAATTTATCTACTGAAGATAATTTGGGGGCTTGTGGAGGCAGAGAAAAGGCCCAAGACTGTGGATCCCCTTGAAGAAGAGAAACGATTATAGCCACTTATGGATTTCCTGAGGAGTGTGGCCTAAGACGAAAGTATAAATTGCAGGCTTCACGAAAATTCACAAAGGAAGCACGGTCTCCAGAAAATCTGTCTGGAAATTAATTCTAGGCTCATCAAGGGCTAAAGTTAGAGGCGAGACTTGGGAACGGGCCTGTTCCTGGTTCTGTACTCTTTCGGGCAGATGCTGGACAAGTTGAGCTAAACCCTGCATCTGCTCGACCAGCGCTTGCGTAGGTTCCATATAAAAAAGGATTCAGAAGAGAAATATGGGGGGGGGGGGGGGGGGGGCGGAGCCTGACCGCGGAGCCGGATGGAAGCCTGAGGAGTGAGCTCCGTCCATAAGTGCCACAAAGACTATGGGGATGATTATAATAACACCAGCTTCCCAGCAGCCAACCTCTTAAATAACAACACAAACTCTGAAGTGTGGTTTAAGCTGGGATTGGCCACAGCGTATTTTATTGATTTAACAAATTAAAATGCGAACGGATTTAACCGAAAAACCAGAGAAAAAACATCATGCCCCGCCTCTTCCTCCATGTCTTCACCTGTATGTTGACTGCTACATGAAGCGGAAATGTGGGCTAATCTTCATTAACCGGGGCATGAACCTTACACCACGCTGCGACAACTGAAATAAAAAAAGAAAGTGAAAAACAAGGAAAACCAAAAGACAAAAGAAACACAAAGCAAAACCGCACGGGTAGGGTGGGAGGGAGTTCCTCTCACCACAGGATGGTAGAAGGTGCTAGGCTCCCCCACGTACCTGTGTTAAAGAAACTTAACTCCGCCTCAAACTCCGCCTTACACCACTCCCACTGAACGGCCCGAAAGGGTGCCAAAACAAGGAGGGTGAAGGTGAGGTTAAATCATTATTTACCAAAAAACCACCTTGTCTTCTGCTGGATTACCCCTTGTATGATAAGGGCCCCCCAAGGCGAGCTCGCTTTGGGGGACACATGGCATCAGTGCACCTTACAATGGTATATACACATTATTAATGTATAATTTTTTCTCCTCAGGCAAGGTCCAATTTAATCAAATACACATAGAGTTAATAAAAATTCAAATTTCCCACCTTTTTACTTCAATTTTCCCGCCCTTTTTACTTACCTTAGTTGAGGTGAAGTGTTAGGTCAGTGGTCATCTCCAGGCAGATTTCGTCCAAGGCTTCTGGAAGCTTCTGTGGCTACCAGCTGATTGGCTGATAGAGCGTTTTTGGCGGGAAGTTTGAATATAAATAACGGCCACATCAGCTGTTCGTGGCCAGTTTTGAGGAAATCTACAATCAAGACCGGGATGGAAGAGCTTCTGAAGCAGCTGATTCTGAAGGCGGAGAGCTCCGGCGGTGAAGACTGGCTGAGGCGCTGCCTCAGCGAAGCACCAGCAGCAGCAGAAGAGGAACCAGCGGCCGCAGCGGGAGAAGACGACTGCATCTCTGTCGGCATCCCGGAAGAGGAAGAAGCGGAGCTTCTGGGTTTTGCCGGCAGTGATGTAGAGGCGGGAGGGGCCGAGGAGGCGTGTCGCGCATACAGCAAAAGAGCACGAAAGAGCCGCAGGGCGTACACGCCTCCTCCCCCGCCTCCTCCGAAGAAGAGACACAGCCGCAGCAGCTCTGCCCGGCCTGAGCAGAGTGTGGAGCGCCGGCAAACCCACGCAAAGGGGGAAAGGCCCCAGAAAACGAGCGGGTCTAAGCAGCCAGAGTTAAGAAGAAGCCGACAGCCGGAGGTGAGCGGTCCAGAGCTGTGGGCAGAAATGCTGCTTCCACAGGACGGCCGCAGAGCTTATGGGCCGTCCACTTCAGCAGCATCAGCTACAGCAGCGCAGCCTCCACAGCACACACAGAGACAGCAAGACCTGAACAGAAGGGATGACGTCAGACCGGGGCCATCGTCTGCATCATGGAGTGAGCACCAGCATACAGGAGCAGCAACAGAAGAGATGGCAGCTTCGTCCAGGAACAGGATGGAAGACAGTAGCAGCACCGGCTTAATGGGTGAGAACGCTTCTGTGTCGTCTGTCTTTAATACGGATGTTTTTACACAATTTTTGTCATTTATGTCACAGTTTGTAAATATGAATAAATCTGTACATCCTTTGGCACAGGCCTGGTGTCCTGGTGCATCGGTGTCTGCTACCCCTACGCCCACCTTATGTAATCTCCCGGTGTTGGAGAAGGGCAGCGGGGTGGCGGAGACATGCGCCAAGGAGGCCATAGCCTGTGAAGTAACACCGTTAGGTTTTCATCTGTCTAATGTAATTAAAGAAAAAATTTGGAAACAGGAATTTGTGGATTTGTTATCCTTGCTGCCTTCTGCGAAGGAATCTATTCTGCGCACTGACAGAAAGGATGACAAAGATGATGAACGGAAACGTACTGTTCCACGTTCATTTAACAACTGGTTGCAATCATTTTGTATATATGCTGCTGTGTTGGGTGAAAAATTCCCCAATAAATGCAGTGGACTATTCCAACACATTGACATTGTGTTGGAAGCTTATAAGAACTTTGGGGGCACAGCATGGTTCGTTTATGACGAGATGTTCCGTCAGAAACTAGCTGTGCACCCTACATTAAGATGGGGAGTAAAAGATGTGGGGCTGTGGATAAACCTAATGATTCCACAGCGCACATCATCCCTACGTCAGACCAATGCAAATCAGACTCCATTTAAGAAAGGAGTATGTTTTGCATTTAATGACGGTACATGTAAATGGATGCAAAATTGTAAATACAAGCATGAGTGTTCCTTTTGCTCCGGCACACATCCAGTTTCACGCTGTTTCAAAAGGAACCAATCTAATCAATCACAGCCTAGTACAAAAGAAGTCTTATCAAAAAGTGTTGACGCCAGTGAGACTGGAAAAAATGCTCACTTGGCTAGACAGGTATCCAGACAGAGCGAAAGCTGAATTGATTTATTCTGGTTTCGCAGAAGGTTTTAGGGTACCTGAATTTTTAGGGGAAGGTTGTAAAGTACATAATAATTTAAAATCCGTTAAAGTTCATGGGGAAATAGTTAGAGATAAGCTACTAAAGGAAGTGAAATCGGGTAGGATAGCGGGTCTTTTTAGTTCGCCCCCATTTAAAAATTTTAGAATATCACCTTTAGGCATAGTCCCTAAAAAGGAGGAAGGCGCCTTTAGGCTGATTCATCACCTATCATATCCACCTGGTCATTCTTTGAATGATGAGGTGGACCCAGTTGAAGCTTCAGTTAATTATTCATCTTTTGATGATGTTATTCCTTTGTTACGCAAATTCGGAAAAGGCGCATTAATGGCGAAAGCAGACAAAGTCTGCATTTCGGCTACTTCCGGTAAATCCGACCGGGTATAACTCTCTGGGGATGCATTTTGATGGGTACTACTTTTATGATAAGATGTTACCCATGGGATTTTCATTATCTTGTAGTTATTTCGAACTATTTTCCAGTTTTTTGCAATGGGTGGTGGAGGATACGCTCCCAGACAGAGGTATTATCCACTACTTAGATGATTTCTTATTCATAGGTGACTCAGACTCATTGACTTGTTACAATGCATTAATTAAATTTCAAGAAATATGTGAATTATTTAACGTACCATTAGCTTTAGAGAAAACAGTTTTTCCGTGTAGGGAACTTGAGTTTTTGGGGATAGTAATAGATTCCAGCAGATTTGAGTTTAGGTTGCCTGAGGACAAATTATTAAAGTTAAAGGTGGGCTTGATTGAGATGTTAGCTAGAAATAAGACGACTTTGAGAGAAATGCAGTCATTACTGGGTAGCTTGAATTTTGCAACAAGGGTTATGCCCATGGGCAGGATCTTTTGTAAGAGTTTGTTTCATTCGACTAGAGGTCTTAAATCCCCCGGTAGTCATATTAGGCTAACTCGCTCTTTGAAGGATGACCTTGGGTTATGTCTGGAATTTATTGAACAATTTAACGGTAGGAGTTGTTTACAAGAGGAATTTCAAGATGCTGAGGCGCTAAATTTATACACAGATGCAGCCGGAAGTATAGGATATGGTGCTTTTTACAACAACCAATGGTCGGCTGAGAGATGGCCTCCTACTTGGATATTAAATAAAGTTACTAGAAGCATTGTAGTATTGGAGCTGTTTCTGGTTTTGGTCGCTGTTGTAATATGGGGTTCAGAATTTAAAAATAAGCGTATAATGTTACATACAGATAATAAGGGAGTTATGTTTGCTGTGAATACATTGTCCACAAAATGTATGTTTACAGCGCGTTTATTATGGCATTTGGTTCTATACTGCTTAAAACTTAATATTTGGTTAAAAGCAAAGTATATTGAAGGAAAAAGTAATACAATTGCGGATTCTATCTCTCGTTGTCAGCTGGAGGTCTTCAGGCGATTGGCACCGGATGCGGCGGCAGAAGGGATACCTTGTCCACCACATTTGTGGGAGATAATTTGGGGTTAATAATTGAAAATATAAAAAATTCAGTCAGTCTCAGTACATGGGCGGAATATTCCGCCGCATGGAGAGATTGGTCATTATTCTGTGAATCGCAATCAACAAGTTGCTGGAAAGTAGATGTGGGTTTGGTTCTCGTTTTTGTAAATAGTTTATTTGTTAGGGGTAAGGCAGTTTCTACAGTTCAGAAGATTTTAGCAGGAATTTCATTTTTCCTAAAATTAAAGGGCGAAGCAGCCCTAACCAGTTTGATTCCAGTTAAGCAATTAGTGAAGGGTTATAAGAAAAAGTTTAGGAGTATGGACAATAGGAGGCCTATAACGTTTAAATTATTATTAGAATTGTGGGAAGTTTTAAGCTCAATTTGCATTAATGAGTACGAAACATGTCTTTTTAGAACAGCATTTGTAACAGCTTTCTTTGCAGCTATGCACATTAGTGAATTGGTGTCTCACAGTGCTAATACCACATCACCATTACTTATTTCTGATGTTCAAGTTGAGCAAGAGTCAGTTTTTATCCTTCTGCAAAGATCCAAAACAGATCAAGCAGGGAGAGGCCAACGATTGAAGTTATCACGCATTGATGAGAAGAAAGTTTGCCCAGTGGAGAATATATCCAATTGGATAAGTATGAGACCTCAAGGTGATGGTGCTTTCCTGATGCATAGTAATTCATTACCACTAACTAAATATCAATTTTCAGCGGTTCTTAAAAAATGTTTTAGTAAACTGGGTTTAGCTCATTTTAAATTCACCACACATTCATTTCGAATTGGTGCTGCCACTGAGGCTGCTAGAGTGGGGTTGGATGATTCTATAATTAAAAGAGTGGGTAGATGGAAATCAAATAGATTTAATTTATATGTCCGCCCGGAGTTGTGTATAGATAATTAATTTCTTAAATCTCTCTTAAATAGGTAAAAAACAGGTCATCTGGATTGTAGGGCACTCCTTTGTGCATTGGGCGCAGAAACGTGCTATGAGAAGATCCTACTCGGAAAATTTATCCTTTCCCAAAAAACTTTCTATTTACTGGGGTGGAAAGAGAGGTTTAACTTGGAGAAATGTTATGAATGAAATAAAAGTGTTAATGAATGTTTGGCCTTCGCCAGATTTGCTTATAATTCACTGTGGTGGCAATGATGTTGCAAAGGTTAAGACAATTGCGCTGCTATGGGAAATGAGGAGGGATCTCGCAATTATAAAATGCCTGTTACCCAAAACAGTTTTGGTTTTCTCTGAGATCATTCCTCGTTTAATTTGGCAGGGTAATACTGGTAAGTTTAATGAAAAGTTTAGAAAAAGGATTAATAGGGCTATGTCAAAATTTTTGCCAAGTCTTAATGGATTCTCTTACAGGCATCGGGACCTGGAAGGTGGCGATATTGGTTTGTATAGAGTTGATGGTATTCATTTGTCAGGTATAGGTAATGACTAGAGATGAGCGAACAGTGTTCTATCGAACACATGTTCGATCGGATATCAGGGTGTTCGCCATGTTCGAATCGAATCGAACACCACGTGGTAAAGTGCGCCAAAATTCGATTCCCCTCCCACCTTCCCTGGCGCCTTTTTTGCACCAATAACAGCGCAGGGGAGGTGGGACAGGAACTACGACACTGGGGGCATTGAAAAAAATTGGAAAAAGTCATTGGCTGCCGAAATCAGGTGACCTCCATTTTAGACGAATAGTGGATTTCAAATCCGGGTCATATGAGAATGTGAACTTTGTGACTATGAGACAGGGATAGCTGTACAGGCAGGGATAGCTAGGGATAACCTTTATTTAGGGGGGAATGTTATTAAAAATAACTTTTTGGGGCTCTATCGGGTGTGTAATTGTGATTTTTGTGAGATAAACTTTTTCCCATAGGGATGCATTGGCCAGCGCTGATTGGCCGAATTCCGTACTCTGGCCAATCAGTGCTGGCCAATGCATTCTATTAGCTTGATGAAGCAGAGTGTGCACAAGGGTTCAAGCGCACCCTCGGCTCTGATGTAGCAGAGCCGAGGCTGCACAAGGGTTCAAGCGCACCCTCGGCTCTGATGTAGGAGAGCCGAGGGTGCACTTGAACCCTTGTGCACACTCTGCTTCATCAAGCTAATAGAATGCATTGGCCAGCGCTGATTGGCCAATGTATTCTATTAGCCTGATGAAGTAGAGCTGAATGTGTGTGCTAAGCACACACATTCAGCTCTACTTCATCGGGCTAATAGAATGCATTGGCCAGCGCTGATTGGCCAGAGTACGGAACTCGACCAATCAGCGCTGGCTCTGCTGGAGGAGGCGGAGTCTAAGATCGCTCCACACCAGTCTCCATTCAGGTCCGACCTTAGACTCCGCCTCCTCCGGCAGAGCCAGCGCTGATTGGCCGAAGGCTGGCCAATGCATTCCTATGCGAATGCAGAGACTTAGCAGTGCTGAGTCAGTTTTGCTCAACTACACATCTGATGCACACTCGGCACTGCTACATCAGATGTAGCAATCTGATGTAGCAGAGCCGAGGGTGCACTAGAACCCCTGTGCAAACTCAGTTCACGCTAATAGAATGCATTGGCCAGCGCTGATTGGCCAATGCATTCTATTAGCCCGATGAAGTAGAGCTGAATGTGTGTGCTAAGCACACACATTCAGCACTGCTTCATCACGCCAATACAATGCATTAGCCAGTGCTGATTGGCCAGAGTACGGAATTCGGCCAATCAGCGCTGGCTCTGCTGGAGGAGGCGGAGTCTAAGGTCGGACCTGAATGGAGACTGGTGTGGAGCGATCTTAGACTCCGCCTCCTCCAGCAGAGCCAGCGCTGATTGGTCGAGTTCCGTACTCTGGCCAATCAGCGCTGGCCAATGCATTCTATTAGCCCGATGAAGTAGAGCTGAATGTGTGTGCTTAGCACACACATTCAGCTCTACTTCATCAGGCTAATAGAATACATTGGCCAATCAGCGCTGGCCAATGCATTCTATTAGCTTGATGAAGCAGAGTGTGCACAAGGGTTCAAGCGCACCCTCGGCGCACCCTGCTACATCAGATTGCTACATCAGAGCCGAGGGTGCGCTTGAACCCTTGTGCAGCCTCAGCTCTGCTACATCAGAGCCGAGGGTGCGCTTGAACCCTTGTGCAGCCTCGGCTCTGCTACATCAGAGCCGAGGGTGCGCTTGAACCCTTGTGCACACTCTGCTTCATCAAGCTAATAGAATGCATTGGCCAGCACTGATTGGCCAGAGTACGGAATTCGGCCAATCAGCGCTGGCCAATGCATTCTATTAGCCCGATGAAGTAGAGCTGAATGTGTGTGCTAAGCACACACATTCAGCACTGCTTCATCACGCCAATACAATGCATTAGCCAGTGCTGATTGGCCAGAGTACGGAATTCGGCCAATCAGCGCTGGCTCTGCTGGAGGAGGCGGAGTCTAAGATCGCTCCACACCAGTCTCCATTCAGGTCCGACCTTAGACTCCGCCTCCTCCAGCAGAGCCAGCGCTGATTGGCCGAATTCCGTACTCTGGCCAATCAGCACTGGCTAATGCATTGTATTGGCTTGATGAAGCAGTGCTGAATGTGTGTGCTTAGCACACACATTCAGCTCTACTTCATCGGGCTAATAGAATGCATTGGCCAGCGCTGATTGGCCGAATTCCGTACTCTGGCCAATCAGCACTGGCTAATGCATTGTATTGGCTTGATGAAGCAGTGCTGAATGTGTGTGCTTAGCACACACATTCAGCTCTACTTCATCGGGCTAATAGAATGCATTGGCCAATCAGCGCTGGCCAATGCATTCTATTAGCGTGAACTGAGTTTGCACAGGGGTTCTAGTGCACCCTCGGCTCTGCTACATCAGATTGCTACATCTGATGTAGCAGTGCCGAGTGTGCATCAGATGTGTAGTTGAGCAAAACTGACTCAGCACTGCTAAGTCTGCATTCGCATAGGAATGCATTGGCCAGCCTTCGGCCAATCAGCGCTGGCTCTGCCGGAGGAGGCGGAGTCTAAGGTCGGACCTGAATGGAGACTGGTGTGGAGCGATCTTAGACTCCGCCTCATCCAGCAGAGCCAGCGCTGATTGGCCGAATTCCGTACTCTGGCCAATCAGCACTGGCTAATGCATTGTATTGGCTTGATGAAGCAGTGCTGAATGTGTGTGCTTAGCACACACATTCAGCTCTACTTCATCGGGCTAATAGAATGCATTGGCCAGCGCTGATTGGCCGAATTCCGTACTCTGGCCAATCAGCACTGGCTAATGCATTGTATTGGCTTGATGAAGCAGTGCTGAATGTGTGTGCTTAGCACACACATTCAGCTCTACTTCATCGGGCTAATAGAATGCATTGGCCAATCAGCGCTGGCCAATGCATTCTATTAGCGTGAACTGAGTTTGCACAGGGGTTCTAGTGCACCCTCGGCTCTGCTACATCAGATTGCTACATCTGATGTAGCAGTGCCGAGTGTGCATCAGATGTGTAGTTGAGCAAAACTGACTCAGCACTGCTAAGTCTGCATTCGCATAGGAATGCATTGGCCAGCCTTCGGCCAATCAGCGCTGGCTCTGCCGGAGGAGGCGGAGTCTAAGGTCGGACCTGAATGGAGACTGGTGTGGAGCTATCTTAGACTCCGCCTCCTCCAGCAGAGCCAGCGCTGATTGGTCGAGTTCCGTACTCTGGCCAATCAGCACTGGCCAATGCATTTCTATGGGGAAAAGTTAGCTTGCGAAAATCGCAAACTGACAGGGATTTCCATGAAATAAAGTGACTTTTATGCCCCCAGACATGCTTCCCCTGCTGTCCCAGTGTCATTCCAGGGTGTTGGTATCATTTCCTGGGGTGTCATAGTGGACTTGGTGACCCTCCAGACACGAATTTGGGTTTCCCCCTTAACGAGTTTATGTTCCCCATAGACTATAATGGGGTTCGAAACCCATTCGAACACTCGAACAGTGAGCGGCTGTTCGAATCGAATTTCGAACCTCGAACATTTTAGTGTTCGCTCATCTCTAGTAATGACATATTTAACGTTGGCTTGCAAAATGTTATTGATGGTTGGCTGCAGTGTTTTGGGGGTGCCTCGGCTTTATAAGCCAGGCTTGTGGGTTAGTCGATCAGCTAATACGCTGATTGGACATTGGGTTTAATTAATTATTTTGATTTTGATCGGATTGATTGATTTATTGGTGATTTGATTAATTATTTATTTATATGAATTATTTATGGAGTTTTATGAGTTTGGATTTATTGAATTTATTTATTGAATAAAACTCTAAACGTGTAACCTTAATAAACACCGTGGCCAATAATAAACCACAAGAAAAGAAACTTGGTGTCATGTCTTTTATTTATAGGTCAAGTTTTTTATTATAATAACAAATAGGTGCATATGATGCCATGATAAGGGCCCCCCAAGGCGAGCTCGCTTTGGGGGACACATGGCATCAGTGCACCTTACAATGGTATATACACATTATTAATGTATAATTTTTTCTCCTCAGGCAAGGTCCAATTTAATCAAATACACATAGAGTTAATAAAAATTCAAATTTCCCGCCTTTTTACTTCAATTTTCCCGCCCTTTTTACTTACCTTAGTTGAGGTGAAGTGTTAGGTCAGAGGTCATCTCCAGGCAGATTTCGTCCAAGGCTTCTGGAAGCTTCTGTGGCTACCAGCTGATTGGCTGATAGAGCGTTTTTGGCGGGAAGTTTGAATATAAATAACGGCCACATCAGCTGTTCGTGGCCAGTTTTGAGGAAATCTACAATCGAGACCCACCCCCCCTCCCTTTTGTTAAAAAAGCTTGTCATGGTGTTTATTGTAGGTGGTTAGTCGATCAGCTAATACGCTGATTGGACATTGGGTTTAATTAATTATTTTGATTTTGATATTGATCGGATTGATTGATTTATTGGTGATTTGATTAATTACTTATTTATATGAATTATTTGAATTATTTATGGAGTTTTATGAGTTTGGATTTATTGAATTTATTTATTTATTGAATAAAACTCTAAACGTGTAACCTTAATAAACACCGTGGCCAATAATAAACCACAAGAAAAGAAACTTGGTGTCATGTCTTTTATTTATAGGTTAAGTTTTTTATTATAATAACAAATAGGTGCATATGATGCCATGTCCTGGACAAAAAAAAGCCATAGTCTCAGCCCTTCTCGCTAATCTCTTCAAGGGCTACCAATCCCTCTTCTACAGCGTCTCATCGACTTAAAATGGTCAAGGCAGGCAATGAAAAGAACCTAGAAGCTCCTGGCACCCCTAAAAGCCAAAGGGGTCAAGGGGATTTACAGAACTTTCTACGGAGAAAAGCTTCACAGTCTCCAGCCCGGGCTCTCAAAATGGCGCCGAGTCCTAGACAGGAAGCTGCCGAAGGAGACGACTCAGATATGGACAGTTTCACTGAAGGTGAGCAGTCAGACGCATCCCTGCTACCCGCTATGAAAACTTTCTTTCAAAAAACTCTCTCTGCAGCACTATCACCTATTCTCGCTGAACTTCTGGAAATCAGAGAGGTTATGGAGAATGTAGGGCTCAGGGTTCGCGCTTTAGAATCCAGCTGCGTAGCTCTTACCAACCACTCTGCTACTGTTTCGGCGAGACTTTATTTGCATAAGGACTACATAGACAGATCTCTGGTGCTCATAGAGGACCAAGAGAATAGAAACCGGAGGAAGACCCTACGGATAAAAGGCTTACCTGAGATGGGTTCTGGAGTTAGATAAGATGGTGTCCTCTTTATTTGTAGATCTCTTAGGAGAAGAACGTGCATACTCTGTTGTACTAGAGCAGATCCACAGAGCGGTGAGACCAAGGCAGGGCGACCCGCCAAGGGACGTTATTTGTGGGCTCCTTTCATATCAAGATACGGCAGCAATACTTGCGGCGGCTAGAAGCAGACCAGAGGTGAAAATTGGTGATGATACCATTGCAATCTACCAAGACATAGCCCCCTCCATCTTGGCTAAAAGATACTAAAACCTCTATTAGAAATTCTAAGGCAAAGGGGCATCAGATATTCGTGGTTATACCCCTTCGGGTTGGCAGTTACCCATAAGGGCAAAAGGTTAACAATCCACTCGCCAGATGATCTACCTGCCTTGTGGTCTCACCTGAATATCCCACCTGTAGAGATCCAGTCCTGGGCTCCAACACCTCCATTACTGGACATGTCTGAACTCCCGGAGCTTGATCCAGATGTCCACTCTCTGAGACATAAGTCGCCAAAAGTTAAAAAGCAAGCCCACAAGTCCAGATTCCTTTCTCAGGACTGAAAAATCTTCTATAATTTAGTTGGGAATTTGTTTGAATATGCTGTTGGTTTAAAATGGAACTTTACTGACTTTTCCTATACTCGGATAAGGCGTATAACATCTAAATCCGGACGCAACCCTACAGAAAGATGTTCTCATCCTACCTATGGATAAGTTTATTTTTATCCATTTTCACTGTTTTTCTCTTATTTAAAAAGTTATCTTTTATTACCATTTTGCTATATTTTTGGAAATAACTTTCTATAGATGAATCCCTATTTGGGAGAACTCCACTTGTGAAAGAGGACTCATAACAGTTCACGGCAATGATGCACTTGAATTGATAGGACTTCAGAGGCTGAAACGCTCTGTTCTACTGTTGGACTTACTTACTTGTTTATGTGATTCTAGATATGAGGTGGATCTCCTGATGGTATGTCCTCTCTAGAGATATCTTTAGGGAACCATTCTCCTCCTTAGATGTTCTTTGACTAAGTTTAACTGATTGGAGTAGACACTCAAGTCTCCGTTATTGTTATAATACTCTTTTCTCACAGTATTATTTGTTTCATATTACTGCCTAATTAGCTTTAAGAATTCGGAAGTTATAAGATACTGACATGAGCAATAGGGCTATTCGTTAAAAATAAGGTTATTGTTGATCCTCATTAGAGATAAGCGAACAGTAAAATGTTCGAGGTTTGATATTCGTTTTGAGTAGCCCCTCAATATTCGACTACTCGAATCGAATATCGAACCCTATTCTAGTCTATGGGGGGGAAATGCTCGTTTCAGGGGTAGGCAACGTTCGATCAAATTACACTTAGCAAGTCCACGAGTAAGGGTCAGGCTGGATCCTCCGAGAAGTCTTCTCCTTGCAGCGTCCCCGCGGCATCTTCCGGCTCTGAATTTACTCTGCCAGGCATCGGGCCTGGGCAGAGCCGACTGCGCATGCCCGCACTACAACCGGAGATGCCCAGGTCCGATGCCTGGCAGAGTAAATTCAGAGCTAGAAGACGCCGCAGGGAAGCTACATGGAGAAGACTTCTAAAGGTAGGAGAAGAACCAGCTTTGACTGGCCGACTGTATAGCATTCGGCCAATCAATGCTGGTTCTGCATCGAACTTTTACATTCGAATAGCGAGTGGTACTCGATTGAGTACGAGTATTTCGAATACCGTAGTATTCGATCGAATGATATATGAAGAGAAAGGATGGGTCAGCTCTACCGGAAGTTTATATAAAATGTAGCCTTTAATCCATTCTTGTTAAAAATCCACAAACACAGACAATAACATCAGGTGAGAAAAGTAGGAAAAAACACTGTGGTATTAAAACCGCATCTTCGCTGACGCGTTTTGACACATACGTGTCTTAGTCGTAGCTACCAGTGAACTAACTGCCTGTTGTTTAAGAAGCCTATTCTGGGTGTGCTCCACCTGCAAAACACCTGCACACGATCACATGGCTTTTAACTCTACATATGGATTAATACAACACACCGCGGGTTACTCAAATATCATATTTTGGCTCACAGAAAATTGCACAAATGATCAGATTGAAACACAATATTATTACTTAAGACTAAGCAAGTAAAATAAATAAATCGACTTATACCTTATAGAAGTCAATTACTCTTAGTCAGCGTGTCCTGTCTTCCATGAAAACACTGGGTCTATGATAGTGACAGATCACATAGTGGATGTCACGCGGTCCAAAGAACTGGTCACATGATCGAGAGGGCATACGGACTGGCTTGTATCTTTGCAATGGTTACATACACAAAAAGAAACGTACCTCTAACATGGACATAATCTTATGCAATTGTTAGATTACGATACACTAAGGTGTCAAAAAACGGAGACGACTCAGGAGGAGAAGAGGAATCACGTCAACTAAAAAGACCACGCTACACAACGAGGTCAAAACGATGGAAGGAATTATGAATCCAGAGGACACTAGTGTCTTGAACCTCTCCTCAGAGACATTATCTAAAGAACAACTTCAGCTACTAGATAAAGGCCTTAATTTCGTTCCGGACCAACACTGATTTGTTCCAAACCATCATGGACACGAACAAATTTATAAGGCTGTTAACTATTAAAAAACATTTTTCTGATAATGACCCTGTTAGTCTAGATAATGTTGAAGACAGAGAACATAGGTCAGACAATATTATTCAAGAAAGAAAGGCACTCCCCCTTAAAGCTACTCTACAAGAACATAGTGCAGTACAACAGTTAATAGATCTTGATTATGACAGTACTGACATAATTAAAACCGTAGATACTATACCTGTAGATAAGAATAACCCTGATTATTATCCTATTCAGACTAGAGCTTTATGCTATAGCCAATTTCAGCAAAGAATAGAAGAATTGGTACAATTGGAAAAAAGAGTGAAAAATAATAATTATATATCCCATAAGCATAATTTAACAACTAAAGAAAGAAAAGCTTTGGTAGAGTTGAAAAATAATAAAAACCTCATGTTAAGAGAGCAGACAAGGGGGGCAAAACTGTAGTGATGGACCATACAGAATGTCACAAGTTGTAAAACGATTTTGGAAGATAGGTCTACATACTTACCTCTTACTTATAATCCCACGGAGGAATTCAGTGCAGCCCTCAGTGTCATTATAGATGAGGGAGTTTCGTTAGGGGTAATTAGTAAAACAGAGGCTAATTTTCTGTTGAATACTACACCCACAGTCCCTACTATGTACGGACTACCAAAAATTCACAAAGCAATTAAGCCCCTCACACTTCGCCCTATAATATCGGGACGAAATTCTCTAACAGAGCGCATGGGGGCATGGTTGGATAATATCCTTCAACCCCTAGTCTTTAGGACTTTCGGATATATTAAGGACAGCAAAGATCTCCTTAACACATTTGATAACTTTCATTGGACAGAAAATATGTCCTGGTTGTCATGCGACATATGTTCTTTGTATCCTAGTATCCCCCATGGGGATGCCCTGGATGCCTTGGGGTACCATTTGTATAGGTATAGCCATTACGCAGCACAAATCAATGAATTCATCTTGACAGTTGCACTTTTTTTGTTAAAGCACAATTTTTTTCCTTTTTATGGATGTGTTTTATTTACAGATCAAGGGGGCACAAATGGGTGCCCCCTTTTCCCCTTCTTTGGCTAACCTTCTTTTGTCCCGGTAGGAGGAGAGTGTTTTGGCGTCGCCCACTAATCCATTTTTTTCTTCAGTTCTCTGGTATGGGCGCTACATCGATGACATACTTATTGTGTGGTTCGGAGATGTAGCGCCCATACCAGAGTTTATCAATTTTCTGAATTCTAACGAATTGGGTTTAAGTTTCACTTTTCAACTTGATTTCAATACTATTAATTTTTGGATTTAACATTACACGGATCAGTGGAGTCAGAATGTGTGGTGACGTCATTATATAGAAAACCCACCTCGGGCAATGGGATTCTTAGGGCTTCTAGCAGTCACCCCAGGAGCACCATCCAGGGCATCCCGTGGGAGAATTAGTCAGGGCCAAAAGGGCTTGCAGCCATGAAATGGATTATAAAAAAGAATGCGTTGATATTAGCAGGCGCCTTAAAGCTAGGGGATACCCCATGTGGATGTCCAAAAGAGCTAGAATCAAAGTTGATAAAAGGAATAGAAATGAATTACTCAATAAGACTCGTGTAACAGCAGATAAAAATAAAGAAAACCTACCTCTGGTTTTCTCTACCCCTTTCAGCCTGGAATTCCCAGGAATTAAACGCATTATCCAAAGAAATTTACCGATCCTAGAACTGGATCATACCACCACCAACATACTACAAGCAGGCCTACGTTTTGTAGCCAGAGGGGGACATACACTGGGGGATGACTTAGCACCCAGTTTTCTAGCAACATCTACCCCCTCTCATATTGATTCTAGAAAAGGCTCTTTCAAATGCATGAGACCTAAATGTAAGACATACAAATTTACCAACAATATTACCAACATCAGTAGTTGTGCGAACAATTACATGCATACTCATAGGTCTGCCATAGATTGTAATTCAGATCTCGTGGTATATGGTGTTCGTTGTATGGAATGTAAACTTGATTATATAGGCAGTACCACCCGACTTTTAAAAACTCGGATCCAGGAACACATTCGTGACAGCTCTAACAGCGTATCAGATAATATTTCGAGCGCCTCGAAACATTTCGCTCTAGTACACAGTGGAGCAGTAGACACATTGAAATTTTGGGGTTTGGAAAAGATCTACCCCAATAAGAGAGGGGGTAACGTGAAGAAGTTGCTTCATAAAAAGGAAGCCCTCTGGATACTTAAATTTGGCAGCTGATTTCCCACAGGACTAAATATGAAGTCTGATCTGACATTGATTTATTGCTTATACACCAGCAGGGACATTCATTTCTGCCTCTTTATAATCTAGGGGGTTTCATTTTTTAAGCCGAGGATGTGCCTGTTGATCTGACCCTTCACAGTCCATAAGTCAATCCATTTTAACAATATATTTTCTACTTTTCTTTTTATTATGGTCATCATATATATAGGGTCCAGTTCCAGTGGCTGGTTACTAACAATCATTAATCGATTCTGGTAAGCTGAGCATCGGGTATTAAACATTACAGTAATATCCATATTGTAAAACCAAACCCCTCAAAGCCAAGTTTAAATTGAATGCTATTTTTTTTTTTTTTTTTTTTTATGACCATACTACTAAAATAGCATATACTGCAATATTAAGCCTCATCAATCATTGCAATTTATCTTGGCCTCTAATATTTTAGAACTGATTGTCTATGGTTAAACAATACGCAAGTGATTGTTCAAGAGATACTGTTAGTATTCCTACTACTTGTACAGGTCTGACTGTAATATATTGCTTTATACCGACTTATCGATCTTAATCAATCAATGGGCATACTCTATATTGCATTATATTTGCCTATTTGCTAACTGCTACTAATCGAGCAATACGCATATATTTTTTCCTATCGGGAATTTCACCATCCCCAACAAATAATAATAAGTTAGTATCAATCATTTCCAGTGGGAAATTAAGTTAACATTAGTGTATCGTAATCTAACAATTGCATAAGATTATGTCCATGTTAGAGGTACGTTTCTTTTTGTGTATGTAACCATTGCAAAGATACAAGCCAGTCCGTATGCCCTCTCGATCATGTGACCAGTTCTTTGGACCGCGTCACATCCACTACGTGATCTGTCACTATCATAGACCCAGTGTTTTCATGGAAGACAGGACACGCTGACTAAGAGTAATTGACTTCTATAAGGTATAAGTCGATTTATTTATTTTACTTGCTTAGTCTTAAGTAACAGTATTGTGTTTCAATCTGATCATTTGTGCAATTTTCTGTGAGCCAAAATATGATATTTGAGTAACCCGCGGTGTGTTGTATTAATCCATATACAGTCCTATGAAAAAGTTTGGGCACCCCTATTAATCTTAATCATTTTTAGTTCTAAATATTTTGGTGTTTGCAACAGCCATTTCAGTTTGATATATCTAATAACTGATGGACACAGTAATATTTCAGGATTGAAATGAGGTTTATTGTACTAACAGAAAATGCGCAATATGCATTAAACCAAAATTTGACCGGTGCAAAAATATGGGCACCTCAACAGAAAAGTGACATTAATATTTAGTAGATCCTCCTTTTGCAAAGATAACAGCCTCTAGTCGCTTCCTGTAGCTTTTAATCAGTTCCTGGATCCTGGATGAAGGTATTTTGGACCATTTCTTTCTACAAAACAATTCAAGTTCAGTTAAGTTTGATGGTCGCCGAACATGGACAGCCCGCTCTCAAATGATCTGAAAACAAAGATTGTTCAACATAGTTGTTCAGGGGAAGGATACAAAACGTTGTCTCTGAGATTTAACCTGTCAGTTTCCACTGTGAGGAACATAGTAAGGAAATGGAAGACCACAGGGACAGTTCTTGTTAAGCCCAGAAGTGGCAGGCCAAGAAAAATATCAGAAAGGCAGAGAAGAAGAATGGTGAGAACAGTCAAGGACAATCCACAGACCACCTCCAAAGAGCTGCAGCATCATCTTGCTGCAGATGGTGTCACTGTGCATCAGTCAGCAATACAGCGCACTTTGCACAAGGAGAAGCTGTATGGGAGAGTGATGAGAAAGAAGCCGTTTCTGCACGTACGCCACAAATAGAGTTGCCTGAGGTATGCAAAAGCACATTTGGAGAAGCCAACTTCATTTTGGAAACAAAGATTGAGTTGTTTGGTTATAAAAAAAGGCGTTATGCATGGCGTCCAAAAAGAAACAGCATTCCAAGAAAAACACTTGCTACCCACTGTAAAATTTGGTGGAGGTTCCATCATGCTTTGGGGCTGTGTGGCCAATGCCGGCATCGGGAATCTTGTTAAAGTTGAGGGTCGCATGGATTCCACTCAGTATCAGCAGATTCTTGAGAATAATGTTCAAGAATCAGTGACGAAGTTGAAGTTACGCCGGGGATGGATATTTCAGCAAGACAATGATCCAAAACACTGCTCCAAATCAACTCAGGCATTCATGCAGAGGAACAATTACAATGTTCTGGAATGGCCATCCCAGTCCCCAGACCTGAATATCATTGAACATCTGTGGGATGATTTGAAGCGGGCTGTCCATGCTCGGCGACCATCTAACTTAACTGAACTTGAATTGTTTGTCCAAAATACCTTTATCCAGGATCCAGGAACTGATTAAAAGCTACAGGAAGCGACTAGAGGCTGTTATCTTTGCAAAAGGAGGATCTACTAAATATTAATGTCACTTTTCTGTTGAGGTGCCCATACTTTTGCACCGGTAAAATTTTGGTTTAATGCATACTGCACATTTTCTGTTAGTACAATAAACCTCATTTCAATCCTGAAATATTACTGTGTCCATCAGTTATTATATATATCAAACTGAAATGGCTGTTGCAAATACCAAAATATTTAGAACTAAAAATGATTAAGATTAATAGGGGTGCCCAAACTTTTTCATAGGACTGTATAGAGTTAAAAGTCATGTGATCGTGTGCAGGTGTTTTGCGGGTGGAGCACACCCAGAATAGGCTTCTTAGGCTTCTTAAACAACAGGCAGTTAGTTCACTGGTAGCTACGACTAAGACACGTATGTGTCGAAACGCGTCAGCGAAGATGCGGTTTTAATACCACAGTATGTTTTTTCCTACTTTTCTCACCTGATATTATTGTCTGTGTTTGTGGATTTTTAACAAGAATGGATTAAAGGCTATGTTTTATATAAACTTCCGGTAGAGCCGACCCATCCTTTCTCTTCATATATCATTATTGTGGAGCTTCTCAAGTCCAAAGCTCGGATCGTGCACCCGGACCACAGCAAAGCCTGACAGCAAACGTGGTAAGCTATATGCTTATTATTTTTTCCTTACCCTGCATATTCAATCGAATACCTACTCAATCGAGTACTACTCGCTCATCTCATCTGTGGTTTTTTGTTCATTGGTTTGTTTTATTGCACTTTTACAAGGTGAAATTCTATTTCAAGAAAGGTTGTTCCTCACCCGTTAGTTTACTAGTGACCTTATGCACTTTTTCTCTGGATAGTATAAAGATAATTATCCTGATATTTATACTGCAAATGAATGCCTCCTTGAACTTACCCAAGGAGGGTGTGATTGTGGCACAGCCCGATCAGGCACAAACGCAAAAAGAGTTCTCCCCCTTTGTATATCTTTTGATACACTAATCGTTCAACGGTTTACATATTTCCTTTGTTGTGTGGCTTTATATGTGACACTTAACGTAAGACCAGCAGGGCTATAGGGCCCTATACTAGCCTTTGTATATGCGCATTATTCTTAGCTACTCCACACTTTAATCATTTCTTACCTCTCACTTTCAAGCTTCTTACTTATCCTACCTGGCCTCTTACTCCCATCTCCTTCCCCTACTTTCCCTTGTGTATCCACCCTACCCACCCCCCTTGTTATCGGAGATATAACCGCTAACTGAAACTCTAACCTCTCTTGAACAGTGGTCTTTCATACTCAAAATGACATCATTGACCTTCACTTCTTTGAACGTAAATGGGCTTAACACTCCCCAAAAACGACATGGTATTATACATCTCACTATAAAACTACACTGATATATTATTTTTACAAGAAACCCATCTTAAAGCGAATAAACCCCCTCTTTCCCACAGAAACCATATAACCAACGCCGCACCTCCCATGAGGCGACCTGAAGCGACCGCTTCAGGCGGCGCTATGCCAGGGCCTCGGGAGGGCAGCATTTTTGCTGACCTAAGCCAGTCCAGGACAAGCTGTCCTGGACTGGCTTAGCGTCACCGTGTCTGCAGCCCGACACGGGAAGCGAGCGGTGTATTGGGGCGGCCCTGCTGGACCCAGCGCTGCTCCAGCGGCCGCCCCTCACACTCAGGCAGAGAGCAGGTCCTCTCCCTGCCTGCTCTCTGCCTGTGAACGCCGCTCGACTCCGCCCCTTCCGCTCATCCCGCCCCTTTCTTGCGACCCCGCCCCTCCTCCTTTCTGACGCCGCTTCAGAAAATTCAGAATGGAGTGGATTTGAAGAAAAAATGCATTTCTGCGACTTTCTTACGGGCTTTGGTTTTATGGCGTTCACTGTGCAGCCAAAATGACATGTCCCCTGTATTCTGTGTTTTGGTACGATTTCGGGGATACCAAATTTATATGGTTTTATTTAAATTTTGACCCCTTAAAAAAATTCCAAAACTGTGTTAAAAAAAATTTTCTCCATAAGTCGCCATATTCCGACAGCCGTAACTTTTTTATACGTAAGTGTACGGGGATGCATAGGGCGTCTTTTTTTGTGGGACCAAAAACTTTTTAGTTCTACCATTTTCGGGAAATGCTATTGCTTTGATCACTTTTTATTAAAATTTTTATCAGAATCAAAACAGTGAAAAAACGGCGGTTTGGCACTTTTGACTTTTTTTCCCGCTACGGCGTTTACCGAACAGGAAAAGTATTTTTATAGATTTGTAGAGCGGAAGATTTCGGACACGGGGATACCTAACATGTATGTGTTTCACAGTATTTAACTACTTTTATATGTGTTCTAGGGAAAGGGGGGTGATTTGAATTTTTAATACTTTTTTTTTTTTTTTTTTTTTTTTTTTTTGCATTTATTAGACCCCCTAGGGGTGTTGAACCCCAGGGGGTCTGATCACTAATGCAATGCATTACAATGCTAATGCATTGCAAAAAATCATCCTTTCTTTTGCAGGCTGCATAGACCAGCCTGCAAAAGAAAGAGCTTGCAGACCGGCCGGGGAGCCTTGTAAAAGCTCCTGGCTGTCATGCCAACGTGACGTTGGCCCTGGAGCATGCTCCAGGAGCCGTCGATCACCGGCAAAATGGCGGCGCCAATGCGCCGCTGGGAAAATGGCACCTCCGGCGCCTTTGACCGTGGCGCTGGAGGGGTTAATGCCTCCGATCGGTCCCCGGACCGATCGGAGGCATTAGAGCCGGTTGTCTACTGCTTAAAGCAGTAGACACCCGGTGGCTATGGCGGTCGCCATAGTTACACACCCGCATGCGCCATACTATTACGGCGGCTGTCGGGAAGGGGTTAATGACCTAGCTGTCGTTTCTGAGACTTCTGACAATTTACGTGAATTCTTTAAGAATAATTTGACAGAAGGATTGGCAGCAAGCACTGTCTGGGAATTGCACAAGGCCTATATTAGGGGCCTTTTTATAGCCAAAGCTTCAGCACTTAAAAAGAGGAAGCAAAAAGAAATAGATTATCTTCTATCACGAATAGCGACAGTTGAAAGGACGCATAGGTTATCGCGGTTGTCAGAGCAACACAATGAGTTAGAAGCTTTAAGAGAGAAATTAAAGCGTATCTTTCAATAGCAGGCTACTAAACACCGTCTATTTCATAGGCTACGCCTATATGAGCATGGAGATAGAGGGGGCAAACTAATGACAAGCTATAATAAAAAGTTGAAAGAACAATCGTACATCAAGTCAATCCAAGACAAGGAAGGTCGTATAGCCACAGACACTCCAGAGATAGCAAAAATCTTTCAGGAATTTTATGAATCCCTCTATAACTTAAGATCAGATGAAACTGCTGAGGAATTGGAAGCAAGAACTAAAAGCATTGATTCTTTTCTTACCTCACTCAGTCTCCCGTCTATCCCTCCTGAGAAGGTTCAAACTCTAAAAGATCCAGTTTCCCATGAAGAGATTCGCAGTGTTATTAAGTCATTTCCATCGGGTAAAAGCCCAGGCCCAGATGGACTGTCTTTATTATACTACAAAAAATTCGCTGATGTATTAGTTCCGCACCTTGCCTCTCTCTGCAATGCTTTATTAACAGGTGACAGGCTACCGAAACAGTCACTGGAAGCTTTCATCACACTATTAGCCAAAGATGGCAACGACCCAGACTTTTGTGGAAGTTACCGACCAATCTCCTTACTTAACCTTGATCTGAAAATATGGGCTAAAGTACTAGCGCTACGCCTTCAACCACATCTTCCATCTCTTCTCAACCCAGAGCAATCTGGCTTTGTCGTGTCAAGAGAAGCATTTGATAGAGTAGACTGGAGTTTTATGAAAGCTACATTAATGAAATTTGGTTTGCCACCATCCTTTATCGATGCGGTCTTTTCCTTGTATTCCGAACCCAATGCACGCCTTAAAATTAATGGAACTCTCTCCCCATCCTTTAATATCAATAATGGGACACGTCAAGGCTGCCCACTTTCCCCCTCTTTGTTTATTTTAACCCTAGAACCCCTCTTGCAATCTGTCCGGCAAAACCCTCTGATACAGGGTTTCAGGGTAGGTGAGTGTTAGGATTGGGTCTCGCAGGTTTCCATCACGGCGCACAGCGCCACCTGCGGGTCAATCCGATTCTCGTCCTCATGCAGTGAGGCGACTGGAGTATAAGTCTAGTTTTTTCCCTACTGAGCATGCTCAGACATTTTTGAGCCACTCACAGACTAAGTCTCATTTTGGCCATACTGGGCATGACCGGTGATGTCATGGCCACCGCCCCTGCTGGGCGGGGACTTCCCTTTATAAAGTTTGAGCCGACGCCCGCCAGGTGCTCACACTTTGACCAAAGTTTGTTAATGACAGTAGTTCAGGGCTAGGCTCCAGCATTCAGGCAGGTTGTAACATAGGCCTCTGTGTGGGGTTTCTTCAGCCTCTATCGGTACTGTAGTTTAGAACCTGAACTGATAGCCCTACACTAAGGCTAGCAGTCGTGGACTCTGAGCCTGAGGTGCTGTCAGCAGGTCTGGCCCCTGAGGTAGCCTCTTAAACTGTCAATTCTTCCTTTGTTTCTCCTAGCTGTTGCAGGAGAATGTTATGTTGCTGACCTGGGGTGACGGTTAACCCTAGGCAGCCTTGCTGTTTCAGCTGTACAGGTGCACCTTTCCAGTGAGGTTAACTGGCGGGGTTTTATTGCAGCCTGTTCACATTAAGCACTGCGCCTGATCACTGCCAGTGCAGTTTAACTGGTAGTGCACTGTTCTGACATACAGCCGCCCATCTGGGCCTGTGGACCTCGCTGCAGTGCCTTGCAGACTTGCGGGTCTGTTGTTTAAAAATATTATTTTTAAATCTACACACAGAACCATAACAGTGAGACATCTTTACACTCGGTAACTTTTGCCGACGATGTGCTTTTTCTTCTTTCTGACCCAGAAAGGAGTTTGCCGATTCTTACTGGCTTGCTGAAGGAGTACGGTCGCCTTTCAAATTATAAGCCGAATCTTTCAAAGTCAGAAATACTAGCTATTACGTTAAAGAAAAAAGTGCGAGAGAGGCTCCAAATTAACTCGCCATTTGTATGGCGAACCAAGTCAATCAAATACTTGGGTATAAACCTTACATGCACAATTGAAGATTTATACACCCAAAATTTCCAACCTTTATTACAGGAGTTAAAAGACACATGGTTACGCCCCCGGAACAGACTGTAAAAGCAGCCTCCCACACCACTCCCCTGCATGCCCTGGACGGACATTCCAGTATCCACACTACCCTGCCAGGTGAGATTCCTATTACATTCCTGTACCTTGATAGCATCTAAGGCACAGTTTACCATCTATCTACTTTACCTCCTTTACAACTTTCTGGTCCCTTGTACTTGTTTACTGCACCACCTTGTATTCTATCACTCTGTCATGCATAATTGTCTTTACTGCGGTTTACTAACCTAGTTTTTCATATGTTCTGGCTAATCATGTTATTGTAACACTTGTTTTATTTACCTGTTTCCAGATCAAACCTGATGAAGGTCGGTATGACCGAAACGTCATGCATTATTGATCTATTACCATAATGTAAATTGGTTCCTTGTCCAACGGCACAACAATTGTACTCCAAATTACTTATTTGTTAATAAATTCTCTGCATTTTTTTTCAAAAGAAACCTTTTTGGTGTGCGCGACAGTATTTTTTCATATTCTGGACTAAAGGGTCGAAGGGCCCGTACCTGTCTGCACCACGTAGCAGCTAGTATTAGTATGCGGTACCATTGTTTTTCTATACTATTATATCTACTTACCTTGGACCAGCACCTATCCGATGTCTAGCAACATTTTTTCCTCCAATGCTGAAGAAGCTGACAAAATAATCAACAATGTTTCTGGTACAAACCAGTTTTTGCAAATCTCAGGATCTGAGATAAGATCCAAGGACCTAGAAAGATTACAAAAGAAACTGACATCATACGAGTTACATTGTGGGACACTAGCGGAGTACTACAAGGTACAACGCATCCCGAGGGGCCTAAGAAGTAACCTCCGTCCCACAATCTTCAGTGACGACCCTGAATTGTGCAAGAAATTTGAGAGCATATTAAATAAATGCTCTTTTGACCTTATATTATTCACGCAGAAACACTTCAAATTAAAATAGAAGCTCTTCAAAAAGAAATTAAAAACACGGAAGACCAACTCACCAACTCCTTAACCACTGATGAATCGGCTACCCTAAAGAAAACCATAGAGACCACGATTAAAGAGTTCAAAAGTTCTAATGAGAAGAGGAAGAGGGAGAAATTCTTACGCGATACAGAGGACTACTCTACCAACCGAGTCTACCGCTGGCAGGACCAAGGCTTCACCCGTCCCCGACAACGTTATCACGGAGGCCATTCCAGCTTCGGGAGTGACACGTCCAGGGGTTCAGACCGTTCTGTTTCTTTTTTAGACCGGTGCCAGCGTTACACGAGTAATCGACCAAGACAAGAGAGCAGAACTACAGACGCACCAGGAAGGGCAGAAAAAGGAGACAACCGCGTCCAGACAAGATCCCAGGTGAGACACCAATCGTTATCAACATCTCCTCCCATACACTGACTTCAGCCCAAATGTCCCTCTTGGGGAAAGGACTATCCTTTTGTCCATCGCAACCACTTGATACCTTCACTCTAGAGGACGACTTGTTTCATTTTTTCAGACTTCTGCGTCTCAAGGGACATTTTAAAGATAGTCCCGTGAGTGATGCTGACAAACAGCACACGGTACCAATCTTCTCAATTTCCAAACTAGGCTTAAGAAATAAGAGTCTATACCGACCCCCAAAGAAGGACTCACCTATTGAGGCATATATATCCCTTGTACAAAAGGACATACAAGCCCTATTACACGACGTCACCCTGGGCAGATATAAATATCACTCTAATACCTCACTTGAAGAACGGGAAGCCCTTAAGGAACTACAGCACAATGAGGACATAATGATCAAGCCAGCAGACAAGGGGGGTGCCTTGGTAGTCATGAACAAAATAGACTACACTGACGAGATTAAACGTCAATTACAAGACACATACCAACTATTGCCTCAAAATCCTACATCTAAGGTGGCTACATTGATACAAACGAAATTACAACATTACTTACAACAGGGTATCATAGACACCAAAACAGCTGAATTTCTTACCAATCACCATCCTATTATCCCAGTATTTTACATACTGCCTAAAGTACATAAGAGCCTACACAGACCCCCAGGCCGCCCAATTGTAGCTAGCACCGATTCCATCTTAGCCCCATTATCCAAGCTGTTAGAACGTATTCTTACGCCACTTGTACGGACTACTCGATCATTTCTCTTGGATACGTCCCACTTTATGGACACTCCTAAAACAATTTCACCAATTACCCCACACTCAATTTTAGTCACATAGGATGTTACCAGCCTGTACACATCAATACAACACGAAAAAGGTTTAGCAGCCACTAGAGAGTTTCTTTCAGCTAATAACAATAGTGATGACCAACTAGATTTTTGCTTGGATTTATTACATATTTTATACAACAACTTTTCTGTTTGGGGACGACCTGCATCTTCAAATCAAGGGCACAGCGATGGGGTCTAACGTAGCCCCGCCGTATGCTAATATTTACATGCATAGATTCGAAGAAAGTCACATATATCCACATCCGCTATTCCGTCAACACGCCATTTACGGGCGCCGATACATAGACATAGACATTTTTTGCGTATGGGGCGGCCCCCTCGACACTTTGTTGACTTTCAATAACCACCTCAATAGCGTATATCCTGAATTACAGTTTACCATTGACCATGATCTCAATAAAATGAATTTCCTTGATCCTTGGGTATTGAAGGATGATACCGGTACACTAAACTTTGACCTATATACAAAACCAACAGATAGGAACAGTCTCTTGGCATATAACAGCAATCACCCCCCCAACACGAAAAAATCTCTCCCCATTTCTCAATTTAAGAGGGTTAAGCCCATCGTAAGCGACACACAAACTTGCCAACAACGTCTAGATGAGATGTCGCAACGCTTTTGCAATAGAGGCTATCCACACAAGATACTACAGGAACCCTTGAACATGATTCCGATCCTAACAGAGAAAGGACAACTCGCGCTACATGTAGAGTCCAATTTATACAAAAATATCATCCATTATCTCCAAGAATTAATAATATCATACGAAAGCATTGGCCTCTCCTACATCGAGCACATCCCGAAATCGAGGAATTCAAAAATCCCCCTTTGGCCAGCTACGAAAGAGAGAAGAATCTTAGAGACTCTCTTGTTAAAGCTGACATAGGTAGCACAAGAACTGTTTCACAACAAACATTCTTAGCAACCACTAGACGGAGCACTTACCCCTGTCTTCACTGTATACAGTGCTCAGCTGTTATTAAAAGCGACCACTTTCTTCACCCTCACACGGGAAGACGTTTCCCCATAAACGATCATTTTACGTGCGATTCATCATTCGTGATCTACCTAATCAAATGCCCTTGTGGATTGCTATATGTGGGCGAAACGACACAACACATATGCGATCGGATAACAAAGCATAAATCCACAATCCAAAACCACGTTGACTCCCTCCCAATACCAGCACATTTCAGTAAAACCAAACATAACGTATCTCAGTTACGTTTTCAAGTCATTGAACATGTACAACACCCCAGAAGGGGTGGCAATCGGATTGCCCACCTCAAACAGAGGGAGTCATATTGGATACATATGCTCAACACGATTGAGCTCAAAGGCCTCAACAGGGCCTATGATCGGACCTTCACCTTTTGAAGGGCTTTACACTGTTGTGATCCTAATATTCATTGTAATGGACTAAAAGAAGATTGTATCATATCACGATATGGCTTTTTGTGTTTCATTAATCCCAAAGAAATATATTTTTTCTCCTCTAGGGGTCATCAAACTGTATATATGTCTTGCTTCTAATATTACTTGCGCTAATATATTGTTATTCTGTTTCTTCCCACAGACAAAGTGAATTTTCCCCCCCTACCAGAATGGGTATAGTATAGATATATATTAGCATAAGATAGCCCCCATTAGATTTATTTTACTTTTGCGTTTCTTGCTAATTTACATTTTTTTTTTTCACTATTACAGTCCCTCCCTGTTCCTTTCTTTCTGTATTATTCTGTCAGTAAATATGTATGTACATGTTTATACGCTCTTCATCGTTTACCATTGTTGTTTCATCTTCGTTGTATTGTTTTATCTTTTGTCCACATGTCATTCTATGTTATTTTTTATATTATTTGTCATTGATTTATAGTTGTGCACGATGCATCACAACGCATTGCCCTTTGTTACTGTAATACTTGTTTTATTTACCTGTTTCCAGATCAGATCTGATGAAGGTCGGTATGACCGAAACGTCATGCATTATTGATCTATTACCATAATGTAAATTGGTTCCTTGTCCAATCCTTTGTCCAACGGCACAACGATTGTACTCCAAATTACTTATTTTTAATAAATTCTCTGCATTTTTTTTTCAAAATAAACCTTTTTGTTGTGTGCGACAGTATTTTTTCATATTCTGGACTAAAGGGTCGAAGGGCCCGTACCGGTCTGCACCACGTAGCAGCTAGTATTAGTGTGCGGTACCATTGTTTTTCTATACACTAAAATCTTATGACCTGCCCCTCCTCCTCTTATGGTTTGGTCGAAAAAAACTTAGTGCAGACCTATATACTGTAGTCCCCAAAATCTTATACAAGTTTCAAATGTTACCGATACACATCCCGACAGCCTTCCACCAGTCTGTTAACTCATTATTTAACAAGTTTGTCTGGAAACACAAGCCTCCACGTCTTTCTTATAACTTATTAATAAGACAAAAGATAAGGGAGTAATTGCCCTCCCGGATATATTAGCATACTACCACACAAACATGCTTGCAAGGTGGCTTTCATTGAGCTCCCCTAGAGAAGGTTCTATGGTTAGAGCTATTGCAGAGGTGGAACATGGAGAGTCTTTAGATTCTATCCTTTGGTGCTCATCACTAAGCCATTTTAGATCATCTAACTCAAACCTCCTTCTTCGTGGCCCTTGTGAAACCTGGTCTAAGTATAGAAACATACTAGCCCCCCACCCCTCTAGAGTTTTCCCAGTTAAACATCTTCCCCACATTCTAGATAAGATATTGAAATATGTACCAATGGACTTTTGGAATCGTCTTACAGGGAAGTATCTTGATGACCTATTTGATAATGTCAAACCACTCTCCTCTAATTCCCTGGCTTCACTTACGTCCACTAAACAGGTATCTTTCTTACATTATGAACATTATAAGTGGTGTGCCTCTTCTTTACGAAATGTTAGTAAATTAAAGAGACCCCTTACTCACTTCGAAAAACTTATCCTTTCGCACTCACCCAAAATGAGAAAACTATCTGTCTGTAAACAAGCTCTTCTATCCACCAGTAAGATATACAAACCTGCATTTCTTTCCTCTTGGGAAAAAGACATGGCGACTTCCCTAACAGTCGAAGATGTAGAAATAATCCTTAAAAAGTCTATGGGTTTTTCTTCCTGTATCAAACTCCAAGAATCTCACTACAAGATCTTATCTAGGTGGCATAGATCCCCTTCTTGGCTTCTGTCCAGAGGCTTAGCGGAAAATGATATCTGTTGGAGGTGTAGGCATGATGTTGGTACATTATTTCATTATTATTATTATTATTTCTGCTCCAGTTGTGTTATCACCAATGTTTGTGCTCCTCTCTCTTCCTCAACCAGATAGAACTCCCAAAAAAGATAAAATGGGAGAGACACTGAGCGCCAATATAGTGTAGTAATTATAAACACTCTTGGTGATGATATGTAGTTAGACTCTTACCTATTGGTGTTGTGAAATAGTCACAACTCCATATGAGCATATAAAAGGTGTTAAAGCAGCAGCTCTTTCCCTTACACTGTGAAACAGCGTGATGCAATGATAGGCGATTCCTCAGGCAAACCCGATAGGAGTGGAGGAGTAGGGAGTAAGCGCGCACACCAAAGTATGATCTTGAACAGTTTATTAAACACGACGCGTCGTGTTTAATAAACTGTTCAAGATCATACTTTGGTGTGTGCGCTTACTCCCTACTCCTCCACTCCTGTCGGGTTTGCCTGAGGAATCGCCTATCAGAACTCCCAAAAAATCAGATCAGATCTGGTTACTCTCCTAGTAGAAGCAGTGAAAATGATGGTTGCTTACTACTGGTTGCAACCGCTAACTCCGCCTGTTCAACACTGGATCAGCAAGTCCCATGAAATTGCGAGATTTGAGGAAATACTAAGCTGGGCAAAAGGCACGCATGACAAATTCAAAAAGGCTTGGTTACCATGGCTAAAACATCATAATATGGCCTTGTCCTCTGATGTCTGACTCCCTCCTAATGATGTCTCAGAAGTTGATGGTTATACGTCTCTTCATGTTATACTCCAATAATACATGCACTTTTAGTACTCCACCTTACCCCTCCCCCCTACCTTCACCTGCTCCTCCATTCTCCCACTTTTTCCCCCCTACCTACTCTCTCTTTCTTTTCTTACTACTAATCTAACTTATCCTATTCCCCCAGTCTATGTCTTTCTCAGAGTTTTTGTTAAGTAAATCAACAATTTGTTACAAAAGCTTCTTTTCACGTTAAAATGTTCAAGAGTTTTCTGCTGGTCTTACTAATGTTCATGGTTCTGTATTTGCTTCATTTCATAATTAGTGAAGGAGTGGTTTTATTACTGCAAGAGAGGACAGAAAAATGATACAGGTACTAGACCTAAACAGTCCAAGCCCGAAAAGAAACAAAATTTAGTGAATCTGGGTATTTTTAATCTTTCAGACTATAAACTAACACAATCAGAAATTAATCTTTTGCAAAAAGGTCTTTCCTTTGCCCAACCCAGAAAACCAACGATTTAGATCTATTCTTAGACCTCAACAAGTTTGTCAGAAAATTAACTTTAACTAGACATTTCTCTATCATAGGGAACCACCAAGTTGAGTATCAAGCAGGGCCCTCTATCATACCCAATTGTCCAACCAATGATTCTACTTCAAATTCCCCACATCCTATAACCACTGCCTTAAAACCTAAATCTCGTTTTTATCCACTCCATCATAAAGGAGCCAACATAGAAACATTTTATTCCTTGGTATCCTCAGAATTTAGACAGCTTAGTAATGTCAAAGATGTACCAGCCAACCTCAGTAACCTCGAGAGGAAAGCTCTAACCTCTCTAAAAGAAAATCCATTAATTGTTATCAGAAGCGCGGATAAAGGGGGGGGGGTATTGTTATTCAAAATCGTGAAGCATATATTTACGAAGCTACTAAAATCCTTTCTGACACTAATTATTACAAGAAAATTCCATCTGATCCTACACCTGAACACCACACAGAATACACCCAACTTATCCTTAGGGCTTTCAGAGATGGTATCTTAACTAAAAAAGAAAAAGAATACCTGTTAATACAAAATCCCACTGCAGCCCTGTACTACCACCTGCCCAAGATCCATAAGGATCCACAAAATCCCCTGGGCTGCCCTATCATTTCAGGAATCAACTCAATAACAAGTAATCTTTCTCACTACATAGATCTCTTGTTACAAAAATACGTCATTAGTCTCCCTTCTTATCTTAAAGACTCAGTAACCCTGTTGGACATGATACTACCAATGAGATGGGAACATGAATACCATTGGGCAACTTTAGACGTTACAGCTTTATATGGCAATATTGAACATAAGAAGGGGTTAGAGGCAATCCAGAGCTACCTTATCCATGATAGCTCTATGCCTACAAGTCAAAGGGAATTTATATTAAAAGGTGTCGAATTCATTTTATCCCATAATGTTTTTACCTTTGAGAAAGGAAAATTTATTCAGACTAAGGGTACAGCTATGGGGACGAAATTTGCACCAGCTTTTGCTAACCTATTTATGGGCCGTTATGAGGAGGCATTCATTCTTAATTCACACCCATGGTCGAATAATATAAAGTTGTACAAAGGATATATCGATGACCTAATCTTTATTTGGTAAGGGTCAGTAGAATCGTTCCATGAGTTTACTACTTACCTTAATAATAATGACTGTGGAATAAAACTATCAGGCATAATTGACAAATCAGAAATCGAATATTTGGATCTTGTCCTAAAGGGAATAGATGAAAGAATTTGAACCAGAACCTACTTCAAAAAGGTCGATAGCAATAGTCTATTAAATTACAAGAGTCTCCATTACCACAAATGGAAGACTAATGTTCCATTTGGACAGTTTAAAAGACTGAGGCGGAACTGTACCAATACAACAGACTATCAAACACAGAGTAAAATAATGGCTGACAGATTTAAGCAAAAGAATTATCCGGTCTCCATTATTAATGCAGCACAGTCTAAAGCAGGTGAACCCAGCCAGAGAGACTGCCTAATCCCTAGTAAAAACGCCAAACCTAATAGTGATTTTAAACATGATTTTAAAACTACTTTCAATGTTGCACACCACTCCATTCACAGAATTTTAGAAAAACATTGGCACATATTACTTAATGATCAACACCTAAAAAGAGCCCTCCCCATAAAACCAAAGTTAACGTATAGGAGAGCTCAAACGATGAAAAGTATTTTTGCCCCTAGTAGGCTAAAACAACATAATAAGGCTAAGAACATAATTAAGAATAAGGAGGGAGGGAGTTACAAATGTGGTCATTTGAGATGCAAATGCTGCTCCAATGTATCACACAACCAAAACGTATTCATTAGCACATCCACTAATGAAAGCTTCCCTATTAAAACTAGATGGGATTGTTCATCGACATACGTTATCTACGCCCTTACTTGCTTGTGCAGGCTGCAATATATAGATCGCACTACCATGACCCTGTGGGATAGAATCAAAGAACATAGATCAAATGTAACAAATGGATATGAGAAACATAGTGTTTCTCGGCATGCAAAGCTAAGACACAATTGTGACTTTTCATGCTTTAAGGTGACTCCTCTTTAACAGATTCCAGTTAACATCACAAATAGGTTTGAAACACTACGTAATACGTTACATCCAGATGGTCTCAATGAAGCCCTTGAAGACGTGTCATATTAAACCTTTGTCTATTCCCAGGCCCTTGACATTCTAAGGGTTATTTATTCCTATGAATCTTTAATGATATGCATAATACTCATCAGGACTTCATTACGGCCTGATGACTTACTTGCTACTCAATTAATTTGAACTATGTCTTATGTGTTTCACCAAATTGGTTTTATGTATATTTTTTACAGTATATGCCAATTATTTTCTAATCTCACCTATAATTGTGTTACGTCACTATGTATTTATGTATGGGTATTTATTGTACATAGAATGTATCTGGTTTTATTGATTTATTATCACGTTAGAAAAGCTTTTACATATCATTACAACCAGGGCCGGCTCCAGGTTTTTATGGGCCCTTGGCGACAGAGACTCAGTGGGTCCCCTTGTGGAGCAAAAAACCCTTGCTTGCAGGCAGCGGGAGTCGGGACACTGCGCGCCGCTGCGGCCAGACGAAGCAAGTGACGTCACACAGGAGCGCGGCGTCACCTACGCAGCCGGCTGGCAAAGACGCTCCAGAGCGATGAATGAGTCCGCACCTGCGTTCTGTGCTGGGACAGGAAACATACCTCCCAACTTTCAAGGAACAGAAAGAGGGACAAAATGTGCGGTGCGCTATGCGTGCCGCGTCAAATTTAGCTCTGCCCACTTCTGTGACTCCGCCTATTCTCATCCATTTTTCCACATGCCCCCACACAGTATAATGCTCCTACAGTCACCCTAACATTATATGCCCCCATATTATAATGTTCCCCTCCAATTTCCCCACAATAATAAGTCCCTCTTCTCATGCCCCAATTTAAACTGGGGGAAAATACGAAGGGGGGGACATTAAACTGGGGCAGCTGGAGGGGGACATTAAACAATGGGGTAGTTGGAGGGGGACAAATTAATGGTAGCTGGAGTGGGATATTAAGCTCTGGGCAACTAGAGAAGTAGATTAAATTGTCCCTTTCCAATTGCCCCAGCTTAATGTATCCATCCACTGACCCTTATTTGTTAATGTCCTTCTCCAGCTTTCACCAGTTTAATGTCCCTCTTAATTTCCCCTAGTTAATGTCCCCACCCCCTCCATTTGCCACCAGTTTAATAACCCTCCTTCATCTGCTACCAGTTTCATGTCCCCTGTATGTCTGCCCCCAGTTTTATGTCCCCCCCTTCATCAGTCTCTAGTTTAATGTGCCCCCTTCATTTGTCCCTAGTTTCATGTCATCCCTCAATTTGCAGCCCCCCTCACACAGTACTCCCTGCCCCCCCCCATCTCTGCCCTCTCACAGTACACCAGGCACCTGACGTTTCTCCATTTTCCTCCACTGATATGATTCTTCTTCATGTGAAGGATCGTGTTACAAGTATAGACACGCCCCCTCCTTGTCATGTGATGTCTGATGTAATCAGCAGGTCCTTGCAGGAGTGTAGTATAAACTTTTACCCGGGGATAACAGCCGGATGATGATCTCATAAAGTTTATTCATGTAGACACGTATCAGTGGCATAGCGGGACAGTCCCGGTATCAGACTGCTGTCGGGACTCTTGAGAGCTATGCAGGCAAGTGCTGGGGCGGGCAAGTGCCAGGGGGCCCCAGAGGCTCTGTGGGCCCCGGCACTTGCCCGACTATGCCGTGTGCTGACGCCGGCCCTGATTACAACTATACTCCTACGAAAACTTTAATTAGCTTTGTATTTGTTTTTATATATATATTTTGTATTTTTGTAGCTGCTATGAGGTTATTTTATTGTTATTTTTATTTTATCTACTATATTATTGATCCATTCATGTGATTATGTTATGCCTTCATTATTGTCTATTTATTTATATATTTAATTGTTTATCTATGTATCCATCTATTTATTTCCTTTTTTATCCGATCCATTCATTTCCTCACTTTTTATTCTATCCATTAGTAGCCTTTCCCATTGTATATGTTCCATCTGTAATATTGGTATACTATTCCTACCTTGCAGATTTATTCAGATCATTTTTCTGTATTTAAGAAATTCTTAGCTCATTTGAGGTATTCTATTCAACCACGCCGGACTAGGTGCGGGCTCCCCATCATTTTGTCCGAAACCCGGCTTACAGCCTTGAGACACCTCATGAGTCTCCGGGCACTGACTGGTGTTTCCGAACACTGGCCGGCTGTGGGGCGCATGCGCCGATCTCCCGTGCAGACGCGGTCGCGCCTGTTCGGGAATCTCTGTATACCAGTAGATATCCCAGTAAATCCCAATAAAAGTGCGTGTTTGTTCGAAGATTCATGGAGTAGCGCAGTTAATTCCTTCATCCTCCGATCTCCTACTTTATGCTATTACCCTGTTGGGTTATTGGAGGTTTTCTACTGCAGCTGAGTATCTCCATCTTATCCATCCAGCAACTTTTGGATTAGGAAAAATACATCTGTGATGTCAAGAGTCGAAAATTAACTAGAGATATGAAAGATTTCCAATCAAAACAGGTATATAGGTGGCAAAAAAAGAGATTGGGATTTCCCAACAAATCTCCCTCTTTATCATCATTATCATCTTTGGAGGAGAGTGACATTTCTGTTTCAGATGTACACACCTGGTTAAATACCAATAAGAGAAAGAAAATACACGCAAGAACCCCTTCTAAACGGAGACCAGATACAAGGTAATATCAACATCATAACACCTTACAGGTAATCAATCTCTCTTCACACCATCTTAATGCCACCGATATCTCTGTACTCCAGAGAGGTTTAACATTTGTTCCCAGTTCACAATTCGACAAATCAGCTATCAAGGACCTACATCTTTTTGGGAGGTCATTGATATACAGAAAAATGTTGGATACTAGAGTAAGCTTGCCTGCTAGGCAGATAAATGACAATACAGACTATATTTCCTTCCACCCAAGAACAACAAGCCTTGGCCATTCTAGAGGAACTTGATGAGTCATCTAATGAGTCATCTAGTGTTAATACTCAGGAGACAATCATTCCTCGAACCTTCCGGTCAAGGTCTAAGAGGTTTCCTCCATTGTCTACATGCCCTGCAGTAGATTTGTTTGTTAAGTTGGTGACTAAGGAATTCCATAAAATTCCAAACTCTATATATAGAGATAACCTTACAGTGGCAGAACATGCCAGTCTCATGTCCTTGGGCCAGCTACCAGACGTAGTTATCAAGCCTGCAGATAAAGGTGGCAATGTGGTAGTCTGGCCCAGTGACATGTACGAGGCAGAGGCATTTAGGCAGCTCAATACACCTGGACATTACAAACTTCGTCTAACATTCAATCCTCTAATTACCTACAGTAAGGAACTCCACAATATTCTTCAGTCGGCATTGGACGAACACATCATCACAAAAGAATTATACAAATCATTGATAGTTGAAGAGCTCACTATTCCTACCATGTATTTATTACCCAAGATCCACAAGAACAGAGAGACACCACCAGGCTGTCCAATTATTGCAGGTACGAATGTCCCATTTAACAACGTGTGCAAATTCATTGACCACCATTTGAAACCCTTGGTGGAAACATTACCATCGTATCTTAAAGATACAGGGGATTTATTGAGACACATCGATGGCCTTCCACTGGATGGTGACTGTGCATTGGTTACTTGCGATGTTGAATCGCTCTATATCAATATCAAACATGAGGACGGACTTAAAGCCGTTAAATTGTTCTTGGATTCGAGTAATGTCTCACCTGCACTGGGACAGCTGCTGCTCACACTACTTGAGTTTATTCTCACTCACAACTTTTTTGTGTTTAAAGGGTCCTTCTACCTACAGCTCCAGGGAACAGCAATGGGGGCGGCATGTGCCCCCTTATATGCAAATCTGTTCCTGGGGCAATGGGAGAGGGACCTCGCCCTGGACGATCGGGGGTCTGAGGTGGGCCGCATCCTTTTATGGATGCGGTACATCGATGACGTCCTGATCGTCTGGGTGTTAGGATCGGTTCTCGCAGGGTTCCACCACGGCGCACAGCGCCACCTGCGGGCCAATCCGAACCTCGCCCTCGGCGTTGCGTAATAGGATTTCTGGAGTCTAAGTCCAGTTTTCGGCCCACTGGGCATGCTCGGGCATTTTGGAGCCGCTCAGAGGCTAAGTGCCGTTTTCTCCCCACTGAGCATGCTCAGGCATTTTGGGTCCGCTCCGAGGCTAAGTCCCAGTTTGGCCTTACTGGGCATGATCGGTGATGTTATGCCACCGCCCCTGTTGGGCGGGGATTAGCCTTTAAAAGGTGTGAGCCGACGCCCGGCCGGTGCTCACACTTTATCTGAAAAACACATAAGACAGGAGGTTATGACAGGAGCTCCAGGCTGCTTCCAGTAGCTAGGCAGGTTCCATCTAGTGCTGTTAGCAAGACCTTTAAGTCCTGAATGTTCTGGCAGCTCCACACTACGGCTCGGTGCAGTGGACTCTGTACCAGCCGGTGGACTGGCAGCAGGCTTGGTCTCTTTAGCTAGGCTATCTGTCACTGTCTGTGTGTGTTATAGCTCCTAGCTGTTCGGAGCCATTCGTGTTGCTGTTAGGGGTGACGTTAACCCCTGGCAGTCTGGTTGCAGCTGGTCCACCTGAAGCTGAACAAACTATTTCCCCAGTGCAGTGTACTGGTGGTAAACTTCATTCCAGTCTGTTAAATACTGAAGCTGTAAAGCTTTTACCCAGTGAGGTTAACTGGAGTAAATCTCCATTGTGTAACACAGTTGCCCAGTGAAGTTAACTGGTGCAACTGGTATAACCTTGTCGCAGCCCGTTCACACTGCTGCAGCCCTGACGCATTCACCCAGTGAAGTGAACTGGTACATTTACGTTACTTCCTGTTCAGACACACTGCTGCCTGGTACTGGCACACGGCCGCCCATCTGGGTCTGTGGACCTCGCCGCAGTGCTCTGCGGCTTAGCGGTTCTGTTGCGTTTATTATTATTTTTGTATTTGCACACAGAACCATAACACTGGGGCGGCACAGAGTAGTAGCTGTCCCAGTTTATTTATGACCTCAATGCCAACGCCAGAAATATCCATCTTACGTTTAAATTCAGTCGATCTGGTGTGGAGTTTTTGGATGTTGGCATTTATCGTGACTGTAATAATATTTTGCAGACTGAGGTTCATCGAAAGGAGACATCTGTTAATTCCTTACTCCATGCTACTTAGTCACATCCAATACAAACCATCAAAGCTGTCCCCACCGGTCAATTCCCACGTATTAGACGAATTTGTTTGACGGAAGAGACATTTGAATATCATGCACGAGACTTAAAAGATCGGTTCTGTTCAAGAAATTATGGTCGACGTGCTATCAGTAAAGCATATATCAGGGCTAAGACCACACCCAGACATGCACTAATTCATCTAATGAACGTCCTTCACAAAATCTTAATCAACAGGACACGGTACGTTTTATTACTACGTATCATTCTCATTGGTCCTTGATGCGCAATATTATTAATAAATATTGGCCTGTGTTATTGGGTGACCCTGGGATTGAATGTTTTCTTACCCCTTACCCTAGAATTGGAGCCCGGAGAGGGAAAAATTTACGTGACTGCCTGGTGAAAAGTTTTTATGAACCTAAACTACCGCATCTATTTGGTGCATCTGAACCCAAATGGGGATGCTTTCCTTGCAACAGATGCATGGCTTGCCCTAACATTCTTCGTACATCAAACTTTACCTCAGCAAACGGTAAGAAAATCTTTCAGATCCGTCGACACATTACTTGTTCATCAAAATTCGTTGTATATTATGCCACACGCCCCTGTTCACTTGTATACGTGGGCTTGACCTCAAGGGACCCTTGGTACCCTTGCTCATCTTTCACTTTCACTCTCTTTTACCCTATCTTTTCTTTTCTAGGTGGTTGGGGCTTTTGAGCCCTTGACAGCATCCGCTCCCTCCCTGCGATTTTCGGTGTCTGATTGATGCTTGCGACGTTGCCCCGGTGACGCGGTCACGTGACTTTTAGTCACGTGATGCCGCGGCCCGCGTCATCAGGGGGCGGTGGCTAGACGCGCCGCTGCACGATCTCTCTCACAGGCTTTCCATTCCCCGCACTTGGGAGACTAGGAGGCGGTTCTAGTGTGCGTCATCCCGACCCTTGGCACTGACTAATGCAGCATGCATCTATATTTCCTTTTGGCGCCGATGTTTGATTTACGTTAGGGACGGATGATCAATACATGGCACATATGATCTGATACTACGTTTCTATTGGCCAGTTACTTATTATGGTCTGTCATACACATTCATACCATCCCCCGGAAGAAGGCTTAAACGCCGAAACGTACGTTGGGGTCAGGTGTGTGGGCTAACCAGCAGCATTCCTTATACTCCATCTATGGGTATGTAAACTCTTGATCTTATTCACTTACTATACCTTATGCTCACTGATATGCTTATTGACCACTCTTAGCATGGAATAATACACTTTGATATGTTCTCCTTGCCACATCGCGCTTTAACTTGTGTGACTGTTCTGTGCACTTGCCCTGAACAATGTTAAGGTTGCTATGAAGTTTGTGTGATGTGGGTTAGGGGTATAACATGTAAAGATTGCTAATACTAAAAATTCTCAGTCTATTGGAGCATTTGTTACATTATTGATTTTATTCGTACCTTTAATATGCTGGATTTGTCCTTCACACCTACTTGTTGGTAGATGTTGTTCTGTCACCTTTTTAACATGTTGTGTACTGTCTTTGTATAGTTAATAAAAAAGTTTTTGATTTATTTAAAACATTTTCTACCTTTTTGTTTACCCAGTACTATTACTGACCTGAGCGTAAATGTAATACTTTCCGCGACGTACTATTACGTCGCAGAGCGTTAAGGGGTTAAATAGTTGCCATAGAGATGTGGCCAGAGAAGGCTGATTTATTTAGTATAGTGAGTCTTTCAGGACATACAATTACACGAAGGATTGAAGAAATGGGAGACAATTTGCATCAGCAATTGCAAAACTCCACAAAAAACGTTCCTATCTCTCCTTGGCACTCAACGAAAGTAATGATATTCGTGATTCTGAACAACTTCGAAATAGTCATTTGTCCCACGAATCAAAATTAGAAGTCACAGAAGAGCTTGCTGCACTGCAAAGCATCAAAGGAACCACTACAGGAGAGGATATCTATGAGAAGGTTTGCCAAACTGTGAATGGTTTGGAGCTGGACTGGGCTAAAACAGCCATTGTGACAACTGATGGTGCTCCTAGCATGGTGGGGTCTGAGAAAGGAGCAACTGCTCACATTAACCAAGAGATGGACAAACATAACCATTCTCATCCAACAGCCATACACGGCCTCATCCACCAACAGGCTCTGTGTAGTGAATCACTAAAGTGGGACTCTGTTATGAAAATTGTGGTATCTTGTGTTAACTTCATTAGAGATAATGCACTAAACCACAGAGAATTTTGGGAATTTCTGCCTGAGCTAAATGTTGCTTATGAAGATGTTCTGTGCCACACTGAAGTCAGTTGGCTGAGTCGTGGAAACCTTGGTTCACATCTGCGTTTGGTAGTCCATACGGGGAGTCCGCATGGGGACCCCCAAACGGCCTACCGAACGCATTTGCAGGCGGTGTACAGTGAAAGCACACGGACCCCATAGACTTGTTGCGATATCTCCATACAAGTCATGCAGACAGGAAAGTAGATTGTGAAGTACTTTCTTGTCCGCATGTTCCCTGCGGAGATTTTGCAGCAAGCACACGGACCCCATTAAAGTCTATGGGGATCCCTGTGATTTCACTGCACAGTGCTTGCAAATGCATTCGGTAGGCCGTTTGAGGGGAGTCCGTACCAGAGCTCAATGATGCAGAATGGAAATGGCCACCTAGCCTTTCTGAAAGATGTAACAGAGTTACTTAACAGTTTCAATGTGCAACTTCAAGGAAAGTGGAAGCTCATCTCTGAAATGCAATCACATGTGAAAGCATTTGAAGTGAAATTAGGCCTCCTCATCATACAAATGAAGAAGGAAAATTTTGGCCATCTCCCCAACGCAAAATCTATCAGCGGAAAAACCATCAGTTGCATTCCCAAACAAAATGTGTGGATTCACTGGAAGAGTTACAAAACCGTTCCAATTTAGATTTAAAGAGCTTCATTTCCATGATCAGGAAACACAGCCTTTGCGTAACCCATTTTCTATTGACATTGCAAATGTGGATACAATTTACCAAGTGGGATCGCATCATTCCAATATGGCCGCACTTTCTTCGCAGGCCTATATGCTGACATTGACAATCTTTATGTCCCTGCATTAACTCTTGTTATGAGTCACACCTTTCTTTTCTCCCCTGCTTTAATATGGGTTGTTAGTTAGTATGGGTCTAAGCACCCCCTACCTATCTAGTTCTCTGAATATCGGAATGATGCATCCCTCCATATGCAATCCACTCCCATAGGACCTCAGTCACAATCCCGCATCACGTTGCTCTTCAGGCAGTATCAAGTCATCTACTTAAACACTCCACTCTATCTGCTGTTAAATGTGAACACGTGGTAACAGTGATCAGTTATTTGTTAGATGACGTTTTCGCCCTCATTAGCCAATCTAGTGATGTCTTGGTTTGAAGACAAATATATTCACTCCAATAATAATCCTTATAAAGAACAAATTATTTGGTACCTGAGATTTATAGATGACTCGTTACTATTGTGGTCAGGCTCAGAAAATAGAAGTGTTGATTTGTCAGATACATCAATGACAATTCTTATAATTTAAGATTTACTCATCATTTTGAAATAGAGTAACATCCATGAAATTGATGTTAATTATCGGGTAATGCAGAAACAAAAGAGGTACTTGCTTGTGTATACCATAAGGAACAGGCTGGTAACAGCATATTGCATGGTAGCAGCCGGCATCCAAGGCACACAAAAAGAGCACAGGGGAATTTATTAGATTGAAAAGAACTGGCACCAAGGAAGAAGTATTTAAACAACAATCAGAAGAGGTTAGGAAAGGGTTAAAAAAAACGAGGCTATCCAACATGGTCAATCAATAGAGCGTTTAACATCACGTCTAAAGTGGATAGACACACTCTGTTATATACATCCAATAAAGACTCAAGGGATCAGTCTAAAGAAAAGAAACAACATTTACAATTGGCAAATCAAGTACATGGTTACAATTACAGGGATTTTTCAAGTGTGGCATGTCTAGATGTCAAATCTGCAAATATGTAAAAATTCTTCACGTGATCATAAATACACAATTAAGGAGTTCATGAATTGTACGACTGACCATGTTGTCTACACGGTCACTTGTAGTATTTGCAATCTTGATTACATAGGAACTACAATAAGACCAGTTAAAAAATTTCTGAACATCTCCAGAACATTAATAATCAGGGTGTATCTAAAAGTACAGGCGTATCTAAGCACTTTTTACAAGCTCACAAGGGGATGTGACATCTTTTTCATTTAAAGCCATAGAAAGAGTGCCTAAATTACCCAGAGGAGGGGATTGTATCCATAAGCTTAGAGTGAGAAAAGCTTTATAGATTATGAAATTAGATACTAAATGCCCTAGATACTTAAGTTTACATAACTTACGTAAGAATCACAATAAGATCGGTTGATAAAGGGGGGAAGATTGTGGTTTTAAACACAGAGGACTACACCAAGTCAGCTTACAAAATCCTCAATGACACACCTATAGGCGCCTCAGTACCGATCCCACTAATGCATTTTCAACATCATTGGACAAGGTTTTATTAGAGGGTGCCAGCTTGGGAATCGAAGTTAAATATCTTAAACCTGAGTGTCCTATTATACCGATCATTCATGGACTTCCAAAAGTGCATGAGGACATGCTCCCCCTTCCACTGAGACCCATCATATCCGGTATCAGCTCCCTAAATGAGAGACTTTGTAAATGGATTGACAAAGTTCTCCAACCTTCTGTCACTTGCTTTCTGGGTTATGTTAGAGACACCAAACACATTTAAAATATTTTTTATGGGTTTCAGTGGAGGGGGGACTTTATTCCTCGATCCCTAATGATATAGCCATACAAGCGGTAGCATATCATCTTTCTAAGTATTACGAATTTTCTGCCAATTTTTGTGAATATATTGTAGCCATCATACATTTTTTGTTAACCCATAATTTTCTTTTCAACAAAGAAATTTTTTTTACAGATCTGCGGGGCGCCAAATTTTCACCCTCATTGACTAACCTAGTGTTGTCATATTGGGAAGAAAAATGTATTTACAATAATAATCCTTTCAAAGACTCCATTATATGGTATGGCAGATACATAGATGATTTGCTACTGGTTTGGCAAAAAAAATACTAACAACATTGAGAGTTTCATCACACACATCAATAACAAACAGTATAATCTAAAATTCACATTCCATGTGGAAAGAAATATAATTAATTTTGTAGATGTAACCTTAATAGGTAATGATCACACAATGACAGTAACTACAAGTCTATACCGTAAAGCACAAGTGGGCAACACACTTTTGCATGCCCAGAGTCTCCATCCAAAACACACCATCCACTCATTGCCTATTGGAGAATTTTTTAGAGTATGTAAGCCACCACTGAAGCCTTAAACGCCTTAAGTAAAGTCTCCTGTTATAAAGTGAATCCTACAAAGTCGCAAATCCTCATTTAGGAATCTCTCACTCTTCGAAGCATGAACTGAGTGCTAGATTTCCATTCGAATGGAGCGGAAACAGTATTACTTATCTGGGGATTTCGTTGACTGCACCGAGCTCTAATTTATTTTCCATGAATTATACCCGGTTGCTTTCCAAAGTGTCCTCCCTATTGACGTTTTTTTTTTAGACTCATGCTGTCCAGGGCAAGTAGGATTGCGATAGTAAAAATGATGGTACTTCCCATAATACGGTGCTTATTTCAGACTCTAGTTATCCCTCTCCCTCACTCCTACCGGACCAAATTGCAAAATCTACTCTCGAATTTCATTTGGAAAGGGAAAAGATCAAGGGTTCGCCTTTAGGTTATGACTAGGCCTTGGTCTGGCGGTGGGGCTGGCACTCCTGATGTAAAGTATTATATGTGGCTGTTTACGTGAAAAGGGCCCAGATCGTCGATACTAATTATAGAGAAAATAGTCCAAAACATATTTGGGTAAAAAAAATCACAATTTTGTTTTATGCAAAAATTTTATTTAAAAATATGTCAATTGTGCTTTCAATAAAAAATTTTTTGCTGTTTCGGACAATGTTACACCATAACCGTTACAATGATACCAAGAACTCCATATCGACAATGTGGGCCCTTTTCACATAAACAGCCACATATGGTGACAATATTGGAGCAATTGAGGGTTTGGTGGGGTAGTTCTGCTGGCTGCCGTTGGGGGGAATCGAGGAGTCTTCATTGGGTATCTCCTACAAGCATCTTATGCTGCAAATCCTGATGCTCACCCCGTCCCCAACCCCCCCTGCTAAGTATGAAAGCCTCAGTTTGGGCATGGCGTTACCTGACCCTTCACATTCCTGTGGTGGAATTGGCCTCCCTGTTTGTTATTTGTCTTCTTTATTGCCCCAAGTGAGCTTGAGGAGGTGGTCAGACTCTGATTCTCAAGTGTTCAATCAGATGTACTCAGAGGGTCAGCTAAAGTCTTTCTCCAGATTAATGGAGGAAATTCAGATTTTGCAGCAAGATTTCTATAGATATTTACAGATCAGACACCTCCTTCAATCTCAAAATGTCGTAGCCCGTTTTTCATAGATTGGATCTTTGACTATGGCAACCATCAGCTCCTACTAAAGGCGGTTCTTCAGCCTTTTATAAACTCCTATCCCTCCTGATGAAGCAGGCTAAGCCTTTTTGTCTAACGCGCTGGGAATCTAATTTCAATAGAAGTATTTCCCTTCCAGAATGGTGCAAGGCTTTTGGATACATTTGGAAAATTTCAATAGGCGCTGCCCACTGGGAGACAGCATGTAAGATATCCCTGTGGTGGTATAGAACCCCCACTCAGCTAGCGCATATTGACCCTTCCTATTCCAAGCTGTAAAATTGTGTTGAGTTGGTGTTACGGTTCTGTGTGTTTATATAAAAAATAATATTTTTCTTTACTACTTCAGAACCGCCGGACTGCAGGGCACTGCAGGGAGGTCCACAGACCCAGATGAGCGGCCGTGTGCCAGTACCAGGCAGCAGTGTGTCTGAACAGGGAGTAATGTAAATTCACCAGTTCACTTCACTGGATGAGTGCGTCAGGGCTGCAGCAGTGTGAACGGGCTGCGAGAAGGTTGTACCAGTTAACTTCACTGGGCAACCGTGTTACACAATGGAGATTTACTCCAGTTAACGTCACTGGGTAAATAGCTTTTGCAGCTTCAGTGTTTCACAGGCTGCAATCAAGTTTTACACCAGTTCACTGCACTGGGTAACTAGTTCAGGTGGACCAGCTGCAACAAGACTGCCAGGGGTTAACGTCACCCCTATCAGCAACACAAATGGCTCCGCACAGCTTGGAGCTATAACACACACAGACAGTGACAGATAGCCTAGCTAAAGAGACCAAGCCTGCTGCCAGTCCACCGGCTGGTACAGAGTCTACTGCACCGAGCCGTAGTGTGGAGCTGTCAGTACATTCAGGACTTATAGGTCTTGCTAACAGTACTAGATGGAAGCTAAGATAACCCCACACAGCGGCCTAGCCTAGCTACCTGCCTAACTACTGGAAGCAGCCTGGAGCTCCTGTCATACCCTCCTGTCTCTAGTGTTTTTTGGATAAAGTGTGAGCACCGGGCGGGCGTCGCCTCACACCTTATAAAGGAAAGTCCCCGCCCATCAGGGGCGGTGGCCATGACCTCTTCGGTCATGCTCAGTAGGGCCACGATGGGACTTAGTTTCTGAGTGACTTTGAAATGCCTGAGCATGCTCAGTAGGGCAAGATCTGGACTTATACTCCAGTTGTCTCACCGTTCGACGTCGAGGGCGAGAGTTGGGTTGGCCCGCAGGTGGCGCTGTGTGCCTGAAGGCAAACCTGCGAGAACCCATCCTAACAGTTGGGCACTCTTCTGCATATGTGGTGGGACTGCCCCCCCAGTGCTTGCTTTCTGGACGGCCACGTTCCGTTTCATGTCCTCTCTAGCAGGTGTTCACATTCCACTGTCACAAGGTCTGTCGCTGTGCTTTCTGGATGCTGACCTCCTTCCGCATGATGCGGAGGTTGTCTTGGTTGTAATCATCCTGGCCACCAAGGCTATGATTGCGCAGCAATGGAAGAGTGTGCTCTGTCTGACAATGACGGAACTCATACAACATGTTAATCTGGCCTTCACTCTCAAAAAGATGCTGGCATTTAAGGGTCACAGGTATCCCAGTTTCTGCTCTAGGTGAGCGCTCTAATCTGAATATATAAGTAGCAAAAGCGACCCTCCCCATAATCAAGATGGATCTACTTTGCAGGGCAGCCCCTGAATTTACCTATAATCTGACACTGATACGTCCATGTAGGTCACTTCCTTAAATTAGCGGTGTGAGCTTTGAGTTTTTGTATTGTGATGATCTGCCTTGATTCGATCCGTCTTGTTATTTTGACCGGGTCTGTTCTGATATTCGATTTTTCAGTGTTATCCATGTTTGCCCCCCCTCCCCCCCAGCCTTAGAATTGTTGTATTTATACATGAGATATATGCTGTGAATCTGTTATCTCATTTTATGTTTCTATTCTGCTGACATTTGTTTTCCCCTTGTCCCTTCTTTCATTCTGTTCCCTGTTATTGCAAAATTTTTACTTGTCAATTAAAACTTAAATTTGAAAAAAAGGACCTTAGACCACCATATGTAAACTTATCTTAACTAGTCTTGGGGGAAGGGACCAGTGTCACCTACGCATGTAGTCATTGTCCATATGGACTGTATGAGTAGATGAAGCTGCTGACAGTGAAGAGCTACAGTACCTGCACCAATAGCTCTTCACAGGGAGCACAGAACGGGAATTCAGCGCACTGTCGGCTTTCTAGCGATGTATTAAACCGCATGTGCCCCAGATGGTGAAAGGTCTTCTTTAAAACCCTAGAATTCATACCTGGGGCCTCGCAGGCCCGCTCTGTTAATTGTTTTCTATTTACTGCAAGATTAGTTAGAATTCTGAAACTCTAGGTATTCCTCAGGTATATAGTTGTTAGTCATTTCCAGTTGTTCATATATTTTTATGTTACAGGCATTTCGGTATAACAACTCTTTTTTTGTGAATACCCCTTATTCACATACCTGGGGCCTTTTAGGCCCGTATTAGGTTTACCATACCTCCCAACCGTCCTGATTTCCGCGGGACAGTCACGATTTGGGTGACATGTCCCGCGGTCCTGGTTGGAGGTAGGTACGTCCCGATTTCAACACACATGCCGCTGCCGCCGACTCCTGGCTTGTAGACGCGATGTACAAGCCAGGAGCCGGCGGCAGCGGCGAAGCGAGGAGCTGACACAGGTCAGCTCCTCGCTTCAGCCGCATGTGTCAGCGAGAGAGAGACGCAGCGGCGAAGCGAGCACGCCAGCAGCTTCAGCCGCATGTGTCAGGGAGAGAGGCGGGCAGCGGCGAAGCGAGGAGCTGACCTGTGTCAGCTCCTTCCTTCAGCCGCATGTGTCAGCGAGAGAGGCGGGCAGAGAGCGGCGAGGGAGCGGAGGAGAAGGTAAGTTTAATGTGGAGGTGGAACGTGAATCTGGGGGCAGATGAAGGAGAGGACGGCATGACACTGGGGGCAGAGATGTGGGGACATGAATCTGGGGGCAGAGATGGAGAGGACATGAATCTGGGGGCAGAGATGGAGGGACATGAATCTGGGGGCAGAGATGGAGTGGACATGAAACTGGGGCAGAGATGTAGGGACATGAATCTGGGGGCAGAGATGGAGGGACATGAATCTGGGGGCAGAGATGGAGGGACATGAATCTGGGGGCAGAGGTGGAGTGGACATGAAACTGGGGGCAGAGATGTGGGGACATGAATCTAGAGGCAGAGATGGGGGGACATGAATCTGGGGGCAGAGATGGGGGACATGAAACGGGGCAGAGATGTGGGGACATGAATCTGGGGGCAGAGATGGGGGACATGAATCTGGGGGCAGAGATGGAGGGACATGAATCTGGGGGCAGAGATGGAGGGACATGAATCTGGGGGCAGAGATGGAGGGACATGAATCTGGGGGCAGAGATGGAGGGACATGAATCTGGGGGCAGAGATGGAGGGACATGAATCTGGGGGCAGAGATGGAGGGACATGAATCTGGGGGCAGAGATGGAGGGACATGAATCTGGGGGCAGAGATGGAGGGACATGAATCTGGGGGCAGAGATGTGGGGACATGAATCTGGGGGCAGAGATGGGGGACATGAATCTGGGGGCAGAGATGGGGGACATGAATCTGGGGGCAGAGATGTGGGGACATGAATCTGGGGGCAGAGATGGAGAGGACATGAATCTGGGGGCAGAGATGGAAGAGGGACAAGAAACTGGGGGCAGATGAAGGGTGTATATGAAACTGGGGGAGAGATAGAGGGGGACATATAATTTACGGGTGACTGTAGGAGGATTATACTGTGTGCGGGCACATGAAAAATTAACGAGTGGGCGGAGTCAACACAAAAGTGGGCGGGGCTTAATTTGCAGCGGCTTTGTCCCTCTTTCAGTTCTTCAAAAGTTGGGAGGTATGGGTTTACATGTGATCCGAAGTCTTTTTGCCTTTACTCTTGCTGAGGAAAACTTTGACTCAGTCTTTATGACTCTGCTGTTGCTGTGCAGAGTATGGATTTTGCCTGACTACATGGTCATGTGATCTTGGGAAGGAGGCTCCCTCACAACGTCATGTGTCTCTGACATCATAATAGGTCCTGAACACTGTTCATTGTGTGCTACTTTCTGAAGAGACTTTGGAGGAAGGAGTCAGCTTTCTTGTGTCTTATAAAGCGAAGAAAGAAAAATCGGTCATATTACTGAGTACAATGCACCATGATGAAAGTATAGACACCAATAACAGGAAACTGAAACCCGAAATAATCTTGCATTATAATAAAACCAAAGGAGGAGTTGACAAGATGGACGAAATGATTGGAGAGTATACGTGCAAGAGGCAGACAAAACGTTGGCCTATAGTTCTTTTTTATAATATGCTAGATGTGTCAGCCCTCAATACCTATATTGTTTATAGTGAGACTCATCCAGAACTCCATGCCAACAGAAAGGACAAGAGACGTCTATACTTGGCGGAACTTTGCTATGAACTTTTAATGCCTACCATGATGGAGAGAAGCAGCACAAAATGCTTGCCAAGACAAACAAGAGAAGCTATGATCAGATGTGGTATACGTGTTCAGGAACATCCAGAACCAAGAGATAAAAAAAGAAAGCGATGTTACATTTGTCCAGCAAAGAAGGACAGGAAATCGGAGCGTGTTTGTACTACTTGTGGACAAAATGTCTGCAAGGATCATTCTTCCGAACAGATAACGTGTGAAAGTTGTTGCGGTCATTAGTAAATTCGAAAAGGAAATTTTGAAAAGAGATATTCCTGCAGCATGTTTACTGCAACTTTTATATAAAAAAAACTTTGACAAAAAAACGTTATTATAAAGAGTTATACTGAATGCGTATATTGGGCGTTTTAAGCCCATTCAGTTACTTTTTTGTTGTTTTTTGCACATAATGTTTTAAATTATTCACATCTTAGGATGCATTCCCACTAGCGCTGGTGTCTACCTGGAGGTGATCTGTAATGGATCTGATCTCTTGGTAACTCCAGTTAAGGCCCGGATTCTACCAGCCTTAGCTGCGTTCACCAGGAGGTCAGATCCATTACAGATCCCCTCCTGGCAGACACCAGCACTAGTGGGAATGCATCATTACTTTGCAATTTTCAAATAAACTTGAAAAGTATTTTTATTTGAGTTATTCCATGTTTTTTGCACACAGGATTTTCGTGGTCATGCATTCTAAGGTTAAACTACCAATATGAGCAAATCTACGCATATAATGGGGGTGGCTTGGAGAGGTTCAGGAAACACTGGGAACCTTGGGCACTTGCATTTACCCTGTCATACGCTCACTAAGGATCAGTGAACTCTGAACACTGCTTATCTACCTCTCTCCTCGACTAAGGTATTGACACCACTATTGTTAGTGTTGTGGTTATTCTATTACTCTTGCCCTGCTATTTCTAGTACCTCAGCACATCTTGCCTGGGTGTTCTTATGGGTGTCCATCTGTGTACAAATTTATCTACGGTACGACTGGCAGTAAGGTGCCCCTGACATGGATTATCTGATGGATTATCTATGTTATGCAGTCTTCAAAAAGTGTAATGTCTAACCTGTTTTTCTTCATCTAGAAGGCCTATTCACAGTTATTGCTTCATTGGATAATTTGCCAAAAGGTTCATTCCCCCCCCCCCCCTGTTCTATTCCCACTGACCCCGCTTTTTCTCCCTGTAACCCAACCCTGTACCCCTCTCCATTCCGATTTTCATTTTCTCTCTGCGAAACACTTTCAACGTTCTACCTGTGTATTGCTTCACTGTGTCTTGACTCTCCTACTTGAGGTATTTTGTACATATAACTGAATTGGTTTTGGTTTAAATTGTACCTAAACTTCAATTTCTTGTATTTCATGTCCATAAGTGGTGTACCGGATGACTTGTGTTCCATGTTTTCCTTTTTTATGCTCTGGACCTTTGTAAAATTTCAATAAAAACCTTTTGTTTAAAAAAAGACATGAATAGGACAGCACAGTGAACTCACCCACGGTCATCTGAAAGGGATTTAAAAGAAAATATGGCAAGCCTTAAGTGCCAGACACCCAAAGATTTAGCCTAAAAGCTGAATTGCACAAATGTGATGTTTGGTTTCATCCATCATGGGTGCCTACAAAACATGGATACAGCAGCAGCTCATAAAATGGGAAAAATGACAATTTTCATGGCATATGGTTAGATGATAACGTAATCAATATCCCTCCATAGGTGAACACCCAGATTCTTGTGCACAGTGATACATATGTTACTGCATTGGACTACATGCACCAGATACATCACTTAGGTGCACACTTGATTGTATCTGAAGCTTGAGGATCAAAAGTTAATGGTCTTAGCTCCATGCCCTGTTCTGGGATTGCAGAGACCTCCAGATTATCTAACTTTATATTCTATTGTTTACTGGCATAAATAAATTACTAACTGTAAATTACATTTACTGACATATACAGGAGGGAGGGAATGGCTGTGGTTTGTTTGCAAGTGTATATTTCTTGTAAAGAAAGAACCTTAAAAGGTTGGCCTCATGAGACGGCTGACAGGAATGGACATGAGGAGCAGAGAGGAAGGATTTAAGTTGGCTGTTGGGGAGGACTAGAGGGGAGGGGGAGGTCACTGGGGGTGCAAGCATTTAAGAAAAGAGTGTGAAAATTGACGTCATTCGGGAAGGAGTCACAGACAGAATAGCCATGCAGCTTCAGCTCCCTTATCTCTCCCGATGGGATGCGTGCATTTATCAGACCAAAACAAATCTGGGGGCCCAGGCGGCAGGGACGGCCCGCAAAGCCTCCACGACTGCCCTCCCCAGCCAAGTTGGTGACTCTAGATAACCTCGGGCCGATCACGCGTTCCTGTGACGGCGATGGTACTTTCTGCACCCACCATGGTGACCAGGGGTAACGGAGAATCAGGGTTCGATTCTGGAGAGGGAGTCTGAGAAATGGCTACTACATCCAAGGAAGGCAGCAGGCGCGCATATTACCCACTCCCGACTTGGGGAGGTAGTGACTAAAAATAACAATACAGGACTCTTTTGAGACCCTGTAATTGGAATAAGTACGCTTTAAATCCTTTAACGAGGATCTATTGGAGCGCAAATCTAGTACCAGCAGCCGCGGTAACCAGACGTGTTCTCTAAAGCTCCCGTGGAGAATCAGATTTAGTATAGGCCTGAAGCCGGGGACTAGAGTTGAGAGCTTAGGCCAGTGATGGCAAACCTATGGTACACGTGCCAGAGAGGGTACGCAGAGCCCTCTATGCTGGCACGCGTACGGTCGCCCGGATCGCTCAGTAACGGGGAATCACAGGCCTCACCCTGAACGACTGGGAGGTGAAGTTCCTGCTGTATGCCGACGACCTCCTACTCCTATCTCCCACCGAGAAAGACCTCCAAGAAAGCCTGTCAGTGCTGGGAAAATTCAGCACCACATGGGCTCTACCCATCAACCACAAGAAAACCAAAGTCATGGTATTTCAGAAGAAGGGCCACAACAAAGCTTCCACCCCACAATTCACACTGACTGGCTGCACACTGGAGAAAACCAACAGCTACACCTACCTGGAGCTGGAGCTCAGCCAATCAGGAAGCTTCAAAGCAGCAATAGAAACCCTGAAAGCAAAAGCCTGCAGAACCTTCTACGCCATAAGACAACTGTACGACCTCAAACCACCGGTGAGGGTCTGGCTGAAGATATTTGACGCAGTTATTGCCCCAATCCTCCTTTATGGCAGTGAGGTTTGGTGGCTAGTCACCTACCCAGACCAGTCAAAGTGGGATTCCAGCCCAACAGAGACCTTCCACCTTGAGTTCTGCAAGTACCTCCTCTATGTCCATCGTAGCACCTCCAACTTGGGATACCAAGCAGACCTAGGCAGGCTCCCCCTATGGCTCACCATGCAGAAGAGGGCGCTATCATTCTGGACACACATACAAGGCAGCAGCCCTGGCTCTTACCACCACCAAGCCTAGCTGAGTGTTAGGATTGGGTCCCCCAGGGTTCTCTTTCAGCGCACTGCGCCACCTGCGGGTCAGTCTAAGTCCAGCTTTCCCCCTTACTGATCATGCTCAGATTTTTGGAGCCACTCACAAGCTGTCATTTCTCCCCTACTGAGCATGAGCGGTGAGGTCATGACCACTGTCCCTATTGGGCGGGGTCTTCCCTTTAAATAGTGTGAGCTGACGCCCGCCGGGGGCTCACACTTTGACTGAAAGTCCATGGAAGTTTGTTTATGACAGTAGTACAGGGACAGGCTCCAGCATTGCAGGCAGGTTGTCAGATTAGGCCTCAGCTTGGGGTTACCTCTGCTTCTATCTGGGTGCTGCTAGTTAGGACCTGTGAACCCTGAAATGTCAGCTCTGCACCAGGGCTAGGAGCAGTAGACACTGTTCCAGCCTGTGGAGCTGCAGCAGGTTTGGACTCTGAGATAGCCTTATTTAGACTGTCAAACTTACTTGGTAACTCCTAGCTGTTGCAGGAGCATGCAAACCTCCGTGGTGACTCCTAGCTGTTGCAGGAGCATGTTTGTTGCTGACCTGGGGTGCGTTAACCCTTGGCAGCCTTGTTTGTTTCAGCTGTACTGGTGTATCTGTCAGTGAGGTTAACTGGCAGGGTTTTGTTGCACCCCGTTCACATTGAGTATTGCACCGTGCACCCTGTTCACATTAAGTACCGCACCACTTGTCTGCCAGTGCAGTTTGACTGGTAGTGCACTGTTCAGACATACAGCCACCCCCATTCTGGACCTGTGGAACTCACTGCTATGTCTTGCAGACTAGAGGTTCTGTCGTTTAAAAAATATTATTTATATATACACAGAACCGTAACACTGAGCCACAGAGCCCTGAGCAAACCCGACACTCCCCAACCAAGCACCAGCCATCTGCCAAGCCAAAACTCCCAACATGCCCTGAACAAGGCTCATATAAAAGGTGCCATTGAGAGAGACAAAGAGCGGTACATCGAGGAATGGAGAAGCGGAATAAATAACTCCAAGAAACTCACCATGTACCAATCCCTGCAAAGGGACTAAACCATGGCCACCTACCTGGAGAGAATACCCAACCCCAAACACAGACAGACCCTGAGCCGACACAGACTGAGCGCTCACAGCCTGGAGATGGAGACAGGGTAACACAGGCAGACGTAAAAGCCATGGGAGAACAGAATGTGCCAGCACTGTGACCACGAGGCCCACTTCTTGCTATACTGCACCAAATACTCAGCTGTGAGGGCCGTCTACTACCAAAGACTCTCTGCCCACATCACGGACTTCACATCTGCAGACGAGAAGAGGAAACTCTACATCCTACTGGGAGAAGAGGGTCCACTGTGGAGATCGCTACCTAATACATGTCCAGCTGTCACCAACAAAGAGGAAGATGAGACCCCACGGACTATTATACCCCAAATCACCCCCCACCACCCCCATACAGCCATCACCAACTAAGAGGAAGATGAGACCCCATGGACTGTTATACCCCAAATCACCCCCACCACCATCAGGTACGGTGGGAGGTACAGCAAGCCCTGGGGTAGCAGTGCCTGTGAGAGAAAGATGTGACAGTACCTGTTGAGGTAGCAGTGGATCCTGTGGATCCTGGGCTGTCTTTTGGTGGGGAATTAGGCGCACAGGAGTGGGAGCAGTGGCCTACAGCAAACATATTGATAAATCTATGAAGGAGTATCATAAGATAAGAGGGGAACTCTTCACGCTAGAAGCTGAGATAAACAATGTAAGATTTCAGTGGGGCAATGCATCCAAGTGGAAGAGGCCCCAGTTCTCCATTTTGGTGTAAAAGCTGAAACAAGAAATCAGACAAAAGGATGAAGTGCACGAGGAATTCCTGGATGGAGCAGGGCCCTTCAGGGAAAAATTAATTAACGACGAAAGATTCCAGAGGCAGCAAATGGGGACCCCTCCTTGCGTGCCGTTTATATCCTCGTTCAAGGACTCCGTCAGTGGAGGAGGGCGGGGACTATGATACAAGCGAGGAGGGTATGGTGCCGGAAGCCTCGCAGGGGAGACCCAGTTCACATGGGAGACCTCTGGTTCTAGTGCCGTACTACTGGAGAACCAGCCCCTTCTGGAGTCCTGTGGCGAAGGAGTACAAGTCACAATATGTCATCTTTGTCCTAGGTCCCAGAAGCAAAGCAAGAAAGAAAAAACAGCGAAAGACGACACTGGTGACCGGGAAACTTCTGCTCCGGGTCGGACCATCAGCGGCGGCTCAGAATCAAGAGATGGTGATAGAGGAGGCATCACAAGAGGTGGCAAAACAGCCTGAAGGGTAAGCCGGCCAACCTGAGTGGTAATGTGTATATGAATGAAAGAACAACTGCAAAAACTGTAAAGCCGGTAAAAACGATGAAAGGTATAAGATCGAAGGGAGAGGTAGTCATAGGAGGTAATGTGATAGAGAATAAGGGAAAGTAAGCCCTTACAGTCCCTACCGCCTCTGTGGCCCCCACAAATAAGATGCCTCCATCAGAGGATGCAGGAGGGATAGTAAAAGTGATAGAGGAATCTGGTGCTAAGAGACCTGATGTTGATGTCTCTGCTGCTACTGTGGCAGAAGGGGGATCTGGGGCCGATGGAGGCCCAGCGATTAGCATTATACCTGGCAGTTATGCCACTCCTGGTAGCAGTAAATCATTTGCAAATGTAGCGGCAGGGGTGGCTGGAAGTGCTTCATTCCCCTCCTCGGGTCCTGGGGACGGCACATTGCAATAGCGGCTTATGGCTGCCCTGCGAGCTGGGAAAAGGACTATGACAGTAGAGGGGGAAACGATTGACCTCAATTTCTGGGTCAAAAGATTTTGAATGGGGGCTTTTCAAGACAACAGTGGAGAGAAGTGGTGGTCTCTCGCTACACTTGGCCGGTGAGAAGGAATGTGGTCTGTCTCAGGTGGATTGGAAGCGAACCTTGTCCCCCAAGGAAGAAGGTCGTGGAGCTCCTGTTTGGGATGGGCTTCAGGGCATGTGACATCTTTGTCCTCATTCATCCCACTGACAAAGCATATGATGTCAGCTTCGTATGCCCAGAGGGCCTTGAGGTCTTTTTGAGTAATTATGAGCTCATCCAGCAGGAATCAGCTTGGCGACATTTCTGTGTGTGAGTGCAGTCTCCCGCCAGGACATGGTTAGGAAAGTGAGCGTGCTTACTCGTAACGAGTCACTTTCAGGTTTCGACATCATGACCTGATTTGGGAGATATGGTGAAGTCAAGGAGTTCCCGAAGAATCATCTGGATGAGTTTGGGATTTGGTTGGGCGCCTGGACTTTCCTGGTCAAACTCAGGTACGAGGGCAACTCAGTGTCCCATATACCATCTTCAACCTTCCTAGTAAAGGACAGAATTCTTATCCTTTATCAGGGACAGCCGAAGCTGTATCATAGGTGCAGCGATCCCTCACATTTGAGTGCGGCATGCACTGCGCAGAAATGCGCAATGTGTGGGGAACTGGGCCACCTGGCCGCTATCTGTGATCGGCTCCGCTGCCACTTGTGTGGGGGCCTTGGTCACTCGGTTGGGGACTGTCAGGCGCCAACATGGCCCTTCAACCGAAGGCGTCAAGGGAGGAGACTGTCACTGACGGAAGAGGGTAAATGGTCGGCTGGCTGGTCCATCTCGGCAGAAAGGGAAGACCCAACTATCTAGGGAAAGGAGACTGGAGAGGAGGAAGAAACAGAGGAGGGGAGCCATGAGTTTCCATTCTGCTGTTGGAACCAATTGCTCGGACCCTTGAAACCGGGGTGGCAGCCGAGGGTGTCATAGTTGAGGAGGATGCAGAGAGAGGAAGAGGCCGGTCTTTCTTCAACTTCCCAGTATATATGTGCTGGGGAGGGGACCGGAGGGACATCAAGGAGAGTGAGGAACTTAACATCTCCCCTCTGGAAAAGGAAAGGAAGATTGAGATCCCACTAGTTCAGAGCCTGAATCGCTTCTCGCCCCTCTGCGATGACATCTCGGCCTCAGGGGAGGCTTCAGAGGGGGAGTTGGGGCAGCCAGGGGTCGCTGAGTCTTCTCCCGGGAGGGGCCCCCTGCGCTGTGGGGGGTGGGGGGGTGGAGGTAGAATACTGACGATTTATTGAGATAGAAATGGGAAGATGCTTAGTCAGACGTCTCCATTAAGGGACAAGAACTGCACCTTATTAACATCTACCAGTCGACTGTAACAGCTTCCTGGACTACAGGAGTTTGCATTACAAAAAATGGAAAGACAATGTGCCCTTTGGGCAGTTTAAAAGAGTACGTTGTAACTGTACCCGGGATTCAGACTTCACATCACAGAGTAACTGTTAGGATTGGGTCCCGCAGGTTGCTATCATAGTGCACAGCGCCACCTGCGGTTCAGTCTAACCATCCAGCTTTCACCTTACTGAGCATGCTCAGACATATTGGAGCTGCTCACAAGCTAAGAGCCGTTTCTCCCCTACTGAGCATGAGCGGTGAGGTCATGGCCACTGCCCCTATTGGGCGGGGACTTCCCTTTAAATATCGTGAGCCGACGCCCGCCGGGTGCTCACACTTTGACTAAAATCTCCTCAAAGTCCACGGAGTGAATGACAGTAGTTTGCAGGGACAGGCTCCAGTACTCAGGCAGGTTTCAGACTAGGCCTCTGTGTCAGGTTCCTCTGCTTCTCCTAGGTGCTGTTAGGTAGGACCTGTAAACCCTGAACCATTAGATCTACACCAGGGCTAGGAGTGGTAGACGCCGTTCCAGCTTGTAGATCTGCAGCAGGTATGGTCTCTGAGATAGCCTATGTGTACTGCAGCAAACACGGACCAAACTCTCCAGAAGAGAAGTACAAAGGCAGCGCTTATCCAAACGAAACTTTTAATAAATACCAGCACAATGCGTTTTGGGCTTCTTAGGCCCTTTCTCAAGTGCAACAGTTTTCCTTCCTCTATGAATGAGAGGACTCCAAGCCTATGTGTACTGTCTGACTTCATGCATGGCTCCTAGCTGTGTGCGGGAGCATGGGTGTTTGATGGCTCCAAGCTGTGTGCAGGACCATGCAAACTCCCCTGGTAACTCCAAACTGTGTGCAGGAGAATGTTCTAAACTTCCGTGGTGGCCACTAGCTGTCACAGGGGTAAGTGTGTGTGTTTGCCGGCCTGGGGTGAGTGTTAACTCTTGGCAGCCATGTGTTTTTCACTTGTATTGGTGCACCTGGCCAGAGAGCTAAACTGGCAGGGTTTTAGTTGCACCTTGTTCACATGGAGTGTTGCACAGTACCCACTGTTCACATTAAGTACCGCGCTGCAGTGTCTTTGCAGTAGTTCACATTGAGTTCAGGCTGCAGTGTCTTTGCAGCTGTTCACATTAAGTACCGCGCTGCAGTGTCTTTGCAGTAGTTCACATTGAGTTCAAACATACAGCCGCCCACCATTGGGCCTGTGGACCTCACTGCAGTGTCTTGCAGCCCAGTTCTACAGTTATATCCGTAATAGTAACACCCTTTCCAGTAGATTCCTGGAGAAGAACTATCCCAAAAGCCTGGTCAAAGCAGCTAAGGAACAGGCAGGTGACTATTCACAGAGGAATTGCCTAGCCCCCAGAAACAGGATATCTACAGATAAATACAAATACAACTTCATTACTACCTATAATGCAGCTCATCCAAGCATTTGGCGAACCTGCATTGCACATCCCCAGGCCCACCAATGTCTTAAATGTGCTTACTGCTGTGGGGATGACACACATCCAGCCACCCACAGCCAGCAAGACATTACATGTATTTTGACATCACCTCCCAATGGTAGCTACTAACTGTATGACAACATTACTCCTGTGGCGGTCTGTGCATTTAATGCATGTACATACATTCACTGAGCTTTCTGTCCCTGTTTTTGGACATATTACTTTACCTCTGTTTAAACTAAGCGCAACCCTTCCCCACATTTACCTGGGGTCCTAACTAGAAATGTATATCTATGGTAATTATATCACTGCAGATTCTTCCCTTGACATATAAGCATACTGAATATATGTGTGTATATATATATATATATATATATATATATATATATATATATATATATATATATATATATATTGGGGCCCTTAAATTATGAGGTCTTTATTATTATAATGGGTCTGATAACATTAGATGAACCTTGTGGAAGTGACCCATCTTTATCCAATTACAAATTCATTTACTATTTGTTTTCTGTTCTACGCTGAGATGTATCCTTGTTTTTGTTCTGTTTTTATTCACAGTTCCCGTACACTTGAAAAAGGGCATTGTTGCCCGAAACGCGTTGTGTCTTTTGAACCTTATTGAAGTGGTTAAATTTACTGGGTGAAGAACGGTATCCTTACTATGGTCCTTTGGCTCTTCTATTCACACCACTGGTGATTGGATCCTGCGGCTTGTTCTCATCCAGGGAGGAACCCCCTGTGTAACGGTTCTAAGGCGGTAGTGGTAGTTGTGAATCCTTTACAACTACATCCGGTGAGAGTCTATTTGTCACAATCGCAATTGTCTCTCATCCAACCAAACGTACTACACCATATACTGCTCGGTGCTGTCCTTATATTTTATCTTTGCTTATTAACATCTACGGTCCTCAATCTAAGTCGGGCCGTAAGCGCCTCTTTTGGAGATTAAGCCTTTTCTTTTTACGGGCAAACAATTCGTCTTTGGTGGGGATTTTAATAACATTACCAGACCCCAAGACAGAGGAGGTGCCAAAGAGCGGCTGCCCTATGATAGCATTGCGTTACATAGCATAGTTAGTGATGCTCACCTGGAGAACATCCACATCCGGCAGTCCCCAGGTCAACAGGGTTTCACATACTTTAGAGGTAGCGTGAGGTCCAGCATAGATAGGGTTTATTTTGTTAAAGAATTCTGTCGCTACTGCAGTGTCCGTAATGAAGGTGGAGTTCTCCAATCACTGTATGATTATGCTTTCTTTGAATGTTTCAGAGACCCTCCAGGGGGAAAAATGTTTGTGGAGGCTAAATTCAACACTCCTTGAAGAATCAGCTGTAAGACAAGGCTCTGTGGAATTTCTCCAGGACCAGGTAATATTACTGGGCCTTGGGAGTAGGTCAGAGTGGTGGGAGATATTCAAGGAAAGGGTAGAGGTATTTTTCTGCCAGCTCTCAAGCCTCAGGTCCTTGGACATGTACTGCATATACTTGGCCCTGAAGAAAAAACTTGAAGTATTCTCGCCCGGGGGTTCCCATGAGGAAATGTCCAGAGTGAAAACTTTGCTTAAGAGGTGTCAGTACGATAGGCACGCATCCTTGGTTCTTGAGAGGGATTATGGGAAATACCACTCGCCTGACCCCTACATGAACTATAGGATGTCAGTAGCTTGTAAGACGGTCACAGGCCTGATTGATAGTACAGAATCCCTGATTCCCTGATAAGTCAGGGATCTTAGAGGTCGTCAGGTCCTTCTACTTGAACCTTTTGGCAAAGTAGGATCAAGATCAAGATCAGGATCGATAAGTATACGAGCCCTATTGAGAACTGGCGGCCCATAGCACTGCTCAATACGGACCGAAAGATTCTGGCCAAGGTTCTGTTTAGTCGGCTGGTGGAGTTTGCACCCCGGCTCAGCACTGTTCTGCTCCTGGTCGAAGCACCTTAAGTGCTTTCTTGAGTGTCAGGAAGACTGTGGAGCAGAGCAGGGCAGGACGGTAGAAGGGGTACTTGCTGTCCCTAGATCAAGCTAAAGCTTTTGACAGGGTGAATCACGTGTACTTGTGGTCGACCCTTCTGAGGTACAGTCTACCTGGGAGGTTCATTCAGTGGTTAAAGACCCTATATGCTGGGGCGGAGACTTTTCTGCTTGTGAATAGTTGGGTTGATCGTCCGTTCATGGTGGGCTCCCGGGTCCAACAGGGTTGTACTTTTTGCCCGCTTTTATATGTATTTGCCATTGATCCCTTCAAAAGAAGGATTGATGGAGGACCATTGGTGGGACTCAGGATAGGCCTAGAGGACTCTGGGCCTCCTTGTAGGACAGTGGCTTATGCCGATAATGTCTCCATTCTAGTCTCGTCGTGGGAGGAGCTATAGTGGGTGATGTCTGAGGTGGACAGCTACTCAGAGGCTTCCGGATCAGCTATAAACAGGAGTAAGTGTGAGAGCCTCTGGCTGGGAGAGGAGAGCCTAGTTTTGCTCTCAAGGATTCCCTTCCAAAGACCCAGCAGTCTGCTAAAATCTTAGGCATCCAATTTGGCCCAGGTGGTTAGCCACTCCAAAATTAGGAAGGTAGACTTAAGGATGTCGCCCGGAGGGTCAATCACTGGAAGGGTTGTACATTAACCCTGAGGGAAAGGATTCACCTTGCCAAAGCTTTCCTGCTCCCGCCTGTGATCAATCTGTGCCTTGCCAGAGTCTCTTTGGAGTAGGATCTGTTGTCTGTTCTTCCAACTGTTATAGGGAACAGGCTTAACCTAGTTAAGAGGGAGGTTACATACCGCACAAGGAGGCTAGGAGGGTTAAATATGGTTAACCTTGTGGTGTTTCTTCTTAACACCTTTATCAAGATCAACCTGACAAGCCTCTATGCAGAGAGGACTCCTTCATGGGTAGCCTCCTGCCGGGGGTATTTTCTGCCTTTCTTCCAGGAATGGAAGTCAGGAGGGCATGTGAAAGATCTGTGTACACCATCAAACATACATTTCATCATATGTCAAAAAGAGGCCAATTATACAAGAGACAGGCAGCTTAACAATAAAATTTGCTATTGTAGGCTGCCTGCCGATCCCACTGCACAATTTAAATCTGAACTAGATCAAATTTTACATGATGCATGCTCCTTGGGAATTATTGATGAGGAGCCTTGGTTGGGCCTTACTGTTGATTTTCCAAGAACATCAACCCTATACCTCCTCCCCAAGATACATAAAAATCAAAATGTACCCCCTGGCAGACCAATCGTATGTGGAAGGGGAAATTTATGTGAGGGCAGTTCTAGATTTGTTGACCATTATCTTAAGGGCCGTGTCAAAACACTCCCCTCATATATTAAAAACAACTCAGACATGTTGAGGCAATTGGAGGGGATACATCTGGACCCAGGCACCCTGTTGATCACCTGCAACGTCAAGTCACTCTATACATCTATTCATCATGACCATGGAGTGCGTGCATCAAAAACCTTTTTGTCTATGACTAATTTGAATCCTGAGTTAATTTGGTTTATTTTGGAGTTACTTCAATTTTTGTTTACCCATAATTATTTTGTTTAAGGACCGCCTTTTCCTGCAGCTCCAGGGAACCGCAATGGGGGCGTCTTGCACGCCCTCATATGCTAATCTTTTCCTGGGGCTGTGGGAGAGGGAAGTGGTTTCAGTTACTCCAGGATTTGACGCCGTACTCCAATGGTCTAGATACATCGATGACATTTTCTTGATTTGGAGTGGCTCGGCGTCACAGCTCGACCAATTTTTGGGTGCTCTTAATGACAATGAGTTGAATATTCTTTTGACTTGGAAGTATAGTCCAATTCAGATCGAATTTCTTGATCTCTTGTGACACTGATGGTAACAAATTTACGAACATTTTTAGGAAGAAGACCACCACAAATTCTTTCTTACATGCCACATCTTTGCACTACTATAAAACGATTGATGCTATTCCAATCAGCCAATTTTTATGGGTAAGGCGCATTTGCTCACGTGATTCTGATTTTGAGGATCAAGCTTCTGATCTTGTTACCCAATTTCAACATAGGGGCTATAAAGCTACAGCTATCAAGCAAGGTTATAATCGTGCCAAGCAATCCCCACGTGGTTCATTGTTGGTAAGTTGTGACAGACAAGATGGTCATAATTTTAGGCAACTAGCTCATTCTAATCTTCGGTTTATTACAACCTTTAACTCCAAATGGCGAGACATTTATGATGTACTTGAGTCCCATTGGCCTATCCTAACTGACCCAGAGATTGCAAAGCACTTACCAATGAGACCTAGTATCACATGGAGGAGATCGCGTAACCTCCGTGACCTGTTGGTTGACAGCCACTATATTCTAAAACAACGGGCATCTTTGGTTCTAGGGGCCCCAAATGGGGTTTCTATCCATGTGGCAAGTGCTCTGTGTGTGTCCATATGGTGCAATCTATGGAATTCTTTGATTCATCAGGCATTAAAATCTATAGAATCAAACATAATATCACTTGTAACACCTAGGCCATCGTGTACCATGCCACATGTCCTTGTGGCTTGATATACGTTGGAATGACAACCAGACCATTGAAGATCCGTATTTCAGAGCACGTTAGCAAAATTAGAGCAGCGGCTACTGCCGCTGATTTGGAGAGGTTGCAGCCAGTTCTAAAAGAAATGCATAACTGCAACCCTAACGGTCTTAAAATACGTGGTATCGACTATGTCCATCTGGGTTCGAGGGGAGGGGATCTTAAAAAAATCTTACTTCAACATGAGAAACGCTGGATAACTACCCTTAACACAGTATCACCATACGGCCTTAATGAGGCCGTCAATTTTGGCCCTTTTCTATAGTGGGTTCCGGGTTGTTTTTAATTCATTTTTATGTGTCATTACAGCAGAGAATTATTTATTTTGTATTGTTTTTGTTTTCTTTTTTGATATTTATATATGATTACTCTTGCATACTATAGTGGAGATGTGGACACCTGGCTATGCAGATGATTTACTGAAGAACGGATGTTTCAACAATGTTGTCATCTTGGATTTGCTGTGATACCGCGGAGGACTTAACAACTTTTTTGGTCACCTCACATTGATTATGATTTCAACACATTGGTTTTTACATGTTCTTTTTGTTTCATCTTTTGTTTCTATTTATCACTTATTGATATTTGTATATTTATCTGCATTTGGGATATATTTTTGTTTTCAACAATTTGTACTTGTCACTTTATTATTATATATACTTACATTATATTCACTTTTGTGATATTTTTATTTAGTTTAATTGTCACTAATTTTATTCTGTTTTCAATAATCTGTTCTCTTCACTTTATTATATTCATTCACACTACATTCACTTTTGTGACATTTTTATTTTCTTTCATTGTCACCAACTTTATATTGTACATATATTGACTCTTTATGTTTCACAATTCTCCTTCACTGTATTGTTCATTATTCCTACCATCTATTGCGGACATCTGTTTATTCTTTGGAACAGACATAGTCTTGCATCTTGTTTGTTGCTTGCTGTGTGTTCCGTTCTCCTCCCAGCGAGAGTCGTGCTGCCCCTGTGCGCTGCTCTCGCGAGATCTGGTCACGTGCCTCTGTAGCACGTGATCGGCACGTCATTGACGGACCTGGTCTATGTGCGCATGCGCGTTCCGACTCTCGCGATGGCATTACGCGGGTGACGCGCTCTGTCACGCTGGGTTAGGCAATTATGTAAGAGTATATAAGAGTGTCTGCGTGTGGGTCTGTTTATGCCTCCTGAGGAAGCCTTTATTGGCGAAACGCGTTGAGGCGGTCCCTGGGTTCCTAGACTGTGGTGGGTCTATCTTGACTGCAAATAATTATTGTCATGGCTACAGGTCTGGGTGCATTGTGATTTCCCTATTTGGTAAGGCTCATTATCCTCGTTATGGAGTGTTAGGATTATGGTGCTTCTATTTTGGGAACTTTCAGCTTTTTTATTAGCTAGATATAATATTTATATTTATCATTTGTCCTCTAGCTATTTGTTATTCACTCTCCATGCACCCATTTGCTGGTTATTTTCTTTGATTTCCCTATCCTTATATACTCCTTAGCTTAATGGTTAATCATTGTCCTATTCATCTATATTCATTGTTCTATCTTTTGTTAGGACATTTATGATATTTATCTATCTATATATTCATAGTGTATGCATCTACATATCTGTCGCCTTATGATTGTTTTGTATTAGTGTGTATTAAAATAGTTAATTACATATTGTAAAATGCACACACTAATTGTAACCTTGTCTAGCTCCCTGGTGCCTATTAGTGTTTCATGTTGTCGTCATTCTGCTGGATTATTTTATGTAAGGAAATTTTTCAATAAATATTAGAGTATTTTACTAACTATTGTCTATTCTTGAGCATGGGCCATTTCTTTCCTTTTTGTAGTAGTAAAGATCTGTGTACACCCCATAAATATCTCCCGGCTTATGTCCCCCTGGTCTTGAAGGTGTCTGGGGATGGAGGAGATCAGGACCCAGTCAAGGCGTTCCCTTGACGGTAGGGTCCTGTTGACTCATTTCCAGAAGCCTCTGGCACTCAAAGATTGCCCAGGTGGAGTCCTAAGGGTTGGTTGAGGTTACTAAATTCAGTAAGGATTCCACAGAAGTCTTGGGATCTAACCTGGCGATATGTTATATGTGATGGGGAATCTGAAGTACCGGAACTCCGACAAGCGAGGCTGCCCTCGGGAGGAGTGTGGCGGCATGCTGTAAAGCATGGAGCACTTCCTGCTTCAGTGGCCTTTCAATATAAGGGTATGTAAATTGGTAGGGGCTTCCACCGGTTGACCTTGGCTGGCTGACCTTTCCTACCCTGAGTGGGCCTATGGGGCGTTCAAATGCCTGGAGGGCAGAGATTGCCAGGCACTGATTTTAGTTAGTGCAGTGGTTAGGTATCACCTTTGGTCAGCATGGTGTTTAGTATCAACTCGTAGCAAAATCCTCTCTGAGGTGGAGGTGGCTAAAAACACCCTGGTGGACCTGGTGAAGGTATGTTCTCGGGAGTACAAGAGGTTGGGGGATGCACGTGCCCTCTGGCGGGGTTTTGCCTTCTCTGTCCCTTGAAGGAAATTGACAGGGAAAGCAAGATTAGGAAGATAGGTAGGGCAAAGGAGGGAAAGGATAGCGACAGTGGCGGTGTGAGCCAAAGGGAGGGATAGGTGGGGAAATAGTGAGGGTCAGATTAGAATTAGGTAGGGATGGTAGGGACGGTAGGGTTAGGTGGTAGGGTCTGACCTCTTGGCTCCCAACCCGGTGATGGGCTAGTGTGACACAGTTTGCTTTTTGTTTTGAATAAACAAAAGTTAAGGTAAAGGGCTATAAGTGATTGATCTTAGGCCTTTGGGATAAAGTATTGTAAGTGGAGACGAGGCATATAAGGGTGTCCTTTTCTTTTAAAACTACAAGTAACGGATGCTTACTTTTCTGTTTATTGCTCCGTTTATAATACCATATGCTTCTTTTCTCCTGTGGGTTTATTTAGGGGGGCAGTCAGGTTTGGGAGGGGGATCTTTCCTTTAGGGGGGGCGTGTGTGTGTGTGTGTGTGGATTGCCTGGCCTAGCCCTGGATTATGCGGACATGGGATGAGGGGCTACACTAGGGTGCTTAGGTTTTTGGGTGGTGGGCAGTGCCAGCATCAGAACTATGTGGACATGGGAGAGACATGAGATGATGCTGGCCGGGTGTGGAGAGGGGAAAAAAAAAAAAAACATTTCCGTGGGTATGATTTAGACTGCTTTAGTGTAGGTAACTAGAGTTGGTATTTCCGTTCAGGTAAAATTTACTTGTTCCATAATTTTGTATGGTGGTGGGATCAGCATGGTAACGGATTGTAAATAGATTATTTTTAGATTTGTATGTTGGATGAGAGACGATGGATGAATGTGGGCTGGTCGGCGAATGAAATTACCTCTCTGTCTTTTCTATATTTGTATTTGAATTTTTTTTCTATTAATAAATAATTCCAGCATGAACTCTCCTTGTGTCTTCACTTTGCTGAAGTAGTTTACCATGGCAATGGCTGTCCATGCAGCTCCTGGCACAATGCTCATATGTTAGGGTCTTGCTCTGTTAAGTGTGCTGTCCACCCCCTTCCCTACTTCTCTCCATTTTTCGATGTCTTTTGTCCTCACTTCTTTCATATATGTCTCTGTATATAGTGATCTTGTACGTTCCCATACCACCACGGCTGCAAGCTTATTGCTGTTTTTATGCGGCGTCTGATGGCAGGGTGATATCCACGCTCGGTCCTGCGACTCCGGCTTAGCTACTGGCCCAGATACGGAAGCTACACTGGCCCAGCTGGCATTTCATGTTGGTTATGTTATGTATCACCTTAGGGTGACAGTACATGTGCTGTATTGGTCGGTGGTAGGGGTTAGCAGGGCAGGAGTTGGCACTTTCTATATATTTCAGTTTTGGTGACTCCTCCAGTGTTTTATTGATCTGCTGAGGGCTAGAGAGCGATGTGACTGTCCTGGCTCTTTCTCTCTCCTGCTACCGCACAGCCTTGCAGCTCACCTTCACTATATGGAGTGCGCCTCTATTAGCACTTCAGTACCACAGACAACTCTACTGCTATTAATAATACTGATGCTAGACTGTTCCTCTTCACTTTGGATTTACTCCTGTTTGTTCTCCTTATAATTCTCATGGGAATTTTTAGTCTGGTTCCAGAGGTTTTTATTTGACCCTGTTGTGCATTTGTTACTTTAGCATATGTTCTTGGTGAATGATAGACATGTTCTGATCAGGGATATACTCCACCCTTGTTGAACTACTGTGTCTATTGCTGATTTAAGTCATTGCAGTCGTCTGAGACATACTGTAGGTAGTTCACAGATTTCACTGCCTAGCTATCCAAAGAAGTGTAGTTAGTGCTTATTGTTTATCTCATTGACTGTACTTTTCTCTGTCTTTCTCTCTCTCTCTCTGTCTTTTTTTCCACTGTTTTCCCTTTCTCTCTCATGGCCGAATTGGTTTGCTCTTCCTTTAATGTAAAGGGACTTAACTCCCCTCAGAAAAGACATCATACTCTAATGTTTTTTTGTAAACAAGGTTAATATTGCTTCTTTTTTTTTTTTTTTTACAAGAAACTCACTTTAAAAGATCTCGAATCCCTACTCTTCCCAAATTGCAGTTTTCTCAATGGTTTCACAACCCTCATCCAACCTCTGCATCTAAGGGAGTGACCACTCTGATATATAAAGATGTACCTTTTATATGCAAACACCAATATTCAGATACGGAAGATAGAATATTACTGCTCAAGGGCACCATTGCCAAAGTCTTTATACAGGCCAATCTATATGCTCCTAACAAGGGTCAGATTGCATGGCTTCTGGCTACGCTACAGACATTGCAACTCTTTGCTGAAGGCACAGTCATCATGGGGGGGTGACCTCAATCTCTCTCTCAATTATGACCTTGATTACTCTTCCACATGTCATCCCATCTCTCAGAAAGCTTTAAAGAAGTTACAGTCCACTCTACAAGATTTCAAAGTGGTGGACATCTGGTGGTTACAGCAACCCACAGTAAAAGACTATATCTTTTTTTTCCAACCCAAATGGTTCGTATCATAGACTGGACTATCTTTTTCTATCTAAAGACATGCTGCCTTGTGTCATATCCTCGTCCATTGGTCTCTTCACGATTTCGGACCATGCACCGGTTCAAGCCACAGTGCTAGTAAAGCATTTGCCTAAACCAACTTGGTCATGGAGACTAAATGAGACTCTCCTGGGCTCGGAGGAGAATGTACAACTTCTCTCTAATAATCTTGAGGACTTTTTTTTGCTATTACCTTCACCCCTACCAAGAGCCACACGACTATCTGAGAGACACACAAAGCTTACATTAGGGGGAACCTCATTTTCCTAGCCGCCAAGGCAAAAAAGCAATGCCAAAAAGACATTGATGACCTCCTCGGCTGAATTTTCGGCACTGAACGTCTCTACAAAAAGTCTCTATTGGTGTCTCATCAGGCCGAATTGACTCGTCTAGGGGAGAAACTCTTGAATGTTGTCAACTATAAAGCAGCAAAACATCATTTGCACTATGAAAAGCTTCCGTATGCCCATGGAGATAAGAGGAGAAGCTGATGACTAATCTTATCATAAAAGAAAGAGCAAAATTTTTTATTTCCTCTATAAAAAGCCCATCGGGTAAGACTCACAGTTCCATGAAGGACATAGCTGCTGAATTTGTGTCATTCTACTCTAACTTATATAATCTGAAAGATAATCAGGACACGGCAATGGAGGGTGATAGGGCGTTGCACATTCAGCAATTTCTCGCCGGACTATCTCTATCTCGCCTCACCCCTGATTCTTCTCATTTTCTTCTTGATCCAATCTTGCTAGAGGAGATAGAAGACACACTGAAGAGCATCCCAACGGGGAAGAGACCAGGCCCTGACGGGCTGCCTCTACATTATTACAAGACGTTTACAAAAATTCGTTCCCCGCAATTCTCCCTTTTCTGCAATGCACTTTTGAACGATACTCCTTTACTCCGGAAGAGTCAGGAAGCACATATAGTCTTAATACCAAAAGAGGGAAAGGACCATTCTATTATGCGGCATCTACAGGCACATATCCGTCTTGAACCTGGATGGTGAAGATTAGAGATGAGCGAACAGTGTTCTATCGAACTCATGTTCGATCGGATATTAGGCTGTTCGGCATGTTCGAATCGAATCGAACACCGCGTGGTAAAGTGCGCCATTACTCGATTCCCCTCCCACCTTCCCTGGCGCCTTTTTTGCTCCAATAACAGCGCAGGGTAGGTGGGACAGGAACTACGACACCGGTGACTTTGAAAAAAGTAGGCAAAACCCATTGGCTGCCGAAAACATGTGACCTCTAATTTAAAAGAACAGCGACGCCCAGGTTCGCGTCATTCTGAGCTTGCAATTCACCGGGGACGGAGGTTTCCGTCCAGTTAGCTAGGGGTTAGATTTTGGGTAGGCAGGGACAGGCTAGGATAGGAAGGAGAAGACAACCAACAGCTCTTATAAGAGCTAAATTCCAGGGAGAAGCTTGTCAGTGTAACGTGGCACTGACGGGCTCAATCGCCGCAACCCAGCTTTCCCAGGATCCTGAATGGAATACACTGTCAGTGTATTCCCGTATACCCGATATATACCCCGATACCCGTTCCAACGGTGTGCCCCCCCACCTTCACCCCAGAAATACCCTGCAAGTCCCCTAGCAATAGGATTGGGGCTATATACACCCACTATTTTTGCTACTGCCATATAGTGCCATTGTCTGACTGGGAATTCAAAGAATATATTGGGCTTACATATAACTTCAATTCCAGGGAGAAGCTTGTCAGTGTAACGTGGCACTGACGGGCTCAATCGCCGCAACCCAGCTTTCCCAGGATCCTGAATGGAACACACTGACAGTGTATTCCCGTATACCCCATATATACACCCCAAATCCCCGTTCCAACGGTGTGCCCCCCCACCTTCACCTCAGAAATACCCTGCAAGTCCCCTAGCAATAGAATTGGGGCTATATACACCCACAATTTTTGCTACTGGTATATAGTGCCATTGTCTGACTGGGAATTCAAAGAATATATTGGGGTTACGTGCACCCACAATTTTTGCTACTGCTATACAGTGCCATTGTCTCACTGGGAATTCAAAGAATATATTGGGGTTATGTGCACCCACAATTTTTACTACTGGTATACAGTGCCATTGTCTCACTGGGAATTCAAAGAATATATTGGGGTTATGTGCACCCACAATTTTTACTACTGGTATACAGTGCCATTGTCTGACTGGGAATTCAAAGAATATATGGGGGTTACGTGCACCCACAATTTTTGCTACTGCTATACAGTGCCATTGTCTCACTGGGAATTCAAAGAATATATTGGGGTTACGTGCACCCACAATTTTTACTACTGGTATACAGTGCCATTGTCTGACTGGGAATTCAAAGAATATATGGGGGTTACGTGCACCCACAATTTTTGCTACTGCTATACAGTGCCATTGTCTGACTGGGAATTCAAAGAATATATGGGGGTTATGTGCACCCACAATTTTTACTACTGGTATACAGTGCCATTCCCCATACGTCCAACACAGCAGCACAACAGATGGGGTATTCCTGCCCCTGCGTGCAATCAGGACAGGTGGAACTTTTACTCAATCAAAGAACCTCCCCTATAAGAGGTCACCAGACCTCCCCCTCCTCGTGTTTTTTTCTGTCCTGCGGACAGGGACAGGTGGTGAGGAGGCCTGTGGCCTCCTCAGGGATCGGAAGAAGGTGGCTGTTAGCTCCTTCTTCTTTCTCTTTCTTTCCTTCTGAGAGAAAGATTTAGGTTTTGTCTTACCTGCTTTGCAGGGTGTCTGATGTTCAGCTGTGCACAGCTCATTCACTGCCCAGTAAGGTAAGCTGAGTCCTAGCTTTCCTCTGTGTTTACTGAAAACTAAAAGCACTGATACTTTTTGCTATGGGCACTCTATTATGTCTATGGTATGTCTATTGCAGTAGCCTGTATGTACCTGTCTGTGTTACAGGCAGGCATGGAATTTGTGTGAGAGCCTTGCTTCCCTTCATGCTTGGTGCATAGTGTGAGCACTCATTTCTATTGCAATGGCCTGTCTGTGTTACAGTCAGGCATGGAATTTGTGTGGAGCCTTGCTTCCCTTCATGCTTAGTGCATAGTGTAGCACTTATGTCTATTGCAGTGGTGTGTATGTACCTGTCTGTGTTACAGGCAGGCATGGAATTTGTGTGGAAGCCTTGCTTCCCTTCATGCCTGGTGCATAGTGTGAGCACTCATTTCTATTGCAATGGCCTGTCTGTGTAACAGTCAGGCATGGAATTTGTGTGGAGTCTTTGCTCCCTTCATGCTTAGTGCATAGTGTGAGCACTTATGTCTATTACTGTGGCCTGTAGGTGCCTAGCTGTGTTACAGTTCACAGGCATGGAATTCGTGTGTCAGCTTCTGCTCCCTTCTTGCTTAGTGCATAGTTGTGCATGTCTATTGCGATGCCCTGTGCGATTGCTATGGCTTTACCGCACCTATCTGGCCGGGCTTCCCGCTGCCCTAAAGCGCAGCTAATGGGAACTGCAGCCTATGAGATGGCAGTGAGTTGTCCAGCAACTCCCACAGCTCTGGTGAGGTAAGCTAAGGTGCACCAAGACTACTTTTGTGAGTGAACAAGTCCCTTAAAAAAAAAAAGGGAGTTTTTTTCGTATTGCTGTCTGTAAGGAAACAGACTTTTATGTTAAGTGCACCGGGTCTAGAGTTCTATACTGTTCGTACTCTACCCGAAGGCTAGATCTGCCTTCTCCATCTGTGCCATCTGCCTGTAGGCTGCCTGACTAACGCCTACTGTGTCGGCGTCACTACAAATTTGATCGTTGGGGTCCTCCCCCAAGAGTCGATATGGCTGTCTCTAAATTATCGAGGCGCACGTTAGTGCCATCAGAAGATGGCTCAAATCTCCAGGATGCGATATACAGGCGTGCAGAGGGTTCTCTGCACCGAATTTATACTGCAGCATCTGCGCAGGCCTCCGTGGGAGTTCAACAGGAGAAGTCGTTCAGTTCCTGCGAGGTAATATATCTACTCTGTGTAGAGATATCTATACAGGTGTTCCCTGTGATGATCTTCTGGCGTTCCTATCCTCCACCTCCGTAGCAGTAAATTATTTGGCAGAAGCAGGTTTGTATCAAGCGAAGATTGCGGCGAAGGCTATCTCATTAGCCACGGCTGCAAAACGCCCCCTGTGGATGAAGCCCTGGAGGGCAGATAGTACTTCCAAATACTACTTGTGCGCACTTCCGTTTGAGCCGGGCAGGCTCTTTTGGAAAGAGCTGGATACCATTATGGAGGAATAAATTGACGCACCATCCGGGAGCCTGAGAAGGAGAAAACTACCTTCTGACGTCTACTCCCCCCTCCCCTTGTATCCGCTTTGCCAGTGGAAGGTCGACTTTCTCACTTCTCGGTGGCATGGAGCCGTCACATTCAGGACCCATGGGGCCTCCAGCTCGTGTATTCGAGCTACAAAATAAAGTTCACATCTCACCCACCCGACAAATTTGTGTAAACCCGCGTTTTGTGTTCAAAAGCAGATCCTTCTGGAGAACGCTGTTCAGGGATACCTGGACAAAGGCGCTCTAGAGCCAGTGCCTGGCAGAGCAATCGACCGGATTTTACTCTCCAGTGTTTTTGGGACCCAAAACATCGGGAGTCAGAGAATGGTGGTCGATTTAAGATTTCTCAACCAATACGTCCTCAAGACCCGTTTCCGGATGGGAACTATCAGGTCAGTGACACCTTTTCTGCACCGAGGAGACAGGTTTGTCACCCTAGATTTAAGGGACGCATATTTACACGTCCCGATATTTCCGCCACACAGAAGGTTCTTGAGGATCGGGGTTGTGCTGAACGGTACTCTGTGTCATCTGCAGTTCACAGCTCTTCCGTTCGGAATATCCTCGCCCCCCCCACACCTTTACAAAGGTCGTGGCCCCGGTCGTTGCAGCTCTTCGGCTCCAAGGTATATTCATCATACCGTACCTAGACGATTGGCTGTTAAAGGCCCACTCAACAGAGGTTCTCGCGGCCCACCTAAGGATCACTATCGCCTTCCTAGAAGAGTTAGGCGGGCTGATCAATGGTCAAAACTCGGCAGTCGTCCCCACCACCAGAATCCAGTTCTTGGGTTCATTGTGGACTCTCAGAGGATGGAGATATCTCTCCCTCACAGTCAGAAGGAGTAGATTTGTCGGGCGTTGCAACATCTGGCGGATACGCGGGAGGTTCGGGTAAGAACCTCAATGAAGGTCCTAGGTTTAATGTCAGCAGCTGCAGATGCAGTTCCATGGGCACTAGAGCATATGCGTCCACTACAGAGCGAGATCCTCAAGGTTTGGAGCCGCAGCCCCTCAGGGCTGAAGAAGCCTATCCAGTTGTCCATCAGTACCCGTCGATCACTGCAATGGTGGTCCCTATTGAAGGACGGGATGTCCACGGTCCAGCCCGACTGGACCCTGTTGACAACGGATGCCTCCTTCCATGGCTGGGGAGCGCATCGGGGGGAGACCCTGGCACAAGGGACATGGAGCCGACTGGAGACTGCTCAGTCATCGAATTGGCGCGAGTCTGCGCAGTGTATTGAACCCTGCTATACTTCACCCAGGATCTACGCGGCAAGGCGGTCAGAGTCAGGACGGACAACGTCACGGTGGTCCTCTACCTGAACAAGCAGGGAGGGATGAGGTCCCCTCCCTCTTCAAGCTAACAGATCAGATTTTTTTCCTGGGCTGAGGAAAATCTAAGCCACCTTAGTGCGGTGCACATAAGGGGACATCTGAATGTGCTGGCAGACCAGCTCAGCAGGGGAGAAGCAGTGTCGGGCGAGTGGTCCCTCAACCAGGAGGTCTTTCGTCAGTTGACTCGGATGAGGGGTCTCCCCGAGGTGGATCTGATGGCCACCCAGTACAATGCCAAGGTGGAGAGGGTCTGTTCCCTCTACCAGGAGGACAACCCCTTGGCAGTAGATGCCCTATCAATACCTTGGAGGTTCAGGCTGGCATACATCTTCCCTCCACTTCCCATGGTTTCGAAGGTATTGGCCAAGATCAGTCAAGACCAGGTATGGGTGATTGCCATCATACCGTTCTGGCCAAAAAGGGCATGATTTACCCACCTCATACAGATGAGTCGAGGGAATTACTGGAGGCTTCCACTTCTTCACAACCTGGTAACCCGAAACAAGTGGCTATGCCAGGACCTGAAGAGGTTCAACCTGACAGCCTGGAGGTTGACCGCACCCTATACGGACATGGGGGATTGTCACAGGCCATGCGGACAACACTGGCCTGCTCAAGGGCAGATTCTATGAATAGAAGCTACATGAGGATTGGCAGAATTTACCAGCAATGGTGCACAGAGAATCAACGTGCAATACCAGTTATGGAGACGGTATTGGAGTTTTGGTAAAGCGGGCTGGAGAAAGCCCTCACCCCGGTGACATTAAAAGTGCATGTAGCTGCCCTTTCAGCCGTATTAGGGATAAGATTGTCTCAAGATTCGTTGGTAAGTTAATCCTTAAGAGGGGCCGGTGGCTCCGACCCGCAATTCAAGTCCTAATCCCCCAATGGGATTTAGCTACGGTACTGCAGGGGCTCTGTGGGCCCCCCTTTGAACCACTACAAGACATAGGACTAAAGTTCCTCTTCTGCAAAGTGGAATTCCTCTTAGTCGTCACATCAGCTAAGCGTACTGGAGAACTGCAGGCTTTAGCAGCCTCTGAGCCGTATTTACTATTCTTCCAGACAGGGTACAATTAAGATATCTCCCGGGATTTATTCCAAAAAGTCCCGTCGACCCAGAAAACCTTTCTGGTAAGTCTTTTCAGAAAATACAAGGGGTGTAGAGCCTTGAAGGCAACATAGGCGAGATGGCTCAAGGAGGCCATCTCTCAAGCATTCAGTACTCAGGGCCTACTTCCGCCTGAGTTTTAAGGGCACATTCTAGTTGTGCAGTTGCCACGACATGTGGGGAGAGATATTCCATCTCCCTGGACCAGATTTGTGCGGCAGCAACCTGGAGTTCTCACTTAACTTTGTGAGACATGATAGGTTGGACGATTTTAGCGCAGAGGCGGCTGCCTTCGGTCGCTCGGTATTGACATCAGTTTGTCAGGAAGTCCCACCCTAGGGGGGGTTTCTTGCTACCTCCCCATCTGTTGTGCTGCTGTGTTGGACGTATGGGGAATGGAGGATTATGTAGATAATCTGTTTTCCCATAGTCCAAACAGCAGCACAAAGCTCCCTCCCTGTATGTTTGGCTTGTTAATTTTCTGAAGGGTTTGGAAATCTCTACTTTAGAACTAACACGAGGAGGGGGAGGTCTGGTGACCTCTTATAGGGGAGGTTCTTTGATTGAGTAAAAGTTCCACCTGTCCTGATTGCACGCAGGGGCAGGAATACCCCATCTGTTGTGCTGCTGTTTGGACTATGGGAAAACAGATTATCTACATAATCCTCCATTGTCTGACTGGGAATTCAAAGAATATATGGGGGTTATGTGCACCCACAATTTTTACTACTGGTATACAGTGCCATTGTCTGACTGGGAATTCAAAGAATATATGGGGGTTACGTGCACCCACAATTTTTGCTACTGCTATACAGTGCCATTGTCTGACTGGGAATTCAAAGAATATATTGGGGTTACAAATACCCTCATTTCTTGCTACTGCCATATAGTGCCAGTTTCTGACTGGTAATTCAAAGAATATATTGGAGTTACGTGCACCCACAATTTTTGCTACTGGTAGATAGTGCCATTGTCTCACTGGGAATTCCACAAATAATTTGGGGATTCATTCACCCTACATCTCAGGCTCTTGCCATATTCACCCAGGTTGTCAGTGCTGCACCAGCTCGTTCCCAGACAGCTCGGCCCGAAAAACACGTTACCTATATAGAGGATTTGGACAATGAAGACAACATGTTCTAAATCTAATGTCTGCACCTTCTCCAGAATTAAAATAAAGGCAGCGTTTAACTTTCAAATAGCACTGCACAAAGGAAGAGCTTATCAGCTTGTCTCATGACATGCTACTGAAAAGTGTCATTTGTGTATCTTAATGTAAATATTGTTGTATAAGCTTTTTGGGTTTTAGGCACTGCCAAGTTATTTATTACCACCCGCTCCCTTATAATGATGATGACGCCAAAGTCACTGTGGGTGTTCAGAGCTCACAGCTTTGGTTGACATTTGTCTTGCTCTCTGTCGGTACCAGCTGTCTTTTTGGATACCGTAAAGTTATGTTGACTTTATTAACAGCTATAGAAGCTTTAGCCAGGTTGTGACGGTGTGTAACCCTAACAACACTAAGTGGGATACACATTAATAGTCAGTCTATGTACGCTAAACGTATCACTGAAGTAATTTTTTTTCCCTCTCCCCTAATATAAGAAAGGAACAGACATTAGACCTAGACCGGGGTTCGAGGCTTGTAAAAATCCAGTATTATTTGTTCTTCATGATGTGAAATATGTGTTGAAAAGCAACCCAAGATGAAGTCAGCCATGTGTGCCAGTGTGTTACTTGGCATGCCTTTGCTGGCCCCAACTGTAAGGGTCACTCTCCATTTCCTCCATTTTCCACTCCCCTTCACACCATTTGTGGTGAAGCAATGGGATGCACTGAAGTGCACCCTCTAGCCTCGTGTGGGACAGGGACATCAGATGCCACTCCAACCCCCTCGTCTTCCTCCGCCAGCCAACGGTGCGAAGATGAGAGGAGTGTGCTCTGAATGTTTTCTGCCTAGCAGAGGCTAGTTCTCACTTACGAAAATGGCCCCACTTTGACCTGTATATCAGGCACAATGGTGTAGGTTTCAAAGAAACATGGCACCAACAAGTTGGAAAACGTGGGCCATGCGTGGACCGTGTTTGAGTCTGGCAAGCTCCAGATCTGCTACCAGGTTCCAGCCATTATCACAGGCGCAAAAATGCCAGGCCCCAGGTGTAGCAGGGAAAAAAAAATGCCATCTCAGCCAGGATGGCATCCCTGACCTCGGAGGCACTGTGCTGTCTGTCCCCCAAGCTGATGAGCTTCAGCACCGCCTGCTGACGTCTCCCCACACCAGTGTTTTAGCGTTTGCCGCTAGTAGCTGTGGTGGAGGTTGCAGCGTCGTAGGGTTTCAGTCTACTCCTGCCATGAATTTTGGCCTGGGAGAGGAGATAGGCCACCCCAGTTTGCACCCGGGGAACAGACTCCACCACATTCACCCTGCCTGTCATTAAAGATAAGCACTGCAGCATCCCTGACCACAGGCGCTTGTCCAAGTGTCGGTGGTCAAGTGGACCTTGCAGCAAAGCGCGGAACTAAGGGCCCACCTGATGTTGAGTGACACGTGCTGGTGCAAGGCGGGGACGCCACACCGGGAGAAGTTGAGACGGCTAGGGACGGCATAGTGAGGTGCCACAGTTGCCATCAGGTCCGGGAAGGCGGGAGTTTCAACAAGCCGGAACGCCAACCTCTCCTGGGCCAGCAGTTTAGCGATGTTGGCGTTCTAGGCTTGCGTGGGTGGGTGGTTAGCGGTGTATTTCTGCCGGCGCTCCAATGTCTGAGAGATGGTGGGTTGTTGTAAAGAAGCGCCTGATGGTGCCTTTGATGGTGCAGGAGAAGGAGATAAGACAGAAACAGGGGAGGATGAGGGAGAAGTCAACAAAGTGGCGGAGGCAGATGAAGTGATGTCCTGGCTCGTCCTCTGGAGTGCATCGCCAGCACTGTGAGCAGAGGCAGTGGCATGAACGGCGGGCGACGTTTGTCCTGCCGTTGCTGCCTGCCACTGATTCCATTGCTTGGATTCCAAATGACGGTGCATTGAAGTGGTGGACAGGTTGCTCTTCTCAGGGCCCCTACTCGATTTCGAGAGGCAAATTGTGTAGACGACACTATATCTGTCCTCGGCGCATTCCTTGAAAAAACTCTACACCTTCAAGAAACGTGCCCTCGATGGGGGAGTTTTTCTGGGCTGGGTACAAAAGGGAACATCTTCGGACATTCCGGGTCTGGCCTGGCTTCGGCAAAGCAGCTGACCTCTGCCTCTGGACATGTCTCTGCCTCTAGCTACCCTTTTTGGTGCTGCACCTGCCTCAACATCCACACTACTTTCCCAGCTTGACATCTGCCTTGTCCAGGTGGGGTCGGTGTCCTCGTCGTCCACCACCTCCTCTTCCAACTCCTGTCTCGCCTCCTCCTCCTGCACAATGCGCATGTCAACTGGCTGCCCTGACAGCAACTGCGTCTCATCGTCGTCGATGAGGGTGGGTTGCTGGTCATCCGCCACCAAATCGACCGGAGATGGAATGGAGGAGACTCTAGTGTTTGAGCATCTGGACACAGATACTCGTCTGTTAGGTCCGTGGAATCGCGAAATGGAGGGGCAGGTTGCGGTACAGTCAAAGGAAGGGAGAACAGCTCTGGGGAGCAGGGACAGTTGGGGTTATTGTTCTGGGAAGATTGGGAATTTTGGGTGGAAGGAGAACAAGACTGTTGGGTAAGAGGAGGTAGAGGCTGCCTGGCTGGTGGACAATGTGCTTTAAGCGTTATCCGACAGCCATTGCAAGGCCTGTTCCTGGTTCTCGGGCCTACTAATCTTTGTACCATTCAGCCTAGTTAATGTGGAACTTTTGTGCAAAGTGCAGAACTTAGGGCCCGCCTGATGTTAAGGGACACACGCTGGTACAAGGCTCAACTCACCCTAAGTGCCAAAAACACTGCTGGTGCAAGGCTCTACTCATGCCAAGGGCCTCAATCTCTGCTGGTAGCTCAGCTTAAGGTCCTGTAACTTTGTTTGGAAGGGCTCATGTTAAGGGCTAGAAAAGTGAATTTTGGAAGGTCATACCACATCACACACACACACACTCAAAATGACAGTTAAGGGTGAGGGCTTTTGGAATTCCCATTGCCTATTCCATTTGTGGTTGTCATGGGGAACGTGATTTAAAGGGGTGGTTGTTACTGTTTGTTGAGCTTAAATTGGGGTTTGTGTCCATCCATTTGGGGAGTAAAGAAGGTTTCCAGGTATTTTCCCACTTTGATAGAGGTTTTTTTGAATGTGGAAAGTGTGTAGTTGTTAGGCAGTGATGTTGGGGTAATAGAGGGTCTTTGGTGTGTTAGATGCCCCCAGACATGCTTCCCCTGCTGTCCCAGTGTCATTCCAGAGGTGTTGGCATCATTTCCTGGGGTGTCATAGTGGACTTGGTGACCCTCCAGACACGGATTTGGGTTTCCCCCTTAACGAGTATCTGTTCCCCATAGACTATAATGGGGTTCGAAACCCGTTCGAACACACGAACATTGAGCGGCTGTTCGAATCGAATTTCGAACCTCGAACATTTTAGTGTTCGCTTATCTCTAGTGAAGATCTGGGCAAAAATCCTGGCGAAACGCTTACAACCACTTGTACCCTCCCTTGTTCATGAGGAGCAATCACATTTCGTTTTAGGAAGAGAGGGAAGATACAATACAGCCAAGTTACTTCCAGTTATTCATCTGGCCCATAAATGTAAGATCCAGTTAATCCTGTTGGGTGTTGACGTGGAGAAGACGTTTGATAGGGTCACATGGGACTTTATGGTGGCCTCCCTGGAACACTTTGGAATACCCGAGAAGTTCATTGCCGCTATCGTCACATTATATGCACATCCAACGGCAAGGCTGAAGGTTAATGGCGTTCTCTCTGAGAGTTTTGTTATTTCAAATGGGACCAGACAGGGCTGTCCACTATCGCGCACACTCTTCATATTAGTCTTGGAGTCCCTGCTGCAAGGTGTCAGACAGGATCCCAGAATCCATGGTATGCAATAGATGACAGGACTTTCCATGCTACTGCCTATGCGGATGATGTTCTGTTTTTCGTTACAAACCGGCCGAAGGACTTCCAGCTTTGATGGAACTTATGACTTCCTATGGCACCCTGTCAGGCTACAAGGCCAACTTCACCAAATATGAAGTTCTGAATGTGTCTCTCACATCTGCTGTCTCTTCCTCTTTGAAAAAGGTCACATCCTTCAGGTGGTCTAACGCCTCATTCAAGTACCTCGGCATCCACTTAACGTCCTCATTGGATACTCTGTACGCAGTGAACTTTCCACTCGTTAGAGGAGCTAAGACATTCCCTATTGGCCTATGAATCCCTTTCCCTGTCTTGGTTTGGGAGGAAGAATTTACGAAGCCTGTTCACCAGATTTATCTGGCGGAGAAAGACGCCACATATCCTATGCCCAACTGACGAACTGCAAGAGACAGGGGGGTATCGGATTGCCCGACGTGCACAAATACCACACAGCCATCCGTTTGAATTGGTGGTCGGACTTGGCCATGCCCCTCACCTCCTCGCTGTCGTCAACATTATTGCAGAAGGGAATGGACCCTCCACTTTCAGCTGCTCTGTGGATTCCTCATCTGTTCCAGAAAACACTCATACCCTCTTGCCCTATTCTAACAGGTGACTTGAAATCCTGGGTGGACTTGCTCAATGAATTACTTCCACTACCCTCTCCGTTACCCCCACTCGATCTCATCCCGTACCTAGGGGAAATAGATCCAACAGCATGCCAAGATCTGAGGGAGAGGTTTCGTTCATTTTCCTTAAGGGATGTTGTTACCCCTTCAGGTTTGCTGCCGGTATCAGAGGTCTGTAAGTTGCTCCCGGGAGATTCCCTGAACCTTTTTACATAAAAAGCAGTTATCCGCACTTTTTTCCAAGCTGTAGAAGAGGTTCACTTTTCGTCTTCAACTGACAGAATTTTATAAACTGCTTGTCTCTAAAACAGCAATGCTAAGGAAGATCTCTCACTTTTTGCATCATTTTGTTGACCCCCCTACTCTCACTTTTTGCATCATTTTGTTGACCCCCTACTCCCTTCAAACCATCTTTTTTTTCAAATACGGTTTTCCACGTGCCCTGCCTAATTATCACAATACATGTGAGAACAATTATATTTATACTATTGATCCTGTACGAGCTACTTCTTGGCATACTTGACTCGCAGTGTGTAATCTTTATAGAATACAACCTTTTTGTCTTGTCTTAATGAATATCATGGCAGATACAGCTGATACAGAACCTAAGACATCTGAAAGTCTGAGAGACAAAAGACTAAGAGAAGTTTTTGGTGAACAGATCACCACTACTGAAAACTCGGATTACAAATTCTTGCTGAATAGTCTATCAAAACTTTTAACGCAAGAATTACACACCTGGTGGGATTGCAAAACACTTAAAGCATATATAGAAAGATCCATGATTCCTTGGGGCCTGAGATTGAAAAAGTTTTCCACTAGTGATTTTGGTGAATCCTTCAGAAAAGAATGGAATAACATCCTTTCGGATTGTTTGTTGAAACTTATTAGTTTAATTATTAAATATGAAGAAGAGAAATTAACACTGGATATACAGAAAAATAAACAGCAACTGTGTAAATTCAACCACCTACAGGAATATCAGTCGGATGTTGAAAAAATCAAAAATCAAATCAAACAATTGGAGGACAAAATCGTAGGACGAAGTGTATACCTGGTTCGATAAAAACTTCAACACCCAGGTCTATTCTTAAGAAACCCAAAAATAGAAGGCATAATAAACGCAACAATGTGTATAGGTCTGTTTCATTCAGTTCCTCTGATAAAGAAACAGATTTTTCAGATATGGACAACAGTACAAAATAAATACTTCATCAACATCATGTATTTTTTTTTTTTAGAAGGGAACACAGAGTAACCCACAGAGAAAACAAAAAAGACAGAACAGAAGACAACACAGAGGAGGATCATGCCACAAGAAGAAAAACAAGATATTTTACACAGATTCCATGAATATGCATGTTTCCACAACTACAACTTTAAATAACATGGATTTTTCCTCCTCACTTGCATCTACTTCATTTAGGAATAAGTTCATTCCCTCGCACACAACACACACTAATAATTCATATGAAACTATACTTAATTTGTCCTCTGTAACCCTAACTAAAGATGATCTCTCTCTGCTTTCCAAGGGTTTGGGGTTTGTACCGGCCAAGAATTTTGATTTGATTTCACCCTAATGGATCTCAATCGCTTTGTTAGGTCTCTAACAGTTAAAAAACATTTTTTTGAGTCTGATACTAAAACCCTACGTAATGTTCTACGGAATGACGATTCTAATGAATTTCAATCCCTTTTATTCGAGGAACAATGTTGCTTATTACAATTACAAGACCTATCAGACACCCCTTCATATAGTTCATCTGACATATCTGTTGACACTACCAACCCATCTTTTTATCCACTTAGTTCTAGAAATACAATACTCGACCAGTTTCAGCAAGCTGTGGAAAATGATTTGCACAGACTACATAAAAATGTTTCACTTGATACTTTACGAGATAATCTTAGCCATATGGAGAGAGCAAGTTTATATAAACTTAGCAAAAACCCTCAAATCACCATCAAGTTAGCGGATAAGGGGGGTAAATTGGTTATACTCAACACTTCTAGTCTCGCGATATTCATCTATACCTCATGAAGTCGCATTACAGGCAGTTACTCATCATCTAAAAAAATATTCACAATATTCTGCTCATTTTTCTGAATATTTATTATCTACCATAAGTTATCTTCTTAGTCATAACTTTTTTTTATTTCAATAAAGAATGTTTTCTCCAAACGCGAGGAGCACCTATGGGGCGAAATTTTCGCCCTCGCTAGCAAATTTAGTGATGTCCTTTTGGGAAGAGAACTTCATATACAATAACAATCCGTTCAAGAAATCAATCAAGTGGTATGGACGCTTTATTGATGATCTGTTAATAGTATGGCAAGGAAACCCTCATGACATCCCTAATTTTATCACTCACATAAATTCCAACTGATTTAATCTTAAATTTACGTTTCATGAGGATATACATAGTAACTTTCTTGACATAAATTTATTAGGAGACACCGAAACAGGAAAAGTTACAACTAATTTATACTGTAAACCTCAAGCAGGCAATTCATATTTACATGCACAATCACTTCATCCCAAGCACACCATCAAATCCCTTCCCGTTGGGGAATTCATAAGAGCAAAGAGATCATGTACGGATTCTGAATTATGTAATAAAGTATCTAGTGAAATGAGTCAAAAGTTTGTAAATCGTGGATACCCAAAGTGGATGATCCAGAGAGCAACTAATATTGTTTCTAATCTAAACAGAAACACACTGTTTACTTCATCTAATATTAAATCAAATAAGTCTAAAAACAAATCTATATATTAACTACAAGATACAGCAACAATGATAACCAGGTAATACAATCAGTGAAAAGAAACCTTCCCATACTCAATCAGGATCCTCAATTTTATCTCAAGGCTGTAATTTCGTTTCACGTCGAGGTAAAACTCTGGGAAACTACTTGTCACCAAGTCTATACATTGAACGATCGAAACAGGATACCAGTACTTGGCTTAACTTAAAAGGTTTCTTTAAATGCGGCACATCACGTTGCTATGTATGTAAATATGTTGATAGAGTTCGGTCTTTCACAATCATAACAACACTCGCAGCTTCCCTATAAAAAAACTTTTTAAATTGTACATCAATTTTTGTAGTGTACGTAATTTCTTGCGATCTATGTGGACTACATTATGTAGGCTCAACCATTCGCCCCCTGAAAATCAGAATTGCTGAGCATCTCAGCAGCATTAAGAACAAGAACACGCTTAAATCCACAGGAGCATCCCAACACTTCATTCATAGTCAAAATGGTGATATTTCTCATATTTCATTTAAGGAAGTAGAACAAATTTCTAAATCCATTAGGGGGGGGCAACCGTGTACACCAATGAAGGGTCAAGGAGGCAAAGTGGATTCTTAAACTAGATACAAGACAACCCAGGGGACTCAATAAAAGAAATGAAAAATTTTTTTCAGTATTGTTACTTTGTAAATGTTGCGCACCCTCCCCCTTTAATGAAAAAATCACCTCAAAAGATTACTCAATATTTTCGTCCCATTCAATAGTCTCAAAAGAAAACCCGACGAGGATGTAGAGGGAGGGGCAATAAACAACGCAAACAGAAATCAAGTGCAAACACCGAAAAAACCAAGATACATCATCATCAACCACAGTAAGGATATTCAATTTGTCCTCCTATATATTAACTGATATAGAGACAAAATTATTAACAAAGGGATTATCCTTTTGTCCCACAGAGAAAATAGGTGACTTTGGGCTTTTTTTGGATCTGAATAATTATATACGCAAATTAACTCTCAAAAGACATTTTGAAATGTCAAAAAACAACACCAACAATGTGAATAAGGTTTCACAAAACAGTGATACGGAGAACTTTAAATTATTACATCCAGAATCTCCACCTCCCGTAGTCACTACACTTAGGCCTAAATCCATTTTTTATCCCATAGAACACAGGGGGAATCATATAGAAACGTTTTTTAATTTGGTAGCAGAGTCATTTCATAATATCAATAATGCTACCATTCACCCAGATATGAACAAAAAGAGGAATCTTACTATGAATGAATACAAGGCTATACAGGGATTAGCAAGAAATTCCTCCATTGTCATACGAAATGCGGATAAGGGGGGGTACTATAGTTATACAAAATCACATGGATTATGTGTCAGAAGCACTAAATATATTATCAGATACGGATTATTATGTTAGATTAGATAAGGATCCTACCACTAGTTTTGTAGCTGAATATTGTAATCTAATTGAATCAGATAGAAAGAATTATATTCTTACTAAAAAAGAATTAGAATTTTTAACTAATACCCAATCCTAGGACAGCAATATTTTATCACTTACCGAAGGTGCATAAAAACAGTGAGAAACCCCCTGGTCGTCCTATTATTTCAGGAATTCATTCTTTAACAGCTAATCTTTCAGAATAGACCACCACCTCCAACCTTTTGTTAAAAGTTTGCCGTCATACTTGAAGGACTCTACATCCTTACTCACTAAATTAGATAACTTCAATTGAGAATCGGACTTCATGTGGGTTACCATGGACGTATGTGCTTTATATTCTAATATTCCACATAAGGAAGGAGTTGAGACAGTATCTTCATATCTTAAAAATGATTCTGCAATATCGAATACGCAATGTTGTTTCATTTTAGATAGCATCAGATTTATTCTTCAACATAATGTCTTCACTTTTGAAGATTCTATATATTTACAATGCAAAGGTACAGCCATGGGCACGCAATTTGCCCCCACTTCTAATGAGATACGGGTGTTAACCTTCTATATAAAGACAGCTCAGCTTAGTGCTAAACTGTGTATGCCGTAACGGTCTGTACATACTACACTCCCCATGTACTGTTGTTTAAGGTAAGAGTGTTTGCATACATCAATGAAGGAGGTTATGTGGATATAGATGGAGTTAATGAGACTCTAATAGTAATATATATTGCTTGCCCCCTCTTTTTGTTTCAATAAGGAGTCTAGTTGAATATCAGACTTACTGTGGGTGAGTGCACACACATATATGTGCGTTTGTGTACGTGTATAAAAGTATATATGTATATGATTTTAACTTTTGAACATGATTGATACCGAATTGTATGTATGAGTTGCTTCTCATGTTTATATATGTGATTATTATTTTGAATGTGTTATATGTTGAAATAATGTTTGAAATATTTGATTCTCATTTACAAGTATGGTTATATTATATTAATGCATACCAGTAATTATGGGTGTAGAGGTATGTGTATGCATATATGGTTATATGAATTTTTTAGGTCCAATGTTTTTTATAAGTTTTTTGAAAAATCTTTATGAAAATTGTTTTTTTACTTGTATTTCTGTTAATTGAGTTTATGCTCAAACATAAGATGTTTTTTTGTTGCTTGTGTCTTTGGATTAGATCTGACGAAGGGGTATAGACCCGAAACGCGTTATCCTAATAAATTCAAAAAAATATATACAACGTTTTTGGTGTGCGCCACCAGGTTTTTTCTTTTCTTTTGTTCTTATAGTTTCCTACCGATTGTACGTTTCCAGCCAGTCGGTCAACTAGGGTATGCAGCCATCGCCTATACTTACCATTATAAAGCCATTTGGCTTATGACGATTTTACTATTGTTAGACTTTTTTTTTTTGGTTCTTGATCATGGGGAGCGCATTAATCTGAATTTTTTTTTTTTTTGCGAAATACTTGTTACTTTGTAAATGATACTCTTGAGTGGTAGAGTGCCGTAAGTACTGCACTGGACTCTGGGTTGAAGTGATGACTGGTGCGCGTGGGATGTGTTTTCCACACAGGCGCAATCCATTTCCTGGGTATCCATCTTTAGTAAGGGCATTTCCCGACGTTAACATCAATGCATGTTTGCTTTACTATGACGCATGCATACTATATCCAATCCAATCCAGAATAGTTTAATTCCATCATTGGATATTCTAAATGCGGTTAATTTCAAGGTCAAGGATTTCTTTGGTACACTATACGTAATAACTCACACTCATCAATTCTCTCTTATACCTTTCTCAGATTTGCCTCCTTCTTGGTATAATAAACGTGTACATATATTTATACAGACAGGCATACATATATATTTTTGAGCATGTTTGTTTTTAATTTGGAATTAATTTTCCTTTTGTATATATTTGTTAAATCATATCAGTGTTTTTTCTCTGTTCTTGTTTCATGTTGTTAGTTGTCTAAAGGGTTAAAGTTTAATTTGTCTTATGTGTTACAGATGTCAAAACATTAGTCCCGTCTTTATACAGCACTCACACACACAATGAGGTCAGGCAACGACTAAGGTACATTGTTACCGAAACGCGTCAGCCCAGACGCTCTTCTATGAGTCAAATATTGCCATATACAATCTTTGCATGTTTTTAAATTTTGAACTAATTAAAACTTGGACTTTTATTCAAAAAACATTTTTTGATAGCTGGAAGCCTTCTTTGAAGATCCCCAAACCATCTTACATGTCTGCGTGGGAGACAGAGCTACAAATATCTTTCTCTGATGAAGGTTTTTCTACTCATGCCTTCCACAGACTATAATCCTGCAAAGGACAGACTGATTACTCATCTCAGCAGCACAAACTCTCATCCCGCTCTTCTGGTTGCATAAGGAATCCCCATTGCTTTCCTTGTGGAAGGAAAAAGTCAACCAGATCGCCAGATTTGAAGAGCTAATGTGTTGGTCCTCCCGTACCCATGACGGGTACCTGAAAACCTGGACCCCTTGGTTGTTACATAGGTCCTGATTCTGGCCATTGAGTTCTTTCCCTCCTGCCCTCTCTCTTTTTCTGCGCTCTCCCCTTCTCTTCTATCTCTCTTTCTACCTTTTCTCTTCGTGCTGTCTACCCTATCTCATCTTTGCCTTCAATTTGCAAATTGTAATTTTTTCCTTTGTTCATTGACTCTTTGTTGACAACGCATGCTACTCTGTCCTTTTTCTCTGTCTTTTATGTACTTGTATATAATGAGTGGTATACGGTATTTTGGGAAAGTAATTGAGTTGGTTAATTTTCTTTTATATTGTCTGTAAAACTTTAAAAAACTCAAAACTTTTGAATTAAAAATAAATAAATAATAATAATTCCAGCATGTCTCAGTCTGGGAACCGGGACTTCGGAGTTTCCCAAGATGGTGGTGGGCTGGACGTCCTCCCTGGCTCCAGTGCGACATCTTGTTCAGGACAATGCGGGTTCTGGGGGGGTGGCAACCTGGTGAGGAGATGTCACCTTTATAGCAAGGCCTGTTAGCTGCCCTGGGGAGAAAGAGGGGGTTGGGACACCCTGGGGAGCTTGGCATTGGTTTGGACAGTTTTATGGGGGCATTGGTGGAGATGGCTAGAGGGTTAAGAAGAGGGGCGGTGGCATCTCTGTTACCTGCTTGGGGGCTGGTAGATCAGGGGAGGCTACCGTGTCCAGGTATCGGCTGCCTCCAGCTTGTCTGTATCTGTGTAGACTCAGCAAAAAGCATGGATGAAATGGGATGTATTCGTCTGTTTAAAGGGCCTAATGGGGGCCTATTTGAAACAGGTGGTGAGGGAGCTTATTTGGAAAGGGGAGTAAGTGGATATCTTTTTGTTGTTGCTGCTGGTACATTTTACTCTAGATAGGGCGAAGGATGAGAAGAAGGAAAAAATGCAATATTGCCTTATTCTTAGGACCTTTTCCAATTGGCTACAGGCACTCGCCATTCTGGGGAGCATGATTGGGAGAAAGCACCGGAAAATTGTTCCGCGCTTTTTTGTTACCTGGATGCTTTTGGGGAGGCGTATCAGGTGTATGGGGGCTAGGCTTGGCTCCGATACGACAAGCTGTTTAGGCAGCGGAAGGTGGTACGGTCCAGCATTCGCTGGGATCATAAAGATATAGGACTTTGGTTGCGCATTACTATGCAAGCAAAGTCGGAGTAGCCCTTTCCAGGAGGGATCGGCAGCGTTGAATATTCGGGGCTCTGTTTCCTGTTTAATAGGGGAGCTGTAAATTCTCTGCTATATGCAAGTTTAAACATGAGTGTTCTGCTTGTGGGGGTAGTCATGGGGCCAACTGATGCTTCAAGCAGAAGGGGACAGATTCAGCTGGAAAAGGACATGATGCCAGTGTGCCTGAAAAGGATGCAGTGGTTTCTCGATAGGTATTTGAATTGGGCAGGTGTTGGAGTTATTGTTGGCCAGTTTTAGTGAGGGTTTTATTATTCCCAGTGTGGGAGTGAAGAACATGTTGGCGGGGAGGAATTTGAAGTCGGCCTGGGAACATGCGAAGGTGGCCTTGGTCAAGCGGTGGGGCTGGCACTCCTGATGTAAAGAAATATTAAATGGTGACAATACTGGAGCAATTGAGGTTTTGGTGGGGTAGTTCTGCTGGCTGCCATTGGGGGGGAAAAAAATCGAGGAGTCCTCATTGGGTATCTCCTACAAGCATCTTATACTGCAAATCCTGATACCCACCCCATCCCCAACCCCCCCTGCTGAGTATGAAAGCCTCAGTTTGGGCATAGCGTTACCTGACCCTTCATGTCCATGTGGAGGAATTGGCCCCTGTGTTGGACCTCCCTGTTTGTTATTTGTCTTCTTTATTGCCCCAAGTGAGCTTGAGGAGGTGGTCAGACTCTGTGTTCAATCAGAAGTACTCGGAGGGTCAGCTAAAGTCCTTCTCCAGATTAATGGAGGAATTTCAGATTTTGCAGCAAGATTTCTATAGATATTTACAGATCAGACACCTCCTTCAATCTCAAAATGTCATAGCCCGTTTTTCATTGATTGGATCTTTGACTATGGCAACCATCAGCTCCTACTAAAGGCAGTTCTTCAGCCTTTTATAAACTCCCATCCCTCCCGATGAACCAGGCTAAGTCTTTTTGTCTAACACGCTGGGAATCTAATTTCACTAGTATTTCCCTTCCAGAATAGTGTAAGGCCTTTGGATACATTTGGCAAATTTCAAGAGGCGCTGCCCACTGGGAGACAGCATGTAAGATATCCCTATGGTGGTATAGAACCCCCACTCAGCTAGCCCATATAGACCCTTCCTATTCCAAGCTGTGTTGGCGAAATTGTTGAGTTGGGCACTCTTCTGCATATGTGGTGGGACTGCCCTCCCAGTGCTTGCTTTCTGGACAGCCACGTTCCGTTTCATGTCCTCTCTAGCAGGTGTTCACATTCCTCTGTCACAAGGTCTGTCGCTGTGCTTTCTGGATACTGACCTCCTTCCGCGTGATGCGGAGGTTGTCCTGGGTGAAGTCATCCTGGCCACCAAGGCTATGATTGCGCAGCAATGGAAGAGTGTGCTCTGTCTGACAATGATGGAACTCATACAACATGTTAATCTGGCCTTCACTCTCGAAAAGATGCTGGCATTTAAAGGTCACAGGTATCCCAGTTTCCGCTCTAGGTGGGCGCTCTGGTCTGAATATATAGCTAGCAAAAGCGACCCTCCCCATAATCCCCATGATCCTCCTTGAGATGGTTCTACTCCTTCATTGGAGTCCAACTGTGTTTAATTCAACTAATTGGACTTGTTTAGGAAAGGCACACACCTGTCTATATAAGAGCTCACAGTGCATGTCAGAGCAAATGAGAAATATGTGGTCAAAGGAACTGCCCGAGGAGCTGAGAAACAGAATTGTGGCAAGGCACAGATCTGGCCAAAAACACAAAAGAATTTCTGCAGCACTCAAGGTTTCTAAGAGCACAGTGGCCTCCATAATCCTTAAATGGAAGAAGTTTGGGATGACCAGAACTATTCCTAGACCTGGCTGTCTAGCCAAACTGAGCAATTGTGGGAGAAGAGTCTTGGTTATAGAGGTAAAAAAGAACCCAAAGATCACTGTGGCTGAGTTCCAGAGATGCAGTAGGTAGATTGGAGAAAGTTCCACAAAGTCACCTATCACTGCAGCCCTCCACCAGTCAGGGCTTTATGGCAGAGTGGCCCGTAGGAAGCCTCTCCTTAGTGCAAGACATATGAAAGCCAGCATAGATTTTGCCAAAAAAAACACATGAAGGACTTCCAGACTACGAGAAATAAGATTCCTTGGTTTGATGAGACGAAGACTGAACTTTTTGGCGTTAATTCTAAGCAGTATGTGTGGAGAAAACCAGGCACTGCTCATCACCTGCCCAATACAATCCCAACAGTGAAACATGGTGGTGGCAGCATCATGCTATGGGACAGGGAGAAGACAACTGGTTGCAATTGAAGGAAAGATGAATGCAGCCAAGTACAAAGATATCCTAGAAGAAAACCTTTTCCAGAGTGATCTGGACCTCAGACTGGGCCACAGACTGGCACACTACTAAAATAACAAAGGAGCGGCTTCGGAACATCTCTGTGACCATTCTTGACTGGTCCAGCCAGAGCCCTGACCTAAATCCAATTGAGCATTTCTGGAGAGACCTGAAAATGGTGTCCACCAAAATTCACCACCCAGACTGACGGAACTGGAGAGGATCTGCAAGGAAGAATGGCAGAGGATCACAAAATCCAGATGTGAAAAGCTTGTTGCATCATTCCCAAGAAGACTCATGGCTGTACTAGCTCAAAAGGGCGCAAATACTCAATACTGAGCAAAGGTTCTGAATATTTATGACCAAGTCATATTTCAGTTCTTATTTTTTAATTAGCAAAAATATGTACATTTCAGTGAAGCTGACATTACCCAGGATGTGCAGGAAGCCAAGCATCGCATGCACAAAGTCATGAAATGCCTCACTGCTGTGGGAGGCAGATTTGGACTTCCAAAAAAGCCATTGCACAGACTCAAAGGAATTTATCGGCAATTTCTCGGAGTGTCGTGGATGCAAATGGTAAATATGATTTTAATTCTGTTTGTGTATTTGTACAATCTTGCATACAAGTTCATTCCATAAATACCAATTCATGTGTTTACTTGTAGGTGGAAAATGTTGCCGATTCTCTCAACCTCATCAGCCCAGATAAGATCACATTGGATTCCCTTGAAGACAGAGAAGACCAAGGCCTTTGCAAGAAAATTAAGTTTGAAGACCTCAGAAAATACTGTTACGTTATCTTTGCCACAATCAAAACGTTGTTAAATTTATCGTTTCAGAAGATTTCCCTAACATAATATCAGAGGAGTTGAGATAGAAGGCGGCTGCAAAGGACAGCAAAGGGATGAAGTATCACTGAGAGTGCTAGTAGAGAAATCTTATTTTATGCCATCATGGTTATTCAACCTTGGCCATAACTTATTACCTTTTATCATATACAGGACACAACCAAGGCATCTGACTCTGAAGGATTGCAGGAAGATGCTCAGTGTCACCAGACCAATGCAGTCAACATTTTCAGTAGGGAAAATTCTGAGGTAACGTTGGATGGCAAAGAAAAATTCCTGGCCAGTTATGACCTCAAGGGATTCATGATCCCTGGACTGGTCCTGACACACCTATGCCTTCTAGTGTGCTCCGCTCTGGACCCCCTCCAGTTTGACTATCGGCCAGGCATTGGGTAGAATTATGTTCTTTAATTTCTCCAGTGCGTTCAACACCATTCAGCCAGGGCTATTGAGGGAGAAGCTGAACCTTGTGTGCAGTGGACCATCACCTGACCTACTGGATCCTAGACTACCTGACAAACCGCCCTCAGTATGTGAGAGCCCAGGACTGTGTGTCTGACACTGTGATCTGTAGTAGGGGGGCACCACAAGGTACAGTTCTTGCCCCATTTCTCTTCACACTGTACACTGCTGACTTTAGGCACAACTCATCCAGCTGTTGCCTACAGAAGTCCTCCGATGACTCTGCAATAGTAGGCCTCATCACTGATGGCGACGATAGGGAATACAGAGACTTAAACTGTGACTTTGTTGAATGGTGCCAGCAGAACGACCTCAGGATTAATGCTGGGAAGACCAAGGAGATGGTGGTGGACTTTAGTAAACTGAGAAGTGCTCCGACCCCAGTGGAGATCCAAGGGACATGCATTGAGATATTCAGGACCTAGAACTACCTGGGTGTGCTCCTCAATAATAAACTAGACTGGGCTGATCACCTGGAGGCGCTGCACAGTAAGGGCCACAGCAGACTCTACCTGCTCAGGAGGCTGAGGGCCTTTGGAGTCCAGGGGACACTTCTTAGGGCCTTTTTCAACTCTGTGGTTGCTTCAGCCATATTTTTTCGGTATGGCCTGGTGGGGGAGCAGTATATCAACCAGGGATAGAAATAGACGACAGGCTGATCAGAAGGGCCAGCTCTGTCCTGGGGAGCCCCCTGGACCCAGTACAGGTGGTGGGTGACAGAAGGATACTGTCCGTGGTGACCTCCATGAGGGAGAACAAATCCCAGCCCATGTATGAGACCTTGATGGGACTTGGCAGCACTGTAAGTGACCCGTCTGCTTCACCCCAAGTGTGAGAAGGAGCGCTATCACAAGTCCTTCCTTTCAACCGCGACCAGGCTGTATAATCTACATCAGACCAAACGAAGATCACTCCGCACAGAGAACTAATGATTATGAAGTCTTCCTTCTTTCTTCCTCTGTTCCTTAGCTGCTATGGACTCCTAGTATATCTCCTCTTCTCACCATATGTGTCTTACATCCGTAAAATATTACTATGTATTATCCTTTATCTGTACTACTATGCTGCTGTAACATACTGAAATTTCCCCACTGTGGGACTATTAAAGGATTATCTTATCTTATCTTCAAGCATGTACTGAAGCCATCTGTGGCCCAACACCTGACGATAAGTTTCTTGTCATGATTTACAGTTCATAGACTATTGACAAGTCACGTTGTGCCTCGTCTAATGCCATTATGTGTTCTTTCTTTTACAGATAAAGGAATGGCTGGAGAAGAAAGTCACCACCAAGTTTGGAGAAAAGGTCTACATTGTACGACAGGAATATGGCATTATGGATTTTCCAGATGAGGAAGAGCCGGTAAGTGATAGAAATGCCAAGTTATGACTGTGAAGCTTCTTCATACTTTTAATCCATAATTTTATTCAATTTCATAACCCTGTTTCTTTTAACAACTTTTCAATATCTACTTTAAAAAGATAAGACCAATCGTATGATGATAGAATGAGGGAAGACAAGCAAGGGGCAACATGTGAATATATGCAACGAGATGGAAAGGTTCCACGAGAAGTAAGTGAAGTCTTGAAATAATATCATCATACATTTACTGTCTACAAATATCAACTATGCATATATTTATTTTCTATAGGTGCAAGCTCCCACTTGTCACTGGAAAAGCAGCAGAGGCCACTGACCGATGGACCCTAGTCAATCTTATCTTAGAAGAAAGAGCAGCCCTCAACTCATATGTTCGTTTTGATGAACAAATAGTATCAGTCAGCAAATTGCAGATTGTAAGGGAGGTGCTGATTCTTCACAGACTGAAGGGTGACATCGATGCACACAGTGCCAGGTAAGAGTCCATTTCATCCACAGGGAATCCTGGCCCCCACCTAACTGTGTATGAACAGAAAGTTTCCTTTGCTATAGATATTGCAAAATCATTAACATATCTGTTTAAATTACATAGATCTCCGACCAAGAGACCTTGATCTGATTCTCAATACTGATGGGGATAAGATTAACAGGTGGATTGCAACAGCCTGCTCGATTACAATAACTTGCACTATAGAAAATGGAGGGACAATGTCCCGTACGGGCAGTTCAGAAAGGTCAGGAGAAATTCAGATTTAGGATGTTCAATGAAAAAAAAAAATTAAGACCGCCAGAAATAAAGTTGCAAGACTGACTCAAAGTGATTACTTGCAACCTGGATTTAAAGGTAATGCAGACCAGTTTCATCTTCATTTGATTACGACCTTTAATAGTAAACAGGGTAACATCCGTAAAATATTACAAATACATGGGCACGTACTTTGCAACAACCAATTCCTGAAGGGCGCATTACCTAAACACCCAGGGATTACTTTCAGGCGAGCACGTACCCTTAAAAACATAGGGCTGCGATTAGCAATGGAACTATTTCACAATGGACTGTTTGATTGGTTTTCGGTGACACCGCTTGACCATATTCCTGACTCCACTGCTAATAGATTTGATACACTACGTCACAAAGAGATGTATTGGATATATAAGCTAAAACACTCTGGTTCCAGCAGGGCTTAACAAAGCTGCATCAGCTGTACAGCTCCAGCTGCACACACTTTTTTTTTATAAGTGCGCGGTGGTTAATCCCTGCCGCATGCTCAAGCTATCTCCACGCATGTGCAGTTTAGTATTAAGCCAATCGCGGGCTTTTTCCTACACGTGGAACATAGCGTTTTAGCGGTTCACCTTAGCGGTTTGCTTCAGACAGGAAGCTGTCGCAGTAATGGCCAACATTCAGTAAATGTTTCATTGCTTCATTGTTAAGGAAGACGATAGAAACTACCTGAGGTTCCTTTGGCACAAGGACACATTGTAAAGTTTAGATTATTTTACTGGAATGGAAGTGATATAAGCTCCTATACACACGAGAGAAGATTAAGTGAAGCTGCCATACTGTCAGGCACTACTACAGCGACTTCCCCGATACTCCGTACACAGGACTACTTGGCTTATACCACAGAGATGATTACATATTTGTCTCGAAAGACCTGCTCCCTCTCTCCGCAAACTCCAGATTAACAGCTCGATAACCGTCTCTGACCATGCACCAGTCTCCGTATCTATCGAGATGCGACATATTCCAAAAGGACATATACTGACAATAAAATCCAGCTTCAAACCGTAATACAATCCATCCAGTACTACGTGGCAGTAGTATAAAAAACAACAGAGTTTTCAACATGACAATTCACACAGAGCATCTAAAAAAGCGTCTGTATTTGATCTTCGTATACTGTGAAGTAGACAGAGGTATAGTGTGGGAGAACCGCTATTTTTCCCCAAGACTGTTGCAGTATGCACAGGCGTTTAGCTTGTAGGTCCCGGACTGGAGTAAAAGTTTGGGCCAGTCCTGAAGGGCAATCCATTCCAGGCTTGGAAACAGACCAGCAGAGCTCTGTATGTAGCACAGGTGTGCTGGTTAGTGAGCGAGAGAGGAGCGAGAGAGGAGAGAGACTGAAAAACTGACACAGTCAACCAGCCTGAGAAAAGCTCTGCCAAAAAGGACGCTGTTAAAGGGCCAGGTATGTGTACCCCTTGTTTACTTATGAACCTTGTTTGTTAGGAGTTAGTGAGGGAATAACTCGTTTAGTAAGCCGCCGGAGAGGCGTAGGGCTTTATTTTCTTTTGTTTGTTTTGACACGCTGAGCTGCTGAGCAGCACTACCTGTACCTGTGAGCTTGTCTGCTGCAATAAAGACTGCTTTTGGGAAAGAAACCAGAGCTTCTGAATCCCCCGTACACCACAATACCTATCTTTGGAGAAACAGGTTCAGAAGTGAAACAGTTGATGCATAAATGGGAGAAACTGTTAAATCAGGAACTTAAAATATCATGGGACCATATTACGTTGGCGAAGTATGTACAACATAAGACGATCCCTAGAGGATTACGTTTACGAAAGATACCAACACTTATACATGATGAAAACTTCAACTCATGGAATGATATTTTATCTGAGTGTTCATTTAAATTAATGAATCTTATTGAATAAGAAAAACGACAGCTGGATGAAATTAAACAAGAGTTGGTTGTTGTACAAGATCAATTTAACCCCTTCCCGCCAATGGCATTTTTTGATTTTCGTTTTTGACTCCCCTCCTTCTAAACCCCATAACTTTTTTATTTCTCCGCTCCCAGAGTCATATGAGGTCTTAATTTTTGCGGGACAATTTTTTCTTCATGATGCCACCATTAATTATTCTATATAATGTACTGGGAAGCAGGAAAAAAATTCAGAATGGAGTGGATTTGAAAAAAAAATGCATTTCTGCGACTTTCTTACGGGCTTTGGTTTTACGGCGTTCACTGTGCAGCCAAAATGACATGTCCCCTATATTCTGTGTTTCGGTACGGTTCCAGGGATACCAAATTTATATGGTTTTATTTACATTTTGACCCCTAAAAAAAATTCCAAAACGGTGTTAAAAAATTTTTTTTCTAAAAGTCGCCATATTCCGACGGCCGTAACTTTTTTATACATAGGTGTACGGGGATGCATAGGGCGTCTTTTTTTGCAGGGCTGGGTGTACTTTTTAGTTCTACCATTTTCGGGAAATGTTATTGCTTTGATCACTTTTTATTCAAATTTTTATTAGAATTAAAACAGTGAAAAAACGGCGGTTTGGCACTTTTGACTATTTTTCCTGCTACGGCGTTTACCGAACAGGAAAAATATTTGTATAAATTTGTAGAGCGGGCGATTTCGGACGCGGGGATACCTAACATGTATATGTTTCACAGTTTTTAACTACTTTTATATCTGTTCTAGGGAAAGGGGGTGATTTGAACTTTTAATACTTTTTATATTTTTTTATATTTTTTTTTACTTTTTTTTTTTATTTATTTTTTTGCATTTATTAGACCCCCTAGGGGTGTTGAACCCCAGGGGGTCTGATCACTAATGCAATGCATTACAATGCTAATGCATTGCAATGCATTGCAAAAAATCATCATCTCTTTTGCAGGCTGTATACACCAGCCTGCAAAAGAGAGAATTTGCAGACCGGCTGGGAGCCTTTAACAAGGCTCTCGGCTGTCTTGGCAACGGGGGGGTCGGCCCTGGAGCATGCTCCAGGAGCCGGCGATCGCTGCCAAAATGGCGGCGCCCATGCGCCGCCGGGAAAATGGCGCCTCCGGCGCCTTTGACAGCAGCGCCGGAGGGGTTAATGCCTCCGATCGGTCCGGGGACCGATCGGAGGCATTAGAGCCGGTTGTCTACTGCTTAAAGCAGTAGACACCCGGCGGGTATGACGGCCGCCCGGGCGGTCGCCATAGTTACAGACCCGACACGCGCCGTACTATTACGGCGCATGTCGGGAAGGGGTTAAATCCTATGAAAATGATGATAAATATAACGTCTATAAAAAGCTGGAGAACACAGAACACGAATGATTACACCACGGGCTATGTTTATTCAAAGAAAACATCTTTGATCAATATTATACCGAGATCTATTTTGAAGAGGTATCAACATCAAGGATCTCTTAAGCGAAGAGTGTCATTTAGCTCTTTGGAGCCAGGATCCGATCTTTCTAATTCAACATACAGTGATAGATAATCCTTCAGAGACATCTGTATTTACACTAACGAATAAAGGAATTCTTTTATGAAAAAGCGCCTTGGTGAGTGCCCCCATTTTTTTCTTCCTTGCAAATTGTCCAACAAGTATTTTTCTGGGTGTGAGAACTTCCCTAAAAAAGGCACAAACAGGCACATCCTGTATTTCCTCCTATAACAAGTGTCAAATTTTCAATAAGGGAGGTTACATATATGTCATGAAATATTTTTCTATTTAAGTTATTAAGCACAGTGCCACCGTTATTTCTTTTTTGCAAAAATTTAAGACACTTTTTTCGGTAGAGCACGCGTTTTTTATAACCAATTTTGACACAGTTATAAAAAATTCAGAAGAAATATTAAAAGAAAAAACTTTCTTCTGAAACACCTTCAGGCATAGTGTTTTTAAAAGATTTTTTTCTTTCTTTATGGAGGAAATGGAAGTTTCAATCCTATTAATATTATAAATGTGAAAGTTTGTGAGTTTGGATGTTTGTGGGTTTGTGTGTTTGGATGTTTGTTCCTCAATCACGCAAAACCCGCTCGACCGATTTGGCTGAAAGTTTCCACAAACATAGTTAATACACCCGATTGCGCAATAGGCTACTTTTCGTCACAACAGCGCACATACGTTTGTGCCAGGACCCCCACAAAACCCAAACTCACACCACCATCTCTGCAATCTCACACACTTTGGACCATAGCAAGCCACAAAATTCATATTGCCCTCTACAGCCTCGCCCCTAACCCCACACAATCACATATACATATACTTTACCACTTTGCCCCTCCCCTTAACGATACTCCAGGAGGCTCTCTTTAACGCTCCGGAGCAGCCATGTTTGCCGACCCCCACCGCTCTGACAATCCGCGACACCACCCACCCATGTCAATACCCCTAGGAAGTCTAATAAATGCAAAAAAAAAGTTTAAAAAAAGTAAAAAAAATATAAAAACAAATAAAAAGGATTAAAAATTCAAATGCATTTTTTTTGTCAAATCCACCCCATTCAGAATTTTTTCCCTGCTTCCCAGTACATTATATAGAATAAATAATGGTGGCATCATGAAGAAAAATTTGTCCCAAGAAAAATTAAGACCTCATATGACTCTGGGAGCGGAGAAATAAAAAAGTTATGGGGTTTAGAAGGAGGGGAGTCAAAAATGAAAAACCAAAATCAAAAAATGCCATCGACGGGAAAGGGTTAACTTCAAATACTTCTGTCCCAAAGTCACTATGTAAAGTTTCTCACAACACCGTATAGCAGCTCAAATACAAAGTAACTTCAACACAAAAGTCTCACGTATTCTCTGAATTACAGCAAAAACAAGATACAAAGTTACATTTCATATCCCATACCTTATACACAGTACGAAAACCTTACCCACGCCTGTATATACCCACTTCTACAATCACCGCAGACTAAGTCGCGGGTACCAGCTAGTAATTAATAATGGGAGAGAAGAGGCACGGGTGTTTTTTTTTTAGATGTTTAATCAAAAGGATGCATTGCAGGTTCTTAGTGTCAAATCTCTGGAACACAGAATTACCAATTTAGCGGAACGAGAAATGAGACATTTTTGGACATTAAACTCTCTCAAATCTTACAATACCTGTAATAGAGTGCCAAGAAGCCTCTAATATATATAAGGAACCATCAATTTTCCAGGAAGATCAAGAGTTCCTAACTGAATGGTGTCAATTACATCTTGAACATTCTTTAAAAATTTTACGTTTGGTTATTTAAACGGAATGAGAAAGAATACGAATCAGTGACATCAGATTTATGTAAAGCTAAAACAATTTGCAACAACTACCCAACGTTTAGAAAAAAGACTATCTGCAGTGCAAGCAGAAGTCAAAGAGAGAAAATGCGACAAATTCATCCGTGATAAAAACGACTTTGATCAAGGGAATATTTTTACTTGGAAGGAGAATAACAAAACATCAAGATGGACTCAGAGAAAACAAAGGAGAAATTACAGAAATTGAAATAGTAACAACAAAAATATTAAATCAGATGAAATAAAGAAACCTCGTAATAGGGATGGATGGACTACAGAAACTGATTCTAGCACATCAGATGATATACACTCACCGGCCACTTTATTAGGTACACCATGCTAGTAACGGGTTGGACCCCCTTTTCCCTTCAGAACTGCCTCAATTCTTCGTGGCATAGATTCAACAAGGTGCTGGAAGCATTCCTCAGAGATTTTGGTCCATATTGACATGATGGCATCACACAGTTGCCGCAGATTTGTCGGCTGCACATCCATGATGCGAATCTCCCGTTCCACCACATCCCAAAGATGCTCTATTGGATTGAGATCTGGTGACTGTGGAGGCCATTGGAGTACAGTGAACTCATTGTCATGTTCAAGAAACCAGTCTGAGATGATTCCAGCTTTATGACATGGCGCATTATCCTGCTGAAAGTAGCCATCAGATGTTGGGTGCATTGTGGTCATAAAGGGATGGACATGGTCAGCAACAATACTCAGGTAGGCTTTGGCGTTGCAACGATGCTCAATTGGTACCAAGGGGCCCAAAGAGTGTCAAGAAAATATTCCCCACACCGTGACACCACCACCACCAGCCTGAACCGTTGATACAAGGCAGGATGGATCCATGCTTTCATGTTGTTGACGCCAAATTCTGACCCTACCATCCGAATGTCGCAGCAGAAATCGAGACTCATCAGACCAGGCAACGTTTTTCCAATCTTCAATTGTCCAATTTCGATGAGCTTGTGCAAATTGTAGCCTCAGTTTCCTGTTCTTAGCTGAAAGGAGTGGCACCCGGTGTGGTCTTCTGCTGCTGTAGCCCATCTGCCTCAAAGTTCGACGTACTGTGCGTTCAGAGATGCTCTTCTGGCTACCTTGGTTGTAACGGGTGGCTATTTGAGTCACTGTTGCCTTTCTATCAGCTCGAACCAGTCTGGCCATTCTCCTCTGACCTCTGGCATCAGCAACGCATTTCCGCCCACAGAACTGCCGCTCACTGGATGTTTTTTCTTTTTCGGACCATTCTCTGTAAACCCTAGAAATGGTTGTGCGTGAAAATCCCAGTAGATCAGCAGTTTCTGAAATACTCAGACCAGCCCTTCTGGCACCAACAACCATGCCACGTTCAAAGGCACTCAAATCACCTTTCTTCCCCATACTGATGCTCGGCTTGAACTGCAGGAGATTGTCTTGACCATGTCTACATGCCTAAATGCACTGAGTTGCCGCCATGTGATTGGCTGATTAGAAATTAAGTGTTAACGAGCAGTTGGACAGGTGTACCTAATAAAGTGGCCGGTGAGTGTATATGGTGGATCTATACAAATAAACCCCAAAAGAAATAATAAAGAAAACAAATCAAAAGAACAAAGTATCCCTTTAGGCCGAACATCGTCAGAAGGGGAGGAAGAAGAACTCCGCATCGGAACAAAAAGAAAGCAGGTGTCCTGGAAGACGTAATCTATAACAAAGTGATGGTGGTCAATTTGACAAATATGAATCTGGACGAAACCTGCCTTTCCCTTCTATCAAAAGCACTGAACTTTTGTATTTCAGAAAATTTCAATGATGTAGATTTCGAAATCGATCTTTTTAAAGGAATAAGAAAGTTGAACCTATATAAGCATTTTAGTACTAAAAACAGCAATGTTGAAGCAAATTTATTAGGAGAAATCCCCTGTACTATAGGGCCATTAGGTTTTTTTTTGTCCAAGACAATTTACAAACAAAAGAAAAAGATGCCCTGCTTGATTTGTTGGATATTCCTAATGAGGATTTAGTTATAGAAAAAATGTGTTCAAGGGAAGTAATCCCTCAAACTTTAATCCCCCACTACAGAGAGGAGGAAATATAGAAATTTTCTGTAATAGAGTTTTACAAGATACAAAGGCTCTAATATATGAGAAGGCATCCACAAATCTAAGTAATAAATAATGAAGGGCTCTAACCAGGTTGAAACAACAAAAACATCTCGTTTTTAAAAAAGCGGACAAGGGCGGCAATACCGTCATTATGAAGAAAGAAAAATATCTTAAAGAAGCAAATAGACAACTAAATAATGGAACGAGTATATAAAAAATTAAAAAGTAATCCAACTTTTGCTATTAACAATAAGATAAAATCATTTTTAAGATCTTATGTAGATAAAAACATTATTTTAAAAAAAAACTGCTGAAAAACTTCTAATTGCCCAAATAAACCTTGCTGGTATTATCTGCCAAAAATTCATAAAAGTATGATAGACCTATAGTGGCGGGCATTGGTTCCGTTACGGAACCTTTATCCCAGTATATAGACTGGCTTTTAAGACCGTGTTTGCCAGCAATACCATCATATTTAAAAGACACAAACGACTTTCTCCTTAATATTGATAGTCTATACTGTGAACCAGAGTATATACTAGCCTCTATAGATATAGAGAGTTTGTACACAAATATACCACATAAAAAAGGCTTAGAAGCGATAACTAAAATTCTAGAAAATGCGGCTGAAGATAAAAATCTAATTGATTTTATTGTTGAAGGTACAGAGTTAGTACTGACCAATAACACTTTCATTTTTGGCGAGCAATGGTTTGTGCAAGTAGATGGTACAGCCATGGGCACGCCCATTGCATGTACATATGCAAATATGTTTTTAGCATATTTTGAAGATATCTATTCTCCAAATAATAAATTTGCAAGCAATATTCGTTTATATTTACGGTATATGGACGATATTTTTGTGTTATGGTCAGGTTCAGATGATTCTTTTTTTAGTTTTGTAGATCTAAATAAAAACAATATGAATATGCACTTTACTGCAAAGATTAGTGATCAAACTCTTGAATTTTTGGACATTAAGGTTATTAAAACTGAAGAAGGTCTTAAAACAGAAATGTTTAGGAAAACAACGGCGACAAATGCCCTTCTTCACTATAAAAGTTTCCATCCATCATATGTAAAAGATGCAATACCGTATGGGCAATTCTTGAGGCTAAAAAGGATAAACACTAACAATGATTCATACCTGAGACAAGCTGAACTATTAAAAAACTGTTTATTACATCAAGGTTATCCTAGCCATATTATTCAGAAAGCCTTCGAAAAAGCTGAAACAGTTAATAAAAAATCAATACTTTATAATCAATCTAAAAAATTTGAAGAAAATCCTAAACGTTTCTGCTTTACCTTTAAATATAGCCCATTAACAAGCTTTTGCTTCAACATGAGGTCTGGTGGATCATGAAAACTAACGCCCTAGGGCCATTAGGTGTAAATGAAAAAAAATGAAATGGGATGGTTTCTATAAAGATACGGAGAAAAAGATGTTAGATTCATATGTATAAATGTATATATTTGTATTCTTCTTTGCATGTCTGTGTGTCTATTTTCTCTTTCCGTTTGGTCTTTTTTTGTTCTTGGCATTTGATCTACAAATGTCTATCTAAACTGTCGGCACGGAGCCGATTGGTTAAGAGACTGCAATTAGCACCTCCCCTTGCTCTTAAATTACTATTAGTCTTGCTCTTTTATTTGTTGTATAGCAAAATGTTGGCATTGATCTGATTGGCCGATATACCATAGCTAGTTCTCATTCTAGTCCGCCATATGGGTGGGAGGAGCTTAAAAGATGGGAGGAGTTTCTTCTTCCTCTGACGTGATAGCCGGATGTAAGCTAATTGGTCGGCTCCTTAACATCATAGTTAGTCCCTCCCCTTGTTTTGAAACATCTACTGGTACAGTGTTGAAAACTACCTGAATGGCTGGCGCATCTTGACCAGTATAGGTGGGAAGAGTTAGAAAAACGGGAGGAGCTTGTTCTCCTCTGACGTTGCGGCCGGCTAAAATCTAATTGGTCGGCTCTTATTTCTAGCAACCAAGAGATGTCATTTGGGCTGTTATATATTCTTTTCTAGTTAAATGTAGGCATCAATCTGATTGGCTTATATTTTTGAGCCAGTTCTCACTCGGGTCCGATTGTGTAGAGGGAGGAGCTAAGAGAAAGGGGGAGTTTTTCCGGTCTCTCTATTGGCTGTATCTTAAATTAACCTTATTATATATACCTGCTAAGGATGGGCGTTTTGATGAACAGCTATATGGCTTGAAAAAGCGCTGTTTGCGCGAAACGGCTGTCGGCTTTTTTTCTTCGCCTTGATGCAAATGTTTTAAGCTCTCCCCATGTTTTTAAGAATGACGAATAAAGGAATTATTTTATGAAAAAGTGCCTTGGTGAGTGCCCCCATTTTTTTCTTCCTTGCAAATTATCTAATTCATCATCTACACCATACAAAGAGAGAAGTCGTTTTCGGAAGTTCTCGAGGTCCTCAAAAACGAATACACCGAGCGGGACGCAAGCATCCCCGCAAAATACAATCATCGGTATCACACTCAATCCAACAGGACTTCACATCAGAATTAACGAGTGTAGCGTCATCTAGGGAAGACGTATTAAATTTATCGCCATATTCCTTTTCACAAACTGAACTTTCAGTCCTTTCAAAAGGGTTAAATTTTGTCCCAACTCGTGATTTTAATTTTTTCCAAGCTATTAAAAACTCAGATAAAGGTGGCAAGGTTGTCATTATGAATCAAGAAGATTATAGGAAAGGTTGTCTTGACATTTTAAATGACAAAACCATGTACAGGAGGTTAGATAGTAATCCCACAGATGAATTTTAGAAAGCTTTAGTTTCTATAGTGGAAAAGGGGGTTAAATTAGGGATTTTTATGCAAAATCAGGCTAAATATTTGATTCCAGAACACCGAATATTGGCCATATTTCATGGTCTTCCCAAGACGCATAAAAAGCAGTTTCCCCCTCCCCTTAGGCCAATCATTGCGGGCATTGGCTCGATTAATGTAAGTATATGCTCATGGTTAGACAGATTATTACAGCCAATGGTGAGCCGCACTCCAGGTTTCATACGAGATACAAAGTCGGTGTTAGGAATGTTGTAAGATTTTTCGTGGAAATCTAAATATTCTTGGGTAGTGGAAAAAAAAAAAAGAAGCTTTAAAAAAAATATGATAAAAAATAAAGTAAATAAGTTCTAAATCCCTCCTTTCCCTAGAATACATATAAAAGTAGAAAATGACTGTGAAACACATACACATTAGATATCCCTGTGTCTACTGAATATAGGGGATCTGCAGGGCTCCTGTTCCGTCGGGAAGGGGTTAATAGGAGCACTGCAGATACCCTATATTCAGTCAGGCTGAATTCCAAGTGGGGGGAAAAACTCAGTCCTTGAGCTCAGGGAAGGGGCAGACAGACAACCAAAACACCCCCTCCCCTTCCCCAGCATCTACTGCACCCAAAACCTCCGACCATTTTAATTTTTGAAATTTTCCAGTAGCTGCTGCTGATTGGTTGTTGGGGCGTCGCTTTGCAGAAAATTTATGTTTAAATATGTGAGAGAACCAGCGTTTTGGCATTTTGTGAGGAGATCTTCAAGCAAGCCCAGGACATGGAGGAACTGCTGCACCAGCTCTTGAGGAAAGCCGAGAGTACCGGAGGGGAAGCCTGGCTGAGGCGCTGCCTCAGTGAAGCACCGGAGGAAGCAGAAAGAATAGAGCCGGCAGCTGAAGACGTCATCTTCGTGGGAGTTCTAGAGGAAGAGGAAGCCGAGCTGCTGGGAGAGGCTGGCAGTGAAGCGGAGGGGGAGAGCGTAGGCGTGGCGCCCGGCAGGCAAGAGGGCTCGCAAAAGCCGGAGAGCGTACACGCCTCCTCCTCCCTCTCAAAGCCGCAGCAGAGGCATTGCAGGCCGGCAGACATCCCATTCGTCGGGCCGTCGCCCCCCCCCCCCGGAGGCGGAGCTAACAGATCACTGGGCGGAGCTTCTCTCGTCGACACCCGGACCAGCGTCAGCACAGCCTGGATTACAGCATGGAGCCGGAGGATCGTCACGTCAGTCACAGGAATCGTCGCGGCAACAGGATGAACACCTGTTTAGAAGGCCTGAGCTATCCAGCCAGCCAGCAGTGCCGAGGGATTCACAGCAGCATCTGTCTTCTTCATCTCCTGGGCTTACAGCGGCATCAGGGAGCAGAACAGAGGAGAACAGAACACCTGCAGATATGGGTGAGAACCTCTCTGTATTGTCTGTCCCTAATAATGATGTTGTTTCTCAATTTGTCTCATTAATGTCACAATGTGTTAATTTGGCTAGGCCAGGCAACCCGCTAGCCAATGCTTGGTGTCCTGGCACATCGGTGTCTGCCACCTCCACACCCACTTTAAGCCGTCTCCCAGTATTGGAGAAGGGTAGCGGGGTGGCGGAGACATGTGCCAAGGAGGCCATAGCATGTGAAGTGACACCACTAGGGTTTCACTTGCCTATTACTTTAAAAGAAAAAATATGGAAAAATGAGTTTGTTGAAATGCTTTCCTTGTTACCCTCTTCAAAAGAATTTATTTTGCGGGGGGACAAGAAGGAGGCTAAGGATGAAGACAGAAAGCGTAATGTTCCTTGTTCTTTCAACAATTGGCTGCAGGCCTTTTGTAATTATGCGGCAGTGTTGGGAGAGCGTGGCCATAATTCCGAGTCCGCAATTGCGCGCATGCACATTCGGCTCTACTAGTGTCAGAGCCGACAGAGGTGAAGCCGCCGAAGAAAGAAGGGGAGGATCCAGCAGAAGATAGAGGCGGCGCAGGATCCTGTTCTCGGGCAGCCGTGGGGACGCCCTCATCGCATTTGCAGCGCTGGGTGCCCGTCCCCATCACTGCCAGAGAACTAATTTACATACAAAACCGGTATTACTAAGGAACAGATAGAAAAAGAGAATTACGCCGGCAGCTCTCCGTGGATAAAATATAACTTTTATTGACAACACATCTTAAAATGACAAAAAATAGATGCAAGTCATGAATTGAAAAAAGAAGAAAAGAATCCCCCTAAAAAACGCAGACGCGTTTCGGAACGTCTGTTCCTTCCTCAGAGCGTATAGAATCTGAATAAATCCAGGTATATATAGGAACCCAACAAAGGGACTTCCGTTCATTAATTGTTAATTCATTCAACCTGAAAACAGGGAGGGTGTAGTTTCTTAGCAACATGGACCTAATACAACTACATCGCTAGGTAGAAATTGCACCGCTAAACAAAAAACTTTCTATCACAAAGAAATACTACATATTTAACATTCATTAAAAAAAGTCATCTCAATATTGTCATACATGAATGATGGCATGGAAGTAATATATGCACAATAATATAAACGTCCCTAGAAACACTGAAACACTAAAATATATAAATTCAATTCATAAATTTTATGTCCTTAATAAAACGCAAAGATTACTTTTCTGACATCAAACTATCCTAGATTTAACCCCTGTTTATCCATTTTTTAATTTACGAGCATGTGGTTATAATAGAAACATTTGAGCACATTTATAGTGAAAGTGTTTGTGGTATCCGATGTAATTTTCAATAAATAATTAGACACTATTCACACATAATGCGTTTACTTCAAAATATTTTTTCTCTAGCCTACACTTGTCTCTCTCACTTCTTCATTATATCTGCGCCACGATACCAGAAGATATGACCCTGCAAATCACAAATGAGTCTAGATTAAATGAATTTCTATATTCCATATACTCACGTGGGTTGACGTGATATGGATTAGCGTTTGTATAATTCCAATATCCCACATTCGCTAAAGGTATTCCCCTAAGAGAATTTCCCCTAGCAGAGGTGGAAATTGGCATAAAGCCTTATTACAACGGGAGGCTTTTTGGATCTTACAATTCAATTGTAGAGCTCCTTTGGGAATGAATGTAAAAACAGATTTAAGTTATATTTATTAATATTGAGTTATTTTATGATGTTTGTCCATAGGGTTCCCCATGGGTTTCTTCTTCTTCTCTCTCTCCTTATTATAATGGTAACCTTAGTATTGAATGTTAATTATTAGGTGATCTTTTTGGGAAACAACATGAAGGAATTCATTTCTTGATATTTTCCTAATTGGTCAGTCTAGACTAAGTGATCCATTATTATAACTAAACAATAATAATAACAAGTAGTGAGAGTAGACAGCAACATAATATTCAGAAAAAAACTGGGATAGTAAGATCATTATAAAATATATTAAAATATTAAAATATTAAAATATATACATTTGTTTAGTTTTTCTCCACCTAGGGTATTGGAAACCATTTTGGTAAAATTTAAATATATCATCTAATGACTATTTATATAAAGTGGTTTTTAAAACCTTCTATTTATTTTATTGCACTTAAAAATAGTTTAAGAAGGTGAAATTTAATCATAGTATAGAGAGAAACATCTTTAATCTATAACATATACATACCTTGATAAATGCATTGGAGAATGTTGGTATCACGATCAAAGAGATCAGAACAAGTATCCATTAGAGTGATAACATATACTTACCAGTGTGATCGCTAGCTATGTCTTGCGGTCTCTGGATAGGCTGATTCGGGCCACGTGACTTGGTACCATGGTGACAGAGTCTCTATATTTCTCAATGTAGAATATACGGCATAGCACTATCTTATAAACCCGCTGATTGGCTGGTTTCGGTCACGTGACCTAGTACTATGGGAACAGAGTCTCTTAGGGGAATACCTTTAGCGAATGTGGGATATTGGAATTATACAAACGCTAATCCATATCACGTCAACCCACGTGAGTATATGGAATATAGAAATTCATTTAATCTAGACTCATTTGTGATTTGCAGGGTCATATCTTCTGGTATCGTGGCGCAGATATAATGAAGAAGTGAGAGAGACAAGTGTAGGCTACAGAAAAAATATTTTGAAGTAAACGCATTATGTGTGAATAGTGTCTAATTATTTATTGAAAATTACATCGGATACCACAAACACTTTCACTATAAATGTGCTCAAATGTTTCTATTATAACCACATGCTCGTAAATTAAAAAATGGATAAACAGGGGTTAAATCTAGGATAGTTTGATGTCAGAAAAGTAATCTTTGCGTTTTATTAAGGACATAAAATTTATGAATTGAATTTATATATTTTAGTGTTTCAGTGTTTCTAGGGACGTTTATATTATTGTGCATATATTACTTCCATGCCATCATTCATGTATGACAATATTGAGATGACTTTTTTTAATGAATGTTAAATATGTAGTATTTCTTTGTGATAGAAAGTTTTTTGTTTAGCGGTGCAATTTCTACCTAGCGATGTAGTTGTATTAGGTCCATGTTGCTAAGAAACTACACCCTCCCTGTTTTCAGGTTGAATGAATTAACAATAATGAACGGAAGTCCCTTTGTTGGGTTCCTATATATACCTGGATTTATTCAGATTCTATACGCTCTGAGGAAGGAACAGACGTTCCGAAACGCGTCTGCGTTTTTTAGGGGGATTCTTTTCTTCTTTTTTCAATTCATGACTTGCATCTATTTTTTGTCATTTTAAGATGTGTTGTCAATAAAAGTTATATTTTATCCACGGAGAGCTGCCGGCGTAATTTTCTTTTTCTATCTGATCCTGCTACGCTCATGGAATAGAGCGTGCCGTGCACCCCGAACTCATTGTTATAAGTCGATATTTCTACATATAAAGGTGAGCGAAAAACTTTTTCTATTTTTGATTACTAAGGAACAGCGCGGCGGAGAGCCCATCTAAAAGTAAGAGAAGAATAGCCTATCTAAAGGCTATTCCGACGTGTTAGCTACAGAAAAAAGATTTTTAATGGTAGAATCCCTTTAAGTTTGAGTTCCGATTGCCTGAAGAAAAGTTGTTAAAAATAAGTTAGTTTGATTGAAATGTTGTCAAGAGAAAAAACTACTCTTAAGGAGATGCAATCATTACTGGGTATGTTGAATTTTGCTACGAGAATTATGCCTATGGGTAGAGTTTTTTTGTAAAAGCCTGTATTATTCCACCAGGGGTTTAAATTCACCAATGAGTCGTATTAGGTTGACTTGGCCCATCAAAGATGATCTGGGACTATGGTTAGAGTTTATTAGTCAATTTAATGGTAAGAGTTACGTCCAGGACGATTTTATTGAATCTGATGCCCTTCAACTGTTCACAGACGCTGCTGGAAGCGTGGGTTATGGGGCATTCTATAATAATCAATGGTCAGCTGAGCGCTGGCCTTTAGCTTGGATTTTGGGTAAGGTAACGAGAAACATAGTAGTTTTGGAACTATTCCCAGCAGTGGTAGCTATCATGTTTAGGGATCTGCATTTAGGAACAAAAGAATTTTGTTACACACCGATAATAAAGGTGTTTGGTTTGCCATTAATACATTATCATCAAAGTGTGTTTTTACTGCACGGTTGTTAAGACATTTAGTTTTATGCTGTTTGAAGTTAAACATATGGTTGAAAGCAAAATTTTTGGAAAGAAAGAACAACCTAATTGCAGATGCAATCTCTCGTTGCCAGTGAGATGTTTTCCGGAAATTGGCTCCAGACGCAGACGAGAAAGGAATCCCCTGCCCCCCACATCCTTGGGATTTGATTTGGGAACAATAACGGCTAGTATAAGGAACTCGGTAACCCCTCGTACATGGGCAGATTATTCTGCCGCATAGAGGGATTGGTTATATTTTTGTAATAATATTAATATTGATTGTTGGGAAGTTAGCGGTAGTTCTGCATTATTGTTTGTGAATAGTTTGTTAAAGGTAAGGCGGTTACTACAGTCTCCACAATAGTTGCTGGTATCTCTTTTTTCTTAAAGCTAAATAGCAAGCCATCACTGCTCAGTTTCTTTCCAGTTAAACAGCTTATAAAAGGGTATAAAAGGAGATTAGTAAGAGATGATAATAGGAGACCAATTACTTTTAAACTATTGGCTGATCTATGGGATGTTTTGGATGCTGTTTGTCGGAACGAATTTGAGACCAGTCTTTTTAGGGTAGCCTTTGTTGTTGCATTTTTTGCAGCATTGCGCATCAGTGAGCTTGTGGCATCCAATGCCAAATCTATTTCTCCATTGATCATTTTGGATGTGTTTGTAAAACAGGATCTAGTTTTCATTAAGGTAAGAAAATGTAAAACTGATCAAGCAGGAAGGGGACAGCTGCTGAAGCTATGGAAGGTAACAGGTAATAAGGTATGTCCTGTAAATAATGTGGTAAGTTGGTGGCCTCTTGGTGAAGGCCCTTTCCTGATTCATTCCAATTTCTCTCCTCTTACAAAATATCAGTTTTCATTTGTTCTTAATAAAGCATTACGTGCATTGGGTTTGACGGATTTTAAGTTTACCTCCCATTCATTTAGAATTGGTGCTGTGACTGAGGCAGCCAGATTGGGTCTTGATGACTCAATAATACAAAGAATTGGGAGATGGAATTCTAAAAGGTTTAATATTTATGTCCGTCCTGAGTTATGTTTAGATGATTAATTATTTTCTCTCTTGAATAGGGAGTAATCTGGTCATCTGGATTTTAGGGCATTCATACATCCATTGGGCAAGGCAGCGCGCTATGAGGAGGACGTATACTGAGAACTTCGCTTTTTCTAACAAACTTTCGGTTCTATGGTGGGGAGTTAGAGGTTTAACTTGGAAGAGATTAGTCGGGGAGGTAAAAATGTTGATTAATGCTTGTCCTTCTCCTGATTTATTAATAGTTCATTGCGGTGGTAATGATGTGTCTAGGGTCGGAACTTTGCCACTGCTCTGTGAAATGAGAAGAGATCTGTCGCTAATAAAATGCTTGCTTCCAAATACGGTTTTAGTTTTTTCAGAGATTGTTCCTCGCTTGATATGGTCAGGCAAGCCTGATCGTTTCTGCGAAAAAATTTGCAAGAGAATTAATAGAGCAATGGCAAAGTTCTTACCCAGTATTTACGGGGTTTCTTACAGGCATATCGACTTGGAAGGATTCAGTGCTGGTTTGTACAGGTTTGATGGTGTGCATTTGTCGGATGTAGGCAACGACATTTTTAATGTTGGTTTGCAAAACATGATTGATACCTGGCTACGGTGTTTTGGGGTGGCCATGGCCTTGTGGGTCAGTCTATCAGCTAACGCTGATAGGACATCTTTTTATGTGGATTAATATTGATTATTTATTGATTATTTATGAATTATTTAATAAATTATTTACTGTTATTTAATTTCCCTTAATAAACACCGTGGCCAAAAGTTCCACTAAAGAAATTATATTTGTTGTGTTGTTATTTTTTAGATATACATATTCATGGTTCAATGGGTTATGTATTAAATGTCTATTAATTTTAGCAATGGGTCATATGGTGCCATGTGGTTGCGGTCTGCAATATGCGGTCCACATCACCCTACTCTAAGTCCAAAACATCCAGAGGATATTTAAAGCGCGGGGTCTAAAAACATGTGAAAAATTTCCAGAATAGTGAATTATCGTCCTTCATAGCATTATCAGTGGAATAAATTCCCACAACAGCAGAGGATAGATTTGAGAGATTATGTAAACGAGAAATGTTCTGGATTTTTAATTGAACACTCACAATCCTAATGGTTTAAAGGTCAGGGAAATTACCAATTAACTCTTGGCCAATTATATCCAGAATCTCTATATTACATACGCAACAAGTAATTATAGTCCTCTAGATTAATACGAGTTTATTCGTACTAAAGATTAACTTTAGACTCGGTTAAAGATGTTTGGGTAGGTCACCCGGATCCCCCCACCTTAGAACAGGCCATGACCCTAGCTGTTCGCATTGACTGGAGACTCCAGGACAGATGTAAAGAGAGGGTAGGGTCTGATTCTGTTAAGCCTTCTGTCTACCACTCTCTTCCTGTTAAAAAAATCTAATTCTCCTCCTGTCACCCCTGGGGACGAGCCTATGCAGCTGGGAGCGCTGAATACCAAGGCTAGACGGGAATATCGTGTCCAGAATAACCTCTGCCTGTATTGTGGTATACCAGGTCATTTCATTCGAGACTGTTCCGTCAAACCACGCACGCCGGCGGAAAACTTCAGGGCCTGAGTGGTAATCGGGAGAACCACTCAGGCCACCAGGTATCTTCTGAATACTCTCATAGATTGATGTTACCTGTTTCTCTGTCCTCTGGAGACAGATCTGTGTCTGGGCAGGCGCTGGTAGATTCTGGGGCTGCCACTAACTTTGTTAAACTTTCATTTATTTCTGCTTTGTGCCTGGATCTCGTGCCATTAGACACTCCCCTAGTGGTGACTGGAGCAAATTTTACTCCCCTGGCCAGGGGTAAAATTAGTTTTAAAACCCCGCTGATCTCTTTACAAGTGGGCTCAATACACACTGAGATCATAAGCTTCTTTGTTATGGAGAATTAGGATTTCCCTGGTTAAGTCTCCATAATCCTACTTTCGATTGGGCCACAAAAAAATTGGTAAAGTGGGAAAATCAATGCTCTTCTCATTGCATAGCTTTGTGTACCTCCAATTGTCTCAGTGAGGAGACGGTTACTCCTGAATTCCTGTCTGACTTTTGCGATGTTTTTGATCCTAAATCTGCTGAGGTTTTACCCCCACATAGACCATATGACTGTGCGATTGAACTCCTTCCAAATTCTAAATACCCAAAGGGAAGGATTTTTAATCTCTCTGCTCCTGAACGGAAGTCTATGCAGGAATACATCCAGGAAAGCCTTCTGAAAGGTCACATTCGTCCATCTAATTCTCCCATGGGAGCAGGTTTCTTTTTTGTGGAAAGATGGGGGTTTGCGACCATGCATAGATTATCGTGAACTAAACAAAATTACTGTTAGAAATCAGTATCCACTTCCACTGATTCCGGACCTATTTAATCAGATTGTGGGTGCCCGCTGGTTTTCTAAGGTTGATCTCCGGGGGGCATACAATCTGATCAGGATCAAGGAGGGAGATGAGTGGAAAACTGCATTCAACACCCCAGAGGGGAACTTTGAGTAGCTGGTTATGCCCTTCGGGTTGTGTAATGCCCCAGCAGTGTTCCAGCCCTTTATTAATGATGTTTTCAGAGATCTCTTAGGACAGTATGTGGTGGTCTATCTGGTTGACATCCTGGTTTTTTCTCCAGATTGGGCTACACATGTGGAACACGTCAGGAATGTTATGTTGCTATTACGCCAAAACAATCTGTTTGCTAAATTATCCAAATGCTTGTTCGGAGTCCAAAAAGTCACTTTCCTGGGTTATGTCATTACCCCTGATTCATTCTGTATGGACCCACTCAAGGTCATGGCAATAAAAAAGTGGGAACGCCCTTCTAGTCTGAAGGCACTGAAATGCTTCCTGGGCTTCTCTAATTACTACCAAAAATTTATTAAAAACTTTTCTATCATTGCCAAGCCATTAACAGATTTAACTAAAAAGGGTGCAGATTTGACCAACTGGTCTTTTGAGGCAGAACAGGCATTTGAACAATTAAGGACATGTTTTGCGGAAGCTCCGGTCTTAATACCACCAGACCTGGAGCAACCCTTTGTTGTGGAGGTTGATGCATCAGAAGTGGGGGTTGGTGCGGTTTTGTCGCAGGGTCCAGAGACTCTCACATGTTTGTGGCCTGTGGCATTTTTCTCCAGGAAGTTCTCCCCTGCAGAGTGCAATTATGATGTGGGTAATCGCGAACTTTTAGCCATCAAATGGGCATTCGAAGAATGGAGACACTTCCTTGAAGGGGCTAAACATAAAATCACAGTCATTACCGATCACAAGAATCTGTTGTATTTCGATGGGGTTAAGCGACTATCCCCTAGACAGGCTCGATGGGCCTTGTTCTTCATGCGTTTTAATTTTGTGGTAACTTATCGTCCTGGTACTAAAAATGTGCGAGCCGATGCTCTCTCCCATAGTTTTTCTCCCAGTGGTGAGCAAGAGATTGTGCCCAAAAAATTCCTGTCCCCTGGTGTGGTAATGGCCACCATAAACCCTGATCTTGCTTTATTTTATTATTTGTAACCCCCAACCTTCGTCTCCGTGTGTTGGAGGAGATTCATTGCTCCCCTTTAGCAGGACATCCTGTCCTGGCATCTTTGGTACCAAGTATTTGCTCTCTCGCTCTTACTGGTGGCCTAGCTGGTCCCGGGATGTACATGAGTTTGTAATAGCCTGTGAGATATGCGCTAGGATGAAGGTACCTAGAAGGTTACCAGAGGGCCTTCTTCATCCTCTTCCGGTACCTAGTAGACCGTGGTCCCATCTGTCAATGGACTTCATTACAGATTTGCCCTGTTCCCAAGGGAAAACTGTGATTTGGGTGGTTGTGGATAGGTTCTCAAAAATGTGTCACTTTGTACCCCTCAAGAAAATCCCAAGTGCTCCACGTCTAGCCTTGGACTTCATTAATCATATACTCCGTCTACACGGCATCCCTGAAAATATTGTATCCGATCGTGGTGTGCAATTTGTCTCTAAATTTTGGAAAGAATTTTGTGGTCGTTTGGGAATCTCTCTGTCTTTTTCGTCAGCATTCCATCCTGAGACAAATGGTCAGACGGAGAGATTCAACCAAACCTTGGAGCAATATCTAAGGTGTTTTGTGTCTGATGCTCAGGAAAAATGGAGAGCCTGTCATAATTTGATAAGGATTTAAAATTTTCCCCATACTGTTGGTTCATCAAGTCAGAATTCATTATCTCCTGAACAAACCTGAACTGGACTGAAGGTACATTGGAGACCAGGTAGTAACACCCACCCAGGCCTTCCTGTGTGGAAGAGGCTGGTCCAACAGGATTGGGATGGAGTAACAAATTCTGAAAAGTCATTGGAAAATTCTGGACATCTGGGTCATCTAAATCAAGGTAAAAACATATGCCTGAGTTTGTATGTAACTTGTATTTGTAGGGTCCATAGAGTTCACACTTGGGCGGTAACCCCAGGGTTCTGGGTTAGAGCACCAAGACTAAGTCCAAAACCATTGTGAGAAGGGTTACAGGAAATCATTTTGGATCCCATGCTAAAGATAGTACTGTAGGATAAGCCGTCTATGATCTGTCATTGCATGTTATCTGTTTCTTTGTCTTTCTTAATGTTGCTTGTGTGAAGTTCTAATTTTTGGTTCCTATTTTTTACCATATGTAATGTCACTTTATCTAGAGACACCAGGATGTGTCGTTCATGGTTTGTTTCTGTTTTTATTATTATGATATTCTATATTCTAGACGAGGTAGATATCTTAGAGAAAATAAGGTGGTTTATTTACATGCTGTACCTTACTTTTAGAATAAGATATTTGTATATTACACTTCTATAGAATTCTAAGAATTACTATAAAATTGTTACTAATGTGAAAACTAGTGTGGGCAGTTTCCACACGATCCCCTTGTCATGGCCAGCCTGGCTGGGTGACACCTGTGCGTCCAGCTGCGTCAGTGAGTATTGTCAGCCCCCATAACTGTACTAACTATAGTGATACTGTGTGACTGATGGACACAAGAATCCCTGACTGTTGTGTGTCTGAAGTGACTGTAGAAGGGATTCAAACTAGGTGCGGGCTCAAAAGCCAAACCTTGTGGACATTCTCATACGTGTCCGTGTGCTAGAATAGAAGGAAGGGTTGAATCTCACGGTAGAATTCATCTTCGGTGACAGGCAAACACTTTGTGTCCTAATAAAGGAACTCCCCGAGAAGAGAAGTGTCTTAAGACATTATCCTGAAACTAATGCCTGCCAGTGCTGTGTGATTGGCATTAGTTATAATTAACGTCATTATATGCCTTGTCCACAATGTATTAGTAGTGTTACTCTTACCAGAGATACAAGAAACAGAATACATTTTTGGTATATATCTTTTATAATATAGTCTCAATTTGGACTTTTTATAGAGGATCTGACAGTGATCCATTTACATGCTTTTCCTCATCCTCAGTACTTTAATTTTTCCGTGGTAAGATATTGAGGAAGATAAGAATTATATACCAAGATCTGTAAGATCATTCGGTTGTCCCATTAGCAATGATGCAGTGGATGAAGGTATTGATATAGGTTAATAAACATGAATTATCATTATAGTCCATGTCCTCAGTGTATTACAGCTGTCACCTTTGACAAGTAAATCATTTAAGACATTTTTGGAGATTACAGAATACATAGGAGGTTAATTCCTCTTATTGTCTCTTTTAGGGGTAACTTTGAATATAAATGATAACCTATATATTGTCTACTGGAAGATATTTTCGGGACAACGTTGTCCTAGATCCTAGATAAGAGATATATACTGGTTATATTTGAAGAAATTGAGTATTTACAAGGTTGTTTGACTTCACAAGATGAAGACATAGAAGTATAATACATAATGGGTATTCATTCCTGTAAAATGGGTAGATGTGGACTGCACTAAGCCCGCAGATGGACAAGCATAGCAACTGAGTGGATATGCTAAACTTATGCATCAACAAAATCCCAATAATACCAAATCTTTACAGAAATGGAAAAAAGAATTTTGGTTTTAATGGTAAATTGATAGTGGAAAATGGTAGCAAATTAGTAAGATCTAGATAAATGTGGAGGAATTAAATAAAAATGGGCTAAAGAGGAGGCTGATGCAATGAAGAGGTGTCAGAGGGGCTGGGGTGCCTAAACTTAGGATGTCAAAAAGATGGAACTTTGAATGTTGAAAGATGTACAAATGTGATAACATAGACATAAAGAATGGTTATCAGACTGGTTTAACAGACAAGCAATGTGTTGCAATGCCTAAAGGTTTGGTATCAGTGTTTGTTATGGTATTTAGGAGGAAGGGCATAGCCCTAGCGCTTCGGCGCCATCTTTAATCTAAATGCCCTGCGTGACCAGGAGTCTGGACCTGCCTTAGATGTAGATAGTAAAATCTGTTATTGTTATGAACCATGCCCCAATAAATCAGGACTGGCATCGCTGTAGCGTGTAGACTGATAGATGAGCTGCCGCATTCACAATAGATTGTAGAAGGGAGAGTTTAGTGAGGGGAAGACCGATTAGTAAGGAGATACAGACGTCAAGTCAAGAGTGAATCAGAGAGACAATAAGTGTCTTTAATGTTTCCATGGTAAGGAAAGGACACATTTTGGAGATGTTATTGAGGTGGAAATAATATAGGTGTGCAAATAATCGGATATGGGGGGGGAGTGAAGCAAATTTCTGAGTCAAACATAACCCTGAGGCAATAGGCATACTGCCTAAGAGTTATGGTAAGGCCGGAGACTGAAATGGAAAGTTATACAGGTCTCTTAGAAGGTGGAAACAGCAGTAGTCCAGTATCTGAGAGATTCAATGAGTGAATGCATAATAGAAACAGCAAAGAAACAGTCACTGATGTTCTGTATTACTGCAGGTGTGATGTCACGGGATGAAGTATATCGTTGGGTGTTGTCAGCATAAAGATGGTACTGGAAGCCAAATCTAGTAATGGTTTGTCCAATAGGTAGAACAGCAAGGAGAAGAAACAGAGCCCACAAACGATACACTGAGATATGAGGAGAACCAGGAGAGCGAAGTCTGCGAGGCGGGTAGAGTGGACAATAGTGAGGAGTTGGTGGTCAGCAGTGTCAAATGCTGCTGAGACATCCAGAAGAATAAGAGGATAGATACCATTAGAGTTAGCGGTCAGGGGATAATTGGAGACATTTGTGAGGGCCGTTTCAGAGTGTGGAAGCCAAATTGTAAAGGACCAAGAGCCGCCTGTGGAGTGGGCAATTATATCCCGACGGATTTTATCAATTTTGTCATGGAAAGAGGTCAAGTATTCTGCAGAGAGGTCTGTAAATGGCGCCTGCAACTTGGGAATGAGTAAAAAGTGAAAAGTTTTTAAAGACTCTTGGAAAATATGCTTGTTTGGCGAGGTGAAGGGCAGAGCTATAAGTTTTGAGCATAAACATGAAGTGGAGGAAATCCGCAGGTATATGTGATTTTCTCCACGTTCAGCACACCTAGAGCACCGCTGACGAAAACACGTCTGTGACGAGTGCTAGGGTTGCTGCCCCATCCAGTGCGCTTTTAAGGGTTTCATTATTGAAAGTGAGAGTGAAGAGATGAGGGGCGGTAAGGACTGTAGAGCGTCTGAGAGGAGGCGATATGGTGGTTTACAATGACTAGCTTGTCTTTTCTCTTATGTTACCAATAATATTTGTTGTTCTATAACCTCACATTCATACATGAAACTCGGTCTGTGTGTTCGCCAGATTGAAAAAAAAAAATTCGGAATAGTGCGCTGTGATCGGGACTGCTAGCATAATAGTAATCTATGCTGCCAGTCGCTGCCTCCTAGCAGGGTAACTGGCCCTGACATACACGGTAGTATTCCTCTGGCCCAGGAGATATACTTTACCACTATACCTTGGACACTTTTATATGGCATCAGTACACTACAGCGTAGTCCGACATTCTGTACTATATACTGCTCAGTTTTCAGAATTTTATTTTTCTAAATATATTACTTTTGGGAAATGGTATAAAGGTAGTGTATCAGCCGGGAAAATAACTATATACCACAGTACCTTATAGTGCTATGCTATATAGTGCTTTATTTTGTTGTGATTCCGTTTTATTACTATGCACATGAAGTAAGAGTGTATCAGCGGCAAGTTTATATTTTTTACCAGGAAAGGGATAGCCACTTCACAACAGCGCCCCATTCTGCCCTTCCATTACTCTCAGAATTGCTCACACTTATGTGATACAACCAATGACTTGTGTCATATAATATGCATATTAGGCTATGTTTACATTCCTGTTATGACCAAAAATAAGATTTTTTTTCCCTGAAAAAAAGGGCTAGGGCTTATTTTCAGGGTAAGTAATTTTTCAGGCAACAGAGCAAATCAGAATCTTTTCTAATTTTCTTCAGACGCATTTTGGAAAATGGTTATGGTTAATAACCTTATTATCAGTCAGAATTGATGGTGCGGGGTCAGTGGGTCTTAAATTTACTGGAACTCTCTGTCTCTCTAAACACATTGTGTGGCAGTGGCTCTGTGACCTCTTTTCCTTTACGTTAAAGGGGAGGTGCTGTAGTGGCATCTGTGAGAGCAAGAAGGGGTGGCATCTGACTTCTGGTCACATAGAGCCCACAGCACAGCAGTGGCTAGAAGGCAGGACCCAGGAGGCGGCACTCAGCAGTGAACTTGGATGGTGGAATTAAGGAGCGGGATTTTGCTCTGATGTGGCAGGAGGTAGCGAGACACTTGTCCAGGACGGTTAGGAGCCACAATCTGCCTATTCTCTGTGACGTCACATAACCTAGCGATGACTATAAAAAGAGCTTATTTTTGAAGCAGGGATTATATATCAAACGTACCCCAAAACCATACATAATCAAGCTAGGGCTTATTTTTGGAGAAACAGGGTAGTCTGTTGTTGCTTTTATCTGTCAGAATGAGAGTGATGGAATGACTGATGCAGACTGAGCCCTCCCCATCTACAGTCACTTGTTAAAAAAACAAGGTAGCGGCTTTATTCCTTCATGTTTGATTATTTGTCATTTATACTGCGCTTTTGTCTCTGACCAATTGATGCCTGATCTACGACGATCCATTTCAGTTTTATTGTAACATTGATGCCTATATAAGCCTGATACAAACTGAAGGTCTTTGCTTTCTATCATCTTTCTATCCCTTTTTTAAAAAAAAATATAAATGGTCAATAGAAAATTAAAAATTGCTTTTTTATATAACTGATCCTTTAAGCCACTGTATAAAAGATTTACTTATAAGCTAGGGCTACTTGAGGACGTGTCATGCGGTATAAAGTTGCAGTGTAGCTCTATTGTGCTGCATTGTACCATGCAACATCCCGCAACCCCAACGTAACAGCTGCAGAAAAGCCAAACCGGTTAGATTTTAGTTGTAGGTTGGATATAATATTTTTATACGCTTTTATAATAGACTTGAGTGGAAATTGTATCTGAGTCTGCACACGCCTCTACCTGTTAAGCCTATTGTATAAAAAAAAAAAAAAAAAAAAATTACAGTTTCAAGGTTCTTGCAACCAAAATCCCTCAGGTTGTGATTTCCGTGTTGCAGACATGTGATGTCACGTGTTACAGTGAACGCCTTAGAACTGCAGTGAAATTTAGGACTAGTCTGCATTTTTACTTCCAAATCACAACTCTGAGAAAGTTGTGCAACAACAAGTGACACAAGTGCTGTATGGTGCAGGCCTGGTATATAGCGCCATTATATACACTACATGTGCACATACACTGCAAGCCTGGTATATAGCACCATTATATACACTGCAGGCCTGGTATATAGCGCCATTATATACACTACATGTGCACATACACTGCAGGCCTGGTATATAGCACCATTATATACACTGCAGGCCTGGTATATAGCGCCATTATATACACTGCAGGCCTGGTATATAGCGCCATTATATACACTGCAGGCCTGGTATATAGCACCATTATATACACTACAGGCCTGGTATATAGCACCATTATTATATACACTACAGGCCTGGTATATAGCATCATTATATACACTGCAGGCCTAGTATACAGCACCATTATATACACTGCAGGCCTGGTATATAGCACCATTATATACACTGCAGGCCTGGTATATAGCACCATTATATACACTGCAGGCCTGGTATATAGCACCATTATATACACTGCAGGCCTGGTATATTGCACCATTATATACACTGCAGGCCTGGTATATAGCACCATTATATACACTGTAGGCCTGGTATATAGCACCATTATATACACTGCAGGCCTGGTATATAGCACCATTATATACACTGCAGGCCTGGTATATGGCACCATTATATACACTGCAGGCCTGGTATATAGCACCATTATATACACTGCAGGCCTGGTATATAGCACCATTATATACACTGTAGGCCTAGTATATAGCACCATTATATACACTGCAGGCCTGGTATATAGCGCCATGTTATACACTGCAGGCCTGGTATATAGCACCATTATATACACTGCAGGCCTGGTATATTGCACCATTATATACACTGCAGGCCTGGTATATGGCACCATTATATACACTGCAGGCCTGGTATATAGCACCATTATATACACTGCAGGCCTGGTATATAGCACCATTATATTATATACACTGCAGGCCTGGTATATAGCACCATTATACACTGCAGGCCTGGTATATAGCGCCATGTTATACATACAATGCTCCTGTACAGTGAGGCCGAGCTCACCAGCTCTCACTTGTACACTATTCCCATTATGTGACTAATCTCTCCCGCCTACACAAGCCCTGACTACAACAAGCGGCTCCTGTGGCCGCACATGTGACCCGCTCACTGCCCTCTGCTAGACTAACGGAAGTGCGCAGCCTAGAGCCGGCCTGCCTGACCACGTGACCGTGACATCACCAAAGGTCCTATTAGCTGCTATGGGACGTCTTCTTATAGCACATGTAGGTCACGTGACTGTGATGTCATCAAAGGTCCTGTAGCCTCTAGAATGTGACATCTGCAGGACCATTATTGTGCAGGATTCAGTGTGTCCTATATAAGTCTGTATATAGTGTGTGATCTACTGGGATCTCCATAGCTATGTATATAAGCCTGTATATAGTGTGTGATATACTGGGATCTCCATAGCTATGTATATAAGCCTGTATATAGTGTGTGATCTACTGGGATCTCCATAGCTATGTATATAACTCTGTATATAGTGTGTGATCTACTGGTATCTCCATAGCTATGTATATAAGTCTGTATATAGTGTGTGATCTACTGGGATCTCCATAGCTATGTATATAAGCCTGTATATAGTGTGTGATATACTGGGATCTCCATAGCTATGTATATAAGCCTGTATATAGTGTGTGATCTACTGGGATCTCCATAGCTATGTATATAAGTCTGTATATAGTGTGTGATATACTGGGATCTCCATAGCTATGTATATAAGTCTGTATATAGTGTAGTGATGTATGGAGTGTAGTGTGTGATATACTGAGATCTCCATAGCTATGTAAGTCTGTATATAGTATATATGTGTTATATATAGTGTATACATTTATATAGTACTGGGATGTCTTATATAGCTGTGTACCTATAGACACCTAATGTAAGTCTGTGTTAGATTTCCATTGTAACTGTCCCCAGTGTGAATATGTCAGGTTGAGACATCCCAGCCCACCCCGCTCTGCCCACATTTATGAATGGCTTGATAAATTGCCCCAATGTCTTGTACAGTATTGTATGTAGGTGTGTATCTAGTATATACTTCATATATGATATTCTTATGGCTCTTTCTCCTCTTCTTTCTTAGATTCCTGATGTGCCGAACACTAAAGTCTCCTTCAGAAAAAAAGAAGTCTTTTCCTTGATAGTCTAAAAAGAATGGGCGAAGACACAAAACACATTGTTGGCAGGATATTAAACCGCACCATAGAGATCATTCACTTGTTAACTGGAGAGGTGAGGGAATAATTTCACCTGACATAACCATTAAAGGGGTTGGCTAGTTTCATTACACATTCAGGATTGTGCTGCAGCCAATACCTACACCTCCCGTAGATCCATACCATACCTACGCCTCCGGTAGGTCCATACCATACCAACACCTCCGGTAGGTCCATACCATACCTACTAGAGATGAGCGAGTACTGTTCGGATCAGCCGATCTGAACAGCACGCACGCATTGAAATGAATGGACGTAGCTGACGCGGGGGGTTAAGCGGCCGGCCGGTGTCAAAGCGGAAGTACCAGGTGCTTCCATTCATTTCAATGCGTGCGTGCTGTTCAGATCGGCTGATCCGAACAGTACTCGCTCATCTCTAATACCTACGCCTCCGGTAGATCCATACCATACCTACGCCTCCGGTAGATCCATACCATACCTACGCTTCCGGTAGATCCATACCATACCTACGCCTCCGGTAGATCCATACCATACCTATGCCTCCGGTAGGTCCATACCATACCTACACCTCCGGTAGGTCCATACCATACCTACGCCTCCGGTAGGTCCATACCATACCTACGCCTTCGGTAGGTCCATACAATAACTACGCCTCTGGTAGGTCCATACCTACGCCTCCGGTAGGTCCATACCATAACTACGCCTCCGGTAGGTCCAGCTATTTTGCCAACTTTCCAATCTGATGAGGTTTTGAAAATAAAGTGTTACCTCCCAGAGTCCCAGAAGAACTAGCAAGTCATCTGAGCCTGGTGAAATGCTCCTGTATCCACCATTCTATACAAAACCAGGGTATGTTATATTTTGGTCATGTTATACACACAGGAGCGTTTGACACATTTTTGTGTCCCTGTGAACAAAAGTGGGTGTTGCCCTCCTCCCAAAAAAGGTTTAGTCTTGATGAAAGAGAACGTGGCCTCATCCTAGAAAATTTTTGCAAATTATTCTCCCAGAAGGGCATATCCCAAAGTTGGCAGGTAATATTATAAGAGTAGCAACATCGAAACATTGCTGTTGATGCTTGGTCCCCTAGACCACGATTGCACACACACTACTCTCTATGTTGGGCTGCTGATGGACAGGACCCTTCATCAGCCAACATGTCTGGACACTACTTCACTTATAATACGCGGAGAGTTGTTGCTAAGCAGTGCAGCAGCTGTATCTACGCGCAAAACTATTATTAGTTGGTGCCAATATTTCATGAAACTGGACAACACCTTTAACCCCTTCCTGCCGATGGCATTTTTTGATTTTCATTTTTTGTTTTTGACTCCCCTCCTTCTAAACCCCATAACTTTTTTATTTTTCCGCTCCCAGAGCCATATGAGGTCTTAATCTTTGCAGGACAAATTTTTCTTCATGATGCCACCATTAATTATTCTGTATAATGTACTGGGAAGCTGGAAAAAAATCAGAATGGGGTGGATTTGAAGAAAAAATGCATTTCTGCGACATTCTTACGGGCTTCGGTTTTGCGGCGTTCACTGTACAGCCAAAATGACATGTCCCCTGTATTCTGTGTTTCGGTATGATTCCGGGGATACCAAATTTATATGGTTTTATTTACATTTTAACCCCTTAAATAAAATCCAAAACTGTGTTAAAAAATTTTTTTTCTAAAAGTCGCCATATTCTGACACATAACTTTTTTATACGTCCGTGCACGGGGATGCATAGGGCGTCTTTTTTGCGGGGCCGGGTGTACTTTTTAGTTCTACCATTTTCGGGAAATGTTATTACTTTGATCACTTTTTAGTCAAATTTATATAAGAATCAAAACAGTGAAAAAACAGCAGTTTGGTACTTTTGACTATTTTTTCCGCTACAGCGTTTAGCGTACAGCAAAAATATTTTTATAGATTTGTAGAGCGGGCAATTTCGGACACAGGGATACCCAACACGTATGTGTTTCACGGTATTTAACTACTTTTATATGTGTTGTAGGGGTCATTCCGTGTCAAGTGAACCAATGATTTTTCCCTCTATATTTTTAATTCTTTTGAGATTTTGTTATTTGGTAATAGTGTGTCAGAGAATACAAAATGTGAAGAAAAAAAAATTCTAGAAATTTTTTGTTATTTTTAATTGATTTTCAAAGTTCAGAAAAAGTGCGAATTTCTGTGTTGCCTGCCTTTACATTTCTCCTCATAACTTAGGCTAGAAAAAAGATAGAGAAACAAAATAAACGCCATTCTACTCAGAACTACACAGGCTTTCACCAAATATGTCACAAGAGTATCTTTGTTAATATTTTACCCATGTGAACGCAAACGCAACATTTTAAAACGCATTTCCGAAAAAAATGTTTTATTTAAAAATTTCAAAAAAATGCACATGGGCTTGTTATGCCCTTAGCCACATCTGTACCAAAATTCAAGTTGGGATAGCAATGGGATAATATTTTCAAATATAACTATTAGTGTCATTCCGTAAATCTTGAATTCAGATCTGTCCTTCTGATCTGAAGGAGAGTTTGTTAAAACATCGGTTACAGGAAGCAGAACCCATCCAAGGGACTCAGCAATACCACACTTTCATTCCATGTAGTGAAACAGAAATAAAAACAAGGATTTTTTCATTCAGCAATGACAGTGAAGTCCATGAAGTGGTAGAAGGCGGCACAAGATTGGCAATGGATGACCTAACTGGTTACGTGTCCTGTGAATATGATCGGCGCTGGTGGCTGGCTACTGTACTTTCCAAAGATTGTGAAAATGAAGACATAAAATTGACTTTTTTGCATCCTTCTGGTCCAGCACCATCCTTTGTGTATCCAAGAAAACCAGACATTTTACAAGTCAACAAAAATCAGATATTAACTCAGGTGGAGCCTAACACCATGACAGGCCATACATACTCTTTGACACAAAAGGAAATGGCCATTGCTAGTAAGCGCTTATGGCCAAGATTACATGTCACTCACTAGAAAGGACAAATTGATGATAAAAGGCCAGTAGTTTAAAAATGTCCTATTAATTGTTTGATTAGTTCATATTGTATAGAATGAGGATTTATCTACTGGACTATTTTTCTTAATAAATTACATGTTTAGTGATATAATAAAAAACAATTGTTACATGTAGAAATAGGTTTTATAAATATTGGTTCTTGTACTCTCGTTACTATATAATTAGGATGAGACTATTTAGAAAATCGCACTTGAGGATATGAGCAGCTTTTTTCTTTCAGTTTGTTCAATGCATTCAGGTTGAAAATGCTGAACAAGCTGTGTTCTGATGATAAGATGTATTTGTTCTGGCACTTACAGGATTTGTTTTTTATGTTTTTTTATTGTTGCATATAAATTTTGAATTCAGCAAGTTGTAATTTGAAAAGAAAAAAGGAAGAAGCCACACAAACATAAAATCAGATGATTCAAGGCTTAAAAAAAAAATTAAAAAAAATTGATCCCAATTTGGTCCCAAGTTGAAAACCTGTACAAATATAACCAAGAACACAAGTAACACAGATGCATTTTTTCACAATTTTAAAACATACTATTTTTTCACAATTGCGCATCAAAATTTTGAATTTGATTTCTCCAAAACAAAATATAAAGAAACATCGTCTTGTGACATATCAAATGAAAGCCGGTACCGCTCTGAGAAAAATGATGCCTCTCCCACCTATTTATCTTAATTCTAGCCCAAGATATGTTAAAAAATGTAAAGCCATACCAGGCCAAAATTCACACTTTTTCAAAACTTTAGAAGTCTATAAAAAATTAACTGATGAAGAAAAAAATTCAAAACTTTTTATTTGTAATTACCTTAAGTTGTACTTCATTAAAAATAAAAAAAATCTAAAGACGTCAGGTAAAAAAAATATTCCTATTTGGATCACTTGATATGGAATGACCCGTAGGGAAAGGGGGGTGATTTGAATTTTTAATACTTTTTTTTAAAAAAAAAACTATTATTTTTTTGTATTTATTAGACCCCCTAGGGGTCTGATCACTAATGCAATGCATTACAATGCTAATGCATTGCAAAGTACCGGCACTTCTATTGCAGGCTATGTAACTTAGCCTGCAATAGAAGCAGCTGTCATAGTAACGTGACATCGGCGCCAGAGCTTACTCCAGGTGCCAGCAATCACCAAGAAAATGGCGGCGCCCACGCGCTGCTGGGAAAACAGCGCCTCAGTCAGCTTTGACCGAGGTGTCGAAAGAGTTAATGCCTCCCGGACCGATTAGCGCCGGTTGTCTACAGTGTAAAGCAGGAGGAAAACCATGTAACTACAGACAAAGCCCTTACAGATGTTGTCTTTGGTTGGATTTGAACCTAGGACTCTAGTGTTGCAAGGTTGCAGTGCTAACCACTGAGCCACCATGCTGCCTTCATTGTCATTGTTTCTAAATTTGACTGCCTCAGGTTATTCTATCCTGGTCAAATCAGGCTTTTTCCTGGCAATACCCAAAAGTGGACCTTCTGGGATGAGGTTTGCCAACAGAAATGTAGATGTCTGACAGTGTTGCTTTCCATGTACAGGGTTATACACTAACAAAGAAGATTACAGGTGAGAGTGAAGGATGGAGCAGAAACCAGATCTCCATAAAAGTTTCTCCATTACACTCACTGATACATGAGAGAAACCGCTATCAGGAGATCCTGGACCTGACCAACAAGATCACTGAGCTGCTGACTGGAGAGGTGAGTGCTGCTGGATATTGTACAGTAACACAAGGGAGGTATCTGGGTGATAACTGTAGGTGACAGTGTTTGTGGAGGTATAAGCCGTATCTTAGCCACGGATACAAGGCACAAGCTTTCAGCTCTGTTCTCATGGCAGTGTAGCAAAAATCTAAGCAAAGATGCTGCGTGTAATACTGACCTCTGCACCGAAATACTTTAGGGGCTTGTACTTTGTGTATAAATTGTAAGCGCTGTACGTTAGCTCATTTATCCTTCCGATAAAGGTTCAGAATTTAACTTCTTAAATGGACCAGGTTCCTGTAAGGAGTGAGGACTAGAGATGAGCGAACACTAAAATGTTCGAGGTTCGAAATTCGATTCGAACAGCCGCTCAATGTTCGTGTGTTCGAACGGGTTTCGAACCCCATTATAGTCTATGGGGAACAGATACTCGTTAAGGGGGAAACCCAAATCCGTGTCTGGAGGGTCACCAAGTCCACTATGACACCCCAGGAAATGATGCCAACACCTCTGGAATGACACTGGGACAGCAGGGGAAGCATGTCTGGGGGCATCTAACACACCAAAGACCCTCTATTACCCCAACATCACAGCCTAACAACTACACACTTTACACACTCAATACCACCTCTCTGACAGTAGGAAAACACCTTGAAACATGTGTATTTGGCACTTGCAGTGAGGAGAGCTTGTCACCAGCAGTGAATTTGGCCCTTGTAGTAAGTTGAGGTTGGCACCAACATTTGTTTTGAAAATCAGGGTGGATTGAGCCTCTAACCAGCAGAGTTTGGGCAAATTCATGGTGGAGGGAGCCTCTAAAAACCCCAGTTTGGACCAATTCATGGTGGAGGGAGCCTCTAACCAGCCCAGTTTGGGCAAATTCATGGTGGAGGGAGCCTCTAAAAAACCCAGTTTGGACCAATTCATGGTGGAGGGAGCCTCTAACCAGCCCAGTTTGGGCAAATTCATGGTGGAGGGAGCCTCTAACCAGCCCAGTTTGGACCAATTAATGGTGGAGGGAGCCTCTAACCAGCCCAGTTTGGACCAATTAATGGTGGAGGGAGCCTCTAACCACCCCAGTTTGGACCAATTCATGGTGGAGGGAGCCTCTAAACAGCCCAGTTTGGGCAAATTCATGGTGGAGGGAGCCTCTAAAAAACCCAGTTTGGACCAATTCATGGTGGAGGGAGCCTCTAACCAGCCCAGTTTGGACCAATTAATGGTGGAGGGAGCCTCTAAACAGCCAAGTTTGGACCAATTCATGGTGGAGGGAGCCTCTAAAAACCCCAGTTTGGACCAATTCATGGTGGAGGGAGCCTCTAACCAGCCCAGTTTGGGCAAATTCATGGTGGAGGGAGCCTCTAAACAGCCCAGTTTGGGCAAATTCATGGTGGAGGGAGCCTCTAACCAGCCCAGTTTGGACCAATTAATGGTGGAGGGAGCCTCTAACCAGCCCAGTTTGGACCAATTAATGGTGGAGGGAGCCTCTAACCAGCCCAGTTTGGACCAATTAATGGTGGAGGGAGCCTCTAACCACCCCAGTTTGGACCAATTCATGGTGGAGGGAGCCTCTAAACAGCCAAGTTTGGACCAATTCATGGTGGAGGGAGCCTCTAACCAGCCCAGTTTGGACCAATTAATGGTGGAGGGAGCCTCTAAACAGCCAAGTTTTGGGAAATTCATGGTGGAGGGAGCCTCTAACCAGCCCAGTTTGGACCAATTCATGGTGGAGGGAGCCTCTAAACAGCCCAGTTTGGGCAAATTCATGGTGGAGGGAGCCTCTAAAAAACCCAGTTTGGACCAATTCATGGTGGAGGGAGCCTCTAACCACCCCAGTTTGGACCAATTCATGGTGGAGGGAGCCTCTAACCAGCCCAGTTTGGACCAATTCATGGTGGAGGGAGCCTCTAAAAAACCCAGTTTGGACCAATTCATGGTGGAGGGAGCCTCTAAACAGCCCAGTTTGGGCAAATTCATGGTGGAGGGAGCCTCTAACCAGCCCAGTTTGGACCAATTAATGGTGGAGGGAGCCTCTAACCAGCCCAGTTTGGACCAATTAATGGTGGAGGGAGCCTCTAACCACCCCAGTTTGGACCAATTCATGGTGGAGGGAGCCTCTAACCAGCCCAGTTTGGACCAATTCATGGTGGAGGGAGCCTCTAAAAAACCCAGTTTGGACCAATTCATGGTGGAGGGAGCCTCTAAACAGCCCAGTTTGGGCAAATTCATGGTGGAGGGAGCCTCTAAACAGCCCAGTTTGGGCAAATTCATGGTGGAGGGAGCCTCTAACCAGCCCAGTTTGGACCAATTAATGGTGGAGGGAGCCTCTAACCAGCCCAGTTTGGACCAATTCATGGTGGAGGGAGCCTCTAAACAGCCCAGTTTGGGCAAATTCATGGTGGAAGGAGCCTCTAACCAGCAGAGTTGTGGGAAAGCAGGGTGGAGGGAGCCTCTAACCAGCAGAATTGGTGGAAATCAGGGTGGAGGGAGCCTCTAACCAGCAGAGTTGGGGGAAATCATGTTGGAGGGAGCCTAGTATTAGCAGAATTGTGCAACGCTTATGGTGGATGAGTATGAGGATGCGGAGGAATTGGAGAGGTTGAGTACAGACATGGAGTTTCATGTTGGGGTGCTTTACACAGGTGGGCACAAAAATGAAGGCTCTATCCAGTGGTGGTTCATTTTTATCAAAGTGAGCCGGTCGGCACTCTCAGCTGACAGACGGGTGCGCTTGTCAGTGATGATGCCACCGGCTGCACTGAACACCCTCTCAGATAGGACGCTGGCGGCAGGACAGGACAGCACCTCCAAGGCATATAGGGCAAGTTCAAGCCACAGGTCCAACTTCGACACCCAATACGTGTAGGGCGCAGAGGGGTCGGAGAGGACAGGGCTGTGGTCGGAAAGGTATTCCCGCAACATGCGCCTATACTTCTCACGCCTGGTGACACTAGGACCCTCCGTGGCGGCACTTTGGCGAGGGGGTGCCATCAAGGTGTCCCAGACCTTAGACAGTGTGCCCCTCGTTTGTGTGGACCGGTGAGAACTTGGTTGCCTACTGGAGGAACTGCCCTCCCTGCCGCCGTCACATGCTGGAAACATCTCCATCATATTCTGCACCAATTGCCTGTGGCAAGCATTGATGCGATTGGCCCTCCCCTCTACCGGAATAAAAGACGAGATGTTGTTTTTATACCGGGGGTCAAGGATAGCAAAGATCCAGTACTGGTTGTCCTCCATGATTTTGACAATACGCTTGTCGGTTGTAAAGCACCCCAACATGAACTCAGCCATGTCTGCCACAGTGTTAGTTGGCATGACTCCTCTGGCCCCACCGGAAAGTTCAATCTCCATTTCCTCCTCATCCTCCATGTCTACCCATCCGCGCTGCAACAATGGGACGATTCGAAGTTGCCCGGAAGCCTCCTGTATCACCATCACATCATCGGACAACTCTTCTTCCTCCTCCTCCTCCTCCTCCTCCTCCATTAAACGCAGTGAAGCGGACAGATGTGTGGACCTACTCTCCAGCTGTGACGGATCGGATGCTATCCCTAACTCCTCTGTGTGATCTGAGTTATCCCTGATGTCAATCAGGGATTCTCTCAGAACACACAAGAGCGGGATTGTAAGGCTCACCATCGCATCCTCAGAGCTCACCCTCCTTGTGGACTCCTCAAAGACCCGTAGGATGTCACAAAGGTCTCTCATCCATGGCCACTCATGGATGTGAAACTGAGGCAGCTGACTTTGTGGCACCCTAGGGTTTTGTAGCTGGTATTCCATCAAAGGTCTCTGCTGCTCAACCACTCTATTCAACATCTGAAACGTTGAGTTCCAGCGTGTGGGGACGTCGCACAAAAGCCGGTGTTGTGGCACATGCAGGCGTTGCTGGAGAGATTTTAAGCTAGCAGCGGCTACTGTCGACTTGCGAAAGTGGGCGCACATGCGCCGCACTTTCACCAGTAGCTCTGGAACATTGGGGTAGCTCTTTAGGAAACGTTGCACCACTAGGTTGAAGACGTGGGCCAGGCATGGAACATGTTGGAGTCCGGCAAGCTCCAGAGCTGCTACCAGGTTCCGGCCGTTATCACAAACGACCATGCCTGGGCCCAGGTGCAGCGGCTCAAACCATATTGCCGTCTCATCGAGGAGGGCATCCCTCACCTCGGAGGCAGTGTGCTGTCTGTCCCCCAAGCTGATCAGCTTCAGCACAGCCTGCTGACGTCTACCAACGCCAGTGCTGCAACGTTTCCAACTCGTAGCTGGGGTCAATCTAACAGCGGAGGAGGAGGCGGTGGCGGAGGAGGAGGCGGTGGCGGAGGAGGAGGCGGTAGAGGAGGAGGAGGAGGGGGGTGTTCTTCTCGTGTCCCTGCCAGGAATGTTAGGCGGGGAGACGAGGTACACCGGGCCAGTTTGGGAAGCAGTCCCAGCCTCAACTACATTTACCCAGTGTGCCGTCAGTGAAATGTAGCGTCCCTGTCCGCATGCACTTGTCCACGCGTCGGTGGTCAAGTGGACCTTTGTGCAAAGCGCGGAACTAAGGGCCCGCCTGATGTTGAGTGACACGTGCTGGTGCAAGGCGGGGACGGCACACCGGGAGAAGTAGTGACGGCTAGGGACGGCATAGCGAGGTGCCGCAGTTGCCATCAGGTCCAGGAAGGCGGGAGTTTCAACAAGCCGGAACGCCAACATCTCCTGGGCCAGCAGTTTAGCGATGTTGGCGTTCAAGGCTTGCGCGTGTGGGTGGTTAGCAGTGTATTTCTGCCGCCGCTCCAATGTCTGAGAGATGGTGGGTTGTTGTAAAGAAACGCCTGATGGTGCCTTTGATGGTGCAGGAGAAGGAGATAAGACAGGACCAGGGGAGGATGAGGTAGAAGTCAACAAAGTGGCGGAGGCAGATGAAGTGGTGTCCTGGCTCGTCCTCTGGAGTGCATCGCCAGCACAGTCAGCAGTGGCAGTGGCAGAGGCAGAGGCAGTGGCAGAGGCAGTGGCAGTGGCGTGAACGGCAGGCGGCCTTTGTCCTGCCGTTGCTGCCTGCCACTGATTCCAGTGCTTGGATTCCAAATGACGGCGCATTGAAGTGGTGGACAGGTTGCTCTTCTCAGAGCCCCTAATCAATTTCGAGAGGCAAATTGTGCAGACAACACTATATCTGTCCTCGGCGCATTCCTTGAAAAAACTCCACACCTTCGAGAAACGTGCCCTCGAGGTGGGAGTTTTTCGGGGCTGGGTACGAACTGGAACATCTTGGGAGATTCCGGGTGTGGCCTGGCTTCGCCTAAGCTGCTGACCTCTGCCTCTGCCTCTAGCTACCCTTTTTGGTGCTGCACCTGCCTCAACATCCACACTACTTTCCCCGCTTGACATCCCCCCTGTCCAGGTCGGGTCAGTGTCCTCATCATCCACCACTTCCTCTTCCAACTCCTGTCTCATCTCCTCCTCCCGCACAATGCGCCGGTCAACTGGATGCCCTGACGGCAACTGCGTCACATCATCGTCGATGAGGGTGGGTTGCTGGTCATCCACCACCAAATCGAACGGAGATGGAGGAGACTCTAGTGTTTGAGCATCTGGACACAGATGCTCCTCTGTTAGGTTCGTGGAATCGTGACGTGGAGAGGCAGGTTGAGGGACAATGAAAAGGAGCGGAGAACAGCTCTGGGGAGCAGGGACAGTTTGGGTTATTGTTCTGTAAAGCTTCGGAATTTTGGGAGGAAGGAAGACAAGACTGTTGGGTAATAGGAGGAGAGGAGGCAGAGTCTGACTGGCTGCTGGACAATGTGCTGTAAGCGTTCTCTGACAGCCATTGCAAGACCTGTTCCTGGTTCTCGGGCCTACTAAGGTTTGTACCCTGCAGTTTAGTTAATGTGGCAAGCAACCCTGGCACTGTGGAGTGGCGCAATGCTTGCTGCCCCACAGGAGTAGGCACGGGACGCCCTGTGGCTTCACTGCTACCTTGCTCCCCAGAACCATTCCCCCGACCTCGCCCACGGCCTCGTCCACGTCCCTTTCCGGGAGCCTTGCGCATTTTGAATTCCTAGTTAGAAATTGGCACTGTATACCAGTAGTAAAAATTGTGGGTGCACGTAACCCCAATATATTCTTTGAATTCCCAGTCAGACACTGGCACTATATGGCAGTAGCAAGAAATGAGGGTATTTGTATTCCCAATATACTCTTTGAATTCCCAGTCAGACAATGGCACTGTATACCAGTAGTAAAAATTGTGGGTGCACGTAACCCCAATATATTCTTTGAATTACCAGTCAGAAACTGGCACTATATGGCAGTAGCAAGAAATGAGGGTATTTATAACCCCAATATATTCTTTGAATTCCCAGTCAGACAATGGCACTGTATACCAGTAGTAAAAATTGTGGGTGCACGTAACCACAATATATTCTTTGAATTACCAGTCAGAAACTGGCACTATATGGCAGTAGCAAGAAATGAGGGTATTTGTATTCCCAATATACTCTTTGAATTCCCAGTCAGACAATGGCACTGTATACCAGTAGTAAAAATTGTGGGTGCACGTAACCCCAATATATTCTTTGAATTACCAGTCAGAAACTGGCACTATATGGCAGTAGCAAGAAATGAGGGTATTTATAACCCCAATATATTCTTTGAATTCCCAGTCAGACAATGGCACTGTATACCAGTAGTAAAAATTGTGGGTGCACGTAACCCCAATATATTCTTTGAATTACCAGTCAGAAACTGGCACTATATGGCAGTAGCAAGAAATGAGGGTATTTATAACCCCAATATATTCTTTGAATTCCCAGTCAGACAATGGCACTGTATACCAGTAGTAAAAATTGTGGGTGCACGTAACCCCAATATATTCTTTGAATTACCAGTCAGAAACTGGCACTATATGGCAGTAGCAAGAAATGAGGGTATTTATAACCCCAATATATTCTTTGAATTCCCAGTCAGACAATGGCACTGTATACCAGTAGTAAAAATTGTGGGTGCACGTAACCCCAATATATTCTTTGAATTCCCAGTCAGAAACTGGCACTATATGGCAGTAGCAAGAAATGAGGGTATTTGTATTCCCAATATACTCTTTGAATTCCCAGTCAGACAATGGCACTGTATACCAGTAGTAAAAATTGTGGGTGCACGTAACCCCAATATATTCTTTGAATTACCAGTCAGAAACTGGCACTATATGGCAGTAGCAAGAAATGAGGGTATTTATAACCCCAATATATTCTTTGAATTCCCAGTCAGACAATGGCACTGTATACCAGTAGTAAAAATTGTGGGTGCACGTAACCCCAATATATTCCTTAAATTACCAGTCAGAAACTGGCACTATATGGCAGTAGCAAGAAATGAGGGTATTTGTATTCCCAATATACTCTTTGAATTCCCAGTCAGACAATGGCACTGTATACCAGTAGTAAAAATTGTGGGTGCACGTAACCCCAATATATTCTTTGAATTACCAGTCAGAAACTGGCACTATATGGCAGTAGCAAGAAATGAGGGTATTTATAACCCCAATATATTCTTTGAATTCCCAGTCAGACAATGGCACTGTATACCAGTAGTAAAAATTGTGGGTGCACGTAACCCCAATATATTCTTTGAATTACCAGTCAGAAACTGGCACTATATGGCAGTAGCAAGAAATGAGGGTATTTATAACCCCAATATATTCTTTGAATTCCCAGTCAGACAATGGCACTGTATACCAGTAGTAAAAATTGTGGGTGCACGTAACCCCAATATATTCTTTGAATTCCCAGTCAGACACTGGCACTATATGGCAGTAGCAAGAAATGAGGGTATTTGTATTCCCAATATATTCTTTGAATTCCCAGTCAGACAATGGCACTGTATACCAGTAGTAAAAATTGTGGGTGCACGTAACCCCAATATATTCTTTGAATTACCAGTCAGACACTGGCACTATATGGCAGTAGCAAGAAATGAGGGTATTTGTATTCCCAATATATTCTTTGAATTCCCAGTCAGACAATGGCACTGTATACCAGTAGTAAAAATTGTGGGTGCACGTAACCCCAATATATTCTTTGAATTCCCAGTCAGACACTGGCACTATATGGCAGTAGCAAGAAATGAGGGTATTTGTATTCCCAATATATTCTTTGAATTCCCAGTCAGACAATGGCACTGTATACCAGTAGTAAAAATTGTGGGTGCACGTAACCCCAATATATTCTTTGAATTACCAGTCAGAAACTGGCACTATATGGCAGTAGCAAGAAATGAGGGTATTTGTATTCCCAATATATTCTTTGAATTCCCAGTCAGACAATGGCACTGTATACCAGTAGTAAAAATTGTGGGTGTATATAGCCCCAATTCTATTGCTAGGGGACTTGCAGGGTATTTCTGGGGTGAAGGTGGGGGGGCACACCGTTGGAACGGGTATCGGGGTATATATCGGGTATACGGGAATACACTGACAGTGTATTCCATTCAGGATCCTGGGAAAGCTGGGTTGCGGCGATTGAGCCCGTCAGTGCCACGTTACACTGACAAGCTTCTCCCTGGAATTTAGCTCTTACAAGAGCTGTTGTGGTTGTCTTCTCCTTCCTATCCTAGCCTGTCCCTGCCTACCCAGAATCTAAGCCCTAGCTAGCTGGACGGAAACCTCCGTCCTCGGTGAATTGCAAGCTCAGAATGACGCGAACCTGGGCGGCGCTGTTCTTTTAAATTAGAGGTCACATGTTTTCGGCAGCCAATGGGTTTTGCCTACTTTTTTCAACGTCACCGGTGTCGTAGTTCCTGTCCCACCTACCCTGCGCTACCCTGTTCGATAGAACACTGTTCGCTCATCTCTAGTGAGGACGTCACTGTCTACTTCTCAATGGAGGAGGGGGAGTATTTAGAAGGTCACAAGGATTAGTATGAGGACATTATTATGGAGAATCCCCAGGTTCCCACATCATTAGGTAAGAGGAGACCTAGCTTGACTATAAAGGAGAGCGCAGATAAGTGTATGTCACCAAGAAATAGCTCTGCTTGCTTCTTCTGCAGAAGAATCCTGTATAAAGAACCTACTAGAGGAATTCTCCACAATTCCTACCCAGAATTGGCCAGGGCAAAGTTGCAGTACCGTAGAAGATGATGAGGTAGCCGGAACTGAGATCTCGCCAAGAGCTGTTCAGTGTTTACTTCTCTTATTATATTACTAGTAGAATACCCGCGGCTTCACTCACGGAAAACATGTTAAATTATTGGTTACGCTAAAGTAAAATTTTCAGTGTCATACTGAAATTGACATTTTCAGAGCTACAGTAAATCTTTTTTTCCACTTTAAATTTTTATTATTTTGGCATTTTACTACTTTGTTGTAACATTGATGTGAACAACAACTTTTTTTTCATTTCAACATTTTTATTATTATTTATTACATATTGAATACATATTATGTAGTATAAACTATTACAACTATTTTTTTAACTATTTATTTTTTTTACCAAATATTAAAATTTCTGCACCTTACAGAAACATATAAAACATTTACACCAAGGGTGTAACTACCGGGGTAGCAGCTGCCACAGGGTCCGGGACATTAGGGGGTCCTGCACCAGGCGTGACCGCTGCGTTTTGTTTTTTTAATAGGCCATTACTGGCTGGAGTTACTCCAGATGGTAACATGCCATATTTACATACCGATCCTGGCAGCGGCCCCACAAACATTATTATACTCGAGGGTCTGAAAAGACCACCGAGTTTAATGACCGGAGGCCCAGGAGAGGTAAGGGAACTTGACAAACTGTGTTACTTAACTGTCCAGGACGGCTTCAGGCCTACTTGTGCGACGTTCCTGACGTCACATGACCGGGGAGGGGAGGCTGGGTCGCAATGCAAAGGATGCAGGCCCCCCGGGTCATGTGACAACCCGGACGTCATTGAAGATGACCGCCATCAGCGGGAAGTACAGCAAAGCCAGAGATAAGTAAGTAACAGTGTTTTTTTATGTTTGTATCCCTCCTGGGTCTCCAATTATTATACTCTGGGGTCTCAAAAGCCCCCAGAGTATAATAATTGTTCACAGTTATCTACAATGGGGCATAATGCTGGGTGAAGGGGCCACTGTGAGGTATAATATTGTGTGATGGGGCCACTATGGGGCATAATACTGTGTGCAGGGGCCACTATGGGGTATAATACTGTGTGCAGGGGCCACTATGGGGTATAATACTGTGTGCAGGAATGTGGGGGGAGGTGGGTTGGTCGGGGTCTTCAGTGTCAGGAGGGGGCCCACGTCAAAAGCCCCGCCATTCCTAGTTATGCCACTGATTTACACCCAATTAACAACATAGTGCAGCCCTTCCCCCTCCCTCCAGTGTAATCTATAAGTAGTTCACGGACAAAAGAGTAAAATTGGTTTCCAGTTACACAACTATCTATTGTAGGGCGTCAGTGATGAAAGCTCCTGTATAGTCAGCAATAATGACAATGTTACTATCAGGCAGTTTTCGCCTGACTAATATTGCTGCTCAGTAAGGCTGCTTGCAAACTACAGTAACACTACAGTCTCCGGTCTGTAGATTCTACATCTCCATAGACTTCAATGGAGCCTGCAAAATTCACAGCTTTGTGCAAAACGAAGTCTATGGAACCGCCAAATCCATGGCCTGGAGGCCTGTGAAAATACTGTCGTGTGCAAGCAGCCACTAAGGATACCAGACATGTTTTATCAGTGCATGCGTGCGTGAACATGTGTGTGATCCATGTGTATGTATGCGTGTGCGCATGCACGTGTGTATGGTCCGTGTATATGTATGTGTGTATGTGCGCATGTGTTTCTGCGTATACAGAGCAAGTGTCCATGCGTGCAGTAGTTGTGTGTGAGTATGCATGTGCTAAGTTCGTCCGTGTGCGTCCATCTGAGTGTGTTTCCATGCGTGTGTAGTCCGTGTGTGTGCATGTGGTGTTTATGGGGTGGTGTTTGTGTTGTGTGTGTCTAGAGTGGTCTGGTGTTTGTGTGGTGTTGTGCTTGTGGGTTGGTGTATGTGTGCTGTCTGTGTGATGTTCATATGGTGTTTGTGAAATGTTTGTGTGTTGTGTGTGGTGGTGCGGCCCCTTTAGCAGCGACTCTTTGGCGCCGTCGCTATAATCCGTCCCTGTCAGTCACAACTGTTTTCCCCTCAGCACTTTCACATTTCCCCATTATATGTATAGGGACTAAATTTGGGGGCTCAAATCTCATGATTGGGGGACGCTAGTGAGATGTAACATGCGAAGTATTCTGCTCCTGTGGGTGGAGAGGGGCTGTGCCAAATTTCACCCAAATCAGGCAAGAACTGTGGATTTGTATAGAGCAGACTTATACAGATTTTGACTTTTATATGTATAGATAATAATAGTGGTTATTAATGTTTTGTACATGATGATATATTTTATGTATTGGAATTAGCCGGAATATCTCTCGGATATTAAAGATGAAGTTATCCCAAGTGAAGAAGAGATATATGAAGTAGTGATCGAGCAGTGTAAAGAGGAGAATATTTCTATAGATATTGGCACAGGTGAGTGAAAACCATCATCCCACTATAATCACACATTAGATTTCAGCTCTTACAATCTGGAGACGTTTGCTCACAGAGGCACAGGACAATACAGACAATGGCAGCCCTCCAGAGGTTAGTGATTAGAGATGAGCGAACAGTGTTCTATCGAACTCATGTTCGATCGGATATTAGGCTGTTCGGCATGTTCGAATCGAATCGAACACCGCGTGGTAAAGTGCGCCATTACTCGATTCCCCTCCCACCTTCCCTGGCGCCTTTTTTGCTCCAATAACAGCGCAGGGTAGGTGGGACAGGAACTACGACACCGGTGACGTTGAGAAAAGTAGGCAAAACCCATTGGCTGCCGAAAACATGTGACCTCTAATTTAAAAGAACAGCGCCGCCCAGGTTCGCGTCATTCTGAGCTTGCAATTCACCGAGGACGGAGGTTTCCGTCCAGCTAGCTAGGGCTTAGATTCTGGGTAGGCAGGGACAGGCTAGGATAGGAAGGAGAAGACAACCACAACAGCTCTTGTAAGAGCTAAATTCCAGGGAGAAGCTTGTCAGTGTAACGTGGCACTGACGGGCTCAATCGCCGCAACCCAGCTTTCCCAGGATCCTGAATGGAATACACTGTCAGTGTATTCCCGTATACCCGATATATACCCCGATACCCGTTCCAACGGTGTGCCCCCCCACCTTCACCCCAGAAATACCCTGCAAGTCCCCTAGCAATAGAATTGGGGCTATATACACCCACAATTTTTACTACTGGTATACAGTGCCATTGTCTGACTGGGAATTCAAAGAATATATTGGGGTTATAAATACCCTCATTTCTTGCTACTGCCATATAGTGCCATTGTCTGACTGGGAATTCAAAGAATATATTGGGGTTACGTGCACCCACAATTTTTACTACTGGTATACAGTGCCATTGTCTGACTGGGAATTCAAAGAATATATTGGGGTTATAAATACCCTCATTTCTTGCTACTGCCATATAGTGCCAGTTTCTGACTGGTAATTCAAAGAATATATTGGGGTTACGTGCACCCACAATTTTTACTACTGGTATACAGTGCCATTGTCTGACTGGGAATTCAAAGAATATATTGGGAATACAAATACCCTCATTTCTTGCTACTGCCATATAGTGCCAGTTTCTGACTGGTAATTCAAAGAATATATTGGGGTTACGTGCACCCACAATTTTTACTACTGGTATACAGTGCCATTGTCTGACTGGGAATTCAAAGAATATATTGGGAATACAAATACCCTCATTTCTTGCTACTGCCATATAGTGCCAGTGTCTGACTGGGAATTCAAAGAATATATTGGGGTTACGTGCACCCACAATTTTTACTACTGGTATACAGTGCCATTGTCTGACTGGGAATTCAAAGAATATATTGGGAATACAAATACCCTCATTTCTTGCTACTGCCATATAGTGCCAGTTTCTGACTGGTAATTCAAAGAATATATTGGGGTTACGTGCACCCACAATTTTTACTACTGGTATACAGTGCCATTGTCTGACTGGGAATTCAAAGAATATATTGGGAATACAAATACCCTCATTTCTTGCTACTGCCATATAGTGCCAGTTTCTGACTGGTAATTCAAAGAATATATTGTGGTTACGTGCACCCACAATTTTTACTACTGGTATACAGTGCCATTGTCTGACTGGGAATTCAAAGAATATATTGGGAATACAAATACCCTCATTTCTTGCTACTGCCATATAGTGCCAGTTTCTGACTGGTAATTCAAAGAATATATTGTGGTTACGTGCACCCACAATTTTTACTACTGGTATACAGTGCCATTGTCTGACTGGGAATTCAAAGAATATATTGGGAATACAAATACCCTCATTTCTTGCTACTGCCATATAGTGCCAGTGTCTGACTGGGAATTCAAAGAATATATTGGGGTTACGTGCACCCACAATTTTTACTACTGGTATACAGTGCCATTGTCTGACTGGGAATTCAAAGAATATATTGGGAATACAAATACCCTCATTTCTTGCTACTGCCATATAGTGCCAGTTTCTGACTGGGAATTCAAAGAATATATTGGGGTTATAAATACCCTCATTTCTTGCTACTGCCATATAGTGCCAGTTTCTGACTGGTAATTCAAAGAATATATTGTGGTTACGTGCACCCACAATTTTTACTACTGGTATACAGTGCCATTGTCTGACTGGGAATTCAAAGAATATATTGGGAATACAAATACCCTCATTTCTTGCTACAGCCATATAGTGCCAGTGTCTGACTGGGAATTCAAAGAATATATTGGGGTTACGTGCACCCACAATTTTTACTACTGGTATACAGTGCCATTGTCTGACTGGGAATTCAAAGAATATATTGGGAATACAAATACCCTCATTTCTTGCTACTGCCATATAGTGCCAGTGTCTGACTGGTAATTCAAAGAATATATTGTGGTTACGTGCACCCACAATTTTTACTACTGGTATACAGTGCCATTGTCTGACTGGGAATTCAAAGAATATATTGGGAATACAAATACCCTCATTTCTTGCTACTGCCATATAGTGCCAGTTTCTGACTGGTAATTCAAAGAATATATTGGGGTTATAAATACCCTCATTTCTTGCTACTGCCATATAGTGCCAGTTTCTGACTGGTAATTCAAAGAATATATTGTGGTTACGTGCACCCACAATTTTTACTACTGGTATACAGTGCCATTGTCTGACTGGGAATTCAAAGAATATATTGGGAATACAAATACCCTCATTTCTTGCTACAGCCATATAGTGCCAGTGTCTGACTGGGAATTCAAAGAATATATTGGGGTTACGTGCACCCACAATTTTTACTACTGGTATACAGTGCCATTGTCTGACTGGGAATTCAAAGAATATATTGGGAATACAAATACCCTCATTTCTTGCTACTGCCATATAGTGCCAGTGTCTGACTGGTAATTCAAAGAATATATTGGGGTTACGTGCACCCACAATTTTTACTACTGGTATACAGTGCCAATTTCTAACTAGGAATTCAAAATGCGCAAGGCTCCCGGAAAGGGACGTGGACGAGGCCGTGGGCGAGGTCGGGGGAATGGTTCTGGGGAGCAAGGTAGCAGTGAAGCCACAGGGCGTCCCGTGCCTACTCCTGTGGGGCAGCAAGCATTGCGCCACTCCACAGTGCCAGGGTTGCTTGCCACATTAACTAAACTGCAGGGTACAAACCTTAGTAGGCCCGAGAACCAGGAACAGGTCTTGCAATGGCTGTCAGAGAACGCTTACAGCACATTGTCCAGCAGCCAGTCAGACTCTGCCTCCTCTCCTCCTATTACCCAACAGTCTTGTCTTCCTTCCTCCCAAAATTCCGAAGCTTTACAGAACAATAACCCAAACTGTCCCTGCTCCCCAGAGCTGTTCTCCGCTCCTTTCATTGTCCCTCAACCTGCCTCTCCACGTCACGATTCCACGAACCTAACAGAGGAGCATCTGTGTCCAGATGCTCAAACACTAGAGTCTCCTCCATCTCCGTTCGATTTGGTGGTGGATGACCAGCAACCCACCCTCATCGACGATGATGTGACGCAGTTGCCGTCAGGGCATCCAGTTGACCGGCGCATTGTGCGGGAGGAGGAGATGAGACAGGAGTTGGAAGAGGAAGTGGTGGATGATGAGGACACTGACCCGACCTGGACAGGGGGGATGTCAAGCGGGGAAAGTAGTGTGGATGTTGAGGCAGGTGCAGCACCAAAAAGGGTAGCTAGAGGCAGAGGCAGAGGTCAGCAGCTTAGGCGAAGCCAGGCCACACCCGGAATCTCCCAAGATGTTCCAGTTCGTACCCAGCCCCGAAAAACTCCCACCTCGAGGGCACGTTTCTCGAAGGTGTGGAGTTTTTTCAAGGAATGCGCCGAGGACAGATATAGTGTTGTCTGCACAATTTGCCTCTCGAAATTGATTAGGGGCTCTGAGAAGAGCAACCTGTCCACCACTTCAATGCGCCGTCATTTGGAATCCAAGCACTGGAATCAGTGGCAGGCAGCAACGGCAGGACAAAGGCCGCCTGCCGTTCACGCCACTGCCACTGCCTCTGCCACTGCCTCTGCCACTGCCACTGCTGACTGTGCTGGCGATGCACTCCAGAGGACGAGCCAGGACACCACTTCATCTGCCTCCGCCACTTTGTTGACTTCTACCTCATCCTCCCCTGGTCCTGTCTTATCTCCTTCTCCTGCACCATCAAAGGCACCATCAGGCGTTTCTTTACAACAACCCACCATCTCTCAGACATTGGAGCGGCGGCAGAAATACACTGCTAACCACCCACACGCGCAAGCCTTGAACGCCAACATCGCTAAACTGCTGGCCCAGGAGATGTTGGCGTTCCGGCTTGTTGAAACTCCCGCCTTCCTGGACCTGATGGCAACTGCGGCACCTCGCTATGCCGTCCCTAGCCGTCACTACTTCTCCCGGTGTGCCGTCCTCGCCTTGCACCAGCACGTGTCACTCAACATCAGGCGGGCCCTTAGTTCCGCGCTTTGCACAAAGGTCCACTTGACCACCGACGCGTGGACAAGTGCATGCGGACAGGGACGCTACATTTCACTGACGGCACACTGGGTGAATGTAGTTGAGGCTGGGACTGCTTCCCAAACTGGCCCGGTGTACCTCGTCTCCCCGCCTAACATTCCTGGCAGGGACACGAGAAGAACACCCCCCTCCTCCTCCTCTACCGCCTCCTCCTCCGCCACCGCCTCCTCCTCCGCCACCGCCTCCTCCTCCGCTGTTAGATTGACCCCAGCTACGAGTTGGAAACGTTGCAGCACTGGCGTTGGTAGACGTCAGCAGGCTGTGCTGAAGCTGATCAGCTTGGGGGACAGACAGCACACTGCCTCCGAGGTGAGGGATGCCCTCCTCGATGAGACGGCAATATGGTTTGAGCCGCTGCACCTGGGCCCAGGCATGGTCGTTTGTGATAACGGCCGGAACCTGGTAGCAGCTCTGGAGCTTGCCGGACTCCAACATGTTCCATGCCTGGCCCACGTCTTCAACCTAGTGGTGCAACGTTTCCTAAAGAGCTACCCCAATGTTCCAGAGCTACTGGTGAAAGTGCGGCGCATGTGCGCCCACTTTCGCAAGTCGACAGTAGCCGCTGCTAGCTTAAAATCTCTCCAGCAACGCCTGCATGTGCCACAACACCGGCTTTTGTGCGACGTCCCCACACGCTGGAACTCAACGTTTCAGATGTTGAATAGAGTGGTTGAGCAGCAGAGACCTTTGATGGAATACCAGCTACAAAACCCTAGGGTGCCACAAAGTCAGCTGCCTCAGTTTCACATCCATGAGTGGCCATGGATGAGAGACCTTTGTGACATCCTACGGGTCTTTGAGGAGTCCACAAGGAGGGTGAGCTCTGAGGATGCGATGGTGAGCCTTACAATCCCGCTCTTGTGTGTTCTGAGAGAATCCCTGATTGACATCAGGGATAACTCAGATCACACAGAGGAGTTAGGGATAGCATCCGATCCGTCACAGCTGGAGAGTAGGTCCACACATCTGTCCGCTTCATCGCGTTTAATGGAGGAGGAGGAGGAGGGGGAGGAGGAAGAAGAGTTGTCCGATGATGTGATGGTGATACAGGAGGCTTCCGGGCAACTTCGAATCGTCCCATTGTTGCAGCGCGGATGGGTAGACATGGAGGATGAGGAGGAAATGGAGATTGAACTTTCCGGTGGGGCCAGAGGAGTCATGCCAACTAACACTGTGGCAGACATGGCTGAGTTCATGTTGGGGTGCTTTACAACCGACAAGCGTATTGTCAAAATCATGGAGGACAACCAGTACTGGATCTTTGCTATCCTTGACCCCCGGTATAAAAACAACATCTCGTCTTTTATTCCGGTAGAGGGGAGGGCCAATCGCATCAATGCTTGCCACAGGCAATTGGTGCAGAATATGATGGAGATGTTTCCAGCATGTGACGGCGGCAGGGAGGGCAGTTCCTCCAGTAGGCAACCAAGTTCTCACCGGTCCACACAAACGAGGGGCACACTGTCTAAGGTCTGGGACACCTTGATGGCACCCCCTCGCCAAAGTGCCGCCACGGAGGGTCCTAGTGTCACCAGGCGTGAGAAGTATAGGCGCATGTTGCGGGAATACCTTTCCGACCACAGCCCTGTCCTCTCCGACCCCTCTGCGCCCTACACGTATTGGGTGTCGAAGTTGGACCTGTGGCTTGAACTTGCCCTATATGCCTTGGAGGTGCTGTCCTGTCCTGCCGCCAGCGTCCTATCTGAGAGGGTGTTCAGTGCAGCCGGTGGCATCATCACTGACAAGCGCACCCGTCTGTCAGCTGAGAGTGCCGACCGGCTCACTTTGATAAAAATGAACCACCACTGGATAGAGCCTTCATTTTTGTGCCCACCTGTGTAAAGCACCCCAACATGAAACTCCATGTCTGTACTCAACCTCTCCAATTCCTCCGCATCCTCATACTCATCCACCATAAGCGTTGCACAATTCTGCTAATACTAGGCTCCCTCCAACATGATTTCCCCCAACTCTGCTGGTTAGAGGCTCCCTCCACCCTGATTTCCACCAACTCTGCTGGTTAGAGGCTCCCTCCACCCTGCTTTCCCACAACTCTGCTGGTTAGAGGCTTCCTCCACCATGAATTTGCCCAAACTGGGCTGGTTAGAGGCTCCCTCCACCATGAATTGGTCCAAACTGGGGTTTTTAGAGGCTCCCTCCACCATGAATTTGCCAAAACTGGGCTGTTTAGAGGCTCCCTCCACCATGAATTGGTCCAAATTGGGGTTTTTAGAGGCTCCCTCCACCATGAATTTGCCCAAACTGGGCTGGTTAGAGGCTCCCTCCACCATGAATTGGTCCAAACTGGGCTGGTTAGAGGCTCCCTCCACCATGAATTGGTCCAAATTGGGGTTTTTAGAGGCTCCCTCCACCATGAATTGGTCCAAACTGGGCTGTTTAGAGGCTCCCTCCACCATGAATTGGTCCAAACTGGGGTTTTTAGAGGCTCCCTCCATCATGAATTGGTCCAAACTGGGTTTTTTAGAGGCTCCCTCCACCATGAATTGGTCCAAACTGGGGTTTTTAGAGGCTCCCTCCACCATGAATTGGTCCAAACTGGGGTTTTTAGAGGCTCCCTCCACCATGAATTGGTCCAAACTGGGGTTTTTAGAGGCTCCCTCCACCATGAATTTGCCCAAACTGGGCTGTTTAGAGGCTCCCTCCACCATGAATTGGTCCAAACTGGGCTGTTTAGAGGCTCCCTCCACCATGAATTGGTCCAAACTGGGGTTTTTAGAGGCTCCCTCCACCATGAATTGGTCCAAACTGGGGTTTTTAGAGGCTCCCTCCACCATGAATTTGCCCAAACTGGGCTGTTTAGAGGCTCCCTCCACCATGAATTTGCCCAAACTGGGCTGTTTAGAGGCTCCCTCCACCATGAATTTGCCCAAACTGGGCTGTTTAGAGGCTCCCTCCACCATGAATTTGCCCAAACTGGGCTGGTTAGAGGCTCCCTCCACCATGAATTGGTCCAAACTGGGGTTTTTAGAGGCTCCCTCCACCATGAATTGGTCCAAACTTGGCTGTTTAGAGGCTCCCTCCACCATTAATTGGTCCAAACTGGGCTGGTTAGAGGCTCCCTCCACCATGAATTGGTCCAAACTGGGTTTTTTAGAGGCTCCCTCCACCATGAATTGGTCCAAACTGGGGTTTTTAGAGGCTCCCTCCACCATGAATTGGTCCAAACTGGGCTGTTTAGCGGCTCCCTCCACCATTAATTGGTCCAAACTGGGCTGGTTAGAGGCTCCCTCCACCATGAATTTGCCCAAACTGGGCTGTTTAGAGGCTCCCTCCACCATGAATTTGCCCAAACTGGGCTGGTTAGAGGCTCCCTCCACCATGAATTGGTCCAAACTGGGGTTTTTAGAGGCTCCCTCCACCATGAATTGGTCCAAACTTGGCTGTTTAGAGGCTCCCTCCACCATTAATTGGTCCAAACTGGGCTGGTTAGAGGCTCCCTCCACCATGAATTGGTCCAAACTGGGTTTTTTAGAGGCTCCCTCCACCATGAATTTGCCCAAACTGGGCTGTTTAGAGGCTCCCTCCACCATGAATTGGTCCAAACTGGGCTGGTTAGAGGCTCCCTCCACCATGAATTTCCCAAAACTTGGCTGTTTAGAGGCTCCCTCCACCATGAATTGGTCCAAACTGGGCTGGTTAGAGGCTCCCTCCACCATGAATTTGCCCAAACTGGGCTGTTTAGAGGCTCCCTCCACCATGAATTGGTCCAAACTGGGTTTTTTAGAGGCTCCCTCCACCATGAATTGGTCCAAACTGGGCTGTTTAGAGGCTCCCTCCACCATGAATTTGCCCAAACTGGGCTGGTTAGAGGCTCCCTCCACCATGAATTGGTCCAAACTGGGCTGGTTAGAGGCTCCCTCCACCATGAATTTGCCCAAACTGGGCTGTTTAGAGGCTCCCTCCACCATGAATTGGTCCAAACTGGGTTTTTTAGAGGCTCCCTCCACCATGAATTGGTCCAAACTGGGCTGTTTAGAGGCTCCCTCCACCATGAATTTGCCCAAACTGGGCTGGTTAGAGGCTCCCTCCACCATTAATTGGTCCAAACTGGGCTGGTTAGAGGCTCCCTCCACCATGAATTTGCCCAAACTGGGCTGGTTAGAGGCTCCCTCCACCATGAATTTGCCCAAACTGGGCTGGTTAGAGGCTCCCTCCACCATGAATTGGTCCAAACTGGGTTTTTTAGAGGCTCCCTCCACCATGAATTTGCCCAAACTGGGCTGGTTAGAGGCTCCCTCCACCATGAATTGGTCCAAACTGGGTTTTTTAGAGGCTCCCTCCACCATGAATTTGCCCACACTGGGCTGGTTAGAGGCTCCCTCCACCATGAATTTGCCCAAACTCTGCTGGTTAGAGGCTCAATCCACCCTGATTTTCAAAACAAATGTTGGTGCCAACCTCAACTTACTACAAGGGCCAAATTCACTGCTGGTGACAAGCTCTCCTCACTGCAAGTGCCAAATACACATGTTTCAAGGTGTTTTCCTACTGTCAGAGATGTGGTATTGAGTGTGTAAAGTGTGTAGTTGTTAGGCTGTGATGTTGGGGTAATAGAGGGTCTTTGGTGTGTTAGATGCCCCCAGACATGCTTCCCCTGCTGTCCCAGTGTCATTCCAGAGGTGTTGGCATCATTTCCTGGGGTGTCATAGTGGACTTGGTGACCCTCCAGACACGGATTTGGGTTTCCCCCTTAACGAGTATATGTTCCCCATAGACTATAATGGGGTTCGAAACCCATTCGAACACACGAACATTGAGCGGCTGTTCGAATCGAATTTCGAACCTCGAACATTTTAGTGTTCGCTCATCTCTATTAGTGATGTTTCAACTATTCTCTACAATTTTTTATTTTTTTTTACAACCAGTACCATGGCGCCACTATTCGACATTTTCATTTACTTATTTATGTAGATTTATTTAATGTATTTAGACCCAAGTATTGTTACAAATTACATATACTGGGGTATTATACTGTTAAAGAAGAAGATGGGATGATTGTATGAATCACTTTCAATATACATTGGCATGCAAATGTCTGGACACCCCTAGTCAAAATGACTGTTATTGTGAACAGTTAAAGGGATTCTACCATTAAACTATCTTTTTTTTCTAATGAACACGTCAGAATAGCCTTAAGAAAGGCTATACGTCTCCTACCTTTAGACGTGGTCTCCGCCGCGCCGTTCCGTAGAAATACCGATTTTAACCGGTATGCAAATGAGCTCTCCGCAGCAATGAGGGCGGGCCCCAGCACTGAAACACCGATGAGCGCGTCTCCATTGCTGCCCAGAGCTCTTTCCTGCGCCGCCTCCTTCTTCTGCAGCAACTCTGCCTCTTCTGGCTTCTCTTGCTCTTGTAGTTCTATAGAGGAGCATAGAGAGGCCACCCCAAAATGGCCTCCGGCCAGCTCCTGTATTGAACTGCAAGAGCGGCTACCCAAAATGGCCACCGGCCGGCTCCTGTATTGAACTGCAAGAGTGGCTACCACAAAATGGCCAGCTCCTGTATTGAACTGCAAGAGCTGCTACCCCAAAATGGCCGCCGGCCGGCTCCTGTTTTGAACTGCAAGAGTGGCTACCCCAAAATGGCCGCCGGCCGGCTCCTGTATTGAACTGCAAGAGCGGCTACCCAAAAATGGCCGCCGGCCAGCTCCTGTATTGAACTGCAAGAGCGGCTACCCAAAAATGGCCGCCGGCCAGCTCCTGTATTGAACTGCAAGAGCGGCTACCCAAAAATGGCTGCCGGCTGGCGGCCATTTTTGGGTAGCTGCTCTTGCAGTTCAATACAGGAGCCGGCAGCCATTTTGGGGTGGCCTCTCTATGCTCCTCTATAGAACTACAAGAGCAAGAGAAGCCAGAAGAGGCGGAGTTGCTGCAGAAGAAGGAGGCGGCGTAGGAAAGAGCTCTGGGCAGCAATGGGGACGCGCTCATCGGCCTTTCAGTGCTGGGGCCCGCCCTCATTGCTGCGGAGAGCTCATTTGCATACCGGTTTTGGTATTTCTACGGAACTGCGTGGCGGAGACCACGTCTAAAGGTAGGAGACGTATAGCCTTTCTTAAGGCTATTCCAACGTGGTAATTAGAAAAAATAGTAGTTTAATGGTAGAATCCCTTTAAACAATTTGAAGACATAACATTTACTAGATCACAGCTAACTATTAGAGATGAGTGAACACTGTTTGGATCAGCCGATCCGAACAGCACGCACCCATAGAAATGAATGGAAGCACCTGTGAAGCTGACTTTGCCGGCGGCCGGCCGGCGTCACAGGTGCTTCCATTCATTTCTATGGGTGCGTGCTGTTCGGATCGGCTGATCCAAACAGTGTTCGCTCATCTCTACTAACTATATGCTCAGCATGACGTAATAGTACTGAGCAAGAAGGGATTGATGTCAACTAGCAGTGCATCTGTAAAAAACGGCCAGTACATGACTGCATACGGAGGATTAGCTGTTTTGTGTTTGGTTTTTTTTTGGTTTTCTTTTTCACAGACCCATACATGTGAATTGCCAGAGATGAGTAGAGAAATGAGAAAAAAAATGTCTGATATTTTTAAGGGATAGCACATGGACAGAAAAGTAGTCATTGTGAAAGGACCCTTAATATACTTTAGGGCTAGTTCACAGGGGGCAAGAGGGGGTGAATTTCGGCGCGGAATCTGTCTCAAAATCTGCCCCCTCACAATAGAGGTCTATGCAGACCGCTAGCGTTCTCTTTTTTCCACTAGCGGTTTGTTCCCGCTAGCGGACAATAGAAGTGAGCTGCCGTTTCTTCAGGTGGATTCCGCGACTGAATCAGCCACAGCGTCCGCCTCACGGCAGCACCCTCCGGACTAGGCCCATTTATTTGGGCCTAATCTGGAGCGGAAAGCTGCAACGTGCAGGCACTACAGCAGAATACGGTTGCAGCAGCCGCGACGGAATGTGCACACACAGAATCTCCGTGTGAACGAGCCCTAATAAACTTCATATAGGAACATGTTACTAATATTCTTGTGCTTTCTGAAACTAATTCATGTAATTTGTTTTTGCTTCTAACAGATGTCTGCCCCAAAACCGTCGAGGATCCTCTCTTTTTAGCCCCAGATTATACAGCAGAATATAATGATCCTTATGGAGAACATGCCATGGCCTCCTATATCCCCTCAGCTTTTCACAGCAAAGACCTATCTTCTGATCCCATTAACCACAAAGAACCTTCATCTGATCAGTCCCCGAGTCCCCAACAAGTTCCGGGTTACAGAGCAGGGAAACTATTTACTTGTTTTGAATGTGGGAAACATTTCAAGACGATAATAAATTTCTCTGCGCACCAAAGAATTCACAGAAATGAGAAGCCATTTTCATGTTCAGAATGTGGCAAAGGCTTTAACCATAAATCGGATCTTGTTAGACATCAGAGAATTCACACAGGGGTGAAGCCATTTCTATGTTCGGAATGCGGGAGATGTTTTACCGTGAAATCGCATCTTGTTGACCATCAGAAAATCCACACAGGAGAGAAGCCACATACGTGTTCAGAATGTGGGAAATGTTTTACAAGGAGATCACATGTTGTTAGACATCAGATGACTCATACGGGAGAGAAGCCATATTCATGTCCAGAATGTGGGAAAGGTTTTAGTATAAAATCACATCTTGTTGGACACCAGAGAACTCACACAGGAGAGAAGCCATATTCATGTCCAGAATGTGGGAAATGTTTTACTCTAAAAGCACAGCTGGTTGGACATCGGAGAATTCATACGGAGGAGAAGCCATATTCATGTCCTGCTTGTGGCAAGGGCTTTACCCAGAAATCAGCTCTTGTTAAACACCAGAAGCTTCATGGTGCTGAAGCTGTTTGTATGTTCAGATTGTAGGATCAGCAATGGGTGAAGTAGAAAATACAACAATTTCCCCTCCGATATCTTATTCTTTGATCTTCTGGTCTCAAATTGAAATAAAAACTGAGGAACGTTTCAAGATGTGATACGTGTCTCAGAATATAGCAAAGTTCTTGGCACTTCTCACTGAAGATCTGTTTATGCTGAAAAGCAACTGATTATGTCAGAAGTTCTCCCCCATTGCTCTGTGTGCGGCAGGAAAGTACTCCGCCCTATACCCAGTGATACCTGCCAAAAATGAAGGAGGTTTCTGCAAAGATTCGACTAGACTGTTTACAGCAAATCCTACAAATGGGCTGAACATTGGCAACTATTTAGTTATTTAACAGTTTCTGTTTCTTTATTGAACTGTTAAATACAGAACAATAAAGCAAAATTTCCATCCAGTCAATTCCATTGCGGTGTGTGTCGAAAATCAGTGGTTGAAAAACTGCTGTAAGTTTAATTTTTTCATCTAATGGTTTCAGTTTAAAAGAATGGAGAACCAACGGATCCCATTGTAGTCAGTGGGGTCCGTCGGGGTATGTGGGTGTCCGTTGTTTTAGTGACGTGCCTGTATTTTATTCTGGTCCTCCAATGGACCAGAACAACAGAATCTATAACGCTGATGTGAACATAGTGTAACATCCTAAAACAGGCTGCTGTGAAGTTCCCACTAGCAATTATCCAACTAAGCATTGCCAGAGAGAGTCTGTTCTGTAAAGCTGTATACATTGTAATACGTAAAGCTGTAGTATTTGCCAAAGGGGAAATGGTCACTTCAAAGGGTTACATCTCTGATTTTATACCACCTGGTTATGTAAATCTGTAAAATAAAATGGGAGTTACACTTTAAGGCGACATGGTGAGCCACAGTGAGTAAAAACCTACATGTAGGATTTAGCTGTCTGCTTGAAAAATCGGACATCTTTGTGAACGGACACTTAAGTACAGACACAAACTGCAAAGAACGCACATGATGTCCCTTTTAAATCAATGCAAAATGTAACAAACACAGCTAGTGTCCGATGCTAATGTCAGCGCAAGATTTTGCGCGGACACTAGCTGTCGAACACTGACGCTAGTGTGAACCCTGCCTAAGACATTCTTTCTATAATAATAATATAATAATAAATTTTATTTATATAGCGCCAACATATTCCGCAGCGCTGTACAATTTGTAGGGTTCAAATACAGACAGAAAGATACATTACAAAGAAAGTCACTTCACACAATGGGACTGAGGGCCCTGCTCGCAAGAGCTTACAATCTATGACGTAGAGGGGGTGACACAAGAGGTAGCAGGGGCGGCATTGCTTATACAGTATTCAGACAATGTTGTAATAGAGGTGACTGTCATTACACAAACATAAGACTTTATGAGCCGTCACTATAAACTGGTGCGCAAAACTGAAGTGCTTAATTCAGATGCCAAAGGGCTCAATTTTTGTCTCATCTGACCACAGCACCTTCTCCCAATCACTCACAGAGTCATCCATATGTATTTAACATATGAGGTCTTAATCTTTGCGGGACACATTTTTCTTCATGATGCCACCATTAATTATTCTATATAATGTACTGGGAAGTTGGAAAAAAATTCAGAATGGGGTGAATTTGAAGAAAAAAAGCATTTCTGCAACTTTCAGGCCTCGGTTTTACGGCGTTCACTGTGCAGCCAAAATGACATGTCCCCTGTATTCTGTGTTTCGGTACGATTCCAGGGATACCAAATTTATATGGTTTTATTTACATTTTAACCCCTTAAAAAAAATCCAAAACTGTGTTAAAAGTCGCCATATTCCGACAGCCGTAACTTTTGTATACGTCAGTGTACGGGGATGCATAGGGTGTCGTTTTTTGCGGGGCCGGGTGTACTTTTTAGTTCTACCATTTACGGGAAATGTTATTGCTTTGATCACTTTTTATTCAAATTTTATCAGAATCAAAACAGTGAAAATACGGCGGTTTGGCACTTTTGACTATTTTTCCCGCTACGGCTTTTACCGTACAGGAAAAATATTTTTATAGATTTGTAGAGCGGGCGATTTCGGACGCGGGTATACCTAACATGTATATGTTTCACAGTATTTAAAGAGGACCTTTCATCAGATCGGGCACATGCAGTTCTATATACTGCTGGAAAGCTGACAGTGCGCTGAATTCAGCGCACTGTCGGCTTTCCCGATCTGTGCCCGGTGTAAAGCGCTATCGGTCCCGGTACCATAGGGCTTTATAGTCAGAAGAGCGTTTCTGACACTTAGCCAGGGACGCCCTTCTGCCCAGCAGCGCCTACCACGCTGTACTGTGGAGCGGGGAATAACGCCCCCTCCCTCTGCTCACACAGCTCTTCCATAGACGAGTATTATCAGGAGGGGAGGGGGCGCGTTCCTCCCCGCTCACATTGTACAGTGCGATAGGCGCTGCTGGGCAGAAGGGCGTCCCTGGCTAAGTGTCAGAAACGCCCTTCTGACGGTAAAGCGCTGCGGTACCGGGACCAATAGCGCTTTACCCTGGGCACAGATCGGGAAAGCCGACAGTGCGCTGAATTCAGCGCACTGTCAGCTTTCCAGCAGTATATAAAACTGCATGTGCCCAATCTGATGAAAGGTCCTCTTTAAGTACTTTTTATATATGTTCTAGGGAAAGGGGGGTGATTTGAATTTTTTATACTTTTTGATAGTTTTTTTTTTTTTTATTTGCACTAATGCAAATAAATTAATTTATCACTAATGCAATGCATTACAATAATCATCATTTCTTTTGCAGGCTGCATAGACCAGCCTACAAAAGAAAGAGAAAGCACACTGGCCCGGAGCCTTTACAAGGCTCCCGGCTGTCATGGAAACGTGACGTCGGCCCTGGAGCATGCTCCAGGCGCCGGCGATCACTGGCAAAATGGCGGCGCCCATGTGCCGCCGGGACAATGGCGCCTCCGGAGCCTTTGACCGCGGCGCCGGAGGAGTTAATGTCTGCATAAAGCAGTAGACACCCGGTAACTATAGCGGCCGCCTGGCTCCTGGGCGGTCGCCATAGTTACACACCCGGCATGCACCGTAATAGTACGGCGAATGTCGGGAAAGGGTTAAAGATGGGTCGTGACAGGGTCTTCCAGCAGGACAATGACCCAAAACATACAGCCAAGGCAATAAAGAAGTGGCTCAAAAAGCAGCACATTAAGGTCATGGAGTGGCCTAGCCGGTCTCCAGAACTTAATCCCATAGAAAACTTATGGAGGGAGCTGAAGCTCCGAGTTTCTGCTCTTTGCCGCCGTTCAGTTGAAAACAGTTTTTGTCCTGGAGTGCAAATGAGTCTCCAGACAACACATGGGGTGTCCCCTGTGCTGGCTGAAGACTCTCCAGCAACACCTCCAACTTCTACAGCTGCGCCTCTCTGCCGCATCCTTTGTGTAATCTTCTTCCAACAGATCCTGCATTCAAAAGCTAAATTCTGCGCATGCACGGTCAGCTCTGCCATCGGGTCGTTCTACTGTGGCCGTTTACACGTTCCTGTAGATCAAAAAACATCAACAAAAAAATACAGGCAAGTTATTGGACCCCCCTCCCCACTGAGTACTGACACAAACTGTACCTGTCATCCCCATGTCATTTTGTATTACCAGACAATGTAGCGCAGCATGTTGTGTCCAACATTTTAGGATAGATCAGTGACAGAGAAGTACCCTCAACAGAGTCCCACAAGTATGACACAGACACATCACCGCCCCTCCTTTCTGATCACTGACCTAGTCCATCCTACAGGTCTTTGTGCTGCTGGACCCCTCCTCTGCTGCTGATACCAGGCTCCTATCCATTAGAGCTGGGGCCCCTGATGGCGGTATTACCAGAACTACCGTAATGGCGTATGGTGCGCAGTTCAGCCCCATTCACTTGAATACCATGTGAGCATTGAATATGACATCAGTGGCCTTTGAACTGTATGACGGTGGTGTCAATCAGCACTTCTGTAGGGGTGCCGGGGGCCTAATACTGTCCACGCTGACAATCTGCTTACAGGGTAGGCAGGTAGACATGAGAGCAGCTGCGGCTATGAATTCTGGGGCTGGTTTGTTGTCTGTCTCTATAGCTCTGCACGGGAGCTGCGAACACAAGGCGATCGCACATATGTAATCCCAGTTATTTGCAGAGTCTCCTCAGTTGTTATTTTAGATGCAATAAAACCATGTTTGGAATATGATATACAGTATGTTACCTGCTGACCCGCACAGACAGAAAACTAAGATTTTTCCCAATCCTTTTTTCCCACTGATCCAAATTTTAGGCCCCGAAGCCACTTTGTTAGGCTGGGTTCACACTAGTGTCGGTGTCCGTAGCTAATGTCCGCGCAAGATTGTAGCATCACACACTAAGGGAGCGTTCACACCACCGTCGGTGTCCGACAGCTAGTGTCCGCTGCTAATGTCCGTTCAAAATCTTGTGCGGACATTAGCACCGGACACTAGCTGCATACCTTCCAACTTTTGAAGAACCGAAAGAGTGACAAAATGTCAGAGGGACAAAACGGCAAATTTAGCCCTCCCCACTTTTGTGTTGACTCCGCCCATTCTCATTAATATTTCGTGTGCCCGCACACAGTATAATCCTCCTACAGTCACCTGTAAATTATATGTCCCCCCTCTATCTCTCCCTCAGTTTCATATACACCCTTCATCTGCCCCCAGATTCATGTCCCCCCTCCATCTCTGCCCCCAGATTCATGTCTCCCTCCATCTCTGCCCCCAGATTCATGTCCCCCCTCCATCTCTGCCCCCAGATTCATGTCTCCCTCCATCTCTGCCCCTAGTGTCATGCCATCCTCTACTTCATCTGCCCCCAGATTCATGTTCCACCTCCACATTAAACTTACCTTTTCCTCGTTCCCCCACTGCACTCTGCGCGCCTCTCTCTCTCACTGGCGCACAGTCGTAGACGCGATGTGATGTCATCACATCGCGTCCACAAGCCAGTAGCCGGCGGCAGCGGCGAAGCGAGGAGCTGACCTGTGTCAGCTCCTTGCTTCAGCCGCGTATGTGTTCAACTCAGATTTGCGTCCTCTGGACGCAGATCTGAGTTGAAATCGGGACATACCTCCCTCCAACCGGGACCGCGGGACATGTCACCGGAATCGTGAAAGTCCCGCGGAAATCGGGACGGTTGGGAGGTATGTAGCTGTGTCCGTGACATTTTGCATTCATTTAAATGGAGATCGGGTGCATTCTTTTACAGTCCGTGCCTGTCCTTAACTGTCCGTTTATAAAGATGTACGACTTTTGTCTGTGTCAGGTCATTACTTTACCCGGACCAGAGGGGGGTCTGGTACAATGAATATTATATGTTTATATCTCATTGTAAGTCTTTTAGATGAAATGCCTTGGCTACATTTGCCCCATAAGACTGTGTCCATCCCAGATACAATATATATCCTATATACCCTTTGTATCTATCCACTGGCTGGAGTAATAAAGTAACTCCTGGCAGGACACCTCTCTTTACCTTACTTAACATGGCGCTGTCTGGGCAGCTACTTGGAGCACGTGACAGGAGACGTCGCAGGAAAGTTCACGCCCACTTATTGACGTCATTGAACCTAATCAACAACGAGGTTAGAGCAGCTTCGGGCCGTGGAGTGGTGGACCCCCCTCTTAAAAGGGCGATGCAGGTGAGGATTGTGGGGTTTCAATGTGTAGCCTCTTTAAGGTGCCATCCGGGCCCCGGGTGAGTGACGTCACTGATGGCTAGATTAGTGCTGTGTGAGCGCTGACGGGGCGGGGGTAGGACTACAAGTCCCAGCATGCTCGCCTTGCTGCTTGTGGCTTCCCATGAATCCCGGCCGGCCATTTATGTGTTAATTGTGTGTTGTGTATGGAGCTCGTGTAGAGACTGCACAACATTGTCAGCCATTGGCTTGTACAAGTGACCAAAGGCTCAGAACTGAGTAACATGCTCATGGAGACCTCATTATATTACATTATATGTGACCATGTCTGTGACATTATATGTGACATGTCTGTGATATTACATTATATGTGGCCATGTCTGGCTTATGCAGGACAATGAGAGTTGTGGTCAAAGTTACCATGAAGCCTTGACCTTTACAAACAGACTCGTACAGGGGCTTATATTACAGGACTACAATAGGGAATACGTCCATCATATACCTCAAAATCTTACCATAGAAGGTCTACTATGTGTTGGATTGCTACTCCTTGCTATAAACCTGGCCATATACATTAGATCTTGGATGGCCAGCTAGTCATTGATGGAATCGTTCTTATATAAGGGCTAGTTCACACGTAAATTAGGAAGTGTTTTTTGGACCTTGCCTTTCTTTTTGCTTCCAAAAACGCCAGGCGGTTTTCCCCTCCTGTAAAGTGGATGGGCCGCAAAAAACACACTGCGTTTTTTCCATGTATTTTTTTTTTCAAAATCCCGCACGCAAAAAAACTCGCGTTTTTCGCTTCCCATTCTCTTCTATTCAGGCTGAAAATGACTGATGAAAGGTCATGTCGCTTCTTTTTTCCCCTAGTGGAAAAAAAACGCTAGAGGAAAAACAAAAGCTAGCCCTCTACATAGACCACCATTCAATGGAGGTGGATTTTACGGCAAAATCCACTGTCAAAATCCGCCTCCTTGTCGCCGTGTGAACTAGCCCTAAGAGGTCAGCAGACTCCTATTCTCAAGACTGAGGTGGGACCGGTGTCCTCGGACGTGTAGCCTATCATGGGGATGCCATAAATACATAGTTGGGAATACGCCTTTAACTTTTACAGCAGTTGTCTTAGGCAGGGTAATTCATCACAAAATAACCAAAATTGTAAGTCAGCGCAGATAAAGGGATTCTAAATATTAGAATCCCTTTTTGAGTTAATACCACATCGGAATAGCCTTAGGAAAGGCTATTCATCCTCGACCGTTATAATTCTGCTCTGCGCTGCTGTTCCATTGATATTCAGTTTTTTCCCGCTGCAAATGTGTCTCCAGACAACAAATGCCCCCATCCCCTGTTCTGCCTGAAGACTCTTCAATGGCGTCTCAATCTTCTTCAGTTGCGCCTCTCCGCTGCCTCCTCATTGCCGGCCGGGCCGAGCCTGTGTTTGTGATGGAAATTCAGCGCATGCTCAGTCAGTTCTGCCATCGGGCTTTGGGCAGAGCCGACTGCGCATGTCTGTTTGGCCATTTTACTGTGGCCACTTACAGGAACAGTACACTCGTGTAAGCGGGCACAGTAACATGGCCGAACAGACATGCACAGTTGGCTCTGCCCAAAGTCCAATGGCAGAGCTTACTGAGCATGTGCAGAATTTCCATCCCAACACAGGCTTGGCGATGACGACACGGAAGACGTGGTGGAGAGGCATGGCTGAAGAAGATGGAGGTGTCGCTGGAGAGTCTTAAGACAGCACAGGGGACGGCCCCTGTGCTGTCTGGAGACTCATTTGAATACCGGGAAAAAACGGAATATCAATGGAACGGCAACGCGGAGCAGAATTATAAAGGTAGGAGACGAATAGCATTTCTTAAGGCTATTCCAACATGGTAGTTCCTCAAAAAGGGATTCTAATGATAGAATCCCTTTAATGGATGTGAATTTGCCCATATCCATTATTTCACTTACAAGTGCGTCTCAATAAATTAGAATATCATCAAAAGTAATTAATAATTTTTGCTTATGATGATGGGAGAATGACAAGGCCAGGCAGAGATTTGAAGTCTCACTTTGGCCCTGTTTTCTTGCGTCCATGCTGGGATTATCATTATTGTTTATTGTGCCCATAGATGGACAGCAAGGAATGTATAGAGACCGATCATATCACATAACCTGTCATATTACATCAGTACAATAACAGCAATAAATCTGATTATGGAAGAAATAACCAGGCTATTAAAATCTAAGTGAAATTAGAATGAAAGTGGAAATAAATGTGGAGTAAACGTGAAAAAACCTAAATTTGGTATCGCCGTGATTATACTGACCCACAGAATTGTTTCTTGGCTTCTCAGTACATTGTAAGGAATATTAAACGGTGCCTTTATGAAGTACAGTTTGTCCTGCAAAAACTAAGCCTTCATACAGCTCTGTGAATGGGTTTTGGAAGCTGAGGAGTAATGACGGGTCCTCTTTAAGGGGAGGGGTGTGGAAGCGTGTGAGTGTTTGGGTAGAGGGCACCTATATATGTTCTATAAGAATGTATGCCAAGCTGAGTATGTGTTACTCCGGAATACGCTGGAAGGTTTACACCCATTGTTTTCTGCACTGCGCAGACTTACCATAGCTGTTGGTTGAATTCTCATTTCTCCAATGTATATTCCCCATACACTTGTATTCGCGTGCGTATGCATTTATTCTGAATGGGGGGAGGGTGGTCTACCCAGGGGTACAGAAGAATATTCAGACAGCTTCTCTCTTTTTCTTACAAGCTTGAATGTGTGTCCTGTACTTTCTGTGTAAGAATGGTGAATGTAACATGTACAATGTACGCTGCAAGCCCCACACCCATACACCTTCCATAGGTATACATCAGCATGTCTCACAAAGATGAGGGGATTGCCGAGTCTAGCTTTCATAGGTCCATTTTCTTCCAGGAAGCTGCTCGACGTGAGAAGAGGCGTCTTCTAGATGCCCAACGAGGAAAGTGCCGAATCCGTCTTGGCACCCATCTTGCTGAGTGGTGCGCCCTGAAAGATCATTTGGGTTTTTCTTTGCACTCTCAGCTTGCCAAATTCTTGCTGGACAGGTCAGTATAGATGTACGGTCCCTCAGTACACCATTCTAGTCTAACCTGACTGTTACCATTGCCCAGCAGTGTGTTCTACTTGATGTCCACCATTGGTCACATTGGTTCTTGAGCTGTAGGTGACCTAATGACACTTTCTTCTGTCTTCACAGTTATAGGACAACAAGCAGCCCTGGCCCTGCAGGTAAGACGGATTTAGGCTCTGGCTACATCACAATAGAGATCACTGGTGTATACATGTCAACGGAGTAAATTTAACTTGTCACATATACTGTGAAAAAAGATATAGAAACAAATTCCTAAAATTCAGGTGTTTTTTATACATCCTGTCATCTAAAAATGGAATAGTTATTAAAGTGATTAAAAAGTCCAATTCAACACAAGATAATATCAATGCAATACCACATACAGTAGATAGATAATATCAATGAAAACTACAACTTTTTCCACAAAGTATACAAAACTACTTTGATGGTAAAAAAAAAAGAGAGATGGCCTTTAGAGAATATTTTAAAAACTTTTAAGGGCTCTTTGTCATGCAAAAGTAGTAAAATGGGAGGAAAAAAAACTAACTAAAAAAAACTAGTGTATACGGTATACATACATATATATATATGTATATATATACAGTCCTATGAAAAAGTTTGGGCACCCCTATTAATCTTAATCATTTTTAGTTCTAAATATTTTGGTATTTGCAACAGCCATTTCAGTTTGATATATCTAATAACTGATGGACACAGTAATATTTCAGGATTGAAATGAGGTTTATTGTACTAACAGAAAATGCGCAATATGCATTAAACCAAAATTTGACCGGTGCAAAAGTATGGGCACCTCAACAGAAAAGTGACATTAATATTTAGTACATCCTCCTTTTGCAAAGATAATAGCCTCTAGTCGCTTCCTGTAGCTTTTAATCAGTTCCTGGATCCTGGATAAAGGTATTTTGGACAAACAATTCAAGTTCAGTTAAGTTAGATGGTCGCCGAGCATGGACAGCCCGCTTCAAATCATCCCACAGATGTTCAATGATATTCAGGTCTGGGGACTGGGATGGCCATTCCAGAACATTGTAATTGTTCCTCTGCATGAATGCCTGAGGATTTGGAGCGGTGTTTTGGATCATTGTCTTGCTGAAATATCCATCCCCGGCGTAACTTCAACTTCGTCACTGATTCTTGAACATTATTCTCAAGAATCTGCTGATACTGAGTGGAATCCATGCGACCCTCAACTTTAACAAGATTCTTGATGCCGGCATTGGCCACACAGCCCCAAAGCATGATGGAATCTCCACCAAATTTTACAGTTGGTAGCATGTGTTTTTCTTGGAATGCTGTTTCTTTTTGGACGCCTTTTTTTTATAACCAAACAACTCAATTTTTGTTTCCAAAATGAAGCTGCCTTGTCCAAATGTGCTTTTTCATACCTCAGGCAACTCTATTTGTGGCATACGTGCAGAAACGGCTTCTTTCTCATCACTCTCCCATACAGCTTCTATTTGTGCAAAGTGCGCTGTATAGTTGACCGATGCACAGTGACACCATCTGCAGCAAGATGATGCTGCAGCTCTTTGGAGGTGGTCTGTGGATTGTCCTTGACTGTTCTCACCATTCTTCTTCTCTGCCTTTCTGATATTTTTCTTGGCCTGCCACTTCTGGGCTTAACAAGAACTGTCCCTGTGGTCTTCCATTTCCTTACTATGTTCCTCACAGTGGAAACTGACAGGTTAAATCTCTGAGACAGCTTTTTGTATCCTTCCGCTGAACAACTATGTTGAACAATCTTTGTTTTCAGATCATTTGAGAGTTGTTTTGAGTAGCCCATGATGCCACTCTTCAGAGGAGATTCAAATAGTAGAACAACTTGCAATTGGCCACCTTAAATACCTTTTCTCATGATTGGATACACCTGGCTATGAAGTTCAAAGCTCACTGAGGTTACAAAACCAATTTTGTGCTTCAGTAAGTCAGTAAAAAGTACTTAGGAGTATTCAAATCAATAAAATGATAAGGGTGCCCATACTTTTGCACCGGTCAAATTTTGGTTTAATGCATATTGCGCATTTTCTGTTAGTACAATAAACCTCATTTCAATCCTGAAATATTACTGTGTCCATCAGTTATTAGATATATCAAACTGAAATGGCTATTGCAAACACCAAAATATTTAGAACTAAAAATGATTAAGATTAATAGGGGTGCCCAAACTTTTTCATAGGACTGTATATATATATATATATATATATATATATATATATATATATATATATATATATATATATACATAAGACTGACCTCCACAATCACAGGATTCAAGAAGGCCCTGAAGACTCACCTATTCAGGAAGGCCTACAACCTCCAATAACACTATCACCGCACCACCATCTGTACAGTCTCCCCCTCTCCTTCTGTCTCTACCCCCTTCCCTCATAGATTGTAAGCCCTCGCGGGCAGGGCCCTCTACCCCACTGTGCCAGTCTGTCATTGTTAGTATTATATCTACCTGTATATTCTGTGTATTGTATGTAAACCCCAAATGTAAAGCACCATGGAATTAATGGTGCTATATAAATAATAATAATAAATAATATATATATATATATATATATATATATATATATATATATATATATAATATTGCATTGCAATACCTTACAAAAATTGTCATTTCTTTTGCAGGGTGCATAGAGCAGCCTGCAAAAGAGAAGCACTGCTGGCCGGGGAGCCTTTACAGGAGCTCTGAGGGGAATCCCCAGCCGGCCGTACCTGAAGGAGAACTGCAGCCAGCCGCCAGCAGGAGCGCTGAGGGGAATCCCCGGCAGAAGCGCTTCTGCCGGCGGCCGGCCGCAGTTCCTATCTAAAGGATCGCACTTGAGAAAGCGGTCGCGCCCACTCCCTCCAGCAGCATGGCGGCACCTGCCCAGACCCCTCGTACGGGGACATCGTAGAGCATCTCTACTGTAACCGTTACAGCGGAGATGTCCTAGCTCCCCATGCCTGCAATCTCTGATTGCAGGCATGATTGCAGGGAGCTCCGAGGTGCCAGTTGGTATGGCGACCGCTCTGAAGCAGAGCGGCACCATTATACAGTCCTATGAAAAAGTTTGGGCACCCCTATTAATCTTAATCATTTTTAGTTCTAAATATTTTGGTGTTTGCAACAGCCATTTCAGTTTGATATATCTAATAACTGATGGACACAGTAATATTTCAGGATTGAAATGAGGTTTATTGTACTAACAGAAAATGCGCAATATGCATTAAACCAAAATTTGACCGGTGCAAAAATATGGGCACCTCAACAGAAAAGTGACATTAATATTTAGTACATCCTCCTTTTGCAAAGATAACAGCCTCTAGTCGCTTCCTGTAGCTTTTAATCAGTTCCTGGATCCTGGATGAAGGTATTTTGGACCATTTCTTTCTACAAAACAATTCAAGTTCAGTTAAGTTTGATGGTCGCCGAACATGGACAGCCCGCTCTCAAATGATCTGAAAACAAAGATTGTTCAACATAGTTGTTCAGGGGAAGGATACAAAACGTTGTCTCAGAGATTTAACCTGTCAGTTTCCACTGTGAGGAACATAGTAAGGAAATGGAAGACCACAGGGACAGTTCTTGTTAAGCCCAGAAATGGCAGGCCAAGAAAAATATCAGAAAGGCAGAGAAGAAGAATGGTGAGAACAGTCAAGGACAATCCACAGACCACCTCCAAAGAGCTGCAGCATCATCTTGCTGCAGATGGTGTCACTGTGCATCAGTCAACTATACAGCGCACTTTGCACAAGGAGAAGCTGTATGGGAGAGTGATGAGAAAGAAGCCGTTTCTGCACGTACGCCACAAATAGAGTTGCCTGAGGTATGAAAAAGCACATTTGGACAAGGCAGCTTCATTTTGGAAACAAAAATTGAGTTGTTTGGTTATAAAAAAAGGTGTTATGCATGGCGTCCAAAAAGAAACAGCATTCCAAGAAAAACACATGCTACCCACTGTAAAATTTGGTGGAGGTTCCATCATGCTTTGGGGCTGTGTGGCCAATGCCGGCATCGGGAATCTTGTTAAAGTTGAGGGTCGCATGGATTCCACTCAGTATCAGCAGATTCTTGAGAATAATGTTCAAGAATCAGTGACGAAGTTGAAGTTACGCCGGGGATGGATATTTCAGCACGACAATGATCCAAAACACCGCTCCAAATCCTCAGGCATTCATGCAGAGGAACAATGACAATGTTCTGGAATGGCCATCCCAGTCCCCAGACCTGAATATCATTGAACATCTGTGGGATGATTTGAAGCGGGCTGTCCATGCTCGGCGACCATCTAACTTAACTGAACTTGAATTGTTTGTCCAAAATACCTTTATCCAGGATCCAGGAACTGATTAAAAGCTACAGGAAGCGACTAGAGGCTGTTATCTTTGCAAAAGGAGGATCTACTAAATATTAATGTCACTTTTCTGTTGAGGTGCCCATACTTTTGCACCGGTCAAATTTTGGTTTAATGCATATTGCACATTTTCTGTTAGTACAATAAACCTCATTTCAATCCTGAAATATTACTGTGTCCATCAGTTATTAGATATATCAAACTGAAATGGCTGTTGCAAATACCAAAATATTTAGAACTAAAAATGATTAAGATTAATAGGGGTGCCCAAACTTTTTCATAGGACTGTAGTTACAGACCCGGCATCCGGACCGGGCATACAGACACCAGGGCGGGTGCCGGGCCTCAGCATCACCGCGCTCATAGCAGGAGTGTAGCGATGCTGTTAATTTCAAACTGCAGAAGTACTTACGGTACTTCTGCTAGCAGGCCCGGAACGCAGATACACACCGGGTGCGGGCCTGAGCTTACGTGGCCACGTCACCCCGTGTGTGATGGAGTGTGGGGGGGGGGTCTGTGTTCCGGGCCTGCTAGCAGAAGTACCGTAAGTACTTCTGCAGTTTGAAATGAGCAGCATCGCTACGCTCCTGCTATGAGCGTGGCAATGCTGCGGCCCGGCACCCGTCCCAGTCTGGATGCCGGGTCTGCAACTATGATATTGCTGAATTACCGTAATGACCCGAGTATAAGCCGAGGCGGACTTTTTCAGCACAAAAACTGTGCTGAAACACTCGGCTTTTATTCGAGTATATATGGTATATATAGTAAGCATAACACCCCCTCCTCAGGGGTTAATAAAAGGATTAAAAAATTAAAAAATGATTATGTTGTAAATAGCGAAACTGGCTGTCAAGTGGTTAAGGAGACAGTTATTTAGGACCTTATAGTAAAAAAAAATTTATATTCAGTATAGTCATATAGTCATTGGGGTCTGCCGGTGTCCATGTATAACCGCTGTTTTACCGGTCTGGCTCTCTGTCGTTCTGGTTCCCTGGCTGATCGGAACGATGGAGACCGCAGCGATAATGTGAACCAAATGTAAAGCCAGAAGTACTTCAGGTTATTCAAGTAATAGGCAGAGAGCTGTGGTGACCCGGCGCCATCACTATACTGTGGACAGGGCTGCAGCTCTGCACCTACTACTTGAAGCTGTTTCGGGTCTCGTCCTGTGCAGTAGATTCTATCGCCGGAACGTGACCAGATGAGTGAGGAGGGTGGTGTGCTGCATCCCTATTATTGGAAACGTGGATAGCTCATCAATATGAAAGACACATAAGGCCAGGAAGCTCCTATAAAAAATGTTACTATGTTTTTGTGTCCTTCAAAAAAAGAAAAAGAACATTGAAGTCTCTGTAACTGGATGGGCATCTGCATCTGGATGGGCAACTGTGATACAGTATATACGTATATTTCTTTTTTTTTTTTCTCCTTTTTGTTTTCTTAGTAGTTCCAGAAGCGATCGCCCTGCTTTCTGTGTCGATCCCTTCTCTTCATCGTCTGGCTTGCTTATGTCACCAACATGGTAGAGACTGCAATTCTCCCCCAACCATCTCGGCACATCCATGTTCCGTGGAGGCCTCTGAAACACCAGCTTTGTTATGGGGTTGCAAAGAAAATCATCAGTTTTATTGGGATCCGCACGATTGCAATGTGGGGCTTGATAGTAATAACACAGAGGAAGATGTCCCAGGATTGTCATCTATGCAACAGAACAGGAGAATGGAGCAGGAGAACGTCCCTAAGATAACGGTAGAGGAAGGAGATGTGAGTAATACAGAGAGCCTGGTACAGAGAACAGAACCCGAGAGCCCGGCCTTACCAGAAATAAGTCAGATGACATGTCCAGAGCAAAGTCAGGATGTCGGGAGAGTCACCCAGTGCACGTCTGAAGACAGACTGACCACTGGAAGTGAATGGCCACTGACAACCAATGTGTCTGAAGAGCAGCCGGAAACAATAACCGATGAGGGTCTGTGTCATATAGGACATGAAATACTTGTTTCCTCAGCAGAGGTTGGAGACACCGAAGATGAAGATACAGGACCTCAGAGCATTGAGGTATCGGAAGATACCCAAGACAGCATCTCCATGGACCTAGTTAAGAAGAAGCCTGACACAGCCAGCTCTGGTAAAGCATAATGTGTCATCTTAAAGGGGATGTATATCAGATAATGACCTATTATTTACTAATAAGTTATCCAGAGACACAATACAACACATATATGAAATACTGCCCCGGGATAGCTGCCGCCTTAGTTGGTTTTTATTTATTCTTATAATTTAGCCATCAATCATGTATTACGATACAGGAAACACTATTCTACTATTAGATATGCATCACATGATTGATGGATCTACTTCCTGCTGAATTTGCAAAATAACCAGAAGAAAATATAATCTAATTAGGATGTTAGTTATCCTGGGAGCAGGAGTCAATAAAGGGTCATAATCCTGTATAAAAAAAAATAAATCTAAAAATCCTGTAGTTTTCAATGTGGCCTTGGGATTCCTAATAGTCTGACGCTTCCTGTCCTATAGAGATCACTTCTCAGCAGTCATCTCATTGTCATGAGAGGTAGGATTACAGTAGTAGGTCACATATACACATACACTATACATAACAGGTAATGGTCATGTCTCCTTGCACAATGACTTCTACACCAGAGAGCATGCCCATAACGCAAAATGACTATATACATAATTACATACACAAATTAGGAAAAATATACCATAAGAAAATACAATAGATTAGAGAAAATATTATGTTTTAGTATGTGGTTTTAAGCAGCAAAACCATCTCAGTGATCCGTTCCCTTCAGTGTTTTCTTTTATTCCTTGTATAAACTTGTATTTCAATATAATTTCATCTTTTGCTAATTTCAACCTTCTTGTAGGTCGAGCATGCAGACATCTGAGAACTCAGCCCGCACAGTCATACCAAGAAGCCTTAGAGACTGAACCAAAGACAGTATTGTCCTTACCTTGTAGACGGTCTCCTCGTAGCAGCAAGGGTTGTCGTACAAGAGCAGATGCTAAACAGCAAGTTCAGCTGAGCAATGTCGCCAGAGGTAGCAGTGACGTGAAAGGTATAAAACAGTCACCAGATCCAGCAAATGTCCAGATGGAAACATTTCTCAAGCAAATTCCTTCTTGCAGGTCAATATATTGATGTCCTTCTTGGATCAGATGCTAATACCGATCTGTCCAGGAGAAGTCCTCAACAGAAGTCCTCAACACAAGATGTTACTAAGCAAGAAACACGTTTGGAGAACTTTGAAAGGTAACAGATGGACGCAAATTATATTATATATCCTGGTTAGCTAGAGGAATATTGTATGATTATGGGGGGAATACTAAGGTCCTGGAGATGTCTGTGGGAAATACTGTTCCCAATATGCTACCTGGCACCACTGCTACAAAACTGTACCCACTGAGAGAAAATCTCTACCCTCTTAGACCCCCTTAGTAACTGGACTTCTAACTCATTCATAGAGAGAACTGTGCGGCTGTGTAATCCCAGCTGTATAGTTCACTTTATCCCTTCTGATCTCTATTCTCAGTGCAGGGTAGAAAGAGTAAAGCTGAAATTATCTTACATAACAAATTACTATTGGTGACTGGAGCCATTACTGGGTCCTGCTGCTGGGTACCAATTATTACCCCCTTCACGACGCTAGACCAGAAGGGAAGCTGATATTTATGTTCACAGAGGAGCCGGAATGTCACTGTAACCCTTATACCGTCTCGGGACACAAGCCTGGGGCAGAATAAGGCTTACAATTACTTTCTAGTGTCTGACTATCCTATGATACTAGGGATTTTTGTTTTAACCCATTAATTTTCCTAGGCAATCAACAAAAAGGGATGTGTCCAGGAATTAGAACAATCCATGCAGAGGCCCAGGGAGGTGTAGAATAAAAAAAAAATATTCACCTCTCCCGGGCGCTCTCTTTTCTGCCACTGGTGTCCACTCAGGCTCGTGCCCCATGTAACCATTCGAAACAATCAGTGACTTCAGCGGTTGCTAGAGAAGGAACGTTGACGTCACTCACATATGTCATTGGCTCCTTACCAGTGACTGATGAGACCACTGATTGGTCTCGGCAGTCATATGGAGCACAGGACTTCTGGCAACAAGGCCCCAGCTCAAGCCTGAAGTGACACTGACATAGAAGTACTGACAAAGACTGGTGAGTATTTATTTTATTTTACATTTTCCCTGGCCTGGACACTGGTTGCTCCAATTCCTGGACAACTCCTTTAACACTTTCAAATATTAATAGAGATGAGCGAGTACTATTCGAAACTCATGTTTCAAATAACACGCGCCCATAAGAATGAATGGAAGCGGCTGGCACGCAGACTTTGCCGGCGACTGGCCGCCTAACCCCTCTGCGTGCCGGCTGCGTCCGTTCATTCCTATGGGTGCGTGCTATTTGAAATGGGAGTTTCGAATAGTACTCATTCATCTCTAAATATTATTATCTTTAGGCTCCTGGCAATATTTACATGCCAGGAGCTGCGCCACTCATTTGCTGTACAAACTATACCAGTGGTTTTAGTTATTGTCCTATTGGAGTCCATGGATCAGCCCTACAGTACCTAAAGTAGCTGCTACAGTTTGTATGGCAAGTTAGCATTATAACTCCTAGCATGTACACATTACCAGAAGCCGTGCTGTCCTGAAGCAGCTGATCTGGATGTCAGACCCTCACACATCTAATATTGATGGCCTCTCCTAAGGACAGTAAATTGATATTAGAAAATACTGTAAATAACCTTTTAAAGCGCTAAATACCCTGAAACAAAAGGGTTGTTAATGAGCTTTTCTTAACTGCACTAACCTGCCAGGGATATTTCCATCGCCTTTTATACCATCAAGCATGCATCTGAGTGCTATATATAATACTATTGTATGCAGAAATATCACTTTGGCACTACAACAATATTTATCTGCTTTAGAGCAAACCACTCAGCTTAGAGTTGCCAAGGTTCCTAACATTGCTGTATGTTTCACCGGAGATCTGTGAGAAGAACGCATCTAGGTTTTTATCTAAGTAAAGAACCCTATGGTTGATCACGTTGTATATTCTCTATATGTTCTCTTTTCTTCTAGCTTAGTTGGTGTTATAGAACAGAAGGAGACTCCTCCAGCCGGACCGCAGAGTGAGAGTGGAGAGATGTCAGGAGTATTTATAGAAGAGGAGCAGAACAGACAAATAGGACCACTGGAAAATGAGGGGGAAGAGCCGCAGAGTAGCCAGTGCAAAGGCCAGAAGGCAAACCGGTAGGTGGCGATCCCCCGGCTTATACATCCTCAATCTCTCCGCTGCCCAGATACAATGTAAATAGCTGCCGACTTAGGATTCCTCTTTCTGCACCAACTTAAAAAAAAAAAAGAATTATTATTGCCTTGGCGTTTCATCAGATCCCAGGACTGCCCACTTTTGGCATTTGCAGGGTTTTGTGCACCAATCCTGATTATACATCCTTTTTTCCCACAGATGATTGAGGTACCCACCACAGTGCCAGCGCCCCAGTATCTGATCCAAGTGGCAGTCTTGCATGTCCACTGCTGTTCCATTCAACTGTATGGGTCTACTAAAGATAGTCAAACATTGTATTTAGGTATCTGTTGAAGTCCCATAGAGTTTAACAGCACTCACAAACATGGGGATTCAGTTTTTGTGATTGTGAGGGTCCCAGTGCTAGTTCCCAACCAATCAGTTTTTCCCTATCTTGTGGATACAGAATAAGTGCTTGCAATTAGAGATGAGCAAACAGTAAAATATTCGATATTCGTTTCGAATAGCCCCTCAATATTCGACTATTCGAACAAATGTCGAACCCCATTGTAGTCTATGGGGAAAAAAACGTTCATTTCAGGGGAAACCACTATTCGACTCAGGAGGGTCACCAAGTCCACTATGACACCTCAGCAAATGATGACAACACCTCTGCAATGCAACTGGGACAGTTGGGACATCTAACAAGCCCAATAGGATTTTATGGCCCTTGGAGTGAGTAGAGCCTTGCACCAGCAGTGTTTTATTTTTTGGCCCTTGGGGTTAGTTGAGCCTTACACCAGCAGTGTTTTTGGCCCTTGGAGTGAGTAGAGCCTTGTACCAGTAGAGTTTTAGTTTTTGGCCCTTGGAGTGAGTAGAGCCTCGCACCAGCAGTGTTTTTGGCCCTTGGGGTGAGTAGAGCCTCTAAGCAGCAGAGTTTGGGGGAATCAGGGTGGATTGAGCCTAGTAGGAGCAGAATTGTGTAACGCTGATGGTGGAGGAGTATGAGGAGGAATTGTAGAGGGTGAGAACACACATGAAACTTCATGTTGGGGTGCTTGACACTGGTAGACATGAAAATGATGGGTCTATCCAATGGCTGTTCATTTTGATCAGCATCAGCCGGTCAGCACTGTCAGCTGACAGCCAGCTGCACTTATCCGTAATTATGCCACCGGCTGCGCTGAAGACCCTTTCCGAGGGCAGGAAAGGACCTCCAATGCGTACAGCGCAAGTTCCAGCCACAAATCCAACTTGGCGACCCAATAAGTGTAGGGCGCAGAGGGATCGGAGAGGACAGGGCTGAGGTCGGCCAGGTACACCCGCAACATGTGCCTATACTTTTCCCTCCTGGTGACACTAGGCCCCTCAGTGGCGGTACTTTGGCGAGTGCCATTAACGTGTCCCAGACCTTGGAGAGTGTGCCCCTGCCGGGTGTGGAGCGGATGGCAGTTGTTAGCTTGTTGGAGGAACTCTCCTGTCTGCCGCCAACGACAGTTGATGGAAACATCTCCATCATATTCTGCACCAGTTGCTTGTGGCAATCACTCATGCGACTGGCCCTCCCTGATACCGGAGTAAAATTACAAACATTATTTTTATTTATACTGGGGGTCAAGGATTGCAAAAATCCAGTAGTCGTTGCTCTCCAGGATTTTGACAATGCATTTGTCAGTTGTAAAGCACTCCAACATGTATTCAGCCATGTGTGCCAGAGTGTTACTTGGCGTCACTTGGCTGCCCCAACCGGAATGCTCACTCTCCATTTCCTCCTACTCCTCCATTTTGCCGCATCCGCGCTGCAGCAATGGGACGCAATGAACTTCCCCGCTAGCCTCCTGTGTGACAAAGAGATCTGCCACTTCGTCCTCCTCCTCCCTCAATATACGCTGTGAAGCGGACACGAGTGTGCCCTGACTATCCTGCTGGGATGGTTCTGCGCCTATGCCCGACTCCTCAGCGTCCAATGCGTTATCCCTGATGGCGATGAGGGATTCTCGCATCACACACAGGAGCGGGATTGTGACACTCACGAGTTCGTCGTCACAGCTGACCCTCTTGGTGAACTCCTCAAAGACATGCAAGATCTCGCATAAGTCTGCCATCCATGGCCACTCATGGTGCAGAAACTGCGGGAGCTGACTCTGAGGAACCCTTGGGTTTTGGAGATGGTACTCCATCAAGGGTCTCTGCTGCTCACACACTCTGCTCGACAGTGGTACGTCGAGTTCCAGCGTGTGGGGACGTCGCACAACAGCCAGTGATCTGACAGATGGAGGTGTTGCTGGAGGGTTCGGAGGCTAGCAGGGCCAACTGTAGATTTGCAAAAGAGGGCGCACAAGCGCCGCACTTTCACCATTATCTCGGGTAAATTGGGGTATGTTTCTATAAACCGTTGCACCACTAAATTGAAAACGTGGGCCAGGCATGGTACGTGTTGGAAGTTGGCAAGCTCCAGAGCCGCTACCAGGTTCCAACCGTTATCACACACGACCATGCCTGGGCCCAGGTGCAGCGGCAAAAACCATGTTGACGTCTCATCGAGGTGGGCATCCCTCATCTCGGAGGCAGTGTGCTGTCTGTCCCCCAAGTTGATGAGCTTCAACATGGCCTGCTGACGTCTCCCCATGCCAGTTCTGCAGCGTTTCAAGCAGGTAGTTGGGATTGATGTGATGGCGGAGGAGGAGGGTGGTGGTTCAGAGCCCCTGCCAGGAATGTTGGGCGGGGAAATGAGGTACACCGGCCCAGTTTGTGACCCGGTCCCAGCCTCTACTACATTCAACCAGTGTGCCGTCAGTGAAATGTAGCGTCCCTGTCCGCATGCACTTGTCCACGCGTCGGTGGTCAAGTGGACCTTTGTGCAAAGCGCGGAACTTAGGGCCCGCCTGATGTTGCGTGACACGTGCTGCTGCAAGGCGGGGACGACACAGCAGGAGAAGTAGTGACGGCTCAGGATGGCATAGCGAGGTGCCGCACTTGCCATCAGGTCAAAGAAGGCCTAAGCTTTGACAAGCCGGAACGGCAACATCTCCTGGGCCAGGAGTATGGAGATGTGCGCGTTTAAGACTTGTGCATAAGGGTGGGTAGCGCTGTATTTTTTCCATGCGCTCAAACGTCTGGGAGATGGTAGGTTGGTGGGAAGAGGCGCATGATGGTGCAGGAGAAGGAGCTAAAGCAGGAGAAGGATGTAAGGCAGCAGAAGGAGCTGAGGCAGCAGAAGGAGCTGAGGCAGGAAAAGGGGAGGATGAGGGAGAAGTCTCCAAAGTGGTGGAGGCAGATGTGGAGGTTTCCTGGCTGGTGGTTTGGACTGCAGCACCAGCACTGGCAAGAGTGGGAGAGGCAGTGGCGGCAACGCCGGACGACGATTGTCCTGCGTTTGCTCTCTGCCACTAAGCCCAGTGCTTGCCTTCCAAATGACGGCGCATGGCAGTGGTCGTAAGGTTGCTCTTTTTAGAGCCCCTACTCAGTTTCGAGTTGCAAAGTGTGCAAACCGCACTATATTTGCCCACCGCACATACATTAAAAAATCTCCACACCACCGAAGACCGTGGCCTCGATGGGGGAGTTTTTCTAGGCTGGCTACAAGAGGGAACATTTTGGGCCTCCCTGGCTGTGGCCTGGCTTCGGTGAAGCAGCTGTCCTCTGCCTCTGGACATGCCTCTGCCTCTAGCCACCCTCTTTGGTGCTGCATTTCCCTCCACATCTACACTTTTCCCCCCAGCTTGACATCCGTCCTGTCCAGATCGCGTAGGTGGCCTCATCGTCCATCACCTCCTCTTCCAATTCCTCTTTCGGCTCCTCCTCCTCCTGCACACCGACCATGGCAACAGGCTGCCGTGATGGCAACTGGGTCTCGTCATCGTCCTCATTGAGGGCCGATTGCTGGTCAACAACAACAACAGGAGATAACGGATGCTCCAGTGTTTGGGCATCAGGACATAGTAACTCATCTGGTACCTCCGGTGATTCAGGACGTGGTGGGACAGAGAGTGGGACAGTGAATGACCTGAAAACAGCTCCTGGGAGGTGGGAAAGGTGGGATTACTTTGTTGGGAAGATTGGGCATGTTGTGAGGAAGGAGGACCAGACTGTTGGGTAGGAGGAGGAGTTGAGGTAGAGGCTGACTGGCTGGTGGAGAATGTGCTGGAAGCATTGTCCGCCAGCCATTGTAACACCTCTTCCTAGTGCTCGGGCCTGGTTAGGGTTGTATCCTGCGCCCTACTTAATGTGGCCATCAAGCCGGGGATTGTGAGGAAGCGCAATGCTTGCTGCTGAAGAACAGTAGGCACGGGAGACGCTGTTGGTTGATCGCAACCTTGCTCTCCATCTGCATTTCCACAACCACGTCCTCGTCCCCGTCCCTTTGCGCTAGCCTTACACATTTTTAGATGTTTAGTCTTTATTATAGATTATGTGCTATACACCGAGGAAAGCTGGGTTGAGCGTATGTAGCCGGACTGAATTGCTCTGTATCCCTGTTAGTTTTCGGGGGGACACGCCGTGGAAAGCTGGACTCCTCTCCCTGCAGTATATAGCTCTGAAAAGAGCTGTTGTTTTTCTTCCGTTTTTCCCTGCCTATTAGAAGCTAATCCTCTCTAGCCCTCAGCAGATCTCTCTCCCTATCTGTCACTACAAATGACACGAAGATGGCGGCCGTTATTCTTATAAATCTGAGGTCACATGTTTTCAGCAGCCAATGGGTTTTTTCAATTTTTTTAAATGCCTTCGTTGTAATAGTTCCTGTCCCACCTCCCCTGCACAGATATTGGTGCAAAAAACGTGCGGGGGAGGGGATACAAATTTTTACTGCATATGCCGCGTGGTATTCAATTGGAAACTAATACCTCAAACGGCCTGATATTCGATCGAATATCTATTCGATCGAACAGCGTTCGCTCATCTCTATTTGCAATACAACTCCTTATTCTGATCCCACGAATCCTGAGAATAAGGAGTTTGCAGTGGCCATTGAGCGCTGCATAAACGTCACTGATTTCTCCGGCACACTGGGCACTTTGGTTACGTAGCTGTATCGGTGCAGCATAACCCTGTACAAGTCAATGAGGCAGCAGCAGATCTCTATATACAGTCCTATGAAAAAGTTTGGGCACCCCTATTAATCTTAATCATTTTTTGTTCTAAATATTTTGGTGTTTGCAACAGCCATTTCAGTTTGATATATCTAATAACTGATGGACACAGTAATATTTCAGGATTGAAATGAGGTTTATTGTATTAACAGAAAATGTGCAATATGCATTAAACCAAAATTTGACCGGTGCAAAAGTATGGGCACCCTTATCATTTTATTGATTTGAATTCCCCTAACTACTTTTTAGTTGGAATTGGTTTTGTAACCTCAGTGAGCTTTGAACTTCATAGCCAGATGTATCCAATCATGAGAAAAGGTATTTAAGGTGGCCAATTGCAAGTTGATCTCCTATTTGAATCTCCTCTGAAGAGTGGCATCATGGGCTACTCAAAACAACTCTCAAATGATCTGAAAACAAAGATTGTTCAACATAGTTGTTCAGGGGAAGGATACAAAACGTTGTCTGAGAGATTTAACCTGTCAGTTTCCACTGTGAGGAACATAGTAAGGAAATGGAAGACCACAGGGACAGTTCTTGTTAAGCCCAGAAGTGGCAGGCCAAGAAAAATATCAGAAAGGCAGAGAAGAAGAATGGTGAGAACAGTCAAGGACAATCCACAGACCACCTCCAAAGAGCTGCAGCATCATCTTGCTGCAGATGGTGTCACTGTGCATCGGTCAACTATACAGCGCACTTTGCACAAGGAGAAGCTGTATGGGAGAGTGATGAGAAAGAAGCCGTTTCTGCACGTACGCCACAAATAGAGTTGCCTGAGGTATGAAAAAGCACATTTGGACAAGGCAGCTTCATTTTGGAAACAAAAATTGAGTTGTTTGGTTATAAAAAAAGGCGTTATGCATGGCGTCCAAAAAGAAACAGCATTCCAAGAAAAACACATGCTACCCACTGTAAAATTTGGTGGAGGTTCCATCATGCTTTGGGGCTGTGTGGCCAATGCCGGCATCGGGAATCTTGTTAAAGTTGAGGGTCGCATGGATTCCACTCAGTATCAGCAGATTCTTGAGAATAATGTTCAAGAATCAGTGACGAAGTTGAAGTTACGCCGGGGATGGATATTTCAGCAAGACAATGATCCAAAACACCGCTCCAAATCCTCAGGCATTCATGCAGAGGAACACTTACAATGTTCTGGAATGGCCATCCCAGTCCCCAGACCTGAATATCATTGAACATCTGTGGGATGATTTGAAGCGGGCTGTCCATGCTCGGCGACCATCTAACTTAACTGAACTTGAATTGTTTGTCCAAAATACCTTTATCCAGGATCCAGGAACTGATTAAAAGCTACAGGAAGCGACTAGAGGCTGTTATCTTTGCAAAAGGAGGATCTACTAAATATTAATGTCACTTTTCTGTTGAGGTGCCCATACTTTTGCACCGGTCAAATTTTGGTTTAATGCATATTGCGCATTTTCTGTTAGTACAATAAACCTCATTTCAATCCTGAAATATTACTGTGTCCATCAGTTATTAGATATATCAAACTGAAATGGCTGTTGCAAATAACAAAATATTTAGAACTAAAAATGATTAAGATTAATAGGGGTGCCCAAACTTTTTCATAGGACTGTATCTGTGTGGATGGAAGCATTGCTGTGCGGGAAAGGTTTAGACGTGGACACAGCACTAAATCTGATACTCTTCATTCCGAGGCCCAGTAAGGGCACCAAAGGTCCGACCCCTCCATTCATCACGTGATAGAATGTCACTGCTCAACCAAGAATTAAAAATTCTTCTACCATTTAAGGAGTTTAGTTTAGAAATGATAGTAAAGTAAGAATAATTTCTGTACATCTTTTCCAGACGCAAATCCCTGCTAGATGAAGAACTGGCCCAAATATGTAAGAAGAGGATCAGGTAAATGATGGGAAACAAATGGTCTAGTAGAGACTTCACAAGAGACACAGAGGCTCTTTCTTCATGGTATTCTACATTTAAGGGTCAGTTCACACAGTGGAATCTGCCACTGATTTTGAGGTTGACTGTGCCCTGATTCTACCCTCCTATTGTATTGAACCGTCCTGCTTAAAGAGGACCTTTCATCACTTGGGGCACAGGCGGTTTTATATACCGTTAGGAAGCCGACAGTGCGCTGAATTTAATGTATTGTCAGCTTTCATGATCTGTGCCCCGGTGAAGAGCGATCTGTGCCCCCGGTGAAGAGCTATTGGTGCCGGTACCGTAGCTCTTCATTGTCAGAAGGGCGTTTCTGACAGTCAGTAAGGAACGCCCTTCCTCACAGTAGCGTCTATAGCGATGTACTGTCAGAGTGGGGAGGAACGTTCCCCCAGTACTCATCTATGGACGAGTACTATCAGGAGGGGAGGGGGCGTTACTCCCCGCTCTCACAGTACAGCGCTATAGACGCTACTGTGAGGAAGGGCGTTCCTTACTGACTGTCAGAAACGCCCTTCTGACAATGAAGAGCTACAGTACCGGCACCAATAGATCTTTAAGGGGCACAGATTGTGAAAGCCGACAGTAAATTGAATTCAGCGCACTGTCGGCTTTCTAGCGGTATATAAAACCGCATGTGCCCCAAGTAATGAAAGGTCCTCTTTAATCTTGCCACAAATTCTGCAGCCAATTCAACCGCCTAGTCCGTGCTCAAGACATCGATCAGGCCTGATCAGTGGCGGAATACCAATGCTCTGAGGACAGGGGATAGGGGAGGTGGAAAATGGAGAGGAATCTGATTTGGATGCCCAACCTCAAATTCCTCTTAGTTTTCTTCTGTCTGAACACACCCTAATGATGACAGAGGACTAGTGTCGGCAGGGCTTTGTGTGTCAGTTCTCCTTTCTCAGTGTAGAGTAATGGAAGAGATCTCCACCTAGTTGCCTTACAAACAGAAACAGGTCTGGACTGCGGTTTATAAAAACGGACACATATAGGTCAATTCTTCCAATATTTTTCATCATTTTGATTTCTGTATTTGATTTTCCCCATTCACATTATTGGGAATATAAAAATGTGTCACTTGTTGTGGATTTTGCTGCAGATCTGTGGTGTCCACATAAGTTTAAAACAAAGAAAAGAAAAATCCTATATTAACCTGTACTGGCTCCTGCAGCAAGGCTTCCCCTGTCTCCTGCCAGTCTCTCTACATCCAGTAATGATGGCCATTGTCACAATGTCACCGCTGCAGTCATTCACCGGCATCATTGCCAGAGGCACAACCAAAAATCTATTACATGTGGTTGCAGCCTTAGGGTGGGATAAAGATGTGAATTAGCGGCACATCCAAGCAGAATGGGCTAGAACAGCTCAGTGTCATGTGATAGAACAGACTTCGGTCACCTCCACACATTACCATACTGTTAATAGGGGACATAACCATGGGCAGGTGACCCCATCTCAACAACTGAATCATGGTTGGGTTTCTGACAAGTGCCAAGAAGTTCCTGCGTTCACGGTCGTATTCATTGGCAACGATAAGTCAAAATATTGTCATCGCTAAGATGGTTAGAGAAGACACAGCAAAATTGGTATCTAAAACTCTGCGGCCCCACATTGCAGAAATGCAGCTTTTATTGTTGCAGTTTTTTTGAGCCAAAGCCAGGAGTGGATTGAGCAGAAGGAAAAGCAGAACTTCCTTTATAATTCACATTCCTTCTGGGCTTGGGCTAGAAAAACACAACAAGATCTGCAATAGAAAAAGCTGTTTTGTGCAGGAAATGCAAACCTGCAGAACGGAATACGGGCGCAGATGTCAACGAACCCTAACTTTGCACTAACTGAGTGTTTTGTGGTTGGTAAATATGGCTATGTATGTTCTGCAGGAAAGCCACCCCACAGGAGCTGCTGATGTGTGACTATGAGGACTGCGGGAAGATCTTTTCCAAGCGACAATATCTGAATGTAAGTATAATGGACAGGTAGAGGCAAACTGTTTTGGCTACTTGTGGGAAAGACAAAGATGCCCCTTGGCGATATCCTCCATATAATATATGTGGTTTTGTGCTAGCGCAGTCTATACAGCCATAAGACAAAGTACACCCTCTTTCAATCCCATGATTTTATGTCTCAGGACATACTAAAAAAAATCTGGTCATAAGAAGATGTTAAAATGACATGAATACAACCTCAGATAAAAAGCACATTACAGATTCCACCATGTCATCACTTACATAACAAAAGTGAATAATATAATGGGTAAGCCATGTATGAAAACTTACGTCCACCCCATGAAGCAATAGCTTGTAGCGCCACCTATAGGAGAAATAACTTAAAGTCATCGTCTTCTTTGTGACTTCAACAGTCTCTCACATCATTCTAGAGGAATCTTGGCCCAGTTTTCTTTACAATGTTGCTTCAGTTTATTGAGGTTTCTGGGCATTTGTTTATGCAGAGCTCTCCTACGTCCTGGCACAGCATTTCAATTGGATTGACATCCGGACTTCGACTTGGCCATTGTCACATATTGATTCTTTTCTTTTTCAGCCATTCTGTTGTAGATTTGCTGCTATTCTTAGAGTCATTCTCTTATTCCATGAGCCACTTTTGGGCAAGATTTAGATAGATTTCACATTTGACTATAGAATACTTTGGTATACATTCATGGTTTAACCACTTCAGTACCAGGCCAATTTGTGGTCCAGGACCAGACACATTTTAGGTTTATTTTGTATGTACGGTTTTGAGGGCTGTAACATTTTTCCCGTATGTCTCAGTCAACTAATTTTTGCGTCTTTTTTCAGGGACACATAGGGCTTTATTTTTATGTTATCTTTATTTTTGAATGTGTTTTAATTTTTTTTTATATCTGGGAAAATATAAACAAAATAGGAGGGAAATTGTGTCTGATTTTCAATTTTTATTTTTTTTTTAAATTTAATAACACAAAGTGTCACTGAAAAACTTTATAATATAGTTTTTCCTCTCCGTTACGGTAATTTTTATTTTGTACGGTGTCGTCGGGGGTGGGGCTATAACCTTTAATAATGGCGTTTTATTAGTGTATTATTTATTTAGTTTTTATTATTATTTTATTTACATTTTTTTTAAAACTTTTTTATTATATTTTTTTTTTTTTTTTTTTTTTTTTCAGATTGTGTCCCCATAAGGTAATAAGAGACCTTTGGGGACATCTGATCACTTATTTTTTTGTACTGGAGGCCGATTTCTCCTATAACTGTGGCTGCTACATTTAACCTCAGATACAGGAGGAATCCAGCCTCCTGCACACTGTATATACAGCTTACTGAGCTGATGGTGATGTGATGTACAGTCCCTGGTCATGTGATGTACAGTCCATGGTCATGTGATATACAGTCCCTGGTCATGTGATGAGCACACAGGTGCACAGCTCGTTAACAGGCAAATGTCGGATTACTGTGCTGTGATTATAACGAGCCGTGCACCTGTGTGCTCATCACATGACCATCGTCACAAATGTATCCACTAGAAGTAACAGAATGAATGACAGTAAGCAAAGATCCAAAAAAACACGAGGAACTGATACACAAAGTATATTGGGAAATTGTACAACTTTTTATTATTCAAATAATAACATTTGTCTTTCAATACTGGTCTGAAAGTGGACGGCCCCTTTAACTCAGTTACAATTGCAGGGTTCTCAGGTCCTGTGGGTGTAAAGTAGGCCTAAATCCACATCAATGCACAGCGTGCAGGATTATGGCTATACATCCTCACTTCGGTCTTCTCTGTCCAACGGACATAGTTCCAGAAGTCTTGTGATTTGTTCAGATGCAATTTTCCAAAATTGAACATACGAACTGAGGCCTGTAGAGTCTTAGATGTAGCTCTTTGTGCAGTTTCTCAGAGCCTTGCCCGATCTGACTTTTGGATGACTTTATGGAATGGCCGTCCACTCTTAGCCCATAAACTAGCACCAGGCACTTACATTACTTTAGGCTTCATCTCTTATTACATTTAACGTTTCAGTATCATCAAAAATACCAGCACATGAACCAGCGCACCTTCCGCTGCTCAGTGACAGAGTGTGGGAAGACGTTCAACTTCAAGAAACATCTTAAAGAACATGAGAAAAGACATAGCGGTAAGTCTGCAACACTCCAACACTGAGGTAAAATCAGCTGAATCCCCAGAATGGCAATCGTTCTATGTATCTATGTAGTTATGAGGGGGAGGGGGAATTATCACCATATACTTGGTCAGATGTTTTTAGACCTTGGGAAAGCTGGGTGACAGCCCCTATGAGAGGCGTCATGGTGGTAGTATTGCTTATCATGCAGGATTACAAACAGATACAACTAAGAAATGGCAGGAGATTTAGCAAACTGACTAAAGGGCCTTTGCTTTGGGGAAAATGTTTTCTAATTCTGTTTTTTTTGTCAGACCGCAGAGACTTTATCTGTGAATTCTGTGCACGAGCTTTCCGGAGCAGCAGTAACCTCATCATACACCGACGTATTCATACAGGGGAAAAGCCGCTTCAGTAAGTGATGGCTAAAGCAGCTCCTATGCCCCAACAGCTAATCCTACTGAACTGCCCCGTACACATGCATGCTCAGCCCTAGACAGACTCCAATGATGACGGCTCATGTTCCCTGAGAACTAAAGGATCAGTCATCGGCAGCCATGTTGGGAGAAGAGTAGGGAGGCCTCATAATTTGGTAGTCAGTAGGTTCAGCAAGTCAGTCCGCCATATGTGTAAGATAAAGGCGAACCTAACCACTGATTCGGTAGGAGAGATTGACTATTCTATGTGTTGGGGGAATCGACTTCGACAGGAGTAGTCAGGGGGTAAGAAGGATCTGACATGGTGATTTTCAATGTCCTCAGAGGAGGGGTCTATGTAATTTTGGCTGAGCCCAGCATGGAGGTGTCTGCAGAGATGAAGAGGAATAGCTGTCAGCCAGATGAGGGCCATGTATATAATCCTATAATGCCGCTTTATGGTTCAGCCAGATGAGGGCCATGTATATAATCCTATAATGCCGCTTTATGGTTCAGCCAGATGAGGGCCATGTATATAATCCTATAATGAGGCTTTATGGTTCAGCCAGATGAGGGCCATGTATATAATCCTATAATGAGGCTTTATGGTTCAGCCAGATGAGGGCCGTGTATATAATCCTATAATGAGGCTTTATGGTTCAGCCAGATGAGGGCCATGTATATAATCCTATAATGCTGCTTTATGGTTCAGCCAGATGAGGGCCGTGTATATAATGCTATAATGCCGCTTTATGGTTCAGCCAGATGAGGGCCGTGTATATAATCCTATAATGAGGCTTTATGGTTCAGCCAGATGAGGGCCATGTATATAATCCTATAATGCCGCTTTATGGTTCAGCCAGATGAGGGCCGTGTATATAATCCTATAATGAGGCTTTATGGTTCAGCCAGATGAGGGCCATGTATATAATCCTATAATGCCGCTTTATGGTTCAGCCAGATGAGGGCCATGTATATAATCCTATAATGAGGCTTTATGGTTCAGCCAGATGAGGGCCATGTATATAATCCTATAATGCCGCTTTATGGTTCAGCCAGATGAGGGCCATGTATATAATCCTATAATGCCGCTTTATGGTTCAGCCAGATGAGGGCCATGTATATAATCCTATAATGCCGCTTTATGGTTCAGCCAGATGAGGGCCATGTATATAATCCTATAATGCCGCTTTATGGTTCAGCCAGATGAGGGCCATGTATATAATCCTATAATGCCGCTTTATGGTTCAGCCAGATGAGGGCCATGTATATAATCCTATAATGAGGCTTTATGGTTCAGCCAGATGAGGGCCATGTATATAATCCTATAATGAGGCTTTATGGTTCAGCCAGATGAGGGCCATGTATATAATCCTATAATGAGGCTTTATGGTTCAGCCAGATGAGGGCCATGTATATAATGCTATAATGCCGCTTTATGGTTCAGCCAGATGAGGGCCGTGTATATAATCCTATAATGCTGCTTTATGGTTCAGCCAGATGAGGGCCATGTATATAATCCTATAATGCTGCTTTATGGTTCAGCCAGATGAGGGCCATGTATATAATGCTATAATGCTGCTTTATGGTAATGACAATGCTGTATACCTCTCCTCCTTCTTCTTCTCTAGGTGTGAGTTCTGCGGCTTCACCTGCAGGCAGAAGGCTTCCCTGAACTGGCACATGAAGAAACACGATGCGGATTCTTTCTATAATTTCCCCTGTGATATTTGTGGTCAGAGGTTTGAGAAGAGGGATAACCTCGCTGCTCACAAGAGTCGGAAGCACCCAGCTCCCCGAGAGATGGGACCACAAGACAGTTCTCAGTGTATCACGTCATCCATGGAGGATGTATGCCAAGCTGAAGCCAGCTGTAAGGATGATCACACAGAAAGCATCACAAAGGACCCCGACCAGAAGATGGCGCCAGCAGCCCCAGAGGGTGGAAAAGAGACCATCTTTCCTGAATATCTGAACTTACCCGAGAGTGTGCAGGAAGTGTCTCAGCAGGCTGCTCAGACTCCGGGGAACCCGGGGATATCACTGGTCATTGTCTTGTAGTATCTGCTGCACTAATATGGAGCATGTTATCAGCACAGGAGGGCCAAGCAGGGGACTGAATGAGAGCAAATAAGGGTGTTTTAGGGTTTTTTTTAATTAAATTTACAGTTAAAATTCTGTGTCTTTCAATGGCTGACTACATGTAGTGCCATAAAGCACTCGTCTTCAAGTATCCTAGTTAAAGGATCTCTTGAAAAGTACTGGTTTGCCATGCAGCTCTCCTCTATAACCTTATCTCTCTAGTGAAGTGATGCCGAACCTATGGCACGTGTGCTAGAGAGGGCACGCAGAGCCCCCTCTGCTGGCATGTGTGTGGTCGCGGAATGCTCACTAATGGGGAATCCGGTACAAGATTCCCCATTAGTGAATGATCGCTGCTTTCAGCTGGTTGTGCAAATGCACATCCACCTGAAAGCTGTCAGAGTACACTGAATGCAGAGTGTGACCTCTGCACCGGAACAGGCGTGATGACGTAAGTGTGTGGGGGCCACTGCAGGGCAGATTGTACTGTGTGTGGGGCCACTGCGGGGCAGATTGTACTGTGTGTGGGGGTCACTGCGGGGCAGATTGTACTGTGTGTGTTGCCACTGTGGGGCAGATTGTACTGTGTGATGGAGGGTCACTGTGGGGCAGATTGTACTGTGTGTGGGGTCACTGTGGGGCAGATTGTACTGTGTGTGGGGGTCACTGCGGGGCAGATTGTACTGTGTGTGTTGCCACTGTGGGGCAGATTGTACTGTGTGATGGAGGGTCACTGCAGGGCAGATTGTACTGTGTGTGGGGCCACTGCGGGGCAGATTGTACTGTGTGTGGGGCCACTGCGGGGCAGATTGTACTGTGTGTGGGGTCACTGTGGGGCAGATTGTACTGTGTGTGGGGGTCACTGCGGGGCAGATTGTACTGTGTGTGTTGCCACTGTGGGGCAGATTGTACTGTGTGATGGAGGGTCACTGTGGGGCAGATTGTACTGTGTGTGGGGTCACTGTGGGGCAGATTGTACTGTGTGTGGGGCCACTGCGTGGCAGATTGTACTGAGTGATGGGGGGGGTCACTGCGGGGCAGATTGTACTGAGTGTGGGGGCACTGCGGGGCAGATTGTACTGTGTGTGGGGCCACTGCGGGGCAGATTGTACTGTGTGTGGGGTCACTGTGGGGCAGATTGTACTGTGTGTGGGGGTCACTGCGGGGCAGATTGTACTGTGTGTGTTGCCACTGTGGGGCAGATTGTACTGTGTGATGGAGGGTCACTGTGGGGCAGATTGTACTGTGTGTGGGGTTACTGTGGGGCAGATTGTACTGTGTGTGGGGCCACTGCGTGGCAGATTGTACTGAGTGATGGGGGGGGTCACTGCGGGGCAGATTGTACTGAGTGTGGGGGCACTGCGGGCAGATTGTACTGTGTGTGGGGGCACTGCGGGCAGATTGTACTGTGTGTGTGGGGGTCACTGCGGGGCAGATTGTACTGTGTGGGGGCCACTGCGGGGCAGATTGTACTGTGTGTGGGGGCCACTGCGGGGCAGATTGTACTGTGTGTGGGGGCACTGCGGGCAGATTGTACTGTGTGTGTGTGGGTAACTGTGGGGCATATTGTACTGTGTGGGGGCCACTGCGGGGCAGATTGTACTGTGTGTGGGGGCCACTGCGGGGCAGATTGTACTGTGTGTGGGGGTCACTGCGGGGCAGATTTACTGTGTGTGGGGGTCACTGCGGGGCAGATTTACTGTGTGTGGGGTCACTGCGGGGCAGATTGTACTGTGTGTGGGGCCACTGCAGGGCAGATTGTACTGTGTGCGGGGGCCACTGTGGGCCAGATTGTACTGTATGTCGGGGTCACTGCGGGGCAGATTGTACTGTGTGTGGGGGCCACATTGTACTGTATGTGGGGTCACTGTGGGGAAGATTGTATTGTACGTGGGGACCACTGTGGGGCAGATTGTACTGTGTGTGGGGGCCACTGCGGGGCAGATTGTACTGTGTGTGGGGGCCACTGTGGAGTATATAATACTGTCTGGGGTCCCCTCACTATTTATATCACATAGTATCTGTTGTATAGCAGACATGATATTAGTACGGGCTGTAATAACATTGCACGGTCACTAAAAAACAAATCTGTGTGATGTAAATAGTGAATATTAATTGTTTAAAAGTACCAAATGAAGAGACCTTCACCTCTCAGTACAAGCTCTGTAAAGCCCCAGTCACACCACTGTAATTTGTGGGTCCGTAATTGTGGATCCACAGAGTTTTAAGGTTAAATTTCCGTGTTGGCACTCCGCGATAGTTTATTGGGTTTTGGGTTGCATTTTGGGCACTCTGTCTCAAAAAGGTTCGCAATCACTGCCCTAGTGCCGCTTATAGGGGCCATGACATGACTGATATCAGCCAATACCCAGCTGTAGACAGGTATATTTCAGAGGTTTTGCTCCTCATCATTCCTCATGTTATAAGCTTTGGTTCCAGGGCAACCATTACTAATTGGAACCATTGTAACCTGACAACAGACGTCACCAAGGCAAGAAAATCTACACTTACTGACGAAAAAAAAAGCGCCAGGAGTTGTTGGAACCAAGTGAAACATTATATATGTGAGTGATTACAATGTTAGCTCTGGTATCTTGTTGGGCCGTCTCCAGCCTGGATACCAGATGAAGTACAGTTAGCTATGAAGGCGCACAGGTCCCATATGGAATCCTACGGCACTTTACCTCACAGCTGGACTTGGGGATCCTGCACACTTATCGGTTGGTGAAGCTGGCATCTCAGCTGGTACTATAAGTGTTTGATTGGTGACAACCAGGCAGGCCTAGGAAGTATCGAGGCCCTTGTTGTGTCTGGGTGAGCATTATTATGCTGAAAAATGCCCTGCCATGAGTGGCAACACGTGGCTGCAGGATGTCCGCTACATATAAAAGATGATATCGTTGTAGTTTAGGCTTCTCATCCATAACAACACTGCCAGGGTCAGATGATCCTCTGTACTGGCGCTCTGTCTGGGCTGGCCGGAGTCTGTTCGCCTTGTGTGTGCCCTCCCTGCCGCCACCATCTCTGACATCAGTTACATTATGCACCTCCTCTCCAAGGCTGTCAGCTAGGCCGTGTCTTCATGTCAATACATTTGTAGCAGTTTACGATCTCTCATTAAGAGATACACTACCCAAAAGTAACCTCTGAGAGACTTTTTATAGAACAGCAAGGGAATCTTTCTGCCTTCCATGTACAAGAGGATCTAGGTGGACAGACTGACCTACTGAGCATGTGTGACCACAGGCTCCAGACATTGGACATGTTAGATGGAAGAGCAGTAGATGGCGCCAGAACAACATGGAAGAGCGATATGTAGACTCTCCGCTTTTTCATTTTTGTTTTACCTGATCGGAGAATTTTTTTGTCAACAATCAGAGACCCCCTTTAAAGAGGACCTTTCACCATGTTCGGGCACAGGCAGTTCTATATACTGCCAGAAAGCTGACAGTGCGCTGAATTCAGCGCACTGTCGGCTTTCCCGATCTGTGCCTGGTGTGAAGAGCTTACGGTCCGGTACCATAGCTCTTCTATGGTCAGAAGGGCGTTTCTGACCATTAGCCAGAGACGTCCTTCTGCCTCGCGGCGCCAATCGCGCTGTGCTGTGGAGCGGGGAGGAACGCCCCCTCCCTCTGCTCACACAGCTTGTCCGTAGACGAGCATTATCAGGAGAGGGAGGGGGCGTTCCTCCCCGCTCCACAGCACAGTGCGATAGGCGCCGCGAGGCAGAAGGACGTCTCTGGCTAATGGTCAGAAACGCCCTTCTGACTGTAAAGCGCTACGGTACCGGGACCGATAGCGCTTTACACCGGGCACGGATCGGGAAAGCCGACAGTGCGCTGAATTCAGCGCACTGTCTGCTTTCTGGCAGTATATAACACTGCATGTGCCCAAAAGTGGTGAAAGGTCCTCTTTAATGCTGACAGACTGCAACGAGCTGGAGCCTGGATTATGAATTGTTCTACAATCTCAATTGATCAGGAAATTTGGTAATTAAACTTATTGGTAACATAATTAGATAACTCAGTCTGTGAGGCAGCAGCAGTATACACCAGAGGATTGAGGGGATTTATCAACCATATATGGGTGGGATTGCACTGTAACCACTAGGTGGCACTGTAATACAGATTGTTCTAGCAGAGGGCGCTATAACTATAGTAATAATACATGGAATGGGGTGCAGAGATGGAATGTTCTCGTATTATATAGGAACCCCCCATACTGGTATCATATAGAGGAAACCACTGTAATACAGAGTGTTCTACCAGGGGGCGCTATAACTATAGTAATCCTACATGGAATGGGGTGCGGAGATGGAAGGTTCTCGTATTATATAGGAACCCCCCCATACTGGTATCATATAGAGGAAACCACTGTAATACAGAGTGTTCTACCAGAGGGCGCTATAACTATAGAAATCCTACATGTAATGGGGGGGCGGAGATGGAAGGTTCTCGTATTATATAGGAACCCCCCATACTGGTATCATATAGAGGAAACCACTGTAATACAGATTGTTCTACCAGAGGGCGCTATAACTATAGTAATCCTACCTGTAGTGGGGTGCAGAGATGGAATGTTCTCGTATTATATAGGAACCCCCCATACTGGTATCATATAGAGGAAACCACTGTAATACAGAGTGTTCTACCAGGGGGCGCTATAACTATAGTAATCCTACATGGAATGGGGTGCGGAGATGGAAGGTTCTCGTATTATATAGGAACCCCCCATACTGGTATCATATAGAGGAAACCACTGTAATACAGAGTGTTCTACCAGAGGGCGCTATAACTATAGAAATCCTACATGTAATGGGGGGGCGGAGATGGAAGGTTCTCGTATTATATAGGAACCCCCCATACTGGTATCATATAGAGGAAACCACTGTAATACAGATTGTTCTACCAGAGGGCGCTATAACTATAGTAATCCTACCTGTAGTGGGGTGCAGAGATGGAATGTTCTCGTATTATATAGGAACCCCCCATACTGGTATCATATAGAGGAAACCACTGTAATACAGAGTGTTCTACCAGGGGGCGCTATAACTATAGTAATCCTACATGTAATGGGGTGCAGAGATGGAAGGTTCTCGTATTATATAGGAACCCCACATACTGGTATCATATAGAGGAAACCGCTGTAATACAGAGTGTTCTACCAGGGGGTGCTATAACTATAGTAATCCTACATGTAATGGGGTGCGGAGATGGAATGTTCTCGTATTATATAGGAACCCCACATACTGGTATCATATAGAGGAAACCACTGTAATACAGATTGTTCTACCAGGGGGCGCTATAACTATAGTAATCCTACATGTAATGGAGTGCGGAGATGGAAGGTTCTCGTATTATATAGGAACCCCCCATACTGGTATCATATAGAGGAAACCACTGTAATACAAATTGTTCTACCAGAGGGCGCTATAACTATAGTAATCCTACATGTAATGGGGTGCGGAGATGGAATGTTCTCGTATTATATAGGAACCCCCCATACTGGTATCATATAGAGGAAACCACTGTAATACAGATTGTTCTACCAGAGGGCGCTATAACTATAGTAATGCTACAGGGAATGGGGTGCGGAGATGGAATGTTCTCGTATTATATAGGAACCCCACATACTGGTATCATATAGAGGAAACCACTGTAATACAGATTGTTCTACCAGGGGGCGCTATAACTATAGTAATCCTACATGGAATGGGGTGCGGAGATGGAAGGTTCTCGTATTATATAGGAACCCCCCCCATACTGGTATCATATAGAGGAAACCACTGTAATACAGAATGTTCTACCAGAGGGCGCTATAACTATAGTAATCCTACATGTAATGGGGTGCGGAGATGGAATGTTCTCGTATTATATAGGAACCCCCCATACTGGTATCATATAGAGGAAACCACTGTAATACAGAGTGTTCTACCAGGGGGCGCTATAACTATAGTAATCCTACATGTAATGGGGGCTGAGATGGAATGTTCTCGTATTATATAGGAACCCCCCCATACTGGTATCATATAGAGGAAACCACTGTAATACAGAGTGTTCTACCAGGGGGCGCTATAACTATAGTAATCCTACATGGAATGGGGTGCGGAGATGGAAGGTTCTTGTATTATATAGGAACCCCCCATACTGGTATCATATAGAGGAAACCACTGTAATACAGATTGTTCTACCAGGGGGCGCTATAACTATAGTAATCCTACATGTAATGGGGGCTGAGATGGAATGTTCTCGTATTATATAGGAACCCCACATACTGGTATCATATAGAGGAAACCACTGTAATACAGAGTGTTCTACCAGAGGGCGCTATAACTATAGTAATCCTACATGGAATGGGGTGCGGAGATGGAATGATCTCGTATTATATAGGAACCCCCCATACTGGTATCATATAGAGGAAACCACTGTAATACAGAGTGTTCTACCAGGGGGCGCTATAACTATAGCAATCCTACATGGAATGGGGTGCGGAGATGGAATGTTCTCGTATTATATAGGAACCCCCCATACTGGTATCATATAGAGGAAACCACTGTAATACAGAGTGTTCTACCAGAGGACGCTATAACTATAGTAATCCTACATGTAATGGGGTGCGGAGATAAAAGGTTCTCGTACTATATAGGAACCCCCCATACTGGTATCATATAGAGGAAACCACTGTAATACATAGTGTTCTACCAGGGGGCGCTATAACTATAGTAATCCTACATGTAATGGGGTGCGGACATGGAATGTTCTCGTATTATATAGGAACCCCCCCATACTGGTATCATATAGAGGAAACCACTGTAATACAGATTGTTCTACCAGGGGGCGCTATAACTATAGTAATCCTACATGTAATGGGGTGCGGAGATGGAATGTTCTCGTATTATATAGGAACCCCCCATACTGGTATCATATAGAGGAAACCACTGTAATACAGATTGTTCTACCAGAGGGCGCTATAACTATAGTAATCCTACATGTAATGGGTGCGGAGATGGAATGTTCTCGTATTATATAGGAACCCCCCATACTGGTATCATATAGAGGAAACCACTGTAATACAGATTGTTCTACCAGAGGGCGCTATAACTATAGTAATCCTACATGGAATGGGGTGCGGAGATGGAATGTTCTCGTATTATATAGGAACCCCACATACTGGTATCATATAGAGGAAACCACTGTAATACAGATTGTTCTACCAGAGGGCGCTATAACTATAGTAATCCTACATGTAATGGGGTGCGGAGATGGAAGGTTCTCGTATTATATAGGAACCCCCCATACTGGTATCATATAGAGGAAACCACTGTAATACAGAGTGTTCTACCAGGGGGCGCTATAACTATAGTAATCCTACATGTAATGGGGTGCGGAGATGGAATGTTCTCGTATTATATAGGAACCCCACATACTGGTATCATATAGAGGAAACCACTGTAATACAGAGTGTTCTACCAGGGGGCGCTATAACTATAGTAATCCTACATGTAATGGGGTGCGGAGATGGAATGTTCTCGTATTATATAGGAACCCCACATACTGGTATCATATAGAGGAAACCACTGTAATACAGAGTGTTCTACCAGAGGGCGCTATAACTATAGTTCCCTGTCGTCCGTACCAGCGGCACAATGTGGGGTATTTCTGCCCCTGTGTGCTGGTAGGACAGGCGGATTTTTAATTAGCCAATCAAAAGCGTGGCTGGCCCTATAAGAGGGCACAAGAACCTCCCCTCTGCGTGTTTTTTTCTGTCCTGTGTGGTCAAGGACAGGTGGGGAGGACTTGTGTCCTCTTATTTTAGGCTCTATGGGTTACTTACCTTTGGAGCATAATTCTTCTTCTTTCAGTTTCTGACCTTCTTGATTGAAGGTTCCCTTCCCCTGTCTGGGGGAAAAAAAGTTTTTTAGCCTGCGTGGCTCCTTTCCTTCCCTCCTACCTCCCTCCCTCCCTCCCCTCCTTCTCCCTCTGGCTCACCTGTCAGCACATCGCGTGCTGGTGAGTTGGCCCGGCACTCTGCCGCGGGGCTCTCTCGCTGTGCACTTGCGGACGTGCTCTGCCGGAACTAAGTTCCCGGCGGAGAGTTCCTGCGTCCGCATTTGCCGGGCGCACACTTCCGGTTGTGTCCGGAAGTATAGCGGCGCCATTGAAAGTCCTGGCGCCGGCGAAAGGTGTTTACTCCGGCTTTCTGCTTATTGCAGAATCTACCCTGCACGCAGGTCCGGGCCAGGAATTGAGGGGGTAGGCGCCCCTGCTGGGGCTGTATGAAGAGAGGGGGGGTAACCTTTTTCTCTTCCTGGAGGGTACATGTGATTATGGCCCCTCCCATTTCCGGCCGGCCGGGTTAAAGGTCAGGCCGGCCGGTTATTAGTTACCTTCTCCTTTTCTAAGGCGGAAGGCTGTGCATCAGAGGTTGTTGCTTAGCTTCAAGTCTCCTTTTGCCTCCAAACCAAACCTTCAGTTTCTTGTCACCTTGCTGTCCGGTCTAGGACACGGTAAGATCTACCCCTTCTTTTGATATTTGGTAGAATATGTTGGTGACAATTTTGCATGGTCTATGGTCTCTCTGTAGGATATGTCTTCCTCTACTACCCCCCCTGGGGATTATAGGAGGAAATCTACTGCCAAAAGGAAGCACCTTTCCTGTTTTGACTGTGACACGCCGCTCCCTGATGGTAGGTAGCGGCTTAAGAAGTTATCCCTCTGGGGTACTACCGGTCCTATAACCCGCCTATTATTTTTAGGCTATGAGTGGGCCCGTTGTCGCGGTTGCAGAGGCCCCCCACCTGAGGAGCCTTCTCCTAGAGATATGATGGCCTGGGTCAAGGAGATGGTGAGTTGGGCATCGCTTGGGTAAGGATAATTCCCTTGCTTGTACTCTCTCTTTATTTTTGCAGGATGATTCCCTTAAAGGCATACAGTCTACCTTGTCTCAGCTCGCCAAGAGACCATGCACAGAGCACCGTTCCTCGTCCCTCCCTCCCCTGGAACATCTACGGGTGGCAGAGGATGTTTCCTCCGAGGACGACTCTGTAGTTTCCAGCAGACCTGTGTTCCACTATGAACAAACAGGCAGGCTGCTGAAGTCCATCCGGTCTACAGTGGGCCGAGATGTTGACGGGGAAGCCTCCACGTCTGCCTCTGGGGGACATATTGCCTTCCATGCGGACGCCACGCTGACCGACCTCATGGTGCAGCAGTGGAAGCAGCCAGAGAAAGGACATTCATTATCCAGGATCTTTAAGCACCTGTTCCCTATGGATTCGACTCAGTGGGATTCCTGGGGGCCTCCCCCGAAGGTGGATCTAGCCGTGGCGAAGTTGTCTCGTAGAACCCTGGTGCCCCTCGAAGATGGATCAAATCTTCAGGATCCTTTGGATCGCAGGGCTGACGCCACTCTAAAGAAGGTTTATTCTGCTTCCTCTGCCCAAGCTTCAGTAGCCATAGCCTCTACCACTGTGGGCGATTTTCTTCGTAACCGCCTAGCCACCTTGGAGCGGGATATTGACTCCGGTGTGGACAGGGATGACATCTTGGCTTCCATGAAGAATATTCATAGGGCCGCAGATTTTTTGGCAGAATCTTCTCGCCATCAGTTGAGAATTTCAGCCAAGTCAATGGCGTTGTCCACTGCGGCCCGTAGACCCCTGTGGCTAAAGCCTTGGCGTGCAGACTTTGCATCCAAGGCTGCTCTTTGCGCGCTCCCTTTTGAGCCAGGAAGAGTATTTGGGCAGGGCTTGGATACTATCATAGAGGGATTAGCTGAAGGTAAGGGGAAGTCCTTACCTCAAGCTGCCAGGGGCAGACGTGCCCCCTCTAGAGGCAGAGGTTCCGCCTCTAATTATAGACGCCCAACCCAGCAAAGGCGTCCCAGATATCGTCCTAGAGGTTCCGGACGTGGTGCTTCTAGGGAGGACACCAAGAGGAAGCCGGAATTTTGACGCGGGGCAGCTCCCTGTGGCCCCCCTTCCTGTGGGAGGACGTCTTTCGGTTTTCTTCAGAACTTGGGTCACCCATATTCAAGATCCATGGGTGCTAAGAATTATACAGCACGGTTATCTTATCAAATTCCACCTTCCACCTCCAGATCGGTTTGTTGTCACCAGAACCCTTCCACCTTCCCAACAGGCCAGTTTAGAGGCCTTGGTCGCCGAGTATGTTATCAAAGGCGCCCTGGAGAAGGTCCCAGCCTCAGATCTCGGTCTGGGAGTTTACTCCCCCGTCTTTCTGGTCCCCAAAGTCACCGGGGGCTGGAGAATGATAATAGACCTGAGGTACCTCAATCGCTTTATCAAGAGGAGGTCATTCCGTATGGAAACCGTGGATTCCGTGTCTGCTTTTCTCCAGCCAGGAGACGTGATGGTTACCCTCGACCTGAAGGACGCCTACCTTCATGTCCCTATTGCTCACTCCCACAGGAAATTCCTCAGGATTGCCGTTTCTATGGCCGGCCACAGGGAGCACTTTCAATTTACAGCTCTGCCGTTTGGCATCACATCCGCCCCCCTGGTATTTACCAAGGTGATCGCTCCAGTTGCTGCGGCCCTCAGACTACAGGGCCTCTTCATCGTTCCTTACCTAGACGACTGGCTTCTGAAAGCTCAGTCTCCTGCTGCTCTCCTCCAGCAGCTCAACCTTGCCATCAGTTTCCTACAAGAGTTAGGATGGATCATCAACTGGGAGAAGTCCGAAATCGTTCCTTCCACACGCAGGAAGTTCCTCGGGTTCATAGTGGATTCAGAAACGATGCAGATCTTCCTCTCCAGCCCAAGGAAAGAAAGGATCCAGGCCGGTGCACGGTTTCTATTACACACCCGGCGGGTAACTATCCGCACCGCCATGAGGGTCCTCGGCCTAATGTCATCCTCGGCCAGAGCAGTCCCTTGGGCTTTATGGCATTTGCGTCCCCTGCAGATGGAAGTGTTGACAACCTGGAACAGGTCTCCACGGGGACTGCACAAGAAGATCTGCCTTTCTCCCGCTACCCGTCTTTCCCTCAGATGGTGGATACACCTGAAAGACGGAAGGTCCACGGTCCCGACATTGTGGACCCTGTTGACAACAGATGCATCCCAGTGGGGATGGGGAGCCCATTGCCAGGACAGGACTGTACAAGGACGATGGAGATGTCCGGAGCTGGGATCTTCCAATCTCAAGGAACTCAGAGCTGTGTACTTGGCCCTAGTGCACTTTGCCCCGGAGTTGAAAGGCAAGTCTGTCAAGATCAGGTCAGACAACATGACGGTGGTAGTCTACATAAACAAACAAGGGGGCACCAGGTTACCAACCTTACTGAGAGAGACGAATCTTATATTTGCCTGGGCAGAGAAGAACCTAGCCCAGTTATCCGCTGTTCACATAAAGGGCTCCCTGAACATAGTAGCGGATCATCTGAGTCGGGGTATTACCGTATCAGGAGAATGGTCTCTCAATCCAGACGTTTTTCAACAGATCGTCCAGAGATGGGGTCTCCCGGAGGTCGATCTAATGGCTACCCGACTCAATGCCAAGGTAGGGACCTTCTGCTCCCTATACCAGGAGGACAATCCCTTGGCAGTGGATGCCCTGTCCATCCCATGGAGGTTCAGGCTGTTTTACATATTCCCTCCAATTCCAATCATACCGAAGGTATTGATCAAAATAAGACAGGACCAAGCCTCGGGAATAGCCATAATCCCGTTCTGGCCAAAAAGGGCTTGGTTTGCTCAGCTCATACAAATGAGTCAGGGCATATATTGGAGGCTTCCCCCTCTCCCAGATCTGGTAACCCAAGGAGAGCTGAGATGCCAGGATCTGAGGAGACTCAACCTGACAGCCTGGAGGTTGACCAGTCCCTATTGAGGAATAGAGGACTGTCACAAGCCGTCTTGAAGACCCTATCCAGCGCCAGAGCGGATTCGACTAACAGGAATTACCGTCGAATTAGTAACATCTTTAATGCCTGGTGTCTGCGGCATCAAGTGGACTCCACTGGTCCCCCGATTGAGGCGATCCTGGACTTCCTTCAAGACGGACTAGACAGAGGTCTGGCTGCGGCCACACTCAAAGTACACGTAGCGGCCCTGTCCGCCTATCTGGGGAGGCGTCTGTCTCAGGATCCTTTAGTGAGCACCTTTATTAAAGGAGCAACTAGGCTGAGACCGGTGGTGAACACCCCTGTCCACCAATGGGACCTTATTCCGGTCCTGAACGCTCTTTGTGACCAACCATTCGAACCCCTGGAAGAAGTCTCACTTAAGTTACTGACTGGCAAAATGGCTCTACTATTGGCAGTTACAACTGCCAAAAGAGTTAGTGAGCTACAAGCCTTATCTGCCGAGGAGCCATATACTATATTTTTTCCGGACCATGTGCAGCTTAGGTTCCTCCCAGGATTTCGTCCCAAGATTCCATCCGCTGCAAATAGGAACCAAACTATTTCTCTTCCAGCATTTTTTCCCTTCCCCTCTTCATCTGAAGAGGAAAGATGGCACAGGCTGGATGTAATCAGATGTCTGCAAATTTATCTGCAGCGCACTCGCCCTTTTAGGCAGGCCGAAAACCTGTTAATCAGTTATACGGGGAAGAATAAAGGCGCCAAGGCCGCCAAGGCCACGATATCCCGCTGGGTCTCCGATACCATAAAGGTCGCCTACACCGCCCAAGGGCGTCCGGTCCCATCTTTTCTTCATGCCCACTCGACCAGGGCAGTGTCCACCTCTCGGGCTGAGAGGAGTGCGTTGTCCTTGGATCAGATTTGTGCAGCTGCCTCCTGGGCATCTGAGTCCACGTTCATTCGGCATTACCGCCTGAGGGACCGGGTGTCCGATTCCTCTGCCTTTGCCCAAACCATTTTGAGCTCTGTCATGGAATAATCCCGCCCATCTTTGGGCCTACTTGCTATATCCCCACATTGTGCCGCTGGTACGGACGACAGGGAACAAGTGATTATGAAGATAATCTTGTTTCCCTTAGTCCTAACAGCGGCACAAGATTTCCCACCCTGGGAATCATATCTTATGTATAAAACTGTGTATAAATATGGAGGTACTTTTGTATTGACACGCAGAGGGGAGGTTCTTGTGCCCTCTTATAGGGCCAGCCACGCTTTTGATTGGCTAATTAAAAATCCGCCTGTCCTACCAGCACACAGGGGCAGAAATACCCCACATTGTGCCGCTGTTAGGACTAAGGGAAACAAGATTATCTTCATAATCACTTGTAATCCTACATGAAATGAGGTGCTGAGATGGCATAGTAAGGCAAGTGAAAATGGAAGGTTCTCATATTATATAGGAACCCCACATACTGGTATCATATAGAGGAAACCACTGTAATACAGAGTGTTCTACCAGAGGGCGCTATAACTATAGTAATCCTACATGTAATGGGGTGCGGAGATGGAATGTTCTCGTATTATATAGGAACCCCCTATACTGGTATCATATAGAGGAAACCACTGTAATACAGAGTGTTCTACCAGAGGGCGCTATAACTATAGTAATCCTACATGGAATGGGGTGCGGAGATGGAAGGTCCTCGTATTATATAGGAACCCCACATACTGGTATCATATAGAGGAAACCACTGTAATACAGATTGTTCTACCAGGGGGCGCTATAACTATAGTAATCCTACATGGAATGGGGTGCGGAGATGGAATGTTCTCGTATTATATAGGAACCCCACATACTGGTATCATATAGAGGAAACCACTGTAATACAGATTGTTCTACCAGAGGGCGCTATAACTATAGTAATCCTACATGTAATGGGGGCTGAGATGGAATGTTCTCGTATTATATAGGAACCCCCCCCCCCCCCATACTGGTATCATATAGAGGAAACCACTGTAATACAGAGTATTCTACCAGAGGGCGCTATAACTATAGTAATCCTACATGGAATGGGGTGCGGAGATGGAATGTTCTCGTATTATATAGGAACCCCCCATACTGGTATCATATAGAGGAAACCACTGTAATACAGATTATTCTACCAGGGGGCGCTATAACTATAGTAATCCTACATGTAATGGGGTGCGGAGATGGAATGTTCTCGTATTATATAGGAACCCCCCATACTGGTATCATATAGAGGAAAACACTGTAATACAGCTTGTTCTACCAGAGGGCGCTATAACTATAGTAATCCTACATGGAATGGGGTGCTGAGATGGAATGTTCTCGTATTATATAGGAACCCCACATACTGGTATCATATAGAGGAAACCACTGTAATACAGATTGTTCTACCAGGGGGCGCTATAACTATAGTAATCCTACATGTAATGGGGTACTGAGATGGAATGTTCTCGTATTATATAGGAACCCCACATACTGGTATCATATAGAGGAAACCACTGTAATACAGAGTGTTCTACCAGGGGGCGCTATAACTATAGTAATCCTACATGGAATGGGGTGCGGAGATGGAAGGTTCTCGTATTATATAGGAACCCCCCATACTGGTATCATATAGAGAAAACCACTGTAATACAGATTGTTCTACCAGAGGGCGCTATAACTATAGTAATCCTACTTGTAATGGGGTGCTGAGATGGAATGTTCTCGTATTATATAGGAACCCCCCATACTGGTATCATATAGAGGAAACCACTGTAATACAGATTGTTCTACCAGAGGGCGCTATAACTATAGTAATCCTACATGTAATGGGGTGCGGAGATGGAAGGTTCTCGTATTATATAGGAACCCCCCATACTGGTATCATATAGAGGAAACCACTGTAATACAGATTGTTCTACCAGATGGCGCTATAACTATAGTAATCCTACATGGAATGGGGTGCGGAGATGGAATGTTCTCGTATTATATAGGAACCCCCCATACTGGTATCATATAGAGGAAACCACTGTAATACAGAGTGTTCTACCAGGGGGCGCTATAACTATAGTAATCCTACATGGAATGGGGTGCGGAGATGGAATGTTCTCGTATTATATAGGAACCCCCCATACTGGTATCATATAGAGGAAACCACTGTAATACAGAGTGTTCTACCAGGGGGCGCTATAACTATAGTAATCCTACATGTAATGGGGTGCGGACATGGAATGTTCTCGTATTATATAGGAACCCCACATACTGGTATCATATAGAGGAAACCACTGTAATACAGAGTGTTCTACCAGAGGGCGCTATAACTATAGTAATCCTACATGTAATGTGGTGCGGAGATGGAATGTTCTCGTATTATATAGGAACCCCCCCATACTGGTATCATATAGAGGAAACCACTGTAATACAGATTGTTCTACCAGAGGGCGCTATAACTATAGTAATCCTACATGGAATGGGGTGCGGAGATGGAAGGTTCTCGTATTATATAGGAACCCCCCCCCCATACTGGTATCATATAGAGGAAACCACTGTAATACAGATTGTTCTACCAGAGGGCGCTATAACTATAGTAATCCTACATGGAATGGGGTGCGGAGATGGAAGGTTCTCGTATTATATAGGAACCCCCCCCCCATACTGGTATCATATAGAGGAAACCACTGTAATACAGAGTGTTCTACCAGGGGGCGCTATAACTATAGTAATCCTACATGTAATGGGGTGCTGAGATGGAAGGTTCTCGTATTATATAGGAACCCCCCATACTGGTATCATATAGAGGAAACCACTGTAATACAGATTGTTCTACCAGGGGGCGCTATAACTATACTAATCCTACTTGTAATGGGGTGCTGAGATGGAATGTTCTCGTATTATATAGGAACCCCACATACTGGTATCATATAGAGGAAACCACTGTAATACAGATTGTTCTACCAGGGGGCGCTATAACTATAGTAATCCTACCTGTAGTGGGGTGCGGAGATGGAATGTTCTCGTATTATATAGGAACCCCCCCATACTGGTATCATATAGAGGAAACCACTGTAATACAGATTGTTCTAACAGGGGGCGCTATAACTATAGTAATCCTACATGGAATGGGGTGCGGAGATGGAAGGTTCTCGTACTATATAGGAACCCCACATACTGGTATCATATAGAGGAAACCACTGTAATACAGATTGTTCTACCAGAGGGCGCTATAACTATAGTAATCCTACATGGAATGGGGGGCGGAGATGGAAGGTTCTCGTATTATATAGGAACCCCCCATACTGGTATCATATAGAGGAAACCACTGTAATACAGAGTGTTCTACCAGAGGGCGCTATAACTATAGTAATCCTACTTGTAATGGGGTGCGGAGATGGAATGTTCTCGTATTATATAGGAACCCCCCATACTGGTATCATATAGAGGAAACCACTGTAATACAGAGTGTTCTGCCAGGGGGCGCTATAACTATAGTAATCCTACATGGAATGGGGTGCGGAGATGGAAGGTTCTCGTATTATATAGGAACCCCCCATACTGGTATCATATAGAGGAAACCACTGTAATACAGAGTGTTCTACCAGGGGGCGCTATAACTATAGTAATCCTACATGTAATGGGGTGCGGAGATGGAATGTTCTCGTATTATATAGGAACCCCCCATACTGGTATCATATAGAGGAAACCACTGTAATACAGATTGTTCTACCAGAGGGCGCTATAACTATAGTAATCCTACATGTAATGGGGTGCGGAGATAAAAGGTTCTCGTACTATATAGGAACCCCACATACTGGTATCATATAGAGGAAACCACTGTAATACAGAGTGTTCTACCAGAGGGCGCTATAACTATAGTAATCCTACATGGAATGGTGTGCGGAGATGGAAGGTTCTCGTATTATATAGGAACCCCCCATACTGGTATCATATAGAGGAAACCACTGTAATACAGGTTGTTCTACCAGGGGGCGCTATAACTATAGTAATCCTACATGTAATGGGGTGCGGAGATGGAAGGTTCTCGTATTATATAGGAACCTCCCATACTGGTATCATATAGAGGAAACCACTGTAATACAGATTGTTCTACCAGAGGGCGCTATAACTATAGTAATCCTACATGGAATGGGGTGCGGAGATGGAATGTTCTCGTATTATATAGGAACCCCCCATACTGGTATCATATAGAGGAAACCACTGTAATACAGGTTGTTCTACCAGGGGGCGCTATAACTATAGTAATCCTACATGTAATGGGGTGCGGAGATGGAAGGTTCTCGTATTATATAGGAACCTCCCATACTGGTATCATATAGAGGAAACCACTGTAATACAGATTGTTCTACCAGGGGGCGCTTTAACTATAGTAATCCTACATGGAATGGGGTGCTGAGATGGAATGTTCTCGTATTATATAGGAACCCCCCATACTGGTATCATATAGAGGAAACCACTGTAATACAGAGTGTTCTACCAGGGGGCGCTATAACTATAGTAATCCTACATGTAATGGGGTGCGGAGATGGAAGGTTCTCGTATTATATAGGAACCCCCCATACTGGTATCATATAGAGGAAACCACTGTAATACAGAGTGTTCTACCAGAGGGCGCTATAACTATAGTAATCCTACATGGAATGGGGTGCGGAGATGGAATGTTCTCGTATTATATAGGAACCCCCCATACTGGTATCATATAGAGGAAACCACTGTAATACAGAGTGTTCTACCAGAGGGCGCTATAACTATAGTAATCCTACCTGTAATGGGGTGCGGAGATGGAATGTTCTCGTATTATATAGGAACCCCACATACTGGTATCATATAGAGGAAACCACTGTAATACAGATTGTTCTACCAGGGGGCGCTATAACTATAGTAGTCCTACATGTAATGGGGGGCGGAGATGGAAGGTTCTCGTATTATATAGGAACCCCACATACTGGTATCATATAGAGGAAACCATTGTAATACAGATTGTTCTACCAGAGGGCGCTATAACTATAGTAATCCTACATGGAATGGGGTGCGGAGATGGAATGTTCTCGTATTATATAGGAACCCCCCCATACTGGTATCATATAGAGGAAACCACTGTAATACAGATTGTTCTACCAGAGGGCGCTATAACTATAGTAATCCTACATGGAATGGGGTGCGGAGATGGAATGTTCTCGTATTATATAGGAACCCCCCCATACTGGTATCATATAGAGGAAACCACTGTAATACAGATTGTTCTAACAGGGGGCGCTATAACTATAGTAATCCTACATGGAATGGGGTGCGGAGATGGAATGTTCTCGTATTATATAGGAACCCCCCATACTGGTATCATATAGAGGAAACCACTGTAATACAGAGTGTTCTACCAGAGGGCGCTATAACTATAGTAATCCTACATGGAATGGGGTGTGGAGATGGAAGGTTCTCGTATTATATGGGAACCTCCCATACTGGTATCATATAGAGGAAACCACTGTAATACAGATTGTTCTACCAGAGGGCGCTATAACTATAGTAATCCTACATGGAATGGGGTGCGGAGATGGAATGTTCTCGTATTATATAGGAACCCCCCATACTGGTATCATATAGAGGAAACCACTGTAATACAGGTTGTTCTACCAGGGGGCGCTATAACTATAGTAATCCTACATGGAATGGGGTGCGGAGATGGAAGGTTCTCGTATTATATAGGAACCCCACATACTGGTATCATATAGAGGAAACCACTGTAATACAGATTGTTCTACCAGAGGGCGCTATAACTATAGTAATCCTACATGGAATGGGGTGCGGAGATGGAATGTTCTCGTATTATATAGGAACCCCCCCATACTGGTATCATATAGAGGAAACCATTGTAATACAGAGTGTTCTACCAGGGGGCGCTATAACTATAGTAATCCTACATGGAATGGGGTGCGGAGATGGAATGTTCTCGTATTATATAGGAACCCCCCATACTGGTATCATATAGAGGAAACCACTGTAATACAGAGTGTTCTACCAGAGGGCGCTATAACTATAGTAATCCTACATGGAATGGGGTGCGGAGATGGAATGTTCTCGTATTATATAGGAACCCCCCATACTGGTATCATATAGAGGAAACCACTGTAATACAGATTGTTCTACCAGAGGGCGCTATAACTATAGTAATCCTACTTGTAATGGGGTGCGGAGATGGAATGTTCTCGTATTATATAGGAACCCCCCATACTGGTATCATATAGAGGAAACCACTGTAATACAGAGTGTTCTACCAGGGGGCGCTATAACTATAGTAATCCTACTTGTAATGGGGTGCGGAGATGGAATGTTCTCGTATTATACAGGAACCCCCCCCCATACTGGTATCATATAGAGGAAACCACTGTAATACAGATTGTTCTACCAGAGGGCGCTATAACTATAGTAATCCTACATGTAATGGGGTGCGGAGATGGAAGGTTCTCGTATTATATAGGAACCCCCCATACTGGTATCATATAGAGGAAACCACTGTAATACAGATTGTTCTACCAGAGGGCGCTATAACTATAGTAATCCTACATGGAATGGGGTGCGGAGATGGAATGTTCTCGTATTATATAGGAACCCCCACATACTGGTATCATATAGAGGAAACCACTGTAATACAGAGTGTTCTACCAGAGGGCGCTATAACTATAGTAATCCTACATGGAATGGGGTGCGGAGATGGAATGTTCTCGTATTATATAGGAACCCCCACATACTGGTATCATATAGAGGAAACCACTGTAATACAGAGTGTTCTACCAGGGGGCGCTATAACTATAGTAATCCTACATGTAATGGGGTGCGGAGATGGAATGTTCTCGTATTATATAGGAACCCCCCATACTGGTATCATATAGAGGAAACCACTGTAATACAGATTGTTCTACCAGAGGGCGCTATAACTATAGTAATCCTACTTGTAATGAGGTGCTGAGATGGAATGTTCTCGTATTATATAGGAACCCCCCCCATACTGGTATCATATAGAGGAAACCGCTGTAATACAGAGTGTTCTACCAGGGGGCGCTATAACTATAGTAATCCTACATGTAATGGGGTGCGGAGATGGAATGTTCTCGTATTATATAGGAACCCCCCATACTGGTATCATATAGAGGAAACCACTGTAATACAGATTGTTCTACCAGAGGGCGCTATAACTATAGTAATCCTACATGTAATGGGGTGCGGAGATGGAACGTTCTCGTATTATATAGGAACCCCACATACTGGTATCATATAGAGGAAACCACTGTAATACAGATTGTTCTACCAGGGGGCGCTATAACTATAGTAATCCTACATGTAATGGGGTGCGGAGATGGAATGTTCTCGTATTATATAGGAAACCCCCCCCCCCCCCATACTGGTATCATATAGAGGAAACCACTGTAATACAGAGTGTTCTACCAGAGGGCGCTATAACTATAGTAATCCTACATGTAATGGGGGCTGAGATGGAATGTTCTCGTATTATATAGGAACCCCCCCCCCCATACTGGTATCATATAGAGGAAACCACTGTAATACAGAGTGTTCTACCAGAGGGCGCTATAACTATAGTAATCCTACTTGTAATGGGGTGCTGAGATGGAATGTTCTCGTATTATATAGGAACCCCACATACTGGTATCATATAGAGGAAACCACTGTAATACAGATTGTTCTACCAGGGGGCGCTATAACTATAGTAATCCTACATGGAGTGGGGTGCGGGGATGGAATGTTCTCGTATTATATAGGAACCCCCCCCCATACTGGTATCATATAGAGGAAACCACTGTAATACAGAGTGTTCTACCAGGGGGCGCTATAACTATAGTAATCCTACATGGAATGGGGTGCGGAGATGGAATGTTCTCGTATTATATAGGAACCCCACATACTGGTATCATATAGAGGAAACCACTGTAATACAGATTGTTCTACCAGAGGGCGCTATAACTATAGTAATCCTACATGTAATGGGGGCTGAGATGGAATGTTCTCGTATTATATAGGAACCCCCCCCCCCATACTGGTATCATATAGAGGAAACCACTGTAATACAGAGTGTTCTACCAGGGGGCGCTATAACTATAGTAATCCTACTTGTAATGGGGTGCGGAGATGGAAGGTTCTCGTATTATATAGGAACCCCCCATACTGGTATCATATAGAGGAAACCACTGTAATACAGAGTGTTCTACCAGGGGGCGCTATAACTATAGTAATCCTACCTGTAATGGGGTGCTGAGATGGAATGTTCTCGTATTATATAGGAACCCCACATACTGGTATCATATAGAGGAAACCACTGTAATACAGAGTGTTCTACCAGAGGGCGCTATAACTATAGTAATCCTACATGGAATGGGGTGCGGAGATGGAAGGTTCTCGTATTATATAGGAACCCCCCCATACTGGTATCATATAGAGGAAACCACTGTAATACAGATTGTTCTACCAGGGGGCGCTATAACTATAGTAATCCTATATGGAATGGGGTGCGGAGATGGAATAGTAAGGCAAGGGAAAATGGAAGGTTCTTGTATTATATAGGAACCCCCCATATTGGTATCATATAGAGGAAACCACTGTAATACAGAGTGTTCTACCAGGGGGCACTATAACTATAGTAATCCTACATGTAATGGGGTGCTGAGATGGAATGTTCTCGTATTATATAGGAACCCCCCCCATACTGGTATCATATAGAGGAAACCACTGTAATACAGATTGTTCTACCAGGGGGCGCTATAACTATAGTAATCCTACATGGAATGGGGTGCGGAGATGGAATGTTCTCGTATTATATAGGAACCCCACATACTGGTATCATATAGAGGAAACCACTGTAATACAGAGTGTTCTACCAGGGGGCGCTATAACTATAGTAATCCTACATGGAATGGGGTGCGGAGATGGAAGGTTCTCGTATTATATAGGAACCCCCCATACTGGTATCATATAGAGGAAACCACTGTAATACAGATTGTTCTACCAGAGGGCGCTATAACTATAGTAATCCTACTTGTAATGGGGTGCTGAGATGGAATGTTCTCGTATTATATAGGAACCCCCCCATACTGGTATCATATAGAGGAAACCACTGTAATACAGATTGTTCTACCAGGGGGCGCTATAACTATAGTAATCCTACATGGAATGGGGTGCGGAGATGGAAGGTTCTCGTATTATATAGGAACCCCCCATACTGGTATCATATAGAGGAAACCACTGTAATACAGATTGTTCTACCAGAGGGCGCTATAACTATAGTAATCCTACATGTAATGGGGTGCGGAGATAAAAGGTTCTCGTACTATATAGGAACCCCACATACTGGTATCATATAGAGGAAACCACTGTAATACAGAGTGTTCTACCAGAGGGCGCTATAACTATAGTAATCCTACATGTAATGGGGTGCAGAGATGGAAGGTTCTCGTATTATATAGGAACCCCCCCCCCCATACTGGTATCATATAGAGGAAACCACTGTAATACAGATTGTTCTACCAGAGGGCGCTATAACTATAGTAATCCTACATGGAATGGTGTGCGGAGATGGAAGGTTCTCGTATTATATAGGAACCCCCCATACTGGTATCATATAGAGGAAACCACTGTAATACAGATTGTTCTACCAGAGGGCGCTATAACTATAGTAATCCTACATGGAATGGGGTGCAGAGATGGAATGTTCTCGTATTATATAGGAACCCCACATACTGGTATCATATAGAGGAAACCACTGTAATACAGATTGTTCTACCAGAGGGCGCTATAACTATAGTAATCCTACATGGAATGGGGTGCGGAGATGGAATGTTCTCGTATTATATAGGAACCCCCACATACTGGTATCATATAGAGGAAACCACTGTAATACAGGTTGTTCTACCAGGGGGCGCTATAACTATAGTAATCCTACATGTAATGGGGTGCGGAGATGGAATGTTCTCGTATTATATAGGAACCCCCCATACTGGTATCATATAGAGGAAACCACTGTAATACAGGTTGGTCTACCAGGGGGCGCTATAACTATAGTAATCCTACATGTAATGGGGTGCGGAGATGGAAGGTTCTCGTATTATATAGGAACCTCCCATACTGGTATCATATAGAGGAAACCACTGTAATACAGAGTGTTCTACCAGAGGGCGCTATAACTATAGTACTCCTACATGTAATGGGGTGCGGAGATGGAATGTTCTCGTATTATATAGGAACCCCCCATACTGGTATCATATAGAGGAAACCACTGTAATACAGAGTGTTCTACCAGGGGGCGCTATAACTATAGTAATCCTACATGTAATGGGGTGCGGAGATGGAATGTTCTCGTATTATATAGGAACCCCCACATACTGGTATCATATAGAGGAAACCACTGTAATACAGATTGTTCTACCAGAGGGCGCTATAACTATAGTAATCCTACATGGAATGGGGTGCAGAGATGGAATGTTCTCGTATTATATAGGAACCCCACATACTGGTATCATATAGAGGAAACCACTGTAATACAGATTGTTCTACCAGAGGGCGCTATAACTATAGTAATCCTACATGGAATGGGGTGCGGAGATGGAATGTTCTCGTATTATATAGGAACCCCCACATACTGGTATCATATAGAGGAAACCACTGTAATACAGGTTGTTCTACCAGGGGGCGCTATAACTATAGTAATCCTACATGTAATGGGGTGCGGAGATGGAATGTTCTCGTATTATATAGGAACCCCCCATACTGGTATCATATAGAGGAAACCACTGTAATACAGGTTGGTCTACCAGGGGGCGCTATAACTATAGTAATCCTACATGTAATGGGGTGCGGAGATGGAAGGTTCTCGTATTATATAGGAACCTCCCATACTGGTATCATATAGAGGAAACCACTGTAATACAGATTGTTCTACCAGAGGGCGCTATAACTATAGTACTCCTACATGTAATGGGGTGCGGAGATGGAATGTTCTCGTATTATATAGGAACCCCCCATACTGGTATCATATAGAGGAAACCACTGTAATACAGAGTGTTCTACCAGGGGGCGCTATAACTATAGTAATCCTACATGTAATGGGGTGCGGAGATGGAATGTTCTCGTATTATATAGGAACCCCCCATACTGGTATCATATAGAGGAAACCACTGTAATACAGATTGTTCTACCAGAGGGCGCTATAACTATAGTAATCCTACATGTAATGGGGTGCGGAAATGGAATGTTCTCGTATTATATAGGAACCCCCCATACTGGTATCATATAGAGGAAACCACTGTAATACAGAGTGTTCTACCAGAGGGCGCTATAACTATAGTAATCCTACCTGTAATGGGGTGCGGAGATGGAAGGTTCTCGTATTATATAGGAACCCCACATACTGGTATCATATAGAGGAAACCACTGTAATACAGAGTGTTCTACCAGGGGGCGCTATAACTATAGTAATCCTACATGGAATGGGGTGCGGAGATGGAAGGTTCTCGTATTATATAGGAACCCCACATACTGGTATCATATAGAGGAAACCACTGTAATACAGATTGTTCTACCAGGGGGCGCTATAACTATAGTAATCCTACATGGAATGGGGTGCGGAGATGGAATGTTCTCGTATTATATAGGAACCCCCCATACTGGTATCATATAGAGGAAACCACTGTAATACAGAGTGTTCTACCAGAGGGCGCTATAACTATAGTAATCCTACCTGTAATGGGGTGCGGAGATGGAAGGTTCTCGTATTATATAGGAACCCCACATACTGGTATCATATAGAGGAAACCACTGTAATACAGATTGTTCTACCAGAGGGCGCTATAACTATAGTAATCCTACATGGAATGGGGTGCGGAGATGGAATGTTCTCGTATTATATAGGAACCCCCCCCATACTGGTATCATATAGAGGAAACCACTGTAATACAGAGTGTTCTACCAGGGGGCGCTATAACTATAGTAATCCTACATGGAATGGGGTGCGGAGATGGAATGTTCTCGTATTATATAGGAAGCCCACATACTGGTATCATATAGAGGAAACCACTGTAATACAGATTGTTCTACCAGAGGGCGCTATAACTATAGTAATCCTACATGGAATGGGGTGCGGAGATGGAATGTTCTCGTATTATATAGGAACCCCCCCATACTGGTATCATATAGAGGAAACCATTGTAATACAGAGTGTTCTACCAGAGGGCGCTATAACTATAGTAATCCTACATGTAATGGGGGGCGGAGATGGAATGTTCTCGTATTATATAGGAACCCCCCATACTGGTATCATATAGAGGAAACCACTGTAATACAGATTGTTCTACCAGAGGGCGCTATAACTATAGTAATCCTACATGGAATGGGGTGCGGAGATGGAATGTTCTCGTATTATATAGGAACCCCCCATACTGGTATCATATAGAGGAAACCACTGTAATACAGAGAGTTCTACCAGAGGGCGCTATAACTATAGTAATCCTACATGGAATGGGGTGCGGAGATGGAATGTTCTCGTATTATATAGGAACCCCCCATACTGGTATCATATAGAGGAAACCACTGTAATACAGAGAGTTCTACCAGAGGGCGCTATAACTATAGTAATCCTACATGGAATGGGGTGCGGAGATGGAATGTTCTCGTATTATATAGGAACCCCCCATACTGGTATCATATAGAGGAAACCACTGTAATACAGAGAGTTCTACCAGAGGGCGCTATAACTATAGTAATCCTACATGGAATGGGGTGCGGAGATGGAATGTTCTCGTATTATATAGGAACCCCCCCATACTGGTATCATATGGAGGAAACCACTGTAATACAGATTGTTCTACCAGAGGGCGCTATAACTATAGTAATCCTACTTGTAATGAGGTGCTGAGATGGAATGTTCTCGTATTATATAGGAACCCCCCCCATACTGGTATCATATAGAGGAAACCGCTGTAATACAGAGTGTTCTACCAGGGGGCGCTATAACTATAGTAATCCTACATGTAATGGGGTGCGGAGATGGAATGTTCTCGTATTATATAGGAACCCCCCATACTGGTATCATATAGAGGAAACCACTGTAATACAGATTGTTCTACCAGAGGGCGCTATAACTATAGTAATCCTACATGGAATGGGGTGCGGAGATGGAACGTTCTCGTATTATATAGGAACCCCACATACTGGTATCATATAGAGGAAACCACTGTAATACAGATTGTTCTACCAGGGGGCGCTATAACTATAGTAATCCTACATGTAATGGGGTGCTGAGATGGAATGTTCTCGTATTATATAGGAACCCCACATACTGGTATCATATAGAGGAAACCACTGTAATACAGACTGTTCTACCAGGGGGCGCTATAACTATAGTAATCCTACATGGAATGGGGTGCGGAGATGGAACGTTCTCGTATTATATAGGAACCCCACATACTGGTATCATATAGAGGAAACCACTGTAATACAGATTGTTCTACCAGAGGGCGCTATAACTATAGTAATCCTACATGGAATGGTGTGCGGAGATGGAAGGTTCTCGTATTATATAGGAACCCCCCATACTGGTATCATATAGAGGAAACCACTGTAATACAGATTGTTCTACCAGAGGGCGCTATAACTATAGTAATCCTACATGGAATGGGGTGCAGAGATGGAATGTTCTCGTATTATATAGGAACCCCACATACTGGTATCATATAGAGGAAACCACTGTAATACAGATTGTTCTACCAGAGGGCGCTATAACTATAGTAATCCTACATGGAATGGGGTGCGGAGATGGAATGTTCTCGTATTATATAGGAACCCCCACATACTGGTATCATATAGAGGAAACCACTGTAATACAGGTTGTTCTACCAGGGGGCGCTATAACTATAGTAATCCTACATGTAATGGGGTGCGGAGATGGAATGTTCTCGTATTATATAGGAACCCCCCATACTGGTATCATATAGAGGAAACCACTGTAATACAGGTTGGTCTACCAGGGGGCGCTATAACTATAGTAATCCTACATGTAATGGGGTGCGGAGATGGAAGGTTCTCGTATTATATAGGAACCTCCCATACTGGTATCATATAGAGGAAACCACTGTAATACAGATTGTTCTACCAGAGGGCGCTATAACTATAGTAATCCTACATGTAATGGGGTGCGGAGATGGAATGTTCTCGTATTATATAGGAACCCCCCATACTGGTATCATATAGAGGAAACCACTGTAATACAGAGTGTTCTACCAGGGGGCGCTATAACTATAGTAATCCTACATGTAATGGGGTGCGGAGATGGAATGTTCTCGTATTATATAGGAACCCCCACATACTGGTATCATATAGAGGAAACCACTGTAATACAGATTGTTCTACCAGAGGGCGCTATAACTATAGTAATCCTACATGGAATGGGGTGCAGAGATGGAATGTTCTCGTATTATATAGGAACCCCACATACTGGTATCATATAGAGGAAACCACTGTAATACAGATTGTTCTACCAGAGGGCGCTATAACTATAGTAATCCTACATGGAATGGGGTGCGGAGATGGAATGTTCTCGTATTATATAGGAACCCCCACATACTGGTATCATATAGAGGAAACCACTGTAATACAGGTTGTTCTACCAGGGGGCGCTATAACTATAGTAATCCTACATGTAATGGGGTGCGGAGATGGAATGTTCTCGTATTATATAGGAACCCCCCATACTGGTATCATATAGAGGAAACCACTGTAATACAGGTTGGTCTACCAGGGGGCGCTATAACTATAGTAATCCTACATGTAATGGGGTGCGGAGATGGAAGGTTCTCGTATTATATAGGAACCTCCCATACTGGTATCATATAGAGGAAACCACTGTAATACAGATTGTTCTACCAGGGGGCGCTATAACTATAGTAATCCTACATGTAATGGGGGGGCTGAGATGGAATGTTCTCGTATTATATAGGAACCCCCCATACTGGTATCATATAGAGGAAACCACTGTAATACAGATTGTTCTACCAGAGGGCGCTATAACTATAGTACTCCTACATGTAATGGGGTGCGGAGATGGAATGTTCTCGTATTATATAGGAACCCCCCATACTGGTATCATATAGAGGAAACCACTGTAATACAGAGTGTTCTACCAGGGGGCGCTATAACTATAGTAATCCTACATGTAATGGGGTGCGGAGATGGAATGTTCTCGTATTATATAGGAACCCCCCATACTGGTATCATATAGAGGAAACCACTGTAATACAGATTGTTCTACCAGAGGGCGCTATAACTATAGTAATCCTACATGTAATGGGGTGCGGAGATGGAATGTTCTCGTATTATATAGGAACCCCCCATACTGGTATCATATAGAGGAAACCACTGTAATACAGAGTGTTCTACCAGAGGGCGCTATAACTATAGTAATCCTACCTGTAATGGGGTGCGGAGATGGAAGGTTCTCGTATTATATAGGAACCCCACATACTGGTATCATATAGAGGAAACCACTGTAATACAGAGTGTTCTACCAGGGGGCGCTATAACTATAGTAATCCTACATGGAATGGGGTGCGGAGATGGAAGGTTCTCGTATTATATAGGAACCCCACATACTGGTATCATATAGAGGAAACCACTGTAATACAGATTGTTCTACCAGAGGGCGCTATAACTATAGTAATCCTACGTGGAATGGGGTGCGGAGATGGAATGTTCTCGTATTATATAGGAACCCCCCCCATACTGGTATCATATAGAGGAAACCACTGTAATACAGAGTGTTCTACCAGGGGGCGCTATAACTATAGTAATCCTACATGGAATGGGGTGCGGAGATGGAATGTTCTCGTATTATATAGGAACCCCCCCATACTGGTATCATATAGAGGAAACCACTGTAATACAGATTGTTCTACCAGAGGGCGCTATAACTATAGTAATCCTACATGGAATGGGGTGCGGAGATGGAATGTTCTCGTATTATATAGGAACCCCCCCATACTGGTATCATATAGAGGAAACCATTGTAATACAGAGTGTTCTACCAGAGGGCGCTATAACTATAGTAATCCTACATGTAATGGGGGGCGGAGATGGAATGTTCTCGTATTATATAGGAACCCCCCATACTGGTATCATATAGAGGAAACCACTGTAATACAGATTGTTCTACCAGAGGGCGCTATAACTATAGTAATCCTACATGGAATGGGGTGCGGAGATGGAATGTTCTCGTATTATATAGGAACCCCCCATACTGGTATCATATAGAGGAAACCACTGTAATACAGAGAGTTCTACCAGAGGGCGCTATAACTATAGTAATCCTACATGGAATGGGGTGCGGAGATGGAAGGTTCTCATATTATATAGGAACCCCCCATACTGGTATCATACAGAGGAAACCACTGTAATACAGAGTTTTCTACCAGGGGGCGCTATAACTATAGTAATCCTACATGTAATGGGGTGCGGAGATGGAATGTTCTCGTATTATATAGGAACCCCCCCATACTGGTATCATATGGAGGAAACCACTGTAATACAGATTGTTCTACCAGAGGGCGCTATAACTATAGTAATCCTACTTGTAATGAGGTGCTGAGATGGAATGTTCTCGTATTATATAGGAACCCCCCCCATACTGGTATCATATAGAGGAAACCGCTGTAATACAGAGTGTTCTACCAGGGGGCGCTATAACTATAGTAATCCTACATGTAATGGGGTGCGGAGATGGAATGTTCTCGTATTATATAGGAACCCCCCATACTGGTATCATATAGAGGAAACCACTGTAATACAGATTGTTCTACCAGAGGGCGCTATAACTATAGTAATCCTACATGGAATGGGGTGCGGAGATGGAACGTTCTCGTATTATATAGGAACCCCACATACTGGTATCATATAGAGGAAACCACTGTAATACAGATTGTTCTACCAGGGGGCGCTATAACTATAGTAATCCTACATGTAATGGGGTGCTGAGATGGAATGTTCTCGTATTATATAGGAACCCCACATACTGGTATCATATAGAGGAAACCACTGTAATACAGACTGTTCTACCAGGGGGCGCTATAACTATAGTAATCCTACATGGAATGGGGTGCGGAGATGGAATGTTCTCGTATTATATAGGAACCCCACATACTGGTATCATATAGAGGAAACCACTGTAATACAGATTGTTCTACCAGAGGGCGCTATAACTATAGTAATCCTACATGTAATGGGGGCTGAGATGGAATGTTCTCGTATTATATAGGAACCCCCCCCCCCATACTGGTATCATATAGAGGAAACCACTGTAATACAGAGTGTTCTACCAGGGGGCGCTATAACTATAGTAATCCTACATGGAATGGGGTGCGGAGATGGAATGTTCTCGTATTATATAGGAACCCCCCATACTGGTATCATATAGAGGAAACCACTGTAATACAGAGTGTTCTACCAGAGGGCGCTATAACTATAGTAATCCTACATGTAATGGGGTGCGGAGATGGAAGGTTCTCGTATTATATAGGAACCCCCCATACTGGTATCATATAGAGGAAACCACTGTAATGCAGATTGTTCTACCAGGGGGCGCTATAACTATAGTAATCCTACATGGAATGGGGTGCGGAGATGGAATGTTCTCGTATTATATAGGAACCCCCCATACTGGTATCATATAGAGGAAACCACTGTAATACAGGTTGTTCTACCAGGGGGCGCTATAACTATAGTAATCCTACATGTAATGGGGTGCGGAGATGGAATGTTCTCGTATTATATAGGAACCCCCCATACTGGTATCATATAGAGGAAACCACTGTAATACAGAGTGTTCTACCAGGGGGCGCTATAACTATAGTAATCCTACATGGAATGGGGTGCGGAGATGGAATGTTCTCGTATTATATAGGAACCCCACATACTGGTATCATATAGAGGAAACCACTGTAATGCAGATTGTTCTACCAGGGGGCGCTATAACTATAGTAATCCTACATGGAATGGGGTGCGGAGATGGAATGTTCTCGTATTATATAGGAACCCCCCATACTGGTATCATATAGAGGAAACCACTGTAATACAGGTTGTTCTACCAGGGGGCGCTATAACTATAGTAATCCTACATGTAATGGGGTGCGGAGATGGAATGTTCTCGTATTATATAGGAACCCCCCATACTGGTATCATATAGAGGAAACCACTGTAATACAGAGTGTTCTACCAGGGGGCGCTATAACTATAGTAATCCTACATGGAATGGGGTGCGGAGATGGAATGTTCTCGTATTATATAGGAACCCCACATACTGGTATCATATAGAGGAAACCACTGTAATGCAGATTGTTCTACCAGGGGGCGCTATAACTATAGTAATCCTACCTGTAATGGGGTGCGGAGATGGAAGGTTCTCGTATTATATAGGAACCCCCCATACTGGTATCATATAGAGGAAACCACTGTAATACAGAGTGTTCTACCAGAGGGCGCTATAACTATAGTAATCCTACATGTAATGGGGTGCGGAGATGGAATGTTCTCGTATTATATAGGAACCCCCCATACTGGTATCATATAGAGGAAACCACTGTAATACAGAGTGTTCTACCAGAGGGCGCTATAACTATAGTAATCCTACATGTAATGGGGTGCGGAGATGGAAGGTTCTCGTATTATATAGGAACCCCCCCATACTGGTATCATATAGAGGAAACCACTGTAATACAGATTGTTCTACCAGAGGGCGCTATAACTATAGTAATCCTACATGTAATGGGGGCGGAGATGGAATGTTCTCGTATTATATAGGAACCCCCCCATACTGGTATCATATAGAGGAAACCACTGTAATACAGAGTGTTCTACCAGGGGGCGCTATAACTATAGTAATCCTACATGTAATGGGGTGCGGAGATGGAACATTCTCGTATTATATAGGAACCCCACATACTGGTATCATATAGAGGAAACCACTGTAATACAGAGTGTTCTACCAGGGGGCGCTATAACTATAGTAATCCTACATGGAATGGGGTGCGGAGATGGAAGGTCCTCGTATTATATAGGAACCCCACATACTGGTATCATATAGAGAAAACCACTGTAATACAGAGTGTTCTACCAGAGGGCGCTATAACTATAGTAATCCTACATGGAATGGGGTGCGGAGATGGAAGGTCCTCGTATTATATAGGAACCCCACATACTGGTATCATATAGAGGAAACCACTGTAATACAGAGTGTTCTACCAGAGGGCGCTATAACTATAGTAATCCTACATGGAATGGGGTGCTGAGATGGAATGTTCTCGTATTATATAGGAACCCCCCATACTGGTATCATATAGAGGAAACCACTGTAATACAGAGTGTTCTACCAGGGGGCGCTATAACTATAGTAATCCTACTTGTAATGGGGTGCTGAGATGGAATGTGCTCGTATTATATAGGAACCCCCCATACTGGTATCATATAGAGGAAACCACTGTAATACAGATTGTTCTATCCGGAGGGCGCTATAACTATAGTAATCCTACATGGAATGGGGTGCGGAGATGGAATGTTCTCGTATTATATAGGAACCCCCCATACGGGTATCATATAGAGGAAACCACTGTAATACAGATTGTTCTACCAGAGGGCGCTATAACTATAGTAATCCTACATGTAATGGGGTGCGGAGATGGAAGGTTCTCGTATTATATAGGAACCCCCCCATACTGGTATCATATAGAGGAAACCACTGTAATACAGATTGTTCTACCAGAGGGCGCTATAACTATAGTATTCCTACATGGAATGGGGTGCGGAGATGGAAGGTTCTCGTATTATATAGGAACCCCACATACTGGTATCATATAGAGGAAACCACTGTAATACAGAGTGTTCTACCAGAGGGCGCTATAACTATAGTAATCCTACATGTAATGGGGGCGGAGATGGAATGTTCTCGTACTATATAGGAACCCCCCCCATACTGGTATCATATAGAGGAAACCACTGTAATACAGAGTGTTCTACCAGGGGGCGCTATAACTATAGTAATCCTACATGTAATGGGGGCGGAGATGGAATGTTCTCGTACTATATAGGAACCCCCCATACTGGTATCATATAGAGGAAACCACTGTAATACAGATTGTTCTATCCGGAGGGCGCTATAACTATAGTAATCCTACATGTAATGGGGTGCGGAGATGGAATGTTCTCGTATTATATAGGAACCCCCCCCCCATACTGGTATCATATAGAGGAAACCACTGTAATACAGATTGTTCTACCAGAGGGCGCTATAACTATAGTAATCCTACATGTAATGGGGTGCGGAGATGGAAGGTTCTCGTATTATATAGGAACCCCCACATACTGGTATCATATAGAGGAAACCACTGTAATACAGATTGTTCTACCAGAGGGCGCTATAACTATAGTAATCCTACATGTAATGGGGTGCGGAGATGGAAGGTTCTCGTATTATATAGGAACCCCCACATACTGGTATCATATAGAGGAAACCACTGTAATACAGATTGTTCTACCAGAGGGCGCTATAACTATAGTAATCCTACTTGTAATGGGGTGCTGAGATGGAATGTTCTCGTATTATATAGGAACTCCCCCATACTGGTATCATATAGAGGAAACCACTGTAATACAGAGTGTTCTACCAGAGGGCGCTATAACTATAGTAATCCTACATGTAATGGGGGGGCTGAGATGGAATGTTCTCGTATTATATAGGAACTCCCCCATACTGGTATCATATAGAGGAAACCACTGTAATACAGATTGTTCTACCAGAGGGCGCTATAACTATAGTAATCCTACATGTAATGGGGTGCGGAGATGGAAGGTTCTCGTATTATATAGGAACCCCCCCATACTGGTATCATATAGAGGAAACCACTGTAATACAGAGTGTTCTACCAGGGGGCGCTATAACTATAGTAATCCTACTTGTAATGGGGTGCTGAGATGGAATGTTCTCGTATTATATAGGAACCCCCCATACTGGTATCATATAGAGGAAACCACTGTAATACAGATTGTTCTACCAGGGGGCGCTATAACTATAGTAATCCTACATGTAATGAGGTGCAGAGATGGAAGGTTCTCGTATTATATAGGAACCCCCCCCCCCATACTGGTATCATATAGAGGAAACCACTGTAATACAGAGTGTTCTACCAGAGGGCGCTATAACTATAGTAATCCTACATGTAATGGGGTGCAGAGATGGAAGGTTCTCGTATTATATAGGAACCCCCACATACTGGTATCATATAGAGGAAACCACTGTAATACAGATTGTTCTACCAGAGGGCGCTATAACTATAGTAATCCTACATGTAATGGGGTGCGGAGATGGAAGGTTCTCGTATTATATAGGAACCCCCCCCCCCATACTGGTATCATATAGAGGAAACCACTGTAATACAGATTGTTCTACCAGAGGACGCTATAACTATAGTAATTCTACATGTAATGGGGTGTGGAGATGGAATGTTCTCGTATTATATAGGAACCCCACATACTGGTATCATATAGAGGAAACCACTGTAATACAGATTGTTCTACCAGAGGGCGCTATAACTATAGTAATCCTACATGTAATGGGGTGCTGAGATGGAATGTTCTCGTATTATATAGGAACTCCCCCATACTGGTATCATATAGAGGAAACCACTGTAATACAGAGTGTTCTACCAGAGGGCGCTATAACTATAGTAATCCTACATGGAATGGGGTGCAGAGATGGAATGTTCTCGTATTATATAGGAACCCCCCATACTGGTGTCATATAGAGGAAACCACTGTAATACAGATTGTTCTACCAGAGGGCGCTATAACTATAGTAATCCTACATGGAATGGGGTGCGGAGATGGAATGTTCTCGTATTATATAGGAACCCCCCCCATACTGGTATCATATAGGGGAAACCACTGTAATACAGAGTGATCTACCAGAGGGCGCTATAACTATAGTAATCCTACATGGAATGGGGTGCGGAGATGGAATGTTCTCGTATTATATAGGAACCCCCCATACTGGTATCATATAGAGGAAACCACTGTAATACAGGTTGTTCTACCAGGGGGCGCTATAACTATAGTAATCCTACATGTAATGGGGTGCGGAGATGGAAGGCTCTCGTATTATATAGGAACCCCCCATACTGGTATCATATAGAGGAAACCACTGTAATACAGATTGTTCTATCCGGAGGGCGCTATAACTATAGTAATCCTACATGAAATGGGGTGCGGAGATGGAATGTTCTCGTATTATATAGGAACCCTACATACTGGTATCATATAGAGGAAACCACTGTAATACAGATTGTTCTACCAGAGGGCGCTATAACTATAGTAATCCTACATGGAATAGGGTGCGGAGATGGAATGTTCTCGTATTATATAGGAACCCCACATACTGGTATCATATAGAGGAAACCACTGTAATACAGATTGTTCTACCAGAGGGCGCTATAACTATAGTAATCCTACATGGAATGGGGTGCGGAGATGGAATGTTCTCGTATTATATAGGAACCCCCCATACTGGTATCATATAGGGGAAACCACTGTAATACAGAGTGATCTACCAGAGGGCGCTATAACTATAGTAATCCTACATGGAATGGGGTGCGGAGATGGAATGTTCTCGTATTATATAGGAACCCCCCATACTGGTATCATATAGAGGAAACCACTGTAATACAGGTTGTTCTACCAGGGGGCGCTATAACTATAGTAATCCTACATGTAATGGGGTGCGGAGATGGAAGGCTCTCGTATTATATAGGAACCCCCCCATACTGGTATCATATAGAGGAAACCACTGTAATACAGAGTGTTCTACCAGGGGGCGCTATAACTATAGTAATCCTACATGTAATGGGGTGCGGAGATGGAATGTTCTCGTATTATATAGGAACCCCCCCCCCCATACTGGTATCATATAGAGGAAACCACTGTAATACAGAGTGTTCTACCAGGGGACGCTATAACTATAGTAATCCTACATGGAATGGGGTGCGGAGATGGAAGGTTCTCGTATTATATAGGAACCCCCCCATACTGGTATCATATAGAGGAAACCACTGTAATACAGAGTGTTCTACCAGGGGGCGCTATAACTATAGTAATCCTACATGTAATGGGGTGCGGAGATGGAATGTTCTCGTATTATATAGGAACCCCACATACTGGTATCATATAGAGGAAACCACTGTAATACAGAGTGTTCTACCAGGGGGCGCTATAACTATAGTAATCCTACATGTAATGGGGTGCGGAGATGGAATGTTCTCGTATTATATAGGAACCCCACATACTGGTATCATATAGAGGAAACCACTGTAATACAGAGTGTTCTACCAGAGGGCGCTATAACTATAGTAATAATACATGGAATGGGGTGCGGAGATGGAAGGTCCTCGTATTATATAGGAACCCCACATACTGGTATCATATAGAGGAAACCACTGTAATACAGATTGTTCTACCAGGGGGCGCTATAACTATAGTAATAATACATGGAATGGGGTGCGGAGATGGAATGTTCTCGTATTATATAGGAACCCCACATACTGGTATCATATAGAGGAAACCACTGTAATACAGATTGTTCTACCAGAGGGCGCTATAACTATAGTAATCCTACATGTAATGGGGGCTGAGATAGAATGTTCTCGTATTATATAGGAACCCCCCCGCCATACTGGTATCATATAGAGGAAACCACTGTAATACAGAGTGTTCTACCAGAGGGCGCTATAACTATAGTAATCCTACATGGAATGGGGTGCGGAGATGGAAGGTCCTCGTATTATATAGGAACCCCACATACTGGTATCATATAGAGGAAACCACTGTAATACAGATTGTTCTACCAGAGGGCGCTATAACTATAGTAATCCTACATGGAATGGGGTGCGGAGATGGAAGGTCCTCGTATTATATAGGAACCCCACATACTGGTATCATATAGGGGAAACCACTATAATACAGAGTGTTCTACCAGAGGGCGCTATAACTATAGTAATCCTACATGGAATGGGGGCTGAGATGGAATGTTCTCGTATTATATAGGAACCCCACATACTGGTATCATATAGAGGAAACCACTGTAATACAGAGTGTTCTACCAGGGGGCGCTATAACTATAGTAATCCTACATGGAATGGGGTGCGGAGATGGAAGGTTCTCGTATTATATAGGAACCCCCCATACTGGTATCATATAGAGGAAACCACTGTAATACAGATTGTTCTACCAGGGGGCGCTATTACTATAGTAATCCTACATGGAATGGGGTGCGGAGATGGAAGGTTCTCGTATTATATAGGAACCCCCCATACTGGTATCATATAGAGGAAACCACTGTAATACAGAGTGTTCTACCAGGGGGCGCTATAACTATAGTAATCCTACATGGAATGGGGTGCGGAGATGGAATGTTCTCGTATTATATAGGAACCCCCCATACTGGTATCATATAGAGGAAACCACTGTAATACAGATTGTTCTACCAGGGGGCGCTATTACTATAGTAATCCTACATGTAATGGGGTGCTGAGATGGAATGTTCTCGTATTATATAGGAACCCCCCCCCCCATACTGGTATCATATAGAGGAAACCACTGTAATACAGAGTGTTCTACCAGAGGGCGCTATAACTATAGTAATCCTACATGGAATGGGGTGCGGAGATGGAAGGTTCTCGTATTATATAGGAACCCCACATACTGGTATCATATAGAGGAAACCACTGTAATACAGAGTGTTCTACCAGGGGGCGCTATAACTATAGTAATCCTACATGGAATGGGGTGCGGAGATGGAAGGTTCTCGTATTATATAGGAACCCCCCCCATACTGGTATCATATAGAGGAAAACACTGTAATACAGAGTGTTCTACCAGAGGGCGCTATAACTATAGTAATCTTACATGGAATGGGGTGCAGAGATGGAATGTTCTCGTATTATATAGGAACCCCCCCATACTGGTATCATATAGAGGAAACCACTGTAATACAGAGTGTTCTACCAGAGGGCGCTATAACTATAGTAATCCTACATGGAATGGGGTGCGGAGATGGAATGTTCTCGTATTATATAGGAACCCCCCATACTGGTATCATATAGAGGAAACCACTGTAATACAGAGTGTTCTACCAGGGGGCGCTATAACCATAGTAATCCTACATGGAATGGGGTGCGGAGATGGAACATTCTCATATTATACAAGAACCCCCCATACTGGTATCATATAGAGGAAACCACTGTAATACAGATTGTTCTACCAGAGGGCGCTATAACTATAGTAATCCTACATGTAATGGGGTGCGGAGATGGACTGTTCTCGTATTATATAGGAACCCCCCATACTGGTATCATATAGAGGAAACCACTGTAATACAGATTGTTCTACCAGAGGGCGCTATAACTATAGTAATCCTACATGTAATGGGGTGCGGAGATGGCCTGTTCTCGTATTATATAGGAACCCTCCCCATACTGGTATCATATAGAGGAAACCACTGTAATACAGAGTGTTCTACCAGGGGGCGCTATAACTATAGTAATCCTACCTGTAATGGGGTGCGGAGATGGAATGTTCTCGTATTATATAGGAACCCCCCCATACTGGTATCATATAGAGGAAACCACTGTAATACAGAGTGTTCTACCAGAGGGCGCTATAACTATAGTAATCTTACATGGAATGGGGTGCGGAGATGGAATGTTCTCGTATTATATAGGAACCCCCCATACTGGTATCATATAGAGGAAACCACTGTAATACAGAGTGTTCTACCAGAGGGCGCTATAACTATAGTAATCCTACATGGAATGGGGTGCGGAGATGGAAGGTTCTCGTATTATATAGGAACCCCCCATACTGGTATCATATAGAGGAAACCACTGTAATACAGATTGTTCTACCAGGGGGCGCTATTACTATAGTAATCCTACATGTAATGGGGTGCTGAGATGGAATGTTCTCGTATTATATAGGAACCCCCCCCCCCATACTGGTATCATATAGAGGAAACCACTGTAATACAGATTGTTCTACCAGAGGGCGCTATAACTATAGTAATCCTACATGGAATGGGGTGCGGAGATGGAAGGTTCTCGTATTATATAGGAACCCCACATACTGGTATCATATAGAGGAAACCACTGTAATACAGAGTGTTCTACCAGGGGGCGCTATAACTATAGTAATCCTACATGGAATGGGGTGCGGAGATGGAAGGTTCTCGTATTATATAGGAACCCCCCCCATACTGGTATCATATAGAGGAAAACACTGTAATACAGAGTGTTCTACCAGAGGGCGCTATAACTATAGTAATCTTACATGGAATGGGGTGCGGAGATGGAATGTTCTCGTATTATATAAGAACCCCCCATACTGGTATCATATAGAGGAAACCACTGTAATACAGAGTGTTCTACCAGAGGGCGCTATAACTATAGTAATCCTACATGTAATGGGGTGCGGAGATGGAAGGTTCTCGTATTATATAGGAACCCCACATACTGGTATCATATAGAGGAAACCACTGTAATACAGATTGTTCTACCAGGGGGCGCTATAACTATAGTAATAATACATGGAATGGGGTGCGGAGATGGAATGTTCTCGTATTATATAGGAACCCCACATACTGGTATCATATAGAGGAAACCACTGTAATACAGATTGTTCTACCAGGGGGCGCTATAACTATAGTAATCCTACATGTAATGGGGTGCGGAGATGGAATGTTCTCGTATTATATAGGAACCCCCCCCCCATACTGGTATCATATAGAGGAAACCACTGTAATACAGATTGTTCTACCAGAGGGCGCTATAACTATAGTAATCCTACTTGTAATGGGGTGCGGAGATGGAATGTTCTCGTATTATATAGGAACCCCCCATACTGGTATCATATAGAGGAAACCACTGTAATACAGAGTGTTCTACCAGGGGGCGCTATAACTATAGTAATCCTACATGGAATGGGGTGCGGAGATGGAATGTTCTCGTATTATATAGGAACCCCACATACTGGTATCATATAGAGGAAACCACTGTAATACAGAGTGTTCTACCAGGGGGCGCTATAACTATAGTAATCCTACATGGAATGGGGTGCGGAGATGGAATGTTCTCGTATTATATAGGAACCCCCCCATACTGGTATCATATAGAGGAAACCACTGTAATACAGATTGTTCTACCAGGGGGCGCTATAACTATAGTAATTCTACATGTAATGGGGTGCAGAGATGGAATGTTCTCGTATTATATAGGAACCCCCCCCCATACTGGTATCATATAGAGGAAACCACTGTAATACAGATTGTTCTACCAGAGGGCGCTATAACTATAGTAATCCTACATGTAATGGGGTGCGGAGATGGAACGTTCTCGTATTATATAGGAACCCCCCCATACTGGCATCATATAGAGGAAACCACTGTAATACAGATTGTTCTACCAGGGGGCGCTATAACTATAGTAATAATACATGGAATGGGGTGCGGAGATGGAATGTTCTCGTATTATATAGGAACCCCACATACTGGTATCATATAGAGGAAACCACTGTAATACAGAATGTTCTACCAGAGGGCGCTATAACTATAGTAATCCTACATGTAATGGGGGCTGAGATGGAAGGTTCTCGTATCATATAGGAACCCCCCCCCATACTGGTATCATATAGAGGAAACCACTGTAATACAGATTGTTCTACCAGAGGGCGCTATAACTATAGTAATCCTACATGTAATGGGGGCTGAGATGGAAGGTTCTCGTATTATATAGGAACCCCCCATACTGGTATCATATAGAGGAAACCACTGTAATACAGATTGTTCTACCAGAGGACGCTATAACTATAGTAATCCTACATGGAATGGGGTGCGGAGATGGAAGGTTCTCGTATTATATAGGAACCCCCCATACTGGTATCATATAGAGGAAACCACTGTAATACAGATTGTTCTACCAGGGGGCGCTATAACTATAGTAATCCTACATGTAATGGGGTGCGGAGATGGAATGTTCTCGTATTATATAGGAACCCCCCATACTGGTATCATATAGAGGAAACCACTGTAATACAGAGTGTTCTACCAGAGGGCGCTATAACTATAGTAATCCTACATGTAATGGGGTGCGGAGATGGAAGGTTCTCGTATTATATAGGAACCCCCCATACTGGTATCATATAGAGGAAACCACTGTAATACAGATTGTTCTACCAGAGGGCGCTATAACTATAGTAATCCTACATGGAATGGGGTGCGGAGATGGAAGGTTCTCGTATTATATAGGAACCCCCCATACTGGTATCATATAGAGGAAACCACTGTAATACAGAGTGTTCTACCAGAGGGCGCTATAACTATAGTAATCCTACATGTAATGGGGTGCGGAGATGGACTGTTCTCGTATTATATAGGAACCCCCCATACTGGTATCATATAGAGGAAACCACTGTAATACAGATTGTTCTACCAGGGGGCGCTATAACTATAGTAATAATACATGGAATGGGGTGCGGAGATGGAATGTTCTCGTATTATATAGGAACCCCACATACTGGTATCATATAGAGGAAACCACTGTAATACAGATTGTTCTACCAGGGGGCGCTATAACTATAGTAATCCTACATGTAATGGGGGCTGAGATGGAATGTTCTCGTATTATATAGGAACCCCCCCCCCCCATACTGGTATCATATAGAGGAAACCACTGTAATACAGAGTGTTCTACCAGAGGGCGCTATAACTATAGTAATCCTACATGGAATGGGGTGCGGAGATGGAAGGTCCTCGTATTATATAGGAACCCCACATACTGGTATCATATAGAGGAAACCACTGTAATACAGATTGTTCTACCAGAGGGCGCTATAACTATAGTAATCCTACATGGAATGGGGTGCGGAGATGGAAGGTCCTCGTATTATATAGGAACCCCACATACTGGTATCATATAGAGGAAACCACTGTAATACAGATTGTTCTACCAGAGGGCGCTATAACTATAGTAATCCTACATGGAATGGGGTGCGGAGATGGAAGGTCCTCGTATTATATAGGAACCCCACATACTGGTATCATATAGGGGAAACCACTATAATACAGAGTGTTCTACCAGGGGGCGCTATAACTATAGTAATCCTACCTGTAATGGGGTGCTGAGATGGAAGGTTCTCGTATTATATAGGAACCCCCCCCCCATACTGGTATCATATAGAGGAAACCACTGTAATACAGATTGTTCTACCAGAGGGCGCTATAACTATAGTAATCCTACATGGAATGGGGTGCGGAGATGGAATGTTCTCGTATTATATAGGAACCCCCCCATACTGGTATCATATAGAGGAAACCACTGTAATACAGATTGTTCTACCAGGGGGCGCTATAACTATAGTAATCCTACATGGAATGGGGTGCGGAGATGGAATGTTCTCGTATTATATAGGAACCCCACATACTGGTATCATATAGAGGAAACCACTGTAATACAGAGTGTTCTACCAGGGGGCGCTATAACTATAGTAATCCTACATGGAATGGGGTGCGGAGATGGAAGGTTCTCGTATTATATAGGAACCCCCCCCATACTGGTATCATATAGAGGAAACCACTGTAATACAGAGTGTTCTACCAGAGGGCGCTATAACTATAGTAATCCTACATGGAATGGGGTGCGGAGATGGAAGGTTCTCGTACTATATAGGAACCCCACATACTGGTATCATATAGAGGAAACCACTGTAATACAGATTGTTCTACTAGAGGGCGCTATAACTATAGTAATCCTACTTGTAATGGGGTGCTGAGATGGAATGTTCTCGTATTATATAGGAACCCCCCATACTGGTATCATATAGAGGAAACCACTGTAATACAGATTGTTCTATCCGGAGGGCGCTATAACTATAGTAATCCTACCTGTAATGGGGTGCGGAGATGGAATGTTCTCGTATTATATAGGAACCCCACATACTGGTATCATATAGAGGAAACCACTGTAATACAGATTGTTCTACCAGGGGACGCTATAACTATAGTAATCCTACTTGTAATGGGGTGCGGAGATGGAAGGTTCTCGTATTATATAGGAACCCCCCATACTGGTATCATATAGAGGAAACCACTGTAATACAGATTGTTCTATCCGGAGGGCGCTATAACTATAGTAATCCTACCTGTAATGGGGTGCGGAGATGGAATGTTCTCGTATTATATAGGAACCCCACATACTGGTATCATATAGAGGAAACCACTGTAATACAGAGTGTTCTACCAGAGGGCGCTATAACTATAGTAATCCTACATGGAATGGGGTGCGGAGATGGAATGTTCTCGTATTATATAGGAACCCCCCCATACTGGTATCATATAGAGGAAACCACTGTAATACAGATTGTTCTACCAGAGGGCGCTATAACTATAGTAATCATACATGGAATGGGGTGCGGAGATGGAAGGTTCTCGTATTATATAGGAACCCCACATACTGGTATCATATAGAGGAAACCACTGTAATACAGATTGTTCTACCAGGGGGCGCTATAACTATAGTAATCCTATATGGAATGGGGTGCGGAGATGGAATAGTAAGGCAAGGGAAAATGGAAGGTTCTTGTATTATATAGGAACCCCCCATATTGGTATCATATAGAGGAAACCACTGTAATACAGATTGTTCTACCAGAGGGCGCTATAACTATAGTAATCCTACATGTAATGGGGGCTGAGATGGAATGTTTTCGTATTATATAGGAACCCCCCCCCCCCATACTGGTATCATATAGAGGAAACCACTGTAATACAGAGTGTTCTACCAGGGGGCGCTATAACTATAGTAATCCTACATGGAATGGGGTGCGGAGATGGAAGGTTCTCGTATTATATAGGAACCCCCCCATACTGGTATCATATAGAGGAAACCACTGTAATACAGATTGTTCTACCAGGGGGCGCTATAACTATAGTAATCCTATATGGAATGGGGTGCGGAGATGGAATAGTAAGGCAAGGGAAAATGGAAGGTTCTTGTATTATATAGGAACCCCCCATATTGGTATCATATAGAGGAAACCACTGTAATACAGAGTGTTCTACCAGGGGGCGCTATAACTATAGTAATCCTACCTGTAATGGGGTGCTGAGATGGAATGTTCTCGTATTATATAGGAACCCCCCCCATACTGGTATCATATAGAGGAAACCACTGTAATACAGATTGTTCTACCAGGGGGCGCTATAACTATAGTAATCCTACATGGAATGGGGTGCGGAGATGGAATGTTCTCGTATTATATAGGAACCCCACATACTGGTATCATATAGAGGAAACCACTGTAATACAGAGTGTTCTACCAGGGGGCGCTATAACTATAGTAATCCTACATGGAATGGGGTGCGGAGATGGAAGGTTCTCGTATTATATAGGAACCCCCCATACTGGTATCATATAGAGGAAACCACTGTAATACAGATTGTTCTACCAGAGGGCGCTATAACTATAGTAATCCTACTTGTAATGGGGTGCTGAGATGGAATGTTCTCGTATTATATAGGAACCCCCCCATACTGGTATCATATAGAGGAAACCACTGTAATACAGATTGTTCTACCAGGGGGCGCTATAACTATAGTAATCCTACATGGAATGGGGTGCGGAGATGGAAGGTTCTCGTATTATATAGGAACCCCCCATACTGGTATCATATAGAGGAAACCACTGTAATACAGATTGTTCTACCAGAGGGCGCTATAACTATAGTAATCCTACATGTAATGGGGTGCGGAGATAAAAGGTTCTCGTACTATATAGGAACCCCACATACTGGTATCATATAGAGGAAACCACTGTAATACAGAGTGTTCTACCAGAGGGCGCTATAACTATAGTAATCCTACATGTAATGGGGTGCAGAGATGGAAGGTTCTCGTATTATATAGGAACCCCCCCCCCCCCATACTGGTATCATATAGAGGAAACCACTGTAATACAGATTGTTCTACCAGAGGGCGCTATAACTATAGTAATCCTACATGGAATGGTGTGCGGAGATGGAAGGTTCTCGTATTATATAGGAACCCCCCATACTGGTATCATATAGAGGAAACCACTGTAATACAGATTGTTCTACCAGAGGGCGCTATAACTATAGTAATCCTACATGGAATGGGGTGCAGAGATGGAATGTTCTCGTATTATATAGGAACCCCCCCATACTGGTATCATATAGAGGAAACCACTGTAATACAGAGTGTTCTACCAGAGGGCGCTATAACTATAGTAATCCTACATGGAATGGGGTGCGGAGATGGAATGTTCTCGTATTATATAGGAACCCCACATACTGGTATCATATAGAGGAAACCACTGTAATACAGATTGTTCTACCAGAGGGCGCTATAACTATAGTAATCCTACATGGAATGGGGTGCGGAGATGGAATGTTCTCGTATTATATAGGAACCCCCACATACTGGTATCATATAGAGGAAACCACTGTAATACAGGTTGTTCTACCAGGGGGCGCTATAACTATAGTAATCCTACATGTAATGGGGTGCGGAGATGGAATGTTCTCGTATTATATAGGAACCCCCCATACTGGTATCATATAGAGGAAACCACTGTAATACAGGTTGGTCTACCAGGGGGCGCTATAACTATAGTAATCCTACATGTAATGGGGTGCGGAGATGGAAGGTTCTCGTATTATATAGGAACCTCCCATACTGGTATCATATAGAGGAAACCACTGTAATACAGAGTGTTCTACCAGAGGGCGCTATAACTATAGTACTCCTACATGTAATGGGGTGCGGAGATGGAATGTTCTCGTATTATATAGGAACCCCCCATACTGGTATCATATAGAGGAAACCACTGTAATACAGAGTGTTCTACCAGGGGGCGCTATAACTATAGTAATCCTACATGTAATGGGGTGCGGAGATGGAATGTTCTCGTATTATATAGGAACCCCCACATACTGGTATCATATAGAGGAAACCACTGTAATACAGATTGTTCTACCAGAGGGCGCTATAACTATAGTAATCCTACATGGAATGGGGTGCAGAGATGGAATGTTCTCGTATTATATAGGAACCCCACATACTGGTATCATATAGAGGAAACCACTGTAATACAGATTGTTCTACCAGAGGGCGCTATAACTATAGTAATCCTACATGGAATGGGGTGCGGAGATGGAATGTTCTCGTATTATATAGGAACCCCCACATACTGGTATCATATAGAGGAAACCACTGTAATACAGGTTGTTCTACCAGGGGGCGCTATAACTATAGTAATCCTACATGTAATGGGGTGCGGAGATGGAATGTTCTCGTATTATATAGGAACCCCCCATACTGGTATCATATAGAGGAAACCACTGTAATACAGGTTGGTCTACCAGGGGGCGCTATAACTATAGTAATCCTACATGTAATGGGGTGCGGAGATGGAAGGTTCTCGTATTATATAGGAACCTCCCATACTGGTATCATATAGAGGAAACCACTGTAATACAGATTGTTCTACCAGAGGGCGCTATAACTATAGTACTCCTACATGTAATGGGGTGCGGAGATGGAATGTTCTCGTATTATATAGGAACCCCCCATACTGGTATCATATAGAGGAAACCACTGTAATACAGAGTGTTCTACCAGGGGGCGCTATAACTATAGTAATCCTACATGTAATGGGGTGCGGAGATGGAATGTTCTCGTATTATATAGGAACCCCCCATACTGGTATCATATAGAGGAAACCACTGTAATACAGATTGTTCTACCAGAGGGCGCTATAACTATAGTAATCCTACATGTAATGGGGTGCGGAAATGGAATGTTCTCGTATTATATAGGAACCCCCCATACTGGTATCATATAGAGGAAACCACTGTAATACAGAGTGTTCTACCAGAGGGCGCTATAACTATAGTAATCCTACCTGTAATGGGGTGCGGAGATGGAAGGTTCTCGTATTATATAGGAACCCCACATACTGGTATCATATAGAGGAAACCACTGTAATACAGAGTGTTCTACCAGGGGGCGCTATAACTATAGTAATCCTACATGGAATGGGGTGCGGAGATGGAAGGTTCTCGTATTATATAGGAACCCCACATACTGGTATCATATAGAGGAAACCACTGTAATACAGATTGTTCTACCAGAGGGCGCTATAACTATAGTAATCCTACATGGAATGGGGTGCGGAGATGGAATGTTCTCGTATTATATAGGAACCCCCCCCATACTGGTATCATATAGAGGAAACCACTGTAATACAGAGTGTTCTACCAGGGGGCGCTATAACTATAGTAATCCTACATGGAATGGGGTGCGGAGATGGAATGTTCTCGTATTATATAGGAAGCCCACATACTGGTATCATATAGAGGAAACCACTGTAATACAGATTGTTCTACCAGAGGGCGCTATAACTATAGTAATCCTACATGGAATGGGGTGCGGAGATGGAATGTTCTCGTATTATATAGGAACCCCCCCATACTGGTATCATATAGAGGAAACCATTGTAATACAGAGTGTTCTACCAGGGGGCGCTATAACTATAGTAATCCTACATGTAATGGGGGCTGAGATGGAATGTTCTCGTATTATATAGGAACTCCCCCATACTGGTATCATATAGAGGAAACCACTGTAATACAGAGTGTTCTACCAGAGGGCGCTATAACTATAGTAATCCTACATGTAATGGGGGGCGGAGATGGAATGTTCTCGTATTATATAGGAACCCCCCATACTGGTATCATATAGAGGAAACCACTGTAATACAGATTGTTCTACCAGAGGGCGCTATAACTATAGTAATCCTACATGGAATGGGGTGCGGAGATGGAATGTTCTCGTATTATATAGGAACCCCCCATACTGGTATCATATAGAGGGAAACCACTGTAATACAGAGAGTTCTACCAGAGGGCGCTATAACTATAGTAATCCTACATGGAATGGGTGCGGAGATGGAAGGTTCTCATATTATATAGGAACCCCCCATACTGGTATCATATAGAGGAAACCACTGTAATACAGAGTTTTCTACCAGGGGGCGCTATAACTATAGTAATCCTACATGTAATGGGGTGCGGAGATGGAATGTTCTCGTATTATATAGGAACCCCCCCATACTGGTATCATATGGAGGAAACCACTGTAATACAGATTGTTCTACCAGAGGGCGCTATAACTATAGTAATCCTACTTGTAATGAGGTGCTGAGATGGAATGTTCTCGTATTATATAGGAACCCCCCATACTGGTATCATATAGAGGAAACCACTGTAATACAGATTGTTCTACCAGAGGGCGCTATAACTATAGTAATCCTACATGGAATGGGGTGCGGAGATGGAATGTTCTCGTATTATATAGGAACCCCCCCCATACTGGTATCATATAGAGGAAACCGCTGTAATACAGAGTGTTCTACCAGGGGGCGCTATAACTATAGTAATCCTACATGTAATGGGGTGCGGAGATGGAATGTTCTCGTATTATATAGGAACCCCCCATACTGGTATCATCTAGAGGAAACCACTGTAATACAGATTGTTCTACCAGAGGGCGCTATAACTATAGTAATCCTACATGGAATGGGGTGCGGAGATGGAACGTTCTCGTATTATATAGGAACCCCACATACTGGTATCATATAGAGGAAACCACTGTAATACAGATTGTTCTACCAGGGGCGCTATAACTATAGTAATCCTACATGTAATGGGGTGCTGAGATGGAATGTTCTCGTATTATATAGGAACCCCACATACTGGTATCATATAGAGGAAACCACTGTAATACAGACTGTTCTACCAGGGGGCGCTATAACTATAGTAATCCTACATGGAATGGGGTGCGGAGATGGAACGTTCTCGTATTATATAGGAACCCCACATACTGGTATCATATAGAGGAAACCACTGTAATACAGATTGTTCTACCAGAGGGCGCTATAACTATAGTAATCCTACCTGTAGTGGGGTGCAGAGATGGAATGTTCTCGTATTATATAGGAACCCCCCCATACTGGTATCATATAGAGGAAACCACTGTAATACAGATTGTTCTACCAGAGGGCGCTATAACTATAGTAATCCTACATGGAATGGGGTGCAGAGATGGAATGTTCTCGTATTATATAGGAACCCCACATACTGGTATCATATAGAGGAAACCACTGTAATACAGATTGTTCTACCAGAGGGCGCTATAACTATAGTAATCCTACATGGAATGGGGTGCGGAGATGGAATGTTCTCGTATTATATAGGAACCCCCCACCATACTGGTATCATATAGAGGAAACCACTGTAATACAGGTTGTTCTACCAGGGGCGCTATAACTATAGTAATCCTACATGTAATGGGGTGCGGAGATGGAATGTTCTCGTATTATATAGGAACCCCCCATACTGGTATCATATAGAGGAAACCACTGTAATACAGGTTGGTCTACCAGGGGGCGCTATAACTATAGTAATCCTACATGTAATGGGGTGCGGAGATGGAAGGTTCTCGTATTATATAGGAACCTCCCATACTGGTATCATATAGAGGAAACCACTGTAATACAGATTGTTCTACCAGAGGGCGCTATAACTATAGTAATCCTACATGTAATGGGGTGCGGAGATGGAATGTTCTCGTATTATATAGGAACCCCCCATACTGGTATCATATAGAGGAAACCACTGTAATACAGAGTGTTCTACCAGGGGGCGCTATAACTATAGTAATCCTACATGTAATGGGTGCGGAGATGGAATGTTCTCGTATTATATAGGAACCCCCACATACTGGTATCATATAGAGGAAACCACTGTAATACAGATTGTTCTACCAGAGGGCGCTATAACTATAGTAATCCTACATGGAATGGGGTGCAGAGATGGAATGTTCTCGTATTATATAGGAACCCCACATACTGGTATCATATAGAGGAAACCACTGTAATACAGATTGTTCTACCAGAGGGCGCTATAACTATAGTAATCCTACATGGAATGGGGTGCGGAGATGGAATGTTCTCGTATTATATAGGAACCCCCACATACTGGTATCATATAGAGGAAACCACTGTAATACAGATTGTTCTACCAGGGGGCGCTATAACTATAGTAATCCTACATGTAATGGGGTGCGGAGATGGAATGTTCTCGTATTATATAGGAACCCCCCATACTGGTATCATATAGAGGAAACCACTGTAATACAGGTTGGTCTACCAGGGGGCGCTATAACTATAGTAATCCTACATGTAATGGGGTGCGGAGATGGAAGGTTCTCGTATTATATAGGAACCTCCCATACTGGTATCATATAGAGGAAACCACTGTAATACAGATTGTTCTACCAGGGGGCGCTATAACTATAGTAATCCTACATGTAATGGGGGGGCTGAGATGGAATGTTCTCGTATTATATAGGAACCCCCCATACTGGTATCATATAGAGGAAACCACTGTAATACAGATTGTTCTACCAGAGGGCGCTATAACTATAGTACTCCTACATGTAATGGGGTGCGGAGATGGAATGTTCTCGTATTATATAGGAACCCCCCATACTGGTATCATATAGAGGAAACCACTGTAATACAGAGTGTTCTACCAGGGGGCGCTATAACTATAGTAATCCTACATGTAATGGGGTGCGGAGATGGAATGTTCTCGTATTATATAGGAACCCCCCATACTGGTATCATATAGAGGAAACCACTGTAATACAGATTGTTCTACCAGAGGGCGCTATAACTATAGTAATCCTACATGTAATGGGGTGCGGAGATGGAATGTTCTCGTATTATATAGGAACCCCCCATACTGGTATCATATAGAGGAAACCACTGTAATACAGAGTGTTCTACCAGAGGGCGCTATAACTATAGTAATCCTACCTGTAATGGGGTGCGGAGATGGAAGGTTCTCGTATTATATAGGAACCCCACATACTGGTATCATATAGAGGAAACCACTGTAATACAGAGTGTTCTACCAGGGGGCGCTATAACTATAGTAATCCTACATGGAATGGGGTGCGGAGATGGAAGGTTCTCGTATTATATAGGAACCCCACATACTGGTATCATATAGAGGAAACCACTGTAATACAGATTGTTCTACCAGAGGGCGCTATAACTATAGTAATCCTACATGGAATGGGGTGCGGAGATGGAATGTTCTCGTATTATATAGGAACCCCCCCCATACTGGTATCATATAGAGGAAACCACTGTAATACAGAGTGTTCTACCAGGGGGCGCTATAACTATAGTAATCCTACATGGAATGGGGTGCGGAGATGGAATGTTCTCGTATTATATAGGAAGCCCACATACTGGTATCATATAGAGGAAACCACTGTAATACAGATTGTTCTACCAGAGGGCGCTATAACTATAGTAATCCTACATGGAATGGGGTGCGGAGATGGAATGTTCTCGTATTATATAGGAACCCCCCCATACTGGTATCATATAGAGGAAACCATTGTAATACAGAGTGTTCTACCAGAGGGCGCTATAACTATAGTAATCCTACATGTAATGGGGGGCGGAGATGGAATGTTCTCGTATTATATAGGAACCCCCCATACTGGTATCATATAGAGGAAACCACTGTAATACAGATTGTTCTACCAGAGGGCGCTATAACTATAGTAATCCTACATGGAATGGGGTGCGGAGATGGAATGTTCTCGTATTATATAGGAACCCCCCATACTGGTATCATATAGAGGAAACCACTGTAATACAGAGAGTTCTACCAGAGGGCGCTATAACTATAGTAATCCTACATGGAATGGGGTGCGGAGATGGAAGGTTCTCATATTATATAGGAACCCCCCATACTGGTATCATATAGAGGAAACCACTGTAATACAGAGTTTTCTACCAGGGGGCGCTATAACTATAGTAATCCTACATGTAATGGGGTGCGGAGATGGAATGTTCTCGTATTATATAGGAACCCCCCCATACTGGTATCATATGGAGGAAACCACTGTAATACAGATTGTTCTACCAGAGGGCGCTATAACTATAGTAATCCTACTTGTAATGAGGTGCTGAGATGGAATGTTCTCGTATTATATAGGAACCCCCCCCATACTGGTATCATATAGAGGAAACCGCTGTAATACAGAGTGTTCTACCAGGGGGCGCTATAACTATAGTAATCCTACATGTAATGGGGTGCGGAGATGGAATGTTCTCGTATTATATAGGAACCCCCCATACTGGTATCATATAGAGGAAACCACTGTAATACAGATTGTTCTACCAGAGGGCGCTATAACTATAGTAATCCTACATGGAATGGGGTGCGGAGATGGAACGTTCTCGTATTATATAGGAACCCCACATACTGGTATCATATAGAGGAAACCACTGTAATACAGATTGTTCTACCAGGGGGCGCTATAACTATAGTAATCCTACATGTAATGGGGTGCTGAGATGGAATGTTCTCGTATTATATAGGAACCCCACATACTGGTATCATATAGAGGAAACCACTGTAATACAGACTGTTCTACCAGGGGGCGCTATAACTATAGTAATCCTACATGGAATGGGGTGCGGAGATGGAATGTTCTCGTATTATATAGGAACCCCACATACTGGTATCATATAGAGGAAACCACTGTAATACAGATTGTTCTACCAGAGGGCGCTATAACTATAGTAATCCTACATGTAATGGGGGCTGAGATGGAATGTTCTCGTATTATATAGGAACCCCCCCCCCCATACTGGTATCATATAGAGGAAACCACTGTAATACAGAGTGTTCTACCAGGGGGCGCTATAACTATAGTAATCCTACATGGAATGGGGTGCGGAGATGGAATGTTCTCGTATTATATAGGAACCCCCCATACTGGTATCATATAGAGGAAACCACTGTAATACAGAGTGTTCTACCAGAGGGCGCTATAACTATAGTAATCCTACATGTAATGGGGTGCGGAGATGGAAGGTTCTCGTATTATATAGGAACCCCCCATACTGGTATCATATAGAGGAAACCACTGTAATGCAGATTGTTCTACCAGGGGGCGCTATAACTATAGTAATCCTACATGGAATGGGGTGCGGAGATGGAATGTTCTCGTATTATATAGGAACCCCCCATACTGGTATCATATAGAGGAAACCACTGTAATACAGGTTGTTCTACCAGGGGGCGCTATAACTATAGTAATCCTACATGGAATGGGGTGCGGAGATGGAATGTTCTCGTATTATATAGGAACCCCCCATACTGGTATCATATAGAGGAAACCACTGTAATACAGGTTGTTCTACCAGGGGGCGCTATAACTATAGTAATCCTACATGTAATGGGGTGCGGAGATGGAATGTTCTCGTATTATATAGGAACCCCCCATACTGGTATCATATAGAGGAAACCACTGTAATACAGAGTGTTCTACCAGGGGGCGCTATAACTATAGTAATCCTACATGGAATGGGGTGCGGAGATGGAATGTTCTCGTATTATATAGGAACCCCACATACTGGTATCATATAGAGGAAACCACTGTAATGCAGATTGTTCTACCAGGGGGCGCTATAACTATAGTAATCCTACATGGAATGGGGTGCGGAGATGGAATGTTCTCGTATTATATAGGAACCCCCCATACTGGTATCATATAGAGGAAACCACTGTAATACAGGTTGTTCTACCAGGGGGCGCTATAACTATAGTAATCCTACATGTAATGGGGTGCGGAGATGGAATGTTCTCGTATTATATAGGAACCCCCCATACTGGTATCATATAGAGGAAACCACTGTAATACAGAGTGTTCTACCAGGGGGCGCTATAACTATAGTAATCCTACATGGAATGGGGTGCGGAGATGGAATGTTCTCGTATTATATAGGAACCCCACATACTGGTATCATATAGAGGAAACCACTGTAATGCAGATTGTTCTACCAGGGGGCGCTATAACTATAGTAATCCTACCTGTAATGGGGTGCGGAGATGGAAGGTTCTTGTATTATATAGGAACCCCCCATACTGGTATCATATAGAGGAAACCACTGTAATACAGAGTGTTCTACCAGAGGGCGCTATAACTATAGTAATCCTACATGTAATGGGGTGCGGAGATGGAATGTTCTCGTATTATATAGGAACCCCCCATACTGGTATCATATAGAGGAAACCACTGTAATACAGAGTGTTCTACCAGAGGGCGCTATAACTATAGTAATCCTACATGTAATGGGGTGCGGAGATGGAAGGTTCTCGTATTATATAGGAACCCCCCCATACTGGTATCATATAGAGGAAACCACTGTAATACAGATTGTTCTACCAGAGGGCGCTATAACTATAGTAATCCTACATGTAATGGGGGCGGAGATGGAATGTTCTCGTATTATATAGGAACCCCCCCATACTGGTATCATATAGAGGAAACCACTGTAATACAGAGTGTTCTACCAGGGGGCGCTATAACTATAGTAATCCTACATGTAATGGGGTGCGGAGATGGAACATTCTCGTATTATATAGGAACCCCACATACTGGTATCATATAGAGGAAACCACTGTAATACAGAGTGTTCTACCAGGGGGCGCTATAACTATAGTAATCCTACATGGAATGGGGTGCGGAGATGGAAGGTCCTCGTATTATATAGGAACCCCACATACTGGTATCATATAGAGGAAACCACTGTAATACAGAGTGTTCTACCAGAGGGCGCTATAACTATAGTAATCCTACATGGAATGGGGTGCTGAGATGGAATGTTCTCGTATTATATAGGAACCCCCCATACTGGTATCATATAGAGGAAACCACTGTAATACAGAGTGTTCTACCAGGGGGCGCTATAACTATAGTAATCCTACTTGTAATGGGGTGCTGAGATGGAATGTGCTCGTATTATATAGGAACCCCCCATACTGGTATCATATAGAGGAAACCACTGTAATACAGATTGTTCTATCCGGAGGGCGCTATAACTATAGTAATCCTACATGGAATGGGGTGCGGAGATGGAATGTTCTCGTATTATATAGGAACCCCCCATACGGGTATCATATAGAGGAAACCACTGTAATACAGATTGTTCTACCAGAGGGCGCTATAACTATAGTAATCCTACATGTAATGGGGTGCGGAGATGGAAGGTTCTCGTATTATATAGGAACCCCCCCATACTGGTATCATATAGAGGAAACCACTGTAATACAGATTGTTCTACCAGAGGGCGCTATAACTATAGTATTCCTACATGGAATGGGGTGCGGAGATGGAAGGTTCTCGTATTATATAGGAACCCCACATACTGGTATCATATAGAGGAAACCACTGTAATACAGAGTGTTCTACCAGAGGGCGCTATAACTATAGTAATCCTACATGTAATGGGGGCGGAGATGGAATGTTCTCGTACTATATAGGAACCCCCCCCATACTGGTATCATATAGAGGAAACCACTGTAATACAGAGTGTTCTACCAGGGGGCGCTATAACTATAGTAATCCTACATGTAATGGGGGCGGAGATGGAATGTTCTCGTACTATATAGGAACCCCCCATACTGGTATCATATAGAGGAAACCACTGTAATACAGATTGTTCTATCCGGAGGGCGCTATAACTATAGTAATCCTACATGTAATGGGGTGCGGAGATGGAATGTTCTCGTATTATATAGGAACCCCCCCCCCATACTGGTATCATATAGAGGAAACCACTGTAATACAGATTGTTCTACCAGAGGGCGCTATAACTATAGTAATCCTACATGTAATGGGGTGCGGAGATGGAAGGTTCTCGTATTATATAGGAACCCCCACATACTGGTATCATATAGAGGAAACCACTGTAATACAGATTGTTCTACCAGAGGGCGCTATAACTATAGTAATCCTACATGTAATGGGGTGCGGAGATGGAAGGTTCTCGTATTATATAGGAACCCCCACATACTGGTATCATATAGAGGAAACCACTGTAATACAGATTGTTCTACCAGAGGGCGCTATAACTATAGTAATCCTACTTGTAATGGGGTGCTGAGATGGAATGTTCTCGTATTATATAGGAACTCCCCCATACTGGTATCATATAGAGGAAACCACTGTAATACAGAGTGTTCTACCAGAGGGCGCTATAACTATAGTAATCCTACATGTAATGGGGGGGCTGAGATGGAATGTTCTCGTATTATATAGGAACTCCCCATACTGGTATCATATAGAGGAAACCACTGTAATACAGAGTGTTCTACCAGGGGGCGCTATAACTATAGTAATCCTACTTGTAATGGGGTGCTGAGATGGAATGTTCTCGTATTATATAGGAACCCCACATACTGGTATCATATAGAGGAAACCACTGTAATACAGATTGTTCTACCAGAGGGCGCTATAACTATAGTAATCCTACATGTAATGGGGTGCGGAGATGGAAGGTTCTCGTATTATATAGGAACCCCCCCATACTGGTATCATATAGAGGAAACCACTGTAATACAGAGTGTTCTACCAGGGGGCGCTATAACTATAGTAATCCTACTTGTAATGGGGTGCTGAGATGGAATGTTCTCGTATTATATAGGAACCCCCCATACTGGTATCATATAGAGGAAACCACTGTAATACAGATTGTTCTACCAGGGGGCGCTATAACTATAGTAATCCTACATGTAATGAGGTGCAGAGATGGAAGGTTCTCGTATTATATAGGAACCCCCCCCCCCCATACTGGTATCATATAGAGGAAACCACTGTAATACAGAGTGTTCTACCAGAGGGCGCTATAACTATAGTAATCCTACATGTAATGGGGTGCAGAGATGGAAGGTTCTCGTATTATATAGGAACCCCCACATACTGGTATCATATAGAGGAAACCACTGTAATACAGATTGTTCTACCAGAGGGCGCTATAACTATAGTAATTCTACATGTAATGGGGTGTGGAGATGGAATGTTCTCGTATTATATAGGAACCCCACATACTGGTATCATATAGAGGAAACCACTGTAATACAGATTGTTCTACCAGAGGGCGCTATAACTATAGTAATCCTACATGTAATGGGGTGCTGAGATGGAATGTTCTCGTATTATATAGGAACTCCCCCATACTGGTATCATATAGAGGAAACCACTGTAATACAGAGTGTTCTACCAGAGGGCGCTATAACTATAGTAATCCTACATGGAATGGGGTGCAGAGATGGAATGTTCTCGTATTATATAGGAACCCCCCATACTGGTGTCATATAGAGGAAACCACTGTAATACAGATTGTTCTACCAGAGGGCGCTATAACTATAGTAATCCTACATGGAATGGGGTGCGGAGATGGAATGTTCTCGTATTATATAGGAACCCCCCCCATACTGGTATCATATAGGGGAAACCACTGTAATACAGAGTGATCTACCAGAGGGCGCTATAACTATAGTAATCCTACATGGAATGGGGTGCGGAGATGGAATGTTCTCGTATTATATAGGAACCCCCCATACTGGTATCATATAGAGGAAACCACTGTAATACAGGTTGTTCTACCAGGGGGCGCTATAACTATAGTAATCCTACATGTAATGGGGTGCGGAGATGGAAGGCTCTCGTATTATATAGGAACCCCCCATACTGGTATCATATAGAGGAAACCACTGTAATACAGATTGTTCTATCCGGAGGGCGCTATAACTATAGTAATCCTACATGAAATGGGGTGCGGAGATGGAATGTTCTCGTATTATATAGGAACCCTACATACTGGTATCATATAGAGGAAACCACTGTAATACAGATTGTTCTACCAGAGGGCGCTATAACTATAGTAATCCTACATGGAATAGGGTGCGGAGATGGAATGTTCTCGTATTATATAGGAACCCCACATACTGGTATCATATAGAGGAAACCACTGTAATACAGATTGTTCTACCAGAGGGCGCTATAACTATAGTAATCCTACATGGAATGGGGTGCGGAGATGGAATGTTCTCGTATTATATAGGAACCCCCCATACTGGTATCATATAGGGGAAACCACTGTAATACAGAGTGATCTACCAGAGGGCGCTATAACTATAGTAATCCTACATGGAATGGGGTGCGGAGATGGAATGTTCTCGTATTATATAGGAACCCCCCATACTGGTATCATATAGAGGAAACCACTGTAATACAGGTTGTTCTACCAGGGGGCGCTATAACTATAGTAATCCTACATGTAATGGGGTGCGGAGATGGAAGGCTCTCGTATTATATAGGAACCCCCCCATACTGGTATCATATAGAGGAAACCACTGTAATACAGAGTGTTCTACCAGGGGGCGCTATAACTATAGTAATCCTACATGTAATGGGGTGCGGAGATGGAATGTTCTCGTATTATATAGGAACCCCCCCCCCCATACTGGTATCATATAGAGGAAACCACTGTAATACAGAGTGTTCTACCAGGGGACGCTATAACTATAGTAATCCTACATGGAATGGGGTGCGGAGATGGAAGGTTCTCGTATTATATAGGAACCCCCCCATACTGGTATCATATAGAGGAAACCACTGTAATACAGAGTGTTCTACCAGGGGGCGCTATAACTATAGTAATCCTACATGTAATGGGGTGCGGAGATGGAATGTTCTCGTATTATATAGGAACCCCACATACTGGTATCATATAGAGGAAACCACTGTAATACAGAGTGTTCTACCAGGGGGCGCTATAACTATAGTAATCCTACATGTAATGGGGTGCGGAGATGGAATGTTCTCGTATTATATAGGAACCCCACATACTGGTATCATATAGAGGAAACCACTGTAATACAGAGTGTTCTACCAGAGGGCGCTATAACTATAGTAATAATACATGGAATGGGGTGCGGAGATGGAAGGTCCTCGTATTATATAGGAACCCCACATACTGGTATCATATAGAGGAAACCACTGTAATACAGATTGTTCTACCAGGGGGCGCTATAACTATAGTAATAATACATGGAATGGGGTGCGGAGATGGAATGTTCTCGTATTATATAGGAACCCCACATACTGGTATCATATAGAGGAAACCACTGTAATACAGATTGTTCTACCAGAGGGCGCTATAACTATAGTAATCCTACATGTAATGGGGGCTGAGATAGAATGTTCTCGTATTATATAGGAACCCCCCCCCCATACTGGTATCATATAGAGGAAACCACTGTAATACAGAGTGTTCTACCAGAGGGCGCTATAACTATAGTAATCCTACATGGAATGGGGTGCGGAGATGGAAGGTCCTCGTATTATATAGGAACCCCACATACTGGTATCATATAGAGGAAACCACTGTAATACAGATTGTTCTACCAGAGGGCGCTATAACTATAGTAATCCTACATGGAATGGGGTGCGGAGATGGAAGGTCCTCGTATTATATAGGAACCCCACATACTGGTATCATATAGGGGAAACCACTATAATACAGAGTGTTCTACCAGAGGGCGCTATAACTATAGTAATCCTACATGGAATGGGGGCTGAGATGGAATGTTCTCGTATTATATAGGAACCCCACATACTGGTATCATATAGAGGAAACCACTGTAATACAGAGTGTTCTACCAGGGGGCGCTATAACTATAGTAATCCTACATGGAATGGGGTGCGGAGATGGAAGGTTCTCGTATTATATAGGAACCCCCCATACTGGTATCATATAGAGGAAACCACTGTAATACAGATTGTTCTACCAGGGGGCGCTATTACTATAGTAATCCTACATGGAATGGGGTGCGGAGATGGAAGGTTCTCGTATTATATAGGAACCCCCCATACTGGTATCATATAGAGGAAACCACTGTAATACAGAGTGTTCTACCAGGGGGCGCTATAACTATAGTAATCCTACATGGAATGGGGTGCGGAGATGGAATGTTCTCGTATTATATAGGAACCCCCCATACTGGTATCATATAGAGGAAACCACTGTAATACAGATTGTTCTACCAGGGGGCGCTATTACTATAGTAATCCTACATGTAATGGGGTGCTGAGATGGAATGTTCTCGTATTATATAGGAACCCCCCCCCCCATACTGGTATCATATAGAGGAAACCACTGTAATACAGAGTGTTCTACCAGAGGGCGCTATAACTATAGTAATCCTACATGGAATGGGGTGCGGAGATGGAAGGTTCTCGTATTATATAGGAACCCCACATACTGGTATCATATAGAGGAAACCACTGTAATACAGAGTGTTCTACCAGGGGGCGCTATAACTATAGTAATCCTACATGGAATGGGGTGCGGAGATGGAAGGTTCTCGTATTATATAGGAACCCCCCCCATACTGGTATCATATAGAGGAAAACACTGTAATACAGAGTGTTCTACCAGAGGGCGCTATAACTATAGTAATCTTACATGGAATGGGGTGCAGAGATGGAATGTTCTCGTATTATATAGGAACCCCCCCATACTGGTATCATATAGAGGAAACCACTGTAATACAGAGTGTTCTACCAGAGGGCGCTATAACTATAGTAATCCTACATGGAATGGGGTGCGGAGATGGAATGTTCTCGTATTATATAGGAACCCCCCATACTGGTATCATATAGAGGAAACCACTGTAATACAGAGTGTTCTACCAGGGGGCGCTATAACCATAGTAATCCTACATGGAATGGGGTGCGGAGATGGAACATTCTCGTATTATACAAGAACCCCCCATACTGGTATCATATAGAGGAAACCACTGTAATACAGATTGTTCTACCAGAGGGCGCTATAACTATAGTAATCCTACATGTAATGGGGTGCGGAGATGGACTGTTCTCGTATTATATAGGAACCCCCCATACTGGTATCATATAGAGGAAACCACTGTAATACAGATTGTTCTACCAGAGGGCGCTATAACTATAGTAATCCTACATGTAATGGGGTGCGGAGATGGCCTGTTCTCGTATTATATAGGAACCCTCCCCATACTGGTATCATATAGAGGAAACCACTGTAATACAGAGTGTTCTACCAGGGGGCGCTATAACTATAGTAATCCTACCTGTAATGGGGTGCGGAGATGGAATGTTCTCGTATTATATAGGAACCCCCCCATACTGGTATCATATAGAGGAAACCACTGTAATACAGAGTGTTCTACCAGAGGGCGCTATAACTATAGTAATCTTACATGGAATGGGGTGCGGAGATGGAATGTTCTCGTATTATATAGGAACCCCCCATACTGGTATCATATAGAGGAAACCACTGTAATACAGAGTGTTCTACCAGAGGGCGCTATAACTATAGTAATCCTACATGGAATGGGGTGCGGAGATGGAAGGTTCTCGTATTATATAGGAACCCCCCATACTGGTATCATATAGAGGAAACCACTGTAATACAGATTGTTCTACCAGGGGGCGCTATTACTATAGTAATCCTACATGTAATGGGGTGCTGAGATGGAATGTTCTCGTATTATATAGGACCCCCCCCCCCCCATACTGGTATCATATAGAGGAAACCACTGTAATACAGATTGTTCTACCAGAGGGCGCTATAACTATAGTAATCCTACATGGAATGGGGTGCGGAGATGGAAGGTTCTCGTATTATATAGGAACCCCACATACTGGTATCATATAGAGGAAACCACTGTAATACAGAGTGTTCTACCAGGGGGCGCTATAACTATAGTAATCCTACATGGAATGGGGTGCGGAGATGGAAGGTTCTCGTATTATATAGGAACCCCCCCCATACTGGTATCATATAGAGGAAAACACTGTAATACAGAGTGTTCTACCAGAGGGCGCTATAACTATAGTAATCTTACATGGAATGGGGTGCGGAGATGGAATGTTCTCGTATTATATAGGAACCCCCCCATACTGGTATCATATAGAGGAAACCACTGTAATACAGATTGTTCTACCAGAGGGCGCTATAACTATAGTAATCATACATGGAATGGGGTGCGGAGATGGAATGTTCTCGTATTATATAGGAACCCCACATACTGGTATCATATAGAGGAAACCACTGTAATACAGATTGTTCTACCAGGGGGCGCTATAACTATAGTAATAATACATGGAATGGGGTGCGGAGATGGAATGTTCTCGTATTATATAGGAACCCCACATACTGGTATCATATAGAGGAAACCACTGTAATACAGATTGTTCTACCAGGGGGCGCTATAACTATAGTAATCCTACATGTAATGGGGTGCGGAGATGGAATGTTCTCGTATTATATAGGAACCCCCCCCCCCATACTGGTATCATATAGAGGAAACCACTGTAATACAGATTGTTCTACCAGAGGGCGCTATAACTATAGTAATCCTACTTGTAATGGGGTGCGGAGATGGAATGTTCTCGTATTATATAGGAACCCCCCATACTGGTATCATATAGAGGAAACCACTGTAATACAGAGTGTTCTACCAGGGGGCGCTATAACTATAGTAATCCTACATGGAATGGGGTGCGGAGATGGAATGTTCTCGTATTATATAGGAACCCCACATACTGGTATCATATAGAGGAAACCACTGTAATACAGAGTGTTCTACCAGGGGGCGCTATAACTATAGTAATCCTACATGGAATGGGGTGCGGAGATGGAATGTTCTCGTATTATATAGGAACCCCCCCATACTGGTATCATATAGAGGAAACCACTGTAATACAGATTGTTCTACCAGGGGGCGCTATAACTATAGTAATTCTACATGTAATGGGGTGCAGAGATGGAATGTTCTCGTATTATATAGGAACCCCCCCCCATACTGGTATCATATAGAGGAAACCACTGTAATACAGATTGTTCTACCAGAGGGCGCTATAACTATAGTAATCCTACATGTAATGGGGTGCGGAGATGGAACGTTCTCGTATTATATAGGAACCCCCCCATACTGGTATCATATAGAGGAAACCACTGTAATACAGATTGTTCTACCAGGGGGCGCTATAACTATAGTAATAATACATGGAATGGGGTGCGGAGATGGAATGTTCTCGTATTATATAGGAACCCCACATACTGGTATCATATAGAGGAAACCACTGTAATACAGAATGTTCTACCAGAGGGCGCTATAACTATAGTAATCCTACATGTAATGGGGGCTGAGATGGAAGGTTCTCGTATCATATAGGAACCCCCCCCCATACTGGTATCATATAGAGGAAACCACTGTAATACAGATTGTTCTACCAGAGGGCGCTATAACTATAGTAATCCTACATGTAATGGGGTCCCCCATACTGGTATCATATAGAGGAAACCACTGTAATACAGATTGTTCTACCAGAGGACGCTATAACTATAGTAATCCTACATGGAATGGGGTGCGGAGATGGAAGGTTCTCGTATTATATAGGAACCCCCCATACTGGTATCATATAGAGGAAACCACTGTAATACAGATTGTTCTACCAGGGGGCGCTATAACTATAGTAATCCTACATGTAATGGGCGTGCGGAGATGGAATGTTCTCGTATTATATAGGAACCCCCCATACTGGTATCATATAGAGGAAACCACTGTAATACAGAGTGTTCTACCAGAGGGCGCTATAACTATAGTAATCCTACATGTAATGGGGGTGCGGAGATGGAAGGTTCTCGTATTATATAGGAACCCCCCCATACTGGTATCATATAGAGGAAACCACTGTAATACAGATTGTTCTACCAGAGGGCGCTATAACTATAGTAATCCTACATGGAATGGGGTGCGGAGATGGAAGGTTCTCGTATTATATAGGAACCCCCCATACTGGTATCATATAGAGGAAACCACTGTAATACAGAGTGTTCTACCAGAGGGCGCTATAACTATAGTAATCCTACATGTAATGGGGTGCGGAGATGGACTGTTCTCGTATTATATAGGAACCCCCCATACTGGTATCATATAGAGGAAACCACTGTAATACAGATTGTTCTACCAGGGGGCGCTATAACTATAGTAATAATACATGGAATGGGGTGCGAGAGATGGAATGTTCTCGTATTATATAGGAACCCCACATACTGGTATCATATAGAGGAAACCACTGTAATACAGATTGTTCTACCAGGGGGCGCTATAAACTATAGTAATCCTACATGTAATGGGGGCTGAGATGGAATGTTCTCGTATTATATAGGAACCCCCCCCCCCCCATACTGGTATCATATAGAGGAAACCACTGTAATACAGAGTGTTCTACCCAGAGGGCGCTATAATAACTATAGTAATCCTACATGGAATGGGGGTGCGGAGATGGAAGGTCCTCGTATTATATAGGAACCCCACATACTGGTAATCATATAGAGGAAACCACTGTAATACAGATTGTTCTACCAGAGGGGCGCTATAACTATAAGTAATCCTACATGGAATGGGGTGCGGAGATGGGAAGGTCCTCGTATTATATAGGAACCCCACATACTGGTATCATATAGAGGAAACCACTGTAATACAGATTGTTCTACCAGAGGGGCGCTATAACTATAGTAATCCTACCTGTAATGGGGTGCTGAGATGGAAGGTTCTCGTATTATATAGGAACCCCCCCCCCATACTGGTATCATATAGAGGAAACCACTGTAATACAGATTGTTCTACCAGAGGAGCGCTATAACGTATAGTAATCCTACATGGAATGGGGTGCGGAGATGGAATGTTCTCGTATTATATAGGAACCCCCCCCATACTGGTATCATATAGAGGAAACCACTGTAATACAGATTGTTCTACCAGGGGGGCGCTATAACTATAGTAATCCTACATGGAATGGGGTGCGGAGATGGAATGTTCTCGTATTATATAGGAACCCCCACATACTGGTATCATATAGAGGAAACCACTGTAATACAGAGTGTTCTACCAGGGGGCGCTATAACTATAGTAATCCTACATGGAATGGGGTGCGGAGAATGGAAGGTTCTCGTATTATATAGGAACCCACCCCCATACTGGTATCATATAGAGGAAACCACTGTAATACAGAGTGTTCTACCAGAGGGCGCTATAACTATAGTAATCCTACATGGAATGGGGTTGTGCGGAGATGGAAGTGTTCTCGTACTATATAGGAACCCCCCATACTGGTATCATATAGAGGAAACCACTGTAATACAGATTGTTCTACTAGAGGGCGCTATAACTATAGTAATCCTACTTGTAATGGGGTGCTGAGATGGAATGTTCTCGTATTATATAGGAACCCCCCCATACTGGTATCATATAGAGGAAACCACTGTAATACAGATTGTTCTATGTCCGGAGGGCGCTATAACTATAGTAATCCTACCTGTAATGGGGTGCGGAGATGGAATGTTCTCGTATTATATAGGAACCCCACATACTGGTATCATATAGAGGAAACCACTGTAATACAGAGTGTTCTACCAGAGGGCGCTATAACTATAGTAATCCTACATGGAATGGGGTGCGGAGATGGAATGTTCTCGTATTATATAGGAACCCCCCCATACTGGTATCATATAGAGGAAACCACTGTAATACAGAGTGTTCTACCAGAGGGCGCTATAACTATAGTAATCCTACATGTAATGGGGGGGCTGAGATGGAAGGTTCTCGTATTATATAGGACTACCCGCCACATACTGGTATCATATAGAGGAAACCACTGTAATACAGAGTGTTCTACCAGGGGGGCGCTATAACTATAGTAGTCCTACATGTAATGGGGTGCGGAGATGGAAGGTTCTCGTATTATATAGGAAACCCCCCATACTGGTATCATATAGAGGAAAACCACTGTAATACAGATTGTTCTACCAGGGGCGCTATAACTATAGTAATCCTACCTGTAATGGGGTGCTGAGATGGAAGGTTCTCGTACTATATAGGAACCCCCCCATACTGGTATCATATAGAGGAAACCACTGTAATACAGATTGTTCTACCAGGGGACGCTATAAACTATAGTAATCCTACTTGTAATGGGGTGCGGAGATGGAAGGTTCTCGTATTATATAGGAACCCCCCATACTGGTATCATATAGAGGAAACCACTGTAATACAGATTGTTCTACCAGAGGGCGCTATAACTATAGTAATCCTACATGGAATGGGGTGCGGAGATGGAATGTTCTCGTATTATATAGGAACCCCCCCATACTGGTATCATATAGAGGAAACCACTGTAATACAGATTGTTCTACCAGAGGGCGCTATAACTATAGTAATCATACATGGAATGGGGTGCGGAGATGGAAGGTTCTCGTATTATATAGGAACCCCCCATACTGGTATCATATAGAGGAAACCACTGTAATACAGAGTGTTCTACCAGGGGCGCTATAACTATAGTAATTCTACATGGAATGGGGTGCGGAGATGGAATGTTCTCGTATTATATAGGAACCCCCCCATACTGGTATCATATAGAGGAAACCACTGTAATACAGATTGTTCTACCAGGGGGCGCTATAACTATAGTAATTCTACATGTAATGGGGTGCAGAGATGGAATGTTCTCGTATTATATAGGAACCCCACATACTGGTATCATATAGAGGAAACCACTGTAATACAGAGTGTTCTACCAGGGGGCGCTATAACTATAGTAATCCTACATGGAATGGGGTGCAGAGATGGAATGTTCTCGTATTATATAGGAACCCCCCCATACTGGTATCATATAGAGGAAAACACTGTAATACAGAGTGTTCTACCAGAGGGCGCTATAACTATAGTAATCTTACATGGAATGGGGTGCGGAGATGGAATGTTCTCGTATTATATAGGAAACCCCCCCATACTGGTATCATATAGAGGAAACCACTGTAATACAGAGTGTTCTACCAGAGGGCGCTATAACTATAGTAATCCTACATGTAATGGGGGGCGGAGATGGAATGTTCTCGTATTATATAGGAAGCCCACATACTGGTATCATATAGAGGAAACCACTGTAATACAGAGTGTTCTAGCAGAGGGCGCTATAACTATAGTAATCCTACATGTAATGGGGGGGCGGAGATGGAATGTTCTCGTATTATATAGGAAGCCCACATACTGGTATCATATAGAGGAAACCACTGTAATACAGAGTGTTCTACCAGAGGGCGCTATAACTATAGTATTCCTACATGGAATGGGGTGCGGAGATGGAACATTCTCGTATTATATAAGAACCCCCCATACTGGTATCATATAGAGGAAACCACTGTAATACAGATTGTTCTACCAGAGGGCGCTATAAACTATAGTAATAATACATGGAATGGGGTGCGGAGATGGAATGTTCTCGTATTATATAGGAACCCCCACATACTGGTATCATATAGAGGAAACCACTGTAATACAGATTGTTCTACCAGAGGGCGCTATAACTATAGTAATCCTACATGTAATGGGGTGCGGAGATGGAAGGTCCTCGTATTATATAGGAACCCCACATACTGGTATCATATAGAGGAAACCACTGTAATACAGATTGTTCTACCAGGGGGCGCTATAACTATAGTAATCCTACATGTAATGGGGGCTGAGATGGAATGTTCTCGTATTATATAGGAACCCCCCATACTGGTATCATATAGAGGAAACCACTGTAATACAGAGTGTTCTACCAGAGGGCGCTATAACTATAGTAATCCTACATGGAATGGGGTGCGGAGATGGAAGGTCCTCGTATTATATAGGAACCCCACATACTGGTATCATATAGAGGAAACCACTGTAATACAGATTGTTCTACCAGAGGGCGCTATAACTATAGTAATCCTACATGGAATGGGGTGCGGAGATGGAAGGTCCTCGTATTATATAGGAACCCCACATACTGGTATCATATAGGGGAAACCACTATAATACAGAGTGTTCTACCAGGGGGCGCTATAACTATAGTAATCCTACATGGAATGGGGTGCGGAGATGGAAGGTTCTCGTATTATATAGGAACCCCCCATACTGGTATCATATAGAGGAAACCACTGTAATACAGATTGTTCTACCAGGGGGGCGCTATTACTATAGTAATCCTACATGGAATGGGGTGCGGAGATGGAAGGTTCTCGTATTATATAGGAACCCCCCATACTGGTATCATATAGAGGAAACCACTGTAATACAGAGTGTTCTACCAGGGGGCGCTATAACTATAGTAATCCTACCTGTAATGGGGTGCTGAGATGGAAGGTTCTCGTATTATATAGGAACCCCCCCCCCATACTGGTATCATATAGAGGAAACCACTGTAATACAGATTGTTCTACCAGAGGGCGCTATAACTATAGTAATCCTACATGGAATGGGGTGCGGAGATGGAATGTTCTCGTATTATATAGGAACCCCCCCATACTGGTATCATATAGAGGAAACCACTGTAATACAGATTGTTCTACCAGGGGGCGCTATAACTATAGTAATCCTACATGTAATGGGGTGCGGAGATGGAATGTTCTCGTATTATATAGGAACCCCACATACTGGTATCATATAGAGGAAACCACTGTAATACAGAGTGTTCTACCAGGGGGCGCTATAACTATAGTAATCCTACATGGAATGGGGTGCGGAGATGGAAGGTTCTCGTATTATATAGGAACCCCCCCCATACTGGTATCATATAGAGGAAACCACTGTAATACAGAGTGTTCAACCAGAGGGCGCTATAACTATAGTAATCCTACATGGAATGGGGTGCGGAGATGGAAGGTTCTCGTATTATATAGGAACCCCACATACTGGTATCATATAGAGGAAACCACTGTAATACAGAGTGTTCTACCAGAGGGCGCTATAACTATAGTAATCCTACATGGAATGGGGTGCGGAGATGGAAGGTCCTCGTATTATATAGGAACCCCACATACTGGTATCATATAGAGGAAACCACTGTAATACAGATTGTTCTACCAGAGGGCGCTATAACTATAGTAATCCTACATGGAATGGGGTGCGGAGATGGAAGGTCCTCGTATTATATAGGAACCCCACATACTGGTATCATATAGGGGAAACCACTATAATACAGAGTGTTCTACCAGGGGGCGCTATAACTATAGTAATCCTACATGGAATGGGGTGCGGAGATGGAAGGTTCTCGTATTATATAGGAACCCCCCATACTGGTATCATATAGAGGAAACCACTGTAATACAGATTGTTCTACCAGGGGGCGCTATTACTATAGTAATCCTACATGGAATGGGGTGCGGAGATGGAAGGTTCTCGTATTATATAGGAACCCCCCATACTGGTATCATATAGAGGAAACCACTGTAATACAGAGTGTTCTACCAGGGGGCGCTATAACTATAGTAATCCTACCTGTAATGGGGTGCTGAGATGGAAGGTTCTCGTATTATATAGGAACCCCCCCCCCATACTGGTATCATATAGAGGAAACCACTGTAATACAGATTGTTCTACCAGAGGGCGCTATAACTATAGTAATCCTACATGGAATGGGGTGCGGAGATGGAATGTTCTCGTATTATATAGGAACCCCCCCATACTGGTATCATATAGAGGAAACCACTGTAATACAGATTGTTCTACCAGGGGGCGCTATAACTATAGTAATCCTACATGTAATGGGGTGCGGAGATGGAATGTTCTCGTATTATATAGGAACCCCACATACTGGTATCATATAGAGGAAACCACTGTAATACAGAGTGTTCTACCAGGGGGCGCTATAACTATAGTAATCCTACATGGAATGGGGTGCGGAGATGGAAGGTTCTCGTATTATATAGGAACCCCCCCCATACTGGTATCATATAGAGGAAACCACTGTAATACAGAGTGTTCAACCAGAGGGCGCTATAACTATAGTAATCCTACATGGAATGGGGTGCGGAGATGGAAGGTTCTCGTACTATATAGGAACCCCACATACTGGTATCATATAGAGGAAACCACTGTAATACAGATTGTTCTACTAGAGGGCGCTATAACTATAGTAATCCTACTTGTAATGGGGTGCGGAGATGGAAGGTTCTCGTATTATATAGGAACCCCCCATACTGGTATCATATAGAGGAAACCACTGTAATACAGAGTGTTCTACCAGAGGGCGCTATAACTATAGTAATCCTACATGGAATGGGGGCTGAGATGGAAGGTTCTCGTATTATATAGGAACCCCCCCATACTGGTATCATATAGAGGAAACCACTGTAATACAGAGTGTTCTACCAGAGGGCGCTATACCTATAGTAATCCTACATGGAATGGGGTGCGGAGATGGAATGTTCTCGTATTATATAGGAACCCCCCCATACTGGTATCATATAGAGGAAACCACTGTAATACAGAGTGTTCTACCAGAGGGCGCTATAACTATAGTAATCCTACCTGTAATGGGGTGCTGAGATGGAAGGTTCTCGTACTATATAGGAACCCCCCATACTGGTATCATATAGAGGAAACCACTGTAATACAGATTGTTCTACCAGGGGACGCTATAACTATAGTAATCCTACTTGTAATGGGGTGCGGAGATGGAATGTTCTCGTATTATATAGGAACCCCCCATACTGGTATCATATAGAGGAAACCACTGTAATACAGATTGTTCTACCAGAGGGCGCTATAACTATAGTAATCCTACATGGAATGGGGTGCGGAGATGGAATGTTCTCGTATTATATAGGAACCCCCCCATACTGGTATCATATAGAGGAAACCACTGTAATACAGATTGTTCTACCAGAGGGCGCTATAACTATAGTAATCATACATGGAATGGGGTGCGGAGATGGAAGGTTCTCGTATTATATAGGAACCCCCCATACTGGTATCATATAGAGGAAACCACTGTAATACAGAGTGTTCTACCAGGGGGCGCTATAACTATAGTAATCCTACATGGAATGGGGTGCGGAGATGGAATGTTCTCGTATTATATAGGAACCCCACATACTGGTATCATATAGAGGAAACCACTGTAATACAGAGTGTTCTACCAGGGGGCGCTATAACTATAGTAATCCTACATGGAATGGGGTGCGGAGATGGAATGTTCTCGTATTATATAGGAAGCCCACATACTGGTATCATATAGAGGAAACCACTGTAATACAGATTGTTCTACCAGGGGGCGCTATAACTATAGTAATCCTACATGGAATGGGGTGCGGAGATGGAAGGTTCTCGTATTATATAGGAACCCCACATACTGGTATCATATAGAGGAAACCACTGTAATACAGAGTGTTCTACCAGAGGGCGCTATAACTATAGTAATCCTACATGTAATGGGGTGCTGAGATGGAATGTTCTCGTATTATATAGGAACCCCCCATACTGGTATCATATAGAGGAAACCGCTGTAATACAGATTGTTCTACCAGAGGGCGCTGTAACTATAGTAATCCTACATGGAATGGGGGCTGAGATGGAATGTTCTCGTATTATATAGGAACCCCCCCATACTGGTATCATATAGAGGAAACCACTGTAATACAGATTGTTCTACCAGAGGGCGCTATAACTATAGTAATCTTACATGGAATGGGGTGCAGAGATGGAATGTTCTCGTATTATATAGGAACCCCCCCATACTGGTATCATATAGAGGAAACCACTGTAATACAGAGTGTTCTACCAGAGGGCGCTATAACTATAGTAATCCTACATGGAATGGGGTGCGGAGATGGAATGTTCTCGTATTATATAGGAACCCCACATACTGGTATCATATAGAGGAAACCACTGTAATACAGAGTGTTCTACCAGGGGGCGCTATAACCATAGTAATCCTACATGGAATGGGGTGCGGAGATGGAACATTCTCGTATTATACAAGAACCCCCCATACTGGTATCATATAGAGGAAACCACTGTAATACAGATTGTTCTACCAGAGGGCGCTATAACTATAGTAATCCTACATGTAATGGGGTGCGGAGATGGACTGTTCTCGTATTATATAGGAACCCCCCATACTGGTATCATATAGAGGAAACCACTGTAATACAGATTGTTCTACCAGAGGGCGCTATAACTATAGTAATCCTACATGTAATGGGGTGCGGAGATGGAAGGTTCTCGTATTATATAGGAACCCCCCATACTGGTATCATATAGAGGAAACCACTGTAATACAGAGTGTTCTACCAGGGGGCGCTATAACTATAGTAATCCTACCTGTAATGGGGTGCTGAGATGGAATGTTCTCGTATTATATAGGAACCCCCCCCATACTGGTATCATATAGAGGAAACCACTGTAATACAGAGTGTTCTACCAGAGGGCGCTATAACTATAGTAATCTTACATGGAATGGGGTGCGGAGATGGAATGTTCTCGTATTATATAGGAACCCCCCATACTGGTATCATATAGAGGAAACCACTGTAATACAGAGTGTTCTACCAGAGGGCGCTATAACTATAGTAATCCTACATGGAATGGGGTGCGGAGATGGAAGGTTCTCGTATTATATAGGAACCCCCCATACTGGTATCATATAGAGGAAACCACTGTAATACAGATTGTTCTACCAGGGGGCGCTATTACTATAGTAATCCTACATGTAATGGGGTGCTGAGATGGAATGTTCTCGTATTATATAGGAACCCCCCCCCCCATACTGGTATCATATAGAGGAAACCACTGTAATACAGATTGTTCTACCAGAGGGCGCTATAACTATAGTAATCCTACATGGAATGGGGTGCGGAGATGGAAGGTTCTCGTATTATATAGGAACCCCACATACTGGTATCATATAGAGGAAACCACTGTAATACAGAGTGTTCTACCAGGGGGCGCTATAACTATAGTAATCCTACATGGAATGGGGTGCGGAGATGGAAGGTTCTCGTATTATATAGGAACCCCCCCCATACTGGTATCATATAGAGGAAAACACTGTAATACAGAGTGTTCTACCAGAGGGCGCTATAACTATAGTAATCTTACATGGAATGGGGTGCGGAGATGGAATGTTCTCGTATTATATAAGAACCCCCCATACTGGTATCATATAGAGGAAACCACTGTAATACAGAGTGTTCTACCAGAGGGCGCTATAACTATAGTAATCCTACATGTAATGGGGTGCGGAGATGGAAGGTTCTCGTATTATATAGGAACCCCACATACTGGTATCATATAGAGGAAACCACTGTAATACAGATTGTTCTACCAGGGGGCGCTATAACTATAGTAATAATACATGGAATGGGGTGCGGAGATGGAATGTTCTCGTATTATATAGGAACCCCACATACTGGTATCATATAGAGGAAACCACTGTAATACAGATTGTTCTACCAGGGGGCGCTATAACTATAGTAATCCTACATGTAATGGGGTGCGGAGATGGAATGTTCTCGTATTATATAGGAACCCCCCATACTGGTATCATATAGAGGAAACCACTGTAATACAGAGTGTTCTACCAGGGGGCGCTATAACTATAGTAATCCTACATGGAATGGGGTGCGGAGATGGAATGTTCTCGTATTATATAGGAACCCCACATACTGGTATCATATAGAGGAAACCACTGTAATACAGAGTGTTCTACCAGGGGGCGCTATAACTATAGTAATCCTACATGGAATGGGGTGCGGAGATGGAATGTTCTCGTATTATATAGGAACCCCCCCATACTGGTATCATATAGAGGAAACCACTGTAATACAGATTGTTCTACCAGGGGGCGCTATAACTATAGTAATTCTACATGTAATGGGGTGCAGAGATGGAATGTTCTCGTATTATATAGGAACCCCCCCCCATACTGGTATCATATAGAGGAAACCACTGTAATACAGATTGTTCTACCAGAGGGCGCTATAACTATAGTAATCCTACATGTAATGGGGTGCGGAGATGGAACGTTCTCGTATTATATAGGAACCCCCCCATACTGGCATCATATAGAGGAAACCACTGTAATACAGATTGTTCTACCAGGGGGCGCTATAACTATAGTAATAATACATGGAATGGGGTGCGGAGATGGAATGTTCTCGTATTATATAGGAACCCCACATACTGGTATCATATAGAGGAAACCACTGTAATACAGAATGTTCTACCAGAGGGCGCTATAACTATAGTAATCCTACATGTAATGGGGGCTGAGATGGAAGGTTCTCGTATCATATAGGAACCCCCCCCCATACTGGTATCATATAGAGGAAACCACTGTAATACAGATTGTTCTACCAGAGGGCGCTATAACTATAGTAATCCTACATGTAATGGGGGCTGAGATGGAAGGTTCTCGTATTATATAGGAACCCCCCATACTGGTATCATATAGAGGAAACCACTGTAATACAGATTGTTCTACCAGAGGACGCTATAACTATAGTAATCCTACATGGAATGGGGTGCGGAGATGGAAGGTTCTCGTATTATATAGGAACCCCCACATACTGGTATCATATAGAGGAAACCACTGTAATACAGAATGTTCTACCAGGGGGCGCTATAACTATAGTAATCCTACCTGTAATGGGGTGCTGAGATGGAAGGTTCTCGTATTATATAGGAACCCCCCATACTGGTATCATATAGAGGAAACCACTGTAATACAGATTGTTCTACCAGAGGACGCTATAACTATAGTAATCCTACATGGAATGGGGTGCGGAGATGGAAGGTTCTCGTATTATATAGGAACCCCCCCCCCCCCATACTGGTATCATATAGAGGAAACCACTGTAATACAGAGTGTTCTACCAGAGGGCGCTATAACTATAGTAATCCTACATGGAATGGGGTGCGGAGATGGAAGGTCCTCGTATTATATAGGAACCCCACATACTGGTATCATATAGAGGAAACCACTGTAATACAGATTGTTCTACCAGAGGGCGCTATAACTATAGTAATCCTACATGGAATGGGGTGCGGAGATGGAAGGTCCTCGTATTATATAGGAACCCCACATACTGGTATCATATAGGGGAAACCACTATAATACAGAGTGTTCTACCAGGGGGCGCTATAACTATAGTAATCCTACCTGTAATGGGGTGCTGAGATGGAAGGTTCTCGTATTATATAGGAACCCCCCCCCCATACTGGTATCATATAGAGGAAACCACTGTAATACAGATTGTTCTACCAGAGGGCGCTATAACTATAGTAATCCTACATGGAATGGGGTGCGGAGATGGAATGTTCTCGTATTATATAGGAACCCCCCCATACTGGTATCATATAGAGGAAACCACTGTAATACAGATTGTTCTACCAGGGGGCGCTATAACTATAGTAATCCTACATGGAATGGGGTGCGGAGATGGAATGTTCTCGTATTATATAGGAACCCCACATACTGGTATCATATAGAGGAAACCACTGTAATACAGAGTGTTCTACCAGGGGGCGCTATAACTATAGTAATCCTACATGGAATGGGGTGCGGAGATGGAAGGTTCTCGTATTATATAGGAACCCCCCCCATACTGGTATCATATAGAGGAAACCACTGTAATACAGAGTGTTCTACCAGAGGGCGCTATAACTATAGTAATCCTACATGGAATGGGGTGCGGAGATGGAAGGTTCTCGTACTATATAGGAACCCCACATACTGGTATCATATAGAGGAAACCACTGTAATACAGATTGTTCTACTAGAGGGCGCTATAACTATAGTAATCCTACTTGTAATGGGGTGCTGAGATGGAATGTTCTCGTATTATATAGGAACCCCCCATACTGGTATCATATAGAGGAAACCACTGTAATACAGATTGTTCTATCCGGAGGGCGCTATAACTATAGTAATCCTACCTGTAATGGGGTGCGGAGATGGAATGTTCTCGTATTATATAGGAACCCCACATACTGGTATCATATAGAGGAAACCACTGTAATACAGAGTGTTCTACCAGAGGGCGCTATAACTATAGTAATCCTACATGGAATGGGGTGCGGAGATGGAATGTTCTCGTATTATATAGGAACCCCCCCATACTGGTATCATATAGAGGAAACCACTGTAATACAGAGTGTTCTACCAGAGGGCGCTATAACTATAGTAATCCTACATGTAATGGGGGGGCTGAGATGGAAGGTTCTCGTATTATATAGGAACCCCACATACTGGTATCATATAGAGGAAACCACTGTAATACAGAGTGTTCTACCAGGGGGCGCTATAACTATAGTAATCCTACCTGTAATGGGGTGCTGAGATGGAAGGTTCTCGTACTATATAGGAACCCCCCCATACTGGTATCATATAGAGGAAACCACTGTAATACAGATTGTTCTACCAGGGGACGCTATAACTATAGTAATCCTACTTGTAATGGGGTGCGGAGATGGAAGGTTCTCGTATTATATAGGAACCCCCCATACTGGTATCATATAGAGGAAACCACTGTAATACAGATTGTTCTACCAGAGGGCGCTATAACTATAGTAATCCTACATGGAATGGGGTGCGGAGATGGAATGTTCTCGTATTATATAGGAACCCCCCCATACTGGTATCATATAGAGGAAACCACTGTAATACAGATTGTTCTACCAGAGGGCGCTATAACTATAGTAATCATACATGGAATGGGGTGCGGAGATGGAAGGTTCTCGTATTATATAGGAACCCCCCATACTGGTATCATATAGAGGAAACCACTGTAATACAGAGTGTTCTACCAGGGGGCGCTATAACTATAGTAATTCTACATGGAATGGGGTGCGGAGATGGAATGTTCTCGTATTATATAGGAACCCCCCCATACTGGTATCATATAGAGGAAACCACTGTAATACAGATTGTTCTACCAGGGGGCGCTATAACTATAGTAATTCTACATGTAATGGGGTGCAGAGATGGAATGTTCTCGTATTATATAGGAACCCCACATACTGGTATCATATAGAGGAAACCACTGTAATACAGAGTGTTCTACCAGGGGGCGCTATAACTATAGTAATCCTACATGGAATGGGGTGCAGAGATGGAATGTTCTCGTATTATATAGGAACCCCCCCATACTGGTATCATATAGAGGAAAACACTGTAATACAGAGTGTTCTACCAGAGGGCGCTATAACTATAGTAATCTTACATGGAATGGGGTGCGGAGATGGAATGTTCTCGTATTATATAGGAACCCCCCCATACTGGTATCATATAGAGGAAACCACTGTAATACAGAGTGTTCTACCAGAGGGCGCTATAACTATAGTAATCCTACATGTAATGGGGGGCGGAGATGGAATGTTCTCGTATTATATAGGAAGCCCACATACTGGTATCATATAGAGGAAACCACTGTAATACAGAGTGTTCTACCAGAGGGCGCTATAACTATAGTAATCCTACATGTAATGGGGGGCGGAGATGGAATGTTCTCGTATTATATAGGAAGCCCACATACTGGTATCATATAGAGGAAACCACTGTAATACAGAGTGTTCTACCAGAGGGCGCTATAACTATAGTATTCCTACATGGAATGGGGTGCGGAGATGGAACATTCTCGTATTATATAAGAACCCCCCATACTGGTATCATATAGAGGAAACCACTGTAATACAGATTGTTCTACCAGAGGGCGCTATAACTATAGTAATAATACATGGAATGGGGTGCGGAGATGGAATGTTCTCGTATTATATAGGAACCCCACATACTGGTATCATATAGAGGAAACCACTGTAATACAGATTGTTCTACCAGAGGGCGCTATAACTATAGTAATCCTACATGTAATGGGGTGCGGAGATGGAAGGTCCTCGTATTATATAGGAACCCCACATACTGGTATCATATAGAGGAAACCACTGTAATACAGATTGTTCTACCAGGGGGCGCTATAACTATAGTAATCCTACATGTAATGGGGGCTGAGATGGAATGTTCTCGTATTATATAGGAACCCCCCCCCCCATACTGGTATCATATAGAGGAAACCACTGTAATACAGAGTGTTCTACCAGAGGGCGCTATAACTATAGTAATCCTACATGGAATGGGGTGCGGAGATGGAAGGTCCTCGTATTATATAGGAACCCCCCATACTGGTATCATATAGAGGAAACCACTGTAATACAGATTGTTCTACCAGGGGGCGCTATTACTATAGTAATCCTACATGGAATGGGGTGCGGAGATGGAAGGTTCTCGTATTATATAGGAACCCCCCATACTGGTATCATATAGAGGAAACCACTGTAATACAGAGTGTTCTACCAGGGGGCGCTATAACTATAGTAATCCTACCTGTAATGGGGTGCTGAGATGGAAGGTTCTCGTATTATATAGGAACCCCCCCCCCATACTGGTATCATATAGAGGAAACCACTGTAATACAGATTGTTCTACCAGAGGGCGCTATAACTATAGTAATCCTACATGGAATGGGGTGCGGAGATGGAATGTTCTCGTATTATATAGGAACCCCCCCATACTGGTATCATATAGAGGAAACCACTGTAATACAGATTGTTCTACCAGGGGGCGCTATAACTATAGTAATCCTACATGTAATGGGGTGCGGAGATGGAATGTTCTCGTATTATATAGGAACCCCACATACTGGTATCATATAGAGGAAACCACTGTAATACAGAGTGTTCTACCAGGGGGCGCTATAACTATAGTAATCCTACATGGAATGGGGTGCGGAGATGGAAGGTTCTCGTATTATATAGGAACCCCCCCCATACTGGTATCATATAGAGGAAACCACTGTAATACAGAGTGTTCAACCAGAGGGCGCTATAACTATAGTAATCCTACATGGAATGGGGTGCGGAGATGGAAGGTTCTCGTACTATATAGGAACCCCACATACTGGTATCATATAGAGGAAACCACTGTAATACAGATTGTTCTACTAGAGGGCGCTATAACTATAGTAATCCTACTTGTAATGGGGTGCGGAGATGGAAGGTTCTCGTATTATATAGGAACCCCCCATACTGGTATCATATAGAGGAAACCACTGTAATACAGAGTGTTCTACCAGAGGGCGCTATAACTATAGTAATCCTACATGGAATGGGGGCTGAGATGGAAGGTTCTCGTATTATATAGGAACCCCCCCATACTGGTATCATATAGAGGAAACCACTGTAATACAGAGTGTTCTACCAGAGGGCGCTATACCTATAGTAATCCTACATGGAATGGGGTGCGGAGATGGAATGTTCTCGTATTATATAGGAACCCCCCCATACTGGTATCATATAGAGGAAACCACTGTAATACAGAGTGTTCTACCAGAGGGCGCTATAACTATAGTAATCCTACCTGTAATGGGGTGCTGAGATGGAAGGTTCTCGTACTATATAGGAACCCCCCCATACTGGTATCATATAGAGGAAACCACTGTAATACAGATTGTTCTACCAGGGGACGCTATAACTATAGTAATCCTACTTGTAATGGGGTGCGGAGATGGAATGTTCTCGTATTATATAGGAACCCCCCATACTGGTATCATATAGAGGAAACCACTGTAATACAGATTGTTCTACCAGAGGGCGCTATAACTATAGTAATCCTACATGGAATGGGGTGCGGAGATGGAATGTTCTCGTATTATATAGGAACCCCCCCATACTGGTATCATATAGAGGAAACCACTGTAATACAGATTGTTCTACCAGAGGGCGCTATAACTATAGTAATCATACATGGAATGGGGTGCGGAGATGGAAGGTTCTCGTATTATATAGGAACCCCCCATACTGGTATCATATAGAGGAAACCACTGTAATACAGAGTGTTCTACCAGGGGGCGCTATAACTATAGTAATCCTACATGGAATGGGGTGCGGAGATGGAATGTTCTCGTATTATATAGGAACCCCACATACTGGTATCATATAGAGGAAACCACTGTAATACAGAGTGTTCTACCAGGGGGCGCTATAACTATAGTAATCCTACATGGAATGGGGTGCGGAGATGGAATGTTCTCGTATTATATAGGAAGCCCACATACTGGTATCATATAGAGGAAACCACTGTAATACAGATTGTTCTACCAGGGGGCGCTATAACTATAGTAATCCTACATGGAATGGGGTGCGGAGATGGAATGTTCTCGTATTATATAGGAAGCCCACATACTGGTATCATATAGAGGAAACCACTGTAATACAGATTGTTCTACCAGGGGGCGCTATAACTATAGTAATCCTACATGGAATGGGGTGCGGAGATGGAAGGTTCTCGTATTATATAGGAACCCCACATACTGGTATCATATAGAGGAAACCACTGTAATACAGAGTGTTCTACCAGAGGGCGCTATAACTATAGTAATCCTACATGTAATGGGGTGCTGAGATGGAATGTTCTCGTATTATATAGGAACCCCCCATACTGGTATCATATAGAGGAAACCGCTGTAATACAGATTGTTCTACCAGAGGGCGCTGTAACTATAGTAATCCTACATGGAATGGGGGCTGAGATGGAATGTTCTCGTATTATATAGGAACCCTCCCATACTGGTATCATATAGAGGAAACCACTGTAATACAGATTGTTCTACCAGAGGGCGCTATAACTATAGTAATCTTACATGGAATGGGGTGCAGAGATGGAATGTTCTCGTATTATATAGGAACCCCCCCATACTGGTATCATATAGAGGAAACCACTGTAATACAGAGTGTTCTACCAGAGGGCGCTATAACTATAGTAATCCTACATGGAATGGGGTGCGGAGATGGAATGTTCTCGTATTATATAGGAACCCCACATACTGGTATCATATAGAGGAAACCACTGTAATACAGAGTGTTCTACCAGGGGGCGCTATAACCATAGTAATCCTACATGGAATGGGGTGCGGAGATGGAACATTCTCGTATTATACAAGAACCCCCCATACTGGTATCATATAGAGGAAACCACTGTAATACAGATTGTTCTACCAGAGGGCGCTATAACTATAGTAATCCTACATGTAATGGGGTGCGGAGATGGACTGTTCTCGTATTATATAGGAACCCCCCATACTGGTATCATATAGAGGAAACCACTGTAATACAGATTGTTCTACCAGAGGGCGCTATAACTATAGTAATCCTACATGTAATGGGGTGCGGAGATGGAAGGTTCTCGTATTATATAGGAACCCCCCATACTGGTATCATATAGAGGAAACCACTGTAATACAGAGTGTTCTACCAGGGGGCGCTATAACTATAGTAATCCTACCTGTAATGGGGTGCTGAGATGGAATGTTCTCGTATTATATAGGAACCCCCCCCATACTGGTATCATATAGAGGAAACCACTGTAATACAGAGTGTTCTACCAGAGGGCGCTATAACTATAGTAATCTTACATGGAATGGGGTGCGGAGATGGAATGTTCTCGTATTATATAGGAACCCCCCATACTGGTATCATATAGAGGAAACCACTGTAATACAGAGTGTTCTACCAGAGGGCGCTATAACTATAGTAATCCTACATGGAATGGGGTGCGGAGATGGAAGGTTCTCGTATTATATAGGAACCCCCCATACTGGTATCATATAGAGGAAACCACTGTAATACAGATTGTTCTACCAGGGGGCGCTATTACTATAGTAATCCTACATGTAATGGGGTGCTGAGATGGAATGTTCTCGTATTATATAGGAACCCCCCCCCCCCATACTGGTATCATATAGAGGAAACCACTGTAATACAGATTGTTCTACCAGAGGGCGCTATAACTATAGTAATCCTACATGGAATGGGGTGCGGAGATGGAAGGTTCTCGTATTATATAGGAACCCCACATACTGGTATCATATAGAGGAAACCACTGTAATACAGAGTGTTCTACCAGGGGGCGCTATAACTATAGTAATCCTACATGGAATGGGGTGCGGAGATGGAAGGTTCTCGTATTATATAGGAACCCCCCCCATACTGGTATCATATAGAGGAAAACACTGTAATACAGAGTGTTCTACCAGAGGGCGCTATAACTATAGTAATCTTACATGGAATGGGGTGCGGAGATGGAATGTTCTCGTATTATATAAGAACCCCCCATACTGGTATCATATAGAGGAAACCACTGTAATACAGAGTGTTCTACCAGAGGGCGCTATAACTATAGTAATCCTACATGTAATGGGGTGCGGAGATGGAAGGTTCTCGTATTATATAGGAACCCCACATACTGGTATCATATAGAGGAAACCACTGTAATACAGATTGTTCTACCAGGGGGCGCTATAACTATAGTAATAATACATGGAATGGGGTGCGGAGATGGAATGTTCTCGTATTATATAGGAACCCCACATACTGGTATCATATAGAGGAAACCACTGTAATACAGATTGTTCTACCAGGGGGCGCTATAACTATAGTAATCCTACATGTAATGGGGTGCGGAGATGGAATGTTCTCGTATTATATAGGAACCCCCCATACTGGTATCATATAGAGGAAACCACTGTAATACAGAGTGTTCTACCAGGGGGCGCTATAACTATAGTAATCCTACATGGAATGGGGTGCGGAGATGGAATGTTCTCGTATTATATAGGAACCCCACATACTGGTATCATATAGAGGAAACCACTGTAATACAGAGTGTTCTACCAGGGGGCGCTATAACTATAGTAATCCTACATGGAATGGGGTGCGGAGATGGAATGTTCTCGTATTATATAGGAACCCCCCCATACTGGTATCATATAGAGGAAACCACTGTAATACAGATTGTTCTACCAGGGGGCGCTATAACTATAGTAATTCTACATGTAATGGGGTGCAGAGATGGAATGTTCTCGTATTATATAGGAACCCCCCCCCATACTGGTATCATATAGAGGAAACCACTGTAATACAGATTGTTCTACCAGAGGGCGCTATAACTATAGTAATCCTACATGTAATGGGGTGCGGAGATGGAATGTTCTCGTATTATATAGGAACCCCCCCATACTGGCATCATATAGAGGAAACCACTGTAATACAGATTGTTCTACCAGGGGGCGCTATAACTATAGTAATAATACATGGAATGGGGTGCGGAGATGGAATGTTCTCGTATTATATAGGAACCCCACATACTGGTATCATATAGAGGAAACCACTGTAATACAGAATGTTCTACCAGAGGGCGCTATAACTATAGTAATCCTACATGTAATGGGGGCTGAGATGGAAGGTTCTCGTATCATATAGGAACCCCCCCCCATACTGGTATCATATAGAGGAAACCACTGTAATACAGATTGTTCTACCAGAGGGCGCTATAACTATAGTAATCCTACATGTAATGGGGGCTGAGATGGAAGGTTCTCGTATTATATAGGAACCCCCCATACTGGTATCATATAGAGGAAACCACTGTAATACAGATTGTTCTACCAGAGGACGCTATAACTATAGTAATCCTACATGGAATGGGGTGCGGAGATGGAAGGTTCTCGTATTATATAGGAACCCCCACATACTGGTATCATATAGAGGAAACCACTGTAATACAGAATGTTCTACCAGGGGGCGCTACAACTATAGTAATCCTACCTGTAATGGGGTGCTGAGATGGAAGGTTCTCGTATTATATAGGAACCCCCCATACTGGTATCATATAGAGGAAACCACTGTAATACAGATTGTTCTACCAGAGGACGCTATAACTATAGTAATCCTACATGGAATGGGGTGCGGAGATGGAAGGTTCTCGTATTATATAGGAACCCCCCATACTGGTATCATATAGAGGAAACCACTGTAATACAGATTGTTCTACCAGGGGGCGCTATAACTATAGTAATCCTACATGTAATGGGGTGCGGAGATGGAATGTTCTCGTACTATATAGGAACCCCCCCATACTGGTATCATATAGAGGAAACCACTGTAATACAGAGTGTTCTACCAGAGGGCGCTATAACTATAGTAATCCTACATGTAATGGGGTGCGGAGATGGAAGGTTCTCGTATTATATAGGAACCCCCCATACTGGTATCATATAGAGGAAACCACTGTAATACAGATTGTTCTACCAGAGGGCGCTATAACTATAGTAATCCTACATGGAATGGGGTGCGGAGATGGAAGGTTCTCGTATTATATAGGAACCCCCCATACTGGTATCATATAGAGGAAACCACTGTAATACAGAGTGTTCTACCAGAGGGCGCTATAACTATAGTAATCCTACATGTAATGGGGTGCGGAGATGGACTGTTCTCGTATTATATAGGAACCCCCCATACTGGTATCATATAGAGGAAACCACTGTAATACAGATTGTTCTACCAGGGGGCGCTATAACTATAGTAATAATACATGGAATGGGGTGCGGAGATGGAATGTTCTCGTATTATATAGGAACCCCACATACTGGTATCATATAGAGGAAACCACTGTAATACAGATTGTTCTACCAGGGGGGCGCTATAACTATAGTAATCCTACATGTAATGGGGGCTGAGATGGAATGTTCTCGTATTATATAGGAACCCCCCCCCCCCATACTGGTATCATATAGAGGAAACCACTGTAATACAGAGTGTTCTACCAGAGGGCGCTATAACTATAGTAATCCTACATGGAATGGGGTGCGGAGATGGAAGGTCCTCGTATTATATAGGAACCCCACATACTGGTATCATATAGAGGAAACCACTGTAATACAGATTGTTCTACCAGAGGGCGCTATAACTATAGTAATCCTACATGGAATGGGGTGCGGAGATGGAAGGTCCTCGTATTATATAGGAACCCCACATACTGGTATCATATAGAGGAAACCACTGTAATACAGATTGTTCTACCAGAGGGCGCTATAACTATAGTAATCCTACATGGAATGGGGTGCGGAGATGGAAGGTCCTCGTATTATATAGGAACCCCACATACTGGTATCATATAGGGGAAACCACTATAATACAGAGTGTTCTACCAGGGGGCGCTATAACTATAGTAATCCTACCTGTAATGGGGTGCTGAGATGGAAGGTTCTCGTATTATATAGGAACCCCCCCCCCCATACTGGTATCATATAGAGGAAACCACTGTAATACAGATTGTTCTACCAGAGGGCGCTATAACTATAGTAATCCTACATGGAATGGGGTGCGGAGATGGAATGTTCTCGTATTATATAGGAACCCCCCCATACTGGTATCATATAGAGGAAACCACTGTAATACAGATTGTTCTACCAGGGGGCGCTATAACTATAGTAATCCTACATGGAATGGGGTGCGGAGATGGAATGTTCTCGTATTATATAGGAACCCCACATACTGGTATCATATAGAGGAAACCACTGTAATACAGAGTGTTCTACCAGGGGGCGCTATAACTATAGTAATCCTACATGGAATGGGGTGCGGAGATGGAAGGTTCTCGTATTATATAGGAACCCCCCATACTGGTATCATATAGAGGAAACCACTGTAATACAGAGTGTTCTACCAGAGGGCGCTATAACTATAGTAATCCTACATGGAATGGGGTGCGGAGATGGAAGGTTCTCGTACTATATAGGAACCCCACATACTGGTATCATATAGAGGAAACCACTGTAATACAGATTGTTCTACTAGAGGGCGCTATAACTATAGTAATCCTACTTGTAATGGGGTGCTGAGATGGAATGTTCTCGTATTATATAGGAACCCCCCATACTGGTATCATATAGAGGAAACCACTGTAATACAGATTGTTCTATCCGGAGGGCGCTATAACTATAGTAATCCTACCTGTAATGGGGTGCGGAGATGGAATGTTCTCGTATTATATAGGAACCCCACATACTGGTATCATATAGAGGAAACCACTGTAATACAGAGTGTTCTACCAGAGGGCGCTATAACTATAGTAATCCTACATGGAATGGGGTGCGGAGATGGAATGTTCTCGTATTATATAGGAACCCCCCCATACTGGTATCATATAGAGGAAACCACTGTAATACAGAGTGTTCTACCAGAGGGCGCTATAACTATAGTAATCCTACATGTAATGGGGGGGCTGAGATGGAAGGTTCTCGTATTATATAGGAACCCCACATACTGGTATCATATAGAGGAAACCACTGTAATACAGAGTGTTCTACCAGGGGGCGCTATAACTATAGTAATCCTACCTGTAATGGGGTGCTGAGATGGAAGGTTCTCGTACTATATAGGAACCCCCCCATACTGGTATCATATAGAGGAAACCACTGTAATACAGATTGTTCTACCAGGGGACGCTATAACTATAGTAATCCTACTTGTAATGGGGTGCGGAGATGGAAGGTTCTCGTATTATATAGGAACCCCCCATACTGGTATCATATAGAGGAAACCACTGTAATACAGATTGTTCTACCAGAGGGCGCTATAACTATAGTAATCCTACATGGAATGGGGTGCGGAGATGGAATGTTCTCGTATTATATAGGAACCCCCCCATACTGGTATCATATAGAGGAAACCACTGTAATACAGATTGTTCTACCAGAGGGCGCTATAACTATAGTAATCATACATGGAATGGGGTGCGGAGATGGAAGGTTCTCGTATTATATAGGAACCCCCCATACTGGTATCATATAGAGGAAACCACTGTAATACAGAGTGTTCTACCAGGGGGCGCTATAACTATAGTAATTCTACATGGAATGGGGTGCGGAGATGGAATGTTCTCGTATTATATAGGAACCCCCCCATACTGGTATCATATAGAGGAAACCACTGTAATACAGATTGTTCTACCAGGGGGCGCTATAACTATAGTAATTCTACATGTAATGGGGTGCAGAGATGGAATGTTCTCGTATTATATAGGAACCCCACATACTGGTATCATATAGAGGAAACCACTGTAATACAGAGTGTTCTACCAGGGGGCGCTATAACTATAGTAATCCTACATGGAATGGGGTGCAGAGATGGAATGTTCTCGTATTATATAGGAACCCCCCATACTGGTATCATATAGAGGAAAACACTGTAATACAGAGTGTTCTACCAGAGGGCGCTATAACTATAGTAATCTTACATGGGAATGGGGTGCGGAGATGGAATGTTCTCGTATTATATAGGAACCCCCCCCATACTGGTATCATATAGAGGAAACCACTGTAATACAGAGTGTTCTACCAGAGGGCGCTATAACTATAGTAATCCTACATGTAATGGGGGGCGGAGATGGAATGTTCTCGTATTATATAGGAAGCCCACATACTGGTATCATATAGAGGAAACCACTGTAATACAGAGTGTTCTACCAGAGGGCGCTATAACTATAGTAATCCTACATGTAATGGGGGGCGGAGATGGAATGTTCTCGTATTATATAGGAAGCCCACATACTGGTATCATATAGAGGAAACCACTGTAATACAGAGTGTTCTACCAGAGGGCGCTATAACTATAGTATTCCTACATGGAATGGGGTGCGGAGATGGAACATTCTCGTATTATATAAGAACCCCCCATACTGGTATCATATAGAGGAAACCACTGTAATACAGATTGTTCTACCAGAGGGCGCTATAACTATAGTAATAATACATGGAATGGGGTGCGGAGATGGAATGTTCTCGTATTATATAGGAACCCCACATACTGGTATCATATAGAGGAAACCACTGTAATACAGATTGTTCTACCAGAGGGCGCTATAACTATAGTAATCCTACATGTAATGGGGTGCGGAGATGGAAGGTCCTCGTATTATATAGGAACCCCACATACTGGTATCATATAGAGGAAACCACTGTAATACAGATTGTTCTACCAGGGGGCGCTATAACTATAGTAATCCTACATGTAATGGGGGCTGAGATGGAATGTTCTCGTATTATATAGGAACCCCCCCCCCCATACTGGTATCATATAGAGGAAACCACTGTAATACAGAGTGTTCTACCAGAGGGCGCTATAACTATAGTAATCCTACATGGAATGGGGTGCGGAGATGGAAGGTCCTCGTATTATATAGGAACCCCACATACTGGTATCATATAGAGGAAACCACTGTAATACAGATTGTTCTACCAGAGGGCGCTATAACTATAGTAATCCTACATGGAATGGGGTGCGGAGATGGAAGGTCCTCGTATTATATAGGAACCCCACATACTGGTATCATATAGGGGAAACCACTATAATACAGAGTGTTCTACCAGGGGGCGCTATAACTATAGTAATCCTACATGGAATGGGGTGCGGAGATGGAAGGTTCTCGTATTATATAGGAACCCCCCATACTGGTATCATATAGAGGAAACCACTGTAATACAGATTGTTCTACCAGGGGGCGCTATTACTATAGTAATCCTACATGGAATGGGGTGCGGAGATGGAAGGTTCTCGTATTATATAGGAACCCCCCATACTGGTATCATATAGAGGAAACCACTGTAATACAGAGTGTTCTACCAGGGGGCGCTATAACTATAGTAATCCTACCTGTAATGGGGTGCTGAGATGGAAGGTTCTCGTATTATATAGGAACCCCCCCCCCATACTGGTATCATATAGAGGAAACCACTGTAATACAGATTGTTCTACCAGAGGGCGCTATAACTATAGTAATCCTACATGGAATGGGGTGCGGAGATGGAATGTTCTCGTATTATATAGGAACCCCCCCATACTGGTATCATATAGAGGAAACCACTGTAATACAGATTGTTCTACCAGGGGGCGCTATAACTATAGTAATCCTACATGTAATGGGGTGCGGAGATGGAATGTTCTCGTATTATATAGGAACCCCACATACTGGTATCATATAGAGGAAACCACTGTAATACAGAGTGTTCTACCAGGGGGCGCTATAACTATAGTAATCCTACATGGAATGGGGTGCGGAGATGGAAGGTTCTCGTATTATATAGGAACCCCCCCCATACTGGTATCATATAGAGGAAACCACTGTAATACAGAGTGTTCAACCAGAGGGCGCTATAACTATAGTAATCCTACATGGAATGGGGTGCGGAGATGGAAGGTTCTCGTACTATATAGGAACCCCACATACTGGTATCATATAGAGGAAACCACTGTAATACAGATTGTTCTACTAGAGGGCGCTATAACTATAGTAATCCTACTTGTAATGGGGTGCGGAGATGGAAGGTTCTCGTATTATATAGGAACCCCCCATACTGGTATCATATAGAGGAAACCACTGTAATACAGAGTGTTCTACCAGAGGGCGCTATAACTATAGTAATCCTACATGGAATGGGGGCTGAGATGGAAGGTTCTCGTATTATATAGGAACCCCCCCATACTGGTATCATATAGAGGAAACCACTGTAATACAGAGTGTTCTACCAGAGGGCGCTATACCTATAGTAATCCTACATGGAATGGGGTGCGGAGATGGAATGTTCTCGTATTATATAGGAACCCCCCCATACTGGTATCATATAGAGGAAACCACTGTAATACAGAGTGTTCTACCAGAGGGCGCTATAACTATAGTAATCCTACCTGTAATGGGGTGCTGAGATGGAAGGTTCTCGTACTATATAGGAACCCCCCCATACTGGTATCATATAGAGGAAACCACTGTAATACAGATTGTTCTACCAGGGGACGCTATAACTATAGTAATCCTACTTGTAATGGGGTGCGGAGATGGAATGTTCTCGTATTATATAGGAACCCCCCATACTGGTATCATATAGAGGAAACCACTGTAATACAGATTGTTCTACCAGAGGGCGCTATAACTATAGTAATCCTACATGGAATGGGGTGCGGAGATGGAATGTTCTCGTATTATATAGGAACCCCCCCATACTGGTATCATATAGAGGAAACCACTGTAATACAGATTGTTCTACCAGAGGGCGCTATAACTATAGTAATCATACATGGAATGGGGTGCGGAGATGGAAGGTTCTCGTATTATATAGGAACCCCCCATACTGGTATCATATAGAGGAAACCACTGTAATACAGAGTGTTCTACCAGGGGGCGCTATAACTATAGTAATCCTACATGGAATGGGGTGCGGAGATGGAATGTTCTCGTATTATATAGGAACCCCACATACTGGTATCATATAGAGGAAACCACTGTAATACAGAGTGTTCTACCAGGGGGCGCTATAACTATAGTAATCCTACATGGAATGGGGTGCGGAGATGGAATGTTCTCGTATTATATAGGAAGCCCACATACTGGTATCATATAGAGGAAACCACTGTAATACAGATTGTTCTACCAGGGGGCGCTATAACTATAGTAATCCTACATGGAATGGGGTGCGGAGATGGAATGTTCTCGTATTATATAGGAAGCCCACATACTGGTATCATATAGAGGAAACCACTGTAATACAGATTGTTCTACCAGGGGGCGCTATAACTATAGTAATCCTACATGGAATGGGGTGCGGAGATGGAAGGTTCTCGTATTATATAGGAACCCCACATACTGGTATCATATAGAGGAAACCACTGTAATACAGAGTGTTCTACCAGAGGGCGCTATAACTATAGTAATCCTACATGTAATGGGGTGCTGAGATGGAATGTTCTCGTATTATATAGGAACCCCCCATACTGGTATCATATAGAGGAAACCGCTGTAATACAGATTGTTCTACCAGAGGGCGCTGTAACTATAGTAATCCTACATGGAATGGGGGCTGAGATGGAATGTTCTCGTATTATATAGGAACCCCCCCATACTGGTATCATATAGAGGAAACCACTGTAATACAGATTGTTCTACCAGGGGGCGCTATAACTATAGTAATCCTACATGTAATGGGGTGCGGAGATGGAATGTTCTCGTATTATATAGGAACCCCCCATACTGGTATCATATAGAGGAAACCACTGTAATACAGATTGTTCTACCAGAGGGCGCTATAACTATAGTAATCCTACATGGAATGGGGTGCGGAGATGGAAGGTTCTCGTATTATATAGGAACCCCACATACTGGTATCATATAGAGGAAACCACTGTAATACAAATTGTTCTACCAGGGGGCGCTATAACTATAGTAATCCTACCTGTAGTGGGGTGCGGAGATGGAAAGTTATCGTATTATATAGGAACCCCACATACTGGTATCATATAGAGGAAACCACTGTAATACAGAGTGTTCTACCAGGGGGCGCTATAACTATAGTAATCCTACATGGAATGGGGTGCGGAGATGGAAGGTTCGCGTATTATATAGGAACCCCCCCATACTGGTATCATATAGAGGAAACCACTGTAATACAGATTGTTCTACCAGAGGGCGCTATAACTATAGTAATCCTACATGTAATGGGGTGCGGAGATGGAAGGTTCTCGTATTATATAGGAACCCCCCATACTGGTATCATATAGAGGAAACCACTGTAATACAGAGTGTTCTACCAGGGGGCGCTATAACTATAGTAATCCTACATGTAATGGGGTGCGGAGATGGAATGTTCTCGTATTATATAGGAACCCCCCCATACTGGTATCATATAGAGGAAACCACTGTAATACAGATTGTTCTACCAGAGGGCGCTATAACTATAGTAATCCTACATGGAATGGGGTGCGGAGATGGAAGGTTCTCGTATTATATAGGAACCCCCCCATACTGGTATCATATAGAGGAATCCACTGTAATACAGATTGTTCTACCAGAGGGCGCTATAACTATAGTAATCCTACATGGAATGGGGTGCGGAGATGGAAGGTTCTCGTATTATATAGGAACCCCACATACTGGTATCATATAGAGGAAACCACTGTAATACAGATTGTTCTACCAGGGGGCGCTATAACTATAGTAATCCTACATGGAATGGGTTGCGGAGATGGAATGTTCTCGTATTATATAGGAACCCCACATACTGGTATCATATAGAGGAAACCACTGCAATACAGAGTGTTCTACCAGGGGGCGCTATAACTATAGTAATCCTACATGTAATGGGGTGCGGAGATGGAAGGTTCTCGTATTATATAGGAACCCCACTTACTGGTATCATATAGAGGAATCCACTGTAATACAGATTGTTCTATCCGGAGGGCGCTATAACTATAGTAATCCTACATGGAATGGGGTGCGGAGATGGAATGTTCTCGTATTATATAGGAACCCCACATACTGGTATCATATAGAGGAAACCACTGTAATACAGATTGTTCTACCAGAGGGCGCTATAACTATAGTAATCCTACATGTAATGGGGTGCGGAGATGGAATGTTCTCGTATTATATAGGAAACCCCCCCCCCCATACTGGTATCATATAGAGGAAACCACTGTAATACAGAGTGTTCTACCAGGGGGCGCTATAACTATAGTAATCCTACATGGAATGGGGTGCGGAGATGGAAGGTTCTCGTATTATATAGGAACCCCACATACTGGTATCATATAGAGGAAACCACTGTAATACAGTGTTCTACCAGAGGGCGCTATAACTATAGTAATCCTACATGGAATGGGGTGCGGAGATGGAATGTTCTCGTATTATATAGGAACCCCCCATACTGGTATCATATAGAGGAAACCACTGTAATACAGAGTGTTCTACCAGAGGGCGCTATAACTATAGTAATCCTACATGTAATGGGGGCTGAGATGGAATGTTCTCGTATTATATAGGAACCCCACATACTGGTATCATATAGAGGAAACCACTGTAATACAGATTGTTCTACCAGGGGGCGCTATAACTATAGTAATCCTACATGTAATGGGGTGCGGAGATGGAATGTTCTCGTATTATATAGGAACCCCACATACTGGTATCATATAGAGGAAACCACTGTAATACAGAGTGTTCTACCAGGGGGCGCTATAACTATAGTAATCCTACATGGAATGGGGTGCGGAGATGGAAGGTTCTCGTATTATATAGGAACCCCCCCCATACTGGTATCATATAGAGGAAACCACTGTAATACAGAGTGTTCAACCAGAGGGCGCTATAACTATAGTAATCCTACATGGAATGGGGTGCGGAGATGGAAGGTTCTCGTACTATATAGGAACCCCACATACTGGTATCATATAGAGGAAACCACTGTAATACAGATTGTTCTACTAGAGGGCGCTATAACTATAGTAATCCTACTTGTAATGGGGTGCGGAGATGGAAGGTTCTCGTATTATATAGGAACCCCACATACTGGTATCATATAGAGGAAACCACTGTAATACAGATTGTTCTATCCGGAGGGCGCTATAACTATAGTAATCCTACATGGAATGGGGTGCGGAGATGGAAGGTTCTCGTATTATATAGGAACCCCCCCCATACTGGTATCATATAGAGGAAACCACTGTAATACAGAGTGTTCTACCAGAGGGCGCTATAACTATAGTAATCCTACATGGAATGGGGTGCGGAGATGGAATGTTCTCGTATTATATAGGAACCCCCCCATACTGGTATCATATAGAGGAAACCACTGTAATACAGAGTGTTCTACCAGAGGGCGCTATAACTATAGTAATCCTACCTGTAATGGGGTGCTGAGATGGAAAGTTCTCGTACTATATAGGAACCCCCCCATACTGGTATCATATAGAGGAAACCACTGTAATACAGATTGTTCTACCAGGGGACGCTATAACTATAGTAATCCTACTTGTAATGGGGTGCGGAGATGGAATGTTCTCGTATTATATAGGAACCCCCCATACTGGTATCATATAGAGGAAACCACTGTAATACAGATTGTTCTACCAGAGGGCGCTATAACTATAGTAATCCTACATGTAATGGGGTGCGGAGATGGAATGTTCTCGTATTATATAGGAAGCCCACATACTGGTATCATATAGAGGAAACCACTGTAATACAGATTGTTCTACCAGGGGGCGCTATAACTATAGTAATCCTACATGGAATGGGGTGCGGAGATGGAATGTTCTCGTATTATATAGGAAGCCCACATACTGGTATCATATAGAGGAAACCACTGTAATACAGATTGTTCTACCAGGGGGCGCTATAACTATAGTAATCCTACATGGAATGGGGTGCGGAGATGGAATGTTCTCGTATTATATAGGAACCCCCCCATACTGGTATCATATAGAGGAAACCACTGTAATACAGAGTGTTCTACCAGAGGGCGCTATAACTATAGTAATCCTACATGTAATGGGGTGCTGAGATGGAATGTTCTCGTATTATATAGGAACCCCCCATACTGGTATCATATAGAGGAAACCACTGTAATACAGATTGTTCTACCAGATGGCGCTATAACTATAGTAATCCTACATGGAATGGGGGCTGAGATGGAATGTTCTCGTATTATATAGGAACCCCCCATACTGGTATCATATAGAGGAAACCACTGTAATACAGATTGTTCTACCAGAGGGCGCTATAACTATAGTAATCCTACATGTAATGGGGTGCGGAGATGGAAGGTTCTCGTATTATATAGGAACCCCCCATACTGGTATCATATAGAGGAAACCACTGTAATGCAGATTGTTCTACCAGGGGGCGCTATAACTATAGTAATCCTACCTGTAGTGGGGTGCGGAGATGGAAAGTTATCGTATTATATAGGAACCCCACATACTGGTATCATATAGAGGAAACCACTGTAATACAGAGTGTTCTACCAGGGGGCGCTATAACTATAGTAATCCTACATGGAATGGGGTGCGGAGATGGAAGGTTCGTGTATTATATAGGAACCCCCCCATACTGGTATCATATAGAGGAAACCACTGTAATACAGATTGTTCTACCAGAGGGCGCTATAACTATAGTAATCCTACATGTAATGGGGTGCGGAGATGGAAGGTTCTCGTATTATATAGGAACCCCCCATACTGGTATCATATAGAGGAAACCACTGTAATACAGAGTGTTCTACCAGGGGGCGCTATAACTATAGTAATCCTACATGTAATGGGGTGCGGAGATGGAATGTTCTCGTATTATATAGGAACCCCCCCATACTGGTATCATATAGAGGAAACCACTGTAATACAGATTGTTCTACCAGAGGGCGCTATAACTATAGTAATCCTACATGGAATGGGGTGCGGAGATGGAAGGTTCTCGTATTATATAGGAACCCCACATACTGGTATCATATAGAGGAAACCACTGTAATACAGATTGTTCTACCAGGGGGCGCTATAACTATAGTAATCCTACATGGAATGGGTTGCGGAGATGGAATGTTCTCGTATTATATAGGAACCCCACATACTGGTATCATATAGAGGAAACCACTGCAATACAGAGTGTTCTACCAGGGGGCGCTATAACTATAGTAATCCTACATGTAATGGGGTGCGGAGATGGAAGGTTCTCGTATTATATAGGAACCCCACTTACTGGTATCATATAGAGGAATCCACTGTAATACAGATTGTTCTATCCGGAGGGCGCTATAACTATAGTAATCCTACATGGAATGGGGTGCGGAGATGGAATGTTCTCGTATTATATAGGAACCCCACATACTGGTATCATATAGAGGAAACCACTGTAATACAGATTGTTCTACCAGAGGGCGCTATAACTATAGTAATCCTACATGTAATGGGGTGCGGAGATGGAATGTTCTCGTATTATATAGGAACCCCACATACTGGTATCATATAGAGGAAACCACTGTAATACAGATTGTTCTACCAGAGGGCGCTATAACTATAGTAATCCTACATGTAATGGGGTGCGGAGATGGAAGGTTCTCGTATTATATAGGAACCCCCCACATACTGGTATCATATAGAGGAAACCACTGTAATACAGAGTGTTCTACCAGAGGGCGCTATAACTATAGTAATCCTACATGTAATGGGGTGCGGAGATGGAATGTTCTCGTATTATATAGGAACCCCACATACTGGTATCATATAGAGGAAACCACTGTAATACAGATTGTTCTACCAGAGGGCGCTATAACTATAGTAATCCTACATGGAATGGGGTGCGGAGATGGAATGTTCTCGTATTATATAGGAACCCCCCCATACTGGTATCATATAGAGGAAACCACTGTAATACAGATTGTTCTACCAGGGGGCGCTATAACTATAGTAATCCTACATGTAATGGGGTGCGGAGATGGAATGTTCTCGTATTATATAGGAACTCCCCCATACTGGTATCATATAGAGGAAACCACTGTAATACAGATTGTTCTACCAGAGGGCGCTATAACTATAGTAATCCTACATGGAATGGGGTGCGGAGATGGAATGTTCTCGTATTATATAGGAACCCCCCCATACTGGTATCATATAGAGGAAACCACTGTAATACAGATTGTTCTACCAGGGGGCGCTATAACTATAGTAATCCTACATGTAATGGGTGCGGAGATGGAATGTTCTCGTATTATATAGGAACTCCCCCATACTGGTATCATATAGAGGAAACCACTGTAATACAGATTGTTCTACCAGAGGGCGCTATAACTATAGTAATCCTACATGGAATGGGGTGCGGAGATGGAATGTTCTCGTATTATATAGGAACCCCCACATACTGATATCATATAGAGGAAACCACTGTAATACAGATTGTTCTACCAGAGGGCGCTATAACTATAGTAATCCTACATGGAATGGGGTGCGGAGATGGAATGTTCTCGTATTATATAGGAACCCCCACATACTGGTATCATATAGAGGAAACCACTGTAATACAGATTGTTCTACCAGGGGGCGCTATAACTATAGTAATCCTACCTGTAATGGGGTGCGGAGATGGAAAGTTCTCATATTATATAGGAACCCCACATACTGGTATCATATAGAGGAAACCACTGTAATACAGAGTGTTCTACCAGGGGGCGCTATAACTATAGTAATCCTACATGGAATGGGGTGCGGAGATGGAAGGTTCTTGTATTATATAGGAACCCCCCCATACTGGTATCATATAGAGGAAACCACTGTAATACAGATTGTTCTACCAGGGGGCGCTATAACTATAGTAATCCTACATGGAATGGGGTGCGGAGATGGAATGTTCTCGTATTATATAGGAACCCCCCATACTGGTATCATATAGAGGAAACCACTGTAATACAGATTGTTCTACCAGAGGGCGCTATAACTATAGTAATCCTACTTGTAATGGGGTGCGGAGATGGAATGTTCTCGTATTATATATGAACCCCCACATACTGGTATCATATAGAGGAAACCACTGTAATACAGATTGTTCTACCAGAGGGCGCTATAACTATAGTAATCCTACATGTAATGGGGTGCGGAGATGGAATGTTCTCGTATTATATAGGAACCCCCACATACTGGTATCATATAGAGGAAACCACTGTAATACAGAGTGTTCTACCAGGGGACGCTATAACTATAGTAATCCTACCTGTAATGGGGTGCGGAGATGGAAGGTCCTCGTATTATATAGACTCATTGGACCCATCTAAATGCTATAAAACCCCTTGGTGACTATACTTAGATGTGTGTGCTATCAATAAAGACCAGCAGAAACCTTACGTGTGGTATTAGTGGGGTAGGCCACAGCTTTATTTAGAAAAATGATAGCAAAGGTTAAGTAAACAAACTTGTGAATCGTCCATGCCCCGCTTCCGGCTCTTCCTTTCCTTTCTTCTTATCTTGCCCTGAATGCTCCGCTGCGACCCAGCGAGCATGTAGGTTAACTTCAACAAATGGGCATGGACACCCCCGCCACACAACAGGCAGTGTACTGCTACCTCCCTACACCTGCCTGTTGGCCCCCCCACACAAAAGAATCAATGCCCTCTCCAGGCCATCTTGCAACCCAGAAAGAAATATGTCAGAACCTATGGGATTGAGGTGCACCCCGTCTCTCATCAACAACCTTTCGTTATTACCCTCCAAGTCCACATGCCGCACCGCAATCCCCCCCAAAGACCTAACAAATTTAGAAACCCGGATATTCAAGACACGCCGAGCCCTATCAATTGCGGCAACGTCTCGCGCGCCCCTCCAACAAAGGCGAGGCACGATCTCTGACCATACCAGCACAACCTTCCCGAAGAAATCATAAACTCGGCGGAGGTCCTGTTTTATCATAGTTATAAGTTCCGCTAGCTTCACATGGCCCAAATCATCACCTCCAGCGTGGACGATAACGACCGCAGGACCCGCTGTCAAGCGGCTTGCGGCCACTATATCCGGTAGGACCTGCCTCCATTGTAACCCTCGGCAACCTCTCCAACGAACCTCCACTCCGTCTAGGCCGAAGTGCAGACCCCCAGGCCGAACCGCCGCTCTCCTCTCCGCCCAATAAAGGAAAGAGTGGCCAATGAGCCACACCACCACTTGAACGTTAACTACAGAAAAAACAAAACACAAAGAGAAAAACAGAAAACATGGCATGCACCAGACAACAATGTAAAGGCCCAAATCAGCACCCCATCGCACTCAGCGGATCCCGAGGCTCAGGGAGTCATCAGGTCGGGCCGAATGTAAGACCGAAAGCAGTCGGAACTCCAGCGCCCCAGGCGTTTCACCGCCTCATCTCCCAAGCCGCAAGCGTCAGCCGTTGTAGCGGCTCCGATGCGAAAAGAATGGGTGCCAAAGTCCCGAGGCTCCAGTCCCACAGCAACTAAACAAGCACGAAAAACAGATAAGAATTGAAAGCGAGTGAGGGGCGCACCAGCCTCATGCAACAAAACGACGTCCCCTGCGGGACGCCTAGCAATATACTCCCGTATCAAAAACACGGGGCAAAACTCAGACCCCGTGCGGCCAATAGTAATCCATGTACCCCGCCCGAAAACATCCGTTTTCGAGTGACGAAGACAGATTTTAATCTCGTTATCAGACGCCACCACATCGCCCACACCCAAATCCCCGGGCTTAAATTTACTTGGACTAACTAATTCCCCAATACGGAGGGCCGCAAAAAAGGCTAAGGCGAAAGCGGCCCTCAGCAAAACCAATTCAAAGCTATCCTGACATACTACCTCCAAAACCCCAAACAAACGCGTCAACAAACTAAAGGAAACCGGTCGACGCCGATCCCCTCCCCGCTTCTCCTTCTTCCACCCCTTCAAAATTTGTTTAATAGCAAAATGTTTTGTAATATCAAAACGACCAAAAAGCTTAAGCATAAAAGCAACCCCAGCTAACTTTTTAACAACCGCACAATAAGACGACCCCTGACTCCTCAATCTGGCTAGAAACTCCAAAGAGACATCTAGAAGCTTCGGAGCGTCCGCGGGTACTGAACCGCCAGACACGGACAACCAAAGGACCCAAGCACTGTAATGACTCTTCCAAGTAGTAGCAGAAACAGACCCCCGAATGAGCTCTAGCAGCTGTTCCCTACCAGGCTCCACAAGGAATCGGGGCAACTCCATCCCTCCAGTCTCGCCGACGGATGCAGGGCACGGAAGACCTGAAAACGTGAGCGAGACAGAGCGTCAGCAATCTTATTCCGCACACCAGGCACATGGCGAGCTTTGAACCAAATGTTACGCTGCAAACAAACCAAGACTAAATGCCGAAGCAGCGCCAGTACCGGAGGCGAGAAAGAAGACTGGCTGTTTATGACCTACACTACTGAAAGGTTATCACACCAGAACACTATCCTACGGTTGGACATCCTATCACCCCAAAGCTCTATTGCGGCTACAATCGGGAAAAATTCCAACAAGGCCATGTTCCTAACCAGGCCCGTCTCGAACCACAGTAGTGGCCAAGACCCCCTGCACCACTCATCCCCGAAAACAGCCGCAAAGCCATCGCCACCAGCAGCATCCGTAAATAAGGACAGTTCAGCGTTGGTAACCTCCCCCTGCTGACAGATCGCACGACCATTAAACTTAGAAAGAAAAGCGCTCCAAACACGCAGATCTTCCTTCAGCGCACGCGTAATGCGGATAAAATGGTCGGGGTGGAGCACGCCCTTTGTAGCCAGCGACAACCGGCGACAAAAGGCGCGCCCCATGGGCAGCACCCGACACGCGAATGTCAGCAGGCCGAGGAGACACTGCATCTGATGCAACGTGACCTTTTGGCGAGAAGGAAATCCTCAACCGTACCCCGAAGACGGTCAAGCTTGTCAGGCGGAAGCCTGAAAACCATCTCAACCGAGTCTATCTCAATGCCGAGAAAGGACAGCCGCGTAGACGGGCCCTCCGTTTTCTCGGCTGAAAGGGGAACGCCAGGCCGGGCCATCAAGGACTGAAATGTAGCTAACAAGTACGAGCAAACAGGCGACCCTCCCGGACCAACAAACAAGAAATCGTCGAGATAATGCAACACCGACGGGATGCCCGATTCATACCTCAAAGACCACTCCGAAAAGGAGCTAAACAACTCAAAATAATAACAGGAAATAGAGCATCCCATGGGCAGGCACATGTCGACGAAAAAACTATCCCTAACCCTACAACCTAACAAGTGGAAACAGTCTGGGTGTACCGGAAGCAGTCTGAAAGCCGACTCAATGTCGGACTTAGCCAACAACGCACCCGGACCAGCCCTGCCAACCAGAAAAACAGCACTGTCAAAAGAGGTGTACGACACAGCCGCATCCTCCTTTGAGATGCCGTCATTAACCGATGACCCGGGAGGGTATGAGAGATGATGTATGAGCCGAAATTTGCCCGCCTCCTTTTTAGGTACCAAACCCAGAGGGGAGACCCTCAAATTCGACAGCGGGGGATCGGAAAAGGGGCCGGCCATCCGGCCCAACATCACCTCCTTCATAACCTTTTCCCACGCCATCTCCTCATTTTCTCTAACAGATTTTAAATTAGGAGAAAGAAACATAACGGAAGAAGGGGCGTGGGGAATGTAAAAACCGCAGGAGAAACCCTCAAGAAGCAGGCTTGCCTCCCGCCTCCTGGGGTAGAGGGCGAGCCACTGCTCCAACAGCCGTACGTTCACCGGTGTTCTCTGCGGTGCCGGCAGCACCCAGCTTCCCGCCCTGCCGGTTACGGCGGAAACAGCGCAAAGCTGAGTGCGACCCCCCACAGATCGAGCACTCGTGTTTGAAGCGGCAGGAAGAGTGGAATCGGCAATGGCCCTCATTATAGAGCCAGCAGGTTCCACTCTGGCGCTGTGCCGTCGCTGCGGGCTGCTGCCCCGGAACGGCGGCACTGGGCTGAAAGGGCCGCTGAGGACGTTGGGAAAGGATCAGTTGGATCCAAACGTCGGTAGCCTTAGAGGCCCAACCGACGGCAGGGGTCAAAGCCAGGCGGCGACGATACTCCTCGTCGTACCGCTACCAGGCTGAACCCCCGTGCAGCTTATACGCACTGTAAACCGTATCCATATAAACAAAAAGCTCGGGGCCTTTCATCGGGGAAGCCTGGCATACGATATAAGCAAGAGTAGCGAAGGCCTGCAGCCAGCTCCCAAACGTCTTCGCCACTCTCTGTTTACGCTCTGACCCTTTCTCAAATGTCCGCTCCTTATCGACGGCAATGTGGTCTGCCGACAATAAGGACCAGATATCTACGAACTCACCCTTGACTATCTTGTCCCTAACATCCGCCGGGACGTGCGTCCCTAGCGGAGCAACTCCGCAGAACATAGTGTCCCGGAGCATACAACTCGAAACCAAATCCACGGCCGGAGTGGGGGAACCCCCCCCGGGTGCGGCAGCGGACACCGCGTCCGCCCTACCCTGAGAACTACCCGAAACCTCTAACAACTGTCTAAGAAAAAGAAGAAAGATCCTGTCCAGGTGTAAGTGTCTGTGTAGGTGCGGCGTGAGGTGCCCAAGCCGAACGGCAGGCGTACTCACCGGGTTGCGGCCCCGGATGGGCCGGAAGAGGAGCAGCCGGGACAGGAGCGGTCGGTAGAGGCTGTGCATCCTGGCGTTGAAGTCCAGCCGAAGATGATGTAGCCCTCTCCGGACGGCCTTCCACTGGAGATCGACGACGACTCTCCCGATGCGAAGAGGTCCGATGCGACCCGTCCCGCAGCCTTCGGTCTGAATGACTGTAGCTCCGCCTGGACCTGGAGGACGAACGACTGCGCGGAGTGCGATGCCTTGTCCGACTCCTGCGACTGCGAGAACTTCTCCGGCTGCTGTGTCTCCTTGAAGAATCCAAGTGCCGCCCACTTCCGCGGCGGTACCTGTCGTCTTCTGATGAAGAAGACTCAGAAAAAGAGGAAACGTAAGAGGGATGCCGCGAGCCCCGAAAACCCCGCCCCCAGTCCCCCCCCCGCAAATGTTCCGCTGAAAGGTGAGGGGCGGAACGCAACCCTCGGGTGACCCTCCGACCTGTGGGACCCCCGGACGCCACCTGACATCCCACCCCTTCCACAGTAACCGCCGCAACCGCACTGGGGCCCGCCCCCCCACCAGACCCGGAAGCCACGCCCCCTTGCCCCGCTCTGCCCATGTCACTTACATGGACCTGCACGGCTGAAAGGGCTTCAGCCGAAATATTCACCGCTCCATAGCTCAGGGAGCCAGCAGCCGCAGGGGGAGGAGGAAAACAGCCGGAGCCGCGTCCTCGGCAGCTCCGGCGGGCACGTCGCGAAGCCCCGCCCCTTCCGGCCCGTCACATCCGGCCGCCGCGATGACGCCCGCCAGGGAAGCTCCGCCCGGCGGCGCGTCATCGAACAGCAGAGGGGAAGCCCCGCCCACGGGAGCAGCCGCAACCGCCGAAGATGCAGGCCGCGTGGCGGCGGCCATTTTGGGGACAGCAGAGGTAAGCTGAGCCGGTGCTGGGGACCCCCCCCCTCCCGCCCCACCCCCCCGGGCACGCTGCGCAACCCGGCCGGAGCGCTCACCTGTTCCGCCGCTGGTGGACGCCGACTGCCCGCCGCGAGGTCTGTTCTCCCTCCGCTGCCTGGATGTCCTCGAGCCTCCACCTGCAGGCGGGCTGGGACTCAGCCGTGATGGCGGGCGAGATACCCGCTGTGGCCGGCCATCAGCCCTGGACACCGACCCGCCGACCCCCGAATCGCACGTCTGTTGAAGGAGGCTGAGCAACCAGCCAGGGCCCTGGCTAGCTACCCTCTCCCGCACCAAGAGCTCCAAAGAGTCCGCCATAGCAGGTCCTGTTCCTCTCACCACGTCCTGGTAGAAGGTGAGTAACCCGCCTACGTGCCCCCTTTTTATGGACTATTGCCAGAACGTCACCAATATTTTCAAAATACCATCTGAAATCAGCCAATGAGTCCAAAGCCCTTTCCTTATACAGTCCAGGGCTATCTAGGAACCCCACATACTGGTATCATATAGAGGAAACCACTGTAATACAGATTGTTCTACCAGGGGGCGCTATAACTATAGTAATCCTACATGTAATGGGGTGCGGAGATGGAATGTTCTCGTATTATATAGGAACCACCCCCATACTGGTATCATATAGAGGAAACCACTGTAATACAGAGTGTTCTACCAGCGGGCGCTATAACTATAGTAATCCTACATGGAATGGGGTGCGGAGATGGAATGTTCTCGTATTATATAGGAACCCCCCATACTGGTATCATATAGAGGAAACCACTGTAATACAGAGTGTTCTACCAGGGGGCGCTATAACTATAGTAATCCTACATGGAATGGGGTGCGGAGATGGAATGTTCTCGTATTATATAGGAACCCCCCCATACTGGTATCATATAGAGGAAACCACTGTAATACAGAGTGTTCTACCAGAGGGCGCTATAACTATAGTAATCCTACATGGAATGGGGGGGCTGAGATGGAATAGTAAGGCAAGTGAAAATGGAAAGTTCTCGTATTATATAGGAACCCCCCATACTGGTATCATATAGAGGAAACCTTATGAGAAGAGAATTCTGTCCACATAACCAGTGGTGTAACTAGGAATGCCCGGGCCCTGTGGCAGCCGCTACCCCCGCTACCAGCCGCTACATAACCTAGGTATCCAACATAATGAGGATATATCTGAGGATGGGTCTCTAACCTGAGAGCATGTAATGGGGTCATGTATCCAGCATAGATTCTGAATAGTGAATACCAGGATGAGTTGTGCAGAACATATGCACTATATACACAAAAGTAGTGGGAACAGGGGTGAGGTGCAGACTATTTGGTTGTTAAAATTACAATGAGATCACAGAACTGGAGAGAAGAGGAGATACTACCTGGTCCTGTGGATGGAACAGCTGGAAGCCATAGGTTGGGAATATTATCTAGAATGGGGCATTATACTGTATGGGGGGAGGGGGCAGTATATTGGGGACATTATACTGTATGGGAGCCATTATATGAGGTTATTATACTGTTTACGGGCTACTATATCAGAACATTATTACATGGGGGACAGTATACTGAAAGTATCGCCTCTAAATCAGCATCAGATTCCACCCAGATTCTGCTTCCTATTGTTTTTAATGGCAGGTAAAGATCAAAGTAGGACCCTGAAAGATATAAGCATCCTGCTCAATCGTTCTGCTGATTCCGTGGATGATTGAGCCACAGAGTCCACGACACGACGCATTCACCCCACTCATTGGGCTCATTCATCTGACCCTAAGTAACGAGGGAAAGCTACAGGGGAAGTCAAGGCTCTGCTTTCGCTTCTCCATAGGGAGACAAAGGGCTGGAAAGTGAAGAGGAATCGGAGACAAATGTCCATCTCATTCCTCTTCATTTTCCACTCTATGAGCCTAGTATTAACTCCTTCCCATCAGGACATTTTTCAATTTTTGTTTTTGACTCCCCTCCTTCCAAACACCATAACTTTTTATTTTCTATCTATTTCTACCCTGAACAGAAAACACACACACCGTACCAATGTATTAATTGGCACATACAACCACTCCCCATGTCCTGACTGACGCGTTTCTGCTGGTGATTTCCAGCTCATCAGAGGCAGAACAAAGTGGCACATTGCCTGGGTGCATCAGCGATATACACCCAGGTCATACAGGAGAATGGATGATTATGTAGATAATCTGTTTTCCCTTAGTCCCAACAGCGGCACAATACACAACAGGCGGAATTTTTAATTAGCCAAATTATTTACACATGGCTGGCCCCTATAAGAGGGCACAGAGACCCTCCCCCCGCGTGTTAGTACTAGAGTATAATATACAGACAACTTTAACAAAAATGTACATGTATATACATATGTATAAAGTTTTTTGGGGTTTTTTCACAATCCTTATTGCAAACATAGGGAGGGAAGCCTTGTGCCGCTGTTGGGACTAAGGGAAAACAGATTATCTACATAATCATTCATTCCCTGTCGTCCCACCAGCGGCACAATACGGGGAGATATCAAGTAATCCACTAGGGCGGGTTTTGTCGCTCAACCGAGCTTAGTACAGCATGCCCGAAGGCAGAGGCTTCTGCAGAACGGCTACATAATCTGTTGTGTTTAACGAAAGTAGAGCCTGAGGACCATGCAGCGGCAGCGCAGATCTGCTCTAGGGGCAAAGGCCGCTTCTCAGCCCATGACCTCGTAGACTGCGCCTTCAGGAAGGCAGGTGGAGGTAGACCTTGGGATGAAAAAGAAGCTTTAATAGCCTCCTTCACCCACCTGGATATGGTCGGTTTAGAGGCCTCCAGGCCCTTCTGCCTTCCTACGAAATTGACAAGGAGGTTCTACTCTCTTTTGAAGGAGCGAGTGCACTCTATATAGATCCTCAGACATCTGGACAGATCTAAGGTATGGAATCTGATTTCTTCCGCCGAGGAAGGAGACGGGTGGAATACCGGTAATGTAACCAACTGTTCCAAGTTGGAAATGGAAGGTACCTTAGGCCTAAATCCAGGGAGGTACCTGAGCTGGACTCTATCCTCGAAGAAAAGGGTGTAAGGTTCTTCAGAGGAGAATGCCTGTAACAATGTTATGGCCAGGAGGAAAGCTGTTTTAAAAGTAAGGAGCTCCAGTTCTGTCTCTTCTAGAGACTCAAAAGGCTCTTCACATAGTGCTGACAGGACCATACTGAGGTCCCATTTGTAAACGGGAGCAGTGACTGCTGGTCTCAACCTCCCAGCACCCTTTAAAAAGGTGCTTATTAGAAAGTATTGAGATAAACGCCTCCCCAGATAGGCGGACAAAGCGGCTACGTGTACCTTCAGGGTAGCGACAGAGAGCCCCTTGTCTAGCCCGTCCTGAAGCAAGTCCAGGATCGCCTCCACTGGGGGATCCGAGGAGTCCACCTCACGTTCCCGGCACCAGGAATTAAATACATTACCCATTCTACGGTAATTTTTGTTAGTTGATTCCGCCCGGGCATATGTAAGCGTCTTCAGGACGGCTCTTGAAAGTCCGCTATTCCTTAATAGGGGCTGGTCAACCTCCAGGTTGTCAGGTTGAATCTCCTCAGATCCTGGCAGGTCAGCTTTCCTTGGGTTACCAGGTCTGGGAGGTGGGGAAACCTCCAGTAAACGCCTTGACTCATCCTCATGAGCTGAGCAAACCAAGTCCTTTTCGGCCAGAACGGGATTATGGCGATTCCCAAGACTTGGTCCAGTCTTATCTTCATCAATACCTTGGCTATGATGGGAATTGGAGGGAATATGTATATCATCCTGAACCTCCAAGGGATGGACAGGGCATCCACTGCCAAGGGATTGTCCTCCTGGTAAAGAGAGCAGAAGGTTTCCACCTTGGCGTTGAGTTAGGTTGCCATAAGATCGACCTCTGGGAGACCCCATCTATGGACGATCTGTTGAAATACATCTGGACTGAGACCATTCTCCTGATATGGTGATACCCCGACTCAACTGATCTGCTACTATGTTCAGGGAGCCCTTGATGTGAACAGCGGCTAACTGGGCCAGAGTCTTTTCTGCCCAGGAGAATATTAGATTCGCCTCAATGAGCAGGGCTGGAGATCTGGTGCCATCTTGTTTGTTCAGATAGATTACAGTGGTCATGTTGTCTGAACGAACCTTCACTGCTTTGCTTTTGAGATCCTGAGAAAAGTGAAGAAGCACCAGGTAGACTGCTCTGAGCTGTTTGATATTGGACGTTCCCAACTCCGGTCTCCTCCAACAACCTTGCACAGTCTGGTCTTCCAGATGGGCTCCCCATCCCAGATGGGATGCATCTGTTGTCAACAGGGTCCACACTGTCGGGACCGAGGACCTTCTGTCTTTTAGGTGTATCCACCATCTGAGGGAAAGACGGGTACTAGGAGAAAAGCAGATCTTCTTGTGCAATCCCTGTGGAGAGCCATTCCAGGTTCTCAACACTTCAGTCTGAAGGGGACGCAAATGCCATAAAGCCCAAGGGACCGCCCTGGCCGGGGATGGCATCAGGCCGAGGACTCTCACGGCGGTGCGGATGGTAACTCGCTGGGTCTGAAATAGGAAGCGGGCGGCAGCCTCTATACTCAACCTCCTTGGGCTGAAAGGAAGATCTGCATTAACTCTGGATCCACAATAAAACCCAGGAACTTCTTCTGGGTAGCTGGCACGATCTCTGATTTCTCCCAATTGAATATCCAACCTGACTTCTGTAGGAGGTTGATAGCTATCTGGAGGTGTTGGAGGATTGCAGCAGACTGAGCTTTTATGAGCCCGTTGTTCAAGTAGGGAACGATGGATAGGCCTTGTAGTCTGAGGGCGGTGGCGACCGGAGCGACCACCTTGATGAATACGAATGGGGCTGAGAAAATCCCGAACGGCAGTGCAGTGAATTGATAATGCTCTCTGTGGTCTGCCATATAAATAGCGATTCTGGGATACTTCCTGTGAGGACGAAAAATAGGGACATGGAGACCGGATGTACTTCAGCAGCCTCGCATAATAGAAGATAGGTCTGCTGGAATAAATAGATTCATTATCAGACGCTTCTGAGTCGTCGCCCACCTGGAGCCTTTCCATAGAGGGGAGCGGCAGGGAAAGCCTTTCAGGGTATGGCTTCTTTGCGAGCTGACACACGGAAGTACGGATGTCCACCAAAAGTGAGGAGATACCTTCACTTTTATTCCGGATCCGTACTCACCAAACCACCTCCTTGTAGAGGGTCTATAATCTGCACCAGCAAGATGCTTCTGCTTATGATGCTCCTACAGGAGCAGAGGTAGCAGGTACTCAAGACAGGTAGCCACCACCAGGAGGTCAGTAGCCGAGTCAGGCAGATGCTGCAGATGGCTGCCCAAGAAGGCAACAGTGAGATGAGCCAGGTAGTCAAAAAAAAAAAAAAGGGACTTGCTCACTCGCAAAAGTAGTCTTGGTGCACCTTCAGCTTACCTCACCAGAGCTGTGGGAGTTGCTGGAAAAAACTCTCTGCCATCTCACAGGATGCTGTTCACATTAGCTACGCTTTAGGGGAGCGTGCGAAGCCCGGCCAGACAGGTGCACACAAGCCATAGCAATCGACGTAAGTGCTCAGACTATGCACTAAGCATAAAGGGAAAGCTAAAAGCTCCCACACAATGTCCATGCCTGCGACTGTAACACAGACAGGCATGCACAGGACACAATAGATTCCACGCTACACTGCGGCACAGATAAGTGCGCACCCGCACTGACAAAACACAACGGAGGGAAGTTGACAGAGTGCCCGTAGCAATAGATATCAGTGCTTTTAGTTTGCACTAAACACAGAGGAAAGCTAGGACTCAGCCTACCTTACTGGGCAGTGAATGAGCTGTGCACAGCTGAGCCATCTGCAGAGCAGGTAAGACAAAACCGAAATCTTTCTCTCAGGAGGAAAGAAAAGGCAAGAAAAAAAGGGAAAGAAGAAGGGGTTAACAGACGGGGGGGGGGGGGGGGGGTGATCTCTGTGCCCTCTTATAGGGGCCAGCCATGTGTAAATAATTTGGCTAATTAAAAATTCCGCCTGTTCTACCAGCACACGGGGCAGAACTTAGACTCCACACTCCGAAATAGTGTTGGACAAATGGTAATGGAATTGTGACCTTACCCATTTTTAGGGTTGGCAGGGGATACCCCCACCTGGGAGTTGCAAACTACTCCTTACAGCACCAACATGTCCTGCAGCACTTTACTGAACAAAGGGCACAGGAACAGACAGTGTTATACATTACAGTGTGACAAAATAATTAACACATTTACGATAGAAGTGTTGGTCCTGCTCCCCTAAGATCTTAATATCTCAAGGTCTCTGACTCCCCCCCCCCCCTCCTATTTGTTTGTTTCTTAAGCTTTTGTCTTTATTTCTTATGTTTGATGGATTATTTGATTTTCTGTCTTTATTTGAAAAATTTTGTTATTTGTTATGTATACAAAACTCAATAAAAATTACAGTTAAAAAAAAAAATCTTAAAATCTAGGAGGAAATAGAGGTGACACAAGAGGTCAGAAAGCTTGCTTGTTCACAAGTCACGTAGGAATTACGACTCTTACCTGAAGATTTGGTCACCTTTACTTGAATATTTAAACTCTCGTTAATCGTTTTTCCTTCCCTTATTGCCCCCTCCCTTTGCATGGTTCTGCAGGTAGCGGTTTGCCGATCTGCCTCTCTACACCCCCACTCAGCTCTACTCCTTCTTTCTCTGTTTAACCCCTCCATATCACTATATCCCCTCGTCTATTTGCTCTCCTTCCCCACCCCACCACTCTTACCCCTACTGATTTCTGACACAAAACCCCCTTTAACCTCACACTATCAACAACCTTTCTCTCTCCCCCGCCTCCCCCCTCTTCCTACCCTTCACCACTCATCCTACCCCCCCCCCCCCCCCCATATTCCCATTCCCATTCCCTTTTTCCCCTCCCTCCCTTCACCCAACCTACTTTGTAGATGCGACTATTTAGCTCGGGGTTACTTTATTGATTCTCCGTCCTACGCGGCCCCCTTCTATCTTACAGAAGAACTCGGGCTCCAAAGACAGTCGGAGATGCTTAAAGGGATTCTACCATTAAACTACCTTTTTTTCTAATGAACACTTCGGAATAGCCTTAAGAAAGGCTATTTGTCTCCTACCTTTAGACGTTGTCTCCGCCGCGCCATTCCGTAGAAATACCGTTTTTTAACCAGTATGCAAATGAGCTCTCCACAGCAATGAGGGTGGGCCCCAGCACTGAAACACCGATGAGTGCGTCCCCATTGCTGCCCAGAGCTCCTGCGCCGCCTCCTTCTTCTGCAGCAACTCTGCCTCTTCTGGCTTCTCTTGCTCTTGTAGTTCTATACAAGAGCATAGAGAGGCCACCCCAAAATGGCCGCTGGCCGGTTCCTGTATTGAACTGCAAGAGCGGCTACCCCAAAATGGCCGCCTGCCAGCTCCTGTATTGAACTGCAAGAGCGGCTACCCCAAAATGGCCGCAGGCCAGCTCCTGTATTGAACTGCAAGAGCGGCTACCCCATAAATGGCCGCCGGCCGGCTCCTGTATTGAACTGCTAGAGCGGCTCCCCGAAAATGGCTGCCGGCCGGCAGCCATTTTTGGGTAGCCGCTCTTGCAGTTCAATACAGGAGCCGGCGGCCATTTTGGGGTGGCCTCTCTATGCTCCTGTATAGAACTACAAAAGCAAGAGAAGCCAGAAGAGGCGGAGTTGCTGCAGAAGAAGGAGGCGGCGCAGGAAAGAGCCCTCGGGCAGCAATGGGGATGCACTCATCGGCCTTTCAGCGCTGGGGCCCGCCCTCATTGCTGCGGAGAGCTCATTTGCATACCGGTTAAAATCAGTATTTCTATGGAACGGCGCAACGGAGACCACGTCTAAAGGTAGGAGACAAATAGCCTTTCTTAAGGCTATTCCGACGTGTTCATTAGAAAAAAAAGTAGTTTAATGGTAGAATCCCTTTAAAAGACTGGCTCTGGAGAAAATCCTTAGGTCTGAGTCTACTGGTTCTACTCTCATGTCTGTTTGTAACTAGAGATGAGCGAACAGTGTTCTATCGAACACATGTTCGATCGGATATCAGGCTGTTCGATGTGTTCGATTCGAATCGAACATCACGTGGCAAACTCCAAAAAAATGTGATTCCCCTCCCACCTTGCCTGGCGCTTTTCTTGCACCAATAACAGCGCAGGGGAGGTGGGACAGGAACTACGACACCAGGGCCCTGAAAAAAATCGGAAAAAGTAATTGGCTGCCGAAATCAGGTGACCTCCATTTTAGACGAATAGTGGATTTCAAATCCGGGTCATATGAGAATGTGAACTTTGTGACTAAGAGACAGGGATAGCTGTACAGGCAGGGATAGCTAGGGATAACCTTTATTTAGGTAGGAATGTTATTAAAAATAACTTTTTGGGGCTCTATCGGATGTGTAATTGTGATTTTTGTGACATAAACTTTTTCCCATAGGAATGCATTGGACAGCGCTGATTGGCCAGAGTACGGAATTCGACCAATCAGCGCTGGCTCTGCTGGAAAAGGCGGAGTCTAAGATTGCTCCACACCAGTCTCCATTCAGGTCCGACCTTAGACTCCGCCTCCTCCGGCAGAGCCAGCGCTGATTGGCCGAAGGCTGGCCAATGCATTCCTATGGGAATGCAGAGACTTAGCAGTGCTGAGCCAGTTCTGCTCAACTACACCGTGTGCCGAGTGTGCACACTCGGCTCTGCTACATCAGATGTAGCAGAGCCTGCTACTGCAGAGACTTAGCAGTGCTGAGCCAGTTCTGCTCAACTACACCGTGTGCCGAATGTGCACATTCTGCTCTGCTACATCTGATGTAGCAGAGCCTGCTACTGCAGAGACTTAGCAGTGCTGAGCCAGTTCTGCTCAACTACAACATGTGCCGGTCAGCCCATCTGATATAGCAGAGCCGAGTGTGCACACTCGGCTCTGCTATATCAGATGGGCTGACCGGCACACGGTGTAGTTGAGCAGAACTGGCTCAGCACTGCTAAGTCTCTGCATTCCCATAGGAATGCATTGGCCAGCGCTGATTGGCCAGAGTACGGAACTCGACCAATCAGCACTGGCTCTGCTGGAGGAGGCGGAGTCTAAGATCGCTCCACACCAGTCTCCATTCAGGTCCGACCTTAGACTCCGCCTCCTCCGGCAGAGCCAGCGCTGATTGGCCGAAGGCTGGCCAATGCATTCCTATGGGAATGCAGAGACTTAGCAGTGCTGAGCCAGTTCTGCTCAACTACACCGTGTGCCGAGTGTGCACACTCGGCTCTGCTATATCAGATGGGCTGACCGGCACACGGTGTAGTTGAGTAGAACTTGCTCAGCACTGCTATGTCTCTGCAGTAGCAGGCTCTGCTACATCCGATGTAGCAGAGCCGAGTGTGCACACTCGGCACACGGTGTAGTTGAGCAGAACTGGCTCAGCACTGCTAAGTTCTGCATTCCCATAGGAATGCATTGGCCAGCCTTCGGCCAATCAGCGCTGGCTCTGCCGGAGGAGGCGGAGTCTAAGGTCGGACCTGAATGGAGACTGGTGTGGAGCGATCTTAGACTCCGCCTCCTCCAGCAGAGCCAGCGCTGATTGGTCGAGTTCCGTACTCTGGCCAATCAGCGCTGGCCAATGCATTCCTATGGGAATGCAGAGACTTAGCAGTGCTGAGCCAGTTCTGCTCAACTACACCGTGTGCCGGTCAGCCCATCTGATATAGCAGAGCCGAGTGTGCACACTCGGCTCTGCTACATCTGATGTAGCAGAGCCGAGTGTGCACACTCGGCTCTGCTATATCAGATGGGCTGACCGACACACGGTGTAGTTGAGCAGAACTGGCTCAGCACTGCTAAGTCTCTGCAGTAGCAGGCTCTGCTACATCTGATGTAGCAGAGCCGAGTGTGCACACTCGGCACACGGTGTAGTTGAGCAGAACTGGCTCAGCACTGCTAAGTCTCTGCATTCCCATAGGAATGCATTGGCCAGCCTTCGGCCAATCAGCGCTGGCTCTGCCGGAGGAGGCGGAGTCTAAGGTCGGACCTGAATGGAGACTGGTGTGGAGCGATCTTAGACTCCGCCTCCTCCAGCAGAGCCAGCGCTGATTGGTCGAATTCCGTACTTTGGCCAATCAGCGCTGGCCAATGCATTCCTATGGGGAAAAGTTAGCTTGCGAAAATCACAAGCTGACAGGGATTTCCATGAAATAAAGTGACTTTTATGCCCCCAGACATGCTTCCCCTGCTGTCCCAGTGTCATTCCAGGGTGTTGGTATAATTTCCTGGGGTGTCATAGTGGACTTGGTGACCCTCCAGACACGGATTTGGGTTTCCCCCTTAACGAGTATATGTTCCCCATAGACTATAATGGGGTTCGAAACCCGTTCGAACACTCGAACAGTGAGCGGCTGTTAGAATCGAATTTCGAACCTCGAACATTTTAGTGTTCGCTCATCTCTATTTGTAACTAATGTCTTCAAACCTACTTATACGCTGGTTAGATATAACCATTTGAGTTTATAGTGCCACCATTTGTTATTGCTGTCTTGCCATATGACATTGTATTTTCTCTTTCGTAATTTCAATGTGGACCTTGCTTCTATTGGCTTTCCAAGACACATTTTCATGCTATATTTGCTGTAAAATTGAAAAAATTCTAATAAAACAGTTTGAATTTAAAAAAAAAAAAAAAAAAAAAAAAAAAAAGCTTGCTTTTTACAATGGTCCAGGCATGTTTCAATAAATAAAGCCATATAACTGAAGCTATATAAGCCCATCACAAGCTGGTGTCTGTGAATATATAAGTGCATGGAGTGCAAGGTAACGTCTGGATCAGGGGTGGGCAATTACATTTCCCATGGGGCCGCATGTGAAATTGAAACTATGCTAGAGGGCTCTGTGTGCCGCTGAAAATTTAGCTCCACCCACTTTTATGTTGACTCCGCCCATTCTCATTAATTTTTCATGTGCCCGCACACAGTATAATCCTCCTACAGTCACCCATAAATTATATGCCCCCACTCTATCTCTCCCCTAGTTTCATATACACCCTTCATCTGCCCCCAGTTTCATGTCCCCCCTCCATCTCTGCCCCCAGATTCATGTCCCCCCATCTCTGCCCCCAGATTCATGTCCCCCCATCTCTGCCCCCAGAATCATGTCCCCCATCTCTGCCCCCACATTAATGATCCTCCATCTCTGCCCCAGTTTCATGTTCCCCATCTCTGCCCCCACATTAATGTTCCCCCATCTCTGCCCCAGTTTCATGTCCCCCCATCTCTGCCCCCAGATTCATGTCCCCAGGGCCGCCATCAGGAATTTTGGGGCCCCATACAGCCTAAGTGTCTGGGCCCCCCCCCCCCCCACCATTTTAAAACTACCTTATTTTGCGTCATACCAATTCTGTATTACATTTCCCTTTATTTAGCAGCATTACAAGGCTTAATCAGATTCTATTTCCAGGTAAGATCTGCTACGTGTGACAGCGCCAATAGAGAGCCAGCACCATCTATAAGAGCCCTCCTAATAAATCCTCAGGGCTTATTCACATTGCGTTTTTGGCCTCCCTTGCCGGGATACGTTGGTAACCAGTCAGAATCAGCTGTCAACTTATCCCTGCACGAAGAACTGGCCATTGAAAAAAAGGGGGGCCTGCAGTTCTCCGTGCAGGGATAAGTGGGGAGCTGATTCTGACTGGTTACCAACGTATCCCGGCAAGGGAGGCCAAAAACGCAATGTGAATACTCCTTTAAAGTGAAAGTCCCACCCCCAAACAGGATGCTATTCTAGTAACATAGCAGCCTACATCATTATTATTCTCCAGCTAAAAACTTATATATTATATATTATTGCCCCAGTTCCCTCTCCGCAGTGCCGCACACCCGATGTCCCAACAATCCCCCCCGTCCACCCTCTAACATCTTTCCATTGCCCCCTGTACCCATACCTCCCAACTTTTGAAGAACCAAAAGAGGGATAAAATGTGCGGCGCGCAAAGAAATTTATCCCCACCCACTGTTATGTTGACTCCGCCCACTCATTAATTTTTCATGTGCCCGCACACAGTATAATCCTCCTACAGTCACCCGTAAATTATATGTCCCCCCTCCGTCTCTCCCCCAGCTTCATATACACCCTTCATCTGCCCCGATTCATGTCCCCTCCATCTCTGCCCCCAGATTCATGTCCCCCCATCTCTGCCCCCAGATTCATGTCCCCCTCATCTCTGCCCCCAGATTCATGTCTCCTCCATTTCTGCCCACAGATTCATGTCCCCCCATCTCTGCCCCCAGATTCATGTCCCCTCCATCTCTGCCCCCAGATTCATGTCCCCACATCTCTGCCCCCAGATTCATGTCCCCACATCTCTGCCCCCAGATTCATGTCCCCCCATCTCTGCCCCCAGATTCATGTCCCCTCCATCTCTGCCCCAGATTCATGTCCCCTCCATCTCTGCCCCCAGATCCATGTCCCCTCCATCTCTGCCCCCAGATTCATGTCCCTCCATCTCTGCCCCCAGATTCATGTCCCCTCCATCTCTTCCCCCAGATTCATGTCCCTCCATCTCTGCCCCCAGATTCATGTCCTCTCCATCTCTGCCCCCAGATTCATGTCTCCACATCTCTGCCCCCAGATTCATGTCCTCTCCATCTCTGCCCCCAGATTCATGTCTCCACATCTCTGCCCCCAGATTCATGTCTGCCACATCTCTGCCCCAGATTCATGTCCCCTCCATCTCTGCCCCCAGATTCATGTCCCCTCCATCTCTGCCCCCAGATTCATGTCCCTCCATCTCTGCCCCCAGATTCATGTCCCTCCATCTCTGCCCCCAGTGTCATGCTGTCCTCTCCTTCATCTGCCCCCAGTTTCACGTTCCACATAATCCACATTACACTTACCTTTTCCTTGTTCCCCCGCTGCTCTCTGCTCGCCTCTCTCTCTTACTGGCGCACAGTTGTAGACACGATGTGACGTCATCACATCGTGTCTACACTGCCGGGTAGCCGGCAGCAGCGGCGAAGTGAGGAGCTGACACAGGTCAGCTCCCCGCTTCAGTGGCTGAAGCGAGCTGACCTGTGTCAGCTCCTCGCTTCGCCGCTGCCGCCTCTCTCGCTGCCGCTGACACATATGCGGCTGAAGCCAGCCGCATATGTGTCAGCGAGAGAGGCGGGCAGCGGCGAAGCGAGGAGCTGACCTGTGTCAGCTCCTTGCTTCAGCCACATATGTGTTCCTCTGGACGCAGATCTGAGTTGAAACAAACACGACATACAATGACTGCTGCCGGCGCCAGGGGGCCCGGGCCCCCCCCCATTTTTAAATTTGGCCAGGCCCCTGACGCCAGTAGCAGTAGTACTGGCCTATCGGCGGCCCTGCATGTCCCCATCTCTTCCCCCAGATTAATGTTCCCCCATCTCTGCCCCAGTTTCATCTCCCCCCATCTCTTCCCCCAGAATCATGTCCCCCAGCTCTGCCCCCAGATTCATATCCCCCCATCTCTGCCCCAGATTCATGCCCCCCCATCTCTGCCCCCAGAATCATGTCCCCCCATCTCTGCCCCCAGATTCATGTCCCCCCCATCTCTGCCCCCAGAATCATGTCCCCCCCATATCTGCCCCCAGATTCATGTCCCCCATCTCTGCCCCCAGATTCATGTCCCCCCATCTCTGCCCCCAGATTCATGTCCCCCCATCTCTGCCCCCAGAATCATGTCCCCCCCATCTCTGCACCCAGTGTCATGCCGTCCCTTCCTTCATCTGCCCCCAGTTTCATGTTCCACCTCAATGTCTACACACAAAAACCACTTAAACTCACCTTTTCCTCGCTCCCCCCGCCGCTCTCTCCGCAGTCTCACTAACACAGTTGTAGGTGCGATGTGACGTCATCACATCGCGCCTACACAGCCACTGCGACAGCTCCTTGCTTTAGTCGCATATGTATTCAACTCAGATCTGCGTCCTCCAGACGCAGATCTGAGTTGAGATCGGGACATACCTCCCTCCAACTGGGACCGCAGGACACGTCACCGAAATCGTGAATGTCCCGCGGAAATCGGGACGGTTGGGAGGTATGGGGAAGGGGATTAGTAGTGATAATCCATTTCCAGAAATAGCAAATGGATTGTCACCATATAATCAGAAAATGCCTCTGGTGCGGTCACATGACCACCCCAGGGATAAGGGTAACTATACATTTTTTTATTAATTATGTTATTTAGAAAGTAGGCGGGGGGAGGGTGTTTAGATTAGTGTAGGGATTTCCAGCTATTCCGAACAACCCCTTTAATGTTAACAATTCCAGGAGCCATGCTGCTCGCTTGCCATACATAGTGTACAGGTGCGTTTAGGTAGTGCAGTGGTGCACATCATATGACGGGTGAGCAGCATGGCATTGTTATTACTTGTAGCCGTGCTGTCTCAGTACAGCTGATCTGCAGGGGTCCTGGCAGTGGGCTCCTAGAAACAATTCCACTGGTGGGCCCTATAAGAGTAAATTGGGAGGCCATGAAGCAAAGTGATCTAGAAAGGGGTAAGGTCAGCCAGGTAGATTACACCTACTCACAGCGAGAATGGACAGAAAAGTCTGGTAGTGTAGATTTCAAAAGGGGGAAAGGAGAGCAATGTTTCTGGGGGACCGGCCTGAAGGAGGATGCCCACTGCTCCACCCGGCATATTCTCTGGTCTATGGGTATATGAGAATTGTAGCCCATCATAAGAGATAGGGGAGGTTGTATCAGACTGCTTAATCCAGGTTTGCTTGTTTTTAATGTAGATTGTGAGCCCCATATAGGGATCACAATGTACTTTTTTTCCCTATTGTAGCATGGGAGGAAATCCACACAAACACGGGGAGAACATACAAACTCCTTGCAGATGTTGTTCCTGGTGGGATTTGAATCCAGGACTCCAGCACTGCAGTGCTAACCACTGAGCCATCGTGTTGCCTGCGTAATCCAGGTTTCTATGACAGTCAGCAGATTAAATGATTTTAAGATGAAGAGATCCTGAATAATGTTGTTTGTTGCACAATGAACGGACATTCCAGAATACAGAGGAGAAAGAGACTGCAGAAGGCGAAGCAAACGACAAACAGTGAATATTAATAAGGTTAGGGGGGTTTCTTGGTGAGATGGAAGGTGGACCGCCATAGCAGCAGAGGCAGCTGCCACAGGGCCTGGGACATTAGGGGCCCGGTGACAGCCGCTACCGCTGCTATCATTATACTCGGGGGGGTCTTTTCGGACCCCCAAGTATAATGATCATTGGCCTGGGAGAGGTAAGAAACATAAAAAACACTGTTACTTACCTCTCCACAATCCGTGCAGGCTTCGGCCTAGTCGTCTGATGTGTCATGACCCCGGCCTGCGTCCCGGGTCATGTGACGTCTGACGTCATTGAAGATGGACTACAGCAGAGGCCGACAGCGTAGGAGTCGGGAGATAGGTGAGAAACACAGTATTTTTTATGTTTTTCTCCCCCTGGGTCTCCGATTATTATACTCTGGGGTCTGAAAAGACTCCCAGAGTATAATAATTGTTTATAGGTGTCCACAGTGGGACATAATACTGTGTGCAGGGACCACTATGGGGGATAATACTGTGTGCAGGGGCCACTATTGGGGATAATACTGTGTGCAGGGGCCACTATGGGGGATAATACTGTGTGCAGGGGCCACTATGGGGGATATACTGAGTGTAGGGGCCACTATGGGGGATAATACTGTGTGCAGGGGCCACTATGGGGGATAATACTGTGTGCAGGGGCCACTATGGGACATAATACAGTGTGCAGGGGTCACTATGGGGGATAATACTGTGTGCAGGGGCCACTATGGGGGAAAATACTGTGTGCAGGGGCCACTATGGGGGATAATACTGTGTGCAGGGGCCACTATGGAGGATAATACTGTTGGCAGGGGCCACTATGGGGGATAATACTGTGTGCAGGGGCCACTATGGAGGATAATACTGTGTGCAGGGGCCACTATGGGGGATAATACTGTGAGTAGGGGCCACTATGGGGTACAATACTGTGTGCAGGGGCCACTATGGGGGATAATACTGTGTGTAGAGGCCACTATGGGGCATGATACTGTGTGCAGGGGCCACTATGGGGCATAATACTGTGTGCAGGGGCCACTATGGGGGATAATACTGTGTGCAGGGGCCACTATGGGGTATGATACTGTGTGCAGGGGCCACTATGGGGGATAATACTGTGTGCAGGGGCCACTATGGGGGATAATACTGTGTGCAGGGGACACTATGGGGTACAATACTGTGTGCAGGGGCCACTATGGGGTATAATACTTTGTGCAGGGGCCACTATGGGGGATAAAACTGTGTGTAGGGGCCACTATCGGGGATAACACTGTGTGGAGGGGCCACTGAGGGACATAATAGTGTGTGCAGGGGACACTATTGGGGATAATACTGTGTGCAGGGGACACTATTGGGGATAATACTGTATGCAGGGGCCACTATGGGGGATAATACTGTGTGCAGGGGCCACTATGGGGTATAATACTTTGTGCAGGGGCCACTATGGGGGATAAAACTGTGTGTAGGGGCCACTGAGGGACATAATAGTGTGTGCAGGGATCACTATGGGGCACAATACTGTGTGCAGGGTCCACTATCGGGGATAATACTGTGTGGAGGGGCCACTAAGGGACATAATACTGTGTGCAGGGGCCACTATGGGACATAATACTGTGTGCAGCGACCACTATGGGACATAATACTGTGTGCAGGGGCCACTATGGGGGAGAATACCGTCTGCAGGGGACACTATGAGGGATAATACTGTGTGCAGGGGCCACTATGGGGTACAATACTGTGTGCAGGGGCCACTATCGGGGATAATACTGTGTGGAGGGGCCACTGAGGGACATAGTAGTGTGTGCAGGGGCCAATATGGGGGATAATACTATGTGCAGGGGCCACTATGGGGGATAATACTGTGTACAGGGGCCACTATCGGGGATAACACTGTGTGGAGGGGCCACTGAGGGACATAATAGTGTGTGTAGGGGCCACTATGGAGAATAATACTATGTGCAGGGGCCACTATGGGGGATAATACTGTGTGCAGGGGCCACTATGGGGATAACACTGTGTGCAGGGGCCACTATGGGGGATAATACTGTGTGCAGGGGCCACTATGGGGGATAACACTGTGTGCAGGGGCCACTATGGGGGATAATACTGTGTGCAGGGGCCACTATGGGGGATAATACTGTGTGCAGGGGCCACTATGGAGGATAATACTGTGTGCAGGGGCCACTATGGGGGATAATACTGTGAGTAGGGGCCACTATGGGGTACAATACTGTGTGCAGGGGCCACTATGGGGGATAATACTGTGTGTACAGGCCACTATGGGGCATGATACTGTGTGCAGGGGCCACTATGGGGCATAATACTGTGTGCAGGGGCCACTATGGGGGATAATACTGTGTGCAGGGGCCACTATGGGGTATGATACTGTGTGCAGGGGCCACTATGGGGGATAATACTGTGTGCAGGGGCCACTATGGGGGATAATACTGTGTGCAGGGGACACTATTGGGGATAATACTGTGTGCAGGGGACACTATTGGGGATAATACTGTATGCAGGGGCCACTATGGGGGATAATACTGTGTGCAGGGGCCACTATGGGGTATAACACTTTGTGCAGGGGCCACTATGGGGGATAAAACTGTGTGTAGGGGCCACTGAGGGACATAATAGTGTGTGCAGGGGCCACTATGGGGCACAATACTGTGTGCAGGGGACACTATTGGGGATAATACTGTATCCAGGTGCCACTATGGGGGATAATACTGTGTACAGGGGCCACTATCGGGGATAACACTGTGTGGAGGGGCCACTGAGGGACATAATAGTGTGTGTAGGGGCCACTATGGAGAATAATACTATGTGCAGGGGCCACTATGGGGGATAATACTGTGTGCAGGGGCCACTATGGGGATAACACTGTGTGCAGGGGCCACTATGGGGGATAATACTGTGTGCAGGGGCCACTATGGGGGATAACACTGTGTGCAGGGGCCACTATGGGGGATAATACTGTGTGCAGGGGCCACTATGGGGGATAATACTGTGTGCAGGGGCCACTATGGGACATAATACTGTGTGCAGGGGCCACGATGGGGGATAATACTGTGTGCAGGGGCCACTATGGGACATAATACTGTGTGCAGTGCCACTATGGGACATAATACTATGTGAAGGGGCCACTATGGGGGATAATACTGTGTGCAGGGGCCACTATTGGGGATAATACTGTGTGCAGGGGCCACTATGGGGGATAATACTGTGTGCAGGGGCCACTATGGGGGATATACTGAGTGTAGGGGCCACTATGGGGGATAATACTGTGTGCAGGGGCCACTATGGGGGATAATACTGTGTGCAGGGGCCACTATGGGACATAATACAGTGTGCAGGGGTCACTATGGGGGATAATACTGTGTGCAGGGGCCACTATGGGGGAAAATACTGTGTGCAGGGGCCACTATGGGGGATAATACTGTGTGCAGGGGCCACTATGGAGGATAATACTGTTGGCAGGGGCCACTATGGGGGATAATACTGTGTGCAGGGGCCACTATGGAGGATAATACTGTGTGCAGGGGCCACTATGGGGGATAATACTGTGAGTAGGGGCCACTATGGGGTACAATACTGTGTGCAGGGGCCACTATGGGGGATAATACTGTGTGTAGAGGCCACTATGGGGCATGATACTGTGTGCAGGGGCCACTATGGGGCATAATACTGTGTGCAGGGGCCACTATGGGGGATAATACTGTGTGCAGGGGCCACTATGGGGTATGATACTGTGTGCAGGGGCCACTATGGGGGATAATACTGTGTGCAGGGGCCACTATGGGGGATAATACTGTGTGCAGGGGACACTATGGGGTACAATACTGTGTGCAGGGGCCACTATGGGGTATAATACTTTGTGCAGGGGCCACTATGGGGGATAAAACTGTGTGTAGGGGCCACTATCGGGGATAACACTGTGTGGAGGGGCCACTGAGGGACATAATAGTGTGTGCAGGGGACACTATTGGGGATAATACTGTGTGCAGGGGACACTATTGGGGATAATACTGTATGCAGGGGCCACTATGGGGGATAATACTGTGTGCAGGGGCCACTATGGGGTATAATACTTTGTGCAGGGGCCACTATGGGGGATAAAACTGTGTGTAGGGGCCACTGAGGGACATAATAGTGTGTGCAGGGGCCACTATGGGGCACAATACTGTGTGCAGGGTCCACTATCGGGGATAATACTGTGTGGAGGGGCCACTAAGGGACATAATACTGTGTGCAGGGGCCACTATGGGACATAATACTGTGTGCAGCGACCACTATGGGACATAATACTGTGTGCAGGGGCCACTATGGGGGAGAATACCGTCTGCAGGGGACACTATGAGGGATAATACTGTGTGCAGGGGCCACTATGGGGTACAATACTGTGTGCAGGGGCCACTATCGGGGATAATACTGTGTGGAGGGGCCACTGAGGGACATAGTAGTGTGTGCAGGAGCCAATATGGGGGATAATACTATGTGCAGGGGCCACTATGGGGGATAATACTGTGTACAGGGGCCACTATCGGGGATAACACTGTGTGGAGGGGCCACTGAGGGACATAATAGTGTGTGTAGGGGCCACTATGGAGAATAATACTATGTGCAGGGGCCACTATGGGGGATAATACTGTGTGCAGGGGCCACTATGGGGATAACACTGTGTGCAGGGGCCACTATGGGGGATAATACTGTGTGCAGGGGCCACTATGGGGGATAACACTGTGTGCAGGGGCCACTATGGGGATAATACTTTGTGCAGGGGCCACTATGGGGGATAATACTGTGTGCAGGGGCCACTATGGAGGATAATACTGTGTGCAGGGGCCACTATGGGGGATAATACTGTGAGTAGGGGCCACTATGGGGTACAATACTGTGTGCAAGGGCCACTATGGGGGATAATACTGTGTGTACAGGCCACTATGGGGCATGATACTGTGTGCAGGGGCCACTATGGGGCATAATACTGTGTGCAGGGGCCACTATGGGGGATAATACTGTGTGCAGGGGCCACTATGGGGTATGATACTGTGTGCAGGGGCCACTATGGGGGATAATACTGTGTGCAGGGGCCACTATGGGGGATAATACTGTGTGCAGGGGACACTATGGGGGATAATACTGTGTGCAGGGGACACTATTGGGGATAATACTGTGTGCAGGGGACACTATTGGGGATAATACTGTATGCAGGGGCCATTACGGGGGATAATACTGTGTGCAGGGGCCACTATTGGGAATAATACTGTGTGCAGGGGACACTATTGGGGATAATACTGTGTGCAGGGGACACTATTGGGGATAATACTGTATGCAGGGGCCACTATGGGGGATAATACTGTGTGCAGGGGCCACTATGGGGTATAACACTTTGTGCAGGGGCCACTATGGGGTATAATACTGTGTGCAGGGGCCACTATGGGGGATAATACTGTGTGCAGGGGCCACTATGGAGGATAATACTGTGTACAGGGGCCACTATCGGGGATAACACTGTGTGGAGGGGCCACTGAGGGACATAATAGTGTGTGCAGGGGCCACTATGAGGCACAATACTGTGTGCAGGGGACACTATTGGGGATAATACTGTATCCAGGTGCCACTATGGGGGATAATACTGTGTACAGGGGCCACTATCGGGGATAACACTGTGTGGAGGGGCCACTGAGGGACATAATAGTGTGTGTAGGGGCCACTATGGAGAATAATACTATGTGCAGGGGCCACTATGGGGGATAATACTGTGTGCAGGGGCCACTATGGGGATAACACTGTGTGCAGGGGCCACTATGGGGGATAATACTGTGTGCAGGGGCCACTATGGGGGATAACACTGTGTGCAGGGGCCACTATGGGGGATAATACTGTGTGCAGGGGCCACTATGGGGGATAATACTGTGTGCAGGGGCCACTATGGAGGATAATACTGTGTGCAGGGGCCACTATGGGGGATAATACTGTGAGTAGGGGCCACTATGGGGTACAATACTGTGTGCAGGGGCCACTATGGGGGATAATACTGTGTGTACAGGCCACTATGGGGCATGATACTGTGTACAGGGGCCACTATGGGGCATAATACTGTGTGCAGGGGCCACTATGGGGGATTATACTGTGTGCAGGGGCCACTATGGGGTATGATACTGTGTGCAGGGGCCACTATGGGGGATAATACTGTGTGCAGGGGCCACTATGGGGGATAATACTGTGTGCAGGGGACACTATGGGGGATAATACTGTGTGCAGGGGACACTATTGGGGATAATACTGTTTGCAGGGGACACTATTGGGGATAATACTGTATGCAGGGGCCATTATGGGGGATAATACTGTGTGCAGGGGCCACTATTGGGAATAATACTGTGTGCAGGGGACACTATTGGGGATAATACTGTGTGCAGGGGACACTATTGGGGATAATACTGTATGCAGGGGCCACTATGGGGGATAATACTGTGTGCAGGGGCCACTATGGGGTATAATACTTTGTGCAGGGGCCACTATGGGGGATAAAACTGTGTGTAGGGGCCACTGAGGGACATAATAGTGTGTGCAGGGGCCACTATGGGGCACAATACTGTGTGCAGGGTCCACTATCGGGGATAATACTGTGTGGAGGGGCCACTAAGTGACATAATACTGTGTGCAGGGGCCACTATGGGGCGTAATACTGTGTGCAGCGACCACTATGGGACATAATACTGTGTGCAGGGGCCACTATGGGGGAGAATACCGTGTGCAGGGGACACTATGAGGGATAATACTGTGTGCAGGGGCCACTATGGGGTACAATACTGTGTGCAGGGGCCACTATCAGGGATAATACTGTGTGGAGGGGCCACTGAGGGACATAGTAGTGTGTGCAGGGGCCACTATGGGGGATAATACTATGTGCAGGGGCCACTATCGGGGATAACACTGTGTGGAGGGGCCACTGAGGGACATAATAGTGTGTGTAGGGGCCACTATGGAGCATAATTCTATGTGCAGGGGCCACTATGGGGGATAATACTGTGTGCAGGGGCCACTATGGGGATAACACTGTGTGCAGGGGCCACTATGGGGGATAATACTGTGTGCAGGGGGCACTATGGGGTATAACACTGTGTGCAGGGGCCACTATGGGGGATAATACTGTGTGCAGGGGCCACTATGGGGTATAATACTTTGTGCAGGGGCCACTATCGGGGATAATACTGTGTGGAGGGGCCACTGAGGGACATAATAGTGTGTGCAGGGGCCACTATGGGGCATAATGCTGTGTGCAGGGACCACTATAGCGCATAATAGAGCGTGCAGGAATGCGTAGGAGGGGGTCAGTCGAGGTTTTCGGCGTCAGTGTCGGTCGGGGGGGGATGTCAGAAGTTCGCCACGGGGCTCCGCCATTCCTAGTTACGCCACTGGTTTGAAGAGATGTCTTCAGCAGTAGCAGGAGAATGGAGAGAGACAGCAGAAGGTTAACGGGGTTATCCCATCACAAGGATCCTATCTATACTGCTGGTTAATGTGGATGTAAGACTTTTCCTAAATACACTGCTTCAGCAAAACTGCTTTGTTTGTCCACTATCTTACTTTATTCATTTTTTTGGGACACATCCCTTGACTTATCTGGTCATAAGTCAAGTGATGTATCTGCTGCTCTGAGGGGGGAGGGAGGAGGGGCTAAGTGCACGGGAGGGAGCCTGGAGGGGAAGGGGGGGGGGGGAGTTTACACTTTGGTGGGGGAGGGGCCGCCAATACAGACCCGGCATCCGCTGTAATAGAGAGGCGGATGCCGGGGAGGGTTAGATGCCGGCACCGGTGCCTGGAACATCGCTACGCTCCTGCCCTGCATGAGGCCAGCAGCGGCAGGAGCGATGTTGCTATACCGGAGGGGGGGAGCGGAGGAGCGGAATAGCAGCATCGCTCCTGCCTCTGCTGGCTTCATGCAGGGCAGGAGCATAGCGATGTTGCTGGCAACTGTGCCGGCGTCTAACACTCCCCGGCATCCGCCTCTCTATTACAGCAGATGCCGGGTCTGTATTGCATTGTGAAGGCTGTACATCCGATGCCTAGCTGCATCAGGAGTGCACACGCATGGCCAGCGGCCTAGAAGCGGCATCTTCTCGCCGCTGGCTTTACATATGTAACCCCGCCCACCAATGACGCAACAAAGCAGGAAGAAAGAAGAATTTCCAGCATCGAAGACTGGTGAGTATGCGACGTGGGAATACCCCTTTAAGGGACTTGTGACAGCACAAATGGGTTAAGGTAATTTAGGAAGGTGAACAGAGAATAGGAACTGCCTATAGGTGAGGGGAAGAAAGAGGAACCGATGTGGATACAAATACAGTAACAAGAAATGCCGTGAACATGGTGGGAAAATTATCCAAATTTCTTCCAAGTTACAAGTTGTTCGTTTTGATCTTCCCTGGATAATATAAAGCAATGTGTTTGGTAAGGTACGTCACGAATAATACTCTAGCTGATGGGATTGGATTGACCAGATGGACATACCCCTTGTCCTAGAATGCAAACACTTTATAGGGAACTTTCGATATTAGGAGGAAATGTTTTTTTTTACTACAGCTTGGCTTTATACATTCGCAGTTCATGTAAATACAGGCAATTCCTTTAAGCCCTGCAGGTCTCAGCTTCCTATGTACTAAGCACATACATTCTAAACATTGTCCTACTAGGCCGCCACCATGACCTCAGTGCCAAACCACAATCCCTACTACACAAATAAACTCAGGAAGAGATCGAAGGGAGCAGATGGCTTGGATTATCTGATGTGCGCCATGTTCTACCGGAGCCCCATGTTCCATCTAGAGAGAACATGTAGGTCACATAAGACTATACGCAGTAAGGTTCTGTATGGGACCATTGTCATCAATCATTAACGACAATGGTAAAAACAATGAAGATTATGGCGGAATCTGGAGTTCCCTTCTTGACTTGAGAAAATGGATAGATAATTCTCGAAATTCTCAAAATCAGCAGCACTCTTATACAGGAGCTGCATCTGATATTGTAGGTCAGCCATATTCAAGTGACTGGGGATCAGATGCAATACCAGATATAGCCTATGGGCAAGAGTGGCACTGTTTCCCAAAAAAAGGGAGAGAAACATCCTAGTGGAGTTTATTCTAGAGTTGGCCATAGATATTTCATTTTATGTGTCATTGTGTGTCTATGTACTATTATGTCTGGGGGAGAAGTAGTAAAAGTTGAGACTTCCCATACACTGCAGGTGCCGGCTATAGTAGACAGCAGGCGCCCATCCCTAACAGTAGCTTTGTCTCCTCTAACCTTGTGCCAATGATAAATGTGGGGCTGAAGGGGCACTTTATTGGGAAAAAATGTACTTTATTAGTTTTTATGGTCCAATGTTAATAAATTCTGTGAAACAACCTTTTGTGGGATCACTATGCTCACTGCACCCGTGGATGAATTCTTACAGGAGGGTAGTTTCCAAAATGGGGTCACTCTTTGGAAGTTTCCACTGTTACAATACCCCAGGAACTTAGCAAATGTGACATTGCACCACATTTGATTCCAGCAAAATCTGCCATCCTAAGGCTCAATGGCGCTAGTACTGATATCCTAAAAAACGTAAAGGATATTGGAAAAATGATGCCAAGATAGTAGCATAATAATTTGGGTGCTAGGGCTATCTATCTATCTATCTATCTATCTATCTATCTATCTATCTATCTATCACATATCTATCTATCTATCTATCTATCTATCTATCTATCTATCTATCTATCTATCTCCTATCTCCTATCTATCTGATATCTATCTTATATCTATCTATCTATCTATCTACCGATCTATCTCCTATCTATCTATCTCCTATCTCCTATCTATCTATCTGATATCTATCTTATATCTATCTATCTATCTATCTATCACATATCTATCTATCTATCTATCTATCTACCGATCTATCTCCTATCTATCTATCTCCTATCTCCTATCTATCTATCTGATATCTAACTTATATCTATCTATCTATCTATCTACCGATCTATCTCCTATCTATCTATCTCCTATCTATCTATCTCCTATCTATCTATCTATCTATCTATCTATCTATCTATCTATCTATCTATCTCCTATCTATCTATCTATCTATCTATCTATCTATCTCCTATCTATCTATCTGATATCTATCTTATATCTATCTATCTATCTATCTATCTATCTATCTATCTATCATCTATCTCCTATCTATCTATCTATCTATCTATCACATATCTATCAATCTATATATCTATCTATCTACTATCTATCTATCTATCTATCTATCTATCTATCTATCTCCTATCTATCTATCTATCTATCTATCTATCTATCTATCTAAATATCTATCTATCACATATCTATCAATCTATGTATCTATCTATCTACTATCTATCACATATCTATCTATCTTCTATCTATCTATCTATCTATCTATCTATCTATCTATCTATCTATCTATCTATCTATCTATCTAAATATCTATCTATCACATATCTATCAATCTATGTATCTATCTCCTATCTATCACATATCTATCTATCTATCTATCTATCTATCTATCATCTATCTATCTATTTACAGTCCTATGAAAAAGTTTGGGCACCCCTATTAATCTTAATCATTTTTAGTTCTAAATATTTTGGTGTTTGCAGCAGCCATTTCAGTTTGATATATCTAATAACTGATGGACACAGTAATATTTCAGGATTGAAATGAGGTTTATTGTACTAACAGAAAATGTGCAATATGCATTAAACCAAAATTTGACCGGTGCAAAAGTCTGGGCACCTCAACAGAAAAGTGACATTAATATTTAGTAGATCCTCCTTTTGCCTCTAGTCGCTTCCTGTAGCTTTTAATCAGTTCCTGGACCCTGGATGAAGGGATTTTGGACAATTCCTCTTTACAAAACAATTCAAGTTCAGTTAAGTTTGATGGTCGCCGAGCATGGACAGCCCGCTCTCAAATCATCCCACAGATGTTCAATGATATTCAGGTCTGGGGACTGGGATGGCCATTCCAGAACATTGTAATTGTTCCTCTGCATGAATGCCTGAATCGGCTTGCTACACTTGCTACCCACTGTAAAATTTGGTGGAGGTTCCATCATGCTTTGGGGCTGTGTGGCCAATACCGGCACTGTGAATCTTGTTAAAGTTGAGGGTCGCATGGATTCCACTCAGTATCAGCAGATTCTTGAGAATAATGTTCAAGAATCAGTGACGAAGTTGAAGTTACGCCAGGGATGGATATTTCAGCAAGACAATGATCCAAAACACCGCTCCAAATCGATATATCAAACTGAAATGGCTGCTGCAAACACCAAAATATTTAGAACTAAAAATGATTAAGATTAATAGGGGGGCACAAACTTTATCATAGGACTCTATCTATCTATCTATCTCCTATCTATCTATCTATCTATCTATCTATCTATCTATCTATCTATCTATCTATCTATCTATCTCCTATCTATCTATCTCCTATCTATCTATCTTGTTTTAATCTATCTATCTATCTATCTATCTATCTATCTATCTATCTATCTATCTATCTATCTATCTATCTATCTACTATCTATCTTCTATCTATCTATCTCCTATCTATCTATCTATCTCCTATCTATCTATCTATCTATCTATCTATCTATCTATCTATCTATCTATCTATCTAGTTTTATCTAACACATCTATCTACTATTAGAGATGAGCAAACAGTGTTCTATCGAACTCATGTTCGATCGGATATTAGGCTGTTCGGCATGTTCGAATCGAATCGAACACCGCGTGGTAAAGTGCGCCATTACTCGATTCCCCTCCCACCTTCCCTGGCGCCTTTTTTGCTCCAATAACAGCGCAGGGTAGGTGGGACAGGAACTACGACACCGGTGACGTTGTAAAAAGTAGGCAAAACCCATTGGCTGCCGAAAACATGTGACCTCTAATTTAAAAGAACAGCGACGCCCAGGTTCACGTCATTCTGAGCTTGCAATTCACCGGGGACGGAGGTTTCCGTCCAGTTAGCTAGGGGTTAGATTCTGGGTAGGCAGGGACAGGCTAGGATAGGAAGGAGAAGACAACCAACAGCTCTTGTAAGAGCTAAATTCCAGGGAGAAGCTTGTCAGTGTAACGTGGCACTGACAGGCTCAATCGCCGCAACCCAGCTTTCCCCGGATCCTGAATGGAATACACTGACAGTGTATTCCCATATACCCCATATATACACCCCAAATCCCCGTTCCAACGGTGTGCCCCCCCCACCTTCACCTCAGAAATACCCTGCAAGTCCCCTAGCAATAGGATTGGGGCTATATACACCCACTATGTTTGATACTGCCATATAGTGCCATTGTTTGACTGGGAATTCAAAGAATATATTGGGGTTACAAATACCCTCATTTCTTGCTACTGCCATATAGTGCCAGTTTCTGACTGGGAATTCAAAGAATATATTGGGGTTACGTGCACCCACAATTTTTGCTACTGGTATATAGTGCCATTGTCTGACTGGGAATTCAAAGAATATATTGGGGTTACAAATACCCTCATTTCTTGCTACTGCTATATAGTGCCATTGTCTGACTGGGAATTCAAAGAATATATTGGGGTTACGTGCACCCACAATTTTTGCTACTGGTATATAGTGCCATTGTCTGACTGGGAATTCAAAGAATATATTGGGGTTACGTGCACCCACAATTTTTGCTACTGCTATATAGTGCCATTGTCTGACTGGGAATTCAAAGAATATATTGGGGTTACGTGCACCCACAATTTTTGCTACTGCTATATAGTGCCATTGTCTGACTGGGAATTCAAAGAATATATTGGGGTTACGTGCACCCACAATTTTTGCTACTGCTATATAGTGCCATTGTCTGACTGGGAATTCAAAGAATATATTGGGGTTACGTGCACCCACAATTTTTGCTACTGGTATATAGTGCCATTGTCTGACTGGGAATTCAAAGAATATATTGGGGTTACAAATACCCTCATTTCTTGCTACTGCTATATAGTGCCATTGTCTGACTGGGAATTCAAAGAATATATTGGGGTTACGTGCACCCACAATTTTTGCTACTGGTATATAGTGCCATTGTCTGACTGGGAATTCAAAGAATATATTGGGGTTACGTGCACCCACAATTTTTGCTACTGCTATATAGTGCCATTGTCTGACTGGGAATTCAAAGAATATATTGGGGTTACGTGCACCCACAATTTTTGCTACTGATATATAGTGCCATTGTCTGACTGGGAATTCAAAGAATATATTGGGGTTACGTGCACCCACAATTTTTGCTACTGGTATATAGTGCCATTGTCTGACTGGGAATTCAAAGAATATATTGGGGTTACGTGCACCCACAATTTTTGCTACTGGTATATAGTGCCATTGTCTGACTGGGAATTCAAAGAATATATTGCGGTTACGTGCACCCACAATTTTTGCTACTGCTTTATAGTGCCATTGTCTGACTGGGAATTCAAAGAATATATTGGGGTTACGTGCACCCACAATTTTTGCTACTGGTATATAGTGCCATTGTCTGACTGGGAATTCAAAATGCGCAAGGCTCCCGGAAAGGGACGTGGACGAGGCCGTGGGCGAGGTCGGGGGAATGGTTCTGGGGAGCAAGGTAGCAGTGAAGCCACAGGGCGTCCCGTGCCTACTCCTGTGGGGCAGCAAGCATTGCGCCACTCCACAGTGCCAGGGTTGCTTGCCACATTAACTAAACTGCAGGGTACAAACCTTAGTAGGCCCGAGAACCAGGAACAGGTCTTGCAATGGCTGTCGGATAACGCTTACAGCACATTGTCCAGCAGCCAGTCAGACTCTGCCTCCTCTCCTCCTATTACCCAACAGTCTTGTCCTCCTTCCTCCCAAAATTCCCAAGCTTCACAGAACAATAACCCCAACTGTCCCTGCTCCCCAGAGCTGTTCTCCGCTCCTTTCATTGTCCCTCAACCTGCCCCTCCACGTCGCGATTCCACGAACCTAACAGAGGAGCATCTGTGTCCAGATGCTCAAACACTAGAGTCTCCTCCATCTCCGTTCGATTTGGTGGTGGATGACCAGCAACCCACCCTCATCGACGATGATGTGACGCAGTTGCCGTCAGGGCATCCAGTTGACCTGCGCATTGTGCGGGAGGAGGAGATGAGACAGGAGTTGGAAGAGGAAGTGGTGGATGATGAGGACACTGACCCGACCTGGACAGGTGGGATGTCAAGCGGGGAAAGTAGTGTGGATGTTGAGGCAGGTGCAGCACCAAAAAGGGTAGCTAGAGGCAGAGGCAGAGGTCAGCAGCTTAAGCGAAGCCAGGCCACACCCGGAATCTCCCAAGATGTTCCAGTTCGTACCCAGCCCCGAAAAACTCCCACCTCGAGGGCACGTTTCTCGAAGGTGTGGAGTTTTTTCAAGGAATGCGCCGAGGACAGATATAGTGTTGTCTGCACAATTTGCCTCTCGAAATTGATTAGGGGCTCTGAGAAGAGCAACCTGTCCACCACTTCAATGTGCCGTCATTTGGAATCCAAGCACTGGAATCAGTGGCAGGCAGCAACGGCAGGACAAAGGCCGCCTGCCGTTCACGCCACTGCCACTGCCTCTGCCTCTTCCACTGCCACTGCTGACTGTGCTGGCGATGCACTCCAGAGGACGAGCCAGGACACCACTTCATCTGCCTCCGCCACTTTGTTGACTTCTTCCTCATCCTCCCCTGTTCCTGTCTTATCTCCTTCTCCTGCACCATCAAAGGCACCATCAGGCGCTTCTTTACAACAACCCACCATCTCTCAGACATTGGAGCGGCGGCAGAAATACACTGCTAACCACCCACACGCGCAAGCCTTGAACGCCAACATCGCTAAACTGCTGGCCCAGGAGATGTTGGCGTTCAGGCTTGTTGAAACTCCCGCCTTCCTGGACCTGATGGCAACTGCGGCACCTCGCTATGCCGTCCCTAGCCGTCACTACTTCTCCCGGTGTGCCGTCCCCGCCTTGCACCAGCACGTGTCACTCAACATCAGGCGGGCCCTTAGTTCCGCGCTTTGCACAAAGGTCCACTTGACCACCGACGCGTGGACAAGTGCATGCGGACAGGGACGCTACATTTCACTGACGGCACACTGGGTGAATGTAGTTGAGGCTGGGACTGCTTCCCAAACTGGCCCGGTGTACCTCGTCTCCCCGCCTAACATTCCTGGCAGGGACACGAGAAGAACACCCCCCTCCTCCTCCTCCTCCACCGCCTCCTCCTCCGCCACCGCCTCCTCCTCCGCTGTTAGATTGACCCCAGCTACGAGTTGGAAACGTTGCAGCACTGGCGTTGGTAGACGTCAGCAGGCCGTGCTGAAGCTGATCAGCTTGGGGGACAGACAGCACACTGCCTCCAAGGTGAGGGATGCCCTCCTCGATGAGACGGCAATATGGTTTGAGCCGCTGCACCTGGGCCCAGGCATGGTCGTTTGTGATAACGGCCGAAACCTGGTAGCAGCTCTGGAGCTTGCCGGACTCCAACATGTTCCATGCCTGGCCCACGTCTTCAACCTAGTGGTGCAACGTTTCCTAAAGAGCTACCCCAATGTTCCAGAGCTACTGGTGAAAGTGCGGCGCATGTGCGCCCACTTTCGCAAGTCGACAGTAGCCGCTGCTAGATTAAAATCTCTCCAGCAACGCCTGCATGTGCCACAACACCGGCTTTTGTGCGACGTCCCCACACGCTAGAACTCAACGTTTCAGATGTTGAATAGAGTGGTTGAGCAGCAGAGACCTTTGATGGAATACCAGCTACAAAACCCTAGGGTGCCACAAAGTCAGCTGCCTCAGTTTCTCATTCATGAGTGGCCATGGATGAGAGACCTTTGTGACATCCTACGGGTCTTTGAGGAGTCCACAAGGAGGGTGAGCTCTGAGGATGCGATGGTGAGCCTTACAATCCCGCTCTTGTGTGTTCTGAGAGAATCCCTGATTGACATCAGGGATAACAGATCACACAGAGGAGTCAGGGATAGCATCCGATCCGTCACAGCTGGAGAGTAGGTCCACACATCTGTCCGCTTCATCGCGTTTAATGGAGGAGGAGGAGGAGGAGGAGGGGGAAGAAGAGTTGTCCGATGATGTGATGGTGATACAGGAGGCTTCCGGGCAACTTCGAATCGTCCCATTGTTGCAGCGCAGATGGGTAGACATGGACGATGAGGAGGAAATGGAGATTGAACTTTCCGGTGGGGCCAGAGGAGTCATGCCAACTAACACTGTGGCAGACATGGCTGAGTTCATGTTGGGGTGCTTTACAACCGACAAGCGTATTGTCAAAATCATGGAGGACAACCAGTACTGGATCTTTGCTATCCTTGACCCCCGGTATAAACACAACATCTCCTCTGTTATTCCGGTAGAGGGGAGGGCCAATCGCATCAATGCTTGCCACAAGCAATTGGTGCAGAATATGATGGAGATGTTTCCAGCATGTGACGTTGGCGGCAGGGAGGGCAGTTCCTCCAGTAGGAGACCAAGTTCTTACTGGTCCACACAAACAAGGGGCACACTGTCTAAGGTCTGGGACACCTTGATGGCACCCCCTCGCCAAAGTGCCGCCACGGAGGGTCCTAGTGTCACCAGGCGTGAGAAGTATAGGCGCATGTTGCGGGAATACCTTTCCGACCACAGACCTGTCCTCTCCGACCCCTCTGCGCCCTACACGTATTGGGTGTCGAAGTTGGACCTGTGGCTTGAACTTGCCTTATATGCCTTGGAGGTGCTGTCCTGTCCTGCCGCCAGTGTCCTATCTGAGAGGGTGTTCAGTGCAGCCGGTGGCATCATCACTGACAAGCACACCCGTCTGTCAGCTGAGAGTGCCGACCGGCTCACTTTGATAAAAATGAACCACCACTGGATAGAGCCTTCATTTTTGTGCCCACCTGTGTAAAGCACCCCAACATGAAACTCCATGTCTGTACTCAACCTCTCCAATTCCTCCGCATCCTCATACTCATCCACCATAAGCGTTGCACAATTCTGCTAATACTAGGCTCCCTCCACCCTGATTTCCCCCAACTCTGCTGGTTGGAGGCTCCCTCCACCCTGATTTCCCCCAACTCTGCTGGTTAGAGGCTCCCTCCACCCTGCTTTCCCACAACTCTGCTGGTTAGAGTCTCCCTCCACCCTGATTTCCCACAACTCTGCTGGTTAGAGGCTCCCTCCACCCTGATTTCCCCCAACTCTGCTGGTTAGAGGCTCCCTCCACCATGAATTGGTCCAAACTGAGGTTTTTAGAGGCTCCCTCCACCATGAATTGGTCCAAACTGGGGTTTTTAGAGGCTCCCTCCACCATGAATTTGCCCAAACTGGGCTGTTTAGAGGCTCCCTCCACCATGAATTGGTCCAAACTGGGGTTTTTAGAGGCTCCCTCCACCATGAATTGGTCCAAACTGGGGTTTTTAGAGGCTCCCTCCACCATGAATTTGCCCAAACTGGGCTGGTTAGAGGCTCCCTCCACCATGAATTGGTCCAAACTGGGGTTTTTAGAGGCTCCCTCCACCATGAATTGGTCCAAACTGGGGTTTTTAGAGGCTCCCTCCACCATGAATTGGTCCAAACTGGGGTTTTTAGAGGCTCCCTCCACTATGAATTTGCCCAAACTGGGCTGGTTAGAGGCTCCCTCCACCATGAATTGGTCCAAACTGGGGTTTTTAGAGGCTCCCTCCACCATGAATTGGTCCAAACTGGGGTTTTTAGAGGCTCCCTCCACCATGAATTTGCCCAAACTGGGCTGGTTAGAGGCTCCCTCCACCATGAATTGGTCAAAACTGGGGTTTTTAGAGGCTCCCTCCACCATGAATTGCTCCAAACTGGGGTTTTTAGAGGCTCCCTCCACCATGAATTGGTCCAAACTGGGGTTTTTAGAGGCTCCCTCCACCATGAATTTGCCCAAACTGGGCTGGTTAGAGGCTCCCTCCACCATGAATTGGTCCAAACTGGGGTTTTTAGAGGCTCCCTCCACCATGAATTGGTCCAAACTGGGGTTTTTAGAGGCTCCCTCCACCATGAATTGCTCCAAACTGGGTTTTTTAGAGGCTCCCTCCACCATGAATTGGTCCAAACTGGGGTATTTAGAGGCTCCCTCCACCATGAATTGGTCCAAACTGGGTTTTTTAGAGGCTCCCTCCACCATGAATTGGTCCAAACTGGGGTATTTAGAGGCTCCCTCCACCATGAATTGGTCCAAACTGGGGTTTTTAGAGGCTCCCTCCACCATGAATTGGTCCAAACTGGGGTTTTTAGAGGCTCCCTCCACCATGAATTGGTCCAAACTGGGTTTTTTAGAGGCTCCCTCCACCATGAATTGGTCCAAACTGGGTTTTTTAGAGGCTCCCTCCACCATGAATTGGTCCAAACTGGGTTTTTTAGAGGCTCCCTCCACCATGAAGTGGTCCAAACTGGGCTGGTTAGAGGCTCCCTCCACCATGAATTGGTCCAAACTGGGGTTTTTAGAGGCTCCCTCCACCATGAATTGGTCCAAACTGGGGTTTTTAGAGGCTCCCTCCACCATGAATTTGCCCAAACTGGGCTGGTTAGAGGCTCCCTCCACCATGAATTTGCCCAAACTGGGCTGGTTAGAGGCTCCCTCCACCATGAATTGGTCCAAACTGGGGTTTTTAGAGGCTCCATCCACCATGAATTTGCCCAAACTGGGTTTTTTAGAGGCTCCCTCCACCATGAATTGGTCCAAACTGGGGTTTTTAGAGGCTCCCTCCACCATGAATTGGTCCAAACTGGGTTTTTTAGAGGCTCCCTCCACCATGAATTGGTCCAAACTGGGCTGGTTAGAGGCTCCCTCCACCATGAATTGGTCCAAACTGGGGTTTTTAGAGGCTCCCTCCACCATGAATTTGCCCAAACTGGGTTTTTTAGAGGCTCCCTCCACCATGAATTGGTCCAAACTGGGTTTTTTAGAGGCTCCCTCCACCATGAATTGGTGAAAACTGGGGTTTTTAGAGGCTCCCTCCACCATGAATTGCTCCAAACTGGGGTTTTTAGAGGCTCCCTCCACCATGAATTGGTCCAAACTGGGGTTTTTAGAGGCTCCCTCCACCATGAATTTGCCCAAACTGGGCTGGTTAGAGGCTCCCTCCACCATGAATTGGTCCAAACTGGGGTTTTTAGAGGCTCCCTCCACCATGAATTGGTCCAAACTGGGGTTTTTAGAGGCTCCCTCCACCATGAATTGGTCCAAACTGGGTTTTTTAGAGGCTCCCTCCACCATGAATTGGTCCAAACTGGGGTATTTAGAGGCTCCCTCCACCATGAATTGGTCCAAACTGGGTTTTTTAGAGGCTCCCTCCACCATGAATTGGTCCAAACTGGGGTTTTTAGAGGCTCCCTCCACCATGAATTGGTCCAAACTGGGTTTTTTAGAGGCTCCCTCCACCATGAATTGGTCCAAACTGGGGTTTTTAGAGGCTCCCTCCACCATGAATTTGCCCAAACTGGGCTGGTTAGAGGCTCCCTCCACCATGAATTGGTCAAAACTGGGGTTTTTAGAGGCTCCCTCCACCATGAATTGGTCCAAACTGGGGTGTTTAGAGGCTCCCTCCACCATGAATTTGCCCAAACTGGGCTGGTTAGAGGCTCCCTCCACCATGAATTGGTCCAAACTGGGGTTTTTAGAGGCTCCCTCCACCATGAATTGGTCCAAACTGGGTTTTTTAGAGGCTCCCTCCACCATGAATTGGTCCAAACTGGGGTTTTTAGAGGCTCCCTCCACCATGAATTGGTCCAACTGGGGTTTTTAGAGGCTCCCTCCACCATGAATTGGTCCAAACTGGGGTTTTTAGAGGCTCCCTCCACCATGAATTGGTCCAAACTGGGGTTTTTAGAGGCTCCCTCCACCATGAATTTGCCCAAACTGGGCTGTTTAGAGGCTCCCTCCACCATGAATTGGTCCAAACTGGGGTTTTTAGAGGCTCCCTCCACCATGAATTGGTCCAAACTGGGTTTTTTAGAGGCTCCCTCCACCATGAATTGGTCCAAACTGGGGTATTTAGAGGCTCCCTCCACCATGAATTGGTCCAAACTGGGGTTTTTAGAGGCTCCCTCCACCATGAATTGGTCCAAACTGGTTTTTTTAGAGGCTCCCTCCACCATGAATTGGTCCAAACTGGGGTTTTTAGAGGCTCCCTCCACCATGAATTGGTCCAAACTGGGTTTTTTAGAGGCTCCCTCCACCATGAATTGGTCCAAACTGGGTTTTTTAGAGGCTCCCTCCACCATGAATTGGTCCAAACTGGGCTGGTTAGAGGCTCCCTCCACCATGAATTGGTCCAACTGGGGTTTTTAGAGGATCCCTCCACCATGAATTGGTCCAAACTGGGGTTTTTAGAGGCTCCCTCCACCATGAATTTGCCCAAACTCTGCTGGTTAGAGGCTCAATCCACCCTGATTTTCAAAACAAATGTTGGTGCCAACCTCAACTTACTACAAGGGCCAAATTCACTGCTGGTGACAAGCTCTCCTCACTGCAAGTGCCAAATACACATGTTTCAAGGTGTTTTCCTACTGTCAGAGAGGTGGTATTGAGTGTGTAAAGTGTGTAGTTGTTAGGCAGTGATGTTGGGGTAATAGAGGGTCTTTGGTGTGTTAGATGCCCCCAGACATGCTCCCCTGCTGTCCCAGTTGTATTCCAGAGGTGTTGGCATCATTTCCTGGGGTGTCATAGTGGACTTGGTGACCCTCCAGACACGGATTTGGGTTTCCCCCTTAACGAGTATATGTTCCCCATAGACTATAATGGGGTTCGAAACCCGTTCGAACACACGAACAGTGAGCGGCTGTTCGATTCGAATTTCGAACCTCGAACATTTTAGTGTTCACTCATCTCTATCTACTATCTATCTATCTATCTATCTATCTATCTATCTATCTAATATCATCTATCTATCTATCTATCTATCTATCTATCTATCTATCTAACACATCTATCTCCTATCTATCTATCTATCTATCTATCTATCTATCTATCTCCTATCTATCTCTCTATCTAGATCTATCTATCTATCTATCTATCTCCTATCTATCTATCTATCTATCTATCTATCTATCTATCTATCTATCTCCTATCTATCTATCTATCTATCTATCTATCTATCTATCTATCTATCTCCTAACTATCTCTCTATCTATCTAGTTTTATTTATCTATCTATCTATCTATCTATCTATCTATCTATCTATCTATCTATCTATCTCCTATCTATCTATCTCCTATCTATCTATCTATCTATCTATCTATCTATCTATCTATCTATCTATGTATCTTCTATCTATCTATCTATCTATCTATCTCCTATCTATCTATCTATCTATCTATCTATCTATCTATAGCATATCTATTTATCTATCTATCTATCTATCTATCTATCTCCTATCTATCTATCTATCTATCTATCTATCTATCTATCTATCTATCTATCCATCCATCCATCCATCCAAGAATTTCACCATTTTAAAATTGCAATTTTTTCACAAATAAATTTCAAATATATTGACCAAAATTTACCACTGACATGAAGTACGTAAGTTATAGGCTAAGGCCCCACGTCAAAAACTGCAGCATTTTACAGTACCTGCAAAGTGGATGGGATTCTGGTTAATCCCATAGACTCATTGCAGAATAAGATCCGCTATGCTATGATTTCAAAAACCGTTTTTTGTGTAAATCGCAGCCTGTCACTTATACCTAAAGGAATCACCGGCATTTTGTGTAAAGGTATAATTGAAATAGAAACTCTGTAGAGGAAAACTCTGCCGACTCGCTGTGGAGACCCTTCCGCCGCGGTTTTTCGCACAGAGTTTTTAGGCTGTGACTTGCTACGTGGGACCTGAACCTCAAAATCACTTGGTTGAGTTAAAGCCTCCCAAAGTTATTACCACCTGAAAGTGACACATGTCAAAGTTGAAAAATGGAGCCCTGTCAGGAAGTCTGGGAAAGGGTTAACTGTATGCAACCACTGTAAACCAAATACACAGCATGTCTGTCCTTAGCAAGAAGGGTGAAATACAGCCAAAAGGAGGAAGTTTGTGTTTGTAAGATGTGTGAAAGAAATCTGCATCTCAGCAGGGGGAGGCTAAACTGTCCAGCATAAGATTGAAGGGGCTGAGTCTGTTTTCTATCCAAATAAGATAACAGTCCTCCCCCATACATTCAGTGACCACACATGATGGCTTCACAAATGTACATGTAATATGGATGTGAGCAGAGCCATCAATGACCCCATAAGACCCAACTACTGTATATTGTCGGCCTACTGTAAAGCCCGTGATATTCTCTCCTCAATAGCCCAAAATAATGCCCCAGAAAAGACAATATGGGCAAGAATATACTACATTAACCCCTTTCCACGGCCGGCATTTTTAGTTTTTTATGCTCCTCCTTCCAAAAGTCATGAACAAGTTTCTTTTCTTATTTTCAACTCACAAAGCCATATGACAACTTATTTTTTGCGGGACAAATTGTACTTTGTAGTGGGGCCATTTTATATTCCATATCAGATATGCTCAATGTGGTACACACAAGGACACAGGACAGAGGTTGAGTCAACTTTAATCCATTTAAACTGACTGCAAGTGTGATTTAGTTATTGCCACCACCTGTTAGGTGCCTCAGGTAAGTAACAGGTGCTGTTAATTGCACAAATTAGAGAAGCATCACATGATTTTTGAGACAGTGCCAATACTTTTGTCCACCCCCTTTTTTATGTTTGGTGTGGAATTATATCCAATTTGGCTTTTTGACAATTCTTTTTGTGGTTTTCCATTGAAGACAAATTAAATGAAGATAATAATACCAAAGAGTTTGTGATTGCAATCATTTTCTGGAAGAAAGTGAGTATTATCTGACAGAATTGCAGGCCAATACTTTTGCCCAACACTGGGTATCAAATTTATATAGTTTTAGTTATTTTTTAACATCTCCACAATCAACGAGTTTGCAGTTAAAAACATTTTTCCTGGTGTCCCCATGGTCGTCTTTTGGAGTACTGGTGTACACCATTGGGTTTTGACTGCAAACTCATCTGTTCACCCTTATCTCTACTAAATCCACTGATAAACCTGCTAACAATGCAGGTAAAATGTGTTATGAGAACAACTAGTGATAGTTTATTCCCCTGAAATGGAGAACTTTAGTGTTGACAGAAGAACACTGTGCTCAATTGTCAGAGTGGTATCTGCATGTCTAAGACGGCAGGTGGGTGACACCATGTCTGTAGTGAACACCTCTGATTATTATTACAGATCTATATGACCATATCCCACATCTGCCTGATTACTCCTGACCGCCTCAGTTTGTATTCCGACACGAACTGTATGGGTGATTTGTTTGAGTCATAAGTGCCCCTCGGGAATGAAGGAAAAGCATCAGGCAACGCTTGCTGCTATTTCTTGAGTGATGGGCAATGAATCAGTACATTCAATTCAATGGACTGGTCACATACTGCTCCTATGTACAAGAATATAACTACTATAACACTGCTCCTGTGTACAAGAATATAACTACTATAACACTGCTCCTGTGTACAAGAATATAACTACTATAACACTGCTCCTGTGTACAAGAATATAACTACTATAATACATTTCCTATGTACAAGAATATAACTACTATAATACTGTTCCTATGTACAAGAATATAACTACTATAATACTGCTCCTATGTACAAGAATATAATACTGCTCCTATGTACAAGAATATAACTACTATAATACTACTCCTATGTACAAGAATATAACTACTATAATACTGCTCCTATGTACAAGAATATAACTACTATAATACTGCTCCTAAGTACAAGAATATAACTACTATAATACTACCTCCTATGTACAAGAATATAACTACTATAATACTGCTCCTACAGTTAGGGCCAGAAATATTTGGACAGTGACACAATTTTCGCGAGTTGGGCTCTGCATGCCACCACATTGGTTTTGAAATGAAACCTCTACAACAGAATTCAAGTGCAGATTGTAACGTTTAATTTGAAGGGTTGAACAAAAATATCTGATAGAAAATGTAGGAATTGTAGACATTTCCTTACAAACACTCCACATTTTAGGAGCTCAAAAGTAATTGGACAAATAAACATAACCCAAACAAAATATTTTTATTTTCAATATTTTGTTGCGAATCCTTTGGAGACAATCACTGCCTTAAGTCTGGAACCCATGGACATCACCAAACGCTGGGTTTCCTCCTTCTTAATGCTTTGCCAGGCCTTTACAGCCGCAGCCTTCAGGTCTTGCTTGTTTGTGGGTCTTTCCGCCTTAAGTCTGGATTTGAGCAAGTGAAATGCATGCTCAATTGGGTTAAGCTCTGGTGATTGACTTGGCCATTGCAGAATGCTCCACTTTTTTGCACTCATGAACTCCTGGGTAGCTTTGGCTGTATGCTTGGGGTCATTGTCCATCTGTACTATGAAGCGCTGTCCGATCAACTTGGCAGCATTTGGCTGAATCTGGGCTGAAAGTATATCCCGGTACACTTCAGAATTCATCCGGCTACTCTTGTCTGCTGTTATGTCATCAATAAACACAAGTGACCCAGTGCCATTGAAAGCCATGCATGCCCATGCCATCACGTTGCCTCCACCATGTTTTACAGAGGATGTGGTGCGCCTTGGATCATGTGCCGTTCCCTTTCTTCTCCAAACTTTTTTTCTCCCCATCATTCTGGTACAGGTTGATCTTTGTCTCATCTGTCCATAGAATACTTTTCCAGAACTGAGCTGGCTTCTTGAGGTGTTTTTCAGCAAATGTAACTCTGGCCTGTCTATTTTTGGAATTGATGAATGGTTTGCATCTAGATGTGAACCCTTTGTATTTACTTTCATGGAGTCTTCTCTTTACTGTTGACTTAGAGACAGATACACCTACTTCACTGAGAGTGTTCTGGACTTCAGTTGATGTTGTGAACGGGTTCTTCTTGACCAAAGAAAGTATGCGGCGATCATCCACTACTGTTGTCATCCGTGGACGCCCAGGCCTTTTTGATTTCCCAAGCTCACCAATCAATTCCTTTTTTCTTAGAATGTACCCGACTGTTGATTTTGCTACTCCAAGCATGTCTGCTATCTCTCTGATGGATTTTTTCTTTTTTTTCAGCCTCAGGATGTTCTGCTTCACCTCAATTGAGAGTTCCTTTGACCGCATGTTGTCTGGTCACAGCAACAGCTTCCAAATGCAAAACCACACACCTGGAATCAACCCCAGACCTTTTAACTACTTCATTGATTACAGGTTTACGAGGGAGATGCCTTCAGAGTTAATTGCAGCCCTTAGAGTCCATTGTCCAATTACTTTAGGTCCCTTGAAAAAGAGGAGGCTATGCATTACAGAGCTATGATTCCTAAACCCTTTCTCCGATTTGGATGTGGAAACTCTCATATTGCAGCTGGGAGTGTGCACTTTCAGCCCATATTATATATATAATTGTATTTCTGAACATGTTTTAGTAAAGAGCTAAAATAACAAAACTTGTGTCACTGTCCAAATATTTCTGGCCCTAACTGTATACACCCAAGAATATAACTACTATAATACTACCTCCTATGTACAAGAATATAACTACTATAATACTACCTCCTATGTACAAGAATATAACTACTATAATACTACCTCCTATGTACAAGAATATAACTACTATAATACTGCTCCTATGTACAAGGATATAACTACTATAATACTACCTCCTATGTACAAGAATATAACTACTATAATACTGCTCCTATGTACAAGAATATAACTACTATAATACTACTCCTATGTACAAGAATATAACTACTATAATACTACCTCCTATGTACAAGAATATAACTACTATAATACTACCCCCTATGTACAAGACTATAACTACTATAATACTGCTCCTATGTACAAGAATATAACTACTATAATACTGCCCCTATGTACAAGAATATAACTACTATAATACTGCTCCTATGTACAAGAATATAACTACTATAATACTGCTCCTATGTACAAGAATATAACTACTATAATACTACCTCCTATGTACAAGAATATAACTACTATAATACTGCTCCTATGTACAAGAATATAACTACTATAATACTACCTCCTATGTACAAGACTATAACTACTATAATACTGCCCCTATGTACAAGAATATAACTACTATAATACTTCCTTTCTGAAAGAATCGATGTGTGATTTCTTTTTCATCTGTCTGTAGATGTACTACTAGGACTGTATTACTTGACATGCTATTTAATCATAACCAAGGGAAGGAAACACAAATACAGCAGGAAGACTCTTCTTCCTCTAAGAAGTAGCTAAACTAAAGTGCCATTCCTTCCTTTCCTTTATAAAAAAAAACAATTCTTATGTCATGTCCTTCATCTTCAGCACTAGACCATTGTGATTTATGTCTGTAAGGACGGCAGGGGTGAAAGCAAAAAGATTAAAAAATAAATAAATAAAAAATCTATAAAGAAAAGTCTATTTCTCACCCGCGAGGAGACGTTATACTTGGACTAGCTCAGCAGCAGACTGGCTCTGGAAATTAAAGTCCATTGTTATGAAGAGTCAGTATCACACATGACCCCATAGCTTATAATGTTATGAGACAATATAACATATGATTGGTTTAGATGCATAAACATAGCATAATATAATGAAGCATATAGTGCTGTATGGTTCTGTGGGCCTGCACCCCACATCCTAGATACACTCAGTATCACATGTTGGGATAGGGATGTAATGTAGGTAGTCATTATTACTCTTGGCTTAGGGTCACGGTATAAGACGTATAATACTGTGTCACTTCTATGGATCAGTATCACAAGTGAATGACTTAGATACACTGAGCACTTATAATACAATTCTGATTGATACGTGGTCGGCCCAGGGCCCGCGTGTAGCAGTACAACGAAGAAACGGTATTAGCTCTTTAGAAACTTTGTTTCCCTAATAGAGACAAAATAGTAGGAGGAAATAAGTGACAGGCACTGGAGATATTTATAAGAAAAGTACAAGACCTTTGGACAGAGGAAAGAGACAGAGCAAGAGAAAAGGAAAGGTTTGACATACAGGACAGCAGCTCAGGAAGAGGAAACTGTAAATGAGTAATGGATGAGAGACTGAGGACCCCGCCACATACACTAGAGACCCTCACTGACAAGAAAAATAATGCACCAGGGAGGAGTTGCTGGAACGGAATGAAACTTTATATTGTGAATGTAATGAGGTTATCTGAAAGTGATACAATATTAGAGGAAAAGCGTGAGTTTATCAGAGAAAACTGTACAATCACAAGGAGGCGCCAATACCATGTGACCCGCCTCTAACCTGGATACAAGAGCAGATACAGCAGAACATGGAAGAATACAGGTTTCTGCAGTACATTTGCATACCTCCCAACTTTTGAAGAACCGAAAGAGGGACAAAATGTGCGACGTGCGTAGCCACGCCCACTTTTGTGTTGACTCCACCCACTCGTTAATTTTTCATGTGCCCGCGCACAGTATAATCCTCCGACAGTCATCCGTAAATTATATGTCCCCTCTCTATCTCTCCCCCAGTTTCATATACACCCTTCATCTGCCCCCAGTTTCATGTCCCCTCCATCTCTGCCCCCAGATTCATGTCCCCCATCTCTGCCCCCAGATTCATGTCCCCTCCATCTCTGCCTCCAGTTTCTTGTCCCCCCCATGTCTGCCCCCAGATTCATGTCCCCCCCATCTCTGCCCCCAGATTCATGTCCCCCCATCTCTGCCCCCAGATTCATGTCCCCTCCATCTCTGCCCCCAGATTCATGTCCCCTCCATCTCTGCCCCCAGATTCATGTCTTCCCTCCATCTCTGCCCCCAGATTCATGTCCCCCTCCATCTCTGCTCCCAGTTTCATGTCCCCTCCATCTCTGCCCCCAGATTCATGTCCCCTCCATCTCTGCCCCCAGATTCATGTCCCCTCCATCTCTGCCCCCAGATTCATGTCCCCTCCATCTCTGCCTCCAGTTTCTTGTCCCCCCCATGTCTGCCCCCAGATTCATGTCCCCTCCATCTCTGCCCCCAGATTCATGTCCCCACATCTCTGCACCCAGATTCATGTCCCTCCATCTCTGCCCCCAGATTCATGTCCCTCCATCTCTGCCCCCAGATTCATGTCCCTCCATCTCTGCCCCCAGATTCATGTCCCCTCCATCTCTGCCCCCAGATTCATGTCCCCTCCATCTCTGCCCCCAGATTCATGTCCCCTCCATCTCTGCCCCCAGATTCATGTCCCTCCATCTCTGCCCCCTCTCTCTCGCTGACACAGTTGTAGACACGATGTGACGTCATCACATCGCGTCTACACAGCCAGTAGGCAGCGTGCAGCGGCAAAGCAAGGAGCTGAACTGTGACAGCTCCTTGCTTTAGCCGCGTATGTGTTCAACTCATATCTGCGTCCTCTGGACACAGATCTGAGTTGAAATCGGGACATACCTCCCTCCAACCGGGACCGCGGGACACGTCACCGAAACCGTGAATGTCCCTCGGAAATCGCGCACACATGTAGTTTGCCATGGCTGGTGTCCCAGCCAGTCCCATAAATGCTAACTCGCTGATAAATCTATTGACCGGGCAGGACAAAAGAGCGTTACAATCTGACAGACATCCCTGGGATATCCCTGCTGTGTGTGGGCGAGCATTATCCTGCTGAATGCCAGTTGGAAGTCTTGCCATGAGAGGCAACACGTGTGCGGTGCGTCACTCCACAAGGCCTCCATACTCAACACAACCATGGCATTGTATTCCAAACAAAGCCTGTATTTGTCTCTAAGGACTTTACTGTTTCGGTCCATAGCAGTCCCCGTTTCTGAACACCACTACAAATGAAGGACATGGTGGCCGTAGCTATACATGTAATGGGCGCCATGACACCAAATTTCCTTCATTTTTAAGTGCCTGGGACATGGTCTGGGCAGAGACAGAGAAATGTAGGGAATTTTCCAACCATGTCTAAGCTTTCTGGAGCCTGTTTGCTGTGTGCACATGCCCCAAAGACTCGATAGCAGCCATTTCATTGAAACAGTCCAGTGATGTTCCCCCTCTCATAGTCTGTGACCTGGGCAGAACGTCTTTAAGGGTGTAGTAAAGGGTAGTCTAGCAGTCAACAATCTCTCACCAAGTGATGCACTATCCAAAAGTAGCCTCTGAGAGCCTTTTTATAGGGCAACAAGGGACGCACTTTTATACCCTCATTGTCTAAGTGACCAGGCCCACATCTGCCGTGAGACAAGAGGAGTATCTCAGGGGGCAGATTGCGGAGTCACTTCAGGGGCAGTTCTGAGAGAATCGGTTGGATGAACCTCACAAAATTTGCCCAGTGGTTTTGCTCAGATTAAATTTATCTGAAATAGAAGTTCTATTATGCTCTGGGGTCTCTTCAACCCCAGAGTATAATGATGGGAGGCCCAGGGGAGATGATCATAACATGATGAACAGTGTTACTCACCTCCCCTGGGCCCTAACACTGGTCTTCAGCCTCTTCTGGTCTCAGAGTCATGAATGATGTCATAGACTGATAAGGTCGGTGACTGGGCCTCAGTAGTCACATGGGTTAGATCGGTGCCCCTTGCAGTAGCTAATCTTTCCTAAAAATAAAAGGATCAGGCATTTAAATTCAACATGTCCAATCTTTGTTTATTGATAGGTGACACGATATAGAAAATATAGTTATCGTTGTCCCACAAAGTGCAGGTTTGGTATGTGTATATGGAGGTGTTAGGATAGACACCCGGCCTTAGTAAAATTGTCTTTTTTGGTACAGAGGCCTTACGGCCTTCTCCAATGCAATGTTTGAGTGTAACTTACATTCTAAGTTGCCCCCATAAATGTGTCAGTTCCCATACCCGTGTAAGTGTCCCTATGACAGCCACAGTACCCATTCTCTTAAATAAGGCAGTCCTGCAGTTGTTGCGGGTCCAAGTTATGGCAGCAGGGGTGGCATTCGTCCCTTCAGCAGGCTCAGTAGGCGCATACTTGCTTCCATATTCTTAGATTCTATGGAGGAATTTATCATGTGACTAAAAAGTGTGAAATTTTGGCACATGACTTTTTACCCATTTTTGCTGCTTTTCACCAATATGCTTAGTAACAGGAATGAGGGCCTGACAGATTTCACAGAGTTCACATCTGCGTTGGTAATTTGTTTGGGGAGTCCGCAAGGGGAGACCATGCGAAAAGCACATGGACTCCATTATAGTCTATGGGGTCCGTTTGCTTTCACTGCACACTGCTTGCCAATGCATTTGGTAGTCCGTTCAGGGGGGTCCCCATGCGAACTTCCCCGTATGGATTACCGATGCAGATGTGAACGAGGCTTTAGTTATACCAGAAACTGCTGATAACTGGCATAGCTTTGATTTCCTGGATGATTGGCAATCAAGAGATGAGCAAATTTAGGCTACAAGAAAGCAAATCTTTGCCATCCGTGCCTCAACAGCTCCATTCATTTTTATCAGTGACCTGTTGTGAGTTATGGCCCGCGCTCATGGCCGCGTACACAGGTCCATGATCAAACACGTGTATGAGGCCATACAGATGGGTCAGTGTGCTAGTCATGAAGAACACATCTAGCACAGTAACAATGCAGACGGTTGCGAGCATGAAGTCTTATTAAGAGAGCCTTTGCATCTCTATTGCCGCATAGACTAAAGCTGACAATTGACTTGCTGGTTTTATTATATTATTATTATTATATTAACTCCATCTTTGCAGAAGTATAAACTCACTACTGTGCAGGTAACAGGCCAAAAGTCTGTATTCCCTCTTTTTTTGGGAAACCTCCCTCTTATGGTGCACCAGTATGTAACATATCTATAATAAGGCACTGTACCATGCTATGGACCTACATGGCAAGAAACAAAGGGGGCATTTATTAAAACATCTGCGACAGTTTTCTAGCATAGATATGTGATAATGTGGCACATTTTTGGCACAAGGCCCTTTCTTGTACCAAAGATGCTCCACATCCCTCAGGGTGGAGAGCGGGCCTATGGCATGGATGCCTCAGCGCAACATGTTTCTTATAACTGATGCATGCTATCTGACATGAGTTATACAGGAATTCTAAGGCAGGTCCTTACTAGCATGGACGGCCATTCTGTGCACATCATTTTTTAAAGGGGTATTCTGGCCCCAAATGGAGTTTTCATACTGATGACCTATCCACAGGATAAGGCCTTTAAAGAAATAACTCATTGGTATGTAGTCTGTAGGGGTCCAACACGTGGACCCCGCACACATTACTGTTCTGGCAGCCTCTGGGAGTCGATAGCTGGTGCAGTAGACTGGAAATACATGGAGACTGCTCCTATTCAAGTAATAGGGTTAGCACTGCAAGTCCTGGAACAACCGCTATGTCGTGGCCAGCACTGCACCACTCTTATTACCTTTATAGGAGCAGCCTGCACATTCTTCCTGTCCACTGCACCAGCTTCAGGCGACTGGAGGCTGCCTCCATGTTAGACTCGTACAGATCACATACTATGACCTATCCTGTATGAAAACTCCATTTGAGATAAGAAATCCCCTTGATGCTGGGTTCACATCTACGCCCGATCTCCGTTTCCAGGTTTCTGTCTTCTGCTGATAGAAGATGGAAACCTGGCAGAGCGTGTCCGGCCGCGAGCGTTTTGTGCTCTCTGCGGCGAAACAGTTTTTTCTTAACCGGACACAAAGTCCTGCATGTCCGACTCTGTGTCCGGTTAAAAAAAACCCAAAAAACGTTTTGCTGCGGAGAGCACAAAACGCTCACAGCCGGACACTTTCCAAACCCATTCAAACGAATGGGTTTGAAAAATGGCGGCAGGTTTCCGTCTCCTGTCCAGTTCGGGCAGGAAACGGAAACCTGCAAAACGGAGACCGGGGCGCAGATGTGAACGAGCCGTTAGGCTAAGGCCCCATGAAATGTCCAGCAGCAAAAAAAAGCGGTGAGGGGGTAAAACCATGGCGGCAATGCATCACGTTTTTTCCAGCAGCGCTTTGCACAAAAAGTTCGCATAGGTTTCCTGTAAAAACGCAGCAGTTTCAAACCGCGACGTTTACCCCACAACTTAAGGCAGTTTTGGAAATCACATCGCGTTTGCTTGGTGTATTGTCCCGCAAAGTGGAGATGGGATTCGCTAGAATCCCAACCATTTTGCTGTGACTGTAAACACAGAGCATTTTTTTTCCACGACGTTTCCGTGTGGTGTAAACGTCGCAGTTTGGCTGCAGCATAATCACTATGGCATAAACCACTGCTTTTTACAGGCCCTGAAAAGGGACAGTATCCACACATTGCAGAAAAATACACGCAACGGAAATGCTCTGTGATTTCCAAAATTCTTGCGTTTTTGGAAATCGTAGCATGTCAGTTATACCAACGGAAATGCTGGCAATTTCCCTATAGATAGAATTGAAACCGAAAGTCCGCAGAGGGAAACTCTGTACACTTTATGTGATAAGTGCTGCAGGAAAAACTGTGATGCATTTCTGCGATGGTTTTTCCTGCAGTGTTTTTTCACTACAGCCTGTTACGTGGAGCCTTACCCTTAAGAAGCCAGAGTCTCAGATGTGCCTTGCATCAGACTGAAACGCCACAATTTGTCCACGGCAGGAACGCCACAGGAAAAATTGTGGCGTTTTACAGTATCTGCAAAGTGGATGGGATTCATGCAAATCCCATGCCCACTCTGCATTTCAAACCACAGTGCGGACTCGCTGCAATTTACATAACTGGCGCGGTTTTGGAAATCGCACCATGTCAATTATATCTTATCTACATAAACGCCGGCGGCTCTCCCGTAGAAATAATTGTAACGGAAAGTCAGCGGAGGAAAACTCTGTGAGCTTTCTGTTCAAAGCGCTGCGGGAAGAACCATGATGCGTTTCCACCGCGTTTCTTTCTCGCAGCGCTTTAGAGCTACAGAATGTCCCGTGGGGCCTTAGATTTAGGCTTTTCACAGAACGTCTGCAGAGTCTCAACTACTGTTTTTGAAAACACATTTTTTCAGCTTCAGATTTTTTTTCTACAATGTGTGGATGGGATAAGCCAGAATCCAATCCACTTTGCAAGTAATGTAAAACGCAGTATTTTTTGCATTTGCGTTTCCACTGTGGCTAAAATGCTCCATTTTCACAACATGGGGCCCAGCTTTAGGTAGAGTCCTCAGATTTTAGAGCAGTTTTAGCCTTCTCTGTTCCTTCTTTTTTTTAAAAAAAAAAAATCTAGATTGTGAGCCCCATATGTACCCCATAATTATAGAATGTACATTATTTTTCCCTATCAGTATGTCTTTGTAGAATGGGAGGAAATCCACACAAACACAGGGAGAACATACAAACTCCTTGCAGATGTTGTTCCTGGTGGGATTTGAACCCAGGACTCCAGCACTGCAAGGCTAAAGTGCTAACCACTGAGCCACCGTGTTGCCCCCTGTCCCTGTTCCTTCTTGTGACATGGAGGGTACACACAACTTATTGGTGATTCATTCAACATACAGTCCTATGAAAAAGTTTGGGCACCCCTATTAATCTTAATCATTTTTAGTTCTAAATATTTTGGTGTTTGCAGCAGCCATTTCAGTTTGATATATCTAATAACTGATGGACACAGTAATATTTCAGGATTGAAATGAGGTTTATTGTACTAACAGAAAATGCGCAATATGCATTAAACCAAAATTTGACCGGTGCAAAAATATGGGCACCTCAACAGAAAAGTGACATTAATATTTAGTAGATCCTCCTTTTGCAAAGATAACAGCCTCTAGTCGCTTCCTGTAGCTTTTAATCAGTTCCTGGATCCTGGATGAAGGGATTTTGGACCATTTCTTTCTACAAAACAATTCAAGTTCAGTTAAGTTTGATGGTCGCCGAACATGGACAGCCCGCTCTCAAATGATCTGAAAACAAAGATTGTTCAACATAGTTGTTCAGGGGAAGGATACAAAACGTTGTCTCAGAGATTTAACCTGTCAGTTTCCACTGAGGAACATAGTAAGGAAATGGAAGACCACAGGGACAGTTCTTGTTAAGCCCAGAAGTGGCAGGCCAAGAAAAATATCAGAAAGGCAGAGAAGAAGAATGGTGAGAACAGTCAAGGACAATCCACAGACCACCTCCAAAGAGCTGCAGCATCATCTTGCTGCAGATGGTGTCACTGTGCATCGGTCAGCAATACAGCGCACTTTGCACAAGGAGAAGCTGTATGGGAGAGTGATGAGAAAGAAGCCGTTTCTGCACGTACGCCACAAACAGAGTTGCCTGAGGTATGAAAAAGCACATTTGGACAAGGCAGCTTCATTTTGGAAACAAAAATTGAGTTGTTTGGTTACAAAAAAAGGCGTTATGCATGGCGTCCAAAAAGAAACAGCATTCCAAGAAAAACACATGCTACCCACTGTAAAATTTGGTGGAGGTTCCATCATGCTTTGGGGCTGTGTGGCCAATGCCGGCATCGGGAATCTTGGTAAAGTTGAGGGTCGCATGGATTCCACTCAGTATCAGCAGATTCTTGAGAATAATGTTCAAGAATCAGTGACGAAGTTGAAGTTACGCCGGGGATGGATATTTCAGCAAGACAATGATCCAAAACACCGCTCCAAATCCTCAGGCATTCATGCAGAGGAACAATTACAATGTTCTGGAATGGCCATCCCAGTCCCCAGACCTGAATATCATTGAACATCTGTGGGATGATTTGAAGCGGGCTGTCCATGCTCGGCGACCATCTAACTTAACTGAACTTGAATTGTTTGTCCAAAATCCCTTCATCCAGGATCCAGGAACTGATTAAAAGCTACAGGAAGCGACTAGAGGCTGTTATCTTTGCAAAAGGAGGATGTACTAAATATTAATGTCACTTTTCTGTTGAGGTGCCCATACTTTTGCATCGGTCAAATTTTGGTTTAATGCATATTGCGCATTTTCTGTTAGTACAATAAACCTCATTTCAATCCTGAAATATTACTGTGTCCATCAGTTATTAGATATATCAAACTGATATGGCTGTTGCAAATACCAAAATATTTAGAACTAAAAATGATTAAGATTAATAGGGGTGCCCAAACTTTTTCTTAGGACTGTAGTAATACAATGTATTTTGGATTTCTTGACATGTAGTTTTTTTTTATGTAGATTGTGAGCCCCATATAGGGATCACAATGCACTTTTTTTTTCCTATCAGTATGTCTTTGTAGAATGGAAAGGAAATCCATGCAAACACAGGGAGAATATACAAACTCCTTGCAGATGTTGTTCCTGGTGGGATTCGAACCCAGGACTCCCAACGCTGTAAGGTTGCAGTGCTAACCACACAGCCACCATGTTCCTCCTGCATATGCGATTTGTAGAGAGTGGGGGGAAGTTGTTTAAAGGTTGCCATACACATGAGGCAACCCCAAATGGAATACCGAATGTATTAAAAAGCAGTTAGCAAACAAAGCACACGGACCCCATAGACTATACTGGGGTCTGTGTGTTTTTGGTACGGTGTCTGCATGAGTCATACAAAGAGAAAAGTACTACTGTTCTCTGCGTATGATTCGTGCAGACACCATGCAGAAAACACATGGACCCCTTTATAGTCTATGGGGTCTGTGTGCTTTCTTTGCTCACCACTTTTTAATGCGTTCAGTATTCCATTCAGGGGGTCCCCAAGCGGACTCCCCGAATAGAATACCGAACACAGATGTGAACCAGGCCTATGATATACAAAAAAGGATCAGGCATGTAACATTTGATCATGCCAGATCCTTTCCTAAGCCCCTGACAGGAATCTGGCAGTACTGTATACCCAGTGGCGTAACTAGGAATGGCGGGGGCCCGTGGCAAACTTTTGACATGGCCCTCCCCCAAACGCTGACGCTAAAGACCTCCACCGACCCCCTCCTACACATTCCTGCGCGTTCTATTATCCCCCATAGTGACCCCTGCATACAGTATTATCCCCAATAGTGGCCCCTGCACACAGTATTATCCCCCATAGTGGCCCCTGCACACAGTATTATCCCCCATAGTGGCCCCTGCACACAGTATTATCCCCCATAGTGGCCCCTGCACACAGTATTATGTCCCATAGTGGCCCCTGCAAACAGTATTATCCCCCATAGTGACCCCTGCACACAGTATTATGTCCCATAGTGGCCCCTGCAAACAGTATTATCCCCCATAGTGACCCCTGCACACAGTATTATGTCCCATAGTGGCCCCTGCACACAGTATTATCCCCCATAGTGGTCCCTGCAAACAGTATTTTCCCCCATAGTGGTCCCTGCAAACAGTATTATCCCCCATAGTGGCCCCTGCACACAGTATTATACCCCATAGTGGCCCCTGCAAACAATATTATCCCCAATAGTGGCCCCTGCACACAGTATTATCCCCCATAGTGGCCCCTGCACACAGTATTATACCCCATAGTGGCCCCTGCACAGTATTATCCCCCAAAGTGGCCCCTGCACACAGTATTATCCCCCATAGTGGCCCCTACACACAGCATTATCCCCATAGTGGCCCCTGCACACAGTATTGTACCCCATAGTGGCCCCTGCACACAGTATTGTACCCCATAGTGGCCCCTGCAAACAATATTATCCCCAATAGTGGCCCCTGCACACAGTATTATCCCCCATAGTGGCCCCTGCAAACAATATTATCCCCAATAGTGGCCCCTGCACACAGTATTATGCCCCATAGTGGCCCCTTTTCAGACCCCAGAGTATAATAATCGGAGACCTGGGGGAATAAAAACATAAAATAACTACTGCTTCTTACCTGTCCCTCGGCTCCTACACTGTCGACCTCCGCTGCTGTCCTTCTGCAATGGCGTCGGACGTCACATGAACCGGGACGCGGGTTCATGTGACATCAGTGACGTCAGACAACAAGGAAGGAAGCCTGGCAGGATCGTGGAGAGGTAAGTAACAGTGGTTTTTATGTTTCTTACCTCTCCTGGTCCGCAAATCATTATACTCGGGGATCCGAAAAGACCCCTTTCCCCCCGAGTATAATGATAGCAGCGGTAGCGGCTGTCACCGGGCCCCTAATGTCCCGGGCCCTGTGGCAGCTGCCTCTGCTGCTATGGCAGTAGTTACGCTACTGTGTATACCCCTTTCCCTACTGACCTATAATTGATGCATGCTCAGTCCAGTGCAGTATGCATGTGTCTGGGCCAGACAGGATGAATAGCTGTGGGACAAACAAGAATTTGGCCAACAGCTATTAAAGGTGCGTGAGCATCTTTAGCTTTTATACCGATGCAGAGAACATGAAAACCAATCAGACCAAATCAATGGATATCAACAGAAGATATCAGCATGGACACCTAGATCCCATCCGCCATAGCAAAACATAGTCTTAGGATTCTACACATTACTATTAACAATTATTGTTATATGTATGAGCAGCCTGTCAGCAGTCATGTCATGGACCATAACAAGCCATGAAATAGGAGAAATGCCACCCAAATCCCCGAAATGTGGATCTATCCCCCTTATTCATATCATAGCATGGCTAAATAAACTATGGCGACCTGCCCCAATCCACTAGGTACCTCCTATCTCCTGGCTTATATTAGGACATACAACATTATTACTATTACTCAAGTTCACTTTAAGAACATTTATTAACATATTGAAAAAACGTTTAAAAAAATATCAATAAAAAAATACAAAACAGCACATGAAGAAAGCCTCCCCCCTCCCCAAGTAGTGTTATAAGTGCTCTAGTCTTTGGGGGGCGCATTATGAATCCTGGAGTCCACCAATGTCCTTTTCCAAGGAAGAACAGTCTATGGGAAAAAAGTTCTGAAGCAAGAACTTAGAAGTCACGTTCAGGAACGAAGCAACATAAAGATATAATACACACGTGTACTCAGTCCTTGATGCCGGCCATCTCCTCTTCTTCTGTGGACACTTTTATGGCCTTATTTCCACCTTCAGCAACTCCAGCAGAAGAACTGATTCCCGGCTTCTTCTCTGGGTCTTCCACTTGTGTTCTCTCACCTTTAAAGAACGTTGCACATCCCAGTAAGCGGCGACAGTGATCTCTGAACCTTGGATCCAAGAAGGCATAGAGAACTGGATTCATGCAGCTATTGGCATACCCCAAACAGGTAACGTAAGGGTGGAGGTTGTTGAGGAAAACATGCAGAGCACAACTGAGTGGCAAGACTTCGGCATTCATGAGAACATAGATGCTCTTCAACAAGTGGAAAGGTGCCCAGCATGCTCCAAACGTGACCACCAGCCCAACCATGATAGCTAATAGTCTTCTTTTTCTGCTGGCAACCAAGGGCAAGTGAAAATGACCTGAGACTCTGCGACCAATGCCTACATAGCAGAAGAGGATAACACAGAATGGAGCTACAAAGGCCAAAAGAGTGGAGGAAAATCCCAAGCCAGCTTCCCACAGATGAGTCTGACCGCTGCTGTCCACAGATGAGTAGTCCATGTAGCACAGGGTTCGGTTGTCCCAAACGTCGTCGGTCTGGCCAGTATTCCTGAAAATAAGGGCAGGAAGAGCGAGAAGTCCTGCGCCTGTCCATGTAATGATGGTGGCTAGTGGACTGGAGAGCGGAGAACGTGGATGACCGGGACCAGGTGAAAGAACAATTGCTATGTACCTGTCCAAGCTCAGGCCTGTAAGGCAGAAGGCACTGGCATACATGTTGAGCAATACTATGTAACCACTGAGTTTACAGGCGAATTTGCCAAAGGGCCAGTGGTAGCCAAGAGAAGTGTAGACAGCCCAAAGTGGAAGAGTCACAACAAAAGTCAAGTCAGCCACTGCTAACTGCAGGATGAAGGTGTCTGCAGCCCGTGGCCTGTCCCTGCGACGGTGGCTTGCCCACAACACTAGTCCATTGCCAGTAATGCCTAGGAAGAAAATAAGCAGGTAGGTTGCAGGTATGAGTCCAACAGATGGTTCCCACTCCTCATATTCACAGTCGGCCATCCCCAGTAGGTTAGTCAGGTTATTAGTCTCCTCGTCCATCTTCTGCAGCCTGTTCAGCTTTCTCAAGGTCTGTGAGTAGATCTGACCAAGGACATACAGATTCTTATTTAAAGATCTCTCCTCCCATCTGAAGACATCCCCTTCAATTTTGCTAGGTGTGTGTCAGGAGGATGTTTAACTCTTTCCTTAAAGCCTTTTGCCTGTTTGTGCTGCTCTCCAAGTGATATGGTAACTCAATTATCACCCCCCTCATTATATCCTGGGGGGGGGGGGGTCTGCACTGGAGACAGATGGGACCTTAGCAGACATCCTGCATATAAGGCTGACAGGGTCACAGTTATCAATGTACACTGACCTTCCCTATTATAAACAGGATGACATGACAGTGATCGGTGGAGCTGGGTTTCTTAAGATCATCCTGTATATTCCTTACATCCAGCAATGTGTGCAACAGGGAATAAACACACAAGGAGTACGCAAATACGTAAATGCAGAATAAAACCTCAGCACTTTTAGCTTTCTCCCTATTACTTTGTGTAGGAAGAAAGTTATCAGTCAGTGGCTAGAAGATAGGGGGGGGGGGGGGCTGAATTTCTTAATACATCGGGCTCCTTCACACCGCACTGGCAGCAACTGCAACAAAAACCTGCAGGGGTCATTTATCAACAGCTTTGTGTCGGTGTAGTCACACAATTGTGGAAAGTGTGCCACATATGCGCTAAAACCGTGGTGACAAAAGTAAGGGAAAGGGACGGGATGTGCCCTGCAGCAGAAATTATAGTACAATCTATGGCCCAAGATGAGCCAGATTCTTCAAGAAATCGGCCCCTTTTTCATATATTTGTCCTTGACCGTGGCTTAAGACTGGCATATAAATCTTCTCTGTATGGGATGCCATCAGTATGCCTGACATTAAAGCAGTCTGCCCCCGGGCGGGCAGCATAAACATCCTGACAGGCTCCCAGTAGTAGCATGAGTAAGATGATGATAATAATCACTATACAATATTGTGAGGAGAATACAAGGTGTCTTCAATAACAGGAAGAAGGAAAAAACTGAAAAGCAACTTCTATCATATCCCCTGAAGGACAAAACCACAGGACCGTCACATCCTCGCCACAGTCCTTATCTCAATCAGTGTCTGTGTAATTATATATATATATATATATATATACGCACGCACACATACACACACGCACACGTACATACATATACACACACACGCACACACATCATCCCATCGTGCTTGTATCTCCTGATGTCTATACGCCTAACCCTGCTTTGTGCCGGCCGTAGATTTTACCGTCAATCCTGCCATGTTTACGACATAAATAATACTTAACTTAGACAAGGGGCGTAAAGGTTACCATGAGTCGCCCCTCGGTCTATCTTCCTAGCAAAGCTTGTATAGTATTCTAGTATAGGTCGGTAACTGGTGAAAACCCCTCGGGGCCGGTTACCATTTTAGTAGCCAATTTTATGGTGGTTTTTTAAGAAAATCCTTTTAAAATAATTAACCCCCCCCCCCAGAATCAGACTAAGAAGACAGAAATACCTGAGATATAACCAGAACATCCAACTCTCAATAAAAACACTCCATGGAGAACTATCAAGCAGCCGTAGGCCCCCATAGGATCCCCTTTATCTTCATGACCAGAAGTCAATGCAACATCCTTTATTAAGGGACTTCATCATCTACTGCATTGGAAGTGTGGCGTTAGAAAGGAGGGGCAACATGGTGGCTCAGTGGTTAGCGCTGGAGCCCTGGGTTTGAATCCTTCCAAGGACAACATCTGCAAAGAGTTTGTATGTTCTCCCCGTGTTTGCGTGGATTTCCTCCCATACTCCAAAGACATACTGATAGGGAAAAAATGTAAATTGTGAGTCCTATATCTAAAAAAAAAAACAAGTGCAGTGTTAATATAATGGCACAGTCCCTGTATCTAGAGTATCTTAAAATCCAAAGTGCGTATATCTAAGACATGGTAAGACATCAATGTAAGCTGGACGTACATATGTAGCAGAGCTAACCCAAACATCTGTAATTGGTTAACCAGCTGCAGTGAAATATCTTATCATAGAAGACAACAACCATTGAAAAATGTTTTCCAAAGACTTTTGATTGGTTTATGCTGCCATATGCGATAAGATATCTCACTGTGCAGAAGTCCTGTATACAGGATAATTATATCAGTAGTGCTAAGAGTGTACCAGACACTACTGCCACCGCTTATCTTCTTGGGGATCAAGTTCAATTTTTGCATTGTAAGCTCAAACAAGTTCTTAAAAGTGTCCTTACACAGACTTCTGCTGGCCAAACCTTGCTGACGTATGCAGGACCAACCGACCATCTAATGTATATGTCAAGCCAAGCCGATGATCACTCAGCATATGGTGAGGGAAGGGAGATAAGTCACTGGCAGACATGTCTGAAGGTAGCCTAATTCACCAGATGTCTTTTTGTACCCGCCATTACTGCCTGATGTTGACCATAGTTTGACTACTCTAAGGCCTCATGCAGATAGCCATAAAGGTTTCTTAACAAATACTGATCTGCAATCCACAAAAAATGTCAGTAATACATCAGTATGTCATCCTCAATCACCGATCCTCAGAAAGATCAGAAAGATCCCCTACACTTGTCTGTGCTGCTAATGCATCCGAGAATAGGACATCTGCAAAAATGTGGTCCTCTATGAGCCCATAGAAATGAGTAACACTACACTACAGTACTAGAGAGGTGAGTAACACTACACTACAGTACTAGAGAGGTGAGTAACACTACACTACAGTAATAGAGAGGTGAGTAACACTACACTACAGTACTAGAGAGGTGAGTAACACTACATTACAGTACTAGAGAGGTGAGTAACACTACACTACAGTACTAGAGAGGTGAGTAACACTACACTACAGTAATAGAGAGGTGAGTAACACTACACTACAGTACTAGAGAGGTGAGTAACACTACATTACAGTACTAGAGAGGTGAGTAACACTACACTACAGTACTAGAGAGGTGAGTAACACTACATTACAGTACTAGAGAGGTGAGTAACACTACACTACAGTACTAGAGAGGTGAGTAACACTACACTACAGTACTAGAGAGGTGACTATCACTAGGTTTTATGTTCTCTCACCTCCCCGGGGCCTCTGATCATTATACTCTGAGGTCTGAAGAGATTCCCAACTCTAATAATACTTCATGGGAGGTGAACCCCAATTTCAGGTTCTGCTAAACTCAAAATGTTTGCAATATTTGCATCGTAAGAGCCTCTGTGGGACATTATACTGTGTGAAGGGGCCACTATGGGACATTATACTGTGTGCAGGGGCCACTATGGGACATTATACTGTGTGCAGGGGACACTATGGGGGATAATACTGTGTGCAGGGGCCACTATGGGGACATAATACTGTGTGCAGGGGCCACTATGGGACATAATACTGTGTGCAGGGACCACTATGGGACATAATACTGTGTGCAGGGGCCACTATGGGACATAATACTGTGTGCAGGGACCACTATGGGGGATAATACTGTGTGCAGGGGCCACTATGGGGCGTCATACTGTGTGCAGGGACCACTATGGGGGATAATACTGTGTGCAGGGGCCACTATGGGGGATAATACTGTGTACAGGGACCACTATGGGGGATAATACTGTGTGCAGGGGCCACTATGGGGCATAATACTGTGTGCAGGGACCACTATGGGGGATAATACTGTGTGCAGGGGCCACTATGGGGGATAATACTGTGTGCAGGAGCCACTATGGGACATAATACTGTGTGCAGGGACCACTATGGGGGATAATACTGTGTGCAGGGGCCACTATGGGACATAATACTGTGTGAAGGAGAGACTATGGGACATTATACTGTGTGAAGGAGCTGCTATGGGACATTATACTATCTGAAGGGGCCGCTATGGGACATTATACTGTGTGCAGGGGCCACTATGGGACATTATACTGTGTGCAGGGGCCACTATGGGACATTATACTGTGTGAAGGGGCCACTATGGGACATTATACTGTGTGAAGGGGCCACTATGGGACATTATACTGTGTGCAGGGGCCACTATGGGACATTATACTGTGTGAAGGGGCCACTATGGAACATTATACTGTATGGAGAGGGAGCAATATGGTACATTATACTGTGAGAAGGGGTCGCTATGGGACATTATACTGTGTGAAGGGGCCACTATGGGACTTTATGCTGAGTGATGGGGCCAGTGGGACATTATACTGTGTGTAAATGGGGTGTTATACCATGTAGGAGCGAGGAAAGAGGGGCTATGACATGTTGGGGGGGGGGGGGCAGTCTTTGCTAGCTATACCCCTGGATGTATATATTTTGTTAACATAGAAGTCCAGGTAAACCAGAGACCCTTTTCATGGCGCCTGTTTGCATCTGTGATGTGAACCTAGCCTAAAGCAAATCACTCCTAAGTCGCACAGGCCTGGTTTTTAAGCCTTGTGTTATATGTGAGATTTCCTTTTTGTCTAGTTTCCCTCTTTTGAACATTTGGTTGCCATCTACTGAAAGTGCGAGGTCAGCTTTCATACGTTAATGTCTGCCAAATCAGTGACTTTTGGTGGGACTACTGAGTGTGCCTGTGTATGGGGGAAGAGGGGCAGATAGGATAGCTGTTGAGATAAGCACAGCACATGCACCCCCCACAATCCCAGATATACCGAGCATGCATGTCTATGGGGAGATGGCAGAGATTAGTCTTGGCCAAATTCAATATCATATATATGGCCTACTGTTTTACTGCTGAACTAGCGCACAGTGTCCACTGTCTGGATATGGCCGAAGCATGTTGTGGTTTGTGTTTTATGGTGTCAGGGCATATTGTGTGTGGCCACGTGACAGATGCTCTCCAGATGTGCCCTTGGTGCCAGATTCCAGCTGTCTCTTCTATCTTTCCTATGGAGGGTCTGACAAAGCCATCTTCTTTATCTATCGTATTGCAGAGCTTTCTGATAAGTGCAACTTAACTTATCTGAATGTTTATATCTCAATGTCTATGCACTGAAGACGTCTCACAGGCTGTCTGCCAGTGCATTGTGGGAAATCCTATGGTGACATAGCTTAAAGGGGCTCTATCAGCAAAATTATGCTGTATGAGCCCCACATGTGCATGAATAGCCTTTAAAAAGGCCATTCAGGCACCGCTAATCGTATTTTAACCCCCCTCCCCCCGGTTTTAAAATAAAACTATAAAAACATATATGTAAATCATACTTTAGCGTGCACGCTGGGCGGTAGTTATGAAGTGTCTCTTTCTCTGGAGGACCCGTCCTGCCTCATGATATCTAGACAATCCATTGATTTTAGTGGGCATTCTACTTACTTTCCCCTGTAGAGGTGCTTCATGGAAACTGAACACTTATGTACCTGCATGTCTCCCCAGTGTTAGGAGCAGATTATTGAGGGTCCCATTAGAGAGCAACTTTGTGATAAGCTTACTTTCAATGGACCCTTCTAATAAGTAGTGACTTTCCAAAGCGAAGAGCCTCTTTACTGTTCAAAATTGATATTACCATTTACCAAGTTTTTAGTGGAAGGAGAAAGTCTCCAGTAAGGTACTGAAGTAAGTGTCAGTACTAACAACGTGTTATCTGTATTGCAGGTAGAGCACATGAACCCTATAGATCAGAGATAGGGAACCTTCGGCTCTCCAGCTGCTGTGACACTGCAACTCCCATCATGCTCCATTCACTTCCATGGGAGTTCCAAGAACAGCAAGTATGCATGCTGGGAGTTGTAGTTTTGCAACAGCTGGAGAGCCGTACGTTCCCTACCTCTGCTATAGATGTAATACAAGCACTAGTGTGAACCAACCCTTAGTAAAAGTATTCTGTATAAGTTGTACATGGCGGATCAGTATTTAGTAAAAGTATTCTGTATAAGTTGTACATGGCGGATCAGTATTTAGTATAAGTATTCCGTATGAGTTGTACATGGCGGATCAGTATTTGGTATAAGTATTCTGTATGAAGCTAGGTTCACACCTGTGTTCTGGTCTCCGTTCTGTGGTTTCCGTCTTCTGCATGCCAGAAGACGGAAAGCACAGACCGGGTCCGGCCGTGAGCGTTTTATGCTCTCCGCCGCCAAATGGGATTTTTTAATCCGGACACAGAGTACTGCATGTCCGACTCTGTGTCCGGATTAAAAAACCCGGTTTCGCGGCGGAGAGCGCAAAACGCTCACCGCCGCTCACGGCTGGACATCTTTCTCAACCATTCAAATGAATGGGTGAGAGAGACTCCTGCAGGTTTCCATATCCTGCTGTTTTATGCAGGAAACGGAAACCTGCAGAACGGACACCTGGGCGCAGATGTGAACGAGCCCTAATTTGTACATGGCGGATCAGTATTTAGTATAAGTATTCCGTATGAGTTGTACATGGCGGATCAGTATTTAGTATAAGTATTCTGTATAAGTTGTACATGGCGGATCAGTATTTAGTATATGTGTTTGGTATAAATTGTACATGGCGGATCAGTATTTAGTATATGTATTTGGTATAAGTTGTACATGGCGGATCAGTATTTAGTATATGTATTTGGTATAAGTTGTACATGGCGGATCAGTATTTAGTATATGAATTTGGTATAAGTTGTACATGGCGGATCAGTATTTAGTATATGTATTTGGTATAAGTTGTACATGGCGGATCAGTATTTAGTATATGTATTTGGTATAAGTTGTACATGGCGGATCAGTATTTAGTATATGTATTTGGTATAAGTTGTACATGGCGGATCAGTATTTAGTATAAGTATTTGATATAAGTTGTACATGGCGGATCAGTATTTAGTATAAGTATTTGATATAAGTTGTACATGGCGGATCAGTATTTGGTATAAGTTGTACATGGTGGATCAGTATTTAGTATAAGTATTCCGTATGAGTTGTACATGGCGGATCAGTATTTAGTATAAGTATTTGATATAAGTATTTGATATATATATGTATTTGGTATAAGTTGTACATGGCGGATCAGTATTTAGTATAAGTATTTGATATAAGTTGTACATGGCGGATCAGTATTTGGTATAAGTTGTACATGGTGGATCAGTATTTGGTATAAGTTGTACATGGTGGATCAGTATTTAGTATAAGTTGTACATGGTGGATCAGTATTTAGTATAAGTATTCCGTATGAGTTGTACATGGCGGATCAGTATTTAGTATAAGTATTTGATATAAGTATTTGATATATATATGTATTTGGTATAAGTTGTACATGGCGGATCAGTATTTAGTATATGTATTTGGTATAAGTTGTACATGGCGGATCAGTATTTAGTATAAGTATTTGATATAAGTTGTACATGGCGGATCAGTATTTAGTATAAGTATTTGATATAAGTTGTACATGGCGGATCAGTATTTGGTATAAGTTGTACATGGTGGATCAGTATTTAGTATAAGTATTCCGTATGAGTTGTACATGGCGGATCAGTATTTAGTATAAGTATTTGATATAAGTTGATATATATGATCAGTATTTGGTATAAGTTGTACATGGTGGATCAGTATTTAGTATAAGTATTCCGTATGAGTTGTACATGGCGGATCAGTATTTAGTATAAGTATTCTGTATGACGCTAGGTTCACACCTGCGTTCAGCACTCCGTTCTGTGCTTTCCGTCTTCTACATGCAAGAAGACAGAAAGCACAGACCGGGTCCGGCCGTGAGTGGCGGTGAGTGTTTTATGCTCTCCGTCGTGAAACCGGTTTTAATCCGGACACAGAGTACTGCATATCTGACTCTGTGTCCGGATTTAAAAAAACGGTTTCGGGCGCTAGTGTGACTCTAGCGTAAAATCAATAATTGTAGGAATTGTAAATCAACTCCTTTATGGCAAGAAGGAGGTTTCCAGGCCCAAAAAATTTAATAAAAAAAAAATCCAACTGATTGTTCCGCACCCCTTCTAATAGCGTTCAATGTTCATTACCAGAGCTGCAGCTATGATGTCAGTACCCCCTCCCCCCCTCCCCCCAGGTCCTTGGTCTTAGCAGATCCCTGCCTGAAAACAATGCAGGGCCTGAAACTCTGCAGTAGTGATGTAACCAACTACTGCTGTAAGGGGACAAATGAAACTCCATTTTTTTATTTTTAACCATTTTTGCACTGATATTTTCCATTGTCGGAAGGACGTCATCTATGGCTGGTAAGGAACATCCCCATAGAGTACAAGTCTATGGATGAGTACTGTCAGGAGGGCATTCCTCACAGCTTAGTGATGATGCTGATCTGTAAGGCCCGCCCTTCTGACCATGGGGAGATATCAGTGTAGAAACCATTCCATGGTGCTTTACATTATCATATTAATTCCATGGTGCTTTACATGAAGGTTTACATACAATATACAAAATGCACAAAACATGTACAATACTAAAGTGACCGACTGGCACAGTGGGGTAGAGGGCCCTGAACGCAAAGGGCTTACAATGTATGAGGGGAGGGGGGTAGAGACAGTAGGTGAGGGGAGAAGCTGCTCAGATAGTGGTGACAGTAATGTTATTGAAGGTTGTAGGCCTTCCTCAATAGGTGAGTCTTCAAGGTCTTTTTGAAGCTTGTGAGGGACAGTCTTAGGTGTCGTGGTAGCGAGTTCCAGAGTATGGGGGATACACAGAGGATGTCTTGGAGCGACGTGGCTGAAGAATAGATGAGAGCGGAGTAGGAGGTCGCAGCAGAAGGTTAGGTCAGACCGTGTGGAGGGGACAGGTTGCGATGGCCTTGTATGTCAGCGGTAACATTTTACACTCTATTTGCTGGGCCATGAGCGGCCAATGAAGGGATTGGCAGAAGGGAGAGGCTGATGAAAAACTACAGGTGAGATGGATAAAGTGAGCGGCAGAGTTTAGGGTGGACTGGAAGGGGGGGCGAAAGCTGGAAGGCCATGGAGAAGGTTTTAAGGTCAATTTTTCGTGTCCAACTCGAACCAGGGTTTTTATGGATCATTTATACATTTCTGTAAAAAATAGGACCTGACCTATATTTCGATGTTCTGCGATAACGTTCCTTGATGTTCTAAGTGTTAAAATACACGGCCATAATTCACTGTCTTGTGAATATAGCCAAACACCGCTGAAGTTAACATGCCCGGCAGCCATTTATTCCCCTCTCACCAGCCCATGTGTATAAGTATGGTCACAGGAGAAAGCTGTCAGTTATACAAGTATTTGGCCGACAGCTATCGGGTGCTGCCCATACCCATTAGGCCTGGCTTACATCTGCATTCAGTATTCCATTTGAGGAGTCCACTTGGGGACCCCCGAACAAAATACCAAACGCATTACAGAGCGATGAGCAATGAAACCACACGAACCCCATAGACTATAATGCAAGCAGCACTTTTCTCTCCGCATGATTTGTGCGGACACTGCATGGAAAACACATGGACCCCATTATAGTCTACAGGGTCCATGTGGGTTCTTTGCTAACCATTTTCTAATGAGTTCGGTATTCCATTCGTCAAATCCCCCATCCCCCAAACAGAATACCAAATGTAGATGTGAACCAGGCCTCAGACATATATTGGCCAAACTTGCTGATTTGATTGCATAGCCGGCCATCTAATATGTATGGGATTCTCCTGACTATCACAAGCATCTGCAGATAAGAATTGGGCAATTGGAATTTGGTTGCCCAATCCTTTTGTTCTCTGATAGATAGGCTACTGCTAGAGATGTCTGGCCCAGACTTTCTTCCCTCCGCCCAACAACACTAGGCTGAGCTCAGCAAACAAGTGTATAATAGTTAATAGTGCTAATAGTTACCTAATGTATAAGGCCAGCGGTATGGACAGTATATAAGCCGATAATTGGTCAATTATTGCTGCCAAACATTCGTAGGAGAATTGTCTCGTGTAGATGTGCCAGTGGTCAACCAACAAATGATGATGGGGTGATGGCAAATTTAGATCATTGTCTATGAGTGGTATATCACCCTGTACCAACAAACAATGAAAGTGCATGAACGATGAGCAATTGCCCTAGAGATTGTTCCTCCTCCCCTATGTATTTGCCAATTGATGGGTTATATACTTGGTCAGTGCTCATCCTGCCCACCCATCAAGCAGCAAATCTATGGAGCGGAAAGTGGAGTCTGATAATAGAAAAGTCTCCATAGCTGTTATCAGTGGCGTAACTAGGAATGGCGGGGCCCCGTGGCAAACTTTTGACATGGCCCCTCCACACAGCATTATCCCCCATAGTGTCCCCTGCACACAGTATTATCCCCCATAGTGGCCCCTGCACACAGTATTATCCCCCATAGTGGCCCCTGCACACAGTATTATCCCCCATAGTGGCCCCTGCACACAGTATTATCCCCCATAGTGGCCCCTGCACACAGTATTATCCCCCATAGTAACCCCTGTACACAGTATTATCCCCCATAGTGGCCCCTGCACACAGTATTATCCCCCATAGTGGCCCCTTCACATAGTATTATCCCCATAGTGGCCCCTGCACACAGTATTATCCCCCATAGTGGCCCCTGCACACAGTATTATCCCCCACAGTGGCCCCTGCACACAGTATTATCCCCTATAGTGGCCCCTGCACACAGTATTATCCCCCATAGTGGCCCCTGCACACAGTATTATGTCCCATAGTGGCCCCTGCACACAGTGTTATGTCCCATAGTGGCTCCTGCACACAGTATTATCCCCCATAGTGGCCCCTGCACACAGTATTATCCCCCATAGTGGCCCCTGCACACAGTATAATGTCCCTTAGTGGCCCCTGCACACAGTATTATGTCCCTTAGTGGCCCCTGCACACAGTATTATCCCCCATAGTGGCCCCTGCACACAGTATTATGTACCATAGTGGCCCCTGCACACAGTGTTATCCCCCATAGTGGCCCCTGCACACAGTATTATGTCCCATAGTGGCCCCTGCACACAGTGTTATGTCCCATAGTGGCTCCTGCACACAGTATTATCCCCCATAGTGGCCCCTGCACACAGTATTATCCCCCATAGTGGCCCCTGCACACAGTATTATGTCCCATAGTGGCCCCTGCACACAGTGTTATCCCCCATAGTGGCCCCTGCACACAGTATTATGTCCCGGGCCCTGTGTCAGCTGCCTCTGCTGCTATGGCAGTAGTTACACCACTGGCTGTTATCAGTGCACTTGGTACAAATGAAGCATGCTAAACCAGAAGATATTTACTATAATGGGGTGATATTCCATAACTTTGGCAAGAGATGCATATTTAGGAGTCCTTATACATGAGCAGTATACATTGCCCTATATACTTCCCTGTATATTGCCTTGACTGGTCGTGTTATTGCCTGTACCCAGTCATGTTATTTCAGAGGTGCATGCCAGTGGGATTTTGCAGTGGTGTTTGTGTGTCTATGATAATGTCTATTATCTGGCTGGCTGTGGCCAGGGCAGCTTTTGAAGATCTTCCTTGCTCAGATGTAACAGACAATTGTTAATTACCCCACCAATAAGCCATTTGTCCTAATTATGCAGCGCAAGGTTTCCATATTAATGACTTTGCTAATGGAGTGGCAGATCCAAGCCAACAAAGGAAAGCTGAGCCCCCTCCCCAATAAACAAACCAGCCAGGACACAGAAGGACAAAGCTATTACCTGGAATATTCATGGATTGGCTCTGACTTTGTTTATCTCTGTATTATCAGAATGTCACATGACAGCCTGTATCTGCTATTCCTCAGAACCTGATCCTGTATCCCTTACACCCCATGTACTTTATATCAGACATGCACAGACACCAGCGGGTGACCGGGTCCTGCAGGTTTATACAAATATAGCAGAGTATATATCTTATCACAGAAGACAACAAAAGACCATAGAAAAGTCATTGAAAAATGTTTTTGCTGCATTTTTGTTGTTTTCAGTAATAAGATATCACGCTGTCGCAGTATAGCCAAATATAGAAGTTCTCCATTTAAGCCGTGCGCCTTTTCTCAAAAAAAACGCAAAAGTGGCGAGGGCAGAATAACATCTGGAAAAAAAACGTACAAATGTTTCATGAATGAAGCACTGGGCAGAAACAGGCTACGTGAAGGAACAAAAGTAATGCCAAAAAAGGAGCATGTACCTTAATATATATGCCCCATGTGTACAGCTCACAGCAGGTTCTGCAGAGTCCCAGCTAATGTTTATGGCCAGCATAATCACAATGGAGATCTATGAAGACTGGAGTGGTATATCCCCAGCACCGCCAGAGGATGCTCTTCTTCTATGACAAGGCGCACACCTCTTCATCAATGAAATCTGCAGCTGTCTATGGGCCTAGACTGAAATTTGGTGCAAGGCCTTGTTCACATCTGCATATCTGCATCAGTAATCTGTTCAGGGGACTACCGAACGCATCTGCAAGCGGTGTGCAGTGACTCGTGCGGAGATCTCGCAGCAAGCACATGGACCCCATTATAGTCTTTGGGGTCCGTGTGCATTTACTGCACACTGCTTACAAATGCGTTCAGTAGTCTGTTTGGGGGGTTCTCATGCGGACTCCCCAAACGGACTACCAATGCAGATGTGAACCAAGGGTAAGGCTAAGACCCCATATTGTGGAAAAGCCGCTTTGTTTGTTGCAAAATTTTGAGCTAAAACCAGGATTGGATTGAGCAGAAGAAGAAGTATAAGAGCTTCCGAAAAATTTCTCATTCTTTTAGTAGACACTCCTGTATTTGACTCAAAGAACCACAAAAAAAACCCATAAAAAGCAGCTGTTCCACATGTGGGGCCTAATAATGATAGATCCGGCCGTTCAGAAAGTAGCGAGGGCGCTGTAAACACACCATTGGTACAAAAAAAAAAACGTTTAAAAAGTCGCAAACTGCTGTACAGGCATAAGGAAATTTCCCTTACAATCTCCATATACAAACTCAGTTGGATGAAGAGTACATGAGTTCTGAATAGGAAGAGAGGAGGAAGCTGATGCCCGACACCTCTGGAAGTCAGAACAGCTGTTTTCTGCTATGGCAGATGTCAGAAGACATATTGGGCGATAAGCAACCCCCAGCTGAAAATGCTGAAGAACCCTATAATAACCTTTAGGTGGAAAACCTAGGAGCCGGTGTCTAGTGGTATCGGGGGTCATCCTTCTCAATATGGATGCTCTGACATACAGATGTAGAAAGTTAACACTTGAAGGGGTTGTCCATGAGAGGTGGAAATAAAAAGAATATACTCACCCAGTAGTAGTGCCCAGTAGTCCAGATTACAGCATTATCTGGAAGGTACCCAGCTTTCCTGAGATCCTGACAAGCAAATCTGGTAAGTTATGGCACAATCATGGAAAAGGTTTGATTTATTAAGATATACATAGTATTCCGTATTCCCTATTGCAGATCCACATGCAGTGCTACCCAGCTTTCCCAAAACCCAGAGAGCAAATCATGGCAAGCTATGGTACGATGTATAGCAGAAGGAAGTAGATTTATATAGGTACATGTGGTATTACTTAGGTAGATTTAGTTTTCATGCGTTATTTTAACCCAACTTTCCAGAGCTCTGAAATGGAAATCCGCCAAGCTATGGTATGAAAAGGGAGCGAGGAGGAGGGGGGATTTATTTAGGTAGATTCTCAGTATATGGACGTCTCAATTACCCAGTTTTTCTCTGGACCCAGAATGGCAAATCTGATATGGAGCACCGGTCATAGCAGTTTCACAGGGATTCTTACCGAGCTCTTCCAGTTTTGGGCTAAGGCCCCACAAAGCGGCCACAGCAAACAAGTGCTGCAGGAAAAGCTGGGGCAGTCATGCATCGTGTTTTTTCCTCTGCAGAGTGTTTCTCTGCAGGCTTTCTGTTTCCATTACACCTACACGGAAATTGCCACCGTTTCCATAGATATAATTGACAATGGTTTTGGAAATCATAGTATGTCCGCTGTGCATATGTTTCTGCAATGTGTGAATGGGCATACCTCCCAACTTTTGAAGAACCAAAAGAGGGACAAAATGTGTGGCGTGCATCAAATTTAGCCCCACCCACTTTTGTGTTGACTCCGCCCATTCTCATTAATTTTTCATGTGCCCGCACACAGTATAATCCTCCTACATTCACCCGTAAATTATATGTCCTCCCTCTATCTCTCCCCCAGTTTCATGTCCCCCCTCCATCTCTGCCCCCAGATTCATGTCCCCCCTCCATCTCTGCCCCCAGATTCATGTCCCTCGATCTCTGCCCCCAGATTCATGTTCCCCCCATCTCTGCCCCCAGATTCATGTCCCCTCCATCTCTTCCCCCAGATTCATGTCCCCTCCATCTCTGCCCCCAGATTCATGTCCTCTCCATCTCTGCCCCCAGATTCATGTCCCCACATCTCTGCCCCCAGATTCATGTCCCCCCCATCTCTGCCCCCAGATTCATGTCCTCACATCTCTGCCCCCAGATTCATGTCCCCTCCATCTCTGCTCCCAGATTCATGTCCCCTCCATCTCTGCCCCCAGATTCATGTCCCCTCCATCTCTGCCCCCAGATTCATGTCCTCTCCATCTCTGCCCCCAGATTCATGTTCCCCCCATCTCTGCCCCCAGATTCACGTCCCCTCCATCTCTGCCCCCAGATTCACGTCCCCCCATCTCTGCCCCCAGATTCACGTCCCCCCTCCATCTCTGCCCCCAGATTCATGTCCCCTCCATCTCTGCCCCCAGATTCATGTCCCCTCCATCTCTGCCCCCAGATTCATGTCCCCTCCATCTCTGCCCCCAGATTCATGTCCCCCCATCTCTGCCCCCAGATTCATGTCCCCCCATCTCTGCCCCCAGATTCATGTCCCCCCATCTCTGCCCCCAGATTCATGTCCCCCCATCTCTGCCCCCAGATTCATGTCCCCTCCATCTCTGCCCCCAGATTCATGTCCCCCCCATCTCTGCCCCCAGATTCATGTCCCCCCATCTCTGCCCCCAGATTCATGTCCCCTCCATCTCTGCCCCCAGATTCATGTCCCCCCATCTCTGCCCCCAGATTCATGTCCCCCCATCTCTGCCCCCAGATTCATGTCCTCACATCTCTGCCCCCAGATTCATGTCCCCTCCATCTCTGCCCCCAGATTCATGTCCTCTCCATCTCTGCCCCCAGATTCATGTCCTCTCCATCTCTGCCCCCAGATTCATGTCTCCACCTCTGCCCCCAGATTCATGTCTCCACATCTCTGCCCCCAGTGTCATGCCGTCCTCTCCTTCATCTGCCCCCAGTTTCACGTTCCACCTCAGTGTACACATTACACTTACCTTCTCCTCGCTCCCCTGCCGGTCTCTGCACACTGTCTCCCACACTGTCTCCCACACAGTTGCAGACGCGATGTGACGTCATCACATCGCGTCTACACAGCCAGTAGCCGGCGTGCAGCGGCGAAGCAAGGAGCTGAACTGTGACAGCTCCTTGCTTTAGCTGCATATGTGTTCAACTCAAATCTGTGTCCTCTGGAGGCAGATCTGAGTTGAAATCAGGACATATCTCCCTCCAACTGGGACTGCGGGACACGTCACCGGAATCGTGAAAGTCCCGCGGAAATTGGGACGGTTGAGAGGTATGGGATGGGATTTGCTGCAGTTTGGCCATGTGGAGCTTCCAGGCAAGTTATTCTACAGTATGAGAGTTGGGATTTATCACTACATAGTTAGGTAGCTCTTGGAATTCTGCAGTTTGAGAAAGCTGGGTAACCATTTGGACGGGCTGTGGTCACCACTGCAGCTCCTCAGTCTTGCCATTCAGCTTTACCAGAACCCAGATCAAGTGTCAGTCTACATGGAGATTTATCATTACACGTTTCCTTCAAGAGCGTCCAAGAGTCTCCTCCACAATAACACCCCATAAAGTTGCTGGTCAGAGGTTTCTCTCCTGCCATTGTCCTGGGGTCAGTAAGGTCACAGGTCCTAAAATGGATGGAGTCTGATTTAGATCCCATCTGTGTGCTTTCCTGTAAATGAGGCAGGGGTCCCGCGTGTCTTATAAACCACTGGATTTATATTTACAGCAAATTGTATGGAAGCGAGGAAATACAGAGTGTGCCAATCTGGTGAGATATAAGAGACCCCTGCGTGTTCAGGCCACCTGCCTGTGCTGTACGGTATATAGTAGGTATATAGGTGACAGAGGCATACCTATAGGGGCACAGAGGTCTATAGGGCCCTGGACCATGGGGGAGGGGCAGCCATCCGTCTGTCACATAAAATATACCACAAATACAGGTTGTGCATTGTGGCATATGAGGCCTCACCTCATAGTAGTCATTTCTAGTAATATAGTGGCATCCTATGGCGTCGTCCTTGTGATCTCGTCTCTTCCACAGTCTTATTCATCCGCAATTTCTGACGTAAATGACATTGTGCAGTGTTAGTGCTTGTTCACACAGCGAGATCTAGCACTGAACCTGAGGCGGATGCCATCCCGAGATATATGACAGCTTAGATACACCGCCCTGAGATTGCAGCAGGATGCTAAATACACAAGTGTCCTGCTCAATGTTACCCTGGATTCAGGGATTTTCACCTTTACAGACACATTTCATGGCTATGAGATACAAGGTCCCATATCATAGACATGGCTACAGCAGCTCAACAGCAGAGGATGGGGGTCTGTGTGGTCGTGTAAGACAAAGGACCAGCCTAGCAACACATGAAGGGGAGAGTAGTGCTGTGTGGTCACATGATTAGCTTAGATACACCAGCCTAGCAGCACATGAAGGGGAGAGTAGTGCTGTGTGGTCACATGATTAGCTTAGATACACCAGCCTAGCAGCACATGAAGGGGAGAGTAGTGCTGTGTGGTCACATGATTAGCTTAGATACACCAGCCTAGCAGCACATGAAGGGGAGAGTAGTGCTGTGTGGTCACATGATTAGCTTAGATACACCAGCCTAGCAGCACATGAAGGGGAGAGTAGTGCTGTGTGGTCACATGATTAGCTTAGATACACCAGCCTAGCAGCACATGAAGGGGAGAGTAGTGCTGTGTGGTCACATGGTTAGCTTAGATACACCAGCCTAGCAGCACATGAAGGGGTGAGTAGTGCTGTGTGGTCACATGATTAGCTTAGATACACCAGCCTAGCAGCACACAGCGCCGCACCTCCCATGAGGCGACCTGAAGCGACCGCTTCAGGCGGCGCTATGCCAGGGCCTCAGGGAGGGCGGCATTTTTGCTTACCTAAGCCAGTCCAGGACAAGCTGTCCTGGATTGGCTTAGCACCGAGAGGTGGATTGGGGAGGCCGCAGGAGCAGCGCTGCTACAGCGGCCTCCCCTCACGCTCAGGTAGAGAGCAGGTCCTTTCCCTGCCTGCGAACGCCGCTAAGCCCCGCCCCCTTCGCTTTGCCCCGGGGGGGGAGGGGGCGGCTTTCTGTCGGGCGGCGAAAAGGGCAGGTTCACCCCTGGCAGCACATGAAGGGGAGAGTAGTGCTATGTGGTCACATGATTAGCTTAGATACATCAGCCTAGCAGCACATGAAGGGGAGAGTAGTGCTGTGTGGTCACATGATTCGCTTAGATACACCACCCTAGCAGCACATGAAGGGGAGAGTAGTGCTGTGTGGTCACATGATTAGCTTAGATACACCAGCCTAGCAGCACATGAAGGGGAGAGTAGTGCTGTGTGGTCACATGATTAGCTTAGATACACCAGCCTAGCAGCACATGAAGGGGAGAGTAGTGCTGTGTGGTCACATGGTTAGCTTAGATACACCAGCCTAGCAGTACATGAAGGGGAGAGTAGTGCTGTGTGATCACATGATTAGCTTAGATACACCAGCCTAGCAGCACATGAAGGGGTGAGTAGTGCTGTGTGGTCACATGATTAGCTTAGATACACCAGCCTAGCAGCACACAGCGCCGCACCTCCCATGAGGCGACCTGAAGCGACCGCTTCAGGCGGCGCTATGCCAGGGCCTCAGGGAGGGCGGCATTTTTGCTTACCTAAGCCAGTCCAGGACAAGCTGTCCTGGATTGGCTTAGCACCGAGAGGTGGATTGGGGAGGCCGCAGGAGCAGCGCTGCTACAGCGGCCTCCCCTCACGCTCAGGTAGAGAGCAGGTCCTTTCCCTGCCTGCGAACGCCGCTAAGCCCCGCCCCCTTCGCTTTGCCCCGGGGGGGGAGGGGGCGGCTTTCTGTCGGGTGGCGAAAAGGGCAGGTTCACCCCTGGCAGCACATGAAGGGGAGAGTAGTGCTATGTGGTCACATGATTAGCTTAGATACATCAGCCTAGCAGCACATGAAGGGGAGAGCAGTGCTGTGTGGTCACGTGATTAGCTTAGATACACCAGCCTAGCAGCACATGAAGGGGAGAGCAGTGCTGTGTGGTCACATGATTAGCTTAGATACACCAGCCTAGCAGCACATGAAGGGGAGAGTAGTGCTGTGTGGTCACATGATTAGCTTAGATACACCAGCCTAGCAGCACATGAAGGGGAGAGTAGTGCTGTGTGATCACATGATTAGCTTAGATACACCAGCCTAGCAGCACATGAAGGGGAGAGTAGTGCTGTGTGGTCACATGATTAGCTTAGATACACCAGCCTAGCAGCACATGAAGGGGAGAGTAGTGCTGTGTGGTCTTGTAAGACAAAGGACCAGCCTATCTTAATCCCAGGCAACAACTAAGAGAACAGACCAAGTACATATTTCTATGTGATCTTTTGAGGCTTACAGACATCCATGTGTCTACCATCAATACAACCCCCTTTCAGTATCAGAAGCAAGGGGTACTAATGCCCAGTAGTCCATATTACAGCATTATCTGGAAGGTACCCAGCTTCCCTGAGATCCTGACAAGGTAATTCTGCAGCGTCTGCCTGTGTGCGGTCTCTGGAGCGCTGTCGGCCTTTTGGCTAAGATCAAGTGTAGTATCTGTTCTTATCAGAATTTATTCTGATTCCAGAGAAACCTTGTATCCCACCAGTTCGGGGCCGAGAACGCGAGCCCCTTGTCTACGAGTGATAGAACACTTCGGACGACGAGGAGCAAGAGAGAGCAGCTGAAGAGGCAACTGAGCTAGAACACTGCTGGAGAAGAAGACGACGACGAAGATGGCGACTTCAAGAGACGACGTGGCAACCACTGCTGCTCCTCAAGAAGACGTCGGACGGAAGACGGCAACCGGAGACACCAGCCCTGAAGCTCTCCCCGGGCCTGGTGTACCCGGTCTGCGGAAACAGGGACCTCCTTCACTGGAGCCCTGGATGAAGCAGACCGTGGTGCTCAAGCTTAGGGAGGTGGACGGGAGGCTCCCGGATCTGAGTGAGGAGGTCTTCTGCAGGACCATGCTGGCAGACCAGGGCTTCTCCCCCTGCCAGACCCTCAGCGTCCAGAGCTTTGTGACGGGCCTGTTCTACGTCACGTTCGCCAGTATGGAGATCTGCCGCCGGTACTGGGAGGCGGTCAAGTCAGCGGCACCAGGCTCCCCCTTCAAGGCCTTCCTGGGCAGTTGCCCTGTCCAGATGGATGAGAGGAGGGTGACGGTGACGATGAGGACCCGCACACCCCACCCGGAGACATCGCCCGGTTCCTGGCTCGTTTTTGCACAGTGCTGCGGGATCCCACTCGCATCCTGAACAAGACGGGCTACTGGACTGGAAGATGGTCGGTGGTCGTCAAACTGCGACGGGATGGCGAGGTAAGGCATCTCCCTCAAACATTTTCCTTAGGTAACAGCAGCGGTCTCATCTATTACCCCGACCTACCGAAGACCTGCCGGCGCTGCGGAAAGGAGGGCCACCAGATGAAAGACTGCAAAGCTGACGCCTGCAGGATGTGTCGAGTGGAGGGCCATGCCACGAAAGACTGCCCTACGGCCAAGACTTGCAACCTGTGCGGCATGGCGGACCATGTCTACAAGGCTTGCAAGATGCGCACCCGATCCTGGGCTTCCGTGGCCAAGGAACCCCCCTCCACCGTGGTTTCTGCCGGGGCCAAGGCGGGACCGGCGAAGGCCTCCAAAGCCCCAGCCGGAAACGCCAAGGCCCCAGCGGCTCAGGCCGGTCCCTCCGGGACCCAGGCTAGAGCCCAGGCGGCCACTAAGGAGAAGAAACCGGGACCGGAGAAGGAGAAGAAAAAGGGACAGGCCAAGGGTAAGAAATCGGCACCCCTCCCTACCTCCACCCCCACCGAGGTTTCCACCCCTATAGTCTCCACAACCTCGGTGGACACCCCTGTTAACACCCAACCCCCCACCCGCCCTTCCCCCGAGGTAGCACTAACAGTCCTTCCTCCAGCTACCTCGGTATTGTCTATGGAGGAGTTCCCCCCCCTCCCTTGTCGATCTCTTGTCTCCTCAGAGCCGCCCAAGCAGCCCAAGAAGAGGAAGGACAGGGAGGACTCAGATGACGACTCTTCCAAGAAGATCGCTATAGAGGCCTCAGAGGACGCCATCGAGGTGGACGTCCAGAGAGATCCCATCCCTGAGGTCATCGAACTGGAGAAGAGGGTCGACGAGCTGGTGGACGACTCCGCCACGGAGATGGACCCAGACATCGTTGCCGTCTTAGAGGGGGAAGGACCTCCCAGCCAGATGGCCCTCGTGATCAAGGATCTGGAGGAAGATATCTACGGAAGCGGCCTCAGCCTCGGGACACCGGAGATGGGCCCAGACATCTACGATGGGAGCGGTAACAGCATGTATCGTTCTGATTGTTAACTCAACCCTTTTACCTTTTCACTATGGCAGGAATTAACCTTCTTTCCATTAACGTGCGAAGTGTGAGAGACAAGAGGAGACGACAGACGGCGCTTGCTTTTTTCGCTTCTATGCCAAGTACTAACGTTATTATGTTGCAGGAGTGTTCCCTTCCTTCCTCCAGGTCATACCATCACCTGTGCAGGGAGTGGAGCCACGGTCCGTCCTACTGGTTTGGTGGGGGCGACTGTAAGTCCGCAGGTATTGCTGTCCTCATTAGGGGGAACGCCTTCACTGTTGAATCCGTCCAGGAGCTCGTCGCTGGCCGTCTTGCGGTCATCGACGGCACCTGGGCGGGCGAGCCTCTCAGGCTCATCAACGTGTACGCTTCCCCCATGAAGGCCGAGCGACTGGAGCTTTTCCAGATCCTGCGCACTCAGCTCGTCACCACCAGGGCAGTGGTTTTGGCCGGGGATTTCAACTGCCCTGTCGAAGCGGACGGACGAAGCTCCTCGACATCTGCGAAGCTGGACGTCACGTCAAAGCTACTGTTCGAGATGGTGTCCGAAGCCTCTCTTCGGGACGCTGTGGGTTCCATGGGGCCGGCATCAGTTAATTATACCTGGTGCCGCCCGGATGGCTCGCAGCGCTCCAGGATTGACTTTGTGTTCACCTCTCGATCGGTCACCCAGGTAAGGCACTCTATGATCCCCTGCTTCTTCTCTGACCACAGGGGCATTCTCTTCCAGGGTACTCTGGGCCACGGTTTTCCTCCTGGCCCAGGTTCCTGGAAGTTGAACTGCGCACTGCTGGAAAATGAGGGGTCGCTGGCAGAGCTTAGAGATGCGTACTTGTGTTGGCGTAACGACTGCTTCTTTTTCAGGACTGTTTGGGAATGGTGGGAATATGTTAAACTCCAAATCCGTCATTTCTTCCAGGCCAAGGGACGCCAGCAGGCGTCACAGCGCAAGAGGGACCTCAAGGGGATGCAGCGAGAGCTCAACTCACTGATGGACCTCGACCGCTGCGGCTGGGACGTCAGGGACATGCTCGCCGAGGCCAAGAGGGACCTGAAAAGGCACTTCGAGGAGGAGGCCCAGCACGTCATCTTCCGTTCCAAGGTGGAGACACTGGAGAAGGGTGAGAAATGTAACTCGTTCTTTTTCAGGAAGCTCCACGCCGGCCACACGCCTGTGACAGAGATGAAGGATGAGGACGGCAACATCCGGCGGGGGAAGCAGGAAGTGATGGGAGTCGTCCACGACTACTACCGCGACCTCTACTCCCAAAGGCCCATCGATGACGACGCCGCCGAGGAGTTCCTGTCAGGTATCACTAACACCCTTGATCCTGCAGGTGCCGAGGGGCTCGATGACCCTCTGACGGCGGAAGAAGTGCTCTCTGCCGCTAAATCCTTTAGGACCGGAAGGACCCCGGGCAGTGACGGTCTCCCAGCGGAGCTCTACGTAGCGCTGGGCGACCTCATTTGCCCGGACCTGAAGGACCTTTACGAGGAGATGGTGGTGGAGGGTGCTATGCCGCCGTCGCTGAGGGAAGGTCTGGTCACGATCCTGTACAAGCGGAAGGGGGACAGGTGTGAGCTGAAGAATTGGCGACCCATCTCTCTCCTCAACGTGGACTACAAGATCCTGGCAAAGGTGTTGGCGACGAGACTGAAGGTTGTCATCGACAGGATCATCCACCCCGACCAAACCTGCGGCATTCCTGGCCGTAGGATTGCGGATAGCCTGGCCATGGTGAGAGACACATTGCACTACATCGGAGACCGCCGTGCACACGCGGCCCTGGTCAGTCTTGATCAGGAGAAGGCCTTCGATCGTGTCTCTCACGCCTTCATGGCTAAGGCTCTCCGCAGACTCGGTCTGGGTGCGGGGTTCTGTAAGTATGTCAACCTAATGTACTTTGACATCCACAGCTCGGTGATGGTGAACGGCTGGAAGACTGACCCCTTTCCTGTCCTTTCGGGGGTCAGACAAGGCTGCCCTCTTTCACCCCTTCTTTTTGTTTGTGTTATAGAACTCTTCGCGGAGTCTATCCGGCAGAATGCAGGGATTAGAGGGATCACCGCACTGGGACCTGGCAACCACGTGGTCAAGTGCTCGCTGTACATGGACGACGTCACCGTCTTCTGTTCCGACAGATCATCGGTCTCAGCGCTCGTCCAGACCTGCGAGAAGTTCGGCCGGGCTTCGGGGGCAAAAGTCAACTGTGCGAAGTCAGAGGTCATGCTCTTCGGAGACTGGCGTCTGGCTTCATCCTCTCCCCTTCCTTTCACAGTGCAACCGGACTTCATCAAGATCCTGGGAGTCTGGTTCGGAAAGGAGGGAGCGGCCCTGAAGTCCTGGAACGAGCGTTTGGCCAAATGCAACCAGAGGATTGGACAGTGGAGCCTCAGACAGCTTTCGCTGGAAGGGAAGACGCTGGTCCTGCGGAATGAGATTCTGCCTGTGCTCCTCTACACCGCGCAGGCCTAGCCACCTCTCAACACCGTGGTCAAAGCCATCTACAGGATCGTCTTCCACTTCATCTGGGGCTCCAAGATGGACAGGGTGAAGCGGGCCGTCATGTACAAGGATCCGTCCAAAGGAGGTAAGGGTGTCCCCGACATCCCCACTCTGTTGAGACTAACCTTTGTTTGTGATTGTGTCCGCAGAACCCTGAGGACTGGAAAGGAATCGGCAGGCCGAGCCATGTCCCGTTTGTTCCTGTTACCCCTGTGGCGTCGCCTAGGATGGGACAAGTGGAACAGCTCCGTCCCTTACAACTGGACCGTCCCTTGGCACTACCAAGACGTCACCCGGTTCGTGAGGGAGCACCAGCTGGAGGAGCTCAAGCCTGACCTCTGGAAACCCAAGACCGTCCACAAGCTCATCCGAGCTAAGGACACCATGGAGGAGATCCCAGGGCTGCCGGCTGGAACCGCAGAGGTCGTTTGGAAGAACATCTCTTCGGCCCAGCTGACCAACGGGCACAAGGATATGTCGTGGATGGCCGTGCAAGGAGGTTTGGCGGTGAGGTCGTTCATGCATGCCCGCAACCTGAGCAAGACGTGCTACTGCCCCAGATGTCCCTTCAAGGAGGAGACCACCCACCATCTTTTCTGGGCCTGCCCGTTTGCTCAGGGCCTGTTGGATGCCCTGGAGGACGACTTGCAGGACTCGGTCCCCCGGAACCAGCTTTCTTACCATTCTGTTTTTTATGGACTCTTCCCGGGGACCCATCGAGAGACAGACTGCGAGAAGGCCTGGAGGATCCTCAACTGTTTCAAAGACGCTATCTGGTTCGCCAGAAACCGGCTTGTTCTCAGGAGGGAACAAGTCACCTTTCAGGACTGCTGCAGGCTCATACACAGCTTGCTGCGGGACTACACCATCCTGGACAGCCTGAGAGGCGAAGACGAAGAAGAAGACTGAGAAGCCTTTTTCTTCGATTTTGTTTCCTCCATTTTGGGACTTTGCCATTTTTGTCTTTGCATTTGGTATAGTTGCATTGTCAGAGCTCTGAGCCAGTCTTCCCTCTCTCTCCCCCCTCCCTTCCCTCCCCTCCCTCCCCCAAGCTGGCTCGGGTGCTCAGGCAGTGCTATTGTGTTAGTTAGAATAGACATTGTGTTGCTCCCTCGTGTTTGTGTGTTCTTCAATAAAGCTTTGGGCACTGTGTTTACTCCCCTCCCCCCCTCGTCAGATAGCTAGTTGTTGAATGCATGCATGCTGTGGGGCTAGGAAGTACTGGTATGAGGTAGGACGAGGCAGAGCACTCAGGAGACTTCTTCTGGGTCTTTGCTTCGCCCTGCCCCATTAGGTATGGGAAAAGTATTTCTATTTATTTATTTATTTATTTGTGCAAGTATTGTAAGCTGTGTATCAAATGCGCTGCGACGCAGTACTTTGTAAATACTTTTGCTTGACGACTGATTGTGAATAAACGCATTTTCAAAAAAAAAAATCAGGGCTGTACCACAAAGCACTTGGACTTTACATGGTACATGGTGGAGTCTTACACTTACACTGCCATCTGCTGGTCAAATCCTACATTGCAGGCAAACTACAGTATTCACACGAATGATGCTTCCTATAGACTCTATACAGTATAGAGCCATCACACGGCTGCATTATAACCAACTAGCTGGTACCCGCGACTTCGTCTGCGGTGATTGTAGAAGTGGGTATATACAGGCGCGGGTAAGGTTTTCGTACTGTGTATAAGGGATGGGATATGACATGTAACTGTGTATCTTGTTGTTGCTGTAATTCAGAGAATACGTGAGACTTTTGTATTGAATGTAATTTGTATTTCAGCTGCTATATATACGGTGTTGTGAGAAACGTGACATAGTGACTTTGGGACGGAGGTATTTGAAGTTAATATACCTCGATATACGACATTGTATGATTTGTTATTTTCTGCCAGTAGTGTGTTGACATTTTTTTGTTTGTAAAAGTTGCCATATTCTGACAGCAGTCACTTTTTTTACTTGTCTGTGTCGGGGGATGTGTTTTTTTGCGGGGCCGGGTGTAGTTTTTAGTTCTTGCATTTTCGGGAAATGCTATTGGTTTGATCACTTTTGATTGATATTTGTATGATAATGAAAATAGTGAAAAAACAGCGGTTTTGGACTTTTCAGTATGTTTGCGGCTTTGGCATTAAGCATCCAGGCAAAATATTTGTATAGCTTTGTAGAGCGGGCGATTTCGGACACAGGGATACCTAACATGTATGTGTTTCACAGTATTTAAAGGGATTCTACCACTAAAACACTTTTTTTTCTAGTTACCACGTCGGAATAGCCTTTAAAAAGGCTATTCGTCTCTTACCTGTAGAAGTGCTCTCCGCCGCGCCGATCGTTCAAAATACCGGTCTGTACCGGTATGCTAATGAGTTCTCTCGCAGCGATGGGGGCATCCCCATCGCAGGAGCAGCGATGGGGGCGTCCCCATTGCAGCTCGAAAACCGACCGCAGTGCCGCCTCTCTGGTCTTCAGTATCCTCCCCTTGCTTCTTCAGCGTCTGTCGGACGCCTGCGCAGTATGCTCTCTGTTCGGCGAAGATTGCCGAACGTACTGCGCATGCGCGAAAGTGCGGTGCCCGCACTATGGCTGGGACTGCAATTTCGCGCATGCGCAGTACGTTCGGCAATCTTCGCCGAACAGAGCGTACTGCGCAGGCGTCCGACAGTACGCTGAAGAAGCAAGGGGAGGACACCGAAGACCAGAGAGGCGGCGCTGCGGTCGGTTTTCGAGCTGCAATGGGGACGCCCCCATCGCTGCTCCTGCGATGGGGACGCCCCCATCGCTGCGAGAGAACTAATTAGCATACCGGTACAAACCGGTATTTTGAACGAACGGCGCGGCGGAGAGCACTTCCACAGGTAAGAGACGAATAGCCTTTTTAAAGGCTATTCCGACGTGTTAACTAGAAAAAAAAGTGTTTTAGTGGTAGAATTCCTTTAACTACTTTTATATGTGTTCTAGGGAAAGGGGGGGGGGGATTTGAATTTGTAATACTTTTTATTTATTTATTTTTTTCCTTTATTTTGTTTTTTTTTTTGCATTTATTAGACCGCCTAGGGGTATTGACATCGGTGGGCGGTGTCGCGGATTGTCAGAGCGGTGGGAGTCGGCAAACATGGCTGCTCCGGAGCGTTAAAGAGAACCTCCTGGAGTATCGTTAAGGTGAGGGGCAAAGTGGTAAAGTATATGTATATGTGATTGTGTGGGGTTAGGGGCGAGGCTGCAGAGGGCAATATGAATTTTGGGACTTGCTATGGTCCAAAGTGTGTGAGATTGCAGAGATAGTGATGTGAGTTTGGGTTTTGTGGGGGTCCTGGCACAAACGTATGTGCGCTATTGTGACGAAAAGTAGCCTATTGCGCAATCGGGTGTATTAACTATGTTTGTGGAAACTTTCAGCCAAATCGGTCGAGCGGGTTTTGCGTGATTGAGGAACAAACATCCGAACATCCAAACATCCAAACACACAAACCCACAAACTTTCACATTTATAATATTAAATAAGACGTCTTATATTCATGGATTACTACATGTCCCTTCAGTCTGAATAGAGCCTTATTCCTTTTGGTTTGTACAATAGATTATGTCACTGTAACACAACACAGGCAGGTACATTACTAACACATCACCAATTAAATCCCCCCCCCTTTTATTTATTTATTTATTTTTTAATCAATTATACATAAATATAAAAAAAAACAAAAAAGAGGAAAACATCATATTTCCCAAACCCACCCTCCACCCGCCCACTTTTATGTTGACTCCGCCCATTCTCATTCATTTTCCATGTGCCCCCACACAGTATAATCCTCCTACAGTCACCTGTAAATTATATTCCCCCCTCCATCTCTCCCCCAGTTTCACATCCCTCCATCTCTCCCCCAGTTTCACATCCCTCCATCTCTGACCACAGTTTCATGTCCCCCCCCATCTCTCCCCCAGTTTCACGTCCCTCCATCTCTGTCCCAGTTTCATGTCCCCTCCATCTCTGACCACAGTTTCATGTCCCACCATCTCTGACCACAGTTTCATGCTGTTCTTTTCCCCCTTCATCTGCCACAGTTTCATGTTGTTTCCCCACCCCTTCAGCTACCCCAGTGTCATGCCACCCCCCTTTCATCTGCCCCCAGTTTCATAGGCCCTCTACATTATGTTTCCCTCAAAGTTTAACACAAACACTTATACTCACTTTCCAACACTCCCCCGCTGCTCTCTCCGCAGTCTCACTCACTCACATAGTTGTAGGCCCGATGTGACGTCATCACATCACGCCTACACTTGCAGGAGCCGGAGCGCAGTGGTAAAGCAGTAGCTGAGCTGTGACAGCTCCTGCCTTAATCGCCTATGTATTCAACTCATCGGTGTCCAGAGGATGAGTTTAAACCGGGACATACCTCCCGCTGACCGGACACAGAATTCGTGAATGTCCTGCGGAAATCGGGATGGTTGGGAGGTATGATATTAATTATGCCGGGAAAGGTAAAAAACTAATAAATAAAACAAAACCCATATTGTCCAGTCCCGGTTGCTCTGGTGCCTCCCAGTGTGGTCCAGTCCTGCTGTAAGTCCTCGCCCGATGGGATGTCCTGGGTCCCTTTTCTTAGGCTGCTGATAGGCCTCAGCAGTCACATGCGGCAGGGGCTTATGACAGAAGAAGAAAAGCGAAGCAGCAGGACTGGACCACACGGGGAGACACCAGAGCATCAGGTACAGAGGAGTATGTTTTTGTTTTTGTTGTTGTTTTTTTTCACCTTGGCCTAAGAGAATAGTGAAAAAAAAATTCCTGTACAATCCCTTGATATGTAGCCAATTTATCATGATCTTTGGTTACCCCTACGTTTACTGAAATGGAGTAGAGGGATCAATGTCACTAACTAATGAGAGGATACTATACCGTTTTATAAGGTTTGAGGACACCAATGGGGCATATACTGTGTGTAGTGCACTGCAATCATAATTTGGAGGGGCACTATGGAAATTTATAATGTGTGGGAGGCATTAAAGAGGTACTAATGTGGCATTACACTGTGTGCTGGACCCTAACAGGGTGGTATTAAGGAGCATTATACTGTGTGGGGGGGAGAGGTACTAATGTCCCCCCCCAGTATAATGCCTCATAAGTAGCCTCCACATGTTATAATGAACTCCTGGATTTATGCACAACTGTGCACCTGTGTGTCCATCACATGACCATGGACCATACATCACATGACCATGGACTATACATCGCATGACCATGGACTGTACATCACATGACCATGGACCGTACACCATATGACCATGGACCGTATACCACATGACCATGGACCGTACACCACATGACCATAGACTGACCATAGACTGTACACCATATGACCATGGACCGTATACCACATGACCATGGACCGTATACCACATGACCATGGACCGTACACCACATGACCATAAACCGTACACCACATGACCATAGACTGTACATCACATGACCATGGACCGTACACCACATGACCATAGACCATACATCGCATGACCATAGACCGTACATCACATGACCATGGACCGTACATCACATGACCATGGACCGTACACCACATGACCATAGACCATACATCACATGACCATGGACCATACATCACATGACCATGGACTATACATCGCATGACCATGGACTGTACATCACATGACCATGGACCGTACACCACATGACCATGGACCGTACATCAAATGACCATAGACCGTACACCACATGACCATGGACCGTATACCACATGACCATGGACCGTATACCACATGACCATGGACCGTACACCACATGACCATAAACCGTACACCACATGACCATAGACTGTACATCACATGACCATGGACCGTACACCACATGACCATAGACCATACATCGCATGACCATAGACCATACATCGCATGACCATAGACCATACATCGCATGACCATAGATCATACATCACATGACCATAGACCATACATCACATGACCATGGACCGTACACCACATGACCATGGACCGTACATCAAATGACCATAGACCGTACACCACATGACCATGGACCGTATACCACATGACCATGGACCGTATACCACATGACCATGGACCGTACACCACATGACCATAAACCGTACACCACATGACCATAGACTGTACATCACATGACCATGGACCGTACACCACATGACCATAGACCATACATCGCATGACCATAGACCATACATCGCATGACCATAGACCATACATCGCATGACCATAGATCATACATCACATGACCATAGACCATACATCACATGACCATGGACCGTACATCACATGACCATGGACCGTACACCACATGACCCTAGACCATACATCGCATGACCATAGACCGTACATCACATGACCATGGACCGTACATCACATGACCATGGACCGTACATCACATGACCATGGACTGGTTTTTATCCATTTGGAGTAAGCAGAATGAATGACAGTAAGCAGAGCTCTAGAAAGTCAAGAGGAATTGATGCAGAAAATACATTGGAAAACTGTGTAATTTTTTTACTATACAAACAATAACATTTGTCTCTCGATATTGGTCTGAATGTGGACAACTCTCTTAAACATTTGCCCATTTTTTTCTGACTAGTCACAAAATTTCCAAATGCCCACACTACACTCCTTTCCAGTAAAGTGGCAAAGGAGGCAAGCAAACCCCCCCCCCCAAAAAAAAAAAAAAAAAATGACAGTGTTTTGTAATAAAACCCATTTTATACAAAAATTTGGGGACTTCTTCACTCCTTGTATGACAGAAAACTGGTGTACCAAGCCTAATAAATCTGCCCCATTAACTTTAGTGTTGTCTTTACCTATCGGAGTCCCATTTCATATTGTAGGACACAGCGTAACTTTGTGTAACACACCAACTGGTAAGAGGTGAAAGGTCCTCTTTAACCGACCGACCCCCGCCACATTCCTGCACGCTCTATTATGCCCCATAGTGGCCCCAGTACACAGTATTATGCCCCATAGCGGCCCCTGCACACAGTATTATGTCCCATAGTGGCCCCTGTACACAGTATTATGTCCCATAGTGGCCCTGTACACAGTATTATGCCCCATAGTGGTCCTTGCACACAGTATTATGACCCATAGTGCCCCCTGCACATAGTATTATGACCCATAGTGCCCCCTGCACATAGTATTATGCCCCATAGTGGCCCCTGCACACGGTATTATGCCCCATAGCGGCCCCTGCACACAGTATTATGTCCCATAGTGGCCCCTGTACACAGTATTATGTCCCATAGTGGCCCCTGTACACAGTATTATGCCCCATAGTGGTCCTTGAACACAGTATTATGACCCATAGTGCCCCCTGCACATAGTATTATGCCCCATAGTGGCCCCTGCACACGGTATTATGCCCTATTGTGGCCCCTGCACACGGTATTATGCCCTATTGTGGCCCCTGCACACGGTATTATGCCCCATAGTGGCCCCTGCACATGGTATTATGCCCCATAGTGGCCCCTGCACACGGTATTATGCCCTATTGTGGCCCCTGCACACGGTATTATGCCCCATAGTGGCCCCTGAACACGGTATTATGCCCTATTGTGGCCCCTGCACACGGTATTATGCCCCATAGTGGCCCCTGCACACGGTATTATGCCCCATTGTGGCCCCTGCACACGGTATTATGCCCCATAGTGCCCCCTGCACATGGTATTATGCCCTATAGTTGCCTCTGCACACAGTATTATGCCCCATAGTGGCCCCTGCACACAGTATTATGCGCCATAGTAGCCCCTGCAGACAGTATTATGCCCCACTGTGGACACTCACGAACAATTATTATACTCTGGATTGTCAGCAATCTTTAATGACGTACGGACGTCACATGAACCGGGACGCAGGTCCTGGTCATGTGACGTCAGGTTCGTCAGACAACTAGGCCCGATGCCTGTACGGATCGTGGAGAGGTAAGTAACAGTGTTTGTTATGTTCGCTCACCTCTTTGGGGTCTCCGATCATTATACTCGAGGGTCTGAAAAGACCCCAGAGTATAAAGAAAGTGCTTGTGGAGCCCGCCGCGACACTTGCCGATTCCGGCCCCTGCCAGGATTGGTAAGTAAATAGGGCCCGTTACCGGCTGAACCCCCCGTCCCCACCCCAGGTGTCAGAATATGGTGATTTTAAGAAAAAAAAAATTCTGCAAAGTTTTAGATCTTTGTTAAAAGATTAAAATGTAAATAAAGCCATATAAATTTGGGATCTCCAGAATCACATTGAAACATAGAATACAGGTTACATGTTATTTTGGCTGCACAGTGAACACCGTAAAAACAAAACCCATAAGAATGTTACACAAATGCACTTTTTCTTCAATTCTACCTCATTCTGAACTCTTTTCCAGCTGCCCAGTACTTTCTATAGTCCGTCTCAGGCAGCAAAGAGGCTAGGTTCACCCCTGCCCTAAAGCGAAGGCTGAGGCCCCACGTTGAGGAAACGCAACTTATTTTGTTGCGGTTTTTTGAGCCAAAGCCAGAAGTGGATTTAGAAGAAGGTAGAAGTGTAAGAACTTCCTATATATTTCCCATTCCTTTTGAAGCCATTCTTGACTTTGGCTCAAAAAACTGCAGCAAAGTCTGCAGAAAAAAAAACTGTTTCCTCAATGTGGGGCCTCAGGTTGCAGAAAAACTGTTTTTTGTGTGTTGCAGATTTTGATGCAGTTATTTGGAGCCAGAAGTGGATTGAGCAGAAAGTAGAAGTACAAGAACTTCCTTTATATTTCCCATTCCTCTCGTAGCTTGCTCTGAGGTCTGTATCCATAAAGGGGGGCTCATGCTCTAGGGCAGGGGTGGGCAATTAATTTTTCCCATGGGGCCGCATGAGAAATTGAAACTGTTCTAGAGGGCTATGCGTGCCACGACAAATTTAGCTCCACCCACTTCTATGTTGACTCCGCCCATTCTCAATTATTTTTCCATGTGACCCCACAAACTATGACCTCCTAGTCACCCTAATATTATACACCCCCACATTGTAACGTTTCTCTTCAAATGTCCCACAGTATTAAGTCCCTCTACTGGTGTCCCAGTTTAAACTAGTAGAAACTAGAGGGGACATTAAACTGGGGAAGCTTGAGGGGGGACTTTAAACAGTGGGGGTAATTGGAGGGGGACATTAAATTGGGGGAAAATAGAGGCAGATATGTCCCCCTCCAGCTATCCCCCCATGGTTTAATATGCTCCTCCATTTGCCCCCCAGTTTAATGTCACCTCTCAATCTGCCTTCAGTTTAACTGCCCCCAGTTCCCTCCTCTTACTCACACCTACTGTCTCTTCTCTCCTTATCTTTATTCAGTCTCCATCCCCGGCAGCTTACTCTTTCTGTGTAACAGCAACTACACTGTCCTGTGTGGCTCCGCCCACTAACGAGTGTTAGCCTATCCCAGTGAGCTAAAGGACCTGTGATGACGTCATCACAGGTCCTTTAGCGGACTTCCCATTCAGCATCTACTTTTATCCCACAAGCTATGCGGGCCGGACAGAACCAGTCAGAGGGCCGGATGTGGCCCACGGGCCGTACGTTGCCCAGGTCTGCTCTAGGGTCTATACAGTGAGACACTGGTCTGAGGTCTAAAAAGTTGGGGACCTCTCCATATAGACCAAAGTGGAAACTGATGGTCTGGGGTCTTGTTACTGGGGGACTCTGGTGTAGAGTCTGATGGCATTATGGCCGCCTCACAGGCACAGCAGGGTCTATACCTTGTACTTATGTCTAGAATAAGGAGACTCTGAGGTCATGTATGAGCTTCTACACGTTTGACCCCATTATTTTGGGTCTGTAACACAGACTGTGCCCCTGGAGCTGCCTCTTGAGTTTGTTGGAGGGCTATGTGTATATTACTCTGCCCCCTGCAGGTCACATCTCTTTCTTCCCTTCACAGCAGGGAATACTATTTATCAGTCTATGTTCTGGAACTTGCCCGAAGTAAAGATGGCCGCCTCAAACACTGACGTCACTATCGTGCGCCAGTAAACGCCAACCTGACTTCTAAGAGCCTGGCCCGGAAGAGGAGGAGCTTGTGTCGTTGGCCGCTGCTGAAGGTGACACTCTATAAACATGTTGTTCTATAAGTTTTGGGGTGTCGTAGGCTCGTGTATAAGTGACGGGGGGCTGGTGAGGTCAGTCAGACATGGTGGAGCCCGGGCTGTGTGTGTGTGAGGTGGCCACGTAACCAGGGCGCTGTGACATAACTGCTGGGAGGAGAAGGGAAGGCTCCATGTCAGTGACATAACTGCAGACTGCGAAGTAACCTACTAATAGGAGAGAATGGTGGGAATACATGGACCTGGTCAGCAGATCGTACAGATCCAGTGTGATAGAGAGATCTATTATATGTATCATATGGGAAGCTAGTAATCCTATAGGATCCAGTGTGATATAGAGAGATCTATTATATATATATGTATCATATGGGAAGCTAGTAATCCTATAGGATCCAGTGTGATATAGAGAGATCTATTATATATATGTATCATATGGGAAGCTAGTAAACCTATAGGATCCAGTGTGATATATATATATATATATATATATATATATATATATATATATATATATAGTAGATGTATCATATGGAAAGCTAGTAATCCTATAGAATCCAGTGTGATAGAGAGATCTATTATATGTATCATATGGGAAGCTAGTAATCCTATAGGATCCAGTGTGATATAGAGAGATCTATTATATATATATGTATCATATGGGAAGCTAGTAATCCTATAGGATCCAGTGTGAGATAGAGAGATCTATTATATGTATCATATGGAAAGCTAGTAAACCTATAGGATCCAGTGTGAGATAGAGAGATCTACTATATATATATGTATCATATGGAAAGCTAGTAAACCTATAGGATCCAGTGTGAGATAGAGAGATCTATTATATGTATCATATGGGAAGCTAGTAATCCTATAGGATCCAGTGTGATATAGAGAGATCTATTATATATATGTATCATATGGGAAGCTAGTAATCCTATAGGATCCAGTGTGATATAGAGAGATCTACTATATATATATATGTATCATATGGAAAGCTAGTAAACCTATAGGATCCAGTGTGAGATAGAGAGATCTATTATATGTATCATATGGGAAGCTAGTAATCCTATAGGATCCAGTGTGATATAGAGAGATCTATTATATATATATGTATCATATGGGAAGCTAGTAATCCTATAGTGTTCCCGCCATGTCCTGGTGCTGCGTCTGCTCAGTAGTCTTTGTACATCACTTTGTATCTGTGCAACACCAACCCATGGGGGATCGATCTGCTGCCCTATTAAATGACCCTACAGTGCTCTGGCAGGCGCCCGCTTTAGGATGGAGTGGTGTGCAGGACTCTTACCCTTTCCCTGGGACATGTACACTAGTAGCTGTGGTAGGCTACATTAAATGGATCCTATCATTCAAACTCAATTTTTTCTCATTGACACGTCAGAATAGCCTTAAGAAAGGTTATTATTCTCCTACCTTTTGTTGTCTTCTGCGCGCCGCCGTTCACTTGACATCCCGGTTTTTGTCGGTATGCAAATGAGTTTTCTCGCAGCACTGGGGGCATCCCCAATGCTGCAAGAGAACTCTCCAGCGCCGCCTCCATCTTCTTCAGGAACGTCCTCTTCACGCGTCTTCTTCCTGCGCAGGCTTCAAACTTCTAGGCCTTGGGCAAAGCCTACTGCGCATGTCTGCCGGCCACCAGAAAATGGCCGCTTACACAGTATTGTGTAAGCGCAGGAAGAAGACGCGTGAAGAGGACGTTCCTGAAGAAGATGGAGGCGGCGCTGGAGAGTTCTCTTGCAGCATTGGGGACGTCCCCAGTCATTTGTCAATGGATAGAATCACAAATGGAGGACAGTTCTATGATCTGACACCTGTCAGAAACGCAGCCATGATTTCCTTGTTGTGGACGGGTTATCAGGCAGGGACACAATGTATGTGAGACAAACACACGGCCACAGTAAGGAAATCATGGCTGGGTGTCAGACCATAGACACTTCCTGCATTCATGGTCGTATCCATTGGCAACTGATCAAGACAACAGATGTCACCACCAAGATGGGTACAAAAATCATTAAAATTTCTACATTTGTGGCTACTATGGGGAAGGTAGCTCGGTAGCAGCAATGGTGTGTACCCAACCAGTCAGAGACAGGGACACAATGTCTGGTGCGAACAGGTTTTTTTTTTTTTTTTTTTTTTTTGAAAAACAGCAAAAATAAATAAACCTTTACGTAAGGTATGGAATAAGCAAAAATAAACACAGGCTTAACTTAAGGCAAAAGAACTTTAGGCTGGTCTTACACGACCGTAATGCATTTGCAGTCCGCAAGTTGCTGATCAGCAACACTAGTTGCTGATCATCAAATTACACTCCGCAGATGTCTGTGAGCTGCCGCACTCGCCCGTAGAGTTCCATGGGCGGGTCCGTGCAGTTCCGTGAATTGCGGCCATGTTCCAAAAAGTGCGGACCTCGGTTGCGGCCCGGCACACCACGGACAAAATATCCGGTGGTGTACGAGGCCGCATTGACTATAATGTGTCCGCAAATGGTCCGCAATTGAAAACTCTCAATTGCGGACTTAAACTACGGTCGTGTAAGACCAGCCTAACTAAACAGTAAAAAAAAAAAAAATCCCAAAAAACTAACTATGAGTGTGGCATACTACCAACCACACAAACAAAATAAAGTAGTACATTACAGTCTCACCGGACTCTCAGTATAGCAGGACAGACCCAGATGCTTCCTCTCACTCCCAGGGGCTGCTCTAAATTGCAGCCTTTTATGGGCCAGTAACGAGCCCAGGACATCTGAGGACTGAGGCCTACTCAAGACCCGCCTTGGACCAAACATATGTCAAAAATCTGGGGAGATATACCGGGACTCCAGCACTCTGCCTGTCAAACTTAAAGGGATTCTACCATTGAAATGAATTTTTTGGCGATCACATGTCGGAATAGCCTTTAGAAAGGCTATTCGTCTCTTACCTTTAGACGTGGTCTTCACCGCGCTGTTCCTTAGAAATACCAGTTTTTACCGGTATGTAAATTAGTTCTCTCGCAGTGATGGGGGCGGGCCCCAGCACTGAAAATATGATGGGAGCGTCCTCACTGCTGCTTGAGAACACGATCCTGTGACGCCTCTATCTTCGGCTGGATCCTCCCCATCTCTGTCGTCTTCCTTTGCGTCACCTCCGACGCCTGCGCAGTTGGCTCTGCCAGTGAGACACCAGCAAAGTCGAGTGCGAATGCTGGCTGGCGGCCATTTTTGGGAGGCCGCTCTTGCTCTTGTAGTCCCAAAAATGGCTGCCGGCCGGCATTCGCACTAGGCTCTGCTGGAGTCTCGCTGGCAGAGCCAACTGCGCAGGCGTCGGAGGTGACGCAAAGGAAGACGACAGAGATGGGGAGGATCCAGCAGAAGATAGAGGCGTCACAGGATCGTGTTCTCGAGCAGCAGTGGGGACGCCCCCATCACATTTTCAGTGCTGAGGCCCACCCCCATCACTGCGAGAGAACTAATTTACATACCGGTAAAAACTGGTATTTCTAAGGAACAGCGCAGCGGAGATCCCATCTAAAGGTAAGAGACGAATAGCCTTTCTAAAGGCTATTCCGACGTGTGATCGCCAAAAAAATTCATTTCAATGGTAGAATCCCTTTAAATATGGCTATATTTAGAGATGAGCAAGTAGTGTTCGATCGAATAACATTATAGTCTATGGGAAAAAACAGGAAAGTTGTTCCGGTTTCCATGGAAACCAAAGTTCGACACATTGGCTCCTCCAAGTTCCGGAAGTAACAGGACGAGGAGCACAAGGAGGTTTTTGCATTGAATTCAATGGAATTTTCCCGCGTGGTATTCGACCGATACGAGTATTCGATCGAATACTACTCGCTCAGCTCTAGTTATATTCATGGGAAAATCCCTTTAAGCATCGTGTTCCTCTGAAGCCAGCTCAATTTCGGTGTTTTGTTGTGTGTTTGTTGTATTATTTGCTGTGGCTCATCTTCAGGAATTGCCACCAGTCTACCACAACTTCCAACCTTTGAAACTGCACCATAAATTGACATATCACAGTGTTAGAACCTGCAGCAGAGGTCACTTTACCCTCTCGGTTTTATTCGCAGCATGTGGATTATTTTTATAGAAATTGAATCTGCTATTTTGATATTGCTGCTCCCTGTGTGTCTACAGCCTAACAGTGCTTGGATGGGTTTGGAGCTTGCCCACTGAATGTTACATGACAGAGGCAAGGATTCGGCCATGGATATGTGGGTCATATGATGTGGGGAACGCTCACTTTTCAAACCCATTCACTTCAATGGGTTTGAAAACTGACTGCCGGGTTTCCGTCCCCTGTCCAGTTTCTCGGGGCAGGACACCCAGCTGGATAGGCTAAAGCGGACACGGGGGCAGGTGTGAACCCGCCCTAAGCAGGTTTATCCAATGCAGTGAAAGAACGCCTATTGCATCAGCACCGATCCATCTCTCCAATGAGAATGGTTTTGCTCCAAAAAGTGGTGCGTCTTCCCTCAGCTTTCAGTAGAGCCTGTTACCACCCCAGGCCTTGTTAGCCAGTCAAGGTTGAGATTCATTTTGTTAGTGGGTTCAGACTAACCACCAATGCCATTTCTCTTCTAGGCCTCCTGCCAGGATGATGCTGTCTCTCCGACATGTCCTTCGCTCATCCCTCCCCTCCCCCACCCCTGCTCTTTCCATCGTCAGGTTTAACGCTACAGCACCTGAACAGGTAAGCATTGGACAGCTTAATATCCAGTTACACTGAAGGAAACTTTATATTGTAAGCAAGAATTTCTGGCGATTAGGAAGATTTTTATTTATTTATTTTTCTTAAAATCAGCGACTTTCGGTCTTGGTTCACTATTGTCAGGAATAGAGTTTAGCAAGATCAGCTTTGGACAACAATAAGAAACCATTTTTGCTTATATACATTACCAGGCACCAAAAAAGACAAAGTTTGGCCCCCTGAGTGACGAAGATCGGATTTTTACCAATCTGTATGGGCGACATGATTGGAGGTAACCAGCTAACCTAACTATTGTCTTCGGTATTATCCTGCCGCCGCTGTACAGTTCCTCCATAACCACCTGTCTTCTTCCCTCCTCCTGCAGGTTGAAGGGGGCTGTGAGCCGTGGCGACTGGTACAAGACCAAGGAAATTCTTCTTAAAGGAGTAGATTGGATATTGGGGGAGATCAAAACTTCAGGGCTGCGTGGAAGAGGGGGCGCTGGGTTCCCAACAGGCCTGAAATGGAGTTTTATGAATAAGCCTTCTGATGGACGGTAAGCTTCGGTTTCATGGCTCTCAGGGGCCGGACACTTGTCATTCAGTTTTCTCCAAGGACAGCCCTGTTGCTCCTTTCCTAAAAATAGCCCCTGGCACATGATGCAGTCATTGTTGACTCCTAGAGATGAGCGAACACTGTTCCGAAACAGCCGTTCCGAACAGCACACTCACAGCACGCTCCCATAGAAATGAATGGAAGCGGCCGTCACGCGGGGGGTTAAGCGGCCAGCCGCCGGCAAAGTCTGCGTGCCAGGTGCTTCCATTCATTTCTATGGGAGCATGCTGTTCGCATCAGCTCATCCGAACAGTGTTCGCTCATCTCTAGTGACTCCCCTTAATGCACATACAGCAGTTTTTTTTGTTAAACAAGGGTACATACAAGTATTTGGCCAAGTATTCATCTACACTTGCCAATAATAAATTCTTCTTGAGATCTTTTTGCTTTGAGCTTATGTAATATTCCACATGCAACCTGATCCATCACAGCTATGGCCTATGTTGGGGCCGGCGTGGCACAGCTAGTCCTAGAAGGCAATAATGGTTCATTGCTCCAGCCATAAAATGCACACTGTCCTCTGATCCGTGCACAAGTCTCCGCTCAAAAAATCCTCTCCGTCGGTTTCAGTGTGAAACCAGCGGTCTATGGGGTACACAGGTTTCTGCAGGTAACCGCTTTTCAAGTGAATAGGGTCTCCGTCTTTCGGGTCCACATGCGGAATGCTAGTGGTTGCTGTTATAGCGTTGTTTTTGGGGATTGACATTTATATAAATTGTCCAGATTTTTTTTTTTTAATAGTAATTCTCATTTTTGATATTTTAGTCCCAAGTATCTTGTGGTCAATGCAGATGAAGGGGAGCCGGGGACCTGTAAGGATCGTGAAATCATGAGGCACGACCCACATAAGCTGGTTGAGGGATGTCTAGTGGCCGGTCGCAGCATGGGGGCTCGGGCCGCATACATCTACATCAGAGGGGAGTTCTACAACGAGGCCTCAAACCTTCAGGTAATGGTCAGGTGTGAATTGATGTTTCAGCTTCTATCTTCGCCTTAAATCAGTGACATTTTACCCCTTTCATAGCCTTTTAAGACCTTGTATTTTGTGGGTGTACATACAAATTGTCAGGTTTATTGCTTTCTTTGAATAGAAAGTATTCTGGCATGTGAATTTTATGATGAAGTTAATGATGTGATATCATTTTTTTTTTATTTTTTTTTTCATAATTCACAAAGGGAAATTTTTGTTTAGTTTGTTAGAAAAAAAAAACCACCCACTTGGGTAACAGTCAGCATGGTAGTCCTTCCCCTAGAGCAGGGGTGCCCAATACGTTGATCGCGATCTACTGGTCGATCACAAAGGACGTATGGGTCGATCGCGGGATGCAGCCAGGGATCTCCGGTGTCTACTTGTTCACAGTGCAGGCTGAGAGTCGACTCTCAGCCTGTGCTGTGAACAAGCACTCCGGACACTTGCAGGTTGCTCTTAGGGATGGAGGGGGCCGGGGTGCTGCATTTTCACAGCGCAGGCTGAGAGTCATCTACGGAGATAACGCTCAGCCTGCGCTGTGAAAAAGCAGACACCGGGGATCCCTGGGCAGCCACAGAACGCCGCTGTCTCACGCTCTGCGCCGACCCTGCCCACAAGCCCGACCCCGCCCACACGCCCGTCCCCGCCCACAAGAAGTGGGTAGTAGATCTTTTGCCTTGGTCAGTTTAGGAAATAGCTCACATGCTGAAACACTGCACCCTGCCAGCTTGAAATGAAAGCTGTGAGTTCTATGCAATGCCATTGATATCTCAGCATCTACTGGGTATACAGACAGGATCTTGGGCTTATTTTCAAGCTGCCTCCCCCCATGGCTCCAGAGTTAGAGCCGCTTTAAAGTAACTACCCATTCTGCATTTTCACTGACGTCTCCTTCTTGGGGTAAACTTTTGGCATGTTCTTTGTTCAAACTCCAAGCAGGATAGGTTCAGAACACGGGCTTATGGGTTATCTGGTATAGTATATGATGGGGTTTAGCTGTACTCCATAACCTGTAGAAGAAGGGTGAAGATATTCTTGGTAAAGCATTTTAGGCCGGGGCCCCACGTGATGCAAAAAAAACCAAAACGCAGTTGTACAGTCGCTGCAAAGTGGATGGGATTCTAATGAATTCCATCCACACATTGCAGAAACATACGTGCAGCAGACATGCTGCAATTTTACGTGTCAATTGCACTCAAGTCAATTTTACCTACGGAAACGTCGGCGGTCTCCCTATAGGTATAAAGGAAGCAGAAAGTCTGCAGAGGAAACCTCTGCGGACTTTCATGGGAAAAACCGCGATACATTGCCACTGCAACTTTCCAGCAGGGTTTTTTTTTGCTGTGGGCTGCTACATGGGGCCTTAGTTTTAAGTGTTGTGTTTTTTTTGTGTTGGTTCTTCTTTTAGTCCCAGGTAACCCCCTTTTGGCCTTGTTCAAATGTGGTGGATTTTCAGGGCTTGTAAATCGAGAGCGTGCCCATTCTGTTCTGGAAAGGTCATGGATTCTACCATTTAAACTGCAAAATGGTGAAATCCATATCATGCAGATTTGTGGTGGAATATCTGACCTTCCTCAAATATTAGACTAACAAATGAAGATGTGAGATTCATTACCTGAGCTGTAGTTCACAACACAGACGGCACCATGGCCCCCTCCATTATGTGCGGCTGTTCCTGTTATTGCAATTCGTGAATTGGGTTTACCACGACTCAGATATTGGTGGCCTACCCTTTGGGCTGGTCATCAATACGACGTGGTGGGTCCAACACTCTGTACAGATCAGGCCATCACTATGTAGTCTTGGACAACTTATTTATTGGGCTGTGCTGCAGTACCCTGGAAGACTTCTTTAACTCCTGATGCTTACTCTGTAACAGGTGGCCATCCGGGAAGCCTATGCTGCAGGTCTTATAGGACGCAACGCGTGTGGCTCAGGATATGACTTTGACGTGTTTGTGGTGAGAGGAGCTGGAGCTTATATTTGCGGAGAGGAGACAGCCTTGATCGAGAGTATTGAAGGAAAGCAAGGAAAGCCGCGCCTCAAGCCTCCATTCCCTGCAGATGTTGGTAGGACGCTTTTCTTATCTTTAGCTTTTATACAAAGACTCTTTATGGAATGATGACGCCGGCTTACTGCATACAACTCCATGTCATGGCAGGGGGACTTTGAGGGGTTCGCTGTCTCACAGAATAGGATAACATTTACCCATGAAAGTACAACTAAACTCAAAAATCTTTAGACTTTCTGCCAGCCTTTGGGAAATCAAGTCATTTTGTAATATACTTTATTAACAGATTTTTGGCTCCTTTTCATTAAATCTTGTGCCCCTGTTATCATTAGAAATCCTCATTGCTTCTGACAGACACTTCTATCTCCGTCATTATAAAACCTAGAAATGTGGTTCTTGTGCCATATGACATATCTCACCAGAGATGTGCCTAAAGGAGAAGAACATAGAAGTCTACCAAGTGTTTAATGTGGAAATTGTCTGCTTTCTTAAAGGTGTTTTTGGCTGTCCGACAACAGTTGCTAATGTAGAAACTGTTTCCGTGGCCCCCACTATCTGCCGCCGTGGCGGCTCCTGGTTTGCCAGCTTTGGCCGGGAAAGAAATTCTGGAACTAAACTTTTTAATATCTCTGGCCACGTCAACAAACCGTGCACTGTGGAGGAGGAGATGTCCATCCCGCTGAAAGAACTTATAGAAAGACATGCAGGTACGTGGGGTGGACTGACTCCATATTCTGTGTAAGGAGGACTTGCTATCTTAGGGGCTGTTCACATCACATTTTGTTCAGCTTAACTGATTTGTTTTACAGATACACACACACACAAAAAAAAAAAAGATGCTAAAAACTGATAACCATCTGCTTATTTTTTTCTTTTGGAGATCTAAAAAGTGTGGTTGTCTTTACCTCTGTCCTACAGAAATTGATCCATTTTTATTTAAAAGGGTATTCCAGGCCAAAATATCAGTGACTAGCATTTCCCGTGACTTCGTCCACGGCGCCCCCCTCCGGCACGCTCACTCCCGTCAACAGTCCCGCTCCCCCCCGCCCTGGCCCCCTTCCTGTATTCCCCTCACCTCTACGCGGCATTTCCCGCGACTTCGTCAGCGGCCATTCCTTTCAACAGTCCCACTTTCCCCAGCCGCGCTGCCCCCCTTCCTGTATTCCCCCCACCTCCTCGCGGCCCCAGCATCATGCAGCCCCCAAGCTCCTTGTGCCACCACGGTCCGGACTGAACCCACACTGCACATCCGGCAGATGCGGCTGAGTACAGTCCGCTGTCGGAGTCACAGAGGAGCACAGCCAATGCACGCACGGGTTCCTGCAAAGCTCGGGAGCATGGAGTAGGCGCCATGTTCACCAGCGTGTCCAGCATTCGTAGCCCTGCTCACATAATCCCGCAATCCTATCACAAAGCGCCTGAGCCAGAGTGGATGACGTCATCTCAGCTCTGTTAGCCTTGCAGTTCGGCGAGTTCGGGGCTAGCGGTCGCAAGGTGTGGGCATGTATCGGTTGAATACATAACCTATGTTTCTTTCCAGGTCCCAAGGTATGTATGTGCCAAATGTGAGCAAAATCCCTGCAGCCATTTTTGCGTGATTGAGGAACAAACATTCAAACACACAAACCCACAAACTTTTAATATTAGTATTAGTATATATAGTAGGATTAGTAGGATAGGATAGGATTTTTGGGTTTCTCTGTGAGCTCCTGGCATCTTCTGCATTTGCTTACATGGCGTCTTCCTATTCTGTGTTTTCCTACAAATACCATGATGCCTTGACTTCACTCAGAGCAGACTCACACTCCCTTCCTTTCTCACTTCGTTCTCTTCTCACTCAAAGCCTCTTCAATGTTTCCATAGTTAGTCTGCCCACTACTAGCCCTTCCTAACTCAAACCCCCCTCCCTCCCATTCATACTTACCAGTCTTCTGGTCTGGACCTTCTGGGCATGGGATGTCACTACTTCTGGCATGTCAGCCCCCAACTCTAATGTGCAGATGTGGGTCCAGGAGAAGGGATGTCCTGTGCCCAGAAGATCGGTAAGTATGATGTGGTGAGAGATTAGTATAGGTGACGTCCAGTTTCCGGAACCAGAACATCATCAGATAATGTGCCTGGGGAGTCACATGACCACCCCAGCTATCTAGGTAAACATAGTTTTTTGGTACACTAAGTAATTTAGAAGGTGGGGGTGTTAGTTTAGATTACAAATATAATTTTACCCCGGACAAATCACTTACTCTTATTGGATGCTCATCAGTTTTCAGCTATTTTTAGCATCAGTATTTTATATCTGTAAAAATGATCAAACAGCTCATCAAAGCATGATGTGAACGGCCCTCTAGTATCGGGTTCTGTTGGTGAATAATTTTGTTTTCTTGACTATTGTAGGTGGTGTCATCGGAGGTTGGGACAACCTACTCGCAGTAATCCCAGGCGGCTCCTCCACTCCACTCATCCCTCTGTCAGTGTGCGACAATGTCCTCATGGACTTTGATGCTTTGGTGCAGGCGCAGACTGGTCTTGGCACAGCAGCTGTCATTGTAATGAATAAATCAGTAAGTGTCACTAAGAAGCTGTTCACTGATTGTATAGACCAGGCATATCAAACTCAGGGTACCCCGAGGGCCACATGAATAACAAGAGGTTGTTGCGAGGGCCGCACACAGCAGCTAATGTCACACACGTATTTTAACAGCAGTCATGAAAACAAGATATGACGTAGTAATATGTAACAGCAACTAATATATTTAACAAAAATACAGCAATTAAAAACTAAACATTTATTTGCTATCATTTTTTTCAATCTTTTTTAGTGTTTTGTCCTGAGGCCTGACGCCTCTTTGTGCTAACAATTGTTGGTATATCAGGCTGAAATGATCAAAGATGATAAGTGGTGATCAGTCAGCCTTGTTCTCTGAGAAAATTTTGTTAGTTTCATAAAAGAAAATTATCTGTTTACATATACACCCTTCATCTGCCCCCAGTTTCATGTCCCCCCTCCATCTCTGCCCCCAGTTTCATGTCCCCCCTCCATCTCTGCCCCCAGTTTCATGTCCCCCCTCCATCTCTGCCCCCAGTTTCATGTCCCCCCTCCATCTCTGCCCCCAGATTCATGTCCCCTCCATCTCTGCCCCAGATTCATGTCCCTCCATCTCTGCCCTCAGATTCATGTCCCCTCCATCTCTGCCCCCAGATTCATGTCCCCTCCATCTCTGCCCCCAGATTCATGTCCCTCCCATCTCTGCCGCCCCGATTCATATCCCCCCATCTCTTCCCCCCAGATTCATGTCCCCCCAGATTCATGTCCCTCCATCTCTGCCCCCAGATTCATATCCCCCATCTCTGCCCCCAGATTCATGTTCCCCCATCTCTGCCCCAGATTCATATCCCTCCATCTCTGCCCCAGATTCATGTCCCTCCATCTCTGCCCCAGATTCATGTCCCCCCTCCATCTCTGCCCCCAGATTCATGTCCCTCCATCTCTGCCCCAGATTCATGTCCCCTCCATCTCTGCCCCCAGATTCATGTCCCTCCATCTCTGCTCCAGATTCATGTACCTACATCTCTGCCCCCAGATTCATGTCCCTCCCATCTCTGCCCCCAGATTCATGTCCCCACATCTCTGCCCCCAGATTCATGTCCCCCATCTCTGCCCCCAGATTCATGTCCCCCCCCATCTCTGCCCCCAGATTCAAGTTCCCCCCCATCTCTGCCCCCAGATTCATGTCCCCCCCATCTCTGCCCCCAGATTCATGTCCCCCCATCTCTGCCCCCAGATTCATGTCCCCCCCATCTCTGCCCCCAGATTCATGTCCCCCCCCATCTCTGCCCCCAGATTCATGTCCCCCCCATCTCTGCCCCCAGATTCATGTCCCCCCCATCTCTGCCCCCAGATTCATGTCCCCCCCATCTCTGCCCCCAGATTCATGTCCCCCCCATCTCTGCCCCCAGATTCATGTCCCCCCATCTCTGCCCCCAGATTCATGTCCCCCCATCTCTGCCCCCAGATTCATGTCCCCCCATCTCTGCCCCAGATTCATGTCCCCCATCTCTGCCCCCAGATTCATGTCCCCCCATCTCTGCCCCAGATTCATGTCCCCCATCTCTGCCCCCAGATTCATGTCCCCCCATCTCTGCCCCCAGATTCATGTCCCCCCATCTCTGCCCCCAGATTCATGTCCCCCCATCTCTGCCCCCAGATTCATGTCCCCCCATCTCTGCCCCCAGATTCATGCCCCCCATCTCTGCCCCCAGATTCATGTCCCCCCATCTCTGCCCCCAGATTCATGTTCCCCCATCTCTGCCCCAGATTCATGTCCCTCCATCTCTGCCCCAGATTCATGTCCCTCCATCTCTGCCCCAGATTCATGTCCCCCCTCCATCTCTGCCCCCAGATTCATGTCCCTCCATCTCTGCCCCAGATTCATGTCCCCTCCATCTCTGCCCCCAGATTCATGTCCCCCATCTCTGCCCCCAGATTCATGTCCCCCCATCTCTGCCCCCAGATTCATGTCCCTCCCATCTCTGCCCCCAGATTCATGTCCCCCCATCTCTGCCCCCAGATTCATGTCCCCCCATCTCTGCCCCCAGATTCATGTCCCCCCATCTCTGCCCCCAGATTCATGTCCCCCCATCTCTGCCCCCAGATTCATTTCCCTCCCATCTCTGCCCCCAGATTCATGTCCCTCCCATCTCTGCCCCCAGATTCATGTCCCCCCCATCTCTGCCCCCAGATTCATGTCCCTCCCATCTCTGCCCCCAGATTCATGCCCCCCCCATCTCTGCCCCCAGATTCATGTCCCCCATCTCTGCCCCCAGATTCATGTCCCCCCATCTCTGCCCCCAGATTCATGTCCCTCCCATCTCTGCCCCCAGATTCATGCCCCCCCCATCTCTGCCCCCAGATTCATGTCCTCCCATCTCTGCCCCCAGATTCATGTCCCCCCATCTCTGCCCCCAGATTCATGTCCCCCCATCTCTGCCCCCAGATTCATGTCCCCCCATCTCTGCCCCCAGATTCATGTCCCCCATCTCTGCCCCCAGATTCATGTCCCCCCATCTCTGCCCCCAGATTCATGTCCCCCCATCTCTGCCCCCAGATTCATGTCCCTCCCATCTCTGCCCCCAGATTCATGCCCCCCCATCTCTGCCCCCAGATTCATGTCCCCCCCATCTCTGCCCCCAGATTCATGCCCCCCCATCTCTGCCCCCAGATTCATGCCCCCCCATCTCTGCCCCCAGATTCATGTCCCCCCCATCTCTGCCCCCAGATTCATGTCCCCCCCCATCTCTGCCCCCAGATTCATGTCCCCCCCCCCATCTCTGCCCCCAGATTCATGTCCCCCCCCATCTCTGCCCCCAGATTCATGTCCCCCCATCTCTGCCCCCAGATTCATGTCCCCCCCATCTCTGCCCCCAGATTCATGTCCCCCCATCTCTGCCCCCAGATTCATGTCCCTCCCATCTCTGCCCCCAGATTCATGTCCCCCCATCTCTGCCCCCAGATTCATGTCCCCCCATCTCTGCCCCCAGATTCATGTCCCTCCCATCTCTGCCCCCAGATTCATGCCCCCCCATCTCTGCCCCCAGATTCATGTCCCCCCCATCTCTGCCCCCAGATTCATGCCCCCCCATCTCTGCCCCCAGATTCATGCCCCCCCCATCTCTGCCCCCAGATTCATGCCCCCCCCATCTCTGCCCCCAGATTCATGTCCCCCCCATCTCTGCCCCCAGATTCATGTCCCCCCCATCTCTGCCCCCAGATTCATGTCCCCCCCCATCTCTGCCCCCAGATTCATGTCCCCCCCCATCTCTGCCCCCAGATTCATGTCCCCCCCCATCTCTGCCCCCAGATTCATGTCCCCCCATCTCTGCCCCCAGATTCATGTCCCCCCCATCTCTGCCCCCAGATTCATGTCCCCCCATCTCTGCCCCCAGATTCATGTCCCCCCCATCTCTGCCCCCAGATTCATGTCCCCCCCATCTCTGCCCCCAGATTCATGTCCCCCCCATCTCTGCCCCCAGATTCATGTCCCCCCCCATCTCTGCCCCCAGATTCATGTCCCCCCCCATCTCTGCCCCCAGATTCATGTCCCCCCCCATCTCTGCCCCCAGATTCATGTCCCTCCCATCTCTGCCCCCAGATTCATGCCCCCCCCATCTCTGCCCCCAGATTCATGTCCTCCTATCTCTGCCCCCAGATTCATGTCCCCCCATCTCTGCCCCCAGATTCATGTCCCCCCATCTCTGCCCCCAGATTCATGTCCCCCCATCTCTGCCCCCAGATTCATGTCCCCCCATCTCTGCCCCCAGATTCATGTCCCTCCCATCTCTGCCCCCAGATTCATGCCCCCCCATCTCTGCCCCCAGATTCATGTCCCCCCCATCTCTGCCCCCAGATTCATGTCCCCCCCATCTCTGCCCCCAGATTCATGTCCCCCCATCTCTGCCCCCAGATTCATGTCCCCCATCTCTGCCCCCAGATTCATGTCCCCCCATCTCTGCCCCCAGATTCATGTCCCCCCCCATCTCTGCCCCCAGATTCATGTCCCCCCCATCTCTGCCCCCAGATTCATGTCCCTCCCATCTCTGCCCCCAGATTCATGCCCCCCATCTCTGCCCCCAGATTCATGTCCCCTCCATCTCTGCCCTCAGTGTCATGCCATCCCCTCCTTCATCTGCCCCCAGTTTCACGTTCCACCTCTATGTGTACACACATTAAACTTACCTTTTCTGACGACTCAGAGTCCTCGCTCCCCCGCCGCACTCTCTCTCGCGCGCGCTAACAGTTGTAGACGCGATGTGACGTCATCACGTCTACACAGCAACGAGTAGCAGCGTGAGTTTTGCACCTCTGCGGCCTGCACAAAAGTCTCAAACTTTGTCTCTAAACTTTAGAGACAAAGTTTGAGACTTTTGTGCGGGCCGCAGATATGCCTGTAAAGGGCTGCATGTTTGACATGCCTGGTATAGACGAATACTTCTAATCACTTCTTCTATTACAGACAGACATTGTTCGTGCCATTGCACGTCTCATGGAATTCTACAAACATGAAAGTTGTGGTCAGTGCACTCCCTGCAGAGAAGGTAAGTTACCGACCTATTCCTTCTTCTACGTTCAACTCAACAGGATCTATGAAGTCACGTAGTGTCATAGCCTTAAAGGGATCCTATTATTTAAACACTTTTTTTTTCTATCTGACACGTCGGAATAGCCTTAAGAAAGGCTCCTACCTTCATCAGTCGCCTCCGGCCCGCTGTTCGGTAAAAATACCGTTTTTTACCGATATGCAAATAAGTTCTTTCGCAGCCCTGGGGGCGGGCCCCGCGTTCAGACAGCACTGGGGGCGTCCCCAATGCTGCCAGAGAACTCTCTCCAGCGACGCCTCTATCTGCAACAGCAACCGCGTCTTCTTCCGGCTGGGGTCACACTCCGCTCTTGCACGGTACGCTCCTGTAGTTCTCCAGTAAAAACATACTGACAAAAAACGGAATTCCTGCCGAACGGCGGGCCAGAGGCGACCGATAAAGGTAGGAGCCTTTCTTAAGGCTATTCCGACGTGTCAGCTAGAAAAAAGTGTTTAAATGATAAGATCTCTTTAAGATAGACCATCAGTATCTTGTCGGTGGGGATTGGACTCCACAGATCTTCTGCTGCAGCCACTGGATCTGCATCATATAGCCCAGGGGTAGGGAACGTACGGCTCTCCAGCTGTTGCAAAACTACAACTCCCAGCATGCATACTTGCTCTGCTGTTCTTGGAACTCCCATGGAAGTGAATAGAGCATACTGGGATTTGTAGTTTCACAGCAACTGGAGAGCCGAAGGTTGCTGACCCCTGATGCAGCGGTTATTTCGAGTCTTGGAAACTCTTAATACAGGAACAGAGGTTTACATTTTTATTGCGTACCTCCAATTATAAACCACTTCGTAAATGAACTTTGTAACGTATTCTTTTCTACAAATAAGGCTGCTCTCCTCCTCCTCCTCTACCATTCAGACTGTTTATTTCTATGGAGAGGCGAGGAGGAGGATAACTAATTTACTGCATGGTTCTTTGCAGTGGTAGTCTTATCTCGAAACATAGCCTCCTCCTCTGCACTCCATAGACTTCTATGTAAACACATTTTTTTATATATTCACCTGTACTATACATTTAATGAAACGTTGTTTTATAGTTGGAGGTATATTTTAACCTCTTGCTGTACATCATGGTACAGAACTGTGATGAAGAAGGCATCACCATGGCTGTCTCCTGTGGCCAGAGTTCATAAAGCTCAGTTATTTCAGCCATCTCATACCTTAGATTCTTTGGCCAATCGTGACCCTAGAGGATATAAACAAAGGGAATTGCTCCCCTTTCTCCATGTGGATGACAGCTGAATCTCAGCCCTGTTCAAGGAACTTTTTTTTCGTCCTTGTTCTTCTTCCAATTCCATTCTTCTGGCACTGTTTATGGCGGTGATGAGTGCCAAACTTGGGTATTTATTTATATGCTTTCACTTAGTTATATGCAAGGAAGGTATTTGAGCATTTTTTTGTGAATCCCCACCAGGCGTTGACTGGATGAACAAAGTCATGTGGCGAATGTGTCAAGGAAATGCCCGTCCAGATGAGATCGATATGTTGTGGGAAATCAGCAAACAGGTTGAAGGCCACACCATCTGTGCTTTGGGAGACGGAGCTGCTTGGCCGGTGCAGGTAACAACTTTCTTTGCCAAGTACCATATGCAGTTTATATTTGGTAACTTCTTGGTATTGGGTTATAAACCTGAATGCTCCTAGACAATACAGCAAATGCATGTCTAGAGTTGCTGAAACCATCATAAACTTGGCCGTCTCTGACCCACGTCTCAGAGGAGTGGAGAGAAGACAACACACGTGCAGGTTTCTCCATCCACTCCTAGGATAACCATACAGGCCGGTAGGCTGCTGAACACCCTTACCTCCTTTGCACTCGTATTCTCCAGAACACACTATAACCCGTCACTTGTCTCTTTCAGGGTTTGATCCGCCACTTTCGACCAGAGTTGGAGGAACGTATGAAACAGTTTCATGCAGCCAAGAGACAACAAGCCAGCAGCTGAGAGGGGCAAGACCCTGTATACAATGCAGCATCGGTTTTATTTATAGGAATACTGCTTGAACCTCCATTTATGTGCTAATAAACCTGAACTTTCTAAACTGAGTTCTTGTCTCGAGGTTTCAATAAACTCCATAGAAAGGAGATTAAATGATGGGTAAGAACTCTATTTTATTTGAGGCAGAGCAGCTTTACGGTTTTCTGGGTAAAGAAGATGGTCATCGAGTTCTTAAGCCACTGAGAGCACTGCGATATGAGCCGGGGAACAACATGGAAAGGGCAGAGTCTGTCATCATGGCCGTGAGGCCCCACACCTTGTGTCCTGGTAGTTGGAAGACTGGTAGAGTGTAAGCATAGCGCCCACGATGGCGGAAACACGTGTAACCATGACTAGTGCTTGTACATGCCAGAGAAAGCGGGAGTGTGAGCAGCGATTCCACCTAGAAGAACATACAAGAGCATGAATAAGAATAGGAGCCGAGTTTTGCTCTATTACCTCTTTGTGCTTCTCTTACTACGGATGCGATGTCTAACCAAATCTTTATGTATTCACCATGACATACTCATGTAAAGAGGACCTTTCACCAAGTCCAGCTCTTTGCTTCCATTAATAGAAAAATTCCAGCAAAGGAATTTCTCTAGCCCCCACCATTCCTGAGCAATAAGAATATATGAAAAGGTGAAATCCACCTCAGAATCTCCCTCCCATTTATTTCGATGGGAGTCAAAAGCAAATATTTTTCAATTTTCAGATTGAGAAAAAAAAACAAAAAACGTCATCATGGGGCAGAAATGCCATGGGAAAAAATGTGGCTTTTTACAGTCACTGCAAGGTGGATGGGAGTCTAGCAAATCTCATCTACACCTTGCGGGAAAAAAAATACACAGCGGACGCTACGAAACTGCAGCATGTTAATTATATCTTTGGAAACGGCAGCAGTTTCAGTATAGGTATAATGGATGCACAAAATCCCTAGAAAAAAGCTAGGAAAACAACAACTTAGTTTTTGATGCAAAGTGAAGTCTATACAGTGTGCTGACGTAAAAAACTTTAACAAAAAACATGTCAAAAGTTTCTTAATTCTTAAACTTGCAAAATCTCTGTGAACATACCCTAAGGCTAAGTTCACACGGAGGTTTTTGGTCAGGGTTTTGAGGCCGTATCTGCCTCAAAATCCTGACCAAAAAGATGGCTGCCATTAAAATCAATGGGAGCCACTCAGGTCTTTTTTTCCCGTAGCCGTTTCTTCCGGCTCCTGGAAAAAAGAAGCGAGCTGCTCATTCTTCAGGCCGTTTCGCCTTGCGTTTCGGCCTGGAGACACTCCCTCCTTCGGACAAGGCCCATTCATTAGGCCGAATCCGGAGCGGAGTGCACGGCTGGATGCCGGTGTAGTGCACCGGCTTTAAGTTGCTGCTACCCGGTTTTTGGTCCAGAATCTGAGGCGGCCTCTGCCTCAGGTTCCAGTGTAAAAAAAAACTCTGTCTGAACTTACCTTTTGTCTTGTTAGTTTTGGTGCCTCTCTGTACTGTCAGGAGGGCGGTGCCAGGTAGGGGCAGACAAGGGGTGTGGTTCTGAGCTCTGACATTGGCTGCCTCTGATTGGAGCTCTGAGTCACACCCCCTGCCTGACATCACACACCTGACAGTACAGAGCCTAAGTAGCATAGCAGGTACCAAAATTAACTGCACCAATTGCTCAAGAATGGTGAGGGCTAGAGGAAAAATTCCAACTGTTCCAGAATCAGTGAAGCGGTGCCTATGAACAGTTGCTGGAGACTATAAAGGGTCAAGTGTGGATTCACACACAATGTATTTTTCCTCCAAAGGTTTAGCATTAGATTTTGCCCCTTCGCAAAAGTTAATAGGTAACACATACAGATTTTGTAGGAATCTGCTGCAGCCACTCGATGATGGAAGAATGTGACATGTATGAGAGAACACTCAAGCCTCCTCGAATGGACATGGGTATCACGTCCTACAGAAAATAAAGCAACCCCACATTACTCCAGACATAACTATATAAGAGTGCGGTACTCACCTCTTCTGGATTGGGATTCACTGACAGACCTTCCAGACATCCTATGTTGGCTAGGACTGGCACTATAACCATGCCTGTCTGCAGGTACAGAAGGAGAAATGGATTTCAGAAGCTACCAGGGGACTTTGCTTTGGAAACCATTTTCAATGGACTCCCCCTCTTGTATTTGCACTTACATTGTTCTGGTTTCTCCTTTGAGCCCCAGAAATCTGCCCAAACACCTTGTCACGTCTAGTTACATATCTATGGACAGCGCACTCCCGTATGTCAGTACGTGGTTCTGCTTCAAGTGGATGTTAACCCTTCGTTATCCGTGGTGAAAAGTGGATCTCATAGTGAGGGTAAGGATGCGCCATGGATCGCTGGCCTCTACATATGCACTAACAATAATCCTGATGAAGGTTTTTTCATTAACCCAAACGTTCCTGCTAACTAGAAGGTGCACTTTTCGGCAACAGTGTTCAGATAGGTATTTCGAGATCAGAATATTGGAAGCCTATGGTGTCAGTCATCTAATACTGATGACCTATACTATCATGATCCAATCAACATGCTGATTCTGGAAAACCCCTTTAATACAAATTAATATGGAGTGTTCATAAAAGTCACATATAGGGTTTCTGCGGCCTGAGGACACTTTTCATACCGGTGACCTATCCGCAAGGTCATCAGTATCAGACTGGGTTGGGGGTCCGCAGCCTTCAAGTGCCAGAGCCTGAACTGCCAGAATACTACAGTACTGATCCTATTAAATGGGAGCAGAGCTGCAGGATTGTACACGGCTTCCTGCTCCATTCCCTGTATAGGTTTTGCTACTGGAGACTGATCTGTGTGGGGTCTGGATTTTGGAACCCCATCGATGTGATACTGATGACCTGTGCTGAAGATGAGTCATAAATATCAAAAATCCCCACCCCCCAATTTTTAAATAAAGAATTCCTTAAGGCTGTCTGTGATCTGTGAAAAGTAGGGTAAGTGGATTCGAGGGCTTAAAGGGATTCTACCATTAAAAACTTTTTTTTTGTGGATAAGACGTCGGAATAGTCTTTAGAAAGGCTATTTGTCTCTTACCTTTAGATGTGATTTCCACTGCGCTGTTCCTTAGAAATACCGTTTTTTACCGGTATGCAAATTAGTTCTCTCACAGCGATGGGGGCGGGTCCCAGCGCTGGAAATGCGATGAGGGCGTCCCCACTGCTGCTCGAGAACAGGCTCCAGCGACGCCTCTATCTTCGGCTGGATCCTCCCCTTCTTTCTTCGTCTTTTTTCGGCATCACCTCCGACGCCTGCGCAGTTTGCTCTGCCAGTGAGACACCAGCAGAGCCGACTGCGCATGCCCGTGGCCATAGTTCCGACGCTGCAATTGTGCGCATGCGCAGTCGGCTCTACTAGTGTCTCAGTGGCAGAGCAAACTGCGCAGGCGTCGGAGGTGACGCCGAAGAAAGACGGGAAGGATCTAGCAAAAGATAGAGGCGTCGCTGGAGCCTGTTTTCGAGCAGCAGTGGGGACACCTCCATCGCATTTCCAGTGCTGGGGCCCGCCCCCATCACTGCCAGAGCCAATTTGCATACCGGTAAAAAACAGTATTTCTAAGGAATGGCGCAGCGGAGATCCCATCTAAAGGTAAGAGACAAATAGCCTTTCTAAAGACTATTCCAACGTCTTATCCACAAAAAAAGGGTTTTAATGGTAGAATCCCTTTAAATTTGCAAGGAAATTCTGCTGTCTGAACAGGTCTTTAAATCCTTCTTCCACGGACCAGAAATGCCCCGATTTGGCCGCAGTGGAAACACCGCGGGAAAAATCTCAGTGTTTTACAGTACTTGCAAAGTGGATGGGATTCATGTGAATCCCATGCCCACTTTGCGGAAAAAATTGCAGCGCGGACACGCTGCAATTTCCAAAACCGTTGTCAATTATATCTACGTAAACGCCGGCGGCTTTCCCATAGATATAATGGTAACAGAAAGTCCGCGGAGGAAAACTCTGTGAACTTTCTGTTCAAAGTGCTGCGGTAAGAACCGCGATGCGTTCACGCCACACTTGTTCCCGCTGCGCCTTAGCGCGGCGGTTCCGGCCTGTGGGGCCTTAGGCTTAATCCATCTTTTTCTTACCCAGTCTGTAATTGGCTTCATTGGGCCCCAGACTGTGCTGCGGGACAAGGTTACCCCGAGCTCCTCCTGTGCTTCCCTTAATGCCGTATCTATCACATCTCCATCCGATGGATCACACTTGCCGCCTGGAAAACTGGAGACAGACACAAATAAATCTGCATGTTCTGGGAGCTGTAACATTGACTCTGGAGGAGCGGTAACATTGTGTGGACGTCCACCAGTAAATTCATTGACTAGAAAGTATATGGGGTTTTCTGAGCCTTAAAAACTTTGGACACCCACCTGACATCTCCCTTATGTCTCCCTTTGAGTTTGGAGGATCTCAGGGTGTAGAGAAAGGCAGGTTCACCCCCAGCGGTGCACAATGTCACCAGGACACCTGCTGACGCCTTCTGCGGTACTGCGTTCTTGCTCAGGATCTGACGACACCTTTGCTCTGTCTCATTGGTCAGAAGTTTATTTGGAAGTTTCTGAAGATTCTCAGTGCAAAGACTACGGCTCAGAAAGGCGGGACGCAGAAATGTCATTGGTTCCTATAGGAGAACAAATGCAAATTAGGAATATTTTACGATTTATGGAAATAATCTTATGGGGCTATTCTGATACGGATAACCTATACTAAGGATAGGTAATCGATAGAAGGGTTGGCGTTACTTCCCAGCTCCCCTAGCAATAGGCTGTGTGAAAAGGACATTTGGGCAAGTGTTGTGGCATCTACAGCACCACACGGTGTATAGTGTCTGTACTTGGTAGTAGGGATCAGTCCTATTCACTTAAATGGGAAAGAGCTTCTGCAACTCTGTGACCAATGACTATGGGGTCACTGGCCTGAGAAGAGCTGATTTGCCTGGAGGCAGACCCCCATTAAGATATTAATACCAAAGAGTTTGTGCTTGTAATCATTTTCTGGAAGAACACGAGTATTATCCGACAGAATTGCAGGGGGGCCAATACTGTATATAAGGTTAATAATACCACCGATGCTGGCGGAAAATCTGAAGTTATTCAATAGTTTAGTTCTGCTATAAGAGACAAGTCCTTGCATCGCAGTTTATATAATATCCATACAGCACTTGATCATAGGATTCACAGCGATCATTAAAAGGATATTTCATTCAGAGTCAATTATCTAAGGCATAGAGGTAACGTGGGGTGGAGACCCCCATAAATCACGAGAACTAGGGGGCTTTTCTTTTTTTAATTATCACAGTTTTGAATGGAGTGGCAGGATGAACTCTATCCAAAACTAGGGTGCAAAACATCCCAGTTGTCATGATCATGGAGGCTGCAGGAGACCTTGTATAGAGAGTAAGTAGCCCTTTACATTGGGGCCCCACGCCATGGCAAAAACCTCAGCATTTTATAGTCCATACAAAGTGAATGGGATTCTGGGTAATCCTATTCACACATTGCAGAAAAATATCTGCAGCAGACACGCTCACATTTTTGTAAATCGCAGCATGTCAATTCTACCTATGGAAAGGCTGCTGTATTCTGTATAAATATAACGGAAGCAGAAAGTTCACAGAGGAAAACTCGACGAACTTTGTGTGAAAAGTTTTTTTCCGCAGCGCTTTTTGGCTGCCGTTTACTACGTGGGGCATTAGCCTTACACTCGCGGTTTTGTGACCTGTAAAATTGGTACCTCTGGCTGCACTGACTAATAGGGTACCTGCAATTTATACACCTGTATTTCCTTTGACAGTAAGGTTTTTCACATTTGGACTAGCAGAAAAATGGCGTCACATTTGGACTAGCGCTACATGGCGACACATTTGGACTAGCGCTACATGGCGACACATTTGGATTAGTGCTACATGGCGACACATTTGGATTAGTGCTACATGGCGACACATTGGGACTAGCGCTGCAGGGCGACACATTGGGACTAGTGCTACAGGGCGACACATTGGGACTAGCGCTACATGGCGACACATTGGGACTAGCGCTACATGGCGACACATTTGGACTAGCGCTACATGGCGACACATTGGGACTAGCGCTACAGGGCGACACATTTGGATTAGTGCTACATGGCGACACATTTGGATTAGTGCTACATGGCGACACATTTGGATTAGTGCTACATGGCGACACATTTGGACTAGTGCTACATGGCGACACATTGGGACTAGCGCTACAGGGCGACACATTTGGACTAGTGCTACAGGGCGACACATTGGGACTAGTGCTACAGGGCGACACATTTGGACTAGTGCTACAGGGCGACACATTGGGACTAGTGCTACAGGGCGACACATTGGGACTAGTGCTACAGGGCGACACATTGGGACTAGTGCTACATGGCGACACATTGGGACTAGTGCTACATGGCGACACATTTGGACTAGTGCTACAGGGCGACACATTGGGACTAGTGCTACAGGGCGACACATTTGGACTAGTGCTACAGGGCGACACATTGGGACTAGTGCTACAGGGCGACACATTGGGACTAGTGCTACAGGGCGACACATTGGGACTAGTGCTACATGGCGACACATTGGGACTAGTGCTACATGGCGACACATTGGGACTAGTGCTACATGGCGACACATTTGGACTAGTGCTACAGGGCGACACATTGGGACTAGTGCTACAGGGCGACACATTTGGACTAGTGCTACAGGGCGACACATTGGGACTAGTGCTACAGGGCGACACATTGGGACTAGTGCTACAGGGCGACACATTGGGACTAGTGCTACATGGCGACACATTGGGACTAGTGCTACATGGCGACACATTGGGACTAGTGCTACATGGCGACACATTGGGACTAGTGCTACATGGCGACACGTTGCATGACTAGAGATCGCATCACCTTCATTCATTCATGCCACAATACACAAGTTACCCTGACACACTGGTCATAAAAAGTAGAGATGAGCGAGTACTGTTGGGATCAGCTGATCCGAACAGCACGCTCCATAGAAATGAATGGATGCACCTGGTACTTCCGCTTTGACGGCGGCCGGCCGCTTAACCCCCCGCATGCCGGCTACGTCCATTCATTTCAATGCGAGCGAACAGTAATCGCTCATCTCTAATAAAAAGGCCAAGCCTGAAGGATTTCTTCCATCTCTGCGTCATCACGTCATGGCCAAAGCTGCCATGTCATCTTCCTCTGAGGTAAACAGCGGACACGGCTCAGTCAGACATTGGGGCGTATTGTTGTACAAACAGCGGAGACGTCACAGGTGTGACTGTAATGTGACTGTAATGGCCATCAATGTCCCATTTATGTAAATGATCTGCCCAGAATCAGACCAATGAACCCCCGGGTCATGACCCCCAGTTCTCTCATACCAATGAGGTTACCTGACCGTCACGGTCTCAGCCCGTGTAACATACAGAGAAGCCTCTCAGGACTCGCATAGGCCTCAGCCATGTATACGCCAGGCTTTACTAGTCCAAACACCCCGCACAGGCGCACTGACACTGACACCGCTCCGACCTTCTGTACAACTTTGCTCTATTACCAGGGTCGTGACTAGAGTGGAGCTGCTCCTGGTAGGTATGATGTCACAGGAAGGGGCGTGGCCTCCCAGAGGAGGGCGGGGTCTCGGCCATCACTGCTCGGTGCTGTATAGAGGAAGCCGAAGCCGAACACATGTAGATGGAGAACAGAAAGCAGAGAGGATTGTAGCGTGGTAATGGAGGCTGGAAGGGGAGAGAGAGGATTGTTTTACAGGAGACGGCACGTTGGATGAGGCTGAGAGGAGAGAGTGATGTAGTTACATGGGACTGCACGTTGGATGAGGCTGAGGGGAGAGAGTGATGTAGTTACATGGGACTGCACCTTGGATGAGGCTGAGGGGAGAGAGTGATGTAGTTACATGGGACAGCACGTTGGATGAGGCTGAGAGGAGAGAGTGATGTAGTTACATGGGACTGCACGTTGGATGAGGCTGAGGGGAGAGAGTGATGTAGTTACATGGGACTGCGTGTTGGATGAGGCTGAGGAGAGAGTGATGTAGTTACATGGGACTGCACGTTGGATGAGGCTGAGGGGAGAGAGTGATGTAGTTACATGGGACTGCACGTTGGATGAGGCTGAGGGGAGAGAGTGATGTAGTTACATGGGACTGCATGTTGGATGAGGCTGAGGGGAGAGAGTGACGTAATTACATGGGACTGCACGTTGGATGAGGCTGAGGGGAGAGAGTGATGTAGTTACATGGGACTGCACGTTGGATGAGGCTGAGGGGAGAGAGTGATGTAGTTACATGGGATTGCACCTTGGATGAGGCTGAGGAGAGAGAGTGATGTAGTTACATGGGACTGCACCTTGGATGAGGCTGAGGGGAGAGAGTGATGTAGTTACATGGGACTGTATGTTGGATGAGGCTGAGGGAAGGAGTGATGTAGTTACATGGGACTGCACCTTGGATGAGGCTGAGGAGAGAGAGTGATGTAGTTACATGGGACTGCACCTTGGATGAGGCTGAGGAGAGAGAGTGATGTAGTTACATGGGACTGCACCTTGGATGAGGCTGAGGAGAGAGAGTGATGTAGTTACATGGGACTGCACCTTGGATGAGGCTGAGGGGAGAGAGTGATGTAGTTACATGGGACTGCATGTTGGATTAGGCTGAGGAGAGTGATGTAGTTACATGGGACTGCACCTTGGATGAGGCTGAGGGGAGAGAGTGATGTAGTTACATGGGACTGCACGTTGGATGAGGCTGAGGAGAGAGAGTGATGTAGTTACATGGGACTGCACCTTGGATGAGTCTGAGGGGAGCGAGTGATGTAGTTACATGGGACTGCACATTGGGTGCGGCTGAGGGGAGCGAGTGATGTAGTTACATGGGACTGCACGTTGGATGAGGCTGAGGGGAGAGAGTGATGTAGTTACATGGGACTGCACGTTGGATGAGGCTGAGGAGAGAGAGTGATGTAGTTACATGGGATTGCACCTTGGATGAGGCTGAGGAGAGAGAGTGATGTAGTTACATGGGACTGCACCTTGGATGAGGCTGAGGGGAGAGAGTGATGTAGTTACATGGGACTGTATGTTGGATGAGGCTGAGGGAAGGAGTGATGTAGTTACATGGGACTGCACCTTGGATGAGGCTGAGGAGAGAGAGTGATGTAGTTACATGGGACTGCACCTTGGATGAGGCTGAGGAGAGAGAGTGATGTAGTTACATGGGACTGCACCTTGGATGAGGCTGAGGGGAGAGAGTGATGTAGTTACATGGGACTGCACCTTGGATGAGGCTGAGGAGAGAGAGTGAGTGACCCCACTGTGGTCTCCTCAGACCCCAGAGTATAATAATCGGAGGTCCAGGGTAGATGAATAAAAATAACAATCACTAATACTCGCCTTTCCTGGGCATCCTGGCTCCGGCTGTCTTCAGCATCTTCCTGAAGTATCTGTTGAGGCCTGTGATTGGTCCTCAGCAGTCACATGAGGGGTCACTGACATCATTACGCCGCTGCGCTCCATCTGACTGCTGGGGCCTAATCTCAGGCCTCAGTCACATGATGGAAGACGCCGGAGAGGACGCAGAGAGGTGAGTATATCTATTTATAATTTTAAGTCACCTCCCCTGGGCTAGTATCTATTGAAAAAGGGCCTGGCAACATGCCGGTGTCCCTTCTCATTTACAATGTATATAGTGGTCGGGAAACCAGGCTTTCCTCTGCTGCTGTCACATAGTGCTACTGGACCCCGACTATCTCTCTCTCTCTCTGCTGCATGCGTTTGTGTGGGATCCCAGGGGTATTGAATTTGGTGTGTTGGGTTCCTGGGGCACTGCTTGTGTGTGAGAGGGAGTTCTGGAGGTGGTCCCAGGGTGCTGCCACCTGTGTCCTTGTTTGGAGGCCCCTAGGATGCTACCTGTGTGTGTGAGGTGGTTTTGGTGGTGGCCCCTTGGGTACTTCCACCTGTGGGCATGTGGCGGAGGTTCTGAGGTACTGCTTTGTTGTGTTTTGGTCATTTGGGTGCTGCCTTCATGTAAATGGGGGATTCCTGCAGTGCTGCTTGTATGTGGGTGGGGGTTGTTGATGGGCACTAAGATGCTACTACCTGTGTGTGTTTGGGGATGCTGCCTGTGTGTTGGAAGGGTCCAGCACCTGGGGTGATGCCACCTACGTGTTAGGGTGCTCCTGCTGTATAATGAGGGGGATGGGGGGCTGCTATCTGTAACCTGAGTGGGGCATGGGGGCTGCCGTCTGTATGCTAGGGGACATCCAGGACCTGGGGGCTGCCTCCTGTGTAAGCTGTATGCATAAATACTCTGCACTGCTCACTCTCCAACCCTGCAGTGATTACTAGCACCAAACTGATGGTCATTGCTGTATAAAGAGGTTACTCACAATGCAGGGACTCCTTCAGAGCAGGAAGAGTCCCTGCACTAGATGGGGGCGAATCTTAAGACATTACTTGTCTGTGTGTCATAACCGAGTGTAAACCCTTGACTGTGACTCCTGCACTTGGGTCTAGTTGTGGTCAGGTTATGACTGCAATTAACCCTTTCTAGTGCATGAGTTAGCAATTCTAACAAATGTCAGTGTCACTTTACTGTCCCTGTATAGCAGGTGTAACCCTAAGGAAGATTAGGGCTGCTATACTTTATTCCAGGGGTCAGCAACCTTCGTCTCTCCAGCTGCTGTGAAACTACAACTCCCAACATGCTCCATTCACTTCCATGGGAGTTCCAAGAACAGCAGAGCCAGTATACATGCTGGGAGTTGTAGTTTTACAACAGCTGGTGTGCCGAAGGTTGCCGACCCCTTCTTTATTTGTATAGTAGGCTGTCTGTGTCCCCCCCCCCGACCTGCAGGGGAACCCCAACATGTGAAACCCCTGCATATCTCCGGTACAGAGATTGTAATGTTGCATCGCTGCGGTACCTACACTCACCACTACAGTTTGTACAGCACCGGAGATCTGCAGGGGCCCCCGCACATCTAATACTGATGGCCTATCCTCAGGTACTATCCTTTCAGCAGGAGGAGGCCTCACATTCTGGTTCTCCATTAAATAAAAAAGAAGGTCACTGGACTAAATTTGTGGCTAGATTCACATCGGCTGCAGAAATCGGCAGAGAGAAAAGTCCTGCACGGAGGATTGTTCTCTCTGCCCCTTTCAGTGTGGAAACGGCTGACCCCATTAGGTCAATGTAGTCCACTGGTGTCCATGAGTAACCGATGTTTTAGCGATCTGGCTTTTCATCATTCAGGTCACCTGACGGATTTAAAGAGGACCTTTCACCTCCTGGGGCACATGCGGTGTAATACACCTCTAGAAAGCCGACAGTGCGCTGAATTCACGTTCTGTGCCCCGGTGAAGAGCTATCGGTGCCGGTATCGTAGCTCTTCACTGTCAGAAGGGCGTTTCTGACAGTCAGGGACGCCCTTCCTCAAAGTAGCGTCTATAGTGCTGTACTGTGAGAGCGGTGAGGAACGCCCACATCCCCTCCTGATAGTACTCGTCCATCATCGCTGGGCGGTAAGCAATGCCCCCTGCTCTCACAGTACAGCGCTATAGATGACTGACAGTAAGAAACGCCCTTCTGACAGTGAAGAGCGACGGTACCGGCACTGATAGCTCTTCACCAGGGCCACAGAAAAGGAAAGCCGATAGTGCGCTGAATTCAGCACATTGTTGGCTTTCTAGCGGTATATTAAACCGCATGTGCCCCAGGAGGTGAAAGGTCCTCTTTACACAACGTAGAACCTGGCGCACATGTGATCCTGTCTTTACTCCAGTAACCCCATCACATGAGATGACAGTGGCTGGTTTATTCCATGAAACCAGGAAAGGGCTCGTTCACATCAGCGTTCGGGTCTCCGTAGTTCAGGTTTCCGTTTCCTGCCTAAAACAGAGGCAGGAGACGGAAACCTGCAGGAGTCTCTCTCACCCATTCATTTGAATGGGTGAGAGAGATGTCCGGCCGTGAGCGGCGGTGAGCGTTTTAGGCTCTCCGCCGCGAAACCAGGTTTTATAATCCGGACACAGAGTCGGACATGCAGTACTCTGTGTCCGGATAAAAAAAATCCGGTTTCGCGGCGGAGAGCCTAAAACGCTCACCACCGCTCACGGCCGGACCCGGTCTGAGCTTTCCGACTTCTGGCATGCAGAAGACGGAAAGCTCAGGACGGACAGATGAACGCAGGTGTGAACCTAGCGTAATACTAGACCAGGACAGGTAAATTAGGGGAGGGGGAATTGATAGACTATGTTGGTAACTAGTAGAAGTGGTTTCTTTTGGTTTTTTTTTTTTTTTTTAATGGCTAACGAGGATTGTGCGGATGGTTTTATTTCAATAAAATATATATTTTTTAAAATGTATGTTTGTTTTATTAATATTACTGTAGGCGGAGCTTATCATAAGATATAGCTCCTATACTGAATAACCTATAGAGAATACACCCAGACCATGAACCTACCTAAAGTAACTACAGAATACATCGAGACCATGAACCTACCTATAAAAACTACAGAGTACATCGAGACCATGAACCTACCTATAAAAACTACAGAGTACACCCAGACCATGAACCTACCTATAGTAACTACAGAGTACACCCAGACCATCCACCTACCTATAGTAACTACAGAATACACCGAGACCATGAACCTACCTATAGTAACTACAGAATACACCCAGACCATCCACCTACCTATAATAACTACAGAATACACCCAGACCATGAACCTACCTATAATAACTACAGAATACACCCAGACCATGAACCTACCTATAGTAACTACAGAATACATCGAGACCATGAACCTACCTATAATAACTACAGAGTACACCCAGACCATGAACCTACCTATAGTAACTACAGAGTACACCCAGACCATCCACCTACCTATAATAACTACAGAATACACCCAGACCATGAACCTACCTATAGTAACTACAGAGTACACCCAGACCATCCACCTACCTATAATAACTACAGAATACACCCAGACCATGAACCTACCTATAGTAACTACAGAATATACCCAGACCATGGACCTACCTATAGTAACTACAGAATATACTGAGACCATGAACCTACCTATGGTAACTACAGAATACACCCAGACCATGGACCTACCTATAGTAACTACAGAATACACCCAGACCATGGACCTACCTATAGTAACTACAGAATATACCCAGACCATGGACCTACCTATAGTAACTACAGAATATACCCAGACCATGAACCTACCTAAAGTAACTACAGAATACACCGAGACCATGAACCTTCCTAACGTAACTACAGAATACATCGAGACCATGAACCTACCTATAGTAACTACAGAATATACCCAGACCATGAACCTACCTATAGTAACTACAGAATACACCCAGACCATGAACCTACCTAAAGTAACTACAGAATACATCGAGACCATGAACCTACCTATAAAAACTACAGAGTACACCCAGACCATGAACCTACCTATAGTAACTACAGAGTACACCCAGACCATCCACCTACCTATAGTAACTACAGAATACACCGAGACCATGAACCTACCTATAGTAACTACAGAATATACCCAGACCATGAACCTACCTATAGTAACTACAGAATACACCCAGACCATCCACCTACCTATAATAACTACAGAATACACCCAGACCATGAACCTACCTATAATAACTACAGAATACACCCAGACCATGAACCTACCTATAGTAACTACAGAATACATCGAGACCATGAACCTACCTATAATAACTACAGAGTACACCCAGACCATGAACCTACCTATAGTAACTACAGAGTACACCCAGACCATCCACCTACCTATAATAACTACAGAATACACCCAGACCATGAACCTACCTATAGTAACTACAGAGTACACCCAGACCATCCACCTACCTATAATAACTACAGAATACACCCAGACCATGAACCTACCTATAGTAACTACAGAATATACCCAGACCATGAACCTACCTATAGTAACTACAGAATATACCCAGACCATGGACCTACCTATAGTAACTACAGAATATACTGAGACCATGAACCTACCTATGGTAACTACAGAATACACCCAGACCATGGACCTACCTATAGTAACTACAGAATACACCCAGACCATGGACCTACCTATAGTAACTACAGAATATACCCAGACCATGGACCTACCTATAGTAACTACAGAATATACTGAGACCATGAACCTACCTATGGTAACTACAGAATACACCCAGACCATGAACCTACCTATAGTAACTACAGAATACACCCAGACCATGGACCTACCTATAGTAACTACAGAATATACCCAGACCATCCACCTACCTATAATAACTACAGAATACACCGAGACCATGGACCTAGCTATAGTAACTACAGAATACACCCAGACCATGAACCTACCTATAGTAACTACAGAATACACCGAGACCATGGACCTACCTATAGTAACTACAGAATACACACAGACCATGAACCTACCTATAGTAACTACAAAATACACCCAGACCATGAACCTACCTATAGTAACTACAAAATACACCCAGACCATGAACCTACCTATAGTAACTACAGAATACACCGAGACCATGGACCTACCTATAGTAACTACAAAATACACCCAGACCATGAACCTACCTATAGTAACTACAGAGTACACCCAGACCATCCACCTACCTATAATAACTACAGAATACACCCAGACCATGAACCTACCTATAGTAACTACAGAATATACCCAGACCATGAACCTACCTATAGTAACTACAGAATATACCCAGACCATGAACCTACCTATAGTAACTACAGAATACACCGAGACCATGGACCTACCTATAGTAACTACAAAATACACCCAGACCATGAACCTACCTACAGTAACTACAGAATACACTGAGACAATGAACCTACCTATAGTAACTACAGAATATACCGGGACCATGAACCTACCTATAATAACTACAGAGTACACCCAGACCATCCACCTACCTATAATAACTACAGAATACACCCAGACCATGAACCTACCTATAGTAACTACAGAATACACCGAGACCATGAACCTACCTATAATAACTACAGAGTACACCCAGACCATCCACCTACCTATAATAACTACAGAATACACCCAGACCATGAACCTACCTATAGTAACTACAGAATATACCCAGACCATGAACCTACCTATAGTAACTACAGAATACACCCAGACCATGAACCTACCTATAGTAACTACAGAATACACCCAGACCATGAACCTACCTATAGTAACTACAGAATACACCCAGACCATGAACCTACCTATAGTAACTACAGAATACACCCAGACCATGAACCTACCTATAGTAACTACAGAATACACCCAGACCATGAACCTATCTATAGTAACTACAGAATACACCCAGATCATGAACCTACCTATAGTAACTACAGAATACACCCAGACCATGAACCTACCTATAGTAACTACAGAATACACCCAGACCATGGACCTACCTATAGTAACTACAGAATATACCCAGACCATCCACCTACCTATAATACCTACAGAATACACCCAGACCATGGACCTACCTATAGTAACTACAGAATACACCCAGACCATGGACCTACCTATAGTAACTACAGAATACACCCAGACCATGGACCTACCTATAGTAACTACAGAATATACCCAGACCATGGACCTACCTATAGTAACTACAGAATATACTGAGACCATGAACCTACCTATGGTAACTACAGAATACACCCAGACCATGAACCTACCTATAGTAACTACAGAATATACCCAGACCATGAACCTACCTATAGTAACTACAGAATACACCCAGACCATGAACCTACCTATAGTAACTACAGAATACACCCAGACCATGGACCTACCTATAGTAACTACAGAATATACCCAGACCATCCACCTACCTATAATAACTACAGAATACACCCAGACCATGGACCTACCTATAGTAACTACAGAATACACCCAGACCATGGACCTACCTATAGTAACTACAGAATACACCCAGACCATGGACCTACCTATAGTAACTACAGAATATACCCAGACCATGGACCTACCTATAGTAACTACAGAATATACTGAGACCATGAACCTACCTATGGTAACTACAGAATACACCCAGACCATGGACCTACCTATAGTAACTACAGAATACACCCAGACCATGAACCTATCTATAGTAACTACAGAATACACCCAGATCATGAACCTATCTATAGTAACTACAGAATACACCCAGATCATGAACCTACCTATAGTAACTACAGAATACACCCAGACCATGAACCTACCTATAGTAACTACAGAATACACCCAGACCATGGACCTACCTATAGTAACTACAGAATATACCCAGACCATCCACCTACCTATAATAACTACAGAATACACCCAGACCATGGACCTACCTATAGTAACTACAGAATACACCCAGACCATGGACCTACCTATAGTAACTACAGAATACACCCAGACCATGGACCTACCTATAGTAACTACAGAATATACCCAGACCATGGACCTACCTATAGTAACTACAGAATATACTGAGACCATGAACCTACCTATGGTAACTACAGAATACACCCAGACCATGGACCTACCTATAGTAACTACAGAATACACCCAGACCATGGACCTACCTATAGTAACTACAGAATATACCCAGACCATGGACCTACCTATAGTAACTACAGAATACACCCAGACCATGGACCTACCTATAGTAACTACAGAATATACTGAGACCATGAACCTACCTATGGTAACTACAGAATACACCCAGACCATGAACCTACCTATAGTAACTACAGAATACACTGAGACAATGAACCTACCTATAGTAACTACAGAATACACCCAGACCATGAACCTACCTATAGTAACTACAGAATACACCCAGACCATGGACCTACCTATAATAACTACAGAATATACCCAGACCATCCACCTACCTATAATAACTACAGAATACACCGAGACCATGGACCTAGCTATAGTAACTACAGAATACACCCAGACCATGAACCTACCTATAGTAACTACAGAGTACACCCAGACCATGAACCTACCTATAGTAACTACAGAGTACACCCAGACCATCCACCTACCTATAGTAACTACAGAATACACCGAGACCATGAACCTACCTATAGTAAATACAGAATACACCCAGACCATGAATCTACCTATAGTAACTACAGAATACACCGAGACCATGAACCTACCTATAGTAACTACACAATACACCCAGACCATGAACCTACAGTCCTATGAAAAAGTTTGGGCACCCCTATTAATCTTAATCATTTTTAGTTCTAAATATTTTGGTGTTTATAACAGCCATTTCAGTTTGATATATCTAATAACTGATGGACACAGTAATATTTCAGGATTGAAATGAGGTTTATTGTACTAACAGAAAATGCGCAATATGCATTACACCAAAATTTGACCGGTGCAAAAGTATGGGCACCTCAACAGAAAAGTGACATTAATATTTAGTACATCCTCCTTTTGCAAAGATAACAGCCTCTAGTCGCTTCCTGTAGCTTTTAATCAGTTCCTGGATCCTGGATAAAGGTATTTTGGACAAACAATTCAAGTTCAGTTAAGTTAGATGGTCGCCGAGCATGGACAGCCCACTTCAAATCATCCCACAGATGTTCAATGATATTCAGGTCTGGGGACTGGGATGGCCATTCCAGAACATTGTAATTGTTCCTCTGCATGAATGCCTGAGGATTTGGAGCGGTGTTTTGGATCATTGTCTTGCTGAAATATCCATCCCCGGCGTAACTTCAACTTCGTCACTGATTCTTGAACATTATTCTCAAGAATCTGCTGATACTGAGTGGAATCCATGCGACCCTCAACTTTAACAAGATTCCCGATGCCGGCATTGGCCACACAGCCCCAAAGCATGATGGAACCTCCACCAAATTTTACAGTGGGTAGCATGTGTTTTTCTTGGAATGCTGTTTCTTTTTGGACGCCATGCATAACGCCTTTTTTTATAACCAAACAACTCAATTTTTGTTTCCAAAATGAAGCTGCCTTGTCCAAATGTGCTTTTTCATACCTCAGGCAACTCTATTTGTGGCGTACGTGCAGAAACGGCTTCTTTCTCATCACTCTCCCATACAGCTTCTCCTTGTGCAAAGTGCGCTGTATAGTTGACCGATGCACAGTGACACCATCTGCAGCAAGATGATGCTGCAGCTCTTTGGAGGTGGTCTGTGGATTGTCCTTGACTGTTCTCACCATTCTTCTTCTCTGCCTTTCTGATATTTTTCTTGGCCTGCCACTTCTGGGCTTAACAAGAACTGTCCCTGTGGTCTTCCATTTCCTTACTATGTTCCTCACAGTGGAAACTGACAGGTTAAATCTCTGAGACAAGGTTTTGTATCCTTCCCCTGAACAACTATGTTGAACAATCTTTGTTTTCAGATCATTTGAGAGCGGGCTGTCCATGTTCGGCGACCATCAAACTTAACTGAACTTGAATTGTTTTGTAGAAAGAAATGGTCCAAAATACCTTCATCCAGGATCCAGGAACTGATTAAAAGCTACAGGAAGCCACTAGAGGCTGTTATCTTTGCAAAAGGAGGATGTACTAAATATTAATGTCACTTTTCTGTTGAGGTGCCCATATTTTTGCACCGGTCAAATTTTGGTTTAATGCATATTGCGCATTTTCTGTTAGTACAATAAACCTCATTTCAATCCTGAAATATTACTGTGTCCATCAGTTATTAGATATATCAAACTGAAATGGCTGTTGCAAACACCAAAATATTTAGAACTAAAAATGATTAAGATTAATAGGGGTGCCCAAACTTTTTCATAGGACTGTACCTATAGTAACTACAGAATACACCCAGACCATGAACCTACCTATAGTAACTACAGAGTATACTGAGACCATGAACCTACCTATGGTAACTACAGAATACACCCAGACCATGGACCTACCTATAGTAACTACAGAATACACCCAGACCATGGACCTACCTATAGTAACTACAGAATACACCCAGACCATGAACCTACCTATAGTAACTACAGAATACACTGAGACAATGAACGAGTGATTATGAAGATAATCTTGTTTCCCTTAGTCCTAACAGCGGCACAATGTGGGGTATTTCTGCCCCTGTGTGCTGGTAGGACAGGCGGATATTTAATTAGCCAATCAAATGCGTGGCAGGCCCTATAAGAGGGCACAAGAACCTCCCCTCTGCGTGTAAATACAAAAGTACCTCCATTACATTTATATACAGTGTTATACATAAGATATGATTCCCAGGGTGGGAAATCTTGTGCCGCTGTTAGGACTAAGGGAAACAAGATTATCTTCATAATCACTCGTTCCCTGTCGTCCTCAACAGCGGCACAATGTGGGGATATAGCAAGCAGGTCCCCAAGATGGGTGGGACTAACCCATGACCGAACTTAAACTGGTCTGGGCAAAGGCAGTGGAATCTGCCACTTAGTCCTTCAGGCGGTAATGCCGAATGAAGGTGGATTCAGATGCCCAAGAGGCAGCTGCATATATTTGGTCCACAGACAAAGCACTTCTTCCTGCCTGTGAAGTGGACATTGCCCTGGTTGAATGGGCATGAAGGAAAGATGGAGCCGACAGCCCTTGGGCGGTATAGGCGACTCTAATAGTCTCGGTAACCCACCGGGATATTGTAGCTTTGGCGGCTTTGGCGCCCCTGTTTTTCCCCGTGTAGCTGACCAACAGGTTTTCAGTCCACCTAAAGGGGCGAGTGCGCTGCAAGTAGATCTGCAGGCATCTGACCACATCCAGCTTGTGCCATCTTTCTTCTTCAGCAGAAGAAGGGAACGGAAAAAATACTGGAAGGGAAATCAGTTGGTTCCTGTTTACAGCAGATGGCACCTTGGGACGAAACCCAGGGAGGAACCTAAGCTGTACATGGTCAGAGAAAAAGGTGGTATATGGCTCCTCAGCGGACAAAGCTTGTAGTTCACTAACGCGTTTGGCAGGTGTGACTGCCAATAGCAGCGCCACTTTGCCGGTTAGCGACTTGAGGGAGACCTCTTCCAGAGGTTCAAATGGCTGGCCACATAGGGCGTTCAGGACCGGAATAAGGTCCCATTGGTGGACAGGGGTGTTTACCACCGGTCTCAGCCTAGTTGCCCCTTTAATAAAGGTGCTCACTAAAGGATCCTGAGACAAACGCCTCCCCAGATAGGCGGACAGGGCCGCTACGTGTACCTTGAGTGTGGCCGCAGCAAGACCTCTGTCTAGTCCGTCTTGAAGGAAGTCCCGGATCGCCTCCGTAGGGGGATCGGTGGAGTCCACTTGATGCTGCAGACACCAGGCATTAAAGCTGTTACCTATTCGACGGTAGTTCCTGTTAGTCGAATCTGCTCTGGCGCTGGATAGGGTCTTCAAGACGGCTTGTGACAGTCCTCTATTTCTCAATAGGGACTGGTCAACCTCCAGGCTGTCAGGTTGAGTCTCCTCAGATCCTGGCATCTCAGCTCTCCTTGGGTTACCAGGTCTGGGAGAGGGGGAAGCCTCCAATATATGCCCTGACTCATTTGTATGAGCTGAGCAAACCAAGCCCTTTTTGGCCAGAACGGGATTATGGCTATTCCCGAGGCTTGGTCCTGTCTTATTTTTATCAATACCTTCGGTATGATTGGAACTGGAGGGAATATGTAAAACAGCCTGAACCTCCATGGGATGGACAGGGCATCCACCGCCAAGGGATTGTCCTCCTGGTACAGAGAGCAGAAGGTCCCCACCTTAGCGTTGAGTCGGGTAGCCATAAGATCGACCTCCGGGAGACCCCATCTCTGGACGATCTGTTGAAATACGTCTGGATTGAGAGACCATTCTCCTGATACGGTAATACCCTGACTCAGCTGATCCGCTACTATGTTCAGGGAGCCCTTTATGTGAACAGCGGATAACTGGACCAGATTCTTCTCCGCCTAGGCAAATATGAGATTCGTCTCTCTCAGCAAGGTTGGTGACCTGGTGCCCCCTTGTTTGTTTATATAGACTACCACCGTCATATTGTCTGACCGATTTTTGACAGACTTGCCTTTCAATTCTGGGGCAAAGTGTACTAGGGCCAGGTACACTGCTCTGAGCTCCTTGAGATTGGATGACCCCAGCTCCGGACATCTCCATCGTCCTTGTACAGTTTTGTCTTGACAATGGGCTCCCCATCCCACTGGGATGCATCTGTTGTCAACAGGGTCCACACTGTCGGGACCGTGGACCTTCCGTCTTTCAGGTGTATCCACCATCTGAGGGCAAGACGGGTAGCGGGAGAAAGGCAGATCTTCTTGTGCAATCCCCGTGGAGACCTGTTCCAGGTTCTCAACACTTCCATCTGCAGGGGACGCAAATGCCATAAAGCCCAAGGCACCGCCCTGGCCGAGGATGACATCAGGCCCAGGACTCTCATGGCGGTCCGGATGGTACCTGCCGAGTGCGCAATAGGAATCGTGCACTGGCTTGGATTCTTTCCTTCCTTGGACTGGAGAGGAAGATCTGCATCGCTTCTGAATCCACTATAAATCCGAGGAATTTTCTTCGGGTGGATGGAACGATTTCGGACTTCTCCCAATTGATAATCCTAACTCCTGTAGGAAGTTGATGGCAAGGTTGAGCTGCTGGAGGAGGGCAGCAGGAGACTGAGCTTTCAGTAGCCAGTCGTCTAGATAAGGGACGATGAAAAGACCCTGAAGTCTGAGGGCCGCGGCGACCGGAGCGATCACCTTGGTGAATACCAGTGGGGCGGATGTGATGCCGAATGGCAGAGCTGTGAATTGATAGTGCTCCCTGTGGCCGGCCATAGCGACGGCAATCCTGAGGAACTTCCTGTGGAAATGAGCAATGGGGACATGTAGATAGGCGTCCTTCAAATCGAGGGTAACCATCACCTCTCCTGGCTGAAGAAACACAGCCACGGAATCCACGGTTTCCATTCGAAATGACCTCTTCCTGATAAACCGATTGAGGTACCTCAGGTCTATTATCATCCTCCAGCCCCCGGTGAACTTGGGGACCAGAAAGACGGGGGAGTAGACTCCCAGACCGAGGTCTGAGGCTGGTACCTTCTCCAGGGCGCCCTTGGTAACCTATTCGGCAACCAAGGCTTCTAGACTGGCCTGCTGAGAAGGTGGAAGAGTTTGGGTGGAAACGAACCGATCTGGAGGTGGAAGATGAAAGTCGATGTGATACCCGTGTTGTATGATCTTCAACACCCATGGGTCTTGGATATGGGTGAACCATGCTCTGGAAAAGGAGGAAAGACGTCCTCCCAGGAAGGGGGGCCACAGGGAGCTGCCCCACGTCAAAACTCAGGCTTCCTCTTGGTGTCCTCCTTGGAAGCGCCATGACCAGCTCCCCTAGGGCGATATCTAAAACGCCGTTGTTGGGAAGGGCGTCTATAATTAGAGGAAGAACCTCTGCCTCTAGAGGGAGCACGTCTGCCCCTGGATGCTTGAGGTAGGGACCTTCCCCTACCTTCAGCTAATCCCTCCATAATGGCGACTAAGCTTTGGCCAGACACCAGGGTTCTGCGGGACAGCTTTGCTACGGCCAAATCCACCTTCGGGGGAGGCCCCCAGGAATCCCACTGCTTTTTTTTTTTTTTTTTTTTTTTTAAAGAGGCTCAGCAAAGCAAGTTTCCAAGTGGGAAACGTCAGACAGAATCGACGAGGATGGGATTCGAACTCATGCATGCAGAGCACAATGGATTAGCAGTCCATCGCCTTAACCACTCGGCCACCTCGTCCTGGCTGTGTTAACAGGAAACAAACTCTTGAAGATCCTGGAAGCGAATGTCCTTTCTCTGGCTGTTTCCACTGCTGCGCCATAAGGTCGGTCAGCGTGGCGTCCGCATGGAAGGCAATATGTCCCCCAGAGGCAGATGTGGAGGCTTCCCCGTCAACATCTCGGCCCACTGTAGACCGGATGGACTTCAGCAGCCTGCCCGTTTGTTCATAATGGAACGCAGTTCTGCTGGAATGACTGAGTCGTCCTCGGAGGAATCATCCTCTGCCCCCCGCAGGTGTTACAAGGGGGGGGGGGAGAGACGAGGAACGGAGCTCAGAGCATGGTCTCCTGGTGAGCTGAGACAAGGTGCAATGGATCCCTTTGAGGGAATCATCCTGCAAAACAAAAAGGAGAGTACAAGCAAGGGAAAAACTATTTACCCAAGCGATGCCCAAACTCACCATCTCCTTGACCCATGCTTTCATATCTCTGGGAGAGGGCTCCACAGGTGGAGGACCTCTGCACCCGCGACAACGGGCCCACTCATAGCCTGAAAATAGGCAAGTTATAGGACCAGTAGTACCCGGCAGGGCACAACCTTTCAAGCCGCTACCTACCATCAGGGAGCGGTGTGTCGCAATCGAAGCAGGAAAGATGTTTCCTCTCGGAAGAGGTTTTCCTCCTACCATCCCCAGGAGGGGTAGTAGAGGATGACATATCCTACAGAGAGAGATAATAGACCATGCAACACTGTCACCATGACATCATACCAGCTTTTAAAAAAAAAGGGTAAATCTTACCAGGTCCAGTAGACCGGACAGTGAGGTGACGGATTTAACCTGGGAGAACATACAAACTCCTTGCAGATGGTCCTTTGCCCTTGGCGGGATTTGAACACCAGGACTCCAGTGCTGCAAGGCTGCAGTGCTAACCACTGAGCCACCATGTGGCCCCTTTCCCAATAAAGTTTGCAAACTGGAAAAGAGTTCAAGATCAATGAACACCACAATTGCACGCCTTCAGCAGATACTGCAGGAAGGTCTCTGACACCAGGCCAGCCAGCCTCTTAATTCTGGCCGGCTGGAAGTGGGCGGAGCCACAATCAAAGCAGGTGAGGCAACCTGCCCAGACAACTAACCCTGTAATCAGGGGTCTGCAAAGATATACATTCCCCCCCACCAAGAGGCCCTTAACCCGGGCACTTACCCCCACATCTCCCCGTCTTTTCCGGCCTTTAATAAGGCCTGAATCTTCCCTGAGTGAGCGGCCGCCAGCGCCAGGCCGTTGCCAAGGCGCTATGATACTTCCGGCGAAACCGGAAGTGCGCGCTTACAGCGGCCGGCGGGGAACAGGATACACAACAGTGTGGTTCCACCCGACGGCAGTCCGCGCGGCCACCAGAGGCGGCATGCGGAGTCCCCGGACTCTCACCAAAATGTCAGGTAGGTCACAAGGAGCAGGGGAAGCGGAGGAGAGGGGGGGAGGGGGGATAGAGGGGGGTAGCCACACATGGCTAACAAGCACCTTCTCCCCGCAGGGCACAGAAGGTGACAAGAAGAAAACAACCGCTCAGGAGGTGAGTGATCCTGCTGAGCTTCTCTAAGAGGACACAAGTCCTCCCACCTGTCCTCTGTCCACACAGGACAGAAAAAAACACGCAGAGGGGAGGTTCTTGTGCCCTCTTATAGGGCCTGCCACGCATTTGATTGGCTAATTAAATATCCGCCTGTCCTACCAGCACACAGGGGCAGAAATACCCCACATTGTGCCGCTGTTGAGGACGACAGGGAACCTACCTATAGTAACTACAGAATACACCCAGACCATCCACCTACCTATAATAACTACAGAATACACCGAGACCATGGACCTAGCTATAGTAACTACAGAATACACCCAGACCATGATCCTACCTATAGAAACTACAGAATACACCGAAACTATGAACCTACCTATAGTAACTACAGAATATACCCAGACCATGAACCTACCTATAGTAACTACAGAGTACACCCAGACCATGAACCTACCTATAGTAACTACAGAGTACACCCAGACCATGAACCTACCTATAGTAACTACAGAGTACACCCAGACCATGAACCTACCTATAGTAACTACAGAGTACACCCAGACCATGAACCTACCTATAGTAACTACAGAGTACACCCAGACCATGAACCTACCTATAGTAACTACAGAGTACACCCAGACCATGAACCTACCTATAGTAACTACAGAATACACCCAGACCATCCACCTACCTATAGTAACTACAGAATACACCGAGACCATGAACCTACCTATAGTAAATACAGAATACACCCAGACCATGAATCTACCTATAGTAACTACAGAATACACCGAGACCATGAACCTACCTATAGTAACTACACAATACACCCAGACCATGAACCTACAGTCCTATGAAAAAGTTTGGGCACCCCTATTAATCTTAATCATTTTTAGTTCTAAATATTTTGGTATTTGCAGCAGCCATTTCAGTTTGATATATCTAATAACTGATGGACACAGTAATATTTCAGGATTGAAATGAGGTTTATTGTACTAACAGAAAATGCGCAATATGCATTACACCAAAATTTGACCGGTGCAAAAGTATGGGCACCTCAACAGAAAAGTGACATTAATATTTAGTACATCCTCCTTTTGCAAAGATAACAGCCTCTAGTCGCTTCCTGTAGCTTTTAATCAGTTCCTGGATCCTGGATAAAGGTATTTTGGACAAACAATTCAAGTTCAGTTAAGTTAGATGGTCGCCGAGCATGGACAGCCCGCTTCAAATCATCCCACAGATGTTCAATGATATTCAGGTCTGGGGACTGGGATGGCCATTCCAGAACATTGTAAGTGTTCCTCTGCATGAATGCCTGAGGATTTGGAGCGGTGTTTTGGATCATTGTCTTGCTGAAATATCCATCCCCGGCGTAACTTCAACTTCGTCACTGATTCTTGAACATTATTCTCAAGAATCTGCTGATACTGAGTGGAATCCATGCGACCCTCAACTTTAACAAGATTCCCGATGCCGGCATTGGCCACACAGCCCCAAAGCATGATGGAACCTCCACCAAATTTTACAGTGGGTAGCATGTGTTTTTCTTGGAATGCTGTTTCTTTTTGGACGCCATGCATAACGCCTTTTTTTATAACCAAACAACTCAATTTTTGTTTCCAAAATGAAGCTGCCTTGTCCAAATGTGCTTTTTCATACCTCAGGCAACTCTATTTGTGGCGTACGTGCAGAAACGGCTTCTTTCTCATCACTCTCCCATACAGCTTCTCCTTGTGCAAAGTGCGCTGTATAGTTGACTGATGCACAGTGACACCATCTGCAACAAGATGATGCTGCAGCTCTTTGGAGGTGGTCTGTGGATTGTCCTTGACTGTTCTCACCATTCTTCTTCTCTGCCTTTCTGATATTTTTCTTGGCCTGCCACTTCTGGGCTTAACAAGAACTGTCCCTGTGGTCTTCCATTTCCTTACTATGTTCCTCACAGTGGAAACTGACAGGTTAAATCTTTGAGACAAGGTTTTGTATCCTTCCCCTGAACAACTATGTTGAACAATCTTTGTTTTCAGATCATTTGAGAGCGGGCTGTCCATGTTCGGCGACCATCAAACTTAACTGAACTTGAATTGTTTTGTAGAAAGAAATGGTCCAAAATACCTTCATCCAGGATCCAGGAACTGATTAAAAGCTACAGGAAGCCACTAGAGGCTGTTATCTTTGCAAAAGGAGGATGTACTAAATATTAATGTCACTTTTCTGTTGAGGTGCCCATATTTTTGCACCGGTCAAATTTTGGTTTAATGCATATTGCGCATTTTCTGTTAGTACAATAAACCTCATTTCAATCCTGAAATATTACTGTGTCCATCAGTTATTAGATATATCAAACTGAAATGGCTGTTGCAAACACCAAAATATTTAGAACTAAAAATGATTAAGATTAATAGGGGTGCCCAAACTTTTTCATAGGAATGTACCTATAGTAACTACAGAATACACCCAGACCATGAACCTACCTATAGTAACTACAGAATACACTGAGACAATGAACCTACCTATAGTAACTACAGAATACACCCAGACCATGGACCTACCTATAGTAACTACAGAATACACCGAGACCATCCACCTACCTATAGTAACTACAGAATACACTGAGACCATGAACCTACCTATAGTAACTACAGAATATACCCAGACCATGAACCTACCTATAGTAACTACAGAATATACCCAGACCATGGACCTACCTATAGTCACTACAGAATACACCCAGACCATGGACCTACCTATAGTAACTACAGAATACACCCAGACCATGAACCTACCTATGGTAACTACAGAATACACCCAGACCATTAACCTACCTATAGTAACTACAGAATACACCCAGACCATGAACCTACCTATAGTAACTACAGAATACACCCAGACCATGGACCTACCTATAGTAACTACAGAATACACTGAGACAATAAACCTACCTATAGTAACTACAGAATATACCCAGACCATGGACCTACCTATAGTAACTACAGAATACACCCAGACCATGGACCTAGCTATAGTAACTACAGAATACACCCAGACCATGGACCTACCTATAGTAACTACAGAATACACCCAGACCATGGACCTACCTATAGTAACTACAGAATAAACCCAGACCATGAACCTACCTATAGTAACTACAGAATACACCCAGACCATGAACCTACCTATAGTAACTACAGAATACACCGAGACCATGGACCTAGCTATAGTAACTACAGAATACACCCAGACCATGAACCTACCTATAGTAACTACAGAATACACTGAGACAATGAACCTACCTAAAGTAACTACAGAATATACCCAGACCATGAACCTACCTATAGTAACTACAGAATACACCCAGACCATAAACCTACCTATAGTAACTACAGAATACACCCAGACCATGAACCTACCTATAGTAACTACAGAATACACCCAGACCATGGACCTACCTATAGTAACTACAGAATACACTGAGACAATGAACCTACCTAAAGTAACTACAGAATATACCCAGAACATGAACCTACCTATAGTAACTACAGAATATACCCAGACCATGAACCTACCTATAGTAACTACAGAATACACCCAGACCATGAACCTAACTATAGTAACTACAGAATACACTGAGACAATGAACCTACCTATAGTAACTACAGAATACACCGAGACCATCCACCTACCTATAGTAACTACAGAATACACTGAGACCATGAACCTACCTATAGTAACTACAGAATATACCCAGACCATGAACCTACCTATAGTAACTACAGAATATACCCAGACCATGGACCTACCTATAGTAACTACAGAATACACCCAGACCATGAACCTACCTATAGTCACTACAGAATACACCGAGACCATGGACCTACCTATAGTAACTACAGAATACACCGAGACCATCCACCTACCTATAGTAACTACAGAATACACTGAGACCATGAACCTACCTATAGTAACTACAGAATATACCCAGACCATGAACCTACCTATAGTAACTACAGAATATACCCAGACCATGGACCTACCTATAGTCACTACAGAATACACCCAGACCATGGACCTACCTATAGTAACTACAGAATACACCGAGACCATGAACCTACCTATGGTAACTACAGAATACACCTAGACCATGAACCTACCTATAGTAACTACAGCATACACCCAGACCATGAACCTACCTATGGTAACTACAGAACTACAGAACTACAGAATACACCCAGACCATGGACCTACCTATAGTAACTACAGAATACACTGAGACAATAAACCTACCTATAGTAACTACAGAATATACCCAGACCATGGACCTACCTATAGTCACTACAGAATACACCCAGACCATGGACCTACCTATAGTAACTACAGAATACACCCAGACCATGGACCTACCTATAGTAACTACAGAATACACCCAGACCATGGACCTAGCTATAGTAACTACAGAATACACCCAGACCATGGACCTACCTATAGTAACTACAGAATACACCCAGACCATGGACCTACCTATAGTAACTACAGAATACACCCAGACCATGAACCTACCTATAGTAACTACAGAATACACCCAGACCATGAACCTACCTATAGTAACTACAGAATACACCGAGACCATGGACCTAGCTATAGTAACTACAGAATACACCCAGACCATGAACCTACCTATAGTAACTACAGAATACACTGAGACAATGAACCTACCTATAGTAACTACAGAATATACCCAGACCATGAACCTACCTATAGTAACTACAGAATACACCCAGACCATAAACCTACCTATAGTAACTACAGAATATACCCAGACCATGAACCTACCTATAGTAACTACAGAATACACTGAGACAATGAACCTACCTAAAGTAACTACAGAATATACCCAGACCATGAACCTACCTATAGTAACTACAGAATACACCCAGACCATGGACCTACCTATAGTAACTACAGAATATACCCAGACCATCCACCTACCTATAATAACTACAGAATACACCCAGACCATGGACCTACCTATAGTAACTACAGAATACACCCAGACCATGGACCTACCTATAGTAACTACAGAATACACCCAGACCATGGACCTACCTATAGTAACTACAGAATACACCCAGACCATGGACCTACCTATAGTAACTACAGAATATACTGAGACCATGAACCTACCTATGGTAACTACAGAATACACCCAGACCATGAACCTACCTATAGTAACTACAGAATACACTGAGACAATGAACCTACCTATAGTAACTACAGAATATACCCAGACCATGAACCTACCTATAGTAACTACAGAATACACCGAGACCATGAACCTACCTATAGTAACTACAGAATACACCCAGACCATGAACCTACCTATAGTAACTACAGAATATACCCAGACCATGAACCTACCTATAGTAACTACAGAATACACCCAGACCATAAACCTACCTATAGTAACTACAGAATACACCCAGACCATGAACCTACCTATAGTAACTACAGAATACACCCAGACCATGGACCTAGCTATAGTAACTACAGAATACACCCAGACCATGAACATACCTATAGAAACTACAGAATACACCGAAACTATGAACATACCTATAGTAACTACAGAATATACCCAGACCATGAACCTACCTATAGTAACTACAGAATATACCCAGACCATGAACCTACATATAGTAACTACAGAATATACCCAGACCATGAACCTACCTATAGTAACTACAGAATATACCCAGACCATGGACCTACCTATAGTCACTACAGAATACACCCAGACCATGGACCTACCTATAGTAACTACAGAATACACCGAGACCATGAACCTACCTATGGTAACTACAGAATACACCCAGACCATGAACCTACCTATAGTAACTACAGCATACACCCAGACCATGAACCTACCTATGGTAACTACAGAATACACCCAGACCATGGACCTACCTATAGTAACTACAGAATACACTGAGACAATGAACCTACCTATAGTAACTACAGAATATACCCAGACCATGAACCTACCTATAGTAACTACAGAATACACCGAGACCATGAACCTACCTATAGTAACTACAGAATATACCCAGACCATGGACCTACCTATAGTAACTACAGAATACACCCAGACCATGGACCTAGCTATAGTAACTACAGAATACACCCAGACCATGAACCTACCTATAGTAACTACAGAATACACCCAGACCATGAACCTACCTATAGTAACTACAGAATACACCCAGACCATGGACCTAGCTATAGTAACTACAGAATACACCCAGACCATGAACCTACCTATAGTAACTACAGAATACACTGAGACAATGAACCTACCTATAGTAACTACAGAATATACCCAGACCATGAACCTACCTATAGTAACTACAGAATACACCCAGACCATAAACCTACCTATAGTAACTACAGAATACACCCAGACCATGAACCTACCTATAGTAACTACAGAATACACCCAGACCATGGACCTAGCTATAGTAACTACAGAATACACCCAGACCATGAACCTACCTATAGTAACTACAGAATATACCCAGACCATGAACCTACCTATAGTAACTACAGAATACACTGAGACAATGAACCTACCTAAAGTAACTACAGAATATACCCAGACCATGAACCTACCTATAGTAGCTACAGAGTACACCCAGACCATCCACCTACCTATAATAACTACAGAATATACCCAGACCATGAACCTACCTATAGCAACTCCATTCTAGTCAGTTCTGTAGTGAGACAGCTAGAATGGAGTTGCTGTAAGAAGGACCTACCTACAGCAACTATAGAATATACCCAGACCATGAACCTACCTGCAGCAACTCCATTCTAGTCAGTTCTGTAGTGAGACAGCTAGAATGGAGTTGCTGCAAGGAGGACCTACCTATAGCAACTACAGAATATACCCAGACCATGAACCTACCTATAGTAACTACAGAATACACCCAGACCTTGAACCTACCTATGGTAACTACAGAATACAACCAGACCATGAACCTACCTATAGTAACTACAGAATACACCCAGACCACAAACCTACCTATAGTAACTACAGAATTCACCCAGACCATGAACCTACCTATAGTAACTACAGAATACACCGAGACCATGAACCTACCTATGGTAACTACAGAATACACCAAGACCATGAACCATATTTATGCGCGCACATATTTATGCGCGCACATATTTATGCGCTCTACCCTGTATATGCACATATTTATGCGCGCACATATTTATGCGTGCACATATTTATGCGCTCTACCCTGTATATGCTCGCACATATTTATACGCGCACATATTTATGCTCCCTACCCTGTATTTGCGCTCACATATTTAAGCGCGCACATATTTATGCTCCCTACCCTGTATATGCGCACACATATTTATTTGCCCTACCCTGTATATGCGCGCACATATTTATGCGCGCAATATTTATGCGCGCACATATTTATGCGCGTACATATTTATGCGCCCTACCCTGTAATTGCGCTCACATATTTATGTGCGCACATACTTATGCGCCCTACCCTGTATAAGCGCGCACATATTTATGCGCCCTACCCTGTATATGCGTGCACATATTTATGCGCCCTACCCTGTATATGCGCGCACATATTTATGCGCGCACATATTTATGCGCTCTACCCTGTATATGCGCTCACATATTTATTCGCCCTGACCTGTATATGCGCGCACATATTTATGTGCGCACATATTTATGCGTGCACATATTTATGCGCTCTACCCTGTATATGCGCGCACATATTTATGCGCGCACATATTTATGCGCCCTACCCTGTTTTTGCGCTCATATATTTATGCGCGCACATATTTATGCTCCCTACCCTGTATATGCGCACACATATTTATTTGCCCTACCCTGTATATGCGCGCACATATTTATGCGCGCACATATTTATGCGCGCACATATTTATGCGCCCTACCCTGTATTTGCGCTCACATATTTATGCGCGCACTTACTTATGCGCCCTACCCTGTATATGCGTGCACATATTTATGCGCCCTACCCTGTATATGCACGCACATATTTATGCGCGCACATATTTATGCGCGCACATATTTATTCGCTCTACCCTGTATATACGTGCACATATTTATGCGCCTAAACCTGTATATGCGCCCTACCCTGTATATGCGCGCACATATTTATGCGTGCACATATTTATGCTCCCTACCCTGTATATGCGCACACATATTTATGCTCCCTACCCTGTATATGCGCGCACATATGTATGCGCGCACATATGTATGCGCGCACATATGTATGCGCGCACATATGTATGCGCGCACATATTTAAGCGCCCTACCCTGTATATGCGTGCACATATTTATGCGTGCACAAATTTAAGCGCCCTGCCCTGTATATGCGTGCACATATTTATGCACGAACATATTTATGCGCCCTACCCTGTATATGCGCTCACATATTTATGCGCACAAAAATTTATGTGCCCTACCCTGTATATGCGCACACATATTTATGCGCCCAAACCTGTATATGCGCCCTAAACTGTATATGCGCGCACATATTTATGCGCGCACATATTTATGCGCGCACATATTTATGCGCGCACATATTTATGTGCCCTACCATGTATTTGCGCTCACATATTTATGCGAGCACATATTTATGCGCCCTACACTTTATTTGCGCTCACATATTTATGCGCCCTACCCTGTATATGCGCGCACATATTTATGCGCGCACATATTTATGCGCACTACCCTGTATATGCGTGCACATATTTATGCGCCCTACCCTGTATATGCGCGCACATATTTATGCTCGCACATATTTATGCGCGCACATATTTATGCGCGCACATATTTATGCGCCCTACCCTGTATTTGCGCTCACATATTTATTCGCCCTGATCTGTATATGCGCGCACATATTTATGCGCGCACATATTTATGCGCTCTACCCTGTATATGCGCGCACATATATATGCGCCCAAACCTGTATATGCGCCCTACCCTGTATATGCGCGCACATATTTATGCGCGCACATATTTATGCGCGCACATATTTATGCGCCCTACCCTGTATTTGTGCTCACATATTTATGCGCGCACATAATTATGCGCCCTACCCTGTATAAGTGCGCGCATATTTATGCGCCCTACCCTGTATATGCGTGCGCATATTTATGCGCCCTACCCTGTATATGCGCGCACATATTTATGCGCGCACATATTTATGCGCGCACCTATTTATGCGCGCACATATTTATGCGCTCTACCCTGTATATGCGCGCACATATATATGCGCCCAAACCTGTATATGCGCCCTACCCTGTATATGCGCACACATATTTATGTGCCCTACCCTGTATATGCGCGCACATATTTATGCGCGCACATATTTATGCGCGCACATATTTATGCGCTCTACCCTGTATATGCGTGCACATATTTATGCGCCCAAACCTGTATATGTGCCCTACCTTGTATATGCGCGCACATATTTATGCTCCCTACCCTGTAAATGCGCACACATATTTATGCTCCCTACCCTGTATATGCGCGCACATATTTATGCGCGCACATATTTATGCGCGCACATATTTATGCAACCTATCCTGCATATGCGTGCACATATTTATACCTGCACATATTTATGCGTGCACAGATTTAGGCGCCCTACCCTGTATATGCGCGCACATATTTATGCATGCACAAATTTAAGCGCCCTACCCTGTATATGCGTGCACATATTTATACCTGCACATATTTATACGCGCACATATTTATGCGCCCTACCCTGTACATGCGCGCACATATTTATTCGACCTACCCTGTATATGCGCTCACATATTTATGCGCACAAAAATTTATGTGCCCTACCCTGTATATGCGCACACATATTTATGCGCCCAAACCTGTATATGCGCCCTAAACTGTATATGCGCTCACATATTTATGCGCTCACATATTTATGCGCGCACATATTTATGCGCGCACATATTTATGCGCCCTACCCTGTATTTGCGCTCACATATTTATGCGCGCACATATTTATGCGCCCTACCTTGTATTTGCGCTCACATATTTATGCGCCCTACCCTGTATATGCGCGCACATATTTATGCGCGCACATATTTATGCGCCCTACCCTGTATATGCGTGCACATATTTATGCGCCCTACCCTGTATATGCGCGCACATATTTATGCGCGCACATATTTATGCGCGCACATATTTATGCGCCCTACCCTGTATTTGCGCTCACATATTTATGCGCCCTGACCTGTATATGCGCGCACATATTTATGCGCGCACATATTTATGTGCTCTACCCTGTATATGCGCGCACATATATATGCGCCCAAACCTGTATATGCGCCCTACCCTGTATATGCGCGCACATATTTATGCGCGCACATATTTATGCGCGCACATATTTATGCGCGCACATATTTATGCGCTCTACCCTGTATATGCGCGCACATATTTATGCGCCCTACCCTGTATATGCGCACACATATTTATGCGCGCACATATTTATGCGCGCACATATTTATGCGCGCACATATTTATACCTGGACATATTTATGCGTGCACAGATTTAGGCGCCCTACCCTGTATATGCGCGCACATATTTATGCATGCACAAATTTAAGCGCCCTACCCTGTATATGCGTGCACATATTTATACGCGCACATATTTATGCGCCCTACCCTGTACATGCGCGCACATATTTATTCGACCTACCCTGTATATGCGCTCACATATTTATGCGCACAAAAATTTATGTGCCCTACCCTGTATATGCGCACACATATTTATGCGCCCAAACCTGTATATGCGCCCTAAACTGTATATGCGCTCACATATTTATGCGCTCACATATTTATGCGCGCACATATTTATGCGCCCTACCCTGTATTTGCGCTCACATATTTATGCGTGCACATATTTATGCGCCCTACCTTGTATTTGCGCTCACATATTTATGCGTCCTACCCTGTATTTGCGCGCACATATTTATGCGCGCACATATTTATGCGCCCTACCCTGTATATGCGTGCACATATTTATGCGCCCTACCCTGTATATGCGCGCACATATTTATGCGCGCACATATTTATGCGCCCTACCCTGTATTTGCGCTCACATATTTATGCGCCCTGACCTGTATATGCGCGCACATATTTATGCGCGCACATATTTATGTGCTCTACCCTGTATATGCGCGCACATATATATGCGCCCAAACCTGTATATGCGCCCTACCCTGTATATGCGCGCATATATTTATGCGCGCACATATTTATGCGCGCACATATTTATGCGCCCTACCCTGTATTTGCGCTCACATATTTATGCGCGCACATACTTATGCGCCCTACCCTGTATAAGCGCGCACATATTTATGCGCCCTACCCTGTATATGCGTGCACATATTTATGCGCCCTACCCAGTATATGCGCGCACATATTTATGCGCGCACATATTTATGCGCGCACATATTTATGCGCGCACATATTTATGCGCTCTACCCTGTATATGCGCGCACATATTTATGCGCCCTACCCTGTATATGCGCGCACATATTTATGCGCGCACATATTTATGCGCGCACACATTCATACGCGCACATATTTATGCTCCCTACCCTGTATATGCGCACACATATTTATGTGCCCTACCCTTTATATGCGCGCACATATTTATGCGCGCACATATTTATTCGCGCACATATTTATGCGCCCTACCCTGTACTTGCGCTCACATATTTATGCGCGCACATATTTATGCGCCCTACCCTGTATAAGCGCGCACATATTTATGCGCCCTACCCTGTATATGCGTGCACATATTTATGCGCCCTACCCTGTATATGCGTGCACATATTTATGCGCCCTACCCTGTATATGCGCCCTACCCTGTATATGCGCGCACATATTTATGCGCGCACATATTTATGCGCGCACATATTTATTCGCGCACATATTTATGCGCCCTACCCTGTACTTGCGCTCACATATTTATGCGCGCACATATTTATGCGCCCTACCCTGTATAAGCGCGCACATATTTATGCGCCCTACCCTGTATATGCGTGCACATATTTATGCGCCCTACCCTGTATATGCGTGCACATATTTATGCGCCCTACCCTGTATATGCGCCCTACCCTGTATATGCGTGCACATATTTATGCGCGCACGTATTTATGCGCGCACGTATTTATGCGCGCACATATTTATGCGCGCACACATTTATGCGCTCTATCCTGCATATGCGCGCACATATTTATGCGCCCAAACCTGTATATGCGCCCTACCCTGTATATGCGCGCACATATTTATGCGCGCACATATTTATGCTCCCTACCCTGTATATGCGCACACATATTTATGCGCCCTACCCTGTATTTGCGCTCATATATTTATGCGCGCACATATTTATGCGCCCTACCCTGTATTTGCGCTCACATATTTATGTGCCCTACACTGTATATGCGCGCACATATTTATTTGCCCTACCCTGTATATGCGCGCACATATTTATGCGCGCACATATTTATGCGCGCACATATTTATGCGCGCACATATTTATGCGCGCACATATTTATGCAACCTACCCTGCATATGCGTGCACATATTTATGCATGCACATATTTATGCGTGCACAGATTTAGGCGCCCTACCCTGTATATGCGCGCACATATTTATGCGTGCACAAATTTAATCGCCCTACCCTGTATATGCGTGCACATATTTATACGCGCACATATTTATGCGCCCTACCCTGTACATGCGCGCACATATTTATTTCACCTACCCTGTATATGCGCGCACATATTTATGCACGAACATATTTATGCGCCCTGCCCTGTATATGCGCTCACATATTTATGAGCACAAAAATTTATGTGCCCTACCCTGTATATGCGCACACATATTTATGCGCCTAAACCTGTATATGCGCCCTAAACTGTATATGCGCGCACATGTTTATGCGCTCACATGTTTATGCGCGCACATGTTTATGAGCGCATATGTTTATGCGCGCACATGTCTATGCGCCCTACCCTGTATTTGCGCTCACATATTTATGCGCGCACATATTTATGCGCGCACATATTTATGCGCGCACATATTTATACGCCCTACCCTGTATTTGCGCTCACATATTTATGCGCGCACATATTTATGCTCCCTACCCTGTATATGCGCACACATATTTATGCGCGCACGTATTTATGCGCGCACGTATTTATGCGCGCACGTATTTATGCGCGCACATATTTATGCGCGCACATAATTATGCGCGCACATAATTATGCGCTTCACCCTGTATATGCGCGCACATATTTATGCGCCCTACCCTGTATATGCGTGCACATATTTATGCGCCCTACCCTGTATTTGCGCTCACATATTTATGCGCGCACATATTTATGCTCCCTAACCCGTATATGCGAACACATATTTATGTGCCCTACCCTGTATATGCGCGCACATATTTATGTACCCACATATATATGCGCCCACATATATATGCACTCACATATATATGCGCGCACATATATATGCGCGCACATATTTATGCGCGCACATATTTATGCGCGCACATATTTAGCGCCCTACCCTGTATTTGCGCTCACATATTTATGCGCGCACATATTTATGCGCGCACATATTTAAGTGCGCACAAATTTATGCGCCCTACCCTGTATTTGCGCTCACATATTTATGCGCGCACATATTTATGCGCCCTACCCAGTATTTGCGCTCACATATTTATGCGCGCACATATTTATGCTCCCTACCCTGTATATGCGCACTCCTATTTATGTGCCCTACCCTGTATATGCGCGCACATATTTATGCGCCCAAACCTGTATATGCGCCCTACCCTGTATATGCGCGCACATATTTATGCGCGCACATATTTATGCTCCCTACCCTGTATATGTGCACACATATTTATGTGCCCTACCCTGTATATGCGCGCACATATTTATGCGCGCACATATTTATGCGCCCTACCATGTATTTGCGCTCACATATTTATGCGCGCACACATTTATGCGCCCTACCCTGTATAAGCGCGCACGTATTTATGCGCCCTGCCCTGTATATGCGTGCACATATTTATGCACCCTACCCTGTATATGCGCACACATATTTATGTGCCCTACCCTGTATATGCGCGCACATATTTATGCGCGCACATATTTATGCGCCCTACCCTGTATTTGCGCTCACATATTTATGCGCGCACATATTTATGCGCCCTACCCTGTATATGCGCGCACATATTTATGCGCGCACATATTTATGCGCGCACATATTTATGCGCCCTTTCCTGTATTTGCGCTCACATATTTATGCGCGCACATATTTATGCTCCCTACCCTGTATATGCGCACACATATTTATTTGCCCTACCCTGTATATGCGCGCACATATTTATGCGCGCAATATTTATGCGCGCACATATTTATGCGCGTACATATTTATGCGCCCTACCCTGTAATTGCGCTCACATATTTATGCGCGCACATACTTATGCGCCCTACCCTGTATAAGCGCGCACATATTTATGCGCCCTACCCTGTATATGCGTGCACATATTTATGCGCCCTACCCTGTATATGCGCGCACATATTTATGCGCGCACATATTTATGCTCTCTACCCTGTATATGCGCTCACATATTTATTCGCCCTGACCTGTATATGCGCGCACATATTTATGTGCGCACATATTTATGCGTGCACATATTTATGCGCTCTACCCTGTATATGCGCGCACATATTTATGCGCGCACATATTTATGCGCCCTACCCTGTTTTTGCGCTCATATATTTATGCGCGCACATATTTATGCTCCCTACCCTGTATATGCGCACACATATTTATTTGCCCTACCCTGTATATGCGCGCACATATTTATGCGCGCACATATTTATGCGCGCACATATTTATGCGCCCTACCCTGTATTTGCGCTCACATATTTATGCGCGCACTTACTTATGCGCCCTACCCTGTATATGCGTGCACATATTTATGCGCCCTACCCTGTATATGCGCGCACATATTTATGCGCGCACATATTTATGCTCCCTACCCTGTATATGCGCACACATATTTATGCTCCCTACCCTGTATATGCGCGCACATATGTATGCGCGCACATATGTATGCGCGCACATATGTGTGCGCGCACATATGTATGCGCGCACATATGTATGCGCGCACATATGTATGCGCGCACATATTTAAGCGCCCTACCCTGTATATGCGTGCACATATTTATGCGTGCACAAATTTAAGCGCCCTGCCCTGTATATGCGTGCACATATTTATGCACGAACATATTTATGCGCCCTACCCTGTATATGCGCTCACATATTTATGCGCACAAAAATTTATGTGCCCTACCCTGTATATGCGCACACATATTTATGCGCCCAAACCTGTATATGCGCCCTAAACTGTATATGCGCGCACATATTTATGCGCGCACATATTTATGCGCGCACATATTTATGCGCGCACATATTTATGTGCCCTACCATGTATTTGCGCTCACATATTTATGCGAGCACATATTTATGCGCCCTACCCTTTATTTGCGCTCACATATTTATGCGCCCTACCCTGTATATGCGCGCACATATTTATGCGCGCACATATTTATGCGCCCTACCCTGTATATGCGTGCGCATATTTATGCGCCCTACCCTGTATATGCGCGCACATATTTATGCTCGCACATATTTATGCGCGCACATATTTATGCGCGCACATATTTATGCGCCCTACCCTGTATTTGCGCTCACATATTTATTCGCCCTGATCTGTATATGCGCGCACATATTTATGCGCGCACATATTTATGCGCTCTACCCTGTATATGCGAGCACATATATATGCGCCTAAACCTGTATATGCGCCCTACCCTGTATATGCGCGCACATATTTATGCGCGCACATATTTATGCGCGCACATATTTATGCGCCCTACCCTGTATTTGTGCTCACATATTTATGCGCGCACATAATTATGCGCCCTACCCTGTATAAGCGCGCACATATTTATGCGCCCTACCCTGTATATGCGTGCGCATATTTATGCGCCCTACCCTGTATATGCGCGCACATATTTATGCGCGCACACATTTATGCGCGCACCTATTTATGCGCGCACATATTTATGCGCTCTACCCTGTATATGCGCGCACATATATATGCGCCCAAACCTGTATATGCGCCCTACCCTGTATATGCGCGCACATATTTATGCGCGCACATATTTATGCGCGCACCTATTTATGCGCGCACATATTTATGCGCTCTACCCTGTATATGCGCGCACATATATATGCGCCCAAACCTGTATATGCGCCCTACCCTGTATATGCGCACACATATTTATGTGCCCTACCCTGTATATGCGCGCACATATTTATGCGCGCACATATTTATGCGCGCACATATTTATGCGCGCACATATTTATGCGCTCTACCCTGTATATGCGTGCACATATTTATGCGCCCAAACCTGTATATGTGCCCTACCTTGTATATGCGCGCACATATTTATGCTCCCTACCCTGTAAATGCGCACACATATTTATGCTCCCTACCCTGTATAAGCGCGCACATATTTATGCGCGCACATATTTATGCGCGCACATATTTATGCGCGCACATATTTATGCGCGCACATATTTATGCAACCTATCCTGCATATGCGTGCACATATTTATACCTGCACATATTTATGCATGCACAGATTTAGGCGCCCTACCCTGTATATGCGCGCACATATTTATGCATGCACAAATTTAAGCGCCCTACCCTGTATATGCGTGCACATATTTATACCTGCACATATTTATACGCGCACATATTTATGCGCCCTACCCTGTACATGCGCGCACATATTTATTCGACCTACCCTGTATATGCGCTCACATATTTATGCGCACAAAAATTTATGTGCCCTACCCTGTATATGCGCACACATATTTATGCGCCCAAACCTGTATATGCGCCCTAAACTGTATATGCGCTCACATATTTATGCGCTCACATATTTATGCGCGCACATATTTATGCGCGCACATATTTATGCGCCCTACCCTGTATTTGCGCTCACATATTTATGCGCGCACATATTTATGCGCGCACATATTTATGCGCCCTACCCTGTATATGCGTGCACATATTTATGCGCCCTACCCTGTATATGCGCGCACATATTTATGCGCGCACATATTTATGCGCGCACATATTTATGCGCCCTACCCTGTATTTGCGCTCACATATTTATGCGCCCTGACCTGTATATGCGCGCACATATTTATGCGCGCACATATTTATGCGCGCACATATTTATGTGCTCTACCCTGTATATGCGCGCACATATATATGCGCCCAAACCTGAATATGCGCCCTACCCTGTATATGCGCGCACATATTTATGCGCGCACATATTTATGCGCGCACATATTTATGCGCGCACATATTTATGCGCCCTACCCTGTATTTGCGCTCACATATTTATGCGCGCACATACTTATGCGCCCTACCCTGTATAAGCGCGCACATATTTATGCGCCCTACCCTGTATATGCGTGCACATATTTATGCGCCCTACCCTGTATATGCGCGCACATATTTATGCGCGCACATATTTATGCGCGCACATATTTATGCGCGCACATATTTATGCGCTCTACCCTGTATATGCGCGCACATATTTATGCGCCCTACCCTGTATATGCGCACACATATTTATGCGCGCACATATTTATGCGCGCACATATTTATGCGCGCACATATTTATACGCGCACATATTTATGCTCCCTACCCTGTATATGCGCACACATATTTATGTGCCCTACCCTTTATATGCGCGCACATATTTATGCGCGCACATATTTATGCGCGCACATATTTATGCGCGCACATATTTATGCGCCCTACCCTGTACTTGCGCTCACATATTTATGCGCGCACATATTTATGCGCCCTACCCTGTATAAGCGCGCACATATTTATGCGCCCTACCCTGTATATGCGTGCACATATTTATGCGCCCTACCCTGTATATGCGTGCACATATTTATGCGCCCTACCCTGTATATGCGCCCTACCCTGTATATGCGCGCACATATTTATGCGCGCACATATTTATGCGCGCACATATTTATGCGCGCATAATTTTATGCGCGCACATATTTATGCGCGCACATATTTATGCGCTCTACCCTGTATATGCGTGCACATATTTATGCACGCACGTATTTATGCGCGCACGTATTTATGCGCGCACATATTTATGCGCGCACATATTTATGCGCTCTATCCTGCATATGCGCGCACATATTTATGCGCCCAAACCTGTATATGCGCCCTACCCTGTATATGCGCGCATATATTTATGCGCGCACATATTTATGCTCCCTACCCTGTATATGCGCACACATATTTATGCGCCCTACCCTGTATTTGCGCTCATATATTTATGCGCGCACATATTTATGCGCCCTACCCTGTATTTGCGCTCACATATTTATGTGCCCTACACTGTATATGCGCGCACATATTTATTTGCCCTACCCTGTATATGCGCGCACATATTTATGCGCGCACATATTTATGCGCGCACATATTTATGCGCGCACATATTTATGCGCGCACATATTTATGCAACCTACCCTGCATATGCGTGCACATATTTATGCATGCACATATTTATGCGTGCACAGATTTAAGCGCCCTACCCTGTATGTGCGCGCACATATTTATGCGTGCACACATTTAAGCGCCCTACCCTGTATATGCGTGCACATATTTATACGCGCACATATTTATGCGCCCTACCCTGTACATGCGCGCACATATTTATTTCACCTACCCTGTATATGCGCGCACATATTTATGCGCCCTGCCCTGTATATGCGCTCACATATTTATGAGCACAAAAATTTATGTGCCCTACCCTGTATATGCGCACACATATTTATGCGCCTAAACCTGTATATGCGCCCTAAACTGTATATGCGCGCACATGTTTATGCGCTCACATGTTTATGCGCGCACATGTTTATGCGCGCACATATTTATACGCCCTACCCTGTATTTGCGCTCACAAATTTATGCGCGCACATATTTATGCTCCCTACCCTGTATATGCGCACACATATTTATGCACGCACGTATTTATGCGCGCACGTATTTATGCGCGCACATATTTATGCGCGCACATATTTATGCGCGCACATAATTATGCGCGCACATAATTATGCGCTCCACACTGTATATGCGCGCACATATTTATGCGCCCTACCCTGTATATGCGTGCACATATTTATGCGCCCTACCCTGTATATGCGCGCACATATTATGCGCGCACATATTTATGCGCGCACATATTTATGCGCCCTACCCTGTATTTGCGCTCACATATTTATGCGCGTACATATTTATGCGCGCACATATTTATGCGCCCTACCCTGTATTTGCGCTCACATATTTATGTGCCCTACCCTGTATATGCGCGCACATATTTATGCGCGCACATATTTATGCGCGCACATATTTATGCGCGCACATATTTATGCGCGCACATATTTACGCAACCTACCCTGCATATGCGCGCACATATTTATGCATGCACATAGTTATGCGCCCTACCCTGTATATGCGCACACATATTTATGCGCCCAAACCTGTATATGCGCCATAAACTGTATATGCGCGCACATATTTATGCGCGCACATATTTATGCGCGCACATATTTATGCGTGCACATATTTATGCGCCCTACCCTGTATTTGCGCTCACATATTTATGCACGCACATATTTATGCGCCCTACCCTGTATTTGCGCTCACATATTTATGAGCCCTACCCTGTATATGCGCGCACATATTTATGCGCGCACATATTTATGCGCGCACATATTTATGCGCGCACAAATTTATGCGCCCTACCCTGTATTTGCGCTCACATATTTATGCGCGCACATATTTATGCGCCCTACCCTGTATTTGCGCTCACATATTTATGCGCACTACCCTGTATATGCGCGCACATATTTATGCGCCCTGACCTGTATATGCGCGCACATATTTATGCGCGCACATATTTATGCGCGCACATATTTATGCGCCCTACCCTGTATTTGCGCTCACATATTTATGCGCCCTGACCTGTATATGCGCGCACATATTTATGCGCGCACATATTTATGCGTGCACATATTTATGCGCTCTACCCTGTATATGCGTGCACATATTTATGCGCCCTACCCTGTATATGCGCGCACATATTTAAGCGCGCACATATTTATGCGCCCTACCCTGTATTTGCGCTCACATATTTATGCGTGCACATATTTATGCTCCCCACCCTGTATATGCGCACACATATTTATGTGCCCTACCCTGTATATGCGCGCACATATTTTTGCGCGCACATATTTTTGCGCGCACATATTTATGCGCGCACATATTTATGCGCCCTACCCTGTATATGCGTGCACATATTTATGCGCCCTACCCTGTATATGCGCGCACATATTTATTCGCGCACATATTTATGCGCCCTACCCTGTATTTGCGCTCACATATTTATGCGCGCACATATTTATGCTCCCTACCCTGAATATGCGCGCACATATTTATTTGCCCTACCCTTTATATGCGCGCACATATTTATGCGCCCTACCCTGTATATGCGTGCACATATTTATGCGCCCAAACCTGTATATGTGCCCTACCTTGTATATGCGCGCACATATTTATGCTCCCTACCCTGTAAATGCGCACACATATTTATGCTCCCTACCCTGTATATGCGCGCACATATTTATGCGCGCACATATTTATGCGCGCACATATTTATGCGCGCACATATTTATGCGCGCACATATTTATGCGCGCACATATTTATGCGCGCACATATTTATGCAACCTATCCTGCATATGCGTGCACATATTTATACCTGGACATATTTATGCGTGCACAGATTTAGGCGCCCTACCCTGTATATGCGCGCACATATTTATGCATGCACAAATTTAAGCGCCCTACCCTGTATATGCGTGCACATATTTATACGCGCACATATTTATGCGCCCTACCTTGTACATGCGCGCACATATTTATTCGACCTACCCTGTATATGCGCTCACATATTTATGCGCACAAAAATTTATGTGCCCTACCCTGTATATGCGCTCACATATTTATGCGCACAAAAATTTATGTGCCCTACCCTGTATATGCGCTCATATATTTATGCGCTCACATATTTATGCGCGCACATATTTATGCGCGCACATATTTATGCGCCCTACCCTGTATTTGCGCTCACATATTTATGCGCGCACATATTTATGCGCCCTACCTTGTATTTGCGCTCACATATTTATGCGCCCTACCCTGTATTTGCGCGCACACATTTATGCGCGCACATATTTATGCGCCCTACCCTGTATATGCGTGCACATATTTATGCGCCCTACCCTGTATATGCGCGCACATATTTATGCGCGCACATATTTATGCGCGCACATATTTATGCGCCCTACCCTGTATTTGCGCTCACATATTTATGCGCCCTGACCTGTATATGCGCGCACATATTTATGCGCGCACATATTTATGCGCGCACATATTTATGTGCTCTACCCTGTATATGCGCGCACATATATATGCGCCCAAACCTGTATATGCGCCCTACCCTGTATATGCGCGCATATATTTATGCGCGCACATATTTATGCGCGCACATATTTATGCGCCCTACCCTGTATTTGCGCTCACATATTTATGCGCGCACATACTTATGCGCCCTACCCTGTATAAGCGCGCACATATTTATGCGCCCTACCCTGTATATGCGTGCACATATTTATGCGCCCTACCCAGTATATGCGCGCACATATTTATGCGCGCACATATTTATGCGCGCACATATTTATGCGCGCACATATTTATGCGCGCACATATTTATACGCGCACATATTTATGCTCCCTACCCTGTATATGCGCACACATATTTATGTGCCCTACCCTTTATATGCGTGCACATATTTATGCGCGCACATATTTATTCGCGCACATATTTATGCGCCCTACCCTGTACTTGCGCTCACATATTTATGCGCGCACATATTTATGCGCCCTACCCTGTATAAGCGCGCACATATTTATGCGCCCTACCCTGTATATGCGTGCACATATTTATGCGCCCTACCCTGTATATGCGTGCACATATTTATGCGCCCTACTCTGTATATGCGCCCTACCCTGTATATGCGCGCACATATTTATGCGCGCAGATATTTATGCGCGCACATATTTATTCGCGCACATATTTATGCGCCCTACCCTGTACTTGCGCTCACATATTTATGCGCGCACATATTTATGCGCCCTACCCTGTATAAGCGCGCACATATTTATGCGCCCTACCCTGTATATGCGTGCACATATTTATGCGCCCTACCCTGTATATGCGTGCACATATTTATGCGCCCTACCCTGTATATGCGCCCTACCCTGTATATGCGTGCACATATTTATGCGCGCACGTATTTATGCGCGCACGTATTTATGCGCGCACATATTTATGCGCGCACATATTTATGCGCTCTATCCTGCATATGCGCGCACATATTTATGCGCCCAAACCTGTATATGCGCCCTACCCTGTATATGCGCGCACATATTTATGCGCGCACATATTTATGCTCCCTACCCTGTATATGCGCACACATATTTATGCGCCCTACCCTGTATTTGCGCTCATATATTTATGCGCGCACATATTTATGCGCCCTACCCTGTATTTGCGCTCACATATTTATGTGCCCTACACTGTATATGCGCGCACATATTTATTTGCCCTACCCTGTATATGCGCGCACATATTTATGCGCGCACATATTTATGCGCGCACATATTTATGCGCGCACATATTTATGCAACCTACCCTGCATATGCGTGCACATATTTATGCATGCACATATTTATGCGTGCACAGATTTAGGCGCCCTACCCTGTATATGCGCGCACATATTTATGCGTGCACAAATTTAAGCGCCCTACCCTGTATATGCGTGCACATATTTATACGCGCACATATTTATGCGCCCTACCCTGTACATGCGCGCACATATTTATTTCACCTACCCTGTATATGCGCGCACATATTTATGCACGAACATATTTATGCGCCCTGCCCTGTATATGCGCTCACATATTTATGAGCACAAAAATTTATGTGCCCTACCCTGTATATGCGCACACATATTTATGCGCCTAAACCTGTATATGCGCCCTAAACTGTATATGCGCGCACATGTTTATGCGCTCACATGTTTATGCGCGCACATGTTTATGAGCGCATATGTTTATGCGCGCACATGTTTATGCGCCCTACCCTGTATTTGCGCTCACATATTTATGCGCGCACATATTTATGCGCGCACATATTTATGCGCGCACATATTTATACGCCCTACCCTGTATTTGCGCTCACATATTTATGCGCGCACATATTTATGCTCCCTACCCTGTATATGCGCACACATATTTAAGCGCACACATATTTATGTGCGCACGTATTTATGCGCACACGTATTTATGCGCGCACATATTTATGCGCGCACATAATTATGCACGCACATAATTATGCGCTCCACCCTGTATTTGCGCTCACATATTTATGCGCGCACATATTTATGCTCCCTAACCCGTATATGCGCACACATATTTATGTGCCCTACCCTGTATATGCGCGCACATATTTATGTACCCACATATATATGCGCCCACATATATATGTACTCACATATATATGCGCGCACATATATATGCGCGCACATATTTATGCGCGCACATATTTATGCGCGCACATATTTATGCGCGCACATATTTAGCGCCCTACCCTGTATTTGCGCTCACATATTTATGCGCGCACATATTTATGCGCGCACATATTTAAGTGCGCACAAATTTATGCGCCCTACCCTGTATTTGCGCTCACATATTTATGCGCGCACATATTTATGCGCCCTACCCAGTATTTGCGCTCACATATTTATGCGCGCACATATTTATGCTCCCTACCCTGTATATGCGCACTCATATTTATGTGCCCTACCCTGTATATGCGCGCACATATTTATGCGCGCACGTATTTCTGCGCGCACATATTTATGCGCGCACATATTTATGCGCGCACATATTTATGCGCTCTACCTTGCATATGCGCGCACATATTTATGCGCCCAAACCTGTATATGCGCCCTACCCTGTATATGCGCGCACATATTTATGCGCGCACATATTTATGCTCCCTACCCTGTATATGTGCACACATATTTATGTGCCCTACCCTGTATATGCGCGCACATATTTATACGCGCACATATTTATGCTCCCTACCCTGTATATGCGCACACATATTTATGTGCCCTACCCTTTATATGCGCGCACATATTTATGCGCGCACATATTTATTCGCGCACATATTTATGCGCCCTACCCTGTACTTGCGCTCACATATTTATGCGCGCACATATTTATGCGCCCTACCCTGTATAAGCGCGCACATATTTATGCGCCCTACCCTGTATATGCGTGCACATATTTATGCGCCCTAGCCTGTATATGCGTGCACATATTTATGCGCCCTACCCTGTATATGCGCCCTACCCTGTATATGCGCGCACATATTTATGCGCGCACATATTTATGCGCGCACATATTTATTCGCGCACATATTTATGCGCCCTACCCTGTACTTGCGCGCACATATTTATGCGCGCACATATTTATGCGCCCTACCCTGTATAAGCGCGCACATATTTATGCGCCCTACCCTGTATATGCGTGCACATATTTATGCGCCCTACCCTGTATATGCGTGCACATATTTATGCGCCCTACCCTGTATATGCGCCCTACCCTGTATATGCGTGCACATATTTATGCGCGCACGTATTTATGCGCGCACGTATTTATGCGCGCACATATTTATGCGCGCACATATTTATGCGCTCTATCCTGCATATGCGCGCACATATTTATGCGCCCAAACCTGTATATGCGCCCTACCCTGTATATGCGCGCACATATTTATGCGCGCACATATTTATGCTCCCTACCCTGTATATGCGCACACATATTTATGAGCCCTACCCTGTATTTGCGCTCATATATTTATGCGCGCACATATTTATGCGCCCTACCCTGTATTTGCGCTCACATATTTATGTGCCCTACACTGTATATGCGCGCACATATTTATTTGCCCTACCCTGTATATGCGCGCACATATTTATGCGCGCACATATTTATGCGCGCACATATTTATGCGCGCACATATTTATGCGCGCACATATTTATGCAACCTACCCTGCATATGCGTGCACATATTTATGCATGCACATATTTATGCGTGCACAGATTTAGGCGCCCTACCCTGTATATGCGTGCACATATTTATGCGTGCACAAATTTAATCGCCCTACCCTGTATATGCGTGCACATATTTATACACGCACATATTTATGCGCCCTACCCTGTACATGCGCGCACATATTTATTTCACCTACCCTGTATATGCGCGCACATATTTATGCACGAACATATTTATGCGCCCTGCCCTGTATATGCGCTCACATATTTATGAGCACAAAAATTTATGTGCCCTACCCTGTATATGCGCACACATATTTATGCGCCTAAACCTGTATATGCGCCCTAAACTGTATATGCGCGCACATGTTTATGCGCTCACATGTTTATGCGCGCACATGTTTATGAGCGCATATGTTTATGCGCGCACATGTTTATGCGCCCTACCCTGTATTTGCGCTCACATATTTATGCGCGCACATATTTATGCGCGCACATATTTATGCGCGCACATATTTATACGCCCTACCCTGTATTTGCGCTCACATATTTATGCGCGCACATATTTATGCTCCCTACCCAGTATATGCGCACACATATTTATGCGCGCACGTATTTATGCGCGCACGTATTTATGCGCGCACATATTTATGCGCGCACATAATTATGCGCACACATAATTATGCGCTCCACCCTGTATTTGCGCTCACATATTTATGCGCGCACATATTTATGCTCCCTAACCCGTATATGCGCACACATATTTATGTGCCCTACCCTGTATATGCGCGCACATATTTATGTACCCACATATATATGCGCCCACATATATATGTACTCACATATATATGCGCGCACATATATATGCGCGCACATATTTATGCGCGCACATATTTATGCGCGCACATATTTATGCGCGCACATATTTAGCGCCCTGCCCTGTATTTGCGCTCACATATTTATGCGCGCACATATTTATGCGCGCACATATTTAAGTGCGCACAAATTTATGCGCCCTACCCTGTATTTGCGCTCACATATTTATGCGCGCACATATTTATGCGCCCTACCCAGTATTTGCGCTCACATATTTATGCGCGCACATATTTATGCTCCCTACCCTGTATATGCGCACTCATATTTATGTGCCCTACCCTGTATATGCGCGCACATATTTATGCGCGCACGTATTTCTGCGCGCACATATTTATGCGCGCACATATTTATGCGCGCACATATTTATGCGCTCTACCCTGCATATGCGCGCACATATTTATGCGCCCAAACCTGTATATGCGCCCTACCCTGTATATGCGCGCACATATTTATGCGCGCACATATTTATGCTCCCTACCCTGTATATGTGCACACATATTTATGTGCCCTACCCTGTATATGCGCGCACATATTTATGCGCGCACATATTTATGCGCCCTACCATGTATTTGCGCTCACATATTTATGCGCGCACACATTTATGCGCCCTACCCTGTATAAGCGCGCACATATTTATGCGCCCTGCCCTGTATATGCGTGCACATATTTATGCACCCTACCTTGTATATGCGCACACATATTTATGTGCCCTACCCTGTATATGCGCGCACATATTTATGCGCGCACATATTTATGCGCCCTACCCTATATTTGCGCTCACATATTTATGCGCGCACATATTTATGCGCCCTACCCTGTATAAGCGCGCACATATTTATGCGCCCTACCCTGTATATGCGTGCACATATTTATGCGCCCTACCCTGTATATGCGCGCACATATTATGCGCGCACATATTTATGCGCGCACATATTTATGCGTGCACATATTTAAGCGCCCTACCCTGTATTTGCGCTCTCATATTTATGCGCGCACATATTTATGTGCGCACATATTTATGCGCCCTACCCTGTATTTGCGCTCACATATTTATGCGCGCACATATTTATGCGCGCACATATTTATGCGCCCTACCCTGTATTTGCGCTCACATATTTATGCGCGCACATATTTATGCGCCCTACCCTGTTATTTGCGCTCACATATTTATGCGCGCACGTATTTATGCGCCCTACCCTGTATTTGCGCTCACATATTTATGTGCGCACATATTTATGCGCCCTACCCTGTTATTTGCGCTCACATATTTATGCGCCCTACCCTGTATATGCGCTCACATATTTATGCGCACAAAAATTTGTGCCCTACCCTGTATATGCGCACACATATTTATGCGCCCAAACCTGTATATGCGCTCTAAACTGTATATGCGCGCACATGTTTATGCGCGCACATGTTTATGCGCCCTACCCTGTATTTCCGCTCAAATATTTATGCGCGCACATATTTATGCGCGCACATATTTATGCTCCCTACCCTGTATATGCGCACACATATTTATGTGCCCTACCCTGTATATGCGTGCACATATTTATGCGTGCACATATTTATGTGTGCACATATTTATGCGCGCACATATTTATGCGCGCACATATTTATGCGCCCTACCCTGTATTTGCGCTCACATATTTATGCGCGCAAATATTTATACTCCCTACCCTGTATATGCGCACACATATTTATGTGCCCTACCCTGTATATGCGCGCACATATTTATGTGCAGATATTTATGCGCGCACATATTTATGCGCCCTACCCTGTGTTTGCGCTCACATATTTATGCGCGCACATATTTATGCGCGCACATATTTATGCGCCCACATATATATGCGCCCACATATATATGCACTCACATATATATGCGCGCACATATATATGCGCGCACATATTTATGTGCCCTACCCTGTATATGGGCGCACATATTTATGCGCGCACATATTTATGCGCGCACATATTTATGCGCGCACATATTTATGCGCCCTACCCTGTATTTGCGCTCACATGTTTATGCTCGCACATATTTATGCGCCCTACCCTGTATTTGCGCTCACATATTTATGCGCGCACATATTTATGCGCCCTACCCTGTATATGCGTGCACATATTTATGCGCCCTACCCTGTATATGCGCGCACATATTTATGCGCGCACATATTTATGCGCGCACATATTTATGCGCGCACATATTTATGCGCCCTACCCTGTATTTGCGCTCACATATTTATGCGCGCACATATTTATGCGCGCACATATTTATGCGCCCTACCCTGTATTTGCGCTCACATATTTATGTGCCCTACCCTGTATATGCGCGCACATATTTATGCGCGCACATATTTATGCACGCACATATTTATGCGCGCACATATTTATGCGCGCACGTATTTACGCAACCTACTCTGCATATGCGCGCACATATTTATGCATGCACATAGTTATGCGCCCTACCCTGTATATGCGCACACATATTTATGCGCCCAAACCTGTATATGCGCCATAAACTGTATATGCGCGCACATATTTATGCGCGCACATATTTATGCGCGCACATATTTATGCGTGCACATATTTATGCGCCCTACCCTATATTTGCGCTCACATATTTATGCACGCACATATTTATGCGCCCTACCCTGTATTTGCGCTCACATATTTATGAGCCCTACCCTGTATATGCGCGCACATATTTATGCGCGCACATATTTATGCGCGCACATATTTATGCGCGCACAAATTTATGCGCCCTACCCTGTATTTGCGCTCACATATTTATGCGCGCACATATTTATGCGCCCTGACCTGTATATGCGCGCACATATTTATGCGCGCACATATTTATGCGCGCACATATTTATGCGCCCTACCCTGTATTTGCGCTCACATATTTATGCGCCCTGACCTGTATATGCGCGCACATATTTATGCGCGCACATATTTATGCGTGCACATATTTATGCGCTCTACCCTGTATATGCGTGCACATATTTATGCGCCCTACCCTGTATTTGCGCTCACAAATTTATGCGCGCACATATTTATGCTCCCTACCCTGTATATGCGCACACATATTTATGTGCCCTACCCTGTATATGCGCGCACATATTTTTGCGCGCACATATTTATGCGCGCACATATTTATGCGCGCACATATTTATGCGCCCTACCCTGTATATGCGTGCACATATTTATGCGCCCTACCCTGTATATGCGCGCACATATTTATTTGCGCACATATTTATGCGCCCTACCCTGTATTTGCGCTCACATATTTATGCGCGCACATATTTATGCTTCCTACCCTGAATATGCGAGCACATATTTATTTGCCCTACCCTGTATATGCGCGCACATATTTATGCGCCCTACCCTGTATATGCGCGCACATATTTATTTGCCCTACCCTGTATATGCGCGCACATATTTATGCGCCCTACCCTGTATATGCGCGCACATATTTATTCGCGCACATATTTATGCGCCCTACCCTGTATTTGCGCTCACATATTTATGCGCGCACATATTTATGTGCCCTACCCTGTATATGCGCGCACATATTTATTTGCCCTACCCTGTATATGCGCGCACATATTTATGCGCGCACATATTTATGCGCGCACATATTTATGCGCGCACATATTTATGCGCGCACATATTTATGCGCGCACATATTTATGCAACCTACCCTGCATATGCGTGCACATATTTATGCATGCACATATTTATGCGTGCACAGATTTAGGCGCCCTACCCTGTATATGCGCGCACATATTTATGCGTGCACAAATTTAAGCGCCCTACCCTGTATATGCGTGCACATATTTATACGCGCACATATTTATGCGCCCCATCCAGTACATGCGCGCACATATTTATTCGACCTACCCTGTATATGCGCGCACATATTTATGCACGAACATATTTATGCGCCCTACCCTGTATATGCGCTCACATATTTATGCGCACAAAAATTTATGTGCCCTACCCTGTATATGCGCACACATATTTATGCGCCCAAACCTGTATATGCACCCTAAACTGTATATGCGCTCACATATTTATGCGCGCACATATTTATGCGCGCACATATTTATGCGCACAAAAATTTATGTGCCCTACCCTGTATATGCGCACACATATTTATGTGCCCAAACCTGTATATGCGTCCTACCCTATATATGCGTGCACATATTTGTGTGCCCTACCCTGTATATGCGCGCACATATTTATGCGCTCTACCCTGTATATGCGCGCACATATTTATGCGCGCACATATTTATGCGCGCACATATTTACACGCCCTACCCTGTATTTGCGCTCACATATATATGCGCGCACATATTTATGCGCCCTACCCTGTATTTGCGCTCACATATTTATGCGCGCACATATTTATGCGCGCACATATTTATTCGCGCACGTATTTATGCAACCTACCCTGCATATGCGCGCACATATTTATGCATGCACATAGTTATGCGCCCTACCCTGTAAATGCGTGCACATATTTATACGCGCACATATTTATGCGCCCTACCCTGTACATGCGCGCACATATTTATTCAACCTACCCTGTATATGCGCGCACATATTTATGCACGAACATATTTATGCGCCCTACCCTGTATATGCGCACACATATTTATGTGCCCTACCCCGTATATGCGCGCACATATTTATGCGCGCACGTATTTATGCGCGCACGTATTTATGCGCGCACATATTTATGCGCTCTACCCAGTATATGCGCGCACATATTTATGCGCCCAAACCTGTATATGCGCCCTACCCTGTATATGCGCGCACATATTTATGCGCGCACATATTTATGCTCCCTACCCTGTATATGCGCGCACATATTTATGCGCGCACATATTTATGCGCCCTACCCTGTATTTGCGCTCACATATTTATGCGCGCACATATTTATGCGCCCTACCCTTCATAAGCGCGCACATATTTATGCGCCCTACCCTGTATATGCGTGCACATATTTATGCGCCCTACCCTGTATATGCGCGCACATATTATGCGCGCACATATTTATGCGCGCACAAATTTATGCGCGCACATATTTATGCGCCCTACCCTGTATTTGTGCTCACATATTTATGCGCGCACATATTTATGCGCGCACATATTTATGCGCCCTACCCTGTATTTGCGCTCACATATTTATGCGCGCACATATTTATGCTCCCTAACCCGTATATGCGCACACATATTTATGTGCCCTACCCTGTATATGCGCGCACATATTTATGCACCCACATATATATGTGCCCACATATATATGCACTCACATATATATGCTCGCACATATATATGCGCGCACATATTTATGCGCGCACATATTTATGCGCGCACATATTTAGCGCCCTACCCTGTATTTGCGCTCACATATTTATGCGCGCACATATTTATGCGCGCACATATTTAAGTGCGCACAAATTTATGCGCCCTACCCTGTATTTGCGCTCACATATTTATGCGCGCACATATTTATGCGCCCTACCCAGTATTTGCGCTCACATATTTATGCGCGCACATATTTATGCTCCCTACCCTGTATATGCGCACTCATATTTATGTGCCCTACCCTGTATATGCGCGCACATTTTTATGCGCGCACGTATTTATGCGTGCACATATTTATGCGCCCTACCCTGTATATGCGCGCACATATTATGCGCGCACATATTTATGCGCGCACATATTTATGCGCGCACATATTTATGCGCCCTACCCTGTATTTGCGCTCACATATTTATGCGCGCACATATTTATGCGCGCACATATTTATGCGCCCTACCCTGTATTTGCGCTCACATATTTATGTGCCCTACCCTGTATATGCGAGCACATATTTATGCGCGCACATATTTATGCACGCACATATTTATGCGCGCACATATTTATGCGCGCACATATTTACGCAACCTACTCTGCATATGCGCGCACATATTTATGCAAGCACATAGTTATGCGCCCTACCCTGTATATGCGCACACATATTTATGCGCCCAAACCTGTATATGCGCCATAAACTGTATATGCGCGCACATATTTATGCGCGCACATATTTATGCGCGCACAAATTTATGCGTGCACATATTTATGCGCCCTACCCTATATTTGCGCTCACATATTTATGCACGCACATATTTATGCGCCCTACCCTGTATTTGCGCTCACATATTTATGAGCCCTACCCTGTATATGCGCGCACATATTTATGCGCGCACATATTTATGCGCGCACATATTTATGCGCGCACAAATTTATGCGCCCTACCCTGTATTTGCGCTCACATATTTATGCGCGCACATATTTATGCGCCCTGACCTGTATATGCGCGCACATATTTATGCGCGCACATATTTATGCGCCCTACCCTGTATTTGCGCTCACATATTTATGCGCCCTGACCTGTATATGCGCGCACATATTTATGCGCGCACATATTTATGCGTGCACATATTTATGCGCTCTACCCTGTATATGCGTGCACATATTTATGCGCCCTACCCTGTATATGCGCTCACATATTTATGCGCGCACATATTTATGCGCGCACATATTTATGCGCCCTACCCTGTATTTGCGCTCACATATTTATGCGCGCACATATTTATGCTCCCTACCCTGTATATGCGCACACATATTTATGTGCCCTACCCTGTATATGCGCGCACATATTTTTGCGCGCACATATTTATGCGCGCACATATTTATGCGCGCACATATTTATGCGCCCTACCCTGTATATGCGTGCACATATTTATGCGCCCTACCCTGTATATGCGCGCACATATTTATTTGCGCACATATTTATGCGCCCTACCCTGTATTTGCGCTCACATATTTATGCGCGCACATATTTATGCTCCCTACCCTGAATATGCGAGCACATATTTATTTGCCCTACCCTGTATATGCGCGCACATATTTATGCGCCCTACCCTGTATATGCGCGCACATATTTATTTGCCCTACCCTGTATATGCGCGCACATATTTATGCGCCCTACCCTGTATATGCGCGCACATATTTATTCGCGCACATATTTATGCGCCCTACCCTGTATTTGCGCTCACATATTTATGAGCGCACATATTTATGTGCCCTACCCTGTATATGCGCGCACATATTTATGCAACCTACCCTGCATATGCGTGCACATATTTATGCATGCACATATTTATGCGTGCACAGATTTAGGCGCCCTACCCTGTATATGCGCGCACATATTTATGCGTGCACAAATTTAAGCGCCCTACCCTGTATATGCATGCACATATTTATACGCGCACATATTTATGCGCCCCATCCAGTACATGCGCGCACATATTTATTCGACCTACCCTGTATATGCGCGCACATATTTATGCACGAACATATTTATGCGCCCTACCCTGTATATGCGCTCACATATTTATGCGCACAAAAATTTATGTGCCCTACCCTGTATATGCGCACACATATTTATGCGCCCAAACCTGTATACGCACCCTAAACTGTATATGCGCTCACATATTTATGCGCGCACATATTTATGCGCGCACATATTTATGCGCCCTACCCTGTATATGCGCGCACATATTTATTTGCGAGAAACTTATTTATGCGCCCTACCCTGTATATGCGCTCACATATTTATGCGCACAAAAATTTATGTGCCCTACCCTGTATATGCGCACACATATTTATGTGCCCAAACCTGTATATGCGTCCTACCCTATATATGCGTGCACATATTTGTGTGCCCTACCCTGTATATGCGCGCGCATATTTATGCGCTCTACCCTGTATATGCGCGCACATATTTATGCGCGCACATATTTATGCGCGCACATATTTATACGCCCTACCCTGTATTTGCGCTCACATATATATGCGCGCACATATTTATGCGCCCTACCCTGTATTTGCGCTCACATATTTATGCGCGCACATATTTATGCGCGCACATATTTATTCGCGCACGTATTTATGCAACCTACCCTGCATATGCGCGCACATATTTATGCATGCACATAGTTATGCGCCCTACCCTGTACATGCGCGCACATATTTATTCAACCTACCCTGTATATGCGCGCACATATTTATGCACGAACATATTTATGCGCCCTACCCTGTATATGCGCACACATATTTATGTGCCCTACCCTGTATATGCGCGCACATATTTATGCGCGCACGTATTTATGCGCGCACGTATTTATGCGCGCACATATTTATGCGCTCTACCCAGTATATGCGCGCACATATTTATGCGCCCAAACCTGTATATGCGCCCTACCCTGTATATGCGCGCACATATTTATGCGCGCACATATTTATGCGCGCACATATTTATGCGCGCACATATTTATGCGCCCTACCCTGTATATGCGTGCACATATTTATGCGCCCTACCCTGTATATGCGCGCACATATTTATTTGCGCACATATTTATGCGCCCTACCCTGTATTTGCGCTCACATATTTATGCGCGCACATATTTATGCTCCCTACCCTGAATATGCGAGCACATATTTATTTGCCCTACCCTGTATATGCGCGCACATATTTATGCGCCCTACCCTGTATATGCGCGCACATATTTATTTGCCCTACCCTGTATATGCGCGCACATATTTATGCGCCCTACCCTGTATATGCGCGCACATATTTATTCGCGCACATATTTATGCGCCCTACCCTGTATTTGCGCTCACATATTTATGAGCGCACATATTTATGTGCCCTACCCTGTATATGCGCGCACATATTTATTTGCCCTACCCTGTATATGCGCGCACATATTTATGCGCGCACATATTTATGCGCGCACATATTTATGCGCGCACATATTTATGCGCGCACATATTTATGCAACCTACCCTGCATATGCGTGCACATATTTATGCATGCACATATTTATGCGTGCACAGATTTAGGCGCCCTACCCTGTATATGCGCGCACATATTTATGCGTGCACAAATTTAAGCGCCCTACCCTGTATATGCATGCACATATTTATACGCGCACATATTTATGCGCCCCATCCAGTACATGCGCGCACATATTTATTCGACCTACCCTGTATATGCGCGCACATATTTATGCACGAACATATTTATGCGCCCTACCCTGTATATGCGCTCACATATTTATGCGCACAAAAATTTATGTGCCCTACCCTGTATATGCGCACACATATTTATGCGCCCAAACCTGTATATGCACCCTAAACTGTATATGCGCTCACATATTTATGCGCGCACATATTTATGCGCGCACATATTTATGCGCGCACATATTTATGCGCACAAAAATTTATGTGCCCTACCCTGTATATGCGCACACATATTTATGTGCCCAAACCTGTATATGCGTCCTACCCTATATATGCGTGCACATATTTGTGTGCCCTACCCTGTATATGCGCGCGCATATTTATGCGCTCTACCCTGTATATGCGCGCACATATTTATGCGCGCACATATTTATGCGCGCACATATTTATACGCCCTACCCTGTATTTGCGCTCACATATATATGCGCGCACATATTTATGCGCCCTACCCTGTATTTGCGCTCACATATTTATGCGCGCACATATTTATGCGCGCACATATTTATTCGCGCACGTATTTATGCAACCTACCCTGCATATGCGCGCACATATTTATGCATGCACATAGTTATGCGCCCTACCCTGTACATGCGCGCACATATTTATTCAACCTACCCTGTATATGCGCGCACATATTTATGCACGAACATATTTATGCGCCCTACCCTGTATATGCGCACACATATTTATGTGCCCTACCCTGTATATGCGCGCACATATTTATGCGCGCACGTATTTATGCGCGCACGTATTTATGCGCGCACGTATTTATGCGCGCACATATTTATGCGCTCTACCCAGTATATGCGCGCACATATTTATGCGCCCAAACCTGTATATGCGCCCTACCCTGTATATGCGCGCACATATTTATGCGCGCACATATTTATGCTCCCTACCCTGTATATGCGCATACATATTTATGTGCCCTACCCTGTATATGCGCGCACATATTTATGCGCGCACATATTTATGCGCCATACCCTGTATTTGCGCTCACATATTTATGCGCGCACATATTTATGCGCCCTACCCTTTATAAGCGCGCACATATTTATGCGCCCTACCCTGTATATGCGTGCACATATTTATGCGCCCTACCCTGTATATGCGCGCACATATTATGCGCGCACATATTTATGCGCGCACAAATTTATGCACGCACATATTTATGCGCCCTACCCTGTATTTGTGCTCACATATTTATGCACGCACATATTTATGCGCGCACATATTTATGCGCCCTACCCTGTATTTGCGCTCACATATTTATGCGCGCACATATTTATGCTCCCTAACCCGTATATGCGCACACATATTTATGTGCCCTACCCTGTATATGCGCGCACATATTTATGCACCCACATATATATGTGCCCACATATATATGCACTCACATATATATGCGCGCACATATATATGCGCGCACATATTTATGCGCGCACATATTTATGCGCGCACATATTTAGCGCCCTACCCTGTATTTGCGCTCACATATTTATGCGCGCACATATTTATGCGCCCTACCCAGTATTTGCGCTCACATATTTATGCGCACACATATTTATGCTCCCTACCCTGTATATGCGCACTCATATTTATGTGCCCTACCCTGTATATGCGCGCACATTTTTATGCGCGCACGTATTTATGCGCGCACGTATTTATGCGCGCACATATTTATGCGCTCTACCCTGCATATGCGCGCACATATTTATGCGCCCAAATCTGTATATGCGCCCTACCCTGTATATGCGCGCACATATTTATGCGCGCACATATTTATGCTCCCTACCCTGTATATGCGCACACATATTTATGTGCCCTACCCTGTATATGCGCGCACATATTTATGCGCGCACATATTTATGCGCCCTACCATGTATTTGCGCTCACATATTTATGCGTGCACACATTTATGCGCCCTACCCTGTAGAAGCGCGCACATATTTATGCGCCCTACCCTGTATATGCGTGCACATATTTATGCGCCCTACCCTGTATATGCGCACACATATTTATGTGCCCTACCCTGTATATGCGCGCACATATTTATGCGCGCACATATTTATGCGCCCTACCCTGTATTAGCGCTCACATATTTATGCGCGCACATATTTATGCTCCCTACCCTAAATATGCGAGCACATATTTATTTGCCCTACCCTGTATATGCGCGCACATATTTATGCGCCCTACCCTGTATATGCGCGCACATATTTATTTGCCCTACCCTGTATATGCGCGCACATATTTATGCGCCCTACCCTGTATATGCGCGCACATATTTATTCGCGCACATATTTATGCGCCCTACCCTGTATATGCGCGCACATATTTATTTGCCCTACCCTGTATATGCGCGCACATATTTATGCGCGCACATATTTATGCGCGCACATATTTATGCGCGCACATATTTATGCGCGCACATATTTATGCGCGCACATATTTATGCAACCTACCCTGCATATGCGTGCACATATTTATGCATGCACATATTTATGCGTGCACAGATTTAGGCGCCCTACCCTGTATATGCGCGCACATATTTATGCGTGCACAAATTTAAGCGCCCTACCCTGTATATGCGTGCACATATTTATACGCGCACATATTTATGCGCCCCATCCAGTACATGCGCGCACATATTTATTCGACCTACCCTGTATATGCGCGCACATATTTATGCACGAACATATTTATGCGCCCTACCCTGTATATGCGCTCACATTTTTATGCGCACAAAAATTTATGTGCCCTACCCTGTATATGCGCACACATATTTATGCGCCCAAACCTGTATATGCACCCTAAACTGTATATGCGCTCACATATTTATGCGCGCACATATTTATGCGCGCACATATTTATGCGCACAAAAATTTATGTGCCCTACCCTGTATATGCGCACACATATTTATGTGCCCTAACCTGTATATGCATCCTACCCTATATATGCGTGCACATATTTGTGTGCCCTACCCTGTATATGCGCGCGCATATTTATGCGCTCTACCCTGTATATGCGCGCACATATTTATGCGCGCACATATTTATGCGCGCACATATTTATACGCCCTACCCTGTATTTGCGCTCACATATATATGCGCGCACATATTTATGCGTCCTACACTGTATTTGCGCTCACATATTTATGCGCGCACATATTTATGCGCGCACATATTTATTCGCGCACGTATTTATGCAACCTACCCTGCATATGCGCGCACATATTTATGCATGCACATAGTTATGCGCCCTACCCTGTAAATGCGTGCACATATTTATACGCGCACATATTTATGCGCCCTACCCTGTACATGCGCGCACATATTTATTCAACCTACCCTGTATATGCGCGCACATATTTATGCACGAACATATTTATGCGCCCTACCCTGTATATGCGCACACATATTTATGTGCCCTACCCTGTATATGCGCGCACATATTTATGCGCGCACGTATTTATGCGCGCACGTATTTATGCGCGCACGTATTTATGCGCTCTACCCAGTATATGCGCGCACATATTTATGCGCCCAAACCTGTATATGCGCCCTACCCTGTATATGCGCGCACATATTTATGCGCGCACATATTTATGCTCCCTACCCTGTATATGCGCATACATATTTATGTGCCCTACCCTGTATATGCGCGCACATATTTATGCGCGCACATATTTATGCGCCCTACCCTGTATTTGCGCTCACATATTTATGCGCGCACATATTTATGCGCCCTACCCTTTATAAGCGCGCACATATTTATGCGCCCTACCCTGTATATGCGTGCACATATTTATGCGCCCTACCCTGTATATGCGCGCACATATTATGCGCGCACATATTTATGCGCGCACAAATTTATGCGCGCACATATTTATGCGCCCTACCCTGTATTTGTGCTCACATATTTATGCGCGCACATATTTATGCGCGCACATATTTATGCGCCCTACCCTGTATTTGCGCTCACATATTTATGCGCGCACATATTTATGCTCCCTAACCCGTATATGCGCACACATATTTATGTGCCCTACCCTGTATATGCGCGCACATATTTATACACCCACATATATATGTGCCCACATATATATGCACTCACATATATATGCGCGCACATATATATGCGCGCACATATTTATGCGCGCACATATTTATGCGCGCACATATTTAGCGCCCTACCCTGTATTTGCGCTCACATATTTATGCGCGCACATATTTATGCGCGCACATATTTAAGTGCGCACAAATTTATGCGCCCTACCCTGTATTTGCGCTCACATATTTATGCGCGCACATATTTATGCGCCCTACCCAGTATTTGCGCTCATATATTTATGCGCGCACATATTTATGCTCCCTACCCTGTATATGCGCACTCATATTTATGTGCCCTACCCTGTATATGCGCGCACATTTTTATGCGCGCACGTATTTATGCGCGCACGTATTTATGCGCGCACATATTTATGCGTGCACATATTTATGCGCGCACATATTTATGCGCTCTACCCTGCATATGCGCGCACATATTTATGCGCCCAAATCTGTATATGCGCCCTACCCTGTATATGCGCGCACATATTTATGCGCGCACATATTTATGCTCCCTACCCTGTATATGCGCACACATATTTATGTGCCCTACCCTGTATATGCGCGCACATATTTATGCGCGCACATATTTATGCGCCCTACCATTTATTTGCGCTCACATATTTATGCGCGCACACATTTATGCGCCCTACCCTGTAGAAGCGCGCACATATTTATGCGCCCTACCCTGTATATGCGTGCACATATTTATGCGCCCTACCCTGTATATGCGCACACATATTTATGTGCCCTACCCTGTATATGCGCGCACATATTTATGCGCGCACATATTTATGCGCCCTACCCTGTATTTGCGCTCACATATTTATGCGCGCACATATTTATGCGCCCTACCCTGTATAAGCGCGCACATATTTATGCGCCCTACCCTGTATATGCAAGCACATATTTATGCGCCCTACCCTGTATATGCGCGCACATATTATGCGCGCACATATTTATGCGCGCACATATTTATGCGCGCACATATTTAAGCGCCCTACCCTGTTTTTGCGCTCACATATTTATGCGCGCACATATTTATGCTCCCTACCCCGTATATGCGCACACATATTTATGTGCCCTACCCTGTATATGCGTGCACATATTTATGCGCCCTACCCTGTATTTGCGCTCACATATTTATGCGCGCACATATTTATGCTCGCACATAGTTATGCGCCCTACCCTGTATATGCGTGCACATATTTATACGCGCACATATTTATGCGCCCTACCCTGTACATGCGCGCACATATTTATTCAACCTACCCTGTATATGCGCGCACATATTTATGCACGAACATATTTATGCGCCCTACCCTGTATATGCGCACACATATTTATGTGCCCTACCCTGTATATGCGCGCACATATTTATGCGCGCACGTATTTATGCGCGCACGTATTTATGCGCGCACATATTTATGCGCTCTACCCAGTATATGCGCGCACATATTTATGCGCCCAAACCTGTATATGCGCCCTACCCTGTATATGCGCGCACATATTTATGCGCGCACATATTTATGCGCCCTACCCTGTATTTGCGCTCACATATTTATGCGCGCACATATTTATGCGCCCTACCCTTTATAAGCGCGCACATATTTATGCGCCCTACCCTGTATATGCGTGCACATATTTATGCGCCCTATCCTGTATATGCGCACACATATTATGCGCGCACATATTTATGCGCGCACAAATTTATGCGCGCACATATTTATGCGCCCTACCCTGTATTTGTGCTCACATATTTATGCGCGCACATATTTATGCGCGCACATATTTATGCGCCCTACCCTGTATTTGCGCTCACATATTTATGCGCGCACATATTTATGCTCCCTAACCCGTATATGCGCACACATATTTATGTGCCCTACCCTGTATATGCGCTCATATTTATGCACCCACATATATATGCGCCCACATATATATGCACTCACATATATATGCGCGCACATATATATGCGCGCACATATTTATGCGCGCACATATTTATGCGCGCACATATTTAGCGCCCTACCCTGTATTTGCGCTCACATATTTATGCGCGCACATATTTATGCGCGCACATATTTAAGTGCGCACAAATTTATGCGCCCTACCCTGTATTTGCGCTCACATATTTATGCGCGCACATATTTATGCGCCCTACCCAGTATTTGCGCTCACATATTTATGCGCGCACATATTTATGCTCCCTACCCTGTATATGCGCACTCATATTTATGTGCCCTACCCTGTATATGCGCGCACATATTTATGCGCGCACGTATTTATGCGCGCACGTATTTATGCGCGCAGATATTTATGCGCGCACATATTTATGCGCGCACATATTTATGCGCTCTACCCTGCATATGCACGCACATATTTATGCGCCCAAACCTGTATATGCGCCCTACCCTGTATATGCGCGCACATATTTATGCGCGCACATATTTATGCTCCCTACCCTGTATATGCGCACACATATTTATGTGCCCTACCCTGTATATGCGCGCACATATTTATGCGCCCTACCCTGTATATGCGCACACATATTTATGTGCCCTACCCTGTATATGCGCGCACATATTTATGCGCGCACATATTTATGCGCCCTACCCTGTATTTGCGCTCACATATTTATGCGCGCACATATTTATGCGCCCTACACTGTATAAGCGCGCACATATTTATGCGCCCTACCCTGTATATGCGTGCACATATTTATGCGCCCTACCCTGTATATGCGCGCACATATTATGCGCGCACATATTTATGCGCGCACATATTTATGCGCGCACATATTTAAGCGCCCTACCCTGTTTTTGCGCTCACATATTTATGCGCGCACATATTTATGTGCGCACATATTTATGCGCCCTACCCTGTATTTGCGCTCACATATTTATGCGCGCACATATTTATGCTCCCTACCCCGTATATGCGTACACATATTTATGTGCCCTACCCTGTATATGCGCGCACATATTTATGCGCCCTACCCTGTATTTGCGCTCACATATTTATGCGCGCACATATTTATGCGCCCTACCCTGTTATTTGCGCTCACATATTTATGCGCGCACATATTTATGCGCCCTACCCTGTATTTGCGCTCACATATTTATGCGCGCACATATTTATGCGCCCTACCCTGTTATTTGCGCTCACATATTTATGCGCCCTACCCTGTATATGCACTCACATATTTATGCGCACAAAAATTTGTGCCCTACCCTGTATATGCGCACACATATTTATGCGCCCAAACCTGTATATGCGCACTAAATTGTATATGCGCGCACATGTTTATGCGCGCACATGTTTATGCGCGCACATGTTTATGCGCCCTACCCTGTATTTCCGCTCACATACTTATGCGCGCACATATTTATGCGCGCACATATTTATGCGCTCTACCCTGTATATGCGCGCACATATTTATGCTCCCTACCCTGTATATGCGCACACATATTTATGCGCGCACATATTTATGCGCCCTACCCTGTATTTGCGCTCACATATTTATGCGCGCAAATATTTATACTCCCTACCCTGTATATGCGCACACATATTTATGTGCCCTACCCTGTATATGCGCGCACATATTTATGTGCAGATATTTATGCGCGCACATATTTATGCGCCCTACCCTGTGTTTGCGCTCACATATTTATGCGCGCACATATTTATGCGCGCACATATTTATGCGCCCACATATATATGCGCCCACATATATATGCACTCACATATATATGCGCGCACATATATATGCGCGCACATATTTATGCGCCCTACCCTGTATATGCACTCACATATTTATGCGCACAAAAATTTGTGCCCTACCCTGTATATGCGCACACATATTTATGCGCCCAAACCTGTATATGCGCACTAAACTGTATATGCGCGCACATGTTTATGCGCGCACATGTTTATGCGCGCACATGTTTATGCGCCCTACCCTGTATTTCCGCTCACATACTTATGCGCGCACATATTTATGCGCTCTACCCTGTATATGCGCGCACATATTTATGCGCTCAAACCTGTATATGCGCCCTACCCTGTATACGGGCGCACATATTTATGCGCGCACATATTTATGCTCCCTACCCTGTATATGCGCACACATATTTATGTGCCCTACCCTGTATATGCGTGCACATATTTATGCGTGCACATATTTATGCGTGCACATATTTATGCGCGCACATATTTATGCGCGCACATATTTATGCGCCCTACCCTGTATTTGCGCTCACATATTTATGCGCGCAAATATTTATACTCCCTACCCTGTATATGCGCACACAAATTTATGTGCCCTACCCTGTATATGCGCGCACATATTTATGTGCAGATATTTATGCGCGCACATATTTATGCGCCCTACCCTGTGTTTGCGCTCACATATTTATGCGCGCACATATTTATGCGCGCACATATTTATGCGCCCACATATATATGCGCCCACATATATATGCACTCACATATATATGCGCGCACATATATATGCGCGCACATATTTATGTGCCCTACCCTGTATATGGGCGCACATATTTATGCGCGCACATATTTATGTGCGCACATATTTATGCGCGCACATATTTATGCGCCCTACCCTGTATTTGCGCTCACATATTTATGCGCGCACATATTTATGCGCCCTACCCTGTATTTTCGCTCACATATTTATGCGCGCACATATTTATGCGCCCTACCTTGTATTTGCCATCACATATTTATGTGCCCTACCCTGTATATGCTCGCACATATTTATGCGCGCACATATTTATGCGCGCACATATTTATGCGCGCACATATTTATGCGCCCTACCCTGTATATGCGCGCACATATTTATGCGCGCACATATTTATGCGTGCACACATTTATACGCCCTACCCTGTATTTGCGCTCACATATTTCTGCGCGCACATATTTATGCGCCCTACCCTGTATATGCGCGCACATATTTATGCGCCCTACCCTGTATATGCGTGCACATATTTATGCGCCCTACCCTGTATATGCGCGCACATATTTATGCGCGCACATATTTATGCGCGCACATATTTATGCGCGCACATATTTATGCGCCCTACCCTGTATTTGCGCTCACATATTTATGCGCGCACATATTTATGCGCGCACATATTTATGCGCCCTACCCTGTATATGCGCACACATATTTATGTGCCCTACCCTGTATATGCGCGCACATATTTATGCGCGCACATATTTATGCGCCCTACCCTGTATATGCGCGCACATATTTATGCGCCCTACCCTGTATATGCGTGCACATATTTATGCGCCCTACCCTGTATATGCGCGCACATATTTATGCGCGCACATATTTATGCGCGCACATATTTATGCGCCCTACCCTGTATTTGCGCTCACATATTTATGCGCGCACATATTTATGCGCGCACAAATTTATGCGCCCTACCCTGTATATGCGCACACATATTTATGTGCCCTACCCTGTATATGCGCGCACATATTTATGCGCGCACACATTTATGCGCGCACAAATTTATGCGCCCTTCCCTGAATATGCGCGCACATATTTATGCGCCCTGACCTGTATATGCGCGCACATATTTATGCGCGCACATATTTATGCGCGCACATATTTATGCACCCTACCCTGTATATGCGTGCACATATTTATGCATGCACATATTTATGCGTGCACATATTTATGCGCCCTACACTGTATATGCGCGCACATATTTATGAACGAACATATTTATGCGCCCTACCCTGTATATGCGCTCACATATTTATGCGCACAAAAATTTATGTGCCCTACCCTGTATATGCGCACACATATTTATGCGCCCTAACCTGTATATGCGTCCTACCCTGTATATGTGTACACATATTTAAGCGCCCTACCCTGTATATGAGCGCACATATTTATGCGCGCACATATCTATGCGCGCACATATTTATGCGCGCACATATTTATGCGCGCACATATTTATGCGCCCTACCCTGTATTTGCGCTCACATATTTATGCACGCACATATTTATGCGCCCTACTCTGTATATGCGCGCACATATTTATGCGCCCTACCCTGTATATGCGTGCACATATTTATTCGTCCTACCCTGTATATGCGCGCACATATTTATGCGCCCTACCCTGTATTTGTGCTCACATATTTATGCGCGCACATATTTATGCGCCCTACCCTGTATTTGCGCTCACATATTTATGCGCGCATATATTTATGCGCCCTACCCTGTATTTGCGCTCACATATTTATGTGCCCTACCCTGTATATGCACGCACATATTTATGCGCGCACATATTTATGCGCCCTACCTTGTATTTGCGCTCACATATTTATGCGCGCACATATTTATGCGCCCTACCCTGTATTTGCGCTCACATATTTATGCGCGCACATATTTATGCGCCCTACCCTTTATTTGCGCTGACATATTTATGTGCCCTACCCTGTATATGCACGCACATATTTATGCGCGCACATATTTATGCGCCCTACCTTGTATTTGCGCTCACATATTTATGCGCGCACATATTTATGCGCCCTACCCTGTATTTGCGCTCACATATTTATGCGCGCACATATTTATGCGCCCTACCCTTTATTTGCGCTGACATATTTATGCGCCCTACCCTGTATATGCGTGCACATATTTATGCGCCCTGACCTGTATATGCGCGCACATATTTATGCGCGCACATATTTATGCGCGTACATATTTGCGCCCTACCCTGTATATGCGCGCACATATTTATGCGCGCACATATTTATGCCCGCACATATTTATGCGCCCTACCCTGTATTTGCGCTCACATATTTATGCGCGCACATATTTATGCAACCTACCCTGCATATGCGTACACATATTTATGCATGCACATATTTATGCGTGCACATATTTAGGCGCCCTACCCTGTATATGCGTGCACATATTTTTGCGTGCACAAATTTAAGCGCCCTACCCTGTATATGCGTGCACATATTTATACGCGCACATATTTATGCGCCCTACCCTGTACATGCGCGCACATATTTATTCGACCTACCCTGCATATGTGCGCACATATTTATGCGCGCACATATTTATGCGCGCACATATTTATGCGCGTACATATTTATGCGCGCACATATTTATGCGCGCATATTTATGCGCGCACAAATTTGCGACCTACCCTGTATATGCGCGCACATATTTATGCGCGCTCATATTTATGCGCGCTCATATTTATGCGCGCACATATTTATGCGCCCTACCCTGTATATGCGTGCACATATTTATGCGCGCACATATTTATGCACCCACATATATATGCGCCCACATATATATGCACTCATATATATATGCGCGCACATATATATGCGCGCACATATTTATGCGCCCTACCCTGTATATGGGCGCACATATTTATGCGCGCACATATTTATGCGCCCTACCCTGTATTTGCGCTCACATATTTATGCGCGCACATATTTATGCGCCCTACCCTGTATTTGCGCTCACATATTTATGTGCCCTACCCTGTATATGCGCGCACATATTTATGCGCGCACATATTTATGCGCCCTACCCTGTATTTGCGATCACAAATTTATGCGTGCACATATTTATGCGCGCACATATTTATGCGCGCACATATTTATGAGCGCACATATTTAATCGCCCTACCCTGTATATGCGTGCACATATTTATGCACCCACATATATATGCGCCCACATATATATGCGCGCACATATATATGTGCGCACATGTATATGCGCGCACATATATATGCGCGCACATATTTATGTGTCCTACCCTGTATATGGGCGCACATATTTATGCGCGCACATATTTATGCGCGCACATATTTATGCGCTCTACCCTGTATATGCGCGCACATATTTATGCGCCCAAACCTGTATATGCGCCATACCCTGTATACGCGCGCACATATTTATGCGCGCACATATTTATGCTCCCTACCCTGTATATGCGCACATGTATTTATGCGCCCTACCCTGTATTTTCGCTCACATATTTATGCGCCCTACCCTGTATTTGCGCTCACATATTTATGCGCGCACATATTTATGCGCCCTACCCTGTATTTGCGCTCACATATTTATGCGCCCTACCCTGTATATGCGCGCACATATTTATGCGCCCTGACCTGTATATGCGCGCACATATTTATGCGCGCACATATTTATGCACGCACATATTTATGCGCCCTACCCTGTATTTGCGCTCACATATTTATGCGCCCTACCCTGTATATGCGCGCACATATTTATGCGCCCTACCCTGTATTTGCGCTCACATATTTATGCGTCCTACCCTGTATATGCGCGCACATATTTATGTGCCCTGACCTGTATATACGCGCACATATTTATGCGCTCACATATTCATGCGCCATAATTATTCGCGCACATAACTATGTGCTCTACCCTGTATATGCGCGCACATATTTATGCGCGCACATATTTATACGCGCACATATTTATGCGCCCTACCCTGTATTTATGCGCCCTACCCTGTATATGCGCGCACATATTTATGCGCCCTACCCTGTGTATGCGCGCACATATTTATGCGCGCACATATTTATACGCGCACATATTTATGCGCGCACATAATTATGCGCCCTACCCTGTATATGCACGCACATATTTATGCGCCCTACACTGTATATGCGTGCACATATTTATGCGCCCACATATATATGCGCCCAAATATTTATGCGCCCACATATATATGCGCCCACATATATATGCGCTCACATATATATGCGTGCACATTTATATGCACCCTAACCTGTATATGCGCGCACATATTTATGCGCCCTAACCTGTATATGTGCACACATATTTATGCGCGCACATTTTTATGCGCCCACATATTTATGCGCCCTACCCTGCATATGCGCGCACATATTTATTCGCCCCACCCTGTATATGCACGCACATATTTATGCGCGTACATATTTATGCGCCCTACACTGTATATGCGTGCACATATTTATGCGCGCACATTTTTATGCGCCCACATATTTATGCGCCCTACCCTGCATATGCGCGCACATATTTATTCGCCCTACCCTGTATATGCGCGCACATATTTATGCACGTACATATTTACATATTTATGCGCTCTACCCTATATATGCGCACACATATTTATGTGCCCTATCCTATATATGCGCGCACATATTTATGCGCGCACATATATATGCGCCCTACTATGTATATGCGGGGAAAATATTTATGCGCGCACATATTTATGCGCGCACATATTTATGTGCCCTACCCTGTATATGCGCGCACATATTTATGCACGTACATATTTTTGCGCACACATATTTATGTGCCCTACCCTGTATATGCGCGCACATATTTATGCGCGCACATAATTATGCGCACACATATTTATGCGCCCAAACCTGTATATGCGCCCTACACTGTATATACGTGCACATATTTATGCTCCCTACCCTGTATATGCGCACACATATTTATGCGCCCTACCCTGTATTTGCGCTCACATATTTATGCGCGCACATATTTATGCGCCCTACCCTGTATTTGCGCTCACATATTTATGCGCCCTACCCTGTATATGCGCGCACATATTTATGCGCCCTGACCTGTATATGCGCGCACATATTTATGCGCGCACATATTTATGCACGCACATATTTATGCGCCCTACCCTGTATATGCGCGCACATATTTATGCGCGCCCATATTTATGCGCGCACATATTTATGCGCGCACATATTTATGCGCCCTACCCTGTATATGCGTGCACATATATATGCACCCACATATATATGCGCCCACATATATATACACTCACATATATATGCGCGCACATATTTATGTGCCCTACCCTGTATTTGCGCTCACATATTTATGCGTCCTACCCTGTATATGCGCGCACATATTTATGTGCCCTGACCTGTATATGCGCGCACATATTTATGCGCTCACATATTCATGCGCCATAATTATTCGCGCACATAACTATGTGGTCTACCCTGTATATGCGCGCACATATTTATGCGCGCACATATTTATACGCGCACATATTTATGCGCCCTACCCTGTATTTATGCGCCCTACCCTGTATATGCGCGCAGATATTTATGCGCCCTACCCTGTGTATGCGCGCACATATTTATGCGCGCACATATTTATGCGCGCACATATTTATGCGCACACATATTTATGCGCGCACATATTTATGCGCCCTACCCTGTATATGCACGCACATATTTATGCGCCCTACACTGTATATGCGTGCACATATTTATGCGCCCACATATATATGCGCCCAAATATTTATGCGCCCACATATATATGCGCCCACATATATATGCGCTCACATATATATGCGTGCACATTTATATGCACCCTAACCTGTATATGCGCGCACATATTTATGCGCCCTAACCTGTATATGTGCACACATATTTATGCGCGCACATATTTATGTGCCCTACCCTGTATATGCGCGCACATATTTATGCGCGTACATATTTATGCGCACACATATTTATGTGCCCTAACCTGTATATGCGCGCACATATTTATGCGCGCACATATTTATGCGCACACATATTTATGCGCCCAAACCTGTATTTGCGCCCTACACTGTATATACGTGCACATATTTATGCGCGCACATTTTTATGCGCCCACATATTTATGCGCCCTTCCCTGCATATGCGCGCACATATTTATTCGCCCTACCCTGTATATGCGCGCACATATTTATGCGCTCTACCCTATATATGCGCACACATATTTCTGTGCCCTATCCTATATATGCGCGCACATTTTTATGCGCCCACATATTTATGCTCCCTACCCTGTATATGCGCACACATATTTATTTGCCCTACCCTGTATATGCGCGCACATATTTATGCGCGCACATATTTATGCGCGCACATATTTATGCGCGCACATATTTATGCGTTCTACCCTGTATTTGCGTTCACATATTTATGCGCGCACATATTTATGCGCCCTACCCTGTATTTGCGCTCACATATTTATGCGCCCTACCCTGTATATGCGCGCACATATTTATGCGCCGTGACCTGTATATGCGCGCACATATTTATGCGCGCACATATTTATGCACGCACATATTTATGCGCTCTACCCTGTATATGCGTGCACATATTTATGCGCCCAAACCTGTATATGCGCCCTACCCTGTATATGCGCGCACATATTTATGCGTGCACATATTTATGCTCCCTACCCTGTATATGCGCACACATATTTATGTGCCCTACCCTGTATATGCGCGCACATATTTATGCGCGCACATATTTATGCGCGCACATATTTATGCGCGCACATATTTATGCAACCTACCCTGCATATGTGTGCACATATTTATGCATGCACATATTTATGCGTGCACATATTTAAGCGCCCTACCCTGTATATGCGTGCACATATTTATGCGTGCACAAATTTAAGCGCCCTACCCTGTATATGCGTGCACATATTTATACGCGCACATATTTATGCGCCCTACCCTGTATATGCGCGCACATATTTATTCGCGCACATATTTATGCGCCCTACCCTGTATTTGCGCTCACATATTGATGCGCGCACATATTTATGCGCGCACATATTTATGCGCGCACATATTTATGCGCGCACATATTTATGCGCTCTACCCTGTATATGCGTGCACATATTTATGCGCCCAAACCTGTATATGCGCCCTACCCTGTATATGCGCGCACATATTTATGCTCCCTACCCTGTATTTGCGCTCACATATTTATGCGCCCTACCCTGTATATGCGCGCACATATTTATGCGCCCTACCCTGTATATGCGCGCACATATTTATGCGCCCTACCCTGTATTTGCGCGCACATATTTATGCGCGCACATATTTATGCGCGCACATATTTATGCGCCCTACCCTGTATTTGCGCTCACATATTTATGCGCGCACATATTTATGCTCCCTACCCTGTATATGCGCACACATATTTATGTGCCCTAACCTGTATATGCGCGCACATATTTATGCGCGCACATATTTATGCGCGCACATATTTATGCGCGCACATATTTATTCGTTCTACCCTGTATTTGCGCTCACATATTTATGCGCGCACATATTTATGCGCCCTACCCTGTATTTGCGCTTACATATTTATGCGCCCTACCCTGTATATGCGCGCACATATTTATGCGCCCAAACCTGTATATTCGCCCTACCCTGTATATGCGCGCACATATTTATGCGCGCACATATTTATGCGCCCTACCCTGTATATGCGTGCACATATTTATGCGCCCTACCCTGTACATGCGCGCACATATTTATTCGATCTACCCTGTATATGCGCGCACATATTTATGCACGAACATATTTATGCGCCCTACCCTGTATGGCAGAGTTCACACGGAGTAAACGCGCCGCGCATTGTGGCGCGTTTACGGCGCGTGTACGCTGCGTTATTTTACGGTGCGCGATTACGCCGCGTTAACGCCGTGTTTACGCGGCGCTAACGCGGCGTAATCGCGCACCGTAAAAAAACGCGGCGTACACGCGCCGTAAACGCGCCACAATGCGCGGCGCGTTTACTCCGTGTGAACTCTGCCTATATGCGCTTACATATTTATGCGCACAAAAATTTATGTGCCCTACCCTGTATATGCGCAAACATATTTATGCGCCCAAACCTGTATATGCGCCCTAAACTGTATATGCGCGCACATATTTATGCGCGCACATATTTATGCGCGCACATATTTATGCGGGCACATATTTATGCGCGCACATATTTATGCGACCTACCCTGTATTTGCGCTCACATATTTATGCGCGCACATATTTATGCGCCCTACCCTGTATTTGCGCTCACATATTTATGTTCCCTACCCTGTATATGCGCGCACATATATATACGCGCACATATTTATGCGCGCACATATTTATGCGCCCTACCCTGTATTTGCGCTCACATATTTATGCGCCCTGACCTGTATATGCGCGCACATATTTATGCGTGCACATATTTATGCGCGCACATATTTATGCGCTCTACCCTGTATATGCGCGCACATATTTATGCGCCCAAACCTGTATATGCGCACACATATTTATATGCCCTACCCTGTATATGCGCGCACATATTTATGCGCGCACATATTTATGCGCGCACATATTTATGCGCGCACATATTTATGCGCCCTACCCTGTATTTGCGCTCACATATTTATGCGCACTACCCTGTATTTGCGCTCACATATTTATGCGCCCTACCCTGTATAAGCGCGCACATATTTATGCGCCCTACCCTGTATATGCGTGCACATATTTATGCGCCCTACCCTTTATATCCGTGCACATATTTATGCGCCCAAACCTGTATATGCGCCCTAAACTGTATATGCGCGCACATATTTAGGCGCGCACATATTTATGCGCGCACATATTTATGCGGGCACATATTTATGCGACCTACCCTGTATTTGCGCTCACATATTTATGCGCGCACATATTTATGCGCCCTACCCTGTATTTGCGCTCACATATTTATGTGCCCTACCCTGTATATGCGCGCACATATATATGCGCGCACATATTTATGCGCCCTACCCTGTACTTGCGCTCACATATTTATGCGCCCTGACCTGTATATGCGCGCACATATTTATGCGCGCACATATTTATGCGAGCACATATTTATGCGCTCTACCCTGTATATGCGCGCACATATTTATGCGCCAAAACCTGTATATGCGCACACATATTTATGTGCCCTACCCTGTATATGCGCGCACATATTTATGCGCGCACATATTTATGCGCGCACATTTTTATGCGCGCACATATTTATGCGGGCACATATTTATGCGCCCTACCCTGTATTTGCGCTCACATATTTATGCGCCCTACCCTGTATTTACGCTCACATATTTATGCGCCCTACCCTGTATAAGCGCGCACATATTTATGCGCCCTACCCTGTATATGCGTGCACATATTTATTCGCCCTACCCTGTATTTGCGGTCACATATTTATGCGCGCACATATTTATGCTCCATACCCTGCATATGCGTGCACATATTTATGCATGCACATATTTATGCGTGCACATATTTAAGCGCCCTACCCTGTATATGCGTGCACATATTTATGCGTGCACAAATTTAAGCGCCCTACCCTGTATATGCGTGCACATATTTATACGCGCACATATTTATGCGCTCTACCCTGTACATGTGCGCACATATTTATTCGACCTACCTTGTATATGCGCGCACATATTTATGCACGAACATATTTATGCGCCCTACCCTGTATATGCGCTTACATATTTATGCGCACAAAAATTTATGTGCCCTACCCTGTATATGTGCACATAAATTTATGCGCCCAAACCTGTATATGCGCCCTAAACTGTATATGCGCGCACATATTTATGCGCGCACATATTTATGCGCGCACATATTTATGCGACCTACCCTGTATTTGCGCTCACATATTTATGCGCGCACATATTTATGCGCCATACCCTGTATTTGCGCTCACATATTTATGTGCCCTACCCTGTATATGCGCGCACATATATATGCGCGCACATATTTATGCGCGCACAAATTTATGCGCCCTACCCTGTATTTGCGCTCACATATTTATGCGCCCTGACCTGTATATGCGCGCACATATTTATGCGCGCACATATTTACGCGCCCTACCCTGTATATGCGTGCACATATTTATGCGCCCTACCCTGTATTTGCGCTCACATATTTATGCGCGCACATATTTATGCGCCCTACCCTGTATTTGCGCTCACATATTTATGCGCCCTGACCTGTATATGCGCGCACATATTTATGCGCGCACATATTTATGCTCCCTACCCTGTATATGCGCACACATATTTATGTGCCCTACCCTGTATATGCGCGCACATATTTATGCGCGCACATATTTATGCGCGCTCATATTTATGCGCGCACATATTTATGCGCCCTACCCTGTATTTGCGCTCACATATTTAGGCGCGCACATATTTATGCGCCCTACCCTGTATAAGCGCGCACATATTTATGCGCCCTACCCTGTATATGCGTGCACATATTTATGGGCCCTACCCTTTATATGCGCGCACATATTTATGCGCGCACATATTTATGCGCGCACATATTTATGCGCCCTACCCTGTATTTGCGCTCACATATTTATGCGCGCACATATTTATACGCGCGCATATTTATGCTCCCTACCCTGTATATGCGCACACATATTTATGTGCCCTACCCTGTATATGCGCGCACATATTTATGCGCGCACATATTTATGCGCGCACATATTTATGCGCGCACATATTTATGCGCGCACATATTTATGCGCACACATATTTATGCGCTCTACCCTGTATATGCGCGCACATATTTATGCGCCCAAACCTGTATATGCGCCCTACCCTGTATATGCGCGCACATATTTATGCGCGCACATATTTATGCTCCCTACACTGTATATGCGCACACATATTTATGTGCCCTACCCTGTATATGCGCACACATATTTATGCGCGCACATATTTATGCGCGCACATATTTATGCGCGCACATATTTATGAGCCCTACCCTGTATTTGCGCTCACATATTTATGCGCGCACATATTTATGCTCCATACCCTGCATATGCGTGCACATATTTATGCATGCACATATTTATGCGTGCACATATTTAAGCGCCCTACCCTGTATATGCGTGCACATATTTATGCGTGCACAAATTTAAGCGCCCTACCCTGTATATGCGTGCACATATTTATACGCGCACATATTTATGCGCCCTACCCTGTACATGTGCGCACATATTTATTCGACCTACCTTGTATATGCGCGCATATATTTATGCACGAACATATTTATGCGCCCTACCCTGTATATGCGCTTACATATTTATGCGCACAAAAATTTATGTGCCCTACCCTGTATATGCGCACACATATTTATGCGCCCAAACCTGTATATGCGCCCTAAACTGTATATGCGCGCACATATTTATGCGCGCACATATTTATGCGCGCACATATTTATGCGACCTACCCTGTAATTGCGCTCACATATTTATGCTCGCACATATTTATGCGCCCTACCCTATATTTGCGCTCACATATTTATGTGCCCTACCCTGTATATGCGCGCACATATATATGCGCGCACATATTTATGCGCGCACAAATTTATGCGCCCTACCCTGTATTTGCGCTCACATGTTTATGCGCGCACATATTTATGCGCCCTACCCTGTATTTGCGCTCACATATTTATGCGCCCTACCCTGTATATGCGCGCACATATTTATGCGCCCTGACCTGTATATGCGCGCACATGTTAATGCGCGCACATATTTACGCGCCCTATCCTGTATATGCGTGCACATATTTATGCGCCCTACCCTTTATATGCGCGCACATATTTATGCGCGCACATATTTATGCGCGCACATATTTATGCGCCCTACCCTGTATTTGCGCTCACATATTTATGCGCCCTGACCTGTATATGCGCGCACATATTTATGCGCGCACATATTTATGCTCCCTACCCTGTATATGCGCACACATATTTATGTGCCCTACCCTGTATATGCGCGCACATATTTATGCGCGCACATATTTATGCGCGCTCATATTTATGCGCGCACATATTTATGCGCCCTACCCTGTATTTGCGCTCACATATTTATGCGCGCACATATTTATGCGCCCTACCCTTTATAAGCGCGCACATATTTATGCGCCCTACCCTGTATATGCGTGCACATATTTATGCGCCCTACCCTTTATATGCGCGCACATATTTATGCGCGCACATATTTATGCGCGCACATATTTATGCGCGCACATATTTATGCGCCCTACCCTGTATTTGCGCTCACATATTTATGCGCGCACATATTTATACGCGCACATATTTATGCTCCCTACCCTGTATATGCGCACACATATTTATGTGCCCTACCCTGTATATGCGCGCACATATTTATGCGCGCACATATTTATGCGCGCACATATTTATGCGCTCTACCCTGTATATGCGCGCACATATTTATGCGCCCAAACCTGTATATGCGCCCTACCCTGTATATGCGCGCACATATTTATGCGCGCACATATTTATGCTCCCTACACTGTATATGCGCACACATATTTATGTGCCCTACCCTGTATATGCGCGCACATATTTATGCGCGCACATATTTATGCGCGCACATATTTATGCGCGCACATATTTATGCGCCCTACCCTGTATTTGCGCTCACATATTTATGCGCCCTACCCTGTATATGCGCGCACATATTTATGCGCCCTGACCTGTATATGTGCGCACATATTTATGCGCGCACATATTTATGCGTGCACATATTTATGCGCGCACATATTTATGCGCGCACATATTTATGCGCCCTACCCTGTATATGCGCGCACATATTTATGCGCGCACATATTTATGCGCGCACATATTTATTGGCGCACATATTTATGCGCCCTACCCTGCATATGCGTGCATATATTTATGCATGCACATATTAATGCGTGCACATATTTAGGCGCCCTACCCTGTATATGCGCGAACATATTTATGCGTGCACAAATTTAAGCGCCCTAATCTGTATATGCTTGCAAATATTTATTCGCGCACATATTTATGCGCCCTACCCTGTACTCGCGCGCAAATATTTATTCGACCTACCCTGTATATGCGCGCACATATTTATGCACGAACATTTTTATGCGCCCTACCCTGTATATGCGCGCACATATTTATGCGCCATGACCTGTATATGCGCGCACATATTTATGCGCGCACATATTTATGCGCGCACATATTTATGCGCCCTACCCTGTATTTGCCCTCACATATTTATGCGCGCACATATTTATGCGCCCTACCCTGTATTCGCGCTCACAAATTTATGTGCCCTACCCTGTACATGCGCGCACATATTTATGCTCCCTACCCTGTATATGCGCACACATATTTATGTGCCCTACCCTGTATATGCGTGCACATATTTATGCGTGCACATATTTATGCGTGCACATATTTATGCGCGCACATATTTATGCGCGCACATATTTATGCGCGCACATATTTATGCGCCCTACCCTGTATTTGCGCTCACATATTTATTCGCGCACATATTTATACTCCCTACCCTGTATATGCGCACACATATTTATGTGCCCTACCCTGTATATGCGCGCACATATTTATGTGCAGATATTTATGCGCGCACATATTTATGCGCCCTACCCTGTATTTGCGCTCACATATTTATGCGCGCACATATTTATGCGCCCTACCCTGTAATTGCGCTCACATATTTATGCGCCCTACCCTGAATATGCGCGCACATATTTATGCGCCCTGACCTGTATATGCGCGCACATATTTATGCGCGCACATATTTATGCGCGCACATATTTATGCGCGCACATATTTATGCGCGCACATATTTATGCACCCTACCCTGTATATGCGTGCACATATTTATGCATGCACATATTTATGCGTGCACATATTTAAGCGCCCTACCCTGTATATGCGCGCACATATTTATGCACGAACATATTTATGCGCTCTACCCTGTATATGCGCTCACATATTTATGCGCACAAAAATTTATGTGCCCTACCCTGTATATGCGCACACATATTTATGCGCCCTAACCTGTATATGCGTCCTACCCTGTATATGCGTACACATATTTAAGCGCCCTACCCTGTATATGAGCGCACATATTTATGCGCGCACATATCTATGCGCGCACATATTTATGCGCGCACATATTTATGCGCCCTACCCTGTATTTGCGCTCACATATTTATGCACGCACATATTTATGCGCCCTACCCTGTATATGCGCGCACATATTTATGCGCCCTACCCTGTATATGCATGCACATATTTATTCGCCCTACCCTGTATATGCGCGCACATATTTATGCGCCCTACCCTGTATTTGCGCTCACATATTTATGCGCGCACATATTTATGCGCCCTACCCTGTATTTGCGCTCACATATTTATGCGCGCATATATTTATGCGCCCTACCCTGTATTTGCGCTCAAACGTTTATGTGCCCTACCCTGTATATGCACGCACATATTTATGCGCGCACATATTTATGCGCCCTACCCTGTATTTGCGCTCACATATTTATGCGCGCACATATTTATGCGCCCTACCCTGTATTTGCGCTCACATATTTATGTGCCCTACCCTGTATATGCGTGCACATATTTATGCGCCCTGACCTGTATATGCGCGCACATATTTATGCGCGCACATATTTATGCGCGCACATATTTATGCGCGTACATATTTATGCGCGCACATATTTATGCGCGCACATATTTGCGCCCTACCCTGTATATGCGCGCACATATTTATGCGCGCACATATTTATGCACGCACATATTTATGCTACCTACCCTGCATATGCGTACACATATTTATGCATGCACATATTTATGCGTGCACATATTTAGGCGCCCTACCCTGTATATGCGCGCACATATTTTTGCGTGCACAAATTTAAGCGCCCTACCCTGTATAAGCGTGCACATATTTATACGCGCACATATTTATGCGCCCTACCCTGTACATGCGCGCACATATTTATTCGACCTACCCTGCATATGTGCGCACATATTTATGCACGCACATATTTATGCGCGTACATATTTATGCGCGCACATATTTATGCACCCACATATATATGCGCCCACATATATATGCACTCATATATATATGCGCGCACATATATATACGCGCACATATTTATGCGCCCTACCCTGTATATGCGTGCACATATTTATGCGCGCACATATTTATGCACCCACATATATATGCGCCCACATATATATGCACTCATATATATATGCGCGCACATATATATACGCGCACATATTTATGCGCCCTACCCTGTATATGGGCGCACATATTTATGCGCGCACATATTTATGCGCCCTACCCTGTATTTGCGCTCACATATTTATGCGCGCACATATTTATGCGCCCTACCCTGTATTTGCGCTCACATATTTATGTGCCCTACCCTGTATATGCGCGCACATATTTATGCGCGCACATATTTATGCGCGCACATATTTATGCGCCCTACCCTGTATTTGCGATCACATATTTATGCGCGCACATATTTATGTGCCCTACCCTGTATATGGGCGCACATATTTATGCGCGCACATATTTATGCGCGCACATATTTTTGCACCCTACCCTTTATTTGCACTCACATATTTATGCGCGCACATATTTATGCGCCCTACCCTGTATATGCGCGCACATATTTATGCGCGCACATATTTATGCGCCCTACCCTGTATATGCGCGCACATATTTATGCGCGCACATATTTATGCGCGCACATATTTATGCGCTCTACCCTGTATATGCGCGCACATATTTATGCGCCCAAACCTGTATATGCGCCATACCCTGTATATGCGCGCACATATTTATGCGCGCACATATTTATGCTCCCTACCCTGTATATGCGCACATATATTTATGCGCCCTACCCTGTATTTGCGCTCACATATTTATGCGCGCACATATTTATGCGCCCTACCCTGTATTTGCGCTCACATATTTATGCGCGCACATATTTTTGCGCCCTACCCTGTATTTGCGCTCACATATTTATGCGCGCTACCCTGTATATGCGCGCACATATTTATGCGCCCTGACCTGTATATGCGCGCACATATTTATGCGCGCACATATTTATTCACGCACATATTTATGCGCCCTACCCTGTATATGCGCGCACATATTTATGCGCGCCCATATTTATGCGCGCACATATTTATGCGCGCACATATTTATGCGCCCTACCCTGTATATGCGTGCACATATATATGCGCGCACATATTTATGCACCCACATATATATGCGCCCACATATATATACACTCACATATATCTGCGCGCACATATATATGCGCGCACATATTTATGTGCCCTACCCTGTATTTGCCCTCACATATTTATGCGTCCTACCCTGTATATGCGCGCACATATTTATGTGCCCTGACCTGTATATGCGCGCACATATTTATGCGCTCACATATTCATGCGCCATAATTATTCGCGCACATAACTATGTGCTCTACCCTGTATATGCGCGCACATATTTATGCGCGCACATATTTATACGCGCACATATTTATGCGCCCTACCCTGTATTTATGCGCCCTACCCTGTATATGCGCGCACATATTTATGCGCCCTACCCTGTGTATGCGCGCACATATTTATGCGCGCACATATTTATGCGCGCACATATTTATGCGCCCTACCCTGTATATGCACGCACATATTTATGCGCCCTACACTGTATATGCGTGCACATATTTATGAGCCCACATATATATGCGCCCAAATATTTATGCGCCCACATATATATGCGCCCACATATATATGCGCTCACATATATATGCGTGCACATTTATATGCACCCTAACCTGTATATGCGCGCACATATTTATTCGCCCCACCCTGTATATGCGCGCACATATTTATGCGCGCACATATTTATGCGCCCTACACTGTATATGCGTGCACATATTTATGCGCGCACATATTTATGCGCCCTACACTGTATATGCGTGCACATATTTATGCGCTCACATTTTTATGCGCCCACATATTTATGCGCCCTACCCTGCATATGCGCGCACATATTTATTCGCCCTACCCTGTATATGCGCGCACATATTTATGCACGTACATATTTACATATTTATGCGCTCTACCCTATATATGCGCACACATATTTATGTGCCCTATCCTATATATGCGCGCACATATTTATGCGCGCACATATATATGCGCCCTACTATGTATATGCGGGCACATATTTATGCGCGCACATATTTATGCGCGCACATATTTATGTGCCCTACCCTGTATATGCGCGCACATATTTATGCGCGTACATATTTATGCGCACACATATTTATGTGCCCTACCCTGTATATGCGCGCACATATTTATGCGCGCACATATTTATGCGCCCAAACCTGTATATGCGCCCTACACTGTATATACGTGCACATATTTATGCGCGCACATTTTTATGCGCCCACATATTTATGCGCCCTTCCCTGCATATGCGCGCACATATTTATTCGCCCTACCCTGTATATGCGCGCACATATTTATGCACGTACATATTTACATATTTATGCGCTCTACCCTATATATGCGCACACATATTTCTGTGCCCTATCCTATATATGCGCGCACATATTTATGCGCGCACATATATATGCGCACTACTATGTATATGGAGGGAACATATTTATGCGCGCACATATTTATGCGCGCACATATTTATGTGCCGTACCCTGTATATGCGCGCACATATTTATGCGCGCACATATTTATGCGCGCACATATTTATGCGCCCTACCCTGTATATGCGCGCACATATTTCTGCGCGCACATATTTATGCGCTCTACCCTGTATATGCGCGCACATATTTATGCGCCCAAACCTGTATATGCACCCTTCCCTGTATATGCGCGCACATATTTATGCTCCCTACCCTGTATATGCGCACACATATTTATGCGCCCTACCCTGTATATGCGCACACATATTTATGCGCGCTCATATTTTTGCGTGCACAAATTTATGCGCCCTACCCTGTATTTGCGCTCACATATTTATGCGCCCTTCCCTGCATATGCGCGCACATATTTATTCGCCCTACCCTGTATATGCGCGCACATATTTATGCATGTACATATTTACATATTTATGCGCTCTACCCTATATATGCGCACACATATTTCTGTGCCCTATCCTATATATGCGCGCACATATTTATGCGCGCACATATATATGCGCCCTACTATGTATATGCGGGCACATATTTATGCGCGCACATATTTATGCGCGCACATATTTATGTGCCCTACCCTGTATATGCGCGCACATATTTATGCGCGCACATATTTATGCGCCCAAACCTGTATATGCGCCCTACCCTGTATATGCGCGCACATATTTATGCTCCCTACCCTGTATATGCGCACACATATTTATGCGCGCTCATATTTATGCGCGCACAAATTTATGCACCCTACCCTGTATTTGCGCTCACATATTTATGCGCCCTACCCTGTATATGCGCACACATATTTATGCGCGCTCATATTTATGCGCGCACAAATTTATGCGCCCTACCCTGTATTTGCGCTCACATATTTATGCGCCCTACCCTGTATATGCGCGCACATATTTATGCGCCCTACCCTGTATATGCGTGCACATATTTATGCGCCCTACCCTGTATATGCGCGCACATATTTATGCGCGCACATATTTATGCGCGCACATATTTATGCGCCCTACCCTGTATATGCGTGCACATATTTATGCGCCCTACCCTGTATATGCGCGCACATATTTATGCGCGCACATATTTATGCGCCCTACCCTGTATTTGCGCTCACATATTTATGCGCGCACATATTTATGCTCCCTACCCTGTATATGCGCACACATATTTATGTGCCCTACCCTGTATATGCGCGCACATATTTATGCGCGCACATATTTATGCGCGCACATATTTATGCGTTCTACCCTGTATTTGCGCTCACATATTTATGCGCGCACATATTTATGCGCCCTACCCTGTATTTGCGCTCACATATTTATGCGCCCTACCCTGTATATGCGCGCACATATTTATGCGCCCAAACCTGTATATTCGCCCTACCCTGTATATGCGCGCACATATTTATGCGCGCACATATTTATGCGCCCTACCCTGTATATGCGTGCACATATTTATGCGCCCTACCCTGTATATGCGTGCACATATTTATTTGTCCTACCCTGTATATGCGCGCACATATTTATGCGCGCACATATTTATGCGCTCTCATATTTATGCGCGCACATATTTATGCGCGCACATATTTATGCGTTCTACCCTGTATTTGCGTTCACATATTTATGCGCGCACATATTTATGCGCCCTACCCTGTATTTGCGCTCACATATTTATGCGCCCTACCCTGTATATGCGCGCACATATTTATGCGCCCTGACCTGTATATGCGCGCACATATTTATGCGCGCACATATTTATGCGCGCACATATTTATGCGCTCTACCCTGTATATGCGTGCACATATTTATGCGCCCAAACCTGTATATGCGCCCTACCCTGTATATGCGCGCACATATTTATGCGTGCACATATTTATGCTCCCTACCCTGTATATGCGCACACATATTTATGTGCCCTACCCTGTATATGCGCGCACATATTTATGCGCGCACATATTTATGCGCGCACATATTTATGCGCGCACATATTTATGCGCGCACATATTTATGTGCGCACATATTTATGCGCTCTACCCTGTATATGCGCGCACATATTTATGCGCCCAAACCTGTATATGCGCCCTACCCTGTATATGCGCGCACATATTTATGCTCCCTACCCTGTATATGCGCACACATATTTATGCGCACTACCCTGTATATGCGCACACATATTTATGCGCGCTCATATTTATGCGCGCACAAATTTATGCGCCCTACCCTTTATTTGCGCTCACATATTTATGCGCCCTACCCTGTATATGCGCGCACATATTTATGCGCCCTACCCTGTATATGCGTGCACATATTTATGCGCCCTACCCTGTATATGCGCGCACATATTTATGCGCCCTACCCTGTATTTGCGCTCACATATTTATGCGCCCTACCCTGTATATGCGCGCACATATTTATGCGCCCTGACCTGTATATGCGCGCACATATTTATGCGCGCACATATTTATGCGCGCACATATTCATGCGCACTACCCTGTATATGCGTGCACATATTTATGCGCCCAAACCTGTATATGCGCCCTACCCTGTATATGCGCGCACATATTTATGCGTGCACATATTTATGCTCCCTACCCTGTATATGCGCACACATATTTATGTGCCCTACCCTGTATATGCGCGCACATATTTATGCACGCACATATTTATGCGCGCACATATTTATGCGCGCACATATTTATGCAACCTACCCTGCATATGCGTGCACATATTTATGCATGCACATATTTATGCGTGCACATATTTAAGCGCCCTACCCTGTATATGCGTGCACATATTTATGCGTGCACAAATTTAAGCGCCCTACCCTGTATATGCGTGCACATATTTATACGCACACATATTTATGCGCCCTACCCTGTATATGCGCGCACATATTTATTCGCGCACATATTTATGCGCCCTACCCTGTATTTGCGCTCACATATTGATGCGCGCACATATTTATGCGCGCACATATTTATGCGCGCACATATTTATGTGCGCACATATGTATGCGCTCTACCCTGTATATGCGCGCACATATTTATGCGCCCAAACCTGTATATGCTCCCTACCCTGTATATGCGCGCACATATTTATGCTCCCTACCCTGTATATGCGCACACATATTTATGCGCACTACCCTGTATATGCGCACACATATTTATGCGCGCTCATATTTATGCGCGCACAAATTTATGCGCCCTACCCTTTATTTGCGCTCACATATTTATGCGCCCTACCCTGTATATGCGCGCACATATTTATGCGCCCTACCCTGTATATGCGTGCACATATTTATGCGCCCTACCCTGTATATGCGCGCACATATTTATGCGCGCACATATTTATGCGCGCACATATTTATGCGCCCTACCCTGTATTTGCGCGCACATATATATGCGCGCACATATTTATGCGCGCACATATTTATGCGCCCTACCCTGTATTTGCGCTCACATATTTATGCGCGCACATATTTATGCTCCCTACCCTGTATATGCGCACACATATTTATGTGCCCTACCCTGTATATGCGCGCACATATTTATGCGCGCACATATTTATGCGCCCTACCCTGTATTTGCGCTCACATATTTATGCGCGCACATATTTATGCGCCCTACCCTGTATTTGCGATCACATATTTATGCGCCCTACCCTGTATATGCGTGCACATATTTATGCGCCCTGACCTGTATATGCGTGCACATATTTATGCGTGCACATATTTATGCGCGCACATATTTATGCGCGCACATATTTATGCGCGCACATATTTGCGCCCTACCCTGTATATGCGCGCACATATTTATGCGCGTACATATTTATGCGCGCACATATTTATGCGCGCACATATTTATGCGCCCTACCCTGTATTTGCGCTCACATATTTATGCGCGCACATATTTATGCAACCTACCCTGCATATGCGTACACATATTTATGCATGCACATATTTATGCGTGCACATATTTAGGCGCCCTACCCTGTATATGCTTGCACATATTTTTGCGTGCACAAATTTAAGCGCCCTACCCTGTATATGCGTGCACATATTTATACGCGCACATATTTATGCGCCCTACCCTGTACATGCGTGCACATATTTATTCGACCTACCCTGCATATGTGCGCACATATTTATGCACGAACATATTTATGCGCCCTACCCTGTATATGCGCTCACATATTTATGCGCAGAAAAATTTATGTGCTCTACCCTGTATATGCGCAGACATATTTATGCGCCCAAACCTGTATATGCGCCCTAAACTGTATATGCGCGCACATATTTATGCGCGCTCATATTTATGCGCGCTCATATTTATGCGCGCACATATTTATGCGCCCTACCCTGTATATGCGTGCACATATTTATGCGCGCACATATTTATGCACCCACATATATATGCGCCCACATATATATGCACTCACATATATATGCGCGCACATATATATGCGCGCACATATTTATGCGCCCTACCCTGTATATCGGCGCACATATTTATGCGCGCACATATTTATGCGCGCACATATTTATGCGCCCTACCCTGTATTTGCGCTCACATATTTATGCGCGCACATATTTATGCGCCCCACCCTGTATTTGCGCTCACATATTTATGTGCCCTACCCTGTATATGCGCGCACATATTTATGCGCGCACATATTTATGCTCCCTACCCTGTATATGCGCACACATATTTATGTGCCCTACCCTGTATTTGCGAGCACATATTTATGTGCGCACATATTTATGCGCGCACATATTTATGAGCGCACATATTTATGAGCGCACATATTTATGCTCCCTACCCTGTATATGCGCACACATATTTATGCGCTCTACCCTGTATATGCGCGCACATATTTATGCGCCCAAACCTGTATATGCGCCCTACCCTGTATATGCGCGCACATATTTATGCGCGCACATATTTATGCTCCCTACCATGTATATGCGCACACATATTTATGCGCCCTACCCTGTATTTGCGCTCACATATTTATGCGCGCACATATTTATGCGGCCTACCCTGTATTTGCGCTCACATATTTATGCGCGCACATATTTATGCGCCCTACCCTGTATTTGCGCTCACATATTTATGCGCCCTACCCTGTATATGCGCGCACATATTTATGCGCCCTGACCTGTATATGCGCGCACATATTTATGCGCGCACATATTTATGCACGCCCATATTTATGCGCCCTACCCTGTATATGCGCGCACATATTTATGCGCGCACATATTTATGCGCGCACATATTTATGCGCGCACATATTTATGCGCCCTACCCTGTATATGCGTGTACATATATATGCGTGCACATATTTATGCACCCACATATATATGCGCCCACATATATATACACTCACATATATATGCGCGCACATATATATGCGCGCACATATTTATGTGCCCTACCCTGTATTTGCGCTCACATATTTATGCGTCCTACCCTGTATATGCGCGCACATATTTATGTGCCCTGACCTGTATATGCGCGCACATATTTATGCGCTCACATATTCATGCGCCCTACCCTGTATTTGCGCGCACATATTTATGTGCCCTGACCTGTATATGCGCGCACATATTTATGCGCGCACATATTTATGCGCCCTACCCTGTATATGCGCGCACATATTTATGCGCGCACATATTTATGCGCGCACATATTTATGCGCGCACATATTTATGCAAACTGCCCTGCATATGCGTGCACATATTTATGCATGCACATATTTAGGCGCCCTACCCTGTATATGCGCGCACATATTTATGCGTGCACAAATTTAAGCGCCCTACCCTGTATATGCGTGCACATATTTATACGCACACATATTTATGCGCCCTACCCTGTACATGCGCGCACATATTTATGCGCCCTACCCTGTATATGCGCTCACATATTTATGCGCACAAAAATTTATGTGCCCTACCCTATATATGCGCACACATATTTATGCGCTCAAACCTGTATTTGCGCCCTTAACTGTATATGCGCGCACATATTTATGCGCGCTCATATTTATACGCGCACATATTTATGCGCCCTACCCTGTATATGGGCGCACATATTTATGCGCGCACATATTTATGCGCTCTACCCTGTATATGCGTACACATATTTATACGCACACATATTTATGCGCCCAAACCTGTATATGCGTGCACATATTTATGCGCCCTTATATATCTGCGTCCACATATATATGCGTGCACATATTTATGCGCGCACATATATATGCGCCTTACCCTGTATATATGCGCGCACATATATATGCGCCCACATATATATGCGCTCTACCCTATATATGTGGGCACATATTTATGCGACCTACCCTGCATATGCGTGCACATATTTATGTACGCACATATATATGCGCCCTACCCTGTATATGCGCGCACATATTTATGCGCGCACATATTTAAGCGCCCTACCCTGTATATGCATGCACACATTTATGCGAGCACATATTTATGCGCCCTACCCTGTATATGCGTGCACATATTTATGCGCGCAGATTTATGCGGGCACATATTTATGCGCCCTACCCTGTATATGCGCCCAATCCTGTATATGCGCTCACATATTTATGCGCGCACATATTTATGCGCCCTACCCTGTATATACGCGCACATATTTATGCGCACTACCCTGTATATGCGCGCACATATTTATGCGCGCACATAATTATGCGCGCACATATTTATGCGCGCACATATTTATGCGCGCACATATTTATGCGCGCACATATTTATGCAACCTACCCTGCATATGCGTGCACATATTTATGCATGCACATATTTATGCGCGCACATATTTAAGCGCCGTATCCTGTATATGCTCGCAGATTTATATGGGCACATATTTATGCGCCCTACCCTGTATATGCACGCACATATTTATGCGCCCTAACCTGTATTTGTGCACACATATTTATGCGCGCACATTTTTATGCGCCCACACATTTATGCGCCCTACCCTGTATATGCGGGCACATATTTATGCGTGCACATATTTATGCGCCCTACCATGTATATGCGCGCACATATTTATTCGCCATACCCTGTATATGCGCGCACATATTTATGCGCCCTACCCTGTGTATGCGCGCACATATTGATTCGCCCTACTCTGTATATGCGCGCACATATTTATGCACGCACATATATATGCGCCCTTCCCTGTATATGCGGGCACATATTTATGCACGCACATATTTATGCACACACATATTTATGCGCTCTACCCTATATGTGCGCGCACATATTTATGCGCCCACATATTTATGCGCCCACATATATATGCGCCCAAATATTTTTGCGCCCACATATATATGCGCCCACATAGATATGCGCCCACATATATATGCGCCCACATATATATGCGCCCACATATATATGCGGCCACATATATATGCGCGAACATTTATATGCGCCCTAACCTGTATATGCGCGCACATATTTATGCGCCCTACCCTGTATATGCGCGCACATATTGATTCGCCCTACCCTGTATATGCGCGCACATATTTATGCACGCACATATATATGCGCCCTTCCCTGTATAGGCACGCACATATTTATGCCCGCACATATTTATGCGCACACATATTTATGCGCTCTACCCTATATATGCGCTCACATATTTATGCGCACACATATTTATGTGCCCTACCCTATATATGCGCGCACATATTTATGTGCCCTACCCTGTATATGCGTGCACATATTCATGCGCCCTACCCTGTATATGCGCGCACATATTTCTGCGCCCACATATATATGCCCCCACATATATATGCGCCCTACCCTGTATATGCGCGCACACATTTATGCGCCCTACCCTGTATATGCACGCATATATTTATGCGCGCACATATTTATGCGAGCACATATTTATGAGCGTACATATTTATGAGCGTACATATTTATGCGCGCACATAATTGTGCGCGCACATAATTATTCGCGCACATAACTATGTGCTCTACCCTGTATATGCGCGCACATATTTATGCGCGCACATATTTATGCGCCCTACCCTGTATTTGCGCTCACATATTTACGTGCGCACATATTTATGCGCCCTACCCTGTATATGCGCGCACATATTTATGCGCCCTACCCTGTGTATGCGCGCACATATTTATGCGCGCACATATTTATGCGCGCACATATTTATGCGCGCACATATTTATGCGCCCTACCCTGTATATGCACGCACATATTTATGCGCCCTACACTGTATATGCACGCACATATTTATGCGCCCTATATGCGTGCACATATTTATGCGCCCACATATATATGCGCCCAAATATTTATGCGCCCACATATATATGCGCCCACATATATATGCGCCCACATATATATGCGTGCACATTTATATGCACCCTAACCTGTATATGCGCGTACATATTTATGTAACTAGACTGTATGTAACTGTATCTAACTAGAGATGAGCGAACACTAAAATGTTCGAGGTTCGAAATTCGATTCGAACAGCCGCTCAATGTTCGTGTGTTCGAACGGGTTTCGAACCCCATTATAGTCTATGGGGAACAGATACTCGTTAAGGGGGAAACCCAAATCCGTGTCTGGAGGGTCACCAAGTCCACTATGACACCCCAGGAAATGATGCCAACACCTCTGGAATGACACTGGGACAGCAGGGGAAGCATGTCTGGGGGCATCTAACACACCAAAGACCCTCTATTACCCCAACATCACTGCCTAACAACTACACACTTTCCACATTCAAAAAAACCTCTATCAAAGTGGGAAAATACCTGGAAACCTTCTTTACTCCCCAAATGGATGGACACAAACCCCAATTTAAGCTCAACAAACAGTAACAACCACCCCTTTAAATCACGTTCCCCATGACAACCACAAATGGAATAGGCAATGGGAATTCCAAAAGCCCTCACCCTTAACTGTCATTTTGAGTGTGTGTGTGTGTGTGTGTGTGTGTGTGTGTGTGTGTGTGATGTGGTAAGACCTTCCAAAATTCACTTTTCTAGCCCTTAACATGAGCCCTTCCAAACAAAGTTACATGACCTTAAGCTGAGCTACCAGCAGAGATTGAGGCCCTTGGCATGAGTAGAGCCTTGCACCAGCAGTGTTTTTGGCACTTAGGGTGAGTTGAGCCTTGTACCAGCGTGTGTCCCTTAACATCAGGCGGGCCCTAAGTTCTGCGCTTTGCACAAAAGTTCCACATTAACTAGGCTGAATGGTACAAAGATTAGTAGGCCCGAGAACCAGGAACAGGTCTTGCAATGGCTGTCGGATAACGCTTAAAGCACATTGTCCACCAGCCAGTCAGCCTCTACCTCCTCTTACCCAACAGTCTTGTCCTCCTTCCACCCAAAATTCCCAATCTTCCCAGAACAATAACCCCAACTGTCCCTGCTCACCAGAGCTGTTCTCCCTTCCTTTGACTGTACCGCAACCTGCCCCTCCATTTCGCGATTCCACGGACCTAACAGACGAGTATCTGTGTCCAGATGCTCAAACACTAGAGTCTCCTCCATTCCATCTCCGGTCGATTTGGTGGCGGATGACCAGCAACCCACCCTCATCGACGACGATGAGACGCAGTTGCTGTCAGGGCAGCCAGTTGACATGCGCATTGTGCAGGAGGAGGAGGCGAGACAGGAGTTGGAAGAGGAGGTGGTGGACGACGAGGACACCGACCCCACCTGGACAAGGCAGATGTCAAGCTGGGAAAGTAGTGTGGATGTTGAGGCAGGTGCAGCACCAAAAAGGGTAGCTAGAGGCAGAGACATGTCCAGAGGCAGAGGTCAGCTGCTTTGCCGAAGCCAGGCCAGACCCGGAATGTCCGAAGATGTTCCCTTTTGTACCCAGCCCAGAAAAACTCCCCCATCGAGGGCACGTTTCTTGAAGGTGTAGAGTTTTTTCAAGGAATGCGCCGAGGACAGATATAGTGTCGTCTACACAATTTGCCTCTCGAAATCGAGTAGGGGCCCTGAGAAGAGCAACCTGTCCACCACTTCAATGCACCGTCATTTGGAATCCAAGCAATGGAATCAGTGGCAGGCAGCAACGGCAGGACAAACGTCGCCCGCCGTTCATGCCACTGCCTCTGCTCACAGTGCTGGCGATGCACTCCAGAGGACGAGCCAGGACATCACTTCATCTGCCTCCGCCACTTTGTTGACTTCTCCCTCATCCTCCCCTGTTTCTGTCTTATCTCCTTCTCCTGCACCATCAAAGGCACCATCAGGCGCTTCTTTACAACAACCCACCATCTCTCAGACATTGGAGCGCCGGCAGAAATACACCGCTAACCACCCACCCACGCAAGCCTAGAACGCCAACATCGCTAAACTGCTGGCCCAGGAGAGGTTGGCGTTCCGGCTTGTTGAAACTCCCGCCTTCCCGGACCTGATGGCAACTGTGGCACCTCACTATGCCGTCCCTAGCCGTCTCAACTTCTCCCGGTGTGGCGTCCCCGCCTTGCACCAGCACGTGTCACTCAACATCAGGTGGGCCCTTAGTTCCGCGCTTTGCTGCAAGGTCCACTTGACCACCGACACTTGGACAAGCGCCTGTGGTCAGGGATGCTGCAGTGCTTATCTTTAATGACAGGCAGGGTGAATGTGGTGGAGTCTGTTCCCCGGGTGCAAACTGGGGTGGCCTATCTCCTCTCCCAGGCCAAAATTCATGGCAGGAGTAGACTGAAACCCTACGACGCTGCAACCTCCACCACAGCTACTAGCGGCAAACTCTAAAACACTGGTGTGGGGAGACGTCAGCAGGCGGTGCTGAAGCTCATCAGCTTGGGGGACAGACAGCACAGTGCCTCCGAGGTCAGGGATGCCATCCTGGCTGAGATGGCATTTTTTTTTCCCTGCTACACCTGGGGCCTGGCATTTTTACGCCTGTGATAATGGCTGGAACCTGGTAGCGGCTCTGGAGCTTGCCAGCCTCCAACACGTTCCATGTTTGGCCCACGTCTAACCTAGTGGTGCAAAGTTTTTTAAAAACATACCCAAATGTACCGAAGCTACTGTTGAAAATGCGGCGCTTGTGCGCCCACTTTTGCAAGTGCACAGGAGTCGCTGCTAGCCTAAAAACACTCTAGCAAGGCCTACATCTGTCCAAACACAGGCTGTTGTCCGTCATTCACACACGCTGAAACCCTACAATACCATATCTTGAGCAGGGTGTGTGAGCTGCACAGACCTTTGATGGAGTTCCATCTACAAAACCCAAGGGTTCCTCAAAGTCAGCAACCAAAGTTTCTGCACCATGAGTTTCCAGGGGTGGCAGAGTTATGGCTAGGGGAAGAGGCATGGATAGGGATGATGTCTAGGGGCAAAAGCAGTGTGGATGTGGAGGCAAGCTAAGCAGGAAAAACTGGGGGTACAAGCTAAGGCATGGACTGGGGTGATGTCTAGGGGCAAAAGCAGTGTGGATGTGGAGGCAAGCAAAGCAGGGAAAATGGTGGCTAGAGGCAAAGGGATGTCCATAGGCAGCAAGGGCAAAGATGCAAAACTCTCCCGTTTCAAGAATTTTCCTGACTTGTTTCCCCACAAAACATTCCTGGGAGGAGGGCTGAAACACCACCCTCCTCCTCCTCCGCTGTTAGATTTACCCCAGCTACGAGCTGAAAACGCTGCAACACTGGTGTGGGGAGACGTCAGCAGGCTGGGCTGAAGCTCATCAGCTTGGGAGACGGACAGCACACTGCCTCTGAGGTCAGGGATGCTATCCTGGATGAGATGGCAATTTGTTTATCCCCGCTGCCCCTGGGGCCAGGTTTTTTAGCTTGTTGGAGGGCTCTGGAGCTTGCCAGCCTCCAACACGTTCCATGCCTGGCCCACATGTTCAATGTAGTGGTGCAATGATTTTTAAAAACATACCCCAAATTAGCTGAGCTAAGGGTGAAAGTGCGGCACTTGGACACCCACTTTCCCAAGTCTACAGTACCTGGAGCTAGCCGCAATACACTCCAGCAAGGCCTACATCTGCCTGAAGCACCTACTGTTGTGCGAGGTCACCACACGCTCTAACCCTAGATACCGTATGTTCAGCAGGGTGTGTGAGCAGCAGAGACCTTTGATGGAGTACCAGCTACAAAACCCAAGGGTTCCTCAGAGTCAGCTCCCTCACTTTCTGCACCATGAGTTTCCATGGGTGGCAGACTTATGGCTAGAGGCACAGGCATGGATAGGGGTGATGTGTAGGGGCAAAAGCAGTGTGGATGTGGAGGCAAGCTAAGCAGCAAAAACTGGGGGTACAAGCAGCCGGTGGCATCATCACTGACAAGCACAGCTGTCTGTCAGCTGACAGGCTGACTTTCACCAAAATGAACAGACAATGGATAGACTCATCATATACATGTCAGTTACATGACAAATTTAGTGCAATTTGCAAGTCCAAGATGGGTTGGAGATCTGCGGAGAGGAATCTCACCACCTCTTGCGGGTGCCATCATTTGGAAGGCAAGCCCTGGGCTCAGTGGGTGAGAGCAAGCGCAGGATAATCGTCGTTTGGCCTGGCGGCCACTGCCTCTTCCACTGTTGACAGGGCTGGCGCTGCAGTCCAGACCAGGAGCCAGGACACCTCCACATCTGCCTCTGACACTTTGGGGAGTTCACCCTTATCCTCACCTTTTCCTGCCATTTCTCCTTTTGCCCGCGCCATCATGCGCCTCTTCCCAGCAACTCCCCATCTCCCAAGCCTTTCATTTCATGCTAAAGTACAGCGCAACCCACCCACATGCCCAAGGCTTCAACGGCCTCATCTCAAGAAATCTGGCCCAGGAGATGTTGGAATCCCGGCTGGGGGACACTCTGCCCTTTTTGGGCAGAGTGTCTACTGCGCCACCGCACTGTGCCGTCCACACCAGCACTTTCCCCCAAACATGAGGCGGTCCCTAAATTCAGCGCTTAGCCCTAAAGTTCCATGTGACCAGTTACGAATGGACAAGTGCATGCGGACAGGGATGCTACCTTTCAATTTGGGCACAGTGGTTGAATGTAGTTGAGGCGTGGACCGGGTCGCAAAATGTGGTGGCCTGACTTGTCTCCCCACACAACATTCCTGGGAGGAGGGCTGAAACACCACCCTCCTCCGCTGTTAAATTGACCCCAGCTACGAGCTGGAAACGCTGCAACACTGGTGTGGGGAGACGTCAGCGGGCCGTGCTGAAGCTCATCAGCTTGGGGGCCAGACAGCACACTGCCTACAAAGTGAGTCATGCCATCCTCGATGAGACGGCAATGTGGTTTTTGCCACTGCACCTGGGCCCAGGCATGTTGTCATGTGTGATAATGGCCGTAACCTGGGATTGGCTCTGTAGCTTGGCAGCCTGCAACATATTCCATGCCTGGGCCACGTTTTTAACTCATTGCTGCTAATCTTTTGAAAAAGGTACCCCAATGTTCCTGAGCTACTGGTGAAAGTGTGGCGCTTGTGCGGATAGTTTTTAAAGTGTATAGTTGCCGCTGCTAGCCTCTATGCACTCCTACAACGCCTGTACCTGCTGGAACAACGGCTGTTGTGCGACGTCTCCACACTGCTGGCACTAAACATATCATGTGTTGAGCAGAGTGTGTGAGCAGCACAGACCTTTGATGTAGTTCCAACTCCAAAACCCTCGGGTTCGTCAAAGTCAACTCCCTCAGTTGCTCAACCATGAGTGGCCATGGGTGGCAGACTTATGTGAAATCCCATCCCATCCATTGCACTGGACACGAAACATTAGCATGCGCTCAGCACAACTTCGGATATGGCAGATGCGTTAAGCAGGGTGCAGGGTACAACACAGACCAGGCCCGAGCACCAGGAACAGGTGTTAGAAATACTGCAGCATCTGCCATTTCCTTCCAATTTTGGGGTTTTGGACCCGCCACCGACTTGTCTGGACCTAAGTGGGGATCATGAGACACAGTTGCCATCAAGGCAAGCTGTGGTCATGTGCGGTTTGCAGTAAGGGGGCAGTGCGCAATTGGAAGAGGAGTTGGTGGATGACGAGGCCACCGACCCCACATGGACAGGGGTGATGTCTAGGGGCTAAAGCAGTGTAGATGTAGAAGGAAGCTAAATCAACAAAAAACCTGGGTAGAAGCAAAGGCATAAACTGGGGTGATGTTTAGGGGTGAAAGCAGAGTAGATGTGGAGGGAAGCTAAGCAGCAAAAACAGTGGGTAGAAGCAAAGGCATGCAAAACTCTACCCTGTTGGAAGACTTATTCCTAGGTCTGGAACACGTTAATGGCCCCCCTGGACAAATTACTGCCACTCAGGGGCCTAGTGTCACCAGGAGGGACAAGTATAGGCGCATGTTGTGGGAATACCTGGCCGACACCAGCTCTGTCCTCTCCGATCCCTCTGTGCTCTACAGCCTAAACTTATTTTCTCATCTTTTTTTCTGAACTGCACATCTCTTGCCTGCTTCCTTTGGGATCTTAGAAATGGTGGTCCACTTCCACAGATGGTAACTTCAATAGACAGTGTAACGGGAGTAGCTGAGGGATCGCTGTCTTAACCACTTTTTGGCACAAAATTAACTTCCAAAGCCAAATATGGTGCAAGTATATGATGCAAGGACACCTACACACCTATCTCTGACACATTGGGGAGTTCACCCTCATGCGCCCTTTTGGCCTGCACCATCATGCGCCTCTTCCCAGCCACTCCACATTTCCCAAGCTTTTCATTGCAGGCAGAAGTACAATACAACCCACCCCCATGCCCAAGCCTGTAACAGCCTCATCGATAAACTGCTGGCCCTGGAGATGTTGGTGTTTGTTTATGCTTCTGGAGACCCAGGCCTTCCGTCAGCAGATGGCAGCTGGGGCACCTCCCTATGCTGGGCCTAGCCGTTACTACTTCTCTTGGTGTGCTGTCTCTGCCTTGCGCCTGCATGTGTCCCATAACATCAGTCGGGCCCAGAGCTCTGCGCTTTGCTGCAAGGTCCACTTGACTACCGACACATGGACAAGCGCCTGTGGTCAGGGATGCTGCAGTGCTTATCTTTAATGACAGGCAGGGTGAATGTGGTGGAGTCTGTTCCCCGGGTGCAAACTGGGGTGGCCTATCTCCTCTCCCAGGCCAAAATTCATGGCAGGAGTAGACTGAAACCCTACGAAGCTGCAACCTCCACCCCAGCTACTAGCGGAAAACACTGTAACACTGGCATGGGGAGATGTCAGTAGGCCGTGCTGAAACTGATCAGCTTGGGGGACAGACAGCACAGTGCCTCCGAGGTCAGGGATGCCATCCTGGCTGAGATGGCATTTTTTTTTCCCTGCTACACCTGGGGCCTGGCATTTTTGCGCCTGTGATAATGGCTGGAACCTGGTAGCAGATCTGGAGCTTGCCAGACTCAAACACGGTCCACGCATGGCCCACGTTTTCCAACTTGTTGGTGCCATGTTTCTTTGAAACCTACACCATTGTGCCTGATATACAGGTCAAAGTGGGGCCATTTTCGTAAGTGAGAACTAGCCTCTGCTAGGCAGAAAACATTCAGAGCACACTCCTCTCATCTTCGCACCGTTGGCTGGCGGAGGAAGACGAGGGGGTTGGAGTGGCATCTGATGTCCCTATCCCACACGAGGCTAGAGGGTGCACTTCAGTGCATCCCATTGCTTCACCACAAATGGTGTGAAGGGGAGTGGAAAATGGAGGAAATGGAGAGTGACCCTTACAGTTGGGGCCAGCAAAGGCATGCCAAGTAACACACTGGCACACATGGCTGACTTCATCTTGGGTTGCTTTTCAACACATATTTCACATCATGAAGAACAAATAATACTGGATTTTTTCAAGCCTCGAACCCCGGTCTAGGTCTAATGTCTGTTCCTTTCTTATATTAGGGGAGAGGGAAAAAAAATTACTTCAGTGATACGTTTAGCGTACATAGACTGACTATTAATGTGTATCCCACTTAGTGTTGTTAGGGTTACACACCGTCACAACCTGGCTAAAGCTTCTATAGCTGTTAATAAAGTCAACATAACTTTACGGTATCCAAAAAGACAGCTGGTACCGACAGAGAGCAAGACAAATGTCACCCAAAGCTGTGAGCTCTGAACACCCACAGTGACTTTGGCGTCATCATCATTATAAGGGAGCGGGTGGTAATAAATAACTTGGCAGTGCCTAAAACCCAAAAAGCTTATACAACTATATTTACATTAAGATACACAAATGAAACTTTTCAGTAGCATGTCATGAGACAAGCTGATAAGCTCTTCCTTTGTGCAGTGCTATTTGAAAGTTAAACGCTGCCTTTATTTTAATTCTGGAGAAGGTGCAGACATTAGATTTAGAACATGTTGTCTTCATTGTCCAAATCCTCTATATAGGTAACGTGTTTTTCGGGCCGAGCTGTCTGGGAACGAGCTGGTGCAGCACTGACAACCTGGGTGAATATGGCAAGAGCCTGAGATGTAGGGTGAATGAATCCCCAAATTATTTGTGGAATTCCCAGTGAGACAATGGCACTGTATACCAGTATTAAAAATTGTGGGTGCACATAACCCCCATATATTCTTTGAATTCCCAGTGAGACAATGGAACTGTATAGCAGTATTAAAAATTGTGGGTGCACGTAACCCCCATATATTCTTTGAATTCCCAGTGAGACAATGGAACTGTATAGCAGTAGCAAAAATTGTGGGTGCATGTAACCCCCATATATTCTTTGAATTCCCAGTGAGACAATGGAACTGTATAGCAGTATTAAAAATTGTGGGTGCACATAACCCCCATATATTCTTTGAATTCCCAGTCAGACAATGGCACTGTATACCAGTAGTAAAAATTGTGGGTGCACATAACCCCCATATATTCTTTGAATTCCCAGTGAGACAATGGAACTGTATAGCAGTAGCAAAAATTGTGGGTGCACGTAACCCCCATATATTCTTTGAATTCCCAGTCAGACAATGGCACTATATACCAGTATTAAAAATTGTGGGTGCACATAACCCCCATATATTCTTTGAATTCCCAGTCAGACAATGGCACTGTATACCAGTAGTAAAAATTGTGGGTGCACATAACCCCAATATATTCTTTGAATTCCCAGTCAGACAATGGCACTGTATACCAGTATTAAAAATTGTGGGTGCACATAACCCCCATATATTCTTTGAATTCCCAGTGAGACAATGGCACTGTATAGCAGTAGCAAAAATTGTGGGTGCACGTCACCCCAATATATTCTTTGAATTCCCAGTCAGACAATGGCACTGTATACCAGTAGTAAAAATTGTGGGTGCACATAACCCCCATATATTCTTTGAATTCCCAGTCAGACAATGGCACTGTATACCAGTATTAAAAATTGTGGGTGCACATAACCCCCATATATTCTTTGAATTCCCAGTGAGACAATGGAACTGTATAGCAGTAGCAAAAATTGTGGGTGCACGTAACCCCCATATATTCTTTGAATTCCCAGTCAGACAATGGCACTGTATACCAGTATTAAAAATTGTGGGTGCACATAACCCCCATATATTCTTTGAATTCCCAGTGAGACAATGGCACTGTATAGCAGTAGCAAAAATTGTGGGTGCACGTCACCCCAATATATTCTTTGAATTCCCAGTCAGACAATGGCACTGTATACCAGTAGTAAAAATTGTGGGTGCACATAACCCCCATATATTCTTTAAATTCCCAGTCAGACAATGGCACTGTATACCAGTATTAAAAATTGTGGGTGCACATAACCCCCATATATTCTTTGAATTCCCAGTGAGACAATGGAACTGTATAGCAGTAGCAAAAATTGTGGGTGCACGTCACCCCAATATATTCTTTGAATTCCCAGTCAGACAATGGCACTATATACCAGTATTAAAAATTGTGGGTGCACATAACCCCAATATATTCTTTGAATTCCCAGTCAGACAATGGCACTGTATAGCAGTAGCAAAAATTGTGGGTGCACGTCACCCCAATATATTCTTTGAATTCCCAGTCAGACAATGGCACTGTATACCAGTAGTAAAAATTGTGGGTGCACATAACCCCCATATATTCTTTGAATTCCCAGTCAGACAATGGCACTGTATACCAGTATTAAAAATTGTGGGTGCACATAACCCCCATATATTCTTTGAATTCCCAGTCAGACAATGGCACTATATACCAGTATTAAAAATTGTGGGTGCACATAACCCCAATATATTCTTTGAATTCCCAGTCAGACAATGGCACTGTATAGCAGTAGCAAAAATTGTGGGTGCACGTCACCCCAATATATTCTTTGAATTCCCAGTCAGACAATGGCACTGTATACCAGTAGTAAAAATTGTGGGTGCACGTCACCCCAATATATTCTTTGAATTCCCAGTCAGACAATGGCACTGTATACCAGTATTAAAAATTGTGGGTGCACATAAACCCAATATATTCTTTGAATTCCCAGTCAGACAATGGCACTGTATACCAGTAGTAAAAATTGTGGGTGCACATAACCCCCATATATTCTTTGAATTCCCAGTCAGACAATGGCACTGTATACCAGTATTAAAAATTGTGGGTGCACATAACCCCCATATATTCTTTGAATTCCCAGTGAGACAATGGAACTGTATAGCAGTAGCAAAAATTGTGGGTGCACGTAACCCCCATATATTCTTTGAATTCCCAGTCAGACAATGGCACTATATACCAGTAGTAAAAATTGTGGGTGCACATAACCCCCATATATTCTTTGAATTCCCAGTCAGACAATGGCACTGTATACCAGTATTAAAAATTGTGGGTGCACATAACCCCCATATATTCTTTGAATTCCCAGTGAGACAATGGAACTGTATAGCAGTAGCAAAAATTGTGGGTGCACGTAACCCCCATATATTCTTTGAATTCCCAGTCAGACAATGGCACTATATACCAGTAGTAAAAATTGTGGGTGCACATAACCCCCATATATTCTTTGAATTCCCAGTCAGACAATGGCACTGTATACCAGTAGTAAAAATTGTGGGTGCACATAACCCCCATATATTCTTTGAATTCCCAGTCAGACAATGGCACTATATACCAGTAGCAAAAATTGTGGGTGTATATAGCCCCAATTCTATTGCTAGGGGACTTGCAGGGTATTTCTGAGGTGAAGGTGGGGGGGCACACCGTTGGAACGGGGATTTGGGGTGTATATATTGGGTATACGGGAATACACTGTCAGTGTGTTCCATTCAGGATCCTGGGAAAGCTGGGTTGCGGCGATTGAGCCCGTCAGTGCCACGTTACACTGACAAGCTTCTCCCTGGAATTGAAGTTATATGTAAGCCCAATATATTCTTTGAATTCCCAGTGAGACAATGGCACTATATGGCAGTAGCAAGAAATGAGGGTATTTGTATTCCCAATATACTCTTTGAATTCCCAGTCAGACAATGGCACTGTATACCAGTAGTAAAAATTGTGGGTGCACGTAACCCCAATATATTCTTTGAATTCCCAGTCAGACAATGGCACTATATGGCAGTAGCAAAAATAGTGGGTGTATATAGCCCCAATCCTATTGCTAGGGGACTTGCAGGGTATTTCTGGGGTGAAGGTGGGGGGGCACACCGTTGGAACGGGTATCGGGGGTATATATAGGGTATACGGGAATACACTGTCAGTGTATTCCATTCAGGATCCTGGGAAAGCTGGGTTGTGGCGATTGAGCCCGTCAGTGCCACGTTACACTGACAAGCTTCTCCCTGGAATTTAGCTCTTATAAGAGCTGTTGGTTGTCTTCTCCTTCCTATCCTAGCCTGTCCCTGCCTACCCAGAATCTAAGCCCTAGCTAGCTGGACGGAAACCTCCGTCCTCGGTGAATTGCAAGCTCAGAATGACGCGAACCTGGGCGGCGCTGTTCTTTTAAATTAGAGGTCACATGTTTTCGGCAGCCAATGGGTTTTGCCTACTTTTTTCAACGTCACCGGTGTCGTAGTTCCTGTCCCACCTACCCTGCGCTGTTATTGGAGCAAAAAAGGCGCCAGGGAAGGTGGGAGGGGAATCGAGTAATGGCGCACTTTACCACGCGGTGTTCGATTCGATTCGAACATGCCGAACAGCCTAATATCCGATCGAACATGAGTTCGATAGAACACTGTTCGCTCATCTCTAGCCCTAACCTGTATATGTGCACACATATTTATGCGCGCACATTTTTATGCGCCCACATATTTATGCGCCCTACCCTGCATATGCGCGCACATATTTATTCGCCCCACCCTGTATATGCGCGCACATATTTATGCGCGCACATATTTATGCGCCCTACCCTGCATATGCGCGCACATATTTATTCGCCCTACCCTGTATATGCGCGCACACATTTATGCACGTACATATTTACATATTTATGCGCTCTACCCTATATATGCGCACACATATTTATGTGCCCTATCCTATATATGCGCGCACATATTTATGCGCGCACATGTATATGCGACCTACTATGTATATGCGGGCACATATTTATGCGCGCACATATTTATGCGCGCACATATTTATGCGCCCTACCCTGTATTTGCGCGCACATATTTATGCGCGCACATATTTATGCGCCCTACCCTGTATTTGCGCTCACATATTTATGCGCGCACATATTTATGCTCCCTACCCTGTATATGCGCACACATATTTATGTGCCCTACCCTGTATATGCGCGCACATATTTATGCGCGCACATATTTATGCGCGCACATATTTATACGTTCTACCCTGTATTTGCGCTCACATATTTATGCGCGCACATATTTATGCGCCCTACCCTGTATTTGCGCTCACATATTTATGCGCCCTACCCTGTATATGCGCGCACATATTTTTGCGAGCACATATTTATGCGCGCACATATTTATGCGCGCACATATTTATGCGCTCTACCCTGTATATGCGCGCACATATTTATGCGCCCAAACCTGTATATGCGCCCTACCCTATATATGCGCGCACATATTTATGCTCCCTACCCTGTATATGCGCACACATATTTATGCGCCCTACCCTGTATATGCGCACACATATTTATGCGCGCTCATATTTATGCGCGCACAAATTTATGCGCCCTACCCTGTATTTGCGCTCACATATTTATGCGCCCTACCCTGTATATGCGCGCACATATTTATGCGCCCTACCCTGTATATGCGTGCACATATTTATGCTCCCTACCCTGTATATGCGCGCACATATTTATGCGCGCACATATTTATGCGCGCACATATTTATGCGCGCACATATTTATGCGCCCTACCCTGTATTTGCGCGCACATATTTATGCGCGCACATATTTATGCGCCCTACCCTGTATTTGCGCTCACATATTTATGCGCGCACATATTTATGCTCCCTACCCTGTATATGCGCACACATATTTATGTGCCCTACCCTGTATATGCGCGCACATATTTATGCGCGCACATATTTATGCGCGCACATATTTATGCGCGCACATATTTATACGTTCTACCCTGTATTTGCGCTCACATATTTATGCGCGCACATATTTATGCGCCCTACCCTGTATTTGCGCTCACATATTTATGCGCCCTACCCTGTATATGCGCGCACATATTTATGCGCCCAAACCTGTATATTCGCCCTACCCTGTATATGCGCGCACATATTTATGCGCGCACATATTTATGCGCCCTACCATGTATATGCGTGCACATATTTATGCGCCCTACCCTGTATATGCGCGCACATATTTATTCGCGCACATATTTATGCTCCCTACCCTGTATATGCGCACACATATTTATTTGCCCTACCCTGTATATGCGCGCACATATTTATGCGCACACATATTTATGCGCGCACATATTTATGCGCGCACATATTTATGCGTTCTACCCTGTATTTGCGTTCACATATTTATGCGCGCACATATTTATGCGCCCTACCCTGTATTTGCGCTCACATATTTATGCGCCCTACCCTGTATATGCGCGCACATATTTATGCGCCGTGACCTGTATATGCGCGCACATATTTATGCGCGCACATATTTATGCACGCACATATTTATGCGCTCTACCCTGTATATGCGTGCACATATTTATGCGCCCAAACCTGTATATGCGCCCTACCCTGTATATGCGCGCACATATTTATGCGTGCACATATTTATGCTCCCTACCCTGTATATGCGCACACATATTTATGTGCCCTACCCTGTATATGCGCGCACATATTTATGCGCGCACATATTTATGCGCGCACATATTTATGCGCGCACATATTTATGCGCGCACATATTTATGCGCGCACATATTTATGCAACCTACCCTGCATATGTGTGCACATATTTATGCATGCACATATTTATGCGTGCACATATTTAAGCGCCCTACCCTGTATATGCGTGCACATATTTATGCGTGCACAAATTTAAGCGCCCTACCCTGTATATGCGTGCACATATTTATACGCGCACATATTTATGCGCCCTACCCTGTATATGCGCGCACATATTTATTCGCGCACATATTTATGCGCCCTACCCTGTATTTGCGCTCACATATTGATGCGCGCACATATTTATGCGCGCACATATTTATGCGCGCACATATTTATGCGCTCTACCCTGTATATGCGTGCACATATTTATGCGCCCAAACCTGTATATGCGCCCTACCCTGTATATGCGCGCACATATTTATGCTCCCTACCCTGTATTTGCGCTCACATATTTATGCGCCCTACCCTGTATATGCGCGCACATATTTATGCGCCCTACCCTGTATTTGCGCGCACATATTTATGCGCCCTACCCTGTATTTGCGCGCACATATTTATGCGCGTACATATTTATGCGCGCACATATTTATGCGCCCTACCCTGTATTTGCGCTCACATATTTATGCGCGCACATATTTATGCTCCCTACCCTGTATATGCGCACACATATTTATGTGCCCTAACCTGTATATGCGCGCACATATTTATGCGCGCACATATTTATGCGCACACATATTTATGCGCGCACATATTTATGCGCGCACATATTTATACGTTCTACCCTGTATTTGCGCTCACATATTTATGCGCGCACATATTTATGCGCCCTAGCCTGTATTTGCGCTCACATATTTATGCGCCCTACCCTGTATATGCGCGCACATATTTATTCGCGCACATATTTATGCTCCCTACCCTGTATATGCGCACACATATTTATTTACCCTACCCTGTATATGCGCGCACATATTTATGCGCGCACATATTTATGCGTTCTACCCTGTATTTGCGTTCACATATTTATGTGCGCACATATTTATGCGCCCTACCCTGTATTTGCGCTCACATATTTATGCGCCTACCCTGTATATACGCGCACATATTTATGCGCCCTGACCTGTATATGCGCGCACATATTTATGCGCGCACATATTTATGCGCGCACATATTTATGCGCTCTACCCTGTATATGCGTGCACATATTTATGCGCCCAAAACTGTATATGCGCCCTAACCTGTATATGCGCGCACATATTTATGCGCGCACATATTTATGCTCCCTACCCTGTATATGCGCACACATATTTATGTGCCCTACCCTGTATATGCGCGCACATATTTATGCGCGCACATATTTATGCGCGCACATATTCATGCAACCTACCCTGCATATGCGTGCACATATTTATGCATGCACATATTTATGCGTGTACATATTTAAGCGCCCTACCCTGTATATGCGTGCACATATTTATGCGTGCACAAATTTAAGCGCCCTACCCTGTATATGCGTGCACATATTTATACGCGCACATATTTATGCGCCCTACCCTGTACATGCGCGCACATATTTATTCGACCTACCCTGTATATGCGCGCACATATTTATGCACGAACATATTTATGCGCCCTACCCTGTATATGCGCTTACATATTTATGCGCACAAAAATTTATGTGCCCTACCCTGTATATGCGCAAACATATTTATGCGCCCAAACCTGTATATGCGCCCTAAACTGTATATGCGCGCACATATTTATGCGCGCACATATTTATGCGCGCACATATTTATGCGGGCACATATTTATGCGCGCACATATTTATGCGACCTACCCTGTATTTGCGCTCACATATTTATGCGCGCACATATTTATGCGCCCTACCCTGTATTTGCGCTCACATATTTATGTGCCCTACCCTGTATATGCGCGCACATATATATGCGCGCACATATTTATGCGCGCACATATTTATGCGCCCTACCCTGTATTTGCGCTCACATATTTATGCGCCCTGACCTGTATATGCGCGCACATATTTATGCGTGCACATATTTATGCGCGCACATATTTATGCGCTCTACCCTGTATATGCGCGCACATATTTATGCGCCCAAACCTGTATATGCGCACACATATTTATATGCCCTACCCTGTATATGCGCGCACATATTTATGCGCGCACATATTTATGCGCGCACATATTTATGCGCGCACATATTTATGCGCCCTACCCTGTATTTGCGCTCACATATTTATGCGCCCTACCCTGTATTTGCGCTCACATATTTATGCGCCCTACCCTGTATAAGCTCGCACATATTTATGCGCCCTACCCTGTATATGCGTGCACATATTTATGCGCCCTACCCTTTATATCCGTGCACATATTTATGCGCGCACATATTTATGCGCGCACATATTTATGCGCCCTACCCTGTATTTGCGCTCACATATTTATGCGCGCACATATTTATGCTCCATACCCTGCATATGCGTGCACATATTTATGCATGCACATATTTATGCGTGCACATATTTAAGCGCCCTACCCTGTATATGCGCGCACATATTTATGCGCGCACATATTTATGCGGGCACATATTTATGCGACCTACCCTGTATTTGCGCTCACATATTTATGCGCGCACATATTTATGCGCCCTACCCTGTATTTGCGCTCACATATTTATGTGCCCTACCCTGTATATGCGCGCACATATATATGCGCGCACATATTTATGCGCCCTACCCTGTACTTGCGCTCACATATTTATGCGCCCTGACCTGTATATGCGCGCACATATTTATGCGCGCACATATTTATGCGAGCACATATTTATGCGCTCTACCCTGTATATGCGCGCACATATTTATGCGCCAAAACCTGTATATGCGCACACATATTTATGTGCCCTACCCTATATATGCGCGCACATATTTATGCACGCACATATTTATGCGCGCACATTTTTATGCGCGCACATATTTATGCAGGCACATATTTATGCGCCCTACCCTGTATTTGCGCTCACATATTTATGCGCCCTACCCTGTATTTACGCTCACATATTTATGCGCCCTACCCTGTATAAGCTCGCACATATTTATGCGCCCTACCCTGTATATGCGTGCACATATTTATTCGCCCTACCCTGTATTTGCGCTCACATATTTATGCGCGCACATATTTATGCTCCATACCCTGCATATGCGTGCACATATTTATGCATGCACATATTTATGCGTGCACATATTTAAGCGCCCTACCCTGTATATGCGTGCACATATTTATGCGTGCACAAATTTAAGCGCCCTACCCTGTATATGCGTGCACATATTTATACGCGCACATATTTATGCGCTGTACCCTGTACATGTGCGCACATATTTATTCGACCTACCTTGTATATGCGCGCACATATTTATGCACGAACATATTTATGCGCCCTACCCTGTATATGCGCTTACATATTTATGCGCACAAAAATTTATGTGCCCTACCCTGTATATGCGCACATATATTTATGCGCCCAAACCTGTATATGCGCCCTAAACTGTATATGCGCGCACATATTTATGCGCGCACATATTTATGCGCGCACATATTTATGCGACCTACCCTGTATTTGCGCTCACATATTTATGCGCGCACATATTTATGCGCCCTACCCTGTATTTGCGCTCACATATTTATGTGCCCTACCCTATATATGCGCGCACATATTTATGCGCGCACATATTTATGCGCGCTCATATTTATGCGCGCACATATTTATGCGCCCTACCCTGTATTTGCGCTCACATATTTATGCGCGCACATATTTATGCGCCCTACCCTGTATATGCGCGCACATATTTATGCGCCAAAACCTGTATATGCGCACACATATTTATGTGCCCTACCCTATATATGCGCGCACATATTTATGCACGCACATATTTATGCGCGCACATTTTTATGCGCGCACATATTTATGCAGGCACATATTTATGCGCCCTACCCTGTATTTGCGCTCACATATTTATGCGCCCTACCCTGTATTTACGCTCACATATTTATGCGCCCTACCCTGTATAAGCTCGCACATATTTATGCGCCCTACCCTGTATATGCGTGCACATATTTATTCGCCCTACCCTGTATTTGCGCTCACATATTTATGCGCGCACATATTTATGCTCCATACCCTGCATATGCGTGCACATATTTATGCATGCACATATTTATGCGTGCACATATTTAAGCGCCCTACCCTGTATATGCGTGCACATATTTATGCGTGCACAAATTTAAGCGCCCTACCCTGTATATGCGTGCACATATTTATACGCGCACATATTTATGCGCTGTACCCTGTACATGTGCGCACATATTTATTCGACCTACCTTGTATATGCGCGCACATATTTATGCACGAACATATTTATGCGCCCTACCCTGTATATGCGCTTACATATTTATGCGCACAAAAATTTATGTGCCCTACCCTGTATATGCGCACATATATTTATGCGCCCAAACCTGTATATGCGCCCTAAACTGTATATGCGCGCACATATTTATGCGCGCACATATTTATGCGCGCACATATTTATGCGACCTACCCTGTATTTGCGCTCACATATTTATGCGCGCACATATTTATGCGCCCTACCCTGTATTTGCGCTCACATATTTATGTGCCCTACCCTGTATATGCGCGCACATATATATGCGCGCACATATTTATGCGCGCACAAATTTATGCGCCCTACCCTGTATTTGCGCTCACATGTTTATGCGCGCACATATTTATGCGCCCTACCCTGTATTTGCGCTCACATATTTATGCGCCCTACCCTGTATATGCGCGCACATATTTATGCGCCCTGACCTGTATATGCGCGCACATATTTATGCGCACACATATTTACGCGCCCTACCCTGTATATGCGTGCACATATTTATGCTCCCTACCCTGTATATGCGCACACATATTTATGTGCCCTACCCTGTATATGCGCGCACATATTTATGCGCGCACATATTTATGCGCGCTCATATTTATGCGCGCACATATTTATGCGCCCTACCCTGTATTTGCGCTCACATATTTATGCGCGCACATATTTATGCGCCCTACCCTGTATAAGCGCGCACATATTTATGCGCCCTACCCTGTATATGCGTGCACATATTTATGGGCCCTACCCTTTATATGCGCGCACATATTTATGCGCGCACATATTTATGCGCGCACATATTTATGCGCCCTACCCTGTATTTGCGCTCACATATTTATGCGCGCACATATTTATGCGCGCACATATTTATGCGCGCACATATTTATGCGCGCACATATTTATGCGCTCTACCCTGTATATGCGCGCACATATTTATGCGCCCAAACCTGTATATGCGCCCTATCCTGTATATGCGCGCACATATTTATGCGCGCACATATTTATGCTCCCTACACTGTATATGCGCGCACATATTTATGTGCCCTACCCTGTATATGCGCGCACATATTTATGCGCGCACATATTTATGCGCGCACATATTTATGAGCCCTACCCTGTATTTGCGCTCACATATTTATGCTCGCACATATTTATGCGCCCTACCCTATATTTGCGCTCACATATTTATGTGCCCTACCCTGTATATGCGCGCACATATTTATGCGCGCACATATTTATGCGCGCACATATTTATGAGCCCTACCCTGTATTTGCGCTCACATATTTATGCTCGCACATATTTATGCGCCCTACCCTATATTTGCGCTCACATATTTATGTGCCCTACCCTGCATATGCGTGCACATATTTATGCATGCACATATTTATGCGTGCACATATTTAAGCGCCCTACCCTGTATATGCGTGCACATATTTATGCGTGCACAAATTTAAGCGCCCTACCCTGTATATGCGTGCACATATTTATACGCGCACATATTTATGCGCCCTACCCTGTACATGTGCGCACATATTTATTCGACCTACCTTGTATATGCGCGCACATATTTATGCACGAACATATTTATGCGCCCTACCCTGTATATGCGCTTACATATTTATGCGCACAAAAATTTATGTGCCCTACCCTGTATATGCGCACACATATTTATGCGCCCAAATCTGTATATGCGCCCTAAACTGTATATGCGCGCACATATTTATGCGCGCACATATTTATGCGCGCACATATTTATGCGACCTACCCTGTATTTGCGCTCACATATTTATGCTCGCACATATTTATGCGCCCTACCCTATATTTGCGCTCACATATTTATGTGCCCTACCCTGTATATGCGCGCACATATATATGCGCGCACATATTTATGCGCGCACAAATTTATGCGCCCTACCCTGTATTTGCGCTCACATGTTTATGCGTGCACATATTTATGCGCCCTACCCTGTATTTGCGCTCACATATTTATGCGCCCTACCATGTATATGCGCGCACATATTTATGCGCCCTGACCTGTATATGCGCGCACATGTTAATGCGCGCACATATTTACGCGCCCTATCCTGTATATGCGTGCACATATTTATGCGCCCTACCCTTTATATGCGCGCACATATTTATGCGCGCACATATTTATGCGCGCACATATTTATGCGCCCTACCCTGTACTTGCGCTCACATATTTATGCGCGCACATATTTATGCGCCCTACCCTGTATTTGCGCTCACATATTTATGCGCCCTGACCTGTATATGCGCGCACATATTTATGCGCGCACATATTTATGCTCCCTACCCTGTATATGCGCACACATATTTATGTGCCCTACCCTGTATATGCGCGCACATATTTATGCGCGCACATATTTATGCGCGCTCATATTTATGCGCGCACATATTTATGCGCCCTACCCTGTATTTGCGCTCACATATTTATGCGCGCACATATTTATGCGCCCTACCCTGTATAAGCGCGCACATATTTATGCGCCCTACCCTGTATATGCGTGCACATATTTATGCGCCCTACCCTTTATATGCGCGCACATATTTATGCGCGCACATATTTATGCGCGCACATATTTATGCGCCCTACCCTGTATTTGCGCTCACATATTTATGCGCGCACATATTTATACGCGCACATATTTATGCTCCCTACCCTGTATATGCGCACACATATTTATGTGCCCTACCCTGTATATGCGCGCACATATTTATGCGCGCACATATTTATGCGCGCACATATTTATGCGCGCACATATTTATGCGCGCACATATTTATGCGCTCTACCCTGTATATGCGCGCACATATTTATGCGCCCAAACCTGTATATGCGCCCTACCCTGTATATGCGTGCACATATTTATGCGCGCACATATTTATGCTCCCTACACTGTATATGCGCACACATATTTATGTGCCCTACCCTGTATATGCGCGCACATATTTATGCGCGCACATATTTATGCGCGCACATATTTATGCGCGCACATATTTATGCGCCCTACCCTGTATTTGCGCTCACATATTTATGCGCCCTACCCTGTATATGCGCGCACATATTTATGCGCCCTGACCTGTATATGTGCGCACATATTTATGCGCGCACATATTTATGCGCGCACATATTTATGCGCGCACATATTTATGCGCGCACATATTTATGCGCGCACATATTTATGCGCCCTACCCTGCATATGCGTGCACATATTTATGCATGCACATATTAATGCGTGCACATATTTAGGCGCCCTACCCTGTATATGCGCGAACATATTTATGCGCGCACATATTTATTCGCGCACATATTTATGCGCCCTACCCTGCATATGCGTGCACATATTTATGCATGCACATATTAATGCGTGCACATATTTAGGCGCCCTAACCTGTATATGCTTGCAAATATTTATTCGCGCACATATTTATGCGCCCTACCCTGTACTCGCGCGCAAATATTTATTCGACCTACCCTGTATATGCGCGCACATATTTATGCACGAACTTATTTATGCGCCCTACCCTGTATATGCGCACACATATTTATGCGCCATGACCTGTATATGCGCGCACATATTTATGCGCGCACATATTTATGCGCGCACATATTTATGCGCCCTACCCTGTATTTGCCCTCACATATTTATGCGTGCACATATTTATGCGTGCACATATTTAAGCGCCCTACCCTGTATTTGCGCTCACATATTTATGCGCGCACATATTTATGCGCCCTACCCTGTATTCGCGCTCTCAAATTTATGTGCCCTACCCTGTACATGCGCGCACATATTTATGCTCCCTACCCTGTATATGCGCACACATATTTATGTGCCCTACCCTGTATATGCGTGCACATATTTATGCGTGCACATATTTATGCGTGCACATATTTATGCGTGCACATATTTATGCGCGCACATATTTATGCGCGCACATATTTATGCGCCCTACCCTGTATTTGCGCTCACATATTTATGCGCGCACATATTTATATTCCCTACCCTGTATATGCGCACACATATTTATGTGCCCTACCCTGTATATGCGCGCACATATTTATGTGCAGATATTTATGCGCGCACATATTTATGCGCCCTACCCTGTATTTGCGCTCACATATTTATGCGCGCACATATTTATGCGCCCTAACCTGTAATTGCGCTCACATATTTATGCGCCCTATCCTGAATATGCGCGCACATATTTATGCGCCCTGACCTGTATATGCGCGCACATATTTATGCGCGCACATATTTATGCGCGCACATATTTATGCACCCTACCCTGTATATGCGTGCACATATTTATGCATGCACATATTTATGCGTGCACATATTTATGCGCCCTACCCTGTATATGCGCGCACATATTTATGCACGAACATATTTATGCGCTCTACCCTGTATATGCGCTCACATATTTATGCGCACAAAAATTTATGTGCCCTACCCTGTATATGCGCACACATATTTATGCGCCCTAACCTGTATATGCGTCCTACCCTGTATATGCGTACACATATTTAAGCGCCCTACCCTGTATATGAGCGCACATATTTATGCGCGCACATATCTATGCGCGCACATATTTATGCGCGCACATATTTATGCGCCCTACCCTGTATTTGCGCTCACATATTTATGCGCGCACATATTTATGCGCCCTACCCTGTATATGCGCGCACATATTTATGCGCCCTACCCTGTATATGCGTGCACATATTTATTCGCCCTACCCTGTATATGCGCGCACATATTTATGCGCCCTACCCTGTATTTGCGCTCACATATTTATGCGCGCACATATTTATGCGCCCTACCCTGTATTTGCGCTCACATATTTATGCGCGCATATATTTATGCGCCCTACCCTGTATTTGCGCTCAAACGTTTATGTGCCCTACCCTGTATATGCACGCACATATTTATGCGCGCACATATTTATGCGCCCTACCCTGTATTTGCGCTCACATATTTATGTGCCCTACCCTGTATATGCGCGCACATATTTATGTGCGCACATATTTATGCGCCCTACCCTGTATTTGCGCTCACATATTTATGCGCGCACATATTTATGCGCTCTACCCTGTATTTGCGCTCACATATTTATGCGCCCTACCCTGTATATGCGTGCACATATTTATGCGCCCTGACCTGTATATGCGCGCACATATTTATGCGCGCACATATTTATGCGCGCACATATTTATGCGCGTACATATTTATGCGCGCACATATTTATGCGCGCACATATTTGCGCCCTACCCTGTATATGCGCGCACATATTTATGCGCGCACATATTTATGCGCGCACATATTTATGCGCCCTACCCTGTATTTGCGCTCACATATTTATGCGCACACATATTTATGCTACCTACCCTGCATATGCGTACACATATTTATGCATGCGCATATTTATGCGTGCACATATTTAGGCGCCCTACCCTGTATATGCGCGCACATATTTTTGCGTGCACAAATTTAAGCGCCCTACCCTGTATATGCGTGCACATATTTATACGCGCACATATTTATGCGCCCTACCCTGTACATGCGCGCACATATTTATTCGACCTACCCTGCATATGTGCGCACATATTTATGCGCGTACATATTTATGCGCGCACATATTTATGCACGCACATATTTATGCGCGCACATATTTGCGACCTACCCTGTATATGCGCGCACATATTTATGCGCGCTCATATTTATGCGCGCTCATATTTATGCGCGCACATATTTATGCGCCCTACCCTGTATATGCGTGCACATATTTATGTGCGCACATATTTATGCACCCACATATATATGCGCCCACATATATATGCACTCATATATATATGCGCGCACATATATATGCGCGCACATATTTATGCGCCCTACCCTGTATATGGGCGCACATATTTATGCGCGCACATATTTATGCGCCCTACCCTGTATTTGCGCTCACATATTTATGCGCGCACATATTTATGCGCCCTACCCTGTATTTACGCTCACATATTTATGCGCCCTACCCTGTATAAGCTCGCACATATTTATGCGCCCTACCCTGTATATGCGTGCACATATTTATTCGCCCTACCCTGTATTTGCGCTCACATATTTATGCGCGCACATATTTATGCTCCATACCCTGCATATGCGTGCACATATTTATGCATGCACATATTTATGCGTGCACATATTTAAGCGCCCTACCCTGTATATGCGTGCACATATTTATGCGTGCACAAATTTAAGCGCCCTACCCTGTATATGCGTGCACATATTTATACGCGCACATATTTATGCGCTGTACCCTGTACATGTGCGCACATATTTATTCGACCTACCTTGTATATGCGCGCACATATTTATGCACGAACATATTTATGCGCCCTACCCTGTATATGCGCTTACATATTTATGCGCACAAAAATTTATGTGCCCTACCCTGTATATGCGCACATATATTTATGCGCCCAAACCTGTATATGCGCCCTAAACTGTATATGCGCGCACATATTTATGCGCGCACATATTTATGCGCGCACATATTTATGCGACCTACCCTGTATTTGCGCTCACATATTTATGCGCGCACATATTTATGCGCCCTACCCTGTATTTGCGCTCACATATTTATGTGCCCTACCCTGTATATGCGCGCACATATATATGCGCGCACATATTTATGCGCGCACAAATTTATGCGCCCTACCCTGTATTTGCGCTCACATGTTTATGCGCGCACATATTTATGCGCCCTACCCTGTATTTGCGCTCACATATTTATGCGCCCTACCCTGTATATGCGCGCACATATTTATGCGCCCTGACCTGTATATGCGCGCACATATTTATGCGCGCACATATTTACGCGCCCTACCCTGTATATGCGTGCACATATTTATGCTCCCTACCCTGTATATGCGCACACATATTTATGTGCCCTACCCTGTATATGCGCGCACATATTTATGCGCGCACATATTTATGCGCGCTCATATTTATGCGCGCACATATTTATGCGCCCTACCCTGTATTTGCGCTCACATATTTATGCGCGCACATATTTATGCGCCCTACCCTGTATAAGCGCGCACATATTTATGCGCCCTACCCTGTATATGCGTGCACATATTTATGGGCCCTACCCTTTATATGCGCGCACATATTTATGCGCGCACATATTTATGCGCGCACATATTTATGCGCCCTACCCTGTATTTGCGCTCACATATTTATGCGCGCACATATTTATGCGCGCACATATTTATGCGCGCACATATTTATGCGCGCACATATTTATGCGCTCTACCCTGTATATGCGCGCACATATTTATGCGCCCAAACCTGTATATGCGCCCTATCCTGTATATGCGCGCACATATTTATGCGCGCACATATTTATGCTCCCTACACTGTATATGCGCGCACATATTTATGTGCCCTACCCTGTATATGCGCGCACATATTTATGCGCGCACATATTTATGCGCGCACATATTTATGAGCCCTACCCTGTATTTGCGCTCACATATTTATGCTCGCACATATTTATGCGCCCTACCCTATATTTGCGCTCACATATTTATGTGCCCTACCCTGTATATGCGCGCACATATTTATGCGCGGACATATTTATGCGCGCACATATTTATGAGCCCTACCCTGTATTTGCGCTCACATATTTATGCTCACACATATTTATGCGCCCTACCCTATATTTGCGCTCACATATTTATGTGCCCTACCCTGCATATGCGTGCACATATTTATGCATGCACATATTTATGCGTGCACATATTTAAGCGCCCTACCCTGTATATGCGTGCACATATTTATGCGTGCACAAATTTAAGCGCCCTACCCTGTATATGCGTGCACATATTTATACGCGCACATATTTATGCGCCCTACCCTGTACATGTGCGCACATATTTATTCGACCTACCTTGTATATGCGCGCACATATTTATGCACGAACATATTTATGCGCCCTACCCTGTATATGCGCTTACATATTTATGCGCACAAAAATTTATGTGCCCTACCCTGTATATGCGCACACATATTTATGCGCCCAAACCTGTATATGCGCCCTAAACTGTATATGCGCGCACATATTTATGCGCGCACATATTTATGCGCGCACATATTTATGCGACCTACCCTGTATTTGCGCTCACATATTTATGCTCGCACATATTTATGCGCCCTACCCTATATTTGCGCTCACATATTTATGTGCCCTACCCTGTATATGCGCGCACATATATATGCGCGCACATATTTATGCGCGCACAAATTTATGCGCCCTACCCTGTATTTGCGCTCACATGTTTATGCGCGCACATATTTATGCGCCCTACCCTGTATTTGCGCTCACATATTTATGCGCCCTACCATGTATATGCGCGCACATATTTATGCGCCCTGACCTGTATATGCGCGCACATGTTAATGCGCGCACATATTTACGCGCCCTATCCTGTATATGCGTGCACATATTTATGCGCCCTACCCTTTATATGCGCGCACATATTTATGCGCGCACATATTTATGCGCGCACATATTTATGCGCCCTACCCTGTATTTGCGCTCACATATTTATGCGCGCACATATTTATGCGCCCTACCCTGTATTTGCGCTCACATATTTATGCGCCCTGACCTGTATATGCGCGCACATATTTATGCGCGCACATATTTATGCTCCCTACCCTGTATATGCGCACACATATTTATGTGCCCTACCCTGTATATGCGCGCACATATTTATGCGCGCACATATTTATGCGCGCTCATATTTATGCGCGCACATATTTATGCGCCCTACCCTGTATTTGCGCTCACATATTTATGCGCGCACATATTTATGCGCCCTACCCTGTATAAGCGCGCACATATTTATGCGCCCTACCCTGTATATGCGTGCACATATTTATGCGCCCTACCCTTTATATGCGCGCACATATTTATGCGCGCACATATTTATGCGCGCACATATTTATGCGCCCTACCCTGTATTTGCGCTCACATATTTATGCGCGCACATATTTATACGCGCACATATTTATGCTCCCTACCCTGTATATGCGCACACATATTTATGTGCCCTACCCTGTATATGCGCGCACATATTTATGCGCGCACATATTTATGCGCGCACATATTTATGCGCGCACATATTTATGCGCGCACATATTTATGCGCTCTACCCTGTATATGCGCGCACATATTTATGCGCCCAAACCTGTATATGCGCCCTACCCTGTATATGCGTGCACATATTTATGCGCGCACATATTTATGCTCCCTACACTGTATATGCGCACACATATTTATGTGCCCTACCCTGTATATGCGCGCACATATTTATGCGCGCACATATTTATGCGCGCACATATTTATGCGCGCACATATTTATGCGCCCTACCCTGTATTTGCGCTCACATATTTATGCGCCCTACCCTGTATATGCGCGCACATATTTATGCGCCCTGACCTGTATATGTGCGCACATATTTATGCGCGCACATATTTATGCGCGCACATATTTATGCGCGCACATATTTATGCGCGCACATATTTATGCGCCCTACCCTGCATATGCGTGCACATATTTATGCATGCACATATTAATGCGTGCACATATTTAGGCGCCCTACCCTGTATATGCGCGAACATATTTATGCGCGCACATATTTATTCGCGCACATATTTATGCGCCCTACCCTGCATATGCGTGCACATATTTATGCATGCACATATTAATGCGTGCACATATTTAGGCGCCCTAACCTGTATATGCTTGCAAATATTTATTCGCGCACATATTTATGCGCCCTACCCTGTACTCGCGCGCAAATATTTATTCGACCTACCCTGTATATGCGCGCACATATTTATGCACGAACATATTTATGCGCCCTACCCTGTATATGCGCGCACATATTTATGCGCCATGACCTGTATATGCGCGCACATATTTATGCGCGCACATATTTATGCGCGCACATATTTATGCGCCCTACCCTGTATTTGCCCTCACATATTTATGCGTGCACATATTTATGCGTGCACATATTTAAGCGCCCTACCCTGTATTTGCGCTCACATATTTATGCGCGCACATATTTATGCGCCCTACCCTGTATTCGCGCTCACAAATTTATGTGCCCTACCCTGTACATGCGCGCACATATTTATGCTCCCTACCCTGTATATGCGCACACATATTTATGTGCCCTACCCTGTATATGCGTGCACATATTTATGCGTGCACATATTTATGCGTGCACATATTTATGCGCGCACATATTTATGCGCGCACATATTTATGCGCGCACATATTTATGCGCCCTACCCTGTATTTGCGCTCACATATTTATGCGCGCACATATTTATATTCCCTACCCTGTATATGCGCACACATATTTATGTGCCCTACCCTGTATATGCGCGCACATATTTATGTGCAGATATTTATGCGCGCACATATTTATGCGCCCTACCCTGTATTTGCGCTCACATATTTATGCGCGCACATATTTATGCGCCCTAACCTGTAATTGCGCTCACATATTTATGCGCCCTACCCTGAATATGCGCGCACATATTTATGCGCCCTGACCTGTATATGCGCGCACATATTTATGCGCGCACATATTTATGCGCGCACATATTTATGCACCCTACCCTGTATATGCGTGCACATATTTATGCATGCACATATTTATGCGTGCACATATTTATGCGCCCTACCCTGTATATGCGCGCACATATTTATGCACGAACATATTTATGCGCTCTACCCTGTATATGCGCTCACATATTTATGCGCACAAAAATTTATGTGCCCTACCCTGTATATGCGCACACATATTTATGCGCCCTAACCTGTATATGCGTCCTACCCTGTATATGCGTACACATATTTAAGCGCCCTACCCTGTATATGAGCGCACATATTTATGCGCGCACATATCTATGCGCGCACATATTTATGCGCGCACATATTTATGCGCCCTACCCTGTATTTGCGCTCACATATTTATGCGCGCACATATTTATGCGCCCTACCCTGTATATGCGCGCACATATTTATGCGCCCTACCCTGTATATGCGTGCACATATTTATTCGCCCTACCCTGTATATGCGCGCACATATTTATGCGCCCTACCCTGTATTTGCGCTCACATATTTATGCGCGCACATATTTATGCGCCCTACCCTGTATTTGCGCTCACATATTTATGCGCGCATATATTTATGCGCCCTACCCTGTATTTGCGCTCAAACGTTTATGTGCCCTACCCTGTATATGCACGCACATATTTATGCGCGCACATATTTATGCGCCCTACCCTGTATTTGCGCTCACATATTTATGTGCCCTACCCTGTATATGCGCGCACATATTTATGCGCGCACATATTTATGCGCCCTACCCTGTATTTGCGCTCACATATTTATGCGCGCACATATTTATGCGCTCTACCCTGTATTTGCGCTCACATATTTATGCGCCCTACCCTGTATATGCGTGCACATATTTATGCGCCCTGACCTGTATATGCGCGCACATATTTATGCGCGCACATATTTATGCGCGCACATATTTATGCGCGTACATATTTATGCGCGCACATATTTATGCGCGCACATATTTGCGCCCTACCCTGTATATGCGCGCACATATTTATGCGCGCACATATTTATGCGCCCTACCCTGTATTTGCGCTCACATATTTATGCGCGCACATATTTATGCTACCTACCCTGCATATGCGTACACATATTTATGCATGCGCATATTTATGCGTGCACATATTTAGGCGCCCTACCCTGTATATGCGCGCACATATTTTTGCGTGCACAAATTTAAGCGCCCTACCCTGTATATGCGTGCACATATTTATACGCGCACATATTTATGCGCCCTACCCTGTACATGCGCGCACATATTTATTCGACCTACCCTGCATATGTGCGCACATATTTATGCGCGCACATATTTATGCGCGCACATATTTATGCGCGCACATATTTATGCGCGTACATATTTATGCGCGCACATATTTATGCACGCACATATTTATGCGCGCACATATTTGCGACCTACCCTGTATATGCGCGCACATATTTATGCGCGCTCATATTTATGCGCGCTCATATTTATGCGCGCACATATTTATGCGCCCTACCCTGTATATGCGTGCACATATTTATGTGCGCACATATTTATGCACCCACATATATATGCGCCCACATATATATGCACTCATATATATATGCGCGCACATATATATGCGCGCACATATTTATGCGCCCTACCCTGTATATGGGCGCACATATTTATGCGCGCACATATTTATGCGCCCTACCCTGTATTTGCGCTCACATATTTATGCGCGCACATATTTATGCGCCCTACCCTGTGTTTGCGCTCACATATTTATGTGCCCTACCCTGTATATGCGCGCACATATTTATGCGCGCACATATTTATGCGCGCACATATTTATGCGCCCTACCCTGTATTTGCGATCACATATTTATGCGCGCACATATTTATGCGCGCACATATTTATGCGCGCACATATTTATGAGCGCACATATTTAAGCGCCCTACCCTGTATATGCGTGCACATATTTATGCACCCACATATATATGCGCCCACATATATATGCGCGCACATATATATGTGCGCACATGTATATGCGCGCACATATATATGCGCGCACATATTTATGTGCCCTACCCTGTATATGGGCGCACATATTTATGCGCGCACATATTTATGCGCGCACATATTTTTGCACCCTACCCTTTATTTGCACTCACATATTTATGCGCGCACATATTTATGCGCCCTACCCTGTATATGCGCGCACATATTTATGCGCGCACATATTTCTGCGCGCACATATTTATGCGCTCTACCCTGTATATGCGCGCACATATTTATGCGCCCAAACCTGTATATGCGCCATACCCTGTATATGCGCGCACATATTTATGCGCGCACATATTTATGCTCCCTACCCTGTATATGCGCACATATATTTATGCGCCCTACCCTGTATTTGCGCTCACATATTTATGCGCGCACATATTTATGCGCCCTACCCTGTATTTGCGCTCACATATTTATGCGCGCACATATTTTTGCGCCCTACCCTGTATTTGCGCTCACATATTTATGCGCCCTACCCTGTATATGCGCGCACATATTTATGCGCCCTGACCTGTATATGCGCGCACATATTTATGCGCGCACATATTTATGCACGCACATATTTATGCGCCCTACCCTGTATATGCGCGCACATATTTATGCGCGCCCATATTTATGCGCGCCCATATTTATGCGCGCACATATTTATGCGTCCTACCCTGTATATGCGCGCACATATTTATGTGCCCTGACCTGTATATGCGCGCACATATTTATGCGCTCACATATTCATGCGCCATAATTATTCGCGCACATAACTATGTGCTCTACCCTGTATATGCGCGCACATATTTATGCGCGCACATATTTATACGCGCACATATTTATGCGCCCTACCCTGTATTTATGCGCCCTACCCTGTATATGCGCGCACATATTTATGCGCCCTACCCTGTGTATGCGCGCACATATTTATGCGCGCACATATTTATGCGCGCACATATTTATGCGCGCACATATTTATGCGCCCTACCTTGTATATGCACGCACATATTTATGCGCCCTACACTGTATATGCGTGCACATATTTATGAGCCCACATATATATGCGCCCAAATATTTATGCGCCCACATATATATGCGCCCACATATATATGCGCTCACATATATATGCGTGCACATTTATATGCACCCTAACCTGTATATGCGCGCACATATTTATGCGCCCTAACCTGTATATGTGCACACATATTTATGCGCGCACATTTTTATGCGACCACATATTTATGCACCCTACCCTGCATATGCGCGCACATATTTATTCGCCCCACCCTGTATATGCGCGCACATATTTATGCGCGCACATATTTATGTGCCCTACACTGTATATGCGTGCACATATTTATGCGCTCACATTTTTATGCGCCCACATATTTATGCGCCCTACCCTGCATATGCGCGCACATATTTATTCGCCCTACCCTGTATATGCGCGCACATATTTATGCACGTACATATTTACATATTTATGCGCTCTACCCTATATATGCGCACACATATTTATGTGCCCTATCCTATATATGCGCGCACATATTTATGCGCGCACATATATATGCGCCCTACTATGTATATGCGGGCACATATTTATGCGCGCACATATTTATGCGCGCACATATTTATGTGCCCTACCCTGTATATGCGCGCACATATTTATGCGCGTACATAATTATGCGCACACATATTTATGTGCCCTACCCTGTATATGCGCGCACATATTTATGCGCGCACATATTTATGCGCCCAAACCTGTATATGCGCCCTACACTGTATATACGTGCACATATTTATGCGCGCACATTTTTATGCGCCCACATATTTATGCGCCCTTCCCTGCATATGCGCGCACATATTTATTCGCCCTACCCTGTATATGCGCGCACATATTTATGCACGTACATATTTACATATTTATGCGCTCTACCCTATATATGCGCACACATATTTCTGTGCCCTATCCTATATATGCGCGCACATATTTATGCGCGCACATATATATGCGCCCTACTATGTATATGGAGGGAACATATTTATGCGCGCACATATTTATGCGCGCACATATTTATGTGCCCTACCCTGTATATGCGTGCACATATTTATGCGTGCACATATTTATGCGCGCACATATTTATGCGCGCACATATTTATGCGCCCTACCCTGTATATGCGCGCACATATTTATGCGCGCACATATTTATGCGCACACATATTTATGCGCCCAAACCTGTATATGCGCCCTACCCTGTATATGCGCGCACATATTTATGCGCGCACATATTTATGCGCGCACATATTTATGCGCGCACATATTTATGCGGTCTACCCTGTATATGCGCGCACATATTTATGCGCCCAAACCTGTATATGCACCCTACCCTGTATATGCGCGCACATATTTATGCTCCCTACCCTGTATATGCGCACACATATTTATGCGCCCTACCCTGTATATGCGCACACATATTTATGCGCGCTCATATTTTTGCGTGCACAAATTTATGCGCCCTACCCTGTATTTGCGCTCACATATTTATGCGCCCTTCCCTGCATATGCGCGCACATATTTATTCGCCCTACCCTGTATATGCGCGCACATATTTATGCACGTACATATTTACATATTTATGCGCTCTACCCTATATATGCGCACACATATTTATGTGCCCTATCCTATATATGCGCGCACATATTTATGCGCGCACATATTTATGTGCCCTACCCTCTATATGCGCGCACATATTTATGCGCGCACATATTTATGCGCCCAAACCTGTATATGCGCCCTACCCTGTATATGCGCGCACATATTTATGCGCGCACATATTTATGCGCTCTACCCTGTATATGCGCGCACATATTTATGCGCCCAAACCTGTATATGCGCCCTACCCTGTATATGCGCGCACATATTTATGCTCCCTACCCTGTATATGCGCACACATATTTATGCGCGCTCATATTTATGCGCGCACAAATTTATGCACCCTACCCTGTATTTGCGCTCACATATTTATGCGCCCTACCCTGTATATGCGCACACATATTTATGCGCGCTCAGATTTATGCGCGCACAAATTTATGCGCCCTACCCTGTATTTGCGCTCACATATTTATGCGCCCTACCCTGTATATGCGCGCACATATTTATGCGCCCTATCCTGTATATGCGTGCACATATTTATGCGCCCTACCCTGTATATGCGCGCACATATTTATGCGCGCACATATTTATGCGTGCACATATTTATGCGCCCTACCCTGTATATGCGTGCACATATTTATGCGCCCTACCCTGTATATGCGCGCACATATTTATGCGCGCACATATTTATGCGCGCACATATTTATGCGCCCTACCCTGTATATGCGTGCACATATTTATGCGCCCTACCCTGTATATGCGCGCACATATTTATGCGCGCACATATTTATGCGCGCACATATTTGTGCGCCCTACCCTGTTTTTGCGCGCACATATTTATGCGCGCACATATTTATGCGCGCACATATTTATGCGCCCTACCCTGTATTTGCGCTCACATATTTATGCGCGCACATATTTATGCTCCCTACCCTGTATATGCGCACACATATTTATGTGCCCTACCCTGTATATGCGCGCACATATTTATGCGCGCACATATTTATGCGCGCACATATTTATGCGCGCACATATTTATGCGCGCACATATTTATGCGCGCACATATTTATGCGTTCTACCCTGTATTTGCGCTCACATATTTATGCGCGCACATATTTATGCGCCCTACCCTGTATTTGCGCTCACATATTTATGCGCCCTACCCTGTATATGCGCGCACATATTTATGCGCCCAAACCTGTATATTCGCCCTACCCTGTATATGCGCGCACATATTTATGTGCGCACATATTTATGCGCCCTACCCTGTATATGCGTGCACATATTTATGCGCCCTGACCTGTATATGCGCGCACATATTTATGCGCGCACATATTTATACGCGCACATATTTATGCGCTCTACCCTGTATATGCGTGCACATATTTATGCGCCCAAACCTGTATATGCGCCCTACCCTGTATATGCGCGCACATATTTATGCCTGCACATATTTATGCTCCCTACCCTGTATATGCGCACACATATTTATTTGCCCTACCCTGTATATGCGCGCACATATTTATGCGCGCACATATTTATGCGCGCACATATTTATGCGCGCACATATTTATGCGCGCACATATTTATGCAACCTACCCTGCATATACGTGCACATATTTATGCATGCACATATTTATGCGTGCACATATTTAAGCGCCCTACCCTGTATATGCGTGCACATATTTATGCGTGCACAAATTTAAGCGCCCTACCCTGTATATGCGTGCACATATTTATTCGCGCACATATTTATGCGCCCTACCCTGTATTTGCGCTCACATATTGATGCGCGCACATATTTATGCGCGCACATATTTATGCACGCACATATTTATGTGCGCACATATTTATGCGCTCTACCCTGTATATGCGCGCACATATTTATGCGCCCAAACCTGTATATGCGCCCTACCCTGTATATGCGCGCACATATTTATGCTCCCTACCCTGTATATGCGCACACATATTTATGCGCACTACCCTGTATATGCGCACACATATTTATGCGCGCTCATATTTATGCGCGCACAAATTTATGCGCCCTACCCTTTATTTGCGCTCACATATTTATGCGCCCTACCCTGTATATGCGCGCACATATTTATGCGCCCTACCCTGTATATGCGTGCACATATTTATGCGCCCTACCCTGTATATGCGCGCACATATTTATGCGCCCTACCCTGTATTTGCGCTCACATATTTATGCGCCCTACCCTGTATATGCGCGCACATATTTATGCGCCCTGACCTGTATATGCGCGCACATATTTATGCGCGCACATATTTATGCGTGCACATATTTATGCGCTCTACCCTGTATATGCGTGCACATATTTATGCGCCCAAACCTGTATATGCGCTCTACCCTGTATATGCGCGCACATATTTATGCGTGCACATATTTATGCTCCCTACCCTGTATATGCGCACATATTTATGTGCCCTACCCTGTATATGCGCGCACATATTTATGCGCGCACATATTTATGCGCGCACATATTTATGCGCGCACATATTTATGCGCGCACATATTTATGCGCGCACATATTTATGCAACCTACCCTGCATATGCGTGCACATATTTATGCATGCACATATTTATGCGTGCACATATTTAAGCGCCCTACCCTGTATATGCGTGCACATATTTATGCGTGCACAAATTTAAGCGCCCTACCCTGTATATGCGTGCACATATTTATACGCGCACATATTTATGCGCCCTACCCTGTATATGCGCGCACATATTTATTCGCGCACATATTTATGCGCCCTACCCTGTATTTGCGCTCACATATTGATGCGCGCACATATTTATGCGCGCACATATTTATGTGCGCACATATTTATGCGCTCTACCCTGTGTATGCGCGCACATATTTATGCGCCCAAACCTGTATATGCGCCCTACCCTGTATATGCGCGCACATATTTATGCTCCCTACCCTGTATATGCGCACACATATTTATGCGTACTACCCTGTATATGCGCACACATATTTATGCGCGCTCATATTTATGCGCGCACAAATTTATGCGCCCTACCCTTTATTTGCGCTCACATATTTATGCGCCCTACCCTGTATATGCGCGCACATATTTATGCGCCCTACCCTGTATATGCGTGCACATATTTATGCGCCCTACCCTGTATATGCGCGCACATATTTATGCGCGCACATATTTATGCGCGCACATATTTATGCGCCCTACCCTGTATTTGCGCGCACATATATATGCGCGCACATATTTATGCGCGCACATATTTATGCGCCCTACCCTGTATTTGCGCTCACATATTTATGCGCGCACATATTTATGCTCCCTACCCTGTATATGCGCACACATATTTATGTGCCCTACCCTGTATATGCGCGCACATATTTATGCGCGCACATATTTATGCGCCCTACCCTGTATTTGCGCTCACATATTTATGCGCGCACATATTTATGCACCCTAACCTGTATTTGCGCTCACATATTTATGCGCGCACATATTTATGCGCCCTACCCTGTATTTGCGCTCACATATTTATGTGCCCTACCCTGTATATGCGCGCACATATTTATGCGCGCACATATTTAAGCGCCCTACCCTGTATTTGCGCTCACATATTTATGCGCGCACATATTTATGCGCCCTACCCTGTATTTGCGATCACATATTTATGCGCCCTACCCTGTATATGCGTGCACATATTTATGCGCCCTGACCTGTATATGCGTGCACATATTTATGCGTGCACATATTTATGCGCGCACATATTTATGCGCGCACATATTTATGCGCGCACATATTTATGCGCGCACATATTTGCGCCCTACCCTGTATATGCGCGCACATATTTATGCGCGTACATATTTATGCGCGCACATATTTATGCGCGCACATATTTATGCGCCCTACCCTGTATTTGCGCTCACATATTTATGCGCGCACATATTTATGCAACCTACCCTGCATATGCGTACACATATTTATGCATGCACATATTTATGCGTGCACATATTTAGGCGCCCTACCCTGTATATGCTTGCACATATTTTTGCGTGCACAAATTTAAGCGCCCTACCCTGTATATGCGTGCACATATTTATACGCGCACATATTTATGCGCCCTACCCTGTACATGCGCGCACATATTTATTCGACCTACCCTGCATATGTGCGCACATATTTATGCACGAACATATTTATGCGCCCTACCCTGTATATGCGCTCACATATTTATGCGCACAAAAATTTATGTGCTCTACCCTGTATATGCGCACACATATTTATGCGCCCAAACCTGTATATGCGCCCTAAACTGTATATGCGCGCACATATTTATGCGCGCTCATATTTATGCGCGCACATATTTATGCGCCCTACCCTGTATATGCGCGCACATATTTATGCTCCCTACCCTGTATATGCGCACACATATTTATGCGTACTACCCTGTATATGCGCACACATATTTATGCGCGCTCATATTTATGCGCGCACAAATTTATGCGCCCTACCCTTTATTTGCGCTCACATATTTATGCGCCCTACCCTGTATATGCGCGCACATATTTATGCGCCCTACCCTGTATATGCGTGCACATATTTATGCGCCCTACCCTGTATATGCGCGCACATATTTATGCGCGCACATATTTATGCGCGCACATATTTATGCGCCCTACCCTGTATTTGCGCGCACATATATATGCGCGCACATATTTATGCGCGCACATATTTATGCGCCCTACCCTGTATTTGCGCTCACATATTTATGCGCGCACAAATTTATGCTCCCTACCCTGTATATGCGCACACATATTTATGTGCCCTACCCTGTATATGCGCGCACATATTTATGCGCGCACATATTTATGCGCCCTACCCTGTATTTGCGCTCACATATTTATGCGCGCACATATTTATGCGCCCTAACCTGTATTTGCGCTCACATATTTATGCGCGCACATATTTATGCGCCCTACCCTGTATTTGCGCTCACATATTTATGTGCCCTACCCTGTATATGCGCGCACATATTTATGCGCGCACATATTTAAGCGCCCTACCCTGTATTTGCGCTCACATATTTATGCGCGCACATATTTATGCGCCCTACCCTGTATTTGCGATCACATATTTATGCGCCCTACCCTGTATATGCGTGCACATATTTATGCGCCCTGACCTGTATATGCGTGCACATATTTATGCGTGCACATATGTATGCGCGCACATATTTATGCGCGCACATATTTATGCGCGCACATATTTATGCGCGCACATATTTGCGCCCTACCCTGTATATGCGCGCACATATTTATGCGCGTACATATTTATGCGCGCACATATTTATGCGCGCACATATTTATGCGCCCTACCCTGTATTTGCGCTCACATATTTATGCGCGCACATATTTATGCAACCTACCCTGCATATGCGTACACATATTTATGCATGCACATATTTATGCGTGCACATATTTAGGCGCCCTACCCTGTATATGCTTGCACATATTTTTGCGTGCACAAATTTAAGCGCCCTACCCTGTATATGCGTGCACATATTTATACGCGCACATATTTATGCGCCCTACCCTGTACATGCGTGCACATATTTATTCGACCTACCCTGCATATGTGCGCACATATTTATGCACGAACATATTTATGCGCCCTACCCTGTATATGCGCTCACATATTTATGCGCACAAAAATTTATGTGCTCTACCCTGTATATGCGCACACATATTTATGCGCCCAAACCTGTATATGCGCCCTAAACTGTATATGCGCGCACATATTTATGCGCGCTCATATTTATGCGCGCTCATATTTATGCGCGCACATATTTATGCGCCCTACCCTGTATATGCGTGCACATATTTATGCGCGCACATATTTATGCACCCACATATATATGCGCCCACATATATATGCACTCACATATATATGCGCGCACATATATATGCGCGCACATATTTATGCGCCCTACCCTGTATATCGGCGCACATATTTATGCGCGCACATATTTATGCGCGCACATATTTATGCGCCCTACCCTGTATTTGCGCTCACATATTTATGCGCGCACATATTTATGCGCCCCACCCTGTATTTGCGCTCACATATTTATGTGCCCTACCCTGTATATGCGCGCACATATTTATGCGCGCACATATTTATGCTCCCTACCCTGTATATGCGCACACATATTTATGTGCCCTACCCTGTATTTGCGAGCACATATTTATGTGCGCACATATTTATGCGCGCACATATTTATGCGCGCACATATTTATGCTCCCTACCCTGTATATGCGCACACATATTTATGCGCTCTACCCTGTATATGCGCGCACATATTTATGCGCCCAAACCTGTATATGCGCCCTACCCTGTATATGCGCGCACATATTTATGCGCACACATATTTATGCTCCCTACCATGTATATGCGCACACATATTTATGCGCCCTACCCTGTATTTGCGCTCACATATTTATGCGCGCACATATTTATGCGGCCTACCCTGTATTTGCGCTCACATATTTATGCGCGCACATATTTATGCGCCCTACCCTGTATTTGCGCTCACATATTTATGCGCCCTACCCTGTATATGCGCGCACATATTTATGCGCCCTGACCTGTATATGCGCGCACATATTTATGCGCGCACATATTTATGCACGCACATATTTATGCGCCCTACCCTGTATATGTGCGCACATATTTATGCGCGCACATATTTATGCGCGCACATATTTATGCGCGCACATATTTATGCGCCCTACCCTGTATATGCGTGTACATATATATGCGTGCACATATTTATGCACCCACATATATATGCGCCCACATATATATACACTCACATATATATGCGCGCACATATATATGCGCGCACATATTTATGTGCCCTACCCTGTATTTGCGCTCACATATTTATGCGTCCTACCCTGTATATGCGCGCACATATTTATGTGCCCTGACCTGTATATGCGCGCACATATTTATGCGCTCACATATTCATGCGCCCTACCCTGTATTTGCGTGCACATATTTATGTGCCCTGACCTGTATATGCGCGCACATATTTATGCGCACATATTTATGCGCCCTACCCTGTATATGCGCGCACATATTTATGCGCGCACATATTTATGCGCGCACATATTTATGCGCGCACATATTTATGCGCGCACATATTTATGCAAACTGCCCTGCATATGCGTGCACATATTTATGCATGCACATATGTAGGCGCCCTACCCTGTATATGCGCGCACATATTTATGCGTGCACAAATTTAAGCGCCCTACCCTGTATATGCGTGCACATATTTATACGCACACATATTTATGCGCCCTACCCTGTACATGCGCGCACATATTTATGCGCCCTACCCTGTATATGCGCTCACATATTTATGCGCACAAAAATTTATGTGCCCTACCCTATATATGCGCACACATATTTATGCGCTCAAACCTGTATTTGCGCCCTAAACTGTATATGCGCGCACATATTTATGCGCGCTCATATTTATACGCGCACATATTTATGCGCCCTACCCTGTATATGCGTGCACATATTTATGCGCGCACATATTTATGCACCCACATATATATGCGCCACATATATATATGCGCACATATATATGAGCGCACATATTTATGCGCCCTACCCTGTATATGGGCGCACATATTTATGCGCGCACATATTTATGCGCTCTACCCTGTATATGCGTACACATATTTATACGCACACATATTTATGCGCCCAAACCTGTATATGCGTGCACATATTTATGCGCCCTTATATATCTGCGTCCACATATATATGCGTGCACATATTTATGCGCGCACATATATATGCGCCTTACCCTGTATATATGCGCGCACATATATATGCGCCCACATATATATGCGCTCTACCCTATATATGTGGGCACATATTTATGCGACCTACCCTGCATATGCGTGCACATATTTATGCACGCACATATATATGCGCCCTACCCTGTATATGCGCGCACATATTTATGCGCGCACATATTTAAGCGCCCTACCCTGTATATGCATGCACACATTTATGCGAGCACATATTTATGCGCCCTACCCTGTATATGCGTGCACATATTTATGCGCGCAGATTTATGCGGGCACATATTTATGCGCCCTACCCTGTATATGCGCGCACACATTTATGTGTGCACATATTTATGCGCCCAAACCTGTATATGCGCCCAATCCTGTATATGCGCTCACATATTTATGCGCGCACATATTTATGCGCCCTACCCTGTATATACGCGCACATATTTATGCGCACTACCCTGTATATGCGCGCACATATTTATGCGCGCACATAATTATGCGCGCACATATTTATGCGCGCACATATTTATGCGCGCACATATTTATGCGCGCACATATTTATGCAACCTACCCTGCATATGCGTGCACATATTTATGCATGCACATATTTATGCGCGCACATATTTAAGCGCCGTACCCTGTATATGCTCGCAGATTTATATGGGCACATATTTATGCGCCCTACCCTGTATATGCACGCACATATTTATGCGCCCTAACCTGTATTTGTGCACACATATTTATGCGCGCACATTTTTATGCGCCCACACATTTATGCGCCCTACCCTGTATATGCGGGCACATATTTATGCGTGCACATATTTATGCGCCCTACCATGTATATGCGCGCACATATTTATTCGCCATACCCTGTATATGCGCGCACATATTTATGCGCCCTACTCTGTGTATGCGCGCACATATTGATTCGCCCTACTCTGTATATGCGCGCACATATTTATGCACGCACATATATATGCGCCCTTCCCTGTATATGCGGGCACATATTTATGCACGCACATATTTATGCACACACATATTTATGCGCTCTACCCTATATGTGCGCGCACATATTTATGCGCCCACATATTTATGCGCCCACATATATATGCGCCCAAATATTTTTGCGCCCACATATATATGCGCCCACATAGATATGCGCCCACATATATATGCGCCCACATATATATGCGCCCACATATATATGCGCCCACATATATATGCGCGAACATTTATATGCGCCCTACCCTGTATATGCGCGCACATATTTATGCACGCACATATATATGCGCCCTTCCCTGTATAGGCACGCACATATTTATGCCCGCACATATTTATGCGCACACATATTTATGCGCTCTACCCTATATATGCGCTCACATATTTATGCGCACACATATTTATGTGCCCTACCCTATATATGCGCGCACATATTTATGTGCCCTACCCTGTATATGCGCGCACACATTTATGCGCCCTACCCTGTATATGCACGCATATATTTATGCGCGCACATATTTATGCGAGCACATATTTATGAGCGCACATATTTATGAGCGTACATATTTATGCGCGCACATAATTGTGCGCGCACATAATTATTCGCGCACATAACTATGTGCTCTACCCTGTATATGCGCGCACATATTTATGCGCGCACATATTTATACGCGCACATATTTATGCGCCCTACCCTGTATTTGCGCTCACATATTTACGTGCGCACATATTTATGCGCCCTACCCTGTATATGCGCGCACATATTTATGCGCCCTACCCTGTGTATGCGCGCACATATTTATGCGCGCACATATTTATGCGCGCACATATTTATGCGCGCACATATTTATGCGCCCTACCCTGTATATGCACGCACATATTTATGCGCCCTACACTGTATATGCACGCACATATTTATGCGCCCTACACTGTATATGCGTGCACATATTTATGCGCCCAAATATATATGCGCCCAAATATTTATGCGCCCACATATATATGCGCCCACATATATATGCGTGCACATTTATATGCACCCTAACCTGTATATGCGCGTACATATTTATGCGCCCTAACTAGAGATGAGCGAACACTAAAATGTTCGAGGTTCGAAATTCGATTCGAACAGCCGCTCAATGTTCGTGTGTTCGAACGGTTTTCGAACCCCATTATAGTCTATGGGGAACAGATACTCGTTAAGGGGGAAACCCAAATCCGTGTCTGGAGGGTCACCAAGTCCACTATGACACCCCAGGAAATGATGCCAACACCTCTGGAATGACACTGGGACAGCAGGGGAAGCATGTCTGGGGGCATCTAACACACCAAAGACCCTCTATTACCCCAACATCACTGCCTAACAACTACACACTTTCCACATTCAAAAAAACCTCTATCAAAGTGGGAAAATACCTGGAAACCTTCTTTACTCCCCAAATGGATGGACACAAACCCCAATTTAAGCTCAACAAACAGTAACAACCACCCCTTTAAATCACGTTCCCCATGACAACCACAAATGGAATAGGCAATGGGAATTCCAAAAGCCCTCACCCTTAACTGTCATTTTGAGTGTGTGTGTGTGTGTGTGTGTGTGTGTGTGTGTGTGATGTGGTAAGACCTTCCAAAATTCACTTTTCTAGCCCTTAACATGAGCCCTTCCAAACAAAGTTACATGACCTTAAGCTGAGCTACCAGCAGAGATTGAGGCCCTTGGCATGAGTAGAGCCTTGCACCAGCAGTGTTTTTGGCACTTAGGGTGAGTTGAGCCTTGTACCAGCGTGTGTCCCTTAACATCAGGCGGGCCCTAAGTTCTGCGCTTTGCACAAAAGTTCCACATTAACTAGGCTGAATGGTACAAAGATTAGTAGGCCCGAGAACCAGGAACAGGTCTTGCAATGGCTGTTGGATAACGCTTAAAGCACATTGTCCACCAGCCAGTCAGCCTCTACCTCCTCTTACCCAACAGTCTTGTCCTCCTTCCACCCAAAATTCCCAATCTTCCCAGAACAATAACCCCAACTGTCCCTGCTCACCAGAGCTGTTCTCCCTTCCTTTGACTGTACCGCAACCTGCCCCTCCATTTCGCGATTCCACGGACCTAACAGACGAGTATCTGTGTCCAGATGCTCAAACACTAGAGTCTCCTCCATTCCATCTCCGGTCGATTTGGTGGCGGATGACCAGCAACCCACCCTCATCGACGACGATGAGACGCAGTTGCTGTCAGGGCAGCCAGTTGACATGCGCATTGTGCAGGAGGAGGAGGCGAGACAGGAGTTGGAAGAGGAGGTGGTGGACGACGAGGACACCGACCCCACCTGGACAAGGCAGATGTCAAGCTGGGAAAGTAGTGTGGATGTTGAGGCAGGTGCAGCACCAAAAAGGGTAGCTAGAGGCAGAGACATGTCCAGAGGCAGAGGTCAGCTGCTTTGCCGAAGCCAGGCCAGACCCGGAATGTCCGAAGATGTTCCCTTTTGTACCCAGCCCAGAAAAACTCCCCCATCGAGGGCACGTTTCTTGAAGGTGTAGAGTTTTTTCAAGGAATGCGCCGAGGACAGATATAGTGTCGTCTACACAATTTGCCTCTCGAAATCGAGTAGGGGCCCTGAGAAGAGCAACCTGTCCACCACTTCAATGCACCGTCATTTGGAATCCAAGCAATGGAATCAGTGGCAGGCAGCAACGGCAGGACAAACGTCGCCCGCCGTTCATGCCACTGCCTCTGCTCACAGTGCTGGCGATGCACTCCAGAGGACGAGCCAGGACATCACTTCATCTGCCTCCGCCACTTTGTTGACTTCTCCCTCATCCTCCCCTGTTTCTGTCTTATCTCCTTCTCCTGCACCATCAAAGGCACCATCAGGCGCTTCTTTACAACAACCCACCATCTCTCAGACATTTGGAGCGCCGGCAGAAATACACCGCTAACCACCCACCCACGCAAGCCTAGAACGCCAACATCGCTAAACTGCTGGCCCAGGAGAGGTTGGCGTTCCGGCTTGTTGAAACTCCCGCCTTCCCGGACCTGATGGCAACTGTGGCACCTCACTATGCCGTCCCTAGCCGTCTCAACTTCTCCCGGTGTGGCGTCCCCGCCTTGCACCAGCACGTGTCACTCAACATCAGGTGGGCCCTTAGTTCCGCGCTTTGCTGCAAGGTCCACTTGACCACCGACACTTGGACAAGCGCCTGTGGTCAGGGATGCTGCAGTGCTTATCTTTAATGACAGGCAGGGTGAATGTGGTGGAGTCTGTTCCCCGGGTGCAAACTGGGGTGGCCTATCTCCTCTCCCAGGCCAAAATTCATGGCAGGAGTAGACTGAAACCCTACGACGCTGCAACCTCCACCACAGCTACTAGCGGCAAACTCTAAAACACTGGTGTGGGGAGACGTCAGCAGGCGGTGCTGAAGCTCATCAGCTTGGGGGACAGACAGCACAGTGCCTCCGAGGTCAGGGATGCCATCCTGGCTGAGATGGCATTTTTTTTTCCCTGCTACACCTGGGGCCTGGCATTTTTACGCCTGTGATAATGGCTGGAACCTGGTAGCGGCTCTGGAGCTTGCCAGCCTCCAACACGTTCCATGTTTGGCCCACGTCTAACCTAGTGGTGCAAAGTTTTTTAAAAACATACCCAAATGTACCGAAGCTACTGTTGAAAATGCGGCGCTTGTGCGCCCACTTTTGCAAGTGCACAGGAGTCGCTGCTAGCCTAAAAACACTCTAGCAAGGCCTACATCTGTCCAAACACAGGCTGTTGTCCGTCATTCACACACGCTGAAACCCTACAATACCATATCTTGAGCAGGGTGTGTGAGCTGCACAGACCTTTGATGGAGTTCCATCTACAAAACCCAAGGGTTCCTCAAAGTCAGCAACCAAAGTTTCTGCACCATGAGTTTCCAGGGGTGGCAGAGTTATGGCTAGGGGAAGAGGCATGGATAGGGATGATGTCTAGGGGCAAAAGCAGTGTGGATGTGGAGGCAAGCTAAGCAGGAAAAACTGGGGGTACAAGCTAAGGCATGGACTGGGGTGATGTCTAGGGGCAAAAGCAGTGTGGATGTGGAGGCAAGCAAAGCAGGGAAAATGGTGGCTAGAGGCAAAGGGATGTCCATAGGCAGCAAGGGCAAAGATGCAAAACTCTCCCGTTTCAAGAATTTTCCTGACTTGTTTCCCCACAAAACATTCCTGGGAGGAGGGCTGAAACACCACCCTCCTCCTCCTCCGCTGTTAGATTTACCCCAGCTACGAGCTGAAAACGCTGCAACACTGGTGTGGGGAGACGTCAGCAGGCTGGGCTGAAGCTCATCATCTTGGGAGACGGACAGCACACTGCCTCTGAGGTCAGGGATGCCATCCTGGATGAGATGGCAATTTGTTTATCCCCGCTGCCCCTGGGGCCAGGTTTTTTAGCTTGTTGGAGGGCTCTGGAGCTTGCCAGCCTCCAACACGTTCCATGCCTGGCCCACATGTTCAATGTAGTGGTGCAATGATTTTTAAAAACATACCCCAAATTAGCTGAGCTAAGGGTGAAAGTGCGGCACTTGGACACCCACTTTCCCAAGTCTACAGTACCTGGAGCTAGCCGCAATACACTCCAGCAAGGCCTACATCTGCCTGAAGCACCTACTGTTGTGCGAGGTCACCACACGCTCTAACCCTAGATACCGTATGTTCAGCAGGGTGTGTGAGCAGCAGAGACCTTTGATGGAGTACCAGCTACAAAACCCAAGGGTTCCTCAGAGTCAGCTCCCTCACTTTCTGCACCATGAGTTTCCATGGGTGGCAGACTTATGGCTAGAGGCACAGGCATGGATAGGGGTGATGTGTAGGGGCAAAAGCAGTGTGGATGTGGAGGCAAGCTAAGCAGCAAAAACTGGGGGTACAAGCAGCCGGTGACATCATCACTGACAAGCACAGCTGTCTGTCAGCTGACAGGCTGACTTTCACCAAAATGAACAGACAATGGATAGACTCATCATATACATGTCAGTTACATGACAAATTTAGTGCAATTTGCAAGTCCAAGATGGTTTGGAGATCTGCGGAGAGGAATCTCACCACCTCTTGCGGGTGCCATCATTTGGAAGGCAAGCCCTGGGCTCAGTGGGTGAGAGCAAGCGCAGGATAATCGTCGTTTGGCCTTGCGGCCACTGCCTCTCCCACTGTTGACAGGGCTGGTGCTGCAGTCCAGACCAGGAGCCAGGACACCTCCACATCTGCCTCTGACACTTTGGGGAGTTCACCCTTATCCTCACCTTTTCCTGCCATTTCTCCTTTTGCCCGCGCCATCATGCGCCTCTTCCCAGCAACTCCCCATCTCCCAAGCCTTTCATTTCATGCTAAAGTACAGCGCAACCCACCCACATGCCCAAGGCTTCAACGGCCTCATCTCAAGAAATCTGGCCCAGGAGATGTTGGAATCCCGGCTGGGGGACACTCTGCCCTTTTTGGGCAGAGTGTCTACTGCGCCACCGCACTGTGCCGTCCACACCAGCACTTTCCCCCAAACATGAGGCGGTCCCTAAATTCAGCGCTTAGCCCTAAAGTTCCATGTGACCAGTTACGAATGGACAAGTGCATGCGGACAGGGACGCTACCTTTCAATTTGGGCACAGTGGTTGAATGTAGTTGAGGCGTGGACCGGGTCGCAAAATGTGGTGGCCTGACTTGTCTCCCCACACAACATTCCTGGGAGGAGGGCTGAAACACCACCCTCCTCCTCCTCCGCTGTTAAATTGACCCCAGCTACGAGCTGGAAACGCTGCAACACTGGTGTGGGGAGACGTCAGCGGGCCGTGCTGAAGCTCATCAGCTTGGGGGCCAGACAGCACACTGCCTACAAAGTGAGTCATGCCATCCTCGATGAGACGGCAATGTGGTTTTTGCCACTGCACCTGGGCCCAGGCATGTTGTCATGTGTGATAATGGCCGTAACCTGGGATTGGCTCTGTAGCTTGGCAGCCTGCAACATATTCCATGCCTGGGCCACGTTTTTAACTCATTGCTGCTAATCTTTTGAAAAAGGTACCCCAATGTTCCTGAGCTACTGGTGAAAGTGTGGCGCTTGTGCGGATAGTTTTTAAAGTGTATAGTTGCCGCTGCTAGCCTCTATGCACTCCTACAACGCCTGTACCTGCTGGAACAACGGCTGTTGTGCGACGTCTCCACACTGCTGGCACTAAACATATCATGTGTTGAGCAGAGTGTGTGAGCAGCACAGACCTTTGATGTAGTTCCAACTCCAAAACCCTCGGGTTCGTCAAAGTCAACTCCCTCAGTTGCTCAACCATGAGTGGCCATGGGTGGCAGACTTATGTGAAATCCCATCCCATCCATTGCACTGGACACGAAACATTAGCATGCGCTCAGCACAACTTCGGATATGGCAGATGCGTTAAGCAGGGTGCAGGGTACAACACAGACCAGGCCCGAGCACCAGGAACAGGTGTTAGAAATACTGCAGCATCTGCCATTTCCTTCCAATTTTGGGGTTTTGGACCCGCCACCGACTTGTCTGGACCTAAGTGGGGATCATGAGACACAGTTGCCATCAAGGCAAGCTGTGGTCATGTGCGGTTTGCAGTAAGGGGGCAGTGCGCAATTGGAAGAGGAGTTGGTGGATGACGAGGCCACCGACCCCACATGGACAGGGGTGATGTCTAGGGGCTAAAGCAGTGTAGATGTAGAAGGAAGCTAAATCAACAAAAAACCTGGGTAGAAGCAAAGGCATAAACTGGGGTGATGTTTAGGGGTGAAAGCAGAGTAGATGTGGAGGGAAGCTAAGCAGCAAAAACAGTGGGTAGAAGCAAAGGCATGCAAAACTCTACCCTGTTGGAAGACTTATTCCTAGGTCTGGAACACGTTAATGGCCCCCCTGGACAAATTACTGCCACTCAGGGGCCTAGTGTCACCAGGAGGGACAAGTATAGGCGCATGTTGTGGGAATACCTGGCCGACACCAGCTCTGTCCTCTCCGATCCCTCTGTGCTCTACAGCCTAAACTTATTTTCTCATCTTTTTTTCTGAACTGCACATCTCTTGCCTGCTTCCTTTGGGATCTTAGAAATGGTGGTCCACTTCCACAGATGGTAACTTCAATAGACAGTGTAACGGGAGTAGCTGAGGGATCGCTGTCTTAACCACTTTTTGGCACAAAATTAACTTCCAAAGCCAAATATGGTGCAAGTATATGATGCAAGGACACCTACACACCTATCTCTGACACATTGGGGAGTTCACCCTCATGCGCCCTTTTGGCCTGCACCATCATGCGCCTCTTCCCAGCCACTCCACATTTCCCAAGCTTTTCATTGCAGGCAGAAGTACATACAACCCACCCCCATGCCCAAGCCTGTAACAGCCTCATCGATAAACTGCTGGCCCTGGAGATGTTGGTGTTTGTTTATGCTTCTGGAGACCCAGGCCTTCCGTCAGCAGATGGCAGCTGGGGCACCTCCCTATGCTGGGCCTAGCCGTTACTACTTCTCTTGGTGTGCTGTCTCTGCCTTGCGCCTGCATGTGTCCCATAACATCAGTCGGGCCCAGAGCTCTGCGCTTTGCTGCAAGGTCCACTTGACCACCGACACATGGACAAGCGCCTGTGGTCAGGGATGCTGCAGTGCTTATCTTTAATGACAGGCAGGGTGAATGTGGTGGAGTCTGTTCCCCGGGTGCAAACTGGGGTGGCCTATCTCCTCTCCCAGGCCAAAATTCATGGCAGGAGTAGACTGAAACCCTACGAAGCTGCAACCTCCACCCCAGCTACTAGCGGAAAACACTGTAACACTGGCATGGGGAGATGTCAGTAGGCCGTGCTGAAACTGATCAGCTTGGGGGACAGACAGCACAGTGCCTCCGAGGTCAGGGATGCCATCCTGGCTGAGATGGCATTTTTTTTTCCCTGCTACACCTGGGGCCTGGCATTTTTGCGCCTGTGATAATGGCTGGAACCTGGTAGCAGATCTGGAGCTTGCCAGACTCAAACACGGTCCACGCATGGCCCACGTTTTCCAACTTGTTGGTGCCATGTTTCTTTGAAACCTACACCATTGTGCCTGATATACAGGTCAAAGTGGGGCCATTTTCGTAAGTGAGAACTAGCCTCTGCTAGGCAGAAAACATTCAGAGCACACTCCTCTCATCTTCGCACCGTTGGCTGGCGGAGGAAGACGAGGGGGTTGGAGTGGCATCTGATGTCCCTATCCCACACGAGGCTAGAGGGTGCACTTCAGTGCATCCCATTGCTTCACCACAAATGGTGTGAAGGGGAGTGGAAAATGGAGGAAATGGAGAGTGACCCTTACAGTTGGGGCCAGCAAAGGCATGCCAAGTAACACACTGGCACACATGGCTGACTTCATCTTGGGTTGCTTTTCAACACATATTTCACATCATGAAGAACAAATAATACTGGATTTTTTCAAGCCTCGAACCCCGGTCTAGGTCTAATGTCTGTTCCTTTCTTATATTAGGGGAGAGGGAAAAAAAATTACTTCAGTGATACGTTTAGCGTACATAGACTGACTATTAATGTGTATCCCACTTAGTGTTGTTAGGGTTACACACCGTCACAACCTGGCTAAAGCTTCTATAGCTGTTAATAAAGTCAACATAACTTTACGGTATCCAAAAAGACAGCTGGTACCGACAGAGAGCAAGACAAATGTCACCCAAAGCTGTGAGCTCTGAACACCCACAGTGACTTTGGCGTCATCATCATTATAAGGGAGCGGGTGGTAATAAATAACTTGGCAGTGCCTAAAACCCAAAAAGCTTATACAACTATATTTACATTAAGATACACAAATGAAACTTTTCAGTAGCATGTCATGAGACAAGCTGATAAGCTCTTCCTTTGTGCAGTGCTATTTGAAAGTTAAACGCTGCCTTTATTTTAATTCTGGAGAAGGTGCAGACATTAGATTTAGAACATGTTGTCTTCATTGTCCAAATCCTCTATATAGGTAACGTGTTTTTCGGGCCGAGCTGTCTGGGAACGAGCTGGTGCAGCACTGACAACCTGGGTGAATATGGCAAGAGCCTGAGATGTAGGGTGAATGAATCCCCAAATTATTTGTGGAATTCCCAGTGAGACAATGGCACTGTATACCAGTATTAAAAATTGTGGGTGCACATAACCCCCATATATTCTTTGAATTCCCAGTGAGACAATGGAACTGTATAGCAGTATTAAAAATTGTGGGTGCACGTAACCCCCATATATTCTTTGAATTCCCAGTGAGACAATGGAACTGTATAGCAGTAGCAAAAATTGTGGGTGCACGTAACCCCCATATATTCTTTGAATTCCCAGTGAGACAATGGAACTGTATAGCAGTAGCAAAAATTGTGGGTGCACGTAACCCCCATATATTCTTTGAATTCCCAGTCAGACAATGGCACTATATACCAGTATTAAAAATTGTGGGTGCACATAACCCCCATATATTCTTTGAATTCCCAGTCAAACAATGGCACTGTATACCAGTAGTAAAAATTGTGGGTGCACATAACCCCAATATATTCTTTGAATTCCCAGTCAGACAATGGCACTGTATACCAGTATTAAAAATTGTGGGTGCACATAACCCCCATATATTCTTTGAATTCCCAGTGAGACAATGGCACTGTATAGCAGTAGCAAAAATTGTGGGTGCACGTCACCCCAATATATTCTTTGAATTCCCAGTCAGACAATGGCACTGTATACCAGTAGTAAAAATTGTGGGTGCACATAACCCCCATATATTCTTTGAATTCCCAGTGAGACAATGGAACTGTATAGCAGTAGCAAAAATTGTGGGTGCACGTAACCCCCATATATTCTTTGAATTCCCAGTCAGACAATGGCACTATATACCAGTATTAAAAATTGTGGGTGCACGTCACCCCAATATATTCTTTGAATTCCCAGTCAGACAATGGCACTGTATACCAGTAGTAAAAATTGTGGGTGCACATAACCCCCATATATTCTTTGAATTCCCAGTCAGACAATGGCACTGTATACCAGTATTAAAAATTGTGGGTGCACATAACCCCCATATATTCTTTGAATTCCCAGTGAGACAATGGAACTGTATAGCAGTAGCAAAAATTGTGGGTGCACATAACCCCCATATATTCTTTGAATTCCCAGTCAGACAATGGCACTATATACCAGTAGTAAAAATTGTGGGTGCACATAACCCCCATATATTCTTTGAATTCCCAGTCAGACAATGGCACTATATACCAGTATTAAAAATTGTGGGTGCACATAACCCCAATATATTCTTTGAATTCCCAGTCAGACAATGGCACTGTATACCAGTAGTAAAAATTGTGGGTGCACATAACCCCCATATATTCTTTGAATTCCCAGTCAGACAATGGAACTGTATACCAGTATTAAAAATTGTGGGTGCACATAACCCCCATATATTCTTTGAATTCCCAGTGAGACAATGGCACTGTATAGCAGTAGCAAAAATTGTGGGTGCACGTCACCCCAATATATTCTTTGAATTCCCAGTCAGACAATGGCACTGTATACCAGTAGTAAAAATTGTGGGTGCACATAACCCCCATATATTCTTTGAATTCCCAGTCAGACAATGGCACTGTATACCAGTATTAAAAATTGTGGGTGCACATAACCCCCATATATTCTTTGAATTCCCAGTCAGACAATGGCACTGTATAGCAGTAGCAAAAATTGTGGGTGCACGTCACCCCAATATATTCTTTGAATTCCCAGTCAGACAATGGCACTGTATACCAGTAGTAAAAATTGTGGGTGCACATAACCCCCATATATTCTTTGAATTCCCAGTCAGACAATGGCACTGTATACCAGTATTAAAAATTGTGGGTGCACATAACCCCCATATATTCTTTGAATTCCCAGTCAGACAATGGCACTGTATACCAGTAGTAAAAATTGTGGGTGCACATAACCCCCATATATTCTTTGAATTCCCAGTCAGACAATGGCACTGTATACCAGTATTAAAAATTGTGGGTGCACGTAACCCCCATATATTCTTTGAATTCCCAGTGAGACAATGGAACTGTATAGCAGTAGCAAAAATTGTGGGTGCACGTAACCCCCATATATTCTTTGAATTCCCAGTCAGACAATGGCACTATATACCAGTAGTAAAAATTGTGGGTGCACATAACCCCAATATATTCTTTAAATTCCCAGTCAGACAATGGCACTGTATACCAGTATTAAAAATTGTGGGTGCACATAACCCCCATATATTCTTTGAATTCCCAGTCAGACAATGGCACTATATACCAGTAGTAAAAATTGTGGGTGCACATAACCCCAATATATTCTTTAAATTCCCAGTCAGACAATGGCACTGTATACCAGTATTAAAAATTGTGGGTGCACATAACCCCCATATATTCTTTGAATTCCCAGTCAGACAATGGCACTATATACCAGTAGTAAAAATTGTGGGTGCACATAACCCCAATATATTCTTTGAATTCCCAGTCAGACAATGGCACTGTATAGCAGTAGCAAAAATTGTGGGTGCACGTCACCCCAATATATTCTTTGAATTCCCAGTCAGACAATGGCACTGTATACCAGTAGTAAAAATTGTGGGTGCACGTAACCCCCATATATTCTTTGAATTCCCAGTGAGACAATGGAACTGTATAGCAGTATTAAAAATTGTGGGTGCACGTAACCCCCATATATTCTTTGAATTCCCAGTCAGACAATGGCACTGTATACCAGTATTAAAAATTGTGGGTGCACGTAACCCCCATATATTCTTTGAATTCCCAGTCAGACAATGGCACTGTATACCAGTATTAAAAATTGTGGGTGCACATAACCCCCATATATTCTTTGAATTCCCAGTGAGACAATGGCACTGTATAGCAGTAGCAAAAATTGTGGGTGCACGTCACCCCAATATATTCTTTGAATTCCCAGTCAGACAATGGCACTATATACCAGTAGCAAAAATTGTGGGTGTATATAGCCCCAATTCTATTGCTAGGGGACTTGCAGGGTATTTCTGAGGTGAAGGTGGGGGGGCACACCGTTGGAACGGGGATTTGGGGTGTATATATTGGGTATACGGGAATACACTGTCAGTGTGTTCCATTCAGGATCCTGGGAAAGCTGGGTTGCGGCGATTGAGCCCGTCAGTGCCACGTTACACTGACAAGCTTCTCCCTGGAATTGAAGTTATATGTAAGCCCAATATATTCTTTGAATTCCCAGTCAGACAATGGCACTATATGGCAGTATCAAACATAGTGGGTGTATATAGCCCCAATCCTATTGCTAGGGGACTTGCAGGGTATTTCTGGGGTGAAGGTGGGGGGGGCACACCGTTGGAACGGGTATCGGGGGTATATATAGGGTATACGGGAATACACTGTCAGTGTATTCCATTCAGGATCCTGGGAAAGCTGGGTTGTGGCGATTGAGCCCGTCAGTGCCACGTTACACTGACAAGCTTCTCCCTGGAATTTAGCTCTTACAAGAGCTGTTGTGGTTGTCTTCTCCTTCCTATCCTAGCCTGTCCCTGCCTACCCAGAATCTAAGCCCTAGCTAGCTGGACGGAAACCTCCGTCCTCGGTGAATTGCAAGCTCAGAATGACGCGAACCTGGGCGGCGCTGTTCTTTTAAATTAGAGGTCACATGTTTTCGGCAGCCAATGGGTTTTGCCTACTTTTTTCAACGTCACCGGTGTCGTAGTTCCTGTCCCACCTACCCTGCGCTGTTATTGGAGCAAAAAAGGCGCCAGGGAAGGTGGGAGGGGAATCGAGTAATGGCGCACTTTACCACGCGGTGTTCGATTCGATTCGAACATGCCGAACAGCCTAATATCCGATCGAACATGAGTTCGATAGAACACTGTTCGCTCATCTCTAGCCCTAACCTGTATATGTGCACACATATTTATGCGCGCACATTTTTATGCGCCCACATATTTATGCGCCCTACCCTGCATATACGCGCACATATTTATTCGCCCCACCCTGTATATGCGCGCACATATTTATGCGCGCACATATTTATGCGCCCTACACTGTATATGCGTGCACATATTTATGCGCGCACATTTTTATGCGCCCACATATTTATGCGCCCTACCCTGCATATGCGCGCACATATTTATTCGCCCTACCCTGTATATGCGCGCACACATTTATGCACGTACATATTTACATATTTATGCGCTCTACCCTATATATGCGCACACATATTTATGTGCCCTATCCTATATATGCGCGCACATATTTATGCGCGCACATGTATATGCGACCTACTATGTATATGCGGGCACATATTTATGCGCGCACATATTTATGCGCGCACATATTTATGTGCCCTACCCTGTATATGCGCGCACATATTTATGCGCGTACATATTTATGCGCACACATATTTATGTGCCCTACCCTGTATATGCGCGCACATATTTATGCGCGCACATATTTATGCGCACACATATTTATGCGCCCAAACCTGTATATGCGCCCTACACTGTATATACGTGCACATATTTATGCGCGCACATTTTTATGCGCCCACATATTTATGCGTCCTACCCTGCATATGCGCGCACATATTTATTCGCCCTACCCCGTATATGCGCGCACATATTTATGCACGTACATATTTACATATTTATGCGCTCTACCCTATATACGCGCACACATATTTATGTGTCCTATCCTATATATGCGCGCACATATTTATGCGCGCATATATATATGCGCCCTACTATGTATATGCGGGCACATATTTATGCGCGCACATATTTATGCGCGCACATATTTATGTGCCCTACCCTGTATATGCGCGCACATATTTATGCGCGCACATATTTATGCGTGCACAAATTTATGCGCCCTACCCTGTATATGCGCGCACATATTTATGCGTGCACATATTTATGCGCACACATATTTATGCGCCCAAACCTGTATATGCGCCCTACCCTGTATATGCGCGCACATATTTATGCGTGCACATATTTATGCTCCCTACCCTGTATATGCGCACACATATTTATGTGCCCTACCCTTTATATGCGCGCTCATATTTATGCGCGCACATATTTATGCGCCCTACCCTGTATTTGCGCTCACATATTTATGCGCGCACATATTTATGCGCCCTACCCTGTATATACGTGCACATATTTATGCGCCCTACCCTGTATATGCGCGCACATATTTATTCGCGCACATATTTATGCGCCCTACCCTGTATTTGCGCTCACATATTTATGCGCACACATATTTATGCGCCCTACCCTGTATATGCGCGCACATATTTATTTGCGCACATATTTATGCGCCCTACCCTATATTTGCGCTCACATATTTATGCGCGCACATATTTATGCGCGCACATATTTATGCGCCCTACCCTGTATTTGCGCTCACATATTGATGCGCGCACATATTTATGCGCGCACATATTTATGCGCGCACATATTTATGCGCATACATATTTATGCGCACACATATTTATGTGCCCTACCCTGTATATGCGCGCACATATTTATGCGCGCACATATTTATGCGCACACATATTTATACGCCCAAACCTGTATATGCGCCCTACACTGTATATACGTGCACATATTTATGCGCGCACATTTTTATGCGCCCACATATTTATGCGCCCTTCCCTGTATATGCGCGCACATATTTATGCACGTACATATTTACATATTTATGCACGTACATATTTACATATTTATGCGCTCTACCCTATATATGCGCACACATATTTATGTGCCCTATCCTATATATGCGCGCACATATTTATGCGCGCACATATATATGCGCCCTACTATGTATATGCGGGCACATATTTATGCGCGCACATATTTATGTGCCCTACCCTGTATATGCGCGAACATATTTATGCGCGCACATATTTATGCGCGCACATATTTATGCGCTCTACCCTGTATATGCGCGCACATATTTATGCGCGCACATTTTTATGCGCACACATATTTATGCGCGCACATATTTATGCGCCCTACCCTGTATTTGCGCTCACATATTTATGCTCCCTACCCTGTATATGCGCACACATATTTATGTGCCCTACCCTGTATATGCGCGCACATATTTATGCGCTCACATATTTATGCGCGCACATATTCATGCGCGCACATATTCATGCGCGCACATATTCATGCGCGCACATATTCATGCGCGCACATATTCATGCGCACACATATTTATGCGCCCTACCCTGTATAAGCGCGCACATATTTATGCGCACACATATTTATGCGCCCTACCCTGTATTTGCGCTCACATATTTATTTGCGCACATATTTATGCGCCCTACCCTATATTTGCGCTCACATATTTATGCGCGCACATATTTATGCGCGCACATATTTATGCGCCCTACCCTGTATTTGCGCTCACATATTGATGCGCGCACATATTTATGCGGGCACATATTTATGCGCGCACATATTTATGCGCATACATATTTATGCGCACACATATTTATGTGCCCTACCCTGTATATGTGCGCACATATTTATGCGCGCACATATTTATGCGCCCTACCCTGTATATACGTGCACATATTTATGCGCCCTACCCTGTATATGCGCGCACATATTTATTCGCGCACATATTTATGCGCCCTACCCTGTATTTGCGCTCACATATTTATGCGCACACATATTTATGCGCCCTACCTTGTATATGCGCGCACATATTTATTTGCGCACATATTTATGCGCCCTACCCTATATTTGCGCTCACATATTTATGCGCGCACATATTTATGCGCGCACATATTTATGCGCCCTACCCTGTATTTGCGCTCACATATTGATGCGCGCACATATTTATGCGCGCACATATTTATGCGCGCACATATTTATGCGCATACATATTTATGCGCACACATATTTATGTGCCCTACCCTGTATATGTGCGCACATATTTATGCGCGCACATATTTATGCGCACACATATTTATACGCCCAAACCTGTATATGCGCCCTACACTGTATATACGTGCACATATTTATGCGCGCACATTTTTATGCGCCCACATATTTATGCGCCCTACCCTGCATATGCGCGCACATATTTATTCGCCCTACCCTGTATATGCGCGCACATATTTATGCACGTACATATTTACATATTTATGCGCTCTACCCTATATATGCGCACACATATTTATGTGCCCTATCCTATATATGCGCGCACATATTTATGCGCGCACATATATATGCGCCCTACTATGTATATGCGGGCACATATTTATGCGCGCACATATTTATGTGCCCTACCCTGTATATGCGCGAACATATTTATGCATGCACATATTTATGCGCGCACATATTTATGCGCCCTACCCTGTATTTGCGCTCACATATTTATGCGTGCACATATTTATGCTCCCTACCCTGTATATGCGCACACATATTTATGTGCCCTACCCTGTATATGCGCGCACATATTTATGCGCGCACATATTCATGCGCGCACATATTCATGCGCGCACATATTCATGCGCGCACATATTCATGCGCGCACAAATTTATGCGCGCACATATTTATGCGCCCTACCCTGTATTTGCGCTCACATATTTATGCGCACACATATTTATGCGCCCTACCCTGTATATGCGTGCACATATTTATGCGCCCTACCCTGTATATGCGCGCACATATTTATTCGCGCACATATTTATGCGCCCTACCCTGTATTTGCACTCACATATATATGCGCGCACACATTTATGCGCCCTACCCTGTATCTGCGCGCACATATTTATTTGCGCACATATTTATGCGCCCTACCCTGTATTTGCGCTCACATATTTATGCGCGCACATATTTATGCGCGCACATATTTATGCGCCCTACCCTGTATTTGCGCTCACATATTGATGCGCGCACATATTTATGCGCGCACATTTTTATGCGCGCACATATTTATGCGCTTTACCCTGTATATGCGCGCACATATTTATGCGCCCAAACCTGTGTATGCGCCCTACCCTGTATATGCGCGCACATATTTATGCTCCCTACCCTGTATATGCGCACACATATTTATGCGCCCTACCCTGTATATGCGCACACATATTTATGCGCGCTCATATTTATGCGCGCACAAATTTATGCGCCCTACCCTGTATTTGCGCTCACATATTTATGCGCCCTACCCTGTATATGCGCGCACATATTTATGCGCCCTACCCTGTATATGCGTGCACATATTTATGCGCCCTACCCTGTATATGCGCGCACATATTTATGCGCGCACATATTTATGCGCGCACATATTTATGCACGCACATATTTATGCGCCCTACCCTGTATTTGCGCGCACATATTTATGCGCGCACATATTTATGCGCCCTACCCTGTATATGCGCACACATATTTATGTGCCCTACCCTGTATATGCTCGCACATATTTATGCGCGAACATATTTATGCGCGCACATATTTATGCGCGCACATATTTATGCGCTCTACCCTGTATATGCGCGCACATATTTATGCGCGCATGTTTTTATGCGCACACATATTTATGCGCGCACATATTTATGCGCCCTACCCTGTATTTGCGCTCACATATTTATGCGTGCACATATTTATGCTCCCTACCCTGTATATGCGCACACATATTTATGTGCCCTACCCTGTATATGCGCGCACATATTTATGCGCGCACATATTCATGCGCGCACATATTCATGCGCGCACATATTCATGCGCGCACATATTCATGCGCGCACATATTTATGCGCCCTACCCTGTATTTGCGCTCACATATTTATGCGCGCACATATTTATGCGCCCTACCCTGTATATGCGTGCACATATTTATGCGCCCTACCCTGTATATGCGCGCACAAATTTATTCGCGCACATATTTATGCGCCCTACCCTGTATTTGCACTCACATATTTATGCGCGCACACATTTATGCGCCCTACCCTGTATATGCGCGCACATATTTATTTGCGCACATATTTATGCGCCCTACCCTGTATTTGCGCTCACATATTTATGCGCGCACATATTTATGCGCGCACATATTTATGCGCCCTACCCTGTATTTGCGCTCACATATTGATGCGCGCACATATTTATGCGCGCACATTTTTATGCGCGCACATATTTATGCGCTTTACCCTGTATATGCGCGCACATATTTATGCGCCCAAACCTGTGTATGCGCCCTACCCTGTATATGCGCGCACATATTTATGCTCCCTACCCTGTATATGCGCACACATATTTATGCTCCCTACCCTGTATATGCGCGCACATATTTATGCTCCCTACCCTGTATATGCGCACACATATTTATGCGCGCTCATATTTATGCGCGCACAAATTTATGCGCCCTACCCTGTATTTGCGCTCACATATTTATGCGCCCTACCCTGTATATGCGCGCACATATTTATGCGCCCTACCCTGTATATGCGTGCACATATTTATGCGCCCTACCCTGTATATGCGCACACATATTTATGCGCCCTACCCTGTATATGCGCACACATATTTATGCGCGCTCATATTTATGCGCGCACAAATTTATGCGCCCTACCCTGTATTTGCGCTCACATATTTATGCGCCCTACCCTGTATATGCGCGCACATATTTATGCGCCCTACCCTGTATATGCGTGCACATATTTATGCGTCCTACCCTGTATATGCGCGCACATATTTATGCGCGCACATATTTATGCGCGCACATATTTATGCACGCACATATTTATGCGCCCTACCCTGTATTTGCGCGCACATATTTATGCGCGCACATATTTATGCGCCCTACCCTGTATATGCGCACACATATTTATGTGCCCTACCCTGTATATGCTCGCACATATTTATGCGCGCACATATTTATGCGCGCACATATTTATGCGCGCACATATTTATGCGTTCTACCCTGTATTTGCGCTCACATATTTATGCGCGCACATATTTATGCGCCCTACCCTGTATTTGCGCTCACATATTTATGCGCCCTACCCTGTATATGCGCGCACATATTTATGCGCCCTGACCTGTATATGCGCTCACATATTTATGCGCGCACATATTTATGCGCCCTACCCTGTATATGCGCACACATTTATGTGCCCTACCCTGTATATGCGCGCACATATTTATGCGCGCACATATTTATGCGCGCACATATTTATGCGCGCACATATTTATGCGCGCACATATTTATGCGCGCACATATTTATGCGCTCTACCCTGTATATGCGCGCACATATTTATGCGCCCAAACCTGTATATTCGCCCTACCCTGTATATGCGCGCACATATTTATGCGCGCACATATTTATGCGCACTACCCTGTATTTGCGCTCACATATTTATGCGCGCACATATTTATGCGCCCTACCCTGTATATGCGTGCACATATTTATGCGCCCTACCCTGTATATGCGCGCACATATTTATTCGCGCACATATTTATGCGCCCTACCCTGTATTTGCGCTCACATATTTATGCGCGCACATATTTATGCTCCCTACCCTGTATATGCGCACACATATTTATGTGCCCTACCCTGTATATGCGCGCACATATTTATGCGCGCACATATTTATGCGCGCACATATTTATGCGCGCACATATTTATGCGCGCACATATTTATGCGTTCTACCCTGTATTTGCGCTCACATATTTATGCGCGCACATATTTATGCGCCCTACCCTGTATTTGCGCTCACATATTTATGCGCCCGGACCTGTATAAGCGCGCACATATTTATGCGCGCACATATTTATGCGCGCACATATTTATGCGCTCTACCCTGTATATGCGTGCACATATTTATGCGCCCAAACCTGTATATGCGCCCTACCCTGTATATGCGCGCACATATTTATGCGCGCACATATTTATGCGCGCACATATTTATGCGCGCACATATTTATGCGCTCACATATTTATGCGCGCACATATTTATGCGCGCACATATTTATGCAACCTACCCTGCATATGTGTGCACATATTTATGCATGCACATATTTATGCGTGCACATATTTAAGCGCCCTACCCTGTATATGCGTGCACATATTTATGCGTGCACAAATTTAAGCGCCCTACCCTGTATATGCGTGCACATATTTATACGCGCACATATTTATGCGCCCTACCCTGTACATGCGCGCACATATTTATTCGACCTACCCTGTATATGCGCGCACATGTTTATGCACGAACATATTTATGCGCCCTACCCTGTATATACGCTTACATATTTATGCGCACAAAAATTTATGTGCCCTACCCTGTATATGCGCACACATATTTATGCGCCCAAACCTGTATATGCGCCCTAAACTGTATATGCGCGCACATATTTGTGCGCGCACATATTTATGCGCGCACATATTTATGCGCGCACATATTTATGCACCCACATATTTATGCGCCCTACCCTGTATTTGCGCTCACATATTTATGTGCCCTTTCCTGTATATGCGCGCACGTATATATGCGCGCACATTTTTATGCGCGCACATATTTATGCGCGCACATATTTATGCGCTTTACCCTGTAGATGCGCGCACATATTTATGCGCCCAAACCTGTGTATGCGCCCTACCCTGTATATGCGCGCACATATTTATGCTCCCTACCCTGTATATGCGCACACATATTTATGCGCCCTACCCTGTATATGCGCACACATATTTATGCGCGCTCATATTTATGCGCGCACAAATTTATGCGCCCTACCCTGTATTTGCGCTCACATATTTATGTGCCCTACCCTGTATATGCGCGCACATATTTATGCGCCCTACCCTGTATATGCGTGCACATATTTATGCGCCCTACCCTGTATATGCGCGCACATATTTATGCGCGCACATATTTATGCGCGCACATATTTATGCACGCACATATTTATGCGCCCTACCCTGTATTTGCGCGCACATATTTATGCGCGCACATATTTATGCGCCCTACCCTGTATATGCGCACACATATTTATGTGCCCTACCCTGTATATGCTCGCACATATTTATGCGCGCACATATTTATGCGCGCACATATTTATGCGTTCTACCCTGTATTTGCGCTCACATATTTATGCGCGCACATATTTATGCGCCCTACCCTGTATTTGCGCTCACATATTTATGCGCCCTACCCTGTATATGCGCGCACATATTTATGCGCCCTGACCTGTATATGCGCTCACATATTTATGCGCGCACATATTTATGCGCCCTACCCTGTATTTACGCTCACATATTTATGCGCGCACGTATTTATGCGCCCTACACTGTATATGCGCGCACATATTTATGCGCCCTACCGTGTATATGCGCGCACATATTTATGCGCCCTACCCTTTATATGCGCGCACATATTTATGCGCGCACATATTTATGCGCCCTACCCTGTATTTGCGCTCACAAATTTATGCGCGCACATATTTATGCGCCCTACCCTGTATTTGCGCTCACATATTTATGCGCCATGACCTGTATATGCGCGCACATATTTATGCGCGCACATATTTATGCGCGCACATATTTATGCGCCCTACCCTGTATTTGCGCTCACATATTTATGCGCCCTACCCTGTATATGCGCGCACATATTTATGCGCGCACATATTTATGCGTGCACATATTCATGCGCGCACATATTTATGCGCCCTACCCTGTATTTGCGCTCACATATTTATTCGCGCACGTATTTATGCGCCCTACACTGTATATGCGCGCACATATTTATGCGCCCTACTCTGTATATGCGCGCACATATTTATGCGCCCTACTCTGTATATGCACACACATATTTATGCGCGCATATATTTATGAGCGCACATTTTCATGAGCCCTACCCTGTATATGCGCGCACATATTTATGCGCGCACATATTTATGCGTGCACATATTTATGCTCCCTACCCTGTATATGCACACACATATTTATGCGCGCATATATTTATGAGCGCACATTTTTATGAGCCCTACCCTGTATATGCGTGCACATATTTATGCGCGCACATATTTATGCGCGCACATATTTATGCGCGCACATATTTATGCGCGCACATATTTATGCTCCCTACCCTGTATATGCGCGCACATATTTATGCGCGCACATATTTATGCGCGCACATATTTATGCGCGCACATATTTATGCGCCCTACCCTGTATTTGAGCTCACATATTTATGCGCGCACATATTTATGCTCCCTACCCTGTATATGCGCGCACATATTTATGCGCGCACATATTTATGCGCGCACATATTTATGCGCGCACATATTTATGCGCGCACATATTTATGCACCCTACCCTGTATTTGCGCTTACATATTTATGCACGCACATATTTATGCTTACTACCCTGTATATGCGCACACATATTTATGTGCCTTACCCTGTATATGCGCGCACATATTTATGCGCGCACATATTTATGCGCCCTACCCTGTATTTGAGCTCACATATTTATGCGCGCACATATTTATGCTCCCTACCCTGTATATGCGCGCACATATTTATGCGCGCATATATTTATGCGCGCACATATTTATGTGCCCTACCCTGTATATGCGCGCACATATTTATGCGCGCACATATTTATGCGCGCACATATTTATGCACCCTACCCTGTATTTGCGCTCACATATTTATGCACGCACATATTTATGCTTACTACCGTGTATATGCGCACACATATTTATGTGCCTTACCCTGTATATGCGCGCACATATTTATGCGCGCACATATTTATGCGCGCACATATTTATGCGCGCATATATTTATGCGCCCTACCCTGTATTTGCGCTCACATATTTATGTGCCCTACCCTGTATATGCGCGCACATATTTATGCGCGCACATATTTATGCGCGCACATATTTATGTGCGCACATATTTATGCGCGCACATATTTATGCTCCCTACCCTGTATATGCGCGCACATATTTATGCGCGCACATATTTATGCGCGCACATATTTATGCGCGCACATATTTATGCGCGCACATATTTATGCGCGCACATATTTATGCTCCCTACCCTGTATATGCGCGCACATATTTATGCGCGCACATATTTATGCGCGCACATATTTATGCGCGCACATAATTATGCGCGCACAAATTTATGCGCCCTACCCTGTATATGCGCGCACATATTTATGCGCGCAGATATTTATGAGAGCACGTTTTTATGCGCCCTACCTTGTATATGCGTGCACATATTTATGCGTGCACATATTTATGCGTGCACATATTTATGCGCGCACATATTTATGCGCCCTACCCTGTATTTACGCTCACATATTTATGCGCGCACGTATTTATGCGCCCTACACTGTATATGCGCGCACATATTTATGCGCCCTACCGTGTATATGCGCGCACATATTTATGCGCCCTACCCTTTATATGCGCGCACATATTTATGCGCGCACATATTTATGCGCCCTACCCTGTATTTGCGCTCACAAATTTATGCGCGCACATATTTATGCGCCCTACCCTGTATTTGCGCTCACATATTTATGCGCCCTACCCTGTATTTGCGCTCACATATTTATTCGCGCACGTATTTATGCGCCCTACACTGTATATGCGCGCACATATTTATGCGCCCTACTCTGTATATGCGCGCACATATTTATGCGCCCTACTCTGTATATGCACACACATATTTATGCGCGCATATATTTATGAGCGCACATTTTTATGAGCCCTACCCTGTATATGCGTGCACATATTTATGCGCGCACATATTTATGCGCGCACATATTTATGCGCGCACATATTTATGCGCGCACATATTTATGCTCCCTACCCTGTATATGCGCGCACATATTTATGCGCGCACATATTTATGCGCGCACATATTTATGCGCGCACATATTTATGCGCCCTACCCTGTATTTGAGCTCACATATTTATGCGCGCACATATTTATGCTCCCTACCCTGTATATGCGCGCACATATTTATGCGCGCACATATTTATGCGCGCACATATTTATGCTCCCTACCCTGTATATGCGCGCACATATTTATGCGCGCACATATTTATGCGCGCACATATTTATGCGCGCACATATTTATGCGCGCACATATTTATGCGCGCACATATTTATGCGCGCACATATTTATGCACCCTACCCTGTATTTGCGCTCACATATTTATGCACGCACATATTTATGCTTACTACCCTGTATATGCGCACACATATTTATGTGCCTTACCCTGTATATGCGCGCACATATTTATGCGCGCACATATTTATGCGCGCACATATTTATGCGCGCACATATTTATGCGCCCTACCCTGTATTTGCGCTCACATATTTATGTGCCCTACCCTGTATATGCGCGCACATATTTATGCGCGCACATATTTATGCGTGCACATATTCATGCGCGCACATATTTATGCGCCCTACCCTGTATTTGCGCTCACATATTTATTCGCGCACGTATTTATGCGCCCTACACTGTATATGGAATAGAGAGATACCGAGCACACTTATAGTGTAGATGGTCTATTATAAATATATAGATGAATTATCTGGTGTTTATGAAAAGAACTCAGGACCTGGTGGCCTCTCACCTGATCGGGTTGTGACTCCGTTCACAACTCCGTTTTCAGCAATATTAGGCTTCGTCAGAGTGAGAGTGGCAGCACGTCTCTATAACACTGGTCAAAAACCAGGAGGATGCACCAATGGAAGAACAAAAGGACGGCGCTCTCAGGTCCAAAGGAATTTATTCAAAAAGATCTTCTTTTTGCAATCTTCTTTTTGAATAAATTCCTTTGGACCTGAGAGCGCCGTCCTTTTGTTCTTCCATTGCTACACTGTATATGCGCGCACATATTTATGCGCGCACATATTTATGCGCGCATATATTTATGCGCCCTACCCTGTATTTGCGCTCACATATTTATGTGCCCTACCCTGTATATGCGCGCACATATTTATGCACCCTACCCTGTATTTGCGCTCAAATATTTATGCACGCACATATTTATGCTTACTACCCTGTATATGCGCACACATATTTATGTGCCTTACCCTGTATATGCGCGCACATATTTATGCGCGCACATATTTATGCGCGCACATATTTATGCGCGCATATATTTATGAGCGCACATTTTCATGAGCCCTACCCTGTATATGCGTGCACATATTTATGCGCGCACATATTTATGCACCCACATATGTATGCGCCCACATATATATGCGCTCACATATATATGCACGCACATATGTATGCGCGCACATATTTATGCGCCCTACCCTGTATATGCGCGCACATATTTATGCGCTCTACTCTGTATATGCGCGCACATATTTATGCGCCCTACTCTGTATATGCGCGCACATATTTATGCGCCCTACCCTGTACATGCGCGCACATATTTATTCGCCCTACCCTGTACATGCGCGCACATATTTATTCGCCCTACCCTGTATATGCGCACACATATTTATGCGCCCAAACCTGTATATGCACCCTAAACTGTATATGCGCGCACATATTTATGCGCACACAAATTTATGTGCCCTACCCTGTATATGCGCACACATATTTATGCGCCCAAACCTGTATATGCGCCCTACCCTGTATATGCACACACATATTTATGCGCGCATATATTTATGAGCGCACATTTTTATGAGCCCTACCCTGTATATGCGTGCACATATTTATGCGCGCACATATTTATGCACCCACATATGTATGCGCCCACATATATATGCGCTCACATATATATGCGCGCACATATGTATGCGCGCACATATTTATGCGCCCTACCCTGTATATGCGCGCACATATTTAATCGCCCTTCCCTGTTTATGCGCGCACATATTTATGCGCGTACATATTTACATATTTATGCGCTCTACCCTATATATGCGCTCACATATTTATGCACACACATATTTATGCGCCCTACCCTGTATATGCGCGAACATATTTATGCGCCCACATATATATGCGCCCACATATATATGCGAGCACATATATATGCGCACACATTTATATGCTCCCTAAACTGTATGTGCGCGCACATATTTATGCGCCCTACCCTGTATTTGCGCGCACATATTTATGCGCGCACATAACCCCCATATATTCTTTGAATTCCCAGTCAGACAATGGCACTATATACCAGTATTAAAAATTGTGGGTGCACATAACCCCAATATATTCTTTGAATTCCCAGTCAGACAATGGCACTGTATACCAGTATTAAAAATTGTGGGTGCACATAACCCCCATATATTCTTTGAATTCCCAGTCAGACAATGGCACTATATACCAGTATTAAAAATTGTGGGTGCACATAACCCCAATATATTCTTTGAATTCCCAGTCAGACAATGGCACTGTATACCAGTAGTAAAAATTGTGGGTGCACATAACCCCCATATATTCTTTGAATTCCCAGTCAGACAATGGCACTATATACCAGTATTAAAAATTGTGGGTGCACATAACCCCCATATATTCTTTGAATTCCCAGTCAGACAATGGCACTGTATACCAGTAGTAAAAATTGTGGGTGCACATAACCCCAATATATTCTTTGAATTCCCAGTGAGACAATGGCACTGTATACCAGTATTAAAAATTGTGGGTGCACATAACCCCCATATATTCTTTGAATTCCCAGTCAGACAATGGCACTGTATAGCAGTATTAAAAATTGTGGGTGCACGTAACCCCCATATATTCTTTGAATTCCCAGTCAGACAATGGCACTGTATACCAGTAGTAAAAATTGTGGGTGCACATAACCCCCATATATTTTTTGAATTCCCAGTCAGACAATGGCACTGTATACCAGTAGCAAAAATTGTGGGTACACGTAACCCCCATATATTCTTTGAATCCCCAGTCAGACAATGGCACTGTATAGCAGTAGTAAAAATTGTGGGTGCACATAACCCCAATATATTCTTTGAATTCCCAGTGAGACAATGGCACTGTATAGCAGTAGCAAAAATTGTGGGTGCACGTCACCCCAATATATTCTTTGAATTCCCAGTCAGACAATGGCACTATATACCAGTAGCAAAAATTGTGGGTGTATATAGCCCCAATTCTATTGCTAGGGGATTTGCAGGGTATTTCTGAGGTGAAGGTGGGGGGGCACACCGTTGGAACGGGGATTTGGGGTGTATATATGGGGTATACGGGAATACACTGTTCGATTCGATTCGAACATGCCGAACAGCCTAATATCCGATCGAACATGAGTTCGATAGAACACTGTTCGCTCATCTCTAGCCCTAACCTGTATATGTGCACACATATTTATGCGCGCACATTTTTATGCGCCCACATATTTATGCGCCCTACCCTGCATATGCGCGCACATATTTATTCGCCCCACCCTGTGTATGCGCGCACATATTTATGCGCGCACATATTTATGCGCCCTACACTGTATATGCGTGCACATATTTATGCGCGCACATTTTTATGCGCCCACATATTTATGCGCCCTACCCTGCATATGCGCGCACATATTTATTCGCCCTACCCTGTATATGCGCGCACACATTTATGCACGTACATATTTACATATTTATGCGCTCTACCCTATATATGCGCACACATATTTATGTGCCCTATCCTATATATGCGCGCACATATTTATGCGCGCACATGTATATGCGACCTACTATGTATATGCGGGCACATATTTATGCGCGCACATATTTATGCGCACACATATTTATGTGCCCTACCCTGTATATGCGCGCACATATTTATGCGCGTACATATTTATGCGCACACATATTTATGTGCCCTACCCTGTATATGCGCGCACATATTTATGCGCGCACATATTTTTGCGCACACATATTTATGCGCCCAAACCTGTATATGCGCCCTACACTGTATATACGTGCACATATTTATGTGCGCACATTTTTATGCGCCCACATATTTATGCGTCCTACCCTGCATATGCGCGCACATATTTATTCGCCCTACCCTGTATATGCGCGCACATATTTATGCACGTACATATTTACATATTTATGCGCTCTACCCTATATACGCGCACACATATTTATGTGTCCTATCCTATATATGCGCGCACATATTTATACGCGCATATATATATGCGCCCTACTATGTATATGCGGGCACATATTTATGCGCGCACATATTTATGCGCGCACATATTTATGTGCCCTACCCTGTATATGCGCGCACATATTTATGCACGCACATATTTATGCGTGCACATATTTATGCGCCCTACCCTGTATATGCGCACACATTTATATGCTCCCTAAACTGTATGTGCGCGCACATATTTATGCGCCCTACCCTGTATTTGCGCGCACATATTTATGCGCGCACATAACCCCAATATATTCTTTGAATTCCCAGTCAGACAATGGCACTGTATACCAGTATTAAAAATTGTGGGTGCACATAACCCCCATATATTCTTTGAATTCCCAGTCAGACAATGGCACTATATACCAGTATTAAAAATTGTGGGTGCACATAACCCCAATATATTCTTTGAATTCCCAGTCAGACAATGGCACTGTATACCAGTATTAAAAATTGTGGGTGCACATAACCCCCATATATTCTTTGAATTCCCAGTCAGACAATGGCACTATATACCAGTATTAAAAATTGTGGGTGCACATAACCCCAATATATTCTTTGAATTCCCAGTCAGACAATGGCACTGTATACCAGTAGTAAAAATTGTGGGTGCACATAACCCCCATATATTCTTTGAATTCCCAGTGAGACAATGGCACTGTATAGCAGTAGCAAAAATTGTGGGTGCACGTAACCCCCATATATTCTTTGAATTCCCAGTCAGACAATGGCACTGTATACCAGTAGTAAAAATTGTGGGTGCACATAACCCCAATATATTCTTTGAATTCCCAGTGAGACAATGGCACTGTATACCAGTATTAAAATTTGTGGGTGCACATAACCCCCATATATTCTTTGAATTCCCAGTCAGACAATGGCACTGTATACCAGTAGTAAAAATTGTGGGTGCACATAACCCCAATATATTCTTTGAATTCCCAGTGAGACAATGGCACTGTATACCAGTATTAAAATTTGTGGGTGCACATAACCCCCATATATTCTTTGAATTCCCAGTCAGACAATGGCACTGTATACCAGTATAAAAAATTGTGGGTGCACATAACCCCCATATATTCTTTGAATTCCCAGTCAGACAATGGCACTATATACCAGTAGTAAAAATTGTGGGTGCACATAACCCCAATATATTCTTTGAATTCCCAGTGAGACAATGGCACTGTATACCAGTATTAAAAATTGTGGGTGCACATAACCCCCATATATTCTTTGAATTCCCAGTCAGACAATGGCACTGTATAGCAGTATTAAAAATTGTGGGTGCACGTAACCCCCATATATTCTTTGAATTCCCAGTCAGACAATGGCACTGTATACCAGTAGTAAAAATTGTGGGTGCACATAACCCCCATATATTTTTTGAATTCCCAGTCAGACAATGGCACTGTATACCAGTAGCAAAAATTGTGGGTACACGTAACCCCCATATATTCTTTGAATCCCCAGTCAGACAATGGCACTGTATAGCAGTAGTAAAAATTGTGGGTGCACATAACCCCAATATATTCTTTGAATTCCCAGTGAGACAATGGCACTGTATAGCAGTAGCAAAAATTGTGGGTGCACGTCACCCCAATATATTCTTTGAATTCCCAGTCAGACAATGGCACTATATACCAGTAGCAAAAATTGTGGGTGTATATAGCCCCAATTCTATTGCTAGGGGACTTGCAGGGTATTTCTGAGGTGAAGGTGGGGGGGCACACCGTTGGAACGGGGATTTGGGGTGTATATATGGGGTATACGGGAATACACTGTTCGATTCGATTCGAACATGCCGAACAGCCTAATATCCGATCGAACATGAGTTCGATAGAACACTGTTCGCTCATCTCTAGCCCTAACCTGTATATGTGCACACATATTTATGCGCGCACATTTTTATGCGCCCACATATTTATGCGCCCTACCCTGCATATGCGCGCACATATTTATTCGCCCCACCCTGTATATGCGCGCACATATTTATGCGCGCACATATTTATGCGCCCTACACTGTATATGCGTGCACATATTTATGCGCGCACATTTTTATGCGCCCACATATTTATGCGCCCTACCCTGCATATGCGCGCACATATTTATTCGCCCTACCCTGTATATGCGCGCACACATTTATGCACGTACATATTTACATATTTATGCGCTCTACCCTATATATGCGCACACATATTTATGTGCCCTATCCTATATATGCGCGCACATATTTATGCGCGCACATGTATATGCGACCTACTATGTATATGCGGGCACATATTTATGCGCGCACATATTTATGCGCACACATATTTATGTGCCCTACCCTGTATATGCGCGCACATATTTATGCGCGTACATATTTATGCGCACACATATTTATGTGCCCTACCCTGTATATGCGCGCACATATTTATGCGCGCACATATTTTTGCGCACACATATTTATGCGCCCAAACCTGTATATGCGCCCTACACTGTATATACGTGCACATATTTATGTGCGCACATTTTTATGCGCCCACATATTTATGCGTCCTACCCTGCATATGCGCGCACATATTTATTCGCCCTACCCTGTATATGCGCGCACATATTTATGCACGTACATATTTACATATTTATGCGCTCTACCCTATATACGCGCACACATATTTATGTGTCCTATCCTATATATGCGCGCACATATTTATACGCGCATATATATATGCGCCCTACTATGTATATGCGGGCACATATTTATGCGCGCACATATTTATGCGCGCACATATTTATGTGCCCTACCCTGTATATGCGCGCACATATTTATGCACGCACATATTTATGCGTGCACATATTTATGCGCCCTACCCTGTATATGCGCGCACATATTTATGCGCGCACATATTTATGCGCACACATATTTATGCGCCCAAACCTGTATATGCGCCCTACCCTGTATATGCGCGCACATATTTATGCGCGCACATATTTATGCGCCCTACCCTGTATTTGCGCTCACATATTTATGCGTGCACATATTTATGCTCCCTACCCTGTATATGCGCACACATATTTATGTGCCCTACCCTTTATATGCGCGCTCATATTTATGCGCGCACATATTTATGCGCGCACATATTTATGCGCCCTACCCTGTATTTGCGCTCACATATTTATGCGCGCACATATTTATGCGCCCTACCCTGTATATACGTGCACATATTTATGCGCCCTACCCTGTATATGCGCGCACATATTTATTCGCGCACATATTTATGCGCCCTACCCTGTATTTGCGCTCACATATTTATGCGCACACATATTTATGCACCCTACCCTATATTTGCGCTCACATATTTATGCGCATACATATTTATGCGCACACATATTTATGTGCCCTACCCTGTATATGCGCGCACATATTTATGCGCGCACATATTTATGCGCACACATATTTATACGCCCAAACCTGTATATGCGCCCTACACTGTATATACGTGCACATATTTATGCGCGCACATTTTTATGCGCCCACATATTTATGCGCCCTACCCTGCATATGCGCGCACATATTTATTCGCCCTACCCTGTATATGCGCGCACATATTTATGTGCCCTACCCTGTATATGCGCGAACATATTTATGCGCGCACATATTGATGCGCGCACATATTTATGCGCGCACATATTTATGCGCGCACATATTTATGCGCATACATATTTATGCGCACACATATTTATGTGCCCTACCCTGTATATGCGCGCACATATTTATTCGCCCTACCCTGTATATGCGCCCTACACTGTATATACGTGCACATATTTATGCGCGCACATATTTATGCGCACACATATTTATACGCCCAAACCTGTATATGCGCCCTACACTGTATATACGTGCACATATTTATGCGCGCACATTTTTATGCGCCCACATATTTATGCGCCCTACCCTGCATATGCGCGCACATATTTATTCGCCCTACCCTGTATATGCGCGCACATATTTATGCACGTACATATTTACATATTTATGCGCTCTACCCTATATATGCGCACACATATTTATGTGCCCTATCCTATATATGCGCGCACATATTTATGCGCGCACATATATATGCGCCCTACTATGTATATGCGGGCACATATTTATGCGCGCACATATTTATGTGCCCTACCCTGTATATGCGCGAACATATTTATGCGCGCACATATTTATGCGCGCACATATTTATGCGCTCTACCCTGTATATGCGCGGACATATTTATGCGCGCATATTTTTATGCGCACACATATTTATGCGCGCACATATTTATGCGCCCTACCCTGTATTTGCGCTCACATATTTATTCGTGCACATATTTATGCTCCCTACCCTGTATATGCGCACACATATTTATGTGCCCTACCCTGTATATGTGCGCACATATTTATGCGCGCACATGTTCATGCGCGCACATATTCATGCGCGCACATATTCATGCGCGCACATATTCATGCGCGCACAAATTTATGCGCGCACATATTTATGCGCCCTACCCTGTATTTGCGCTCACATATTTATGCGCGCACATATTTATGCGCCCTACCCTGTATATGCGTGCACATATTTATGCGCCCTACCCTGTATATGCGCGCACATATTTATTCGCGCACATATTTATGCGCCCTACCCTGTATTTGCACTCACATATTTATGCGCGCACACATTTATGCGCCCTACCCTGTATATGCGCGCACATATTTATTTGCGCACATATTTATGCGCCCTACCCTGTATTTGCGCTCACATATTTATGCGCGCACATATTTATGCGCGCACATATTTATGCGCCCTACCCTGTATTTGCGCTCACATATTGATGCGCGCACATATTTATGCGCGCACATATTTATGCGCGCACATATTTATGCGCTTTACCCTGTATATGCGCGCACATATTTATGCGCCCAAACCTGTGTATGCGCCCTACCCTGTATATGCGCGCACATATTTATGCTCCCTACCCTGTATATGCGCACACATATTTATGCGCCCTACCCTGTATATGCGCACACATATTTATGCGCGCTCATATTTATGCGCGCACAAATTTATGCGCCCTACCCTGTATTTGCGCTCACATATTTATGCGCCCTACCCTGTATATGCGCGCACATATTTATGCGCCCTACCCTGTATATGCGTGCACATATTTATGCGCCCTACCCTGTATATGCGCGCATAAATATACATATTATATAATATATTATTATAAATATACATATTATAAATATACATATTATAAATATACATATTATAAATATACATATTTATGCGCGCACATATTTATGCACGCACATATTTATGCGCCCTACCCTGTATTTGCGCGCACATATTTATGCGCGCACATATTTATGCGCCCTACCCTGTATATGCGCACACATATTTAGGTGCCCTACCCTGTATATGCTCGCACATATTTATGCGCCCTACCCTGTATATGCGCACACATATTTATGCGCGCTCATATTTATGCGCGCACAAATTTATGCGCCCTACCCTGTATTTGCGCTCACATATTTATGCGCCCTACCCTGTATATGCGCGCACATATTTATGCGCCCTACCCTGTATATGCGTGCACATATTTATGCGCCCTACCCTGTATATGCGCGCATAAATATACATATTATATAATATATTATTATAAATATACATATTATAAATATACATATTATAAATATACATATTATAAATATACATATTTATGCGCGCACATATTTATGCACGCACATATTTATGCGCCCTACCCTGTATTTGCGCGCACATATTTATGCGCGCACATATTTATGCGCCCTACCCTGTATATGCGCACACATATTTAGGTGCCCTACCCTGTATATGCTCGCACATATTTATGCGCGCACATATTTATGCGCGCACATATTTATGCGTTCTACCCTGTATTTGCGCTCACATATTTATGCGCCCTACCCTGTATATGCGCGCACATATTTATGCGCCCTGACCTGTATATGCACGCACATATTTATGCGCGCACATATTTATGCGCCCTACCCTGTATATGCGCACACATATTTATGTGCCCTACCCTGTATATGCGCGCACATATTTATGCGCGCACATATTTATGCGCTCTACCCTGTATATGCGCGCACATATTTATGCGCCCAAACCTGTATATTCGCCCTACCCTGTATATGCGCGCACATATTTATGCGCGCACATATTTATGCGCCCTACCCTGTATATGCGTGCACATATTTATGCGCCCTACCCTGTATATGCGCGCACATATTTATTCGCGCACATATTTATGCGCCCTACCCTATATTTGCGCTCACATATTTATGCGCGCACATATTTATGCTCCCTACCCTGTATATGCCCACACACAAATTTATGTGCCCTACCCTGTATATGCTCGCACATATTTATGCGCGCACATATTTATGCGCGCACATATTTATGCGTTCTACCCTGTATTTGTGCTCACATATTTATGCGCGCACATATTTATGCGCCCTACCCTGTATTTGCGCTCACATATTTATGCGCCCTACCCTGTATATGCGCGCACATATTTATGCGCCCTGACCTGTATATGCGCGCACATATTTATGCGCGCACATATTTATGCGCCCTACCCTGTATATGCGCACACATATTTATGTGCCCTACCCTGTATATGCGCGCACATATTTATGCACGCACATATTTATGCGCGCACATATTTATGCGCGCACATATTTATGCGCGCACATATTTATGCGCTCTACCCTGTATATGCGCGCACATATTTATGCGCCCAAACCTGTATATTCGCCCTACCCTGTATATGCGCGCACATATTTATGCGCGCACATATTTATGCGCACTACCCTGTATTTGCGCTCACATATTTATGCGCGCACATATTTATGCGCCCTACTCTGTATATGCGTGCACATATTTATGCGCCCTACCCTGTATATGCGCGCACATATTTATTCGCGCACATATTTATGCGCCCTACCCTGTATTTGCGCTCACATATTTATGCGCGCACATATTTATGCTCCCTACCCTTTATATGCGCACACATATTTATGTGCCCTACCCTGTATATGCGCGCACATATTTATGCGCGCACATATTTATGCGCGCACATATTTATGCGCGCACATATTTATGCGCGCACATATTTATGCGTTCTACCCTGTATTTGCGCTCACATATTTATGCGCGCACATATTTATGCGCCCTACCCTGTATTTGCGCTCACATATTTATGCGCCCTGACCTGTATAAGCGCGCAAATATTTATGCGCGCACATATTTATGCGCGCACATATTTATGCGCGCACATATTTATGCGCTCTACCCTGTATATGCGTGCACATATTTATGCGCCCAAACCTGTATATGCGCCCTACCCTGTATATGCGCGCACATATTTATGCGCGCACATATTTATGCGCGAACATATTTATGCGCGCACATATTTATGCGCGCACATATTTATGCGCGCACATATTTATGCGCGCACATATTTATGCGCGCACATATTTATGCAACCTACCCTGCATATGTGTGCACATATTTATGCATGCACATATTTATGCGTGCACATATTTAAGCGCCCTACCCTGTATATGCGTGCACATATTTATGCGTGCACAAATTTAAGCGCCCTACCCTGTATATGCGTGCACATATTTATACGCGCACATATTTATGCGCCCTACCCTGTACATGCGCGCACATATTTATTCGACCTACCCTGTATATGCGCGCACATATTTATGCACGAACATATTTATGCGCCCAAACCTGTATATGCGCCCTAAACTGTATATGCGCGCACATATTTATGCGCGCACATATTTATGCGCGCACATATTTATGCGCGCACATATTTATGCGCGCACATATTTATGCGCGCACATATTTATGCGCCCTACCCTGTATTTGCGCTCACATATTTATGTGCCCTACCCTGTATATGCGCGCACGTATATATGCGCGCACATTTTTATGCGCGCACATATTTATGCGCGCACATATTTATGCGCTTTACCCTGTAGATGCGCGCACATATTTATGCGCCCAAACCTGTGTATGCGCCCTACCCTGTATATGCGCGCACATATTTATGCTCCCTACCCTGTATATGCGCACACATATTTATGCGCCCTACCCTGTATATGCGCACACATATTTATGCGCGCTCATATTTATGCGCGCACAAATTTATGCGCCCTACCCTGTATTTGCGCTCACATATTTATGTGCCCTACCCTGTATATGCGCGCACATATTTATGCGCCCTACCCTGTATATGCGTGCACATATTTATGCGCCCTACCCTGTATATGCGCGCACATATTTATGCGCGCACATATTTATGCACGCACATATTTATGCGCCCTACCCTGTATTTGCGCGCACATATTTATGCGCGCACATATTTATGCGCCCTACCCTGTATATGCGCACACATATTTATGTGCCCTACCCTGTATATGCTCGCACATATTTATGCCCGCACATATTTATGCGCGCACATATTTATGCGTTCTACCCTGTATTTGCGCTCACATATTTATGCGCGCACATATTTATGCGCCCTACCCTGTATTTGCGCTCACATATTTATGCGCCCTACCCTGTATATGCGCGCACATATTTATGCGCCCTGACCTGTATATGCGCTCACATATTTATGCGTGCACATATTTATGCGTGCACATATTTATGCGCGCACATATTTATGCGCGCACATATTTATGCGCCCTACCCTGTATTTACGCTCACATATTTATGCGCGCACGTATTTATGCGCCCTACACTGTATATGCGCGCACATATTTATGCGCCCTACCGTGTATATGCGCGCACATATTTATGCGCCCTACCCTTTATATGCGCGCACATATTTATGCGCGCACATATTTATGCGCCCTACCCTGTATTTGCGCTCACAAATTTATGCGCGCACATATTTATGCGCCCTACCCTGTATTTGCGCTCACATATTTATGCGCTATGACCTGTATATGCGCGCACATATTTATGCGCGCACATATTTATGCGCGCACATATTTATGCGCCCTACCCTGTATTTGCGCTCACATAATTATGCGCCCTACCCTGTATATGCGCGCACATATTTATGCGCGCACATATTTATGCGTGCACATATTCATGCGCGCACATATTTATGCGCCCTACCCTGTATTTGCGCTCACATATTTATTCGCGCACGTATTTATGCGCCCTACACTGTATATGCGCGCACATATTTATGCGCCCTACTCTGTATATGCGCGCACATATTTATGCGCCCTACTCTGTATATGCACACACATATTTATGCGCGCATATATTTATGAGCGCACATTTTTATGAGCCCTACCCTGTATATGCGTGCACATATTTATGCGCGCACATATTTATGCGCGCACATATTTATGCTCCCTACCCTGTATATGCACACATATATATATGCGCGCATATATTTATGAGCGCACATTTTTATGAGCCCTACCCTGTATATGCGTGCACATATTTATGCGTGCACATATTTATGCGCGCACATATTTATGCGCGCACATATTTATGCGCGCACATATTTATGCTCCCTACCCTGTATATGCGCGCACATATTTATGCGCGCACATATTTATGCGCGCACATATTTATACGCGCACATATTTATGCGCCCAACCCTGTATTTGAGCTCACATATTTATGCGCGCACATATTTATGCTCCCTACCCTGTATATGCGCGCACATATTTATGCGCGCACATATTTATGCGCGCACATATTTATGCGCGCACATATTTATGCTCCCTACCCTGTATATGCGCGCACATATTTATGCGCGCACATATTTATGCGCGCACATATTTATGCGCGCACATATTTATGCGCGCACATATTTATGCGCGCACATATTTATGCACCCTACCCTGTATTTGCGCTCACATATTTATGCACGCACATATTTATGCTTACTACCCTGTATATGCGCACACATATTTATGTGCGCACAAATTTATGCGCCCTACCCTGTATATGCGCGCACATATTTATGCGTGCACATATTTATGCGTGCACATATTTATGCGCGCACATATTTATGCGCGCACATATTTATGCGCCCTACCCTGTATTTACGCTCACATATTTATGCGCGCACGTATTTATGCGCCCTACACTGTACATGCGCGCACATATTTATGCGCCCTACCGTGTATATGCGCGCACATATTTATGCGCCCTACCCTTTATATGCGCGCACATATTTATGCGCGCACATATTTATGCGCCCTACCCTGTATTTGCGCTCACAAATTTATGCGCGCACATATTTATGCGCCCTACCCTGTATTTGCGCTCACATATTTATGCGCCATGACCTGTATATGCGCGCACATATTTATGCGCGCACATATTTATGCGTGCACATATTTATGCGCCCTACCCTGTATTTGCGCTCACATATTTATGCGCCCTACCCTGTATATGCGCGCACATATTTATGCGCGCACATATTTATGCGTGCACATATTCATGCGCGCACATATTTATGCGCCCTACCCTGTATTTGCGCTCACATATTTATTCGCGCACGTATTTATGCGCCCTACACTGTATATGCGCGCACATATTTATGCGCCCTACTCTGTATATGCGCGCACATATTTATGCGCCCTACTCTGTATATGCACACACATATTTATGCGCGCATATATTTATGAGCGCACATTTATATGAGCCCTACCCTGTATATGCGTGCACATATTTATGCGCGCACATATTTATGCGCGCACATATTTATGCGCGCACATATTTATGCGCGCACATATTTATGCGCGCACATATTTATGCGCGCACATATTTATGCTCCCTACCCTGTATATGCGCGCACATATTTATGCGCGCACATATTTATGCGAGCACATATTTATGCGCGCACATATTTATGCGCGCACATATTTATGCGCCCTACCCAGTATTTGAGCTCACATATTTATGCGCGCACATATTTATGCTCCCTACCCTGTATATGCGCGCACATATTTATGCGCGCACATATTTATGCGCGCACATATTTATGCTCCCTACCCTGTATATGCGCGCACATATTTATGCGCGCACATATTTATGCGCGCACATATTTATGCGCGCACATATTTATGCGCGCACATATTTATGCACCCTACCCTGTACTTGCGCTCACATATTTATGCACGCACATATTTATGCTTACTACCCTGTATATGCGCACACATATTTATGTGCCTTACCCTGTATATGCGCGCACATATTTATGCGCGCACATATTTATGCGCGCACATATTTATGCGCTCTACCCTGTATTTGCGCTCACATATTTATGTGCCCTACCCTGTATATGCGCGCACATATTTATGCAAGCACATATTTATGCGTGCACATATTCATGCGCGCACATATTTATGCGCCCTACCCTGTATTTGCGCTCACATATTTATTCGCGCACGTATTTATGCGCCCTACACTGTATATGCGCGCACATATTTATGCGCCCTACTCTGTATATGCGCGCACATATTTATGCGCCCTACTCTGTATATGCACACACATATTTATGCGCGCATATATTTATGAGCGCACATTTTTATGAGCCCTACCCTGTATATGCGTGCACATATTTATGCGCGCACATATTTATGCACCCACATATGTATGCGCCCACATATATATGCGCTCACATATATATGCACGCACATATGTATGCGCGCACATATTTATGCGCCCTACCCTGTATATGCGCGCACATATTTATGCGCCCTACTCTGTATATGCGCGCACATATTTATGCGCCCTACTCTGTATATTCGCGCACATATTTATGCTCCCTACCCTGTATATGCGCGCACATATTTAATCGCCCTTCCCTGTTTATGCGTGCACATATTTATGCGCGTACATATTTACATATTTATGCGCTCTACCCTATATATGCGCTCACATATTTATGCACACACATATTTATGTGCCCTACCCTATATATGCGCACACATATTTATGCGCCCTACCCTGTATATGCGCGAACATATTTATGCGCCCACATATATATGCGCCCACATATATATGCGAGCACATATATATGCGCACACATTTATATGCGCCCTAACCTGTATGTGCGCGCACATATTTATGCGCCCTACCCTGTATTTGCGCGCACATATATATGCGCCCAACTCTGTATATGCGCCCTACCCTGTATTTGCGCGCACATACATATGCGCGCACATACATATGCGCCCACATACATATGCGTGCACATATATATGCGTGCACATATATATATGCGCCTTACCCTGTATATGCGCGCACATATTTATGCGACCTACCCTGTAAATGCGCGCACATATTTATGCTAGCACATATTTATGCGCGCACAAATTTATGCGCCCTACCCTGTATATGCGCGCACATATTTATGCGCGCAGATATTTATGAGAGCACGTTTTTATGCGCCCTACCTTGTATATGCGTGCACATATTTATGCGTGCACATATTTATGCGTGCACATATTTATGCGCGCACATATTTATGCGCGCACATATTTATGCGCCCTACCCTGTATTTACGCTCACATATTTATGCGCGCACGTATTTATGCGCCCTACACTGTATATGCGCGCACATATTTATGCGCCCTACCGTGTATATGCGCGCACATATTTATGCGCCCTACCCTTTATATGCGCGCACATATTTATGCGCGCACATATTTATACGCCCTACCCTGTATTTGCGCTCACAAATTTATGCGCGCACATATTTATGCGCCCTACCCTGTATTTGCGCTCACATATTTATGCGCCATGACCTGTATATGCGCGCACATATTTATGCGCGCACATATTTATGCGCCCTACCCTGTATTTGCGCCCACATATTTATGCGCCCTACCCTGTATATGCGCGCACATATTTATGCGTGCACATATTTATGCGTGCACATATTTATGCGCGCACATATTTATGCGCGCACATATTTATGCGCGCACATATTTATGCGCGCACATATTTATGCTCCCTACCCTGTATATGCGCGCACATATTTATGCGCGCACATATTTATGCGCGCATATATTTATGCGCGCACATATTTATGCGCGCACATATTTATGCGCGCACATATTTATGCACCCTACCCTGTATTTGCGCTCACATATTTATGCACGCACATATTTATGCTTACTACCCTGTATATGCGCACACATATTTATGTGCCTTACCCTGTATATGCGCGCACATATTTATGCGCGCACATATTTATGCGCGCACATATTTATGCGCCCTACCCTGTATTTGAGCTCACATATTTATGCGCGCACATATTTATGCTCCCTACCCTGTATATGCGCGCACATATTTATGCTCCCTACCCTGTATATGCGCGCACATATTTATGCGCGCACATATTTATGCGCGCACATATTTATGCGCGCACATATTTATGCGCGCACATATTTATGCGCGCACATAATTATGCGCACACAAATTTATGCGCCCTACCCTGTATATGCGCGCACATATTTATGCGTGCACATATTTACGCGTGCACATATTTATGCGCGCACATATTTATGCGCCCTACCCTGTATTTACGCTCACATATTTATGCGCGCACGTATTTATGCGCCCTACACTGTACATGCGCGCACATATTTATGCGCCCTACCGTGTATATGCGCGCACATATTTATGCGCCCTACCCTTTATATGCGCGCACATATTTATGCGCGCACATATTTATGCGCCCTACCCTGTATTTGCGCTCACAAATTTATGCGCGCACATATTTATGCGCCCTACCCTGTATTTGCACTCACATATTTATGCGCCATGACCTGTATATGCGCGCACATATTTATGCGCGCACATATTTATGCGCGCACATATTTATGCGCGCACATATTTATGCGCCCTACCCTGTATTTGCGCTCACATATTTATGCGCCCTACCCTGTATATGCGCGCACATATTTATGCGCGCACATATTTATGCGTGCACATATTCATGCGCGCACATATTTATGCGCCCTACCCTGTATTTGCGCTCACATATTTATTCGCGCACGTATTTATGCGCCCTACACTGTATATGCGCGCACATATTTATGCGCCCTACTCTGTATATACGCGCACATATTTATGCGCCCTACTCTGTATATGCACACACATATTTATGCGCGCATATATTTATGAGCGCACATTTTTATGAGCCCTACCCTGTATATGCGTGCACATATTTATGCGCGCACATATTTATGCGCGCACATATTTATGCGCGCACATATTTATGCGCCCTACCCTGTATTTGCGCTCACAAATTTATGCGCGCACATATTTATGCGCCCTACCCTGTATTTGCGCTCACATATTTATGCGCCATGACCTGTATATGCGCGCACATATTTATGCGCGCACATATTTATGCGCGCACATATTTATGCGCGCACATATTTATGCGCCCTACCCTGTATTTGCGCTCACATATTTATGCGCCCTACCCTGTATATGCGCGCACATATTTATGCGCGCACATATTTATGCGTGCACATATTCATGCGCGCACATATTTATGCGCCCTACCCTGTATTTGCGCTCATATATTTATTCGCGCACGTATTTATGCGCCCTACACTGTATATGCGCGCACATATTTATGCGCCCTACTCTGTATATGCGCGCACATATTTATGCGCCCTACTCTGTATATGCACACACATATTTATGCGCGCATATATTTATGAGCGCACATTTTTATGAGCCCTACCCTGTATATGCGTGCACATATTTATACGCGCACATATTTATGCGCCCTACCCTGTACATGCGCGCACATATTTATTCGACCTACCCTGTATATGCGCGCACATATTTATGCACGAACATATTTATGCGCCCTACCCTGTATATACGCTTACATATTTATCCGCACAAAAATTTATGTGCCCTACCCTGTATATGCGCACACATATTTATGCGCCCAAACCTGTATATGCGCCCTAAACTGTATATGCGCGCACATATTTATGCGCGCACATATTTATGCGCGCACATATTTATGCGCGCACATATTTATGCGCGCACATATTTATGCGCCCTACCCTGTATTTGCGCTCACATATTTATGTGCCCTACCCTGTATATGCGCGCACGTATATATGCGCGCACATTTTTATGCGCGCACATATTTATGCGCGCACATATTTATGCGCTTTACCCTGTAGATGCGCGCACATATTTATGCGCCCAAACCTGTGTATGCGCCCTACCCTGTATATGCGCGCACATATTTATGCTCCCTACCCTGTATATGCGCACACATATTTATGCGCCCTACCCTGTATATGCGCACACATATTTATGCGCGCTCATATTTATGCGCGCACAAATTTATGCGCCCTACCCTGTATTTGCGCTCACATATTTATGTGCCCTACCCTGTATATGCGCGCACATATTTATGCGCCCTACCCTGTATATGCGTGCACATATTTATGCGACCTACCCTGTATATGCGCGCACATATTTATGCGCGCACATATTTATGCACGCACATATTTATGCGCCCTACCCTGTATTTGCGCGCACATATTTATGCGCGCACATATTTATGCGCCCTACCCTGTATATGCGCACACATATTTATGTGCCCTACCCTCTATATGCTCGCACATATTTATGCCCGCACATATTTATGCGCGCACATATTTATGCGTTCTACCCTGTATTTGCGCTCACATATTTATGCGCGCACATATTTATGCGCCCTACCCTGTATTTGCGCTCACATATTTATGCGCCCTACCCTGTATATGCGCGCACATATTTATGCGCCCTGACCTGTATATGCGCTCACATATTTATGCGTGCACATATTTATGCGTGCACATATTTATGCGCGCACATATTTATGCGCGCACATATTTATGCGCCCTACCCTGTATTTACGCTCACATATTTATGCGCGCACGTATTTATGCGCCCTACACTGTATATGCGCGCACATATTTATGCGCCCTACCGTGTATATGCGCGCACATATTTATGCGCCCTACCCTTTATATGCGCGCACATATTTATGCGCGCACATATTTATGCGCCCTACCCTGTATTTGCGCTCACAAATTTATGCGCGCACATATTTATGCGCCCTACCCTGTATTTGCGCTCACATATTTATGCGCCATGACCTGTATATGCGCGCACATATTTATGCGCGCACATATTTATGCGCGCACATATTTATGCGCCCTACCCTGTATTTGCGCTTACATAATTATGCGCCCTACCCTGTATATGCGCGCACATATTTATGCGCGCACATATTTATGCGTGCACATATTCATGCGCGCACATATTTATGCGCCCTACCCTGTATTTGCGCTCACATATTTATTCGCGCACGTATTTATGCGCCCTACACTGTATATGCGCGCACATATTTATGCGCCCTACTCTGTATATGCGCGCACATATTTATGCGCCCTACTCTGTATATGCACACACATATTTATGCGCGCATATATTTATGAGCGCACATTTTTATGAGCCCTACCCTGTATATGCGCGCACATATTTATGCGCGCACATATTTATGCGCGCACATATTTATGCTCCCTACCCTGTATATGCACACATATATATATGCGCGCATATATTTATGAGCGCACATTTTTATGAGCCCTACCCTGTATATGCGTGCACATATTTATGCGTGCACATATTTATGCGCGCACATATTTATGCGCGCACATATTTATGCGCGCACATATTTATGCTCCCTACCCTGTATATGCGCGCACATATTTATGCGCGCACATATTTATGCGCGCACATATTTATACGCGCACATATTTATGCGCCCAACCCTTTATTTGAGCTCACATATTTATGCGCGCACATATTTATGCTCCCTACCCTGTATATGCGCGCACATATTTATGCGCGCACATATTTATGCGCGCACATATTTATGCGCGCACATATTTATGCGCGCACATATTTATGCGCGCACATATTTATGCTCCCTACCCTGTATATGCGCGCACATATTTATGCGCGCACATATTTATGCGCGCACATATTTATGCGCGCACATATTTATGCACCCTACCCTGTATTTGCGCTCACATATTTATGCACGCACATATTTATGCTTACTACCCTGTATATGCGCACACATATTTATGTGCGCACAAATTTATGCGCCCTACCCTGTTTATGCGCGCACATATTTATGCGTGCACATATTTATGCGTGCACATATTTATGCGCGCACATATTTATGCGCGCACATATTTATGCGCCCTACCCTGTATTTACGCTCACATATTTATGCGCGCACGTATTTATGCGCCCTACACTGTACATGCGCGCACATATTTATGCGCCCTACCGTGTATATGCGCGCACATATTTATGCGCCCTACCCTTTATATGCGCGCACATATTTATGCGCGCACATATTTATGCGCCCTACCCTGTATTTGCGCTCACAAATTTATGCGCGCACATATTTATGCGCCCTACCCTGTATTTGCGCTCACATATTTATGCGCCATGACCTGTATATGCGCGCACATATTTATGCGCGCACATATTTATGCGCGCACATATTTATGCGCCCTACCCTGTATTTGCGCTCACATATTTATGCGCCCTACCCTGTATATGCGCGCACATATTTATGCGCGCACATATTTATGCGTGCACATATTCATGCGCGCACATATTTATGCGCCCTACCCTGTATTTGCGCTCACATATTTATTCGCGCACGTATTTATGCGCCCTACACTGTATATGCGCGCACATATTTATGCGCCCTACTCTGTATATGCGCGCACATATTTATGCGCCCTACTCTGTATATGCACACACATATTTATGCGCGCATATATTTATGAGCGCACATTTTTATGAGCCCTACCCTGTATATGCGTGCACATATTTATGCGCGCACATATTTATGCGCGCACATATTTATGCACGCACATATTTATGCGCGCACATATTTATGCGCGCACATATTTATGCGCGCACATATTTATGCTCCCTACCCTGTATATGCGCGCACATATTTATGCGCGCACATATTTATGCGAGCACATATTTATGCGCGCACATATTTATGCGCGCACATATTTATGCGCCCTACCCAGTATTTGAGCTCACATATTTATGCGCGCACATATTTATGCTCCCTACCCTGTATATGCGCGCACATATTTATGCGCGCACATATTTATGCGCGCACATATTTATGCTCCCTACCCTGTATATGCGCGCACATATTTATGCGCGCACATATTTATGCGCGCACATATTTATGCGCGCACATATTTATGCGCGCACATATTTATGCGCGCACATATTTATGCGCGCACATATTTATGCACCCTACCCTGTACTTGCGCTCACATATTTATGCACGCACATATTTATGCTTACTACCCTGTATATGCGCACACATATTTATGTGCCTTACCCTGTATATGCGCGCACATATTTATGCGCGCACATATTTATGCGCGCACATATTTATGCGCTCTACCCTGTATTTGCGCTCACATATTTATGTGCCCTACCCTGTATATGCGCGCACATATTTATGCAAGCACATATTTATGCGTGCACATATTCATGCGCGCACATATTTATGCGCCCTACCCTGTATTTGCGCTCACATATTTATTCGCGCACGTATTTATGCGCCCTACACTGTATATGCGCGCACATATTTATGCGCCCTACTCTGTATATGCGCGCACATATTTATGCGCCCTACTCTGTATATGCACACACATATTTATGCGCGCATATATTTATGAGCGCACATTTTTATGAGCCCTACCCTGTATATGCGTGCACATATTTATGCGCGCACATATTTATGCACCCACATATGTATGCGCCCACATATATATGCGCTCACATATATATGCACGCACATATGTATGCGCGCACATATTTATGCGCCCTACCCTGTATATGCGCGCACATATTTATGCGCCCTACTCTGTATATGCGCGCACATATTTATGCGCCCTACTCTGTATATTCGCGCACATATTTATGCTCCCTACCCTGTATATGCGCGCACATATTTAATCGCCCTTCCCTGTTTATGCGTGCACATATTTATGCGCGTACATATTTACATATTTATGCGCTCTACCCTATATATGCGCTCACATATTTATGCACACACATATTTATGTGCCCTACCCTATATATGCGCACACATATTTATGCGCCCTACCCTGTATATGCGCGAACATATTTATGCGCCCACATATATATGCGCCCACATATATATGCGAGCACATATATATGCGCACACATTTATATGCGCCCTAACCTGTATGTGCGCGCACATATTTATGCGCCCTACCCTGTATTTGCGCGCACATATATATGCGCCCAACTCTGTATATGCGCCCTACCCTGTATTTGCGCGCACATACATATGCGCGCACATACATATGCGCCCACATACATATGCGTGCACATATATATGCGTGCACATATATATATGCGCCTTACCCTGTATATGCGCGCACATATTTATGCGACCTACCCTGTAAATGCGCGCACATATTTATGCTAGCACATATTTATGCGCGCACAAATTTATGCGCCCTACCCTGTATATGCGCGCACATATTTATGCGCGCAGATATTTATGAGAGCACGTTTTTATGCGCCCTACCTTGTATATGCGTGCACATATTTATGCGTGCACATATTTATGCGTGCACATATTTATGCGCGCACATATTTATGCGCGCACATATTTATGCGCCCTACCCTGTATTTACGCTCACATATTTATGCGCGCACGTATTTATGCGCCCTACACTGTATATGCGCGCACATATTTATGCGCCCTACCGTGTATATGCGCGCACATATTTATGCGCCCTACCCTTTATATGCGCGCACATATTTATGCGCGCACATATTTATACGCCCTACCCTGTATTTGCGCTCACAAATTTATGCGCGCACATATTTATGCGCCCTACCCTGTATTTGCGCTCACATATTTATGCGCCATGACCTGTATATGCGCGCACATATTTATGCGCGCACATATTTATGCGCCCTACCCTGTATTTGCGCTCACATATTTATGCGCCCTACCCTGTATATGCGCGCACATATTTATGCGTGCACATATTTATGCGTGCACATATTTATGCGCGCACATATTTATGCGCGCACATATTTATGCGCGCACATATTTATGCGCGCACATATTTATGCTCCCTACCCTGTATATGCGCGCACATATTTATGCGCGCACATATTTATGCGCGCACATATTTATGCGCGCACATATTTATGCGCGCACATATTTATGCGCGCACATATTTATGCGCGCACATATTTATGCGCGCACATATTTATGCACCCTACCCTGTATTTGCGCTCACATATTTATGCACGCACATATTTATGCTTACTACCCTGTATATGCGCACACATATTTATGTGCCTTACCCTGTATATGCGCGCACATATTTATGCGCGCACATATTTATGCGCGCACATATTTAAGCTCCCTACCCTGTATATGCGCGCACATATTTATGCGCGCACATATTTATGCGAGCACATATTTATGCGCGCACATATTTATGCGCGCACATATTTATGCGCCCTACCCAGTATTTGAGCTCACATATTTATGCGCGCACATATTTATGCTCCCTACCCTGTATATGCGCGCACATATTTATGCGCGCACATATTTATGCGCGCACATATTTATGCTCCCTACCCTGTATATGCGCGCACATATTTATGCGCGCACATATTTATGCGCGCACATATTTATGCGCGCACATATTTATGCGCGCACATATTTATGCACCCTACCCTGTACTTGCGCTCACATATTTATGCACGCACATATTTATGCTTACTACCCTGTATATGCGCACACATATTTATGTGCCTTACCCTGTATATGCGCGCACATATTTATGCGCGCACATATTTATGCGCGCACATATTTATACGCTCTACCCTGTATTTGCGCTCACATATTTATGTGCCCTACCCTGTATATGCGCGCACATATTTATGCAAGCACATATTTATGCGTGCACATATTCATGCGCGCACATATTTATGCGCCCTACCCTGTATTTGCGCTCACATATTTATTCGCGCACGTATTTATGCGCCCTACACTGTATATGCGCGCACATATTTATGCGCCCTACTCTGTATATGCGCGCACATATTTATGCGCCCTACTCTGTATATGCACACACATATTTATGCGCGCATATATTTATGAGCGCAAATTTTTATGAGCCCTACCCTGTATATGCGTGCACATATTTATGCACGCACATATTTATGCACCCACATATGTATGCGCCCACATATATATGCGCTCACATATATATGCACGCACATATGTATGCGCGCACATATTTATGCGCCCTACCCTGTATATGCGCGCACATATTTATGCGCCCTACTCTGTATATGCGCGCACATATTTATGCGCCCTACTCTGTATATTCGCGCACATATTTATGCTCCCTACCCTGTATTTGCGCGCACATATTTAATCGCCCTTCCCTGTTTATGCGTGCACATATTTATGCGCGTACATATTTACATATTTATGCGCTCTACCCTATATATGCGCTCACATATTTATGCACACACATATTTATGTGCCCTACCCTATATATGCGCACACATATTTATGCGCCCTACCCTGTATATGCGCGAACATATTTATGCGCCCACATATATATGCGCCCACATATATATGCGAGCACATATATATGCGCACACATTTATATGCGCCCTAACCTGTATGTGCGCGCACATATTTATGCGCCCTACCCTGTATTTGCGCGCACATATATATGCGCCCAACTCTGTATATGCGCCCTACCCTGTATTTGCGCGCACATACATATGCGCGCACATACATATGCGCCCACATACATATGCGTGCACATATATATGCGTGCACATATATATATGCGCCTTACCCTGTATATGCGCGCACATATTTATGCGACCTACCCTGTAAATGCGCGCACATATTTATGCTAGCACATATTTATGCGCGCACAAATTTATGCGCCCTACCCTGTATATGCGCGCACATATTTATGCGCGCAGATATTTATGAGAGCACGTTTTTATGCGCCCTACCTTGTATATGCGTGCACATATTTATGCGTGCACATATTTATGCGTGCACATATTTATGCGCGCACATATTTATGCGCGCACATATTTATGCGCCCTACCCTGTATTTACGCTCACATATTTATGCGCGCACGTATTTATGCGCCCTACACTGTATATGCGCGCACATATTTATGCGCCCTACCGTGTATATGCGCGCACATATTTATGCGCCCTACCCTTTATATGCGCGCACATATTTATGCGCGCACATATTTATACGCCCTACCCTGTATTTGCGCTCACAAATTTATGCGCGCACATATTTATGCGCCCTACCCTGTATTTGCGCTCACATATTTATGCGCCATGACCTGTATATGCTCGCACATATTTATGCGCGCACATATTTATGCGCCCTACCCTGTATTTGCGCTCACATATTTATGCGCCCTACCCTGTATATGCGCGCACATATTTATGCGTGCACATATTTATGCGTGCACATATTTATGCGCGCACATATTTATGCGCGCACATATTTATGCGCGCACATATTTATGCGCGCACATATTTATGCGCGCACATATTTATGCTCCCTACCCTGTATATGCGCGCACATATTTATGCGCGCACATATTTATGCGCGCACATATTTATGCGCGCACATATTTATGCGCGCACATATTTATGCACCCTACCCTGTATTTGCGCTCACATATTTATGCACGCACATATTTATGCTTACTACCCTGTATATGCGCACACATATTTATATGCCTTACCCTGTATATGCGCGCACATATTTATGCGCGCACATATTTATGCGCGCACATATTTATGCGCCCTACCCTGTATTTGAGCTCACATATTTATGCGCGCACATATTTATGCTCCCTACCCTGTATATGCGCGCACATATTTATGCGCGCACATATTTATGCGCGCACATATTTATGCTCCCTACCCTGTATATGCGCGCACATATTTATGCGCGCACATATTTATGCGCGCACATATTTATGCGCGCACATATTTATGCGCGCACATATTTATGCGCGCACATAATTATGCGCACACAAATTTATGCGCCCTACCCTGTATATGCGCGCACATATTTATGCGTGCACATATTTACGCGTGCACATATTTATGCGCGCACATATTTATACGCGCACATATTTATGCGCCCTACCCTGTATTTACGCTCACATATTTATGCGCGCACGTATTTATGCGCCCTACACTGTACATGCGCGCACATATTTATGCGCCCTACCGTGTATATGCGCGCACATATTTATGCGCCCTACCCTTTATATGTGCGCACATATTTATGCGCGCACATATTTATGCGCCCTACCCTTTATTTGCGCTCACAAATTTATGCGCGCACATATTTATGCGCCCTACCCTGTATTTGCGCTCACATATTTATGCGCCATGACCTGTATATGCGCGCACATATTTATGCGCGCACATATTTATGCGCGCACATATTTATGCGCGCACATATTTATGCGCCCTACCCTGTATTTGCGCTCACATATTTATGCGCCCTACCCTGTATATGCGCGCACATATTTATGCGCGCACATATTTATGCGTGCACATATACATGCGCGCACATATTTATGCGCCCTACCCTGTATTTGCGCTCACATATTTATTCGCGCACGTATTTATGCGCCCTACACTGTATATGCGCGCACATATTTATGCGCCCTACTCTGTATATGCGCGCACATATTTATGCGCCCTACTCTGTATATGCACACACATATTTATGCGCGCATATATTTATGAGCGCACATTTTTATGAGCCCTACCCTGTATATGCGTGCACATATTTATGCGCGCACATATTTATGCGCGCACATATTTATGCGCGCACATATTTATGCGCGCACATATTTATGCTCCCTACCCTGTATATGCGCGCACATATTTATGCGCGCACATATTTATGCGAGCACATATTTATGCGCGCACATATTTATGCGCGCACATATTTATGCGCCCTACCCAGTATTTGAGCTCACATATTTATGCGCGCACATATTTATGCTCCCTACCCTGTATATGCGCGCACATATTTATGCGCGCACATATTTATGCGCGCACATATTTATGCTCCCTACCCTGTATATGCGCGCACATATTTATGCGCGCACATATTTATGCGCGCACATATTTATGCGCGCACATATTTATGCGCGCACATATTTATGCGCGCACATATTTATGCACCCTACCCTGTACTTGCGCTCACATATTTATGCACGCACATATTTATGCTTACTATCCTGTATATGCGCACACATATTTATGTGCCTTACCCTGTATATGCGCGCACATATTTATGCGCGCACATATTTATGCGCGCACATATTTATGCGCTCTACCCTGTATTTGCGCTCACATATTTATGTGCCCTACCCTGTATATGCGCGCACATATTTATGCAAGCATATATTTATGTGTGCACATATTCATGCGCGCACATATTTATGCGCCCTACCCTGTATTTGCGCTCACATATTTATTCGCGCACGTATTTATGCGCCCTACACTGTATATGCGCGCACATATTTATGCGCCCTACTCTGTATATGCGCGCACATATTTATGCGCCCTACTCTGTATATGCACACACATATTTATGCGCGCATATATTTATGAGCGCACATTTTTATGAGCCCTACCCTGTATATGCGTGCACATATTTATGCGCGCACATATTTATGCACCCACATATGTATGCGCCCACATATATATGCGCTCACATATATATGCACGCACATATGTATGCGCGCACATATTTATGCGCCCTACCCTGTATATGCGCGCACATATTTATGCGCCCTACTCTGTATATGCGCGCACATATTTATGCGCCCTACTCTGTATATGCGCGCACATATTTATGCGCCCTACCCTGTATATGCGTGCACATATTTAATCGCCCTTCCCTGTTTATGCGTGCACATATTTATGCGCGTACAAATTTACATATTTATGCGCTCTACCCTATATATGCGCTCACATATTTATGCACACACATATTTATGTGCCCTACCCTATATATGCGCACACATATTTATGCGCCCTACCCTGTATATGCGCGAACATATTTATGCGCCCACATATATATGCGCCCACATATATATGCGAGCACATATATATGCGCACACATTTATATGCGCCCTAACCTGTATGTGCGCGCACATATTTATGCGCCCTACCCTGTATTTGCGCGCACATATATATGCGCCCAACTCTGTATATGCGCCCTACCCTGTATTTGCGCGCACATACATATGCGCGCACATACATATGCGCCCACATACATATGCGTGCACATATATATGCGTGCACATATATATATGCGCCTTACCCTGTATATGCGCGCACATATTTATGCGACCTACCCTGTAAATGCGCGCACATATTTATGCTAGCACATATTTATGCGCGCACAAATTTATGCGCCCTACCCTGTATATGCGCGCACATATTTATGCGCGCAGATATTTATGAGAGCACGTTTTTATGCGCCCTACCTTGTATATGCGTGCACATATTTATGCGTGCACATATTTATGCGTGCACATATTTATGCGCGCACATATTTATGCGCCCTACCCTGTATTTACGCTCACATATTTATGCGCGCACGTATTTATGCGCCCTACACTGTATATGCGCGCACATATTTATGCGCCCTACCGTGTATATGCGCGCACATATTTATGCGCCCTACCCTTTATATGCGCGCACATATTTATGCGCGCACATATTTATGCGCCCTACCCTGTATTTGCGCTCACAAATTTATGCGCGCACATATTTATGCGCCCTACCCTGTATTTGCGCTCACATATTTATGCGCCATGACCTGTATATGCGCGCACATATTTATGCGCGCACATATTTATGCGCCCTACCCTGTATTTGCGCTCACATATTTATGCGCCCTACCCTGTATATGCGCGCACATATTTATGCGCGCACATATTTATGCGCGCACATATTCATGCGCGCACATATTTATGAGCCCTACCCTGTATATGCGCGCACATATTTATGCGCGCACATATTTATGCGCGCACATATTTATGCGCGCACATATTTATGCTCACTACCCTGTATATGCGCGCACATATTTATGCGCGCACATATTTATGTGCGCACATATTTATGCGCCCTACCCTGTATTTGAGCTCACATATTTATGCGCGCACATATTTATGCTCCCTACCCTGTATATGCGCGCACATATTTATGCGCGCACATATTTATGCGCGCACATATTTATGCTCCCTACCCTGTATATGCGCGCACATATTTATGCGCGCACATATTTATGCGCGCACATATTTATGCGCGCACATATTTATGCACCCTACCCTGTATTTGCGCTCACATATTTATGCACGCACATATTTATGCTTACTACCCTGTATATGCGCACACATATTTATGTGCCTTACCCTGTATATGCGCGCACATATTTATGCGCGCACATATTTATGCGCGCACATATTTATGCGCGCACATATTTATGCGCGCACATATTTATGCGCCCTACCCTGTATTTGCGCTCACATATTTATTCGCGCACGTATTTATGCGCCCTACACTGTATATGCGCTCACATATTTATGCGCCCTACTCTGTATATGCGCGCACATATTTATGCGCCCTACTCTGTATATGCACACACATATTTATGCGCGCATATATTTATGAGCGCACATATTTGAGCCCTACCCTGTATATGCGTGCACATATTTATGCGCGCAAATATTTATGCACCCACATATGTATGCGCCCACATATATATGCGCTCACATATATATGCACGCACATATGTATGCGCGCACATATTTATGCGCCCTACCCTGTATATGCGCGCACATATTTATGCGCCCTACTCTGTATATGCGCGCACATATTTATACGCCCTACTCTGTATATGCGCGCACATATTTATGCGCCCTACCCTGTATTTGCGCGCACATATTTAATCGCCCTTCCCTGTTTATGCGCGCACATATTTATGCGCGTACATATTTACATATTTATGCGCTCTACCCTATATATGCGCTCACATATTTATGCACACACATATTTATGTGCCCTACCCTATATATGCGCACACATATTTATGCGCCCTACCCTGTATATGCGCGAACATATTTATGCGCCCACATATATATGCGCCCACATATATATGCGAGCACATATATATGCGCACACATTTATATGCGCCCTAACCTGTATGTGCGCGCACATATTTATGCGCCCTACCCTGTATTTGCGCGCACATATTTATGCGCGCACATATATATGCGCCCAACTCTGTATATGCGCCCTACCCTGTATTTGCGCGCACATACATATGCGCGCACATACATATGCGCCCACATACATATGCGTGCACATATATATGCGTGCACATATATATATGCGCCTTACCCTGTATATGCGCGCACATATTTATGCGACCTACCCTGTAAATGCGCGCACATATTTATGCTAGCACATATTTATGCGCGCACATAATTATGCGCGCACAAATTTATGCGCCCTACCCTGTATATGCGCGCACATATTTATGCGTGCACATATTTATGCGTGCACATATTTATGCGCGCACATATTTATGCGCGCACATATTTATGCGCCCTACCCTGTATTTACGCTCACATATTTATGCGCGCACGTATTTATGCGCCCTACCCTTTATATGCGCGCACATATTTATGCGCGCACATATTTATGCGCCCTACCCTGTATTTGCGCTCACAAATTTATGCGCGCACATATTTATGCGCCCTACCCTGTATTTGCGCTCACATATTTATGCGCCATGACCTGTATATGCGCGCACATATTTATGCGCGCACATATATATGCGCCCTACCCTGTATTTGCGCTCACATATTTATGCGCCCTACCCTGTATATGCGCGCACATATTTATGCGCGCACATATTTATGCGTGCACATATTCATGCGCGCACATATTTATGCGCCCTACCCTGTATTTGCGCTCACATATTTATTCGCGCACGTATTTATGCGCCCTACACTGTATATGCGCGCACATATTTATGCGCCCTACTCTGTATATGCGCGCACATATTTATGCGCCCTACTCTGTATATGCACACACATATTTATGCGCGCATATATTTATGAGCGCACATTTTTATGAGCCCTACCCTGTATATGCGTGCACATATTTATGCGCGCACATATTTATGCGCGCACATATTTATGCGCGCACATATTTATGCACGCACATATTTATGCTCCCTACCCTGTATATGCGCGCACATATTTATGCGCGCACATATTTATGTGCGCACATATTTATGCGCCCTACCCTGTATTTGAGCTCACATATTTATGCGCGCACATATTTATGCTCCCTACCCTGTATATGCGCGCACATATTTATGCGCGCACATATTTATGCGCGCACATATTTATGCTCCCTACCCTGTATATGCGCGCACATATTTATGCGCGCACATATTTATGCGCGCACATATTTATGCGCGCACATATTTATGCGAGCACATATATATGCGCACACATTTATATGCGCCCTAACCTGTATGTGCGCGCACATATTTATGCGCCCTACCCTGTATTTGCGCGCACATATTTATGCGCGCACATATATATGCTCCCAACTCTGTATATGCGCCCTACCCTGTATTTGCGCGCACATACATATGCGCGCACATACATATGCGCCCACATACATATGCGTGCACATATATATGCGTGCACATATATATGTGCCTTACCCTGTATATGCGCGCACATATTTATGCGACCTACCCTGTAAATGCGCGCACATATTTATGCTAGCACATATTTATGCGCGCACATAATTATGCGCGCACAAATTTATGCGCCCTACCCTGTATATGCGCGCACATATTTATGCGCGCAGATATTTATGAGAGCACGTTTTTATGCGCCCTACCTTGTATATGCGTGCACATATTTATGCGTGCACATATTTATGTGTGCACATATTTATGCGCGCACATATTTATGCGCCCTACCCTGTATTTACGCTCACATATTTATGCGCGCACGTATTTATGCGCCCTACACTGTATATGCGCGCACATATTTATGCGTCCTACCGTGTATATGCGCGCACATATTTATGCGCCCTACCCTTTATATGCGCGCACATATTTATGCGCGCACATATTTATGCGCCCTACCCTGTATTTGCGCTCACAAATTTATGCGCGCACATATTTATGCGCCCTACCCTGTATTTGCGCTCACATATTTATGCGCCATGACCTGTATATGCGCGCACATATTTATGCGCGCACATATTTATGCGCCCTACCCTGTATTTGCGCTCACATATTTATGCGCCCTGCCCTGTATATGCGCGCACATATTTATGCGCGCACATATTTATGCGTGCACATATTCATGCGCGCACATATTTATGCGCCCTACCCTGTATTTGCGCTCACATATTTATTCGCGCACGTATTTATGCGCCCTACACTGTATATGCACGCACATATTTATGCGCCTTACTCTGTATATGCGCGCACATATTTGTGCGCCCTACTCTGTATATGCACACACATATTTATGCGCGCATATATTTATGAGCGCACATTTTTATGAGCCCTACCCTGTATAGGCGTGCACATATTTATGCGCGCACATATTTATGCGCGCACATATTTATGCGCGCACATATTTATGCGCGCACATATTTATGCGCGCACATATTTATGCTCCCTACCCTGTATATGCGCGCACATATTTATGCGCGCACATATTTATGCGCGCACATATTTATGCGCCCTACCCTGTATTTGAGCTCACATATTTATGCGCGCACATATTTATGCTCCCTACCCTGTATATGCGCGCACATATTTATGCGCGCACATATTTATGCGCGCACATATTTATGCTCCCTACCCTGTACATGCGCGCACATATTTATGCGCGCACATATTTATGCGCGCACATATTTATGCGCGCACATATTTATGCGCGCTCATATTTATGCGCGCACATATTTATGCACCCTACCCTGTATTTGCGCTCACACATTTATGCACGCACATATTTATGCTTACTACCCTGTATATGCGCACACATATTTATGCGACCTACCCTGTAAATGCGCGCACATATTTATGCTAGCACATATTTATGCGCGCACATAATTATGCGCGCACAAATTTATGCGCCCTACCCTGTATATGCGCGCACATATTTATGCGCGCAGATATTTATGAGAGCACGTTTTTATGCGCCCTACCTTGTATATGCGTGCACATATTTATGCGTGCACATATTTATGCGCGCACATATTTATGCGCGCACATATTTATGCGCGCACATATTTATGCGCCCTACCCTGTATTTACGCTCACATATTTATGCGCGCACGTATTTATGCGCCCTACACTGTATATGCGCGCACATATTTATGCGCCCTACCGTGTATATGCGCGCACATATTTATGCGCCCTACCCTTTATATGCGCGCACATATTTATGCGCGCACATATTTATGCGCCCTACCCTGTATTTGCGCTCACAAATTTATGCGCGCACATATTTATGCGCCCTACCCTGTATTTGCGCTCACATATTTATGCGCCATGACCTGTATATGCGCGCACATATTTATGCGCGCACATATTTATGCGCCCTACCCTGTATTTGCGCTCACATATTTATGCGCCCTACCCTGTATATGCGCGCACATATTTATGCGCGCACATATTTATGCGTGCACATATTCATGCGCGCACATATTTATGCGCCCTACCCTGTATTTGCGCTCACATATTTATTCGCGCACGTATTTATGCGCCCTACACTGTATATGCGCGCACATATTTATGCGCCTTACTCTGTATATGCGCGCACATATTTGTGCGCCCTACTCTGTATATGCACACACATATTTATGCGCGCATATATTTATGAGCGCACATTTTTATGAGCCCTACCCTGTATAGTCGTGCACATATTTATGCGCGCACATATTTATGCGCGCACATATTTATGCGCGCACATATTTATGCGCGCACATATTTATGCTCCCTACCCTGTATATGCGCGCACATATTTATGCGCGCACATATTTATGCGCGCACATATTTATGCGCGCACATATTTATGCGCCCTACCCTGTATTTGAGCTCACATATTTATGCGCGCACATATTTATGCTCCCTACCCTGTATATGCGCGCACATATTTATGCGCGCACATATTTATGCGCGCACATATTTATGCTCCCTAACCTGTACATGCGCGCACATATTTATGCGCGCACATATTTATGCGCGCTCATATTTATGCGCGCACATATTTATGCACCCTACCCTGTATTTGCGCTCACATATTTATGCACGCACATATTTATGCTTACTACCCTGTATATGCGCACACATATTTATGTGCCTTACCCTGTATATGCGCGCACATATTTATGCGCGCACATATTTATGCGCGCACATATTTATGCGCGCACATATTTATGCGCGCACATATTTATGCGCCCTACCCTGTATTTGCGCTCACATATTTATGTGCCCTACCCTGTATATGCGCGCACATATTTATGCGCGCACATATTTATGCGCGCACATATTTATGCGCGCACATATTTATGCGCGCACATATTTATGCGCGCACATATTTATGCTCCCTACCCTGTATATGCGCGCACATATTTATGCGCGCACATATTTATGCGCGCACATATTTATGCGCCCTACCCTGTATTTGAGCTCACATATTTATGCGCGCACATATTTATGCTCCCTACCCTGTATATGCGCGCACATATTTATGCGCGCACATATTTATGCGCGCACATATTTATGCTCCCTACCCTGTATATGCGCGCACATATTTATGCGCGCACATATTTATGCGCGCACATATTTATGCGCGCACATATTTATGCGCGCACATATTTATGCGCGCACATATTTATGCTTACTACCCTGTATATGCGCACACATATTTATGTGCCTTACCCTGTATATGCGCGCACATATTTATGCGCGCACATATTTATGTGCGCACATATTTATGCGCGCATATATTTATGAGCGCACATTTTTATGAGCCCTACCCTGTATATGCGTGCACATATTTATGCGCGCACATATTTATGCACCCACATATGTATGCGCCCACATATATATGCGCTCACATATATATGCACGCACATATGTATGCGCGCACATATTTATGCGCCCTACCCTGTATATGCGCGCACATATTTATGCGCCCTACTCTGTATATGCGCGCACATATTTATGCGCCCTACTCTGTATATGCGCGCACATATTTATGCGCCCTACCCTGTACATGCGCGCACATATTTATTCGCCCTACCCTGTACATGCGCGCACATATTTATGCGCCCTACCCTGTATATGCGCACACATATTTATGCGCCCAAACCTGTATATGCGCCCTACCCTGTATATGCACACACATATTTATGCGCGCATATATTTATGAGCGCACATTTTTATGAGCCCTACCCTGTATATGCGTGCACATATTTATGCGCGCACATATTTATGCACCCACATATGTATGCGCCCACATATATATGCGCTCACATATATATGCGCGCACATATGTATGCGCGCACATATTTATGCGCCCTACCCTGTATATGCGCGCACATATTTAATCGCCCTTCCCTGTTTATGCGCGCACATATTTATGCGCGTACATATTTACATATTTATGCGCTCTACCCTATATATGCGCTCACATATTTATGCGCCCTACCCTGTATATGCGCGAACATATTTATGCGCCCACATATATATGCGCCCACATATATATGCGAGCACATATATATGCGCACACATTTATATGCGCCCTAACCTGTATGTGCGCGCACATATTTATGCGCCCTACCCTGTATTTGCGCGCACATATTTATGCGCGCACATATATATGCGCCCAACTCTGTATATGCGCCCTACCCTGTATTTGCGCGCACATACATATGCGCGCACATACATATGCGCCCACATACATATGCGTGCACATATATATGCGTGCACATATATATATGCGCCTTACCCTGTATATGCGCGCACATATTTATGCGACCTACCCTGTAAATGCGCGCACATATTTATGCTAGCACATATTTATGCACGCACATAATTATGCGCGCACAAATTTATGCGCCCTACCCTGTATATGCGCGCACATATTTTTGCGCGCAGATATTTATGAGAGCACGTTTTTATGCGCCCTACCTTGTATATGCGTGCACATATTTATGCGTGCACATATTTATGCGTGCACATATTTATGCGCGCACATATTTATGCGCGCACATATTTATGCGCGCACATATTTAATCGCCCTTCCCTGTATACGCGCACATATTTATGCGCGCACATATTTATGCGCGCACATATTTGTGCGCTCTACCCTGTATATGCGCGCACATATTTATGCGCGCACATATTTATGCGCCCTACCCTGTATTTACGCTCACATATTTATGCGCGCACGTATTTATGCGCCCTACACTGTATATGCGCGCACATATTTATGCGCCCTACCGTGTATATGCGCGCACATATTTATGCGCCCTACCCTTTATATGCGCGCACATATTTATGCGCGCACATATTTATGCGCCCTACCCTGTATTTGCGCTCACAAATTTATGCGCGCACATATTTATGCGCCCTACCCTGTATTTGCGCTCACATATTTATGCGCCATGACCTGTATATGCGCGCACATATTTATGCGCGCACATATTTATGCGCGCACATATTTATGCACCCTACCCTGTATTTGCGCTCACATATTTATGCGCCCTACCCTGTATATGCGCGCACATATTTATGCGCGCACATATTTATGCGTGCACATATTCATTCGCGCACATATTTATGCGCCCTACCCTGTATTTGCGCTCACATATTTATTCGCGCACGTATTTATGCGCCCTACACTGTATATGCGCGCACATATTTATGCGCCCTACTCTGTATATGCGCGCACATATTTATGCGCCCTACTCTGTATATGCACACACATATTTATGCGCGCATATATTTATGAGCGCACATTTTTATGAGCCCTACCCTGTATATGCGTGCACATATTTATGCGCGCACATATTTATGCACCCACATATGTATGCGCCCACATATATATGCGCTCACATATATATGCACGCACATATGTATGCGCGCACATATTTATGCGCCCTACCCTGTATATGCGCGCACATATTTATGCGCCCTACTCTGTATATGCGCGCACATATTTATGCGCCCTACTCTGTATATGCGCGCACATATTTATGCGCCCTACCCTGTACATGCGCGCACATATTTATTCGCCCTACCCTGTACTTGCGCGCACATATTTATTCGCCCTACCCTGTATATGCGCACACATATTTATGCGCCCAAACCTGTATATGCACCCTAAACTGTATATGCGCGCACATATTTATGCGCACACAAATTTATGTGCCCTACCCTGTATATGCGCACACATATTTATGCGCCCAAACCTGTATATGCGCCCTACCCTGTATATGCACACACATATTTATGCGCGCATATATTTATGAGCCCTACCCTGTATATGCGTGCACATTTTTATGCGCGCACATATTTATGCACCCACATATGTATGCGCCCACATATATATGCGCTCACATATATATGCGCGCACATATGTATGCGCGCACATATTTATGCGCCCTACCCTGTATATGCGTGCACATATTTAATCGCCCTTCCCTGTTTATGCGCGCACATATTTATGCGCGTACATATTTACATATTTATGCGCTCTACCCTATATATGCGCTCACATATTTATGCACACACATATTTATGTGCCCTACCCTATATATGCGCACACATATTTATGCGCCCTACCCTGTATATGCGCGAACATATTTATGCGCCCACATATATATGCGCCCACATATATATGCGAGCACATATATATGCGCACACATTTATATGCGCCCTAACCTGTATGTGCGCGCACATATTTATGCGCCCTACCCTGTATTTGCGCGCACATATTTATGCGCGCACATATATATGCGCCCAACTCTGTATATGCGCCCTACCCTGTATTTGCGCGCACATACATATGCGCGCACATACATATGCGCCCACATACATATGCGTGCACATATATATGCGTGCACATATATATATGCGCCTTACCCTGTATATGCGCGCACATATTTATGCGACCTACCCTGTAAATGCGCGCACATATTTATGCTAGCACATATTTATGCGCGCACATAATTATGCGCGCACAAATTTATGCGCCCTACCCTGTATATGCGCGCACATATTTATGCGCGCAGATATTTATGAGAGCACGTTTTTATGCGCCCTACCTTGTATATGCGTGCACATATTTATGCGCGAACATATTTATGCGCGCACATATTTATGCGCGCACATATTTATGCGCGCACATATTTAATCGCCCTTCCCTGTATACGCGCACATATTTATGCGCGCACATATTTATGCGCGCACATATTTGTGCGCTCTACCCTGTATATGCGCGCACATATTTATGCGCGCACATATTTATGCGCCCCACCCTGTATATGCGCACACATATTTGTGCGCGCACATATTTATGCGCCCTTATATATATGCGCCCACATATATATGCGCTCACATATATATGCGTGCACATATTTATGTGCCCTACCCTGTATATGCGCGCACATATTTATTCGCCCTACCCTGTATATGCGCACCCATATTTATGCGCGCACATAATTATGCGCTCTACCCTGTATATGCGCTGTACCCTTTATTTGCGCGCACATATATATGCGTCGACATATATATGCGTGCACATATTTATGCGCGCACATAATTATGCGCGCACATATTTATGTGCCCTATCCTATATATGCACCCACATATTTATGCGCGCACGTATTTATGCGCTCTACCCTATATATGCGCGCACGTATTTATGCGCGCACGTATTTATGCGCTCTACCCTGTATATGCGCGTACATATTTATGCGCACACATATTTATGCGTGCACATATTTATGGACCCTCTTTTGCCTTCAGAACTGCCTCAATTCTTCGTGGCATAGATTCAACAAGGTGCTGGAAGCATTCCTCAGAGATTTTGGTCCATATTGACATGATGGCATCACACAGTTGCCGCAGATTTGTCGGCTGCACATCCATGATGCGAATCTCCCGTTCCACCACATCCCAAAGATGCTCTATTGGATTGAGATCTGGTGACTGTGGAGGCCATTGGAGTACAGTGAACTCATGGTCGTGTTCAAGAAACCAGTCTGAGATGATTCCAGCTTTATGACATGGCGCATTATCCTGCTGAAAGTAGCCATCAGATGTTGGGTACATTGTAGTCATAAAGGGATGGACATGGTCAGCAACAATACTCAGGTAGGCTTTGGCGTTGCAACGATGCTCAATTGGTACCAAGGGGCCCAAAGAGTGCCAAGAAAATATTCCCCACACCATGACACCACCACCACCAGCCTGAACCGTTACCGATACAAGGCAGGATGGATCCATGCTTTCATGTTGTTGACGCCAAATTCTGACCCTACCATCCGAATGTCGCAGCAGAAATCGAGACTCATCAGACCAGGCAACGTTTTTCCAATCTTCAATTGTCCAATTTCGATGAGCTTGTGCAAATTGTAGCCTCAGTTTCCTGTTCTTAGCTGAAAGGAGTGGCACCCGGTGTGGTCTTCTGCTGCTGTATCCCATCTGCCTCAAAGTTCGAGGTACTGTGCGGCGTTCAGAGATGACCCTAAATGCACTGAGTTGCCGCCATGTGATTGGCTGAATGGAAATTAAGTGTTAACGAGCAGTTGGACAGGTGTACCTAATAAAGTGGCCGGTGAGTGTATATGCGCCCACATATATATGCGCCCACATATATATGCGCCCACATATATATGCGCCCACATATATATGCGCCCACATATATATGCGCGCCCACATATATATATGCGCGCCCACATATATATATGCGCGCCCACATATATATATATGCGCGCCCACATATATATATGCGCGCCCACATATAAATATGCGCGCACATATATATATGCGCGCACATATATATATGCGCGCACATATTTATTCGCCCTACCCTGTATATGCGCACCCATATTTATGCGCGCACATAATTATGCGCTCTACCCTGTATATGCGCCCTACCCTGTATTTGCGCGCACATATTTATGCGCCCTACCCTGCATATGCACGCACATATATTTGCGCGCACATATATATATGCACCCTACCCTGTATATGCGCGCACATATATATGCGCCCACATATATATGCACCCTACCCTATATATGCGCACACATATTTATGCGATCTACCCTGCATATGCGTGCACATATTTATGCGTGCACATATTTAAGCGCCCTACCCTGTACAGTCCTATGAAAAAGTTTGGGCACCCCTATTAATCTTAATCATTTTTAGTTCTAAATATTTTGGTGTTTGCAACAGCCATTTCAGTTTGATATATCTAATAACGGATGGACACAGTAATATTTCAGGATTGAAATGAGGTTTATTGTGCTAACAGAAAAAGCGCAATATGCATTAAACCAAAATTTGACCGGTTCAAAAGTATGGGCACCTCAACAGAAAAGTGACATTAATATTTAGTAGATCCTCCTTTTGCCTCTAGTCGCTTCCTGTAGCTTTTAATCAGTTCCTGGATCCTGGATGAAGGGATTTTGGACCATTCCTCTTTACAAAACAATTCAAGTTCAGTTAAGTTTGATGGTCGCCGAGCATGGACAGCCCGCTCTCAAATGATCTGAAAACAAAGATTGTTCAACATAGTTGTTCAGGGGAAGGATACAAAACGTTGTCTCAGAGATTTAACCTGTCAGTTTCCACTGTGAGGAACATAGTAAGGAAATGGAAGACCACAGGGACGGTTCTTGTTAAGCCCAGAAGTGGCAGGCCAAGAAAAATATCAGAAAGGCAGAGAAGAACAATGGTGAGAACAGTCAAGGACAATCCACAGACCACCTCCAAAGAGCTGCAGCATCATCTTGCTGCAGATGGTGTCACTGTGCATCGGTCAACAATACAGCGCACTTTGCACAAGGAGAAGCTGTATGGGAGAGTGATGAGAAAGAAGCCGTTTCTGCAAGCACGCCACAAACAGTAGCCTGAGGTATGCAAAAGCACATTTGGACAAGCCAGCTTCATTTTGGAAGAAGGTCCTGTGGACTGATGAAACAAAGATTGAGTTGTTTGGTCATACAAAAAGGCGTTATGCATGGCGTCCAAAAAAAACAGCATTCCAAGAAAAACACTTGCTACCCACTGTAAAATTTGGTGGAGGTTCCATCATGCTTTGGGGCTGTGTGGCCAATGCCGGCACCGGGAATCTTGTTAAAGTTGAGGGTCGCATGGATTCCACTCAGTATCAGCAGATTCTTGAGAATAATGTTCAAGAATCAGTGACGAAGTTGAAGTTACGCCGGGGATGGATATTTCAGCAAGACAATGATCCAAAACACCACTCCAAATCGACTCAGGCATTCATGCAGAGGAACGATTACAACATACCTCCCAACCGTCCCGATTTCCGCGGGACAGTCCCGATTTGGGTGACATGTCCCGCGGTCCCGGTTGGAGGGAGGTATGTCCCGATTTCAACTCAGATCTGCGTCCAGAGGACGCAGATCTGAGTTGAACACACATGCGGCTGAAGGAAGGAGCTGACACAGGTCAGCTCCTCGCTTCGCCGCTGCCCGCCTCTCTCCCTGACACACGCGGCTGAAGCTGCTCGCGTGCTCGCTTCGCCGTTGCGTCTCTCTCTCGCTGACACATGCGGCTGAAGCGAGGAGCTGACCTGTGTCAGCTCCTCGCTTCGCTGCTGCCGCCGGCTCCTGGCTTGTAGACGCGATGTACAAGCCAGGAGCCGGCGGCAGCAGCGAAGCGAGGAGCTGACACAGGTCAGCTCCTCGCTTCAGCCGCATGTGTCAGCGAGAGAGAGAGACGCAGCGGCGAAGCGAGCACGCGAGCAGCTTCAACCGCGTGTGTCAGGGAGAGAGGCGGGCAGCGGTGAAGCGAGGAGCTGACCTGTGTCAGCTCCTTCCTTCAGCCGCATGTGTCAGCGAGAGAGGCGGGCAGAGAGCGGCGAGGGAGCGGAGGAGAAGGTAAGTTTAATGTGGAGGTGGAATGTGAATCTGGGTGCAGATGAAGGAGAGGATGGCATGACATTGGGGCAGAGATGGGGGACATGAATCTGGGGGCAGAGATGGAGAGGACATGAATCTGGGGGCAGAGATGGGGGACATGAATCTGGGGGCAGAGATGGAGAGGACATGAATCTGGGGGCAGAGATGGAGGGACATGAATCTGGGGGCAGAGATGGAGGGACATGAATCTGGGGGCAGAGATGGAGAGACATGAATCTGGGGGCAGAGATGGGGGACATGAATCTGGGGGCAGAGATGGAGAGGACATGAATCTGGGGGCAGAGATGGAGGAACATGAATCTGGGGCAGAGATGGAGGGACATGAATCTGGGGGCAGAGATGGAGGGACATGAATCTGGGGGCAGAGATGGAGAGACATGAATCTGGGGGCAGAGATGGAAGAGGGACATGAAACTGGGGGCAGATGAAGGGTGTATATGAAACTGGGGGAGAGATAGAGGGGGGACATATAATTTACGGGTGACTGTAGGAGGATTATACTGTGTGCGGGCACATGAAAAATTAACAAGTGGGCGGAGTCAACAAAAGTGGGTAGGGCTAAATTTGCCGCGGCGCATCCCTCTTTCGGTTCTTCAAAAGTTGGGAGGTATGATTACAATGTTCTGGAATGGCCATCCCAGTCCCCAGACCTGAATATCATTGAACATCTGTGGGATGATTTGAAGCGGGCTGTCCATGCTCGGCGACCATCAAACTTAACTGAACTTGAATTGTTTTGTAAAGAGGAATGGTCCAAAATCCCTTCATCCAGGATCCAGGAACTGATTAAAAGCTACAGGAAGCGACTAGAGGCTGATATCTTTGCAAAAAGGAGGATCTACTAAATATTAATGTCACTTTTCTGTTGAGGTGCCCATACTTTTGAACCGGTCAAATTTTGGTTTAATGCATATTGCGCTTTTTCTGTTAGCACAATAAACCTCATTTCAATCCTGAAATATTACTGTGTCCATTCGTTATTAGATATATCAAACTGAAACGGCTGTTGCAAACACCAAAATTTTTAGAACTAAAAATGATTAAGATTAATAGGGGTGCCCAAACTTTTTCATAGGACTGTATATGCCTGCACATATTTATGCGCGCAGATTTATGCGGGCACATATTTATGCGCCCTACCCTGTATATGCGCGCACATATTTATGCGTGCACAAATTTAAGCGAACTACCCTGTATATGCGCGCACATATTTATGCGCCCTACCCTGTATATGCGCGCACATATTTATGCGCCCTACCCTGTATATACGCGCACGTATTTATGCGCGCACGTATTTATGCGCCCTACCCTGTATATGCGCGCGCATATTTATGCGCACTACCCTGTATATGCGCGCACATATTTATGCGCGCACATATTTAATTGCCCTTCCCTGTATATGCGCGCACATATTTATGCGCACACATATTTATGCGCGCACATATTTATGCGCCCTACCCTGTATATGCGCGCACATATTTATGCGCCCTACCCTGTATATACGCGCACGTATTTATGCGTGCACGTATTTATGCGCCCTACCCTGTATATGCGCGCGCATATTTATGCGCACTACCCTGTATATGCGCGCACATATTTATGCGCGCACATATTTAATTGCCCTTCCCTGTATATGCGCGCACATATTTATGTGCCCTACCCTGTATATGCGTGCACATATTTATGCGCGCACATATTTAATTGCCCTTCCCTGTATATGCGCGCACATATTTATGCGCACACATATTTATGCGCGCACATATTTATGCGCGCACATATTTAATTGCCCTTCCCTGTATATGCGCGCACATATTTATGCGCGCACATATTTAATTGCCCTTCCCTGTATATGCGTGCACATATTTATGCGCGCACATATTTAATTGCCCTTCCCTGTATATGCGCGCACATATTTATGCGCACACATATTTATGTGCCCTACCCTGTATATGCGTGCACATATATATGCGCCCAAACCTGTATATGCGCCCTACCCTGTTTATGCGCGCACATATTTATGCGCGCACATATTTATGCGCCCTACCCTGCATATGCGCGCACATATTTATGCGCCCTACCCTGTATATGCGCGCATATATTTATGCGCCCTACCCTGTATATGCGCGCACATATTTATGCGCGCACATATTTATGCGCGCACATATTTATGCGCGCACATATTTATGCAACCTACCCTGCATATGCGTGCACATATTTATGCGTGCACATATATATGCGCACACATATTTAAGCGCCCTACCCTGTATATGCGTGCACATATTTATGCGCGCACATATTTATGCACCCACATATATATGCGCCCACGTATATATGCGCCCACGTATATATGAGCTCACGTATATATGCGCTCACATATACATGCGCGCACATATTTATGCGCACACATATTTATGTGCCCTACCCTGTATATGTGTGCACATATTTATGCGTGCACATATATATGCGCCCAAACCTGTATATGCGCCGTACCCTGTTTATGCGCACACATATTTATGCGCGCACATATTTATGCGCCCTACCCTGTATATGCACGCACATATTTATGCGCCCTACCCTGTATATGCGCGCACATATTTATGCGCCCTACCCTGTATATGCGCGCACATATTTATGCGCGCACATATTTATGCGCGCACATATTTATGCGCCCACATATATATGCGCCCACGTATATATGCGCCCACGTATATATGAGCTCACGTATATATGCGCTCACGTATATATGCGCTCACGTATACATGCGCGCACATATTTATGCGCACACATATTTAATTGCCCTTCCCTGTATATGCGTGCACATATTTATGCGCGCACATATTTAATTGCCCTTCCCTGTATATGCGCGCACATATTTATGCGCGCACATATTTATGCATGCACGTAATTATGCGCTCTACCCTGTATATGCGCGCACATATTTATGCGCACACATATTTATGTGCCCTACCCTGTATATGTGTGCACATATTTATGCGTGCACATATATATGCGCCCAAACCTGTATATGCGCCGTACCCTGTTTATGCGCACACATATTTATGCGCGCACATATTTATGCGCCCTACCCTGTATATGCGCGCACATATTTATGCGCCCTACCCTGTATATGCGCGCACATATTTATGCGCCCTACCCTGTATATGCGCGCACATATTTATGCGCGCACATATTTATGCGCGCACATATTTATGCGCGCACATATTTATGCGCGCACATATTTATGCGCGCACATATTTATGCAACCTACCCTGCATATGCCTGCACATATTCATGCGCGCACATATATATGCGCGCACATATTTATGCGTGCACATATATATGCGCGCACATATTTATGCGCCCTACCCTGTGTATGCGCGCACATATTTATGCACGCACATAATTATGCACTCTACCCTGTATATGCGCGCACATATTTATGCGCGCACATATTTATGCACCCAAACCTGTATATGCGCCCTACCCTGTATATGCGCGCGCATATTTATGCGCGCGCATATTTATGCGCGCGCATATTTATGCGCGCGCATATTTATGCGCGCGCATATTTATGCGCGCGCATATTTATGCGCGCGCATATTTATGCGCGCGCATATTTATGCGCGCGCATATTTATGCGCGCGCATATTTATGCGCGCGCATATTTATGCGCGCGCATATTTATGCGCGCGCATATTTATGCGCGCGCATATTTATGCGCGCGCATATTTATGCGCGCGCATATTTATGCGCGCGCATATTTATGCGCGCGCATATTTATGCGCGCGCATATTTATGCGCGCGCATATTTATGCGCGCGCATATTTATGCGCGCGCATATTTATTCGCCCTACCCTGTATATGCGCACCCATATTTATGCGCGGCAATATTTATGCGACCTACCTTGCATATGCGTGCACATATTTATGCACGCACATATTTAAGCGCCCTACCCTGTATATGCGTGCACATATTTATGCGCCCTTCCCTGTATATGCGCGCACATATTTATGTGCCCTACCCTGTATATGCGCGCACATATTTATGCGTGCACATATATATGCGCCCAAACCTGTATATGCGCCGTACCCTGTTTATGCGCACACATATTTATGCGCGCACATATTTATGCGCCCTACCCTGTATATGCACGCACATATTTATGCGCCCTACCCTGTATATGCGCGCACATATTTATGCGCCCTACCCTGTATATGCGCGCACATATTTATGCGCGCACATATTTATGCGCGCACATATTTATGCGCGCACATATTTATGCGCGCACATATTTATGCGCGCACATATTTATGCGCGCACATATTTATGCAACCTACCCTGCATATGCGTGCACATATTTATGCGCGCACATATATATGCGCGCACATATTTATGCGTGCACATATATATGCGCGCACATATTTATGCGCCCTACCCTGTATATGCGCGCACATATTTATGCACGCACATAATTATGCGCTCTACCCTGTATATGCGCGCACATATTTATGCGCGCACATATTTATGCACCCAAACCTGTATATGCGCCCTACCCTGTATATGCGCGCACATATTTATGCGCGCACATATTTATGCGCGCACATATTTATGCGCGCACATATTTATGCGCGCACATATTTATGCGCGCACATATTTATGCGCGCACATATTTATGCGCGCACATATTTATGCGCGCACATATTTATTCGCCCTACTCTGTATATGCACACCCATATTTATGCGCGACAATATTTATGCGACCTACCTTGCATATGCGTGCACATATTTATGCACGCACATATTTAAGCGCCCTACCCTGTATATGCGTGCACATATTTATGCGCCCTACCCTGTATATGCGTGCACATATTTATGCGCGCACATATTTATGCACCCACATATATATGCGCCCACGTATATATGCGCCCACGTATATATGAGCTCACGTATATATGCGCTCACATATACATGCGCGCACATATTTATGCGCACACATATTTATGTGCCCTACCCTGTATATGTGTGCACATATTTATGCGTGCACATATATATGCGCCCAAACCTGTATATGCGCCGTACCCTGTTTATGCGCACACATATTTATGCGCGCACATATTTATGCGCCCTACCCTGTATATGCACGCACATATTTATGCGCCCTACCCTGTATATGCGCGCACATATTTATGCGCCCTACCCTGTATATGCGCGCACATATTTATGCGCGCACATATTTATGCGCGCACATATTTATGCGCCCACATATATATGCGCCCACGTATATATGCGCCCACGTATATATGAGCTCACGTATATATGCGCTCACGTATATATGCGCTCACGTATACATGCGCGCACATATTTATGCGCACACATATTTAATTGCCCTTCCCTGTATATGCGTGCACATATTTATGCGCGCACATATTTAATTGCCCTTCCCTGTATATGCGCGCACATATTTATGCGCGCACATATTTATGCATGCACGTAATTATGCGCTCTACCCTGTATATGCGCGCACATATTTATGCGCACACATATTTATGTGCCCTACCCTGTATATGTGTGCACATATTTATGCGTGCACATATATATGCGCCCAAACCTGTATATGCGCCGTACCCTGTTTATGCGCACACATATTTATGCGCGCACATATTTATGCGCCCTACCCTGTATATGCACGCACATATTTATGCGCCCTACCCTGTATATGCGCGCACATATTTATGCGCCCTACCCTGTATATGCGCGCACATATTTATGCGCGCACATATTTATGCGCGCACATATTTATGCGCGCACATATTTATGCGCGCACATATTTATGCGCGCACATATTTATGCGCGCACATATTTATGCGCGCACATATTTATGCGCGCACATATTTATGCGCGCACATATTTATGCAACCTACCCTGCATATGCGTGCACATATTCATGCGCGCACATATATATGCGCGCACATATTTATGCGTGCACATATATATGCGCGCACATATTTATGCGCCCTACCCTGTGTATGCGCGCACATATTTATGCACGCACATAATTATGCACTCTACCCTGTATATGCGCGCACATATTTATGCGCGCACATATTTATGCACCCAAACCTGTATATGCGCCCTACCCTGTATATGCGCGCGCACATTTATGCGCGCGCACATTTATGCGCGCGCACATTTATGCGCGCGCACATTTATGCGCGCGCACATTTATGCGCGCGCACATTTATGCGCGCGCACATTTATGCGCGCGCACATTTATGCGCGCGCACATTTATGCGCGCGCACATTTATGCGCGCGCACATTTATGCGCGCGCACATTTATGCGCGCGCACATTTATGCGCGCGCACATTTATGCGCGCGCACATTTATTCGCCCTACCCTGTATATGCGCACCCATATTTATGCGCGGCAATATTTATGCGACCTACCTTGCATATGCGTGCACATATTTATGCACGCACATATTTAAGCGCCCTACCCTGTATATGCGTGCACATATTTATGCGCCCTTCCCTGTATATGCGCGCACATATTTATGCGCCCTACCCTGTATATGCGCGCACATATTTATGCGTGCACATATATATGCGCCCAAACCTGTATATGCGCCGTACCCTGTTTATGCGCACACATATTTATGCGCCCTACCCTGTATATGCACGCACATATTTATGCGCCCTACCCTGTATATGCGCGCACATATTTATGCGCCCTACCCTGTATATGCGCGCACATATTTATGCGCGCACATATTTATGCGCGCACATATTTATGCGCGCACATATTTATGCGCGCACATATTTATGCGCGCACATATTTATGCGCGCACATATTTATGCGCGCACATATTTATGCAACCTACCCTGCATATGCGTGCACATATTTATGCGCGCACATATATATGCGCGCACATATTTATGCGTGCACATATATATGCGCGCACATATTTATGCGCCCTACCCTGTATATGCGCGCACATATTTATGCACGCACATAATTATGCGCTCTACCCTGTATATGCGCGCACATATTTATGCGCGCACATATTTATGCACCCAAACCTGTATATGCGCCCTACCCTGTATATGCGCGCACATATTTATGCGCGCACATATTTATGCGCGCACATATTTATGCGCGCACATATTTATGCGCGCACATATTTATGCGCGCACATATTTATGCGCGCACATATTTATTCGCCCTACTCTGTATATGCGCACCCATATTTATGCGCGACAATATTTATGCGACCTACCTTGCATATGCGTGCACATATTTATGCACGCACATATTTAAGCGCCCTACCCTGTATATGTGTGCACATATTTATGCGCCCTACCCTGTATATGCGTGCACATATTTATGCGCCCTCCCCTGTATATGCGCGCACATATTTATGTGCCCTACCCTGTATATGCGCACACCTTCAGCCCTTGATATTTAAATAATTCCCATAATGCACTGCCTGAGTTTCTCCTTAAGTTGAATCAATGGTGCTCTGAGGTTGTCCCTGTGAGGATGCTGGCTCCTTCATGCAGAGTGTGTTGCACACTCATTGTGGGTTGGTCCACGGCTGCTTGTGGCTGGTGGTCGCCTACAGGGATCGCTTCTCGGCCTTTTGGCTAGGATCAAGTGTAGCATATAATCTGTTCAGTGTTTGTGTGTTGCCAAGGATCTTAGCCGAAAGGTGCCCCGGGTACCCTCTACTCTGCCTTGCAGGGAGAGTTAGGTTTATAGCCTGGCTGGAACTGCATGCTGCTATTGGGTTTGAGGCTTAGTCCCGGGGCAACGAGGAGCGATCACCTGAAGCATCTATTGATTCTTGCAGGTTTAACTGTCGGTGGCTGTTGTTTACCATGGACCTGAAGGCAAAGAGGGGGTGCCTGCGCTTCTTCTTGCGGAAGGGTTCCATCGTGGAGGACTGGGACGAGTGCTACATCTCCCGGATTCTCCGTGACCATCTAAAGGTGGATCCAGATGACGTCTTATGTATGCAGTGGAACCGGACCAGGGGATCCTATGACGTCACCTTCAAGGACGAACAACTGTGCTCGGAGGCCTATCTGGAGTGGTACACTGGAGCGGCTTCTGGGATCAGGGAGAAGGTGGTCTGTCTCTCCTCGGCTCATGGTGGATGGAAAAGTCTCATCGTGGCCTTGGATGATCCCCGGGTGGAGGTATCGGAGATTATGGAGTACATTAAGCGATTTTCTTTGATGGTGAGATTTAAGCGTAACTTACGTAACAAGGCCAACTACTGGGACGGTAGGAGGCGTTTTTCTGTTTGGATCCTGGATAAAGACTTAAGTTTGTTAAATGGACTTATTAATTTTCATGGACATTCCGGCTACTTCTACTGGGAGGATGGAGGTCTGAGGAATAAAAAGACCTTTGTCAAAGTGGACTCTAGCCAAATGACGGGTAAAACTCTTAGTGCGGAGAAAAAAACTAAAGAGACTTCTTCGGTTATGGACAATGTTCCAGGGACCACGGCTGTGGAATCTCTGGCTTCTGATGTTTCCTGTTCAGGTGCAGTTCCCGTATCTGGGGAGGGACTGGGTAAAAATGCATGTAAAACTGTGTGTAAGGAACAAATAAATGAAGTAAATATGGTGATGGAGGGAGTTACAGTAAATGATGTAAAATTATGCAATGTTAATTTAACTGGGATTAAAAAAGTGGAGTGTAAGGTTAGAGAGAAGGTAGAGGTAAGAATAGCGAAGGAGTTCAATGCCATGGAGGTGTTAGAGAGATTAGAGGAGGAAGAACTTAGTTATTTAGAAAGAGTAAAAGATTATAGGCGGGTAAGGTATGAGGTGGTTAGAAATTTTCATGGGGATCATGCAAGATTCTTTGGAAAATATGAGATTAAGGGATCAATAAGAAGGGTGTTGGATAGGAAAACCCTAGGAGAGAGGGAAATGGATGTATTATGTCTATTAGCCCTAAGGGGGGGATATCCAGCACTAGTCAAAGATAAAAGGTACCTAAGAAATGCAGAAATACTAGTGGAAACATGGTCAGATCGGCCAGGTAAACAAAGCATTCTAGATGAGGTACTAAATAGGTAAATGTATATAAATGTATGAAGTCTATATCTTTATGTATGTTTCTCTTTGTGTGTGTTTATATTGGTGGGTATAGATCATAGGATCTTTAAGTAGGAAGGCTTGGGTAAAGCTTCTTATAAATAATGGTTATAATATATGAGTATATGTAGTGTGTATATTTATACATAGTTAATATAACAATGGGGTTTATGTGTGATATTATGAGTTTGTATTATAAGTGATGTGTATATATGTATGTTGGTTTACTTATGAATAAAGATTATGTTTTAAACCCTCACGGCTGCTGTGTGGCCAGTGGCTGCCTACAGGGATCGCTTTTCAGACTTATGGCTGCGATCAGGTGTGACAGCCTGGTTTAGCTGGAGAGTCGAGGTGATCGGGGGACCGCCCTTCCGTGTCGGAGAGGACTGGGACCATTTTCTTGTGCCGTGGGCATTTTCTTGGAACCATGACAACCGAAAGGCAAACCATCCGCTTTGTATCCAGCAAGAACATCACTGGTGAAGCAAGCCTGAAGCATTTAATAAAAAAAATCCTGGAGGAATTGCTGGAGGTTAACATCAATCAGGTATTCTGCATCCAGCAGTTTAATCACATAAGAACATTTGATGTGTCTTTCTATAATGGCGGGGACTGTCGTAATACCTATGAGAAGGCTAAAGAGAAGTTAGGACACACTTACCTGAAGGATTACCAAATTATCCCTCTTTTTTCACAATTTGAAAAAACTGTCACGGTACATATGTACAATCCCTATGTGGGCACTGAATTGGTTACAGCCTTTCTGGGACATTATTGCTCCTCTGTGAGGGGACCAATGCAGTAAAAAAATTATAGGGGAGTCTACACAGGCTTCTCCAAATACCGGGTGAAGTTTAAACAAGACCCCACAGGAATTGGAGGTGTAAAACATCCCCCAGCAAACTTCACACTGGCGGGGGTGGGGGTTTTTCTCTCCTACCCTGGCCAGCCCATGTATTGCAGGGGTTGCCACAAATTCGGACATACAAAGGCTAACTGTGATGTTGGGGACACTTGCAGGAATTGTGGAGCCATGGGACATAGAGCGGACAGGTGCACACAGGATAGGAAGTGTGATATTTGTGGTGATACAGGGCATACCTGCTGTAAGTGTCCTGAAGCGTCGGAAACGGCGTTGCTCCGTTTAAATATGGAGAGTCAGATGGGGCGCGAGTTTGATCGGCGAAGCTACGCCAGTGTGGTGAGTGGCCCTGTTGTGGGGGGCTCTACTGCGGCGTTGGCTGACCCAGTAGACTACGCCGAGGCTGACATAATGGGAGAGGTGCAGACTGCAGTGCTGGAGGGTTAAGGAGTGCTGCTGAGGCCTGTGGTGCAGCTCAGGCTGTTGCTATGGCTGAAGCAGTGCTTGTGACCCCACCCGGTCAGGTAGTAGTGTCTGAGACCCCATTAACCGCTACAGAAAATGTTACCTTACCTGTGAATGTGTGCACCCTGGATGAGATGGTAGAGGAGGTGGAGACCCCCAGTATCAGTGGGATATCCCCTTCTCAATACATCGAAGAGTCCAGTGAGGATATGGATCTAACTGAAGTTATTCCGCCAAGCCAAACTGCTAAACCTGTTACAGGAGTAAAAGGGTTAAAATCCAAGCAACCTGAAGTCCCTGTTGGTAAGAAGCTAACGCTAGACCCAGAGCATGCTGGGAAGTCCGTTTCTGGTGTACCAAAAGCTCCAGATAAGCCTGTTTCTCTGCTTATTTCACCTGCTTCACCTATGCCTCCTTCGTCTCCAATGTCCCCGGTGTCATCAGTGGGGTCCGGTTATTTGGAGGAGGAGGAGGTAACAGAAATGAGATGTGTCACCCAGTTTCACACAGGTACCTGACCCATGTGAACTATGTTGGATTGCCTAACTGACTTTTGTTATGCCTGTGTCTTTAAAAATCAGCTCACAGAACGTGAGGGTATTCACAGCTGCAGGACGGAGGACGGCTATCTTGGACTACCTCACATCTAAACAATGCGATATAACATGCGTCCAGGAGTGCGGCCTCAACCGCATGCCACAGAAAAATGAGTGGGACGGTGATACAAAGTGGTCTTATACCACAGGAAATAAAAATGATGAGGTGGGGGTGCTTATTTCTAACCGGGATATTAAGGTTAAGAATTTTGTTGTTATTGAGCCCGGCAGGTGCATAATGTTGTTTTTGTCTTATTTAGGCTGGGAGTTCCGTCTGGTTAACGTTTATGCGCCCACCTGCAAAAACAGTAGGCTGGCGCTGCTGGAAAAGCTTAAGTTTTATTTGCAGGGCACTACCCCCATCATAATGTGCAGTGACTTTAACTGCGCAGTGGATAAGGTAACCAGAGGCTGTGCCACCCAACACTGTGCAGACTCTTCAGGTAACAAGTTAAAAACGGTCCTGTCTGAACTGGGCCTTAGCGATGTTGGTCATATTAAAGGTACAGGCAACACATATTATTCTGACAGCGGGAAGACTGAGTCTCGTATAGACTTTTTTTTCATTTCTGGCAAATCAGTCATGTGTGAGGAGTTAACACATGATCGTGTTTGTTTTTTGGACCATGTTAATCTGGTCGCAAAATTCAAAGTGGGCAAAATTCAATATGGAAGGGGATTGTGGCACTTAAATGCACAATTATTGCGCGATCCCAACATAAAAAAGCGTTTTACCATCTGTTATAACATCTGGAAGCGAAAAATCAATTCGTTCCAAAACATTGTGGAGTGGTGGGTGTGGGCGAAAACCAAACTATCTGGGTTTTTCAGGAGGGAGGGGAGCAAACTCGCCAACAAAGGCGTCTTAAATACCATTGGCAGTGCAAAAGGCTGCTATACTTACACAGAATCAAGGCACTGGGCTATAATGTCCAGGCGGCCTTAAATAAAGAAAAAGAAATAGTTAACAAATGGTTTGTCAGTAGAGATGAGCGAACAGTGTTCTATCGAACAAATGTTCGATCGGATATCAGGGTGTTCGCCATGTTCGAATCGAATCGAACACCGCGTGGTAAAGTGCGCCAAAATTCGATTCCCCTCCCACCTTCCCTGGCGCCTTTTTTGCACCAATAACAGCGCAGGGGAGGTGGGACAGGAACTACGACACTGGGGGCATTGAAAAAAATTGGAAAAAGTCATTGGCTGCCGAAATCAGGTGACCTCCATTTTAGACGAATAGTGGATTTCAAATCCGGGTCATATGAGAATGTGAACTTTGTGACTATGAGACAGGGATAGCTGTACAGGCAGGGATAGCTAGGGATAACCTTTATTTAGGGGGGAATGTTATTAAAAATAACTTTTTGGGGCTCTATCGGGTGTGTAATTGTGATTTTTGTGAGATAAACTTTTTCCCATAGGGATGCATTGGCCAGCGCTGATTGGCCGAATTCCGTACTCTGGCCAATCAGTGCTGGCCAATGCATTCTATTAGCTTGATGAAGCAGAGTGTGCACAAGGGTTCAAGCGCACCCTCGGCTCTGATGTAGCAGAGCTGAAGCTGCACAAGGGTTCAAGCGCACCCTCGGCTCTGATGTAGGAGAGCCGAGGGTGCACTTGAACCCTTGTGCACCCTCGGCTCTGCTACATCAGAGCCGAGGGTGCGCTTGAACCCTTGTGCACACTCTGCTTCATCAAGCTAATAGAATGCATTAGACAGCGCTGATTGGCCAATGCATTCTATTAGCCCGATGAAGTAGAGCTGAATGTGTGTGCTAAGCACACACATTCAGCTCTACTTCATCGGGCTAATAGAATGCATTGGCCAGCGCTGATTGGCCAGAGTACGGAACTCGACCAATCAGCGCTGGCTCTGCTGGAGGAGGCGGAGTCTAAGATCGCTCCACACCAGTCTCCATTCAGGTCCGACCTTAGACTCCGCCTCCTCCAGCAGAGCCAGCGCTGATTGGCCGAATTCCGTACTCTGGCCAATCAGCACTGGCTAATGCATTGTATTGGCGTGATGAAGCAGTGCTGAATGTGTGTGCTTAACACACACATTCAGCTCTACTTCATCGGGCTAATAGAATGCATTGGCCAATCAGCGCTGGCCAATGCATTCTATTAGCGTGAACTGAGTTTGCACAGGGGTTCTAGTGCACCCTCGGCTCTGCTACATCAGATTGCTACATCTGATGTAGCAGTGCCGAGTGTGCATCAGATGTGTAGTTGAGCAAAACTGACTCAGCACTGCTAAGTCTCTGCATTCGCATAGGAATGCATTGGCCAGCCTTCGGCCAATCAGCGCTGGCTCTGCCGGAGGAGGCGGAGTCTAAGGTCGGACCTGAATGGAGACTGGTGTGGAGCGATCTTAGACTCCGCCTCCTCCAGCAGAGCCAGCGCTGATTGGTCGAGTTCCGTACTCTGGCCAATCAGCACTGGCCAATGCATTTCTATGGGGAAAAGTTAGCTTGCGAAAATCGCAAACTGACAGGGATTTCCATGAAATAAAGTGACTTTTATGCCCCCAGACATGCTTCCCCTGCTGTCCCAGTGTCATTCCAGGGTGTTGGTATCATTTCCTGGGGTGTCATAGTGGACTTGGTGACCCTCCAGACACGAATTTGGGTTTCCCCCTTAACGAGTTTATGTTCCCCATAGACTATAATGGGGTTCGAAACCCATTCGAACACTCGAACAGTGAGCGGCTGTTCGAATCGAATTTCGAACCTCGAATATTTTAGTGTTCGCTCATCTCTATTTGTCAGTAAAGGCAAGGAAATACAATTCCGTTCAAGGGTTAAATACCAAGAACATAATGAAAAATGTACACCCTTTTTCTTTAAAAAAATCTGCAGTGGAAAGGATGTGATGGAAGGATTGTATGGTGTGAATGGGGCTGAAGTGAATGGTGAGGGAATGCTTGATGTGGTGCGAGATTTTTATGCAAGGCTGTTTGAAAGGAAGGTGTGTGAACTGGGGGTGGATGATGACTTTTTGGATGTTGTGGAGAATAAGGTGCCTGAGGGTGAGAGTGGATTTTTGATTGAGGATGTGACTGCAAGAGAGATTGGTGATATTGTGAAAAAACTTAACAGAAATAAAGCGCCTGGGTGTGATGGTTTGATAAATGAGTTTTACATGTTGTACTGGGATGTGATTGGTGCGGATGTAGTGAATGTTATGGTGAGACTGTTTGAGGGACAGGGAATGCCTGACGCAATGAAGAAAGGTGTGATCAAGTTGCTGTATAAAAAAGGCGACAAAAAAGATGTTGCAAACTGGCGACCCATTTCTCTGCTAAACGCAGATTATAAAATCTTTGCGAAAATACTAAGTAACCGGATGTGGCAGGTGATCCAATATGTAATTGAGGAAGAACAGACCTGTGCAATTCCCAACCGCAGTATGCATGAGAACATTGTGTGTATGAGGGATGTGTTGGTGGACTTCAGGGGGCGAGGGAAAGGCATGATTGTGTGTGCGTTAGATTTTGAAAAAGTGTTCGATCGAGTGGGGCATGAATTTTTGTTTAAATTGTTGGAGCGAATGGGTTTTCCGGAGAGGTTTGTGCGTTTGCTGTATGGTCTGTATGAGGGTTCTAGGAGTTGTGTGCTGGTGAATGGCGAGTTTGATGTTATGTCTGGGGTGCGGCAGGGTTGCCCCCTGTCCCCCATGTTGTTCGTGTGCGCGATTGAACCGCTATTGACCATAATCCGTAAGGATAAAGTTATCAAGGGGATGTTTATTCCTGGTTCCGGGGGAAACGTGTTGAAGTGTTTGGCTTACATGGATGACGTGTGTGTGTTGTGTGAGAATGAGTGTGAGATACAAAGGGTTAAATTGTGTGTGAGCATGTTTTGTATGGCGACTGGGTTTAGGATTAACTGGAGAAAGAGTGAATGCAAAACTTTTTTCCTTCAGTCTGAAATAAATGAACAGGATATGCAAAAAGTGTCTGGGGACATAAAAATCCTGGGTATAAAATTTAATGAAGACCTGAAAGGGTCGAGCAATTGGGAGGATTTGCAGGCCAAAATTCAAAATAAAATTCATTTCTGGCGCCTGAGGGACCTGTCATTCACGGGCAAGCTACTGGTCATAAAAAGTGTATTATTGCCTATGATTTTGTTTATTTCAATTGTTTTTCCACCAAATGATTTATGGCTGAAAAGAACTTGCCGGTGTCACAATACCCTTACTAGTAGTCTAGAGACCAGTGGCTGGAAACAGGGAGTATACAATATCAATGCACAGATAGACTTACAGTCCGTTCAATGGAAGGCAGAGAGGCTTGGCCGGAAGCAGTGGTCCTATTATCAGCAGGAAGGCTTGCTGGAGGCAGTGGTTCCACGGCTCCTATGGACCAGGTAGATAGCAAGTCTTTTAGTAGAAGGAGGACTTGCTGGGGCCAGTAGTTCCACGGCTCCTATGGATCAGGTGGATAGCAAGGTCTTTTAGTAGAAGGAGGACTTGCTGGGGCTAGTAGTTCCACGGCTCCTATGGACCAGGTGGATGGTAGCAGGAGGACTTGCTGGGGTTAGTAGTTACAGGTAGCAACGAACTTGACAGGTGAATAACTAACTTGGAACAGTCAGTTAGAGCTTGAGGAACTTGGTAGAAGACAGGCTTCTGGAACCAATACTCAGGCAACTTGGGTAATCACAACACACATGCTAAATAGTCAAGAATCAGGAAACCAGGGTAAGTCACAGGCAGGAAACACAAAAAACTCCATCTTGACTGCTGGCAAAAAAGAGTTGAACAAAACAAGATCCTGACATTACTCCCACCTCAGGAGCGGCCTCCGGACGATCCCAGACCAGGCTTCTCAGGATAGTTATCATGAAATTGTTTAATCAAACGATAGGCATTGATGTTATCCAGAGGTTCCCAGGAATTCTCTTCTGGAGGATAGCCTTGCCATTTGATAAGATATTGTAACTTGCCCCTGAGGATCCTGGAATCCAGAATCTTCTCCACAACAAAATGTTCTTGATCATCTACTAAGAAAGGACCAGGAGGAGGAGATGACCGTCCCGGAAAAGGATTAGAAATTGTAGGTTTCAGCAAAGAGACATGGAAAACAGGATGAATCTTCATGGTCTTTGGAAGATTCAATCGACAGGTTACTGAGTTTACCAGACCACTAATTTTAAAGGGACCAATGTACTTTTGTCCCAATTTTCGTGAGGACACCCTTAATTTCAGGTTTTTAGTAGATAACCAAACTGCGTCTTCTACCTTGAATGTTGGTGCTGGTTTACGAAACCTGTCAGCTGTATTCTTAAATCTTGAGCCGTGCGCAATGTCTGTTTTAACAAATTCAGATCTTGTTGTAAAGAGGCAATTCTTTCTGTAACTGCTGGCACAGGGGCATCCACCGGAAATCTGGGAAAGATCTTTGGATGATAGCCTTGGTTCGCATAGAATGGTGTTACTTTTGTAGAAGCACTTTGGGAATTGTTGTAGGAGAATTCTGCCATAGGAAGCAAATCAACCCAATCATCCTGTAGATGGCAGACGTAGCATCGTAAATATTGTTCCAGAGTCTGGTTAGTACGTTCTGTCTGTCCATTTAATTGCGGATGGAAAGCAGAGGACAAACAGACATCTATGTCCAATGCCGCACAGAACCCTCGCCAGAATCTTGCAGTAAACTGAACCCCTCGGTTAGAAACAACCTCATCTGGAACTCCATGTAGGCGAAAGATATTTTGAATAATTAAGTCAGCAGTGTCTTTAGCTGAAGGTAGACCTGCACAGGGTATGAAGTGAGCAGCTTTCGTCAGACGATCAACCACCACTAAAATTGTATTTTTTCCCTTGGAGGTTGGTAGTTCTACAGTGAAGTCCATGGAGATTGACCCCCCAGGGGCGAGTTGGGATAGGAAGAGGCTGCAGTAGTCCTGTTGGTGCAGAACGTGGAGTCTTACATCTGGCACAGACGTCACATGAGCGAACATAATTCCTGACATCTTCTCGAAAACTTGGCCACCAGAAAAAAAGAGAAAGAAAATCTTGGGTCTTCTGTATCTCCCTGTGACCTGCCATCTTGGAATCGTGCATCAGTTTCAAAATGTTTACTCTCATTGATTCAGGAACATAAAGGCTTTGTCCTTGAACCCACACTCCGTTCCTTAGAGTTAAACGTACATCCCTTGTGGGTTGTGAAAGAAATAGATCTGAATCATAAGCCTCCTTAATGTCACTCAACAAATCTTGATTGTGAATTACCTGTAACATCTCTGCCTGTTCGGGCCTCTGCGCCACCCTCTGCTCGCATGCCGCGGCGCAGGAGGCGTGTGCAGTTTGATAATCTGCTTAAAGTTTTTAGTTGCACTGTGTGAACACGGCTCTAGTCCTTAATTGGATTTGCACCACACCCGTCTTCTGCCTATGTTGCCTCTGTTCATTTAGTGTTTGATTTTGTCTGCCTGTGATTGACAGCTTTCTTTCCTATCAGGTTCAGGGTGGGTTCTTCCTCCCCTATTTAGTCTTGGCTCACAGTCACACTGGTGCCGGTTATTGCCCTAGCTTTCTGGTTTTTCTTGCTGTTATATTACTTGTACTCTAATCCTTGACCTCTGGCTTCCCTACTGACAATTCTTTTGGACTCCGATTTGGCACTGCATCACTCTCCTGCTACCGAACCCTGGCTAGCTGACCTCCCTTTGTTGTTGTTCGTCTTGTCTGCGTTTTGTGTTTCACGTATTCAGGGAGGGATTGTCTTTGTGGTTGTCGCCTATTACCTAGAATAGGGTCTGGCAATAGGAAGGGAAAGCGGGGGGCTTTAGTTTAGGGCTCACTGTCCCTTGTGCCCCTTCCTCCAGGGTTCACCAGCAGCTTCTGGGGAATTATCGTCTGCCATTCCCTAACATTACCCCTACAAAATTTGAATTTGACAGTATTGTCTTGGGTAAAGAACCTGGAGTAGGGTCAACAGCGTACATTCTGGATAAGGCATCAGCTTTACCGTTACGAGAACCTGGCCTAAAAGAAATCACAAAATTAAATTGATTGAGGAATAAACTCCAGCGAACCTGTCGGGGAGACAAACATTTTGCAGATCTGATAAACTCCAAGTTACGGTGATCAGTGAGGACAACAATCTGTTGTGATGCTCCCTGGAGATGGTGTCTCCATTCCTTAAAGGCAGCGATGATGGCCAATAATTCTTTATTCCCTACATCATAATTTCTTTCTGCAGGTGACAAACGTTGAGAAAAGAAAGCACATGGATGTAATAAATTCTTCTCTCCTGTTCTCTGAGAGAGAATAGCTCCAATAGCACTGTCCGACGCGTCTACCTCAACAATGAAGGCCCGTTCCGGATCAGGATGAATTAAGACTGGGGCTGTGGTGAATCTTTCCTTTAAACGGTCAAAGGCTTCCTGTGCCTGAGTGGTCCAAATAAAAGTTGTTGACTTTTTTGTTAGTTGGGTAATAGGGGAGACGATCCCTGAAAAGTTCTTAATGAAGCGTCGATAGAAATTTGCAAAACCAATGAAATGTTGAACTTGTTTAACGTTCTTGGGAACAGGCCAATCAAGGATTGCTTGTATCTTACTTGAATCCATGCTCAATCCTTGAGGAGTGATTATGTACCCCAAAAACTGCACTTCAGTTCTATGGAACTCACATTTCTCAAGTTTGATGTATAGCTGATTCTCTCTCAGGCGTCCTAAGACAGTCTTTACATGCTGTTGATGTTCCTCGAGAGAATTTGAGAAAATCAAAATGTCATCCAGATATATGACCACGAAGAGATCTAGAAGGTCCCTGAAAATGTCATTCACAAGGTGTTGGAAGGTGGCTGGAGCGTTACAAAGTCCGAACGGCATAACAAGATATTCAAAGTGCCCATACCGAGATCTGAAAGCGGTCTTCCATTCATCCCCGGTCCTGATACGGACTAGATTATATGCACCACGAAGGTCTAATTTTGTAAATCTCTTGGACTGTCGTACTCTCTCCAATAATTCTGGGATTAATGGCAAAGGATAGCGATTCCTAACTGTAACTTTATTTAATTCGCGATAGTCTATGCAAGGTCGGAGAGAGCCATCTTTCTTCTTGACAAAGAATATGGGCGCTCCAGCTGGAGATGAAGAGGGACGAATAAAGCCTTTAGCCAAATTCTCATCAATGTATAACTTGAGAGCTTCCAGTTCTGGCCCTGCTAGTGGATAAATGCTCCCAAAAGGTATAGATGCACAGGGTCGGAGATCTATTGGGCAATCATATGGACGATGTGGAGGAAGTAGATCGGCTTTCTTTTTGTCGCAAACATCGGAGAATTCCTCATAACAAGCACTTGAGCTGGATCTTGAATCTTTATGCTGGCAAGTGGTACATTAGGGGCTGGAACCAGATCTTGAATATTCATGCTGGTAAATGTTACATTTGGGGCTGGAGCTGGATCTTGAGTATTCATGCTGGCAGGGCGATCCTTTCCCGGAAAACGTATCTCACTAGTTTCCCAGTTGATATCAGGGTTCTAGGTCTGCAACCATGGAAAACACAAAATGATAGGAAAGTGTGGCGAGGAAATCAGCATGAAGGTAAGTGTCTCTTGGTGATCAGGTTTCAGATGGATCTTCAAGGGTACTGTCTCATGATCCACGGGCCCTGAATCTAGTGGAGAGCCATCCACTGTCTCCAATACCACCAGTCAAACAATAAATCTATAAAGTTTCCACTAGCTCCTGAGTCAATCATGGCCGTACTGGTAACACACTGAGAGTTGATCAATATCTGAATTGGAAGGAGGCAGTGTGATCCTCTTTCCTTTTCTTTAGGGTGCAGAGTCACAGGAGCTATGACAGCATTCAGAAGTAAAGCTGACTCTGAAACAACTGACTCAGAAACAGAAAAGTCACATTCAGCAATTGCTGCAGCCGTTCTAAGTGGACGATTAGGACAATTCATAAGGAAGTGACCAGAACCACCACAGTACAGGCATAAGCCCTCCTGAAGCCTATGTTCTTTACGGTCCTGACTTTGACGTCTCTGTAGAGAATCTATTTGCATAGGTTCAACCCCTGCATCCCGGGGAGGTTTACTCAGTGGATCCTTCACGGATGAAGAGGGGAAAAAATTACTACTCCGATTCAGGGCGAGCCATCTCTCTTTCTCCTGCCTCCGTTCAGTAATACGCGTGTCAATACGGATACAATGATTGATGAAATCGTCCAAGCCTGAGGGAGCCTCTGCTCGGGATAACTCATCCTTAATAATACTGGATAGGCCCTTACGAAAAAGAGGAAGCTGTGCCTGACTGTTCCAGGTTGTATCCACAGCCCATCTTCGGAATTCCATAGCATAGTCAGTAACGGAGCGCCTGCCCTGACGTAAAGTTAGAATGGCAGCTTCAGCTGTAGCACATCGATTGGGGTCATCAAACATTAGATTCATAGCGGTAAGGAAATCGTCCAATTTGTCCAAGATGGGATCTTCAGTCTCAATGAAGGGGTTGGCCCAAGCTATGGCCTTATGAGTCAGGAGCATGATAATAACCAGCACTTTGGAACGATCGGTTGGAAACTGGCTAGCATTGGCATCAAAATATAAACGGCATTGGTTTATGAAGCCACGGTACTTGTCACGTTCACCGCCGAATCTAAAAGGTGGTAGCTTAGGAATGGGAGTGGGAGCAGGAACTGGTACCTGCGCCTCCAATTGTGCGGTGCGGTTACGTAGTTCCTGAATTGCTTGCCCAAACACCTGGGTATTATGGTTAGATTGTCGATCCATTGCATCAATGTTTGCTTTTAAAGCCTGCATCTCAACATGCATAGAGGTAGTCAGATTGCATAATTTCTTGAAACGTACCTCCAAACTCTCTGAACCAGCGGTCTCCGTCATCATGGCCTGAGTATTCTGTCACAATACCCTTACTAGTAGTCTAGAGACCAGTGGCTGGAAACAGGGAGTATACAATATCAATGCACAGATAGACTTACAGTCCGTTCAATGGAAGGCAGGGAGGCTTGGCCGGAAGCAGTGGTCCTATTATCAGCAGGAAGGCTTGCTGGAGGCAGTGGTTCCACGGCTCCTATGGACCAGGTAGATAGCAAGTCTTTTAGTAGAAGGAGGACTTGCTGGAGGCAGTGGTTCCACGGCTCCTATGGACCAGGTAGATAGCAAGTCTTTTAGTAGAAGGAGGACTTGCTGGGGCCAGTAGTTCCACGGCTCCTATGGACCAGGTGGATGGCAAGTCTTTGGTAGCAGGAGGACTTGCTGGGGGTAGTAGTTACAGGTAGCAACGAACTTGACAGGTGAATAACTAACTTGGAACGATCAGTTAGAGCTTGAGGAACTTGGTAGAAGACAGGCTTCTGGAACCAATACTCAGGCAACTTGGGTAATCACAACACACATGCTAAATAATCAAAAATCAGGAAACCAGGGTAAGTCACAGGCAGGAAACACAAAAAACTCCATCTTGACTGCTGGCAAAAAAGAGTTGAACAAAACAAGATCATGACAGCCGGCTACTGTTTGTATTTTTCTGGAGTAACACTGTGGAGAAGGCCCGGAGGGCAGTATTATGTAAATCAAGGAAGCTGGGAGGTCAAGGCTTCCCAGACATCCCGGTGTTTATAGGCCTAAATTACATATGGTTTTTTTGTCATCTCCCTACAAAAGGATACAAAAGCTGGATGCTTGGCAAAGTACATGTCCGGCACAATTGTTAAAAGGTTAAACTGGCCGATCAACTACAGAGGGCGGCCATACGCTTTTGTTTGCCCTGATGTATACCAGTATGTGGTAAAGTTCCTCCGTGCATACCAACTGGAACATATCACCATGTCTAAATTTGGCTCTGATAGAAAAGGTTTAAAAAAAATTGTGTTCTAAAGAATGTCAATGTGAGATTGCAGATCTGTCCTCTGCCAAGGCAAAGGAAGTCTGGGAGAACATAGGTAAGTTTGACACCACAAATAAACAAAAAGATTTTTTATGGTTATCCACGCAAAATGTTCTGCCAGTCAGAGCGTTTCAATATAGGCGGGGCTTCCAGGCTTCCGCAAATTGTCCTAGAGTCGGTTGTGCAGGAGAGGAGGATGTCCGCCATTTGTATTGGGGCTGCCAGTATGCGAGACAGGTATGGATGAGTTTGAATGGTCTATGTAAGGAAATGACTGGTCTTGAGTGTCTGTCGTATGAATTTGTGATGTATGGTTTGGTAAAATTGAGGAACATCAAAGCCAGGGTATTATGGGTTTTCTTGACATGTGTCAAAGAGGTTCTGTGGAACAGTAGGAACCTATACGTGTTCAAAAAGGAGGACCTAAATGTTACTGATTGTCGCAACATGGTACTTGAGAAATTGTATTTGTTATCAGCGTGATCTCAGCAAAAATCTGGATGCGGAAGGCATCTGGAAACATTCAAAATGGCGAAGCCTGCTGAGTTAAGTTGTAATTATGTTTTTTCTTTGTTCAAATCTGTTAAAATTAAAAACCTGAAAAAATTTTACATATCAGTATGATGACTGGTAGCATCTGGATAAAGTCTTGTTCAGATCTGCCATATCTGATGAGATATGGGAAAAAAAACCAAAACTGGTGCCCCTGCTGTGCTGTGCCTACCTGGCAGCCATTTCAAAATGGATACCAGGTAGGCGGTCCATGTTAGAAGGCAAGCACCAGCAGCATCATCCTCTGTCATACACAGACTGCCCCTTGCTGGTTATCATCTGCTTCTCGACTGCTAATGGTCACACAGATCACTCGTCCTAGGGGTCATTTGAAAGGACACTAGAGATGACCCAATAGTATTCAATCGAATACCTGGCTGCCATAGGAATGCATATTAGCGGCCCAACACTAAGGGGTTAAGGCTTAACCCCTTGGTCTTCGGCCGCTAACACGCATTCCTATGGCAGCCACGTATTACATCAAATACTATTCGCTCATCTCTAAAGGACACCTCTTGTTAGATTAGTCTCAGCATCTACAGATCTTTAAGGGGGTTCTTTAGGGTGAGAGAAACATGGCTGCATACTTCTAAAAACAGCGCCACTCCTGAGCCTGCTATTTGAAGCTCGGTTTCATTGATTACAAGAGTTGTGAAAACGCTTGAGATTTGTCGGAGCATGGACAGAAGCAAAGTTACGGAACTTAATCACAAGATGGAGTCATTGGACCTTGCTCCATGGTGCATCATAAATAGTCACATGACCTAGGAGGACTTATGTGAGGCTCCTCCTCAGTAAGAAGATTATGATAGGAACACCTTCAGCCCTTGATATTTAAATAATTCCCATAATGCACTGCCTGAGTTTCTCCTTAAGTTGAATCAACGGTGCTCTGAGGTTGTCCCTGTGAGGATGCTGGCTTCTCCATGTAGAGTGTGTTGCACACTCACTGTGGGCTGTCCATGGCTGCTGTGTGACCCGTGGCTGCCTACTGGTAGAAGCCTGGTGCCACTGCTGTGCGTGGCCTTAGGCTTTCTATCGGTAGAGGCCTGGTGCCCCTGCTGTGCCTGGCACCTGGCTGCCTACCGGTAGAGGCCTGGTGCCCCCGCTGTGCCTGGCACCTGGCTGCCTACCGGTGGAGGCCTGGAGCCCCCGCTGTGCCTGGCACCTGGCTGTCTACTGGTAGAGGCCTGGAGCCCCTGCTGGATGTGGCCTGTGGCTGCCAGTAGTGCATATTCAGCAATTGCTGTTTAAATTTCAGAGAAAAAAAAACCCTTTTATTAAAACCTACACTAAAATTTTTGCTTTTCTGTTTTGAATCCCTCAAAATTTCAGCTGCTGGAATCCTGACCTAGCAGCCACGCTTGGACCAATGCAGCAGGCTCCGCCCACCCCACAGATGAGAATTACACACATTTTGTTTGACATTTTCCTTCATTTGATTTATTCTTTTCATTATTCACTAAGCTTAGGGAGAGTTCCAGCAAAGGATTGTGGGTAATTATGCAAATTCTCAAGTTCCTATTGGTCAATTTTTCAAAATGGCTGCCAGGTAGGCGGTCCATGTCAGAAGGCAAGCACCAGCAGCATCATCCTCTGTCATACACAGGCTGCCCCTTGCTGGCCATCATCCGCTTCTCGGCTGCTAATGGTCGCACAGATCACTCATCCTAGGGATCACTTTTCATACCTATAGTTACCTATAGTAACTACAGAATACACCCAGACCATGAACCTACCTATGGTAACTACAGAATACACCGAGACCATGAACCTACCTATAGTAAGTACAGAATACACCCAGACCATGATCCTACCTGCAGCAACTCCATCCTAGTCAGTTCTGTAGTGAGACAGCTAGAATGGAGTGGCTGTAAGGACCTACCTATAGTAGCTACAGAATATACCCAGACCATGAACCTACCTGCAGCAACTCCATTCTAGTCAGTTCTGTAGTGAGACAGCTAGAATGGCGTTGCTGCAAGGAGGACCTACCTATAGTAGCTACAGAATATACCCAGACCACGAACCTACCTGCAGCAATTCCATTCTAGTCAGTTCTGTAGTGAGACAGCTAGAATGGAGTTGCTGTAAAAAGGACCTACCTATAGCAACTACAGAATATACCCAGACCATGAACCTACCTATAGTAACTACAGAATACATCGAGACCATGAACCTACCTATAGTAACTACAGAATATACCCAGACCATGAACCTACCTATAGTAACTACAGAATACACCCAGACCATGAACCTACCTATCGTAACTACAGAATATACCCAGACCATAAACCTACCTATCGTAACTACAGAATATACCCAGACCATGAACCTACCTGCAGCAACTCCATTCTAGTCAGTTCTGTAGTGAGACAGCTAGAATGGAGTGGCTGTAAGGACCTACCTATAGCAACTACAGAATATACCCAGACCATGAACCTACCTATCGTAACTACAGAATACACCCAGACCATGAACCTACCTATAGTAACTACAGAATACACCGAGACCATGAACCTACCTATAGTAACTACAGAATACACCCAGACCATGAACCTACCTATAGTAACTACAGAATACACCGAGACCATGAACCTTCCTATAGTAACTACAGAATACATCGAGACCATGAACCTACCTATAGTAACTACAGAATATACCCAGACCATGAACCTACCTATAGTAACTACAGAATACACCCAGACCATGAACCTACCTATAGTAACTACAGAATACACCGACACCATGAACCTACCTATAGTAAATACAGAATACACCGAGACCATGAACCTACCTATAGTAACTACAGAATACACCCAGACCATAAACCTACCTATAGTAACTACAGAATACACCCAGACCATGAACCTACCTATGGTAACTACAGAATACACCCAGACCATAAACCTACCTATAGTAACTACAGCATACACCCAGACCATAAACCTATCTATAGTAACTACAGAATATACCCAGACCATGAACCTACCTATAGTGACTACAGAATACACCCAGACCATGAAAATACCTATGGTAACTACAGAATACACCGAGACCATGAACCTACCTATCGTAACTACAGAATACACCCAGACCATGAACCTACCTATAGTAACTACAGAATACACCGAGACCATGAACCTACCTATAGTAACTACAGAATACACCCAGACCATGAACCTACCTATAGTAACTACAGAATACACCGAGACCATGAACCTTCCTATAGTAACTACAGAATACATCGAGACCATGAACCTACCTATAGTAACTACAGAATATACCCAGACCATGAACCTACCTATAGTAACTACAGAATACACCCAGACCATGAACCTACCTATAGTAACTACAGAATACACCGACACCATGAACCTACCTATAGTAAATACAGAATACACCGAGACCATGAACCTACCTATAGTAACTACAGAATACACCCAGACCATAAACCTACCTATAGTAACTACAGAATACACCCAGACCATGAACCTACCTATGGTAACTACAGAATACACCCAGACCATAAACCTACCTATAGTAACTACAGCATACACCCAGACCATAAACCTATCTATAGTAACTACAGAATATACCCAGACCATGAACCTACCTATAGTGACTACAGAATACACCCAGACCATGAAAATACCTATGGTAACTACAGAATACACCGAGACCATGAACCTACCTATAGTAACTACAGAATACACCCAGACCATAAACCTACCTATAGTAACTACAGAATACACCCAGACCATGAACCTACCTATAGTAACTACAGAATATACCCAGACCATGAACCTACCTGCAGCAACTCCATTCTAGTCAGTTCTGTAGTGAGACAGCTAGAATGGCGTTGCTGCAAGGAGGACCTACCTATAGTAGCTACAGAATATACCCAGACCACGAACCTACCTGCAGCAATTCCATTCTAGTCAGTTCTGTAGTGAGACAGCTAGAATGGAGTTGCTGTAAAAAGGACCTACCTATAGCAACTACAGAATATACCCAGACCATGAACCTACCTATAGTAACTACAGAATACACCGAGACCATGAACCTACCTATGGTAACTACAGAATACACCGAGACCATGAACCTACCTATATGAACTACAGCATACACCCAGACCATGAACCTACCTATGGTAACTACAGAATACACCCAGACCATGAACCTACCTATAGTAACTACAGAATACACCCAGACCATGAACCTACCTATGGTAACTACAGAATACACCCAGACCATGAACCTACCTATAGTAACTACAGAACACACCCAGACCATGAACCTACCTATAGTAACTACAGCATACACCCTGACCATGAACCTACCTATGGTATCTACAGAATTCACCCAGACCATAAACCTACCTATAGTAACTACAGAATACACCCAGACCATGAAAATACCTATGGTAACTACAGAATACATCGAGACCATGAACCTACCTATGGTAACTACAGAATACATCGAGACCATGAACCTACCTATAGTAACTACAGAATATACCCAGACCATGAACCTACCTATAGTAACTACAGAATACACCCAGACCATGAACCTACCTATAGAAACTACAGAATACACCCAGACCATGAACCTACCTATAGTAACTACAGAATACACCGAGACCATGAACCTACCTATGGTAACTACAGAATACACCCAGACCATGAACCTACCTATAGTAACTACAGAATACACCCAGACTATGAACCTACCTAAAGTAACTACAGAATACACCGAGACCATGAACCTACCTATAGTAACTACAGAATACACCCAGACCATGAACCTACCTATAGTAACTACAGAATACACCCAGACCATGAACCTACCTATAGTAAATACAGAATACACCCAGACTATGAACCTACCTAAAGTAACTACAGAATACACCGAGACCATGAACCTACCTATAGTAACTACAGAATACACCCAGACCATGAACCTACCTATAGTAACTACAGAATACACCCAGACCATGAACCTACCTATGGTAACTACAGAATACACCCAGACCATTAACCTACCTATAGTAAGTACAGAATATACCCAGACCATGAACCTACCTGCAGCAACTCCATTCTAGTCAGTTCTGTAGTGAGACAGCTAGAATGGAGTGGCTGTAAGGACCTACCTACAGCAACTACAGAATATACCCAGACCATGAACCTACCTATAGTAACTACAGAATACACCCAGACCATGAACCTACCTATAGAAACTACAGAATACACCCAGACCATGAACCTACCTATAGTAACTACAGAATACACCGAGACCATGAACCTACCTATGGTAACTACAGAATACACCCAGACCATGAACCTACCTATAGTAACTACAGAATACACCCAGACTATGAACCTACCTAAAGTAACTACAGAATACACCGAGACCATGAACCTACCTATAGTAACTACAGAATACACCCAGACCATGAACCTACCTATAGTAACTACAGAATACACCGAGACCATGAACCTACCTATAGTAAATACAGAATACACCCAGACTATGAACCTACCTAAAGTAACTACAGAATACACCGAGACCATGAACCTACCTATAGTAACTACAGAATACACCCAGACCATGAACCTACCTATAGTAACTACAGAATACACCCAGACCATGAACCTACCTATGGTAACTACAGAATACACCCAGACCATTAACCTACCTATAGTAAGTACAGCATACACCCAGACCATGAACCTACCTATAGTAACTACAGAATATACCCAGACCATGAACCTACCTGCAGCAACTCCATTCTAGTCAGTTCTGTAGTGAGACAGCTAGAATGGAGTGGCTGTAAGGACCTACCTACAGCAACTACAGAATATACCCAGACCATGAACCTACCTGCAGCAACTCCATTCTAGTCAGTTCTGTAGTGAGACAGCTAGAATGGAGTGGCTGTAAGGACCTACCTATAGCAACTACAGAATATACCCAGACCATGAACCTACCTATCGTAACTACAGAATACACCGAGACCATGAACCTACCTATAGTAACTACAGAATACACCCAGACCATGAACCTACCTATAGTAACTACAGAATACACCGAGACCATGAACCTACCTATGGTAACTACAGAATACACCCAGACCATGAACCTACCTATAGTAACTACAGAATACACCCAGACCATGAACCTACCTATGGTAACTACAGAATACACCGAGACCATGAACCTACCTATCGTAACTACAGAATACACCCAGACCATGAACCTACCTATAGTAACTACAGAATACACCGAGACCATGAACCTACCTATAGTAACTACAGAATACACCCAGACCATGAACCTACCTATAGTAACTACAGAATACACCGAGACCATGAACCTTCCTAACGTAACTACAGAATACATCGAGACCATGAACCTACCTATAGTAACTACAGAATATACCCAGACCATGAACCTACCTATAGTAACTACAGAATACACCCAGACCATGAACCTACCTATAGTAACTACAGAATACACCGAGACCATGAACCTACCTATAGTAAATACAGAATACACTGAGACCATGAACCTACCTATAGTAACTACAGAATACACCGAGACCATGAACCTACCTATAGTAACTACAGCATACACCCTGACCATGAACCTACCTATGGTAACTACAGAATACACCCAGACCATAAACCTACCTATAGTAACTACAGCATACACCCAGACCATAAACCTACCTATAGTAACTACAGAATACACCCAGACCATGAACCTACCTATAGTGACTACAGAATACACCCAGACCATGAAAATACCTATGGTAACTACAGAATACATCGAGACCATGAACCTACCTATGGTAACTACAGAATACATCGAGACCATGAACCCACCTATAGTAACTACAGAGTACACCCAGACCATCCACCTACCTATAATAACTACAGAATATACCCAGACCATGAACCTACCTATAGCAACTCCATTCTAGTCAGTTCTGTACTGAGACAGCTAGAATGGCATTGCTGCAAGGAGGACCTACCTATAGTAGCTACAGAATATACCCAGACCATGAACCTACCTGCAGCAACGCCATTCTAGTCAGTTCTGTAGTGAGACAGCTAGAATGGAGTTGCTTTAAAAAGGACCTACCTATAGCAACTACAGAATATACCCAGACCATGAACCTACCTATAGTAACTACAGAATACACCGAGACCATGAACCTACCTATGGTAACTACAGAATACACCGAGACCATGAACCTACCTATATTAACTACAGCATACACCCAGACCATGAACCTACCTATGGTAACTACAGAATACACCCAGACCATGAACCTACCTATAGTAAATACAGAATACACCGAGACCATGAACCTACCTATAGTAACTACAGAATACACACAGACCATGAACCTACCTATGGTAACTACAGAATACAACCAGACCATGAACCTACCTATAGTAACTACAGAATACACCCAGACCATTAACCTACCTATAGTAACTAGAGAATACACCCAGACCATGAACCTACCTATAGTAACTACAGAATATACCCAGACCATGAACCTACCTGCAGCAACTCCATTCTAGTCAGTTCTGTAGTGAGACAGCTAGAATGGAGTGGCTGTAAGGACCTACCTATAGCAACTACAGAATATACCCAGACCATGAACCTACCTATAGTAACTACAGAATACACCCATTCCATGAACCTACCTATAATAACTACAGAATATACCCAGACCATGGACCTACCTATAGTAACTACAGAATACACCGAGACCATGAACCTACCTATAGTAACTACAGAATACACCCAGACCATGAACCTACCTATCGTAACTACAGAATACACCGGGACCATGAACCTACCTATAGTAACTACAGAATACACCCAGACCATGAACCTACCTATAGTAACTACAGAATACACCCAGACCATGAACCTACCTATGGTAACTACAGAATACACCCAGACCATGAACCTACCTATAGTAACTACAGAATACACTGAGACCATGAACCTACCTATGGTAAATACAGAATACATTGAGACCATGAACCTACCTATAGTAACTACAGAGTACACCCAGACCATCCACCTACCTATAATAACTACAGAATATACCCAGACCATGAACCTACCTGCAGCAACTCCATTATAGTCAGTTCTATAGTGAGACAGCTAGAATGGAGTTGCTGCAAGGAGGACCTACCTATAGCAACCCAGACCATGAACCTACCTATAGTAACTACAGAATACACCCAGACCACGAACCTACCTATAGCAACTACAGAATTCACCGAGACCATGAACCTACCTATGGTAACTACAGAATACACCCAGACCATGAACCTACCTATGGTAACTACAGAATACACCCAGACCATGAACCTACCTATAGTAACTACAGAATACACCCAGACCATTAACCTACCTATAGTAACTACAGAATACATCGAGACCATGAACCTACCTATAGTAAATACAGAATACACCGAGACCATGAACCTACCTATAGTAACTACAGAATACACCCAGACCATGAACCTGCCTATAGAAACTACAGAATACACCGAGACCATGAACCTACCTATAGTAACTACAGAATACACCCAGACCACGAACCTACCTATAGTAACTACAGAATACACTGAGACCATCCACCTACCTATAATAACTACAGAATATACCCAGACCATGAACCTACATATAGCAACTTCATTCTAGTCAGTTCTGTAGTGATACAGCTAGAATGGAGTTGCTGCAAGGAGGACCTACCTATAGTAACTACAGAATACACCCAGACCATGGACCTACCTATAGTAACTACAGAATACACCCAGACCATGAACCTACCTATAGTAACTACAGAATACACCCAGACCATGAACCTACCTATAGAAACTACAGAATACACCCAGACCATGAACCTACCTATAGTAACTACAGAATACACCCAGACCATGAACCTACCTATCGTAACTACAGAATATACCCAGACCATGAACCTACCTATAGTAACTACAGAATACACCCAGACTATGAACCTACCTAAAGTAACTACAGAATACACCGAGACCATGAACCTACCTATAGTAACTACAGAATACACCCAGACCATGAACCTACCTATAGTAACTACAGAATACACCGAGACCATGAACCTACCTATAGTAAATACAGAATACACCCAGACTATGAACCTACCTAAAGTAACTACAGAATATACCGAGACCATGAACCTACCTATAGTAACTACAGAATACACCCAGACCATGAACCTACCTATAGTAACTACAGAATACACCCAGACCATGAACCTACCTATGGTAACTACAGAATACACCCAGACCATTAACCTACCTATAGTAAGTACAGCATACACCCAGACCATGAACCTACCTATAGTAACTACAGAATATACCCAGACCATGAACCTACCTGCAGCAACTCCATTCTAGTCAGTTCTGTAGTGAGACAGCTAGAATGGAGTGGCTGTAAGGACCTACCTACAGCAACTACAGAATATACCCAGACCATGAACCTACCTGCAGCAACTCCATTCTAGTCAGTTCTGTAGTGAGACAGCTAGAATGGAGTGGCTGTAAGGACCTACCTATAGCAACTACAGAATATACCCAGACCATGAACCTACCTATCGTAACTACAGAATACACCGAGACCATGAACCTACCTATAGTAACTACAGAATACACCCAGACCATGAACCTACCTATAGTAACTACAGAATACACCGAGACCATGAACCTACCTATGGTAACTACAGAATACACCCAGACCATGAACCTACCTATAGTAACTACAGAATACACCCAGACCATGAACCTACCTATGGTAACTACAGAATACACCGAGACCATGAACCTACCTATCGTAACTACAGAATACACCCAGACCATGAACCTACCTATAGTAACTACAGAATACACCGAGACCATGAACCTACCTATAGTAACTACAGAATACACCCAGACCATGAACCTACCTATAGTAACTACAGAATACACCGAGACCATGAACCTTCCTAACGTAACTACAGAATACATCGAGACCATGAACCTACCTATAGTAACTACAGAATATACCCAGACCATGAACCTACCTATAGTAACTACAGAATACACCCAGACCATGAACCTACCTATAGTAACTACAGAATACACCGAGACCATGAACCTACCTATAGTAAATACAGAATACACTGAGACCATGAACCTACCTATAGTAACTACAGAATACACCGAGACCATGAACCTACCTATAGTAACTACAGCATACACCCTGACCATGAACCTACCTATGGTAACTACAGAATACACCCAGACCATAAACCTACCTATAGTAACTACAGAATATACTGAGACCATGAACCTACCTATAGTAACTACAGAATACACCGAGACCATGAACCTACCTATAGTAACTACAGCATACACCCTGACCATGAACCTACCTATGGTAACTACAGAATACACCCAGACCATAAACCTACCTATAGTAACTACAGAATACACCGAGACCATGAACCTACCTATAGTAACTACAGCATACACCCTGACCATGAACCTACCTATGGTAACTACAGAATACACCCAGACCATAAACCTACCTATAGTAACTACAGAATACACCGAGACCATGAACCTACCTATAGTAACTACAGCATACACCCTGACCATGAACCTACCTATGGTAACTACAGCATACACCCAGACCATAAACCTACCTATAGTAACTACAGAATACACCCAGACCATGAACCTACCTATAGTGACTACAGAATACACCCAGACCATGAAAATACCTATGGTAACTACAGAATACATCGAGACCATGAACCTACCTATGGTAACTACAGAATACATCGAGACCATGAACCCACCTATAGTAACTACAGAGTACACCCAGACCATCCACCTACCTATAATAACTACAGAATATACCCAGACCATGAACCTACCTATAGCAACTCCATTCTAGTCAGTTCTGTAGTGAGACAGCTAGAATGGCATTGCTGCAAGGAGGACCTACCTATAGTAGCTACAGAATATACCCAGACCATGAACCTACCTGCAGCAACGCCATTCTAGTCAGTTCTGTAGTGAGACAGCTAGAATGGAGTTGCTTTAAAAAGGACCTACCTATAGCAACTACAGAATATACCCAGACCATGAACCTACCTATAGTAACTACAGAATACACCGAGACCATGAACCTACCTATGGTAACTACAGAATACACCGAGACCATGAACCTACCTATATTAACTACAGCATACACCCAGACCATGAACCTACCTATGGTAACTACAGAATACACCCAGACCATGAACCTACCTATAGTAAATACAGAATACACCGAGACCATGAACCTACCTATAGTAACTACAGAATACACCGAGACCATGAACCTACCTATAGTAACTACAGAATACACACAGACCATGAACCTACCTATGGTAACTACAGAATACAACCAGACCATGAACCTACCTATAGTAACTACAGAATACACCCAGACCATTAACCTACCTATAGTAACTAGAGAATACACCCAGACCATGAACCTACCTATAGTAACTACAGAATATACCCAGACCATGAACCTACCTGCAGCAACTCCATTCTAGTCAGTTCTGTAGTGAGACAGCTAGAATGGAGTGGCTGTAAGGACCTACCTATAGCAACTACAGAATACACCCAGACCATGAACCTACCTATCGTAACTACAGAATACACCGGGACCATGAACCTACCTATAGTAACTACAGAATACACCCAGACCATGAACCTACCTATAGTAACTACAGAATACACCGAGACCATGAACCTACCTATGGTAACTACAGAATACACCCAGACCATGAACCTACCTATAGTAACTACAGAATACACTGAGACCATGAACCTACCTATGGTAAATACAGAATACATTGAGACCATGAACCTACCTATAGTAACTACAGAGTACACCCAGACCATCCACCTACCTATAATAACTACAGAATATACCCAGACCATGAACCTACCTGCAGCAACTCCATTATAGTCAGTTCTGTAGTGAGACAGCTAGAATGGAGTTGCTGCAAGGAGGACCTACCTATAGCAACCCAGACCATGAACCTACCTATAGTAACTACAGAATACACCCAGACCACGAACCTACCTATAGTAACTACAGAATACACCGAGACCATGAACCTACCTATGGTAACTACAGAATACACCGAGACCATGAACCTACCTATGGTAACTACAGAATACACCCAGACCATGAACCTACCTATAGTAACTACAGAATACACCCAGACCATTAACCTACCTATAGTAACTACAGAATACACCGAGATCATGAACCTACCTATAGTAAATACAGAATACACCGAGACCATGAACCTACCTATAGTAACTACAGAATACACCCAGACCATGAACCTACCTATAGAAACTACAGAATACACCGAGACCATGAACCTACCTATAGTAACTACAGAATACACCCAGACCACGAACCTACCTATAGTAACTACAGAATACATCGAAACCATGAACCTACCTATAGTAACTACAGAATACACTGAGACCATCCACCTACCTATAATAACTACAGAATATACCCAGACCATGAACCTACATATAGCAACTTCATTCTAGTCAGTTCTGTAGTGATACAGCTAGAATGGAGTTGCTGCAAGGAGGACCTACCTATAGTAACTACAGAATACACCCAGACCATGGACCTACCTATAGTAACTACAGAATACACCCAGACCATGAACCTACCTATAGCAACTCCATTCTAGTCAGTTCTGTAGTGAGACAGCTAGAATGGAGTTGCTGCAAGGAGGACCTTTCTATAGCAACTACAGAATACACCCAGACCATGAACCTACCTATAGTAACAACAGAATACACCGAGACCAGGAGCCTACCTATAGTAACTACAGCATACACCCAGACCATGAACCTACCTATGGTAACTACAGAATACACCCAGTCCATGAACCTACCTATAGTAACTACAGAATACACCGAGACCATGAACCTACCTATGGTAACTACAGAATATACCCAGACCATGAACCTACCTATAGTAACTACAGAATACATCGAGACCATGAACCTATCTATAGTAACTACAGAATACACCCAGACCATGAAAATACCTATGGTAACTACAGAATACATCGAGACCATGAACCTACCTATAGTAACTACAGAATATACCCAGACCATGAACCTACCTATAGTAACTACAGAATATACCCAGACCATGAACCTACCTATAGTAACTACAGAGTACACCCAGACCATCCACCTACCTATAATAACTACAGAATACACCCAGACCATGAACCTACCTATAGTAACTACAGAATACACCCAGACCATGAACCTACCTATAATAACTACAGAATACACCAGACCATGAACCTACCTATAGTAACTACAGAATACACCCAGACCATGAACCTATATAGCAACTCCATTCTAGTCAGTTCTGTAGTGAGACAGCTGTGGTCTGTGCGCTTTAACTGCACAGCACTTGCAGTTGCGCTTGTATTCCGTTCGGGGTGGTGGTGGTGGTGGTGGGGGGATCCTCATGCAGACTGCTTTCGGACAGAAGCCAAGCACTAATGTGAACCGGCCCTTAGTCTGGTTCAGTAGGCGACACAATCATGCAGAAGACTGCTGACTTGACAGATATGCAGAAGGCAGTCACTGACACACTCCACAAGGAGGGGAAGCCACAAAAGGTCATTACTAAAGAAGCTGGCTGTTCACACAGTGCTGTATCAGAGCATATTAATGGAAATTGAGTGGAAGGAAAAAGTGTGGTAAAAAAAAGGTGCACAAGCAACCGGAATAAATGTAGCCTTGATAAGATTGTTAAGTACAGCCATTCGAAAAATTTTTGGGAGATTCACAAGGAGTGGACTACACAGACATATCCAGGACATGGGTTACACATTCCATGCGCCAAGCCACTGATGACCAATATTCAGCGCTAGAAGCGGCTTACCTGGGCCAAGGAGAGAAAGAACTGGACTGTTGCTCAGGGGTCAAAGGTGATGTTTTCAGATGAAAGTAAACTTTGCATTTCATATGGAAATCGCGGTCCCAGAGTCTGGAGGAAGAGCGGAGAGGCCGCTGTACACAATCCAAGCTGCTTGAGGTCTAGTGTGAAGACTCCACAATTGGTGATGGTTTGGGGGGCCATGTCATCTGCTGGTGCAGGTCCACTATGATTTATCAAGACCAAAGTCAGCGCAGCCGCCTACCAGGAGATTCCAGAGCACTTCAGGCTTCCCTCTGCCCATAAGCTTTTTGGAGATGGATTTTTTTTTCCAACAGGACTTGGCCCCTGTCCACACTGCCAAAAGTACCTAGACCTGGTTTAATAACCTCAGTATCACTGTGTCTGATTGGCCAGCAAACTCGCCTGAATCTATGGGGTATTGTCAGGAGGAAGATGAGACCCCAGACCCAACAATACAGACAAACTGAAGGCTGCTGTCAGACAACCTGGGCTTCCATGACACCTCTGCAGTGCCGCAGACTGATCCCTCCCAGCCACATTGTCACACTGATACCGTCATTCATGTACTAGGAGCCCCCACCGAGTATTGTGGGCATTTACTGGACAGACTTATCATTTGGCCAATATCTCTGTGTTACATAATGTTTTTACAGCTGGTCTTATATAATAAATCTAATATTCTGAGATAATGACATTGGTTTTCCTTGGCTGTAAGCCATAGTCATCAACATTAACAGAGAGAAACACTTGCAAAAGTTCCCTCTGTTTGTAATGACTCAATTGAATTACAAAAAAACCCAAAACTTTTTGATAATATTCTAATTTATTGAGATGCCCTAGTAGATACCCATAACATGTATGGTAAATAAAGAGATAACTGCACAGATTATCTCCATCCTTTAGAAATCCAACTACCTGCTCCATAGGCTCCATTCCCACGGAGTAACACGCCACGCATTCACACACGTATACACGTGTCAGAGCGTGAGCGCTCAAAACAGATCCCATTCACTTCAATGTGTGCCGGCTTACGGGCGTTACACATTGAAATCAATGGGAGGCTTTTTAACCGCGCGCACGCGTGAGCCGGCACTCATTGAAGTGAATGGGATCTGTTTTGAGCGTTCACGCTCTGACACGTGTATACGTGTCTGAATGCACGGCGCGTTACTCCGTGGGAACGAAGCCTTATACTGTCATGGGGTAAAATTATATTGTTTACAACCTCAGCAAATCTGCCCAAAAATCCAAGAGGAATCAGCCTTAAATTTTAGCCCTGGAGGGAATTTCTTAAGACGTGCGTTCTGTGTGTCATCCTTGATACATTCCCCTGTTGGTGCTAACTGCGCCTGTATTTTTAAGAGGCTCCAGTCCAATGCGACAAAATCTACATTTCTGCTAGTCAGGATATGACGTATATTTCAGGAATAACAAGTGGCATTATATAGTAAATTTATAGTAAATTTGCACCCTTTGGTCTTGAAGAAGGAACAATGTGATGCATCTTTGGCGCAAGATATATGCACCAGAAAACTAGCATAGATGGGTTAGTAGATTGGATTGTAATATCTGTGAATGAAGCCTTACAATACAAAATAAAGTGTGAAGAAGGCCGACAAGTGAAGCTAAAAGAGGAGCGTGCAAGAGACAAAATTTGGTATACTGATTCCATTGTCCACTGTGCTAACACAGTGGCCATTCAAGTTCTCCCACTCATATGACTGCAGCATTGTTGGCACATGAAGGGTCAGACGGTGTAAAGTCAGGTCACAGCATGACTGTATGTGAGCGGAGGGCTGTGAGCCCTGATCACCTGAGTTCTGCTCTATGGTGGAAATTTACATATGACCCTTGGCCATGTCAGCATTCCTGGGGTTAATAGGTAATGTGCGTGTAACCTGTAGAAGCCATTAACATGTCCTACAATGAGGATTTAACAGATAACGACTGAGGCTCATCCGCCAAAATCAGCGTGCTCAGAAAAGTGAGAGTGAACGTCGAGAGACTGCAATGCTGAGGTAAACGTCAGAACGTTCTTTGTTCTCTGCTGTCATTCACCAAAACAGAAGCTCTAGAGCCGAACCGACTAACATTTGTTTTTTTCTCAGCGTTTCGGGAGCAGGTTCCATTACCCCCCTCCATCTTGTGGCTGTGGCAGGGGGAACGCATGGTAATGAGATGTCGGGGGTCACTCTCGTAAAACATTGGCTCCGAGACTCTGCTGAACTGGTGAGGGACACTTTTACGGCTGTTCCGTTATTGGCCAACCCCAAAGCCACGGAGAAATGCGTTAGATACTACGAAAGAGATCTGAACCGCTGCTTCACCTGGGACATCTTATTGTAAGTCAGCTGTTTAGAAACCTTATGATAAAGGGGGCTTTATTCTAAGAAATTCGGCTTTAAACAGAATTTGTTACCATTTCCCAGAAAATCAAACTCACAGATAGATAGGTTACGGTCACCTCAATGAAACTGTGTTTTCCCCTTGTGATGTTGGTGTTTTTGGCAATATATATGCACTTTTTAGTGTAATGAGGGTCACTTATTGATGATAACGCCTTTGTAGATCTCGGCAACAAAGGTACCGATTCACAATGGGAATACTCAATTTGATTTAGGCGAATGTAACCTATCTATCTGCCGGGCTGGGTTGATATGCTGCGTTTAGGGGAAATCAATAATTAATGATCATTGTAACATGAATTGGACTGAGACCACCTGTCTCCCCTCTACCAGTATAGCAAGAGAGCAAAGGTGGCGCACTCTACTTTTGTTTGTGGTGCTATACATGGTAGGGTTCTTCAACCCAATCAATATGTAGAAGGAAACCGCAGCAGACACCGATATTTGTAGCAATTTCAAGGTGCAGTTTATCTGGTCAATAGAGCTTCAGTATTCTGGAAACATCGACCACATAAATAATTGTATGAGAAAAGTAATTGTAGAGGGCACCAGTATGTCACCATGACATGACATGTCTGACAGCATGAAATCACTCAAGGGGGTTTCTCTAACATCTTCAAAAATGTAAATTACCCATCACCAAGAAATGTGAGAAGTAGAGATGAGCGAACAGTAAAATGTCCGAGATTCGATATTCGTTTTGAGTAGCCCTTCAACATTCGACTACTCGAATTGAATATCGAACCCTATTATAGTCTATGGGTTCGATCAAATTATACTTACCAAGTCCATGAGTGAGGGTCGGGCTGGATCCTCCGAGAAGTCTTCTCCGTGTAGCGTCCCCGCGGCATCTTCCGGCTCTTCATTCACTCTGCCAGGCATCGGGCCTGAGCCGGAAGACGCCGTGGGGAAGCTGCACGGAGAAGACTTCTAAAGGTAGGAGAAGAACCATCGTTGATTGGCCAACTGTATAGCATTCGGCCAATCAATGCTGGTTCTGCATCGAACTTTTCCATTCGAATAGCGAGTGGTACTCGATCGAGTACGAATATTTCGAATACCGTAGTATTCGATCGAATACCTACTCGCTCATCTCTAGTAAGAAGAGCAAGCCATTGATGCAGCTAAGTAAACCAAGTCTGGCTGGTAAAACTGGAAGGGTAGCATTAGAAGCAGCATGGGATCAACCAAGAAAGTATAGCTCCTTTTCTTGTTGTATTGCAAGACCTAGCTATGGCAACACTTTGTCTATGTCACAAAACATCTTTAATTCAGCTGACACAAGGGTATGCATGGCTGTAGCTGCTTATCATGCATTGCAGCCCTTAAAGGGCCCATGCACACAGAGTAAATGCGCATTTACTTTGTGTGCACGGGCCCAAACAAATTCAACAATATCCCGCCTCTGCTTGGAGCTCTGAATCACACCCTTTACCTACTCCTGCCTGACACTGCCTATATGAAAGTACAGAGCCTACATAGCATATCAGGCACCAAATCTACCTGCACTGATTGCTTGGGAATGGTGAGGGCTAGAGAAAAAAATACCAACTGTAGCAGAATCAGTGAAGCAGCACCTTTTAATAGATGCAAAGAGCTGGAGTTGGTGGAGGTGGTGAAAGTCCTCTTTAGGCTGAGGCCCCACATTGCAGAAACGCACCTTTTTTTGTTGCAGATTTTTAATTGGTTTTTTTTTAGCCAAAGTCAGGAGTCGATTAAGCAGACGAGAGAAGTAACAGAGTTTCCTATATATTTCCCATTCCTATTGAATACATACTTGGCCTTAGCCTTAGTCAGTTCTGGACTGCGCCATTTTTCCTTGTTCAGGAATGGACACAGTTTTGGATTATTTTGTACACACGGTTTTAAGGGCTATAACATTTTTTTTCATTTCATTCATTCATTCATTTTATTCAAATCAAATCATTTTTACATCTTTTGAGTAGCCCCTCAATATTTGACTACTTGAATCGAATATCGAACCCTATTATAGTCTATGGGGGGAAATGCTCGTTTCAGGGGTAGGCAACGTTCGATCAAATTATACTTACCAAGTCCACGAGTGAGGGTCAGGCTGGATCCTCCGAGCAGTCTTCTCCGTGCAGTGTCCCCGCGGCGTCTTCCGGCTCTTCATTTACTCTGCCAGGCATCGGGCCTGGGCAGAGCCGACTGCGCATGACGGCACTACAAGCGGACATGTGCAGTCGGCTCTGCCCAGGCCCGATGCCTGGCAGAGTGAATGAAGAGCCGGAAGACGCCGCGGGGAAGCTGCAAGGAGAAGACTTCTAAAGGTAGGAGAAGAACCAGCGATGATTGGCCGACTGTATAGCATTTGGCCAATCAATGCTGGTTCTGCATCGAACTTTTACATTCAAATAGCGAGAGTACGAGTATTTCGAATACCGTAGTATTCGATCGGATACCTACTCGATCGAGTACTACTCGCTCATCTCTAATGGCCTCACAAAAAAAAATACCCTATACATACACAAAGAAATAAAAAAGTTACAGGTGTCTGAAAACGGTGAGTCAAAGAAATTTTTGGAGTTAGTAAGGGCTTAAAACGTAAGAAAAAAACAAAGAAATTTGGTATCCCTAGAATTGCCCCGACCCATAGAATACAGGTGACACATCATTTTGGCTGTGTAGTGAACGCTGTAAAAACAAACTCCGTAAGAATGTCACACAAAAGTATTTTTTTCTCCATTCCAGCACATTCTGAATTTTTTTCCCACTTCCCAGTACATCTTATGGAATAATTAATAGTACCATTACAAAGTACAACTTGTCCTGCAAACATTAAGCCCTCATAGGGCTCTGTGAAAGGAAAAATAACAACGTAAGGATGTATGGAAGGCGGGGTCAAAAACAAAAATTAAAAATTGAAAAATGCCTGCGGCGGGAATGATGATAAAACCTGAAAAGTGGGTGTGGAAGTGGCAATATGTTTTTTTTAATTTATACATAATGTCCCCCCATAATAGACCATTGGGGTGCATTTTAACATAACTATTGTGTTGTTTTCATTCTGCTGCTTTCTCCTGTAGCGGAGGCTGTTGTATTAGCCCTAGTTATAGGAGAAATGCAGCCTCCTGAATTACACTGGAGAGCAGATTTGGCTACATACAGTTCCTAGATCATGGCAGCTCCCATGGTTGTGCGCACAGTGCTCATTGGGCTCCCCGCCTTCTTTATGGGAGGTCGGGCCGTAGTAACAGCCGACTCCCTGGTTCTAAAGCTGCACAAATTTCATGCAGCTGCTTAACACTACAAGGACGTAAATATCCTATTAATATTATAAATGTGAAAGTTTGTGAGTTTGGATGTTTGTGGGTTTGTGTGTTTGGATGTTTGGATGTTTGTTAGTCAATCACGCAAAACCCGCTCGACCGATTTGGCTGAAAGTTTCCACAAACATAGTTAATACACCCGATTGCGCAATAGGCTACTTTTCGTCACAATAGCGCACATACGTTTTTCCCAGGACTCCCACAAACCCCAAACTCACACCACCATCTCTGCAATCTCACACACTTTGGACCATAGCAAGACCCAAAATTCATATTGCCCTCTGCAGCCTAGCCCCTAACCCCACACAATCACATATACATATACTTTACCACTTTGCCCCTCACCTTAACGATTCTCTAGGAGGCGCTCTTTAACGCTCCGGAGCAGCCATGTTTGCCGACTCCCACCGCTCTGACAATCCGCAACACCACCCACCCATGTCAATACCCCTAGGCGGTCTAATAAATGCAAAAAAAAAGTTTAAAAAAAAAAGTAAAAAAAATATAAAAACAAATAAAAAGGATTAAAATTTCAAATCACCCCCCTTTCCCTAGAACACATATAAAAGTAGTTAAAAACTGTGAAACACATGGCTCTGAGAGCGGAGAAATAAAAAAATTATGGGGTTTAGAAGGAGGGGAGTCAAAAACGAAAATCAAAAAGGGTTAACTTCAAATACTTCTGTCCCAAAGTCACTATGTAAAGTTTCTCACAACACCGTATAGCAGCTCAAATACAAATGAACTTCAACACAAAATTCTCTCATATTCTCTGAATTACAGCAAAAACAAGATACAAACTTACATTTCATATCCCATACCTTATACACACTACGAAAACCTTACCCACGCCAGTATATACCCATTTCTACAATCACCACAGACGAAGTTGTGGGTACCAGCTAGTGAGGCTATATATTATAGACATATGATATAGGTGTACATTAAAGGGGTGTTCACACGTCGCATACTCACCAGTCTTCGCTGCTGTAAAATCTTCTTTCTTCCTGGTTTCTTGCGTCATTTGGTGGGTGAGGTTTCATATGCAACCTGCAGTTTAGCCCCGCCCCCAAATTAGTGTGTAGCTCCACCCACCGCATAGCATGATCCTATGGGGCGGCTGAAGGGCCTGTGATGTCATCAAAGGTCCTCAAACAGCACTATATGCACAATATTGGACTATGCAGTACAGGCAGGAGCAACTCCATTCTGTGTTACATACAGAGACTGCCTGTCTCTGCCATAATGAACACAATTGAATTAGCTAGCCTGATAACTGGGAGAACAGAAGAAATGAAAGCAGCTCCTCTATCTGAGTGCAGGACCTAGGTCACATGGTGTAGACACAGGATTAGCTAGATACACAGGCTCGCTCACTGCACTTAGCCCCTCCTCCTCCCCCCTGAGAGCAGCAGATACATCACTTGACTTTTGAGCAGATAAGTCAAGGGCTGTGGCCACAAAGAATTGAATAAAGTAAGATAGTGTACAAACAAAGCAGTTTTGCTGAAGCAGTGTATTTAGGAAAAGTCTTACATCCACATTAACAAGCAGTATAGATAGGATCCTTGTGATGGGACAACCCCTTTAAGGCAGAGGCCCCATGTTGTGGGAACACTGGACAAAAATGCAGCATTTTACAGTACCAAAAAGGGAAATGAGATTCTAGCTAATTCCATCCGCACATTACAGAAAAAAATGCTGCAGAAAAGCTGTTTTTTGGAAAATGAATGAAAAACACAGGATGTCAATTTTAGCTGCGGAAATGCGAGCGTTTTTTTCCCGTATAGCTTTAGGCTGAGGACCCATGTTGAGGAAATGCAGCTTTTTTTGTTGCAGATGTTGCAGCGTGTTTGCAGCCAAAGCCAAGAATGGCTACAAAAGGAATGGGAGATGTATAGGAAGATCTTATACTGGACTTCCACCTTCTGCTCAATCCACTTCTGGCTTTGGCTCAAAAAAAACACAGCAAAATCTGCAACCAAATGTGAGGCTTCAACCATAGCCTTAATCGAGGAAGAAAAACCAAAGAGAAAGTTGCGACAAAAACGCAATGAAAAACGATACGGAAAAAAAGTGGTGCTACAGTTGACTACGTGGGGCCTTAGCCTAAGAGTGGACCTCCCAGACGTATATACTTCATGGGTGATATGGAACGGGTTTATGGTAGATGGACGTTGCGACTTTGGGTGATGTTTAGCACCACTTATGAAACAAGCTGGATACAACATATTGAGCACTGAAATGGAGTTCTTCTTTAAAAATGTTTTACTTTGAACCTTCCACTGGTTGTTAATTTTTTGGGTAAGCACCACTTGGGTCAAAATGATCACGATTGATCTTGAGAAATTTCAGGAGGTCGTGCAGATTCTAAAATGGATCATATCTTGGGGGTTCATTTTTTTCAATTACATCTCAGAACCTTTGCAAATCATTCCCCCCCATCCAGTGTAAATTAGGCATCAAATACACATGGTGCTCTTTTAATTCTGAGCTCCATCATATTTCCAGGCAAAAGTTTACAACCATATTAAGGGAGCCTTCACACGGAGTAAACGTGCGTGTATTTTTGCAAAATACACGTGTAAAAATAAGACTCCCATTGACGTCAATGATATTTTTTTACACGTGTAAAAATACGCCTGTAAAATGTCATTGAAGTCAATGGGAGTCTTATTTTTACACGTGTATTTTGCAAAAATACAAGCGCGTTTACTCCGTGTGAAGGCTCCCTAAGGCTGAAGCCCTGGCAAATTTCTAGCGTATCCCATCCACAAACTGCAGAAAAATACCTGCAGCAGAAATGCTGCAATTTCCTGCACAGAAAAAGCCTACCTGCTCAGGAGGCTGAGGGCCTTTGGAGTCCAGGGGCCACTTCTTAGGGCCTTTCTCAACTCTGTGGTTGCTTCAGCCATCTTCTTCAGGTGTGGCCTGCTGGGGGAGCAGTATATCAACCAGGAACAGAAATAGACTTGACAGGCTGATCAGAAGGGCCAGTTCTGTCCTGGGGAGCCCCCTGGACCCAGTACAGGTGGTGGGTGACAGAAGGATACTGTCCGAGCTCCATGCTGGAGAATAACTCCCATCCCATGTATGAGACCGTGATAGTACTGAGCAGTACTGTCAGTGACCGACTGCTTCACCCCAAGTGTGAAAAGGAGCTATCGCAGGTCCTTCCTCCCAACCGCGGTCAGGCTGTATAATCTACATCAGGCTAAGCAGAGATCACTCCTCACAGAGAACTAAATGATCCTGAAGTCTTTCTTTTCTTTTTAGTTGCTAGGACTCCAAGTATCTTTTCTATCTGCTACAAGCTTGTATGTGTCTTTCTTGTAATATATTACTGTATTATCCATGCTGCTGTAACACACTGAATTTCCCCATGGTGGGACTACTAAAGGATTATCTTATCTTATCTTGATTGATGTCTGCCCTGAATCACCAGTAGTCTCCACCAAGGAAATGTCAGTCAAGCCAGGAAGACAGGGTTGACTGATAGCAGTGAGATACGAAAGTTTTGTGGATTGTGGAGATGGGAAAGAAACCGAAGATTATAGGACACGGAGGACCCAGAAGGGACCAATGAAGCAAGGTGAAGCGTGAAGGAAGATATTCCTAGTCTGATGTTCATGGTGGACAACTAAATTCAAAGACTGAGAAAAATGAAGACCAGGCAGGCAATTCTTGTTGCAGATGTTGTATCATGAACTGCAGCCTGTTACAGTCTGAAATTTATTTTCAACATTACTGGCTTTCCAGATCTGCTCATTGGTCTTGGGATGATAACTTGAAGAAAAATTCAAAAAATTGTTTAAAAGTTGACATGAAGATCTCCAGAACGTTGACATAAACTGAACTCTAGAAACTATATGGTAAAAATAACCATGAAACTGGAAGAACATCTAAAATAATCTTTGGGCCAATTGTGAAGCAGAGTGTAACCCTGGCAGAGGACCAACATGAGCTATTTCCAAGTCTACTACAAGTCTACTACCACCCATGTTATAGAGTTACCCAGGGGTGCAGGTAAATTAAAAGTAAAGTCTAGGCCTGTGTGTGAATGGGTAATAGCTGCAAAACACCAGAATATTGTAAGCCGATGGCTGGTCAGGTAATGGAGGGGTGTACATCTCACCCAGACTACTAAGGAGGGTGAGATGAGAAAAATCCAGAAGGAACGTTTCTCAGCAGATAACTATTGTCTGCTGAGGGTTATTTCAAAACTCCAGTTACTGGGCTGGATTTTTAGGAATGACAGGTAGGTTTGGTAGTGGGACCTGTCATTCCACCTCCCTCCAGTCCACACTTTGGGGATGTTCCGGCAGCAACTCAGCTGCAGAGAGTCTCCTTGTCAAGGAGGCTTAAGAAGTTGCTCCAGCAACAACACTTTGGCAGAGCTTGGCTGGAGAGCTGACAGAGAGGTCATATTTTTGGAGCTGTGTCCTGAATGATTCTACTGGCTTTTGGATTTCTGTTATTCTACCGTAGGTGAGGTAACCTATTCTATGTTTAGTTAGAGCCTAGCCGGGCAGGGATTTATTTTTGTATTGTTTCCTTTTGTTGCTGCACTACCTTTCTGAGTGAAAATAAACTCTACCTTTGTTTTTGGACTAAAGAATCTGGACTTTTGTGTCTATGCCACCCCACCTAGCAACCCCAGACCCTGACAACATGTATAATGGGAAGCCTGTGTTGGTTTGTTCCACCTCTGCACAACTAAAATCTGCAACTTTTTGTCTCTAATGAGGCCTCCATGTGCTAAAATACATTAGGGATCAGTGATGTGCTGTGGCACCTTGTTGGTATGTCTACTATGTAGCCTGGGGTCTGGCCAGTGACCCCAGGCTACCAGGAGCCCCCACGTTACCTGGTGATCCTGCCAGGACCTTTTGACGTCAGGCTGGATTTTCTCCTTTTTCTTGTACTTCTGCACAGCCTGACTTCCTGCAAAGCAATGCAAGATATATGCATGCTTTGTCTCACATTGCATAATACTATCAGCAATCAAAGCATTGCTGATAGAAGTGTCCCACAGGGACACATGAAAAACTGAAAAAAATAAAGTATTTGAAAAAAAATTAATAAAGTTATAAAGCCCCCAAAATTCCCTTTTTTCTATAGAAAATGAATTATATAAAAAAAACCTAAAAATTATTAAAAGTAATACATATTTGGTATCATCGCGTCCATATCAATCTGTACAACAAAACTGAAATAATATTTAATGTGCATGGTGAACGGTGGAAACCCCCCCCAGAAAAACCCGCTGAAAGTAATGATTTTTCGCCATCTGCCCTTACAAAATATGCTATAAAAAGTATTCAAAAAGTCATACATACACCACAACAGTACCAATAAAAAGCACAGGTTGTCCTGCAAAAAATAAGCCCTCAACCAACACTGTCAACCGACAAAAATGTTATGTCTCTCAGAAGATGGCGATGCAAAAATCACTTAATCACTGTCCCCATATGTGTTTTTGTTCTGCAGAATTAGTACTGCATAAAAAATAATATAAATGAGGTATCGCCGTAACCGTACCGACCCGCAGAATAAACGTCACATGTTACTTATACTGTATGCTGCATGGCAAAAAAATTAAAAGGTAAAATGCAATGCCAGAATTAATTTTTTTTTTTTTTTAATCCAGCAAGAAAGAGGTAATAAAATGTATTCAATAAGTTGTAGGCACCCAAAAATGGTGTCATTACAAAATGCATCTTATCCCGCAAACAACAAGCCCTTATATGGCCACGTCACCAGAAAAGTAAAGAAAATATAGAATCTAGCAATGTGAGGACAAAAACCCGCAAAATCACCAAATCATTAGAACACAACTGGCTGCGGCAGGAATGGAATGTATAAACTGTGCGAGCGAATATCAGGGGACACCCCAGATGAACAGCCGTGTTCAGGAGAAATTGTGTAACAAACTGGTGGTGGTGGTGGTGGTGGTGGTGGGGGCTTTTAATTCTCTAACTACTTGCAAAAATTAAAAATTTGGCGCTAAATGGACGATTTATTGGAATTTTCACATCTCAATGGTAAAAAAAATCTGTGAAACACCTTTAGGGTCCAAGTGCTCACTAAACCCCTTGATAAATCCCTTGAGGGGTCTAGTTTCCAAAATGGGGTCATCTTGGGGGGGGGGGGGGTCCACGGTTCTGGCACTTCAGGGACTTTGCAAATGCAACATGGTGCCTGAAACAGATTTCAGCTAAATTTGCCCTCCAAAATCCCAATAGCGCTCCTTCCGCTCTGGACCTTACAGTGTGCCCATACATCACTTTATAGCCACATGTGGGGCATTTCTGTAGTTGGGAGAAAATGCTTGACATCTTGTGGGATGCATTTTCTCTTTTAACCCCTTGTGGAAATGCAAAATTTGGGGTTAAAGCAACATTTTATAGTAAAAAATGTCACTTTTCCTTTTGTTGGGCCAATTCTGTGAAACACCTGTAGGGTCAAAGGGCTCACTATACCCCTTGGTAAATTCCTTGAGGGGTCTAGTTTTCAAAATGGGGTGACATTTTGGGGGTTTCCACTGTTTTGGCACCTTGGGGGCTCTGCAAACGGGACATGGTGCCTGCAAACTATTTTAACAAAATCTGGCCTACAAAATCCAATTAGCGCTCCATCCGCTCTGAGAGCGACCGTGTGCCCGTACATTAGGGTACCAGCACATATGGGGTATTGTCGTGTTCGGGAGAAATTGTGTAACAAAATGTGGGGTGCAATTTCTCCTTTAACACTTAGTAAATGTGTATATTCTAGGGCTAAATTTATACATTAGTGACAGAAATTGAAAAATGTAAATTTGACCTCCATTTTGTTTTAATTGCTGTGAAATGCTGAAAGGTTAAGAAACTTTCTAGCTGCTGTTTTGGATTCTTCCAGGAGGGCAGTTTTTAGAATGGGGAGATTTATGGGGGTTTTATTAGAGAGGCCTTTCAAGTTCCCTTCAGAACTGGTCCCTTGAAAAATGTGTTTTGGAAATTTTCTTGAAAATTTGTAAAATTACTGCTTGACTTGTAAGCCTTATAACATCTGATAAAAATTAAAGGGTGATTAAAATTTGACTTCTACATAAATCAGAAACACGGTTAATTATATTTATGAAAAAAATTTGGGCAGTATGGATTTCCATTTGAAAGGCTGGCAAAATTTGAAAACTGCATTTTTTTCCAAATTTTCGCCAAATTTCCTATTAAAGACAAAACATATCGCCGAAAATTTACTACTGACATGAAGTACAATGTGTTACGAAAAAACTATCTCAGAATCACTTGTGTAAGTTAAAGCGTCTCAAAGTTATTGCCATTTAAAGTGACACATGTCAGTTTTGAAAAAAGAGGCCTGGTCCTTAACGCACTTTTGGGCTGTTTCTCTAAGGGGTTAAAAGGTGTGAGCCACCCTTCAGCTTGGTGATTGTTTAGTCTGTGGGTAGCTTGAAGGCATTCCAAGTTTTTATGACCCTTATAAAGTCGACTTCTCTACCAGCAGTTTCCAATCTCCAATGGAATAATTCTATTCTGCTTAAATCTCCCCAATGTAACACAGCAGGAACATTTCCAAGCCTGAAGGGCATGAGCGGACATTCATAGTGTCTGTTACGATGGTGGAAGACTGGCTTTCATTTGTTCTCTTTTTTTTGTACAGACCAGGTTATAAGATTGCAAAAGATTGAATTTTGTAAAGAGACTAGGCCTTATTCACACGATAGGGGAAGTTACTAATCTTGTCACATTATTTTTGGTACACAGCTATGATACATTTTTGGGATTAGGACAGAACGCCATTGTAAAGAAAACAAAACGCAATGATTTGGAAGTCTTATCAAACCATATTTTATTCACAATAGATATCAGAAGATGTCAGACATATTTTCATTTCATTTGAAAAAAAAAACCCAACTCATTTAGAAATAGAAGTAACATCTCAAAAAAGTTGGTGGAGGGATAAATAAAGGCTGGAAATTTCGGCAACTTCACACAGCCAAAAATGTATAGGAATTCCTCTTTCTGGTACTGATAAGGCCCAGATGAAGGGGCCTAACCATCAGGGGGTCTCGGAGTGCCCATGTCAGTAATATGGCAGATAGCACAGCACTCTCCTATGTTGGTTGGATTTAATAAGTCACAAACATACTGCATAAATGGGTAGTGTAAAATCAAATGGAGAAGGCAACTACTGTCCAAAGACTCGAGGCCTGGTGTAGGCCTTTATCAAAGTCATTAGGTGTAGGATAGAAGGCATGGGAAAAGTGTATATAGCACACTTCTATATTACCGTATATACTCGAGTATAAGCTGACCCAAATATAAGCCGAGGCCCCTAATTTTACCACAAAAAACTGGGAAAACTTATTGACTCAAGTATAAGCCGAGGGGGGGAAATGCAGCAGCTACTGGAAAATTTCAAAAATTAAAATGATCAGAGTTTTTGGGTGCAGTAGTTGTGGGTGATGGGGAAGGGGAGGGGGTGTTTTGGTTGTCTGTCTGCCCCTTCCCTGAGCTTGAGGACTGGGGTTTTTTCTCCCACCCCCCCCCCCCCACTTGGAATTCAGTCTGGCTGAATATAGTGTATCTGCAGTGCTCCTATTAACCCCTTCCCGACAGAACAGGAGCACTGCAGATACCCTATATTCAGTAGAACGGGCACTGTCAGACACAGGGATACCTAATGTCCTAATGTGTATGTGTTTCACAGTAATTTTCGACTTTTGTAAGTATTCTAGGGAAAGGAGAGATTCTATATATTAATATTGTGGCTGGTCATAAACCCCCCCTCCTAAAAGATAAATAAATACTTTTTTTTTTTTTTTTTGATGACTCGAGTATAAGCTGTGGGGGGCTTTTTCAGCACAAAAACTGGGCTGAAAAATTCGGCTTATACTCCAGTATATACGGTATATTATGGCCAGTATTTGATCCACATGCACCACACCTATACTGAGTGTGAGATCAACTGTTACGGCTCCTGTGAGTAAGACCTTTGTGTCCTTTATACTGTTTTGTGCGCCATATCCTGCTAGTAAACTATAGTCAATCTAAGCAATACACATAAATATAGGGCAAAATAGGGTAGATCCAATACAACAACTACACTAGATGCCAAAAGAAGGCAAACTACCGCATGAATGTGAATAAAAATTGTATATTTATTAAATCACATTAAAAAACATTATAACATAGAAAAGAGAATTCAGAAGGGAGAAAAATAGTACATCCAAATAAAAGTCATACAAGGTATATGGTAAATTAGTAATTTCTCAGATTGGTCCTATATACATAGGTATAAATAATACAGGGGGATGATTTAGCGATGCACATGTTATTTGCTGACTGCATAAATCTAATGCATGGAGCAAGAGGTTTTGTTGAATAACAATTGTTATAATATTAGCATGTAGTTCTAGCAGTCAGTGTTACATATAAGAAGATAAAGGCATAACCATGCACCCAAAAAAAACAATATGTAAGAAGATATAGAACTTAAAGCATTGTGTATATATTACCTCTATATCCTTGTTGTACAGATAACGCGTTACGCTAGGTTCACACTAGCATTCGGCAGTCCGTTATGTGGTTTCCGTCTTCAGCAAGCAGAAGACAGAAACCTGTCAGATCGGGTCCAGCTGGTTTTGTTAAATCGGACACAGAGTACTGCATGTCCGACTCTGTGTCCGATTTAAAAAAAATGGTTTTATGGTGGAGAGCATAAAACGCTCACCGCCGCTCTCGGCCGGACATCTTTCAAACCCATTATTGCCCTTGTAACCATAGCTATAAGCCATGGGGGTGTAATTCAAGACATCTATACTTGTTCCCTATAGCCATACTTTTGTTATATGACTGATCTATATGATTTAACTTCAATTGGTGTCAATATATTTTTCATCTGATCATAACTAAGAATTTTCTTCTTCTAGTTCGTCAGAGTCACAAGATGAACCATATGAAGTAAAAAGGGCCAGAGAGATAAATAGGGTGTTCGGTCCGAGAGGAAACATAAATGCTTACGACTTGATACTGGATTTACACAACACCACATCTAACATGGGTGTCTGCCTAATCCTCAGTGAGGCGCACAAGCAACTGGAGATGCATGCATGCCATTACATACAGGTAATAGATTGAAATATCCTAAAATCTCATACAAAATTAGGAAAAAGATGTAGAATATCTTAATAGAGGAATATTCTTCTATCTCCTCTTATCAGCTTCTCTGCTGTTTGATAAACTGAGGAGGGGGGGGGGAGGAATAACAGGAGATAGAAGCATTTTTCTTTGATAAGATATATTAAGTTATTGTATTGTATTGTTATTGTATTTTGTATTTATATACAAAAATATTTGTAACAACAGTTACATTTGGGCTAGGCAAGTTGTTCCCTATCCACATGATAGGACGTACAATGTAGATCAGTCGGAGTCTGACTACTGGGACCTCGCCAATCACAATAATAGGGATGCCTTCCCTGAACAGAACAGCAGGTCAGTAGGAATGCTACCGCTCCATTGATTCTTTGGGACTGCCACATATAGCCAAGTGCTGTAACTCCTTCCTTCTCAGGACTACCATCTGCAGCTGGGGACGGCTGTAAGACAAATAGTGACATCCCGCTCCAGCACCTGTGGTCAGAGATAACTGGGTGTTAGCCTCTTAGATGTCGTGGTTAATCAAAATAGATGACATACGGATGGAAAAATCATATTCAGAAAGCAGAAGAAAAACTGATGAAAAACAGACCGCTTTTTCAAAAACTCCACTTACAGATGTGTGAATATGGCCTGAAGAATTGTCATTTATCTGATATATTTATCTATATATTTAGATGATGGGTAATAATTGTCCTAAACTTTCCTTTCATGCATATATCCTTCTTTTCAGACTCAACTTCCCAACTTTGACCCACGAATCTATGTGTACGCAGAACGTGGATCGGAATTGTACGATCTGGCGTCTGTTAGTAAAGCTGGCATCGGTGAGTACACTACACGAAATAAGCTTAGAACTTTCTGTGTTGTACTTGAGAGGTACATATATAGTATATACCATTCCTTTATCGTCTATTGCTATACTGTACCTTCCAGTTTAGGGGATGGGAAATAGGTACAAAGAGTTACCGTATTGGCTACAGAATCAGTTCCATCCTGTATCCTCTTACTGCATACACTACACCGTACTGACAATGCCCTATTAGTATAAGGCAGCAGCACTCATGAGAATGGTGGCCTTGTGTGATCCCCTGAATGTTGTATGCGAGTGAAGTGCTAGCACGTGTTGCCACACTCCATTCACTTCTATGGGACTGTTGGGGCAGCGATCTATGGCAGCCCTACAGAAGAACACCAACGAACCAAAGTTGCAGTCGGATACACAGCAGGATGACTGGGATGACCCATTTAAGTAATATGGCAGTGTGCATGAGGGCATATACAGTACTGAGATAATAATGCTACATGAAGCTATACAGTACCACATACTGACAAACAGTGCTTAGAGTTAGGTTAAAAATGTTTTTAATTACCCATATATACTCGAGTATAAGCCTAGTTTTTCAGCACAGTTTTTGTGCTGAAAAAGCCCCCCTCGGCTTACACTCGAGTCATCAAAAAAATATATATATATATTTTTTTTTTTAGGGGGGGGGGGGGGGAGAGAGGTCTATGACCAGCCACAATATCAATGCATAGAATCTCCCATACAATAGTGCAAAAAAACAAAAAAACAATTATAAGTCCCTCCTTTCCCTAGAATACATACAAAAAAAGAAAATGACTGTGAAACACAAACACATTAGGTATCCCTGTGTCTGACAGTGCCCGGTCTACTGAATATAGGGGATCTGCAGTGCTCCTGTTCTGTCGGGAAGGGGTTAATAGGAGCACTGCAGATCCCCTATATTCAGCCAGACTGAATTCCAAGTGGGGGGGGGGGGGAGAAAAAACCGCAGTCCTCAAGCTCAGGGAAGGGGCAGACAGACAACCAAAACACCCCCTCCCCTTCCCCAGCATCTACTGCACCCAAAAACTCCGACCATTTCAATTTTTTAAATTTTCCAGTAGCTGCTGCATTTCCCCCCGCCCCCCCTCGGCTTATACTCGAGTCAATAAGTTTTCCTAGTTCTTTATGGTAAAGTTAGGGGCCTCGGCTTATATTCGGGTCGGCTTATACTCAAGTATATACGGTAGACATTATTGGTCTAGTAGAAGTGAATAAGTTATTCTATGTAGGCCCACCACCGCTCCAGTTACATGGAGGATTCAGGTGAACCTGCAGGTCCCATTTCTTGTGACTGCTGGTTGGACCTCAGCAAACAGACTTTTGTTCTGTATACAGTAGATAGGTGAAAAGTGTTTATACTGGGACAACCCCTTTAACTAGCCTTCGGGACCTGGTCACATAAACAGTACCTATTAAAAAGTTCAAGGCAGATCTTCCCTTTCTAGTATTAGGATGATGGATCCCCGTGCACTTATATTAATCACTATCTCTGTCATTTAAGGTTTCGAGCTGGGACCTCAGCCACATGGGGTTGTCAGAGGTGACATACTGCAGAATATGAGGACACTTGTTCAAGTAACGTTGGACTTCATCAACCAATTGAATAAAGGTACTGACTAGGACGTACAGAAATGTATCTGAGCAAAAAACTGCAATTGAATGTATTGCAAGGACACCACATAGAGAAGATTGTTATGGCAGTCATTTTAGTTGTTTGTAGGATCTGTCTTCCTGTGCAGGAATAGTTGGACAGAAGAAGTAGACAAGGGCAGACGTGATGATCAGGTTCACTAACTAACCGCCATTGCCTGACTCTGTACCTGACCATACATTGCCCCTGCGTGCAGTCATGATACATGTGTAATACATGGACTACTCAAATCAGACAGATCAATGGACTGTTCTTCTGAGCGTCTCATCCCTTTGGCTTATTGAGGAGATCTTTAGGTGACAAGCCTGGCACCACCACCTATACGATATTTGCAGGGTTACTGTATACATCGCTGATCTTTAGGATATATCCAATTGCAGTTAAGAATAGACATATTTTTTCACTGTATAGGATATTGGTCTATGTCAGTCAGGGATGTATTTTGCCTTTCTTTGATGTTGAATAGACTTAAATGGTGACTATGCAAACATTGCATAACTAAACTGTACAGGTAATTGTAAGAAACTTTGTAATATATCTTATAGAAAAATTCTCTTATAAGAGTTTCCCGCCTCTGCCTTTCCCTTATTCTAAACCGATCTTCTATCACATCAGATAGTACAGATCAGGGCTTCTTTATAGACGTCCTCTGTTGTCCAGGAGGTGGTTCTGCGTGATTGATAGCTATGGAGTAGATTCTCCTCTACTTACTGTGTGCACAATGGGAAATAGTTACAAAGAGTCACCGTATTGAACATATTGCCTATAGAGTCCGTTCCATCCTCCAGGCTCACACAGTAATAACTAATAATATAAAGCTTTACGGTAATTATTTAGTACTAACTATTCTTATACACTAGTTCTGCAGACAGGAGTGAGAAGACGTAAGGTGTGAGGATGAAAGGCATAGGTCACTGACTGAACGAAGAGCTTGAGTGAGGTATAGATAGGTAAAGACTAAAATCACACATTAGTTGTGGCAATGACTTAATTCTACCATAAATCATTAACATTATTTGAATTGCTAATCCACTTAGTTCCGGTTTATTGATGTGTTAACAGATGCTGTGCAATTCATTATTTATACACACATCAACCTATGGCCTAAGGATATGCCAGTTTGTGGTATCTGTTTATTTGCAATAAATACTTCTACCTCCACTAGATACCATCGTTATAAGTCCATACTCATTTAGACCAGTCACCCCTCCCTATGACTTCTTTTGCCCCTCTTACACCTTTGACCCCTCTTAACATTCCAGTCCTTACATAATATGCAAATTTACCCAGATCCCCTAGCGGAGCAGGAATGACTTGTAAGTCTCCGTACACCTATGTAGGCACACACTCTCCCTGATGTGTACGATTATCCCCTGACCCCAGTCCTTACATGTAATTGTTGTTATGCCATAAGACTCTGGTCAGGCACATGTAGATGTGGGAAGTAATCCCATGTTTAGCAGAATCCATTGTGTTAGGCAGGTTATACACTTTGGATCGTCCTCAACTACCCCTGTACACCAATGCCCGGGCCTACACAAGCAGAGGGCCCGCCATAACTATATTTACAATAGCTGTAACACTTTTTTGTCATTTTTCTTTTCAAGGAACAGAGTTTCCAGCTTTTCAGGTGGATATTTACCAGCGTGTAGGTCACGTGGAATTTCCTCTATCACCAGATGGAGAAATCTCTGCAGTTGTACATCCTTCCCTACAGGTAAATATATGGCAGCAATCATTCTTATCCTGTGCTGTAGCTTTCTTAAGGAGCATCTGGCACATCTGCTGACATTTGGTGTAGGAAATAACAATTCTGAGGCATCTTTTCTTAGAGCTCTGCATTGTCTGACAATGTATGAACAAATAGACAACTGGGCAGTGACATCCACATGTTCAGTGGCTCTGCTCCCTGCTCCTTTGGACAGTATGGTCAGTGTTCATATGTAGGAATCCACAATAAAACATACAGTCCTATGAAAAAGTTTGGGCACCCCTATTAATCTTAATCATTTTTAGTTAATATTTTGGTGTTTGCAGCAGCCATTTCAGTTTGATATATCTAATAACTGATGGACACAGTAATATTTCTGGATTGAAATGAGGTTTATTGTACTAACAGAAAATGTGCAATATGCATTAAACCAAAATTTGACCGGTGCAAAAGTATGGGCACCTCAACAGAAAAGTGACATTAATATTTAGTAGATCCTCCTTTTGCAAAGATAACAGCCTCTAGTCGCTTCCTGTAGCTTTTAATCAGTTCCTGGATCCTGGATAAAGGTATTTTGGACAAACAATTCAAGTTCAGTTAAGTTAGATGGTCGCCGAGCATGGACAGCCCGCTCTCAAATCATCCCACAGATGTTCAATGATATTCAGGTCTGGGGACTGGGATGGCCATTCCAGAACATTGTAATTGTTCCTCTGCATGAATGCCTGAGGATTTGGAGCGGTGTTTTGGATCATTGTCTTGCTGAAATATCCATCCCCGGCGTAACTTCAACTTCGTCACTGATTCTTGAACATTATTCTCAAGAATCTGCTGATACTGAGTGGAATCCATGCGACCCTCAACTTTAACAAGATTCCCGGTGCCGGCATTGGCCACACAGCCCCAAAGCATGATGGAACCTCCACCAAATCTTACAGTGGGTAGCATGTGTTTTTCTTGGAATGCTGTTTCTTTTTGGACGCCATGCATAACGCCTTTTTTTTATAACCAAACAACTCAATCTTTGTTTCCAAAATGAAGTTGGCTTCTCCAAATGTGCTTTTGCATACCTCAGGCAACTCTATTTGTGGCGTACGTGCAGAAACGGCTTCTTTCTCATCACTCTCCCATACAGCTTCTATTTGTGCAAAGTGCGCTGTATTGCTGACTGATGCACAGTGACACCATCTGCAGCAAGATGATGCTGCAGCTCTTTGGAGGTGGTCTGTGGATTGTCCTTGACTGTTCTCACCATTCTTCTTCTCTGCCTTTCTGATATTTTTCTTGGCCTGCCACTTCTGGGCTTAACAAGAACTGTCCCTGTGGTCTTCCATTTCCTTACTATGTTCCTCACAGTGGAAACTGACAGGTTAAATCTCAGAGACAACGTTTTGTATCCTTCCCCTGAACAACTATGTTGAACAATCTTTGTTTTCAGATCATTTGAGAGCGGGCTGTCCATGTTCGGCGACCATCTAACTTAACTGAACTTGAATTGTTTTGTAGAAAGAAATGGTCCAAAATACCTTCATCCAGGATCCAGGAACTGATTAAAAGCTACAGGAAGCGACTAGAGGCTGTTATCTTTGCAAAAGGAGGATCTACTAAATATTAATGTCACTTTTCTGTTGAGGTGCCCATATTTTTGCACCGGTCAAATTTTGGTTTAATGCATATTGCGCATTTTCTGTTAGTACAATAAACCTCATTTCAATCCTGAAATATTACTGTGTCCATCAGTTATTAGATATATCAAACTGAAATGGCTGTTGCAAACACCAAAATATTTAGAACTAAAAATGATTAAGATTAATAGGGGTGCCCAAACTTTTTCATAGGACTGTATATGTCACATTAGGTGAATCATCCATTTTAATCATAGGCCCCAAGTGAAGTATAGCTCCAACACTGGCCATAATGTTCACATCCAACAGGAGGCAAAGCGACAATGTGTCAGCCATTTTGGGTGAATAGGGCCCTGGGTATTATATTTCATGTGAGCTTTACCAGCACATATGCCATGAATGGTAAAAGCAGATTCAGTCCATCTCTGTCTTGCTCATTGCCAGCCCGGACCCTCACTAGTCAATAAAGGGCTAGCCCAGGATTAGACAACACCCACATCTGTTTATAGCTGTTAGTTTTTGTCAGACACTTAAGCCTCTCTGCAACTAAACTTTTAGTGCCCCTGAAATGGCTGCAGACAGAACCGCCCTTCAAATCAGCGTGGTTTGCGAAGGTACACGAGATTTGCAGGTCTGAAGAACTTACAAGTTGGTGCTCTCACTCTAGAAATAAGTTTCTCAAGACCTGGTCCCCATGGTTGAACTACCAGCGACATGCACCCCCTGACTCACCCCTGACTCACCCCTATCTAAATAAGTATGTCCTTGTGGATTAAATTGTGTCTTCTTCCCTGCCCCGAAGTGGTCCTGAAAGAGTCCACCATTGTCTGATGGCTCACTATGTCCATACTCTCATGTATTAGTACTAGAGATGAGTGAACACTGTTCGGATCAGCCGTTCCAAACAGCACGCTCCCATAGAAATGAATGGAAGCACCTGGCACGTACACTTTGCCGGCGGCCAGTCGCCGTGCCAGGTGCTTCCATTCGTTTCTATGGGAGCGTGCTGTTTGGAACGGCTGATCCGAACAGTGTTCACTCATCTCTAGTTAGTACCAGTTTCTGTGTTATCGTATGCTTGTGCTTCTTCATTACCTCACTTTTCCCCCTCTTCCACTTAGCCCCCCCCCCTTTGGTTTTCATTCGATCTTCATTAGTTTATATTGTGTTAAACTTTGTAAAAAAGAAAAAATATCCTATTCGGGATGTGAACAACACGCCTCATCCCCTGCAGTTTTTGCCGTTTATTGTCTATTATTACCTTGTATTATGTAACTGCTTTATTATAAATAAAGGCTATCCAGGTGCTGCTAGATGTTTTTCTAAAGACCCCCCCCCTGTTTTTGTTAATTACCTTTGAAATGGATATGCAAATCAGTCTCTCCGTGCACAGTGGGCGTTCCGCGCACCTTCTTATTTGTGCTGCAAAACTCCTCCTCCTACTTGTTATTCACCGCCTCCAGCCTTGTCCTTGCCGGCAGTTTCTATTGAAATTTCACGCGTGTGCCAGCTCGCACTGTTCTCTACAGGAAAATGGTGCCAGAGGGAGCGCTACTGCGCACGCGCAAAATTTCTATAGAAGGACAAGCGCCTCTGCGCACACTCCAGCGCCAGCTCGCACTGTTCTCTACAGGAAAATGGCGTTGGAGCATGTGCAGTAGCTACTGCGCACGCGCAAAATTTCTATAGATACTGCCGGAAGGACAACGCTGTGAATAAGGAGGAGTTTTTCAGCACAAGCAAGAAGGTGCACGGAGAGAGTGATTTGCACATCCATTTCAAAGGTAATTAACAAAAACAGGAGGGCACCTTTTTAAAGGCTACTCAGGCATATCTTTATCTCCAAACCCTAAAACCTAATGATAGAGCCCCTTTAAGTACAATGTAATGATGATGTTTTCTGGTAGGGCATATGATGGTTTTACCCCCTATAGAACAGGTTTCCTCTAAAAACTCCGCTAGAAGACTTGTCTGACCCAAAGTCTCCATTTACTCTTCTTTCCCCAGGATCGAGATTTCTCTCTTCTGCACCCTGGCGATCCCGCATTTTTGAGCTTTGATGGCGAAATAATCCCCTATACTGGAGAAAAGCCTATTTACCCGGTGTTTATCAATGAAGCGGCTTATTACGAGAAGAATATTGCGTTCATAGTGGCTGAGAAGATCCAAGTTTCTGTTCCTGCTCTTTGTGCCACAAGTGGGAAGACTAGTTCATAAACCATGTGGATGCATCTGCAAAGGCCTATGTGAATACAGGCCTAGGATATCCAGTTAGGGATCTAGCGTTCATTAACCAGTATATACATTTTATATATTGAATGATACGAGGCTGTACCATCACATATATGACAGTAATAGAAGCTGCTCAGATTGAAATGGAAAAATTAGAGTGCAAGCTATACAGGGAACCTGGATTCATGTGAGTGGTGGCAATCTCTGTACAAGACTATGGAATATGGGAATATGGGAGGGCTAAAAAAGCAAGAGAAATAAATGATAAATCGTGTTTTAACCAAGGTTCCTTGTGTGTAAATTATGAACAGTCTGAACCACTACTAAAGGGAATCCATCCTTCAGTTCCTGTTTGGCACGCCCAGATTTCCTCATAGACATAAGATCTAATTCATCTAATGTTGGGAATTACAGGACCTGACGTTCTCTATACATATTGCTGAAATATCAGATCTTTGAATTTAATAATTTGACTATTAAGGTTGAATTCACACGAAGCAGAATTGCTGCAGGTTTTCAGTGTAGATTCCAAACTGAAATCCTCAGAAATTTACAGTGCAAAAAATCTGACACTACAAAATTGTGTAGTAGATTTTCACTGCAGATACAGTCATTGATAATAATAAAAAAAAAAAGCAACGCACCCAGATAAAATAGTCAAATTATTGGAAAACTGGGCATGCGGTTATGTCCCACATAGATATATAAATGATTAAAAGACGGCTACAAAAAGGCTCTCAAAGGCTACTTTTGGGTAGTGTACCCCTTGGAGGTTGGATATTGTTGACTGTTAGACATGCCTCTATGGAACACTTGGAGAGACCATTTCCAGGTACTAAGTAGAAGGAAATTTGGTTCCTCGGCACCCTTTACATGCCGTCGTTGACAGCCATTTTTGTCTTCATTTCCATAGGTGTTGTGAAGGAGAAATCTAGACTGCCACAGACTAAACCGTATCGTCTTTATTATTGAATCCAGATTCTATTTGGGATCCAATAAGGGACATGTGTATGGAGGCTTCATAGTGAGGACTCCAATCCTGCCTTCGTTGTGGAGTGACACAATCCCCTGTTTGCTGGTGTGACGATCTGTGAGCCATTGCATACTACAGACGGACAACTTCTAGCTGTGATGTGAGGGACACTAACAGCTCAGGGCTCATTCACATCTGCGCCCCGTTCTCCGTTATGCAGGTTTACGTTTCCTGCCCGAAACTGGACAGGAGACGGAAGCCTGCAGGCATTTTTCAATGGGTTTGAAAAGTGTCCAGCCGTGAGCGCCGGTGAGCGTTTTGTGCTCTCCACAGCTAACACGTTTTTTTTTTTAACCGGACACAAAGTGGGACATGCAGGACTTTGTGTCCGGTAAAAAAAAAAACAAAATTTTGCCGCAGAGAGCACAAAACGCTCAGGGGACATGTCTGCCTCTAGTTGCCCCAGTTTAATGTCCCCTTTTCTGCTGGTTTATACTGGGACACCAGGAGAGGGACTTAATACTGTGGGACATTTGGAGGGAAACATTATAATGTGGGGATGTATAATGTTAGGGTGACTGTAGGAGGATTTTACTTTGTGGGGCATATGGAAAAATGATTGAGAATGGGCGGAGTCAGAGAAGTGGGTGGAGCTAAATTTGCCGAAACGCGCATGGCCCTCCCATGGCCCCATGGGAAAATTAATTGCCCACCCCTGATATATAGGCTGCCCAGTACGTTACTAAAGCCTCCATTCAGTTGTACAGTTTTCCCAAAAAAAACCCCCCAAAAACGTATCCTTTCGCTTTAATATTGTAATCACTTACATATATCATTACATTCACGCACTGAAAGTGTCATTCAGTTCCAGCAAGAAGGAACTTGGTACGTTATTTCTTTGTCAATGAGTATTTTATTCCTTGCAATGTACAAATCCACAGCGAAATATTGCAGACTCTTTGCAAATTGATGTGAAATCCACAACAAGAAAGGTCAGTAATGTCTGGAGTCTGAGCAGGATGGGAGATAACTTGCAGATCATTCAAAGGTGCGACAGTCCTGCCTGAAAGATCACTTATTAAAATATCAGTTTATTAAATACTACAGAGGCTAATAGCCGATCTTAATTAGGGTAAGTTCACACTGAGTTTTTTGGTCAGGATTTTGAGGCCGTATCCGCCTCAAAATCCTGACCAAAAAGACGGCTCCCATTGAAATCAATGGGAGCCGCTCAGGAGTTTTTCTGGAAAAAAAAAAAAAAGAAGCGAGGTGCTCAATCTTCAGGCCGAGACACCTTGCGATTCGGCCTGAAGACACTCCCTCCTCTGGACTAGGCCCATTCATTGGGAGCGGAGTGCGCGGCTGGATGCCGGTGCAGTGCATCGACTTTCAGTCGCGGCTACCCAGCTTTTGGACTGGAACCCGATTTACAATTCTGAGACCTCTTATTTCTCTTCATTTTCCTAAGTATGAACCGGTTCTAATAGTCAGTTTTGTTCATGTGTGGTCAAAGATATGCGATAAAAGAATTATACAAGCAAGAAAAATGTATGGTAAATAAGCCATATAAAAACTAATTTTGTTCCAACCATAAAATAGCTCATTTTCATGTTTAACAAAAAATAAAACCAAATCTTTCCAGACAGTATAAAATTATAGTACATTCACTTAAATGCGGAATCAATCTTACCCCCTTTCCCCCCCTTTTTAAAATAAAGACCATCTTAGGAACAAAAGTTGAAGCTGAATGTGATGACTTGGTGCGGCCACTCATCATCATTGTTTGACCCATAGGACCTCTGAGGTCATGAGCCCAATACACATGGGGAAATGATGGACAGCAGCATTTTATAGGGCAGGGGGAGCTAGGCATTGGCTGAGGGCCCCTGAACAGCTATGGGCCCCTTGTTTCCTAATATCTCAGCATAGAATTACTTGATACCTCCGAATCATCTATAATGTATTTGTCCCTAAACATCACAACACCTCAGCGATAGTCCAAAATCTATAAAACACATCTACCTGCTCCTTTCATTTATTTGAATAAAAATCCATGCCCATCTACCCTAGTGGGCGATCCGGAGGCCCATCTCCTTCCTGCCCAGTTTTAAACTTGACCCCCTAAATGTTCTGGTAAAAACAATGACTGTTCTAGTAGGACCACTGCAGCTTCTCCCATAGACCCCGTGAACCAGCTGTTATACTGACTTCTGTTTATCCTTGTATTTCTTGCCTCTATATTCTTGACGATTATAGAAGACATGTGAACACTATGGCACTTACTAGCACATAGATCTGTGTGTACTAGGAGTTACCTAAAATGAGTCTGGGTGCCAAATCTGGCAAGTCACCAGATGTCTATAACTAGTCAAGACTAGGTGGAACTGTTGTGATGACATTTGACGTACCTTGGATTCTCATGACCATAGCCCTATAGTTCAGGTTACAAATCCAATAGGCACCCAATTGTTCAGACCTACTATAGTTACTACATAGCTGCCTCCGTGAGGATGAATTTTCTTTTTATGCCCCATGCCAACCCCACCCTCCCTTCTTCTCAAGTTTTTTTTTTTGCTATGAAAAAGTTAAAATCTTAAATAAAAACAGAGGAAAAATAAATCACTGGGTCAGTAGTAACCCAACTGAGTCCATGATTATTCTAGAAGCTTCTACTGTGAAGGCCACATCTGAGAAACATGGAAGAATATAATAAATGGAGGATTCACTAATGCGTTGGCTAGGTCAATGTACGTATACACCGTGCGCCCATGTTGGTCTACATCACTCTTCCTCCACGGCTTGCTCATAACAGCTCCCCTGTTTGTGCGTTCTCCGCCTCTGGAGGGGCTGTTCTCGGTAGTCCTCTTCCTCGCTTGCTGAATTTTCATCTCCATCTCCATCACTGTCATTTCCCTCTTCTTCAGATTCAGACTCATCGGAATTCTCTTCTTCCAGGTAACGGTAGCCTTTGACTTTGTGACGTGGGGAAGGAATCTTAGGGAGTCGAGGTTGTACCTTGAGGCGGATTTTATGTTCCATCCATAGGTATGAGAGAATGGATATCAAGGCAGAGGCCAGCACTAATCCCAGTTTAGCCTAGAAAGGTCAAGAGATCAGACCACAGATTATACTGGGTATTATTTAGGTAATTTTGTCTGCCTTACTTACTAACCTAAAAGAATAGTCCGTAAAAAAAGCAAGGAGTCAAATGACCACATCTTTTTCCTCTGTCTTCAACTCTTGTTTTCTATTTAAGGCAGGTCTTTAACTTTAAAAAGCTGTCAACTGAATGCTCATTTGGCCAATAGCCATCCATCCTGACCCCCTGACCAAGGATACATGTGTACTAAACGGAGAGAGGTTAAAAAGCTACAAAAGATCCACTAGTGACGGTAACTTTCCCCTCCCTGTCAGCAGTGAAATGAGTGTCAAATAGAGATGAGCGAGTAGTACTCGATCGAATACTACGGTATTCGAAATACTCGTACTCGATCAAGTACCACTCGCTGTTCGAATGTAAAAGTTCGATGCAGAACCAGCATTGATTGGCCCAATGCTATACAGTCGGCCAATCAACGCTGGTTCTTCTCCTACCTTTAGAAGTCTTCTCCGTGCAGCTTCCCCGTGGCGTCTTCCGGCTCTTCATTCACTCTGTCAGGCATCGGGCCTGGGCAGAGCCGACTGCGCATGTCCGCTTGTAGTGTGGACATGCACAGTCGGCTCTGCCCAGGCCCGATGCCTGGCAGAGTGAATTCAGAGCCGGAAGATGCCGCGGGGACGCTGCACAGAGAAGACTTCTCGGAGGATCCAGCCCGTGCAGTCACTCGTGGACTTGGTAAGTATAATTTGATCGAACGTTGCCTACCCCTGAAACGAGCATTTTCCCCCCATAGACTATAATAGGGTTCGATATTCGATTTGAGTAGTCGAATATTGAGGGGCTACTCGAAACGAATATCGAACATTTTACTGTTCGCTCATCTCTAGTGTCAAACTAATGATCGTACCTTGTAGTGATCCTTCTACTCTTTCCAAAGATGTCTTTCTTATTCCACATTGCTGCTCCATTTTCTTAAATATCTTTATGCAATTCAAAGAGGTTTTAGGGGAGTTTCCTCTCCTGCTGGGGCTTCACTCTAGATAACCACTCCTAGCTCCCGTCCTGCTCACCCCTTCCCCAATGACCCCACTGACATTACAAGCTGTTATCTGGAGTGGAGAGCGAAGCCCTGGCAGAAGAATCACCTCTAAAGCTGTCTTCAGCTGATCTGCATAAGAATAAAACACTGATTTTCATGAACACGGAGCTGCAATGCAGAATAAGAAAGTCACAGTACAAAGTACAGCCATTAGTTTGATAGACTGCCTGGCAGACTCCCTTTAATCTGGTATGAAAGCAAATAGAGATCTAAAAAACCGTGAGTAATTGATACATTAAATTGTATAATGGAAAATTGTAGAACTTCTCATTATACAAAGAATGATATCCATTTGCTGAGACTAGACAGCTCCTTAATATCTGATATTAAATTGCTTACCATCATGGGCAGTTCAGACCAAAGATATACAATAAATATGGCGAGTGCCTGAAGCCAGTGGTAGATCGTGAACACAAAGTCTTGCCGTCCTTTATCCTCGTAAAACATGCCTATTAGAACTAGAGAAAAGAAAGGACTCTTAATGGGTACACTGGAATAATACGCAGTGGGCAAGGTCAAGATTCCCTCAATCTGGAGACCATTTTGATAGTCTTCATTATCGGGGAGCTCCCATCTACATGTTATTTGGCCACAACAGTAAAAGCCATCGATAGGGAAGATCATATTCAATGGAAGATCAATGGAAACACTGTCCCTCAAATAAAATTGATGGACGTATTGCCTTTTTTCAACCGTACTATGTTACTATATTGATATTTGGTGCCCAAGTAAATTTGCCATAAGATATTGATTCTCTAACGCCATTGTACCTTCTCAACCAAGTCATTAAGCAGGTGGAAGTAGAGTAATGTATAAGGCACTTCTATGCTTAAACATAGCTAGAAGCCCAAGGAATAAGGCTTGTGTACTGTAAGATGCGGGTAACATCCGGTGACATCACTGCTGTTACATCATCGTATCTGTTATTCCTGTACTGAGTCATCACTATATGGAAGACTCCTATACTGTGACATTACAATATACATTACGGTTCTGTGATATCACTGTGGATATTGTTCTTCTACTGTGACATCACTATGGACATATGTCAATCATTAGAATTCATCTTCCAAATTTGTAGATAAAGGTCGTCATAATGAGCAGGGACCCCATTCCCCAACTTTGCTATAGGTTCTCAGGCCTTTTTCGTACAGCATTTTAAACATAATGAGAGTGAATAAGTAACAAAAAAAGGTCCATTGAAATACCGTATATACTCGAGTATAAGCCGAATTTTTCAGCCCAGTTTTTGTGCTGAAAAAGCCCCCTTCGGCTTATACTCGAGTCAGCAAACTTTTTTTTTTTTTTTTTATATAAAGGAGGAAGGGTCTATGACCAGCCACAATATCAATGTATAGAATCTCCCATAAAATAGTGCAAAAAAAAATAAATAAATAAAAAAATTAAATAAAAAGTTCTAAATTTCTGTGAAACACATAGGTACCTATGGTCGGAGTTTTTGGGTGCAGTAGACGCTGGGGAAGGGGAGGGGGTGTTTTGGTTGTCTGTCTGCCCCTTCCCTGAGCTTGAGGACTGGGACTTGGAATTCAGCCTGGCTGAATATAGGGTATCTGCAGTGCTCCTATTAACCCCTTCCCGACAGAACAGGAGCACTGCAGATACCCTATATTCAGTAGACTGGGCACTGTCAGACACAGAGATGCCTAATGTGTATGTGTGTCATAGTCATTTTCTACTTTTGTATCTATTCTAGGGAAAGGATTTAGAACTTTTTTTTTTTTTTCAAGCTTCTTTCCCCCCCCCCACTATTGTATAGGAGATTCTATACATTGATATTGCAGCTGGTCATTGACCCTCCTCCCCTCCTAAAAATAATAAAAAAACAATAATTTTTTTTGCTGACTCGAGTATAAGCCGAGGGGGGCTTTTTCAGCTCAAAAACTGGGCTGAAAAATTCGGCTTATACTCGAGTATATACGGTTTAAGCAAGAAAGAAATTCAGAACCATGGATATAATAGAAATGTGAATCACTAAGTCTCCTACTCACTGCTGACGCTGGTCTTGTTCAGGGCACTGCCAATCCCCCACAGGACAGCCACTAAATACAGCTGAGGGCCCTGTGACAGATCCCTGGGGGTCGGACTCCAGAAAAACAGTCCAATCAGGAGACAGGAATGGAGTAAAGGTCCGGCTAACAATAGGAAGTGTCGAGGAAGACAAAGTAGAGAAAGCGCAAGAGAAGAGAAGATACAGGCAGAAAGACCATAAGCTGTGAGGATGTATGGAAGATTCTCCAATCCAATAGAGCAGACGCCATAACCCTGTTTGGCAAAGAGAGAACAGTAATGAACATTTATAGAATTATTATCGATCTACTTTATCTACTTCTTTATTTGCACTGACATACGACATATAGGACCTCATGTATGACAAGTCTGTAGAAACCAAACCCATTTACTATAGTAGCGGGTCAGAAAATGACATGATAGGGATGAGATAGTGAGGATATTGTTTGCTATGGGCAACACCCCCCCAATTCTGCCCAAGCATTGCTGAATGTTTGAGTATGGATGACGGCATCATAGCTATACATGACAAACATTACAGTGATATAAATCCTCTTGGAAGAAGAGTTTGTGTATTACTGTATATAGTGATATCACTCACCAGAGCAAACCCAGTGCAAGCAAACAGGACCTCAAATCCAGTGTAAAGGAAGTAGGGAGCCAAACAGCGCAGGCGATAGTCTCTGGCATGTTTAAAGGGTAACTGGAATATGTTACCCCAGCCAATACTGCGCAGGTCAATCTCTTCAGTTGGCCGATATGCAGAGCCACAGAGGATCAGGATCTTAAGAAAATGATAAAGTAAAGGCATTATACACAAAATCTCATTTTTCAATCTCTTGTCCCCTGAACTGTGTGAAAGGATCTCCTGCGCCATACACGAAAGGAGTAAGAACTAGAGATGAGCGAGTAGTATTCGATAGAATACCTCACTGCCATAGGAATGTGTATAAGCGGCTGAACACCAATGGGTTAAGAGCATCGAATATTCACTGCGCTTAACCCCTTGGTGTTTGGCCGCATACACGCATTCCTATGGCAGTGAGGTATTTGATCGAATACTACTCGCTCATCTCTAGTAAAAACCACAAAACACCACCTACAAGTGTGTCAATTTAGAGAGGAGGAGAACTTATCTTCATACCCTTCCCCATAGATCGTTGCCTATAATTAAGTCTCCCAACATCCCCTCGATCTATGAGAACCAGTACCCCCGAAGCCCTCGCTTACCACCAGCATAGATAACAAGGCTATCAGCATGAGCGAGCTTTCCATATAAATAAGATTCACACTTGAGGGCAGAGTATGTAGGACGGTCACGTTAAAGCCTGGAATGAGTCCATGTGGGATGGAGGCACCTGCAAGGAGAACATGGAACACATTGCATTGTATGACTCTAGGACAGGACCTCTGAGACGTCTGGTGGCCGCACACTTACCACACTGCTTGACATCACACAATGTGTGGTTATATCCATATATGAATTTACTAAGGAAGGCGTACATTGGGAGCTGGGATAGGATAAAGCACAACTGGGAAGAGAAGAGAGAGAGTTGAAGTATGGAAGTGTCGGAGATTGTTGTAAGAAAGACCGTTGTGGTGGACACTCACATGGAAGATGGAGAAGAAAATGCTCTGAAATATGATGATGTACTTGTGGCTGGCTCCTCGGGGCAACTTCTGCTTTTCTCGCATGTTATCCTCTTTATAATTTGTAAACTCATAGTATCTTTGAGCCATTCTGAAATGACATAGGTCCAACTGACTTGTATTCTGGGGTTTACTAAAGATCCATATTCTAAAGGACCTCATATAACATATATAGCTTATTGGTCCCGGCAATGAAGGTGACCTTACCTGGTAATGTAATTGCCTATTGAGGCCCAGAAAGGGACAATCATGGCTCCAATGACTGTGGCAGAAGGGACAAGTGTGTAGTATCGTTCCCAGTAGTTGGTGGAGACAAACAGTGCATAGATCCCAGAGGACAGGAACAGCATCCATTTGGTGCCAAAGTACCTGTAAAGTAAAAGTCGCATAAGACTGACAATCAGTGGCGTAACTAGGAATGGCGGAGCGGGGCTTTTGACATGGGGCCCCCCCAAACCGACGCCGAAGACCTCGACCGACCCCCTCCTCCGCACTCTATTATGTCCCTTAGTAAGCCCTGCACACAGTATTATGTCCAATAGTGTCCCCTGCACACAGTATTATCCCCCATAGTGGCCCCTGCACACAGTATTATCCCCCATAGTGGCCCCTGCACACAGTATTATCCCCCATAGTGGCCCCTGCACACAGTATTATCCCCCATAGTGTCCCCTGCACACACAGTATTATCCCCAATAGTGGCCCCTGCACACAGTATTATCCCCCATAGTGTCCCCTGCACACACAGTATTATCCCCAATAGTGGCCCCTGCACACAGTATTATCCCCATAGTGTCCCCTGCACACACAGTATTATCCCCAATAGTGGCCCCTGCACACAGTATTATCCCCCATAGTGTCCCCTGCACACACAGTATTATCCCCAATAGTGTCCCCTGAACACACAGTATTATCCCCAATAGTGGCCCCTGCACACAGTATTACCCCAATAGTGTCCCCTGCACACACAGTATTATCCCCAATAGTGTCCCCTGAACACACAGTATTATCCCCAATAGTGGCCCCTGCACACACAGTATTATCCCAATAGTGTCCCCTGCACACAGTATTACCCCAATAGTGGCCCCTGCACACAGTATTAACCCCAATAGTATCCCCTGCACACACTGTGAACACCCATAAACAATTATTATACTCTGGGGTCTTTTCAGACCCCAGAGTATAATAATCGGAGACCCGGGGAATAAAAACATTAAAAAACCAGAAACAGTTGCTTACCTGTTCCCCGGCTCCTAGGCTGTCGGCCACCGCTCTTGTCCTGCTTTAATGACGTCGGACGTCACATGACCCCGGAAGCAGACCCGGGTCATGTGACGTCAGACACGAATGACGGAGGCCTGGCAGGATCGTGGAGAGGTAAGTAACACAGTTTGTTATGTTTCTTACCTCTCCCGATCCGCCGATCATTATACTCGGGGGGTCTGCAAAGACCCCCCGAGTATAATGATAGTGTTTGTGGGGCCCGCGGTGTCACTTGCCGATCCCGGCCCAGCCAGGATCGGCAAGTGAATACGGCCCGTAACAGATTATTGAAAAAAAACAAAAAACAAAAAAAAAACGCAGCGGTAGCGGCTGTCACCAGGCCCCCTAATGGCCCGGGCCCTGTGGCAGCTGCCTCCGCTGCCTCTGTGGTAGTTATGCAACTGCTGACAATATACTGAATCACAATACAACATACTGCACATTCCCATAAAATGCTCCTTTGTCATACATGGAAGGCACCTCAGAAGCTTTTGTCCATGTAGGATTTAAAAAACAAAAATTTGTTGCAGATTTTGTTGTAGTTTACCAATGGATTTCACCCTACGTGTACATAGGAGCCAAGAGATCTATAGGCCATCTCAGTCAGTCCTACTTTCCCCTGACATTGTCTTTTGGGGCAAAATCATCACATTAGGTGGTCGGCTGGTCCTACCTTTGTCTATACGAACCTGATAAGAACAGGAGTATACAGCAGGGCAGCAATTGGGGTGACGTTAATACCCATCAGCATCTTGTTATCAATGTCCTGTAATCCCATGTTCCCATATTTCACTTCTCTGTAAGTTTCATCATAATGTAAAATCAGCTGCATCTCAAGAAGTCCTGAAATAAAGGGATAGCAACATCATGACATGACTTCTGGGACTCAGGACAACTCCCTACTTTGTTCATCCCAAGGTGAACTAGGTTTATTTTTGTAACCGAGCTAGCCACCCACTTATCACAGAAAAGGGGTTTTCTGGACTAAAATGATTGATAACCTATATGACACCTAGGACCGTCACTGACCAGCTGTTCTGGATTTATTCTCCTCTGATATGGAGCAAATGGCATCAGCCTTAAGCCGGGTTGACACGCGGAATCCACATCAGAATCTAGCTAAAAAAAAAAAAACGCCTCCCATTGAATTCAATGGGTTCCTTTTTCCCCTTTTTCCGTGAGAGGTTTGTTCCCACTCGCGGAGAAAAGAAGCGACATGCCCTTTCTTCAGGTGGATTCCGGCCGTCCGCGGCTGATTCACTCCCTCCCAACTAGGACCATTCATTTGGGTCTAATCCGGTGCGGACTACTGCGAGTGGATGCCAGTGCACTGCATGTACTTCACCAGCATCCAGTCGCGACTAGCCATTTTTTTGACCGGATTGTGAGGTGGCCTCCGCCTCAAAATCCGGTCCAAATACCCCCCTGTGTGAACCCGGCTTTATGGTGTTATTAACCTACATCTGTATGGATACTGTAGGTTTATTGGTTGGACTTGATGGACCTGTGTCCACTAAGTTCCTATGTAACATTGCGGGATAGTTGACTGAACCTGTAGGATACGCATCTTTTTCACCCGTACAAGCTATGTCACCATGTTTTATTACTAGGTGTTGATATGACACAGAAATGTGCATGGTCTCTCTGATTCAGTTATACAGTAATATCCCTTTAAGTGAAGATTTTCTTTAACATTTTGAAAGCTAAGGATATTCTGATAATATAAAGATGATATGATGGCCTCAATGATAAGGACGCTATGTACCTAGGTAAACGCCATATGTCAAGGCTGCTCCCAGACTTGCTGATATGACACTTTTCACGGTCAGTAATCGCTTCCTTCTATAATACCTCTTCTCCTCGGCTTCTTCATTATAATCCTCATTGTCACCCAAGAATTCGTCCAACTGCTGAAAAATGAAGCCACCTCATAAATAAAGTGATCGAGTTCCTAATAGAAGGACAACCTGTTGCATACTGTATTATAGCAAATAGTACAAGCATGTCCCAGCCATTATGGGTAATGTTCCTATCCCATACATGTCCGCCATTACATTATTGATAGACGGTACCTGTGCGTTATCTTCATCCAGTACTGCAGTATCCTGTGGCATTTCTCCATCAGCTGCCACCCCATTAATGGAGGCATCATGATACTGGGCCATGATCTATCTGTAAGGTCCTTAGAAAACAAATGACAAAGTCTACAATGTACAGGCCTGATAATGCCGCCCATATATATTGCATATATTATTTACACAACTATATTCTCTATTACAGAAGTAACATATCACAAGCAATGCTAAAACTAATGCCGCCCCTGCTATCTCGTGTCACCCCCTCTCCCTCATAGATTGTAAGCTCTTGTGAGCAGGGCCCTCAGTCCTATTGTGTATATGGATTTATTGGATATATGTAATGTTTGTACTTGAATCTTACAATTTGTAAAGAGCTGCCGAATGTGTTGGTGCTGTATAAATACAATGTATTATTATTAGTATTATATCAACTGCGGATAGATCGGTTAGAGCTCATATTCTGAGTCGGCGCCTCCATTACCGAGATATTGCTGTTATATTAATATGAAATTGAGCTCCCTGGAGCAACGAGAACATTGCCATTGCTCCAAAGAGATAAGCGGCAACGTCCTAATTGCTCTTAAGATCTCCTTTACATATTGACAAAAACGGCAGTACTCCATGATGGATCGCCGATTCATAAGGTGCAAACACCATTTCATTTGGGTGCTATTTATGGGGCTATGGTTGATATGCTGGATTCTTGTGAGCTCAGAACACGCTGATCTCTTGGTTTTCTTCCTTCTTTCAGGGAACAATGGGACAGATCTAATACGACATTAGTCTTAATAAAGTGCAATGAATGCTTTGATAAAATCCCCCCAATGTGGGTAAAAATATTGTGGTTTTATTTATGAACACTGGGATAGCACTGATAGAATACACTGTCTACCAATAAGTATTTGGACCCCCATGCAAATGAAGATATCTGCGGTCGTGATATACATCACGCCTAACGCCGTTAAATAGGAAACAGCATTGGCATTAGTCACATGTAAGATGCCACGAAGTGCAGAGTTGTCCGATTTCGAGAAAGAGGCAATCGTGGGGTATCACAGAAATGGTCAATCCTTAAGGGACAAGCAAGCAAACTGAATTACCCAAAATCTAGAGTGGCCTATGTGTTTACGAAGTGGAAGGTGAACATCGATTGTTGGAATGTGCCCCGAGTCAGCAGACCTCCGAAACTGGGAGATAGAGACTGACAGGTGCTGGCCAGAGAAACTGCACCCAACCGATGGCTCACATACACCAGGAGTCTCACCAGGTATCCGGGAGTATTGTGTCGATCAATACCATCCGTAAGGAAGCATCTGCTGGGGTCTACCAACTATTGGATAGGAAAAAATATGGTTCTTCTATTCTACCCCAGGTGTCCAAATACTTATTGCTAGACAGTGTATAAGATTGTAGTCCAGCATATGCTATATTCTTTATTATGGAGCTCATCTAATAAGGCTATCTTCAGATCACTGCGCTGATCCTTGCCCATATTTTGTCACCACCAAGTCAGTATGGCATCCTATTTATTCACCGATCCATTTATTAGCAAATTAATAAATTTAGGGCTCTTTTATTTGGAAGTAATGTGAATGTATTTTAGAGACGAGGTTTAATCTACAAATCCTGCCCTGACCGCAGAACGAATAACCCAAACAAGTGATCTATGCTTCTGTGAGATCGGGTATTTAAACCGACAATACATATATTATACAATATGTGACAAGCCCTTTGCTTTTCAGTAACATTTCAGCCATCAGAGATCCTGGAGTCCAAGTCAGTCTTTAGGACCAGGTTTTACTTACATGGGATATTAAGCTCCAAGTATTCAGTGCTGTAATGGTAAGACACAGGGGGATTTTCCCTAGGATCCGAAAAAGGATAAAAGAGAGAAAACGGGAACAATTATTGCAATAAAAATGGTAAATGTCTCTTCCAACAATACTAAAAACCCATAATGATAGATCGCCATGATAGATAAATAGACAGATAGCGAGACAGATAGCTAGATGATAGCTAGATAGCTAGATAGATAGATAGATAGGCTGGTCAATGTGCAAATTCATCACAGGTATTGTATATATTAAGAAAAATTAAAAATGGCACAGAAAATAACATTTATACTTTTTACAAAAGTTCAGCGTATACAGCACCGACATATGAACAATGTGGGGCATGACAGATGGGAAGTTCAGAGATAAGCAGGGCTATATCCTCTACGAACAAGTTCGGGGACCCATGTGAGTCTCTACTGGACCCCTACAGTTTATTACCTTTATATTCTGCGTGTCAGACGGGTAAGTTTGTAAAACATAGGCAGACATGCCTCCAACCTGACACCATCTTATCTCATTTCAGATACAATACCCCCAAACCCCAATCTGCGACAATGACGAATCCATGTAATCTTTGTACGTAGCTTTGTGCTCTGACCAGTAGGTTCGGCACTTGTGACCAGACCCCGTTCCCACATTACCTGACTATTGTTCGCAGCAGATTTTTGATACCTGCACGTCTGTCTCTCCTCTTACAAACTCTATACGCTTCCTTCTTGTAGCGAAAGAGGAAGCAGCACTGAGAGGGGAGTGAGCAGCTGGAGGGGAGGAGGGGAGACGTAGCTTCAGACCGGCCTGGGTACACTATCAAACAGGGAAGAGATTGCTAACCGGACAATGCTGCTAGTCCGACAGCCGCTTTCACTTCCTTTACTCTGTTCCTCTTGTTTAGAGCTGCAAAATACAGGCCGAGCCACATCAGTTTGTTTGTGGTCGAGATGCAGCCTTTGGAAAAATGTGCTGGGAACGTTCACACGAACAATCCCACTATTAACATGAAAAACTAAACCGGCCGACCTGGGGACAATCTGCATTGAAAAAAAACCTCTTGAGTCTTGGCCTAAAGTTTCTGATCTTGCCTAAATAACTAAAGAATATAAATGTAACTTTTCATAAACTCGATTAATACCTTATAGATCCTACAAGACCCTCTCTACTATTACAACAGCGTGGATGGAGCTCCAATAAGGGAAATACAAGGCCTTAGGGAAAAATGAAGGCTGAATTCACATTATGCAAAATGGAGACTGAAACTGCATGGAGGACTTTTTATTCCGCCGCTTTCAGTATGAAACTGCTGGGCACCCCGCAGATCCCTTTATAGTCTAATGGTGTCCGCCAATTTCTGCGACTTTCTGTTGTTCAGGTCCCCATATGACAGATAGCTGAACGCTGCTGTGAATCTAGCCAAAGTCTAAACATATGCAAAGTTTGGTGGATTAGATTGATGCTATCCTGATAAGATATATTGATGCCAACCCAGCCATAGATATAAGCGCTTACATGCAAAGTGTTTCCCTCTGGGCGGACAGAACAAATCACCATGTAATCCAAACTGTAATGTATGCTATAGAATAATATGATTTCCAGAATACATTGCTCACATAAGTAGTAACGGGTCTAATATATTAGTATAATCCAAAGTGGAAAGGTGCACCCACCCTCCATTACCCAAATTATGACTTGTGGTATTATTTCCCTAAATAATAACTCTTGAAGCGTGAATTCATTCCATTGGGGGTGCGTTCTGATAAGACCTGACTCCTGAGCCAATGTTCCCTAAGCTAAAGGGAGTCATTCACAGACTGATTCATCAGGGAGCAGATGACACAGTGACAGCATAAGGGGTGGCACCGTATTAGAAGATAGATAGGGTATTTAAGGCAGGTCCCCTACCCAGTGGTGTAACTAGGAATGGCGGGGCCCCGTGGTGAACTTTTGACATGGCCCCCCCCCCCCCAAACCGACGCTGAAGACCTCGACCGACCCCCTCCTCTGCAATCTATTATCCCCCATAGTGTCCCCTGCACACACAGTATTATCCCCCATAGTGTCCCCTGCACACACAGTATTATCCCCCATAGTGTCCCCTGCGCACACAGTATTATCCCCCATAGTGTCCCCTGCGCACACAGTATTATCCCCCATAGTGTCCCCTGCGCACACAGTATTATCCCCCATAGTGTCCCCTGCGCACACAGTATTATCCCCCATAGTGTCCCCTGCGCACACAGTATTATCCCCCATAGTGTCCCCTGCGCACACAGTATTATCCCCCATAGTGTCCCCTGCGCACACAGTATTATCCCCCAGAGTGTCCCCTGCGCACACAGTATTATCCCCCATAGTGTCCCCTGCGCACACAGTATTATCCCCCAGAGTGTCCCCTGCGCACACAGTATTATCCCCCATAGTGTCCCCTGCACACACAGTATTATCCCCCATAGTGTCCCCTGCGCACACAGTATTATCCCCCATAGTGTCCCCTGCGCACACAGTATTATCCCCAAGTGTCCCCTGCGCACACAGTATTATCCCCAATAGTGTCCCCTGCGCACACAGTATTATCCCCAATAGTGTCCCCTGCGCACACAGTATTATCCCCCATAGTGTCCCCTGCGCACACAGTATTATCCCCCATAGTGTCCCCTGCGCACACAGTATTATCCCCCATAGTGTCCCCTGCGCACACAGTATTATCCCCCATAGTGTCCCCTGCGCACACAGTATTATCCCCCAGAGTGTCCCCTGCGCACACAGTATTATCCCCCATAGTGTCCCCTGCGCACACAGTATTATCCCCCAGAGTGTCCCCTGCGCACACAGTATTATCCCCCATAGTGTCCCCTGCACACACAGTATTATCCCCCATAGTGTCCCCTGCGCACACAGTATTATCCCCCATAGTGTCCCCTGCGCACACAGTATTATCCCCAAGTGTCCCCTGCGCACACAGTATTATCCCCAATAGTGTCCCCTGCGCACACAGTATTATCCCCAATAGTGTCCCCTGCGCACACAGTATTATCCCCCATAGTGTCCCCTGCACACACAGTATTAACCCCAATAGTGTCCCCTGCACACATAGTATTAACCCCAATAGTATCCCCTGCACACACAGTATTATCTCCAATAGTGTCCCCTGTACACAGTATTATCCCCAATAGTGTCCCCTGTACACACAGTATTATCCCCAATAGTGTCCCCTGCACACACAGTATTAACCCCAATAGTGTCCCCTGCACACAGAATTAACCCCAATGGTGTCCCCTGCACACAGTATTATCCCAATAGTGTCCCCTGCACACAGTATTAACCCCTATAGTGTCCAATGCACACAGTATTATCCCCCATAGTGTCCCCATATGTCCCACTGTGGACACCTATAAAGAATTATTATACTCTGGGGTCTGAAAAGACCCCAGAGTATAACAATCGGAGACCCGGGGGAATAAAAACATCAGAAACAGTTGCTTACCTGTTCCTGTCGGCCGCCGCTCTTGTCCTGCTTTAATGACGTCGGACGTCGCATGACCCGGGAAGCAAGCCTGGGTCACGTGACGTCAGACACGAATGACGGAGGTCTGGCAGGATCGTGGAGAGGTAAGTAACACTGTTTTTTATGTTTCTTACCTCTCCCGGGCCTCCGCTCATTATACTCGGGGGTCTGCAAAAACCCCCGATTATAATGATAGCGTTTGTGGGGCCCGCGGTTCACTTACTGATCCCGGCCCTGCCAGGATCGGCAAGTGAATAGGGCCCGTAACGGACTATTGAAAAAAAAACAAAAAACCCCGCAGCGGTCGCGGCTGTCACCGGGCCCCCTAATGGCCCGGGCCCTGTGGCAGCCGCCTCCGCTGCCTCTACGATAGTTATGCCACTGCCCCTACCCCTTCTTGGTCAAGCCTCCATTCTCTAACTGTTACATTCGTGTCTATGCCCAGACCCAGAATCTGGACTGCAGACTGCACCGCTAAGGGAACAGGGGAGGGAGACTTTCCCCGACGCTACGGCGGCTAGCTAGGCCCTGCCTGCAGGTGGTGGTCAGCTGTTCCCAAGCTAGCCTTGGCCCCAACAACTCCTGGCTCTCTAACACGAAGGCCTAGCCGACAGATAGGGTGAGAGCTACAAGAGAGTTAGGGGCTGGGGATACTAAGGTGGTCACCCCTACCGAAACCAAGGTGCAGCTGCAGACAAAACAGGATGGGAAGTGCTGAACAACAGACACAGAGCACAAAACAATACGGAACAAGAGAATGAGGAGAGGGATAGTGGAGAGGTGAGGAAAGGGTTAACACAGGACAGGGGCAAAACAAACTGGAACCCAAACTTCCTCACAAACAACGAGATAGTGCCAGGCAATCAGAACAGATGGACAGGGTAGAGTAGAAGTGTGGTGGGACAAATCAGACTCACATACAAGGCAACACTCACACCACTTCCTAGTCAGTTGTGATTCCACAAACCACTACTCCTCCCAGAGCCACGAATTCCAGTTGGTTACAACAAAAACCAGCAACTAGTGAAGCCAGTGAAGTCTTCAGGTCGTGACACTAACCCAGGGGTCCTCAAACTTTTTAAACAGAGGGACAGTTCACTGTCCCTCAGACCATTGGAGGGCCGAAATATAGTTTTAAAAAATTTAAGATTATACACTCCACAGTACTTCCCTTCACAGCATTATACACTTCACAGTACACCCGCCCCACAGTATTATATGCTCCTCAGTGCACCCCCCACACTGTATTATATGTTCCTCAGTATGCCCCCCCACACTGTATTATATGCTCCTCAGTACGCCCCCATACAGTATTATATGCTCCTCAATACGTCCCCCACACAGTATTATATGTTCCTCAGTACGCCCCCCATACAGTATTATATGCTCCTCAGTATGCCCCCACACAGTATTATATGCTCCTCAGTACGCCCCCCCATACAGTATTATATGCTCCTCAGTACGCCCCCCAAACAGTATTATATGCTCCTCAGTATGCCCCCCACACAGTATTATATGCTCCTCAGTATGTCCCCCACACAGTATTATATGCTCCTCAGTACACCCCAAACACAGTAATATATGCTCCTCAGCAGTGGCGTAACTAAGAATGGCGGGGCCCCGTGGCGAACTTTTGACATGGGGCCCCCCCGACACCGAAGATCTCGACCGAGTCCCTCCTACGCATTCCTGCGCGCTCTATTATGTTCCGTAGTGGCCCCTGCACACAGTATTATACCCAATAGTGGCCCCCTGCACACAGTATTATGTCCCTTAGTGGCCCCTGCAGGACTAAATACTGTCACGTCACCCGCTGACCGCTATACCAGGACAAATTGTGGATAAAAAATCTGGTCATGTGCATTACAATTTAGTAACTCCATGTGCCTCATATTAATAGCAGTTAACCCCATCATCTCCCTCACATTAACCCCTGTGTGCCTCACCATAAGAGTTACTGATATGTGAGAGACATGGAGGTAATAATAAAGTATCTTCATTATTATTACCCCCATATGTCTCACATATCAGTAACTCTTATGGTGAGGCACACAGGGGTTAATGTGAGGGAGATGATGGGGTTAACTGCTATTAATATGAGGCACATGGAGTTACTAAAACACAAGTAATCACCCCATATGCCTGACATTAATAAGTAACCCCAGTACGTACCTGTATAGCTTTAGTTTCACTTTCCTTCTTCCTTTCTTCCTCCAGTGCAGGACGGCAGGAGCTCGGCAGGGATAAGCCCCGCCTCCTCCTCTCATTGGTGGGCAGAGGACAGACAGAGAAAGGGAGGGGGGGAGAGAGGGGGAGCGTCCTGAAGCGCTGACAGGAGCCAGACCTGCAGCTCCTGTGTCTCAGCCGTTGCTGCAGCTTCGGGGCCCCCTGTTGGTGGAAAGTATTCCACCAACAGGGGGCCCCAATCATTATACTCGGGGGTCCGAAAAGACCTCCGAGAATAATGATAGCAGCGGTAGCAGCTGTCACCGGGCCCCTAATGTCCCGGGCCCTGTGGCAGCTGCTACCGCTGCTATGGTGGTAGTTACGCCACTGCTCCTCAGTATGCCCCCACACAGTATTATATGCTCCTCAGTATGCCCAAACTCCCCCACACACACAGTATTATATGCTCCTCAATACACCCCTCACACAGTATTATATGCTCCTCAGTGCACCCCCCACACTGTATTATATGTTCCTCAGTACGCCTTCCCCACACACACACAGTATGAAGAGCCGTCGGGCGTCCTACGTCTTACGTCATCATGCCTGCGCCAGGGCAGAGGTGCATGAACCTCAGCCTAAACTGACTGCTTTCAGCCATATGTGCGATTTTGAGAGATTGTGGCCAAGAGGGATTGTATGGTACAATATTGCAGTGTTTTGTTATGCGGGTGTATTTACTCCCCATATTATAACACTATTATCAGATCCACCCTATTCTGATGTGGCGCCAACGTCCTCTGTCATTAGACACGTCACACAGATTGTTTCTTCTGCTTATTCAGTACAGAAAGTTACTTCTCATTGTTCATTTGTATGAAGTGACACCCGAGTCCCCTGCGCTTATCTGACAACCGAAGGGGAAGTGTAACTAGTAACGTGTATGAATTTAGTAACTTCCATCTCACATGATTTCCTGGCTTTCTGATTAATTATTTTGCATGAAGTACAGAATAGAATAGTAGGAACCATTGCCAGCAGCTCCTATGACATTATTATATTGTATGGTGGTCAATTTGATGATAGGTCCTCATTATCTACTGATGACAATCTTTCCAGACATTTCCAACCTACCATGGATCTCATGCATAGGGAGACATTTGGGCAATTTTATTAAAGGGGTTGTCCAGGAATTAGTCAAACCCTGGGCAGGTATAACATAGACATGGCCTCACAGCTTGGTTTACTCTAGATCAGGGGTAGAGAACCTTCGTCTCTCCAGCTGCTTGTGAAACTACAACTCCCATCATGCTCCATTCATTTCCATGGGAGTTCCAAGAACAGCAGAGCAAGTATGCATGCTGGGAGTTGTAGTTTTGCAACAGCTGGAGAGCCGTACATTCCCTACCCCTGCTCTAGATGTTAGCTAGGTTTTCTTACATATTGTAATGTGACATACTATATATATATATATACAGTCCTATGAAAAAGTTTGGGCACCCCTATTAATCTTAATAATTTTTAGTTCTAAATATTTTGGTGTTTGCAACAGCCATTTCAGTTTGATATATCTAATAACTGATGGACACAGTAATATTTCAGGATTGAAATGAGGTTTATTGTACTAACAGAAAATGCGCAATATGCATTAAACCAAAATTTGACCGGTTCAAAAATATGGGCACCTTAACAGAAAAGTGACATTAATATTTAGTAGATCCTCCTTTTGCAAAGATAACAGCCTCTAGTCGCCTCCTGTAGCTTTTAATCAGTTCCTGGATCCTGGATAAAGGTATTTTGGACCATTTCTTTCTACAAAACAATTCAAGTTCAGTTAAGTTTGATGGTCGCCGAACATGGACAGCCCGCTCTCAAATGATCTGAAAACAAAGATTGTTCAACATAGTTGTTCAGGGGAACGATACAAAACGTTGTCTCAGAGATTTAACCTGTCTGTTTCCACTGTGAGGAACATAGTAAGGAAATGGAAGACCACAGGGACAGTTCTTGTTAAGCCCAGAAGTGGCAGGCCAAGAAAAATATCAGAAAGGCAGAGAAGAAGAATGGTGAGAACAGTCAAGGACAATCCACAGACCACCTCCAAAGAGCTGCAGCATCATCTTGCTGCAGATGGTGTCACTGTGCATCGGTCAACAATACAGCACACTTTGCACAAGGAGAAGCTGTATGGGAGAGTGATGAGAAAGAAGCCGTTTCTGCACGTACGCCACAAATAGAGTTGCCTGAGGTATGAAAAAGCACATTTGGACAAGGCAGCTTCATTTTGGAAACAAAAATTGAGTTGTTTGGTTATAAAAAAAGGCGTTATGCATGGCGTCCAAAAAGAAACAGCATTCCAAGAAAAACACATGCTACCCACTGTAAAATTTGGTGGAGGTTCCATCATGCTTTGGGGCTGTGTGGCCAATGCCGGCATCGGGAATCTTGTTAAAGTTGAGGGTCACATGGATTCCACTCAGTATCAGCAGATTCTTGAGAATAATGTTCAAGAATCAGTGACGAAGTTGAAGTTACGCCGGGGATGGATATTTCAGCAAGACAATGATCCAAAACACTGCTCCAAATCCTCAGGCATTCATGCAGAGGAACAATTACAATGTTCTGGAATGGCCATCCCAGTCCCCAGACCTGAATATCATTGAACATCTGTGGGATGATTTGAAGCGGGCTGTCCATGCTCGGCGACCATCTAACTTAACTGAACTTGAATTGTTTGTCCAAAATACCTTTATCCAGGAACTGATTAAAAGCTACAGGAAGTGACTAGAGGCTGTTATCTTTGCAAAAGGAGGATCTACTAAATATTAATGTCACTTTTCTGTTGAGGTGCCCATACTTTTGCACCGGTCAAATTTTGGTTTAATGCATATTGCACATTTTTTGTTAGTACAATAAACCTCATTTCAATCCTGAAATATTACTGTGTCCATCAGTTATTAGATATATCAAACTGAAATGGCTGTTATAAACACCAAAATATTTAGAACTAAAAATGATTAAGATTAATAGGGGTGCCCAAACTTTTTCATAGGACTGTATATATATATATATATATATATATATATATATATATATATATATATATATAAACAGTGTATACTGTTTAGTGCTGGTGCAGATCATTACATTGTTGTGTATTGGGTCATTTCCGGAAGCCATATTGGTCAATGGCCCATAAGAAGCAGAACAGAATAAAGTGGTTTTCTCCCGTGTTACGCCCACTGATGCCAGAGGTTGGCCAGGTTACCTATGGTGGGAAGAGACATGCTATTTCATTGAGAAGAACGGACAGAAACATTGGCAGGACCATGGTGTTCAGAACCATACTATGTACATAGACGCTGTGGACACTCTTTGTGACACACCAATCTATTACAAAGGGACCCCACCTCATGAAACAGCCCCTTGAAGTCAAAACTGGAAACCCCAAGTCTCAGTTACTTCCATATTTTGCATTGTCAGATGAACGTCTCCATACCTTAGACACTACTTAACCCCTTCCCACTTCCGGCATTTTTCTATTTTTGTTTTTTACTCTCCTTAATTTTGGGCTTAATTTTTGAAAAATTAGACTTTGTAATGGCACCATTTGATATCCCATACAATGTGTAACTTGTGTGACTTTGTTGCGGGTATAATTTTTTTGCAGGACCATATATACTTTTATTTATACCATTTATGGGGAATGTCTGAGGTTTTGACTGAATTTTATTGAAATTCCAATGAGAGGTGAAACAGTGAATTGGATTTTTTCCCCCATACAGCACTCACTGTATGGGGAATTTATTGTTCTAAGTTTGTAGGTCAGGCCTGTACTGTTTGTGTGCTTAAAGGGATCCTATCATACAAACACATTTTTTTCTTAGTAACACGTCGGAATAGCCTTAAGAAAGGCTATTCTTCTCTTACCTTTTGTTATCTTCTCCGCGCCGCCATTCCGTAGGAATCTCGGTTCTTGTTATGCAAATTAGTTCTCTCGCAGCACTGGGGGCGGGCCCCAGCACTCAAACAGCACTGGGGACGTCCCTAATGCTGCCAGAGAACTCTCTCCCGCACCACCTCCATCTTCGTCAAGAACGTCCTCTTCTTCTGGCGCAGGTCTCAGACTGCTAGGCCTCGGGCAGAGCAGACTGTGCATGCCCACAGGCCATGAGAAAATGGCCGCTTACCCAGTGTTGTAAGTGGCCATTTTCTCATGGCCTGTGGGCATGCGCAGTCTGCTCTGCCTGAGGCCTAGAAGTCTGAGACCTGCGCCCAGGGATGAACCTGCCTTTTTCGCCACCAAAGCCGGACGACAGTAAGCCGCTACCCCCCCGGGAGGGCGGGGCGGAGCAAAGGGGGCATGGCAGAGTGGCGTTAGCAGGCAGAGAGCAGGCATGGAGAGGACCTGCTCTCTGCCTGAGCGTGAGGGGAGGCTGCTGGAGCAGCGCTGCTCCAGCGGCCTTCCCAATCCACCGCTCGGTGACGCTAAGCCAGTCCAGGACAGCTTGTCCTGGACTGGCTTAGGTAAGCAAAAATGCTGCCCTCCCCAGGGCCCTGGCATAGCGCCGCCTGAAGCGGTCGCTTCAGGTCGCCTCATGGGAGTTGCGGTGCTGCCTGCCCCGGAAGAAGAGGATGAAGAAGACATTGCTGATGAAAATGGAGACGGCGCTGGAGAGAGTTTTCTGGCAGCACTAGGGAGGTCCCCAGTGCTGTTTGAGTGCTGGGCCCGCCCCCAGTGCTGTGAAAGAACTAATTTGTATACCGACAAGAACCGGGATTCCTATGGAACGGCGGCACAGAGAAGACAACGAAAGGTAGAAGATGAGTAGCCTTTCTTAAGGCTATTCCGACGTGTTACTAAGAAAAAAATGTATTTGTATGATAGGATTCCTTTAAGTTTATTTCTATATCTGATCTAGGGCATGGGTGGGGATTTAACCCCTTAAAAGTCACATTACAATCACAAACATCCTACTGAAAATGTCACTTTTTTAATTGCAGATTTGACACTTACGGCTGAAATAAATATTACTGATACATATCTCCTTATGGAAGTTGTAAGCCAGCGCTCCGATGCATCTCAGACTCACACCCGGAACATTTACTCTCTATACCGCACATTCCAGCTTTCACTACTTTTTACATTTTATTTCACTATAGCTTTACAAGACCTTGTGTTTTGTGAGTATAGATGACTTTTTCATCAGCTTTTATTACTTTTTGTTTTTGCGAGGTGTGACGAACAGAAAACATCAATTCCAGCATCGTAATTTAAAGGTTTATGGCGTTTATCATGTAAAATAAATAATGTAGTAATTTTATTTTAGGGGTGTTACGGATGTGGTAATAACAATGGTGTGTTTTTTTCATTAACAAGAAAAAAAAAAAGTATTTGTCGCCTTTGATGTAATTTTGGAGAAAAAAAAAATACAAAGTCATAAAACACTGCAGAATAATTGATATGCTACAGTTTCCCTAAACCGTGGCGGTTTTGGAAATCACAGCGTGTCCGTGCTGCAGTTATAAACGCACAGTGGGCATGGAATTTGAACCAATCCACTTTGCAGATACTGTAAAACACTGCGAATTTTTCCACGGCGGCAAATCGCGGCGTTTCCGGCCTGTGGGGCCCCGGCCTAAAACCATTATTCTAATTTTACCACAAAAGACTGGAAAAACTAATTGACTCGAGTATAAGCCGAGGGGGGGGGGGGGGGAGGAGATACAGCAGCTACTGGAAAATTTCAAAAATTAAAATGGTCAGAGTTTTTGGGTGCAGTAGATGCTGGGGAAGGGGAGGGGGTGTTTTGTTTGTCTGTCTGCCCCTTCCCTGAACTTGAGGACTGTTTTTTTCTTCCACCACTTGGAATTCAGCCTGGCTGAATATAGGGGATCTGCAGTGCTCCTATTAACCCCTTCCCGACAGAACAGGAGCACTGCAGATCCCCTATAGTCAGTAGACCGGGCACTGTCAGACACAGGGAGACCTAATGTGTATGTGTTTCACAGTCATTTTCTACTTTTGTATGTATTCTAGGGAAAGGAGGGATTTACAACTTCTATTTATTTATTTTTTATCTTTTTTTTTTTTGCACTATTTTATGGGAGATTCTATACATTGATATTGTGGATGGTCATAGACCCCCCCCCCCAAAATAATTTTATTTTTTTGCTGACTCGAGTATAAGCCGAGGGGGGCTTTTTCAGCTCAAAAACTGGGCTGAAAAATTCGACTTATACTCGAATATATATGGTATATATAAAAATATCACAATAAAACCACACAGATCCGGGGTGGTGTTCCTGAGCAGATGAAGCGTGGTTCTAATGTGATAGGCCTGTACACAATCTCCTTGTGTGTATACGTATTATTATGGGCAAGTTCACTATGTGTTTCATTCCCACAGCTAGAAGTGTCAGGGGTTCAGTGTTATCAGAAGTGCAAGTCGCCTGGTGTGAATAGATGGCAAAGCTGTGGAGTTGTAAACTGAAAAACAACTAGTAGATTGCACATATAGATCTCTTTGGTTGAATGGAAAAAATCATGATGTAAAATTAGGGCAAACCCTCACTGCGTGGACACAAAGAGGAAAAGTCTAGAAAAGTTGGTGTTAAACCAGGGCTCTAACCTCACCCGTGCCCCCTTTGATTCTGCAAGTCCCTCAGTTCCCTTTCTTTAACCCCTTCCCGCCGATGGCATTTTTTCATTTTCGTTTTTGACTCCCCTCCTTCTAAACCCCATAACTTTTTTATTTCTCCGCTCCCAGAGTCATATGAGGTCTTAATTTTTGCGGGCCAATTTTTTCTTCATGATGCCACCATTAATTATTCTATATAATGTACTGGGAAGCAGGAAAAAAATTCAGAATGGGGTGGATTTGAAGAAAAAATGCATTTCTGCGACTTTCTTACGGGCTTTGGTTTTACGGCGTTCACTGTGCAGCCGAAATGACATGTCCCCTGTATTCTGTGTTTCGGTACGGTTCCAGGGATACCAAATTTATATGGTTTTATTTACATTTTGACCCCTAAAAAAAATTCCAAAACGGTGTTAAAATTTTTTTTTTCTAAAAGTCGCCATATTCTGACGGCCGTAACTTTTTTATATATAGGTGTACGGGGATGCATAGGGCGTCTTTTTTTGCGGGGCCGGGTGTACTTTTTAGTTCTACCATTTTCGGGAAATGTTATTGCTTTGATCACTTTTTATTCAAATTTTTATCAGAATTAAAACAGTGAAAAAACGGCGGTTTGGCACTTTTGACTATTTTTCCTGCTACGGTGTTTACCGAACAGGAAAAATATTTTTATAGATTTGTAGAGCGGGCGATTTCGGACGCGGGGATACCTAACATGTATATGTTTCACAGTTTTTAACTACTTTTATATGTGTTCTAGGGAAAGGGGGGTGATTTGAACTTTTAATACTTTTTATATTTTTTTATATTTTTTTTTACTTTTTTTTTTTTTTATTTTTTTTTGCATTTATTAGACCCCCTAGGGGTGTTGAACCCCCAGGGGGTCTGATCACTAATGCAATGCATTACAATGCTAATGCATTGCAATGCATTGCAAGAAATCATCATCTCTTTTGCAGGCTGTATACACCAGCCTGCAAAAGAGAGAATTTGCAGACCGGCTGGGAGCCTTTAACAAGGCTCCCGGCTGTCATGGCAACGGGGGGTCGGCCCTGGAGCATGCTCCAGGAGCCGGCGATCCTTGCCAAAATGGCGGCGCCCATGCGCCGCCGGGAAGATGGCGCCTCCGGCGCCTTTGACAGCAGCGCCGGAGGGGTTAATGCCTCCGATCGGTCCGGGGACCGATCGGAGGCATCAGAGCCGGTTGTCTACTGCTTAAAGCAGTAGACACCCGGCGGCTATGACGGCCGCCCGGCTCCCGGGCGGTCGCCATAGTTACAGACCCGACACGCGCCGTACTATTACGGCGCATGTCGGGAAGGGGTTAAGGGGAAAAGGAAGCGACTCTTTTGTGCCCATAACACGGTATAATGCCAGGTTCACACAGGGTTTTTTGGTCAGGATTTTGCTGCGGAATCCGTGTCAAAATCCAGCTCAAAAAACCGCCTCCCATCGAATTCAATGGGTTCCTTTTCCTGCTTGCAGAAAAAAGAAGCAAGCTGTCATTTCTTCACGCAGATTCCGCGGCGCGACACCTCCCTCCTGACTAGGCCCATTCATTTTGGTCTAATCCGGAGCCGTTTTTTTTATGGACTGGATTCTAAGGCGGCCTCCGTGTCAAAATCCAGTCCACAAATCCCTGTTTGAACCCAGCCTAATACAGCCATTAGTGACCCCCAGATTGTATACTCATGCTATAATTTCAGTTGTGTAAATGACAGCAAAATATTCTCCGCAATGGACAACAAGAGGATGTGGGTAAATAATTAAGTGTGGCCTCCAGGGGCACAAGGGGCATTAAGCCTGATCTATAGTATCCCTAGAATGTATGGAGAGGGGTCAGCTCCTGATTTTGCATGAAAGGGTTAAGGAGACATTGCCTGAAAGAGGCTAATTTGAAGCCTACAGGGGTCGGCAGCCATGCATACTCTATTCCCAGAATTCTTAGCATGGGCGCATGGTCTAAGAAGTCTCATGGTGCAAAGCGGTCTCTTGAAAGCAACGTCTCCTTAGTAAAACTTTGTTCTCCTTCCAACCCACACCTATGACTTCTCACCTAGCTAGTAACCAGTTTTGCACCAATGAGGGGTAAACACCTGTCACATCTCGACTTTTTGACTGAGATGAAGTACCGGACCCAGAGGAGAATACGATGACCGCTGTGACGACTACTGCGACTGGAGAATCCTTCCGTTACGCTGATGAGGCGGATACAGGATCGAAAACTCATTTAGGATTCTGATTTCGGAGGAACACCGCCAAAGAACCGCGCTGAACTCTTTGGTGAACACCAGGAAGGTATAGGCTCACACTGACTGATTGTCATGATTTGGTAAAAAGACTCACTCATTGCATTTTTAACCCCTTGCTCACTGAGTTGGAATTTGTGACGGTTTTCCCAGGAGTTCCCCACAGTAATAGTCACATGAACAACCCTCATGTGGATTTCCAGGATATTGCCCGGATGCTGATCTGGTATTTTTTTCCATCAAGGAATACAAGAAGATTGTGAATTCTGGAGCCATGTTTACTGGTAAATATCTTGTATGGATAAAGCTCCATGAAGACCACTCAGTTACTGGGATTGACGGACTTAGGCCCCCCCCCCCCCCCAGTTTATCTCTTATCAGGAATAAGAGGGGCAGGTTGTTCTACAACGTAATACCAACATCATGCAGCAAGTGTGAGGGCTTTGGCCACCGTGCCTCCAAGTGTGCTACCGCTGAAAAGTGCAAGAAATGTCTTCAGCATGGCCATAAGGCCAAGGATTGTGCTAATGGAATTATCTGCAACATGTCTTTCCTTAGGTCACACATTCCAAGAGTGTTCGTCACGGAAAAAGATGTACGCTGAAGTGGCGAAAGAAAGGACAATGTCATGCAGGGAAACTTATGGCTGAAGGCACATTGAGGATGGATACCACATCTAAGGGAGATGGGACTGGCCCTATGGCCAGCACCAGTGGAAAAGAAGGTGAAGAAACGTCAGGTGAGCAATCCAGCTAGGGTAATGTGATGGAGGTCACGCCCGATGTGCTGGAGGAGACTATGGACTATGCCTCTGAATTGGCGTGTGTGGGGGAAGCTCGGGTGGGTGCTGGGGTGGAATCTCTGCATGCTGAGGAATGGGGAGGCTATGGATAATGGAACAAAGAAGAAGGGGAAGGCTCCTAAAAAATCTGCTGCAGAAAGTGCTAAATAAAAACCTGTGAGTAATAACCAGTCTGAATTGGTGCTTAAAGAGGGGACGGCACATATCTCTGAATTTGTCTAAGCCCAGCCAACAGGGCTACCAGCTTCTGACCTGGACTTTACATCTGAAGATGTATCTGAAGGCAATGACTCTACTAATGAGTAATGGTCTCCTTGTTGCCAGCTTCTCTTAATGTGAGGAGCATTTACAGTGGGGCACAGACAGCCATCATTTCATTACCTGATTGCTGAAAATTTTCACCTTATCGCTTTACAGGAATGCTGTATCTTACATGATGTCAACCATGAATCCATCAGAAGTTCTTGGGGCAGACCATGGTCTGTGTGGTTGGGAGACAATAGAAGGTCCTGAAGGGAATAGAGGCAGGGAAAGGGTTAATAAGATGGCGTTGCGCAGTGGTTGGAGAATGAGAGGAGGAAGAGGTGGGCTTAAGATGGAGTATAGAAGGAGGAGTTAGGAGAAGGGTAACTGATGAGGATACCCCGCCCTCCATCACAGATTTTTTTCCGCAATGGTCGTTGGACTGGGGTATTAGTTTTTTTCCGGTGCCCCGTTTCTGCTGTTTCTCTTAATTTCAGAGGTCACGGCTGGCGGATTGATGATGGGCCTCAGGAATAAGCGGTTGGCATACAAACATAAAAAGGGGTTAATGTTACAAGAGGGCAAAAGTTAATGGTGGGTTCTGTTTAACGGTGTTGTTAATAAAAGCTGTGGCCATCCCCACATTTATACCAAGACTTGGTGTCAGTCTGGTTATTTCCGGCATCTTAAAGGAATAAAATAAGGTTTAAGTCCCTGGAGTCCAGTAACCGCAGTACTGGAGTGGGAATACTCTGTAACAACTCGAACATCCAACACTTCTTTTCAAAATAAGGGATTGCGGGAATATGAACAACTGGCGGCCTATAACAATATCACAACTGTAACGTGGATCATAAAATCTTGTCCAAAATTATGGAGAACAGATTTAAACCAAAGCTGCACCGAATAATACAAGGTGATCAAGTATGTGGGGTCCCTAACGGGAAACCTTTTCTGTCATGTGAGCTTTCCTCATGGCTAGCCGTGACGGGATGGCGCTCCTGTTTAGGCCCGAATGAATGGCCTAAACAGAAGTGTGTCTCGAGCCGCAGCTACATCAGTTGTGGAATCCGCGGCATGATAGCGCATCTCATTTCTTTTTTTTCACTACAAGCTAGCGAAAAAAAGAAACGTGAGCAGCTCCCATTGAAGTCAATGGGAGCCGTTTTTGCAGGCAGATTTTGAGGCGGATACCTACCCTTCAAGAAATGTATGAAGGGTTATAAACGAGCATTTTTAACCTTGAGTATTGCAGCGCTGGTGTATTCTCTCTCATAAGCTGTAAATCTGGGGTGTCCCCTGATATACGCTCGCACAGCTTATACATTCCCTTCCTGCCGCAGCCAGTTGTGTCCTAATGATTTGGCAATTTTTGAGGTTTTGTCTTCACATTGTACAAGCTATTTTTTTTATTTTTTTTATTTTCTGGCAATGTGGCCATATGAGGGCTTGGTGTTTGCGGTATGTCATGTACTTTTCAATGCCACCACTTTGGGGGGCCTGTAACTTCTTGACTAAATTTTATCAACTCTTTCTGGGTGGGATGTAAAGGAAAACATCAATTCTGGCAATGCCTTTTAGCATTTTTTTTTCCCGTGCAGTGTACAGCATAAGTAACATGTTACCTTTATTCTGCAGGTCGGTACGGTTACGGCGATACCTCATTTATATTATTTTTTATTTAATTTAAGGAAAAAATCTATTATTTTTGCATCGCCATCTTCTGAAAGACATAATATTTTTATTTTTTCGTTGACAGAGCTGGTTAAGAGCTTTTTATTGAACATTTGTGATGCAAAGGTGGCGAATAATCATTACTTTGTGTGGTTTTCTAATTTATTTTTTTTTATGTCATTCAGCATGCGGGTTAAATAATGTTTTAGTTTTATTGTTTGGGTTTTTACGGATTGGGTGATACCAAATATGTAATTTTTAACATATTTAAACTTTTTTTTTTCTGGCCCCACAGGGGATTGCAGCAGCAATGCAGTGTATAGGAGGCTGTCAGCCCGTGCAGACGCATGGATCGGCAGCCTCCATTGTTGGCAGGATCAGCGCGTGGAGGGGAACTGATGGGACAGACCCGTGCTCACTGATCAGACCCCGGGCTACGCTCTAGCAACACCAGCACCCCCGAAAATGTTGCGGGAGAGCGGGAAACCTGGAACATTAGAAAAAACCCTGAGATGCTGCAGTCATGTTTGACCGTGGCATCTCAGGGGTTAACACCCGTGATCGGACCCAGTTCCAGGACAGTGTCAGCCATAACATACAGCTGAAACCCACAAGACAGGGTGCGCACACAGTTTGTGTGTGTACATTGCTGCCAACGTAGTAGTACAGCAGTTTGCGGGAAGCCCTTCCCAGTAGCACAGTACCATTACGGCAGATGTCGGGAAGGGTTTAAATAAAGTTCTTGCTTTTTAATCTGCCCTTTTTAGTTGTAGGCCTGTGGATCAGAGTTTTATGGAGGACTCACTGAAGGAGATAATGGCTGTCTAGATTCTGCTTCGAAGCAGTTTTTATCCCGTATTTTAACTGAGCATGAAATTTTAGACACATTATGCAGTTTTAAGGCTGAGGCTCCATGTTGCGAAAACACTGTTTTTTTTGTTTCAGATTTTTCTGCATTTTTTTGAACCAATGCCAAGAATAGCTAGAAAAGAAATAGTAAATATATAAGAAGCTTCTTATACATCTCCCTTCTGCTCAATCCACTCCCAAAGAAAGGATGGGAATACCTGATGGCTTTTTAATGTCTCTTAAGGCTTTTTATGAGAACTGCACCACACGTATTTTAGTTAATGCTTTTAAGATAAGGAAAGTGCTTTTAAAATTTGTCTGCTCTGACGTTTCAGCACCTCTCAAGCTGGCCTGCCGCTGAACTTGTTCCTCGTGTCATGCCTGTGATTGTTCTGGCATCTCAGCAGCTCACTGGGACGCCATATAATGAGCGTGTTGTTGGCGTCGATGATCTGTCTGCTCCAGCATTTCAGTACCTCTCAAGCTGGCCTGCCGCTGAACTTGTTCTTCGCACCATGCCAGTGATTGTTCAGGCATCTCAGCAGCTCACTGTGACGCCATATAATGAGCATGTTGTTGGCGTCGATGATCTGCCTCCTCCAGCATTTCAGTAGCTCTCAAGCTGGCCTGCCGCTGAACTTGTTCTTCGCACCATGTCAGTGATTGCTCAGGCATCTCAGCAGCTCGCTGGGACGCCATATAATGAGGTTGTTGTTGGTGTCGATGATCTGCCTGCTCCAGCATTTTGGCTGCTCTAAGAGCAGCTTGATGCCTAGCTTACTCAAATCTCTTTAGCTCAGCTTGAGGAGAACTCTGTGACTTCTGGCTACCTTCATAGCTCTCATTTTTTTGAGAATTTTGTGACACATTAGATTTTCGTTTTCCTCGCATGTTTAAAATTGGGAAACTGCCAATTTAGATTAAAGGAGTTTTCCCATCTCAGTGTCTCAGCACGCTGCCTCGAGTGTCTGCTCCTCACTTTGTGTATTTGTCTCCCCTTCCTCCCTCTGACTGAACAGGACACAGAACACTTATGCAGGTCAGATAATATGCAGATGCTTGTTATTTGCATCTTTAGGGTGCATTCACACTAAGTATACGCTGAGCTGATTCTGAACGAAAAAACACATTCGTATAAAGCAGATCCCATTCATTTCTATGGGACCCGGCATACGAGCGCTCCCCAATGAAATGAATGGGCTGCTTTTTCCCCTATTGGTTTCAATGTGATACGTGCGTATGCCGGCTCCCATAGAACTGAATGGGATCCGCTTTGTACACGCTCATTCTGAATGTGTTTCACGTTCAGAATCAGTTGAGCGTAGACTCAGTGTGAATGCACCCTTACAGAGGAGAGAGCCCGGACCTTTAACCTGTAGTATCTTGTAGACACTGTGCTGACTGGAGTATTCCATGTGCATCATTTGGAAGTCTTGGCTAGTCCAGGATTATCACAGGAAAAGGTTCTATGATGTTACCTTCATAGCAAAAGGAATTCAGCAGACACTCCTTGCAAGAGCACCTGGACTTGAGGACCCCAGGATGAGGGGTATTTGTGCAATTACACACGAGACAAAGCAGTTGTGATTAAAGTGTATAGTCTTTCTGCTAATCTTGAGATGAGGGAATACTTTTAAGAGGTTAGAGCTCATAATAAAATATTTAATGATGTGGGAGTATGGAAGTATCTATACTGTACCTGGCCACTAGAGGTCACTGCAGACTGTAGATGGAAGTATCTGTACTGTACCTGGCCACTAGAGGTCACCGCAGACTGTAGATGGAAGTATCTGTACTGTACCTGGCCACTAGAGGTCACTGCAGACTGTAGATGGAAGTATCTGTACTGTACCTGACCACTAGAGGTCACTGTAGATAGAAGATGGAAGTATCAGTACTGTACCTGGCCACTAGAGGTCACTGCAGACAGTAGATGAAAGTGTCAGTACTGTACCTGGGCACTAGAGGTCACTGCAGACAGTAGATGGAAGTATCAGTACTGTTCCTGGCCACTAGAGGTCACTGCAGACTGTAGATGAAAGTATCTGTACTATACCTGGCCACTAGAGGTCACTGCAGACTGTAGATGGAAGTATCTGTACTGTACCTGGCCACTAGAGGTCACTGCAGACAGTAGATGAAAGTGTCAGTACTGTACCTGGGCACTAGAGGTCGCTGCAGACAGTAGATGGAAGTATCAGTACTGTTCCTGGCCACTAGAGGTCACTGCAGACAGTAGATGAAAGTGTCAGTACTGTACCTGGGCACTAGAGGTCGCTGCAGACAGTAGATGGAAGTATCAGTACTGTTCCTGGCCACTAGAGGTCACCGCAGACAGTAGATGAAAGTATCTGTACTGTACCTGGCCACTAGAAGTCACTGCAGGCAGTAGATGGAAGTATCTGTACTGTACCTGGCCACTAGAGGTCACTGCAGACAGTAGATGGAAGTATCAGTACTGTTCCTGGCCACTAGAGGTCACTGCAGACTGTAGATGAAAGTATCTGTACTGTACCTGGCCACTAGAGGTCACTGCAGACAGTAGATGATGAACGTGCAACTGCACCGAAACGCGTAGCCTTCTTGTGACCGAAACCCACAGTTTTTAAATGGATATTTAATAAAGCTGGAAGTTTTTTATCAACAACCTTGGACGTTTGAATTTTCTTCCTTCTGGTTGGAGTGGATTTTTACATTTTATTCATAGTGGTAACATTGCTGGTTTTCCCATAAATGCAGTAGCATAAGTTAGTATAGTGGTACATGCATATGTCAGATACGTCCCGTATACCCCCATACAGTAAGGGTGCCTTCACACGGAATTACGTTCCGTGCTTTTTGTCCATTTTACACGTGTAAAAATACACGTGTAAGATGTAGTTAGTTAGCCATTGAGTTCAACGGATTTTTTCGTATAACGCGCGTCTTTTTGCACGCGCAAAAAGACGCACGTTAAAAAAAAGCCATTGAACTCAAAGGCTAACTACATTTTACACGTGTATTTTTACACGTGTAAAATGGACAAAAAGCACGGAACGTAACTCCGTGTGAAGGGGCCCTAAACGTACTGACAATAAGTCTCAACATAAATAAGGCTAATTATGATAGGTAATAAGCACTTGGTGTAGACTGGGGCTTAGAAGGGGTTGTCCAGAAGATTTTAGTATTGTGGCAGGAGGTCAGGGAAGATATATAAAAAAAACCAAAAAAACCTTCTTGCCTGTCCTCAGTATTGTGTCCCAGGCTGCTAGCTGGTCCCCTCGGCGCCCCAGAACTTTTTCCCTGTTGTATGTGACCCCTGAGGCTAATCAAAGGACTAAGGAAAGGACATAGGATGTCACACATAGATATCACAGATGATGTCCCGATTCATTTCCTGAAGCCGCTGCATGGCCTCTGTGGTCACGTGTGGCAGGGTCTTCCTGCATGAAAGCCACGGGGACTGTACAGCAGCCTGGGACAATGGAGATCCAGGGACAGGCGAGATTCTTTGTTTTATTTTTCACTTTCCCTGGTTGCAATAATAAAATATCCTGGACATCCCCATTAAGGCCGGGGCCCCAGGGACGTAAACGCCGCCATTTGCCCGCAGTGGAGACACTTGCCGAACGTACTGCGCTTGCCCGTGGCCATAGTGCCGACACCGCAATTTCGCGCATGCGCAGTAGTTCCTCGAAGTCTTCGCCGAACAGAGCGTACTGCGCAGGCGTCCGACATCAAGCCGAAGAAGGAAGGGGAGGATACAGAAGAACATAGAGGCGGCGCTGCAGTCGGTTTTCGAGCAGCAATGGGGACGCCCCCATCACTGCGAGAGAACTAATTAGCATACCGGTACAAACCTGTATTTCGAACGAACGGCGCGGCGGACATCACTTCCAAAGGTAGGAGACGAATAGCCTTTCTAAAGGCTATTCCGACGTGTTACCTAGAAAAAATAGTTTTTTAATGGTAGAATCCCTTTAATTAGCACTTTTTTTCTATTTTGCAGGTAAATGAGAATTTTTCTGAGTCGTCGCATTAAATTTCCCTTAAATTCTTTGTTTTAGTTGGATGAAGAGATTGCTATTATGACAGCGCCCCCTCAGGATGCCGAGAGTCACTATCAATTATACAGAGAATATTGTATTTCCTTCACCATCTGCTTTATCTAAGTACACTCCTGTATGTGCCTAGAAAATATGGAGTTGTGATAGGAGGCAGCAATAGGGCGATTACCTCTGGGTGTTTATCTGCCCCACCCCATGCCCTGACTATACAGGGCACCCCCAACATGTGCATCTGATCCCACTGTGTCTACTATGTGACACCACAACTACTGGCCTATGAGTGTAGGGTGGTTACTGATTTGGGCACTATATAGCAGTATTATTTAGGCACCATAGGACATATTACAAGGACCCACATCATTTGTGACATGTTTTTTTTTCACACTATAAGGTATTGTTTGCAACTACTGTATTATATGGCAATATGTAACATTTGTAGTGTCTGGCGGTGTTATTCTATTACTCTAGTAATTATTTATTACTCTGTTACTCTATTATGGGGGTGTATCTGAGGGGGTTGGAGGTATTCAGGTTGCCCTCACTCTTGGCCTCCAGCGCACAAGACCCTTTCCCTTAGCCAGGCTGTTTAGTTGCAGGGATATGGCAGCAAACAATTGTGGATTTCCTTCACCTTGTCATATCACTATGTGGCACTATGTAGCGCTGTTATGTGAAATCATATCATGGACGTATAGTAGAGATTTTCTGCACTTACAGTAAATGAGAAGCGGTCACTTTGTTTTGTTGCATTGTGATATGCAAATGCATAGACGCCATCATCACTGTCACATTCACACTTAGCTGCTGTCTCCGTTTATAGGTAATGCTGTGCAGCTATAAGGTGACCGACCCTGGGGACACTCAGCTGCGGTTTATTACAGTTCACTTGGCTGTATTATAAAGAACACTGCTATAAAAGAGTAAATCTACTGTTATAAATGTTCAGTCTGTCTTCAGCGCTCCTGTAGGGAGGAAGTCTCCTTCTCCTCCCACAGAGTTTCCCAGAATAACCTTGGCATCTCCTTGTAGACATGTTCAGCAGAAAGTCACTGGTTAAACTTGGCTTAAACTTGTGCAGGTGACACTGGGAACACTCGGCTGTGGATTATAGCGGTTTACTTGAAAATCTTTTAATCCTTTCCTGCGGTGACCTTTTTTGGATTTTCACTTTTGACTCCCCGCCTCCTAAACTCCATAACTTTTCTATTTTTCCATTCACAGAGTCACATTAGGGCTTAAAGTTTGTGGAACAAATTGTTCTTGATGGTGGCACCATTTATTATTCTGTAAAATGTACCGAGAAGCTGGAAAAAAACTCAGATTGCGATGGATTTGAAGAAAAAGACTTCGTTTTTACGGCGTTCACTGTGCAGCCAAAATGACGTCACCTGTATTCTGTGTTTTGGTACGATTTCAGGGAAAACATATTTTCTTAGGGGTAGTTCATACGGAGTAAACGCGCGCTCATTTTGGCAAAATACACATGTAAAGAATACACGTGTAAAAATAAGACTCCCATTGACTTCAGTGACATTTTACACGTGTATTTTGACGTGTTTTTTCACACGTGTAAAAAAAAAAAAAAAGTCATTGACGTCAATGGGAGTCTTATTTTTACACGTGTATTCTCTACACGTGTATTTTGCCAAAATGAGCGCGTGTTTACTCCGTGTGAACTACCCCTTAAAGTTTGGGATTTTTGTTAGTCGCCATACTTCAATACCTTAACTTTTTTAGATTTCCGTGTATGGGAATACATAGGGTATTTTTTTTGTTTTTTTGCAGGGCCAGGTATACTTTTTAGTTATACCATTTCGGGGAATGTCTATTGGTTTGATCACAGTAGTTTGGTACTTTTTTTTTTCCTTACTACAGTGTTCAATGTATGGGAAAAATATTTGTATAGGTTTGTAGGCCGGTTGTTTTACAAGATAACTAAATCTTCTATAGCAGTCAGTCTTTAGACTTGATGCATCCAGGCACCTGCTGTGCTGCCCAGGGCCGCCATCAGGAATTTTGGGGCCCCATACAGCCTAAGTGTCTGGGCCCCCCCCTCCCCTGCCATTTTTGCTTTGCGCGCCGCAGGAAATTTAGCCCCACCCACTGTTATGTTGACTCCGCCCACTCATTAATTTTCCATTTGCCCGCACACTGTATAATCCTCCTACAGTCACCTGTAAATTATATGTCCCCCTCCGTCTCTCCCCTAGCTTCATATACACCCTTCATCTGCCCCCAGATTCATGTCCCCTCCATCTCTGCCCCCAGATTCATGTCCCCTCCATCTCTGCCCCCAGATTCATGTCCCCACATTTCTGCCCACAGATTCATGTCCCTCCATCTCTGCCCCCAGATTCATGTCCCCCCATCTCCATACCTCCCAACTTTTGAAGAACTAAAAGAGGGACAAAATGTGTGGCGCGCTTAGCGCGCCGCAGGAAATTTAGCCCCGCCCACTTTTGTGTTGACTCCGCCCACTCGTTAATTTTTCATGTGCCCGCACACAGTATAATCCTCCTACAGTCACCCGTAAATTATATGTCCCCCCTCTATTTCTCCCCCAGTTTCATATACACCCTTCATCTGCCCCCAGTTTCATGTCCCCTTTCCATCTCTGCCCCTAGATTCATGTCCCCACATCTCTGCCCCCAGTTTCATGTTCCCTCCATCTCTGCCCCCAGATTCATGTCCCCCCAGATTCATGTCCCCCCTCCATCTCTGCCCCCAGATTCATGTCCCTCCATCTCTGCCCCCAGATTCATGTCCCTCCATCTCTGCCCCCAGATTCATGTCCTCTCCATCTCTGCCCCCAGATTCATGTCCCCACATCTCTGCCCCCAGATTCATGTCCTCTCCATCTTCGCCCCCAGATTCATGTCCCCACAGTGTCATGCCGTCCCCTCCTTCATCTGCCCCAGTGTCATTCCGTCCTCTCTTTCATCTGCCCCCAGATTCATGTCCCCACAGTGTCATGCCGTCCTCTCTTTCATCTGCCCCCAGATTCACGTTCCACCTCCCCATTAAACTTACCTTCTCCTCCGCTCCCTCGCCGCTCTCTGCGCGTCTCTCTCGCTGACGCCGACATGTATGCGGCTGAAGCAAGGAGCTGACCTGTGTCAGCTCCTCACTTCGCCGCTGCCGCCTCTCTCACTGACACATATGCGGCTGAGCCGGGTTCCGGCTCAGCCTCATATGTGTCACCGAGAGAGGCGGCAGCGGCGAAGTGAGGAGCTGACACAGGTCAGCTCCTCCCTTCAGCCGCATATGTGTCAGCGAGACAGGCGGCAGCGGCGAAGCGAGGAGCTGACCTGTGTCAGCTCCTCGCTTCAGCCGCGTTATGTGCTCAACTCAGATCTGCGTCCTCTGGACGCAGATCTGAGTTGAAACAGGACATATAATGACTGCTGCCGGCACCAGGGGGCCCGGGCCCACCCATTTTAAAATTTGGCCGGGCCCCTGACGCCAGTAGCAGTAGTACTGGCCTATCGGCGGCCCTGGTGCTGCCATGTCCTATTGTAAGGGATAGAGCCTGCTGCTGCTGATAGATGATTGTAGCCAGTACTGGATTTTCTGCAGTGTACTAAATCTTCTGGACTAAGGAATATTACCCTGCTAGGAATTAAAGGAGCATTGTTCATTTCTGACATATTTCATGTGCACCAACGAAAGAAGATTCTTTCCAGAACCGTGGCAACAGGCCTTGTATTAAGACTGAGTTTTGTGATTGTTATACATTGTCCTAGGGCTTTGCCATATAGACCTGCCATTTTCTAGATAGGTTTATCGTAGTACCACCTCTTACTGATGCTGTGAATGTTATTGCATATTGTACTTCACCATTACTTTTATTAAGTTCCATATAAAAGTTTCTTTGTTTATACCACAATCCTCTCTGGCGTGTTGGTGTGGGCGGGGCTTTCCCTTGTCAAGCCCCGGGCAGAGATCTGAAGAAAGGTACTGTCAACCCGGAAGCACCAGAATATCACCGACAAGGGTGGAGGCACTGCGCTAAGCAAGGTAGAACGGCAACTAATACTTATCCGAACGCCCCACTACCCGGGGGTGTGGCCAAAGGGGGCATTACACCACAGTCACTCCTATACTTAAGAAACCGTCCTCGACCCGTCTTCTCCAGCCAACTATCATCCCATCTCACTGCTCCCGTACACCTCAAAACTGCTTGGGCAACACGCCCACTCAGAACTCTCCTCCTATTTCTCATCCAACCTGCTCTTTGACAGACTTCAGTCAGGCTTCAGACCCCGTCACTCCACTGAAACTGCCCTAACAAAAGTCACCAATGACCTGCTAACCGCCAAAGCCAAGCGTCATTACCGTCCTCCTCCTCCTCGACCTCTCCTCTGCCTTTGACACAGTTGATCACTCCCTCCTGTTAGAAATTCTCTCATCACTTGGTATCTCAGACCTGGTCCTTTCCTGGATCTCCTCATACCTCACCGACCGCACATTCAGCGTCTCCCACTCGCACACCACCTCCTCACCACATCCTCTCTCTGTAGGTGTCCCCCAGGGCTCCGTCCTAGGACCCCTCCTGTTCTCCATCTACACCCTTGGCCTGGGCCAACTCATAGAATCTCATGGCTTTCAGTACCACTGCTATGCCAATGACACCCAAATCTACATCTCTGGACCAGACATTACCTCCCTGCTGGCCAGAGTTCCAGATTGTTTAGCAGCCGTAGCCTCCTTCCTCTCCTCCCGCTTTCTCAAACTCAACATGGAGAAAACAGAGTTCATCATCTTCAGCCCATCCTGTATGGCCCCACCACCTGACCCATCTATCAAATTTAACGGAACCACACATACCCCTGTCCCTCGGGCACAATGTCTTGGGGTAACCCTGGACTACGACCTATCCTTCATGTCACACGTTCTAACCCTCAACACCTCCTGCCGCCTCCAACTCAAAAACATCCACCGAATCCGCTCCTTCCTCACCCCTGAAACTACCAAGATGCTTGTCCAGGCCCTCATAATCTCCCGCTTAGACTACTGCAACACCCTTCTCCATGGACTCCCAGCTAACACCCTCGCCCCCCTCCAGTCCACCCTAAACTGCGCTGCTCGCTTAATCCACCTCACCCCCCGATCTTCATCGGCTGCTCCCCTCTGACAGTCCCTCCACTGGCTACCTATAGCCCAGTGAATTGAGTTCAAGCTACTAACACTAACATACAAAGCCATCCACAACCTGTCCCCTCCAGATATCTCTGACCTCATCTCCTGCTACCTGCCTACACGTAACCTCAGATCCTCCAACGACCTCCTACTCCGCTCTGCTCTCATCCGCTCCTCACACAACCGTCTCCAAGATTTCTCCCGTGCATCCCCCATACTCTGGAACTCCTTACCAAGACACATAAGACTGATCCCCACAATCACAGGATTCAAGAAGGCCCTGAAGACTCATCTATTCAGGAAGGCCTACAACCTCCAATAACACTATCACCGCACCGCCATCTGTACAGTCTCCCCCTCTCCTTCTGTCTCTACCCCCTTCCCTCATAGATTGTAAGCCCTCGCGGGCAGGGCCCCCTACCTCACTGTGCCAGTCAGTCACTGTCAGTATTATATCTACCTGTATATTCTGTGTACTGTATGTAACCCCCAAATGTAAAGCAATATGGAATTAATATAATAATGTACAGCACCATGGGATTAATATAATAATGTACAGCACCATGGAATTACTATAATAATGTACAGAGCACCATGGGATTAATATAATAATGTACAGAGCACCATGGGAATAATATAATAATGTACAGCACCATGGGATTAATATAATAATGTAAAGCATCAAGGAATTAATATAATAATGTACAGAGCACTATGGGATTAATATAATAATGTACAGAGCACCATGGGAATAATATAATAATGTACAGCACCATGGGATTAATATAATAATGTAAAGCATCAAGGAATTAATATAATAATGTACAGCAACAGCTATATAAATAAACTATAATAATAACTTGTACAGCAGAAAGTCACTTAATGGAATGACTTGTTACATTTGGTTTCTTCAGCACTATGCTATGGATACCTGGGATATGAGAGATGTCTGTTTTGGACAACAAAGCAAGAGAAACACTGTGCATACAATGCAGCAATGTTAGGGTTAAACTTATATCTGGCACATTTTTTGCATCCAAAATACCTTCTTAGTTTTCTAGATCTCTGATTTGTTGCAGCAATATGGCAAGATGGCATTGACCTTTGTAGATAGGATTACAATAGATTGTGCAGAATGTGTCCCTTTCTCTTCCTTTGCTGGCTCCACAATGAATCCCCGGCCTCCCTTCTCTGGTATTTGCATTGGGTCTTCCATAAGGTACAGGGCTGGCTCCCCCTAGTGGCTCAGAGGAGAGACGCAGGGAAATACAGGAAGAAATACAGGAAGAATCTGGAACCTCACATGACAGCCCCCCCCCCCCTTCATTAGCAACTGGGACATCACAAGGACCTCTGCTAATCTGTTCTGTAAATGCAGAGATGGCAAAATGGCTGCCAGCACTATCATCCTTGAGGTATTTCTTCCTTGAAGATGTTGTCAACTCCATTTTTAGTTATTTCTGTTCCTAGAAAAGCTGGGATTTTACACAACTTTCCTAGAGTCCTGCATTGTAAAAGTTGAATCCTAAAAGTCTAGTTATGCTGCAATAGCGGGTTAGGATCTAGAAAAGCTGGAAGACAACCAGTACGGTTTAAGTAACACCCAGTTCACCCAGCTTTCCTGGAGTACTGATTGGAAAATCTGCCATGTTATGCATCATTGCGTCTACTATTGCTCTACCAGTTTTTCATTCAGGGCTCTAGAAAAGCTGTTTGAAAGCCCTGGTGGGACTGTACTGGTTGTCATCCAGCTTTTCTGGAGTCCTGGCTGATATCAACTAATCCTTTAACACTGTATAACAAATGTTTTTTTATTGTGAAAAATAGCAGATACAGTTTTTCTGGAATCCTGAATGGTAAAGAGACCTAGTTATACAGTTAAATGAGATTACAATATCATACCTCCCAACTCTTGAAGAACTGAATTTAGCCCCACCCACTTTTGTGTTGACTCCGCCCACTTGTTAATTTTTCATGTGCCCGCACACAGTATAATCCTCCTACAGTCACCCGTAAATTATATGTCCCCCCTCTCCCACCTTGCTTCTTTTATCTTTCGGGGTCCTGTGGCACCTGTCCCTACGTTGTTTGAGAGAATTTGTAAAGCTAGCACTGGAACTAGAGGACTGGTTTCCGATATATATCGCTTTTTATCTGACCCCTCACCTGATATCCCGCCTGCACACTCGTATATGACACGATGGGAGGTCTATCTGGGTCAACCTATCTCGACAGAAGAATGGTCCCTTATCTGGAGCAGGGGTTTCAGGACCTCGAATTGTGTGACTCATAAAGAAAACTTCTTTAAAATGTTGATGCATTGGTACCACACGCCGGCTCTCCTCCATTCCTTTGATAGCTCTATTCCGGATTCCTGTTGGAGATGTGGTGCACGCCCTGCACACATCTTTCATCTGTTTTGGTCTTGTCCCTCCCTGCTCCCTTACTGGACTCTGGTTCAGGACCTTTTGTGCCGGGTTCTCGGCATTTGCCTCCCTCTATCCCCTAAAACCTATCTCCTTAATCTCCCTCCACTGAAACTGCGCAAGCCGGCCCTGCGACTTTTTCTGTTTCTTCTCACTTCTGCCCGGTGTTTGATTGCTAAATATTGACGTCAGTCAGCACCCCCATCCCTGGAGGAGTTATACTGCAGGATCAGGAATGCGCGCTCCCTGGAATACCTAACAGCCGTGCTTAACGATGAGGAGGAGCGGTTTCACGCCGTTTGGGACCTGTGGGACTCGTTCTGGGCCACCCAGCCTCTGTAATTCCACCGCCTTCTGGAACTTCTGGTTTTTTCTCCCTCCCTTTCCCCAGCCTTGTCTTGTCTGGTTTGTGTTTGTCTTCCCTGTCTCCCCTTTTTCTTTTTGTTTCTACCTAGTTTACCATTTGTAATTTCGTCATTTTCTATTGTACTGTTCTTTGTGATCTCCTCTGGCTTGGTAGACATGTTGTGTTTCTTTATTGTTACAAATTTTCATAAATAAACAATTTAAAAAAAAAAAAAATTATATGTCCCCCCTCTATCTCTCCCCCAGTTTCATATACACCCTTCATCTGCCCCCAGTTTCATGTCCCCCTTCCATTTCTGCCCCAGATTCATGTCCCCACATCTCTGCCCCCAGTGTCATGCCGTCCTCTCCATCTCTGCCCCCAGTGTCATGCCGTCCTCTCCATCTCTGCCCCCAGTGTCATGCCATCCTCTCCTTCATCTGCCCCGTTTCACGTTCCACCTCCACATTAAACTTACCTTCTCCTCCGCTCCCTCGCCGCTTTCTGCGCGCCTCTCTCGTCACCTCTCTCGTCACCTGTGTCAGCTCCTCGCTTCAGCCGCATATGTGTCAGGGAGAGAGGCGCGCAGCGGCGAAGCGAGGAGCTGACCTGTGTCAGCTCCTTGCTTCAGCCGCATATGTGTTCAACTCAGATCTGCGTCCTCTGGACGCAGATCTGAGTTGAAATCGGGACATATCTCCCTCCAACCTGGACCGCGGGACATGTCACCCAAATCGTGGCATGCAATATTTATAACAAAGGGAAATTTTCCATTCAGGACACTAAAAAAGCTGAATGACGACCAATACAGTTGCGGTAGCAGCTCCCACAAGGGACTCTTTCAGCTTTTTACAGTACTAAATGACAAAAAGGTCAAGTGGATGTATCTAAGTAAAACAAAATATATATTCCCTCAGGACTCTAGTAAAGCTGGGTGATCTGTGATGTGCACCGTATTGGTTGTCAACTAGCTCTTCTAGAGTCCTAGATGACAATTCTGCCTAGTTTACTGATTTACCTATATCATTCAGGAGCCTTGGAAAGTTGGATGACAACAAGTATATTGGGAGTAAATCTCTACAATAGTGTCACATTGTGGATAGAGTAACACAGGGGCGCTATTGCATTGGTTTTCATAGTAAGAATGCGCTTCTGGATGTGGTGGACAGCGGTACTGCAAGTGAAAAACCATGCAGAGGATTTCTTCTTCCAACTATTTACTTAGTTAGGAGACGCCATTTCTAGACGGTCACAAGGTCAGTGTTTCTGCTTCTCGGTTTAACCAAGCTTGAGAGTTTTGAAATTCCGAGGAATTGTCCAGAATTGCAGAAACATGGCTGAGTCCCATATTGTCATTGCATGGCAATAGGCTTCGTCTCATATAGCAGCTCTATTGTAATAAATGAAGTAGAGCTGCAATACCAGGCACAACCCATAGACAGAAGTGACTCGTCCCTATAAGTAATCCCTGCAATCAGTGATCTGTGCTGCCATAACCAGCCGGGAAACAGGATGATGGCCAGCGAGGGGCAGCCTGTGTATCAGGCCATGTAGAGAGAAGATGTCCATGCTTCTGGCGCTGAGATCTATTGTCTTCTGACATGGACCGCCTACCTGCCAGACATTTTGAATAATTCACCTATGTTCTCCAATAGAAAGGGACCTAATTTGCATAATTTCCCAGAATGCATTGCAGGAACTCTCCCTGAGTTTAATGAATTGTGAAAAGAATAAGTCAAATGAGGCAAAACCTTGAAATATGGCTGGTACGATGCTCTGTGCTGCTGTGGCCCAGTGGGGAGAGTGGAGTCTCTTGCCTGATGGTTTATAAGGTTTTATGGTCCTGTCAGGAGATGGCTGTGGGATCGCTGGAGTCCTTTTTTTTTTAAAAAAACTAAATTTTATTTTAATTAAAAAAATGCCTTTTTGAATGGGTGTGCATAAAACTACATTTTTTTTAACCCTATCGGTATGTCTTTGGAATAAGAGAGGAAATCCACGCAAACACGGCGAGAACATACAAACTCCTTGCAGATGTTGTTCCTGGTGGGATTCGAACCCAGGACTCCAATGTTGCAAGGCTACAGTGCTAACCACTGAGCCACTGTGTTGCTCCAATTAAAGTGTTTTTTTCCTCAATTTTCAGTTTATAGATTTCTTTGTCATTTACAAATACTCTATACAAAAGGTTTTGGCTGTTTCTTCAAAGAAGTCAAAGAGGCCATATAGGTCAGCTGACATCACTGCCCGGCCTCCTTCACAGCAGTCCATAGACCTGATCCAGCCCACTGAAACCTCCTGAGTGCAAAACACACTCTACAAGAAAGCTAGAGCGTCCTTATAGGTACAACCTCTGTGCAACCTTCATTTAACTTAGGGAGGACCTCAGACAGTGCATCATGGGAATTTATGCAAATCACTTAAAAAAATAATTTAAAAAGAAATTTTTTTGAGCAAGTGTGCATAAAATCACAGTTTTTTTCACATTTCTCAGTTTATGATTTCTTTATTATTTACAAATACAAAAAGTTTTGGCTGCTTTGTCACAGAAGTCATAGAGGACAGCTGACATCACTGCCCGGCCTCCTGTAGTACATGACCTGATCTAGCCCACTGAGACCTCCTGAGGTCCTAATACTGTGTCTCCCCGAAAATAAGACAGTGTCTTATATTAAATACCCGTCCTAAATATAGGACCTGTCTTATTTTCGGGGGATGTCTTTATTACAACCGGCAGTCATGCTGGTACTTCCTTGGAGTGGAGTGGAGCGTCAGCATGACTGCCGGTTGTAGGTAGTGTAGGGGAGGGGGGGAAGATATCATACTTATCTTTCCCATCTTCATAGCAGCACTGGTGCTGTTGTTCGTCCCGGCAGTGGTGGGCGGGGCTTAGCGAGGCTTCGGGGGGCAGGGCTGAGCAGAGCTTTCGTGGGTGGGGCTTAGCGATCCCCACTTCACTGAGACAGCAGCCGTGATCTGTGCTCCGTGTGCACAGCAAAACTGGCTGCTGTCTCTGGGATGAGCTGGGAGAGCTCATCCTACAGCAGCAGGGACAGTGGACACAATAGCAGAGGCAGCAGCCAGCTTTGCTGTGCACACGATTTTTGGGCATGCCTTATTTTCGGGGGGTGCCTTATATTAGGCTTTTTTTTAAAATCCAATGTAAACACACAGTGCACGAAAAAAGTGGGAGTGCCACTAAAAAAAAACGTGCCCAGGATGCTGTCTGTCAATAATGACCCCTCCCTCCCCAAAAGGGAAGAGGGGGGTTCTCAACTAACTTCCCCACAAGGCCCAAAAGGTGCCGAGCAGAGTCGAGTACCAGTGGGCTAACAGCCGAAGCCGAAAGCCCTCAACTGCCCTGTTCCCCTTGGGGCTGCCACCACCCAGGGTACTACGGACTGACCTTTGTCCAGTTTCACCTTGGGCTGCCACCACCTAGGTTACTCCTGGACTCAGACCAAGAACCTGCGTCCTCCCCAGTCGCCCAGGGAGGATCCACAAGAGGCAGGAGGGAAGCCCATTACAGACCTCACCTCCAGACGACCGTCAGGAGCGTCCCAAAAGGGTACAGCATCCCTTTGTCGAACACAAAAAAGTGACAAAAGTGGACAAAAGAAGGTGAAAAAACATCTAAACAATGTGGTAAAGTGCCATTCAAAGCCTGGTTTACCCGCTGGATCTATAAAAAATTCTCCTGCACTGGTAAACCAGGCATAATGAGTGGGGTGCTCAAAAAGGTGTGTTACTTGTGCCACACAATGTGCCTAGTCCAGTGGGTTTCCCACGCCCAGTGGTCTTAAGTACCTCGGGGTTCACTCAGCCCCCGAAGCACAACACAAGAGGCCTTTGAGCGCTTCCCGACCCCTCAGCCAAGATCCACTGGCACTGAGGTGCCAGGTGGTCGTGTTGCCAGTATCAGCAGCATTCTGTCAGTCTCCTACAGTGGCCCATGCCATACCACTGGCGGAACTGAATACTAACTGCATCCCCCGGCAACATGCCCAAAGTGGTTTTCTCATTCCTACCTCAACAGGGTTTGTCTGAACAAAGTCTATATTGGCTATTGTCCGTACAAGATTTTAGCAACGGACACTATCTTGTCTGTTTGCAATTTCCATTAATTTCAATGGGATTTTATCCTGTGTCCTTTAGTGTCTGTTTACAACCATGTCCGTTTTTTTCAAGCGGACAAAAAAATCCTTCATGCAGGACTTCTCTGTCCGTTTGAAAAGTGCCCGTTATTTCTTTTTTTTCTTTCTTAAATGTAGATTGTGAGCTCCATATAGGGAACACAATGTACATTTATTTATTTTCATGTAAGTATGGGAGAAAATCCACGCAAACATGGGGAGAACATACAAACTCCTTGCAGATGTTGTTCCTAGCAGGATTCGAATCCAGGACTCCAGCGCTGCAATGCTAACCACTGAGCCACTGTGTTGCCCCAATTCAAGTGTCCATTATTTTTTTAACATTGAGGTCTATGGGCAACGGACATATAATGGACAGTAGCTGATAACCATCAGTTACTGTCTGTTATTTTGTGTCCGTTTATTTTCTGCGCATGCTCAGAAAGCATATACAGAAAAAAAAAGGACATTATAAAAAACAGACACAATCTGATGCTAAGACAGACCTGAAAAGCAAACGGTCGTTACGCCAACACAAATAAGCGCCTGTAATAGAGATGAGCGAACACTGTTCGGATCAGCCGATCCGAACAGCACGCTCCCATAGAAATGAATGGAAGCACCTGGCACGTACGGTTTGCCGGCGGCCGGTCGCTTAACCCCCCGCGTGCCGGCCGCTTCCATTCATTTCTATGGGAGCATGCTGTGAGCGTGCTGTTCGGAAAGGCTGTTCCGAACAGTGTTCGCTCATCTCTAGTCTGTAAGTTCCTCCACTATCTTCTCATCTTCCAGCAGGGTGCAGTTCAACTTCCAATAGCCTGGGCCAGATGGAAAACCATGGCCCAGAACACCCTCAAAGAGAGTGCTTTTTTGGTCAGAGAAGAAGCAAGGAATCATAGAGTGTCTTTCCTGAGTGACTGACCGAGAGGTGAACACAAAGTCAATCCTGGAACGAAGTGAGCCATCCGGGGAAACCAAGTTTAATTCATGATGCCGGGCTCATGGAACCTACTGCGTCCCGAAGAGATGCTTCGTTCACCATCTCGATCATTAGCTTTGACGTCAAGTCGAGCTTCGCAAATTTTGAGGAGTGTCGTCCTTCTACTTCGATAAGGCAGTTGAAGTCTCCAACCAGAACCACAGCTCTACTGGTGACGAGCTGAGTCCGCAGGATCTGCAAAAGCTCCAGGCGCTCTGCCTTCATGGGGGAAGTGTACATGTTGATGAGCCTAAAAGGTTCGCCTGCCCAGGAGCCGTCTATGACCGCAAGATGGCCGCAGATGAGCTCCTGGATGGATGTGTTCCCCCGAATGAGAACAGCTACCCTGTTTCCCCGAAAATAACTCATCCCCTCAAAAGTAAGACATAGAATTGTTGAATTGCCTAATATAAGGCAGCCCCCGAAAGGAAGACATCTCCCAATAATAATAATCTTTCTGCGCAAACATTGTATGAAGAAAAACATCACAGCTGGCTGAACACTGTGCGCAATGTTCCATGTGCACAGGTATGCCGGCTGCTGATGCCGCTCCGATACATTGTATACACTGTTCCTGCTGCTGTACGATGAGCTGGAAGATGCCTGCTGTGCATACACTGAGCATAGTATGCGGTGGGGGAGGGGGGTCCACTTTCCCAGCTCATTTCACAACAGCAACAGTGGATACAACGTACAGTATCACAGCAGCAGCAGCAGCCGGCTTTCCTGTACACACAGAGCACTGCACACTGCATTCAGCTGGCTGCAATGTTTTTCTTCATACAGTCTTTGCACAGCAAGCACATCTCAGTGTAGTGCAGTAGTGGCAGCAGCACATAAAAATAAAATAAGACATCCCCTGAAAATAAGACATAGCATATCTTTAGGACCAAAATTTTATATAAGACACTGTCTTACTTTTGCGGAAACACGGTTTCCCCGCAGACTTGCAGTCACCCCCACCAAACCAGTAGGACGGGCCGTGGCTCCACTACAGCACACGGATAAGGGCAGATTTGATTTTTTTTAATTCACCTACCCATAATGGTTAAACTTTATTAACATGAATTAACACATACAGAAATAATCATAAAAATGAGAAATAAAACACAGGAATCAGATTCATCATAACAAAACATAAAAGATCACATAACATTAAATGGCTCGGCAGTGTAAGAAGGACACATGATGGCACCAAGTAGCAGAACTCCACTCCTTATAAAATCAATACTTTAATAAAGGGGCTTTAGCTTTCTTGTCTAAAATATAATAAAAATACATATCGCTAAAACATTGACCTAAAACATCACTCACAGTTAAAACATCACGTTTGAAGATTACAATATTCCTGACCCTCCAGAGTCCTTTGCACATGTCATGGTCTCCCATGCCATAGCTTGATGTCCATATAAAACTGCATAACAGGATAAAACCCCGAGGTCTGCCGTCTTCTGCAGTAAAGGTTAAAGGGGCTCATTCGATTTTCCAGTTTTTAGATAAACATATGCCTGAAGGCTATTCAGGTGCTGCTAATTGTTTTTGAAGTCCCCCTCCTCTCTTCTTTGACGTCCTCCTCCTTGCGAGTCACCGCCTCCAGCCCAGTGGTTTTGATTGAAATCTTGCGCAGTAACGCTCCCCCTGATGCTACTGCACATGCATCCGCACCATTTTTGTGTGGAGAACTGCTCATTTCCCCTGAGAACTACGTGAGCATGCTGCGCATGCACAGTACGGTTGCTGATGTTCTCTACAGTAAAATGGCACTGGAGCGTGCACAGTAGCGCTCCGGAGGGAACGCTACTTTGCATGCACGAGATTTCAATCGAAACTGCCGGGCTGGAGGCAGTGAATCACAAGGAGGAGGATGTCAAAGAAGAGAGAAGGGAGTGAACAAGCTATGACGCAGGGGGTGCATGGAATGACCACTGTGTACAGTAGGACTGATTTGCATATACATTTTAATGGTAATTCAGAAAAAAAAAAGGGGGGAGGGGGGTTCACAAATGATCTAAAAACCGGAAAATCTAATGATAGAGCTCCATAATTCTTGATGGTCTCTTCCTCATGGCAATCTTCTCTTGGGCAGATGGTGGACCTTACATAGCCCTTCCGATACTGGAATGCTTGGGCCGGAAGACACACGTGGGCGCAACTCCAGGCCAGGTCCTTCTGAAAATTAAAAAGATACAGCGCATTAATCTCTTAATTATTTTGCAATTCTGTTCATTAAAATTCTAATTGCACAGTCTCATTATTATTTTGACTATTGTAATTTTTTTTACACCCACATGCATGTGGCAAAACCCCCCAAAAAACTAATAGTTAAATGTTTTTTCTTCTATTTTTTTCTGCTGTTCTTGATCTATAGTGACGTTATGAAATACCAAGCATGTAAGTCTTAAATGCGTCAAGTACTTTGTTTTTTTTGTTCTTAGGTTGTTGAAATTTAAATACAAATAAAATGGAGAATAGCGACAAAAAAAGTAAGGAAAACCAACCGTAAGGAGAATGGAATGGGAACCGTCTTTCTTTTTTTGCTCAGGATATTTGACCGTGTATCGCAGGGACCATACGCTAAGTAGGCAATGTTTAGGCGCAGAGAGGGAATCGGATTGCGGACTACAGCACTGCCCTCTGGGAATGTGCCAAGGAAAATTTAGAGTCTCCACCTACAGCGCAAACCAAACGCCCCTCACTTGCCGTGACACAGACCGATAGACAAGCAGTACATGATGCTGGAATATGGGGGAATAGTGAGGCCCTGTGGTAGCCCGCAATGTACCGGAAGTACTCGGCCAAACGTTTAAAACATGTTTAAAAATTTTGTATTCCTCATATTGGTCACCTTATCAGGTGGGGGAAAAAAAGCCCCAAAATGTTAACTGGCCCTACTCCCTATTAAACACAAAACCACATGGGAGGTATAGAAATCCAAATAGAAGTAACAGAAACCTTTTATAATTGTACACAAAAAATCATAAACCTATTTGTGGGACAGTAAGGAAGACAATGGTCTATTGTGTACATTTTTAGAATTCTCTCCGCCGCACTCCGCTTGCTCAGCTTCGTCCCCTTGAGTGTCTGATATCCACAATGTCAATGTGTCGCAGTAATTGTATCATTCATGTGCTATCTTTGTATGATTCTTCACTCAGGGTATCGAGCTCAGCTCATTGAAAGCTGTTTTCGCCAGAGAGCAGGCTCTTTCTGGGGAGTTTAGGATCTCGTAGAAGAACACAGGCCGAGTCTGATGGGATGTGTTGGTTGTATCTCCACTTTGCTGATGTCAATGGCACCTTGATACACCTGCTGGGACTGCTCCACAATCGTTTTCTTATCTCCGTTAGCTACTTCGGCCAGGTAACCGTAATAGTCTCCCTTCATTTTCAAGTAAAACTTTTCTTTCTGCTTGTGATGCGTTGGGAACCAAGTACTTGTCCAGAAGACTCATTACATCATTACAAGTCTCCCTCAGTTCTGTCTCGATCTTCTCCCGGTATTCTCGAGCCATCTGCTACTTTTTCTCGCTGCCTTGCTGTTATGGTTCTGTCTATATATATATAAAATTCTAATGTTTGACAGACACTGCAGTGAGGTCCACAAGCCCCAGGAGGGCGGCCGTCTGAGCACAGCAGCAGATTATAAGCCGCAATACACACTGTATCAGTTAACTCACAGGCACGGTTAGTGTGTGTGGCCTGAAGTAAGAACCACCAGTTAAGGCACTAGGTGGTTGTGTTTGTGTAGGTTTAGTGTGAACAGACTGCAATGACTTTACAAAAGTTAACTTCACTGGGAACCTGCACCGGTGTGTAGGTGCTATTAAGTAAAGGCTGTCAGCAACATAAAAATGCTCCGCAACAGCTTGGAGCTACCGTGTCAATACACGGGCAATAGTATATTCCACAGAGACCTGCTGGCAGCGCCACGGGCTGGAGCAGCAACCACTGCACAGTGCCCTGCCTAGGTAATGCACGGGTAATGCACTCAGGTCTCTTTGATAAGAACAGGCAGTTAAGTCAGCTTTCTGGTCCCTAATGGCAGTGCCCTGGTTGGGCCAAGGAATCCTATCCTAGCAGCCTGGTCTGGCAACCTGCCTAACACCAGAACCTAGCCCTGACCTCAAGTAACACACCGGGCCCATATAAGCCGCCTGACGCGTTGCTCCGGCATTCACCGGTTCATCAGAGGCAGTAGGTACTTATATTAGGGCTATACTGATGCTCCCCAATCTTTTAAGGGTTAACACCAGGACAAAAAGGAATGTGCTGTACGTGTTGGAGCGCTCGGCCGGCTGTAATGTATAGCCGCGAGGTACCGGCGCTCTATCTCCCCTATATATAGAGTAAAGACACGCCCCTCCATTATGTCAGCCATTGTCACCGGCAGGCGTAGTCTTGATCACATGACCACCGAATACCAATGATGTAGACCAATCACCGACGCCAAACAGCAGACGCACCCACAACTGATACCGCCCACCATTAAACAATGGCATCGATGCTATGGAAGAGACCGATGTATGTACGGCCATCAACCCGAGGATAAAAGGAACGCCCCTACAGACGTCCCAGGATAGCTAATCGTGGATAAACAATGTACTAGCTGAAACTGAATCCACAATAGATGGCCTAAGTCAGCAAGCAGATAAGTATATCAGCAGCCGATACAGTAATAAAAAGATCACCAGATACACTAATGATAGAAACGGAGGTGAATTGGACTAATGAGGCCTTAATACAGTTAGTACAGCATCCTTAATACAGTTCATAAAGCACCAGGCTTCCAGAATCTTACTCTCAGTGGGTTCCCGGGAACAGTCCATAAAAAAACGAGTGCTAAGAAATGTTGCTCCTGGGGACAAAACCCTCAAGTTTGTATTCCAAGGCGTCCAACAGACCCTGAGCAAGCGGGCCCTCCCAGAAAAGATGGTAGGCGGTCTCCTCGTTGAGGGGACATCTGGGGCAATACCGTTTTTCGCTCAGGTTGCAGACATGAATGAATGACCGGAGAGGTAGTCTTTCCTGGATGTCCATCCAAGACAAGTCCTTGTGCCCGTTGGAGTCCCTCCTGTTGGTGTTTCCTTACAAATCTGTTGATGTCCCCATAGTACCACTAGACAGTCCAGTTGTAAGAGATGGAGCTGTTCCACTTGTCACAGCCCAAGTAACTCCAAAGTGGAGGCAGGAACAAGCGGGACATGGCTCTGCTCGCTGAGCTGTAAACAGTCCTTAAAGTCCTCCGGATACAGTCACACACAAAAGCAATCCTCAAAAGTTTGAGAATATCCGGAATACCCTTTCCTCCGTTGAGTGGATCTTTGTACATGATGGTCCGCTTCACCCTGTCCATCTTCTAGACCCAGATGAGGTAGAACACTGTCCCCGAGGAGCATGACTTCTGACTTCCTGCAGTTGCCCTTGGCCCCTGAAGCCTTGCCGAACTTCTCGCAAGTCTGGACGAATGTAGATATCAAACTCCTGTCAGCGGTCACATCGTCCATGTAGAGCAAGCAATTGACCTCGTAGTGTACTCTGATCCTTCCATTCTGCCAGATAGACTCAGCGAAGATCTCTATAACACAAACAAAAAGGAGAGGTGAAAGAGGACAGCCTGAAAGGATAGGGAAGGGGTCAGTCTTGCAGCTGTTCACCAACACAGTGCTGTGGATATCAAAATACATAAGGTTATCAAAACGACAGATCCCCTCATTCAGATCAAGTCTGCAGAGAGCCTTAGCCATGAAGGCGTGAGAAACATGATCAAAGGCCTTCTCCTGATCCAGACTAACCAGGGCCCCGTCTGCACAGCAGTCTCCAGTGAAGTGGAGTGTGTCTCTCACCATAGCAAGGCTGTCCACAATCCTACAGCCAGGGATGCCGCAGGTCTGGTCCGGATGGATAATCCTGCTGATGACAACCTTGAGCCTTGTAGCCAGAATCTTCACAAGGATCTTGTAGTCTATGTTAAGGAGAGGGATGGGATGCCAGTTTATCAAGTAGCATTACTCCCCCTACCGCTTATACAAGAGCATAACCATGCCCGCAGTGACAGTGGCATAGTACTCTCCACCACCATCTCATCATAAAGATCCTTTAGGTCCGGACAGATCAGGTCCCCCAGTGCTAGTAGAACTCGGCTGGGAGACTGTCACTTCCCAGGGTCCTTCTGATCCTCGGCACCTGCAGGATCAAGAGTGTTAGTGATACCTGACAGGAACTCCTCAGCTGCGTCTTCATCGGTGGGCTTCCAGGAGTAGAGGTCGCGATAGTAATTGCTAACAAGTCCCATCACTTCCTGCTTCCCCCTTCTGATGTTGCTGTCCGCATCCATCACCTCTATCACAGGTTTTGTGGCCTTTGTGAAAAAGAATAAGTTACATTTCCCTTTCCCAGAAACTCCACCTTGGAATGGAAGATGATGTGCTGAGCTTCTTCCTCAAAGTGCCTCTTGAGGCCCTTCTTGGCTTCTGCTACCATGTCCCTGATGTCCCAGCCACAGCAATCAAGTTCCATCAAAGAGCTGAGATGATGCTGCATCTCCTTCAAATCCCTCTTGCGCTGTGACGCCTGCTGGCGTCCCTTTACTTGGAAGAAATAACGGATTTGGACTTAACATATTCCCACCATTCTGCGACGACCATTCTGGTCGTTACGCCAACACATGTAAGCGTCTGTAAGTTACTCCACTATCTTCTCATCTTCCAGCAGGGTACAGTTCAACTTTCAGGAGCCTGGGCCAGATGGAAAACCAAGGCCCAGAACACCCTCAAAGAGAGTGCTTTTTTGGTCAGAGAAGAAGCAAGGAATCATAGAGTGTCTTTCCTGAGTGACTGACCGAGAGGTGAACACAAAGTCAATCCTGGAACGAAGTGAGCCATCCGGGGAAACCAAGTTTAATTCATGATGCCGGGCTCATGGAACCTACTGCGTCCCGAAGAGATGCTTCGTTCACCATCTCGATCGCTAGCTTTGACGTCAAGTCGAGCTTCACAAATTTTGAGGAGCGTCGTCCTTCTGCTTCGATAAGGCAGTTGAAGTCCCCAACCAGAACCACAGCTCTACTGGTGACGAGCTGAGTCCGCAGGATCTGGAAAAGCTCCAGGCGCTCTGCCTTCATGGGGGAAGTGTACATGTTGATGAGCCTAAAAGGTTCGCCTGCCCAGGAGCCGTCTATGAACGCAAGATGGCTGCAGATGAGCTCCTGGATGGATGTGTTCCCCCGAATGAGGACAGCTATCCTGTTTCCCCGAAAATAAATCATCCCCTCAATAGTAAGACATAGCATTGTTGAATTGCCTAATATAAGGCAGCCCCCGAAAGTAAGACATCTCACAATAATAATAATTAGAGATGAGCGAGTACTGTTCGGATCAGCCAATCCGAACAGCACGCTCCACAGAAATGAATGGAAGCACCTGGTACTTCCGCTTTAACGGCAGTCGGCCGCTTAACCCCCCGCGTGCCGGCTACGTCCATTCATTTCTAATGTGAGCGTGCTGTTCGGATCGGCTGATCTGAACAGTACTCGCTCATCTCTAATAATAATCTTTCTGCGCAAACATTGTATGAAAAAAAACATCACAGCTGGCTGAACACTGTGCGCAATGTTCCGTGTGCACAGGTATGCCGGCTGCTGACGCCACTGCGATGCGTTGCATCTACTGTTCCTGCTGCTGTAGGATGAGCTGGAAGATGCCTGCTGTGCATACACTGAGCATAGTATGCGGTGGGGGAGGGGGGGGTCTACTTTCCCAGCTCATCTCAGAGCAGCAACAGTGGATACAACGTACGGTATCACAGCAGCTGCAGCAGCCGGCTTTTCTGTGCACACCGCAAACTGCGTTCAGCCGGCTTCAATGTTTTTCTTCATACAGTCTTTGCACAGCAAGCACATCTCAGCGTAGCGCAGTAGTGGCAGCAGCACACAAAAATAAAATAAGACATCCCCTGAATATAAGACCTAGCATATATTTAGGACCAAAATGTAATATAAGACACAGTCTTATTTTCACGGAAACACTTGCAGTCTCCCCCCACTAAACCAGTAGGACGGGCCGTGGCTCCACTACCTGCATACAGCACACGGATAAGGGCAGATTTGGTTTTTCTTAATTCACCTACCCATAATGGTTAAACTTTATTAACATGAATTAACACATACAGAAATAATCCTAAAAACGAATAGTCAGATTCATACAGAAATAAAACACAGGAATCAGATTCATCATAACAAGACATAAAAGATCACATAACATTAAAAGGCTCGGCAGTGTAAGAAGGACACATGATGGCACCAAGTAGCAGAACTCCACTCCTTATAAAATCAATACTTTAATAAAGGAGCTTTAGCTTTCTTGTCTAAAATATAATAAAAATACATATCGCTAAAACATTGACCTAAAACATCACTCACAGTTAAAACATCACGTTTGAAGATTAAAATAGTCCTGACCCTCCAGAGTCCTTTGCACATGTCATGGTCTCCCATGCCATAGCTTGATGTCCATATAAAACTGCATAACAGGATAAAACCCCGAGGTCTGCCGTCTTCTGCAGTAAAGGTTAAAGGGGCTCATTAGATTTTCTGGTTTCTAGATAAACATATGCCTGAATAGCCTTTGCTAATCGTTTTTGAAGTCCCCCCCCCCCCCGTTTTTCTGAATTACCAAAATGTATTACCAAATGTTCAAAATGTATATGCAAATCAGTCCTACCGTACACGGTGGGCGTTCCGTGCACCCCTCATAACTTGTTCATGCCCTCCTCTCTTCTTTGACGTCCTACTCCTTGTGAGTCACTGCCTCCAGCGCAGTGGTTTTGATTGAAATCTTGCGCATGCGCAGTAACGCTCCCTTAACGCTACTGCTCACGCTCCCGCACCATTTTTGTGTGGAGAACTGCTCAATTCCCCTGAGAACTACGTGAGCATGCTGCGCATGCACAGTACGGTTGCCGATGTTCTCTACAGTAAAATGGCACTGGAGCGTGTGCAGTAGCACTCCGGAGGGAACGCTACTGTGCATGCGCGAGATTTCAATCGAAACCACCGGGCTGGAGGCAGTGAATCACAAGGAGGAGGATGTCAAAGAAGAGTGGAGGGCGTGAACAAGCCATGACGCGGGGGGTGCATGGAACGCCCACTGTGTACAGTAAGACTGATTTACATATACATTTTAATGGTAATTCAGAAAAAAGGGGGGTTCACAAATGGTTAGCAGCACCTGAATAGGCTATTCAGGCATATGTTTATCTAAAAACCGGAAAATCTAATGATAGAGCTCCATAATTCTTGATGGTCTCTTATTCATGGCAATCTTCTCTTGTGCAGATGGTGGACCTTACATAGCCCCTCTGATACTGGAATGCTTGGGACGGAAGACACATGTGGACGCAACTCCAGGCCAGGGCCTTCTGAAAATTAAAAAGATACAGCACATTAATTAATCTCTTAATTATTTTGCAATTCTGTTCATTAAAATTCTAATTGCACAGTCTCATTATTATTATTACTATTGTAAATTTTTACACCCACATGCATGTGGCAAAAAAAAATAAAATAAAACTAATAGTTAAATATATGTTTTTTCTTCTTCTTTTTTTCTGCTGTGCTTGATCTATAGTGACGTTATGGAATACCAAGCATGTAAGTCTTAAATGCGTCAAGTACATCGTTTTTTTTGTTCTTAGGATGTTGAAAATTTAAATACAAATAAAATGGAGAATAGCGACAAAAAGAAGTAAGGAAAACCAACCGTAAGGAGAATGGAATGGGGGCTGTCTTTCCTTTTTTGCTCAGGATATTTGACCGTGTATCGCAGGGACCATACGCTAAGTAGGCAATGTTTAGGCGCAGAGAGGGAATCGGATTGCGGACTACAGCACTGCCCTCTGGGAATGTGCCAAGGAAAATTTAGAGTCTCCGCCTACAGCGCAACCCAAACGCCCCTCACTTGCCGTGACACAGACCGATAGACAAGCAGTACATGATGCTGGAATATGGGGGAATAGTGAGGCCCTGTGGTAGCCCACAATGTACCGGAAGTACTCGGCCAAACGTTTAAAACATGTATAAAAATTTTGTATTCCCCATATTGGTCACCTTATCAGGTGGGGGAAAAAAAGCCCCAAAATGTTAACTGGCCCTACTCCCTATTAAACACAAAACCACATGGGAGGTATAGAAATCCAAATAGAAGTAACAGAAACCTTTTATAATTGTACACAAAAAATCATAAACCTATTTGTGGGACAGTAAGGAAGACAATGGTCTATTGTGTACATTTTTAGAATTCTCTCCGCCGCACTCCGCTTGCTCAGCTTCGTCCCCTTGAGTGTCTGATATCCACAATGTCAATGTGTCGCAGTAATTGTATCATTCATGTGCTATCTTTGTATGATTCTTCACTCAGGGTATCGAGCTCAGCTCATTGAAAGCTGTTTTCGCCAGAGAGCAGGCTCTTTCTGGGGAGTTTAGGATCTCGTAGAAGAACACAGGCCGAGTCTGATGGGATGTGTTGGTTGTATCTCCACTTTGCTGATGTCAATGGCACCTTGATACACCTGCTGGGACTGCTCCACAATCGTTTTCTTATCTCCGTTAGCTACTTCGGCCAGGTAACCGTAATAGTCTCCCTTCATTTTCAAGTAAAACTTTTCTTTCTGCTTGTGATGCGTTGGGAACCAAGTACTTGTCCAGGAGACTCATTACATCATTACAAGTCTCCCTCAGTTCTGTCTCGATCTTCTCCCGGTATTCTCGAGCCATCTGCTACTTTTTCTCACTGCCTTGCTGTTATGGTTCTGTCTATATATATATAAAATTCTAATGTTTGACAGACACTGCAGTGAGGTCCACAAGCCCCAGGAGGGCGGCCGTCTGAGCACAGCAGCAGATTATAAGCCGCAATACACACTGTATCAGTTAACTCACAGGCACGGTTAGTGTGTGTGGCCTGAAGTAAGAACCACCAGTTAAGGCACTAGGTGGTTGTGTTTGTGTAGGTTTAGTGTGAACAGACTGCAATGACTTTACAAAAGTTAACTTCACTGGGAACCTGCACCGGTGTGTAGGTGCTATTAAGTAAAGGCTGTCAGCAACATAAAAATGCTCCGCAACAGCTTGGAGCTACCGTGTCAATACACGGGCAATAGTATATTCCACAGAGACCTGCTGGCAGCGCCACGGGCTGGAGCAGCAACCACTGCACAGTGCCCTGCCTAGGTAATGCACGGGTAATGCACTCAGGTCTCTTTGATAAGAACAGGCAGTTAAGTCAGCTTTCTGGTCCCTAATGGCAGTGCCCTGGTTGGGCCAAGGAATCCTATCCTAGCAGCCTGGTCTGGCAACCTGCCTAACACCAGAACCTAGCCCTGACCTCAAGTAACACACCGGGCCCATATAAGCCGCCTGACGCGTTGCTCCGGCATTCACCGGTTCATCAGAGGCAGTAGGTACTTATATTAGGGCCATACTGATGCTCCCCAATCTGTTAAGGGTTAACACCAGGACAAAAAGGAATGCGCTGTACGTGTTGGAGCGCTCGGCCGGCTGTAATGTATAGCTGCGAGGTACCGGCGCTCTATCTCCCCTATATAGAGAGTAAAGACACGCCCCTCCATTATGTCAGCCTGTGTCTCCGGCAGGCGTAGTCTTGATCACATGACCGCCGAATACCAATGATGTAGACCAATCACCGACGCCAAACAGCAGACGCACCCACAACTGATACCGCCCACCATTAAACAATGGCATCGATGCTATGGAAGAGACCGATGTATGTACGGCCATCAACCCGAGGATAAAAGGAACGCCCCTACAGACGTCCCAGGATAGCTAATCGTGGATAAACAATGTACTAGCTGAAACTGAATCCACAATAGATGGCCTAAGTCAGCAAGCAGATAAGTATATCAGCAGCCGATACAGTAATAAAAAGATCACCAGATACACTAATGATAGAAACGGAGGTGAATTGGACTAATGAGGCCTTAATACAGTTAGTACAGCATCCTTAATACAGTTCATAAAGCACCAGGCTTCCAGAATCTTACTCTCAGTGGGTTCCCGGGAACAGTCCATAAAAAAACGAGTGCTAAGAAATGTTGCTCCTGGGGACAAAACCCTCAAGTTTGTATTCCAAGGCGTCCAACAGACCCTGAGCAAGCGGGCCCTCCCAGAAAAGATGGTAGGCGGTCTCCTCGTTGAGGGGACATCTGGGGCAATACCGTTTTTCGCTCAGGTTGCAGACATGAATGAATGACCGGAGAGGTAGTCTTTCCTGGATGTCCATCCAAGACAAGTCCTTGTGCCCGTTGGAGTCCCTCCTGTTGGTGTTTCCTTACAAATCTGTTGATGTCCCCATAGTACCACTAGACAGTCCAGTTGTAAGAGATGGAGCTGTTCCACTTGTCACAGCCCAAGTAACTCCAAAGTGGAGGCAGGAACAAGCGGGACATGGCTCTGCTCGCTGAGCTGTAAACAGTCCTTAAAGTCCTCCGGATACAGTCACACACAAAAGCAATCCTCAAAAGTTTGAGAATATCCGGAATACCCTTTCCTCCGTTGAGTGGATCTTTGTACATGATGGTCCGCTTCACCCTGTCCATCTTCTAGACCCAGATGAGGTAGAACACTGTCCCCGAGGAGCATGACTTCTGACTTCCTGCAGTTGCCCTTGGCCCCTGAAGCCTTGCCGAACTTCTCGCAAGTCTGGACGAATGTAGATATCAAACTCCTGTCAGCGGTCACATCGTCCATGTAGAGCAAGCAATTGACCTCGTAGTGTACTCTGATCCTTCCATTCTGCCAGATAGACTCAGCGAAGATCTCTATAACACAAACAAAAAGGAGAGGTGAAAGAGGACAGCCTGAAAGGATAGGGAAGGGGTCAGTCTTGCAGCTGTTCACCAACACAGTGCTGTGGATATCAAAATACATAAGGTTATCAAAACGACAGATCCCCTCATTCAGATCAAGTCTGCAGAGAGCCTTAGCCATGAAGGCGTGAGAAACATGATCAAAGGCCTTCTCCTGATCCAGACTAACCAGGGCCCCGTCTGCACAGCAGTCTCCAGTGAAGTGGAGTGTGTCTCTCACCATAGCAAGGCTGTCCACAATCCTACAGCCAGGGATGCCGCAGGTCTGGTCCGGATGGATAATCCTGCTGATGACAACCTTGAGCCTTGTAGCCAGAATCTTCACAAGGATCTTGTAGTCTATGTTAAGGAGAGGGATGGGATGCCAGTTTATCAAGTAGCATTACTCCCCCTACCGCTTATACAAGAGCATAACCATGCCCGCAGTGACAGTGGCATAGTACTCTCCACCACCATCTCATCATAAAGATCCTTTAGGTCCGGACAGATCAGGTCCCCCAGTGCTAGTAGAACTCGGCTGGGAGACTGTCACTTCCCAGGGTCCTTCTGATCCTCGGCACCTGCAGGATCAAGAGTGTTAGTGATACCTGACAGGAACTCCTCAGCTGCGTCTTCATCGGTGGGCTTCCAGGAGTAGAGGTCGCGATAGTAATTGCTAACAAGTCCCATCACTTCCTGCTTCCCCCTTCTGATGTTGCTGTCCGCATCCATCACCTCTATCACAGGTTTTGTGGCCTTTGTGAAAAAGAATAAGTTACATTTCCCTTTCCCAGAAACTCCACCTTGGAATGGAAGATGATGTGCTGAGCTTCTTCCTCAAAGTGCCTCTTGAGGCCCTTCTTGGCTTCTGCTACCATGTCCCTGATGTCCCAGCCACAGCAATCAAGTTCCATCAAAGAGCTGAGATGATGCTGCATCTCCTTCAAATCCCTCTTGCGCTGTGACGCCTGCTGGCGTCCCTTTACTTGGAAGAAATAACGGATTTGGACTTAACATATTCCCACCATTCTGCGACGACCATTCTGGTCGTTACGCCAACACATGTAAGCGTCTGTAAGTTACTCCACTATCTTCTCATCTTCCAGCAGGGTACAGTTCAACTTTCAGGAGCCTGGGCCAGATGGAAAACCAAGGCCCAGAACACCCTCAAAGAGAGTGCTTTTTTGGTCAGAGAAGAAGCAAGGAATCATAGAGTGTCTTTCCTGAGTGACTGACCGAGAGGTGAACACAAAGTCAATCCTGGAACGAAGTGAGCCATCCGGGGAAACCAAGTTTAATTCATGATGCCGGGCTCATGGAACCTACTGCGTCCCGAAGAGATGCTTCGTTCACCATCTCGATCGCTAGCTTTGACGTCAAGTCGAGCTTCACAAATTTTGAGGAGCGTCGTCCTTCTGCTTCGATAAGGCAGTTGAAGTCCCCAACCAGAACCACAGCTCTACTGGTGACGAGCTGAGTCCGCAGGATCTGGAAAAGCTCCAGGCGCTCTGCCTTCATGGGGGAAGTGTACATGTTGATGAGCCTAAAAGGTTCGCCTGCCCAGGAGCCGTCTATGAACGCAAGATGGCTGCAGATGAGCTCCTGGATGGATGTGTTCCCCCGAATGAGGACAGCTATCCTGTTTCCCCGAAAATAAATCATCCCCTCAATAGTAAGACATAGCATTGTTGAATTGCCTAATATAAGGCAGCCCCCGAAAGTAAGACATCTCACAATAATAATAATTAGAGATGAGCGAGTACTGTTCGGATCAGCCAATCCGAACAGCACGCTCCACAGAAATGAATGGAAGCACCTGGTACTTCCGCTTTAACGGCAGTCGGCCGCTTAACCCCCCGCGTGCCGGCTACGTCCATTCATTTCTAATGTGAGCGTGCTGTTCGGATCGGCTGATCTGAACAGTACTCGCTCATCTCTAATAATAATCTTTCTGCGCAAACATTGTATGAAAAAAAACATCACAGCTGGCTGAACACTGTGCGCAATGTTCCGTGTGCACAGGTATGCCGGCTGCTGACGCCACTGCGATGCGTTGCATCTACTGTTCCTGCTGCTGTAGGATGAGCTGGAAGATGCCTGCTGTGCATACACTGAGCATAGTATGCGGTGGGGGAGGGGGGGGGTCTACTTTCCCAGCTCATCTCAGAGCAGCAACAGTGGATACAACGTACGGTATCACAGCAGCTGCAGCAGCCGGCTTTTCTGTGCACACCGCAAACTGCGTTCAGCCGGCTTCAATGTTTTTCTTCATACAGTCTTTGCACAGCAAGCACATCTCAGCGTAGCGCAGTAGTGGCAGCAGCACACAAAAATAAAATAAGACATCCCCTGAATATAAGACCTAGCATATATTTAGGACCAAAATGTAATATAAGACACAGTCTTATTTTCACGGAAACACTTGCAGTCTCCCCCCACTAAACCAGTAGGACGGGCCGTGGCTCCACTACCTGCATACAGCACACGGATAAGGGCAGATTTGGTTTTTCTTAATTCACCTACCCATAATGGTTAAACTTTATTAACATGAATTAACACATACAGAAATAATCCTAAAAACGAATAGTCAGATTCATACAGAAATAAAACACAGGAATCAGATTCATCATAACAAGACATAAAAGATCACATAACATTAAAAGGCTCGGCAGTGTAAGAAGGACACATGATGGCACCAAGTAGCAGAACTCCACTCCTTATAAAATCAATACTTTAATAAAGGAGCTTTAGCTTTCTTGTCTAAAATATAATAAAAATACATATCGCTAAAACATTGACCTAAAACATCACTCACAGTTAAAACATCACGTTTGAAGATTAAAATAGTCCTGACCCTCCAGAGTCCTTTGCACATGTCATGGTCTCCCATGCCATAGCTTGATGTCCATATAAAACTGCATAACAGGATAAAACCCCGAGGTCTGCCGTCTTCTGCAGTAAAGGTTAAAGGGGCTCATTAGATTTTCTGGTTTCTAGATAAACATATGCCTGAATAGCCTTTGCTAATCGTTTTTGAAGTCCCCCCCCCCCCCGTTTTTCTGAATTACCAAAATGTATTACCAAATGTTCAAAATGTATATGCAAATCAGTCCTACCGTACACGGTGGGCGTTCCGTGCACCCCTCATAACTTGTTCATGCCCTCCTCTCTTCTTTGACGTCCTACTCCTTGTGAGTCACTGCCTCCAGCGCAGTGGTTTTGATTGAAATCTTGCGCATGCGCAGTAACGCTCCCTTAACGCTACTGCTCACGCTCCCGCACCATTTTTGTGTGGAGAACTGCTCAATTCCCCTGAGAACTACGTGAGCATGCTGCGCATGCACAGTACGGTTGCCGATGTTCTCTACAGTAAAATGGCACTGGAGCGTGTGCAGTAGCACTCCGGAGGGAACGCTACTGTGCATGCGCGAGATTTCAATCGAAACCACCGGGCTGGAGGCAGTGAATCACAAGGAGGAGGATGTCAAAGAAGAGTGGAGGGCGTGAACAAGCCATGACGCGGGGGGTGCATGGAACGCCCACTGTGTACAGTAAGACTGATTTACATATACATTTTAATGGTAATTCAGAAAAAAGGGGGGTTCACAAATGGTTAGCAGCACCTGAATAGGCTATTCAGGCATATGTTTATCTAAAAACCGGAAAATCTAATGATAGAGCTCCATAATTCTTGATGGTCTCTTATTCATGGCAATCTTCTCTTGTGCAGATGGTGGACCTTACATAGCCCCTCTGATACTGGAATGCTTGGGACGGAAGACACATGTGGACGCAACTCCAGGCCAGGGCCTTCTGAAAATTAAAAAGATACAGCACATTAATTAATCTCTTAATTATTTTGCAATTCTGTTCATTAAAATTCTAATTGCACAGTCTCATTATTATTATTACTATTGTAAATTTTTACACCCACATGCATGTGGCAAAAAAAAATAAAATAAAACTAATAGTTAAATATATGTTTTTTCTTCTTCTTTTTTTCTGCTGTGCTTGATCTATAGTGACGTTATGGAATACCAAGCATGTAAGTCTTAAATGCGTCAAGTACATCGTTTTTTTTGTTCTTAGGATGTTGAAAATTTAAATACAAATAAAATGGAGAATAGCGACAAAAAGAAGTAAGGAAAACCAACCGTAAGGAGAATGGAATGGGGGCTGTCTTTCCTTTTTTGCTCAGGATATTTGACCGTGTATCGCAGGGACCATACGCTAAGTAGGCAATGTTTAGGCGCAGAGAGGGAATCGGATTGCGGACTACAGCACTGCCCTCTGGGAATGTGCCAAGGAAAATTTAGAGTCTCCGCCTACAGCGCAACCCAAACGCCCCTCACTTGCCGTGACACAGACCGATAGACAAGCAGTACATGATGCTGGAATATGGGGGAATAGTGAGGCCCTGTGGTAGCCCACAATGTACCGGAAGTACTCGGCCAAACGTTTAAAACATGTATAAAAATTTTGTATTCCCCATATTGGTCACCTTATCAGGTGGGGGAAAAAAAGCCCCAAAATGTTAACTGGCCCTACTCCCTATTAAACACAAAACCACATGGGAGGTATAGAAATCCAAATAGAAGTAACAGAAACCTTTTATAATTGTACACAAAAAATCATAAACCTATTTGTGGGACAGTAAGGAAGACAATGGTCTATTGTGTACATTTTTAGAATTCTCTCCGCCGCACTCCGCTTGCTCAGCTTCGTCCCCTTGAGTGTCTGATATCCACAATGTCAATGTGTCGCAGTAATTGTATCATTCATGTGCTATCTTTGTATGATTCTTCACTCAGGGTATCGAGCTCAGCTCATTGAAAGCTGTTTTCGCCAGAGAGCAGGCTCTTTCTGGGGAGTTTAGGATCTCGTAGAAGAACACAGGCCGAGTCTGATGGGATGTGTTGGTTGCATCTCCACTTTGCTGATGTCAATGGCACCTTGATACACCTGCTGGGACTGCTCCACAATCGTTTTCTTATCTCCGTTAGCTACTTTGGCCAGGTAACCGTAATAGTCTCCCTTCATTTTCAAGTAAAACTTTTCTTTCTGCTTGTGACGCGTTGGGAACCAAGTACTTGTCCAGAAGACTCAGTACATCATTACAAGTCTCCCTCAGTTCTGTCTCGATCTTCTCCCGGTATTCTCGAGCCATCTGCTACTTTTTCTCGCTGCCTTGCTGTTATGGTTCTGTCTATATATATATAAAATTCTAATGTTTGACAGACACTGCAGTGAGGTCCACAAGCCCCAGGAGGGCGGCCGTCTGAGCACAGCAGCAGATTATAAGCCGCAATACACACTGTATCAGTTAACTCACAGGCACGGTTAGTGTGTGTGGCCTGAAGTAAGAACCACCAGTTAAGGCACTAGGTGGTTGTGTTTGTGTAGGTTTAGTGTGAACAGACTGCAATGACTTTACAAAAGTTAACTTCACTGGGAACCTGCACCGGTGTGTAGGTGCTATTAAGTAAAGGCTGTCAGCAACATAAAAATGCTCCGCAACAGCTTGGAGCTACCGTGTCAATACACGGGCAATAGTATATTCCACAGAGACCTGCTGGCAGCGCCACGGGCTGGAGCAGCAACCACTGCACAGTGCCCTGCCTAGGTAATGCACGGGTAATGCACTCAGGTCTCTTTGATAAGAACAGGCAGTTAAGTCAGCTTTCTGGTCCCTAATGGCAGTGCCCTGGTTGGGCCAAGGAATCCTATCCTAGCAGCCTGGTCTGGCAACCTGCCTAACACCAGAACCTAGCCCTGACCTCAAGTAACACACCGGGCCCATATAAGCCGCCTGACGCGTTGCTCCGGCATTCACCGGTTCATCAGAGGCAGTAGGTACTTATATTAGGGCTATACTGATGCTCCCCAATCTTTTAAGGGTTAACACCAGGACAAAAAGGAATGTGCTGTACGTGTTGGAGCGCTCGGCCGGCTGTAATGTATAGCCGCGAGGTACCGGCGCTCTATCTCCCCTATATATAGAGTAAAGACACGCCCCTCCATTATGTCAGCCATTGTCACCGGCAGGCGTAGTCTTGATCACATGACCACCGAATACCAATGATGTAGACCAATCACCGACGCCAAACAGCAGACGCACCCACAACTGATACCGCCCACCATTAAACAATGGCATCGATGCTATGGAAGAGACCGATGTATGTACGGCCATCAACCCGAGGATAAAAGGAACGCCCCTACAGACGTCCCAGGATAGCTAATCGTGGATAAACAATGTACTAGCTGAAACTGAATCCACAATAGATGGCCTAAGTCAGCAAGCAGATAAGTATATCAGCAGCCGATACAGTAATAAAAAGATCACCAGATACACTAATGATAGAAACGGAGGTGAATTGGACTAATGAGGCCTTAATACAGTTAGTACAGCATCCTTAATACAGTTCATAAAGCACCAGGCTTCCAGAATCTTACTCTCAGTGGGTTCCCGGGAACAGTCCATAAAAAAACGAGTGCTAAGAAATGTTGCTCCTGGGGACAAAACCCTCAAGTTTGTATTCCAAGGCGTCCAACAGACCCTGAGCAAGCGGGCCCTCCCAGAAAAGATGGTAGGCGGTCTCCTCGTTGAGGGGACATCTGGGGCAATACCGTTTTTCGCTCAGGTTGCAGACATGAATGAATGACCGGAGAGGTAGTCTTTCCTGGATGTCCATCCAAGACAAGTCCTTGTGCCCGTTGGAGTCCCTCCTGTTGGTGTTTCCTTACAAATCTGTTGATGTCCCCATAGTACCACTAGACAGTCCAGTTGTAAGAGATGGAGCTGTTCCACTTGTCACAGCCCAAGTAACTCCAAAGTGGAGGCAGGAACAAGCGGGACATGGCTCTGCTCGCTGAGCTGTAAACAGTCCTTAAAGTCCTCCGGATACAGTCACACACAAAAGCAATCCTCAAAAGTTTGAGAATATCCGGAATACCCTTTCCTCCGTTGAGTGGATCTTTGTACATGATGGTCCGCTTCACCCTGTCCATCTTCTAGACCCAGATGAGGTAGAACACTGTCCCCGAGGAGCATGACTTCTGACTTCCTGCAGTTGCCCTTGGCCCCTGAAGCCTTGCCGAACTTCTCGCAAGTCTGGACGAATGTAGATATCAAACTCCTGTCAGCGGTCACATCGTCCATGTAGAGCAAGCAATTGACCTCGTAGTGTACTCTGATCCTTCCATTCTGCCAGATAGACTCAGCGAAGATCTCTATAACACAAACAAAAAGGAGAGGTGAAAGAGGACAGCCTGAAAGGATAGGGAAGGGGTCAGTCTTGCAGCTGTTCACCAACACAGTGCTGTGGATATCAAAATACATAAGGTTATCAAAACGACAGATCCCCTCATTCAGATCAAGTCTGCAGAGAGCCTTAGCCATGAAGGCGTGAGAAACATGATCAAAGGCCTTCTCCTGATCCAGACTAACCAGGGCCCCGTCTGCACAGCAGTCTCCAGTGAAGTGGAGTGTGTCTCTCACCATAGCAAGGCTGTCCACAATCCTACAGCCAGGGATGCCGCAGGTCTGGTCCGGATGGATAATCCTGCTGATGACAACCTTGAGCCTTGTAGCCAGAATCTTCACAAGGATCTTGTAGTCTATGTTAAGGAGAGGGATGGGATGCCAGTTTATCAAGTAGCATTACTCCCCCTACCGCTTATACAAGAGCATAACCATGCCCGCAGTGACAGTGGCATAGTACTCTCCACCACCATCTCATCATAAAGATCCTTTAGGTCCGGACAGATCAGGTCCCCCAGTGCTAGTAGAACTCGGCTGGGAGACTGTCACTTCCCAGGGTCCTTCTGATCCTCGGCACCTGCAGGATCAAGAGTGTTAGTGATACCTGACAGGAACTCCTCAGCTGCGTCTTCATCGGTGGGCTTCCAGGAGTAGAGGTCGCGATAGTAATTGCTAACAAGTCCCATCACTTCCTGCTTCCCCCTTCTGATGTTGCTGTCCGCATCCATCACCTCTATCACAGGTTTTGTGGCCTTTGTGAAAAAGAATAAGTTACATTTCCCTTTCCCAGAAACTCCACCTTGGAATGGAAGATGATGTGCTGAGCTTCTTCCTCAAAGTGCCTCTTGAGGCCCTTCTTGGCTTCTGCTACCATGTCCCTGATGTCCCAGCCACAGCAATCAAGTTCCATCAAAGAGCTGAGATGATGCTGCATCTCCTTCAAATCCCTCTTGCGCTGTGACGCCTGCTGGCGTCCCTTTACTTGGAAGAAATAACGGATTTGGACTTAACATATTCCCACCATTCTGCGACGACCATTCTGGTCGTTACGCCAACACATGTAAGCGTCTGTAAGTTACTCCACTATCTTCTCATCTTCCAGCAGGGTACAGTTCAACTTTCAGGAGCCTGGGCCAGATGGAAAACCAAGGCCCAGAACACCCTCAAAGAGAGTGCTTTTTTGGTCAGAGAAGAAGCAAGGAATCATAGAGTGTCTTTCCTGAGTGACTGACCGAGAGGTGAACACAAAGTCAATCCTGGAACGAAGTGAGCCATCCGGGGAAACCAAGTTTAATTCATGATGCCGGGCTCATGGAACCTACTGCGTCCCGAAGAGATGCTTCGTTCACCATCTCGATCGCTAGCTTTGACGTCAAGTCGAGCTTCACAAATTTTGAGGAGCGTCGTCCTTCTGCTTCGATAAGGCAGTTGAAGTCCCCAACCAGAACCACAGCTCTACTGGTGACGAGCTGAGTCCGCAGGATCTGGAAAAGCTCCAGGCGCTCTGCCTTCATGGGGGAAGTGTACATGTTGATGAGCCTAAAAGGTTCGCCTGCCCAGGAGCCGTCTATGAACGCAAGATGGCTGCAGATGAGCTCCTGGATGGATGTGTTCCCCCGAATGAGGACAGCTATCCTGTTTCCCCGAAAATAAATCATCCCCTCAATAGTAAGACATAGCATTGTTGAATTGCCTAATATAAGGCAGCCCCCGAAAGTAAGACATCTCACAATAATAATAATTAGAGATGAGCGAGTACTGTTCGGATCAGCCAATCCGAACAGCACGCTCCACAGAAATGAATGGAAGCACCTGGTACTTCCGCTTTAACGGCAGTCGGCCGCTTAACCCCCCGCGTGCCGGCTACGTCCATTCATTTCTAATGTGAGCGTGCTGTTCGGATCGGCTGATCTGAACAGTACTCGCTCATCTCTAATAATAATCTTTCTGCGCAAACATTGTATGAAAAAAAACATCACAGCTGGCTGAACACTGTGCGCAATGTTCCGTGTGCACAGGTATGCCGGCTGCTGACGCCACTGCGATGCGTTGCATCTACTGTTCCTGCTGCTGTAGGATGAGCTGGAAGATGCCTGCTGTGCATACACTGAGCATAGTATGCGGTGGGGGAGGGGGGGGTCTACTTTCCCAGCTCATCTCAGAGCAGCAACAGTGGATACAACGTACGGTATCACAGCAGCTGCAGCAGCCGGCTTTTCTGTGCACACCGCAAACTGCGTTCAGCCGGCTTCAATGTTTTTCTTCATACAGTCTTTGCACAGCAAGCACATCTCAGCGTAGCGCAGTAGTGGCAGCAGCACACAAAAATAAAATAAGACATCCCCTGAATATAAGACCTAGCATATATTTAGGACCAAAATGTAATATAAGACACAGTCTTATTTTCACGGAAACACTTGCAGTCTCCCCCCACTAAACCAGTAGGACGGGCCGTGGCTCCACTACCTGCATACAGCACACGGATAAGGGCAGATTTGGTTTTTCTTAATTCACCTACCCATAATGGTTAAACTTTATTAACATGAATTAACACATACAGAAATAATCCTAAAAACGAATAGTCAGATTCATACAGAAATAAAACACAGGAATCAGATTCATCATAACAAGACATAAAAGATCACATAACATTAAAAGGCTCGGCAGTGTAAGAAGGACACATGATGGCACCAAGTAGCAGAACTCCACTCCTTATAAAATCAATACTTTAATAAAGGAGCTTTAGCTTTCTTGTCTAAAATATAATAAAAATACATATCGCTAAAACATTGACCTAAAACATCACTCACAGTTAAAACATCACGTTTGAAGATTAAAATAGTCCTGACCCTCCAGAGTCCTTTGCACATGTCATGGTCTCCCATGCCATAGCTTGATGTCCATATAAAACTGCATAACAGGATAAAACCCCGAGGTCTGCCGTCTTCTGCAGTAAAGGTTAAAGGGGCTCATTAGATTTTCTGGTTTCTAGATAAACATATGCCTGAATAGCCTTTGCTAATCGTTTTTGAAGTCCCCCCCCCCCCCCCCGTTTTTCTGAATTACCAAAATGTATTACCAAATGTTCAAAATGTATATGCAAATCAGTCCTACCGTACACGGTGGGCGTTCCGTGCACCCCTCATAACTTGTTCATGCCCTCCTCTCTTCTTTGACGTCCTACTCCTTGTGAGTCACTGCCTCCAGCGCAGTGGTTTTGATTGAAATCTTGCGCATGCGCAGTAACGCTCCCTTAACGCTACTGCTCACGCTCCCGCACCATTTTTGTGTGGAGAACTGCTCAATTCCCCTGAGAACTACGTGAGCATGCTGCGCATGCACAGTACGGTTGCCGATGTTCTCTACAGTAAAATGGCACTGGAGCGTGTGCAGTAGCACTCCGGAGGGAACGCTACTGTGCATGCGCGAGATTTCAATCGAAACCACCGGGCTGGAGGCAGTGAATCACAAGGAGGAGGATGTCAAAGAAGAGTGGAGGGCGTGAACAAGCCATGACGCGGGGGGTGCATGGAACGCCCACTGTGTACAGTAAGACTGATTTACATATACATTTTAATGGTAATTCAGAAAAAAGGGGGGTTCACAAATGGTTAGCAGCACCTGAATAGGCTATTCAGGCATATGTTTATCTAAAAACCGGAAAATCTAATGATAGAGCTCCATAATTCTTGATGGTCTCTTATTCATGGCAATCTTCTCTTGTGCAGATGGTGGACCTTACATAGCCCCTCTGATACTGGAATGCTTGGGACGGAAGACACATGTGGACGCAACTCCAGGCCAGGGCCTTCTGAAAATTAAAAAGATACAGCACATTAATTAATCTCTTAATTATTTTGCAATTCTGTTCATTAAAATTCTAATTGCACAGTCTCATTATTATTATTACTATTGTAAATTTTTACACCCACATGCATGTGGCAAAAAAAAATAAAATAAAACTAATAGTTAAATATATGTTTTTTCTTCTTCTTTTTTTCTGCTGTGCTTGATCTATAGTGACGTTATGGAATACCAAGCATGTAAGTCTTAAATGCGTCAAGTACATCGTTTTTTTTGTTCTTAGGATGTTGAAAATTTAAATACAAATAAAATGGAGAATAGCGACAAAAAGAAGTAAGGAAAACCAACCGTAAGGAGAATGGAATGGGGGCTGTCTTTCCTTTTTTGCTCAGGATATTTGACCGTGTATCGCAGGGACCATACGCTAAGTAGGCAATGTTTAGGCGCAGAGAGGGAATCGGATTGCGGACTACAGCACTGCCCTCTGGGAATGTGCCAAGGAAAATTTAGAGTCTCCGCCTACAGCGCAACCCAAACGCCCCTCACTTGCCGTGACACAGACCGATAGACAAGCAGTACATGATGCTGGAATATGGGGGAATAGTGAGGCCCTGTGGTAGCCCACAATGTACCGGAAGTACTCGGCCAAACGTTTAAAACATGTATAAAAATTTTGTATTCCCCATATTGGTCACCTTATCAGGTGGGGGAAAAAAAGCCCCAAAATGTTAACTGGCCCTACTCCCTATTAAACACAAAACCACATGGGAGGTATAGAAATCCAAATAGAAGTAACAGAAACCTTTTATAATTGTACACAAAAAATCATAAACCTATTTGTGGGACAGTAAGGAAGACAATGGTCTATTGTGTACATTTTTAGAATTCTCTCCGCCGCACTCCGCTTGCTCAGCTTCGTCCCCTTGAGTGTCTGATATCCACAATGTCAATGTGTCGCAGTAATTGTATCATTCATGTGCTATCTTTGTATGATTCTTCACTCAGGGTATCGAGCTCAGCTCATTGAAAGCTGTTTTCGCCAGAGAGCAGGCTCTTTCTGGGGAGTTTAGGATCTCGTAGAAGAACACAGGCCGAGTCTGATGGGATGTGTTGGTTGCATCTCCACTTTGCTGATGTCAATGGCACCTTGATACACCTGCTGGGACTGCTCCACAATCGTTTTCTTATCTCCGTTAGCTACTTTGGCCAGGTAACCGTAATAGTCTCCCTTCATTTTCAAGTAAAACTTTTCTTTCTGCTTGTGACGCGTTGGGAACCAAGTACTTGTCCAGAAGACTCAGTACATCATTACAAGTCTCCCTCAGTTCTGTCTCGATCTTCTCCCGGTATTCTCGAGCCATCTGCTACTTTTTCTCGCTGCCTTGCTGTTATGGTTCTGTCTATATATATATAAAATTCTAATGTTTGACAGACACTGCAGTGAGGTCCACAAGCCCCAGGAGGGCGGCCGTCTGAGCACAGCAGCAGATTATAAGCCGCAATACACACTGTATCAGTTAACTCACAGGCACGGTTAGTGTGTGTGGCCTGAAGTAAGAACCACCAGTTAAGGCACTAGGTGGTTGTGTTTGTGTAGGTTTAGTGTGAACAGACTGCAATGACTTTACAAAAGTTAACTTCACTGGGAACCTGCACCGGTGTGTAGGTGCTATTAAGTAAAGGCTGTCAGCAACATAAAAATGCTCCGCAACAGCTTGGAGCTACCGTGTCAATACACGGGCAATAGTATATTCCACAGAGACCTGCTGGCAGCGCCACGGGCTGGAGCAGCAACCACTGCACAGTGCCCTGCCTAGGTAATGCACGGGTAATGCACTCAGGTCTCTTTGATAAGAACAGGCAGTTAAGTCAGCTTTCTGGTCCCTAATGGCAGTGCCCTGGTTGGGCCAAGGAATCCTATCCTAGCAGCCTGGTCTGGCAACCTGCCTAACACCAGAACCTAGCCCTGACCTCAAGTAACACACCGGGCCCATATAAGCCGCCTGACGCGTTGCTCCGGCATTCACCGGTTCATCAGAGGCAGTAGGTACTTATATTAGGGCTATACTGATGCTCCCCAATCTTTTAAGGGTTAACACCAGGACAAAAAGGAATGTGCTGTACGTGTTGGAGCGCTCGGCCGGCTGTAATGTATAGCCGCGAGGTACCGGCGCTCTATCTCCCCTATATATAGAGTAAAGACACGCCCCTCCATTATGTCAGCCATTGTCACCGGCAGGCGTAGTCTTGATCACATGACCACCGAATACCAATGATGTAGACCAATCACCGACGCCAAACAGCAGACGCACCCACAACTGATACCGCCCACCATTAAACAATGGCATCGATGCTATGGAAGAGACCGATGTATGTACGGCCATCAACCCGAGGATAAAAGGAACGCCCCTACAGACGTCCCAGGATAGCTAATCGTGGATAAACAATGTACTAGCTGAAACTGAATCCACAATAGATGGCCTAAGTCAGCAAGCAGATAAGTATATCAGCAGCCGATACAGTAATAAAAAGATCACCAGATACACTAATGATAGAAACGGAGGTGAATTGGACTAATGAGGCCTTAATACAGTTAGTACAGCATCCTTAATACAGTTCATAAAGCACCAGGCTTCCAGAATCTTACTCTCAGTGGGTTCCCGGGAACAGTCCATAAAAAAACGAGTGCTAAGAAATGTTGCTCCTGGGGACAAAACCCTCAAGTTTGTATTCCAAGGCGTCCAACAGACCCTGAGCAAGCGGGCCCTCCCAGAAAAGATGGTAGGCGGTCTCCTCGTTGAGGGGACATCTGGGGCAATACCGTTTTTCGCTCAGGTTGCAGACATGAATGAATGACCGGAGAGGTAGTCTTTCCTGGATGTCCATCCAAGACAAGTCCTTGTGCCCGTTGGAGTCCCTCCTGTTGGTGTTTCCTTACAAATCTGTTGATGTCCCCATAGTACCACTAGACAGTCCAGTTGTAAGAGATGGAGCTGTTCCACTTGTCACAGCCCAAGTAACTCCAAAGTGGAGGCAGGAACAAGCGGGACATGGCTCTGCTCGCTGAGCTGTAAACAGTCCTTAAAGTCCTCCGGATACAGTCACACACAAAAGCAATCCTCAAAAGTTTGAGAATATCCGGAATACCCTTTCCTCCGTTGAGTGGATCTTTGTACATGATGGTCCGCTTCACCCTGTCCATCTTCTAGACCCAGATGAGGTAGAACACTGTCCCCGAGGAGCATGACTTCTGACTTCCTGCAGTTGCCCTTGGCCCCTGAAGCCTTGCCGAACTTCTCGCAAGTCTGGACGAATGTAGATATCAAACTCCTGTCAGCGGTCACATCGTCCATGTAGAGCAAGCAATTGACCTCGTAGTGTACTCTGATCCTTCCATTCTGCCAGATAGACTCAGCGAAGATCTCTATAACACAAACAAAAAGGAGAGGTGAAAGAGGACAGCCTGAAAGGATAGGGAAGGGGTCAGTCTTGCAGCTGTTCACCAACACAGTGCTGTGGATATCAAAATACATAAGGTTATCAAAACGACAGATCCCCTCATTCAGATCAAGTCTGCAGAGAGCCTTAGCCATGAAGGCGTGAGAAACATGATCAAAGGCCTTCTCCTGATCCAGACTAACCAGGGCCCCGTCTGCACAGCAGTCTCCAGTGAAGTGGAGTGTGTCTCTCACCATAGCAAGGCTGTCCACAATCCTACAGCCAGGGATGCCGCAGGTCTGGTCCGGATGGATAATCCTGCTGATGACAACCTTGAGCCTTGTAGCCAGAATCTTCACAAGGATCTTGTAGTCTATGTTAAGGAGAGGGATGGGATGCCAGTTTATCAAGTAGCATTACTCCCCCTACCGCTTATACAAGAGCATAACCATGCCCGCAGTGACAGTGGCATAGTACTCTCCACCACCATCTCATCATAAAGATCCTTTAGGTCCGGACAGATCAGGTCCCCCAGTGCTAGTAGAACTCGGCTGGGAGACTGTCACTTCCCAGGGTCCTTCTGATCCTCGGCACCTGCAGGATCAAGAGTGTTAGTGATACCTGACAGGAACTCCTCAGCTGCGTCTTCATCGGTGGGCTTCCAGGAGTAGAGGTCGCGATAGTAATTGCTAACAAGTCCCATCACTTCCTGCTTCCCCCTTCTGATGTTGCTGTCCGCATCCATCACCTCTATCACAGGTTTTGTGGCCTTTGTGAAAAAGAATAAGTTACATTTCCCTTTCCCAGAAACTCCACCTTGGAATGGAAGATGATGTGCTGAGCTTCTTCCTCAAAGTGCCTCTTGAGGCCCTTCTTGGCTTCTGCTACCATGTCCCTGATGTCCCAGCCACAGCAATCAAGTTCCATCAAAGAGCTGAGATGATGCTGCATCTCCTTCAAATCCCTCTTGCGCTGTGACGCCTGCTGGCGTCCCTTTACTTGGAAGAAATAACGGATTTGGACTTAACATATTCCCACCATTCTGCGACGACCATTCTGGTCGTTACGCCAACACATGTAAGCGTCTGTAAGTTACTCCACTATCTTCTCATCTTCCAGCAGGGTACAGTTCAACTTTCAGGAGCCTGGGCCAGATGGAAAACCAAGGCCCAGAACACCCTCAAAGAGAGTGCTTTTTTGGTCAGAGAAGAAGCAAGGAATCATAGAGTGTCTTTCCTGAGTGACTGACCGAGAGGTGAACACAAAGTCAATCCTGGAACGAAGTGAGCCATCCGGGGAAACCAAGTTTAATTCATGATGCCGGGCTCATGGAACCTACTGCGTCCCGAAGAGATGCTTCGTTCACCATCTCGATCGCTAGCTTTGACGTCAAGTCGAGCTTCACAAATTTTGAGGAGCGTCGTCCTTCTGCTTCGATAAGGCAGTTGAAGTCCCCAACCAGAACCACAGCTCTACTGGTGACGAGCTGAGTCCGCAGGATCTGGAAAAGCTCCAGGCGCTCTGCCTTCATGGGGGAAGTGTACATGTTGATGAGCCTAAAAGGTTCGCCTGCCCAGGAGCCGTCTATGAACGCAAGATGGCTGCAGATGAGCTCCTGGATGGATGTGTTCCCCCGAATGAGGACAGCTATCCTGTTTCCCCGAAAATAAATCATCCCCTCAATAGTAAGACATAGCATTGTTGAATTGCCTAATATAAGGCAGCCCCCGAAAGTAAGACATCTCACAATAATAATAATTAGAGATGAGCGAGTACTGTTCGGATCAGCCAATCCGAACAGCACGCTCCACAGAAATGAATGGAAGCACCTGGTACTTCCGCTTTAACGGCAGTCGGCCGCTTAACCCCCCGCGTGCCGGCTACGTCCATTCATTTCTAATGTGAGCGTGCTGTTCGGATCGGCTGATCTGAACAGTACTCGCTCATCTCTAATAATAATCTTTCTGCGCAAACATTGTATGAAAAAAAACATCACAGCTGGCTGAACACTGTGCGCAATGTTCCGTGTGCACAGGTATGCCGGCTGCTGACGCCACTGCGATGCGTTGCATCTACTGTTCCTGCTGCTGTAGGATGAGCTGGAAGATGCCTGCTGTGCATACACTGAGCATAGTATGCGGTGGGGGAGGGGGGGGTCTACTTTCCCAGCTCATCTCAGAGCAGCAACAGTGGATACAACGTACGGTATCACAGCAGCTGCAGCAGCCGGCTTTTCTGTGCACACCGCAAACTGCGTTCAGCCGGCTTCAATGTTTTTCTTCATACAGTCTTTGCACAGCAAGCACATCTCAGCGTAGCGCAGTAGTGGCAGCAGCACACAAAAATAAAATAAGACATCCCCTGAATATAAGACCTAGCATATATTTAGGACCAAAATGTAATATAAGACACAGTCTTATTTTCACGGAAACACTTGCAGTCTCCCCCCACTAAACCAGTAGGACGGGCCGTGGCTCCACTACCTGCATACAGCACACGGATAAGGGCAGATTTGGTTTTTCTTAATTCACCTACCCATAATGGTTAAACTTTATTAACATGAATTAACACATACAGAAATAATCCTAAAAACGAATAGTCAGATTCATACAGAAATAAAACACAGGAATCAGATTCATCATAACAAGACATAAAAGATCACATAACATTAAAAGGCTCGGCAGTGTAAGAAGGACACATGATGGCACCAAGTAGCAGAACTCCACTCCTTATAAAATCAATACTTTAATAAAGGAGCTTTAGCTTTCTTGTCTAAAATATAATAAAAATACATATCGCTAAAACATTGACCTAAAACATCACTCACAGTTAAAACATCACGTTTGAAGATTAAAATAGTCCTGACCCTCCAGAGTCCTTTGCACATGTCATGGTCTCCCATGCCATAGCTTGATGTCCATATAAAACTGCATAACAGGATAAAACCCCGAGGTCTGCCGTCTTCTGCAGTAAAGGTTAAAGGGGCTCATTAGATTTTCTGGTTTCTAGATAAACATATGCCTGAATAGCCTTTGCTAATCGTTTTTGAAGTCCCCCCCCCCCCCCCGTTTTTCTGAATTACCAAAATGTATTACCAAATGTTCAAAATGTATATGCAAATCAGTCCTACCGTACACGGTGGGCGTTCCGTGCACCCCTCATAACTTGTTCATGCCCTCCTCTCTTCTTTGACGTCCTACTCCTTGTGAGTCACTGCCTCCAGCGCAGTGGTTTTGATTGAAATTTTACGCATGCGCAGTAACGCTCCCTTAACGCTACTGCTCACGCTCCCGCACCATTTTTGTGTGGAGAACTGCTCAATTCCCCTGAGAACTACGTGAGCATGCTGCACATGCACAGTACGGTTGCCGATGTTCTCTACAGTAAAATGGCACTGGAGCGTGTGCAGTAGCACTCCGGAGGGAACGCTACTGTGCATGCGCGAGATTTCAATCGAAACCACCGGGCTGGAGGCAGTGAATCACAAGGAGGAGGATGTCAAAGAAGAGTGGAGGGCGTGAACAAGCCATGACGCGGGGGGTGCATGGAACGCCCACTGTGTACAGTAAGACTGATTTACATATACATTTTAATGGTAATTCAGAAAAAAGGGGGGTTCACAAATGGTTAGCAGCACCTGAATAGGCTATTCAGGCATATGTTTATCTAAAAACCTGAAAATCTAATGATAGAGCTCCATAATTCTTGATGGTCTCTTCTTCATGGCAATCTTCTCTTGTGCAGATGGTGGACCTTACATAGCCCCTCTGATACTGGAATGCTTGGGACGGAAGACACATGTGGACGCAACTCCAGGCCAGGGCCTTCTGAAAATTAAAAAGATACAGCACATTAATTAATCTCTTAATTATTTTGCAATTCTGTTCATTAAAATTCTAATTGCACAGTCTCATTATTATTATTACTATTGTAATTTTTTACACCCACATGCATGTGGCAAAAAAAAATAAAATAAAACTAATAGTTAAATATATGTTTTTTCTTCTTCTTTTTTTCTGCTGTGCTTGATCTATAGTGACGTTATGGAATACCAAGCATGTAAGTCTTAAATGCGTCAAGTACATCGTTTTTTTTGTTCTTAGGATGTTGAAAATTTAAATACAAATAAAATGGAGAATAGCAACAAAAAGAAGTAAGGAAAACCAACTGTAAGGAGAATGGAATGGGAACCGTCTTTCCTTTTTTGCTCAGGATATTTGACCGTGTATCGCAGGGACCATACGCTAAGTAGGCAATGTTTAGGCGCAGAGAGGGAATCGGATTGCGGACTACAGCACTGCCCTCTGGGAATGTGCCAAGGAAAATTTAGAGTCTCCGCCTACAGCGCAACCCAAACGCCCCTCACTTGCCGTGACACAGACCGATAGACAAGCAGTACATGATGCTGGAATATGGGGGAATAGTGAGGCCCTGTGGTAGCCCGCAATGTACCGGAAGTACTCGGCCAAACGTTTAAAACATGTATAAAAATTTTGTATTCCCCATATTGGTCACCTTATGAGGTGGGGGGAAAAAAAGCCCCAAAATTTTAACTGGCCCTACTCCCTATTAAACACAAAATCACACGGGAAACATAGAAATCCAAAGAGAAGGAACAGAAACCTTTTATAATTGTACACAAAAAAAAAATCAAAAACCTATTTCAAGGGACAGTAAGGAAGACAATGGTCTATTGTGTACATTTTTAGAATCCTCTCCGCCGCACTCCGCTTGCTCAGCTTCGTCCCATTGACTATCTGATATCCACATTGTCAATGTCTTGCAGTAATTGTATCATTCATGTGCTATCTTTGTATGATTCTTCACTCAGGGTATAGAGCTCAGCTCATTGAAAGCTGTTTTCGCCAGAGAGCAGGCTCGCTCTTGGGAGTTTAGGATCTCGTAGAAGAACACAGGCCGAGTCTGATGGGATGTGTTGGTTGTATCTCCATTTTGCTGATGTGAATGGCACCTTGATACACCTGCTGGGACTGCTCCACAATCGTTTTCTTATCTCTGTTAGCTACTTCGGCCAGGTAACGGTAATAGTCTCCCTTCATTTTCAAGTAGAAAACTTTTCTTTCTGCTTGTGATGCGTTGGGAACCAAGTACTTGTCCAGAAGACTCATTACATCATTACAAGTCTCCCTCAGTTCTGTCTCGATCTTCTCCCGGTATTCTCGAGCCATCTGCTACTTTTTCTCGCTGCCTTGCTGTTATGGTTCTGTCTATATATATATATAAAATTATAATGTTTGACAGACACTGCAGTGAGGTCCACAAGCCCCAGGTGTCCAATATGAAGATCCAATGAGCCTCCCTTTAGAGGAACTTCCGGTCATAGTCGCACCCCCCCCCCCCCTCACTGGTCTAGTCACTAGTTCAATGCCTTGAAAACATAAATTCCCACTCTCTCCTCCATGTGCATCGTTGTTTTGCCGACGTACTAGAGTCCGCAGGAGCAGGTAATGACGTAGATAAGGCCTTTAGAACGGCAGGTGATGAACTGGGCAATTCTGTACATTTTTCCAGAATTTGAACACACAACTTCCTTGCCCTTTTTGATACATTTGCAAGCCTTGCATGAACCACATAGGAATTTCCCAACAGTACGAGACCTTGCCTCATCCAACCAAGTTCTATCACCGTGTTCCACGGTTAGGTGGCTGTGGACAAGCTTGTCCTTTAAATTATTGCCCCTTCTGAATGTGATATGGGGCTTATCTGTAACAAGCTGTCCCACTAGAGGGTCTGTGCTGAGAATCCCCCACGCATCCCCAATGATGTTCCTATTGCTTCCTGCTGCCCTGTCAAATGTTGCCACTATTCTAGCAGGATTGGAATTGTCCGCAGGTAACTCTCGAGGACTCAACAGGGAAGACCGGTCAACCCGTGAAGCATGATGATATACCGTTGTCAAAACATGATTCGGGTATCCTCTACTCAAAAATCTCCCATGCAAATCCTTCGCCATGGTGAAAAAATCCAATATACGTGAGCAGTTCCTTCTAATCCAAAGGTATTGCCCCATCGGAATATCTGCTGTAAGAGCTGGAGGATGGCAGCTCTGCCATTGTAACAGGGAATTCATTGCGGTAGATTTTCTATGGACACACGTGGTAAGTTGGCCTGATTCCTCTTTACATATAGTAAGATCGAGGAATGTCATACGACTCCGTTCGATCTCATAAGTAAAATACAAGCCGTAGTCGTTTTGGTTCAAATTACGAATGAAGGCAGTAAACTCCTCCTTTGGTCCATCCCATAAGATCAGGGGTGGGCAATTAATTTTCCCATGGGGCCACATGAGAAATTGGAATGGTTTCAGAGGGCCAAATATACTTAACTCAGTTCTACCCAATACCTATATGTATACCGTATATATACTATCCCTTCATAAAAAAAAAAACTAAATAAAGCATTACAATGATTCAATGAAAATGTGGAGGACCCAATTACATCATTATTTAATGATGAGATGATGAACTTTAATGAACTTATGATTATAGCACAAATTAACAAAATTTTTTGAAAACAAACATCTTCTGCACCGTTTAAAAAAAAAAAAAAAAAAAAGCTAGCACCACAACTTTACACAAAATCTGTTTTTTCAAAGACCGGCATCACATTAAACTTAGACAAAAATGTTCAATGAGAGAAATCTAGCCTGTTGAGCTTGAACAAGTGCATTGAAGTCAGGTTGAATATCTGAAGTGGATATGCGAAAGACATCACACAAGTGATCATCACAGAGAGGATCTGTATCTGGATTTGTTGAACTTCATCATTGAGAATGTTTGTTCACATACGTAGGTAGATCCAAACAGAACTAAGGGTCCATTCACACGGAGTAATGCAGCGTATACGATCCAGGCTCCCACTGAAATCAATGGGAGCTTTTACGGCGCTCAAAATCTCACACGCCGTATACGTGCCAGGTCACGCGGCACGTTACTCCGTGTGAATGGACCCTAACATCCTCTGAGCATGCTTCCTTATGTGTGGAAAGTTTTCCTCTTTGAAAGAAGAATAAAATTCCAGCAGTGATACTGCCTTAAAATGCTCTGCCAGTAGATTGTCAGACTGCAGATCAATTAGTTCAAGCTGGACATCACTGGGTGCATTATCTACATGACATGCAAAGGGAGAAGAAATCATGGGCATTTTACTCTCAATTGCTTTGAAGTCTTCAAACCTTCTGGAAAACTCTGGAAAATATCAATTTCTGCTCTGGGTTAATTTCAGTCACTTTATCTTACATCCGCTTCAAAAGTCCGACATTTTTCCCTGTTAGTTTTGGACAGCCATCAGTTGTAACACTTCCCAATTTATTCCATTTTAGTCCCAGTTTGTCCATGGATGTAATTACGTGTGAACAAATCACTCCCCGTTGTAGTTCCTTCCATTGACCGCATAGCTGCCAGCTCCTCCATCATCTCAAAGTTTTTTGTTATCCCACGTACAAAGATAAGCAACTGGGCTGTATTGCGGACATCACAGCTCTCGTCCAGAGCCAAGGAAAAAAAGATAAAATTATCTGCTTTGTTCCCTGCGATGTCTTCGACCCGTCTTGTTGCAGTTCGCCTGGAAAGGGGCACATTTGCAAATGCTTCTTTTTTCTCAGGACAAATTAGCGCTGCAGAGTCCACCAAACATTCTTTGACAAACTCCCCATCAGAAAATGGCTTACTATTTCTTACAATTTTGTGGGATATTACAAAGATGGTCCTGACGGCTGCATCTCTAGATGAGTGGAGCTTTGTAAAAAATCCTTGCTGCCTTTGCTGTTTTGTTAGCAAATCTTCAGATGCCCGTTCCCGCTCTGTCTCCGTCAAGTTTTTGTATTTCTCTGCGTGTTTAGTCTGATACTGGCGATTGTAATCCTTAAACACCGCCATCTGCTCTCCACAAACTAAGCACACAGCTTTACCTTGGACTTCAGTAAATAAATATTTAGAAGTCCATTCCTTGCTAAAAACTCTGCATTCTGAGTCAATCTTTCTTTTTTTAACGTTAGCCGACATATTTAAGGTCAAACCGCTAACCTTGGCTACAGGGGTAGAGACCAAGAGAAAGATGGCAGGAAGAAGGTTAGCCCTGTATTGGTTAAAAGAGCCAAGAAAAGTGCATAGGCCCGCCTTTGCTCGTTTAGAATGAAGTAAAGAAGGGAGGAGTAGCTGGCACAGATCATTGTATGTATGGGGATGCACAGCCGCACTGCCACTGTATGGAAGTAGCGGCATACAAGTACTATTGAGCATAGACGTACATTCATTTTCAGACCCTGCTCACTGCGCATCAGAGCAGACGGGTCCAGGAATGAAAGTACGCGCATGCGCAATAGTACTTGCGTGCCGCTACTTCCATACAGTGGCAGTCTGTACATACATCGATCTGTGCCAGCTATTCCTCCCTTCTTTACTGCATTCTAAACGAGCAAAGCCGGGCCGGACGGAGAGACTCAGCGGGCCGGATGTGGCCTGCGAACTGTATAATGCCCAGGTCTGCATAAGATGAATATGATATCTATAAAGCGGACCCAGAGGCGAATCCTCTGGGTCCACTGTTGCATAGAGTCCATAAATACTGCCTTTTCCTCCCACCATCCCAGGTAGAGATTTGCAAAAGTGGGAGCAGAAGGGCTCCCCATCGCAACTCCCCTGAGCTGGTGGAAGATTCTGCCATCAAATAAAAAGCAGTTATGTTCAAGGACGAACCGGAGTAACTCCAATGTGAATCATCCATGTTCAGCTAGGTAGTTTCCCCTGGTTTTCAGGAAGCTATCTACGGCACAATATCCCTTGGCATGAGGGATACTAATATACAGTGCCTCAATGTCCAAACTGGCCAGCCAAATGCCAGGGGACATCCATGGTGTCCCTGACTTACGATGGGAAGCTGACCACAAATGGACACAAGATGTCATCTAAATATAGACTCACTCCCTGAGTCAGTGATCCTATAACCGCCACTATGGGGCGACCTTTAAGGGCGGTCACCCCCTTATGAATTTTAGGTAATGCATAAAACGTGGCTTGGATAGGATATGCAGGTACCATAAAATCATACTCGGCCTTGCTGATTACTCTGGCTGCTAAAACTCTGTCCAGGATATCTTGCAGTTCCATTTGAAAACTGTGAATAGTTTCAGAACCCACTATCTCATAGGAACTGGGGTCTAAGAAGTATGGCGTCACACATGGTTATATATTGTGTGCGGTCTAGAATTACCAAATTTCCCCCCTTGTCAGAGGGTTTGATTATAATACTGGGGTCCTTTAACAGACAATGCAATGCCTCCATTTCTGGTACGCTAAGGTTATTACTAGAGATAAGCGAGTAGTACTCGATCGAGTAGGTATTTGATTGAATACTACGGTATTCGAAACACTCGTACTCGATCGAGTACCACTCGCTATTCGAATGTAAAAGTTTGATGCAGAACCAGCATTGATTGGCCGGATGCTATACAGTCGGCCAATCAACGCTGGTTCTTCTCCTACCTTTAGAAGTCTTCTCTGTGCAGCTTCCCCACGGCGTCTTCCGACTCTTCATTCACTCTGCCAGGCATCGGGCCTGGCCAGAGCCGACTGTGCATGTCCGCTTGTAGTGTGGAGGATCCAGCCCGACCCTCACTCGTGGACTTGGTAAGTATAATTTGATTGAACGTTGCCTACCCCTGAAATGAACATTTTCCCCCCATAGACTATAATAGGGTTCGATATTCGATTCGAGTAGTCGAGTATTGAGGGGCTACTCGAAACGAACCTTGAACATTTTACTGTTCGCTCATCTCTAGTTATTACTCATCATCTGTAACTCCCCCCTACAGTGTAGTTCCATGATCTTATTAGTAACCACTTTGATGAACGTGTCTATGGCCCCCTCATTACTGACTGGTGGGAATTTGGTTGATGGTGGGCGCTGAGATGTAAACCGGCCCTCCCCCAACACACGCTTACCTTCCTCCCATAGATCACCCAAAATTTCGAGTGATCGTAATTCCTCCACTGATAATCCTAGTTCTTCACATTTACGTTTGTCATTTAATTTGAAGAAATATTGGTTTGATTTTACAACAAAATAAATTGAGGTTCTTAATCCACGTAAAGGAATCAAAAGATGGAGTGGGGACGAACGACAGACCCCTTTGTAATAATGAAATGTCTTCACTGGTAAGTATTCGACTGGACAGATTAATGATCTGCATTCTATGCCCCATATTTGTCTTGTAAACCTCTGAACTACTTGCGGTTCCTCAACAGGTAGTCCAAAATCAGCGAACCCTGTGATAAAAAACCGCTCTCGTTAGAATGGCTAGATCCCCGTTTGTTGCAAAGCGACCTCTGTTGAAATTACTAGCATAACTGGGTGAATTGTCTGGTTTGGAACTGGATGCTCTCGCACCTTTCGATATACTCTGTCACTCGGACGATGAGGCTTCCGTGTCCTGATTTTTATTCCCTATCTGTTTAGAAGTAAAATCAAAGACCCGGCCCTCTTTAACCACTTCAGTACCGGGCCAATTTGTGGTCCAGGATCAGACACATTTTAGCTTTATTATGTATGTGCGGTTTTGAGGTCTGTAAAATTTTTCTCGTATATTTTAGTCAACAAATTTTTGCGTCTTTTTTCGGGGACACATAGGGCTTTATTTTTATGTTATTTTTATTTTCAAATGTGTTTTAATTTTTTTTATATCCAGGAAAATATAAACAAAATAGGAGGGAAATTGTGTCTGGTTTTCAATTTATATATATATTTTTTATTTAATAACACAAAGTGTCACTGAAAAACTTTATAAAATAGTTTTTCCTCTCCGTTACGGTAATTTTTATTTTGTATCGTGTCGTCGGGGGCGGGGCTATAACCTTTAATAACGGCGTTTTATTAGCGTATTATTTATTTATTTTTTATTATTATTTTATTTACCTTTTTTTAAAAACTTTTTTATTATATTTTTATTTTTTTTTTTTCCCAGATTGTGTCCCCATAAGGTGATAAGAGACCTTTGGGGACATCTGATCACTTTTTTTTTTTGTACTTGAGGCTGATTTCTCCTATAACTGGGGCTGGTACATTTAACCTCAGTTACAGGAGAAATACAGACTCCTGCACGCTGTATACACAGTATATAGAGCTGATCTGAGTCCTTAGGACCCAGCAGCTCTGGCAGGACACTGAGCCCAGCGGATCACATGTCTGCCGGGTCAGAGGGCAGCTGATTTATGGCTGCGTCCATAGCCGTGTATACAGCGCTCATTGAGCACTGTATACACAGCGATCGAGAAGGCAGGGGAGGTAATAAATCTGCCCTGTTATCTCTCTGGGAGCTCTGGCTGAAGTTACAGCTGGCTCCTAGTGAAAGCAGCTACACGATCTCTGTGCAGCTGCTGTGTTCTGGTGGACGTACAGGTACGTCCTGGCAGAACTAGACAACCACTTCCCGGATGTATATAGTCTATGGGCGGTCCGGAAGTGGTTAAAGTCTGTAATATCCCTTTTGAATGGATAATGTTTCCATTCCTTCGTAAAGGACACAAACTTTTCAATTGTCTGTTGCAGCAATTTCCTGACCGCCTCTATCTGTTCCTTAAGACTTGAGGAGGTCGATGAAAAAATAGCCTTTTCCTCCTCTAATATCAATGTCATAAATTTCAAAGAGGCCTCAATGGATTCATTCTCCCACTTTTTTAATAACTCAGCTGATCTTATCCTAGCTGAAGGAACCGTCGGTGATTGGTCTGCATCATTGGTATTGGGCGGTCATGTGATCGAGGCTACGCCTGTCGGTGACACAGGCTGACTTAATGGAGGGGTGTGTCTTTACCTGGCTATACATTACAGCTGGCCGAGCGCTCCAACACATACAGTGCATTACTTTTTGTCCTGGTGTTAACCCTTAAAAGATTGGGGAGCATCAGGATGGCCCTAATATAAGTACCTACTGCCTTTGATGAACTGGTGAATGCCGGAGCAACGCGTCAGGCGGCTTGTATGGGCCCGGTGTATTACTTATATGCATGTGTGAATATACCACTATCTAGAGAAAATACCCCTAGTCAGAGAATTATCACTCGGCCTCTGATCCTGTTGTATGGGGCTCAGTGCTAAGCTACGGGGTGTCTGTGTGTTAAGGGTCTCTCTTTTGAAAATAACCCCTAATTAGTGGGGTCTTAGTAAACTATCTAGGTAGTTTATAGGGAGTTTACCAATCTATACCCAACAGACCTGACACAACCAACAGTGTAGCAGACGGTGCGTCACACATACAGTTTAGCCCATTTATATATTTTTCCTATCACTTCATCACATGGTAAAACAAACTTTTAAATTACCGTATGTACTTGAGTATATGCCAAATTTTTCAGCAAAGTTTTTGTGCTTAAAAAGCCCCTCTCGCAGGGGTGAACCTGCCCCTTTCGCCGCCCGAGGCGAAGTGCAGAAAGCCGCCCCCCCTTGCCGGGGAGGGGCGGGGCCGGGGCTTAGCGGAGGGGTGTGGCTTAGCGGAGGGGCGGGACTTAGCACCGCTCGCCAGCAGAGATCAGGCCCGGAGACTGCCTGCGCTCTGCCTGAGCCTGCGGGAAGGCTGCTGGAGCAGCGCTGCTCCAGTGGCCTCCCCAAACCACCGCTCCGTGCTAAGCCAGTCCAGGACAGCTTGTCCTGGACTGGCTTAGGTTAGCAAATATGCCGCCCTCCCTGAGGCCCTGGCATAGCGCCGCCTGAAGCGCTCGCTTCAGGTCGCCTCATGGGAGGTGCGGCACTGCCCCCTCGGCTTATACTCGAGTCAGCAAAAAAAAAAAAAAAAATTATAAAAAAATTTATAAAAAAATTATAAATCCCTCCTTTCCCTAGAATACATACAAAATTAGAAAATGACTGTGAAACACAAGCACATTAGGTATCCTGTGTCTGAAAGTGCCTGGTCTACTGAACATAGGGGATCTGCAGTGCTCCTGTTCCATCGGGAAGGGGTTAATAGGAGCACTGCAGATACCCTATATTCAGCCAGACTGAATTCCAAGTGGGGAAAAACCCCAGTCCTCAAGCTCAGGCAAGGGGCAGTGTTAAATATTATATATTTACAATATTCTCTACCAGACATGGGGTTAACACTCTACTGACATCATATCTGCTATATTCTGAACATAGGTGCGGTTAGAGTACACCATAGTAGAAATCTCCTTACATAGCTGTAAGATGGAAGGTAACACCCACTCTCATGAATATAAATGAGTGACAGACACACACGTCGGGGTCGTCATCCATGAGGGTCATCCATGAGGGGAATCCATGGGGAATCTATGGCAGGTCTGTCTGCTATCCCTCTCCGTCATCCTAGACAAGATGTTATGAATATCCCAGATGACCAGACCAGATGACAAGCATGAACCAAGCTGTAACTCAGATGATTTAACTTCTCTGAAGATGTAAGCTATTGACAATTGACTGATATATGTGCTATTTTGGACATTTTCCCTGTTCCTGTGTTTTCCTTCAAGATATTAATAAACCCTTACACTGATTTATAACAAGCTGACTCCTTCCTATCGTGGATAAGGCCTACAACACGTGTTACAAGTCTATCCCACAATTTCAAGGATATTTAACAGTGGACACAAGTCTCACCGGCAAATACAAGATATTTAACAGTGGCGAGCCAGCCAGGAGCCAGGTACGGATATTTAACAGTGGCGAGCCAGCCAGGAGCCAGGTACGGATATTTAACAGGCAGACAGACAACCAAAACACCCACTCCCAGCACCCAGCATCTACTGTACCCAAAAACTCTGACCATTTAAATTTTTGAAATTTTCCAGTATCTGCTGCATTTCCCCCCCTCGGCTTATACTCGAGTCAATAAGTTTTCCCAGTTTTTTGTGGTAAAATTAGGGGCCTCGGCTTATATTCTTTAATTCAAAGATTTTTATTAATTTTTCAATATGGGGGAGGGGAAGAAGTCAGGGAAAGGGGAGAGGGGAGGGGGAAGAGGGGAAGGGAGAGGGATGGGTGGGGGTGAGGGGGAGGGGGGGGAGGGAAAGAGGGTAAGACAAGGGAGCGCACAATGCAAGTAGATACAATCATTGTAGAGTATCCAAATGTCGTTTTGAAATGTACAACACAAATAGAAAAACAGTGTTCAGTTAAACTGCAAAAGAGAGGCAGAAGAATAACTAACGCGTGACTATTACAGAACATACATTATATCAAAAACACTTCTGTTAATTCAAAAATGTGGCGAAACAGCATAGAAAGGGGAAGGGTAAGAGATGGGTAAACAGCGGTCAGAAACAGAGTGACCAGATACAAAGTAAGTCAGAAAGTGTCCTCAATAGGGGTGTGTCCGCTTCCAATAGTTGTGCCACAAGCTCCAAACTCTTTCATATCGATCATGCGTTCTCTTCGCCCGGCTAAGCAATTCTTCGAGTCTTGCAATATCATGAACCGTGTTCTCCCAGAGACACAGAGGAGGGGCAACTGGTTGTAGCCAGTATCGCGGGACTAACAGTTTCGCAGCTGCCAGTAGACACGTAACAAGTCTGTCTTTAGCCGGTTTATAAGTTTGATTCGGTCGTGCCAGGAACAGTGCTTCAGGGGTCAGGTCTAGAGCGGAGCCGGTGATTTCTTCTATCCGCTTGGCGATCGTGTCCCAGAAGGATTTAATGACCGGACAGGTCCACCAGATGTGCAGATAAGTTCCATCTCGGGCCTTGCACCTCCAGCACTCCGAATCACTTCTTAAGCCATGTCGGGCTAGCCACTCAGGCGTCCTGTACCACCTAGATAAGATTTTGTAACTGTTCTCTTTCAAACGGATGCACGTGGAAAAGCCATGAGAATGATTTAGGGTGTTATCCACTTCATCCTGTGTAAGTTGAAGTCCCAAGTCTTTCTCCCAGGAGGAGATATAGGCAGGTTTGTAGCTGGTCGGAGGGGTGACAAAGCGGTGCAATATAGAGGAGGTTTTCCGGAGCATTCTTGTTTGTGAAAGCAGCATCTTCTCAAAAGGTGTCAATTGGATTCTCAGATCAGGTGAGTCATTTAGCTTGTTCAAGAAATATCGGACGTGCTCTGCATGCAAGAAGGATAATTTCAGGAGATGAGGCGGTTGTGAGAGGTCCAAATTCACTTTATTCTTGTCTATGTCCCACACATCTTGTAATCTCAAGGATCGGAAGGAAGACCACACTGAATCATACTTGCGTTGTCGCTCTCCCAAGACATCTGGCACTAAAGCAACCGGGAGCAACGGTGATGGGTGAGGCGCTAGTTCCGATCCATAGGCTCGCCAGGTCTCAAGTGCGCCTCTAAAAAGGGGGTTTTTGGCATCTGGATGTAGTGTCGTCTTGCGTGCCAACCACAAGTCCCTTAATAGGGTGGGAGATAGCTGGACGGTGCTGACCTTGATCGGAAATAAGAGGTGAGACCACCAGCCAAGCTGTATAGCCCGATAATAAAGATGCGTGTCTGGGAGTCCAATACCACCCTGCGATCTGTGCTTGACCAAGAGAGACCACGGGAGTCTGGGTGCTTTATGTCTCCAGATGAATTTTGTAAACATAGACCTCAGTGAGGTAAAGAAGACCTTTGGAACATATATGGGTAACATGGCCAATTTGTAGAGTATTTTGGGGATAAGATACATTTGAATAAGACTCTTCCTACCGAACCAGGACAAAGGGAGATGTTGGTATGAGTCCAGATCTTTCTGCAAGGATCCAAGAAGAGTATGAAAATTCCTGTCGTATAGATCTTCAACCTTCTGTGTGAGGTGTATGCCCAGATATTTGATTGATGAAACAGCCCATTGGAATGGGGAATTCGTCTGAAGGGCAGCCACTCTCTGCCTATTTAGGGAAATGTTAAGGATCTCGGATTTCTCCAGATTTGCTTTGTACCCGGAAACCCTTCCATATTCCGTCAAGACGACAGTGATCCGAGGGAGGGCTACTTCAGGATTGGTGATAACAAACAGAACATCGTCTGCAAAAGCGGTGACAGAAGTGTGGATCTGTCCGGATCGCATGCCGTGAATCTCTGGGTCTTGTCGGACTCTCTGTAATAATGTCTCGAGTACAAGGACGAATAGCGTGGGTGAGAGCGGGCATCCCTGCCTGGTCCCATTCCGGATTTGGAATGTCGTTGACAATGTACCATTGACCTTATCTCTGGCATAGGGGGTGGTATACAACGAAAAAATAGCTTCTACAAAAGGTGGAGGGAAGTTAAATCGTAAAAGAGTTGCCTTCATGAAATCCCATGAGACCCTGTCGAAGGCCTTCTCGGCGTCTACTCCTAACAGGATGAGTGGGAGATTATCTTTTCGTGCTCTGTGAATTAAAGGCAACAGGCGAACCGAATTATCCCGTCCCTCACGGCCTACCACAAAGCCTGATTGTTCCGGATCCACAATTTCGGGTATTAACATCTTCATCCTAGAGGCCAGAAGTTTAGCCCAGATCTTCAGGTCTAAATTCAATAGAGAAATGGGCCTATAATTGCTGCAGGAGGTGGGATCCCTGCCCTCTTTAGGTATGAGCGCGATGTGAGCTTCTAGTGTCTGGGTTGGTAAGCGTCCACCTTGAAGTAGTTCATTGCACATTTTCGCAAGAGGAGGTATCAAAGTCGAACGGAACCTCTTGTAATAGAGAAGGGGCAGACCATCGGGACCTGGGCTTTTCCCGGTCGGAAAGCTATCAAGTACATCCTTCAGTTCTTCGTGGGATACGGGGTCCATCAGAGACGCAGTCTTGTCAGGAGGTAGTGTGGGTATAGCAAGATCTTTTAGAAAGTCCTCAATCATTTCTCTTCTGTCCGATCCATCGACGTCTGTGTCCCGGGAATCTAGATTGTATAGGTCGGAATAGTACTTCACAAACTCTTGTGCTATTTCCGATGTGTCACTAGTCAGAGATCTAGTCCCAGTTCTAATGTTTGATATGAACGTCTTTTGTTTGGCTTTACGGATCAACGAGGACATGAGTCGACCCCCCTTATTGCCGTGAGCGTAAAGTAATTGGCGAAAGTTCAGATGGTGCTTTGCTGCTCTCATATTAAGCCGATCTAAGAGTTCTTCCCTCAGTGTTGTCAGATCTCTCAGCGTTGCTTCTGCTTTAGTCCGTTTGTGTACTCTCTCAAGTCTCGCAATGTCACTGAGAATAGTATCTAGTTCAGCCTGTTTCTTCTTCATTTTTGTTGCCAATGAGATCAGAACTCCTCTAATGTAGGCTTTGTGCGCCTCCCAGATTATCGAAGGGGTGACGTCCGGGGTTGCATTAAACGCAAAGTAATCCTTTAGGTGTTGGTCTATGAAGTCTTGATCGTCCTGAGAGTCCAGTAGAGACTCATTTAACCGCCACGACCATTGTCCCTTCGGAACTTTTTGGAGTCGCACATTGAGCAAGACGGGGGAATGGTCAGAGACCGTGATAGAACCAATTTTCGCACACGAGACTAGAGGCAAGAGTTCACGGGAAACAAATAAATAATCAAGTCGATGGTATGTCCCGGCCGTGGAGGAATAGAAAGTAAAGTCTTTGCCCTTAGGGTTCAGAAACCTCCAGGAGTCGACAAGATTCAGGTACTGAAGAGCCCTGTTGATCGCGCCGATCGATCTCTGGGTTAGTAGTGCTTTGGACGCAGAAGAATCAATCAGATGATTGAGGGCCACATTGAGATCTCCTCCCAGTAACAGATGACCTTCAGCGAAAAGGCTTAGCGAGTTTAAGGTCTTGATGATCCAAGAGGTCTGATTCTTGTTGGGCGCATAGAGAGACGCCAGAGTATAAGGGACTGATGCAATGTGACCTTTAACAAATATCGCACGGCCATCTGGGTCCGCAAGTACAGCTGCACATGTAAACGGTACATTGGATCCGATAAAGATTGACACGCCTTTCGATGCTGAGTTGGGGTGAGTGCTGTGATAACTGGTCGGGTAGAATGTCCCTGGCAATTTCGGAATCTTCGAACCTTTAAAATGTGTTTCTTGTATAAAGGCAACATCTGCTTTCCACTTGTGGAGAAGATGGACTACATGATGTCTTTTGTTCGGAGAGTTGAGTCCATTTGCATTAAGCGTCACGAGATGCAAGATGGCTTCAGAGTCAGAGGGCATAGCTAGTGTTGAAGACTGGAGCTCTGCACACCTAAAATGAGGGGAGAAAGAGTCCCAAGGAGGGGAGAAACAACAAAGAATGGAACGGGTGGAGGACGTGTAGAAAAGATGAGTATCAGAGACAAATTAACAATAGACAATAGTTGTCCTCAAATCAGTAGAGCAATAAAGGGTATAGCACTGCTCTAAAAATATACCTCTGTCTAATTAATAGCAAACGGTGACTAGAACTATTGCTATACGAGGTTCAAAGGCAATCAAATAACGATTAGACAGTAGCGAGGCAGCAATACAGCAACTATTAGAGTAGTAAAATACAAAAAAAACCCCCGAAAACAGGAATGATGACAAGTAAAGGACGCTGTCACGCCCAAACTTCTCCTATATACTAAGCACAGGAATTACAACTTGACAGCAGAACATAGTGGGGTAGCACACTAGAGCCGTTGAAGTAGCAACCAATGGGGAGAGAGACAAGTTAGTATTAGATTGTCCTAGTAAACAGAAGAATAGCTATAACGTCCTAACGTCCATTGGAACAAAAACAGGATAGGAAGTCCTTCAGACATCCAGAACGAACCCACTAGATCACTCAAGTACGACCTCTGTGTCGGGGCAAGGAAAGGATTAACGATCCCCCTGTCTCGTATCCAACCCACGGAGGAGCTGTTTCTTAGCTTTAGGTGACCTAAATCGCCCGGGAGTGTGCAACAGTCCGGTCATGCTGGAGGTGGGTTCTACAGTGGCAGACTCTCCGGGCATTGGCAGCCAAGATGGGACAGCAACAGGGGGGATGCCTAGTGGTTCCCAAAGATGATCCAAGTCTCTAGGAGTGAAGACATTAAACCGTCTCCCATTCTTTATGATCGACAGGCCAAAAGGAAACAACCATGCATATTGAATGTTATGGGACTTCAGAACTTCCAATAGTGGACGCATCGTCCACCTCTTTTGGAGGGTAGCCGGGGCTAGGTCTTGGAAGATTTGTATGCGTGCACCCTCGAACATTAAATCTTTCTTATCTCTTGCTGCTTTCAATATCGCTGACGTATGAGCAGAAGAAATGAGTCCACAAATTATATCTCTAGAGGGATCAGTATCTCCGGGCCTCGGTCTGACCGCCCTATGCACTCTCTCGATCTCCACCCTCCCGGCCTCCTCCTCACCAAGCAGCGACTTAAAAATTGCACAAGAGACCTCCGGTAATGACTCAGATGTATACTTCTCCGGCAGGCCACGGATGCGCACGTTCCGACGCCTATTCCTATTTTCTAAGTCTTCAAGCAAGAGATATGTCTTATTAAAGTGTTCCGAGTGAGAGTCTACTTTACTAGCTAAAGCAGAAGTGACTTTCTGGGATTTCACTTGTTTAGACTCCAGCGTGTCAACTCGTTTGCCTAAGGCCTTCATATCGGAGCGAAGTTCAGCTATTTCAGTAATGAGCGGGAGAAGGGCTTGAGACAGGGCCTCCTTCAAGAAGCCTTGGGTGATAACGGTAGAATCAGAGTCCACATTGGGAATGTCCTCATCAGAATCAGGAGTGTAAGCTTCGAGAGTGCCACACTCCTCAGCTTGGGCCTTATGGGCCGAGGTGGAGCGGTGTGAGCTTTGCTTTTTCAGGAACTTTTGCATGTCAGCTTGAGAGTTAGAATGCTTTTGTTGTGACTTAAAGTTCGGGGTTCTGTCCCTCCCTGTCCTGACATAACTGTGCGTGTCAGTTTAATGGGCGTAAGACAGCGTCCAGGTGGGGATTTCAAATAGACATGTTATATAGGACCAATGTCACAAAAAAGAATGTGGACAAATATTAGTTGCAGACACGGTCTCCTCAACTCGGGTGTACCAAAAAGTAGAAGGAAAAAGAACGTCCCTGAGAGTGTGGAAAACTGGCAGGCACTAGGACTTTGTAGTTGGAGGAGCCTCCCTGATCTTTGCGTAGAGGCTCAACACTCCACTGCCTGTCTAAGGACAAGTGCTTGGACTAGGTATATGTCCCCTGCAAGTGAGCAATCCGGGCAGACAAGCACAAGGTTGTGGGGAATAGTTGCAGCGTGCTTGTGGTGGAATTGTCTCCTCTTAGTAGCCAACAGTCCAGGGCAAGATGTAAGCACTGGAGGGGATCAGGTGAGGAGCAGGCCAGGTGCAGAGGGAAGGTGGGAGGGATGGGGACCCAGGCAGCAAGAGGAGCCTCCCTGGTCTATGTGTAGAGGCTCTGCACTCTGCTGCCCGGGTGCAGTGAGCTAACGGCTACAACTGTCTCTTCAAGATGGAGGGCAGGGAGAAGAAGGGCGGAGCCAGGGCACAAAGGAGAGGAGAGAAGACCGCAGTCTATGTACTTAGCTGGCAGCAGCTGGCAGTGCCGTCGGTCCACGCAGTCCGGTCGTTGCCTCCTCGATGTCTGTAGGCTAGAGCTGTCAGGTCCCTCTGTCTGCAATTCAAACGCTGCCGGCTCCGGCTACCGCCTCACACGCCGGTCTCCGCAGGTCTCGGCAGTCCCAACCACGAGACCGCTCCAGAAGTGCGCCACAACGGGAGGACGCGAACCAGATCGGGCAGGATAATCCGACACAGCAGGGGAGGAGAAGAGATTGCCGACCGCCGTAGTCAGCCGCAGCTCCCGGTCCAGGACCAGCGTTCTGTGCGTCCGGTGCAGGCCTCAAGATGGCGGGCGGCACAAGCCAGCAAGGTAGGCCGCGGATCCCAGAGTAGAGCAGCGACTCCGAAACTCGCCAGGTAGCTCCAAATTAGCCGTACTGAGACCGGGGGTAGTCCCTTGGAGCAAGGTCTTGAGAATGGTGGCTGTGTCGAGGCCGATGTTATAAGATATTAGCCAGCGATGGCGGAGCTCAGCAAGAGCACGTCTGTTCGCCTTGGCAGGTAAGCCACGCCCCCGCCTCGGCTTATATTCGGGTCGGCTTATACTCGAGTATATATGGTATCAATAAAAGTTATATTTTAGTGCACTTTTTGTTTATTTTGTTAGATCCTGATACCTTGGCCGCACAGTCCTAACAACTCCTCATTAAAAATCACACCATAACACGTGAAAATGTGACCGTATAAAACATATTAAAAACAAAGACAAAAGACAATCAAAAAAATTAATACCAAAAATAATTCCATTCTGAAAAATACAAGAAATGTGCAGATCACAGCCATTCGGCGGAATGTTTATAGAATAGATATTGGTCTCATCAAACATGTCTCCCAAAAGATCCTTAGACCGACAAGCCAAATGTACATAACACACATCGAACATATATTGCAGTTACAGTTGTATAATCAGAGCTCCGTGCTAATGACTAGAGAATATTTCATAGCTGACAAAGATTCCACTATTATCATATAGAAATAACACTAACATTTTTTGACTGAATTGTAATGAATTCAAAGAACTGCTGCTAGAAGTGAGTGGCTCGTGCGGCAGAATGGTGAAACAACAGCAGACCTGATAAGATATAGCACACTATGCTCTAGTTGATATGAGTAAGGAAATAGCCCAAAATGTTAAAAATCCCAATCATCAATTTTGAACTTTTGAAGTTCGTGGATAAATGATAAATGTATACCGCTGTATCTGTAAAAACACTTTGTATATATATTGTTCCAGTTCAATCACCATTAGTTAGGAGCCACAGCTGATAGCAGAATTAAGGAACCATGCGCTTAGGACTAGTTCACACGGGGCTAGGGATGGCGTATTATGGTCCTGATTTTGATGTGGGAAGCCGCGTCAGAATAGGACCAAAATGTGCCTACCGCGACTGTCACGACTTCCGACAGTTGCGGCTCTCCCCTCTGGAGTAGGCCTAAATGAATGGGCCTGGTCCGGATGGTGCTGTCGTGAGGCGGACACTGGGACTGAATCAGCCGCGTAATCCGCCTGAAGAAAGGGCAGCTTGCTTCTTTTATCCGTGAGCGGGAACATGTTGCTCACGGAAAAAAGAAAGCTAGCAGTCTACATAGACCTCTATTGTAAGGGGGCGGATTCTGAGGTGGATTTGGCGTCAAAATCCGCCCCCTCTTGCCCCGTGTGAACGAGCCATTACCTGGCTTGGAGCCTAGTATAATGAGTTGCTTACAGTGGTGCAGGGCCAGTGGTGTTATATAGGCTGTAAGATTTTGCGGGTGAATTGATGGGGTGCGCATGGGCACTGAGTTAAGTCTATGCACGTGCAGTTAATGGCTTTTGTCTTTAATATGTTTTTATACGGTCACATTTTCACGTGTTATAGTGTAATTTTTAGTTACTATTTGCACTTGATAAAGGGCTCAGCCTGGAACGCGTAGTACTTCTTAACAAAGTCTTCAAGAGTTTATGTATACGACTCCAGCCAATCTGTGCGCACTTCATCCAAATTCCTCCCTACTGTACTGTTGCACGTTGCTGGTATTCCATTGTAGTCTCTGTAAACGTGACCATGTTGTTCACAAAAATTACATCTCCTCTCATGTTCACATTTCTTCATGCTATGCTCAGTGCTCCCACAATTACGGCATGTTATATTACAGCGTTCTATTGGGTGACCATATTTACCACAGTGCCTGCAGAAATCCTGCATCCCCCGATAAAAGAGGTTGCCATTCACAATGCCAAGCAGGGATAGTGCTGGAGGTGAAAATGGTCTTTCTTCATCATTGGTCTTAAAATTCACCAGGAACTTCCACTTGCTGCACCATAAATATTATTGACTCTGCCCTTTGGTTCCACATCTAGAAAAAAGAATGTAACACAATGCATTATTTCAAGTCGTGGCGCTCACGACGTCTTTGTTTAGCCGTTCTCAAAGCATCTTTAAAATGACCTTCACCATGAAAAGTGACGTCATAGTCTCCACGCTTTGGGTAATCCTGTATAGCCAGAATCAGACTCCTATGGCATGAAAAGACTCCCTCCACATTTCTCTCCACCATATACTTCACTGAGTCCATGTCATGATTTCCTCCACTAAGGTGGGCCCTCAAGGAATTTTACGGTCGTAACTGTCCACCTGCCTAAATGGAGCGTACATTTTGACCAGGTAATCGTGCAGGGATGTCCCTCTAGGCTCACGGATGACACCTAGAAGACACTGGGGGAATCCCTCCTTATTCCTCTGGGGCTAAGCCTCCCCCCAATAGCAGCAGGTGGGTGGATCTTGGGCAATAAATCCAGGCAATCCCATCAGGCCGAGATGAAGGGTACCCAGAGGACCTGTACTTTGACCAAGAATCAAGTTGCAGACTAGAATTAATTTTATAACTTGGCTACGTTATGACAAATATGCTGAGATATGTAAAATGACATATATAATTTATTTCATAACCCTCACCAACCAGAAGTAGACATTGAGATGAAAGAAGAAGCCAGAATGATCAGTGACCCTGAAGATGAAGAAACCAGTCAAGGACAACATGGACAATTCTCGAAAAATAACTAATGAAGGAGTGGGTGTGCTGTGCTGTGCACACGCATAGGAAAGAATAAAATAGAGGAGTGCACGATGGGACTTCCGGGGTGCACCAAGAGGCTAATTAGCATATGAATAAAAACGGGCTCATTCAAAAACCACTGAGGCGATTTACATATAAAAGGTAGGTGTGGAATAGACTTTCTAAAGGCTATGCAAGGATGTGCTTATCTAAAAATAACTTCTCCCAATGATAGAGCCCCTTTAAGGCTTTAAATTTTAAATACAAATAAAATGGAGAATAGCGGCAAAAAAAAAAGTAAGGAAAATCAACCGTAAGGAGAACGGAATGAGGACCGTCTTTTTTTGCTCAGGAGTTTTGACCGGCTACCACAGGGGCCATACTCTAAGTAGGCAATGATTAGACGCAGAGAGGGAATCGGATTGTAGACTACGGAAAATTTAGAGTCTCCGCCTACAGCGCAAACCAAACGCCTCTCACTTGCCGTGACACAGACCAATAGACAAGCAGTACATGATGCTTGAATATGGGGGAAGAGTGAGGCCCTGTGGTAGCCCGCAATGTACCTGAAGTACTCGGCCAAACGTTTAAAACATGTATAAAAATGTTGTATTCCCCATATTGGTCACCTTATGAGGTGGGGGAAAAGAAAAAAACAAAAAATGAAAATGTTACCTGGCCCTACTCCCTATTAAACACAAAACCACATGGGAAACATAGAAATCCAAATAGAAGGAACAGAAACCTTTTATAATTGTACACAAAAAAATCATAAACCTATTTGTGGGACAGTAAGGAAGACAATGGTCTATTGTGTAAAATTTTTAGAATGAGGCAGACAGGAAAGAAAAGCCGTTTAAGGGTCCATTCACACAGAGTTTTTTGGCGCTGATTTTGACGCTGAATCCGTGTCAGAATCCATGGGGAAAAAATGCATCCTCATAGAATTCTATGGGGTCCGCTCACTTTATTTTCCCACTTGTGCAATTTTTCCACTAGCGGAAAAAAAGCTTCCTTCAAGCGGCTTCCGCCTGCAAAAACCAACGCACTCAATGGGGGGTGGAAAATCCACATTGTGGATTTGGGCGCGGAATTGGGAAAAACTGCGCAGAAAGACTGCTAGCGGGTTTTTCAAGGTCCATACACTGTGCTGGAGGAAAAAAAACCAAAAACCTAAAAAAAGCCTCAAAAAACGCTCCAAAAACCATTTCCTAATTCCTGAAGCGGATATTTTTCCTCGCCAAAAAACTCCTTGGGAATGGATCCCAATTCTCTTTGAGTGTTTGATATCCACAATGTCAATGTCTCGCAGTAATTGTATCATTCATGTGCTATCTTTGTATGATTCTTCACTCAGGGTATCGAGCTCAGCTCATTGAAAGCTGTTTTCGCCAGAGAGCAGGCTCTTTCTGGGGAGTTTAGGATCTCGTAGAAGAACACAGGCCGAGTCTGATGGGATGTGTTGGTTGTATCTCCACTTTGCTGATGTCAATGGCACCTTGATACACCTGCTGGGACTGCTCCACAATCGTTTTCTTATCTCCGTTAGCTACTTCGGCCAGGTAACGGTAATAGTCTCCCTTCATTTTCAAGTAGAAAACTTTTCTTTCTGCTTGTGACGCGTTGGGAACCTAGTACTTGTCCAGAAGACTCATTACATCATTACAAGTCTCCCTCAGTTCTGTCTTGATCTTCTCCCAGTATTCTCGAGCCATCTGCTACTTTTTCTCGCTGCCTTCTTTTTTTTTTTTTTTTTTTAATGTAGATTGTGAGCCCCACACAGAGCTCACAATGTAAATTTTTTTTTCCCTATCAGTATGTCTTTTTTAAAATATGGGATGTTTTTTTGCGCTTGGCAGGATTTGAACACCAGGACGCCAGCGCTGCAAGGCTGCTGTGCTAAATAGAGATGAGCGAACACCGTTCGATCGAATAGGTATTCAATCAAATATCAGGCCGTTCGAGGTATTCGTTTCCAATCAAATAGCACGCGGCATACGCAGTAAAAATTTGAATCCCCTCCCACCTTCCCTGGCGCGTTTTTTGCACCAATAACTGTGCAGGGGTGGTGGGACAGGAACTACGACAACGGAGGCATTGAAAAAAATTGAAAAAACCCATTGGCTGCCCAAAACATGTGACCTCCCATTTATAAGAATAGCGGCCGCCATCTTCGTGTCATTTTGCGGCCAGTGATAGGGAGAGAGATCTGCAGAGGGCTAGAGAGGATTAGCTGCTAGTAGGCAGGGAAAAACGGAAGAAAAACAACAGCTCTTCTCAGAGATATACACTGCAGGGAGAGGAGACGAGCTTTCCACGGGGTGTCCCCCCAAAACAGGAATACAGAGCAATTCAGTCCAGCTATATACGCTCAACCCAGCCTTACAGGCGGTGTCCCCACAAACACCTAACAGGGATACAGAGCAATTCAGTCCAGCTATATACGCTCAACCCAGCTTTTCAGGCGGTGTCCCCCCAAAACAGGGATACAGAAAAAAAATTAAGTGCTTTTCAGGCAGTGTGTAAACCCAAAACAGAGAATACAGAAAAATTCAGTCCAGCTATAAACGCTCAACCCAGCTTTTCAGGCAGTGTCCCCCCAAAACAGGGATACAGAGCAATTAGGTCAGGCTATGTACGCTCAATCCAGATATCCAGGTACCCCCAAAACCTAGGTGGGAAACACAGAAATTCAGTCCGGCTATGTACGCTGAATCCAATTTTTAAGGGTCTACCCCCCAAAGCTAAGTGGGATACACAGCAATTCAATCAGGCTATATCAGCTCAATCCAATTTTTAAGGGTCTACCCCCCAATGCTAAGTGGGAGAGAGCCGTTCATTTAGTCAGTCCATGTATGGTCAAACCTGTTTTTAATGCTGTACTCCCCCCCCCCCCCCCCCCGAAGCTAAGTGGGATACACAGCAATTCAATCAGGCTATATCAGCTCAATCCAATTTTTAAGGGTCAAACCGCACTTGACAACAGCCTGCCGTGATGGCAACTGTGTCTCATCATCATCACTGAGGACGGAAAGTGCTGGTTGCGGGTCCACAACCACAAAATCGCCAGGTGATGGTGGATGCTCCAGTGTTTGGGCATCAGTACACACAAAGTCGTCTGGTAGCTCCTGGGATTCGGGAACTGGTTCAACAGAGGGAGAGACAGTAAAAGGACCGGAAAAGAAATCCTGGGAGGGGGCAAGGGTGGGATGACTCTGTTGGGAAGATTGGGCATGTTGGGAGGAAGGAGGGGCAGACTCTTAGGTATGATGAACACGACTGCAGGTAGTGGCTGACTGGCTGGTGGAAAAGCAGCTGGGAGCATTATCCACTAGCCATTGTAACACCTGTTCCTGGTGCTCGGGCCTGGTCTGCGTTATACCCTGCACCCTGCTTAACGCAGCTGTCATATCAGGAATTGTGATGAGCGCATGCTAATGTTTCTTGTCCAGTGGAAAGGATGGGATAGGATTTCAAATAAGTCTGCCATCCATGGGCACTCATGGTGCAGAAACTGAGGGAGCTGACTTTGATGAACCCTTGGGTTTTGGAGATGGAACTCCATCAAAGGTCTCTGCTGCTCACACACCCTGCTCAACATACGGTATCTAGGGTTTCAGCGTGTGGTGACCTCACACAACAGCTGGTGTTTCGGGCAGATGTAGGCGTTGCTGGAGTGTATTGAGGCTAGCAGCAGCTACTGTAGACTTGCCAAAGTGGACGCACAAGCGCCACGCTTTAACCAGTAGCTTGTGTAAATTGGAGTACGTTCTTAGAAACCGTTACACCAATAAGTTGAAAACGTGGGCCAGGCATGGACCGTGTTGGAGGCTGGCAAGCTCCAGAGGCGCTATCAGGTTCAGTCCATTATCACAGACGACAAAAATGCCTGGCCCCAGGTGCAGCGGGGAAAAACATATTGCCATCTCATCCAGGATGGCATCCCTCACCTCGGAGGCAGTGTGCTGTCTGAAACTGATGAGCTTCAGCACGGCCTGCTGACGTCTCCCCACGCCAGTGTTGCAGCGTTTCCAGCTTGTAGCTGGGGTCAATTTAACGACGGCGGAGGAGGAGGGTGGTGTTTCAGCATTCCTGCCAGGAATATTGGACGGGGAGACAAGGCAGGCCACCACAGTTTGCAACTTGGTCCCAGCCTCAACTACATTCAGCCAGTGTGCTGTGATTGAGATGTAGCGTCCCTGACCACATGCACTTGTCCACGCATCAGTGGTCAAGTGGAGCTTTGTGCAAAGTGCAGAACTTAGGGCAAGCCTGATGTTACGGGACACGTGCTGGTGCAAGGCTCAACTCACCCTAAGGGCCAAAAACACTGCTGGTGAATTTTGTTCTGTTCCAGAGGACTCTGTGTTTAGATTTGGCTCAGTCGCAGCTCCAGGACATGCCTTTGAAGGCCAGATTTCCTTTAGTGGCTCCATCTCAGCAGGATGATGATGATGATGATGAAGCTTGGTTAAATCTGGTGTCGGAAGGGAAAGTGGTTTCTGATCTACATGTGAAGTACTGGAGCATGTTGTTTGGACTATTAACACCTGATCAGAACCCTGTAGAGGTAATGTAGAGTCCCATATTAGAGGACCATTACCAGTAGTAGTAGTTGCAGCCAATTCTCCACCTTTGCGGTCCTCTAAATAAAAGTTACCCCCAGGACTTGATGACAAAATGTTATCAATTTCCCAATCAAAATCAAGGTCAATGTCTGGTTCCTCAGTCCAATCCACTGCATCAATCCAACACAATGAGAGTGATGGTTGTGGAACCACCGTTTTAGGGGCTAACAATTTTAAAGGGGCTAACACTTTGCTGGTGCAAGGCTGAACTAAGTTAAAGGGCCTAAAACTCTGCTGGTGCAAGGCTGAAGTCACCTGAAGGGCCTCAATCTCTGCTGGTAGCTCAGTTTAAGGGCCTCTAACTTAATTTGGAAGGGCTCACGTTGAGGGCCATAAAAGTGAATTTTGGAAGGTCTTACCACATCACACACACACATCCACAATGACAGTTCAGGGTGGGTACTGTTGGATTTCTCATTGTCTATTCCATCTGTGGTTGTCATGGGCAACGCGATTTAAAAGGGTGCTTGTTAATGTTTCTTTAGCTTAAATTTGGGTTTCTGTCCATCCAATTGGGGAAGAAAGAAGGTTTCCAGGTATTTTCCCACTTTGATAGAGTTTTTTTTGAGTGTAGAAAGTGTGTAGTTGATAGGCTGTGATGGTGGGGTAAAACTGTGACTTGGGCTTGTTAGTGTTAGGATTGGGTCCCGCAGGGTTCTCTTTCAGCGCACTGCGCCACCTGCGGGTCAGTCTAAGTCCAGCTTTCGCCCTACTGAGCATAATCAGACTTTTGGAGCCACTCACAAGCTAAGTGCCATTTCTCCCCTACTGAGCATGTGCGGTGAGGTCATGACCACCGCCCCTATCGGGCAGGGTCTTCCCTTTAAATAGTGTGAGCCGATGCCCACTTGGTGCTCACACTTTGACTGAAAGTCCACAGAAGTTTGTTTATGACAGTAGTACAGGGACAGGCCCCAGCATTGCAAGCAGGTTGTCAGACTAGGCCTCTGTTTGGGGTTACCTCTGCTTCTATCTGGGTGCTGCTAGTTAGGACCTGTAAATCCTGAACTGTCAGCTCTGCACCAGGGCTAGGAGCAGTAGACACTGTTCCAGCCTGTGGAGCTGCAGCAGGTTTGGACTCTGAGATAGCCTGTTTAGACTGTCAAACTTACTTGGTAACTCCTAGCTGTTGCAGGAGTGTGTTTGTTGCTGACCTGGGGTGAGTTAACCCTTGGCAGCCTTGTTTGTTTCAGCTGTACTGGTGTATCTGGCCAGTGAGGTTAACTAGCAGGGTTTTGTTGCACCCTGTTCACATTGAGTATTGCATCGTGCACCCTGTTCACATTAAGTACCGCACCACTTGTCTGCCAGTGCAGTTTAACTGGTAGTGCACTGTTCAGACATACAGCCGCCCCCATTCTGGGCCTGTGGACCTCGCTGCAGTGTCTTGCAGACTAGAGGTTCTGTCGTTTATAAAATATATTATTTATATATATATATACACAGAACCATAACAGTTAGATGCCCCCAGACATGCTTCCCCTGCTGTCCCAGTTGCATTGCAGAGGTGTTGGCATCATTTCCTGAGGTGTCATAGTGGACTTGGTGACCTTCCTGAGTCGAATGGTGGGTTCCCCTGAAACGAAGCATTTTTCCCCATAGACTATAATAGGGTTCAATATTCGTTCGAATAGTCGAATATTGAGCGGCTATTCGAAACGAATAACGAATATTTTACTGTTAGCTCATCTCTAGTGCTAACCACTGAGCCACTGTGTGGCCCCTTGCCTTCCGTTTTCTGCACAATACTAGAGATGACCCTCCAGGAAGATCGGCGGGCACCTACTACATTTTTGTAGGCGACTGAAAAAAGATTCCTCTTCTTTTTGGGTCACCTCCTTCTTTCGTCACTCGCTTCATGAGGGCGGCCATGTCATCGTGCCTTTCTGGCTGCTGACACAATTTGGCTCTCTGTACCTGCTAAGATCTATCCATGGCTAAAGGTTCTGTGTTAGAGAGGGGAGCTTCAGTTGTCGGGTCCCCGGGCTGGATGAATGCGCGTCTCTCAGGCACTGCCGCTGGGAGAGTCCAATCTCTTCCGAATACTCAAAGCTTTCTTGATTTCTTTCTTAACCGGTTAAGCACCAGGTCTAAAAGTGCCTTAAGGACCAGGCCTCATTTTTCAAAACTGAGATGTATCATTTATACGGCAATAACTTTGAGACACTATAACTTACACAAGTGATTTTGAGATTTTTGTACTTTGTAAAAATTTTTTATTTCCAGCGGCGGCCAAGAAAAATGCACCACCAATAGATTTTGGCAAATGTATGTGATGCGTATAAATTGAGTCCCTTCATGTCACATGTACAATATTGCCAAATACTCGTCATTCAGGAGAGGAGAGGATAGAAATGGAAAAAGACAAGAAATCATTTTCGCTACAATCATTACATTTTGTGAAATGATGCATTTTTTTTGGCCGCCACTGTATTTCCAAAAAATTTGCAGATTTGATGGAAATTTTGAAAAAAAAAAAAAATCACAATTTTTCAAAATGTTAAATGCTCTGCATTTCAGGCAGAAAGTCAAACCTCCCAAACCTACCTATCTATCTATATATAAAACTCAAAATCTGTAGTAGTCTGCTCTATACAAATCCACAGTTCTTACCTGATTTGAGTGAAATTTGGCATGTCCCCTCTCCACCCACAGAATACTGCGCACATTACCGTATTTTTTGGGACTATAAGACGCACCGGACCATAAGACACACTAAGGTTTTAGAGGAGGAAAATAGGAAAAAAAAATTTGAAGCAAAAAATTTGTAAAATATTTAATAACATAACATAATATTTTTTTTGGTATGGTTTCGCTTAAAAATTAGCATTGGTGGTAGTTTGGTGCCATCTGCACAGCAGGACAACACAACTGTGTAATGTGTCTTCTCATGCCCTGAGGTTTTAACACTTATGGTTTTGGCACCTTTCACATCAACAGTCTTGTTTGAAGGAACATCAAAAGTTAACGGGACCTCATCCATGTTCCCAATCTGGCTTATCTCAAATTTATTTTTCTTCCTCGCATCCAGTACAAACTTATGAAATGAAACAATCTTTGATTCATATTCTACGGGCATTTTTTGTGAAATCCTTGTTTTAGTACGCATAGCAAGGCCACTTCTCTTCATAAATCTGTAACACCATGATGATGATCCAGTGAAGTCTTCAATACCTTTCTCTGCAGCAAGACGTCTGACTTCATATATGATCATTTTTGTAGATACTGAAAAGCCATTGCTCCTGTGGCGTGTGATCCACTCTTTCATATCCACTTCCAATTGTGGCCATTTTGCAGCATGCCCACGTAAACATTGTTTCGTTTTGTCCATTTTTTGCAGCTCATCTTCCTGTTTCCTCCATTCCCGTATCATTTTTTCAGTTGGAGGTGGCCCATTCATTAGGCCTAATCAGGAGCAGGATGCTGCGATGGGATGCCGATGCACTGCAGAGAATTCACACAGCGGAAAAGGTTTCCGTCATGTGAACAGACCCTTACAGGGGAAATCTGCTGCTGACACTTATGGTGGACATTTGCGGCTGGAGAGCTATCGGTTGTCCAACAGAATGATGGGAGTCGTAATTTTACAACAGCTGCAAGGCCACCTGGACAGGTGGAATTTGAGCCATATGAGAGCTTAATGTTTGAGAGGTATTGTTCTTCATAGTGGTATCATTTATTATTGTACAATGTACAGGGAAGGTGGACATCATTTCAGAATGGGTGGCATTAGAGAGAAACTGCATTTGTACGACTTTCATACAGGTTTCGTTTTTATGGCGTTCACTGTGAAGGCAAAATGACATGTCACCTGTATTCTATGTTTCACCCCGATTTCAGGGAGTCTTGATGTTCTGACACCCGTAACTTTTTTATATTTCCGTGTATGGGGATACACAGGGTGTGAGGTTTTACTTTTTAGTTACCCGTATACCATTTTGGGGAATGTCTCTTTGATCACTTTTTGTTCATAAACTGTGAAACTGTGAACATAATGCGGTTCAGCACTTCAACACAGGATTTTTTGGTACTTTTCCGTTATCGGGCCAGCATTGCAGTTCAGCATCAGGACATGCTGAACTGCTGGCCCGATGCTGGCTGGCAATGGAGCTGTATAAAGGAGCAGCGGATCACAGGACACCAGGGGCGCCCAGACCCTGCCCTCACTTGCGGTGTGGAGAGTATGGTGGTGTCTGGCCTGGTGTAAGCGGTGTGCCACTGTGACAGATGGTGTGTGTGTGTCTGTCACTGCAGCCGCAGCATCAGGGGGTGACGTCCTCACAGTGTCCTCCTCCCGGCACTTGGATGTGCAGCCCAGCCGCTGACAAGCTTGTGCTCACCGACAATCACCGCAATCCTCAAGTCAACCCGCGCCCTCTCTACACTGCGAGTGAGGGCAGGGTCTGGGTGCGCGTCTCTGGTGTCCTGTGATCCACTGGTACTTTACACAGCTCCAGTGCCAGCCAGCATCGGGCCAGCAGTCAGAAGTTTAACGGAATAGTACCAATTTTTTTCTCTGCTACAGGATTCACCATACGAGAAAAATATTTTCATAAGTTTGTAGATCGGGGTTTTTCGGACACAGGGATTCCTAATGTGTCTGTGTTTCACAGTAATGTTTTTGTATATGTAATGTTATATATATGTAGGGATATGGGGGTGATTTGAACTTTTTTTTGAAATATATTTTTTTTTTCATAGCTTTCAAATTTATTTTTTTAAATATTTTATTTACCCCCACCTACGGGGTTTGAACCTGCAATCATTTGATTGCAAGTCCCTGAACATGTCAATTTCAGTGTGATACTGCAAGTTTTACTTCAACGTGCATAACCAACAATTTCACATGGAAAAAGCACAAGCTAATACAAGGAGACAATAATCCAACCAATATATAAAAAATATCAAATATTTTATTACACACTAGATAAGATTATTATTAAAAACAATAATGTACAGCAGGGCAGATGGATTTAAGCCAAAGACATACAAAAATAGACACATAGAATAAAGAACGTGGGTGCTTATGCTAGACCATATAAAATGAATAAAGGTAGGTATAGTAGCATAGAATAACACTTATAAGTATATATAAGTATAGCGAGGCTATATTAGTACCAACAATAAAATACTATTGGCAAAAACCACCCCTCCAAAAATATGTCCCTATAAATATATATATATATATATAAATATATATATATATATATATATATATATATATATATATATATATATATACTGATATTTTGTAATTATAGCATAAATAGCTGAGGACATATAGGAGGAGGCAAAAAAATATATATGTAAAGTGTGAGGTGAACTACATGGGTATTACTCCTATCAATAAGATATAGGTTACAACAGTGTCATTTCCAGAGGAATCCAATATTAGACCATAATCACACTACAATGCAGCCTAAGCTATACAAATACGGAATATAAACAGCTCCTATAAGGCAATAAGCCAAATACCTGAAGTCATATCTCCAAATGGTAGAGGTCAGCTAGCAACCACGATAAAGTACTGACAGTTAGGTAGACGGACCACCCCTAGGCGTTTCGCCACTACAGTGGCTTCCTCAGGAGGTGACAATACTGTAAGGCAGATGGCGTCTTTATATATCAGTGATGAGTGATGTCGGCGCGCCGCAGCTGCGATGACGTCCCGAGGAGCCGGAAACGTCAGTGCGCATGCGCCGGCAACGTCAATGACGTGCCGGTCACATGACACACACAACGGACCAGATCACATGATCGGGAGACCAGAGCGCAGCTGAAGCGCGCACCTCATCGGAAATAGGCAAGTATAGTAATATAAAAACAAAGGAATGAAAGAAAAGAAGGCATGATGGGCAGGATTTTATTAGAATCACAGGACACACAACCAACAATTTAACATATTTTCTGTGAGCAAAGCCGTGGGTAATCTACTAGTATATATATAAAACTCATAATCTGTATTAGTCTGCTCTATACAAATCCACAGTTCTCGCCCGATTTGGGTGAAATTTGGCACGCCCCCTCTCCACCCACAGGAACAGAATACTGTGCACATTACATCTCGCTAGCGTCCCCCCGTCATGATATTGGAGCCCCTAAATTTAGGCCCTATACATATAATGGGGAAATGTGAAAGTGACGGATTATAGCGATGGCGCCAAAGAGTCTCTGCTAAAGGGGTCGCACCACCATACACAACACACACATACACCAACCCACAAGCACAACACCACACAAGTGCCACAACACACCACACAGACACCAGACCACTAGACACACACAACACCACCCCACAAATACCACAACACCACATAAATACTACACACACACGCATGAAAACACACTCAGATAGATGGATGCAAACTGCACACACGGACGAACAGAGCACATGCGTACTCACAACTATCACACAAATGGACACTTGCTCTGTGCACGCAGAAACACATCGATCACAGAGGACGCAGATCTGAGTTGAACACATACGCGGCTGAAGCAAGGAGCTGCCGCCGGCTACCCAGCAGTGTAGACGCGATGTGATGACATCACATCGCGTCTACAACTGTGCGCCAGTAAGAGGGAGAGGCGCGCAGAGAGCAGCGGGGGAACGAAGGAGAAGGTAAGTCTAATGTGGAACGTGAAACTGGGGGCAGATGAAGGAGAGGACGGCATGACACTGGGGGCAGAGATGGAGGGACATGAATCTGGGGGCAGAGATGGAGGGACATGAATCTGGGGGCAGAGATGGAGAGGACGGCATGACACTTGGGGCAGAGATGGAGGGGACATGAATCTGGGGGCTGAAATGGAGGGGACATGGATCTGGGGGCAGAGATGGAGGGGACATGAATCTGGGGGCAGAGATGGAGGGGACATGAATCTGGGGGCAGAGATGGAGGGGACATGAATCTGGGGGCAGAGATGGAGGGGGGATATGAATCTGGGGGCAGAGATGGGGGGACATGAATCTGGGGGCAGAGATGGAGGGGACATGAATTTGGGGGCAGAGATGGGGGGATATGAATCTGGGGGCAGATGAAGGGTGTATATGAAGCTGGGGGAGAGACGGAGGGGGGACATATAATTTATGGGTGACTGTAGGAGGATTAGGATTATACAGTGTGCGGGCACATGAAAAATTAATGAGTGGGCGGAGTCAACATAACAGTGGGTGGGGCTAAATTTCCCACGGCGCGCAAAGCGTGCCACATATTTTGTCCCTCTTTTGGTTCTTCAAAAGTTGTGAGGTATGGGTACAGGGGGCAATGGAAGAATGGAATGTTAGAGGGTGGACGGGGGGGAATTGTTGGGACATCGGGTGTGCGGCACTGCGGAGAGGGAACTGGGGCAATAATATATAATATATAAGTTTTTAGCTGGAGAATAATAATGATGTAGGCCGCTATGTTACTAGCATAGCAGCCTGTTTGGGGGTGGGACTTCCACTTTAAAGGAGTATTCACGTTGTGTTTTTGGCCTCCCTTGCCAGGATGCGTTGGTAACCAGTCACAATCAGCTCCCCACTTATCCCTGCATGGAGAACTGCAGGCCCCCCTTTTTTTTTAATGGCTAGTTCTTCGTGCAGGGATAAGTTGACAGCTGATTCTGACTGGTTACCAACGTATCCCGGCAAGGGAGGCCAAAAATGCAATGTGAACAAGCCCTGAGGATTTATTAGGAGGGCTCTTATACATGGTGTTGGCTCTCTATAGGCGCTTTCACACATAGCAGATTTTACCTGCAAATAGAATCTGATTAAGCCTTGTAATGCTGCTAAATAAAGGGAAATGTAATACAGAATTGGTATGACGCAAAATAAGGTGGGGGGGGGGGGGGGGCCCAGACACTTAGGCTGGGCCCCCCCCTTAGGCTGGGCCGCCATCAGGCCCCAAAATTCCTGATGGCGGCCCTGATGGCCCCTGCACACAGTATTATATATACCCAATAGTGGCCCCTTCACCCAGCATTATGCCCCGTTGTGGACACCTTATACCACTCGTGCAGCCTCTTTCATATTTGTCACTGCAGCTCACGATTCCCTATTACAGCGCCTGTATGTGGTTTGTTTGGGTCTTCCTCTCTTATCTGCCAGTCTTGTCTACTTCTTCCTGTTATTCACCACTTATTTCTGACATTTTTTGGGGGCATTTTTCTTTGTGGGTATTTTTTGTATTTCCTATTACTGATCACATCTCATCAGTTTTCTTGCCATGATTTTGCAGGAGTTTGTTATAATGTTTTGACTGTTGTTTTATTTACCCTTCTCAACCATAGATCACATCTGATGAAGGTCTGAAGGACCGAAACGTTAAATTACCTTTGATCTAGTGGCTACTTTATTCATATATATGTTACGGTTCTGTGTATATATATAATTTTTTAAACTACAGAACCTCTTAGCTATAGAACACTACAGCGAGGTCTATAGGCCCAATGATGGGCGGCTGTATGTCTGAACTCAATGTGAACTACTGCGAAGACTCTGCAGCGTGAAAATCAATGTGAACTACTGCAGAACACTGCAGCCTAAAAGACAATGTGAACTACTGCAAGACACTGCAGCCTGAACTCAATGTGAACAGTGTGTACTGTGCGACACTCCATGTGAACAAGGTGCAACTAAAACCCTGCCAGTTTAGCTCAATGGCCAGGTGCACCAGTACAAGTAAAACACAAATGGCTGCCAAGGGTTAACACTCATCCCAGGCCAGCAAACACAAACACTTACCCTTGCGACAGCTAGGGGCCACCACGGAAGTTTTAGAACATTCTCCTGCACACAGCTTGGAGTCCCCAGGGGGGGGTGTATGCTTCGGCGCACAGCTTGGAGACATCACACACCCATGCTCCCGCACACAGTTGGGAGCCATACATGAAGTCAGACAGTACACATAAGCTATCTCAGAGACCATACCTGCTGCAGATCTACAAGCTGGAACGGCGTCTACCACTCCTAGCCCTGGTGTAGATCTAACGGTTCAGGGTTTACAGGTCCTACCTAACAGCATCCAGGAGAAGCAGAGAAACCCCACACAGGCCTAGTCTGAAACCTGTCTGAGTACTGGAGCCTGTCCCTGAAAACTACTGTCATTCACTCCGTGGACTTTGAGGAAAGTTTAGACAAAGTGTGAGCACCCGGCGGGCGTCGGCTCACACTATTTAAAGGGAAGTCCCCGCCCAATAGGGGTGGTGGCCATGAGCTCACCGCTCATGCTCAGTAGGGGAGAAATGGCACTGAGCTTGTGAGCAGCTCCAAAAGTCTGAGCATGTTCAGTAGGATAAAAGCTGGATGGTTACAGTGACCCACAGGTGGCGCTGTGCGCTATGATGACAACCTGCGGGACCCAATCCTAACGTGGTTAGGGTTGGATGAATCAATAATTAAGAGAATTGGGAGATGGGAGTCGAAGTGTTTTAAATTATATATATATGTCCTGAGCTGTTGTGCAATTAATTACTATTTACTTTGGTTTTAGGTCCTCCTTTAGTGGTGTGGATAGTTGGCCACTGATTTGTATTTTGGGCCCAGAAGAGGGCATAAAGGTGAGTTCATTGTGAAAATGTATCTTTTAATGTTGAGTTGATGAATGTTTTTTGGTTAGGTATCAGGGGATGCAGTGGAGACGGTGGATGAGGTTAAGAAGTTAGCTGATATGTGGCCAGTACTTGATTTTCTTAAGATTCACCTCGAAGGAAATGACATTGGAAAAATCAAAACGACCAATTTAATTTTTGAAATGAAAAGGGATTTTTCCTTACTAAATTGTTTATTTGCTGAAGCTGTCTTGACATTTTCAGAAATAGAGGCTAGGCTTCTTTGGGATGTAAAAAGTAACAGTTTTTTAAAATAAAATTAGAAAAAGAGTTAATAGGGCAATGGAAAGATTCCTGCCATGTCTTGGCAGTTTCTCCTACAGGCACTGGACCTTTTCCTAAACACCATGTGTTCACTCTTCCTGCATCCGTTGTACTGAGGAAGGTCTACTGACCGAAACATCTATGTATTTGTATAACTCTGGATGCTTAAAATAAACACATAAAAAGTTTCCACTGAGTGCCAGAAATATCCTTTCTTCATTGAACTGTACTTAGTACATTTCTTTCCATTTCTTTAAAATAGACCAAATCGTGCATTAGAAAATCCCTGCAAAGGGACCACATTGTTCCCCACAAACCTTTGCTGGTACATCCCACACCACCATCTTTTCTGTAAGTACATACAGCTTGAAATCTTGCAGAAATGTTATTTTTTAACCCTTTCCCGCCAATGGCATTTTTTGATTTTCGTTTTTGACTCCCCTCCTTCTAAACCCCATAACTTTTTTATTTCTCCGCTCCCAGAGCCATATGAGGTCTTAATTTTTCCTGGGACAAATTGTTCTTCATGATGCCATTAATTATTCTATATAATGTACTGGGAAGCAGGAAAAAAATTCAGAATGGGGTGGATTTGAAGAAAAAATGCATTTCTGCGACTTTCTTACGGGCTTTGGTTTTATGGCGTTCACTGTGCAGCCAAAATGACATGTCCCCTGTATTCTGTGTTTTGGTACAGTTCCAGGGATACCAAATTTATATGGTTTTATTTACATTTTGACCCCTTAAAAAAAAATCCAAAACTGCGTTAAAATGTTTTTTTTTCTAAAAGTCGCCATATTCTGACAGCCGTAACTTTTTTATACGTGCGTGTACGGGGATGCATAGGGCGTCTTTTTTTGCGGGGCCGGGTGTACTTTTTAGTTCTACCATTTTTGGGAAATGTTATTGCTTTGATCACTTTTTATTCAAATCTTTATCAGAATCAAAACAGTGAAAAAACGGCGGTTTGGCACTTTTGACTATTTTTTGCGCTACGGCGTTTACCAAACAAGAAAAATATTTTTATAGATTTGTAGAGCGGGCGATTTCAGACACGGGGATACCTAACATGTATGCGTTTCACAGTTTTTAACTACTTTTGGCTGCATTCACACAGAGTAACGCCAGGCGTCATTTGTGTGTAATTTGTGTGTCTTTTACGGCCGTCATAAAACGTTTACATAGAGTTCTATAGGAAAAGACGTCCTTAAATTTACGGCCGTCATTTACGGCCGTCATTACAATGACGGCCGTAAATGACGGCTGTAAATGACGGCCGTCTTTTCCTATAGAACTCTATGTAAACGTTTTATGACGGCCGTAAAAGACACACAAATTACACACAAATGACGCCTGGCGTTACTCTGTGTGAATGCAGCCTTTATATGTGTTCTAGGGAAAGGAGGGTGATTTGAATTTTTAATACTTTATCTTTTTTTTTTTTTTTTGTATTTATTAGACCCCCTAGGGGTGTTGAACCCCAGGGAGTCTGATCACTAATGCAATGCATTACGATGCTAATGCATTGCAAAAAATCATCCTTTCTTTTGCAAGCTGCATAGACCAACCTGCAAAAGAGATAATTTGCAGACAAGCCTGGGAGCCTTGTAAAGGCTCCCGGCTGTCATGGCAACGTGACGTCGGCCCTGGAGCATGCTCCAGGAGCCGGCGATTACCGGCAAAATGGTGGCGCCCATGCGCCGCCGGGAAAATGGCGCCTCCGGGGACCGATCGGAGGCATTAGAGCCGGTTGTCTACTGCTTAAAGCAGTAGATACCCGGCGGCTATGGCTTCCGGGCGGTCGCCATAGTTACAGACCCGACATGCGCCGTACTATTACGGCGCATGTCGGGAAGGGGTTAAAACTTCCAGCATGATTTGAATTGTACTTAGTAGATTTCTTTCGTTTTCTTACAAATAGACAAAATCAGGCATTTGCTAAATCCCTGCAAAGGGCCCATATTGTCCCGCAAGTACTGTTTTTGGGTCTGCATACCACAACACCATATTTACTGTAAGTAGGCACCAAGTCAATTTTTTGGTTTTCCATGCACGTTTCACTTTCCAAATGGGGGAAGTTTCTTGGCTTAAAACAACTGGCTGCCTATGTTTTCATATGGGATGAGTTTCATGTGCACACGTGTTTGCTGTGCAGTTCAGAGCCTTTCCTTATACCTTCCAGAAACATTGGGGAATCCTTTTTCATCTCCTTCTATAAATTATGATATGGTTTTTTGTTGTTTTTTTGACCGGATTTTAATATATTTTTGTGCTCTTGCAGCAACATCATGACTACCCGTTCAAAAAAAAAACCCCACAGTACCATCGCATGGACATAAACGTGAAGAAAATGGTTGAATTCGTAAGTTTGGGTTGTACTTTTTGAGGATTGTTTCAGAAACCTAGATGTTTGAGGGTGGTGGTTGCTTCAGTTCCCTTTTTTTATGCAAAAAGCAATGTGCATTGGAAAATGTTTAGTGTCTGGCTATGCAACGTTGTTGAATGTATAGCTGGCCAGTGTTCTTGTCGTGTAAATAATTGTTATCTCTGGCCTTAATTGTTTTTTGGTTCATGTTCCTATGGGCTATTTTAAATGTTCACTTCCCCTTTATTTTGGGGGGACATAGATGTTGATTTTTTTGTTCCTTTTGTTTCCCAAACCATGTAGGTTCAGAACAAGCCCAACCTCTGGCACAAAACCCATCCCCTCTATGCAGACCGAAATGCTCGTGATGCTGGGTGGCTTCAAGTGTGTAAGGACCTCTTCCAGGCCGACTGGGCAAGCTTCTCAAAAAGCCAAAAGAACCAAATTTGTGAGTAATTGGTTATTTTGTCAAGTTTGCACAGCACTTTTTGCTTGAAATCATGAGATTTGGAATTAACGTTTGTGTTATTCTCCTGTTTTCCATGGATGTTTACAGAAAACGATGTGCGCACTCGGTGGAAGAGTGTGAGGGACCGCTTCATGCGAGATAGCACGCTGGTTCAGCGGAGTGAGGCCTATCCCTCAAAGCGTGGCAAAATTGCGATGGCGACAGAGTTGCAGTTCCTCTTGACTGGCAGTGTCTCTCGGGAGTAAGTTTTTTGGGTCTTCCATTTATGTAGTGTTTTTGTATTAGTAAAGCATGTATTTTAGATTATTCATTTTTTTTCATTTTGATCCACAGACCTGCAGGCAATACCACTGTCACTGCCTCCTAGGAGCCTCGCCAACCATCACAGGAGGAGCTGCAGCAGAGGGAGAACATCCCACAAAGCCTGCCAGCCTTCTCCTCGCATGAACCGGAGAGGGGCCGAAGTCATTCCCCCGTCCCCTCGACCTCCAGGGTGGATTCCCCGGCCTCACAGCCCTCTCCCAGGCACCCACCTACTACGGAGGAAGGTCCAGAGCCGGTGGAATTCACCAGGAGGTTTAGGTGACGTCGGACCCCTCAAGACCCCACACCTTCCACCCAGGAGAAGACTGGGAGTACCCCCCAGATAATGGACAGGCAGCTTGACTTGGAAAGTCAAGCCCTGTCCTTTAACAGCCAGGATGAGTTTAGTTTTTTTGGAAATGTTGTGGCAGGTATCTGCCGCCGTCTACCAGATCAAAGGCAACAGCTATTTAAAGCATATGTCCAGGCTGTGGCGGTGGCCTTCCAGGCTTCTCCTGAAATGCCGGATCTGGTGTACATGGTAGGCCAGTTGTGTAAGGCAGCATGTAAAGGGCGGATACCCAGGGCCCAGGATTACTTATCCGAAAGTGACACTGAAAGCCCCCAAGTGGAATGTGACCCACCTTTGGCCCAAGCTCCAGCTGAACACCAGCCATCTCCTCTCCACATTGAGGATCCTCCTAATGCCGGCACTTTCCTCAGGTGCCTTTATGAACCCTTGTAGTCTAGTCCTCCTTTCACCCCCTTCCCCTCCCCCCCCCCTTTCAATTTTGTATTTTGTCTGAAAAGTGAAAAATATTTATTTAATTTAATGATTTCTCAAAGTTTTTATAGTTCGATCTGGGAATGGTGGGAGGGTGTGGGTTTCTGCAACTTTTTGGCCAGTTGTTTTTTTTTTTGCAAATATTTGTTGCCTTGAAAACGAAAATCTTTGTTCTTTCATATTTTTCATTTCATAAAAAAATAACACTTTCAAACTTGTCTTGTGTTTTTGTCATAAAAAAAAAGGTTATACAATTATTTCAGATAGTGATCCTTTCACTTTTCAAACTTCAGAACAATTTCTGTTTGGTCGCTATTTGTAAAGCACAATAGTGAAGACCATGTCTTCACATACTTTAAATAGGCAACCAGTATTTTCTGAAGGCTGAAAAGTTATGAGTAGAGATGAGCAAGTAGTATTCGATCGAATACTACGGTATTCGAAATTCTTGTACTCGATTGAACACTACTAGCTGTTTGAAGTTAGGATTCGATGCAGAACCAGCGTTGATTGGCAGAATGCTATACATTGCCAATCAACGCTGGTTCTTCTCTTACCTTTAGAAGTCTTCTCCCTGCGCAGTGGTCCCACGTCCTCTTCCGGCTCTGAATTCACTCTGCTTAGGCATCGGGCCTGGGCAGAGCCGACTGCGCATGCCCGCGCATGCTCACCCCCCCCCCCACTTCCCTTCTGCTCATTCCCCCAGTCTCTCCTTTTATAATGTTCACTAGACTGCAATGGAATGCACGAATGATACGCTTATTTAGTTTACTAATATATGATAGTCTGGGCTACCATCCTCCAGTGCCGCAACCTACTCATGCCATTACTGCGATGGCCACATCTTCTCCTCCAGGAAGAAGAGGAGAGAGAACTTTTTTACCCCCCTGGACGGGGGTGTTAGGGTACTGGAGAATGCGTACCCAACAGTACTCCTTATTGGACGCCCGTCTTATAGTACCACATTGCCTGACTCATACCGGCAAGTGAGTGATGATACGTTCATGCTCTTTCTTAGCGATTCGAGATGATTTAGACCCTATATATGGCAGGCTTCCAATAATGCATTGAGGTTTAAATAATGTATACACTGTTTACCGGTTACCTGTTGAGCGTTACGATTAACTGCAATTTGTATCTGACCTAACCTTTCCTTTAAACACTGCAAGTTTGGTGTTATCTTTTCCATATAATATGTTTCCCTTTTGGAGATGTTTTGATTTAGGCATCCTTTCGTGATCAGGACTTTTTCTCTGCCTCGAGACAATAACCTTCATTGTCTGTGTTGTACTTTTACCCTCAGTGGATACGCAGATCTACTCCACTGAACCTTGCTAGTTTTCTAGGTAGTCTTAAGATACCTAGTGACTTCTAAATTTCTCTTGTGTTTTTCGGTAGCAGGCCTTGTGACCTCTATACACCTTCACACTTAACCCCCCCCTTACCCTACCTCCGACAAACTACCCTCTCCTTCCTACCCACCTACCCCTCCCCACCCCTTCCATACTAATTCTACTTCTCTTCCTCCCAATTGTTGACTTGTCTCCCTAGTGCCCTATCCCTGCTCTCTTTTCTCTTCTCCTCTCAGTCATCCCTTGAAACCAAGAATGGCCAAGATTACATGCACGACCTTCAACGTCAAGGGATTCAATTCGCCTAATAAGAGACATCACGTCCTGCTCTTATTGCAAAGGATGAAAACCGGAATAGCCTTCCTCCAGGAAACGCACTTCAAGGACCAGCGGATTCCACACTTACCCAAAAGGTATTTCTCCCAGAGCTTCCATAACCCTCATCCCACTTCGGCCTCCAAAGAGGTCTCCACACTCATACATGCCTCACTTCCCTTCATATGTTAAAGCCAATACCGCGATAGTTTGATCCTTAAAGGTTTCCTAGCGTCTCAGCCTTTCACTTTAGCCAATTTCTACGCACCCAATAGGGGACAGATTTTTTGGCTGTTAGACGCTCTACAGAAGTCCCTTTTTACAGAGGGACAGATCATACTAGGCGGAGACTTGAATGTCGCCTTCAACTCTACTCAGGACTCTACCTCAACTTCCCCAACTTTCACTCAGAAATCCTTGGGCAAATTGATGTCTTCTCTATATGAAATGCAACTGTTGGATGTGTGGCGGCTCCAGCACCCCAACACGAAGGATTACTCTTTTTACTCCCTACCCAACAAGTCATTTCACAGGCTTGACCTTCTGCTCTCCAAGTCCTTGCTTCCTTTGGTCTCCTCCTCAACTATCGCCCCCATGTCAGTTTCGGACCATGCTCCGGTACAGTGTAGCCTACGCCTCTCCCATTTACCACGACCTCAATGGACTTGGAACCTCAATGAGTCTTTACTGGACTCGGTGGATAATGTAGAAGCTCTTACTAAGCGTCTAGAGGAATATTTCCATATGAACACCACGCCGGATGTGGACCCCACCACTATCTGGGAGGCCCATAAGGCTTTTATTCGGGGATTCTTCATCTCTCTCGCATCCAAAGTTAAAAGGACACGACAAAGGGAGGTGGATGATCTACTGGACCGGATCGCTAGAATTGAACGCGTGCATAAAAAGACCAAAGTGGCTGCGTTGCAGGAGGATTTAGACTCTTTACGCTCAAAATTGTTAGATGTCCTCAACAAGAAAGCGGCCAAGAATCATCTGCACTACCAGAAGCTTTTATATGCTCATGGGGACAAGGGAGGCAGATTGATGTCGAGCTTGATTAGGAAAGAAATACCCAAATCCTTTATCCATCAAGTCAAATCTCGCACTGGAAGAACTCTCATTGACAAAACCGACATCACAGCGGAATTTGTAGAGTTCTACTCCTCACTATACAATTTGAATAGGAACGGTTTGCAGCCCCCGGAAGACCACAACCATGCACTGATAACCAAATTTCTAGACCAGCTGTCTCTCCCTAAATTGACAAAAACTGATGCGGACTCCCTCATGGACCCAGTTTCTTTAAAGGAAGTTAACAAGGCAAAACTTAGTTTTCCTGTAGGCAAGAGTCCGGGCCCGGATGGTTTGCCGGTCTTCTACTATAAGAAGTTCCAGAAAGTCCTCACACCCCAACTTCTGACGTGGTGTAATGCGCTCCTAAAGGGAGATTGTTTACCCAAACAAGCACAAGAAGCTCATATCACCCTCATTCCCAAAGAGGGCAAAGATACTACCCTATGTGGAAATTATCGACCAATCTGTCTACTCAACGTAGATGTGAAGATCTGGGACAAGATCATCTCCAAACGTCTGAAAACCCTTGTACCGGACCTAACTAGCTCAGAGCAGTCTGGATTTGTCTTGGGAAGAGAGGGCCGACATAATACAGCCAAACTCCTTCCCCTTATTCACTTGGCCCGCAAAACCAATAGCCCCCTTATTCTATTAAGTATTGACGCTGAAAAGGCGTTCGACAGGGTCAATTGGGTCTACATGAGATCCACCCTCGAGAAATTTGGAATACCTGTACCATTTATCTGGGCTATTTTCACCCTATACTCCTGCCCGTCTGCAAGACTCAGAATAAACGGGACCCTGTCTGATTGTTTCACCATTTCAAACGGCACAAGACAGAGATGCCCACTCTCACCGACCCTTTTCATTCTGGTGTTGGAGACGTTCCTTCAAGCAGTCCGATAGGACGACAAGATCCAGGGCCTGTCCTTACGGGACCAGGTTGTCCATTCTACAGCGTTTGCAGACAATATCCTATTTGTTGTTACAAATCCGGAGGAAGGAGTGCCAGCGCTAGTTGAAGTAATAGCAGACTATGGAAAGATCTCTGGCTATAAGGCCTCTCTGGCTATAAGGCCAATTTATCTAAGTCAGAGATCCTAAACGTGACACTTCCTCCTCACAGAGTGAATAGTCTGAAGGCGAACTCACCTTTTGCCTGAACTACGGGGAGACTGACATATTTAGGAGTCTATCTCCGAACATTGCGGATTTATATAGACTCAACTTTGTTCCCCTCTTAGGAGAGATCTCCAAATCTTTGACTAAGTACCAGACTTTACCCCTATCTTGGTTTGGCAGAAAGAGCCTCATCCAAACTTACATCGTACCGAACATTCTCTACAAAATGCTAATGCTCCCAATCGCTTTACCCACTACACATTTTACATCACTCCGTAGTATGTTTACGAGATTCATATGGAGAGGAAAGAGACCAAGAATATCTTGGAATACACTCTCAGAGAGGAAACACTCTGGTGGTATCGGACTACCCGACATCCGCAAATATTACAGAGCGATACAGTTGGCCTGGTGGATGGAATTAGTAGCTCCTTCAAGGTCATCTTTTCTCATACGCTGCCTTGAGATGAGTTGTTCTCATCCGACACTCTCGATGCTGTGGCTCCCCAACAGCAAAACACCAGTGGATTTCTCTACTAATCCCTTACTGCAAGGTGCACGTACAGTTTGGTCTGAACTAGGTGGAGAATTAGCCCCTCTTCCTTCCCTTCTTTTACCACTGGGATTGTTACCGGCTTTACTGAAAGTGGATGGTTTACCATACAGTTCTATGTGGAACAAACTTAACTCTCTCACACTAAATGATATTACCTGCTCCTCTAATCTTCTACCGACTGATGAAATTCTGGAGAAAATTCCTGGACTTTCGCTATCCTTCCTTCACCGAAGACACTTAGAATCTGTATTGCAGTCCCTCAAGACTTCTTTCCCGCTCAGAAATAAACTGACGGAATTTGAAAAAGCTTTACAATCCGGAACGTCCCTGCTTAGGAAGATTTCGAGACTCCTCCATAGATATGTTGACCCAATCAACTACAACAAACCGCCATGTATATCCAAATGGGAGAAAGAATTGAATGTGACCTTCACAGAGGCAGAGGTTGACACGATAGTGAGCCATTCACATGGCCCATCTAGGTGCATCAGACTTCAAGAATCACATTAAAAAACTTTTCTCTAGATGGTATCACACTCCTATATGGCTTCATAAACGGGGGTTGAGCCAAACAAATTTATGTTGGAGGTGCTCCCAATCTGAAGGCTCTTACAAACATATCTGTTGGGAATGTCCAATTATTCAGCCCTTCTGGATTGGAATCAGAGACGCTATCAGGTCCCTGGGATACCCGCAATTTGACATCACTCCGGCCATGGTCTTTCTTTCAGCATCTGCCACAGAATACAAACCCTCTAAACACTTCTTATTTCTCACTTATTAGCAGCAGCTAGACCATTAATACCACTTCACTGGCTTCAACCTGACCCTCCCTTATTCACTCATTGGGAGAATAAAGTTGACCAGATTGCCCATCTTGAGGAACTCCTGAGTTGGACGTCTCGAACACATGATAACTTCCTCCGGATATGGACTCCATGGCTTAAACGTACTTCATAGAGATGACCGACAGGACACTTATGGAGATTCTTAGTTTCATACCTCCCTTCTTATGGGCCTCTTGGTCCTTTCTTTTCTTTTTTTTCCTGATCTTTCCCTTCCTTGTCTACCATACTAACACCCCACCCGCGTTTTATGTTCTGATGTGCCCCCCCCCCTCGTCTGAACCTTCCTACAGAACTTATCTTCCCCCTGACTTCTTCCTCTCCCCTTCCTTTCCCTGATCACATCCTAGACATTCTCCCACCCCCCATCTCCTGTTGTCACTTATGGCCTGCTGCCGATATACTACTCTGATATAATACTTTGATATTGGAACTAACATATCACATTCATTTCAAGATTGGATCTTGCATACCCACTCAGGCTTCTTTTCCTTATCTACCTACTATGCTTGGATTCTGCAACATGTTAAGTTCCACGTTTTTTGTTCTTTAGAACCAATTTATTCACTCAACTTACTGTTCAAGACTGTTGCTCTAATTGGATACTTATTTTGCTGTAATTTTGAAAAACCCCTAATAAACTTGTTTGAATTAAAAAAAAAAAAAAAAAAGGCACAGCAGCTGCCACTCACCTGTCAGTCATCTGGAAGAAGCTGAAGAACCAGACACCATGGAGGAACTACTGAAGCAGCTAAGCAGCAGAGCAGAAGCGGCTGGAGGAGAAGCCTGGCTGAGGAGATGCCCCTTCCAGCCCGAAGACAGCGGAGCGGAGGAGCAGCCGGCGGCACACAGCGAGGCAGCAGAGAGCAGCATACAGCCTGCTATCGTCGTGAAGGAAGTGGATCAGCCGGCGCGTCAAGAGGAAGGGGAAGTCTTGCCGGCGAAGCGTAGCCGGCGTGCGCGTTCTGCATACACACTGCCTCCGACACCAGCAGGGAGGCGGAGTTCTTCGGAAGCCAGAGCAGCGAGCAGGGAGGACGGCCGGCCGGAACCTAGTTGGGACGGCGGCAGCAGAGACTCCAGAGGAGCGCCGAGGAGCAGAGCAAGGCCTGGAGGGGTAAGAAAACATCCGGACAGTGGGTGGGGGGGGTGAAAGGAGACATGGGGAGCCGAGCCAGCAGCATATTTTTAGTCATGGCACCACAGAGTGCTTGTCTATGAGTACTTCTGTTGGTGTACCAGGGTGGAGCTTTATTCCTCCACCCCAGGTTAATTCAAGCCTAGATTTGTTGCTGAGCAGCGGTGACCCTTCCTCTATTAACCCCTCCGGCTCAGTAGCTATGGATTATCCTGCCTTGGATCATCAACTGCCTTCTGGTACTGCAAGAACCGTGGATGGTGTCAGTCAGCCAGCTTCTGGGTCTAGGTTAGTTCAGGTTTTTCTAATACTAATGTGAATGCTAATTTATCTAATCCAGTAGTTGAAAAAGGTGTTGGTGTTTCTGAAGTGTGTGTTAAGGAAGCAATGGCATGTGAATTATCACCGTTAGGTTTTCCCCTGCCATTGTCTGTTAAGGAACGTATTTGGAAGTTAGAATTTATTGATTTATTGTCTTTATTGCCGTCTTCTAAGGAGCAATTAGTGCGTGTTGATAGAAAAGATGACAAGCACGAAGATGATAAAAAGCGTACTGTCCCTAGATCATTTAATAATTGGATTCAAGCTTTCTGTATTTATGCTTCGGTGTTAGGAGAGAAATTTCCTAATTTGTGCCCTGGCTTATTTCAACATGTGGACATTATTTTAGAAGCATATAAGAATTTTGGAGGTTTAGCGCGGTATAATTATGATGAGCTCTTCTGGCAGAAACTGGCAGTTTATCCTACGTTAAAATGGGGTGTAAAGGATGTGGGCCTATGGCTCAATCTAATGCTGCCACAACGTTCGGTTCAACCTAGGAAGGCAAATACTATGAAATCTGGGTTAAGAAAAGGAGCTTGCTTTGCGTATAATGAATCAAATTGTAAATGGTTTCAAAGCTGCCGATATCGGCACAAATGTTCTTTCTGTGGGGGAGCTCATCCGATGTCCAAATGTTACAAAAAGAACGCTCAGTCTACCCAGCAGCAGCCAGGTGCAAAGGAAATGGTGTCAAAAAGCATGGACGCCGGTGAAGTTATAAAGCATGCGTCCATGGTTAGACGCTTATCCAAACAGGGAGATAGCTAATTCTCTGTTTCAAGAATTTCAAGATGGTTTCTTTGTTCCCGAATTTCAAGGTACTGGTTGTTTGTGGGTAGAGAATCTTAAATCAATTAGGGGGCGTTCACACTACCGTTGGTGTCAGATTTCAGTATCCGTTGCTATTGTCTGTTCATGATTTTAGCAACGGACACTTGCTGTGTCCGTTATAATTTCCATTCATTTCAATGGGATTTCACATGTTGTCCGTTAACAACCATGTCCGTTTTTTCAAGCGGACAGAAAACTCACACATGCTGGATTTTTTTTGTCTGTTTGAAAAAAACGGACAGAAAGTGTCCGTTTGTTTTTAACATTGATGTCTATTGGAAACGGACTGAAAACAGATAGTAACTGATGGCCATCAGTTACTGTCCGTTTTTTTCTGTCCGTTTTTTCCTACAGAGCATGCTCAGAAAGTCCTAGGAGAAGTCCTTCATTCTGCAATCTGAACGGTCACAGCAGGGACTCTTGTGGTAAGTGATGATGATGATATTGATGTGTTGGTAGTACTGTATGTCCATGTACTAGTCAGAAAAGTATATTGCCTTGTACTTGTATTTTGCTCCTCATCTTGCAAAAAGTAGGCTATACGCATACTTTTGCAAAGATGGAATTGTGGTGAAAAAAACTCACGTGTGCACGTCCACAAAGTATTTTACCATGTGCTGCCTTGGACTTGAATTTCACAGTATGTATCCCTCATAATATATCCTTTTTTATTTCCTTTTCAAACAGATTTGAATTTTGGTGAAGCCAAATTACTAAAGTAAGTTTTTTTTTTTTGTTTACGCGTTGCAAATTGCATACATTTTTAAATTTTTCACATTTTAATAAACTATATTTTTGTAAAACAGATGTCATTGGATTCGGAAATGGGGGGACCTTCGGAGAGACGTCAAAAACAACAACCTGTAAGTTTTATTGCTTATTTTGTTTCGATGATTTTACATACTTTCCAAAAAATTTAACAGAAATGTTTTGATTATATTTAGAGAATACCAACACCTCCGAGGTCCCCACAGTTTTCCCCAAACACTTCAGAAGATGAGGTATGTAATTATTTTTTTTATTAATTAATCAATAGGGGGAAAAAAAGAAATAAAAAGATTTTAAACTTCCTTTTTCCTTTTTGCCAGGGAAGAACCCAGAACAGAACACAGATGTCTAGGACTGAAACGTCACACCAGAGAACACAAGGCCCTCATAGTCCTGTAGTATGTATTCTTCAATTTTTTTTTTTTTTACAAAAAGTAATTTACCGTATTTTTTGGACTATTAGGTTAAGGCCCCACGGCCCGGAAATGCAGCGCTAAAGTGCTGCGGGAACAACCGCAGCGTGAATGCATCGCGGTTCTTCCCACAGTGTTTTTAACAGAAAGTTCACTGAGTTTTCCTCCGCGGACTTTCTGTTACAGTTATATATATAGAAAGCTGCCGGCGTTTCCGTAGATATAATTGACATGCTGTGATTTTCAAAACTGCAACGGTTTTGGAAATCGCAGCGTTTCCACACTGCAATTTTTTCAGCAAAGTGAACATGGTATTTGCACGAATCTTATCCACTTTGCAAGTACTGTAAAACGCCGTGATTTTTCCCATGGCGTTTCTGCCATGGACAAATCGCGGCGTCTCCGGCCCATGAGGCCCCAGCCTAGGACGCACTTCTTTTCCCCCAAATTTGGGAGGAAAATAGGGGTGTGCCTTATAGTTCGAAAGAAGACTATAAGAGGGGGCTTATAGTCGAAGGGTAAGTTCACACAGAATATGGCCTCAAAATCCTGAAATCAATGGGAGTGGCTCAGGAGCCGACTCCCGGAAAAAGAAGCTATATGCTCATTCTTCAGGCCATTTTGCCTCGCGATTCGGACTGAAGACACACCCTCCTCTGGACTAGTACAATTCATTGGGAAGCAAAAAAGTCAATGGTACCGCACACTCTAAAATGATATGTGGTGCTAGCGAAAAAAGGTCCTTTGACCCAAATATACTAGTGAAAATAGATTTTGCTGCACACACTGTTTTGTGATTAAAGGGATATAGAGATTTATTTTACAATATAGTTAACGCCTTTTGACACTATGCAAAAAATTGGCATAGAAAGACAGGCTAGATCAATTGGATATGACGTTTCGGTCCTTAGACCTTCATCAGAAGCGATTTAGTGTGGAGGCAGGATCAGAATGAGTGTCAAGGCAATGTCGGGTTTTTCTGTCCGCTTGAGAAGTCGGACATCTTCACTTGTGGACAGGGAAGGAAGGGCACGAAGTGCAAAAGAACGCACCTGATGCCCATTGAAATGAATGACAGGTGTCACGGACACAGCTAGTGTCCGCTCCTAATGTCCGTGACAGATTTTGAGTGGACACTAGGAGCGGACACTACCTGTCGGGCACCGTCGGTAGTGTGAACGCCCCCTTAGTGTCCGTTATAATAGGTGTCCGGTTTTTTTTCTTTTAAACGGACACCTTCATAACGGACACCAATGGTAGTGTGAACGCCCCCTTACTCCACATAAAGATGTAGTTAGAGAAAAAATTCAGAAAGAAGTGTTATTAGGTAAAATTGTTGGTCTTTTTACTGACCCTCCTTTTAGTAATTTCAGGCTTTCCCCTTTGGACATTGTTCCAAAGAAAGAACCTGGGGAGTTCAGATTGATACATCACCTATCTTATCCATTACATGATTCACTAAATGATGAAATTGATAAGAGGGATTCGTCAGTGATGTATGCGTCTTTTGAGACTGCAGTGAGTGCGTTGAGGCAATCAGGTTCTAGAGCTTGGTTGGCTAAGGCTGATATTAAAAGCGCTTTTAGGTTATTGGCAATCAGTCCCACTGGTTTCAATTGGCTTGGTTTTCAATTTGAAGGATTTTATTATTTTGACAGATGTTTACCTATGGGTTTTACAATATCTTGTAAATACTTTGAAATGTTCTCTAGTTTTCTTCAGTGGGTAGTTGAATCAGAGGTGGGTATGGGTAAAGTGATTCATTATTTAGATGACTTTTTGTTAGTGAGGCTACCCTGTTTCCCCGACAATAAGACTGTGTCTTATATTAATTTTTGCTCCCAAAGATGCGCCATGTCTTATTTTTAGGGGGTGTCTTATTTTTTTCAAAGAAGAATTCACATATATTGCTAATGTACAGTATAAAAATATTTTTATAGATTTGTAGAGCAGGCGATTTTGGACACAGGGATACCTAACATATACGCTATGTTTCACAGTATTTACATAATTTTATATGTGTTCTAGGGAAATGGGTTGATTTGAATTTTTAATACTTTTATATATATATATATATATATATATATATATATATTTTTTATTTATTAACCCCCTGTAATACATTACAGACAGGCAACCTGCCTTCAAAAGAAATGACAAAACAAAAAGGAATAACGACACTGAGCAACCATAGTGTAGTAAATCCTACAATGGGAAATGTCCTAATAAGTGGTGAACGCTCACCTTTAATGGTTGTGAATCAAAGTCACAACTCTGTATTCACATGTATAACCGGAGTGTCCACCTTGGGTTCAGCAGCAGTAATCCCAACACCTCAAAGGATGTTCGTATGCAGAGAAGAAAGGACCAAGTCTCAGATTTGGTAACAATCTGGGAAATAAGGAACTGCGCTCCCCTTCTTAGTTTGGTAAAAACGGTTTTATTTATGGTAAACTCACACACAACGCGTTTCGGGCGTCCAACTACGCCCTTCCTCAGGTGCAATAGTTGCTAAAAGTAAAAAATAAAAATGTACACAAAATATATACAAATCCCAGACCTTAGTCATTTGTCCTTAAAACACAATTTCAAGCCAGCTCAACCTTGATATCTCCATATAAAAGCTACACCCGAAACTGTCAACATTGTAGAAGAGTATAATATAAAATAGTATACAAAATAATTGGCCTTCTGGGCTACAAAAAGAATACCCCTTATTAAAATAATAATATCCATTTTTATCACACTATAGAACCTATAAGTCCCATCAGCATCAAACTCTTTGTGGGTCACTAACAACCAGTATTCAAAAGAAGATACAAGCCTTTCCGCTTATAATTGATAGCATCAGGCTTTAGTGACAGTTAACTCTTTGAGGGTATTCGGCAGTTCCATTCACTATTAGGGAGCTAACTGTCACTAAAGCCTGATGCTGAGGAAGGGCGTAGTTGGACGCCCGAAACGCGTTGTGTGTGAGTTTACCATAAATAAAACCGTTTTTACCAAACTAAGAAGGGGAGCGCAGTTCCTTATTTCCCAGATTGTTACCAAATCTGAGACTTGGTCCTTTCTTCTCTTCAAAAGAAATGACGATTTTTTGCAATGCAATTGCGAAGGTCTGATCACTAATGCAATGCATTGCATTAGTGATCAGATCTTTGCAATGCAGGATGCCGGGTGTTTAACTATGGCGGCCACTCGGGAGTCGAGCGTCCGCCATAGCCGCCTGGTGTCTGCTGGTGTCAGCAGACATCCAGCGCTAATGCCTCCGGTCGGTGCCCACACACGCTCCCATAGAAATGAATGGAAGCGCCCGGCACGCCGATTAACCCCCCACTTGCCGGCTACTTCCATTCATTTCTATTCACTACGTCTTAATTTCGGGGGAGCGCCTTATATTAGGCAAGGCAGCAAAATGTCTGCCATGCCTTACTTTCGGGGTACGTCCTATTTTCGGGGAAACACGGTAGTTCTAATGCTTGTGAGTTATAGTTAAATACATTTCTAGAAATTTGTGATTTTTTCGGCGTTCCAGTTGCAGCGGAGAAAACTGTATTGCCTTGTAATTCGTTGGAATTTTTGGGAATAGTGATTAACTCTGAAGAGATTGTATTTAAATTGCCAGTCGAAAAAGTTAATAAAATGAAAATGTTAATAGTTCAGTTGTTAACTAGGTTTAAGGTTACATTACAGGAGTTGCAGTCAGTATTAGGTTTGTTGAATTTTGCAGGGAAAGTGATTCCCATGGGTAGGGTTTTTTCTAAGCGTCTGTATTTTGCAACAAGGGGATTATCCTCACCGAATTCACATATTAGATTGACCAAGGGTTTAAAGGCGGATTTGAGTTTATGGTTAGAGTTTTTAAGTACCTTTAATGGGGCGAGCTGTTGGCAATCTGAGTTTATTAGCGATGATGCATTGTGTTTGTCAACAGCTGCATCTGGGAGCATTGTGTATGGGAGTTATTGGAACGGTAAATGGTTGGCTGAACAGTGGCCTGATACATGTATTGCAGCAGGCATGACAAAGAACATAGTTTTGCTAGAGTTATTTCCAGTAGTGGTAGCTATTGTGATTTGGGGAGCGCATTTTCAAAATAAAAGAATTTTACTGAGTTCTGATAATAAAGGGGTAATTTTTGCTATTAACACTTTTTCGTCTAAATCTGAACCCGTGGTGAAATTGTTAAGGCATTTGGTGTTATGTTGCATGCGATTGAATATTTGGTTAAAGGTGAAATATATTCCAGGTAGGAGTAACCTCTTAGCGGATGGACTCTCTTGTTTACAGCTGGAAAAAATTTTCAAATTGGCACCCGGAGCAGAGAGAGTAGGTATCAATTGCCCAAAACATTTGTGGAACGTCATATGGGACTAGTAGCAAGTAATCTGCAAGCGCCAGTCTCACACAGGACGTGGGATGGTTACGCAGCAGCGTGGCGTGAGTGGGTGTCTTTTTGTGACTCGATTCAGGTGAATAAGCTATCTTCTGAAGTGGAAATTGCCCTCATGTTTGTCTGTGAATTGATGCAAAGAGGTTTGTCTTATTCATCAATATGTAAATTAATTTCTGGAATTTCCTTTTCTTTAAATTATCGGGTCAAAAAATATTTGCGTCATCCTTTTTACTGAAGCAGGTATTGAAGGGTTAACGCAGGTCGGCGGTTCAGCAGATAAGGAGAATGCCTATTTCAACGGACTTATTAAGGAATTTGTGGTCTGTGCTAGATTTTGCTTGTTAATGAAAGTTAGAAGATCCAAGACGGATCAATTAGCCAGAGGACGTTGTCTGCATTTGTATGCAATAGAGGGACAATTTATTTGTCCAATTTATAATGTTAAGGCCTGGTTGGATGTTAGGCGCAAGGTTCCCGATCCATTTCTATTGCATGCAAACTTACGCCCTTTGACGAAATATCAGTTTAATACGATTTTGAAGAAATGTTTGGTACATCTTAATTTGCAGGATCTTAAAATATCGGCCCATTCCTTCCGTATCGGTGCCGCCACGGAAGCAGCGAGATTAGGGCTTGATGAGTCGATCATTAAACGTATAGGTCGTTGGGAGTCTAAACGTTTTCAGTTATACATCCGTCCTGAATTGTTGTGTGTTTAATGCTACTTTTATTTTTTAGGCCCTCCTATAGTAGTCTGGATTTTCGGCCACTCCTACGTATTCTGGGCGCAAAATAGAGCTGAGCAAAGAGTGTACGGTGACAATTTATCATTAGATATTAATTTCCTTAAAGGGATTTTACCATTAAAAAACTTTTTTCTGTGGCTGACACGTCGGAATAGCCTTTAGAAAGGCTATTCGTCTCCTACCTTTAGATGGGATCTCCGCCACGCCGTTCCTTAGTAATACCGTTTTTTACCGGTATGTAAATTAGTTCTCTAATAACTTCTTTTTTATTCTGTTGGGGCTTGTGCCACCATGACTCGCCTACAAGCACGACAACAGAGAATCTGGTAATCAATATTTCTGATACGCTATTGACGTAATCGGAATTCTCCGTCTTAAAAAGGAGACTATGTTTTTTCCCTACCACAAGGGTTGATAACTTAGAACTCGAACAAGACATGGAGAGATTCTTTAGGAGGTTACACATCAAAATAGAAATTGAGGAAGATGAGCCGATCTGGTCACAACCCACAATAATTACTGACAGGTCTCCGTTCGCGTTGAGATCGTCACACTTACGACCGGTGAATAAATATACTCCCCTCAAAAACTATGCATGTGTAGAAACATTTGCTGAGTTTGTTAGAGCTGATATCAATAAGATGGAAGCTTAAGCTTTAAGCTCCGTCTAACGAGACCAATAACTTTTGCCTACATCCAGCTATCGATCCAGAAATGGTGAAACCTGGAAGAGATAAGTCCCTAGAAACGCCTGGGACACCAAACATGATGAAGAACCTGGGAGACTTACAGAAATTTCTTAGAAAGAAATCCGCCTTCTCTCCGGCCCGTTCTCTCAAGATGGCGCCGACTTTCCGCCAAGAACAGGAAGCAGAAGAAGAGTCGGATCAAGACAGCACAGCAGACGGTGAGCATACTGACTCTGAATTTGCTACCACATCTAAAGCATTTTTCCAAAAAGCCATCTCAAAAGCCCTACGACAAGCCGTAACTCCAGTTCTTGCCGAGTTAGCTGAAATTAAAGCAGAAATCTCTAGCATTGGCTCGAGAGTTACGGTCCTTGAGGCGAATAGTGCGGCTTATAAAAATCACGCCACCGCCATTACGGCCAGTGTGCATGCCTGCAAAGAGTATGTAGACAGGTCCCTAATATTCATAGAGGACCAGGAAAATAGGAGCAGAAGGCGGAACATCAGGATTAAAGGACTACCAGAAGAAGGGCAGGGGGAAGATCTCCTCAAGATGGCGACCGAGCTCTTCACAGATTTATTAGGGACAGACCGAGCCAAATCTGCAATAATAGAGCGTATACATAGAGCAGTAAGGCCGAGACCGCAACAAGGAGACCCGCCGCACGACATTATCTGCGGCCTTCTCTCTTACCAGGACACGGCGGCCATCTTGTCTGAAGTACTACACCACAAGGAAGCCAAATATGCCTGGTTATACCCGTTTGGCCTGGCTATAACGTTCATTCACCGGAAGACCTTCCAGCAGTTTGGAATCTCTTGGGAATACCTAGATATACAATCGTGGCTCCCTATGCCGCCTTTTCCAACCTTTCCTGACCTGCCGGACATTGACCAGGATCAATCCAGCACTTTGTTCGGCAAACATCGCTCACCTAGAAGCAAGAAGCTGTTCCCTAAGAATAGGGCTCAGAATATTACCTGAAGACTTACAGGTTTTTCTTTTCGTTTCTTTTTGATGATATGTAAGTTCACCTTATAAGAGTCCCTTGCATTTATGTTTTTAGAAAGTTACACCTTTAAGTTCCAGTTTTAGTTGACTGTGCAAATTATTTTGTTCTTGTTTGGAAAAGACACTATTTGGACGTAAGACCTAAACCGATTTACAAGACTGTCGGTTTCATCGTTTTTCATTACATATGCTCTCCTGTGAACCAGAATCTGGTGTTGTTTAGAGGGCTCAGCTATAATATGACAAGTTATAGGATATTATTTTACTATATACTGGACTGTTTGAACTGGTCATGTCTAGTTATCTGTCTATACTTGTCTATACTAATTGTTTACCATGAATTATAGTTCATGTAGATATATGCTATTGTAGATGGCAGTTTAATTTTTGAATTATAATTTAAAATCTCTATTGAACACCACATTCCAACCTGCTAGTTGGCAAAGCAAACTTACTGGTACCTTTTTCAATAGCTTCATTCATATAGACAACTACATGGTTCCATTAGATCTCATACTTATTGTGTTTATCTTGCGCTCCTGCGCATTCTATTCCCAGTATACAAAATTGTTGAATGTTAATGGTAGAGAATGTTTATGTTTCTCCCTGTGAGTTTGTAGTATAAAGTGTACTGACAAGATTTTTCGAGCAGATAGTACATTCCAGATAGCCCCAGATTTGGATCTCAACTCGCTGATATATATGCATACCACCTATCACAGCCTGCCTTCTCATGCTTTATATGTTAAAAGGCTTCCCGCCACTGTATTTAGAGGCATAGTGTTATGGTTCTGTGTGCAAATACAAAAATAATAAACGCAACAGAACCGCTAAGCCGCAGAGCACTGCGGCGAGGTCCACAGGCCCAGATGGGCAGCCGTATGTCTTAATTTTGCACCACCAGTTGAACTGCACTGGCAGTGATGCTGTGCAACACAAATGAGAACTGGCGGCAACTAACTCTCTCCAGTTACCGTCACTGGGGGAGCGTGCCAATGTATAGCAGTGAGCAAGTGCAGCTATCAGAAGCCCCTGCTATTTACAGCAGGAGAGGCAGACCTTGCATGTGCTACACTAAACTGCAAACACAGGACTGCCAGGGGTTAACTCCACTCCTGGTCAGTCTAAACAAACTCCTAACCCTGTAAGACCGGCCGTATTTGAGCATTTATCTGAAAACCCCTTCCCCTCCACCAAACCCCTTGTGTGTGATCTTCACATAAATACGGACCAAGTTACCTTTGAATGGGTGGGGTCGGCCACAGCTTTATTACATATATATGGCATATGTATATATATATATATATCTATCTGACCTAAGCAGTAACCCTGTTCCCCTCCTCCTCAGCGAACGTTGTGGTGTGTGCCCCCCGGAGTGCCCCGCCTCCTGGTGGGCACGCGTTGGACTTGTTTCCGGTGGGGCACGTCGCTGGTACTCTTCATCGCTGAGAAAGGGGGCCAAGGTCCTGCTACTATGCCTGCTGTGACAACAATTTAATGCAAATATATATTTACAGCATGTCATTTGCTAACAGAAAGAAAGAAAACAAAACTTTTATATGCACGGTACATAGTTACATAGTTAATCAGGTTGGATAAGGACATTATTCCCTACAAACGCTACAGTGTTGATCCAGAGGAAGGCGAAAAACCCCGTGAGGCTCATGCCAATTTGCCCTACGTCAGGGGAAAATTCCTTCTCGACTCCAAATTTGGCAGTCAGTATGAAAACCCTGGATCAACGTGTCCTTAAGATTCTAGAGTCCATAACCTGTTATATTTTTACTCTTCAAGAAAGGCATACAAGGCCCTCTTTGAAAAGAGGGGTACAATCATAAATGAAAAGAAATGACTTAGGGGTGGGTGGGGAGTTGCTTTGTCAGCGCTGGCAGGGATTCAAAGGAATTTCCCCGCCCAGCGCTGCCCTGGATAATCCTGTGGGTGACCCCGATCCCCTCCCCGGGCCACCAATGAATGGGAATCCCCCCTTGAGGGGAAGGGCATAGGTCACACGGCCGCTCAATATCCTGCTGGCTTATACACCCAGCCGGCTTGCAGACCGGCCGTATTTGAGCATTTATCTGAAAACCCCTTCCCCTCCACCAAACCCCTTGTGTGTGATCTTCACATAAATACGGACCAAGTTACCGTTGAATGGGTGGGGTCGGCCACAGCTTTATTACATATATATGGCATATGTATATATATATCTATCTATCTGACCTAAGCAGTAACCCTGTTCCCCTCCTCCTCAGCGAACGTTGTGGTGTGTGCCCCCCGGAGTGCCCCGCCTCCTGGTGGGCACGCGTTGGACTTGTTTCCGGTGGGGCACGTCGCTGGTACTCTTCATCGCTGAGAAAGGGGGCCAAGGTCCTGCTACTATGCCACCGGATCTCGGTGTAAGCCTACAACGAGGTCCGACCCCCCCTAGCAGGAACAGCACCCTTTCTATGCCACCTTGAATCCCCGAAAGAAAAAAGTCCAACCCAATATCATTCAGGTGTACACCATCCTTGGTAGTGCTGGTAGTGCCTGACCACTACTCCGCCCAGTGTCTGTATGTGGTGTGACATTACTCTGTTGAGGGCTTTCCTTTGTTCTCTAAAGCGCGGGCGGAGTAATAGCGCCGTACCACTGTGACCTCGGAATCATCTCAGACCATACAGGGACTAGGTATGGGCAAAGTGTTGGAAACCTGCGGAAATCCGCTCGCATCCTAGCAATCAGTTCTGGCCGCCGTATGGAGACCATGTCGTTGCCACCTGCATGGATTACTAACACCACCGGGACCTGGGTGGCTCTACTAGTGTTGAGGACCTCCGGGAAGACTTGTTCCCATTTCATGCCCCGTATGCCGAGCCACCGCACCTGGACATCTCTGAAACCCAGCTGGAGGCCCATCGGCCGGACTGCTGCTCGCTCTGCGGCCCAAAAGACATAGGAGTGTCCGATGATCCAAACCACGGTGGGGGTCCCTGTGAACAACATGGGTTTAAAACAACGAAGTATCATGCGATTAACAACTTTAGGTGACCCCCCCCCTCCTTTTTCTCATATATATAAACTTTAGCCGTCACGGCCCCGATGCGGAAGGAGTGGGTACCAAAATTCTGCTAGGGATACCCCAGTGGCTTCTAGACACTTCTTGAACACTGTTTCAAACTGGAAACTTGTTAAGGGGGAACCATCCTTGTGGACTAAAAACTGGGTAGCGGCTGGCCGGGATACCGCATATGTCTTAACCGTTTTGACCGGGCACAATGGGCCGTTAAGCTTCGCTATTGATAACCATGCCCCCCTAGACCGTAAATGTCAGTTTTAGATCGGCGGACCCTAAGCCTGAGTGATTCCGGAAGGATGACTATGTCCTCTGCTGCTAAAACCTGTTGCTGCCAGCTGTGGTCTCACTACTAGTTCCCCAATCCTCAGCGCTCCAAAAAAAAAGGCTAAGGATAACCACTCTCTCCACGATTTCTCGTGGCCTGCCCAGGTAGAAACTGTTATTGCGTCCTTCAGTAGCCGTGTCAATATTGGAGCCCCAAGTCCCATAGGAAGGGCGGGCACGAGGCGCCCTCCAAACTCCGCCTTCGGATGGTAATCCCTGAAGCGCTCCCACTGGAAAAAAGAAAGAGAGTCAGCAACGTTTAGGGAATGTAGATTGTGAGCCCTATATGGGACAGTAACTGACAATATCTATAAAGCGCTGCAGAATATGATGGCGCTATATAAGTAGCATAATAAATAATAAATAAATAAATAGTAGTATCCTCCTGTTAACTATTCCTAGGACACGTGACGCCTCCTCCCTAGTCGTGTTATCCCGTTCTGTTCTAGGCGCAGCTGTACTTGCATACGGTGTACTGCCCACTTTTGGGTGTTAACTAGATCCCCGTATCTGCTGCCGGAATTTCTCACCATACTTCCCTCGAGTAACAAAACAGGCTCATACTTACTCGGCCTCTAGATATACCAACTGTTCATGTGACTTGCTCCTTTGCCGTGAATTGCCTTGTATTATTGATGACCGCGTGTCCGGACACACAACTCTCACCATATCCTTCCACATCTGTAGGCACATTTTTTTTTTTTTTATATCTGTTGGTAGATGACACCCATGCCTCAGTATCTCGGGACTTGCACCCCCAGCTGTGCTTGCCCACACGATGTTACGCCACCACTGGCACCATTGACGGGGAGCTCTCCTTCATATATTGCCACCACTGGCAGGAACACCCGGTATTACCATTGACTGGGAGCTTTCCTTCCCCCACATACATTGCCACCACTGGCAGGAACACCCGGTATCACCATTGACGGGGGGCTTTCCTTCCCCACATACACTGCCTCTGAACCTCTTCCATCACCATCTGGGCAATACATTTTTCACATTGTCTCTGAATTTTTGCACCATCTCTGGTTTCCTTTGCAGCCGTCCCTCCGGCTATGGCAGGAAAACACCAATGTCACCCACTGCAGGGGAGCTTTTCTTCCCCCACATACATTGCCACCACTGGCAGGAACACCCGGTATCACCATTGACGGGGAGCTTTCCTTCCCCTCTTCCATCGCCATCTGGGCATTACATTTTTCACATTGTCTCTGAATTTTTGCACCATCTCTGGTTTCCTTTGCAGCCATCCATCCGGCTATGGCAGGAACACACCAATGTCACCCACTGCAGAGGAGCAATCTTTGACTCCACCGATCACCGGGAGACGCCCTCTCTTACCAATTGTCCTCCATCCCCAGCGTGTGGTTAAGCCTCGCCTGGTGCTTCCTGAGGGCGCCCCCTTCACCGCTTTACCATTGTCCTGAGCGAAAAGGCATGATGTCACGCCTCATCTCCTGTAGCAAATGGCGTCATCTTGCCTCTTCGCCCGCAGCAAAAAGGCATAACTTAGAGAAATGATGTTAATCCACCAGCCTGTGTATGGCTGGACCCAACCTCGGGCCCTGTGTTATCTTTATATACTGTATACAGTATATTTTCAGTAGAGCGGGCCCTCGTAAGGGGGACTATTCTAGGGCTAACAACTTATTCTCTGCACAGCCATAATGTCTGACACACGCAGCCTTACACTGCCATGCTATATTTTATTTATTAATGCTCCCACCGCCTGCTTGGTACAATCTTGTAATGCTATCATGTAGGCTCTGCTGTTTAAGGCTTTATAATCCACAAATAAACATTAACTCAATCTGAACACAGATGTTAACTGGGGGGGGGGGGGGGAGAGCTACACAATAGCAGAAACATGTGGCACCGCAGGGAACTAGCAAACTGTATTACAACTTTGTAAACTTGCTACAATCGGTGACTTAGCAAATTCTGCCATGCCAAATACAAAGTATATTATTACAAGGGCCTCTGAACAACAAACTATCATCTATGTGTTTTTTTTTTTTTTTTTTTGCCATTTAGAGGCAAAAAACATTATCCTTGCCAGCTTGGGGTTCATCATTATTTGAAGCCATACATCAGTAGCTTTAGAGGCCCATCCTACCTCTAGGCGCAGAGCTAAGCGCCGCCGGAATTCCTCGTCATCCTCCACCATGTTGAACCACCATACACATTATATGCTGAGAGAATGATATTCTGATACACAAACAGCCCAGGTGGCTTCTCCGGCTTAGCCTGGCCAAGTATACATGACATTGTGCTAAAAGCCTGTATCCAATTGTTAAAAGTCTTTGCCACCCTGGGTTTTTTGTCCTCTCCTGTATGCCCGCTCTTTATCCACTGTAAGGTTGGTCCTGAGATATCAGCGACCATATGTCCAAGAATTCCTCTTTTATAATTTTTCCCCGCACATCCTCTGGCCTGTGCGTGCCCGGTGGTGCCACTCCACAGAAAATGTATTATTCCATAACCAACTTTCTGGCAGCTGCGCAGCCACACCCGTTGCAGACTTAGGAGGGGGGATGCAGTTTTCCAGCTTATCTAGGATTGCCTTCACCATCTGTATCACAAAGACATTATTCTGGTGCTGTGTAGCCTCACTAGTTGTAAGCGGTGCCCCCCCTCCAGCTTAGCTAGTATAGCCTTAAACATATCCAGACATCCCCGCCAGTTGAGGTCTGTGCAGACCATGCTTGTGAACAAGCCAACTCACCGGTCGGAATGATGGTCAGATGTGCATTGTCTACGGGTGGCTGCAGCAGCATTGATCCTGTTGCCAACGGTTCCTGAGTGGCTGCGGGCTCCATACTCCGATTTTTGGATCCCACCAAGCATTGATCCATTTGCCAATGGTTCCTGGGTGGCTGTGGGCTCCATACTCCGATTTTTGGATTCCACCTGGCCATGTGGCCTTCCTTCCACGTCTGAATCCCTCGAGGATGTGCCGGAGGAGTGTGATGCTGACCTCTCCCTGCTATAACCATGATGCCGCCTGCCGCCTTGCATTCGGGACCTCATGCTAAGCTGACTTAAGGGACTCCCAGCAGATGATCCTCTGAAGGATCTATGCCGACTGTGGTGGGGGCTCCTACTGTTATGTGTTGGGGTGCTGGACCTAATAGCTGTTTCAGCCTGGCGCTGGGAGTTGCAGGACCTAGTGGTCCTTCTGGATCGTCTAGGTGCATGGGGCATTATTGCCCAACAATAACTCCCCACCACCGTGGCCTGTGCCAATCAGCACTGGGTTTTCCAGGGGGCCGTTGGCTATTGAACCCAAAATAGTCGCCTCCCTTGGGTTCCTATCATACTGGACCTGGGGGTGTGGGGGTAAATATAACTGTGTGGAGGGTGGACTACATTGGGGCTGGCTAGGAGGGGGTAAAGCTATTTGCATCTGGCTTCCTGCTGGCTGCCATGTGCTGACCCCAGGGCCTACCAGGCCCTTGGTCCGCCTGGCCTTTCTGGCCTGTGCCCTTATTGAGGCAGGGTCAGATGGCTGGCATTGTTTCCGTCTAACCACCCTCCCTTTACGGGTCCAGGTTGCACTATTTTTGGGGGCTTTAGCTGGGGGGCTTGGGGATAGGCGAGCTGGTGGCCTGGCTGTCCTTGCTGGACGGGCCACGTGCTCCACTGTCTGCTGAGGGAGGGAGGGGGTCTGGGCTGAATCCCCGCTCTCCTGGAGCAGGGACTCAAGCCATGCTGTTCCTTTCTGACTTACTTTAAGTAGCAGCTGATCTAACAGAGTTGATAGTCCTGTGCAGGCTCCATAGCATAGCATGTGGTTGGAAGGCAGACAAAAGGGGTTAGCAGGGAGAGTTGCTTTGTCAGCGCTGGCAGGGATTCAAAGGAATTTCCCCGCCCAGCGCTGCCCTGGATAATCCTGTGGGTGACCCCGCCCCCTCCCCGGGCCACCAATGAATGGGAATCCCCCCTTGAGGGGAAGGGCATAGGTCACACGGCCGCTCAATATCCTGCTGGCTTATACACCCAGCCGGCTTGCAGGGGATACAAAGCGGTTGGAGTAGGACTAGGTAGACTGGTTCCAAAGGGAAGAGCAAAGGAATACAAACTGGATCCCTAAACAGCTCCTAAATTTGTCTGGAACCTGGCCCTAAGCTCCTACCTCAAACATATTTTAAGCAAAGTGTGAGCACCGGGCGGGCGTCGGCTCACACTTTTTAAAGGCTAATCCCCGCCCAACAGGGGCGGTGGCATAACATCTCCGATCATGCTCAGTAAGGCCAAACTGGGACTTAGCCTCAGAGCGGACCCAAAATGCCTGAGCATGCTCAGCAGGGCGAGAATGGCACTTAGCCTCTGAGCGGCTCCAAAATGCCTGAGCATGCTCAGTAGGGAGAGAATGGCACTTAGCCTCTGAGCGGCTCCAGAATGCCTGAGCATGCTCAGTGGGCCAAAAGCTGGACTTAGGCTCCAGACATCCTCCTGCACAACACCGAGGGCGAGGCTCGGATTGGCCCGCAGGTGGCGCTGTGTGCCATGATGGAACCCTGCGAGACCCGATCCTAACACATAGTCATTGGTCGATTTACCGATCAGACATTTATTCCTATTTCTCCCCCGCACATCTTCTGATAAAGAAAAACACCTAGAATTAACGCTTATTTGTTATTCAGTATTACCTAAGTTCTTTACTCTAGATAGCTCATTCCCTAGTCCTTTTTCCCACTTATCCCCTCCCCACCTCCCCCCTCTGCCCATTCTTAGTAGCTTATCCCTCGCTTGAAAGTTGAAACATAATGGCTTCTGTTACGTTCACTTCATTTAATTTTAAATGGCCTTAATTCACCCCAAAAGAGACATGGGGTTATACATCTTATGAAAAAAACTAAGACTGATATCATTTTACTTCAAGAAACTCATTTGAAAGCAGATAGAATCCCCAAATTCCCGAAAAAGCATTACGACAGATGGTTCTTTAGTTGTCACCAGTCGTCAGCTAGTAAAGGAGTCGCGATAGCGATCCACAAATCCACTCCCTTTGAATGTCACACACAACATATAGATGCAGAAGGAAGAGTTATTTTTCTGAAGGGTACCCTAGCTTCAAGACCAATCACTATTGTGAACATCTACACTCCAAACTCAGATCAAGGCCCATGGTTGACATCAGTCCTCCAAGACCTCCAACAATTTGCAGTCGGAGATATAATTCTAGGAGGTGATTTAAATTCCATGCTAAATCCCAACTTAGATTCCTCATCAGGGAAATCTATTCTCTCTCAAAAAATAATAGGTACCATTAATAGATTAATTCAAGAGACAGGTCTTACGGATACCTGGAGATTCCTGTATCCCAACACCACAGACTACTCTCACTACTCGGCACAATTTTGCTCACATCATAGAATAGACTACATACTTTGCTCTAGTTCTCTTCTGAAATTCTTCCAGATGGCAAAAATTGGTAACTCAACCATATCTGACCATGCTCCTGTTTCCACGTGCTTTATTTTCCCAGATCTGACTCCAAGTGTTTGGACGTGGAAACTCAATGAAGGGCTGCTTAATGATGAAAAGCTAGTTTCAGACATCAAAGCTAACTTGAAAGAATTTTTCTCCACCAACTCCTCCAACGAAATCTCCATGGGTACTGTATGGGAAACTCATAAGGCCTTTGTAAGGGGGATTTTAATTTCCAAAGCCTCCCAAATTAAGAAGGAAAAACAGAAGGAAATTGACTAAATTTTAGCACAAATATCGAGCATTGAGAGAGCCCACAAATTGACTAGATTGTCAACACAGATGGATGATCTGTTAATTCTCAGAGAAAAACTCAAAAGAAATCTTGTATCTAGTTGTATCTAGCAACTTTACATCACAAAAAAATACGTGGTTAACTGGGTTAAAACCGCAAGGCAACTTCTGTTGCAAAAACTGTTCCTACTGTCAGTTTAACAGTCAAGCGAAATTTATGAATATAGGAGGTATTGAATTCAATATTAGACAGTTCATTACGTGTAAAACGTCCTTTGTGGTCTATGTGATCACATGCCCATGTAGGAAGTTCTATGTGGGCAAAACTATTAGACCGATGCATCATAGGTTCAGGGAACACGTTCGGTCTATCAGCAATGGCAAAGGATCGCCACGATAGAACATGTTAGGGAGGCCCACGGAGGGAGAGTTGATTGTCTTTCTGTGGGTTACGCCATATAGAACCCCTGCCCAGAGGAGGCGATAGAGGTAGAAAGTTATTACAGGAAGAGGCTAAGATCATTCTGCGCACGGGAGCAATGGGACCACTTCGTCTCAATGAGAGGGTTGATATGAGCGTTTTTTTGTAATCTTCGCATGAACAATGTGTCGGCTTCGTCCTGTTTGTTTTTCTTATGTTATCCCCTAGAAGAGCTTTGACACGTCTTATAATGTGCAATATAGGAAAAAAGTCCTTACTTCAGCTACTTCCGCTAGTAAGGAGTACAAGATAAATCGCTGTTTACATCTAGCGATATCTGGTACGATCCGTTATAGTTTTCCATAGATTGATATACATAGCTAGACGAATTTACTCAGCTTCTTTTTTCGATAGGCGTTTATAATCCTGTGGTATAGGGAATTAGGTGTAGACAGAAAGAGATTGCTATAGACCTAAATGGAACAACGTTGTTTAGTCCTATATTATTTAAAAGAATGAAGGGGAGGAGTTTGGAGTAGGCTAGGTTACTTTCCCTGCCCCATAGCACAGGAACGAGGATAGAGGCAGTTTATGTATGTAGTTCCTGTTTGGGTTCGTCTCTAATAGATTGATAATCAGGGATCATGACAAATGTTACAGTTTCAGTATAGGAATAGCAATGTAGTTCCCTTTTATAGATCCGTTGTATAGATGTGCTGGTAGCGGAAGGTGAATTAGGGGTAGCGCTAATTGGTGCACATTTAATAAAAGAATTACGCTCTATAGAGAAAAATGTCACAAATTGAGGCTAATAATGTATGATGTATTACATGTTATCAACATTACATCGATTGTGTATTTTAACTTGTTTTTAACTGATGAATGTAATTATCTGAACTTGGGTGTAGTAAGGTCAAAAGTAGGCGTGTTGACCTGTTCCATCTGGATAAATCAATGATGTTGTTAGCAGTTGAAGGAAGCCTGACGAAGTGCACTAAGCACGAAACGATCGTCGCTGTTTGTTTCTTTGCATTATTCCGTCTTCTGTACCCCGATGGTCAAGGTTTGACCTTTTTTAAAGAGGATGAAATAAAAACGAATGTTTTATGTATCCCGTGGCGGGTGAGTGCCCTGTTTTCTACATTTCACATCGATATAAAACTCAAAAGAATTTTCCACAAGCTCACTTCTAAACATAGACTCTTCTTTAAACTGAGACTTTTTTTTTTTTTTTTTAAATGTAGATTGTGAGCCCCACATAGAGCTCACAATGTACATTTTCCCCTATCAGTATGTCTTTTTTTGGAATATGGGATGGAAATCCATGCAAACACGGGGAGGACATACAAACTCCTTGCAGATGGTTTTTTGCCCATGGCGGGATTTGAACACCAGGACTCCAGCGCTGCAAGGCTGCAGTGCTAACCACTGAGCCACCGTGTGGCCCCTAAACTGAGACTTTATGAACACGGTGATAAAGGAGGGAAATTAATGACCAACTACTGTACATTAAAAAAATGAAAAGCAAAACCTTTATTAAATCGATTCAAAATGAGGCCGGTGAATTACAATATGACTCAGAAAAGATAGCTGGTCTCTTCCAAACCTTCTATGAAAGTCTGTATAATATTAATAGAGATGAGACGGCAGGGGAAGTAGAGCAAAGAGATGAAAAAGTAGTTTCTTTCTTACAGTCCATAGATTTACCAAAATTGAACTTGGAAATGACATCCAAACTAATGGAACTGGTAACAATCTCACAGCTAAAAAAGATTCTTAACTCCTTCGCCTCAGGAAAAAGCCCTGGCCCTGATGGGTTAACATTAGCGCACTATAAGAAATTTAGTGATATCCTTTTACCACACTTAGTTTCCCTCTGCAATGACCTTCTCACGGGAGGAAAACTCACCAGACAATCTCAAGAGGCCTTTATAACCTTAATTGCAAAAGAAGATAAGAACCCATCCCTATGTGGCAGCTATCGCCCAATCTCCCTACTGAACCTAGATATAAAAATCTGGGCTAAACTACTTTCCCTGAGACTTCAACCCTTACTTCCTCACCTCTTAAATGAAGAACAAGCAGGTTTTGTTAAAATTCGAGAAGGCAAGGATAACACGCACAAGCTACTACATGCAATCTCTTACGCCCGTAAGCAACGGAAGTCGTTAGTCCTTCTCAGAGTAGATGCCGAGAAGGCTTTCGACAGAGTAGATTGGAGATTCATTAAGGCAACTCTAAATGCATATGGCTTTCCCCAGCCCTTCATCACAGCGATCTTCTCTCTTTACTCAGGTTCGAATGCCAGGATAAGAGTTAATAACATACTCTCCTCTTATTTCGAAATAAAAAATGGTACTCGCCAGGGCTGCCCTCTTCCCCCCCTCCCTTTTTATACTTACTTTAGAAACTCTACTCCAAAAAGTCCGCCAACATCCAAATATTAAAGGGCTATCTTTTGGCTCAAAGACTTTACAATCAGTTGTGTTTGCGGACGATATTTTATTCTTAAATACTAACCCAGAAGAAGGTCTCCCTATACTAACTGACTTACTAACAGAGCACGGCACCTTATCTAATTATAAAACAAATTTAACTAAATCGGAAGTACTTGTTGTTCATCTACCAGCCAAGACTCAACAAAGATTGAAAGATAACTCACCATATGTGTGGAGACAGAATAGCATTAAATACTTAGGGATAAAACTGACAAGCAACTTGGAGGAACTATACCAGGAAAACTTTGTTCCCCTTTTAGAGGACGTGAAAACGGCTCTAACAACATATGATCTACCTATGCTGTCGTGGTTAGGCCGCAAAAACCTTCTTCAAACATACATAGTTCCAAAAATCCTTTACCGGTTCCAAATGCAACCAATATTTCTCCCAAATGCATTTCATCAGTCGTTAAAAAATTAGTTTAAAAGATTTCTTTGGAGAAATAAACCTCCTATATTGTCCTACAATTTGTTGACTAAACAGAAAGAAAATGGAAGAATAGCACTACCAGATATGGTCATATATTATAAGGCTAACCTCCTATCTAGGTGACTCTCACTAAGCTCGCTGCCCTTAAACTCCCTTGTACGATCCATGGCAGAATATGAATATGGCAGTGAGATGGACGATATGCTTTGGGCCCCTTCTAAAGGATGTCTCAAAACAAAAAATGCAGACTTATTACTTATTGCAGTACTAAAAGGCCCATGTGAAGTGTGGCTAAGTCTAAAAAACCGACTTGCCCCAGCTCCGTCGAGAGTCTTTCTAGCAACGGTCCTTCCATGCCTTCTGTCGAGAACAGTAAGGAGCCAAACTGACTTCTGGAACAAACTGAAAAGTCATTTACTAGATAGTCTTTTCTTAAATGGCGAACCTCTTAATATGGAAAGACTATAAGCTCTTATCCCAAATACTAAACTTACTAGTCTGCACTATGAACATTATAGATGGTGCGCATCCAAACTAGAAAGACCATCTGATTTAAACAGACCTCTAACTAAATTTGAAAACCTAATTGTAGCAGTCTTCCCTCTATGAGGAAGCTTGGAATATGTAAAAAAAAGTACTGATGGAAAGTCACCAAACGTACAAACCTGCCTACATATCTTCTTGGGAAATTGAGCTTAAGTTATCCCTTTCAGACCAAGAAGTTACTAGAATCTTAAAAAATTCCCATGGCTTCCTGTCTTGTACAAAACTACAAGAAAAGCATTATAAAACAGCACGGTGGCACAGGACTCCATCCTGGCTTTCTCTAGGGGCTTAGCGGAGTCAGATAATTGCTGGAGATGCCTCAGTGGCAGGGGTACCTCTAAATTACGACTAAAAAAGTTGTGTTCACCCCGTCTTTAATTCTTTTATCTCTCCCCCAATCTGACTTCACCCCGAAGAAAAAGGATCTGATAACCATTTTAATAGAAGCAGCAAAAGCCCTTATCCCCTACTACTGGCTACAACCGATTTCTCCCCCGATCTCTCATTGGAAAGAAAAAGTCCATCAAATCTTGAGATTTGATGAACTCCTTAGTTGGGCTAATGGAACTCACAGAAAATTTTTAAATATATGGTCTCCCTGGCTCAAATTTCATAAGACCAACCTGATATCAGCTGAATATAAGCTGCTAATACAACCCCCACCCCTCCCTTGCCTCCCCCTCCTCATCCTTTCCTACAATCTTTATAGCCTGTAATCCCCCCTGATGTATATATAGACAACTCGAATATATAGCTAATACCAGACTGTCCAGTTCAGTCCACTTAGGATTGTACACCCATCAAACTTAGAGTAATACCTTTATTTTTGTTCATTTTACACTATTTTGTATGATGTAACCTTATTCAGAACCAATGATGCTTTTGTTATATTTCTCTATACACTTCGGTTTTTGTAATTGTTGTTATAAAAATGTAAAAACTTCAATAAAATGAGATTTACAAAAAAAATTAAAATAAAATATTCTGCACATCTCACAGCTTACAATGTAAAAAAAATAAATAAAAAAAATTGAGTGACACATCCGTATACCAACCAATTCCCATTGATCACACATTAAGCTTGTGTAATCAGCTGAATGAAATTATCAGTGGAGAATCCTTGAACAAAATCATAACCAAATGTTTAGATGAATTCCTAAGACCACAGAGCCCACAAATTCCAGTAATATATACACTTCCTAAAGTACATAAAAATTTACAAACACCTCCAGGTAGTCCCATCGTATCAGGGACGGACTCCGTATTTCAAGCACCGGACAGATTTTTGGATGCAGTATTAAGACCTTATGCCGTAGCTAGACGTTCACATCTCAAAGACTAAATCGATTTTATTAGTAAAATACAGGAATTACATTGTGAATGGGATCACGTTTTGGTTGCTACCATGGATGTCATGAGTTTATATACCAACATTCCCACTAAAAGATGAGTATTCGCCACCCCAAATTAACCTTATTATTGATTTACTCCCTGTTCATGTTGGCAAATAATTATTTCCTGTTTGGCTCACAATTTTATAAACAGATCACAGGAACCGCAATGGGGCGTAATGTGACCCTGACCATTGCCGTTATTTTCATGAATTTCTTTGAAGAAAACATGTTTTAAAAAATCTAAAAATGAAACGTTGTGTTAATAACTAGAACAATTGATGGTATTCAGACACAAGTATATCGCAAGTCTACCACCACTAATGCGCTGCTCCATTACGATAGTTATCACCCTGAGCACACAAAAGAGTCTGTTCCCTATGGATAGTTTGTACACCTTAAAAGGATTAATAACAATTCGGATAATTATGAAAGTCAAGCTGCCGAACTAAAACATTGTTTGAGAGAAAGGGGATATCCTAATAAAGTGATCAATAAAGCATATTTAAAAGCAGATAAGCTAGATATAGCATCTCTTCTCAGTGGTGTGGGTGGTTGTGGTGGTGATGGTAGATTTGAATTTTCGTTCCGATATAGTTCTATGGCTAATTGCATTAAAAGCAACATTCAGAAATTGGCAATTAATTGAGCGCGATCCCGCACACTTGGTTAGAACATCAAACCGACCTATTGTAACTTTTAAAAAATACCGTACAATTAAAGACCATCTGGTTTCCAGCCATTTTAAGTCCAGAAATGACACATGGTTAAGTAGAGAGTTACCTGAGGAGAACTTTCGTTGTAAAAATGACTCCTTTTGTAAACATAATAATGAGAAAAGATATTTTAATTTAGGTGGTGTAGAGTATGTAGTGACTCAATTTATAAATTGGAAAATCAAATTTATAGTGTATGTTGTCCTATGCCCATGTGGACTATACTATAGAGGAAAATGATCGAACATATGTTTGTTTTAGGGAGCATTTTAGGTCTATAGAGACCAAGAAAGAATCACCCCGACTGATAGCAAATGTAAACGAAGTTCATGGAGGTAATGCGAGGTGTCTCACGTTTGAAGGTTTGTTAAAAGTGGGAGCATCGCCTCGAGGAGGTGATAGGTGCCGTTGGTTACTACAAGAGGAAATCAAAATAATTCTCCCCACATCCACAGTGGGCCCAATGGGGCTTAATGATAAATTGGATATGGAAGGTTTTTTTTTGTAATATATACGGGGAGTTGTCATATATCCTTTCATGTTTTTTGTTTCCTGTCTCTGTTTTCTGGATAATGTTACTTTTGCATAATGTCGGTATTATCCTTTAACATTGAGATTGAATTATGTTCAATGTTTCCTTGTATGACTATAATTCACTCAAATAGTAATATATGTCGGGGACACATGGGGGACCACCTGAACGGACTACTGAATGCATTTGCAAGTGCTGTGCAGTAAAAGCACACGGACCCCATAGACTATAATGGGGTCCATGTGCTTGCCACCAGATCTCCGCAGCGAACATGCAGAGAGGAAAGTAGATTGTGAATGCAGATGTGAATGAGGGGTTAAGAAATCAGGGTGTGTTGGTGGACAAAGAAATTATGGATAACGAGAAAAAAAAGAAAAAAACGCAGGGCACTCACCAAAGCGTCTTAAAATTCATGTATTACATCTTTGGTAAAAACTTAACACATATGGAGGAAGTATGTCAGAAATAGTATAAGGAACGTCATGTCAAAGACACTTTTTCAAGCTTGCTTTTTACACAAAACGATCACCGCTCCTTATGCAATTTCTCGCATACCTCCTTTTTGTGTGTTAAGTTTTTACCATAGATGTAATGAAGTGCTACATGAATTTTAAGACGCTTTGATGAGTGCCCTGCATTTTCTTCTTTTTTTGTCTCTTTATACATGCTGTGTTGCAGTGAGCACCACTCGACTCAAAAGAGTAACGCCTATCGTCTGATTTAGTCTCCAGTCTCTCGTATCAAAGAGTTTTTCTGAAGTTTTACTAATCATAGCAGTGGTGCCACCTTTTCTATTATTTGTTTCTAAAAGAAATTATAGATGCTAATAGAGAGATCTCCTGTTGTCTAGAACAAAGAGGCAAGAAGATTATATTTCGTACTAAAGTGAAACACCTTGAGGAAAAGAAAACTTGTTCTAGCTATTTCTTTAAGAAAATAATTGACTGGAAAACCTTGATTGAGAAATTGTAACGTAAATTGGATATCAAAAGTATTTTAGGGGGCTTAGCCTGTGCTGCATGAGAGAGGACACAGAGACTGAAAGCTCCTGCTTCCCAAGCTACATGTATCTCCATCCAGCAGCCTAGCTACACTGGCCATCACCTAAATTGCCTCAGGGGCTTTCCCCAGCCCTCCATCCATCTACCTGAGGCATTTTCAGCTGCCTGCAGCAGTGCCAAGAGTTGCGGCGTACGTCTAGCCGAAGCCTGGGGCTCGAGTTGTGAAGCCATCCACCGATGCTGATATCTGGAAGAGACTCCTGACTTTCTGTGGCTTGAACCTCTGCACCTACAGATTACAGACAGCTGCTGTGAACGCTGTGCCTGCACCAGAGCAGCAGTGAAGCCTCAGTGTCACCCTGGACCTGCTCCTGTTCTCCCTCTCCTCCACATGGTCTCTGGAGCTGCAGCACAAGTCTGGCTCGGGTAAACCTGAGGATGCCGGTGAGCGCAGCAAGGATGTGCCCTTGGCTCGACCTGTACCCCAGGAGACAGGAGGCAGACCTGCTCCTTAGAGGCTTTACGGACGTTTTTTTTCATACCGCATGTTTATAGTTCTGCTGTTATTTTAGTTGACAATTTGCAAAAGAAGTTGAGCTGGGTCGATTGGCTGGCCCCTTTGCTTTCCCACCCTTCCCCAATTTCAGGGTCTCACTGCTTGGCCTGGTCCCTAAGAAGGAGGCCAGAAAGTTTTGGCTGATTCATCATCTCTCCTTCCCGCCGGGCGAGTCGGTAAATGATGGCATCCCGAAGAAAAAAACGGCGGTCTAATATGTTTCCTTCGACCGGGCTGTCTTGTTGGTGGTGAAAGAGGGTCAGGGTGCGTTTATGGCGAAGTCGGACATCGAGTCGTCCTTCCGCCTCCTACCGTGGGGTTGCTTCAGAGACTTGCACTCGAGGGCGGATTTGGAGGGCTGCCCGTGCCCTCCATCGCTATGGGACCTGGTCCTTCAGTCTTGACGCCGTTGTTGCGGGATTCTGTGTCGGCTTCCACCTGGTCAGCTCACGGTAAGGCGTGGTGTGAGTGGCTGTCTTTTGCTCCTCCTTTTTTGAATAGTGCGTGTTGTAGGGACCTGACCTTTGCTTATCTTGCCCGCTTGCGGTCTGATGGGGTGTCTGTGGCGATGGCGGCGCGGAGAATTGCAGGTGTAGCTTTCGGGTTGAGATTGCTGGGTTTGGTAGATGTTACTAAAGAGTTCTCTTTTCAGCTTACTCTGAAGGGTTGAAGGAGGTCTGCACGCCCTGTTGATGTCTGCAGGCCTGTTTCCTTTCTCTTGTTGCAGCGTTTGGTGGGCGCAGCATCGTCAGTTTGCACCTCTTCTTATGAGTCTGAGCTCTTGGGCTGCGCTTTTGTTTTGGCTTTTTTTGAGCTTTGTGGGTGGGTGAGTTGGTCGCTCCGTCGCGTCGGGCTTCAGGTGGTTTGGCCGCCGACGATGTGGTTATCCTCCAGAATTCCCTCCGAATTAGAGTTAGACATTCCAAGACTGATGTTTATGGTCAGGGTACATGGTTGTCTATCTCTCGTTTGGAGGGCCCCCTGTGCCCGATGCACGTGGTGCGCCGTTTTGCGGCTTCTCGTCCTGTTTCTTCTCAATTTCTGGTTCATAGGGATGGTTCTTTCTTCACACGTTTTCAATTTGAGTCCTTGTTTAAACGCTGTCTTCAGGCAGTGGGGGTTCCGGACGCAGAATTTGGTACGCATTCCTTCCACATTGGTGCCGCTACCGCGGCTGATGCAGCTAGACTTACAGAGAAGGTGGTTAAGCGTATAGGGAGATGAAGTTCGAACTGCTATCGGCGTTATGTCCGTCTGGGTCTTCTTACGGTTTAGTTTCCCCACAATCACAGGATTATCCCCACAATCACAGGATTCAAGAAAGCCCTGAAGTCTCACCTATTCAGGAAGGCCTACAACCTCCAATAACACTATCACCGCACCACCATCTGTACAGTCTCCCCCTCTCCTTCTGTCTCTACCCCCTTCCCCCATAGATTGTAAGCCCTCGCGGGCAGGGCCCTCTACCCCACCGTGCCAGTCGGTCACTGTTAGTATTATATCTACCTGTATATTTTGTGTATTTTATGTAACCCCCAAATGTAAAGCACCATGGAATTAATGGTGCTATATAAATAAATAATAATAATAATAATAGTTTATCATCCGTTTTTCCTGTTTTTGGGTTGTACAGCCATATTTCCTTTCTATCTGTGTTTTGTTTTTGTAGGCATGTACCCGATAGTGTGGATCCTGGGGCACTCATACATATACTGGGCGGCTCGGCATGCCACGGTTTGGCCTAGAGGCTTGCAGCTGGGTTTCGAGAATGCCGAGCTTCGGTGGCATGGAGTTCGGGGTTTGAGCTGGTTGCAAGTGCTCCCACAAGTGTTATGTATGAGTAGATCCTCCAAGGCCCCAGTGGTGCTGGTGTTACATGCTGGGGGCAATGATTTGGGTGTTGTCCGCCTGTCCGAGCTGATCTCTCCCATTTGTTCAGACTTTGATCGTTTCCCCGCCTTTTTTACGGATGTAGTTGTGGTCTGGTCAGAAGTCCCCAGGGCTCGCTGGCGGGATGCTCGAGACCCCGTGGCCCTGGAACGCTTCAGCCGCTTGCTTAATCTGAGGGTGTCCCGCCATGTGCGGTCTCGGGGTGCTGTTTTGGTACGCCATAGGCAATTGGAAGGGGATAATCGGGGTTTGTTGCGCAGGGATGGGGTCCATCTCACCGACATTGGCCTGGATATCTTTTTATCTGGTATCCAGGATGGCATTGAGAGGGCCCTGTTCATGCTCCGCGAGGGGGGGTCGGACCCCGGTGTAGGTTTACACCGTGTTCCGGTGGCAGGACCTTGTACCCTCCCCTGTGGAAGACGGTGAGAAGAGGAGAGGCGCGTCACCCGCAAACATCTCTCACATGCCCACCGCAGGCAGTGGCGGGGCATTCTGGTGACGCGCCTTACGTTTCGTCATGGGGGGTAGCAGGGTTCTGCTAATATGTTTATTGTTAATAAAGCTGTGGCCGACCCCCACAATTTTACCCATAACAAATTGTCATGTGCCTTATTTGTACATAGTGTACCTCAGGTGCCGGGAGGGAGGTGTTTGGTTTTCAGGCCAGTACGCTCAGTCTGCTCCTGTTCTCCCTCTCCTCCACATGGTCTCTGGAACTACAGCACAACACAACAAAGAATGTTACAATGTGGTCTCAAGGGAAACACTCAAGAAATATCAGCAGGAACTCTCTGTGATTATTAATAAAGCCTTTGAGCAGGAACTCATTGACAAGAATGAAAAGAATTTTCTTACCCCCAAGCATCCAGTTATGGCATGCTTTTACACGTTACCCAAAATACATAAGGGGGTTACCCCTTTACGAGGACGACCGATAGTATCACAGATTGACAGTCTGACGCAAAACGTTAGTGTCTATCTAGATCAAATCCTGAGACCTTATGTGGAAGGGCTGTCCTCCTACACAAGGGATACTATGGAGGTCTTGAATAAATTAGAAGGGGTGATTCTTGATGATGAGGTTCATTTTGCTAGTTTAGACGTTGAGGCTCTCTACTCCTCAATTCCACATAATCAAGGATACAAGGCCATCAAATAATTTTTGAGATCTAGAAGGGTTCAACTCAGCCAACATAGTGCGTTTATCCTGGAGCTGTTGTCTTTTGTGCAAGAGAAAAACATATTCACGTTTGAGGGGCGGACCTTCCACCAGCTGAGGGGTACAGAGATGGGGAGCCCTTTGCCCCCACATACACTAACCTGTACCTCGGCTGGTGGGAGGAAACCGTTGTGTTTGCAGATACCAAACATCGAATTGTGGCTCAGATACATCGATGATGTTTTTATATTGTGGAGGGGCAACAGAGAGGAGTTTGAAACTTTTGTGGCTGAGTTGAATATGAATGACCTGGGATTGAGATTCACTTCTGAATTCCATAGGGACAGCTTGACCTTCCTTGATCTCAATCTTGAGAGGAATAGAGACGGTAGGATTTCGTCTACAATCTACCGGAAATCAACGGTAACAAACAGTTTGCTCAATTGGCAAAGTTTCCACCCGGAGCCCTTGAAAAAAGGGATACCAGTGGGCCAATTCTTAAGAGCGAGGAGAAACTGCTCAAGTAATGATGAATTTATACAACAGTCAAAAGATCTGGCCTCTAGATTCAAGCAAAAAGGTTTCCCTGAGAAAACCATTAATAGAGCCTTTACAAAAGCGAGACTGATGGACCGTAGGAATTTGTTGATCCCTAAAAAAAGACAGGAGAATGATGGAAATTTTCGCATCATAGGTACATATGATGATCAGCATCATGTGATCAAGAAAACTGAAAAAACACTGGAGAATATTGAAATCAGATCCAGATCTGGAAGAGGTGCTGGGATCCAGACCTCTGGTTATGTATAGGAGAGGGAAGAACCTTAGGGACCGGTTGGTTCATAGCTTCTTACAGCCAGAGCTAAGTAGGGAGACCTGGCTGGGTAAAAGCAAACCCGCAGGGACCTTCAAGTGTGAAGGGTGTACGGCCTGCGAGTTTATAAATTCATCTAAAACTTTCAACAACTTTGTCACCAACCAGACCTTTCAATGTCGGGATTTTGCCAACTGCTCCAGGATGGGGGTGGTCTACCTCCTGTGCTGTCCGTGCCCAATGGGATATGTGAGAAAAACCATCAGGCAGTTCAGAAGGCGGATCAGAGATCATGTCTGTGACATTCTGAATGACCGTGATACCCCAGTAGCTAGACACTTTACAAGGTGTCATAATGCGGATACAGGGGTCTTGAGATTCCAAGCCATTGAGGTCGTACGACCACATGCACGAGGAGGAGATTGGGATAACTTTATCCTCAAGACGGAAGTGCAGTGGATTTATAAGTTGGATACACTACGACCCACAGGGTTAAATGAGAATCTGGACTTTTCATGTTTTATTTGAGAGGCTTCCTTTATACCATCAGTCATTGGGATTAAAATAACAAATAAATTGTTTTGAGTTCAAGTTTCTTGTCTCCATAGTGGAAACATTGTGTGTTTATGCTGTTTCCATAGTCTTACCTTAGGATCCACCCATTTGTATACTGATTAATTATTAGACATTTGAACTGTTCATGTTTCTGGTTGTCTTTATGATCTGACCATGGGCTTAGATCAGTATATTCCCTTCTACATTTGTATTTAGGGTATTTCTATCATTGTACTCCCCCCCATGTGTTTATACCATCAGTTGGTTATATAATCTGTTTGTGGATTTACATATAGGGACAACTGTACACATATGCAAATATAGGCAGGGATAGGTATATATAGTGAATTTTTTTTTTATACTTACCTTTTCCTTTATGTTATTCTATCATTCAAATCCCTTAGCCGTGTGTATAGTAATTGTTAGTATATCCAATAATTCGTCCCATAGTATGCCTGATATAAGATTTACACCTTCAATTCACCATTTCCGGTGTAACAAATACACATTGTATCCTATATCATCAGTGGTGGACTTGTACTGATGAGTATGTTGTGATCTATTCTTTCTGGCAACAGTGTTGCTGTATATCGGGTTGACGCATGCGCTCAGTGGAGATCCGAGATGTGTGGTATGTAGAAGTCAATGTTGTCTCGGCTTAGTGCGCATGTGCCTATTGTTGCTGGTCGATCTGTATTCTGTGCCAGTGCATTATAGCGGCATCTATGTTAAGTCCTCACTCCGCGTTTACGCATGCGTGAGTGGGCCGGGTTATGATTGGTCACATATGATGTGTGACGTCTTGCGAGATGGTGCATTTCCATTGGTGGTGACAGTCTAGGGGGAGGAGAGATCCCTTTTTAAGATGGATCATGTTGAGCGGCGCGTACCACTGATATCAGTGCGGTCACTCTGTGACATGACAGAGGAAATCATTTACATTGTTTGTTTATTGCCCCAGATGACTCTAAATTGAAGAAACGCAGCGTTGGGCAGGCACTTTAGGGTGTTGACAGGCTAAATAGCTTCATGTCATAAAGGCTACACTGACAGCATACAGGCTGTGCAGCTCACATAGGTTCTTCCAGGTCCGCCAGACCCTGTTGGCGTGGCACAAGGCCAGTGACCTCGGGGGAGACAGACTCTGGAGAGCCTTATCACATCCATCAGTGAGCTTAGCACTTATTTTACCTGGCTGCAGTTGTATCTGACATGTTATAACTGAGGGAGATAGCCTACTACTGTGGTAGGGATATCAGCATACATTATCATTATATCCCAGTATCCCCAGTTATTTCAGTTATACCTGAGCATACAATTCAACACCCTTTTTGAATTGTTTTGGTATTTGATATCTTGCATAAAATGCATTAATGGTGGCCAATACAGTGATCCATTGTTTTTTCACACACTTTTTGTTAGGTTTTAAACTAAACAATAAAAGTGAAGTTTTATTATTTATTTTTTTCTTCTAGAAATTTTGTCAGTGAATTGCTCTTATCTCTAGAGGTACCAATATTTTGATTACACAGTGATTTTGATTTGATTGCACAGTGATTTTGATTACACAGTGAATCACAACACATCCAGGAGCACAGAATTGGTGAGACAGGTATCTATTTTACCTCAACACCACTGCCTATTTCTACCTGTACCTGAGGCCTCCTTAAGGTCTCTGCTATTTTCCTTCCATAAGTCTGCCAGCTCCCACTGTGGATCTCCTCAGAGACAGAATCCTCTATACTGCTGGCAAGTTCTGCTATTATTTACTTGTACCTCAGTTGCTCCTCCTGGCACCCCACTTTTGCACATTATAAAGAGTTTGGGACCCTTCTACTCAGAGGACATTGCATCATATCTATACAGGAGGCTGCATATAGGGAGCGGGCTGGTATTCATCACGCTGTGCAGGACTTACAGTACTTCCTGGCTATTGCTGGCATTCTCTGATAAATACATTACTTCAGCACAATTTGGGATTCCTTCCCCCTCACCTACTCTGGTTTATTCACTACTCGACTTCTAATGGACTAGGATCTACTGGGTCCGACTGACACGATGATGGACTTTCTCTATTCTTAACTAACCGTCCCATCATTCCGCTCACAGCGGCTCACTGCATTCTAGCCTTTCTTGTTTTTCAGTGTGTTTCCCCTCTGCAAACACGACTAGAAGGAAGTCCTCCTCATCTGGGGCTCCTAGGAAACTGACAGGAAAAAATTCTGTCAGTCAGCCAACTTCAGGATCAGATTCCCGTCCGCGAGCTGCTACTCCAGTTTCTGTGGCCTCATCCTCACAGGATTCTATGGACTCTACTGAGGGCGCCCTGATCCCTGCTGCTGCTTCGGGTAGCACTACAGAAGGTAACAAGAGGGGCCATAGCGCCTCGCCTACTGCTTCCCATCTGGCAAAGGGCCTGCATGTAAAAGGAATACTAAATCACATGCCTCTGCTTCTACCACTGTCCCTGTCATGGATCCTGTAGATCTCTCTGATTTCCCAGCATCATCGGATCCGATCACCTGTGACATCTTGAAAGGCATGTGGGTCCTACTCCAAACTGGGTTCACTAGAAGTGTTAATGCTCCAATGGAGAATCTTCAGGGTAATGAAGATGCGCTGGATGAGAGAACGGACCATATTGAACGAAAAATGGGAGAATTTTCCACAGCGCATAATTAGCTAGTGGACGCACACAGTGATATTTGGAGGCAGAGGTCCATTGGCTTAAGCTTAAAGTGTCAGACACCGAAGACCGTTCCAGGCGGAACAACATTAAGATCAGAGGCATACATTGCTTCCACTGACCTCCCTGGGTATATAAAACACCTATTCAAAAAGATTCTCCCGAATTTATCTGAACTGAATCTTACCCTGGACAGGGCCCACCGAAAACCCAAGGCCAACTCAGCCCTCACTGATGCTCTGAGAGATACCTTGGTTAGAGTGCACTTCTACCACATCAAAGATTCCATCCTGCCTGAGGCCCGCAAGTGCAACCAGCTGTTAGGATTGGGTCCCGCAGGTTGCTATCATAGCGCACAGCGCCACCTGTGGGTCAGTCTAACCATCCAGCTGTCACCTTACTGAGCATGCTCAGACCTATTGGAGCTGCTCACAAGCTAAGTGTAATTTCTCCCATATTGAGGATGAGTGGTGAGGTCATCACCACCGCCCCTATTGGGCGGGGACTTCCCTTTAAATAGCGTGAGCCCGCCGGGTACTCACACTTCCACTAAAATTTCCTCAAAGTCCACGGAGTGCATACCAGTAGTTTTTATGGATAGGCTCCAGTACTCAGGCAGATTTCAGACTAGGCCTCTGTGTGGGGTTCCTCTGCTTCTCCTGAGTGCTGTTAGGTAGGACCTGTACACCCTGAAACGTTAGATCTACATCAGGGCTAGGAGCGGTAGATGCCGTTCCAGCTTGTAGATCTGCGGCAGGTATGGTTCCTGAGATAGCCTATGTGTACTGTCTGACTTCATGTATGGCTCCTAGCTGTGTGCGGGAGCATGGGTGTGCGATGTCTCCAAGCTTTGTGCCGGAGCATGCAACCCCCCTGGGGACTCCAAGCTGTGTGCAGGAGAATGTTCTAAAACTTCCATGGTGGCCCCTAGCTGTCGCAGGGGTAAGTGTGTGTGTTTGCTGGCCTGGGGTGAGTGTTAACCCTTGGCAGCCATTTGTGTTTCCCTTGTACTGGTGCACCTGGCCAGTGAGCTTAACTGGCAGGGTATTAGTTGCACCTATGTTCACATGGAGTGTCGCACAGTACACACTGTTCACATTGAGTTCAGGCTGCAGTGTCTTGCAGTAGTTCATATTGAGTCCAGGCTGCAGTGTCTTGCAGTAGTTCACGTTGAGTTCAGACATACAGCCGCCCAGTTCTACAGCTAAGAGGTTCTGTTGTTGCAAAAAAAAAAAAAAAGATATATATATATATATATATATATATATATATATATATATATATATATAACACACACACACAGAACCGTAACACCAGCTCCCGGCTCCTTTCTCTATGATTTCTTTATTTCCTGACCTGTCTGCTGCGACACTCCAAGCAAGAAGGGACTTGGACCCTGTGGCTAAAATTCTCCGTGAGCATGCCATACGCTATCGTTGGGGCTTCCCCATGAAGCTCCTGGTCTTCAATAACGGGACTTTCCACTCTATCCCTTCTGCGGAAATGGCACTTGATCACAGAAGATGTAGACCTGAAGCTGACAGGTCCTACACGCCTCCCTAAGGATTAGCATACGGTCGGCGAACCGTGAACCACTCCTAACAGGTTCTAGTTACTTCTAGGGCGAATAATGGACGTTATATCCTTTGCTTAACTGTTTTTTGTTTCAGTTGCTATCACACTGGTTAACCTTTCCTCCCCCCCCCCCCTCCCCAGGATATTCGGTATGAATATGCGCTATGACTTTTATTTATTGTTATTGGATGTTATGTTTTTTGTGTTCTTTTTCTTCTAAAAATGGTTTTAATTTCATACCGAGCTTGATTGTACCTTATGCCATCTTGATTTTGCCATGTTTGTTGCTTTTCTCTCGACTGAGACGGGGCCTCCGAGGTCACATTTCATCACTCCTCTTAAGTTTATGTTATGGTCCTCCACATCTCTTCCCTGAACGTACAGGGATTAAATAGCCCCTATAAGAGGAGCTCTATTTGGAGGGATGTCCTTATGGTCCAGGAGACCCACTTTCACTTACTTTCACTCAGAGAAACCTCACGTTTTTCTACCTTTTTCACTATGTCTTCTTGTCAAGCTGTTATGTGTTTTTTGCCTGTTGTGGCTCAATTTTAAAAAAAGCTATGAAATAAAAATTTGGATTTTACACGTCCATGAGTTGCGGATCCTTCAAACTACCTATCTTCTTTATTAACTTGGAGCTCCGAGGAGTCAAGGGGAACAGGATCGTGCACCATAGGATGTGAATCAGCTGTACAAGGGTGAGCTACTTCTTACTGACTTTTATATTGTTGGAAAATTATATTATATAATATATATATTCTCTCTCTCTCTATATATATATAGGTCTGCTAATTGAATTTAGCTGATAAGGGCTGAGGGAGTCCATTACCTCTGTATGTAAACATAGACCAAAAATTGAGTTTATTGCAAGCTGACTCTTGGTCCTGTGGCAAATAAATTTGGGATTCTCATCACCTATCAAATCCAGCTCTGCTACATCAGCTTCATATTGTGCATATGTGCTAATTTATTTAGTAGTAGCTATTCTAACGTTAATACAGACAGGATACACAAAGTACTGCTGCATCATATGCGAATGGGACAGCAAAGATAGGAAGCAACACTACATGAAGAAGAATTGGCCAATCAGACAGAATGCAGCCAGGAAATAAAAATGTTTTTCTTCCCCTGTTGGTTGATCATAACAAGATTCTCATGCCACCACTTCATATAAAGTTGGGACTTATGAAAAATTTTGTCAAGAAATTACAAGTGACATTGATGCATTTTGGTACCTGCGCAATAAGTTCCTAGGGTTGAGTTATGCAAAGGTAAAAGAAGGCGTATTCATAGGTCCACAAATAAAAGAAATCGTGGCTGATGAACACTTCCAAGATATTCTAAGTGCTGCTGAAGAAGGTGTGTGAGTGGCATTCAAGTCAGTCGTAATCAATTTCCTTGGAAATAAGAAAAGTGCTGACTAGGTGAATGTTGTACAAAAATGCATTAGTGCGTACAAACATCTTGGCTGCGATAAGTCTCTGAAAATTCATTTACTCGACTCCTTTCTGCACTTCTTCTCAGAAAACCTAGGCACAGTCAGCTATGAACATGGTGAGCGCTTCCACCAGGACATTTTGCTGATGCAGTCATGCTATCGGGGTCGGGGGAGTGCAGTGATGTCGGCAGAATACTGATGGAAGCTTCAGCGTGATTTGTCAACTCATCAGTATAAGCTGAAGTCCACAGCCAAGAAGTGTAAACCATGAACATGTTTAACAAATTTTTTGCACATATTTTACAGATTACACTTCAAACTGAATTTTTGTGCATCATATAATTATGTGTGTTATATATAATTTCAGTAGCTATAGCCACCTTCATGTTTATATTCATGTAGCAATAACTTTTAAAATACAAGTTTTTGTGCAAAAATTACATTTCTTATGTTTTAATGTAATTAATTGAAATATAAAATTTAAGATCATGGATATTTCAAGAATGGCGGGTGATAAAAACGGTTTGGATATTCGAAATCAGCATGTTCAAACTGACTAAGATCGCTTACTGTATACCAAGATATCCGCGGAAAGTTTTTTTTTTTGGTTCTCCAGTGTAATAAAGGAGGTAGATTAATGTTATCCCTTATTAAAAAGGCCAAGAAGAGGACTCACCATTCATAAGATCAAGGGTGTCAGGAGCCTTTCGTACATTCTACTCTTCACTCTATAATCTGTCTGATTCCTACTCTCCACCAGACACTCAGGAGAAACTTAGAGCCACCAAGTCTTTTCTAGATTCCCTAGACCACCCTAATGCAGATCCTCATGGTGCCTCTTCTTTGCTTGACCCAATCACTCCAGATGAAATCAGGAATCTCATAAAAAACATTCTCTCCAGAAAGAGCCCTGGACCTGACGGTCCTTTTAAAACCTTTCTAGCGCCCTCCTCCCACTTTAAACCTCTACTTTTAACTCCTTCCTGGAGGGTGTCCAATGGCCTAGACAATCCCAAGAAGCCCACATATCGCTTATTTCAAAGGAGGGAAAAGATCTCCAGGACTGTGGGCGTTACCGGCCCATATACCTCTTAAATCTGGATTTGAAAATTTAATCCAAACTATTAGCCCATAGACTTCATTGGATCCTTCCCCATCTAATCCAACATGAGGAAACAGTGTTCGATAAAAATAGAGAAGGAAAGGACAACTCACATAGGATACTTCAGGCTATTCACTATGTCCACAGGTCCCATATACCGTTGGTCCTTCTGGGCATTGGCGCGGAGAAGGCATCAATAGGTTTGACTAGACTTATGAGGGAAATTCTATTCAAGTTTGGTCTTCCCTATGGTTTTGTTAATGTAGTTTTCACTCTATATGCAATATATAGGAAAAGGGAGCTAGCGGGCCAAAGGGTGGGGGCCCATGGGCCCACAGGTGGAAGAACGGCTTGCTGTGGACACAAGGCAAAGGGAGGAGCCTGCGCGGCGCTCCAGGTGGGTCGCACAGGGGGTCAGGGTTCCACGGACGAAGTCGCAGGTATTGCTAGTTTATGTATATATGTGTAAATATTTATCTGTATTGTATTTGACAACACGTACACATGGCGGAATTTATAAATCACTAACTTTGTATATCTCTGTATACCATTGTAGAGTCTGATGAAGGCTCAAGTTGAGCCGAAAATGTTTACTGTTACCACTTGCTGAATAAATTCACTATGATGAAGAACTGCATGAGTCAGTAGGATCTTCTTTATTACTGAACAGCTTGGTTACAGTGTTCTAAAGTCCTGAAAGGGGAGATAATTTACCACCCCCTGACAGGGCGGATATACAAAACCAAAGGCTTCTTCACATGTGAGAGTAACCATGTTGTATATCTCATCAAGCGCCCGTGTGGTCTCACATCAAACAACATCTAACATCAAATGTCAAGGCATTCAATTAGTCCAGCCCACTTTTGGTTCCAAGTGCTCGAACAGATAGACACACCACGGAGAGGTGAGGACAGGGTACGGCTACTGAAAAAAAAAAACGGAGGCTTTTTGGATTCATCAAGTTCAGACATTGGAACTACTAGGCCTAAACAAAGAATATGAAGTAGCAGCATTCATCTAATGTATTGGGTTTTGCACCTTAACATGTTAGTGTAACCCTGTTTTCATGTATAGTAACTTATCTCACTTTGTTGCAGATGCGCTAATGTGAGCATTCTTATACCCTGGCTCCACCGGGACATTACCAGTATCCTTTGATCCATGACGAGATTTTATTCACTATTCTCTGCATTACATCTTGCCTGTCCTCCTTCTGTCTTATCACCCACTGTCATACTCTCTACTGGAAATACCCTTGCATGCTCGTGCGCTGTATTTCCTCATACACTTTCTCCTTTCCAGCTGGAGCTGGTTCTCTGTGATGATTTCCACCTTATTTATTCCCTCCTTTCCATGGTGTCACATGACCCACAGGCACACAACCACATACTGCATAATAACCAATACCACATATAAACTTTATCAAATAAATAAATAAATAAAGACACGACAACTGCTTTGTGGAAATAAAATAGGCCGCGATGTTTTATTTTCGGGGTTAAATAATAATAGAAGATAAATAATCCAATAAATATAAAATCAAATAAAATATCAAATAATTCAGATAAATAACCAATTTTATAATAAATCAATCAATGAATAAAATAAAACCAAATGTAAACGATGTACACAAATTCTGACCATTCAAGTCCACCCAGAAATATCTGGGTGACTAAAACCCCCTCTAATAAAACTTCACGACAGTCTTGAAATTTAGAATTCGGGAGGGAGGGCGGGCGCTGACTTGAATCCCCAGCTGTTTTCTTCAAGACTGACGCGTCTCACCAGCTGAGCCGTCTTTTATGTTCAAAAATTCTCCCGCCATAAACAGCTGTCCAATCAGCTGCTTAACTGGTTACTGGGCAAAACATCTGGCATCCAATCAGCTGATGTCCCGTTGACAGGCAGAACAGCTGGAAATTTCTAGAACCTGCTCGTGCTAGGCACAGCTGACCTAGCTTGACCCCAGTGGCAAGCACCATTTCTTTAAGTTACCTCAGAAAATAGGAGAGAGCTTAATTAGACTCAACCAATAAAACCGAATATTAATATTTAATAATAAACTCAAATAACAGCACCAAAAATTCCCTGGGGGCAGTGACACCATGTGCCCCCCCACGTTAAACACTCTGGGGGCCTTTCATGGTGTCACATGACCCACAGGCACACAACCACATACTGCATAATAACCAATACCACATATAAACTTTATCAAATAAATAAATAAATAAAGACACGACAACTACTTTGTGGAAATAAAATAGGCCGCGATGTTTTATTTTCGGGGTTAAATAATAATAGAAGATAAATAATCCAATAAATATAAAATCAAATAAAATATCAAATAATTCAGATAAATAACCAATTTTATAATAAATCAATCAATGAATAAAATAAAACCAAATGTAAACGATGTACACAAATTCTGACCATTCAAGTCCACCCAGAAATATCTGGGTGACTAAAACCCCCATAAGCCTTGACTAAATAGTCAAGGCCCCCCCCCCCATAAAAACACCGACAGCCTTTTTCTATCATATTTTGTAACCCGACATTAAAAATGTCATTTCCCACGTCAGAGAAATGAATTCCATCCTTTCTAAAAAGTCCAGGGACAAAACCCTCCAACTCAACATGTCTATAAGTAAAACCCCCCAGGCAGGGCAAAAATTTTGCCATGGATCTGTTAAATCTCTTTCTAATTTTATTCACAAACAAGTTATTGCCTTCATTCCAAATGAGCCTGGGAATGATTTCTGAAAAAATGAGAACCGTGTCTGGAATGAGACATTTTAACATTGCAAGATCCCTCTTGACCTCGGCCAACAAATCTAAAGTTTTAATTTTGCCCAGGTCATTACCTCCCAAGTGGATAATGAGAATCTTAGGAGAAGGCCATAAATATAAGAGACTCTGGACTTCCGAAATTAACGATTTCCAAATCATACCCCTTATCCCTTTCCATAAAACAGTAACAGAACATTTATTAAAAGACAAATTTTCACTGTAACTTCTGCTAATAGCCCTCTTCTGGGCTCAATATACGAAAGAATGGCCCAGGACCCAGATCACTAGCTGGCCTCCTAGAATGAAACAGAGTTAATTAAACCGGCAAAAGATCAGGTCTTATATATAGCTTGAAACGCTTCGACTCCCATCTCCCAATTCTCTTAATTATTGCATCGTCTAAACCGAGCCTAGCTGCCTCAGTAGCAGCTCCAACTCTAAAAGAGTGAGAAGAGATCTTAAGATGATGTAAATTCAGTTTGTATAAACATTTTTTAAGTACGGAATTAAACTGGTATTTAGTTAATGGCTTTAAATCAGCGTGCAATAGCAGATTGCCTGTTACCTGTGGTCTGATCTCTAACCAATTTGCCAGGTTCCTAATTGGACAAATAAAATATTCTGGCAAAGCAAACAAATGAACGAAACATCCTTTTGCTAACTGATCCGTTTTTGAGCTTCTAATACGAATAATTAAGGTGTCATGAAAAAGTTGTATGTCAGAAGAATTCAAACCTGTATTCGCGTTGCTGTTTTCAGCTACCAGTTCAGAAATTCTCAAGGCTGCAAAAAATGCTAACGTAAAAGCAGATCTAAACAAATATAATTCAAAATTATTAAAACAAATATCCTCTAAAACCAACCATAACTTTTCTAAAACTGCTATAGATATAGGAACTCTCTTGGGATGGGATGTGCTGGATTTAAGGTAACCCTTAAGTACTTGTTTTATCACGAATTCATAAGAAATAGCCTTTTGCCCTGTAATTTTTAGAAAAAATGAAACTCCTGCTAATGTTTTGTGTATGGATGCATGAGATAACCCTTTTTCCTAGTTGCCATATACAAACGTTTAGAGAAGACCCTGCCCATGGGAATTACTCTGCCTGCAAAATTTAATAGCATATCAATAATTAATACTCTCATTTTAACAATCTTATCAATAGGTAATCTAAATTCCATCTTCTCAGTATCGATTACAATGCCCAAACATTCTAAAGTAGAACATGGGTACACCGTCTTTTCCTGGGCGACCGGTATACCAAAATGCTTACAAATAATCATAAACTTATCCAATAACAACAAGCATGCAGAAGAACCAGCAGAACTAACAAACAAAAAGTCATCTAAATAATGTATACATCTACCAACACCCGTCTCGCTTTCAATAACCCACTGTAGAAATGTAGAAAAAATTTCAAAATATTTACATGACCTACTAAAGCCCATAGGAAGGCACATATCAAAATAATAGCTATCATTAAAACAAAAACCTAAAGAATTAAAACCAGATGGATGAACTGGTAACAACCTAAAAGCTGCTTTAATATCTGCTTTCGTTAACAAGGCCCCTTGACCACACTCTCTTAAAATAGCCAAAGCATCTTCGAACGATGCATAAACCACTGAACAATCATCCTTACTTAACTCATCATTCAAAGAACAATGCTTGGGGTAAGAGAGATGATGGATTAAACGAAATTCACCTGGTTCTTTTTTAGGGACAATACCTAATGGTGAAATTCGGAAATCAACAAAGGGGGGATCAACGAAAGGACCAGCGATTCTACCAGCTAATAATTCTTTCATTCTACTATTTGGCTGATCGTATGATCATTTACCTAGATACGCCCCTTGTCCTGAGCAACACTCCACCCTCCTCTTAAGTTTTTTTCCCTTTCCAGAGCCCCGTGACCCTCCCATGGGCGTCACAGGTATGGAGGCAATTCCGCTGGCTGTTTACATTACCATGACATGTGGGTAGAGACAACATAACCTCACGATGCCACCGCGCATGTGTTATGGCAGGTGGCATCTCAATCGCCCATCTCCATAGTATTGGGCGATTGGGGTGTCACATGATTGTTGTAGCATTACGGGACCGCGTGGCCTCACCAAGCTAACAATAGGGCAGGTGAGGTTGCAAACATGCACCTAGAGGGCAATGTCGGCCTTGGCCAAAGTACAGGCCCAGTAGTAGGCCTATTTACTAATCACTTGACAACGCCCTTAGTGACGTCGCCACACAGTCACGCATGTGACATCACAGAGACGCCAAAATTTAAATAGAGGACTGTGGAACGCTCCCCATAGTGTCCCAGTCCATTCCTGCCACCACCTGCCGGAGGACGCCATTATTCTGTGTGTATACCTGTGCTAATATTCTGGCACAGGTTACAATATCAAGAGACTTCCTGGAAATCACGCCAGCAACAGAGACCTGGAGAAGGATTCGAAGCGGCTCCTCAATCTAGAACTGCATTGTGTACCCTGGCCGAGTATGATAAGGTACAGAGGATCCCTAGGGGCCTCAGGATGATGACAGTTCCTACCATATTTAGAGAGGACAGTTCCTATACGCAACAGTTTAAGCTCATCTTAAACAAATGCTCATATGACCTAATGATATTGACAATATCTTTCTTATAGAAAAGCATAGCTGCTTTAAAATTGCAGATTGAAGCCGCCGAGACCCAAATAAGGGGTTCCTGCCCACCAGCGAAATTTGAGGGCTTTAAAGAGAGACTCTCGACGGGGGCGGAGCCTGACCGTGCAACATGGTGGCTGCTTTGTGCTAGAGCTCCACACGTTAGGGACTTGCAAATATTGTGAAGCCTAACAGAGACAAACAGGGGGGCACCCCTCGGATGCTAAAACAACAGGGAGATCTCCAACGTTACCTCAAAAAGAAGAATTTCCTCTCACCGTGCGTTCTTCCCAAGATGGCGCCGGAGCAGCCGCGAGACCAGGACTCAGGGGACGAGTCTGAAGCTGAAAGTACAGCGGAAGGTGAGCGCTCAGATGCGGGCACAACTCAAATCTCCCGTAATTTCTTGTACAAAGCTTTAGATAAAGCCCTAACTAAAGCCTTGAACCCTGTACTTACTGAGCTAGCAGATATAAAGGCAGAGATCAAGGCAACGAGTAATAGAGTGCAGTCTTTGGAAGACAACTATGCCTTGGTGAAGGATAATGCTGATTTAGTCTCAGCCCATTTACAGCAGCACAGAAATTTATTAGATCGCTCCCTCTCCTTAATAAAGGATCAGGAGAACAGGAGCCGTAGAAAGAACCTGCGTCTTAAAGGGGTTCCCGAAATTTATAACATGGAGGACATACCTAAGATGGCGGAAGGTCTCTTTGAAGAGTTGCTAGGCCCAGAGCGTGCGGCCCAAGTGGTGATAGAGCGAATTCACAGGTCTCTTCGCCCTAAACCTCGCCAGAATGAACCCCCCAGGGATATCATCTGTGGTCTCCTGTCGTACAAGGAACAAGTCTCACTGGATAGCATTGAGATTTCACTGTATCAGGACATTGCCCCGTCTATTCTAATGAAGAGGAGAATGCTCAAACCTTTATTGGATGTGCTTAGATCGCGGGGCATCCAATATGCCTGGCTCTACCCCTTTGGGATCGCTATTTGGCAGGGAAAGAAACGTGTGGTTGTGCACACTCCCAATGATCTGGAAGGAGTTTGGAGCTTTTTGGATATAGATCCCTTGGATATACCTTCATGGTTGCCGTCTCACGGTTTGGATAATATACCTACCCTCCCATCGCTGTCATCACACAAAGGTCCCTCCAGACTCCGCTCGCCAAAAGCTAAGAAAAGCCTTCGTAGGGGACACCAGCTTTGATATGCGCACACGAGCGCCTACACTGACTACCAGTGGTCTATTGCTACACAGCAGTATCCATTCAGTTCAAAGTTATTACATCACTTTCAGCTTGTCTGTTTAATATTGTCACTTGAGCCTGTGATAGCTCCCACTATGAGACATTTGATGCTTCACTCCTAATGGCTCAAGCTATTACTCACGTCGTTGGATATAAGGTTGTTATCACGTTTGTTGAAGTCTTCAGACCTCATGGTTTTTTTGTTCTTGAATTTTGTTCCTGTTTGTCTTTTGACTCTTGAGTTTAGTGGTTCTGTGACTTCGGACTACTCCGAGACATAACCGAGTGTATCAACGGAGCGTTTTCAGAGAAAAACTGAAACGAGTGCTGAATGCCTCGTCAGCCAAAGCGTTGCTGTGTTCTAAGGCACGTTTATATGCTCATGGCAACAAGGGCGGCAAGCTCATGTCTGCGATGCTCAGGAAAGACAGGGCTAGAGCCCATATTGCGTCAATTCAACAACGAGACGGTACATTAACATACGACACGCGTAGTCCCTAGGTGGAGTCCCTAGCAGGTGGAAAGCTGTAATCTGCTAAAAATCCACCAGATGGCAATGGAGAGTCGCGCTCCCCAGCTCGTCCACAAGGCGGCGCCACTTCCAGGCAACCCAGGGGGCCGAGTCTGAGGCGTGAGGCCGGCCATGGGTTCCAGGAGAGACGGAGAGATTGTCCCAGGCGGCTGGGAATCCTGGCCGACCCAGGGCTACCCGAGCCTGGGTGATGCCAGAGGCTGAGTCCCTAGCAGGTGGAAAGCTGCAATCTGCTAAAAATCCACCAGATGGCAATGGAGAGCCGCGCTCCCCAGCTCGTCCACAAGGCGGCGCCACTTCCAGGCAACCCAGGGGGCCGAGCCTGAGGCGGGAGGCCGGCCCGGGGTTCCAGGAGAGACGGAGAGAATGTCCCAGGCGGCTGAGAAGCCAGGCCGACCCAGGGCTAAGTCCCTAGCAGGTGGAAGGCTGCATTCTGCTAAGTGTCTACCAGAGGGCGCCACTTCCAGGCAACCCAGGGGGCCGAGCCTGAGGCGGGAGGCCGGCCCGGGGTTCCAGGAGAGACGGAGAGAATGTCCCAGGCGGCTGGGAAGCCAGGCCGACCCAGGGCTACCCGAGCCTGGGTGATGCCAGAGGCTAAGTCCCTAGCAGGTGGAAGGCTGCATTTTGCTAAGTGTCTACCAGAGGGCGCCACTTCCAGGCAACCCAGGGGGCCGAGCCTGAGGCGGGAGACCGGCCATGGGTTCCAGGAGAGACTGAGAGATTGTCCTAGGCGGCTGGGAATCCTGGCCGACCCAGGGCTACCCGAGCCTGGGTGATGCCAGAGGCTGAGTCCCTAGCAAGTGGAAAGCTGCAATCTGCTAAAAATCCACCAGATGGCAATGGAGAGCCGCGCTCCCCAGCTCGTCCACAAGGCGGCGCCACTTCCAGGCAACCCAGGGGGCCGAGCCTGAGGCGGGAGGCCGGCCCGGGGTTCCAGAAGAGACGGAGAGAATGTCCCAGGCGGCTGGGAAGCCAGGCCGACCCAGGGCTACCCGAGCCTGGGTGATGCCAGAGGCTAAGTCCCTAGCAGGTGGAAGGCTGCATTCTGCTAAGTGTCTACCAGAGGGCACCACTTCCAGGCAACCCAGGGGGCCGAGCCTGAGGCGGGAGGCCGGCCATGGATTCCAGGAGGGACTGAGAGATTGTCCCAGGCGACTGGGAATCCGGGCCGACCCAGGGCTACCTGAGCCTGGGTGATGCCAGAGGCTAAGTCCCTAGCAGGTGGAAAGCTGCAATCTGCTAAAAATCCACCAGATGGCAATGGAGAGCTGCGCTCCCCAGCTCGTCCACAAGGCGGCGCCACTTCCAGGCAACCCAGGGGGCCGAGCCTGAGGCGGGAGGCCGGCCCGGGGTTACAGGAGAGACGGAGAGAATGTCCCAGGCGGGTGAGAAGCCAGGCCGACCCAGGGCTACCCGAGCCTGGGTGATGCCAGAGGCTAAGTCCCTAGCAGGTGGAAGGCTGCATTCTGCTAAGTGTCTACCAGAGGGCGCCACTTCCAGGCAACCCAGGGGGCCGAGCCTGAGGCGGGAGGCCGGCCATGGGTTCCAGGAGAGACTGAGAGATTGTCCCAGGCAGTGCCGCACCTCCCATGAGGCGACCTGAAGCGGCCACTTCAGGCAGCGCTATGCCAGGGCCATGGGGAGGGCGGCTTTTTTCTGACCTAAGCCAGTCCAGGACAAGCTGTCCTGGACTGGCTTAGGGTCACAATCACTGAGCGTTTGATTGGGGAGGTCGCTGGAGCAACACTAACAGCTAAAGACGATCGCTCCGCTCAGCCCCGCCCCCTCCCGCTCGGCCCCGCTTCAGGCGGCAGAAAGCCATGGTTCACCCCTGGTCCCAGGCGGAAAGCTGCAATCTGCTAAAAATCCACCAGATGGCAATGGAGAGCCGCGCTCCCCAGCTCGTCCACAAGGCGGCGCCACTTCCAGGCAACCCAGGCTTGAGGCGGGAGGCCGGCCCGGGGTTCCAGGAGAGACGGAGAGAATGTCCCAGGCGGCTGGGAAGCCAGGCCGACCCAGGGCTACCCGAGCCTGGGTGATGCCAGAGGCTAAGTCCCTAGCAGGTGGCAGGCTGCATTCTGCTAAGTGTCTACCAGAGGGCGCCACTTCCAGGCAACCCAGGGGGCCGAGCCTGAGGCGGGAGGCCGGCCCGGGGTTCCAGGAGAGACGGAGAGATTGTCCCAGGCGGCTGGGAAGCCAGGCCAACCCAGGGCTCCATAAGCCCGGTAGAAGCGGAATATTAAGCCCCCAGTCTACCAGCTACCCAGCCTGAGGTATGTTAAGCCTCCCCGGAGCTCAGCTTGGCTGGATAAGTCACATTCGGGCGGACAAGTCACATTTGCCAGCATAAGTCACGTTTGGGCGGACAAGTCACATTTGCCAGCTTAAGTCACGTTTGGGCGGACAAGTCACATTTAGCTGGATAAGTGTTAGGATTGTGCAGTAACTGCGGCCATGATATGGGCGCCGCTGCCTGTTACTCTGCACAATCCAGGATTGCAGGGGTTAATCTGCCTTGCAGCAGCCGGGCGTGGTCGACTGGGTGATCGACATAGTAGTCGACCAATAGACGCTCGGATTGGGCAGCTGGGCTATTTGCTGGTGACCGCCCCTTGCCTATATAAGGGGGCTGGTCTGGACGCCCGGCGCTCTATGATCACATTCCAAACCCTGAAATGTGTGTGTGTATGTAAGGGTTCCAGCCTGTGAACTAGAATTGCCCTAGTTAGCAAATGACCCCTGAGCTAGCAATTCCACAGTTAGGCAGCATGCTGCCTTGTATGTGTGGTACAACTCTGTAGGGGCAGCTAGCTAAACTTTTCAGACAGGGTGACTGGGAGTGGGTTTGGCAGTAGTTGCCTGGGTGGTTGGGTGGAACTACCACACACCGGGTTTACTTGGTCTCTGGCTAGTCCTGGAGTTCAGGCTAGCCAGTCTGTTTATTTGTGCGGCTGCTCTGACTGCATGCCTCTGTGAATGTTAACAGAGCGCACCTGGTTCTTTATTTTAGCCGGCAGTGACAGGAACTGTTAGCCTGTATTCACACCAGGTTGGTTAGTAGTCAGTGGCCCAGAGGGCTCCGTAGGGTTTTCATTTTAGTTTTTTTTAATAAACCCTGCGGACCATAACAGTATCATAGAGCCAGAGCCCTGCCGCAATATGACTTTGTCTTCACAATTGGCGAGTCTTGTCAATAGTCTGAACACACGCCTGGGAGCGGTGGAGCAACACTTGCAGCAATCTCGACCAGCTGCCCCAATTCATTTTTCTGACCTATCTCAAGGTTTAGTTCAGGCTATGGCTCAGTTGGTTGGTAGTCTGCCGACCCCTGCAGCGTCACCATGTCCACTCCTGCCTCCGGAGCGGTATGCGGGTGAGCCGCAGGGATGTCGGGGATTCATACACCAGTGTAAAACATACATTGAAGCCTGTCCCAGTCTCTTCCCAGATGAGAAATCTAAAGTAGCCTTTGTGGTTTCCTTGCTCACTGGGAGAGCCTTGGCCTGGGTCACCCCGTTAAAAGAACGTGACGCAGCGGACTTGGCTACACTAGCCGCGCTGTGTGAAGCACTACGCCTGGTGTTTCATGGCCCAGTGCCCCAGTCCACCTTTGCCTTGCAGCTCTTACGTTTAAAGCAAGGCCAGAGCTCAGTAGCGGACTTTGCTATTGAGTTTCGAACCTTGGCATCTGAGCTGGATTGGCCAGATAAGGTACTGGTGGCAATATTTTGGGAAGGTTTGTCCTCAAATATAAAGGACGAACTAGCAGGCCGTAAAGTTTCTACCTCCCTCTCTGCCTTAATAAATTCAGCTACTCGTGTGGATATACAGTTGTCTGATAGGAGAGTGGAGCGGGGGCTCGAGCATAATCTTATGTCACAGAGGGGGGTCATAAAATCTACCTCTGCCTCGCCTGTTGTGGAGTCCACTGAACCTATGGACACCTCCCATGTTTCCACTCCTGGTGGCAGCAGGAGTAGGAAAATTAAGGGGGTGATTTGTTACCGTTGCAACAGGCCAGGGCATATTGCTCCTCAATGCTCGACCACACTGGAAAAGAAAGTTAGCCAAGTGTCCATCGGGGATGGGTTACTTGGTACACAAAAGTCCCATAATCGTGTCCGTTTTCCAGTAGCCTTTAAACTGGGTAACGGTTGGGTTAATACTAGAGCAATGATAGACTCTGGGGCCATGGGGAATTTCATGCCAGCCAAATTCGCCCAGCAAAATGGTGTTCCCATGAGAGCTCTTAAGACCCCCATAAACATTACGGTGGTTGATGGGTCTCAGATTCGGCCGCAGATCCAATTTGAGATGCCACCGTTGCTTCTGCAGAGTGGAACACTGCATACAGAGAAGCTCTCTTTCCAAATTTTGGAGGGCTTAACTGATGCAGTAATGCTAGATCTCCCTTGGTTATGCCGGCACTCACCAGTCATAGACTGGAGGCAAGGGGAGATTAATAAGTGGAGTCCGGAGTGCAAGGGAAGGTGTATGGAGGCTATACCATCTGCCGTTCCTCCAGTGAGGCCTTCAAAGCAGGAGGTCTTACCCCTTCAACCTGCAGAGGTCTTTACTGTAAACATTACTGGGTGTCTGCTAAAACACAGGCCTGGGATATACTCCACTGACCGGTTGCCAAGAGCAACGCCACTTCCACGCAGAAACAGGAGGCGTAAATCTGCAGGAAAGTCTCACTGTCCCCTGCCATCTGGTGCCAGCCAGGGTTTGCGCCCACAAGAACTAAGTGGGAAAAAACCAAACTCTAAATTGAGTGTAGGCACAGTATGTGGGCAGGATATTAGGACTGGGCTTTCTTACTCCCCTGACTTGCCAAGTCCTGTACCAAATGGCAAGGTTCCACGGTCTGTTTATTTTGCCATGAGTCAGACCAAGGCCAGGAGCAGAGCAACAGCTGACAGCAGACATAGGTCAGGGACGGAGCTGTCCCCAAAAGATCGTGCCTGGCTCACTCCTCGCCATTCTTGTCTCCGATCCGGAGTTGTGCCGTTGGGGGGGGGGGTGTAGTGTTAGAATTATGCAGTAACTGCGGCCATGATAGCAGCCGGGAGTGGTCGACTGGGTGATCGACATAGGAGTCGACCAATAGACGCTCGGATTGGGCAGCTGGGCTATTTGCTGGTGACCGCCCCTTGCCTATATAAGGGGGCTGGTCTGGACGCCCGGCGCTCTATAATCACATTCCAAACCCTGAAATGTGTGTGTGTGTGTATGTTTGGGTTCCAGCCTGTAAACTAGAATTGCCCTAGTTAGCAAATGACCCCTGAGCTAGCAATTCCACAGTTAGTCAGGCAGCATGCTGCCTTGTATGTGTGGTACAACTCTGTAGGGGCAGCTAGCAAAACTTCCCAGACAGGGTGACTGGGAGTGGGCTTGGCAGTAGTTGCCTGGGTGGAACTACCACACACCGGGTTTACTTGGTCTCTGGCTAGTCCTGGAGTTCAGGCTAGCCAGTCTGTTTATTTGTGTAGCTGCTCTGACTGCACAGAGCTCTGTGAATTGTTAACTGAGCGCACCTGGTTCTTTATTTTAGCTGGCAGTGACAGGAACTGTTAGCCTGTGTTCACACCAGGTTGATTAGTAGTCAGTGGCCCAGAGGGCTCCGTAGGGTTTTCATTTTAGTTTTTTTTTAATAAACCCTGCTGACCATAACAATAAGTCACATTCGGGCGGACAAGTCACATTTGCCAGCATAAGTCACATTCGGGCGGACAAGTCACATTTGCCAGCATAAGTCACGTTTGGGCGGACAAGTCACATTTACCAGCTTAAGTCACGTTTGGGCAGACAAGTCACATTTACCAGCTTAAGTCACGTTTGGGCGGACAAGTCACATTTACCAGCTTAAGTCACGTTTGGGCGGACAAGTCACATTTACCAGCTTAAGTCACGTTTGGGTGGACAAGTCACATTTATCAGCATAAGTCACTTTTGGGCTTAACAGTCGGACCCAGAGAGACTACGATGAGTGCTGCCTCTGGCAGTGGGCTTAATAGTCGGCCCCGGAGGCTCCGCGGTGGGGCTTAATAGTCGGGCCCGGAGAGAGTTCCAGGGATGTCTGATTGTCAGGGGGCTTAATGATCGGGGCCGATCCGCCTCCTGTGGAAGCCTGCCTGGGGGAGCGGTGAGGCCTAATCCTGGACTCTTGAGGGCCAGCAGAAAGCACAGTTAGTGCTGTCTTTGATCCCGGCAGGCGCCTGCCGGAAGATGTGGAGTTGGAGGGCTGCCCCGAGGCGGGCCCTACAGGGAAAAGCGGGTTCCGGACCGGCTGGTCCTAGGGGAAGCAAGCCGGGCTGGGGCTCACCCTCCTGGGCAGGGCTGAGGGGAGCTCCCCCGGAGAGAATTTCCACTTCCGTAGACACTTTGAAGAAATTCAGAGCCCCGAGGCCTTCTTCCAGGGTGAGCTGTCCCCCCAGGGAGCGCCGGCCGGGCTGGGGCTCACCCTCCTGGGCAGGGCCGAGGGGAGCTCCCCCTGAGAGAATTTCCACTTCCGTAGACACTTGAAAAAATTCAAAGCGCAGAGGCCATTCTTCCAGGGCGAGCGCTCTCTCCGGTGAGCGGTGGCGTCATGCCTGGGGCGGTGCACCTCGGGTCGGCAGAGCGATTTTTATTAAAGGCAGTATGGCCTCACGCCCCATCACCATAGCATTGATTTATGCCCCAAACCATGGACTCCAACGTGTAGGTAAAAGACGCCAGCTGCTACCAAAGGATAGATGAAAACGGAGATCCGCGGCTGTAAAATTTAACTTTTATTTTTTTAATCCATTAAAACAGTCACATTGTAACTGGAGTCTTGCCTAGATGTAAGATGGGCGACGCGTTTCGGGACGATATGTCCCTTCTTCTCGTCCCTTCACGAGCCAAGAAGAAGGGACATATCGTCCCGAAACGCATCTCCCATCTTACGTCTAGGCAAAACTCCAGTTACAATGTGACTGTTTTAATGGATTAAAAAAATAAAAGTTAAATTTTACAGCCGCGGATCTCCGTTTTCATCTATCCTTTGGTAGCAGCTGGCGTCTTTTACCTACACGTTGGATTCTATATTAGCAGGGTGAGGTTCACCTGCACACCGCGCTCTCCAAGGATTTCATCTTGAACTACACAGGGTGAGCTGATACATTTCTTCTATTTTTTGCCAAACCATGGAAAACTAGCCTGGTTACTGGTGACACTCCGTAGTCTATCGCAATTTGCGGAAGGAGACCTCATATTAGGTGGAGATCTTAATCTATTACTGGATCCCCTAACAGATTCATCATCTGGGAAAACCTCCATGTCACAAAAGGCTATTAGGAGAATACACATAGCTCTTCAAGATGTAGGTCTCTTATATTCCTGAAGATATGCCAACCCCACAATGAAAGACTACACGTTTTTCTCTACCCCCCACAATTCCTTTCAACGCTTGGACTACATATTCTGTTCTACAGCGTTGATGCAGCATATTGTACGCTCTGATATAGGTATTATCAGCTTCTCAGATCATGCCCCTGTTACTACGACCTTTGACCTTCCCGAACTCACGCCTAAACACTGGACTTGGCGTCTGAATGAAGTTATTTTGGACAGACCAGAAGTTAGAGAAAGTATTGAGGAGGAGTTGTGATCTTATTTTGAGATCAACGCTTCTTCAGACATGTCACCCACTCTAATCTGGGAGGACCATAAATCCTTCATCAGAGGTAGATTGATTGCTAAGGCTACGGCCTTAAAAAGAGAAAAACAGAAGGAAGTAGACTCTTTAATGGCTCAAATTGCCACACTCGAAAGGGTTCAAAAGAGAAACACGTTCCTCGCAGTACATGACGACCTTCTTCTCCTCAGAGAAAAACTGAAACGAGTGCTGAATGCCTGGTCGGCTAAAGCGTTGCTGTGTTTTAAGGCCCGTTTATATGCTCATGGCAACAAGGGCGGCAAGCTCATGTCTGCGATGCTCAGGAAAGACAGGGCTAGAGCCCATATTGTGTCAATTCAACAACGAGACGGTACATTAACATAGGACACGCCTAGTATAGCAGCTTCTTTTCATGCATATTACTCAGCTTTATATAACCTGTCAGCTGATGTAACAGTCGCCTCAGATGATCTGTTACATAGACAGACACTCATACAAGACTTCCTGAAGCCCTTGGATTTGCCTTCCCTCTCTGAGGATGACAAGAGGTCACTTTTGCTTTCGATCACAGAAGTTGAGGTGCGAAACACGTTATCCAGTTTTCCCTGTGGGAAAAGTCCGGGTCCGGATGGACTCACCTCTCTTTACTATTCTACCTTTCGAAACCAGCTACTTCCACATTTAACTTCCTTTTGTAATGCCCTTCTCACGGGCTCACCCATGATGAGACAAACCCAGGAGGCACACACAACATTAATCCATAAAGAAGGGAAAGACCCCACATTGTGTAGTAACTACAGGCCAATATCCCTATTAAATTTTGATCTTAAAGTGTGGGCTAAAATTCTAGCTACTAGACTAAAAGACCTGGTACCCCAACTGATCCGGGAGGAACAAGTGGGATTCGTTAAAGGTGGAGAGGGCAAATCGAATACTTCCAAATTGCTACACATAATAGATCTGGCCAAGAAAACAAAACGTCCCCTTCTCCTGTCAAGTGTCGATGCCGAAAAGGCATTTGAGAGGGTGAACTGGGATTATATGTCGGAGGCACTTAAAAAGTTTGGTATCCCTGACGCATTCATACAAGCAATTCTCACCTTGTATGCTCAACCCCATGCCAGGCTCAAAATAAACGGCTCTTTTTCAGACTATTTTGAAATTACTAACGGCACGAGGCAGGGCTGTCCCCTTTCCCCTACCCTATTTGTTCTTACTTTGGAGACCCTGCTCCAAGCAGTACGACAAAATTCTTTGATCCAGGGTTTTGAAGTGGCAGGTAAATCTATTAGCACGATGGCATTTGTGAACGATGTCCTATTTCTCATCTCAAATCTTCTGATGGCCTTGCCTGCACTTCAATCCCTCATTGATAGGTATAGTGTTGTATCTAACTATAAAATTAATGCTACCAAATCCGAAATCTTAAATATTTAGATCCCTCCAATGCTAATAACAGAATTGAAAAAATTAGCCCCATATGTTTGGAAAAATGTGTCCATCAAATACTTAGGAGTTATCATGCCCTCAGACATATCCCAGGTATACGCACTTAATTATCTCCCCCTACTTCAAGAACTCAAATCTACCCTACAGGATTATGATTTTCCCTATCTTTCTTGGCTGGGCAGGAGGAACCTTCTCCAAACATATTATGCCTAATATTAATATGCCTAATATTAATATTGTGCCTAAATTGTTGTATTTGTTGCGAATGCTCCCCATTTATCTTCCCAAAACTTCTTTCCTTTCTGTCAAACGTTTGTTCTCTAGTTTCCTTTGGAACCATAAGTCCCTTAGATTGTCTTACTCTATGTTGTGCAGACGGAGACAAGAAGGTGGTTTAGCATTACCAGACATGAATTTGTACTATAACGCGATTCAACTGACAAGATGGATGTCTTACATTCACCCAGTGGGCAATGATATATCTTCTGATTTAGCCATCAAACTATTTGGGTCTTCATTTGTTCAATCTCTCTGGTTTCCTCCTAGCTCACACAAACATCGGAGCAATATTCATATACTGCTTCGGGGCCCTTGTGATATATGGTTGAGTCAGAAGGAAGATCTAGCCCCGACACCCTCACCGATCTTGCCAGCTCACCTGACCGCTGTACTACTGGGTGTCTGCGATAACAAAGACGCGGAATTTCACTCTATTTGGCACTTGTTGAGAAACCTTAAATTTAAGGACCTATTTGTAAGTGGCTCACCAATCTCTTCTCAAGCACTTTGCTCCTTGGTCCCGAGATTAGGGTCAAACTTCCTTTTTTTTAGCCCAATTTCAAAAGGTATTAAATAAACTGAAACAGATTTTTGTAATTGACAGACCGCTCACGACCTTTGAAAAAGGTCTAACTTCCTCCCTTAACTCCCAGCGGAAGATTGCACGCTGTAAATTTATGTTGAACTCAAATCTAGACTTTCAGAAACCTCCCTTCCTCACAGCTTGGGAGAAGGAATTGGAGCTTACTTTTTCAGACGAGGATTCAAGACACATCCTAAAGCTCTCACATGGTCACTCGCAGTGCATTAGATTGCAGGAACTTCAGTATAAAGTGCTCACTAGGTGGTATCGCACACCTGACTGGATCCGCAGACATGGTCTTAACGACTCTAATGTATGTTGGCGCTGTCACAGCGCGGAAGGTACAATGTTGCATATATGGTGGTCCTGCGATTTTATACAAACTTTTTGGAAGGAAGTCGAAACTCATGTGAACGCAATCCTACACAGCACTTTTTCCTGAGGTTGTCCTTCTCCTGGGACCATCTGGAGCTCTCAAAGGTTCCAAACTAGCTTTATGGTTTCAATTGTTTGGAGCAGCCAAATCCCTAATTCCTCTATATTGGCTCAATACCACCATCCCGTCTGTAGGTCAGTGGTTAGAAAAGGTACACCAGATAGCGCGTTTGAGGCATTTGTCAGTTGGAGAGAGAGAATACATGATATATATGTTGAAGTCTGGTCAAGATGGTGGTCCTATGCACATAAACGTACAGACAAGGCTTAGAGATGTGACCCCTAGCCCAGACACTCATCCCCCTATACCCTTGCCCTCACGTCCACTATCCTCTCCCCTCCCTTTGTGCTTGATTACGTTTGTCTTTATTGCTCTTACTTCTTTAGTTTGCAAGAATAATATATTGTCCTATATACTCCTAAAATCCCTTAATGTCACTAGTAAGAAGGTCTTATTTCTTTGATACACGTGTAGAATCTTATCTCATAACTTAAAGATTGTCCTTTAATTGAAGATGAGGGGATCTCTTATCTTCTATTATTCTCCTTGCAAATTTAGGTTGGTACTCGATTTGGTAAATTGCATTTGCCTGTATATATCAAAATCCTAATAAAATATGATTAAACAAAAAAAAAAAAAAGATAGACTCGACTACATTGACAAACCATAGGAGGGAGGTGGAAACCCAGAAGCGGAAGAAATTCCAGAGGGGCCTTGATAATTACACATTTAATATGGTCTACAAGTGGCAGGAGGGCTACCACAGAGGACCAGCTAACACCTTCCAAAGATTGGGTTTTCCCAACTCCACCACATCTGACTCGACCAGGAGCCGATCCTTCTCAAGGAACAGAAGCAATCCGCCAATACCACAGGTGAGACGTGGCAGGATGACCCACAGAAGAGGCGCAAGCGGCTTACATGGCAGAACAATACCGTCTACTAGATCACAGGTATGTAAGAACACAGACGCATCATTGGTCATCAACATCAGCTCCAAGATAGTAAACCCATCACTTTTACAAGTCCTACGAAAGGGGCTCTCCTTTTGCCCCTCATACAAATTTAACCTCTTTCAACTGGACCTGGACCTCCAGAGGTTCTTCCGGTCTCCGAGACTAGGAGCATTTTTTGCTAACAGCCCGAACGGGAATACTGCGATCGGGCATAACCCGAAGGATACCATTATATCTAGGTCTCTGGGTTTACGGAATAAGAGTGGCTTCACCGGTTGAAACCATGATTGCGTTGATACTAAGGGATGCGGATATACTACGCCATGACATTGAAAATAATCAACTATCGTGCAATTCCAACTTATCGGCTCCTGAGAGACGAGCTCTCAGAGATTTGATAGAGGACAGGTCCCTCATCATAAAACCAGCAGACAAAGGGGGAGCACTGGTTATTATGGACAAAAGTGACTATCTAGAGGAGATACACAGCTAGGGAACACTGAAGTTTACAACATACTTACCCAGAATCCTTTAACACGTATTACCCAGAGAATACACGAGACTCTACAACACTACAGAACATTGGGCACAATAGATGACAACACGGTCAATTTCCTCACCAAAAAACATCTAATCACACCAGTGGTTTAACACATTACCCAAAATACATTTAAAAAATCCATAAACACCCAGGGCGTCCTATTGTGGCCTCGACGGAATCCGTCCTATCGTCACACTCCATTTTCCTAGAAAAAAATCTTTATCCTGTTGACTAAATCTACACAGTCATTTCTCCTAGACACAACAATGTTTCTGAGATACATAAATATCGCCAGCCCAGCACCTCCACATGCTGTCCTAGTAACTCTAGATGGAGTAATTCTATACACATCCATTAAGCATGAGAAAGGGATCTCAGCAGTCAAACTGCTAGAGACTTCCGAAACAGACCGAAGGATAATGGCATTGTGTATAGACTTATTCAGAATAGTCCTGGAAGAAAATTATTTTCTATTCCAGGACATGTTTTATATACAGAGACAAGGGACCGCCATAGCGTCCAATGTGTCACCCCATATGTTAACAGTTACTTGGCACAATTTGAGGAGGAATGGGTATATTCTAATGGTGACTTCGAGAGACATTGTATTGTGTGGAAGAGGTTCATAGACGATATTTTCTGTATTTGGATGGGCGACCTGACTTTTGCTTCACCCTCAATCACGACAATGTCATGATAGACTTCCTGGATACATATGTCATCAAAGATAATGAGGGAAACCTGAGCTCTGACCTATATGTAAAAGACACGGACAGAAATAGCCTACTACACTTTCACAGTTTCCACCGTCCGGCTACCAAAAGATCACTACCGAATTCCAAGTACATGAGTCAAACGTATAGTAGACGACCCGTCACTGAGGGAGGTTAAGTTCAAGGAAATGGGCTCAAAGTTTAGGGCCAGAGGCTACCCAGATAGGCTCCTAAGGGAGACTGAACAAGACATGACTAGACGCAGTAACACACAGAATAGGGACAACACGAAGCGCATTTCATTCATACACATCAGCCATTTGCTTACATGGCACACCGTATAATACGAAAACATAGGGGGGTACTACAGTGGTCATTCCACAGTGTGGAGGAATTCCAGAACAATTGCATGCCATGTTATAGTAGACCCAAAAACCTGAGAGATTCCCTTGTCCAGGCCGATATAGGCTCAGCTACTAGAGTACCGCCAAAATCCTTCCGTAACACAAGACCAGGGACTTTACCCTGTTTAGCTTGTCTACAGTGATCTAACGTCCTGGAAGGGGAGAATATTTACCAGCCCCTGACAGGGCGCATATACAAAACCAAAGGCTTCTTCACATGTGAGAGTAACCATGTTGTACAGTATATCTTATCAAGTGCCCGCACGGTCTCGCATATGTTGGGAAGACTATACAGCTTGTGTGAGACCACATCGAACAACATAAATCTAATATCAAATGTCAGAAAACTCAATTACCAATCCCAGCCCACTTTTGGGAAAAGGGTCATACGTTTGCCCATTTGAGGTTCCAAGTGCTCAGATAGACACACCACGGAGAAGTGAGGACAGGGTACGACTCCTGAAAAAAAGGGAGACTTTTTGGAGTAATTATCTTCAGACCGTGGAACTACTAGGCCTAAACAGAGAATATGAAGTAGCAGCATTCATCTAATGTATTGGGTTTTGCACCTTAACATGTTAGTGTAACCCTGTTTTCATATATAGTAACTTCTCACTTTGTTACAGATGCGCTAATGTGATCATTCTTATACCCTGGCTCCACCGGGACATTACCAGTATCCTTTGATCCATGATGAGGTTTTATTCACTATTCTCTGCATTACATCTTGCCTGTCCTCCTTCTGTCTTATCATCCACTGTCATACTCTCTACTGGAAATACCCTTGCATGCTCGTGCGCTGTATTTCCTCATACACTTTCTCCTTTCCAGCTGGAGCTGGTTACTTTATGTCACTTGGACCATTCACTTTCACGCTAAGATGGCTAAAACCATTCCTCTGTCATTTGTATTTCTTCTTCTCTGTGATGATTTCCACCTTATTTATTCCCTCCTTTCCATTCGACTATTTGGCTGATCGTACGATCATTTACCTAGATACACCCCTTGTCCTGAGCAACACTCCACCCTCCTCTTAAGTTTTTTCCCCTTTCCAGAGCCCCGCGACCCTCCCATGGGAGTCCCAGGTATGGAGGCGCTTCCCCTAGCCGTTTACTTTACCATGACGACGTGGGCAGAGACAGCATACCCTCACGATGCCACCACGCATGCGTTATAGCAGGTGGCATCGCAATCGCTCATCTCCACAGTATTAGGCGATGCACCACTTACATGGAGCAGAGCACGCCCATAGGAAAGCCACAGTCACGTGACTGTTGTAGCGTTACGTGACCGCGTGGCCTCACCAAGCAAACAATAGGGCGGGTGAGGTCGCAAACATGCACCTAGAGGGCTAGTCACTGCCCACCAATGTTGGTCTTGGCCAAAGTACAGGCCCAGTAGTAGGCCTATTTACTAATCACTTGACAACACTCTTAGTGACGGTAGTCACGTGCCCTTGTGACGTCGCCACACAAGCAGTCACGAATGTGATATCACAGAGGCACCATCATTTAAATAGAGGACTGTGGAACGCTCCCCATAGCGTCCCAATCCAATCCTGCCACCAACAGCTGCCAGAGAACACCATTATTCTGTGTGTATACATGTGCTAATATTCTGGCACAGGTTACAATATCAAGAGACTTCCTGGAAATCACGCCAGCAACAGAGACCTGGAGAAGGATTGTAAGCGGCTCATCAATCTAGAACTGCATTGTGTACCCTGGCCGAGTATGTTAAGGTACAGAGGATCCCTAGGGGCCTCAGGATGACGACAGTTCCTACCATATTTAGAGAGGACAGTTCCTATACGCAACAGTTTGAGCTCATCTTAAACAAATGCTCATATGACCTAATGATATTGACAATATCTTTCTTACAGAAAAGCATAGCTGCTTTAAAATTGCAGATTGAAGCCGCCGAGACATAACTAAGGGGGTTCCTGCCCACCAGCGGAATTTGAGGGCTTTAAAGAGAGACTCTTGACTACATTGATAAACCATAGGAGGGAGGTGGAAACCCAGAAGCGGAAGAAATTCCAGAGGGGCCTTGATGATTACACATTTAATAGGGTCTACAAGTGGCAGGAGTGCTACCACAGAGGACCAGCTAACACCTTCCAAAGATCGGGATATCCCAACTCCACCACATTTGACTCGACCAGGAGACGGTCCTTCTCAAGGGACAGAAGCAATCCGCCAGTACCACAGGTGAGACGTGGCGGGATGACCCACAGAAGAGGCGCAAGCGGCTTACATGGCAGAACAATACCGTCTACTAGATCACAGGTATGTAAGAACACAGACGCATCATTGGTCATCAACATCAGCTCCAAGATAGTAAGCCCATCACTTTTACATGTCCTACAAAAGGGCCTCTCCTTTTGCCCCTCATACAAATTTAACCTCTTTCAACTAGACCTGGACCTCCAGAGGTTCTTCCGGTCATTGAGGCTAGGAGCATTTTTTGCTAACAGCCCTAACGGGGATACTGCGATTGGGCATAAGCCAAACGGTACCATTATAGCTAGGTCTCTGGGTTTACGGAATAAGAGTGGCTTCATGCCACCCAAAAACTCCTCACCGGTTGAAACCACGATTGCGTTGATACAAAGGGATGCGGATATACTGCGCCGTGACATTGAAAATAATCAACTATCGTGCAATTCCACCTTATCGGCTCCTGAGAGACGAGCTCTCATAGATTTGATAGAGGACAGGTCCCTCATCATCAAATCAGCAGACAAAGGGGGAGCACTGGTTATTATGGACAAAAGTGACTATCTAGAGGAGATACACAGCTAGGGAACACTGAAGTTTACAACATACTTACCCAGAATCCTTTAACACGTATTACCCAGAGAATACACGAGACTCTACAACACTACAGAACATTGGGCACAATAGATGACAACACGGTCGATTTCCTCACCAAAAAACATCTAATCACACCAGTGGTTTAATACATTACCCAAAATACATTTAAAAAATCCATAAACACCCAGGGCGTCCTATTGTGGCCTCGACGGAATCCGTCCTATCGTCACACTCCATTTTCCTAGAAAAAAAAATCTTTATCCTGTTGACTAAATCTACACAGTCATTTCTCCTAGACACAACAATGTTTCTGGGATACATAAATATCGCCAGCCCAGCACCTCCACATGCTGTCCTAGTAACTCTAGATGGAGTAATTCTATACACATCCATTAAGCATGAGAAAGGGATCTCAGCAGTCAAACTGCTAGAGACTTCCGAAACAAACCGAAGGATAATGGCATTGTGTATAGACTTATTCAGAATAGTCCTGGAAGAAAATTATTTTCTATTCCAAGACACGTTTTATATACAGAGACAAGGGACCGCCATAGCGTCCAATGTGTCACCCCATATGTTAACAGTTACTTGGCACAATTTGAGGAGGAATGGGTATATTCTAATGGTGACTTCGAGAGACATTGTATTGTGTGGAAGAGGTTCATAGACGATATTTTCTGTATTTGGACGGGCGACCTGACTTTTGCTTCACCCTCAATCACGACAATGTCAAGATAGACTTCCTGGATACATATGTCATCAAAGATAATGAGGGAAACCTGAGCTCTGACCTATATGTAAAAGACACGGACAGAAATAGCCTACTACACTTTCACAGTTTCCACCGTCCGGCTACCAAAAGATCACTACCGAATTCCAAGTACATGAGTCAAACGTATAGTCGACGACCCGTCACTGAGGGAGGTTAAGTTCAAGGAAATGGGCTCAAAGTTTAGGGCCAGAGGCTACCCAGATAGGCTCCTAAGGGAGACTGAACAAGACATGACTAGACGCAGTAACACACAGAATAGGGACAACACGAAGCGCATTTCATTCATACACATCAGCCATTTGCTTACATGGCACACCGTATAATACGAAAACATAGGGGGGTACTACAGTGGTCATTCCACAGTGTGGAGGAATTCCAGAACAATTGCATGCCATGTTATAGTAGACCCAAAAACCTGAGAGATTCCCTTGTCCAGGCCGATATAGGCTCAGCTACTAGAGTACCGCCAAAATCCTTCCGTAACACAAGACCAGGGACTTTACCCTGTTTAGCTTGTCTACAGTGATCTAACGTCCTGGAAGGGGAGAATATTTACCAGCCCCTGACAGGGCGCATATACAAAACCAAAGGCTTCTTCACATGTGAGAGTAACCATGTTGTACAGTATATCTTATCAAGTGCCCGCACGGTCTCGCATATGTTGGGAAGACTATACAGCTTGTGTGAGACCACATCGAACAACATAAATCTAATATCAAATGTCAGAAAACTCAATTACCAATCCCAGCCCACTTTTGGGAAAAGGGTCATACGTTTGCCCATTTGAGGTTCCAAGTGCTCAGATAGACACACCACGGAGAAGTGAGGACAGGGTACGACTCCTGAAAAAAAGGGAGACTTTTTGGAGTAATTATCTTCAGACCGTGGAACTACTAGGCCTAAACAGAGAATATGAAGTAGCAGCATTCATCTAATGTATTGGGTTTTGCACCTTAACATGTTAGTGTAACCCTGTTTTCATATATAGTAACTTCTCACTTTGTTACAGATGCGCTAATGTGATCATTCTTATACCCTGGCTCCACCGGGACATTACCAGTATCCTTTGATCCATGATGAGGTTTTATTCACTATTCTCTGCATTACATCTTGCCTGTCCTCCTTCTGTCTTATCATCCACTGTCATACTCTCTACTGGAAATACCCTTGCATGCTCGTGCGCTGTATTTCCTCATACACTTTCTCCTTTCCAGCTGGAGCTGGTTACTTTATGTCACTTGGACCATTCACTTTCACGCTAAGATGGCTAAAACCATTCCTCTGTCATTTGTATTTCTTCTTCTCTGTGATGATTTCCACCTTATTTATTCCCTCCTTTCCATTCGACTATTTGGCTGATCGTACGATCATTTACCTAGATACACCCCTTGTCCTGAGCAACACTCCACCCTCCTCTTAAGTTTTTTCCCCTTTCCAGAGCCCCGCGACCCTCCCATGGGAGTCCCAGGTATGGAGGCGCTTCCCCTAGCCGTTTACTTTACCATGACGACGTGGGCAGAGACAGCATACCCTCACGATGCCACCACGCATGCGTTATAGCAGGTGGCATCGCAATCGCTCATCTCCACAGTATTAGGCGATGCACCACTTACATGGAGCAGAGCACGCCCATAGGAAAGCCACAGTCACGTGACTGTTGTAGCGTTACGTGACCGCGTGGCCTCACCAAGCAAACAATAGGGCGGGTGAGGTCGCAAACATGCACCTAGAGGGCTAGTCACTGCCCACCAATGTTGGTCTTGGCCAAAGTACAGGCCCAGTAGTAGGCCTATTTACTAATCACTTGACAACACTCTTAGTGACGGTAGTCACGTGCCCTTGTGACGTCGCCACACAAGCAGTCACGCATGTGATATCACAGAGGCACCATCATTTAAATAGAGGACTGTGGAACGCTCCCCATAGCGTCCCAATCCAATCCTGCCACCAACAGCTGCCAGAGAACACCATTATTCTGTGTGTATACATGTGCTAATATTCTGGCACAGGTTACAATATCAAGAGACTTCCTGGAAATCACGCCAGCAACAGAGACCTGGAGAAGGATTGTAAGCGGCTCATCAATCTAGAACTGCATTGTGTACCCTGGCCGAGTATGTTAAGGTACAGAGGATCCCTAGGGGCCTCAGGATGACGACAGTTCCTACCATATTTAGAGAGGACAGTTCCTATACGCAACAGTTTGAGCTCATCTTAAACAAATGCTCATATGACCTAATGATATTGACAATATCTTTCTTACAGAAAAGCATAGCTGCTTTAAAATTGCAGATTGAAGCCGCCGAGACATAACTAAGGGGGTCCTGCCCACCAGCGGAATTTGAGGGCTTTAAAGAGAGACTCTTGACTACATTGATAAACCATAGGAGGGAGGTGGAAACCCAGAAGCGGAAGAAATTCCAGAGGGGCCTTGATGATTACACATTTAATAGGGTCTACAAGTGGCAGGAGTGCTACCACAGAGGACCAGCTAACACCTTCCAAAGATCGGGATATCCCAACTCCACCACATTTGACTCGACCAGGAGACGGTCCTTCTCAAGGGACAGAAGCAATCCGCCAGTACCACAGGTGAGACGTGGCGGGATGACCCACAGAAGAGGCGCAAGCGGCTTACATGGCAGAACAATACCGTCTACTAGATCACAGGTATGTAAGAACACAGACGCATCATTGGTCATCAACATCAGCTCCAAGATAGTAAGCCCATCACTTTTACATGTCCTACAAAAGGGCCTCTCCTTTTGCCCCTCATACAAATTTAACCTCTTTCAACTAGACCTGGACCTCCAGAGGTTCTTCCGGTCATTGAGGCTAGGAGCATTTTTTGCTAACAGCCCTAACGGGGATACTGCGATTGGGCATAAGCCAAACGGTACCATTATAGCTAGGTCTCTGGGTTTACGGAATAAGAGTGGCTTCATGCCACCCAAAAACTCCTCACCGGTTGAAACCACGATTGCGTTGATACAAAGGGATGCGGATATACTGCGCCGTGACATTGAAAATAATCAACTATCGTGCAATTCCACCTTATCGGCTCCTGAGAGACGAGCTCTCATAGATTTGATAGAGGACAGGTCCCTCATCATCAAATCAGCAGACAAAGGGGGAGCACTGGTTATTATGGACAAAAGTGACTATCTAGAGGAGATACACAGCTAGGGAACACTGAAGTTTACAACATACTTACCCAGAATCCTTTAACACGTATTACCCAGAGAATACACGAGACTCTACAACACTACAGAACATTGGGCACAATAGATGACAACACGGTCGATTTCCTCACCAAAAAACATCTAATCACACCAGTGGTTTAATACATTACCCAAAATACATTTAAAAAATCCATAAACACCCAGGGCGTCCTATTGTGGCCTCGACGGAATCCGTCCTATCGTCACACTCCATTTTCCTAGAAAAAAAAATCTTTATCCTGTTGACTAAATCTACACAGTCATTTCTCCTAGACACAACAATGTTTCTGGGATACATAAATATCGCCAGCCCAGCACCTCCACATGCTGTCCTAGTAACTCTAGATGGAGTAATTCTATACACATCCATTAAGCATGAGAAAGGGATCTCAGCAGTCAAACTGCTAGAGACTTCCGAAACAAACCGAAGGATAATGGCATTGTGTATAGACTTATTCAGAATAGTCCTGGAAGAAAATTATTTTCTATTCCAAGACACGTTTTATATACAGAGACAAGGGACCGCCATAGCGTCCAATGTGTCACCCCATATGTTAACAGTTACTTGGCACAATTTGAGGAGGAATGGGTATATTCTAATGGTGACTTCGAGAGACATTGTATTGTGTGGAAGAGGTTCATAGACGATATTTTCTGTATTTGGACGGGCGACCTGACTTTTGCTTCACCCTCAATCACGACAATGTCAAGATAGACTTCCTGGATACATATGTCATCAAAGATAATGAGGGAAACCTGAGCTCTGACCTATATGTAAAAGACACGGACAGAAATAGCCTACTACACTTTCACAGTTTCCACCGTCCGGCTACCAAAAGATCACTACCGAATTCCAAGTACATGAGTCAAACGTATAGTCGACGACCCGTCACTGAGGGAGGTTAAGTTCAAGGAAATGGGCTCAAAGTTTAGGGCCAGAGGCTACCCAGATAGGCTCCTAAGGGAGACTGAACAGCCTCACACAGTAACACACAGAATAGGGACAACACGAAGCGTATTCCATTCATACACATCAGCCATTTGCTTACATGGCACACCGTATAATACGAAAACATAGCGGGGTACTACAGTGGTCATTCCACAGTGTGGAGGAATTCCAGAACATGCCATGTTGTAGTAGACCCAAAAACCTGAGAGATTCCCTTGTCCGGGCCGATATAGGCTCAGCCACTAGAGTACCACCAAAATCCTTCCGTAACACAAGACCAGGGACTTCACTCTGTTTAGCTTGTCTACAGTGATCTAACGTCCTGGAAGGGGAGAATATTTACCAGCCCCTGACAGGGCGCATATACAAAACCAAAGGCTTCTTCACATGTGAGAGTAACCATGTTGTACAGTATATCTTATCAAGTGCCCGCACGGTCTCGCATATGTTGGGAAGACTATACAGCTTGTGTGAGACCACATCGAACAACATAAATCTAATATCAAATGTCAGAAAACTTAATTACCGATCCCAGCCCACTTTTGGGAAAAGAGTCATAGGTTTGCCAATTGAGGTTCCAAGTGCTCGAACATATAGACACACCACGGAGAGGTGAGGACAGGGTACGGCTCCTGAAAAAAGGGAGGTTTTTTGGATTCATCAAGTTCAGACATTGGAACTACTAGGCCTAAACAGAGAATATGAAATAGCAGCATTCATCTAATGTATTGGGTTTTGCGCCTTAACATGTTAGTGTAACCCTGTTTTCATGTATAGTAACTTATCTCACTTTGTTACAGATGTGCTAATGTGAGCATTCTTATACCCTGGCTCCACCGGGACATTACCAGTATCCTTTGATCCATGACGAGGTTTTATTCACTATTCTCTGCATTACATCTTGCCTGTCCTTCTGTCTTATCACCCACTGTCATACTCTCTACTGGAAATACCCTTGCATGTTCGTGCGCTGTATTTCCTCATACACTTTCTCCTTTCCAGCTGGAGCTGGTTACCGTATTTTTCGGACTATAAGACGCACCGTTTAAGACGCAGGTTTTAGAGGAGGAAAATAGGGAAAAAAAATTTTGAAGCAAAAACTGGTAAAATATTTAATATATGGGAGTTGTAGTTTTGCAACAGCTGCAAGGCCACATTGACAGGTGACCCTGCAGCTGTACGGGAATGCATAGAGCGTTTTTTTGCGGGGCCAGCTGTACTTTTTAGTTATACCATTTTGGGGGATATCTATTGCTTAGATCACCTTGTATTGAAAAAAAAACAGGAGGTGATTTAGAACTTTTATTTATTTCATATTTTTAAAGCTTTTTTTTTTTTTTTTTTACTATTTTATTCCCCCCCGGGGGCTTGAACCTGCGGTCACTTGATCGCAAGTCCCATAGACGGCAATACAACTGTATTGCCGTCTATGGGACATTCTGTGTATTAGTATTACGGCTGGTCATAGAGACCAGCCGCAATACTAATATATAGCAGTGACAGGCCCGGGAGCTTCATTAGGCTCCCGGCTGCCACCCGGACAGGTCGGCTCCTGCGATATCGCCGCGCAGGAGCCGGCCTGCAACTTCACAGGTACGGGGCCGGTGGGGACCGGCCCCGGGGGAGAAGGGGCCGCTGATACAGACTACAGACCCGGCATCCGCTGTACTAGAGAGGCGGATGCCGGGGAGGGATAGACGCCGGGGCCTGAGACATCACTACGATCCTCTGCCCTTCATGAAGCCAGCAGCGGGGGGACGGAGGAGCCCTTGCCGCAGCTGGCTTCATGCAGGGCAGAGGAGCGCAGCGATGTCTCAGGCCCCGGCACCTGTAATGGCGTCTATCATTTGCCGGCTTCCGCCTCTCTATTACAGCGGATGCCAGGCGCCACCTTCAGACTATAAGACGCACCCTTCTTTTCCCCAAAAATTTTGGGGAAAAAAAGTGCGTCTTATAGTCCGAAAAATACGGTACTTTGTCACTTGGACCATTCACTTTCACGCTAAGATGGTTAAAACCATTCCTCTGCATTTGTATTTCTTCTTCTCCGTGATCATCTCCATCTTATCTATTCCCTCCTTTCCATTCTCTTATTTGGCTGATTGTACGATTATTACCTAGATATGCCCCTTGTCCCGAGTAACATGGCGTCACAGATATGGAGGCGCTTCGCCTCACTGTCTACGTTACCATAACCTCACAATGCCACCGCGCATGCGTTATGGCAGGTGGTATTGCAATTGCGCATCTCCACAGTATTGGGCGGAGCACCACTTATCTGCAGCGGTGCACACCCATAGGAAAGCCACAGTCACGTGACCATCGTAGTGTCAACATACATATTATCCACCTGCATTTAACTTTGCGCAACAGGACACTCCCATAAGAATGATTATATCAGGACTTATGGAAAATCCCATCCCTAATAGATATAGCCCCCCTCTATCATATCTATGCTATATATAACCTAAATTGCCGTTCACATCTTGGCACCAGAAACAACATACAATTTATTTTACTGGAACTACAGGAACTTCTTTCTCCTGGTTCCACGTCTATTTACCAATTCTCGTACAAGGTAGAAGCCTTAACTTTCTCCATGTTTCCTTCCTTACACAGCTTTATCTTCATCTAGGTGTGTAATACTTCCATTCTCTATCCTTGTAGCCGTTTCACTGCTAACATCACCGTGCCATTATTGAGCCATCACCTTCCATAAATCATTTGACACTAAGTATATAGAACTTGGCCTTTCTTTCTCTCTCTATATATGCACATATCATAAGGATTTTCATTTCTATCTCCCAGATTTGTGAATTTCTACTATCTGGTCCTATACGTATACCTATAAATAAACACCGCGTGCCTATACTCTTGGTCAGTACATGTTCTCCTTTCATGTTTTCTATACTTATTCATTGGACAAAAAACCCTTTTCTTGACCCGTCATGGATTCCCTATAGATGACGAGAACGGTGAACCACTGTGTTTTGAAAATGTGCAAAGCCATTACATTGTATGTGCTCATATTTATATCCCAAGCCAACACCTTGTCTGTAAACCAGAAATTGCTCAGATTTTTGTAACCGTACGCTAATGGTGGAATTTCATCACAATCGACATGCATGTGTGACTATTATAATGTTTCTATATTTAATATTTGATGCTGAATATTTACCGTATATACTCGAGTATAAGCCGACCCGAATATAAGCCGACCCCCCTAATTTTACCACAAAAAACTGGGAAAACTTATTGACTCGAGTATAAGCCTTGGGGGGAAAATGCAGCAGCTACTGGAAAATTTCAAAAATTAAAATGGTCGGAGTTTTTTGGTGCAGTAGGTGCTGAGGAAGGGGAGGGGGTGTTTTGGTTGTGTTTGTCCCTTCCCTTCCTTTTTTTCCCCCACTTGGAATTCAGCCTGGATGAACATAGGGTATCTGCAGTGCTCCTATTAACCCCTTCTTGATGGAACAGGAGCACTGCAGATCCCCTATATTCAGTAGACCGGGCACTTTCAGACACAGGGATACCTAATATGTATGTGTCTCACAGTCATTTTTTACTTTTCTATGTATTCTAGGGAAAGGAGCAATTTAGAACATTTTTTTTTTTTGCACTATTTTATGGGAGATTATATACATTAATATTGTGGCTGGTCATAGACCCACCCTCCTAAAAATAAATAAATAAATATTTTTTTATTTTTTTTTCTGACTCGAGTATAAGCCGAGGGGGGCTTTTTCAGCACAAAAACTGGGCTGAAAAATTCGGCTTATACTCGAGTATATACGGTATATGGATTTGTACACATTGTAATGCACAATTTTCACATTTTGTACTTGAAGAACCTGTGCGTTCTTTCTTCTTACTTGTACAGTATTTCTTTGTAGAGTCTGAGGACGGCCATTTATGGGCTGAAACGTTATTGGATGATACTCTACATATTCATTCGTACCACCACTTATAATAAACAAAGCTTGCAAACAACCTCATCTCCAGTGGGATCTATATCACACTGAAATCAGGGCTTGGGACCCTATCCCACTGCATGACCTGCAGGTGCAGCCCACACCACCATACGGATGGACTGATTCTGTGTTATAAATAAAGAATTGATAAAAAAGAAAAAAAGTTTTAGACATAATGGGCACACCGAAAGGGTTTTGATTATCGTTGAAAGCCTTTTATGAGAATTGTTCTAGCAAAAAAGTTGTGAATGGCTTTAAGACTCAGGATGTACTTTTAAGATCGGGTGTCAAGCAGGGGGTGTCCCTTACCCCCAATGATCCGTGAGAGAGAAGATGATCCGTGGTGTTCCGCTGCTGGCTCAAGGAGGGTTTCTGACCAAGATTGTGGGATATATATAGATGATGTCACAGTTTTATGTAGGTACACCCCATCCCTGCACAATTGCGGCCTTGGAACTACTACTAGTGTCTCACTGGCAGAGCCAAATTTCCTGTTTTTTCATAATCAAAGACATAACATACCAACCAAAATTTACTACTGACATGAAGTACAATGTGCTATGAAAAAACAATTTCAGAATCACTTGTCCATGTTAAAGCGTCTCAAAGTTATTGCCATTTAAATTGACATGTCAGTTTTGAAAAAAAAAAAAGGCCTGGTCCTTAACGTACTTTTGGGGTTAAGAACTATTAATTATTTCTGTGGTACGTTTGGTTTTAAAATCAGTTTTAGTAAGTACAGTATTTTGAACCTCGGTAATATGGTTTTATGTTAAATCCCGGTCGCTGAGTCGGACCCGGTAGGGATCTTAGGGTTCTCTTTCAGCAAGTCAAATAATGGGGTAACAAGTTGGGACTTGGTGGTTCAAGAAGTTAATGAGACGTTTTGTAAGTGGGGTCATAGAAAATTATCTATAGAGGGGAAAGGCTTAATCGTTAAGTTGGTCATCTTCCCAATTTTACTCTATTTATGCTTGGTGTCGGCTCCTCCTGAGAGGCTGTTACAGAAAATTCATAGAAGTTGTTTTGTCTTTTTCTGGGGTCAAAGTGGGAAAAACTGAGGAGGGAGGTAGTGATGAAGCTGAGAGCTCTGGGTGGGAAGGGTGTCCCTAATGTTAAGACCCTTCTCTTATACAAGTATTTTAGCCATTGTATAGTCGCCCTTTTTAAAGAACAGAACTGCTCTTATTTCTTGAGATTTTATATTGGATTTATTATATTTGGGGTTTTTTTTGTAATGGGTGGGTTGAAACATTTTTTAATTCTCCTTACATTTTTATTCTACCCGAACATTATAAGATTTTAGAGGAAATTGTGAATAATTTTTATCTCCAACGTAAGAGTCTGGACATAGTGAAAAATTACAAGTGACATACTAAAGTCTAGACAAGAATCCTATTCCCAGCATCAATAATAAAATAAGAACTTTTTGTAGATATTGCGTAGAGAGGGGTATTATTTCTAAAAAAAAAAAAAAAAAAAAAAAAAAAAAAAAAAAAAAACCCAACGGCTTAAAGGTAGAATAGAATATCCAGTAAAACCTAGTTGGTATTTTGTACTGAAAATACATAAGTCTTTGGTTAATCCACCTGGCCATCCTATTGTGGCTCGGATCGGTTCTGGTACCAAACCTTAGTCACAATACCTGGACTTGCTTCTAAGAGCATTGTTATCTGTTCTCCTCGCTTACATGAAAGACACAAACGATTTTTCTGAGACATATTAATGGTTTACACTGGGAAAGTCATATTAAACTTGCTTCAATTGATGCCGAAAGCCTCTATACGGGGACTCTACATGACGAGGGGATTGAGGCAGTTGCCCATGTCTTGAATCATGCAAAGAAATTACAACAAAGACAAAAATTTAGTTAAGTTCATAACTGCGGGTTTGATATTAGGGCTTACTAATATCGCATGTGTGTCCACCAATGGTTTTCACAAATTACCGGTACAGCGATGGGGACTCCGGTCAATCCTACCTTCTATATGTAGATGATGTTTTTATTGTGTGGTCGGGGTCTGACGAGGCGATTTTTGCTTTTGTGGATTACCTGAATCACAATGGTCTGAACCTGACGTTTACGTCTAAAATAAATGATCACTGTTTAGAATCTCTAGAAGTTCCAATTACCAGAACTGAGGAGGGAATTAGAACGGAAGTTTTCCCTCAGTCAACTGCTACTAATGTTCTTTTACAATTTACAAGTTCTCATCCTCAGCATGTTAAATAATCGGTTCCATACGGGAAGTTTATTAGACTGAAAAGAATAAACAGTGATACATTTACTTTTGAGAAACAAGCTGAAAGGGTTAAACATCGCCTTAGAGCTAGAGGGTATCCACTAAGTGCGATTCCAAAGGCTTATGATAAAGATAAAAAGTTTGATAGGGGTACGCTGCTCAAATAGAAGGTGGGAAGGGTTAACTTCTCGTATAAATCTAGTCCAATTGGAGTATTATTGAAGGCAACCTTTAGATACGGCAGATAAGTAACAATCAGAGAGCAGAAAGTTTCAATTCATTTCTGAAACATCCTGGATTTGTCTATGGCAAGAAAGATTTGAGAAAATTGTTGGAAGTGGCATTTTAGACACAGCAAACCCTATCCATGTAAACTGCTTACAATTTAGCTTTCTACCGCTTATTCACACTGAAATCAAAAAATAAGAAAGCAAAGAAGGGTTGGTGGTCCATTTGGCAAACCAGAAATGTTATATTTGTCTCCTCCTGAAGGTACCAGCAATCACTTACAATGTGTTGACCACGACCTTCTTGAACATGCAACAAACTACTTTTGCCACACAAACGAACCTTTAGAAGTTGGAAGCAAATCCTGTAGATTACAATGCGGCAAGCAACTTTATAGAACAACATTTGACGGTCGTTCAATTATTCAAGACGCCATAGCGAGCTATTTGCATTTAGCATCCTATTATATGAATGGAGATCAGATATTAAAGACTGATTTCTCCATGAACTTAAGTAAAGTAAATTCCATCCATGACCGGAGGCAACATCACCTTACCTTTTAAGGTTTTACAATTTTACACTCTTAATGTTACAGCTGTATGGAAATGGAATATTGGAGCATGGCATTTCACAATTTGACGCCACCATGTGTCCATTTTATTTGTATTTTATCTGATGTTTTGATTTTATGTATATACTATGTAGTTTTATGCTGTTTTGTTTCTTGTAACTTGTTCTAATTATTTAATAAATTTGCTCAGCTGGTGAATTACATGTTAGAAAAACCACCTATCGCTTTTTGTCTTTTGGTTAAGATCAAGTGCAGTGGTGTGTTTGTAAATCATCTGTCTAGATCTGGTTGACAGTGCTTGGGTACCCCTCTCCTTGGCCTTGTGAGGTCGTCCAGGTTGATAGCCCAGGCTTCACATACTTGCTGCTATGAGGGTGAGGGCTTAGCCCAAAGCAACAGGCAGTGATCATTCGGCTACTGGTCTGGTAACACGGAATAATAGTGCAGCTTCGCTGAACATTATCGTTATATGGTAGTTCCGGTGTGGCGACTTCTTAAATATGTCAGATCAGTCTGACACTGTGTTGGAGTGAGCCCGGCTTGAAAACTCAATAAAGGTATATCTTATTAGAGGGGCGAACTGCTCAAATGGCATACGATTTGAAGCGTGGGGTTTAGATACAGCAAAAAGGGCGGATGAGCTGAAGAGAAAGCTTCTCCAAGATCACGTGAAGGTGGTAAGACACAACGCAGATGAAAGGAAAATAATAACTGTAAAGCTTTTTTCCTCTTTTCTGAAAGCTGCAGAAGTTTTGCACTTTATGAAGTTTTTCTTTAACAAAGTGACACTTGAAGGGAGAATTTACAACGATTAGAATGTTTGGACTTGCAAATGGAACTTTTTTGCAAATCCCAGGAAGAAGAAGAAGGGAGAGACGATTTTACCTCCCGCTCGTTTTAAAGTGGGAAGAATCAATAGTGAGCTCTTTTCTAATTCAATGCAGCACTTCTGTAGGTCTTGTGGTGTCTATGGACACTTTGCAAAGAAATGTGAGGTTACATGCAAGAATTGTGGGAGAAAAGAGCATTATACAAAACAATGTATAAAGCCCAGGTGAGAGAAGGAGCTCTTTACAGAAGTAAAAAGTCTTAAAAGTGAAGAGAAAGCCTGAGCAACCTCAACCAGGCCTGCAACGTCAGGTGGGTAAAGCGGATAAGAAAAGCTTGGCCCATAAGCCTGAATCTTCTGATATAATGAGTAAAGAGGGTTGCCAAAAAAGGGGAAAAGGTGAAAGTGATGGATAAGGAAGGGGATAAAATGGACACATCAGTGAAGACTGTGCTTCCTAACCCGAAACCTTCCCCTCTGTCCTCACAGATGGAAAGGAAGAATACCAAATTCTCATTAGATCCCAGCTCTATCCCATATGCACAGCTCCTTCCTGCCGACAGATCACCTAGTGGCCAAGGGGAGGGGTGCATCCAAATGACGACCATCCAGACGCTGGGACCTCAGTTGAGGATTTAAATGCTCAGCCTATGGAGACACAGGCGAAATCTTATCCCTTTCTCTTTGACGTAGGGGCCGTTGATGGTTATCTGAGCGACAGTTCCTCACTAGTCTTATTGCAGACGGTTAACTATGAGAATGAGTGGTTGTAGATTGGTTTATTACATACGAAGATTACTTATTGTTTTAGCTCGGACCAGACCTTCCTTCCATCTCTAATATGTCAGAATTTTGTCGGATCACCTTCAATGTGAGAGATGCTAAGACAAAAGTAAAACGGGCCGCTCTTTCAACTATCTATCCTGCTTGGCAGCCTCAGGACTGTGGTATCCCACATTCTCTCTCATAGGAAAAATATAAGTAAGACTGGAAGCGCGGCCCGTCTATGTGACCTTGTTCAAATGAAACAAAATCATGCTATAACGCTGATGCTCATGTGATGCCTCCTGGGTTCTTGTTGATTACTTGGGGGCGAGTCTAGCGCCATATTAGGTTGGCACCACTGCTACCTCTTGTGGCCATGTATCAGTGCCGATGGGGAGCGGGGCGGCTATTATAGCTCTCCGAGAGTAGATCTGTACAGTAACTTTATGTCTCTGATGACAGGACAGTGGCTAATACTGTCCTAGAAACGTGTCAGGTGTACTTATATATATAGAATATATGATGAGGGATGGTCTTTAGTAACACATGGGTACTTATACCTGAGTCCCTGTTATCTCTTTGAGGTTTAGGCATTCACTAGGAGGCTGATACTGACTGAGCAGCCTTTTGTCTTTGTATTGGTGTCTATGGCCTCTCCCTCTGAATGCAGTGGTTACTATATGACACTACCAATAGGGGGCACCTTCTAGGCACCTTTGTTGCTGACCCGGTTATCTCATTTAAAACTTTTCTACTCTTGAGCTTTTGTTTTTTTATGGCTATCTTCTTAGATAATATTAATAAAGTTTGTATATTTTAGAAGTATTCTTTTTGGGAAGTGACACTTTGTATAGGTTTTTGGATAATAGAGGTCAGAAGTCCTGGAAACTAAACAGGATCCACAGGTTATTAATGATTTTATTGTAGTTTATGAAGAATGTAAGAGGGGATAGAGATCCTTGATTCACTATCAGCAGTTAGTTCCTGAGCCCAATGGAATATCCTGCAAATTTTATACTAAGTTTTATGGCATTTTTAAAAGAATATCTTTCATGCCTTTTTTGAGATGTTTTTAGATCCAAGACATTACCGAAATCCTGGTGAAGGGGATAAGTTACCCTACTAAGCACAAAGGGAAACAAGTGAGATTTATAATATTGGAGGCCAATCACCCTTTTAAACGTTGGCTATAAAATTACGACCAAGTTATGAGCAGATGGATTGAAGGCCATAATTCTGAGGATCATTCACCAGGTCTGGGGGTGTCAGTAAGACGTATATAGGACACACTGAACCTTATTAAATACGCGATCAAGGATGTGAAGACAAGAAGTAAGCTCAGTACTAACAATAGACTTTGAGAAAACTTGTAATAGGGTGTCCCATATCTATCTCAAGGTTTTAGATTGTATGGGTATACCAGAGGGATTTTTATTGTCTTGAAAAGCTTTTTATAAGAACTGGAATAGTAATATTTTAGTAAAAAGTTTTAAGTAACAGAACGCACTTTTAAAATCTGGGGTAAAACAGGGGTGTCCTCTGTCCCCACTGCTTTTCATTTGAGCACAATCCGGAATGACAAACAAATACACCTGCCCAGAGGTGGAGGGCTCGAGGCGAAAGCAGTGGGGTACATGGAGGATGTCACGATTTTGTCACAGACTTACCGAGGTCTCAAACCCAAGGATGACAGCTTACTTTTAACCCGGTCCCCAAAAAGAAAAATCATCTGCAATAGAAACTTTGTAAACCCCGGTGAGAACAGGATCTTTCCATGTCCTCACTGATGATGCCGGGTTCAGCAGCAGTGTCCTGATGTCATCACTCATGATGAAAGGTACCATGTCATCACTGATGCTATCTCCTAGACAAGTCGCTGGTTTCTGGCAAGGACCTTTATCAGTAATAGTTTCACCTTATCAGTTGCTTCTTATAAATAGACCCGCCCCCCGGGAGAACCACAGAGCACCAGTCCTGGGCAGGCTACTGGATACTTCTTTAAAGATAGAAATTATGCAATCTATCATCAACTTGTGAGAAGGGTGTGCGAAACTTGGACTTTGTGCAGGTACTCCTAATCTGAAAAGTGCCTTTTTGCCAAATATTTCACAACCACCAATTTACAGCTGAAAGGAGTTTAAGAGAAATGGCCACGAACCAATGATACCAGCAGGGCAAGCTGATAGTAATGAGCCTCATCCCAGCACATCAAGGGAATTTAACACTCGCTGGATTTTTACTTATTCTAATACTTTATGCTTTCCTTAGAGACATGAAGAGACTGAAGCATCAGCCAGCACTGACCAGGAAGGCGATCATAGTTCCCCGGAGGAGGAAGACAGTTGTACACTGTGTACAGCCCGCCCCACAACCCTCTGCTGGCACCTCCATTCAACTGGTTAATGCAGAGTAGCATCCGCCTCCCCGCGTGGGCTGCAGGACCTGACGTTCCGACGTCACGCAGAGGAGATGGATAGTGACACTGGGAGCTCCGTGTCCACTCCGCACCATCTTCCAGAGCGATAAAGTCGGCGGTGACAGGTGAGTTTCTGTAAAAACCTTGCCCCACGTCCGGACCACCCCCGCCTGCCTTCTTACTGACAGCGCCGGGAGAAACTCTCCCAAAAGCTGCCTGTAACATTACAGGACCACAGGCAGCATGGCTCATCCTGCCTACACCGTATGTCCAGGAGGCAGCAGGAGTGGGTGACTAAGGAAGGATCATTACTCTGTGTAAGCTGTGTAGCTGCACCATGCCCTGTATTTGCAGTCTAGTAGTTTCCTTGAAGCTCCTATATTATAGTCACTTGGGCTTCTCTCAGCTATTTGATTATTTTTAGTTACTCCTACATGCAAGGATGTTAATAGTAGTTGTGGTTATGGGGAGGAGATTGTTCCTTACTGTACATGCTCACAACTTGAAAGAGAACTGTAAAATGTGCTGCAGCCATTATGGCCAGAAGAAATACTAATAGGACATCACGTCATGTATGAAGCTAATGCAGTCATAGAAAAGTCTGGCCAGCAATACAGACAATACAGAGATTTCAGCTTTTGATGAAAATTCAGGTGTTGGTTACATAGGCCTCTGTAAATCACTGAGAAGCATTTTAGACCTGACTAACCCCTTTTAAAAGCATTGTTCTGATGTGGTGGTGGTCTGTGTTTTTCATTCAAGAACAAGCAGCATCTGAGCACCATCTGTGCAACACTGACAGTCAATGACCCTTCAGGAGCTGAACATCTTTTCCAACGGTAAGGAAAACCTTTTCTAACCACAGCAGGAGCTATTAGTAACTAGGTAGGTTATACCTCTAAAGTCTTGGTCACAATCACATCAGCATCAGGTGTCATTTGGTGTCCAGTTTTCAGCTCCACAGTGGGACCAGAAAAGCAGACCGCAAACTGACAGAATAACAATGTGCATGGAGGCTGTCATCTTCGGTGGTAACCTGCAGAAAGAAAAGTTGGACTTGCAGTGCGGTTACGGCCTCCGAACGCATTGACGACAGTCCAAATTATAGTTTATGCAGACCATCAGTCACCGTTGGTGACTACTTTTCGGTCAGATTGCTGTCTGTTTTTCAGGTCCTACGGTGGACCAGAAGAATGAACAACAAACTGACACCTGACACTGATGTGATTTAGGCTTTATCTGTACATACACATGCAAGTATTTGAGACTTACTTAGAGATCTACCCCAGAAATTTGTGAGCTGTATTTTACATTGTAGCAGTCATGTACATATCAGATGTGTGCTTCATGCTGGTCATATTATTAGAACAATACTGGGTTAGATTGCACTCTGTAACATCAAGTACGATTATTATTTAAGGCTTTCTTTGAGAAAGACTTTCCTAATTCCTGCTAAATATACAGTTCCAGCATAGATCTAGAACAGTCTTTCTCAAAGTGGGCGATAACGCCCCCTTGTGGGCGCTGGAGGCCTATAGGGGGGCAGTAAAGGGCACAGAGAAGATTGGGGGGCGTTGAAGCGGTTTAGGGGGGCGATGGCTAATTTAAAGGGGTGGTATCATTACAATGATTCTATCTATACTGCTTGTTAATGTGGATTTAAGACTTTTCCTAAATACACTGCTTCAGCAAAACTGCTTTGTTGGTCCACTATCTTACTTTATTCACTTCATTATGGACACTAGCACCTGGCCCCCTGCTCATTGCTGAGGGAGCCACATGACGTAGCTCCCTGCTGTGTGGGGGCTGAGTGTACGGAGCCAGCCTGTGTCCGCACCACACATACACATCACCTAGCTCCCTTCTGTGAGATAGAGGGGTGTGTGTGGAATAAGTGCTGCTTTCTTATATAAAGAAGTCTAAATCCTACTGGGCTAAAGGACCTGGTCTCTCTGTTCACTAGGATAAAGCTTTATTATATAGAGCAGGCTGCTAGTGGGCAGAGGAGCCAGGTCCTTTAGGAAACTCCGTACAAGGTAAATCCAAGTCTACAGGACCTTTTGATGACATCACAGGCACTTCAGTCATCCCATAGGATCACGCTATGTGGTGGGTGGAGCTACACGCTAATTTGGGGGCGGGGCTAATTGACGCGAGCAAACAGGAAGAAAGAAGATTTTTAGGCAGCTTAGAAGGCAGATCAAGCTTCATGAGGCTACCCCTTTAAAATTGTTTTTTTTTGCTTTTAACACAAACTTTACCGCTCCTTTACGCTTAACGCGCGTTTCCTCGTGTAACGCCATCTAGGGGACTAGACAGTAACTATTTCCTGTCCAAAAGTTGTCAAACTGTACCATAGATGGCGGTAAGCTCCAATGCGAAGCGAGAAGTTTCTAGTCCATTCTCGAAAGTACTAAGCCCACCCGCTGCCCGCGCTAGAAAATAATTAATTCTCTCGAAGTGGGCGGTAGACAAAATAAGTTTGAGAACCTCTGATCTAGAATATGACGCTATGTCTATCCAAATTTGGATTTGCCACTTTTTTTTTTTTCTAGAAATTCAGATTAGGCCCTAAATTTTACGATCACAAAGACATAATGTCAAAACGTTCCTCAAGTGATACACCTCCGCTGTGCAGGACACTTTCTGCCAAGAAGTCCAGAAGTTATTTTAAAAAGGAATGGCTTTCTGAAATAGTAGAAACTGAAATCCCAGACTCTGCCACAAACCAAGAAGTCAAATTAGGAGAAGTGTTCACATTTCAAGACTCTGCAAATATAGTCATTTGTAACTTTTGCTTGAAAGCTGGTGTAAGTAGTGACTTTACTACTGGAACATGTTGGGAAGATAGCTGGAAGCTTGATTACCTGAAAAGGTGTCTAAAACAGAAAATCCACATTGAGGCAGTTGCAAAACTAAAGCGACAGAATTCAGGAGGATTGTTACAGATGTCACAGTCAGCAGATGAGAGAAAAAAGAAAACAGAAATAGCGCTTCGCAGAGCTGTTAATCCTGAGCAAGTAAAAATTTTGATTGACAACGTTTTGGCAACAAAGGGATGTTTCTGGCAATTTAATGAGGGCCAGTACAAATTCGGTGGTGACTGCCGGTTCAAGCACGAATGTTCCGGGGGGGGGGCGCCCTCTCCCTCTCCAGATGTTTTAAGAAGGGCGGGGGAAGGGTTCCGCTGCTGACCAGAAGAGGGGCGACGCCGGTGAAGGTGGAAAGGATGGTGGAACTGCTTGGGGTTTATCCAAATAGGGCGGCGGCTTCGCGTTTGTTGGAGGGTTTTCCGTAGGTTTTAGGATTCTTTGCATTAATAGGGGGTTGGGGGGATCCGATGAACTTGGCATCAGCGCTGGCTCATCCTCAGGTCGTGCGGGACAAATTGCTGAAGGAGGTGGAACTTGGTCGTATGGCCGGGCCGTTTGTGCGCCCCCCTCTGGATAACTTGCGGGTCTCCCCATTGGGGGTTGTACCCAAAAAAGAGCCCAATAAGTTCCGCCTCATTCATCATCTTCGGTAAATGATGGGATTGACCCGGAATTGTGCGCCGTGTCATACTCGTCCTTTGATGCGCTGGCTTGGGTGTGGTGGTATGGTGCTGGGGCGACATTGAGTCGGCCTTTTGTCTTTTGCCAGTACATCCGGACAGTTTCCATCTACTGGGGTGCAAATGGCAGGATCAGTATTTTGTTGACTTGTGTCTTCCTATGGGGTGCTCGATTTCCTGTGCTTACTTCGATGATTTCAGCACCTTACTTGAGTGGGTAGTGCGGCACCATGCCCAGGTGGATTCGGTGCTGCACTATTTGGACGACTTCCTGGTCATTCTTTGTTCGCAGCGGCGCCGGTTTCAAATGCGGATCTTGAATTGTTCACGGGCGCTTCAGGGTCGTTCGGTTTTGGGGCGTATTTTTAGGGCCGGTGGTGTTCAGGAGGGTGGCCTGAGGCCTGGCGCCGGGAGGGGTTGGTTCGAAATTTGGCTCTACTGGAGCTCTTCCCTATCCTGGTGGCTACGGTGATTTGGGGGGATCGCTTGCGTGATCGTCGGGTGCGGTTTCTTTGTGACAACTTGGGGGTGGTTCAGGACATTAATTCTCAGACGGCGAACTCACTGCCGGTGGTGCGGTTGTTGCGCAGGCTGGTGTTGAGGGGTTTGGAGCTCAATGCGCATTTTGTGGCGGTCCATCTGCCAGGTTCCAAAAATGTAATCGCTGACTCCATTTCTCGTTTCCAGTGGGACAGGTTCTGGAAGGTGGCACCAGAGGCGGATTTGGAGGGGATTCCTTGCCCGGAGGAGCTCTGGCAGCTGGTATGAGAACGGCAACGTCCTTAGTGCGGCGATCTTTGGGTGATGCGACCTGGCGGAGTTATTGTAGTGTTTGGGTTGAGTGGGAGCACCTGGTGACTGTTATGCATGGGGATGTGCTGCCTGGAGACTGGGAGGCGTCGGTGCTGTACTTTGTGGGTTTGAGTTTTGGGGCTGGGGTTTCGTCATCGGGTTTCTCTAGGAGGTTGGCGGCTTTGGTCTTCTGGTTTAAATTTAAGGGGCACAGGGATTTTACTAAGACTTTCTTGGTTCGCCAGGCGGTCAGGGGTTAGAGGCAGGGGTCCGGGTCCCGGGACTCTCGGCGGCCATTGTCGTTTAGTATTTTGGTTGATTTGTGTGGGATTTTGGGTCATATTTGTTTTGAGGAATATGAGGTACTGTTGTTTCGGCTTGCCTTTTTGTTGGCATTTTTTGGGGCCTTTTGGGTGTCTGAATTGGTTTCTCCGTCCAAGGGGCGCCCTGGGGTCCTTTGCCTGGCTGATTGTGGGGTGCGGGACAGGGACTTGATCTGTCATGTAAGGCGGTCCAAGACGGATTTGGTGGGGAGGGGCTTGGTTGTCTGTTTGCACCCCTTGGAGGGGTCAGGTGTTTGCCCGGTGGCTTGTTTTGAATCCTTTTTGGCGCGTCGCCCTTCTGGCGGCGTGGCTTTGTTGGTACACGAGAATTTGTCCTGTTTGTCCCGCTTTCAGTTTATTCAGGTGTTGCGGTGGGGTCTGGATATGTTGGGGCTTCCGGCCAGGGAGTATTGCTCGCACTCTTTCAGGATTGGCGCAGCGACTAAGGCGGCCAGATGGGACGGAGGACCTCGTCAAGCGTATTGGTAGATGGGAGTCTGACCGCTTCCGATTGTATGTGCGCCCACACCTCTTGTAGCTAATTTTTGCAGGGTTGGGGTCATATGCGGGTGTAGTGTGTGACTACATTTTATTAACTCTCTCTGGGTGGGATGTAAAAGGAAACATCAATTCTGGAATTGCTTTTTAGCATTTATTTTTTTCCCCTGCAGCATACAGCATAAGTAACGCATTATCTTTATTCTGCAGGTCGGTACGGTTACGGCGATACCTAATTTATATAATTTTTTAATGCGTTGCTATTGTGCAGAATAAAATTCAATTTAGGGGAAAAAAATCAATTATTTTTGCATCGCCATCTTCTGAAAGGCATAACATTTTTATTTTTCGGTAGAAAGAGCTGGTTGAGGGCGTATTTTTTGTGGGATGACCTCTGCTTTTTATTGGTACCATTTTGGTTTTCATCTGACCATTTGATTACTTTTTAATTGAACATTTTGTAAGGGAAAGGTGGTGAATAATCTTTATTTTGTGCGGTCTTCTACTTTTTTTTTTAATGTTCGCCGTTCGGGTTAATGTTTTAATTTTATTGTTCAGGTTATTACGAACGTGGTGATACCAAATATGTAATGTTTTTTTTCTATTTTTCTTTATTTTACATAATAAAATATTTTATATGGGAAAAAGGGATTTTTGGGGCTTTATTTCTAATTTAATTGAAACTTATTTAAACTTTTTTATTTTTACTTTTTTATAACTTTTTTTTCTATCCCCATGGGGGATTGAAGCAGTGATCGGCTGATCACTGCTTAACTACATGTACGCTGCAATACACGTGTATTGCAGTGTACAGAAAGCTCTCAGTGATTTCTTATTTTTAGTCAGTCTATATATTCTGAATGCAGTGGCCAGGCTCATCTATCAGTCTAGACCAGGAGTAGGCAACTACAACTCCCAGAATGCATACTTGATCTGCTGTTCTTGGAAGTGAATAGAACATGCTGGGAGTTGTAGTTTCACAGCAGCTGGAGTGCCAAAGGTTGCTGCCCCTGTTCTACACGCTACAGCGATGCCTCTGGTCTGTCAGGCAGGACATTGGATGCCTATTGTGGTTGAGGGATGGCATGGGCGCTACATCCCCTAACCACACAATAAGTATGTCGTCGATGTAGCGGCCATACCAGAACAAAAAAGAATTCAACGTAGAAAAAATGCATTGTTCCTCCCAGTGAGTCATGAACAAATTAGCCAGGGAAGGCGAGAATGGGGCGCCCATTGGCGCCCCACATATTTTGTAAGTAATATGAGTTATCAAAAATAAAAAAAATTGTGTGTCAAAAGAAAAGTAGTGACCGATAAAATGTATTCACACGTCGCTTCTGTGTTAACACTATATTTATACAAGTCAAAGGCTAATGCATCCAGAGCTTTACCGTGGCAATACTGGGGTAGAGTGCACACACATCGAATGCCAACCAGGAAAGTTTGCAATGCCACTCAAACTTTTCAAAACAACCTAAAATTTCCTTATCTTTGATGAAATCCGCTGTTCTTGCTACCAAAGGCTGTAAAACATTATCTAGCCATGCTACCAGTTTTTCACTTAAAGAATTATTCCCGGAAATTATTGGTCATAATGGAGGTGGTATGATGTTCTTGTGCAATTTCAGTAAGCCATAAAAAATTGGTACACTAGGAGTTGGATTTAATAAATATTGTCCCTCATGACCACTGAAAAGGACGCACCTTCCAAAACCAAACCTCATAGTTCTGCACCAATTTAATAGTTGGATTATATGACAATTTATATGTTTTGTCGTCCTGTAAAATATTGAGACAGCTATCAAGATAATCTTGTCTAATACCACTATCTTACCCCCCCTTATCGGCTTTCTAAATTACGATGTTTTCGGAGCCCCTAAGTTCTTGTAAAGCCTGATATTCATTAAATGTTAAATTATATTTACTTGTTCCTTTCTTTACATCATCCTCCACTTTTTTCTGGAATAGAATGAATTTGTTAGCCGTAGATTTAATGGGATAGTATGACGGATTTGATTTAAACAGTGTAATTTCGTCAATTAAATTTGCTTTGTTAGAAGAACAATATTCCAGCTCAATTAAATTATGGGTTGCTACATGTTCAGTAAGAGCACGTATAAATTTGTTCGTGTCCAGCAAGGTTTGAAACAAATTAAAGCTTTTTGTTAGAACAAAATTCAAACCTCTCTAATAACTTAATTTGAGATGTAGAAATTTCCGTGCAAGATAAGTTGACCACACTGGACTCTTCAACCTATGTTGTGATGGTTAACTTCTCGAGCGGGTCAGATAACGGGATCTTCTCTGAATTGTTTCTATGTTGTTTGCCCACCCTTCTGCCTCGTTTTTTGAAGAAGCTTGAGATCTGGTAGTATTTCTGGACGAGTAGTCCAAAGAAAGCTCTCCCAACTCTGAGGATGCACTGAATCTTTTATGTGAAAAGATAGAAGAATCTGAGTCTTTGGACAAATTAAAGGATACTTTTCTAGGTATATCGTGCACGCCCTTTGCGTTTGTCCGTTATTATGGGTATAGGATATGGGGAAGAGGTGTCAAATCGTCTTTTATACACATACCTCGATAAATAATCCTGCATATCTCTTTCGAATTTTCTTTTTTTGATTTCCATAATCTTCTCTTCCAAGCCTTCAATTTTTTGATAATATTCAGATCCTATTCTTTTCGGGTTTCTGGCAATTTAATAGCATCCAATTTATCTTGAATGACCGCCCATGTTGTGTCAGTGTGTCTCCTAGATAAACCAAGAGCTCCCTCACCTACTAACAAATTCCCTGAAATACGTAAGAACTTTATTACCACTCTCAATTCTGAACATCAACAAATTAAAAAACTTCTATTCAAACATTGGAACATACTGCACAGTGATCCCATTCTACATACAATTCTTCCCAACCGCCCCACACTTACCTTCAGAAAGGCCACCACCCTAAGAAATATTTTAGCCCCCCAGTAGACTCTGTGAGCCGAGACCTCTTATTGAGCCCACATCTATTCCAACACCGGGAGTTTTTAAATGCGGCCATGCCCGGTGTCTACGTTGTAAAACTATTAGTCATAAGGCCACCTTTTTTGAATCTAACGTCACCAAAGAAAAATTTAATATATCCATTAGGTTAGACTGCACGACTAATTATGTCATTTATCTAGTGGAGTGTCCCTGCAAACTGCAGTATGATGGTCATACTACTCAACAATTTCATTGCAGGATTAACGACCACATGGCCAATATCAGTAAAGGTTTTCAAAAACACAGTGTCAGCACATTACAGTGTAACCCATAATTGCAATTTTTACGGCACCAAAATTATGCCAATAGAACATATTTCCAGTGACGTTCCCAATAGATTCCTTCGTCTGAGACAGGGAATCTTTCTAGATTTTCCGCCTTACCACTCTGTATCCCCCCACAGCCTCAACGATGTGGTCGAATCTTCCTTTTAAATTTAATTTCCATTTTTTTAGTTGCCTTTACGGTTATCCATTCTCATTTTAATATCCTATCATGACAACACCCCACCCCTGCTTCTATTGTTTTCGTTTTCCCAGTTTTTGGGCTCATATGAACTATCATTATTAATGTAAATTTACTGTATATGTATTTTATTGTATGTATGTGTCAAAATATCAGTTGTTATATTTATACAATGTGGTCTATCATAATAAATATGTATATTTTAAGTGTATATACGTGTATATATATATATATATATATATTATATTTTTCATATTTTTTATTATTTCTCTGTTTCTTTATCCATGCGTTCATATATCCAATTATTTTTATTATTTTATTGTACTGTATATGAATTTACCTTTCAGTCAATGATGCCCTGACACCTCCATCAGCATCATTTTTCTCACCTAGAAAACCCCCCTCTCCTCCTCTTTTTGGTTATAATTCATCATTGTGTAATTCGACTTTATTGTGGCCGATACTTCTCATACCAACTTTATAATATTAACACCAGTGCTTTCTCTATGTAATACACCTATTTCATCAATTCATCTTCTGCACACCTCTATATTTTCAATGCTGCGATCTCTCACACTGCTACAGATCGCAGCGTCTCAGGACAGTCACATATTTATGGGTGGGTACTCCTTCTCTGCCCAAGACAACCCTCCAGTTCACTCCCCCTCCGTGGCCGTCCCCTACTCTACTCCATACGATTTGATGGCTGGGGGAGGTTAGGCATGAAAAAGAGTGGGCGGTCCTACTCACCCAAATCAACGTCCCCCGCCCACCCCTTTCTGCAATACAATGTCATTTCCTACCTTTGGGAGCCGATCTGTGCACTGGTCTTCTCTGGTACACTGGTCCTGGACGACTCCTTGCTTATCCACCACCGTATCATTATGCTATTACACGTTTCTCACACTATTGTACTGCTCATATGCTGGCAACTGTTACACCGAGCATATCCGGACATTCCCTCTTTTTCCAAACCCTTTCTCCCCTGCTTCAGGCGGGCGGGCAACCTCAAAAACAAACTGATACGGGCAGACATTGGCTCAGACAAAAGACTACCGAGACAAACTTTTTTGAACCCCCGCAAATTTGGTACATTTCTGTGCCTGAGGTGCCTACAATGCAACAACATTCGAAAGGGTGATACCATTTTACACCCCCATACTGGGAAAAAGATTCCGGTAAAGGATTATTTTTCCTGTGACACGAGTTTTGTGGTGTACATAATCAAATGGCCCTGTGGATTGGCATACGTGGGTGAGACCACACAACCCATTAGGGATAGGATCTCACAGCATAAAAGTACTATTCCTACCAAAAACCTTTTATTACCAATCCCATATCACTTTCACCAGGCCAAACACTTAATCTCACAACTCCGTTTTCAGGTTTTAGAACACATACTGATGGCCAGGAGGGGTGATGATAGGGTGAGAACGCTTAAACTCCGCGAGGCATATTGGATACACCATCTCTAGACCCTTGAACCCCGTGGCCTCAATCAGGATTATGATATTCGCAGCTTTTGCTAAATGATCATTTCGCTTATTCCATGATATTTTACTTAGTTTTTTTCCTTCTTTTTCAGAATCGCTAATCTCCAGGAGGGTATGGTGCCCGGGCAATCAACTCTACCGGACATGCAGTTGTTGTCTTTACACTGTACTGGGGAGTGAATGCCTGTCCCGACTTGTATACCTCCTATATTGTCAACATGGGTAAGCCACAGTGCTATTAAACCTGTATATAGTGGTATAGGATATATGTGAACCTATGTTGTTATAGTCACCAATGTGTGTGTATCAATGCTATTACTTCAATGGATAGGTGACATATATTGGACCACATGGTAACTTTAAACTTCTAGCATTTTCTTTGAGCTGTTGTGGCAAAGTGTATAACTTAGTGGCCAATCATGATATATACCTCAGCGGCTATTGATACTATTGCTATGTGTATTTAATGCCCACACACGGTGTATAAAGGACTCCAATGCTGAGGTCCTTTCTGGCATTAGCTTAATCCATGTATATTCCATTGTATGTAAATACTTAAAGGGACCACATACCACCTGTTGCACTTCACTTTTACCCAGTCAATTTGTATTTGTAGATTCCCCTTCTAATGTCCATCTTTTATATATGTGTATGATGTAATAAATAAAATTATTACAAGTTTATTGACCAAGACTGGATGTATAATATATTCCTTTTATACTAAGTGTCATACTCACAATAGTTTTTCTTGTGGATATTTTTTGGAGCAGATAAAGCTGTTGGCTGAAAGGACTCAAGTCCAGGCGCCAAGTGTCTCTCCTGGAAGGAAGGTGCAAGCGTCTCTACAAAAAATGACCCCAGAGGATGATGTGGAAGCATTCCTCACCATGTTTGAGAGAGCTGCTGAGAGGGAGATGCTTCCAGCTGACCAGTGGGCGGATACCGTGGCTCCATTTCTCAGTGGAGAGCCGCAAAAGGCCTACTTTGATTTAAGTGAGCAAGATGCCAGACAGTACCCAAAACTAAAGGCGGAAATCCTTGCTCGCTTAGGCGTCACACCTGCTGTCAGAGCCCAGCGGGTACATACCTGGAAGTTCCAGATGGGTAAACCTGTGAGGTCACAAATGTATGACCTAGTGCACCTGGCTAAAAAGTGGCTACAGCCAGAGATATCTTCGGCTGCTCAGGTGGTGGAAAGAGTCGTCCTGGACCGTTTTGTTTGTGCCTTGCCAGTACCGATCCAGCGCTGTGTGGGACAAATAGAGCTCCAGGATGTGGACCAGCTAGTTGCCCTGGTAGAGCGGTATCTGAATATGGAGGACTATCTCCAGGATTATGCTACTGCTCAGCCGGCTCCAAGGAACCAGAAGTGGGTCCCTCACCCGGACAAGGATAAGACTGTTCCTAAAATAAAGGGGAGTAAGGAGGCCATTAAGGCAGGTCCTGGCTCAGAACCATTAGCCAGGAACTCTAGGCCAATTCACCCCAAAATGCCTGTGAACATTATTTGCTGGCATTGTCACGAACTGGGCCATGTTGCTGCCAACTGTCCACTAGTGGATGAGCCTATGCAGTGTGATGTTGGGCGGAGGGTGTCCATGTTTGCTAGCCCTGCCTACTCTGCATTGCTCTCTCAGAGTGTAGAGCGACAAACTTGTGTTGTGACTGTTGACGGACACTCTGTTACTACTCTGTTGGACTTTGGTAGTCTAGTGACTCTTGTCAATGCCAGTCTGGTTGACACCAGAAAACTGCAACATAGGCAGATGGGAGTCATCTGCATACATGGCGACATCAAAGATTACCCCACTGCCATGTTGTCTTTTGAAGCCTCATGTGGAAAAGTCACTCATGAAGTTGGGGTTGTAAGGACTTTAATGTATAATGTTATTCTTGGATGTGATTTTCCTTTGTTTTGGCAATTGTGGGAAATTAATCAGATAGGGTTAAATTTATCTGTTATTGATCCTGTTCCATTGGGAGAACCTGACCATGTACAAGCCGTGGGCGTAACCATAAGTGAGAATGAGACTTCTCCTTTAGAGGTGTTTGCAGGGGATGTCGAGGAAGACACTCCTGAAATTGGTCTCCCTGACTTGCCAGTCTCCAGTGATAATTTTGGGACAGCTCAACTCACGGATCCTACATTAACCCATGCTAGGGGAAATGTGAAAGTAATAAATGGGGTACCTCAAGAACCTGGGGCCGAGAAAATATACCCCCATTTTGCACTTAAAAATGATTTATTGTATAGAGTCCATGAAGTTGGTGGACAGGTTGTAGAGCAACTTGTAGTCCCTAAATCACATCGCCAAAGGGTGATGGATCTTGCACATTCCCATGTGTTAGGAGGTCATTTGGCCTATGATAAAACCAAAGACCGTATCCTGCAGAGGTTTTACTGGCCAGGTGTACATAAAGAGGTGAAAGATTATTGAGTCCTGTCCAGTATGTCAGTTGCAAAACCCTGTGTCCCACTATAAGAGCCCTTTAGTGCCTCTGCCGATTATTGAAACCCCCTTTGAGAGGATTGCAATGGATCTGGTAGGACCTCTTGTTAAGTCTGCTAGAAGGCACCAGCATATACTGGTTATAGTGGACTATGCTACCCACTACCCAGAAGCAATTCCTCTACGGAAAGTTTCAGCCAAAGCCATTGCAAAAGAACTGTTCCTTATGTTTACCAGGATTGGGTTGCCTAAAGAAATACTTACGGATCAGGGGACACCCTTCATGTCCAAGGTAACCAAAGAGTTGTGTAAACTGCTGAAAATAACCCATTTGCGTTCATCAGTTTACCATCCTCAGACTGACGGCTTAGTCGAAAGGTTCAACAAGACCTTAAAGGGGATGCTTAAAAAAGTGGTGGCACAAGATGGGAAAGACTAGGATTACCTCTTGCCCTATCTAATGTTTTCTGTAAGGGAAGTACCTCAGGCCTCTACAGGGTTTTCTCCATTTGAGCTGGTATACGGGAGACATCCCTGTGGTCTTCTAGACATTGTAAAAGAGACCTGGGAGAGTGAGACTACCCCATACAGAAGTGTGATCGACCATATTGCCCAGATGCAAGACGGAATTGAGAAAGTAATGCCTATTGTAAGAGAGCACTTACAGCAAGCTCAGGAGAATCAGTCCCGGGTTTACAACAGGTCTGCTAGAGCGAGAAACTTCAACCCTGGGGACAGAGTCTTGGTTCTTGTTCCTACAGTGGAGAGCAAATTCTTGGCTAAATGGCAAGGGCCGTATGAAATTGTGGAGAAGGTTGGTGAGGTAAATTATAGGGTACATCAGCCAGGTAAACGGAAGCCCTACCAAATTTACCATGTAAACTTAATCAAACCTTGGAAGGACCGTGAGGTGTTGTTAGCAGTCAATAGTTCAGGTAAAGGAGAGAATGTCTCTGAGATACCCAAGGTGAACATTCCAGAAGCTTTGTCTGGTTCACAAACTCAGGACGTAAAAGAGTTTGCGCAGTACAATAGAGATGTATTCTCTGAACTACCAGGCCGAACCCACATGACATCATAACAGAACCGGGTGTCAAAGTAAATCAAAAGCCATACAGGATACCTGAGGCGAGGCGCAAAGCTATTTCAGAAGAAGTAAAAATGATGCTTAATCTCGGGGTTATTGAGGAGTCCCATAGTGAATGGTCTAGTCCTATAGTACTAATACCAAAACCTGATGGTACTATACGATTTTGTAATGACTTCAGAAAGTTGAATACAGTGTCAAAATTTGATGCTTATCCAATGCCTAGAGTGGATGAGCTCATTGATAGATTGGGTAATGGGCGATATTTCACTACATTGGATTTGACAAAGGGCTACTGGCAGGTGCCATTGACAGAGGAGGCCAAAGAGAAAACTGCCTTTAGCACCCCTGATGGTCATTTCCCGTATGTAGTTCTTCCCTTTGGTCTACATGGGGCTCCAGCCACATTCCAACGGCTGATGGACAAAATTTTAAAACCCCATCGAAAATATGCAGCCGCCTATCTAGATGATGTCATAATACACAGCCCAAATTGGGAAAGTCATCTACCCAGAGTTCAAGCTGTCCTTAATTCTATTAGGGAAGCGGGTTTGACAGCAAATCCCAAAAAGTGTACCATTGGGCAAGAAGAGGCAAAGTACTTGGGGTACATAATTGGACGAGGTATGATTAAGCCTCAAATTAACAAGATTGAGGCCATTCAAAACTGGCCTAAGCCAGTAAACAAAAAGCAAGTCAGGGCATTTTTTGGGCTTAACTGGTTACTATAGGTGGTTTATTGAAAACTTTGCCAGTATTGCTGCCCCCTTATCTGACCTTACAAAAGGTAAAGATTCAGTTATGGTCAAATGGACTGCTGAAGCCGAGCAGGCCTTCCAAAGACTGAAGCAAGCTCTGTGCTCCCAGCCAGTGTTGATAACACCAGATTTCCAGGAACAATTTATTGTGCAAACTGATGCCTCTGATGTTGGCATAGGGGCGGTGTTGTCACAAGTCAGGGGTGGGGAAGAGCATCCTGTAGTTTACTTAAGTAAGAAATTGAATGAGCATGAGAAGAGATATGCCATTGTCGAAAAAGAATGTCTGGCGATCAAGTGGGCATTAGAAGCCCTCAGGTACTACCTGATCGGGAGAACATTCACACTGGTAACAGACCATGCCCCACTTAAGTGGATGTCTCAAAACAGACGGGTTACCAGATGGTTTATGTCCTTGCAGGACTTTAACTTTACAATTGAGCATAGACCAGGCTCTCAGCTTGGAAATGCAGATGCCCTGTCTCGGGCATACTGCTTAAGTACACAGAGTGTTCCGCCCCTGAGGTCGAAACAGGGGGGGAGGATATGTGACAGGACCAGGGGCAAAGTGGTAGAAGGAGTGTATATTTCTCCCAGTTTCCTGTCATACACAATCTAGGTGCAGCTGAGAATAGCTGCGCTCCTGGCTGGTGGGTCTTACCAAAACCCTGGTAAAGGTCTGGCTGCTGGAGTAGGCGTATTGGGTGTGTCTATACTCCACTCAGCCACTCCAGGTTTTGAGATGTGTGGGGTTAATTCCTGTGTTCCTAAAGGTTGTGTATACAGAGACAGAAAGCCCACAGGTATATGGCTCTCTCTGCTTCTGGGAAACCTCTTCTTGTGAGTAATACTGCTGTACTTTGTGTTCAGGGAGCTGTGCAGAAGGCCCAGCTCTCATAGTTAGGTAACCTGTGTTGTAGGTAGAAGCCGGACGGCTAGGATTTATTTTGTATTGCATTGCATTTATTTTGTTCCTGCACAACTTTAAATAAAAAACTGGTTGCGGCCATACTTGGCTGGATTGGACTTTAATTTTGTGCTAAAAAGTGCTAAAGACAGCGATCCCTGAGCTAATCCCGTTACAAAGCGCAGTTCTTCCTCATCCACTGGTCCGTTGTCCTTTAGTTTGTTTTGCCCTTGGTGGTGTTGGATGCCGTTACTGCTGCTGTTGAAGCTCCCATTTGATGACGAAGACTTTGGCCTTTATTATAAAGACTGACTAGAGTCTTCGGTAAATCCCTTTCAAAGGATAACGACACATTCTTATACAAGAATAGCAATTTGGTGGTAGTTACTCTTATATATACTTCCTATATTAGCGGGTCAAAGCCCCTGAAGCAGCGTATGAAGGCCAACTCAGACTGCAGACCACAAGCGGGCACAGCAGGTGCAGAAGCCCCTGGTGCAAAGAACTATATGGAGGTACCTTTTAAAATAAATAAATAAATAAATAAAAAAAAGAATGAATCTAACTTTATCAATAAACCGGACCAACCAAAAGGACAACTTTTTAACTCTTCATCTATCAGTGTTGAGACTCTGCATCCAGAGACACTTTGTGTAAAGGACGGTTTACAAGACTTGGACCTGCTGCTTTGAAACAACAATATAACTATATGTGCTATTTATTTGTGAAGTAATTCCCATGTACTCTTACGGAGAGAGCTGTCATGATGTGCACTAACGCTAACCCTCTGTTTGAGCTTGTGGTTTATTTATAGTCTTTTTATTTTGGTTTTATTTAGGTTTTTTTTTGTTTTTATGGGCACCAAAGAAACTGTTAAAAGTTTTCTTCTCACTCTTTGAATGTCTTTTATAAATGTTCTATTGTCATAGCACAAATGTTTTTTTTTCCCGGTCATGTAAATATTTTTTTACTTAAAAAGAAAAGTTAAAAAAAAAAAAAAGCTATATGAAGCTGCGGCGAGTATGACAAGGAGCTGCCGCACGTTTGGGCATCAGGGAGCAGGAGCGCAGGACCGCTGGAGCTGGTTGCCAGCGATCCCCCTGTGCCGGCGAAGAGCAGCCGAAGAAGCTGCTCGGCTTAAACTCCACCCCCTGATGTCAGAAGGAGGCGGAGTTCAGCGAGCGCTGATCACGTAAGCAGGTCATATGCAGGGATATGGGCCAATGAATGACAACCCGGAAGTGCTGATCGTGAGTTTTGAACATCTGCGGCTCGCGTGGCTGCTGATGCACCTAAGTCAGTTTTGTTGTGAGCGGAGGAAGTCGTGGCTGAGAGTGACTGGGATACTGTGACTGTGCTGAGGAAGAATGGACCCACTAACGCACAGGCAAAGTCCAAGCAAGTGAGTGGCCCTCCTGTGTGTAACCATTAACTGCATATTGGCAAGCTGTGTGCTTAGGCTTATTCTCAGCACCATTCACCTTTGATGTTGCAAAGGCAGAAGAAAGCCTGAAGATGGAACTTTTAGAAATACAATCTGATTCTACACTCAGAGCAAAGTATCTTGAAGTGGGAATACCTGATTTCTTTTCATACCTTCCTGAAAAAGTTTGCCACAAAGATTATGGCAATGTTTGGTTCAACCTGTTTGCGAACAGTTATTTTCTGTTATGAAACTAACAAAATCTTCTCAGAGAACAAGACTGACTGATCAGCACTTATCATCTTTGATCAAAGTAGGCACTGCGTTGTCATTTCAGCCTGATATACCAACAATTGTTAGCACAAAGAGGCGTCAGGCCTCAGGACAAAACACTAAAAAAGATTAAAAAAAATGATAGCAAATAAATGTTTAGTTTTTAATTGCTGTATTTTTGTTAAATATATTAGTTGCTGTTACATATTACTACGTCATATCTTGTTTTCATGACTGCTGTTAAAATACGTGTGTGACATTAGCTGCTGTGTGCGGCCCTCGCAACAACCTCTTGTTACTCATGTGGCCCTCGGGGTACTTTGAATTTGACATGCTTGCATTTGATTATCCGCCTTTTACTAATTTCAGAATATCCCCACTAGGAATTGTACCGAAAAAAGAACCTGGTGAATATGGAGGAGTGTTCGGTAGTTTCTGCGTCTTTTGAGGACTCTCTAGGGATATTGAGACAATGTGGGCATTAGCTAAAGCAGATATAAAATCTGTTTTTAGGCTATTACCGGTGAACCCAAAAGGTTTTAATTCGTTAGGCTTTCAGTTTGAAGGTAAATATTATTTTGACATGTGTTTACCTATGGGGTTCAGCAAATCTTGTTGTTATTTTGAGGCATTCTCCACTTTTTTTTACAATGGGTAGTTGAAACAGAAATTGGTCAGGGTAAAGTTTTGCACTACCTTGATGATTTCCTTCTTGTTAGTACTGCCGGTTCTGTTGATTGCTCATTCTTGTTAAATTCATTTTTTGATGTATGTAAATATTTTGGTATCCCAGTTGCCAAAGAAACAACAGTGTTCCCTAGTTTATCCTTAGAATTTCTAGGTATTATTATTGATTCTGAGTTGATGGAATTTCGTTTGCCGGTCAGTAAGTTAAATAAGATGAGAGTGCTGTTAATTGAAATATTAGCTAAGGTAAAGGTTACGTTTAGAGATGAGCGAACAGTGTTCTATCGAACTCATGTTCGATCGGATATTAGGCTGTTCGGCATGTTCGAATCGAATCGAACACCGCGTGGTAAAGTGCGCCATTACTCGATTCCCCTCCCACCTTCCCTGGCGCCTTTTTTGCTCCAATAACAGCGCAGGGTAGGTGGGACAGGAACTACGACACCGGTGACGTTGAAAAAAGTAGGCAAAACCCATTGGCTGCCGAAAACATGTGACCTCTAATTTAAAAGAACAGCGACGCCCAGGTTCGCGTCATTCTGAGCTTGCAATTCACCGAGGACGGAGGTTTCCGTCCAGCTAGCTAGGGCTTAGATTCTGGGTAGGCAGGGACAGGCTAGGATAGGAAGGAGAAGACAACCAACAGCTCTTATAAGAGCTAAATTCCAGGGAGAAGCTTGTCAGTGTAACGTGGCACTGACGGGCTCAATCGCCGCAACCCAGCTTTCCCAGGATCCTGAATGGAATACACTGTCAGTGTATTCCCGTATACCCGATATATACCCCGATACCCGTTCCAACGGTGTGCCCCCCCACCTTCACCCCAGAAATACCCTGCAAGTCCCCTAGCAATAGAATTGGGGCTATATACACCCACAATTTTTACTACTGGTATACAGTGCCATTGTCTGACTGGGAATTCAAAGAATATATTGGGAATACAAATACCCTCATTTCTTGCTACTGCCATATAGTGCCAGTGTCTGACTGGGAATTCAAAGAATATATTGGGGTTACGTGCACCCACAATTTTTACTACTGGTATACAGTGCCATTGTCTGACTGGGAATTCAAAGAATATATTGGGAATACAAATACCCTCATTTCTTGCTACTGCCATATAGTGCCAGTGTCTGACTGGGAATTCAAAGAATATATTGGGGTTACGTGCACCCACAATTTTTACTACTGGTATACAGTGCCATTGTCTGACTGGGAATTCAAAGAGTATATTGGGAATACAAATACCCTCATTTCTTGCTACTGCCATATAGTGCCAGTTTCTGACTGGTAATTCAAAGAATATATTGGGGTTACGTGCACCCACAATTTTTACTACTGGTATACAGTGCCATTGTCTGACTGGGAATTCAAAGAATATATTGGGGTTACGTGCACCCACAATTTTTACTACTGGTATACAGTGCCATTGTCTGAATGGGAATTCAAAGAGTATATTGGGAATACAAATACCCTCATTTCTTGCTACTGCCATATAGTGCCAGTTTCTGACTGGGAATTCAAAGAATATATTGGGGTTATAAATACCCTCATTTCTTGCTACTGCCATATAGTGCCATTGTCTGACTGGGAATTCAAAGAATATATTGGGGTTACGTGCACCCACAATTTTTACTACTGGTATACAGTGCCATTGTCTGACTGGGAATTCAAAGAATATATTGGGGTTATAAATACCCTCATTTCTTGCTACTGCCATATAGTGCCAGTTTCTGACTGGTAATTCAAAGAATATATTGGGGTTACGTGCACCCACAATTTTTACTACTGGTATACAGTGCCATTGTCTGACTGGGAATTCAAAGAGTATATTGGGAATACAAATACCCTCATTTCTTGCTACTGCCATATAGTGCCAGTGTCTGACTGGGAATTCAAAGAATATATTGGGGTTACGTGCACCCACAATTTTTACTACTGGTATACAGTGCCATTGTCTGACTGGGAATTCAAAGAATATATTGGGGTTATAAATACCCTCATTTCTTGCTACTGCCATATAGTGCCATTGTCTGACTGGGAATTCAAAGAATATATTGGGGTTACGTGCACCCACAATTTTTACTCCTGGTATACAGTGCCATTGTCTGACTGGGAATTCAAAGAGTATATTGGGAATACAAATACCCTCATTTCTTGCTACTGCCATATAGTGCCAGTTTCTGACTGGTAATTCAAAGAATATATTGGGGTTACGTGCACCCACAATTTTTACTACTGGTATACAGTGCCATTGTCTGACTGGGAATTCAAAGAGTATATTGGGAATACAAATACCCTCATTTCTTGCTACTGCCATATAGTGCCATTGTCTGACTGGGAATTCAAAGAATATATTGGGGTTACGTGCACCCACAATTTTTACTACTGGTATACAGTGCCATTGTCTGACTGGGAATTCAAAGAGTATATTGGGAATACAAATACCCTCATTTCTTGCTACTGCCATATAGTGCCAGTGTCTGACTGGTAATTCAAAGAATATATTGGGGTTACGTGCACCCACAATTTTTACTACTGGTATACAGTGCCATTGTCTGACTGGGAATTCAAAGAGTATATTGGGAATACAAATACCCTCATTTCTTGCTACTGCCATATAGTGCCAGTGTCTGACTGGGAATTCAAAGAATATATTGGGGTTACGTGCACCCACAATTTTTACTACTGGTATACAGTGCCATTGTCTGACTGGGAATTCAAAGAATATATTGGGAATACAAATACCCTCATTTCTTGCTACTGCCATATAGTGCCAGTGTCTGACTGGTAATTCAAAGAATATATTGGGGTTACGTGCACCCACAATTTTTACTACTGGTATACAGTGCCATTGTCTGACTGGGAATTCAAAGAATATATTGGGGTTATAAATACCCTCATTTCTTGCTACTGCCATATAGTGCCAGTTTCTGACTGGTAATTCAAAGAATATATTGGGGTTACGTGCACCCACAATTTTTACTACTGGTATACAGTGCCATTGTCTGACTGGGAATTCAAAGAATATATTGGGGTTACGTGCACCCACAATTTTTACTACTGGTATACAGTGCCATTGTCTGACTGGGAATTCAAAGAATATATTGGGGTTATAAATACCCTCATTTCTTGCTACTGCCATATAGTGCCATTGTCTGACTGGGAATTCAAAGAATATATTGGGGTTACGTGCACCCACAATTTTTACTACTGGTATACAGTGCCATTGTCTGACTGGGAATTCAAAGAGTATATTGGGAATACAAATACCCTCATTTCTTGCTACTGCCATATAGTGCCAGTGTCTGACTGGTAATTCAAAGAATATATTGGGGTTACGTGCACCCACAATTTTTACTACTGGTATACAGTGCCATTGTCTGACTGGGAATTCAAAGAATATATTGGGGTTATAAATACCCTCATTTCTTGCTACTGCCATATAGTGCCAGTTTCTGACTGGGAATTCAAAGAATATATTGGGGTTACGTGCACCCACAATTTTTACTACTGGTATACAGTGCCATTGTCTGACTGGGAATTCAAAGAATATATTGGGGTTATAAATACCCTCATTTCTTGCTACTGCCATATAGTGCCAGTTTCTGACTGGGAATTCAAAGAATATATTGGGGTTACGTGCACCCACAATTTTTACTACTGGTATACAGTGCCATTGTCTGACTGGAATTCAAAGAATATATTGGGAATACAAATACCCTCATTTCTTGCTACTGCCATATAGTGCCAGTGTCTGACTGGGAATTCAAAGAATATATTGGGGTTACGTGCACCCACAATTTTTACTACTGGTATACAGTGCCATTGTCTGACTGGGAATTCAAAGAATATATTGGGGTTATAAATACCCTCATTTCTTGCTACTGCCATATAGTGCCAGTTTCTGACTGGTAATTCAAAGAATATATTGTGGTTACGTGCATCCACAATTTTTACTACTGGTATACAGTGCCATTGTCTGACTGGAATTCAAAGAATATATTGGGAATACAAATACCCTCATTTCTTGCTACTGCCATATAGTGCCAGTGTCTGACTGGGAATTCAAAGAATATATTGGGGTTACGTGCACCCACAATTTTTACTACTGGTATACAGTGCCATTGTCTGACTGGGAATTCAAAGAATATATTGGGAATACAAATACCCTCATTTCTTGCTACTGCCATATAGTGCCAGTTTCTGACTGGTAATTCAAAGAATATATTGGGGTTACGTGCACCCACAATTTTTACTACTGGTATACAGTGCCAATTTCTAACTAGGAATTCAAAATGCGCAAGGCTCCCGGAAAGGGACGTGGACGAGGCCGTGGGCGAGGTCGGGGGAATGGTTCTGGGGAGCAAGGTAGCAGTGAAGCCACAGGGCGTCCCGTGCCTACTCCTGTGGGGCAGCAAGCATTGCGCCACTCCACAGTGCCAGGGTTGCTTGCCACATTAACTAAACTGCAGGGTACAAACCTTAGTAGGCCCGAGAACCAGGAACAGGTCTTGCAATGGCTGTCAGAGAACGCTTACAGCACATTGTCCAGCAGCCAGTCAGACTCTGCCTCCTCTCCTCCTATTACCCAACAGTCTTGTCTTCCTTCCTCCCAAAATTCCGAAGCTTTACAGAACAATAACCCAAACTGTCCCTGCTCCCCAGAGCTGTTCTCCGCTCCTTTCATTGTCCCTCAACCTGCCTCTCCACGTCACGATTCCACGAACCTAACAGAGGAGCATCTGTGTCCAGATGCTCAAACACTAGAGTCTCCTCCATCTCCGTTCGATTTGGTGGTGGATGACCAGCAACCCACCCTCATCGACGATGATGTGACGCAGTTGCCGTCAGGGCATCCAGTTGACCGGCGCATTGTGCGGGAGGAGGAGATGAGACAGGAGTTGGAAGAGGAAGTGGTGGATGATGAGGACACTGACCCGACCTGGACAGGGGGGATGTCAAGCGGGGAAAGTAGTGTGGATGTTGAGGCAGGTGCAGCACCAAAAAGGGTAGCTAGAGGCAGAGGCAGAGGTCAGCAGCTTAGGCGAAGCCAGGCCACACCCGGAATCTCCCAAGATGTTCCAGTTCGTACCCAGCCCCGAAAAACTCCCACCTCGAGGGCACGTTTCTCGAAGGTGTGGAGTTTTTTCAAGGAATGCGCCGAGGACAGATATAGTGTTGTCTGCACAATTTGCCTCTCGAAATTGATTAGGGGCTCTGAGAAGAGCAACCTGTCCACCACTTCAATGCGCCGTCATTTGGAATCCAAGCACTGGAATCAGTGGCAGGCAGCAACGGCAGGACAAAGGCCGCCTGCCGTTCACGCCACTGCCACTGCCTCTGCCACTGCCACTGCTGACTGTGCTGGCGATGCACTCCAGAGGACGAGCCAGGACACCACTTCATCTGCCTCCGCCACTTTGTTGACTTCTACCTCATCCTCCCCTGGTCCTGTCTTATCTCCTTCTCCTGCACCATCAAAGGCACCATCAGGCGTTTCTTTACAACAACCCACCATCTCTCAGACATTGGAGCGGCGGCAGAAATACACTGCTAACCACCCACACGCGCAAGCCTTGAACGCCAACATCGCTAAACTGCTGGCCCAGGAGATGTTGGCGTTCCGGCTTGTTGAAACTCCCGCCTTCCTGGACCTGATGGCAACTGCGGCACCTCGCTATGCCGTCCCTAGCCGTCACTACTTCTCCCGGTGTGCCGTCCCCGCCTTGCACCAGCACGTGTCACTCAACATCAGGCGGGCCCTTAGTTCCGCGCTTTGCACAAAGGTCCACTTGACCACCGACGCGTGGACAAGTGCATGCGGACAGGGACGCTACATTTCACTGACGGCACACTGGGTGAATGTAGTTGAGGCTGGGACTGCTTCCCAAACTGGCCCGGTGTACCTCGTCTCCCCGCCTAACATTCCTGGCAGGGACACGAGAAGAACACCCCCCTCCTCCTCCTCCTCTACCGCCTCCTCCTCCGCCACCGCCTCCTCCTCCGCCACCGCCTCCTCCTCCGCTGTTAGATTGACCCCAGCTACGAGTTGGAAACGTTGCAGCACTGGCGTTGGTAGACGTCAGCAGGCTGTGCTGAAGCTGATCAGCTTGGGGGACAGACAGCACACTGCCTCCGAGGTGAGGGATGCCCTCCTCGATGAGACGGCAATATGGTTTGAGCCGCTGCACCTGGGCCCAGGCATGGTCGTTTGTGATAACGGCCGGAACCTGGTAGCAGCTCTGGAGCTTGCCGGACTCCAACATGTTCCATGCCTGGCCCACGTCTTCAACCTAGTGGTGCAACGTTTCCTAAAGAGCTACCCCAATGTTCCAGAGCTACTGATGAAAGTGCGGCGCATGTGCGCCCACTTTCGCAAGTCGACAGTAGCCGCTGCTAGCTTAAAATCTCTCCAGCAACGCCTGCATGTGCCACAACACCGGCTTTTGTGCGACGTCCCCACACGCTGGAACTCAACGTTTCAGATGTTGAATAGAGTGGTTGAGCAGCAGAGACCTTTGATGGAATACCAGCTACAAAACCCTAGGGTGCCACAAAGTCAGCTGCCTCAGTTTCACATCCATGAGTGGCCATGGATGAGAGACCTTTGTGACATCCTACGGGTCTTTGAGGAGTCCACAAGGAGGGTGAGCTCTGAGGATGCGATGGTGAGCCTTACAATCCCGCTCTTGTGTGTTCTGAGAGAATCCCTGATTGACATCAGGGATAACTCAGATCACACAGAGGAGTTAGGGATAGCATCCGATCCGTCACAGCTGGAGAGTAGGTCCACACATCTGTCCGCTTCACTGCGTTTAATGGAGGAGGAGGAGGAGGAGGAAGAAGAGTTGTCCGATGATGTGATGGTGATACAGGAGGCTTCCGGGCAACTTCGAATCGTCCCATTGTTGCAGCGCGGATGGGTAGACATGGAGGATGAGGAGGAAATGGAGATTGAACTTTCCGGTGGGGCCAGAGGAGTCATGCCAACTAACACTGTGGCAGACATGGCTGAGTTCATGTTGGGGTGCTTTACAACCGACAAGCGTATTGTCAAAATCATGGAGGACAACCAGTACTGGATCTTTGCTATCCTTGACCCCCGGTATAAAAACAACATCTCGTCTTTTATTCCGGTAGAGGGGAGGGCCAATCGCATCAATGCTTGCCACAGGCAATTGGTGCAGAATATGATGGAGATGTTTCCAGCATGTGACAGTGGCGGCAGGGAGGGCAGTTCCTCCAGTAGGCAACCAAGTTCTCACCGGTCCACACAAACGAGGGGCACACTGTCTAAGGTCTGGGACACCTTGATGGCACCCCCTCGCCAAAGTGCCGCCACGGAGGGTCCTAGTGTCACCAGGCGTGAGAAGTATAGGCGCATGTTGCGGGAATACCTTTCCGACCACAGCCCTGTCCTCTCCGACCCCTCTGCGCCCTACACGTATTGGGTGTCGAAGTTGGACCTGTGGCTTGAACTTGCCCTATATGCCTTGGAGGTGCTGTCCTGTCCTGCCGCCAGCGTCCTATCTGAGAGGGTGTTCAGTGCAGCCGGTGGCATCATCACTGACAAGCGCACCCGTCTGTCAGCTGAGAGTGCCGACCGGCTCACTTTGATAAAAATGAACCACCACTGGGTAGAGCCGTCATTTTTGTGCCCACCTGTGTAAAGCACCCCAACATGAAACTCCATGTCTGTACTCAACCTCTCCAATTCCTCCGCATCCTCATACTCATCCACCATAAGCGTTGCACAATTCTGCTAATACTAGGCTCCCTCCACCCTGATTTCCCCCAACTCTGCTGGTTAGAGGCTCCCTCCACCCTGATTTCCACCAACTCTGCTGGTTAGAGGCTCCCTCCACCATGAATTTGCCCAAACTGGGCTGTTTAGAGGCTCCCTCCACCATGAATTGGTCCAAACTGGGTTTTTTAGAGGCTCCCTCCACCATTAATTGGTCCAAACTGGGCTGGTTAGAGGCTCCCTCCACCATGAATTGGTCCAAACTGGGCTGGTTAGAGGCTCCCTCCACCATGAATTTGCCCAAACTGGGCTGTTTAGAGGCTCCCTCCACCATGAATTTGCCCAAACTGGGCTGTTTAGAGGCTCCCTCCACCATGAATTGGTCCAAACTGGGCTGGTTAGAGGCTCCCTCCACCATTAATTGGTCCAAACTGGGCTGGTTAGAGGCTCCCTCCACCATTAATTGGTCCAAACTGGGCTGGTTAGAGGCTCCCTCCACCATGAATTGGTCCAAACTGGGTTTTTTAGAGGCTCCCTCCACCATGAATTGGTCCAAACTTGGCTGTTTAGAGGCTCCCTCCACCATGAATTGGTCCAAACTGGGCTGGTTAGAGGCTCCCTCCACCATTAATTGGTCCAAACTGGGCTGGTTAGAGGCTCCCTCCACCATGAATTTGCCCAAACTGGGCTGTTTAGAGGCTCCCTCCACCATGAATTTGCCCAAACTGGGCTGTTTAGAGGCTCCCTCCACCATGAATTGGTCCAAACTGGGCTGGTTAGAGGCTCCCTCCACCATTAATTGGTCCAAACTGGGCTGGTTAGAGGCTCCCTCCACCATGAATTGGTCCAAACTGGGCTGGTTAGAGGCTCCCTCCACCATGAATTGGTCCAAACTGGGCTGGTTAGAGGCTCCCTCCACCATTAATTGGTCCAAACTGGGCTGTTTAGAGGCTCCCTCCACCATTAATTGGTCCAAACTGGGCTGTTTAGAGGCTCCCTCCACCATGAATTGGTCCAAACTGGGTTTTTTAGAGGCTCCCTCCACCATGAATTTGCCCAAACTGGGCTGTTTAGAGGCTCCCTCCACCATTAATTGGTCCAAACTGGGCTGGTTAGAGGCTCCCTCCACAATGAATTGGTCCAAACTGGGCTGGTTAGAGGCTCCCTCCACCATTAATTGGTCCAAACTGGGCTGGTTAGAGGCTCCCTCCACCATGAATTGGTCCAAACTGGGTTTTTTAGAGGCTCCCTCCACCATGAATTTGCCCAAACTGGGCTGTTTAGAGGCTCCCTCCACCATGAATTGGTCCAAACTGGGCTGGTTAGAGGCTCCCTCCACCATGAATTGGTCCAAACTGGGCTGGTTAGAGGCTCCCTCCACCATGAATTGGTCCAAACTGGGCTGGTTAGAGGCTCCCTCCACCATGAATTTGCCCAAACTGGGCTGTTTAGAGGCTCCCTCCACCATTAATTGGTCCAAACTGGGCTGGTTAGAGGCTCCCTCCACCATGAATTTGCCCAAACTGGGCTGTTTAGAGGCTCCCTCCACCATGAATTGGTCCAAACTGGGTTTTTTAGAGGCTCCCTCCACCATTAATTGGTCCAAACTGGGCTGGTTAGAGGCTCCCTCCACCATGAATTGGTCCAAACTGGGCTGGTTAGAGGCTCCCTCCACCATGAATTTGCCCAAACTGGGCTGTTTAGAGGCTCCCTCCACCATTAATTGGTCCAAACTGGGCTGGTTAGAGGCTCCCTCCACCATGAATTTGCCCAAACTGGGCTGTTTAGAGGCTCCCTCCACCATGAATTGGTCCAAACTGGGCTGGTTAGAGGCTCCCTCCACCATTAATTGGTCCAAACTGGGCTGGTTAGAGGCTCCCTCCACCATGAATTTGCCCAAACTGGGCTGTTTAGAGGCTCCCTCCACCATGAATTGGTCCAAACTGGGTTTTTTAGAGGCTCCCTCCACCATGAATTTGCCCAAACTGGGCTGTTTAGAGGCTCCCTCCACCATGAATTGGTCCAAACTGGGCTGGTTAGAGGCTCCCTCCACCATGAATTGGTCCAAACTGGGCTGGTTAGAGGCTCCCTCCACCATGAATTGGTCCAAACTGGGCTGGTTAGAGGCTCCCTCCACCATGAATTTGCCCAAACTGGGCTGTTTAGAGGCTCCCTCCACCATTAATTGGTCCAAACTGGGCTGGTTAGAGGCTCCCTCCACCATGAATTTGCCCAAACTGGGCTGTTTAGAGGCTCCCTCCACCATGAATTGGTCCAAACTGGGTTTTTTAGAGGCTCCCTCCACCATTAATTGGTCCAAACTGGGCTGGTTAGAGGCTCCCTCCACCATGAATTGGTCCAAACTGGGCTGGTTAGAGGCTCCCTCCACCATGAATTTGCCCAAACTGGGCTGTTTAGAGGCTCCCTCCACCATTAATTGGTCCAAACTGGGCTGGTTAGAGGCTCCCTCCACCATGAATTTGCCCAAACTGGGCTGTTTAGAGGCTCCCTCCACCATGAATTGGTCCAAACTGGGCTGGTTAGAGGCTCCCTCCACCATTAATTGGTCCAAACTGGGCTGGTTAGAGGCTCCCTCCACCATGAATTTGCCCAAACTGGGCTGTTTAGAGGCTCCCTCCACCATGAATTGGTCCAAACTGGGTTTTTTAGAGGCTCCCTCCACCATTAATTGGTCCAAACTGGGCTGGTTAGAGGCTCCCTCCACCATGAATTGGTCCAAACTGGGCTGGTTAGAGGCTCCCTCCACCATGAATTGGTCCAAACTGGGGTTTTTAGAGGCTCCCTCCACCATGAATTTGCCCAAACTGGGGTGTTTAGAGGCTCCCTCCACCATGAATTTGCCCAAACTCTGCTGGTTAGAGGCTCAATCCACCCTGATTTTCAAAACAAATGTTGGTGCCAACCTCAACTTACTACAAGGGCCAAATTCACTGCTGGTGACAAGCTCTCCTCACTGCAAGTGCCAAATACACATGTTTCAAGGTGTTTTCCTACTGTCAGAGAGGTGGTATTGAGTGTGTAAAGTGTGTAGTTGTTAGGCTGTGATGTTGGGGTAATAGAGGGTCTTTGGTGTGTTAGATGCCCCCAGACATGCTTCCCCTGCTGTCCCAGTGTCATTCCAGAGGTGTTGGCATCATTTCCTGGGGTGTCATAGTGGACTTGGTGACCCTCCAGACACGGATTTGGGTTTCCCCCTTAACGAGTATCTGTTCCCCATAGACTATAATGGGGTTCGAAACCCGTTCGAACACACGAACAGTGAGCGGCTGTTCGAATCGAATTTCGAACCTCGAACATTTTAGTGTTCGCTCATCTCTAGTTACGTTAAAAGAGATGCAATCTCTGTTGGGTTTATTAAATTTTGCAGGACGTGTAATACCAATGGGAAGGGTTTTTTCAAGGCGCTTTTACATGTGTACTAGTGGTTTGAATTCTCCTTATTCCCATATTAGGCTGACCAGAAGTTTGAGAGAGGATTTGGGCCTGTGGCTAGAGTTCTTGAGTAAATTTGATGGAGCAAGATATTGGCAGTATGAATGTATTGATTCTTTAAGCTTTACAATTGTTCACAGACGCAGTAAGTGGAGTAGGTCATGGTGCCTTTTGGCAAGGTAATTGGTCAGCAGAAAGTTGGCCTGATTCATGGATCAAGAATGGATTAGTTAAGAATATAGTTTTGCTGGAGTTGTTTCCGGTAGTTGTAGCTGTGGTTATTTGGGGTGCATTCTTTTACACTCGGATAACAAGGGTGTAGTCTTTGCCTTAAACACGCATCCAAATCTGAAGTAGTAGTTAAACTTTTGCGGCACCTGGTTTTATGCTGTTTGCGTTTAAATATATGGATTAAGGCAACGTATGTGGTCGGCAAGAGCAATAGCATAGCTTATTCTTTGTCTCGTTTGCAGCTAGAGAGGTTTTTTACCCTGGTGCCAAGAGCTGCGAAGCAAGGGTTAGATTGCCCACGTGACTTATGGGACATTATTTGGGATTGATTGAAAGAAATTTGAAGGAATCGATAGCTTCTAGAACATGGGTTGACCACTCAACTGCATGGAAGGCGTGGTTATTTTTCTGCAATTCTTTACAAGCTGATTATTTGTCTTTTGATTTAAGTTTAATTCTAATATTTGTTTGTGATTTAATGCAAAAAGGGCTATCTTATACATCCATCTGCAAAAACTTAGCAGGGATTTTGTTTTTTCGAAAATTGTCTGGCCAGCAGGCCATCTCTTCCAATTTTATGATTAAACAGACATTAAAGGGTTATCGTAAGTCAAGGCCTGAGCAGCCAAGAAGGCAGCCCATATCTATTCAATTATTGGAAAATATGTGGGTGGTGCTGGAAAACATATGTTTTAATCATGATGAATTATGTTTATTTAGAACTGCCTTTACGCTGGCCTTTTTTGCAGCTTTGAGAATCGGTGAGTTGGTGGCAGCAAGCAGTATGTCAAAAACAGGTTTGGATTTCAAAGATTTACATTTTTATGAAAAAATGCAATTTAGCGCTGTTTTGAAGAAATGCCTAGGTCATTTACATATTCTGCATACTAATATTTCATCCCATTCATTCAGGATTGGCGCTGCCACGGAAGCAACACGCTTGGGATTGGATGATGCAGTAATCAAAAGAATTGGTAGATGGGAATCGAATCGGTTTAAATTGTATATTAGACCTGAATTGTTATTGTCCTGTTTGTATTTCATTACAGGTGGCCAATTAGTAATATGGTTGATTGGTCATTCCTATATACACCGGGCCCAGAAGAGGGCTCAAGTGCGGAAAGACACTGAGAACTTATCGATTGATATTAAAGAGGTGAATGTTATGGAAATCAATTGTGTTGGGGATTAAAAAATGAGTTTTCCTGTGGCCTACCCCTAACATAATCATTATTCATTTAGGAGGAAATGACCTAGGAAAAGTTAAAACCCTTGATTTAATATGGGTAATTAAAAGGGATTTTTCAATTTTAAAGTGCATGTTTCTAGATGCGGTTCTCGTTTTTTTTTAGATCATCCCTTGGCTGCACTGGAATGAATGTCAGGATTTATTCTTAAATAGGATTCGGAAGAGGATTAATAGATCCATTGCAAAATTTCTCCCATGCTTAGGTGGTTTTACGTACCGTCATGTGTATTTAGAGGGCTTTATTTCAGGGCTCTACAGGCGGTGACGGTGTGCACCTCGCGGATGTTGGTAATATCTTTAATGTAGATCTGCAGAACATAGTTGAAAAGGCCGTTGGTGTTTTTTTATGGGGGGGCCTTGTCTGGTTAGACAAGGCTGGTGGGGGGTTTTAGTCGCCCAGCTATTGCTGGGAGGACTACGTGTTGAATTATTTAACTATTTATTGGTATTTTATTATTTATTTATTGACTATTCTGATTATTTATGGTTGAATATTTAATTGTTTTAAAGATTGATGGCTTTAATTATTTATTTATTTGGTAACCCCAATAATAAATATCACGGCCTATTTACTCCACTTGAAAAAGTTGTTTGTGTCTTTATTTAATTTAGATTTTAAGGTTTTATTATATTGTTACCATTAAATTAATTTAGTTCTCTGTCGCTTTGGGTCATGTGTCACCATGTAAATCTATTAAGGACTCTTTGGTCTCGAGCCGATTACCAATTATGAAGGAGACTTGGTTAAGAACAGAGGCACCTAGGGGAAACTTTAGATGTAACAACTGTAAATTCTGTAGATTTAATTCGAAGAAAAATGTCGTCTCTTGGAAGCGTGACTCAGAGTCACCCAGTTTCTCAACTGTGAAACACAATATGTTGTCTACGTTACTTTTTGTCCTTGCGGATTTTATTACATTGGTAAGACCATAAGGTGTTTATATGTGCGTTTCCGCAAGCACTATAAATCGATAGAAACAGGAAAGGGCTCGCCTCGTATAATTAAACTTTTTGAGATTCTAATTTTATTAAATTAATTTGTGAAACTCATGGCGGCGATGCAAATTGTTTATCTTTCGCTGGCATTGGATAGGTTACATTGCCCCGTCAGGGAGGCAATAGAAAAAAACTATTGCTTCAGCGAGAAGCTAAATGGATTATGGAGGGATTACATTTGGGGATCCCACAGACAAAGATGTTAAATATTTGAAAGTGGAACATCCGGTTATACCGGTGTTCCACGATCTCCACAAAATCCATAAAGACACACTTCCCCACCATTAAGACCAATTAATTTGGGAATTGGATCAGAAAATTGATGTGTTTGACACCCTCTTACAACCCCTGGTTACACGGGTGCCAGGGTACTTTAAAGATACAAAAGAACCATTACAGATTTTTGACTTTTTCAAATGTCAGGAGGGGCACTTGTGGCTTTCCTGTGATGTGTGCTCCCTTTATTCCTCAATTCTCCATCATGTGGCCCTCCAGACGGTATCCTACCACCTTTACAAATACTCCCATTACTTCCCTGAGTTCTGTGAGTATATTGTGACAGTGGTAGAATATCTCCTTAAACACAATTATTTTATGTTTGACGGAGGATTCTTTCTTCAAACATGTGGTGCCCCTATAGGGGCACATTTCTCCTCATCATTGGCCAATTTAACTATGTCATGGTGGGAGGAAAACCATATTTATACCTCAGTTAATCCAGTTTTATCTAATATTTACTACTACGGCAGATATATAGATGACATATTGATGGTATGGACAGGAGAGGAAAGCACTATATCATCCTTTATTGACTATATTAACAACAATAATTAAAATTTAAAATTCACTTTCAGATTGAGAAGAAATCCATAAATTTTTTGGATGTCTGTCTAACAAGGGTCTGTTAATAAAAACAAAGTCAAAGCTGATTTATATTTTGTTTCTATTGTTAAAGCATGGACAAGACTCAAGACCTGGTGAGCTGGAATTTCCCCACGAGCTAAGGACAGCATGGTCACCATGAGGCAGACAAAGCGAGAGGAGAAACCTGCATGGAAATGCGGACTTCTTCTTTCAAGGAGATGATTTTTGGCGTCTATTGCTGATGTATGAAGATGCCTACAGCTGACTGGTATTTCTTTCTTTTACTGTGGACACGTGGGACTCTGTTAACCTGGGAACCTACCATCACCCACCTACCCCATGAGTTTATGGAAGCTTGGCAAGAGAGCAGCACCATGTATACCTGGATGGCTTCATACTTATTTGGGCAGTAGAACACAGTGGTAAGAAGAAAGGAGGAGGGCTTGTGATGAAGGACAATTGGGTCATTTTTTGTGGTTAATGGACAATAGCACTCATGCAAGATACCGAACTATCAGCTGTGTGCATGAGATCTCACTACCTACCAAAGAACTACCACATGTTATCATGATAGCTGCCTATGTCCCCCACCTCTGCAAAAATATTTCTGTCTGTTATATCTACATGCTGTAACCCCTACTCGTGTCCTCCAACCACGGTCGGGCTGTATTATTATCATCACTCTGCACAGAGAACTAAATGATCCTGCAGTGTGTCTGTGTTTCTTTCTTTTTAGTTGTTATGATTCCTAGGATTTCTCTATCTGCCATGAGCTTGTATATGTTTTCTCTCGTTATATACTACTGTACCATCTATGAAACTATGGGAACAAAATTTGCGCCATCCTTTGCCAACCTCTTTATGGGTCGCTATGAAGATTTATTTATATTAAACGACCACCCCTGGACAAAGAATATCAAGTTGTACAAAAGGTATATCGACGATTTAATATTCATCTGGGAAGGTTTGGCCGAATCGTTTCAGAATTTCACCACCTATTTAAACAAAAATGATTGGGGGATTCAATTAAAAGGCAAGATCCAAAAATCAGAAATTGAATACTTGGACTTGGTATTAATGGGGAACGAACAAGGGATCCAAACTAAAACTTTCTTTAAAGAAGTAGACAGCAATAGTCTACTAAATTATAAAAGCTCTCACTATCACAAATGGCAAAACAACGTCCCATTTGGACAATTCTAAAGATTATGACAAAATTGTACAAATGAATTAGACTACCAAGCCCAGAGCTTAACCATGGTTAAAAGATTTAAAGAAAAGGAATACCCTCACTCAATTATTAGAGAAGCCAAATCAAAGGCGTGAGAACTAATCCAGGAAGATTGCCTGGCTCCCAAGAAGAAAAAGGTTCCCACATGTAATTTCAAACACAATTTCATTACTACTTTCAATATGGCCCATCGTTCCATTCGGGGGATTATGGAAAAACACTGGCACATCCTACTAAATGACCAACACCTTAAGAAAATACTCCCCAAAAAAACAGCAATAACCTTAAGGAGGGCACGTACATTGAAAAATATAGTTGCACCCAGTAGACTGAAACAATTAAACATACAAAAAGCTAAAGCCCCAATTATCAAAAAAGTTACAGGGAGCTTTAAGTGTAGACACCAAAGGTGTAAATGCTGTCTAAATATGGCACATAATAAGAACACCATAAGGAGCACTTCTACAAATGAAATGTTCCAAATAAAATCTAGACTTGATTGCTCTTATACTTATGTGATCTATGTGTTTACATGTCCTTGTGGAATGCAATACGTAGGACGGACAACCATGTCTCTGCGTGACAGAATAAAGAAACATAGGTCAAACGTCCAAAACGGTTTCGAAAAACAATGTGTCTAGACACGCCAAACTAAAACACAATTGCAGCTTTACTGGTTTCACCATAACCCCGGTAGAACAAATCCCGGTGAATAGTGACAATAGATTTGAGTTATTGAGAAGAAAAGAAATGTCCTGGATATATAAATTTAACACCTTATATCCAGAGGGACTGAATGAAGCCCTTGAAGATATATCCCATTAAACTCCAATCCAGTCATATTATAACTATTGTATTTAAATCCATTATATAGCAATAAAAATATCATGGGAACTAGATTTATACGTCCACTAAAATATCTATCATCCTAACACTAATGTGAGATAGTCACCCAATAATATTCATTATAATAGGTTTACTGAAGTCCTTCAGATTATTATATGAATTGGCTGTAAATTCTTGTTTATATATAGTTTAGATATGAAATGATGTACTTAATTTATTGTACTTATTATATTGTGTATTATGTAACATACATTTCTGTCTATATATTCTATCTTATGTACCATACATTTATGTTATATATTTGTTTTTATTAAGACATTTGTTTCTGTTATCACTCACATCAATGAGATCATGCAAGATTTGTATCATTGGTTTTATATTATATTATGTAATTATGTAATTTGATTCACCACATCCAGAGCTCTTTCTCCTGTTAATGGAATATTTTACCTATATATATATATATATATATATATATATATATATATATATATATATATATATGCTCATACCATTTGTTTATCCAATCTATCACATACATATATTTGTCTACACACAAAAGCCCCTTGATATTAGTTAGGAGCCAACTTAAGCCACAAGCTCTATAGGTCCATTGAGAGTCCCTTCATAGCCTCATAGCTGGTGAAAGACAACTCCGCGAATAAAACACTACTGCGCATGCGTGAAGCTTCGGGAGCGTCCATAGACCAGTGGAGATTCCCGAAGTTGAAACTTCACGCATGCGCAGCCGCGGAACGTACATCCGAAGAGTCGCGGGCGTCCGGAGTTATGGAAAACAGTCTTTTTCCACCGCTCCCCGCAGCTTTAAGTATGGTAACATAGATTGATCAATTCATCCACTAAAAGGAGCTTTTTTCTGGCCAGATTCTAATGAAGAATTAATAGCACGAGGTGCGCATGCGCGGCAGGATATTAACTTCCGCGCGCATTTAAATTATTTAAAGAGCACACACGCAATATCGGCGTCGTATGATTTGCGCTTCAAATATACACTATGTCCTGACTGGGAATCCACCATCAGAACACCTGTAAGGTAAGACTCTTATTAGTTCCTAACAGCTGGAAAGTCATCCCCATTGCCCAGATAAATCCTTTAGAGGAGTAGAAGTCCTTCTGTCCAGGAATAATATCACCTGACATAGCATGAAAACCTTTTTGGAATGGACTGTCAAAGCCTTTGGAACAATACCTAAATATGATTGAACTATTAGATTGTTTACATTTAATCTGCAATTTTAAAGGAATACGACATAGCCCCCTGGTGACATCATGCATAGCTCTTGGAGTGACACTACAAATTTTACCTTTTTGTTGTAAAGCTATAATCTTTGATCAGTATATATTTTTTAATATTCCTTTTAAATAGTATTAATGAAAATATGCTATTATGTTTGTATCATGTTATGATTGATCTTTAAGATGATTCTTATGTTAGTTTTGTGGTTTATGTATTAATAGGATAGGATACGTGTATATTGGTTGTACACTTGAAAAAGGGGTACTCCCCGAAATGCTGTCCCTGTAGCGTCGTGTATAAGGAACCTTAATAAAGTGCATATAGATTTAACACTCTGAGTAGCGCAGTATCCTTCTCACCCACTGGTCGTCATTTCCTGATTTGTTTCTCCCCAGAGGGGTGTCGGATGGTCCTACTGCTGCTGTTATCTCCAGTGCTACAAGTCTTCAGGCTGCCAACTACTTTTTGCTACCATAGAAAGTGGCAGTACATCCTTGCTCGGTACTTCTTTATTTGTTTTGATCTATGAAACTGTATCACTGAACTCTCCCCATTGTGGGACTATTAAAGGATTATCTTATTTTATCTTATTCTACATACTCTAAGTTCCCATCCTGCTCATGCTTTGAAATCAATCTCTGAGGGGGAATTGATTCGAATGAGGTGAATGTGTTCGGATGAAGACTCTTATAATAAACAAGTGGATATAACATCCAAAAGACTCAGGGCCCGTTCACATGGAGTAAACGCGTGCGCATTTTTGCATAATACACAAATACACGTATAAAATGAAGACTCCCATTGACTGCAATGTTTTTTTTTATTGGCTAATACACGTTATTTTATGTGTGTAGAACATATGCGTGTAAAATTCAACGCAGTTCAATGGGAGGTCTTCTTTTATACGTTGGCCGCGAGTGTTTCTCCATGTATGTATAGGCTAAATCTTGTTTAAAAACTTAAAGAAATGCATGTTGGCCACTATTTTTTTTTTTTTTTTTTAAATGTAGACTGTGAGCCCCACATAGAGCTCACAAAGTACATTATTCCCTATCAGTATGTCTTTAGAATATGGGATCCAAATCCATGCAAACACGGGGAGAACATACAAACTCCTTGCAGATGGTTTTTTGCCCTTGGCGGGATTTGAACACCAGGACTCCAGTGCTGCAAGGCTGCAGTACTAACCACTGAGCCACCGTGTGGCCCGTTAGCCACTATTTTTAACAGGTTTAAAAAGTGCACTTATCTTAATTTTATTTGTTTTTCAAACAGCGCAAAACATTACGATTTAGACTAAAAAGCACAGCCACAGGCCCACAAAACTCACATCCAGATTCCTCAACACCCACCTAAAAAATGTAAGGAGTGCAAGTTATGGATTGTTTTTTTTGCAGAAAAAGGATATTTCAAATGTGTTTGTTTCTAGCACAAAGCAGCAGGTTGGATAGGGATTATTAGGGGATGTGTTTTATGTGCACAGATATGCTGTGGGGTCGCCATTTCATAGCCTTTCTATATAGCTAGCATAGCATTTCATAGCAATATTGAATAGCTTTTCTAATGATCTTTGGTTGCATTTATGAAAACTGGATGTGTACAAAAAAGTTTTTTCAAGATTGTGTTTTTTTCATTGCAGAAACATCATGTCCACCACTGCCAAAGTCCCCTACAATCGGATGGACATTAATGCTTTGCGTCTCATACAATTAGTAAGTGGATACTACACATGCAGGGCAAAGTTGTATTTACTATTAATAAATGGTGCATGCTTTAGTGCAATAGAACGGGGTTTGCAAATGGTTTTCAAATGTATTGGGCAGCACGCTGGCTCAGTGGTTAGCACTGCAGCCTTGCAGCGCTGGAATCCTAGGTTCAAATCCTGCCAAGGGCAACATCTGCAAGGAGATTGTATGTTCTCCCCATGTTTACGTGGGTCTCCTCCAGGTACTCCGGTTTCCTCCCACACGCCAAAGATATACTGATAGGGAATGTAGATTGTGAGCCCTATATGGGACAGTGACTGACAATATCTGTAAAGCGCTGCGGAATATGATGGTGCTATATAAGTAAGCATAATAAATGTACAAAGTATTTTGTTAGTATGGCAGTGCATGGTTTTTGCCTTGTTAAAATTTTGAATTCATACATGTGCCCATATGTATTCATATTCTATACCCTTTTTAAACATAACAAACCCCCTAGACAGTAGCATTTTTTGGGGGGGTTTTAATGGTTTTTGGCCTGTTTTTAAATTGAACTTTATAGTTATAGTAGGACCTCCTTCTGCTGTGTTTTTTGTGTATTTTGATATTTATTTATTCCTTCAAAACCATGCAGGTTCATGCCAAGCCCAACCTATGGGCAAAAAGCTGATAGCCTCTACGCAGGTAGCCATGCCCTGGAGGCGAGTCCTTTCTGCTATGCTCCTGACCCCTGAACCTCCTTTAGTGTTCCCGTTTTTTTGGGGGTTTTTTTTTACCTCGACTTGCCTTCCAGACTACCTCCCCTTGACCTCCTGATTTGGATACCTTCTGACCTCCTCTGGATGACCTTGACTTGTTTCCTGACTACTCCTGGTTGACCTCAGCTTGGCTACTCAGTGACCTCCTGTGTCTGTCTCAGCTCTCCTGACTACGCTTTTGCTTCTCCCTCCTGCTACCTCATGACCTCTTGTGTACCGACCCGGCTTGACTTTGTTTTGACTACACTTGGAACCTGCAAGATCTCTTGTGTACCGACTTGGCCTGTACGACCTTTCAACGGTGCCTTCGCTATCTCCTGGCATACCTCAGAACATCTCTCTCCCTGCTGACCAGCTTTTCCTTAGTGTACTGGGTCCTCTTTTACTTGGGGTGCGCTGAGTGTGCAGCGCTCTCTGGGCAGTTGCGGTTCAACTTCACTACCAGGAGCTCTGGCGAAGATTTCTGAGGCCTGGTTCTGCTCTAGCTAGGAGAGCATTTTTTATTCAGGACTCTTTTGGCCTCGGTGTTTTGGGATTCTCATTGCCCAGGACTAACTGTCCGTTATTGTCTATTAGGTTCCTAACAGAATAACCAGCCCTATACATTTTCCTTTTTGTGCCAAAAAAGTACAGAACCAGAACCAGGACCAGGCCCATTCCCAAGCCCCTCTTCTCACTTCAGCCCCTGCTGAGCCTAAAATCAATTTGCCAGATTTTCTGGAGACCGAGCTTCCTTTGTGAATTTTCGTGAAGCCTGTGAACTATACTTTCGTCTTAGGCCACACTCCTTAGGAAACCCTCAACAAGTGGCTTTAATGATCTCTCTACTTCAAGCAGATCTCCAGTCTTGGGCCTTCTCTCTGCCTCCACAAACCTCCTTCAGTAGTTAACCTCTTTGCTGTTTTAGGTCTCTTGCATGAAGAACCGGATGATTGCGGAAGATTACTGTGCCGAGTTTAGGGTGTGGGTGGTGCAGTCCAAGTGGAACAATCCTGCACGGGACTTTCCGACGCTGTCAAGGACGCCATGGTTAACTTTCCTTAACCTGCCAAATTAGAGAGGAGTATGAAACTCGCTATCCGGCTGGACAGGCATCTGCATGAACGCAAAAGAGAACGTGTTTTCTCAACTTGTCTCCAGCTGTTCCTCAACACGAGTCTGGAACTGAACCTATGCAACTGGGTGCCGCCATGACTTCATGGGACCATAAAGAAATTAGAAGGCGCAAGGGCCTTTGCTTCTATTATGGTCAAGCTGCCCACATGCTAAACAAATGTCCCAAGCGTCTAGCCATTGAGCATTCTCAACGCCAGGGGTCTTCCCAGAAGGACCGCGCTTGTAATCAGGTACCCTGTTCTGTGTCTTTTCAAAAGCTGTTGTTGCCTCTTGAAATTTCAGTTTTAAATAGACTAGTTCATGTTAAGGCATTTGTGGACTGTGGGTCAGTACCCAATTTCTTAAATTTAGGTATAGTTCAGGAGCTAGGTGTTCCTTTGATTCCATTTGAAATCCCAGTTCCTTTCCTGGGGGGGCATGGTCTAGCGATCATGGCAGCAAGTCGTAAACTCACAGGAGCTCCGCAGAAGCCTGGTTTTCTTACCGGATTATCCCGGCCATCGCTCTCCATCTGGCAGTCACCTCCCTCTGAGCCTTCCCCTGGGTCCAGTTGCTTCTCTCCACAGCTGTATCTCTTCTCCCCGGCGTATGCTCCGGGAGCCAGGCTTGCGATCTACCACGCTGACCACCGCACGGCCGCCATCTAGGGTTTGAGGCTCCTGCAGATAAGCTCTAGCTCGCAGCTCCCTGCCATCCATCTCCTTGTGCAGCGACGCCGGAGGCCTACTGATACCGGTGAGATGACGTCATCTTGGAGGCCTGCATCTACTTCCTCCCTGGTTATCAGTGGACATTATTGCGGTGAGCTGCCTGCATTGTGATTTATTATCTCGCCCTTTCTATCCCCAGGGAATCCTAACAGACTGGCTAGTTATCCCTGCAACAGCCTCCTCCATTCCTGATTCGACAACCTGCTGCGGTTCCCTCATTTACTCCTCCTGAAAGTGTTACCCCCTGGACTGTATCTGTCTCCGGTCTCTAGGAGGGAAGTGTAGAGCCCTTACACATACATCAGGGGGGCTCCTCACCCTCCCGGAAATCGTACTAAGAACTCTCCATTTACGTCTCCTGTCAATTCCACTGCCTCTCCAACAAAGCTAACAAGCATTCCAGTATTGTTTGCATCTAGGGTTTGAGGCTCCTGCAGATAAGCTCTAGCTCGCAGCTCCCTGCCATCCATCTCCCTGTGCAGCGACGCCGGAGGCCTACTGACACCGGTGAGACAACTAAGGACTCCCCATTTACGCCTCCTGTTAATTCCGCTGTCTCTCCAACAAAACTAACAAGCATTCCAGCATTGTTTGCATAGACTGCGCCCAGAGTCTGGTGGACTGGTAGCTGGCCCGGAGAGGGGGAGTGCAAAGACTCTACACAGCCATCAGGGAGACTCTTCATCCCTCTCCAGATTACCCCTACCCCCACCTCCGCTTCCTCCCTACCCTGCCAGTACCATTTGACAAGAGCACGACCCGAATTACGTGTGGTATAACCCGCAGCATGATCTGCTGAGACCCCCAAGTGGGCGCCTTATTGACAACCTGAATATTTCCCTTGTTTGTGGCACAGTGGTGAAAACAGCAAGAAACAAAAGCGCTGCCTTGCCAGTCCCTCCAAAATCTCAGAGACCTCAGGGTGATCTGTAAAAATTCCAGAAGAAATCCCCTGCCCGCTCTCCGAAATTACCCATTGCCCAGGCAAACCCTGACCCTCCAGATCAGACCAATATTGATGGTCTGTGACAGCTTTCAGGTCCTCTCACGAAGGCCTTCCTCTGTAAGACTCTTACTATGGCTATGCAACCAATACTCAGAATTGGCCACTATATGCACGGAAGTGCAACAATTTGGCCCAAAGATGGACTCTCTAGAATCTGCATGCTCTAACCTCTCAGCCCCCTCTGAGGCTCTGGCTGATAAAGTAACCTCTCACTCTGACCATCTCAACAGAGGTTTTTGGTTATTGGAAGATCATGAGAACAGGAGCAGGAGGAAAAACGTGTGCATCAAGTGTCTTCCAGAGTCATGGGCATCTGAGGCCTTGAATAAAGTTGCCATGGACATCTTCTCGGACCTCTTGGGACCTGAGCGTGCCTCCCAAATTACAATTGCGGCTCTGAATAAAAAGATGCCTAAAAAAATAGAAGCCTTAGAACAACAAATCGTGGCTACTATAAGAAAACATGGGATCAACACCAACAATATCCTATCCTATACTTAAAAGACAGAATTATGAAGGTGCACAGCCCAAACATTCAAGAAACGTATCATTTAGTTCATCCGAAATGGATTCAGAATCTTCATTGTTAGTAAACAATAGGTCCAGCACTTCCTCTGAACTTTTAGACGCCTCTTGGAAGCTTGCCTCGACGTCTGAATAAATTTAAAAAAACGGGTCCGGAGAGCGAGCAAGCGCCTTCGTAAATCTTCAACAAGAGAAATATCAAACGCTCCAAAAACCTGATGCCTTAGAGGATAAATCTAATCCAATTTATGGTTCTAGTGTTGTGAATCATTTCCTCTATGATGGATGGACGGGATGAATCATAGGCAGACACAGCAATTATCATCGGTATTTTATTGTCTTACATTTAAAGAGCAAATTTCTATTTTAGAATTAGCGGAACTGCACTAGCTCAGTATGACACCTATTTGTAAAAACATAGATTCAACAGATCCTTCAGACACTTATTTACAATCACTTAAAGATCTAGTCATGGAGGGAGTATTTTCACTCCAGCAATCACAATACCTTATTAACCATAATCCGGTCCCCCCTATGTATTGTGGGTTACCAAAGATCCATAAAAACATTCTTCCGCCCCCTCTTCATCCTATTATATCTAGTACAGGCTCAATTAATGAAAAACTAGCATCTTGGTTAGACAGAATTTCACAACCCCAGGGTTCATAAAAGACAGTGAAGCGGTGTTAAACTTTTTTGAAATCTTTGAATGGCAGTCAGACTTTGCGTGGCTTACATGCATTGTATGTTCGCTTGATTCATGTTTTTATAACAGATTGGCAATAGAGGCACTTGTGCGCCCACAGAATAAAAATGTGAACACATCATATCGGTCACTATTTTTTTTACTCACTCATAATTTGGTTTATTATTTGCAGATATGTGGAGCACCTAGGGGTGCTCCCTTCTATCTCTGGCTAACCTGTACATGTCCTTTTGGGAAGAAAAATGTATATTTTCCTCACACAACCCATTTTTTTGTTTTTTTTGCACTGGTATGGACGCTACATTGATAACATACTTATTGTATGGTTGGACAACATGGTGGCTCGGTGGTTAGCATTGCAGTCTTGCAGTGCTGGAGTCCTGGGTTTGAATCCTGCCAAGGACGAAACATCTGCAAGGAATGTGTATGTTCTCCCCGTGCTTGTGTGGATTTTTTCCCATACTCCTAACACATACTGATAGGGAAAAAATGTACATTATGAGCTCTTTATGGGGGATCACAATCTATATTTTTGGGAAAAACAAGTTAGAGTAGATGCTCTTTCCAGAATTTTTAGTTCCTCCCAGTCAAAAAAGTCCCGACCTGAACCTATTCTCCCAGAGGGTATTGTTATCTCTACTATTTCTGTGGACCTTGCTTCCAAGATCAGGGAAAATCAGCAGTGGGCCCCTCAGGAGACTCCGGAGGGAAAGTTGTTTGTTACCTTTCAATTTAGGTGTCAGTTACTTAGGGAGTTTCATGATTCGGTTTTGTGTGGACACCCTTGTTGTCTCGCTTTTATTGGTGGCCATCCAAGTCCCGGGACATTGTAGCTTATATGTCGGCATGTGGTGTTTGTGCTAGGGCCAAGGTCCCTAGAGTTAGACCATTGGGAGAGTTATTTGCCTGTTCCTGAATGACCCTGGTTCCATATTTCTATGGACTTTGTCACAGATTTGCAGCCCTCTGGGGGAATAACTGTGATTTGGTCTATAGTAGACAAGTTTAGCAAAATGTGCAGTTGCCTAATGATAACACCTTGTCCCACTTTTTCCTTGAAGATGTTGTTAGGATTCATGGAATCCCAGATAATTTCTCTGACAGGGGAGTGCAGTTTGTCTCCAAATTTCTGGAGGGCATTTTGTGAGCTTCTGGGTGTTCAGTTGTCCTTTTCCTCTGTATTTCACCCTCAGATCAATGGGAAGACTATAGTGCGAGCACAGAAGAAACATGTGAATACATCATATCAGTCACTACTTTGTCACTCATTTGTCACTCACTCAGAAGCGAGGAGAGATATCAGACATGTCAATTTAAGAAGAAACAGGACTAGGGAGAAAATGCATCCAAGAGAAGACTACCTTTTACTATGTCTATGGATATTACTGCAAATCAAACAATGGACACACTAATGGTGATTAATTTGTCTCAATCTCTTACACAATCTCAATTGGAAGTTTTGAGTTTAGGTCTGAGTTTTTCTCTGTCCTCTAGGTTTGATCTCTTTTCTACGGTGAAGGACTTGCATCTTTTTGCAACGAAATTTACATTTAAGAAAATATTTTATCAAGAGGTTTCTCCTACTCTCTTTCCTACCGTGGAAGAACAGAAAGCAGTCCATACTTTACAACAACTTTTGGATGAACAACAAATAGGAATTAGAGGTAAGTTTCCTCAATCTATCATTCCCGGCCCTGACATTAGATAGCAGTCTGGACCTTTTTGTTAAATTGGTGTCTAGTAGTATATGCAATGATAACTAAACGTTACAACAAGGTGCTGCTATATGTCAGTTATCGAACATGATGGACATTGTTATAAAACAGTCCGATAAGGGCGGAAACGTAGTTATATGGCCAGCTTGTCAATATGAACAGGAAGCATATAGGCAATCATGAAATTCAGAGTGCTACAAAAAGTTTACTGTCTCAGAAATTTGCTTCTGAATTATATTTACTCTTGCAGGAAGCGGTGGATAGGAATGTTATCTAACAAGAACTAGCTATTATATTTCCTGAATCAACCTCAATACCTACTTTTTATATGCTTACAAAGATTCATAAGCATGCCACCTGCCCCCCCGGCCGCCCAATTATCTCACGTGTTAATGGTCTGTGTGAGCCTATTAGTAAATTCGTTGACTTTCATCTGCAGCCACTGGTGGAACCCTACGGTCAGGATACAAAAAATTGAAAGTTGGCTGGTCTACATGACCATTCTCACTTAGAACACTAAATCTCATTATACCTCTATTAGGCACTTAGATAGTATTGCGGCTGTCAGGGTATTTATCCTTATGTCCAATATCGATAATGAGCGGAGTAAGTTTTGTTAACTTGTTACAATTCATCCTCACTCAATTTTTATATGCACGAAAAATAAAACCTGCGTCTGGTCCTGAGCCAGGGAGTGGCTAAAGGGAATATGTTCTAGGCAACTGAGGGTCACTGCAAGATCATACTTTTCTTGAGTAGGAGGTAAGGAAAAGCTCAGAGGTAATGAGCCAGAGGAAAATTTTACTGCTATGCTCAGCTACTCCCAGGACACCCCCAGTGCACTCTTAGCTCATTTGCATATGAATAAAAAGCAGCTTTCAGTAAAATTAAAAGGCCATTCTACAAATAAATTATGTGACTGGGCTCAGGTATTTTTTACAGAAAAAGTTGAAAAACATGGCAATTATTTTAAAATACTTCCTGCTCAAGATAATTAATTATATCATAGAAATATCCTTATTATAATACAGTGTATATTAAGTTTATTCTTTGTATATTTTTGATTATCCTACAGATATGGAATCATATTTACCAACATGGACTTTTACAAGTTGGCATTCATACAAACAACGGACTTGAGCGACAGCATGAAACCCTAAATTATAATCTCCTAGATGGTTAGAAAACCTGCTTTCTTAGAGAAATTATTTCGGTTATTCATTCAAATTTCTTGCCAAATAGCTACAAAAAGTATGATTTTACATAATATTTTTGAATATTTTAATTTTCTAAAAATTGAACCTGGGTGGTTTTGGGTGGAATCACACTGCAGGAAAAACCTGCAATGCAAAGTGGTTTGGAATCTGTAAAGTGGTTTGGAATCTGCAGCATGGAAGTTATTTTTGGGGATTCACTTGAAATTTTTAACCATTCTAAAATGAGGCTTTAACCCCGATCTAGCCACACAGAAGTCATAGCTGAATGTCCCGGCCAAAACCCTACCCAAGAGCAGCATATGATACAGAGGGAGAAACTTAGGATTGCAGTTTATAGGGTTATACGGTTTGGAGTGAGAAACAGAGTAAATCCTTACAGGATTTCTAGGAAAGACATTGAGAATGCTGATACGCAAACTGATGCTTTAACTCAGTCTCCAAAAAGAAAATGAGCTCCAATAGAAACCTTTGAGCCTCTTCCAGAACAAACATATGGAAGACCAAAGTATCCGGCATCACAAAGGGTGGGGAGGAAAGAAGACCTTCTTAGGGAAGATATATGGATAATAGAGTCCTTCATAAGCAATGCAAACTCATTAGATATTGGCCTCAGAAAGAAGGTATCAAAAATCTGTGAGATCTCACTGGCATATTTGTTATATGTGCCAATCATGCGTACCACACTGGTATCCCCCGTTCTGCTTTTAGGGATCAAGAGAGATTCCCTCGGTGTATTTCTAGCCATCTCCCTTGACCTCTCTAGCAGGCCCCGTGGATATCCCCAAATCTTTGTAGTAAGGCTTCACTATGTTCACTATGTTGTTCGTATTCAGTTATTGAGGAGCAGTTTCTTCCTGTAGTTTTGTGATGCCTCACTTTAGAGGTAAGGGATGATGACTCCCCCATGAAAAAGTATCAAAAATCAGGTGTGACATTGTATTACAGATTCACCATACTGATGCACACTGGCTTCTATCACATGGGTCTACAACAGGGGTCACAATGTAAGTAAGACTCCCTTATATCACCCTCACTAACAAGTACCCTAAATACAAGTGACATCTGTGGAGTGATATTTTGTTTACAGGTAAATACTCTGTTCTTTACATAATATGTCTGTGTTTTCCAAGACAATCCGGGGCAAATTACTGTGGAACATTTGCTATTGTGGATGCTGTTCCTTCGGCACATGGATGAAATGTAAAAAATACCTTTTATGACCAAAGTAAAATGAGGGAACATGTAACGGAGTACATTTTAAAAAATTACTCTGACAACCTACTGTCTGTACAAAATCCATCAACCAAAGGAAGAAATGGAGAAGCTTCAAACGCTATAACTGCACATTAATAACTCCCACTCCTGATGTTCGGCGCTCACCCAGACCTCATATTCACCATCACATCTACCTCTATCCTATAGATTACATGTTTATTAGGCTTGCTTTGGTTGACTGACCTTTCAGGTACATACCGTACTTGATATACCGATGTCTAGAATTACTGTTTTATCTATATATGCTATGGCATTCTGACTGTATCTTGTCACACACTCCATGGGATGGCTTTCTCTGTTTTATTTAGAATTTTTGTACAATTTCACCTCCATGTATATTTTTAATAAACAGATAAAAATTACCATTTTTTTTGTTTAGAATACGCACTTTTTTTTTTCCTTCCAAAAAAAATGTTTAAACATAGAAAACCGTGTATGTTACCCAGTGAAACCTGTGTGCGCCTTATAAAGCGAAAAATACAGTATCTTGTTGGTGTGGTTAACGCTGGAGCGTCATTCTTATATATGTGAATAATGTTGTGTCTTGATTTATTAATTTATGATATATGTAAGTTAGTGTCCTCATTTTCTGCTCTTATGAAACCCTGGATCTCTCCCTACCAGTGCTTCCACATTGGCACCTGCCTGCTCTCCCTCAGTCCAGGATGTACAGGCAGAACTATACCTCGCAGGTGCTCCCTCGCTGCCTACACAGCCTCCTGATATACAGGTCCAGCCCTCCCTGATGGAGCCTGAGAGAGGAGCAGCGTTTCCTCCACAGCAGCCGGCTCTTATGCCCTTCCCCTGCGGCAAAAGATAATGTTCTCAGCACTGCTGAAGTTCCGGCTTCTCCTGTCCTGGAGCTGTTAACCCCTTAGCTCCTGCCTCCTCTGGTACTTCCACTATGCATGGTGTACACTCTCACACTGCTCTATCACAAGCCCCTGCAGCTCTCCTCTCAGGTCCTGTGTCCCAGTCTTCCTCTTCAGCCTCTACACTGGAGCCACAGTACTCTCATTTGGGTCACCCTTATGCCCCCTCCCAGATGAACACTAATGTGTAATGCTCCTGGTAGCCCTTGAAGAGATTAGCGAGAAGGGCAGAGACTATGGGTTTTTTTTTTCCAGGGCATACAAGGGGTTAATCCAGCAGCACACGACAAGGTGGTTTTTTGGTAAATAATGATGTGACCTCACCTTCACCCTCCTTGTTTTGGCTTGGTTTTCGCGCCCTTTCGGGCCGTTCAGTGGGAGTGGTGTAAGGCGGAGTTGGAGGCGGGGTTAAGTTTATTTAACACAGGTTCGTGGGGGAGCCTAGCACCTTCTACCATCCTGTGGTGAGAGGAACCTCGGAGCTTACCTTGCATGATGGCAGACAACCTGGAGGAGCTGCCGCTGGCCAGAATGGCTGGATTGGCTGGATGACTTGCTGCGGAGAGCGAGGAGCGACCGGACGGAGCTGCAGCATGGCCGGAGTGTGACGGGAGAAGAAGTGGGAAGACGTCCGCGTCGGAAGGCCCGGCCGCCGAGGAGATTGAGCCCTAGCCCTTTGAGAGGAGGTAAGCGCCGGTCACAGGCTGGCAGCTCACATTTCCGCTTCATGTAGCAGTCAACATACGGGTTATTTTAGAGGTTGGCTGCTGGGAAGTTGGTGTTATTATAATCATCCCCATAGTCTCACCCAGAGGAGCCCCCCTAACCTCTGCGGATGTTTTTGGCTCCCTGCCCCTTTTTACGTCTACTGCATTCAAGGGCTCCCAATGGTCTCGGAGCACCCAAGCTGATCTGCTATGTCCTTATTTGCACAGTCATGAACTGGACTTCAACTCCACTCCGGCTGCTCTTCATAAGCCACCATCCTCTGATCTGACTCTTCCTTGCAGGGATCCGCCTCCATGGGTCGCAGATCCAAGCGCCCTAAATTGGTCGATATCTGGAACCTCCTCAGCTCTCTACCTACTAAGCTGGACTTGGAAACTATAGTCAGTCGGGTGGAGGCGAAACAAGAGTGGATTATTGCAGAGTTCAAGTCAGAGCTTCAGTATATATCTGCACAGGTTTCTGCTCAAGAACAGCAAACTGCCTCATTAGACCAACGTCTCGCCTCGGTGGAGCAATTTCTAATTACTCAGCAGGCTCTTAACAAATCCATCCTCTTGCAAGTTGACGAGCAAGAAAACAGGGACTGACGAAATAACATCAAACTGCAGGGTATCCCCCAGCAGAACTCCACTAAGTGGTCACTTCTATTTTTAATATCTTACTCAATCGCCCTGCAGATACAAAGATCAACATAGATAGAGTACACCGGGTACTGGGCCCCAGACGCAGTGATACTATTGACCCTCGTGATGTGTTGGTCTTATATAATACATTTTCTGAGATAATAACTTTTAGGTTTTCCTTGGCTGTAAGTCATAATCATCAAGATTAACAGAAAGAAAGACTTGAAAAAGTTCACTCTGTAATGACTCAATATCATAAATGTGTTTCACTTTTTCAAATGAAATACTAAAAAAATAACTTTTTGATGATATTCTAGATAATATTCTAAATTGTTAAGATGCGACTGTATATCCAGCCCTCCCACATTGGGAAACCTTCACAACACAAAAGATGCTTTTTTAGAATTACCACCGGTCATATCACCAAAAACAAAGTTTAATACACAGGAATCTATCCACAATCCCAGAATTACAACAGTTACCCATTCCCTCATTCCCAAAAAAACACCAACCAACAAAACCCAATTTTTTCATCGAATTCACCCACCTCAAAAACTATCCTTAAAAAGAAAGCCAAAGAAGATGTAGAGGAAGAGGCAATACGGATAAATCAGGAAGACAACTATGACAAAAAAAAGTCCGAAACTGAAAAAGAACAAAATTGGTGAACAGTAAAAATTTTCAAATTATCCTCCTATAATCTATCTATTCCTGAAACAAGCCTTTTAACTAAAGGATAGTAAGGCCGCAGCTGCGGCGCAGCAATAGGCGGAGGCCGCCATGACAGGGGCCTTAGGACAAGGCCGGGTGTCAGGGAGCGGAGCCTCCAGGGCGCAAGTTGTCAGGGGAGTTTATTTAACTCCCGGCAATCCCTCCCCGTGGTCAGTTCATCGCGGAAAGGAATCGTGAGAGGAGCTCTTCAATCCTCATGGCGAACCTGGACGACCTCCTGGGGCAGCTCCGAGCTGAGGGCTTTGGTGGCCTCAGTCCCGGCGGCCTCTCAGCCACGGCCTGTTCCTGCTCTATCCTCGCCCCCTGTCACAGCACCACTTCCTTCCCCCCTCTGGCCAGCGCTTCTCCTACCCGCCGGCAGCAGCGGGCTAGGCCGCCGGAGAGATTGAGCCCTGACCTTCAGCCTCGTTCCAGGCCACGCATCAGGAGCCCTTCTGGGGGCCCTCAGGGCCGGGGTGCGCGCCCTACTGCTCAGGGCAGCCGCCTCCAGTTTGGGAGGCATCCTACCACGCGGGCCGGGACAACGGTCGCTACGGGGCGTAGTCGTCGACCCGTGCAGCCCCTCCCCCTCGTGCCTTCTTCAGCTTCTCCTTCCTCCGACGTGGTGCCGGGGACCCCGCCTGGCGATGCTCCAGTCGGGGGGGGGGGGGGGGGGTAGATTCCTTATCAATGCTCTGGTTCCCCTGCTGATCTCTTCCATACTCCCGGGCACGACTGTCCCTCCTGCTCCACTGGGGCCCGCCTTGCTTCGCCATCGTTGGACCCCCTGCTGGCTATCGATGAAGCTCCTCCCGATTCTCGGCGGCTGGATTCAGGACAGCCGGCTGGTGGAAACACAGCATCTGTGCAGCCGGGTGAGTGTGTGTCTGTGTCGTCTTCTGTACCTGCTATTTTTCGCTCTCAGTCTGCTGGGGTTGATGCTGGGGATGCGGGTTCGCAGGGCGCTGGGAGGCTAGTGAGGATCAGGGCTTAAGGGGGGAGTTGAGGTCTCTGATCGGGAGTTTACAGGATGTTTTGGTCTGGCGCCCCCTCTGGGTCGGTTGGGTCCCCGGTTCCTGCGTGGTTGGGGTCGTTCTGTTGATTGAGAGTTTTTTACTGATGCTTCGGGATCGGTAGGGTTTGGGGCTTACTGTGGGGGAGGAGTGGTGTGCGAAGCGTTGGCCGGCATCTTGGGTGAAGTTAGGTTGGCTGCGTAACCTTTGTCTACTTGAACTTTTCCCGATTGTGGTGGCAGTTGAGGACTGGGGAGAACGTTTTAGGGATAAGAAGGTTCGCTTCCACTGCGATAACCAATCTGTGGTGGCTGCGATCAATAGTCTCACAGCGTCTTCTCCTGTGGTTTCCATGCTTCCGACATCTCGTTTTGCGTTTTGTTGTTAAATGCCTGGGTGGTGGCGGTTCATGCCCCCGGGGTCACTAACGTCATTGCTGATTCTTTGTCTCGATTTCAGTGGGGGCGGCTTCATTTGGTGGCCCCGGACACGGACGTGCATGGCCTCCCTTGCACGGTTCATCTGTGGGACGTGGTCTCGAAGCAGCAGGAGCCTTGATCAGGTCTTCATTGGCAGAGAGCACCAGATTGGCTTATGAGTCGTCCTGGAGGGATTTTATGCAGGTGGTGACCGAGCTTGGAGGTGGTCTGATGAGGTTTTTCGAACAGCGTTGTTGAGACGGGGGGCTTTGCTGGGTTGGTCTGCTTCAAAACTTTCTAGGGTATTAGCAGGTGTTGCTTTTGGTTTTAAGTTAAGGGGTTTTCGGGACGTCACAAAAGATTTTTTGGTACTGCAGGCTATGAGGGGGTTGCGTCGCGGAGGAGAGGGCTCGCGTCCGGACGGGCGCAGGCCGGTGTCCTTTCCTTTGTTGGAGCGTATTGGCTTGTACTTGGGGGAAGTTTGTTCTTCCGCCTTTCAACAGGCATTGTTTCGATTGGCCTTTTCGTGGGCGTTTTTTGGGGCTTTGCGTTTGGGTGAATTAGTGTCCCCCAGCAGATCCCACGCCGGTGGGGTTTTATGCCAGGATGTCGTTCTGGTGGAGGGCGGTTTAGAATTTGTTTTACGGCACTCCAAGACAGATCAGGAGGGTCGGGGCATGATGGTATGCTTGGGTGTTGTCCCGGGGTCTGCCATGTGCCCGGTTTTGTGTTTTGAGAATTTTCGAGGATTGTCGGGAGTGTCGTCGGGTCCTCTTTTGCGTCACCTGGACGGATCCTATTTGTCCTGTTATCGGTTTACGGTGGTTTTCCAGGTTTGCTTGGAGGGTTCGGGTCTGGATTCCAGGCTCTTTGCCTCCCATTCCTTTAGAATCGGGGCGGCCACTGAGGCTGCTGTCCATGGGTTGGGTGATGACGTAGTTCGTCGAATAGGCAGGTGGGGTTCTCGTCGGTTTTTGTCGTATGTGCGTCCGCATTTGTTGTAAGGAAGGCCTCGGGGTGGTTGCGTCGGTTGTGTTTTTCCTGCTGTTGGTGGCAGTTGCTGTTTCAGTTTTTAGCGTGTTGTTGTTTGTTCGTTTGTTGTTTTTTATGTTTTGTTTTACACATGCTGCCTCTCGGTTGATTTGGATATTTGGCCATTCCTATGTCCATTGGGGTGCCGATCTGCGTCCGGATGGTCGACAGTTGGGTTTTCCTCGCCAGGAAGTTCAGGTGCGGTGGCTCGGTTTTCGCGGTTTGGTGTGGAGCCGTATGCTTAGTGAGTTCACAAAGTTCGCTCGACTCGATCGCCCCCCGGATGTATTGGTGTTGCATTTAGGGGGGAATGATTTGGCCGCCCGCCCGTTGCGCGAGTTGATTCGGGATGTGATACATGATTTGCTTCACCTGTGACTGGCACATCCGTCTTTAGTGGTTGTGTGGTCGGATATTGTTCCTAGACATTCATGGCGTGGAGCCAGGTCTGTCCCCAAAATCAATAAGGCCCGTGCAAAGTTTAATCGTACGGTTAGTTCCTTTGTGGTCCGACATGGCGGCGTTTGTGTAAGGCACTCTGAGCTAGAAGACTTGAACGGGTGGATGGGGTCCATTTTAACGGGGTGGGTATAGATCTGTGGGCCTTGGGGCTACGGGGAGGATCGAACTAGCTCTTTTGCTGTTGGGCGGCGACGGGCGTACTTGAGGTGTTCAAATGTTGCCCTCTGTGGCGGGGGTGGGGGTCCTTGGAGTGGATAAAATTTGCTGTTTGGGGAAAATGTAGTAGTCAAGTTCCCCTATCTTTGATTAAGTAGTTTAGTCTGGCGGTTTTTGGACTCCTGCTGGGCTGGTGTCCCGGGGAGTATTTAGTGTTTATTAACTGTCATTCTGTCGTATGATGCTCCTGGGCCTGTTATCGCGGCTGAGGGTAAGTTGGTGATGGACAGAATGGCGGCCAGACATGTCGGAGCTCCAAGGACTCCCCCCCCCCCCCCATCAGCTCGTTCTGATAATTGCTGGTTAGTCAGGATGTTATAGTTAGATTAATGGGGTTTATTTGGTAAGGGTTTATTGAAGTATTATTTAATTGTTATTTATTTTGACATGTTTGTTACATTTGTAATAAATTGGCTACTGTGGCCAATCAATCCAAAAGAAAGTTTCTGTCGTTATTTTGGGTCTGGGGATTCAAGTTGGAGGTAGTTCCATAAGCTAAAAGGGGTACAGCTATATGATTGGTCCAGCAGGGGTAAGGTTCACTTATTTACAGGCTTCCTCAAGTGCCCAATGTCATGTCTTTTTGCCCTACCAGTAAAATCTATGAATTTGGATAGAATATAAAACTCTCGCTAACAATGGGATTCTAAACAAAAAAGAAGAGGAATTTCTAACCATTAAATTTCCCAAAATGGCTTTGTAATAACTTCCAAAGATACACAAACATACCATCAACCCACCAGGGCACCCAATAATATCTGGGATTAACTCTTGACCTGTAACCTTTCAGAGTACATTGATAATCCTTTAAAGAATGATAAGTGGGCTCAAGATTATATATGGGTTACTTTGGACGTATGCTCACTTTATTGCAATATTCCACACAGGAAAGGTCTATGGGCTGTTTCACAATATCTCAATTCTGATTTACTACTACCATCAGTTCAGCATCCTATCTTACACATTGGGGCACATTTATCAATACTGCCCAACTTTGAACTGTCAACCTACAAATCCCATTGATAGTTTGACACATTTATTTGAAACTGTCGTGTGGACCTTCATAAATGTGAAGTGCTTTTGCGACGCACCTAAATTTTGAAATACCGACTAAAAGTGGCGAGTTTCCACATGAGCCAAATATCTGGCCCACAGAAAAAAGCGACATTAATTACGTCTAAAATTTCATCTACAGCCGAGATATATGGTGCACGCTTAGTGGAAAAGACCAAATCTCGGCACACGAAGTAAATAAGCGGGTAATACCGCAGATATTTCCTCAACGAAAGAGTTTGCAGACCTGTCAGACTTCTCTGTCGCGGTGAACTGACTAATATGAAACTAAATATTCCAGAGGAGATGACATCCAAATTTCAAGACTTTATTAAGTAGAATTACCCAAAGGATATCCAATAAACATTTTTAAATCAAAATACAACCAACACAAATACTCAAGAACAGAGCTCTAATATCTCAGCAACAGCGAGAAAAACGGGATAACACTGAGGAAGAAGAATCCACAGACGAATCTGAAGATGAAGAAAGATGGAAAAAAAAAAACTGTTTTCAGATAAGGAGAAAGAAATTCTAGTCCGTGAGGTAAGATTTGAAGTTAATTATTGTGACTATCATATATCAATTAATACATTAACAATAATTCTTAGATATACCTAACAGCCCAAGTTGAAAATCCATACTCTTCAATAAAATTAAAAATGGGGGTGTGGCTAGCCAGCGAGATAGCCGGACGCACACATTCAAAGCTCCGTCCGGAATCACTAGAATACTTAACTTTACTGCACCATCTGCCACTACAACTAGCCTTAGAGACCTCAGGGGCCTTCCCCCAGCCCCAGTACTGCATCTTTTGAGGCCGTTCCCACGCTACTCGCCATCGGGAGGCTTATCCTTGGTGAGAGTCCTAGACGTCTTTAGATTGCGGCCGCCATCTTGGATTGTGGCTTAGCTGCTTCCCAGGATCCCCGAGCATTGTAGTGCGCGGCACCGTCTGCCTTCAACCTCCGGACACAGGGTAGCCCGAGGGCAAGCCTCATTGAGTGGTAGTGGATAGGAAGGCCGTCCTGTGGAGCCGGAACTCACCATCTTCTCCCTACTACTAGTGGCAGAGCCGTCATCTTGCAGCCTACTCAACCAACGGGCCTGTTTACTCCACGGAAATTACAGCGACCCCATTCTCAACAGCTGTGCTCGAGCAGGCATCCACATCCCTGCCCAGTACTTCTACTTCATCTCCCGACATATTCCTGGGCCCCAGAACGTTACAGCACTCTCCTTTCATCTGCGGCCTACTCCGCTGTCTGAAGCCAGCCTCCATCTTGGAACCCGCGGCCTACTTCAAATCGGAGGTAGGACACGATATAAGCCTGCTCCACACACTCCCACTCCTATTGGGGCTACCTTCTGCTGCTTCCCTGCATAGCGCTCCCACTACTAACACTGGTCTTCCTCCTGCGGCCCACTATGTAGCCTGGAACCGGCCGACCGCCATTTTATGATCCTGAAGCTTGCTGATCACCTCTGTGAGGAAGAGCACTAAATCTCCCTACAGCCCCTATAGATGACTCTATGGACTGCGACACTGAAGAGCAACTATCAGGCCCTCTAACTAAAGCCATCTTTTGCAAATCTCTCACTGCTGCTATGCAACCTGTTCTTTCGGAGCTAGCCTCCATATGTGCAGAGGTGCAACACTTCACTACAAGGATGGACTCTATTGAGTCGACTTGAAGCACCCTCAACTCTCACTCTGAAACACTAGCAGATAGAGTCTCGTCACATTCTGAACAGCTTAATAGAGCATTCTCTTTATTGGAGGACCAGGACAATCGAAGTCGAAGAAAAAATATTTGTATTAAATGCCTCCCGTAGTCATGGTCACCAGATGTCTTAAAGTCATGATGGACATTTTCTCTGACTTGATGGGTCCAGACCATTCCTAGCAGATCACTATTGAGCGGTTCAATAGGGCCTTGCGACCCAAGCCCAAACCATCCGATCCACCACGTGATGTTATATGTGGTCTTCTATCATTTGTAGACACCTCTGCAATTCTCAGAGCTGCCATGGACCGTGACAACATACAATATGAAGGTGTCCCTTTACAGCTCTATCAAGATATTGTCCATTACTGGATATCTTAAGGGAGAGGAATGTTCAATATGCATGGTGTTAGGACTGTGCAGTATGTGCAGCCTTGATATCAGAGTCGCAGCCTCTTCCACTGTGACTGTTCAGTCCAGCATGCATGGGGTTAATCTCCTTGTAGCCGATAGGCGTGGTCGGTCTGCTGACTGACACTGGTGTCAGCCTATCGGCATCTGGCTTGAGCACCTGGGCGGGTTGATCGGCCCCGCCTTCCCTCCATTTAAGGAGGCGGTTTTGGGACGTCGGGTGCTCTAGTATCATTTGCAAAATGTGTGTGCATGGGTTCCTGTGTGGTTCTCATAATTCCACATTGTGCATGTCTGTGCAAGACTTGGTCTAGCAGTGAGCTGCCTTAGCAAGGTAGGGCTTAGTTAGAATATTGCCCAGGGAATTCCCACCTAGCCTCTAACCTCAAAGTGTTAAGTCTGTGCAGACATTAGTTGGCAGAGTACTGCCTTAGATAGGCAGGCTTCTACTTGTGGTACTCCACAGCAGGTGCTGTGGTGCGGTCCAGTAAGCTGCTGGGAGCACACAGTCATTGTTAGTTGTTGTCTAGTGGTGAAGTAACCACCAAGACTGGTATATGTATATGATGCAAATGGTCCCTATCTGGTTACCAACATTCTTTTTCACAAAAATCCGCCGCTTGTTCTCAGTTTGTGTGGAAACGTAAACGCCCTAGATTAGCCCATTCTATATTGATTCGCAGTAAACGTCTGGGTGGTATAGGACTCCCTGATGCCCACACATATTACTTAGAGATTCAACTGAACCGGTGCTTGGCATTAGTACATCCCTCTAGGAATACGATTCACGTATGGCTCTAACTTCATGAAAGACCTCTGGCTTCCTCGTTCTGACCGTGCCTGTAGCAAGATTGACAGCCCTTTACTAGTAGCTCCTGCTAAGATGTGGTATCACACGGCCTCGCTGATGAAACCCTTCCCCTCAGTGGTGATGTCCTCCTCGTTCATCACATATTCCTCACCTGAGACGCCCAACTTGCTCGCAGACCTCTGGATGAGATTAGTCGAAGTATCACTCAGGGACCTACTCAGCTATTCCATGCCTCTGAGTAAAGTGCAGATTTGTACCCTAATAGGTAGACATGACCTCACTGAGCTTCACTGTACCTATTTCAACAGGTTATTTTCCAGGTTCGTGACTAGGCACACCCCTCTCTCATACTGTACTGATTTTGAACAGCTAATAGCAGGTCTCCTACCTAAATTAAGGAAAATTTCAAACTTGCACCGCCTGTATGTTGTGGGGGGAGCCTACTTGCCGAGGTTTTATTTATTCCTTGGAAAAAGAACTGCGTCTCACTTTAACTGCTGAGGAGAGGAAATCAGTGTTGGCCTCTTCACACGGATTCTCCTCTTCTATAAGAATTCAGGAAAATCACTTTAAAATACTCTCCAGGTGGTAGAAAACCCCTGAGTTTCTATATGCACGTAAAGTAACATCTTCCACTGCCTGCTGGTGTTGCCTGGATGGGGTGCTCTCTCTTGCACGTATGGTGGTCCTGCCCTAAACAGGTCCTTTTCTGGACTGAGGTTGAGTCAGTTTTGCGAGTATTCAATGGTGCACCCTTTAAACTCACTCTTGCTCAGATTGCACTAGGTTTACCTGGTTAACCCCTTAGAGACACAGCCCAAAAATGCGTTAAGGACCAGGCCTCTTTTTTCAAAACTGACTTGAGACGCTTTAACTTACACAAGTGATTTTGAGATTGTTTTTTCGTAACACATTATACTTCATGTTAGTGGTAAACACTAATGTATATTTTTGTATTTATTTATAAAAAAAAATAGGAAATGTAATGGAAATTTGGAAAAAATTGCAATTTTCAAAATGTGAAATTCTCTGCTTTTCAGGCAGATAGTCATACCACCCAAATACATGAATAAATATTATCTCCCATATCTCTGCTTTATATTGGCATCATCTTTTGATTCTTTTAATTGATTTTGGACGTTACAAGGCTTACAAGTGTAACAGCGATTTTCCAGATTTACAAGAAAATTGCTCAAACTAATTTTTTAGGGACGACTTCTGTTCTGAAAGGAATTATAAAGGCCTGTATAATAGAAACTCCCCAATTCACCCCATTTTCAAAACTGCACCCCTCAAATTATTCAAAACAACATTTGGGATGTTTGTTAACCCTTTAAGCATTTCATAATAAAAATATGGAGGTGTTTAGACATTTCATTTTTTTTCACTAATACATTCATTTAGACCTAAAATTAACACATTCACAAAGGGTTAAAGGAGAAAATGCACCTCACATTTTGTTATGCAATTTCTCCCGTGCACAGAAATCCCCCACATGTGGGTGTAAACTGATTTTTGGGCAGATGGCAGTGCACGGAAGGGAAGGAGCGACACTGGGTGTGTGAACAGCAGATTTGCTGGAATTGTTTTAATGTGCCATGCCTCATTGTCAGAGCCCCTAAAGGACCAAAACAATGGAAACCCTCCAAAAGTGACCCCATTTTAGAAACTACACCTTTCACAGAATTCATCAAGGGGTATAGTGAGCATTTGACCCTACAGCTGTTTCACAGATTTTACTAACATTGGGATGTGTAAATGAAAAATTACTAAAATGTCACTTTATCCCTAAAGTTTTAATTTTCACAAGGGGTTAAAAGAGAAAAAGCCCCCCACAGTTTGTTAAACAATTTCTCCTGAACACGGCAATACCCCATATGTGGCCATAATCTGCTGTATGGGAACTTGGCGGGGCTCAGAATGGAAAGAGAGCTATTTGGCTTTTGGAGGGTGGATTTTGATGGAATATTATTCAGGTCCCATGTCACATTAGCTGAGCCCCTAGAGTACCAATACAGTGGAAACCCCCTAAAAGTGACCCCATTTTGTAAATTACACCCCTCATAGAACTTATCTAGGGATAGTGAGCATTTAGACCTCACAGCTGTTTCACAGATTTTATTAACATTGGGATGTCAAAAAGAAAAATTACTTTTTCTCCAATCAATCGTCCATATAGCGCCATCTTTTTAATTTTTGCAAGAAGTTAAAGAATTAAAAGCCCCCCACAGTTTGTTACACAATTTAAACTGAACACGGCAATACCCCATATGTGGCCATAATCTGCTGTATGGGTACATGGTGGGGCTCAGAATGGAAAGAGCGCTATTTGGTTTTTGGAGGGCAGATGTTGCTGGACTAGTTTTCGGGTACCATGTCGCATTAGCTGAGCCCCTAAAGCAGGGGTAGGGAACCTTTGGCTCTCCAGCTGCTGTGAAACTACAACTCCCAGCATGCTCCATTCACTTCTATGGGAGTTCCCAGAACAGCAGAGCCAGTATACATGCTGGGAGTTGTAGTTTTGCAACAGCTGGAGAGCCGTACGTTCCCTACCCCTGCCCTAAAGTATCAATACAATGAAAACCCCTAAAAAGTGACCCCATTTTAGAAACTACACCCGTCAAGGAATGAATCAAGGGGTATTATCATTTTGAGCCTAAAATACTTCCCAAAAATTAATGTACAAAATGAAAATTGAAATTTTTAAAGAAATATGCCATTTCGGTGCCCAGTACATTGCACCCACTTTGTGTTGTCAGAGACCTGCACTCCTAAAACTATTAAGGGGCCATCCCAAGGGGCAAAACATTATATGTGTGGGTGTAAACTGCTGCTTGGGCACACAGCAGGGCTCAGAAGGGAAGGAGCACAGCACTTCTGAGATTTTGGGGTACAGAGTGAGAGGGACTTTCAGGGCGCCATGTTGTTTTTGCAGAGCCCTAGAGGTGACAGTAAACTGGAATTCCCCAAGAAGTGACCCCATTTTGCAATTTTAGGGTCTCTCTCTTATACAAATTATGCTTGTGACATTGCTGTATACTTGCAATTATCTTCCAAACAACACCCCACCCCCTCCACCTCTCCTCCTATGTCTCAACACCCCCTTCCCACTAGTCTGTTTTTTTTGTCTAAAAAAATTGTAAAAAATCCGATGTAGGATGAGGTACACAACCTCACCCCTTGCAGTTATCTGTTTTTCTATCCTCTTTATAATGTTCCCGCGTTCTGTAACTGCTGTTATAAATAAAGAATTTACAAAAAAAAGTAATTAGAATTATTAGAATTAGAATTATGAAATAAAAATGGAAACTAAGCATCCCCTTTGCCCTATGTTATGTGAACTTATATATTACAGAAAATATTGTAATAATGAATACTGTATGTATTCAGAGCAAATCCAGTATAGAGTCTCGTATAACATTGTGCTGAATGGGTAAAGTCATCCTGTTTGGTATTTCCCACATGCGGATCATAATATGGGATCTGGAAAAAAATTTCTGACTGTCAAAAGATGTATTAATAATGTTATTTCTCTCAAAATATTTAATACCTCTTTTTTAACAGATAGGTTGTCAAACATTATGATGTCTTATTTAGCAGAGATTCAGATCGTATACCTTTAGCTGAAAAAAAATGTCATATGGCGTTCCATATTAGCCAAAAGCAACGTGCAAGGAGTGGAAAACTATTCCAGAAACGGTATGACTGCCGAAGGCGATCCAAAGGCAAGCTATCCAAACAAAATAAACTGGAGGAGGACCACAAGCAAAAAAAAATTTAATTAAATTTTAACAAATGGTGGCACAAACTATTTTTTTACCGAGCAAATTGATGGGATCAGAGATTGTGATGTGATGGATTTAGCAGAAAGTAAACATTTGAAAAAATTATTTCAAATTGAATTATTGCCAAAAAACCTGCAGTAACAGTACACTAAAAGTTGGCTCTGGAAATATGGCAGCAGATCAGGAGCATATTGGTGTCATAGCCACTGGGTCTCTGCTGTATCATTATTATTGTTTATATAGCAGCATTAATTCCATGTATTACATTTGATATCAGACATTTGATAATGACTACAAATCACTGATCGTCTCAATTACCAGCCCAGTGTCCTGTCAAATCCTGACCTTTCCACTATTTTGACGCCAGAGCCGGACTGTTTGCACATTTCTGGTTCCCAGAAGAAAGCTCTGTGGCCTGTTTCCTGACGCTATTACAGTCACTAGCAATTCTAAGACTTCCAGGATCATCTTGACTGTTTTATAATAGAAGAGGTGTAAGGACCCAGAAATATAAACAGTGGTATATATAAATGAATGTAATGCTATGGAAACTTTATCTTTCAAAAGGTACAACAACAAATTTGGAAGAAACGTCACCCAGAACCTATCGCACATCAACAGGAAGAAAGTATATTAGCAGAAGTTGAGGAGACGGAATAAAGTACTGAAATACCACCAATATCCGACCAGGGCAACGAAGCACAAAATCCCAAATTCATTAATTATCCGAGAAAGAACGAGGAGTTTTTAATCCATTAATAAGCTCAAAAAATAAAATAATTGATACCATTGAAAATGCTGCCAATAAGATACATGACATAATTCTAGACTTAGGTAAAGACAGCAGACTTCGCCGCAAAATGATCAGTAAAAGAACACCAATTTTAGCGACTTTTCCCAACCCGGAGCAATTGTTTTCCTATACTGGATCTGATTCAGATGATTCTATAGCTATTACTTTATTCCAAACAAGTCAAAATTATGTAGCTGGAGAGAGTCCAATGAACCTAACAGTAAAGAGTAAAACATATACCGAGAGCCAAATTTTTGCTGGCTATTAAAGAAGAATTAACTGATCAATTAGTTGCCCAGTCCCAAACCAGACATCTCATCAGTCTAGTAAAGATAGCAGAAAGAAAGGAAGAAATGGCGAGGTTTAAACAGTTAATTCATTTGTATACAGCTTGTAATGTTAGAAGTTCTGTCTTCCTATTGTGTTGTATGTTATTTATCCCAAAACTCAGCACCAGTTACACAACAACTCCAAAAATAAAGTGAATTATTGAATTTGATCCTGTGTGGTCTATGTCTGATCTTAATCAAGTATTGTCATAAATAGGACGCCAGTGAGGTGAGGCCTGTGATCAGGTAGTTAGTCAGTGACTCCATGTTACCTGGAGCCGCTTGCACAATTTATCACTTACATCACGCCTGGAAGTCAAAAAAGAAGACTTGGAAAACTGATGTAGCAGTGAAAGGGGGGAGGTGTAGGAGTATAATCGTTTGCTTTACAAATTTTATGGAAACAGCGGTGGACAACGAAGGAACTACTACAGGGGGACATGAAACTGGGTGGGGTCATGGCATTATGGGTGATACTCGAGGGGGAGACATCAGACTATTGTGGTTAACAGGGTGGTTGAGGAACATGATACTGTTGGGAATCAAATACACTTCAGGGTCAACCTAGAGTGTGCAGTGATTTGATACTGTGGAGGCGAGATGGTGGAGACAGGACATAGTGGGGTAAGCAGGGTGGTGTGTGAACTTGTATCTCTAAGGAGAACCACGGGGGGGATTCAATCCATATTATTTATTACACAAATAATTGATCACTAAGAGCACAAAACTTAAACTTATTACATATACAATGGAATGACAGCAATTTAGAAATTAGCCTCCTATAATATTTAGTTTATTGAAAACAAAATAAAACAATTGATTATATGAATTAAAAGAATTGCTCTGTGATCATTCTGCGAATAAGTTGTCCAGCATTTGTTGAATTCTCAAACCCTTCGCCTTGAAATGGTATATGTTCCGTTAAATAATTTCCAATGCAATTTTTCTGAATTAGCAATATTGTGAAAAATTAGAACAGACAATTATTTTACAAACCAAGCCTGGACTGTAACGCATAGCCGGAAAAATCTAAGAATCTGATTTTTAAAATTCCACAACTACGCTCAATTGAACTTCTCGTCTTATGTGCCATGTTGACGTTTCTCAAGAGTCATTTTCAGGACATAAATATAGTGTCATGGGGGCAACACGGTGGCTCTGTGGTTAGCACTGCAGAGCTGGAGTCCTGGGTTCAAATTCTGCCAGAGACAACATCTGCAAAGAGTTTGTATGTTCTCCCCGTGTTTGCGTGGATTTCCTCCCATACTCCAAAGACATACTGATAGGGAAAAATGTACATTGAGAACCCTGTAAGAAGCTCACAATCTACATACAAAAATAAATAAATAAATATGGTGTCCTGAGCCAGTGATACAGCTTATTACCATTGTCACCTAGGAAATTTTTTACAAAGATTGAATTACCTTATTTTAACACACTCCAAATATTTACACACATGAAAAATTCATTCAATACCCTATAATCACAGCTGCATTGTGTGAAGTACATAAACTCATCACCCACCTACCCAAAAAATATTTGCATCAGGGTGCTTCATTTATATCATGGATGTAGCCATCCATACCTTACACTAAACTTAGTTTCAAAAACTTTTCATTGCAATGACAATATAGACATATTTGGCTAAAAACCATAAATCGTATTTTATTTAATTTTAACGTACTTTGTAATGTTTGAAATTTGGCTTTTTTACAAATATATCTGTAATGCTTATACATCATTACATTGTTATATCGATATTACTGTGTTAACTTTTATATGGTTATTCAAAAAAACCTCAAAATAGTCCATATGTATTGTGATTGTATGAATTACATATTCATGACATTATTCACTGAATTAGTTTGAGGTCTCCTAATAAGTTTTATGTCTATCTATATATCTATATATTTAGAAGTGTCTAGAAATTGGTGTATAGAGATAGAAGTTATGTTATATCATATGTAATATATATATATATATATATATATATATATATATACATATATCTATATGTATATTTTTATCTCTAATGATACTCATTGGAATAGATCCTATATAAATCCCAAGAAACCTCGTTTGCGCCATTTCATAGTTGGTATAAATTGTGCCATAATTCATGTGCCACATTCGGGCTTTCCATTTCATAAATGTGTTGAAAAGTTCGATACTTTGAAACCACACACAATCCGGTGCACGTTTAGAAAACGTTGAGCCAGTCACATATTTTTTTACGAATCTGGCGCAGAGTTCATAAATGTGTTGAAAATCTTGTGCGCCTAAAATTATGGGGCAAATGTTGAGAGAATAGTGTTGGACTTGGATTGATAAATGTGCCTCATTGTGTGGCAGTGGCTCTGTGCCCTCTCCTTTGCGCTAAGGGGGAGGTTCTTTAGTGGAATGGCTGCATTTGACTGGTCATGTCCAAGCCCACAGCATTGCAGTGGCCGGGAGGCAGGACCCAGGAGGCGGCACTCAGACAGTGAACATGGGTGGCACGAGGTGGGACGGATTTTGCTCTGCTGCAGCGAGAGGTAGCGAGACACTTGTCCAGGATGGCTGGGAGCTACGGTGCGCCTATTCTCCATTCACTTCACATAACCTAGTGATGACTGTAACAAAATCAATCTAGGGCTTATTTTTGGGGAAACAGGGAAGTCGGTTGTTGCTTTTATCTGTCAGAATGAGTGATGGCCCTCCCCATCTACACTCACTCCAATGTTAGAAAGCATGGTAGCGGCTTTATTCCATCATGTTTGATTATTTGTCATTTATACTGCGCTTTTGTCTCTGACCAATTGATGCCTGATCTACGACGATCCATTTCAGTTTTATTTTGACACCGATGCCTATGTAAGACTGATACAAACTGAAGGTCTTTGCTTTGTATCAGCTTTCTAAAAAAATTTTGTTAGATATAAAAGTGAATAGAGAATTAAAATGGGTCAGTTTTGTTTGTTTTTTTAACGGATCCTTCAAAATAATGTAGAAATTTTTTTTATACTTTTTAAGGACGTGTGTCATGCGGTATAAGGTTGCAGTGTAGCTCTATTGTGCTGCATTGTACCATGCAACATTCTGAAACCCCAACGTAACAGCTGCAGAAAATCCAAACCTGTTAGATTTTGGTTGTAGGTTGGATATAATATTTTTATACGTTTCTATAACAGACTTGACTGGAAGTTGTATCCGAGTCTGCACACGTCTCTACCTGTTAAGCCTATTGTAAAAAAAAAAACAACAAAAAGTTTCAAGGTTCTTGCAACCAAAATCCCTCAGGTTGTGATTGTCTGTGATTGCTGTGTTGCGGACACGTGATGTCACGTGTTACAGTGAATGCCTTAGAACTGCTGTGAAATTTTGGACTTTTCTGTTTTTACTCCCAAATAAACAGCTCTGAGAAAGTTGTGCAACAACTGCTGTATGGTACAGGCCTGGTATATAGCACCATTATATTATATACACTGCAGGCCTGGTATACAGCACCATTATATACACTGCAGGCCTGGTATATAGCACCATTATATACACTGAAGGCCTGGTATATAGCACCATTATATTATATACACTGCAGGCCTAGTATATAGCACCATTATATTATATACACTGCAGGCCTGGTATATAGCACCATTATATTATATACACTGCAGGCCTAGTATATAGCACCATTATATTATATACACTGCAGGCCTAGTATATAGCACCATTATATTATATACACTGCAGGCCTGGTATATAGCACCATTATATACACTGAAGGCCTGGTATATAGCACCATTATATACACTGCAGGCCTGGTATATAGCACCATTATATACACTGAAGGCCTGGTATATAGCACCATTATATTATATACACTGCAGGCCTAGTATATAGCACCATTATATTATATACACTGCAGGCCTGGTATATAGCGCCATGTTATACATACAATGCTCCTGTACAGTGAGGCCGAGCTCACCAGCTCTCACTTGTACACTATTCCCATTATGTGACTAATCTCTCCCGCCTACACAAGCCCTGACTACAACAAGCGGCTCCTGTGGCCGCACATGTGACCCGCTCACTGCCCTCTGCTAGACTAACGGAAGTGCGCAGCCTAGAGCCGGCCTGACTGACCACGTGACCGTGACATCACTAAAGGTCCTATTAGCTTCCTCTTCTACAGTGAGAAGACGTCTCATAGCATCTAATAGGACCTTTGGTGATGTCACGGTCACGTGCTCAGTCAATCAGGCTCTTCATTTTGTAGGACACGTGACTGTGATGTCATTAAAGGTCCTGTAGCCACTAGACTAACATTTGCAGACAAGTCAGTGGCCATTATGTGCAGGATGCAGTGCGCTTTATACAAGACACAAGATCTATATTTATATACAGATACATACATATGTGTGTTACAGAACCTGTGTAAACATAAATGTGTTTGGTTGAGTCTAAATCCTAGTGAGCTACAGGACCTGTCCCCTCTGTCCTGTAGGATTTAGCCTGCTCTATATAAGAAAGCTAAATCCTATTTGGATAAAGGACTTGTAATACCGTATTTTTCAGATTATAAGACGCACTTTTTTTCCTCAAAATTTGGGAGGAAAAAGGGTCCATTCACACTGAGGAAAATGGTGACAAATTTGGTGTGGAATTTCAGCGCTGAAAAAAAAAGCCTCCCATTTTCAACTGTGTGAATTGGCCCTAAGCGGAGTGAAGAAGCAGAATTGCAGCATCACAACGCTCCTGCCTTACTACAGCGGCCGGAGTGTGGTGATGCTGCAGGCCCCGGTAACTAAAACCCTCCCCGGCATCTGCCGTTCTATTACAATGACGCCAGGTCCCTAAAGCTAATGGTGGCCGCTTTACTGCAGTGCGGTGGTCGCCATAGCAACCCAGGTGTAACATACCGCGGAGACGCCGGAGCCTAATGCCTGCGGTCAGAGGTCCTCTCTGATCATGGGCATTAGTATTAAAATCACACCCCCCCCCCCCCCCCAAGTTTAAAATTGCAGGCCGGCGGTGAGGTAGCAGGAGCCGACCTGTTCCTGTGACATCTAGGAGCCTAGTGAGGGCTCCCAGGGCTGTCCTAGCAGTATTACTATTGTGGCTGGTCATAGTAATATACAGAATATCGCATAGATCAATACACTTGTATTGCCGTCTATTGGACTTGCAATTAAATGATTACAGGTTCAAGTCCCCTAGGCAGGGGCTAATAAAAAAAAAAAAAAAGTTTTTAAAAAGTAAAATATATAAAACTGCTAAATCACCCCCTTTCCCTAGAATACATATAAAAGTGGAAAATTACTGAAACGCATACACATTAGGTATCCCTGTGTCCGAAAATGCCCAGACTATTTTTCCTGTACAGTGAACGTAAAAATCAAAAGTGCCAAATCGCTGTTTTTTTTTTTTCCATTTTGCCTCTGATTTAAATAAAAGGTGATCTAAGCAATAGACATTCCCCAAAATGGTATAATTAAAAAGTGCACCTGACACCGCAAAAAACGCTTTATGCGTCCCCATACAGCTGCAGGGCCACCTGTCAATGTGGCCTTGCAGCTGTTGCAAAACTACAACTCCCATATATTAAATATTTTACCATTGTTTGCTTTAAAAAAAATTCTCGATTTTCTTCCTCTAAAACCTAGGTGCGTTTTATAGTCCGAAAAATACGGAAGTATTTTTTTAAAAATTTCATTTATCCTATTAATATTATAAATGTGAAAGTTTGTGTGTTTGGATGTTTGACGCAAAACCCGCTCGACCGATTTGGCTGAAAGTTTCCACAAACATCGTTAATACACCCGATTGCGCAATAGGCTACTTTTCGTCACAATAGCGCACATACGTTTGTGCCAGGACCCCCACAAACCCCAAACTCACACCACTATCTCTGCAATCTCACACACTTTGGACCATAGCAAGCCACAAAATTCATATTGCCCTCTACAGCCTCGCCCCTAACCCCACACAATCTCATACACATATACTTTACCACTTTGCCCCTCACCTTACCGATACTCCAGGAGGCTCTCTTTAACGCTCCGGAGCAGCCATGTTTGCCGACCCCCACCGCTCTGACAATCCGCGACACCGCCCACCCATGTCAATACCCCTAGGTATGCAAAAACAAAAAAAGGGAAAAATAAAATAAAAAATAAAGTATTACAAATTCAAATCACCCCCCTTTCCCTAGAACACATATAAAAGTAGTTAAATATTGTGAAACACATACATGTTAGGTATCCCTGTGTCCGAAATCGCCCGCTCTACAAAGCTATACAAATATTTTGCCTGGACGCTTAACGCCGTAGCGGCAAACATACTGAAAAGTCCAAAACCGCTGTTTTTTCACTATTTTCATTATCATACAAATATCAATCAAAAGTGATCAAACCAATAGCATTTCCTGAAAATGCAACAACTAAACACTACACCCGGCCCCGCAAAAAAACACATCCCCCGACACAGACAAATAAAAAAGTGACTGCTGTCAGAATATGGCAACTTTTACAAACAAAAAAATGTCAACACACTACTGGCAGAAAATAACAAATCAAAACTTCAAATACCTCTGTCCCAAAGTCACTATGTACAGTTTCTCACAACACCGTATATATAGCAGCTCAAATACAAATTACATTGAACACAAAAGTCTCACGTATTCTCTGAATTACAGCAACAACAAGATACAAAGTTACATCTCATATCCCATTCCTTATACACAGTACAAAAACCTTACCCGCGCCTGTATTTACACACTTCTACAATCACCGCAGACGAAGTCGCGGGTACCAGCTAGTTTAAATATAAAAATGGTTTATTTTCATTTATTTACATTTTTTATTTTTATAGCAACAACGTATTCCAGCATGTTTTTGAGGTTTTTATTGATGCCTTATTTGATCAATTTAAATTCCATGGGGTTTTGTTCAGCTGTTTGAAGCTGCAGTGACGCTCGCAGAAATCGCTTCCATTTTACAGGCCCTATGACGTAAGTCACATGACCTGATCGCAGCTCAGTCCCATTTAAATAAATGGGCTGAGCTGTGAAATCAAGCACAGGTGACATGAACGCTGATCCGCTATGGACTCCTGGCAATCTGTGATTGTCCACTAGAGATAGCTACTATTGAGCAGACGGACCAGGTCTCTCAGACCACTAGAGACACAGTTTTGGTGTCAGGATTCGGGGATCCCACGGCCTTCCTGCTATGCGGCGCATTCCCCGGAGGCGTGTCAGAGACTCCTCTGGCTGTATTTAATACATTAAGGGGTTAAGTTGTCTCCTTGATGTCGGTTTGACTGGCAGACTGTCTGGCCAGTCATTCCTATCTGTGAAGGGTGGGGGTTGTATCTCTGTTCCTATTTAGTTCCCCTCCCCCATGTTCATGTGCCTGCTATAGTATTCAGCATTGGTTGCTTCTTCCAGGTACACTCACTACAGCCCTTAAGCCTTGTTTTCCCTTACCCTTCCTGTTCCCTGCCTGTATAGTTTCCTTGTTTATTTTTGTATTCTATTGCTCACCAGTATCTACCACTGGTCTAGCCTGACTACACTTATCAGCTATTGTTCTCTGTTATCTGCCACTGCTAGTAATACTTTGTTTCTTTTATTACATCTCAGCTGTTAGGGTAACTATAGGGAATCTATTTTAGGTTCCTGTGAGGGGCGTCCTTGTAAGGACGTTACTCTGACGTTAGGCAGGCTCAGGCAGGGGTTCTTATAGGGAAAGTTTCCCCAATCTGTTTCTTCCTGCGTTCCTGGATTTGCACCCAGCCGTAACCAATCTAGGTCAGAGGTTGCAGGAACGTCAAGGACTCTCCTTGGCCACGGATTTCCGGGAGCTCCAGGTCTCACATTTGGTCAGAACGACCAGGTCCCTTTTCCCACTAGGATTTAGCCTGTTTTGTTTAAGGAAACAAAATCCTATTTGGCTAATGGACATGTATTGTATATAGAAGTGTAATAGTGTTTTTTGTTTATTTTGGTGTTTGAAGAACCTTACAACCCAAGCTAGAATATGCAGAGGCAACAGAATGGAGCCATTAGAAGTTGGTGAAATTTTCTTATTTAAATAACATTTTAAAAACAATACATAAGATAACTACACAAATATCACAACATTTTGAACATTACTTTTCTCAATAAAGTGCCCTTTTTTGGTGATATACCTGCACAAGAGAAATGAAGCCACATCTGACATTGGTCACACCGGATCATTGATTCCTGAGAATACATATGACAAATGCAGAAAGTTGTTATAGACAAACTTTCTTCGCTTCTGTTTTTTTTTATCAGAAGCAGTGAATGGGAAACGTCCATTTTTTTCCATCTAGACAGTGCAGTAAATGATGTCTCATCTTGTCCTGTAAGAATGTAATTTTTCTTGGGTTGATCTGATTTGCCAGGGCCGAACAATTTGCTATTGCAAATAAACCACAATCATTCCCTCCCTCCTGTCGCTGACACAAATGTAATTTACAGTAAGTACTTTGTTTTTCCCAGTAAACAGCGGAGAATAGATTTTGATGATCTGGTTGCGGAGAGTGTCTGCAATCCCAGAGAGTGGCATCGAGTCAAAAACATTAACTATTGATCCAGTAGCTTCAGAAACCACCCAATGAGCTCCTAAGTGATGTATCTGGAGCATGTGACCCATTGCAGTAACAGATGTATCACTGTGTGCAAGAATCAAGATGTCAACCAGTCCACCGACTACTGACCTGCATAGATTATCTCATCATCTAACCACATGCCATGCAGAATGTCATTTCTATGTGTGTCTGACACTTTTATGCTGTTTACAGTTAACCATTCACCTTTTCTGTTGGCTATTGCTGGATACACTTCTTTGTTTTCATCCATTAAGGGAGTTTTCAACACATCACATTTCTGCAATTCAGCTTTTAGGCCAAATCTTTGGACACCAGGCTTTTTTGGCTTGTCATATTTACTTTTAGACAGTGGTTTAATATCCAATTTCTTTTCATTTTCACTGGGAAGCGCAATTCTAGGCAACCCATGATCTCTTGGAACATAAGCACTGACTATTTTAAGAAGATCTTCAGCTTCAGAGTACAATTCGGTGAGGGCACCAAAGTCTTGCATTAAATAGATACAGTCTATAACCTTGTTACATGTTTGTACACATTTCCTTATCAGGTGAGTGCGCTGATGTCTTCGCCGTGGAGGTTGTAAGTCTTTTACAGGGCTACAAACTGCTGTCTTGTCTAGATCAGATAATTCCAGTGTATCTAAGCCTCCGGATTCCATAGTCACTGTCCAAAATGAACAAGGGATTACTTGTGTATTGAGGATTAATTTTTTTTTCCCCAAATCCACTTTGAGCAGCGCAAAATTACACCCATGTGTATGCAAGACATAATCTATTTCTGCCAATCAGCACATGTACAAGATGGTAAATCTCCTCCTAATATGACAGTGTACTTTAGTTCTGCATCAGAGTCACTGCTGACATTGAACAGGCCACTTTGCTCATTTATACATGTTATGTCAGCCTCATACAATGTGCTGGGCCACCTTTTTATAACATGTGCTACAAATTGCCGTGGCCTATTTTTGAGAAAAGACGGCTCTTACTGAACTAACTGTACTGCTCAGACCCTTGGATATTACGTTTAACTGTTTAACCCCTTAAGGACGCAGGGTACTTTGGGCCCTAAGGCTCAGACCCTGTTTTTCAAATATGACGTCTTTTTATGTGAGGATAGCTTCATAATGCATTTACCTATCTAGGTGATTCAAATATTTTTTTATTATTTTTTTTTTGTGACACCTTCTACTTTATGTTGGTGGTAAATTTTGGTCATTATACTGTGTGTTTGTTAAAAATGGGACAATATACTGAACATTTCATAAAATTATCAATTTTGAAAGTTTCTGATATTTTTGTAAAAAAACAGACAGTCCAATCACACAAAATTCTTCCTAATTAACATTTCCCATATGTCTACTTTATATCGGCATTGTTTCTTCAATGTCCTTTTACTTTTCTAGGAAGTTAGAAGACTTATAACTTTAGTAGCAAATTGTCAGATTTTCTAAAAAATGTCAAGATTTTGTTTTCTAGGGACCTATTCATTTGTGAAGTGACTTTGAGAGGCCTATATAATAGAAAACACCCATAAATGACCACATTTTAGAAAGTATAGCCTTCAAACTATTCAAAACAGTATATAGGAACTTTGTTAACCCTTTAGGTGTTCCACAGGAATTAATACAAAATGGAGGTGAAATTTCCAAAAGCCACTTTTTTATGCACATTTTCCAATTCGAACCAGATTTTCCAGTAACAAAGAAGGGGTTAATAGCAAAACATACCATAATATTTATTTCTCTGATTCTGCAGTTTGTAGAAATATCCCATATGTGGCCCTTCTGTGACTCAAAAACAGTCCTCAGAAATGAAAAAGCACCTTTGAGGATTTTGGTGCAGCAATTTCATTAGGATAGTTTTCAGACACCATGTTGCATTTCCAGAGCCCTAGAAGTACCACAATAGTGGAAAACCCCCAAAAGTGACCCCATTTTGGAAACTAGACCCCTTATATTTGTATAGGGATATAGTGACACTACATGCTTTTCTAAACGGGATGTTACAGCAGATGATATAGACTGAGAATTGCAATTTTCTAACCATATATGCCATTTCAGCGCCCAATATATTGTGCCCAGCACATGCCACAGGAGACACTGACCCCATAAAATGTAATGTAGGTTCTGCTGGATATTGTAATACCCTACATGTGGCAGTTGTTCTGCTGGATGTGGCAATACCCTACATGTGGCAGTTGTTCTGCTGGATGTGGCAATACCCTACATGTGACAGTTGTTCTACTGGATGTGGCAATACCCTACATGTGGCAGGGCTCAGAATGGAAGGGCCACTATTCAGACGACAGGAGCACGGACGTAGTTGGAATGTTATTCTGGTGCAGAGTCATGTATGCAGGGTCCCTGAGGTAGCAGTACAGATAAGCCCCCCCAAAATGATCCCATTTTTCACTTATTCATCTATGGGTGTAGTGAGCATTATGACCCCACAGGTATTTTTAAAAGGTATTGTGTAGACCTGGTGCACAGTGAGAATTGCAATTTTCGATTCATAAATGCCATTTCAGTGCCTGATATATTATGCCCAGCTTTTATTACCATAGGTTCTCCTGGAAATGGCAATCCCCCATGGCTGCTATGTGATACCTGGGCACACAAGGGAAAGAGAAGGGAAAGAGGCAGCATGCGGCAGGGGATAAGCTGTGTGGAGGGCATCAGGGTAAAATTAAATATCAAGGGATGTATGATAAATGCGTAAACATTCTTTCATACAGAGCCCTGGTTTTTCAGGACACGTATCACACTGGTATATAGTGTCCTTCCTTATCCCCCTCTTTGCACAGACTCGGCACCTCTTCTGATTCTTTCCCTTCTTGGAAGTTTGAGGAACTTCTCCTGGAAAGTGTTGTCCTGGTCCTATGCGTGGGGCCTCGCTTCCAGATGTACTGGGTACCGTCCCTTCCTGGTCTCTTGATAACCACCTCTTGAAAATCCAGGAAAGTTCCCCTCTGGCCTGCACATTGAAATAGCACGTACGTATTGTACATTGCCATCTGTACAATGTGCACAGCCAGTTTTTTATACCACACCCTTGATTTGCGCATGGCGCTGTAGGGCTTCAGGACCTGATCTGACAAGTCTACCCCTCCCATGTACCTATTGTAGTCCAGGATGCAATCTGGTTTGGGGGTCTCTGTACTGGTACCTCGTACTGGTACATGGGTGCTGGTGTGGCCATGTATTGTTGTCAATACAAGGACTTCTCTCTTGTCCTTGTACTTGACACACAATACATTGCTGGTACATTGAGCCCTGCTCTCGCCCCTTCTGAGCGTTTGCCCAAGCAGGGTCTTAGGGAGGCCTCTCTGATTTTTTCGGACGGTGCCGCATGCTGCAGTATTTCTGGAGGCAAGGCTATTGAAGAGTGCCACGCTGGTATAAAAATTATCCAGGTAGAGGTGGTAACCCTGGTCCAGCAGTGGGTGTAGCAAATCCCACACAATTTTGGCACTAACTCTCAGGAAGGAGGGGCATTCTGGAGGATCAATTTTGGTGTCCTTCCCTTGGTATATCCTAAATCTGTAGGTATACCCTGATGCACTCTCGCACAGCGTATACATCTTCACGCCATACCTTGCCCTCTTGTTTGGCAGATATTGGTGGAATTTAAGCCTCCCTTTAAAATGTACCAGCGATCCATCAATAGAAATATACTTCTCTGGGGTGTATGCTTGGACAAACCGGGCACTGAAATGGTCTACTAGGGGTCTCAATTTATATAAGCGATCAAAACTGGGGTCATCACGGGGTGGGCACTGTTCATTGTCTGCATAGTGCAGGAATCGAAGTATAGCCTCATAGCGCATCCTGGACATTCTGGTGCAATATAATGGCGTATAGTATAATATGTCCGTGCTCCAGTAGTCTCTAAGGGACGGCTTTTTTACAAGCCCCATGTTTAACAAGAGTCCCCAGAATATGTACATTTCATTTACTGTTACAGGGGTCCACCTCTGGGGTTGCGAAAGAAATGCACCAGGGTTTTTGGTTTTGTACTGTTCGGCGTACAAATTCGTCTGCACCACCATGAGCTAGCTCTATGAGGTCCTCAGAGAAACAAAAAATAAAGAAATCAAATTCTCTGAGTCCTGCCGTGTCAAATTTAATCCCTGGGGTGCCTGTGTACTCGGGGATCTGGGGAACATAGTTCTCAGGAACCGAAGTCCAAATGGGGCCACTTTCCTCTGGGCTTTGTACAGTGCTGTCACTCCTTTCTGGGGTCTCAAGTGCAGTGGGTCTAGGGCGTCTTCTTGGGGGCCCCTCATCATCATCATCATGACTTGACGAGGATGATGATAATTAAAAAAACTGTGGCACCATCAGAAGATTCGCTTTCAGAGGCGAGAAATTGATACGCCTCTTCAGCAGTAAAGGAGCGCCGGGACATTTTTGTACGTAATGTGTGTTCACAGTTTATTATATTTGTGTGTTCACAGTATACAGTATATTGGTGTGTTCACAGTATACAGTATATATTGGTGTGTTCACAGTTTATATTTGTGTGTTCACAGTATACAGTATATATTGGTGTGTTCACAGTATATTGGTGTGTTCACAGTATACAGTATATATTGGTGTGTTCACAGTATACAGTATATATTGGTGTGTTCACAGTATATTGGTGTGTTCACAGTATACAGTATATATTGATGTGTTCACAGTATATTGGTGTGTTCACAGTATACAGTATACATTGGTGTGTTCACAGTATACAGTATATATTGGTGTGTTCACAGTATACAGTATATTGGTGTGTTCACAGTAAACTGTATATACAGTAAAAACTGTATAAAGAAAAAAAATAATATACCCAAAAAAATCAGGTATATAAATGAAGTTTGGACTTCCCTACACTACACTAAACTACGGATTCCCTACACTACACTACACTACACCTAAACTAATTTTATTTATACCCTGATGATAAACCTAACATAACAAAATTTTTGCAAATTCCCTGACACTAACACTAACAAATTACTAGCACTGACTATTTAAAAAAAACAAAAAAAAAAAAACAGACAAGACGCAGGTAATACAAGAAAGAGGGTAGACAGACGGGACGCATCTCACTAACACTGAAATACACTAAACTAGGCCCCATTACTAAAACTAAGGTGACGGATTCCTGACACTAAACTACTATTTATAGAAAAAAAACACAGAAAATAAGGACAAAGACAAGATGCAGGCAATACAACAAAGATGAGACACAGGTACAATAAGGAGGTGGACAGATGGGAAAATTCAGGTGGTGCAATAAGGAGATGGGCAGAGGGGGTAATTCAGGTGGTGCACAGAAGTGGGCACAGGAACAGAGTTTTGGATATATGGCAAAATACAGCACAGTAACCACTGGCAACCTCTCTCAACTACTCACTAAACCGAAGAGAGGAGTTGAGGGCGGGTGCAAGGAGTAGTAGCAGTTCTGTGACATCACTGATCGCTCCTATTGGTCAGTAATGGAAAAAGTCTTTGTGCACTGAGCTGATCTTAGACGAAAATTTTGGGTATTACCATACAACAATCAGGTTCTTTTGAACAGCAGATCTAATCACTGCCCCTAATTAGGGGGAGCGTATAATCGAGGGTACAACCAATAGGATCACTCTAATATATAGACAGATCCAAGTCAAGAACTGCGCTGAACCTATAGTTAGAATTATAACACTTTATTGTGAACACTGATATAAATACAACGCTGATTACCAGCATTTCTGGGTTTCCACCCCCTTTTTCAAGTGATAAAAGAGCAAAGTTGAACCTTAAACACACAAAAAAACACAAAGTATAATCACTAAAAAGTAACAATAAAATGTGAAAACCATATATCTATATAAAAAATTTAAAAAAAAAAAACAAGACAAAGTGAATTAAAAATACATTTTCCATATATTTAGCCCTCTGGCGTCAGTTATTAACCCCTTTGATAGTATTGGCCATGATATATACCATCTTTGTTATAGTTTGAAGACACTTCATAACTCACACATCTGTATGAATTTTAGGAGGAGCAGTATATAAGGAATAAATGTGGCTGTTTATGTGAAAAGGGCCCACACTGTCGATATGGAGTTCTTGGTATCATTGTAACGGTTATGGTGTAACATTGTCCGAAACAGCAAAAAAAATTTTATTGAAAGCACAATTACGAGAAAAAAAGTGAAAAACACAACATACCACAAGAAAGTCAATTTCGAGAAATTTCACTTCAAAAAGTAACGACGACTTTAAATCATTACAAATCAAACAATTATTACAAGTTATGGCATGTTATATATCAAATGAAAGCTTGATCTTAGCTACAATAATAATGCATACTTAATATTGTATTACAATGTAACCAAGCTGATTTGGTCCAAAAACAGCCGTGAACCAACACAAAAATTCTTTCAAATTTTATCAGTCTACTTATACAACGACCAACTAATTGCAATGTAAGAACTTAATTAATAATAACCTTGTACATCATATTAAAGTTGAAAGTTTAAGCAGTAGAGCTACTCTTATGTATGATACATAGCAATGAGACTAAGTTGATTGGATTACTATGAAGAAATTGTAAACCAATGGAAGAAAATTACATTGTACCCCTGTAAAATTCACAAGTACATGAATTATCCTAGCTAACATCTTGTATAAACATAATTATAAAAGAAAACAATGATAAACAAATATTACCATTTAAAAACTATCATTAAGTACCAGAACAATTTATTCTAAAGTGTAGAGCTGTTTGAGTAAAAAAATTCTACTCGTTGCTTCTTCGTTTTGGACAAGTTGGTATGTTGTTGCGAACCTGATTTCTGTGGCCCTGCTCTTTGCAGTAACTACAAACTGGCGACTTTCTTTTAGCAGGAGGTATATTATCTGGTTTATCAGTTGCAATTTTTCTTCTAGAATCAGGTCGTGCAAGGACATCCTGAACAACCGGTTCAGCTGCACCAAGTAATAATGGGTAATTTCTTGGATTTAACATGCCTGTTACCTCCTCATCACCTGGAATTGGGCAAAGAACATCTTTTGCCTCTTTAGTCATCACAAATGGTCTAATCTTTTCTGCCAAATATTTGCGACGTTCAAGAGATAGTGGTTGCGGTTCCACAATCCTAGGCAAATCGCTATTAATTTTGTCAGTATCTTTTACAATACTTAAAGAAATGCCTGTGTTATCCAAAGCAGTTGACGTTTCCTTGCAAAGCACAGTTCCTTTTGCCTTGCTAGAAAATATAAACTGGTGATATTTTTTCAAATCAGGAATTGCTTTCATGTTGCAGGCAAATTTATCTTGCCAGTCATAAGTGGGTATTACCATGTTACCTGCTTCATCACCAACTGGGACAGGAATTATTGCATTTGTCTGAGGACAAGCACTTTCAGCAATTGCGCACACATCTTTAACAGTTTCAGCTTTGCTTGTCCTCAGTTTTTTTTTTTGAATAGTCCAAAGTACAAGTCAGGCCAGAATTTTGTATGTCCCACTTGCAGGAAGCTCATGGTAAACTGCTCATTTTTTTGAGTACAGGTTCGCCAGTTTGCATACTGCATCATGAAATTGTTCTTATTTTGTCCACAGCAGTTATCGGCATGACATTGGCAGTCTGTTTCTCCCAAAGAAAAGTTATCAAAAAAATGATGTAACAAGGACAAAACAACATTTGACCCTTTTCCTGTAGAACAAGCCTCTGGAATTACATACAAAATAAATTTTCCAATTGGTTCCAGGGCAATTCCAAATAATCCAATTTTGTACCCAGTTAAAAAGTACAAAGGGCCAACCTGCTGCGAGTCATACGGTAGATGAATTTGCTGGGCAAAATCAAAGCTCTGATGCATTGTGCCAACAAATGAACAATTTAAGTGCAGACCAGGATTTTGTGGCAAAGAAGTTTGTGATTTGCAAAAATCAATTATATTTCTGTATTTTTCACGTTCCTGTTGAACATTAATCAGGTGAGCCTGACATTTTTGAATAAGATCTAATTTGTCTTCTTCGTCCAGGTTTCTCATTTTTGATACAGATATTTGATTTTGTTGGCACAATGCACACAGATCAGAACGAGGTAATTGTACAACAACATTTTTACAAAAGTCATTCCACACCTGATACCATAATGCTAGACTAAGAGGCTCCTCACCTAGTTGCAACATTGCATTTATATACAAATTATATACATATTTCTTAGACATACTGCTTGGCAGTAACTTTAAATCCGGGTTCTTATAATTGGTCATACGACCCGGCATGACTAAAGCATTGTTCTCAGAAAAATTCTGTATAAACAAACAAGCGGATTTCCGCTTCTCAAATGCAGTAAAGTGGTAGGAAGCTGCCTTTGAAGTATTTCTATGCTGCTTAGGAACTATGCCTTCACAAAGAAATTGCTTCTTAACATTTTTTAATCTTTTTTCTCCACAAGAAAAAACAAAACAAAAAAAAGAGCGGCAAACTTCTACACCCCGAAACATGTATGTTGAACGAGCTTCAACTCTTTTCTGTGGCTTATGACCTTTTTGAATTGTTGTCTCCTGATTATGTACAAGAGCATTCATTGCACCCATTAGCAACAAATGCTGATGATTTATGTGGTCACCACAGTATGAGTCCAATTCCATACAATCCAAAAGAGAAGTTTTTATCATATCCGGTGTAAAGTGTGTCGTGCAGAGGCGAGAACAGCCACACCCTTTATCAAGAAAGTCTGTGAGTTTCTTGTCATTTTCATTGCCAATTCTATCAGGTTCCAGGTCTACTAAACCAGGTACAATAAGTGATACAACTTCTGCCTCTGAAACACAATCGGTTGGTGTAACGTGACATGGTTCAGCAGTAGACACGCCAAAAATTTCTGCAACAGATTCTCCCATGTCAACTGTAAATTAATCACAAGCTGGTAATATTAGTTTGTTAAAGAAAACAGTTGATTAGTATTAGTTTTGTATTTAAAAAAATAAATCAATCACAATTTATATTAGTTTATTAAACAAAAACAAACAGTTACAACTGGAAACAAAAAATCAAAACCATCAATTTTAATCAGACTCTTCAATTATTCTGACGTTGACCACTCTGCTCTTTTTCTGGAGATTTAGTAGACCTAACTGACACCCACCGTGACCCACGCCAATTATACATAATTACAGTAAAGATAAATTACAGTAAAATAGATTCTTATTTTCAAATCTTGTTATAATGACAAAATATCACATACCATTTCCCTCGTCTTCCTTTCGAGGGCAGAAATAGTCCTCAAACATTGACTGTATATCGTCTTTAAAATCACCAGCTCCAAAACGGTTCAACAATCTAGCAACACCTTCAGCTGACAAGTGGTCGGAGGAAGCCATCACTAGTTAACTGTCGATAATTAAAATGGCCGAGTTAAATGCCGCGTGGAGCTGTCGTTACGTGTTGCGACTTCGTACAAGTTCGTATTAAATAAAAATGTTCTACTTAATCAAAATGTATTTAAATTTGCAGACCAAAAGCAAAGCTAAACTGTAAAATTTAACAAATAAGATGCAACACGATAATAATTCTTGGATAATAATCAACTATTCGCATTACACATGATTGCTTCACGAAGTAAACAAACCAACAACCTAATCACTCCCTAAAATCCTTGAAATTGAACTCCTGGTCCGATCTTTTTGATTTATATGTATTCATACGCCTTTTTGAATATTAAGCACTCTAAATTAGTCATGTAAGCCAATAAAAGGCGACAAAACCGGGTTGGAAAGTAGCGCCGACGATCTGGGCCCTTTTATATGTCACTTTAATTCTAACGAAATCTGCACCAAAAGTGTACAAATTCTTAAAAGTCTCAACAAATTTGTAAACTTGACATATTTTTAAATAAAATTTTTGCATAAAACAAAATTGTGATTTTTTTTTTTTTACCCAAATATGTTTTGGACTATTTTCTCTATAATTAGTATCGATGATCTGGGCCCTTTTCACGTAAACAGCCACAAATAATAAATGGATGTACCTGTGGTCCAGTGGTGGGCAGGTCTGCGATGCTCAATAGTGTCTGTATTCGGGATGGCGTTCGCATGGTCTATTTGTATATAATCCTTGTGAAAAGACCGCAAACTGTATTGCTCATGCGCATTGTGCCGTTTTCCATACAAAAGCATTTTTATTAAATGTGTACAGGATGTTGGTCAGATAAAGTATTCCATTTAGATCATATGGTGATCTTCACTTGTTTTCATTATTATGATTACCTCAATCAATCAGACGCTTTGTATCAGGGCCTCAACTCAGCGCATGTGTCTAACTCGCTACATCCATCGGAATGACTAGAGTACCTGTGATCTTTATTTCAAATAGATATTATGGGGTAAGTTAGTTTATATTGGTTGCCATCTAATACTGTGATCGTTCTAAATTATTCTAACAGTGGTTATATGTGTTGGATTACCAAATTGATCAGTGACATGAAATACATATTTGTTTGCAATTATCCATTAAAATTAGATACATATTTGTTTGCATATAATCATTATTGACTATAGTTCACTATGATAATTAACCATAGCAGTGACATTGACCATAAAAACTGTTACTAAAAAAAACTATTGATAATGGTTATATAAGTCTTACTATAAGCAAAAGATATAAGTGAAAAGTATATAAAAATGGAAAACATGATACATAGAATCTGATACAAAGATTGAACCAATGTTAGGCTAACTATATGAGATACCTTCAAGTGCCTCATTTAAACCGTCTGGTGTTCGTGTCTGCAATTTAAAAATCCAGTACATTTCTTTCTCTTTTAATAAGTCAAATCTGTTGGTGAGATTAGTTGGAATTTGTTCCAATGGGGTGATTTTAAAATTTATAAATTCACAATTATGTTTAAACTTTGCATGTCTAGAAATGCTATGTTTCTCATAGCCATGATGTACATTTGATCGATGTTTGTTGATCCTTTCGCGAAGACACATGATGGTCCGACCTACATACTGACACAACATTTTATTGTTACTTTTTAGTGATTATACTTTCTTGTGTTTTTTGTGTGTTTAAGGTTCAACTTTGCTCTTACCTTTATCACTTGAAAAAGGGGGTGGTAACCCCGAAACGCTGGTAATCAGCGTCGTATTTATATCAGTGTTCACAATAAAGTGTTATAATTTTAACTATAGGTTCAGTGCAGTTCTTGTCTTGGATCTGTCTATAAATTAGAGTGATCCTATTGGTTGTACCCTATTGGTCCATAGTCAGTGACTAACCAATAGTGGCGATCAGGGGGCAGGACTACTACTACAGTAGCCTATAACAGCAAATGGCACCAATCCCACATCTGGATAGATGGAGAAATTCAAATAGTAGCCTTAAGGGGTTAATGGTGTTTTGTTTTTTTGGTGTTTCAAGAACCTTACAATACAAGCTAGCATAAGCAGAGGCAACAGAATGGATCCATTAGAAGTCGGTGAAATTTTTCTTATTTAAATAACATTTTAAAAACGTATGTATGTAGGGATACAGTTGTTGTCCTGAAGATGTGACGTTAGTGTCCCTCCCCGTCTTCTTAAGATTATGGATGAACTTCACACAAAATTGCGTAAACCAATCACCATTTATTGTAAAGTTGAGTAAACCTTTTCGGTCCTAAGACCTTCCTCAGACTCTACATTGAAATACAAAAACCACAGTGTAACTAAACAGTTAATACATCAATAAATCACACGCAGGTAATATATACAATATTTACAGATATATATAGAAACAGAGCCATGTATATACGTTGGTCAGGGATTCTATGCAGGTTTATTCACAGGAGAATCCTAGATTTGATATAGTAGTTAATGAATCGTGATGGCTTAGTATGACTTAGTTGTAAAAGTAGCACATTGTAACCTGATTGTAGGAGTACTTCATTGTAACCTAATATAGTAATAAGAATAAACTCAGTACAAAGCCATACCACATGTAGCTATGTCTAACAATGGTCAGGCTGTCCCAAAAATGAAGTAAAAAGCAATTCACCTGTTATATAACAGTAGATGGAATCGATCTGTGGCTATTCCGGTAAGTAAGTCCCGTCTGCCTATTAGCAATGTAATATATGGTAAACAAATGGGTGAATAGCAGCTAGGACAAGATTGACCAAAGCGCTCGTTGTCAAGGGGTCCTTACCTCCAGGAGATCCAGACCAGGCCTGAAAGAAAGTACAACTGTATGGAGGAATAAGCAAAGTTTCCAGTGGTAGCGCAGAAAAAGAAATGCCTTTGGCTATATGGAGAAGCGCGAAATCTCGGCGTCTCCTGTATGTATAAAATGGCGACGGACCCTGCTGATTGGTCCGCTGCATACAGGGCATTGGCGCCTGTACGGACAGAGCCGTTTTGTGCATGCGTAAGAGCATTAGTGTACTGAATAGAATGCTGTCTATGTGTGAGGGAGGTGTATACTAGCGTAGACATAATGCGTCGTCCCTCTTAAAGAAGTGACCAGGAGTGCCACATATCATTCAGTAAAGATAATGATGAGAATACTAGTCTATATAAAGACCTATAGAGCGATACCAGATTGTGATGATGCTATAAGACATATAAAGACTGGAGATGAGCGAGTAGTATTCGATCGAGTAGTTGTTCGATAGAATACTACCGTATTCCAAATATTCGTACTCGATCGAATACTACTAGCTATTCGCAGTAAATATTCGATTCAGAACCAGTGTTGATTGGCCAAATGCTATACAGATGAGCCTCCGGCAGGACCAGCGTTGATTGGCCAAATGCTGTACACTGGCCAATCAAGGCTGGTCAATTCATTCCTATGAGAAAAAGTAAGCTCCCTCATAACAGCAAGCTGCCAGCTCTCCTGACTAGCAAGGACGAGTCTGCAGCAAATCAACGCTGGTTCTGCAGCAGGCTCGTCCTTGCTAGTCAGGAGAGATGGCAGCTTGCGGTTACGAGGGAGCTTACTTTTTATCAGCGCAACTGCAAGCGCTGTGCAGTTAAAGCGCACGGACCCCATAGACTATAATGGGGTCCGTGTGCTTTAACTGCACAGCGCTCCTCCTAAACACTCTCCTCCTGCTACTCGTGGACTTGGTGACTCTCCTTTAGTCGAATAGTGGTTTCCCCTGAAACAAGCATTTTTTCCCGTAGACTATAATGGGATTCGATCGAGTAGTCGAATATTGAGGTTCTACTCGAAACGAATATCGAATATTTCACTGTTTGCTCATCTCTAATAAAGACTTCTATGATACATGATGCTATATAAACATATTAAATAATGCTATAAGAAATCAGGTGGTGATAATGAAATGAAAACAAAGGAAATAAAATGATGGAAACAGTGCAAAGGAAGGCAAATAAATGTGGATAAGACCAAAGAATAGGAAATAACATAAGATAAAGTTGAAATAAAAAAGTAAAACTATGAAATATAAAAAATTTAATTAAAAAATCAAATATGAAATAAAAACTGAAAAAAATTGAACATTTTTGAAATTTTTTTTGACAATCTTGAAATTTTTTTTGGAAAAATACAAATTATACCAGATTCATGAAAGAATATGGTAGGTGCGGGCCCAGAGAGGTCATCCAGAGGTGGTCCTAATGAGCCTGTGAAGTAAAGCAGTAAAGGGAAGTACATAGTTGTACATAAGTATTATTCATAATAATTTTTGAACAAAAGGTATTACATTGAGGTGGGGTCCCTCTAAATAAAGGCTTGAATCTCATATTTGTGATTGAGACCCCTCGGCTCTATGGTTTGGAGATTATGTATCCAAAAGGCCTCTCTCCTTTTTAGTAGTGTGATCCTATTGCCACCTCTGCGTGGCAAATCCACATGCTCCAGTACCTGGAACCTGAGATGGGAGACATTGTGCCCAAATTTTTGAAATTGTGCCGGTAAAGGGAGTAATAGATTGTGACATCGAATGTTCGATTTATGTTATTTGATGCGGTCTCGCACACGTTGGGTGGTCTCCCCAACATATGCCAAATCACACGGACACTTAATCAGATACACCACAAAATTGGAGTTACAAGTAAAATAGTCTTTGACTGTCAGTGTTTGGCCAGTTTGGGGATGGTAAATTTTGTCGCCTTTTAGAACGTTCGAGCATTGCTGACAGCTCAAGCAAGGAAAAGTGCCAGCCCTAGGGCTGCTCAGGAAGGATTGACGTGGCATCTTGATATTGGAACCCAAATCAGCCCGAACCAATCTGTCCCTCTGGTTACAAGGACGTTTGTAGCAAGGGCAGAAGTTGTGGCAGAACGCCGCAATCCGTGGGTATGCTCAGGCTAAAAGTGGCCAATGTCTCCTGATGATGCCGTGAATTTTACAGGTGAAACGATGGTATGTGTGGACGAAAGTGATCCTATGGTCACCTGTGTTGTTGTGGTTACTCGCCTGTGTGATAACGGGTGTGTTCTGTCTTGTTTGTTGTAGTGCACTTCTGAGAAGTCTGTCACGGTAGCCCCTAGCTTTGAATTTAGTCTCCATTTCTCTGTATATCACTTCCCTGGTCTCTGTGTCCTGGACAATCCTCTTAACCCTACAAAATTGGGATTTCGGTAATGATTTTTCAGTTGAATCAGGATGGCAGCTGGTAAAGTGTTAGAGGCTTTTCCTATCAGTATCTTTACTGTAAAGATCTGACTGTAACTTGCCATCCTGTGTCTTTGTTAGGGTGTCCAGGAAGCTGATGCTATTCTCACTGTAGTGGAGAGTGAATTCCAGTTCGGGCCATATACCATTAATATGTGTGGTGAATTCTGTCAAGGTTGCGACTGATCCTTTCCAAATACAAAAAATATCGTCAATATACCTTTTTCCAGGTCACCGCGTGATCCTGGAAGAGTATGTTGGTACAAACAAACCTTTCCTCAAAGTATGACATACGCATTCGCATAGGGGGGGTGCGACGTTAGAAGCCATCGCGGTCCCCCGTTGTACGTTAAAAGTATCTTGAAAAAGAAAGTAGTTCTCAAGTATAATACTGAGGAGATCGATAGATAAATTAATGATTTGTGAATCGTCATTGTTTTCCAATAGACTTCTAGTGGCCAGTAGGACTTTTGCATGTTTAATTGAGGTATAAAGGCTTACTACGTCAAACGTAACAAGTAGTGTGTCAGTCGGTAAGGTGTCAGTCTCCTGTATCAGTTTTAGGAAGGTGGAGGTATCAAGCAAGAATGAACGTGTTCTTTGTGTGGAGTTAATAGTCTCTCAACAAAAATGGATAAAGGTAAAAATATCGACTCACTAGATGCCACTATGTAAATTACCGGTGTAATAGAGTCTTGTTTCTTTAAGTAGTTCGCCTTATAGGTGTCAATTGTGTTATTCTTGGGGTGTTTATCCAGAACCCCATTTATCCTGGTGGCAATTTTGAAAACAGGATTGTTAGTCAAATGTGTATAGACATTAGTATCAGCTAGTTGGCGTTTAACCCTTTCACTGCCAAGTACATAGCTGTACATCCTCCAAAGGTGGCACATCAGTAGCGGAGGACGTAGCTAGTACGTCCTCCCTACTAATGCCGATATCTCTGGACTGCATCTACATAGCTTGATGCTTTAAAATGCATTTTAAAGAGGAGAATCTCCTCTTTAAAATGATACCAGGAACTTGATGATTGAACTTACAGTTTTGGAGTGATTTACTGTTGAAAACACTATTTGGCATTGAGATCTAACTGCAGACCTCAATTCCTGACAGCATTTCAACAGTGAATTGCTCCAAAACTATATGTTGCATCATCAAGTTCTTTGTATCAATTTAAAGATGAGATTCTCCTCTTTAAAATGCATTTTAAAACATCAAGATTTGTTGATTCAGTCCAAAGATATAGAGCTCTAAATGGGGGTGGCAGGGACTCTTTTGCGATACATATAGTGTGTGTATATATATATATATATATATATATATATATATATATATATATATATAGTCTACACCTTAAGCTATTATTTTAAATGTATTTAGTATATGTATCTGAGATTGAACATGAGTTTTAGGTGCATATTCTTTGCATATGCAGAGGCTTGGGTATGTGTAAATCAATTCTTCTAACAGTCTACCATATACTGGAGTTAGTCTAATTCATGGGAACATATAGTATCTATCTTAGAAATAGCAGGGGACGATCGTAGGTCAGGGTTAACATATGGATAATACTAGGTGGACATATTCACTTACCTGATAGTTGATGCCTTTGCTATGAAATCCTCTGTTCATACACTTTTTCAGAGTCACAGCTGGATACAGTTGAAGTTTAAATCCATAGTGAAAATGTCCGGATGAATTTGATTACGTGACCGTGTCTGGACTTCTCATTGGCTATATTAAGTCACGTGGTTACATAACACGGAAGTATATGGGTTGTATGCTTTGCTAGTGTCCAATAAGTATATGGTATATGGAATATCATTTTAGGATTATTACATCTCGCATATAGGATACAAGATTTTGGGAAAATAAAGATGTTGATTGAAAATCTAGGGAAGGTAGGTATGATGTATACTTCAGTTTAAGGTTAATGTGTGTTAGCTTTTAACAACTAATATACATTTATTTGCATTTTTTCATAAAACATTAACTTTAAATCAAAATTGCATGAAGGTGCCTGTTCGTATACAGTACCAAGTGGCTTTCTGACAATGCTGCAGGTGTCTACTTTAAGAAAATATATAGGTATGGAGGGGGGGGGGGGTTGGATGCTTTTTTAATGTTGCAATTTAGGTTTGATTTGTCCATCTCAAAACTGTAAATTGCTCTGGCTACTGGAGGTGCAAAATTTCCAGAGACCCTTAGCAGTGAAAGGGTTAATTTCCTTAATGTAACAGGACTTGTCCATAACAACTATGGCACCCCCCTTGTCCGCTGGTTTGACAATAAGGGTATCATTCTTAATAAGCTGTTCCAGCGCTAATTTATGGCTGTTGGACAGGTTAGAGGTAAATTCATCCCTCTCAATCGTACTTCTTAAAGTATCAATGTCTTATCAAAACTATAACAGTCTCTACAGCTGGTGGACAAAATGTGCTTTTAACTGAAAGTCCCAAGTCTCTGCAAGACAAGAGACCTGGCGGATCAGGTGTGTCAGTGTTAGGATCGGGTCTCGCAGGTTCCCATCACGGCGCACAGCGCCACCTGCGGGCCAATCCGAACCTCGCCCTCGGCGTTGTGCAGGAGGATGTCTGGAGTCTAAGTCCAGTTTTCGGCCCACTGAGCATGCTCAGGCATTTTGGAGCCGCTCAGAGGCTAAGTCCCAGTTTGGCCTTACTGAGCATGATCGGTGATGTTATGCCACCGCCCCTGTTGGGCGGGGAGTAGCCTTTAAAAAGTGTGAGCTGACGCCCGCCCGGTGCTCACACTTTGCTTAACATAATGTTGAGATAGGAGGTTAGGGCCAGGTTCCTGTCAATTCTAGGAGCTGAGTAGGGATCCAGCTAGAAGTCCTTGGAGCTGCCCTTTGAAACCAGTTTACCCATTCCTAGCTCAATTGCTTTGTATCTCCTTGAAGGTTAGGAGTTTGTTTTGTGACTGACCAGGAGTGAAGCTAACTCCTGGCAGCCTTGTGTGTTTGCAGTAGAGTGAAGCACAGGCTAAGGCCTGGCTCTCCTGCTGTATAGCAGGGGCTCCTGTCAAAGCTTCACTTTCCCAACCACCATACTTTAGCACGCTCCCCCGGTGTCGTTTAACTGGGGAGACTCTGTTTCCGCCTGTTCACATTTGTGTTGCACAACATCACTGCCAGTGCAGTTCAACTGGTGGTGCATAATTAAGACTAACGGCTGCCCATCTGGGCCTGTGGACCTCGCCGCAGTGCTCTGCGGCTTAGCGGTTCTGGTTGTGTTTATTATTATTTTATATATACACAGAGAACCGTAACAGTCAGCAGATATGGGAATATTAGAAAAATGAACGTGTAATCTAAGTAAACAATAAAATCTCTGCGTATATAAATCCAACTGAAATAAACAAAACTATAGGTCGGACAAAAAGAGCAATAAGAACAATACAAAAAGATAACTACACAAATATCACAACATTTTAGCCATTACTTTTCTCAATAAAGTGCCCTTTATATTACAAATAAAAATGATACAACAAAACAATTACTTTTTGCATGTTTTACGCACAAACTGCTTCTTGGTGGTTTCCCGTTTGTCTTTAGGTGATGCACAAGAGAATCTGACGTTGCCAGGGCCGAACCATTTGCTATTGCAAATAAACCACAATCATTCCCTCCCTCCTGTCGCTGACACAAATGTAATTTACAGTAAGTACTTTGTTTTTCCCAGTAAACAGCGGAGAATAAATTTTGATGATCTGGTTGCGGAGAGTGTCTGCAATCCCAGAAAGTGGCATCGAGTCAAAAACATTAACTATTGATCCAGTGGCTTCAGAAACCACCCAATGAGCTCCTAAGTGATGTATCTGGAGCATGTGACCCATTGCAGTAACAGATGTATCACTGTTTGCAAGAATCAAGATGTCAGCCAGTCCACCGACTACTGACCTGCATAGATTATCTCATCATCTAACCACATGCCATGCAGAATGTCATTTCTATGTGTGTCTGACAGTTTTATGCTGTTTACAGTTAACCATTCACCTTTTCTGTTGGCTGTTGCTGGATACACTTCTTTGTTTTCATCCATTAAGGGAGTTTTCCACACATCACATTTCTGCAATTCAGCTTTTAGGCCAAATCTTTGGACACCAGGCTTTTTTTGCTCGTCATATTTTCTTTTAGGCAGTGGCTTAATATCCAATTTCTTGCCTAGCGCAATTCTAGGCAACCCATGATCTCTTGGAACATAAGCACTGACTTTTTTAAGAAGATCTTCACCTTCAGAGTACAATTCGGTGAGGGCTCCAAAGTCTTGCATTAAATAGATACAGTCTATAACCTTGTTACATGTTTGTACACATTTCCTTATCAGGTAAGTGCGCTGATGTCTTCGCCGTGGAGGTTGTAAGTCTTTTACAGGGCTACAAACTGCTGTCTGGTCTAGATCAGATAATTCCAGTGTATCTAAGCCTCTGGATTCCATAGTCACTGTCCAAAATGAACAAGGGATTACTTGTGTATTGAGGATTATTTTTTTTTCCCAAATCCACTTTGAGCAGCACAAAATTTCACACATGTGTATGCAAGACATAATCTATTTCTGCCAATCAGCACATGTACAAGATGGTAAATCTCCTCCTAACATGACAGTGTACTTTAGTTCTGCAGCAGAGTCACTGCTGACATTGAACAGGCCACTATGCTCATTTATACATGTTATGTCGGCCTCATACAATGTGCTGGGCCACCTTTTTATAACATGTGCTACAAATTCCCGTGGCCTATTTTTGAGAAAAGACGGCTCTTACTGAACTAACTGTACTGCTCCGACCCTTAGACATTAAGTTCAACATATCTGTGAAGAAAAAACAAACGGTTAGAATTATTCCAAGCTAAATTAAAAACACTAATACAATTTAACAATTTCTACAGCCCCATATTTACCCATATGTAAAATAAAATCTACTTTAACAACTTAAAGGGGCTGTCCAGGCTAAAATGGACAATCCATTTAGGTATTAAATAGGCTGCGGGCAGTGGAAGAAAAAAAAAAAAAATATATATATATATATATATATATATATATATATATATATACTCACCTTTCCCCGATGCTCCTGTGCCTCCCTGTGCGGTCCGGTCTTTTGGGAACCATGCTGATGTGTGGCAGAATTCCCAGACACACATGACCCCTGAGGCCAATCATTGGTCTCGGTGAAGGTCCTGAGATGTCACAACCTATGACATCATGGCTCTCTCTCTGGGGCTGCTGATTGGCCTCAGTGGTCATGTGACCAGAACGCACCAGGAGGAAACTGTACAACGATTTTTTTAAAACAAAAATTTTCACCTTCCCCGGTTGTGCAGGCATTAACAAAAATGGCAGGACAACACAACATCTTTACCCCTATTTCGATGTATTTGTCTATGTTGTCATACTGCTTTGTTAACAATATAAAGTTTTTGATTTTGAAAACTGTTTTTATTGAGTTTTTTTTGTTTCAATAATTTTTAAGGGATTATTTAAATTTTTATAGTATAACAATCAAACATTAACTAGCAAACAGTAATTAAATTAAGTAGATATTAAGGGGAAAACATAAGACAAGACAAGAAACAAAAAGGAAAGGGAAAAACAGAGGAAGGTCACAGTAAATTAAAGCAACTTAGAAAGTATGGATCGAATAACCCCAGTGTCATGGTCAAGTCGCCCCAATAACTATGATGGTAATAATCGAGGAATAACTACAGTACCATATAGTGTATTAATGGGCGGTACAATATGAGCTTTCTCTTCAAACTCCTCAGATATTATTGTATTTGGCAAAGGACAAATTTCCCAATGCTATTGTTCGTTCATAGGTATGAGTATTGTCAATAAGAGTTCCCGAATAGAAGGAGCAGAGGGCTGTTTCCAACTCCTAACAATTACTAGTATTCTCTCCCACAAACGAATCGGGAGGCTCTTTTGAAAGGATGCACGAGAATCAATAGAGTAGTAAATAGGTTGTAGGCCACGACGAGGTAAGGTAAGGAGAAGTATAACTTCTGGGTTACAGCTTACTTTGAGATAATCGTAAGTTTGTATGCAATGTCTAACTTGTAAATTTTTATAAAAATCACTATTGGGCAAATCAAATTCTTTGGACAGAGAAGCATAATCATAGCAACAAAACAAGTCAACCACACAATTGTACAAAAATATAAAAGATAACTTATTAAATACTACTAAAATAGTATAACAACATGACACATGTAAATAATACAGGGATTACAGAGGGGTAGACAAGACTACATGTACTAATATGTTAACATAAGGATATGGAATGGATGGCTCCCTGAACATGACTATATATCAGGCAAACATACCATGAGGTTTAAACAGCTCAATAATAAGACAAATGGTGTAAAAACACCTCCACTATCATGTATGTACTAACCACAGGTAAGTAACATGCCCACACAGAATAAAGTATTGCCACCATACATACCCAAAAAAATACAAGGACCCGACGCGCGTTTCACCTGTATACAACAGGCTTCGTCGGGAGAGAAGCATAATCCTTAAGAATATGAATTTAGACTGACCAGCCCTTTAGCAATCCAGCTCTCCATACTCAAAAACGGGACCAGAACTGAAAATATTCCAGTGGGAATCATAGAAAAACCTAATATGCCTGGTGTAACTGCTCGTGAGTGATCATATTTCCAAGCAGAGACAGAATATTTAGTAAAGGGTGGACAAAGAGCCGAATTAACTTTATACCAAAAAGAGGCAAATATGATGTCTCCCGAGACTTTTAGCTGAAAAATAAGATTTTTCAATATGCGTCCAATGCAAATCTTTCTCCTTAGACAAACCATTCATTAATAAGGGCCCATTCACACGGAGTAAACACAAAATACACGTGTAAAAATAAGACTCCCATTGACTTCAATGACATTTTACACCAGATTGAGATTTTGGAATCTTATCTTGTTTATAATGGGTCTCTTAGGATGTCTTAATTTAATTTTTTCATTAGGGTGAGCATCCAATGGCGTTTGTTGGGAGAATTTAACCCATTAACGTTGAATGATGATACTATAATTGGTGGTGGTAAAGTTTGAGAGGGAGAATGTTTGACCGGTTTTGATGAAGACATCTTTTCAGTTTGTGGAAGAATTTGAGGTGAGATTATATCCCTTGGTGGAAAGGAGGGGGGGGGAGGTGTAAGGTCTGTAAGCAAGATCGAACAGTTATGGTGTATAAGTAGAAGAGTTGCAAGGAGTGCAGGTATAATTTCCTTGGTATGTCCGTACAGGTGAATGTGAAAAAAAGCCGGGATGTGTAGAGAGCTCCACTGAACAAAGTCCAAGGAGGCCAAAAATAAATAAATTATTCATTTAATGGTTCCAAAAGACAGACAGGAATGACTACGCGTTTCGACCCCGAGCTGGTGTCTTCTTCAGGCCACTAAATGTACAGACAATAAGAACAACAATAGTTACTTAACCTCTTCCGGACCGCCCATAGAGTATAAACGTCCGGGAAGTGGTTGCCTAGTTCTGACAGGACGTACCGGTACGTCCAATCAGAACACAGCAGCTGCACGGAGATCGTGCAGCTACTGAAGCTGGGAGCCGGCTGTAGCTTGAAACGGAGCTCCCAGAGAGAAGACAGGGAAGGTTTATTCCCTTCCCTGCCTTCTCAATTGCTGTGTATACAGCGCTCAATGACGCTGCCATAATTCGGCCGCCCTCTGATCCGGCGGTCACGTGATCCGCCGGGAGCAGCGTCTTACAAGAGCTGCTGGGTCCTACAGGACCTAGATCAGCTCTGTATACTGTGTATACAGCGTGCAGGAGGCTGGATTCCTCCTGTAACTGAGGCTAAATGTACCAGCCCCAGTTATAGGAGAACTCAGCCTCCAATACAAAAAAAAAGGGTACTATTCCGTTATCGGGCCAGCAGCAGCGCATTTCAGCACCAGCTTTCGGGACAGCAGTTCAGTTCAGCAGCGGGAATTACAATGACATCCGAGGACTGCTGGCCCGATGCTTGTGCCCAGTAGCCAGTACATCAATGACCCCCCCTCCATCTCCTCCTCCTTCCAGTGCTGCCCCCCAGCTCTCCTTACATCTACCCCGTACCCTCTCCCCGCCACATGACTAAGCCGATGCTGGCCCGATGATAGAGGCCGTGCTTGTGTGTAGTAGGCAGTACATCGATCGATGCCCTCATCCTCCTCTTCCTTCCAGTGCTGCCCCCCAGCTCTTCTTACATCTGCCCCGTACCCTCTCCCTGTAATAGGCCTCACCGTAAATCTTGAGCAATGAATGCTACTAGATAGCCGCCGGACGCTGCAGAAAGTTTGTCCCTCCGGCTCGCTGTAGCTCACCGTTCCTATAGTCGGCGTGTTTCTTGTCAGGGCCTGGATTGAGCCCCGGTGTCTTTCCTTTCGGTCTCGGTACTAGCGCTGAGGTGAGGCCTAGTCGTGTGGCGGGGAGAGGGTACGGGGAAGATGTAAGGAGAGCTGGGGGGCAGCACTGGCAGGAGGAGAAGGATGGGGGAGGGGGGTCATCGATGTACTGGTTACTGGGCACAAGCATCGGGCCAGCAGTCCTCGGATGTCATTGTAATTCCCGCTGCTGAACTGCTGTCCCGAAAGCTGCTGCTGAACTGCGCTGCTGCTGGCCCGATAACGGAATAGTACCAAAAAAAGTGATCAGATGTCCCCAAAGGTCTCTTATCACCTTATGGGGACACAATCTGAAAAAAAAAAAAAAAAAATTTTAAAAAAAATGTAAATAAAATTAACAAAATTAATACGCTAATAAAACGCCGTTATTAAAGGTTATAGCCCCACCCTTGACGACACCATACAAAATAAAAATTACCGTAACAGAGAGGAAAAACTATATTATAAAGTTTTTCAGTGACACTGTGTTATTAAATAAAAAAATAATAAATTGAAAACCAGACACAATTTCCCTCCTATTATGTTTATATTTTCCTGGATATAAAGAAAATTTAAAACACATTTGAAAATAAAAACAACATAAAAATAAAGCCCTCTGTGTCCCCGAAAAAGACACAAATTAGTTGAGTGAGACATACGGGAAAAATGTTACAGCCCTCAAAACCGCACATACAAAAACATCCGAAAATGTGTCTGGTCCTGGACCACAAATTGGCCCAGTACTGAAGTGGTTAAAATGAATAGAAATGGCATAGAATAAAATAATGTAATAAAAAGTAATAATAAATAGTAAAAGATGATAAAAAGTAATAAAAGCGTAATACAGTAACACATAATGACACAAAGTATGTCAGTGTTAGTAAATAGACCTCAGTGGACAGTCAGGTCCAATATTAAGCGGAGTCTCATGGTTACAATTGTAGCAGTAATAGTATATCATCTTCAGGTTAAAAGACACATTGCAACGCTCTTTAGTGAAGATAACAAATGGTTAAAATCAAAACAGGCTTTTGGGCAGATTATAATGTGGTGAAGGGCGCTCAGAATGACTTACATAGAGGTTGTGCTGTCAAGGCTTGGAAACCTGTTACAGCCCCTTAGTCAGGAGGAGAATAAATAGACTACCAGAGGCCGAAATCTCGTGCACCTGGAAGGGGGTGTGGCTGTCGGAGGAGGGTGTGTTTATACAAATGCTATCATTAGGAACAGAAGGGGTGATAAGCATAGGTGGAAATGAAATGTAATGATGGAATGTTTAAAAGGAGGATTCTATTACATGATTTAGACCAGGGATAGGGAACGTACGGCTCTCCAGCTGTTGCAAAACTACAACTCCCAGCATGCATACTTGCTCTGCTGTTCTTGGGACTCCCATGGAAGTGAAAGGAGCATGATGGGAGTGTAGTTTCACAGCAGCTGGAGAGCTGAAGGTTCCCTACCCCTGATTTAGACCCTCAGGTTACAGCGTGGGAAGACAGTAGATCCCAAAAGATTTGCGCTGACGTAAGTGCACAAATCTGGTTGGAATGGTGGATGGGATCTGTTCAATGGGCATGATTTTAGTATCTTTAAACCCTTTATTGTGCATCAGACTGTCATGTGCAGACACTGAGTGTTTTAATAACCTTTCTTTACGTTGGTTCTGTGTCCATCACTCTACAGTGGAAAGGCTGTATGGTGCGTCCAATGTACTGTAGTTTACATGGGCATTCCAGCAAATAAATGACATAACTGTTGGTACAATCGGGTCTGGTGGATATCTGGAATGACTCGTGAGTGATATTGGATATGAAGGATGTTGCTTTGTGATATTATTGCAACAAAGACGACCACATCTATAAAAACCTGCTGTGGGTATGGGTGTGAATGTAGTGGTGGTCGGGGGACTACAGAGTCTGCTGGGGGCGAGGATGTTCCTTAGAGTGATGGCTCTCCTAAATGGGAGGTGTGGATGTAAAACTGGATCACTATGTAAGACATTCCAATGTTTAAACAGAATGCTTTTGATATGTTGATGTTCTGAGTTAAAAGCAGTAATAAAGTTATTACAAATTCTACTGAAGTGGTGGCGGGTTTACCTGCCAAACAGGCGGATTGGCTGAATTGTGAGGCAGGTAATATGCATTGTTTATCAATGATTTGGGATATTTTTTTCTCTTTAACCCCTTAGAGACACAGCCCAAAAGTGACTTAAGGACCAGGCCTCTTTTTTCAAAATTGACATGTCACTTTAAATGGCAATAACTTTGAGACGCTTTGACTTAGACAAGTGATTCTTAGTTTGTTTTTTCGTAACACATTGTACTTCATGTCAGTAGTAAATGTTTGTCGATATGTTTTGTCTTTGATTATGAAAAAATAGGAAATTTAGCAAAAATTTGGAAAAAAAATGCAGTTTTCAAACTTTGAAATTGTAAGCCTTTCAAATGGAAAGTCATACTACCCAAATTTTTTCATAACTATAATTAACCATGTATCTGATTTATGTAGCAATCACATTTTAATCACCCTTTCATTTTTTTTTTCAGATATTATAAGGCTTACAAGTCAAGCAGTAATTTTCCAAATTTTCAAGAAGATTTCCAAAACACATTTTTCAAAGGACCAGTTCTGAAGGGAACTTGAAAGGCCTCTCTAATAAAACCCCCCATAAATCACCCCATTCTAAAAACTGCCCTCCTGGAAGAATCCAAAACAGCAGTTAGAAAGTTTCTTAACCCTTTCAGCAATTCACAGCAATTAAAACAAAATGGAGGTCAAATTTACATTTTTCAATTTCTGTCAATAATATATTCATTTAGCCCTAGAATTTACACATTTACTAAGGGTTAAAAGAGAAAATGAACCCCACAATTTGTTATGCATTTTCTCCCAACAACAGAAATGCCCCACATGTGGATGTAATATGATATACGGGCTCACTGTAAGGTCCAGAGCAGAAGGAGCGCTATTGGGATTTTGGAGGGCAAATTTAGCTGGAATCTGTTTCAGGCACCATGTTGCATTTGGAGAGCCCTTGAATTGCCAGAACAGTAGAACCCCCCCCTCCCCCCAAATTACCCCATTTTGGAAACTAGACCCCTCGAGGAATTTATCAAAGGGTATAGTGAGCACTTGGACCCTACAGGTGTTTCACAGATTTTTTTTTACCATTGAGATGTGAAAATGAAATTTTTTTTTTATAATGTTACTGTAGCCCCAAATTTTTCATCTTCACAAGGGGTTAAAGGAGAAATTGCACCACACATTTTGTTAAACAATTTCTCCCGAACACGACAATACCCCATATGTGCTGGTACCCTAATGTACGGGCGCACGGTCGCTCTCAGAGCGGATGGAGCGCTAATTGGATTTTGTAGGCCAGATTTTGCTAGAATACTTTTCAGGCACCATGTCCCGTTTGCAAAGCCCCCAAGGTGCCAAAACAGTGGAAACCCCCCAAATGTCACCCCATTTTGGAAACAAGGGGTATAGTGAGCACTTGGACCCTACAGGAGTGTAGAAGAATTGGCCCAGCAAAGGGGAAAGTGACATTTTTTTGCTATAAAATGTTGCTTTAACCCCAATTTGCATTTCCACATGGGGTTAAAAGAGAACATGCACCCCACAATTTGTCAAGCATTTTCTCCCAACAACAGAAATACCCCACATGTGGACGTAAAGTGATTTATGGTCACACAGTGGGAGAGAACAATAGTTGGAGGGCAGATTTGACTGTAATTGATTTTAGTTATCATGTCACATTTGCAGAGGCCTTGAAGTGCCAAAACAGTGAAGCCCCCAAAAATGTGACCCCCATATTGGAAACTAGACCCCTTGACTTCAGTGATGTTAGTGTTAAATTACACCCCTTAAAAAATTTACCAAGAAGTCTAGCAAACATTTGGATGCATCTTGTATGACAATAATTTATTTTCCAGAAATTACAGCATAATCGGATGAAAGTAAATCTGTGCAGAGTACGTGATGGTATAAGGAGGTGATATTCCATGGAAAATAAATTCTAAAATTAATATTCCATGGAAGTGTGATACAATTTAGAGCACTCCTTCATGCACAGGCCAGGTTTATCAGGGCAGGTGTCACACTGATAAGTGGTGTCTTTCCTTATTCCTCTTTTGTGACATTCTGCATCTTTTTTGGCTTCTCCCTTTTTTTGCAGTTTGGGGGACTTCACCGGGAAAATGTTGCCCTGGTACAATACGTGAACCTTCAATTGCAGAAGTACTGGGGCCTGGCACCTCTAGGTCCCCAAATATCAGGGTCTTGATAATTGTGTGGCCTGCACATCATGATAGCACGTAAGCGTTATACAATGCCATCTGAACCATGTGCACGACCAGCTTTTTGTACCACTTTCTTGTTTTTCTCATGGCACTGTAGGGCTTTAGGACTTAATCAGATAATCAACCCCTCCCATGTACTTATTGTATGCCAGGATGCAGTCTGGCTTGGAGACAGTGGTACTGGTGCCAGGCACAGGGACGGGTGCTGCCACTGCCATATACTGTGGTCAGTACAAGGACATCCCTCTTGTCCTTATACTTGACCAGCATCATATCTTCATTGCAGATGGCACTACTCTCACCCTTTCTGAGGCGCTGCACAATATGTGCCCTAGGGAGGCCTCTTTGATTTCTGCGCACTGTCCCACAAGCTGCAGTTCCTCTGGAACTCAGGGACCTAAAGAGTGGGATGCTGGTGTAAAAGTTATCCACATAGAGGTGATAACCCTTGTCCAGCAGTGGGTGCAGCAAATCCCACAATATTTTCCCACTAACTCCTAGGATTGGGGGGCAGTCTGGGGGCTCTGTGTCCCTTCATACACCCTAAACTTTTAAGTGTACCCTGAGCTGCTCTCACACAGCTTGTACATTGTGATGCCATACCGTGCCAGCTTACTGGGCAAGTATTGTTGGAATTTTAGCCTCCCTTTGAAACTGATCAGAGACTCATCAATTGCAATGTTCTGATCAGGGATGTAGGACTCTGCAAATTTGGCACTAAAGTGTTCAATGACTGGCCTAACTTTGTATAAGCAATCAAAATTTGGGGCATCTTAGGGAGGGCACTGGGATTTATCGTTGTAATGGATGAATTTTAGGATGCTTTCAAACCTCTTCCTGGACATAGCCATTCGATAGATTGGAGTGTTGTACAAGATATCTGTACTCCAATACTGACGAATTGTAGTTTTTTTTCACTATGCCCATATGCAGAATAAGACCCCAGAAAATCTTCATTTCTGCTGCATTTACTGGGGTCCAGTTCTCGGGCCTGGCATAGGAAGAGGTGGCGTTTTCTTCTATGAATTGTTTGGCGTACAAATTAGTTTTTGGCCACCATAAAATCTACAAACTCATCAGAGAAAAAGATTTGGAAAAAATCATTTTCTCTGAAGCCCTCAGTCTCAATTTGTATTCCTGACTGGGCCAAGTCAGGAAGCTGAGGTTCAAAATTTTCTGGGGGTGGAGACCACATGGGCTCTACAGGTGGGCAACTAAATCAGCAATGGTTCTGGGGCGCCTCCTTTGGGGTTGCTCATCACTGGAGGAGGAGGAAGAAGAGGAAAAATAAAGGAATGGGGCATTTTCCTCTTCTCCCTCGCTGGCGGTATCAGTGGTAGAGGCCAGTATGGCGTACGCCTCTTCTACTGAAAACCTTGTTTGGGATGATTGGGACTGTGGGGACATTTTAGTGTGTTTGTGGTGTTTTATTGAGTATATAAAACTTTATTTCTTGAAACTTTATTGAAAATTCAGAGTGTGGGGTGTGTATTGTGCTTTAACACGTGTATTTTATGTAAAAAAAAAAAAAAACCTTCCCTTCTAGCTAAAATTGAGTTATATAGATAGATAGAAAGAAAAAAAACTGCGCCAAAATACACAAATTTGATCAGTAACCTACATTTTTGTACTGATCAGTGCTGGTGAAGTTTGCACAAAAAAAACAAAAAGGCTTGTGCAAAAAAAATTAATTATGCAGGGGGGTATTTCATTTGCACCATGCATCTTAACCAGTGGCGTAACTAGGAATGGTGGGGCCCCGTGGCGAACTTTTGACATGTAAAACTGTTTGTTAGTTCAACAGGAAACGGTTCAACTGTTGAAAGTCAAAAACTCCCCAAAACTTTACACTTACACAAAAGACCAGACTGTTTCTTAAAACACTCACCTGCGTGCCTTGACTTCGGCAAAGGAGTCCGCAATGCTGTCTATGTCTAATTTCCTAGCTCTGTCATTTTCAATGCTCAGCACTGCAAGCCCAGAAAGTCTTTGTTCTGACGTGGTACTCCGCAAGTAGGTTTTTATTAATTTTAGTTTGGAAAAAGATCTTTTGGCACTGGCCACTGTACAGGCAGAGTTAGGAATAGAAGCAAGGCTACACACACATCCAGTAGTGTAGATGATAGGGCACTGTTGTCTACTAACAGAAGGTGAGCAAGGTCACTGACCGAGGAGGCCTCTTCAATTTCTTTCTTTAATGCAGACCGAAAACTAAGCAGTTGACCAGGAAAAGTTGGTGATAAATCTTCCAGGTACATTTCTTGCAGATTTGATGCAGATTTGAATAGATCATCATCAGATGCAGATGAAAATATTGCAGGCTGAATTATGGGAAATCTCCCTAGAACCTGATCAAGTCCTTTAAACCTGTTTAGAAGCTGAGGAATGGGAGGAAAACTGAAGCTTTAAAATGTTTTTCAGCATCATTCAATCTTTCATCAAAATGGCGCTTGACTTTAGAGACCCTTTTATTTTGAAATTGAGGGGAAATGCCCCACTGTTGTGCAAGTGATGCTGCCGTCTGTTTTACTTCCTTAAATTCGTTCCTGCACTGACCAAGAGTGTCTGCAGCGCTCTTAATTAAACTTGATGCTTTGGCCAAATCAGTGTTTCTTGTTTGCAAAACCTTTGAAATTGTATTGACTTTTTCTAAAATTCTGGATATCAATGAAATCAAATGATTCAGTTTTTTTTTCTCTTTCTTTTGTTTTTGTTGAAATAAGAATGATCTTAGACAGCGCTTGCAATATATCGACAAAACTGAAACGTAATGCTAGCAGGGATTCGTATCGTGATGCCCAACGTGTGGGACACAACTTCTTCAATGTCAGGCTTGATTTTGTCATAAAAGAACAAAGAATTTCCCATTGTTTTATACTATCAGCGAAAAATGTGTATAAATTCAGTCTGTACTATATCAAAAAAGCTTGATACTAGAGATGAGAAAACAGTAAAATATTCGATGTTAGTTATTCGTTTCGAATAGCCTCTCAATATTCGACTATTCGAACGAATATCGAACCCCATTATAGTCTATGGGAGAAAATGCTTTGCTTCAGGGGATCCCAGCATTCGACTCAGGAGAGTCACCAAGTCCACTATGACACCCCAGGAAATGATGCCAACACCTCTGCAATGCAACTGGGACAGCAGGGGAAGCATGTCTGGGGGCATCTAACATACCAAAGTCCCTCTATTACCCCAACATCACAGCCTAACAACTACACACTTTCCACATTGAAAAAAACCTCTATCAAAGTGGGAAAATACCTGGAAACCTTCTTTACTCCCCAAATGGATGGACACAAACTCCAATTTAAGTTCAACAAACATTAACAAGCACCCCTTTAAATCACGTTCCCCATGACAACCACAGATGGAATAGGCAATGGGAAATCCTTCAGTCCCCACCCTGACCTGTCATTGTGGATGTATATACATGTGTGTGTGTGATGTGGTAAGACCTTCCAAAATTCACTTTTCTAGCCCTTAACATGAGACCTTCCAAATTAAGTTACAGGCCCTTAAGCTGAGCTACCAGCATAAATTGAGGCCCTTCAGGTGACTTCAGCCTTCTACCTGCAGAGTTTTAGGCCCGTTAACTTAGTTCAGTCTTGCACCAGCAGAGATTTGTTGGCCCTTGGAGTGAGTAGAGCCTTTAAAATACAGTGTTTTTGGCCCTTGGAGTGAGTAGAGCCTTTAATATACAGTGTTTCTGGCCCTTGGAGTGAGTAGAGCCTTTATACTACAGTGCTTTTGGCCCTTGGCATGAGTAGAGCCTTTAGAAAGCAGTGTTTCTGGCCCTTGGAGTGAGTAGAGCCTTGCAACAGCACGGTTTTTGGCCCTTGGCAGAAGTAGACACTCTAACCAGCAGAGTTGGGGGGAATCAGGGTGGATTGACACTGTAACCAGGAAAGTTGGGGGGATCAGGGTGGATTGAGACTAACCAGCAGAGTTGGGGGTATCAGGGTGGATTGATCCTAGTAGGATCAGAATTGTGCAGTGCTGATGGAGGAGGAGTATGAGGAGGAGGAGGAATTGGAGAGGGTGAGCACACACATGCAACTTCATGTCGGGGTGCTGGACACCAGTGGACATGAAAATGATGGGTCTTTCCAGTAGCTATTCATTTTTATGAGCGTCAGCCAGTCAGCACTATCAGCTGACAGCCGGCTGCGCTTATCCGTAATTATGCCACCGGCAGAGCTGAAGACCCTTTCGGAAAGCACGCTGGCGGCAGGGCAGGAAAGGACCTCCAATGCGTACAGTGCAAGTTCCAGCCACAAATCCAACTTGGAGACCCAATAAGTATAGGCCGCAGAGGGATCGGAGAGGACAGGGCTGGTGTCGGCCAGGTACTCCCGCAACATGCGCCTATACTTATCCCTCCTGGTGACACTAGGCCCCTCAGTGGCGGTACTTTGGTGAGTGGGTGCCATTAACATGTCCCAGACCTTGGAGAGTGTGCCCCTGCCGGGTGTGGACCAGATGACAGTTTGTCGCCTGTTGGAGGAACTCTCCTGTCTGCCGCCAACGACAGTTGATGGAAACATCTCCATCATATTCTGCACCAGTTGCTTGTGGCAATCACTCATGCGACTGGCCCTCCCCTCTACCGGAATAAAATTACAAACAAAATTGTTATACCGGGGGTCGAGGATTGCAAAAATCCAGTAGTCGTTGCTCTCCAGGATTTTGGCAATGTGTTTGTCAATTGCAAAGCACTCCAACATGTATTCAGCCATGTGTGCCAGAGTGTTACTTGGCGTCACTTGGCTGCCCCCACCGGAATGCTCACTCTCCATTTCCTCCTCCTCCTCCATTTCGCCCCAACCGCGCTGCAGCAGTGGGATGCAATGAACTTCCCCGCTAGCCTCCTGTGTGACAAAGAGATCTGCCACTTCGTCCTCCTCCTCCCTCAATGTACACTGTGAAGTGGACAGGAATGTGCCATGACTATCCTGCTGGGATGTTTCAGCACCTATGCCCGACTCCTCAGCATCCAATTCGTTATCCCTGATGGCGATGAGGGATTTTTGCATCACACACAGGAGCGGGATTGTGACACTCACAATTGCGTCATCACAACTGACCCTCATGGTTGACTCCTCAAAGACACGCAAGATCTCCCATAAGTCTGCCATCCATGGCCACTCATGGTGCAGAAACTGCGGAAGCTGACTCTGAGGAACCCTTGGGTTTTGGAGATGATACTCCATCAAGGGTCTCTGCTGCTCACACACTCTACTCAACATGTGGTACATCGAGATACAGCGTGTGGGGACGTCGCACATCAGCCGGTGTTCTGGCAGATGGAGGCATTGCTGGAGGCTTCGGAGGCTAGCAGCGGCTACTGTGGACTTGCGAAAGTGGGCGCACAAGTACCGCACTTTCACCAGTAGCTCGGCTACATTGGGGTATGTTTTCAAAAACCGTTGCACCACTAAATTGCAAACATGGAGGGGCCACACGGTGGCTCAGTGGTTAGCACTGCAGCCTTGCAGCACTGGAGTCCTGGTGTTCAAATCCCGCCAAGGGCAAAAAAAAAACCATCTGCAAGGAGTTTGTATGTTCTCCCCGTGTTTGCATGGATTTCCATCCCATATTCCAAAAAAAAAAAAAAAAAAGACATACTGCTAGGGAAAAATGTACATTGTGAGCTCTATGTGGGGCTCACAATCTACATAATAAAAAAAAAAATAAAAAAAAAAAAAAAAAAATAAATAAATTGCAAACATGGGCCAGGCATGGAACGTGTCAGAGGTTGGCAAGCTCCAGAGCCGCTACCAGGTTGCGGCCGTTATCACACACGACCATGCCTGGGCCCAGGTGCAGCAGCGAAAGCCATGTTGCCGTCTCATCAAGGAGGGCATCCCTCACCTCTGAGGCAGTGTGCTGTCTGTCCCCCAAGTTTATGAGCTTCTGCACGGCCTGCTGACGTCTCCCCACGCCAGTGCTGCAGCGTTTCCAGCTGGTAGCTGGGGTCAATGTGATTGCGGAGGAGGTGGAGGAGGAGGGTGGTGGTTCAGAGCCTCTGCCAGGAATGTTGGGCGGGGAAATGAGGTACACCGGCCCAGATTGTGGCCCGCTTCCAGCCTCAACTACATTCACCCAGTGTGCCGTCAGTGAAATGTAGCATCCCTGTCCGCATGCACTTGTCCACGCATCATTGGTCAAGTGGACCTTTGTGCAAATCGCGGAACTTAGGGCCCGCCGGATGTTGCGTGACACATGCTGGTGCAAGGCGGGGACAGCACACCGGGAGAAGTAGTGACGGCTAGGGACGGCATAGCGAGGTGCCGCACTTGCCATCAGGTCACGGAAGGCCTGACTTTCAACAAGCCGGAACGGCAACAACTTCTGGGCCAGCAGTTTGGAGATGTGCGCATCAAAAGTCTGGGAGATGGTGGGTTGTTTTGAGGAGGCGCATGATGGTACAGGAGAAGGACGTAAGACAGGAGAAGGACCTAAGGCAGGAGAAGGAGTTGAGGCAGGAAAAGGGGAGGATGAGGGAGAAGTCCCCAAAGTGGTAGAGGAAGATGTGGAGGTTTCCTGGCTGCTGGTCTGGACTGCAGCGCCAGCACTGGCAAGAGTGGGAGAGGCAGTGGCGGCAACGCCGGACGACAATAGTACAGCGTTTGCTCTCTGCCACTGAGCCCAGTGCTTGCCTTCCAAATGACGGCACATGGCAGTGGTTGTGAGGTTGCTCTTTTCAGAGCCCCTACTCAGTTTTGAGTTGCAGAGTGTGCAGACGGCACTATATTTGTCCATAGCACAGACATAAAAAAAATTCCACACCACCGAAGACCGTGGCCTTGATGGGGGAGTTTTTCTAGGCTGGCTACAAGAGGGAACATTTTGGGCCCTGCTGGCTGTGGCCTGGCTTCGGTGAAGCAGCTGTCCTCTGCCTCTCGACATGCCTCTGCCTCTAGCCACCCTCTTTGGTGCTGCATTTCCCTCCACATCTCCACTGCTCTCCCCGCTTGACATCCACCCTGTCCAGGTCAGGTCAGTGGCCTCATCGTCCACCACCTCCTCTAACAGCTCCTCCTCCTCCTGCGCAACGACGACGGCAACAGGCTGCCCTGATGGCAACTGTGTCTCGTCATCATCGTCACTGAGGGCCGATTGCTGGTCAACAGAAACAACAGGAGATAACGGATGCTCCAATGTTTGTGCATCAGGGAAGTCATCTGCTACCTCTGGTGATTCAGGACGTGGTGGGACAGAGAGAGGGACAGTGAATGGAGCCGAAAACAGCTCCTGGGAGGTGGGATTAGGTTGCTGGGAAGATTGGGCATGTTGTGAGGAAGGAGGACCAGACTGTTGGGTAGGAGGAGGAGTTGAAGTAGAGGCTGACTGGTGGACAATGTGCTGGAAGCATTGTCCGCCAGCCATTGTAACACCTCTTCCTGGTGCTCGGGCTTACTTAGGTTTGTACCCTGCAGCCTACTCAATGTGGTCATCAAGCCAGGGAGAAGCGTAATGCTTGCTGCCGCAGAGTTTTAGGCGCAGTAAACACTGTTGGTTGAGCGCAACCTTGCTGAACATCTGCATTTCCACGCCCCCGTCCTCGTCTCCGTCTCCTTGCTCTAACTTTGTGCATTTTGGATGTACTATTCCCTTTTTGATGGTCTATACACCACAAAGAAAAGCTGTTTTCCAGCTCTATATGAACTTGGAAATGCAGTGGATTGCTGCTATTTTTCAAGAAACAGCAAAATGCAAGGTTTTTATCAGGTATATGAACTTGGAAATGCAGTAAATTTCCAGCTCTATATGATCTAGTCACTGCTGTGGATTCCAGCTATTCTGTGTGCGGACAGCCAAAAATGAAAGCTGTTTCTCCGCTATATATGAAGTTGTATCTGTTGTGTATCCCTGTTTTCCACCGGACTGATGTCCCTACAGTGTATAGCTCTGAGAAGAGCTGTTGGTTTTTTTCTTTAGTTCTTGCCTGCCTATCTGAAGCTAATCACTATCTAGCCCTCAGCAGGTGTCTTTCTCTCCCTATCTCTGACCGCTAAAATGGCGAATAGGGCGGCAGCTGTTCTTATGAATGGGAGGTCACATGTTTTCAGCAGCCAATGGGTTTTATCAATTTTTTTTAACTGCCTCTGTTGTCGTAGTTCCTGTCCCACCTGGCTTACGCAGTTATTGGTGCAAAAAACGCGCCGGGGTAGGTGGGATACATCGAACGCCATGATATTCGATCGAATACCTATTCGATCGAACGGCATTCGCTCATCTCTACTTGATACCTCTTTCACATTTGCCATTGCATCTTGTAACACCAGGTTGAGGTTGTGTGCTGCACAATGGACATAAACAGCATTTTGCTCTTTTTCTAAAATTCTGGCCTGCACTCTAGATGCCACTCATTGTTGCAGCTCCATCATATCCCTGGCCACGACACTTGTTCAATGTTAAGCCTTTGTTCTCTATACAGGAAATTATATCCTTTTCTGTTCCTGCAGCACTCTGGTCTTTTACTGCATAGAATCTCAAAAACACCTCATGTATTGTAACACTGGTAGCTCTCATATTCTCATCTCTGGCAACTTTAACATACCGAAAAACTTGACTTAGCTGGTCAAGATGATGATGGAGTAAAATTGTGCCTGCTGAATTTCTGAGATGATTCCTTCTGTACTTGCTGGGAAAGAATGTGGATGATTTCATTTTGTATTGCTGGGCTCAAATATTTTACCGATCTTTGTGGCATTTGAGTGAGTTCTTTTAAAACTGGATCATAGTCGGCCAGCAGCTTAATAATGGAGAGGAAATTCCCATTATTTATCTCTCCTAAATGCTCTCTGTGGCCACGAAATGGTATATTTGCCATCGCCATAGTAAGTGTTACATTCACAATTCTCTGGAGAACCTGCCTCCAAAAAATTTTTTCTCACCTGGTTTGTCTCTCGGTTTCCTCATCTATAGTGCCCTTTTTCCTCCATTGATCATATACCATACAGATTTCAATATGAGCATTTGCAGCCTCGTGGAATTTGATTTTGTTGGTCAAGTTCTTCCACTTACTAATACCTTTCACCCAGGCTGGTTCAAAACCCTGTTATTTCCGATCCCCAAACAGCCAGCATGGTTCACAATACACGGCAATGAGTTTGGGAGAATAGCACAACCATGTGACAGGAATTTTAAGTCCTGTTTTCGTAATTTTGTCATAATTTTTTTCCGAAAAACATCTTCTATCTTTGTCTTCATCTCTAGGAAAAGGACCAGTGGGTCTGCAAGGGCCTTGGGAAATTATAAATCTTTTTACACTGGGGTCAGATATTGGTATAGGATAGTTTCCTCTATCAGTGATATATTTCTCAGAAGCAATTCCACAATCTAATGTGCTGCAGCTAGATGTGCTTGCAGTTTCACTAAGATCAGTGGTGTGTACGGGCTCATCTGAAGCAGGGTTGGTTTCTTGTAAGAAGCTCAATTCACACTCACTCTCACTACTTTCTTCACCTATTAAGGTGGGCTCATCAACAAAAGACTGGCTGGATTGGGCACACTCCTCTACCTGGATTGATGCAACATTGACATTAGGTACAGAACTTTCTGCCCTGACCTCTTCTGCATCTGACACTATAGTAGTAGCAATGGTAGAGCTCGCACCCATAGCTTTAGGGGCTGAAAAGAAGCTACTAATTTTAGGAATTTTTTGACTTTTCAAATTCTCTTCCCTCCTCTTTTTACGTTTTTGAGCACCACTTAGATGGTGATACGTTGACATGAGAGGAACTGTGTTGGGTTTACACCTTGTCTGCAAAAATAAAGGACCATACATAAATAGATCTATAGTATCAGTGAGTAAATTAAAATCTAAGACCTATGTTTACAAAGGGCATCTAGTTTTTTAAAATTAATCAAGTTCTTCATCCAAAAACCACTATATACATCCAATAAGTAAGTGACATACTGACTATATCCAGGCTATTTCTCAATTCAAAGGGGGTGACACACTATGCACCCGAATGTAGTTAGAACTGCATTTGGTATATAGTGTATCTTCACCCGTAGGCCTCTAGCAGAGGATCAATTTCCCATGTTGCATGTGGTTGGAACTCACAGCATCATAGTGAAATATGATACAATGACCTCCCAAACAGAACAACCATAAAAGTACTAGACTAATATACAGGTGTGAAAAGTATGTCTATTCTATCCTCCTCTAATGAGATCTAGAGGCTGAGGAGGAGAGATGAAGGTGCATAGTGCTGAAGTCAGTAGTACTCACTGTTGTCAGGATCTTCTCCTCAGGTTCTGCTGTCTAGCTGTCCTCTGCTCAGAAGTTCTGCTTTCAGTAATAAGCTCTCTGTAGAAAGGTGAAAAAAACAACCTTTAGTTAGCAGAAATTTAGTGTAAACTACCCCCCTCCAGGCTCACTCCCGTGCACTTAGCCCCTCCTCCCTCCCCCTCCCCCCTCAGAGCAGCAGATACATCACTTGACTTATGTCCAGATAAGTCAAGGGATGTGTAAAAAAAAAAAAACTGAATAAAATAAGATAGTGGACAAACAAAGCAGTTTTGCTGAAGCAATGTATTTAGGAAAAGTCTTACATCCACATTAACCAGCAGTATAGATAGGATCCTTGTGATGGGACAACCCCTTTAACCCCTTCCCGCCGATGGCATTTTTTGATTTTCGTTTTTTGTTTTTGACTCCCCTCCTTCTAAACCCCATAACTTTTTTATTTCTCCGCTCCCAGAGTCATATGAGGTCTTAATTTTTGCGGGACAATTTTTTCTTCATGATGCCACCATTAATTATTCTATATAATGTACTGGGAAGCAGGAAAAAAATTCAGAATGGGGTGGATTTGAAGAAAAAATGCATTTCTGCGACTTTCTTACGGGCTTTGGTTTTACGGCGTTCACCGTGCAACCAAAATGACATGTCCCCTGTATTCTGTGTTTCGGTACGGTTCCAGGGATACCAAATTTATATGGTTTTATTTACATTTTGACCCCTAAAAAAAATTCCAAAACGGTGTTAAAAATTTTTTTCTCTAAAAGTCGCCATATTCCGACGGCTGTAACTTTTTTATACATAGGTGTACGGAGATGCATAGGGCGTCTTTTTTTGCGGGGCCGGGTGTACTTTTTAGTTCTACCATTTTCGGGAAATGTTATTGCTTTGATCACTTTTTATTCAAATTTTTATCAGAATTAAAACAGTGAAAAAATGGCGGTTTGGCACTTTTGACTATTTTTCCTGCTACAGCGTTTACCGAAGTTTTTAACTACTTTTATATTTGTTCTAGGGAAAGGGGGGTGATTTGAACTTTTAATACTTTTTATATTTTTTTATATTTTTTTTTTTACTTTTTTTTTAATTTTTTTTTTGCATTTATTAGACCCCCTAGGGGTGTTGAACCCCAGGGGGTCTGATCACTAATGCAATGCATTACAATGCTAATGCATTGCAATGCATTGCAAAAAATCATCATCTCTTTTGCAGGCTGTATACACCAGCCTGCAAAAGAGAGAATTTGCAGACCGGCTGGGAGCCTTTAACAAGGCTCCCGGCTGTCATGGGAACGTGACGTCGGCCCTGGAGCATGCTCCAGGAGCCGGCGATCCTTGCCAAAATGGCGGCGCCCATGCGCCGCCGGGAAAATGGCGCCTCCGGCGCCTTTGACAGCAGCGCCGGAGGGGTTAATGCCTCCGATTGGTCCGGGGACCGATTAGAGCCGGTTGTCTACTGCTTAAAGCAGTAGACACCCGGCGGCTATGACGGCCGCCCAGCTCCCGGGCGGTCGCCATAGTTACAGACCCGACACGCGCCGTACTATTACGGCGCATGTCGGGAAGGGGTTAAGGTCACCTCCCCGTGAACCAAGATGGACAAGGTCAATGCCCCGGACACGAAGTCCAGCAGGATTGAAGTTGTGGTGGTCTTTAAAATGTCTGGGAATTGGTTGTAATCTCTCATAGTCTCTCACAGAATTTGCAGATCTAATCTTACTCACGTGCTCTGATATGGGGGGTTTTAATGTCCTAGTGGTCATCCCAATATAAATCAAGTTGCACGGGCACGTAGCATAATAGATGACCGCACTTGAATTACAAGTAATATTGTGTTTAATCTTAGAAAGATTTTTTGTCGAAGAGTCAGTGAAATCCATTGATCTAACCATGTAAGGGCACATAGAGCAACCGCCACAAGTGTAGAAGCCCCATTTTGGGCCTCTAGATCCAAAAAATCCACTTGTTTTAGCCACATAATGGCTATTGACTAGGATATCTCCCAAGTTGCGATAACGTCTCCAGGTGATACTCGGAGATGGCGTGTCCCTAACCCAACCAAAATGATTAAAATTCGCCGAAGGTATGAAAGATAGACCCTTCGAAAGTACATGTATTTCATATTCTGAGAGATGCCGTTGTGAGAGGTTTATGACTAGTAAACTATCTCCTATCCCTGCCGTCATTGCGGTAATGGTTCCCCCCGGCCTCGCAACATGTATTGAGAAATAGGTGGAGTTTGTGCTAAAAATCCCCCCCCCCCCCAGTCTATTGATTCCCACCCATGTTTTTCTGCCTCCAATTTCCCCTATTGTTGGATGATAAATTCCGTGCTCTACCCCTAGTCCTGCCTCTACTGGGAACATTACGTTCTGTGTCTGACATCTCATTATCCGAAGATGAAATATTACTGCTAATCGGTTTACTGAGATCACTATACACCCGGTTTTCTTTAAAACCAGCCATATGACGTTGAAATTGGTTGTGTTTTCTGGTTTTGATTGATTGCGTGAATTTCTCAATATTTAATTGAAGTTATTTTTCTTTCTTTGTATAGTCAGGCTCAGAGGCAAAATTCTTAGCCTTGGTTGTGGAGCTTTTTTCTAGGTTTTTCTCTTCTTCGTCTAAGATAATAGTCATCAGACGGAGTGATGAGTCAGTTGTTTCTTTGACCCATATATTCAGAAACTGGGGAGACTGAACCCTCTTAGAGGGTTGGATGGGATTACGTAATCCCCCTCGGAAGAATTTTATGTTCAATATATTGTGATAAGCCCTGAACCTCCCACCAACATCTAACATAATCTCTGTAGGCTTTTGTTAAGCCCTTAAATACTTCCTTCAGGTTAGAAAATTGTTCAGGTTGTGATAATTCCCTTTCTGAAAATACAGCTTTAGCATCTTCTAACCAGTTTTCAGAGTTAATCCCTGCTGTCAGGAACCTTGCCATAATGGGGAAGATATTATACCAAACAATTCAGCTGATACACCACCTGTAACGGTGTAACCCTAAATAGAATTACACTAGTAACACTGGGTATAAGGGAGCCCCCTATTTTCAATTACACTATATTGCCCTTGGGTCCAATTAAAACATAACTTTTATTTCATATATAGTAAAATAGCAACTTAAGTGCTTGCCACCCACTTGTGTGTGTATAACTACACCTACCTGGAGATCCCAAACAATAAGTTTAATTAATAGCAGCATCTTCTTATAGAAATACAAATCCTCCTGAATGTGATCTGATTTGCCTACAGCCATGCACAAATCTAATGCTCTCTCACCTGAGGCAACACCACCCCACTTCTGAATCAGTTTCTGGCTTTGCCTGTGTTATGAATGTCTGTACGCAATCTTGAAACACAAAAATTGCACAAAAATTTTTTATTCCGTTCGAGTATCCCCGTGTGGACTCCCCAAACTGAATACCGAACGCAGATATGAACCAGGCCTTACCAATACTCCTATCTTGTAGTTTGATTGTTCTAGGATGCTTTTTGGATCTTTATTTGGATAATTAATTACAATATAGGTTAAAAAAAAGAAACAATGTCACAAAAAGACACTACAGACACTTATTCTATGTTGAAAGTTGGGGGTTACATCAAACCAATCCCAAAGAACTTGATCCTGTCAAAAGAAAACCAATGTCAGTACCTGTCAGAAGACAATGACTCAAAATCCGCTTGTTACTTACCCCATGGTGAACCTGGTGGCCAAATCAAAGTGGAGAAGAATAAAAAGACAATGACTTGATCCTGTAAAAATAGAGCCAAAGTCAGTACCTGTCACAACGACACCAAAACATCCACTTTTTACACTTACCCTATGAAGACACTTGTGGTCAACTCAAAGGAGATCAGAATACACAAAAGCCAAAATATGTTTCAGGCTACAGAATACAAAAGAAAATTAGAAGCATTAGACTACTACTAGTACAATCACAATAGTACATTTACTTTCCTATATTACTTACATGAAGTTCCTCAATTTTCTGAATTCTACTTCCTACCAAAACGTGACCAATGGCTGGCCAAAACATCCTTCTTATTAGGTTGTTCCATATTTGATATGTTTGCCAGTAGAGTGGGCATTCTACTTGGCCAAGTGTGGTTGAGATCACCTTTGGCTATTTTTAGGCAGTCAATTAATATAGCTTCCACATGGTCAATGCTCATCTTCTCGTAGACCTGCTTCACAATCCATCTTTTCCTTCCTTTGGGCAGTAATAGTTTTGTTCTCCTTGTACTAACGGATGCTGTATTCTTCTTCTCCACTTGAACAACAGCATGCTGCCTGCCAACGTTATTATGGGTAATAGCAGTAAGTTTTGTCCGTGCTTCCATTCCATCGATTCCGAAGTGGATCCTTTTTGTACGATACTTTAATACTAGGCTGTGGAAGGCTTCTAATGGTCCAGTGTGACAATTTCGGATTAGATGGGGAATGTCACTGATTAGTTATTTATTTCTTCCATTTTACGATAAACTTGGCTTTCTTTCTTCAACCATGCGATGGGTCTTTCTTCAGATGGCTTCAAGTCTTCGTGAACGCACTTCGTATAGTGTTCACCTTCTTCCCATGCGTGAATATTGATGATATGGTACAGAACAGAGGACCACCTCTCCTGGAAAATCTTTTCATTATGGTCGCATGTCTGAATTGCCCACCAGAAATGGTTGCTTATTTTTTCAAGCCAAGGTTTGATTGGTCTTCCAGCGATTCCATTACTGGCCTTTTGTAACTTTTTCTTCAGTGACTTTACATAGTGCCAAATGTTAAATTGGTGTTCTATGTTGGTGTAGAGCTGTCTCATCTTCTTCTGGATGCCAATGTGACGGTCTGAAGCAAAAATACAAATGTCAAAACCATCTTGCAGAACACGATCCATAACAGTCTGAAATCCAAATTTCTCCATGACAACAGATGAAGTACACTGACTCTTATGTACTACTTGAAAATCGAGTATTTTCTCACTGTACAGGTCCATCACTGTATAAGTACAATATTTTGCACAGTGACCCAGAGAGTCACACTGCCCGTCTCCAGCCAAACAGATAGGAACTCCAAGCAATTCTGCCTTTACTTTGTTCTTCTTCTGAATCCATGCAAGTTCAATGGCAGGAAAGATCATCATGGTTTGATATCTGTAGTACAGTGTTTCCCCGAAAATAAGACAGTGTCTTATATTAAATTGTCGCCCTAAATATAGGACCTGTCTTGTTTTCGGGGGATGTCTTATTACAACCAGCAAATTAAGGTGAAAAGGATAGGTGATTTATTTTACAATACAATCAACGCCATTGACACAAAGCAAAATATTGATATTTTAGGGTAGGCTAGATCAATTGAGATTTGACGTTTCGGTCATCTGACCTTCCTCAGAAGTGATCTACAAACAATGAACACAAGTATACATCAATAATATGATAAATATGGTCAAACATTGCGTTGTAATGTGAACAAAGTATAAAGTGCATATACACGCAAACAAATATATACTATAAGAAGCTATATACAAAAGAAAAAAAGAAGCTTGGGAAGCCAGTGGAGTTTTGAGGTAATAGATAAGAAGAATAAGATGATATTGTATAAAATTATACAAGCCAGGATATAGGAGATAAGAATGTAGTGGAGAAACATGATAGCCAGTGTAAATATCAAGCAGAGGGCAAAAGACAGACTAATGAAATAGTAGTCAGTGTATCAATAAATACATGGAGGGATAAACACTAGTGGAGCTGTGTACACAAAGATGAAAAGGGATCAAAGAGAAGTCAAGAGTCTTACCTAGTGTGGATACAGAGGCAGTAGGGTGTCAAGGAGTGAAGAGCAAGACATAAAGTGGGGTTTAAATAGTCCAGAGACGCCAGGGATCCGGAAACAGGAAACCGGAAGTGACATCACAAGTGTACATGCGTTTCACGGTGCGTTCCACCGCGGAATGCATGGAAAGAGGATGAAAAAGAGCAATGGAGGAAAGAGGGAAATGTTTAGGGTAAGTCTAGAGATATAAAAGTACAGGGGATATGAATGTTAGCTGATGAAAAGTGAAAGATAAAGCGCAGAGGTAGTGGAGAAGAATGGGAACGGCCGACCGGAAGTGACGTTGGCGGAAGTGAGGTATGTGTTCCACCGGTGGAGTATGAGGAAATGGATGAGAAAGAAAAAGAAAATAGAGTGGCAGACACAGATCCATGAATATAAGGAAAAAATGCAAAAAATTGAAAATAATGACAATGAATAAATAATGGAAAAAATTAAATAATGAATAAAAAAATAGTAATAAATATAGAGGGAGTTATCTTATGCTACTGTATATCTAGACAAAGAGGACCTCGCTGAACTTCGTTTTTTTTCTTTGGATTTATCTTGTATCGGGTCCCTGGCCGGAGGTACCATGAAGCTCCGCGATTACGTCCTTCATCTGGATAAGTAAGTCTTCGGACTATGCATGTTTTGGATCATCAAGATTAATTTCCTGTGATTTGTTGGATGATATATATACACTTTTTCTTCCATTGATGAATGTGGGGGATACTTGTCCCTTTTTCCCTTTTCCTCTGGAATTATTTTCAAATACCGGCTTATGTACCCTTGCATTTTTTCGAAGTAGAACTTTCTGGTGTATCCATTGATCTGGACTTTCTTATCTTTATATATGCATCACATATATTTTTTCTAATTTTTGTACATATGACATAAGACTCATACCATGAATGACAATGTGGATAATGCCTCTTTGGAGGATCAGAGAAATAAAAAACTTTTGGATGTTTTTAGTGACCATGTGGTAATGTCCAAAGACAATTCATCCATTGATATGAAATCTATCTTTTCCAAATTGGATAAATTGCAGTCCCAGGAGGTTAAGACCTGGTGGGATTTCAAGACATTAAATACTTATGTAGAAAGAGGTATGATCCCACGGGGCTTACGGATCAAAAAGTTCCCCACTTTTATTTTTGATGAAACCTTCAAGGGTGAATGGGAAACGATTCTCACAGATTGCTCCTTGAACCTGATGAGATTGATTGTAAAATATGAAGAGAACAAACTCAATGCATTAAAGGACGAAATTAGCTCTACCAAGGAAGCTTTATTTCCGTACCAGCAAGATAGAGTTTGATGCTTGTTTTCAAAAAATACAAAAAAATGTCAAGGACTTGGAGGACAAAATAACTGAAATTAAAAGGTCCAAGTTCAAACGTGACAAAGAAGATTACGACAAGGAACAGGTGTACCTCTGGCCAGAAGGCAACAGATCTCAATCATCATTTACCTCGACACCACATTCTATTTTGAAGGGGAGTAAAAAATCCTTTAAAAGAAAAAGATTGGACCGCAAGGTCTCGTTTAGTTCATCAGATCGAGACTCTGAGCATTCTGATGCGGAGGTACAGATGGAATCTCGTAATTCTTCGTTTTCATCAACATCTTTTTTAGACACAGGAGAGAGAACCATGGAAAGAAACAGAACATCGAAAATGAGGAGATCAAACACAGACGATGTGGTATTGGGAGAGGGTATCAGAAAAACCAGATACCAGACACGCAAGAGATAAATTTAATGCATGATGTATATTCTTCCTTTCAGGGGACATTGCCTGATATTGGGATAGAGGATCTTTCACAATTCGGTTTGGTGAAGTCTGACTCTAATGTTTCATTGGGAGTTGACAATCCAGTATTATGTACACAGACCTCTGGGTTTTTGACCAAGAAGTTTGATTTGTTTGATACTTTACTTGATTTAAATAAGTTTGTCAGAAATTTGACCGTCAAGCGCCATTTCTTTGATCATAACAAGGATAGTGCCAAGCCGAAGGTTGCATATAGCAATGAATATGAATCAATGTCATTTGAGGAACAATGCTGCTTGAAAACCTTGTGTGATTTAGGTGATTGTCACCCTGTTCCACATATTAACACATCAGTTGATATCCAAAATCCTTACTACTATCCTATGGCTTCCAGAACGTCGGCTCTGGATCAATTCCAGCTTGCCTTTGAGAACCAGTTAACTGCTCTTTATAATAATTTATCCTCTACAGTTACAAGAGATAATTTAACTGTAGAGGAAAAACAGAGCCTAAACAAATTGAGGAGTAATAAGGATATTATAATCAGAGCAGCGGATAAGGGTGGACTCATAGTAGTTTTAAATGCCCTTGACTATGACAGCCGTATATTCTATTCTCAATGATCCCTTTATGTACAGGCACCTGACAGGTCATCCAACAAAGATTTTTTCAGACACTTTAAGTAAATTGTTGCAAGAAGGCCTTGCCTTGGGTATTTTTTCGGAGTCAGAATTAAGATTTCTCAAGCCAGAATTCCCCTCTGTCCCGATTTTTTACGGGCTGCCAAAAGTTCACAAAAATGTTTTTCCCCCTCCACCATCATCTCAGGTGTTGGTTCGTTAAATGAGAGGTTATGTCAATGGACAGATAAAGTGTTGCAACCTCTAGTGACGCGTGTCCCTGGGCATATTAAGGACACAAAAGAATTGCTCAGGATGTTTGATGGGTTTCAGTGGAGGGGGAATTATTTGTGGTTATCGTGCGATGTGATATCGCTTTTTTCATCAATACCACGTGACGTGGCCCATCAGGCAATTGGTTTCCATCTATCTAAGTTTTCTGACTTTTCTCCATCATACTGTGAATATGTCTTGTCGGTTGCTGACTATTTGTTAACACACAATTTTTTCATGTTTAACAACGAATTTTTTTTACAATTGTGTGGCTCGCCGATGGGAGCGAAATTTTCGCCCTCCGTGGCGAACTTGGTCATGGCCCTATGGGAAGATATGTTTATTTTTACTGATCAGCAAGTCGATAGCCTGGTTTGGTCGGTATATCGACGATCTGTTGTTGATATGGTAAGATGTTCGTGAAAAAGTTCCAGAATTTATAGAATATCTAAACAGCAATAAATTCAATTTAAAATTTACCTATAATATTGAATGGGTTAGTATCAGCTTTTTAGATATCTTGCTTACAGGTGATGTTGAAACAAATACTGTTCACACAAGTCTTTATCGCAAACCACTTTCGGGCAATACACTCCTACATGCCAAGAGCCAGCACCCTAGGCACACGATCAATTCATTACCGGTAGGAGAATTAGTCAGGACTGAAAGAGCCTGTACTGACATCAATACATATGAACAGTGTGCCAGGGAAGTTACTACCAGGTTCTTTGACAGGGGATATCCCCCCTGGACTATTAGGAGGGCTAAGAAACTAGTGTCATCAAAAGAAAGGAGGGATTTATTATCCCAAACTAAAACATCGGGCGAGATCGTGGAGGGTAAGATTGTTTTTTCCACTGTGTTTAGTGACAATTTTTCACAAGTAGCAAATATAATTAAAAGCAATCTTCCCATATTAAACCAAGATGCTATCCTTTGTAAGGTTTTGGAAAATGGATGTCAAATTGTGTCTAAAAGGGGTCGTACACTAGGCAATATTTTATCACCTAGTCTTTATACTAAACAGATGCTCTCAGCTACATCAACTTGGTTACACTTGACCGGTTTTCATAAATGCGGTCTCAACAGATGCAATGTTTGCAAGTATGCGGTTAAAATATCAACTTTTAAGAATTCGAGTAGAAATCGTGTATTTGAAATCAGGAATTTCTTAAATTGTTCCAGCACTCATGTAACTTATGTTATCACATGTACCCAATGTGATATGGATTACGTAGGTTGCACTATACGTCCGCTAAAGACGAGAATAATGGAACACATATACAGCATAACTAATACCAACTGTACAAAAACAACTGGGGTTTCGCAACACTTTATTCATAAACACAATAGAGATTTGAGTCATTTTACCTTCAAGGCTATTGACCATCTCAAAAAATCTGTTCGGGGTGGGTCATCATTTGAAACTTATGGAGGCTAGATGGATCCTGAGACTCAATACCAGACATCCACAGGGTCTAAATAGGAGGAATGACCTCTCATACATATATTGAATGGGTTTAAGGAATTGTGTAAGATGCGCATGCTCTTTCCTTTTCCCAGATTTGATATAGTGTAGTCCATCTGGTTTTTATGAATGGGTTACGCATGCGGCGTTTTGCAATCCTATGAAGGTGTGATTGGTTAAATTCCTTCTGTTTATGTTGAGCAGGCTGCGCATGCGTTTTGACCATCTGCATACGGGCCTGTGTTTTGTTTCCGCTATATATGGATATATGTACAAATATGCTATCTACTCAAGTATGCTGGGTGAGTGTTTTTGTTCCTTTTTCCGTAAAACAGAGTGAGTTTGTGTGGTTTTTCTAAAGTTTTTTGATCTTTTTGCAGGATGTTATCATCCAATATGTATTTGTCTTAGAACGCAATTCACATTGGTAGATGGGATGCGGCTTTGGACATTTATTACATGGTCTTAGTCCATTATGTGTATATTTAACTCTTTCTGAAATTAGTTACATGACATTGGAGTGTAAATTTATGGTTATGACAGACTTTTATATGTTTTTGTGTTTTGTTTGTCTTTTTATGGGTACTTTAAGGGTTATATGTAAAGGAGGGTGTTTCAGCCGGATCGGAAGTTCTGATCATGTGATCCAGATTAGTTTCAGCTGTGGTTGTACTTTCTCCCCTCTTTATATAGACGTAGTGGTGTTATGACAAACTGAGCCATGACTAAGAAACAATAGTTTCGAAACGCGTCGGCCAGTCAACTTGGTCTGTCATTTAACCATGTGGTTTGAGCTGTCTATGTACTGTTGACTTATGCATTGTGTTTTGTTAACATTTTAATGACCTCAATAAAAAGGATATTTTAAAGACAAAGAGGACCTCGCTGAACTTCGTTTTTTTTTCTTTGGATTTATACTGTATATCTATACTATACCCAATGCCGACGAAGGGTTGTCATTTCATCTGTAAAGAAAAAATAAAAAGACGTATTAGATGAAATCCGGACTAAGACATCCTATAGTAGTAAAGGTAGAGGACGAGATCCTCTAGGGCCTAAATAGAAGTAAAAGAAGGGTTAACATATAATACATGGTCATATACTTATAATGTCAGGTTAAACAGGTCAGAGAGCAAATAATATATATGGTAAGTACAGTTGTGCTTAATATGTATAGGTACGGTCATACGCTCGATTAAGTCCCATTGGTTCGATTGTGTTGAGCGAATGAATCCAGAAGGATTCTCTTTGTTTAAGCATTGCAATCCGATTACCTCCTCGTCTCGGTTGAGGAACATGTTCAATAACTTGAAAATGTAGCTGCGCTACATTATGTCTTGCTTGATTGAAGTGTGCCGGTATCAGAAGTGAGTCCACATGATTTCTGATGGTAGATTTGTGTTTTGAAATTCTGTCACGTACGTGCTGGGTGGTTTCACCCACATAAAGAAGGCCACATGGGCATTTGATCAAGTAAATAACAAACGAAGAGTCACATGTGAAGAAGTCTTTTATGGGAAAACGACGTCCCATATGGGGATGTAGGAAGTGATCACCTTTAATCACTGCAGAACATTGGATACAATGTAAACACGGATAGGTCCCCATTCTCGTAGTTGATAGAAAAGTTTATCTGGACACCTTTTTTGTAGTGCCAAAGTCTGCTTTTACAAGATAGTCTCTTAGATTCTTCTCCCTCTTAAAACTGGTAAGGGGTGGGTGTTTGCTTCTATTTGGGGGAGTGCTCTGCCTAAAATCAGCCAATGTTTGCGGACAATACCATTTGTTTTACGTGATAACGGGTGGAATTTTTGGACAAATGGAATCCTAATGTTAGTGTGGTGAATTGTTTTATCACTCCTAGGACTATAGGTAATGGCTTTTTTCAAGAGTTTGTTGGGATAACCTCTTTGTGTAAATCGTTCAGACATTTCAGCCAGTCGTTGTTGGGTTTGGGGTCACTGACGATTCATTTGACCCTTTGAAACTGGGAGATAGGGAGTGAGCTCTTGGTATTAGGGGGATTGTTGCTGGTGTAAGATAAAATGCTGTTACGATCTGTAGGTTTTGTATATAGATCAATATCAATGTGTCCTGAATGGTCTTTTAGAACCCAAGTATCAAGAAAATTCAGTCTATTTTGATCATAATGGATGGTGAACTGTAATTCTGGGTATATGCTATTGAGATGGTCATGGAAGGAAAGTAGAGTCTCAAGGTGTAAGGTGGGGCCACATTAGAGCCCATAGCAGTACCACGGACTTGTAAAAATAAATCGTCCCCCAAAAGAAAGAAATTATTGTGTAGAATAAGGTGCAGTAGGTCAATGCACAGGTCTAGATGTTTACCGGTAGTGTCGTGAGAAAGGAGAAAGCGTCTGCCAGCTTGAATACCTTTGTTATGCTGAATGGATGTGTATAAACTGGTTACATCCCAAGATACTAAGTAAGAATTGTTGGGTTATGGTGAAATACTTTTGAGGGTTTCCATGAAATGGGAGGTATCTAGGAGAAAGGAGGTGGTCGTGCGTACAAGAGGGGTAAATATTTTTTCCAGAAATTTTGCCAATGGGGCTAGAATGGAATCAGTGCTGGCAACAATGGGTCTGCCAGGAGGTTTATTGAGATTCTTGTGGACTTTGGGAAGTGTATAAAAAACTGGAGTGATAGGGTGGTGGTTTGTTAAGAATTCAACCGTCTTGTTGTCGATTATGCCTTCAATCAGATAGTTTGTATGGGTGGTACGTATACGTGTGGCAATATCAGAAGTGCGGTTGCGTGCTAGAGGTTGATAGGTATCGGAGTCACTTAATTGGCATTTGATTTCATTTAGATAATCTACCTTATCCATCACTACTAACGCTCCCCCTTTGTCAGCGGGTTTTATGATAATATCCTGATTATTTTGTAATTCTCTCGAGGCCCTCCGTTCATCCATAGACATATTGGAGTGGTATCGGAATTTACCCAATGACGAGTCACGTATTAGGTTTTGTATATCCCTTTGGACTAGAGAAACATAGGTTTCAATGGGATGGCTATTTTTAGGTGGGAGAAAATTACTTTTATTCCTGAGCCCCAAGTTGGAGATGGAAAAGATTGGGACTGTACTTGGGCTAACGGGGTTATATGTATCGAGAGGGTGGGTGGGACAGAAGGACAGGTCTTTCTCTAATAGGGACATCTGTGGAGGTGTCAAAGTCCTTGATGAGATGTTTATAACCAGCCTTTGCTCACCTGGGATCTGGTCTGTACCCGGTTGTCTCTTCCTTCTGCCCCTCCTGGTCCGCTTTGTCCTTGAAGTTCTGGTCGAGTCCGGGGTCGTGTAAATCTTTGACGTCGATCTAAAAAAGAAGTGCGATCTGAACCTCTGGATGTATCACTCCCGGAGCTGGAAAATCCGTCAAGGTCTCGAACGGTTATAGCTGGTTTCCTGCCAACGATAAACCCTATTGAGAGAATAATCTTCAGTGTCCCTGAGGAACTTCTCCCGTTTCCTCTTTTCATTAGAGTTTCTGAAATCTCTGATGGTGGTTTCGATGCTGTTTTTAAGGGAGGTCCATTCTTCGTTAGGTAGAGAATTCGCCAACTGTTCTTCTGTTGTTTTAATCTGCTTCTGGAGAGCCTCAATCTTAATTTGCAAAGTTTCAATGGTCAACAGAATGAGGTCAAAAGAGCATTTGTTTAATATATTTTCAAATTTTTTACAATAGTCAGGATCGTCACTAAAGATAGTAGGGCAGAGGTTGCACCTAAGGCCACGAGGAATTCTTTGTACTTTATAGTACTCGGCTAGAGTCCCACAATGTAACTCAAAAGATGTGTTCTTTTTGTGAATACGTTCTAGATCTTTAGATCTAATTTGGGATGCAGAAATCTGCAAAAATTGGTTGGTACTTGTAACATTACCAATGATTTTGCTGGCTTCCTCAGCGTTATATGAAAATATATTTTGGGACATTAGTAATAATTGAGGTGCTGGTCCACAGTAAGTAGATCAAGTAAGAAAATTCAATGGTACCGCACACTCTGGTAATATGTGGTGCTAACAAAATAGGATCCTTCGACCCATGCAACAAAATTTATTTGCAAATGGTTTACATGGGTCGAAGGATCTTAGTTTGTTAGCATCACATATTACCAGAGTGTGCGGTACCATTGAATTTTCTTACTTTATTACAACCGGCAGTCATGCCGGCACTTCCTTAGTGGAGTGTCAGCATGACTGCCGGTTGTAGGTAGTGTAGGGGAGGGAGAGAAGGTATCATACTTACCTTTCCCATCTTCCTAACAGCGCTGGTGCTGCTGTTTGTCCTGGCAGTGGTGGGCGGGGCTTAGTGGTTCTTTGGGGGTGGGGCTTTCGTGGGCGGGGCTTAGCGATCCCCACTTCACTGACACAGCAGCCGTGCTCTGTGCTCCGTGTGCACAGGAAAGCCCCCCTCCCCCAGTCCCCGTCCACCACTGCCAGGCATGCCTTATTTTCAGGGGGTGCCTTATATTAGGCAATTCAACAGAAACCCTCTGCATGCCTTACTTTCGGGGGTGTCCTACTTTCGGGGAAACACGGTATGTGGTCTCTGATATTATGCTTAGGTCTAGAATGTTGCAAAGCTCACCGACCTTCTGAAAGTTTAATCCACTGCACCAAACTGATGATGCAAGGAGTATATTTCCAATCCAGAATCTTCCTGTCTTCGGCTGGCTGTTCCAAATTAGAGATGTATGTCCACTTCTGCATTTGCCACGGATTATCAACACACTCCCTCTCTTCTCCTTGCTGGTTTTTATGGTCGTTAGATTGCATCCTTCATGTTTGCATTTTACTTGCTGTATTAACTGATCCAAACAGCTTTCGAAGATAATACATTTACGGTCATTGGTGATCCCTTTTTCATTAAGTTCTTCAACTTCTGAATCAGATTTCAACTCACTTCTTTCTGAGGAGACAAAGCTTTCCATCAAAGGGTTGTATGACATATCCTTTGTGTTAGACAGTTCTCCATCATCTTGTGTGCTTGAAAATGAAGTAATGGAGCATTCTTCATCATTTGGACCTGCTAAAGGAAAAACCCCACTTACCTCATCGTCTTGTAAACGTGGCATTTCCAAGATCATGTCTTCATGGAGGGTATTGTTTAAAATTGGAGGTGGACAAACTGCTAAATCTTCAACATGTTTTTCAAATACGTTACCGGATTTGCCAGAATGCACAGGTACTGGCGTTGGATAGTGTAGAATTGGTGAAGGAAGGATATACTCTGATTCAGCTTGAGCACGTAAGATGATGATGGAGTTTTCACTGGTGAAGTCCATTTGCGTTTCAGCATCCTGGTACGATTTTGAATGGTCTAGTGAGTTTTCAACACTGGGGACTCCTAATGAATTTGCACTGGTTGATGGCAAATTGCACAGATCTTCGGATTGTGACTTGTCCGGAATTACTTCTGATGATTGATGCTGTGAAGTAGTTGGATTGCTAGATGTAGACTCTTCCTTTTGGAAATTTTTCTTTTTTTGACATCTTCACGTATTGGTTTTGATCCTGCTGATACATTTTGAAAAATGGTGGGTATTGCATTAGGAAGCAGAACACGTCCTCCAACATTTTTCATAAAACAGTCATCAGTGAAATGTCTCGAGCAAAGGCGAAGCTTGTTGGAATTCCTTTGCTTATTATCCCAAATGAGTTTAGCAAGGTGGTCCAGGGTTTCTAAATCTTGTCCAGCATGTAAAAGCCACGTTTTAATACGTTCTATGGAGTTGGGGAAACAATGTAATTTAATTTCATGTCCACTGTGGATCTGCCCTTTTGAGAAAACACCCTGCAATAATACACACAGGCATGTTTTTGTTTCCTAGAAAATAATATTAATGACATAATGTGACGTAGCTTGAGGACAAAACTAAATTGAAAAAGAAAAACTCAGCTTCTTCTTTATAACCAAAACTGAAAACTTGAACTTATGATGACTTGAACTGATGACCATGATCTTCTTCCATAGTAATAAACCAATGGGTTGAAGTGGTGAACAATAACAGGCCACTTCATTCTTCTTCCATTGTGGAATTAATTACTTACCTTCAAACTACTTACCAATACCCACTAACAAGTCCCTTTTTTGCTCTGTAAGAAAAATAACAAAACATGATGAAACGTAAAAGACTATAAAATAAAAAGTCATTTACTATAACTAGTCTCTGTACCTTTTGGAGCCTCCTGGAAAGGTTTTTGGATAACTTTGTTGGTTTACTAAATATCCTAGACACAAAAATACAGAATCTGAATAAATTTTCACCAATATTGATATATAAAAAGCTGTATATAGTAGATAATGAATCAGAAGTATTAAAAGGGATGACAATTTGTGTATTGAAAACTGTAGACATATCCACGGTATAGGTAATCATTATCTGATTGGGCATGATCCAACACTTGTACTCTGCATGGACTCTAATGAAATAGACCCTGCCCAAGGGAAAACCATCTGAAGCAAAAAAAAATTAAGTATTGTCCAAGGGGGGCTAGTGTTCTTGCCTAGAGGTTATGCCTCTGCAACCATGGGTTATTGGGTGCTGGGTCTAGTCCTCTGTGACCTTGGCTATTGGGTACTAATACTCATTGTCTAGAGACTAGAGATGAGCGAGTAGTACTCTATCGAGTAGGTATTCGATCGAATACTATGGTATTCGAAATACTCGTACTCGATCGAGTACCACTCGCTGTTCGAATGTAAAAGTTCGATGCAGAACCAGCATTGATTGGCCGGATGCTATACAGTCGGCCAATCAACGCTGGTTCTTCTCCTACCTTTAGAAGTCTTCTCCGTGCAGCTTCCCCGCGGCGTCTTCCGGCTCTTCATTCACTCTGCCAGGCATCGGGCCTGGGCAGAGCCGACTTCTCATGTACGCTTGTAGCGCGGGCATGCGCAGTTGGCTCTGCCCAGGCCCGATGCCTGGCAGAGTGAATGAAGAGCCGGAAGACGCCGCGGGGACGCTGCAAGGAGAAGACTGCACGGAGGATCCAGCCCGACCCTCACTCGTGGACTTGGTAAGAATAATTTGATCGAATGTTGCCTACCCCTGAAACGAGCATTTTCCCCCCATAGATTATAATAGGGTATGATATTCAATTCGAGTAGTCGAATATTGAGGGGCTACTCGAAACGAATATCGAACCTCGGACATTTAACTGTTCGCTCATCTCTACTAGAGACTATTCATATATTTCTATGAGCTAGTGTTCCTTGCATCCTGTGTGACCAGGGGCTATGATGCTAGTGCTCCCTGCATACGAACTATTCCTGAATAATGCCCACTGCTTAGGGGCTTCTTCTCATTACCTAGTGGCTATAAGGGGGTTACTGCTTGTTTCCTAGGGACTATCAGTGGTTACTGCTTGTTGCCTAGATCAGTGATTTTCAACCTTTTTTGAGCCGCGGCACACTTTTTACACTTAAAAAATCCCGGGACACACCACCAACCAAAATGGCACAAAATGACACTAAAACAGTACATATTATACATATAGTTAATAATATAGATTCTAAATGTATTTATACTCACTCGGTGTGAAACCTGGGCCTGTTTCGATGAACACAAAAGGGATATCCTGGCAGGAATGGTGGAAAGACACACGAAGCTCTTCCTCAACAGTTCTCAGTCTCTCCCTGTTTTTAGTTTTTATCGCAGTCAAGCTTGAGAAGCCCAGCTCACATAGATATGTGGTTGAAAATGGGAGCAATGTCAAAATAGCTTTGTTGGCCAGAATAGGGAACTCCTTGGCAACAGATAACCAAAAACTGTCCAAAGGAAGATCAGCAAACTTTAGCTTTAAACCGCGATCTTGCTTCAGTTCAATGAGTTCCTCTTGCTCCAAGTTTAAAGTCATGTCCTTTCCAGCAAGGGATAATGAGCTGTATGGGTCCCTAACCCAGTCAAGGCATTCTGTGAAGGCTGAAGAGAAATAAAACGACAATTTCTCCTCAAGAGTTTTCAAATGTCTGCCAATCACCTCGCACATTGCAGCAGTGTTGCCATCATGCAGTTTCTCGGTGAGCGGGAACATCTGAAGGTTGCCACCCTGCACATGTTGTTGCCAGAGCTGCACCTTTAAACGGAATCCGTTCATTTTATCAGTGCTTGTAAGCAGGTTTTCATTTCGGCCTTGCATCCGTGTGTTCAGTTCATTCAGATATTGAAATATATCAGCCAGGTATGCCAGCTTTGCACACCACTCATCACTTGCAAGCAGCTTTGAATAATCGGACCTCTCGTTTGTCAGAAATATTTTAAGCTCCTCTCGCAACTCATACACACGGGCCAGCACTTTGCCGCGTGACAGCCACCGGACCTCCGTGTGGAGCAATAAGATTTTATGTTCCACTCCCATTTCTGTACACAAAGACGCAAATAAGCGACATCTCAAAGGTCGCGTCTTCACAAAGTTCACTATGCGCACAACATCTTCCAACACAGGAGCTAGATCTGCTGGTAAGGTCTTTGCAACAAGGGCCTCACGTTGCAAGAAACAGTGGGTAACAAGAACATCGGGGTTTCTTTCTTTAACCCTACTTACAAAGCCTTTGATGCGCCCGACCATGGCTGCGGCTCCATCAGTGCAGACACCTGTGCAGTTTTCCCATGTAAGCCCACTTTTACCAAGATGTTCAGATGTGACCTGGAATATTACCTCTCCTGTTGATTTTTCTGGCAGGGCCTTGCAAAATAAGAAGTTTACTCTAATGGCTTCTCCATTCACAAAACGCACATTGGCCAACAGCTGACAATGTCCACTGATATCCGTCGACTCATCAAGTTGCGAGGCAAATTTCTTACTGATGCGCACCTTTTCCAAAACAACTGTTTCAATGTCCGCAGACTGGCAATTGTGTTATCAGAGAGAGGCACTTTAGCTATCTCTTTGGCTGCGTCAGGGCCAAGCATCTCATTTACAATAGCTTTACAAGCTGGCAGTATTAATGTTTCTGCCACAGTGTGGGACTTTTTTGATTTAGCTATGAGTTCAGCAACAAGGTAGCTAGCTTTGAGGGCTCTCTCATTTACCTTTGTGCTTTTTCTCAAAAAAGTTGCCCCTTTCTCATTGTACGTAAGCGTACAAAATACTCCATCAGCTTGTTTTGAACGGAAGGGTGTTTCGTTTGGAGATGGCGTTTAAGCTTGCTTGGCACCATGGCGCTATTGGATAGCTTCTCACCACACACCAAGCACAGTGGTGTTGGTGCTGTCGCATCCCCAGTGAAAGTAAATCCAAATGAAAGAGCTTTCACTGCATTGCCTTGAGCTCACCGTCTTGTCTTTTTTCTTTTGTCGACCTCTCATACTAGGGCCTTCATCCTGTTCGGCATTTGCCTTTTCCACTCTCAAATACTTCTCCATCACTGCTGAGATACAATGAGGTACAATGAGAAGTACTATGGCCATGAGGCCAGAGTACAAGTGCCAGCTCATATACTCAGCATATGAGCTGGTACTTGTAGTACTCCAGCCTCATGACCATAGTATTTCTCATTGTACATTTCTCATTGTTATATGCAGTATACTGCTGGAGTACTAAAAGTACCAGCTCATATGCTGAGTATTCTGCCAACAGTTCATATACTCAGGCAAAAGCTCATATAATGAGCAACAGCTCATTAACTGTTAATGAGCTGTTGCTGACTTAATGATTATACACAGCATTATTGGCGGGCATTACCTTGGCGGCGGGCAGATGCGAGAGTCTCTCCGCTCTCAGGATGACGCGCCGGCCTCGGTGACGTCATTAAGTCGCGCAAGCGTTCAAAGCTCGCACATGTGTTATTGTACACAGTAGGAAGTTGTGACTGCGCATCGCTGCGCATTGCCGGGGAACAAAACACAGGGGGCACCATAGTTTGGGGAACCCCGCGGCACACCCGACCATGTGTTGCGGCACACTGGTTGAAAATCACTGCTATACACTGTAGGGACATCAGTCCAGCTTTCCCCGGACGGTGGAAAACAGGGACACACAACAGATACAAGTTCATATATAGCCAAGAAACAGCGTTCATTGTTGGCTGTCCGCACACAGAATAGCTGGAATACACAGCAGTGACTAGATCATATAGAGCTGGAAAAGGCCTTGAATTTTTGGGGGGCCTGAAAAATTGAAGCAATTCACTGCTTTTCCAAGTTCATATACCTGATAAAAACCTAGCATTTGGGGGGGGGGGGGGCTGAAAAATTGCAGCAATTCACTGCATTTCCAAGTTCATATATGTTAGGATTTTGCAGTAACTGCGGCCATGATCTGGGTGTCGCTGTCTGTTCCTCTGCACAGTCCAGGGTTGCAAGGGTTAATCTGCCTTGCAACAGCCGGGTGTGGTCAAATCTTTGATTGACTGCTGTGTCGACCAATGGACGCTCGGATTGGGCAGCTGGGCTATTTGCTTTTGACCGCCCCTTGCCTATATAAGGGGGCGCTAGTCTGGACGCCCAGCGCTCTATGATCACATTCTGAAACCTGAAAGTGTGTATGTGTGTGTGTATATATATATATATATATATATATATATATATATATATATATATATATGTGCGTGCGTGCGTGTGTTGTGTGTGTTCCAGCCTGTAAACATTAATTGCCCTAGCTAGTGAATTACCCCTGAGGTAGCAATGCCAGTGTTAGGCAGCATGCTGTCTTGTATGTGTATGGTAGAACTCAATAGGGTTAGCTAGCAGTAATTCTCAGACAGGGTGACTGGGAGTGGCTTGGCAGTAGTTGCCTGGGTGGTTGGGTGGAACAACTACACACAGGGTTTACTTGGTCTCTGGCTTGTCCTGGAGTTCAGGCTAGCCAGTTTGTTTATTTGTGCGGCTGTTCTGACTGCACGCCTCTGTGATTGGTAACAGAGCAAACCTGGTTGTTTAATTTAGCTGGCAGTGACATCAACTGTCAGACACTGTTCACACCAGGTTTGTAGCAGTCAGTAGCCCAGAGGGCTCCACAGGGTTTTTGAGTTGTTCAGTTTTTTTTTTTTATAAATCCTGCTGACCATATCAGTATCATAGAGCTCGAGCCCCGCCGCAATATGACTTCGTCTTCACAATTGACGAGTCTTGTCAATAGTCTGAACACGCCTGGGAGCGGTGGAGCAACACTTGCAGCAATCTCCACCAGGTGCCCCAATTAATTTTTCTGACCTATCTCAAGGGTTAGTTCAGGCTATGGCTAAGTTGGTTGGTAGTTTGCCAACCCCTGCAGCGTCACCGTGTCCTCTCCTGCTTCCGCAGTGGTATGCGGGTGAGCCGCAGGGATGTCGGGGAATCATTCACCAATGTAAAACTTACATTGAAGCCTGTCCCAGTCTCTTCCCAGAGAGTCTTGGAGAGGGAGAGCCTTGGCCTGGGTCACCCCATTAAAAGAATGGGATGCAGCGGACTTGGCTACACTAACCACACTGTGTGAAGCACTACGCCTGGTGTTTCATGGCCCAGTGCCCCAGTCCACCTATGCCTTGCAGCTCTTACATTTAAAGCAAGGCCAGAGCTCGGTAGCGGACTTTGCTATCGAGTTTCGAACCTTGGCATCTGAGCTGGATTGGCCAGACAAAGTACTGGTGTTAATCTTTTGGGAAGGTTTGTCCTCAAATACAAAGGACGAAATAGCAGGCCGAAAGCCTTCTACCTCCCTCTGTGTGCTAATAAATTCAGCTACTTGTGTGGATATACAGTTGGCTGATAGGAGAGTGGATCAGGGGCTCGAGCGCAATCTTATGTCACAGAGGGGGGTCATAAAATCTACCACTGCCTCGCCTGTTGAGGAGTCCACGGAACCTATGGACACCTCCCGTGCTTCCACTCCTGGTGGCAGCAGGAGTAGGAAAATTAAGGGGGTCATTTGTTACCGTTGCAACAGGCCAGGGCATATTGCTCCTCAATGCTCGACCCCACTGGAAAAGAAAGCTAGCCAAGTGTCCATCAGGGGTGGGTTACTTGGTACACAAAAGTCCATTTCCCAGTAGCCCTTAAGCTGGGTAATGGTTGGGTAAATACTAGAGCAATGATAGACTCTGGGGCCATGGGGAATTTCATGTCAGCCAAATTCGCCCAGCAGAATGGTGTGCCCATGAGAACTCTTAAGACCCCCATAAACATTACGGTGGTAGACATGTCTCAGATTCGGCCGCAGATCCGATTTGAGACGCCACCGTTGCTTCTGTGGAGTAAAACACTGCATACAGAGAAGCTCTCTCTTCACATCATGGAGGGCTTAACTGATGCAGTAATGCTAGATCTCCCATGGTTACGCCGGCACTCACCAGTCATAGACTGGAGGCAAGGTGAGATTATTAAGTGGAGTCCTGAGTGCAAGGGAAGGTGTATGGAGGCTATACCAGCTGCTGTCCCTCCAGTGAGGCCTTCAAAGCAGGAGGTCTTACCCCCTCAACCTGCAGAGATCTTTACTGTAAACACTACTGGGCCTTTGCTAAAACAAAGGCCTGGGATATACTCCATTTCCAGGTACATATACCTGATAAAAAACCTTACATTTTGGGGGGGCCTTAACAATTGCAGCAATTCACTGCATTTCCAAGTTCATATACCTGATAAAAACCTAGAATTTGGGGGGGGGGGCTGAAAAATTGCAGCAATCCACTGCATTTCCAAATTCATATACCTGATGAAAACCTTGCATTTTTGGGGGGGCCTGAAAAGTTTAAGCAATCCACAGCATTGCCAAGTTCATATACCTGATAAAAACCTTGCATTTTTGGGGGGGCCTGAAAAATTGAAGCAATTCACTGCATTTCCAAGTTCATATACCTGATAAAAACCTTGTATTTTGGGGGGGCCTGAAAAATTGCAGCAATTCACTGCATTGCCAAGTTCAAATACCTGATAATAAAAAAAACTTGCATTTTTTTTTTGGGGGGGGGGCTGAAAAATTGCAGCAACTCACTGCATTTCCAAGTTCATATACCTGATAAAAAAAACCTTGTATTTTGGGGGGGGGGCCTGAAAAATTGCAGCAATTCACTGCAATTCCAAGTTCATATACCTGATAGAAACCTTAAATTTTGGAAGGGGGGGGTTGAAAAATTGAAGCATTTCACTGCATTTCCAAGTTCATATACCTGATAAAAACCTTGTATTTTTGGGGGGCCTGAAAAATTGCAGCAATTCACTGCATTTCCAAGTTCATATACCTGATAAAAACCTTGTATTTTGGGGGGCCTGAAAAATTGCAGCAATTCACTGCATTTCCAAGTTCATATAACTGATAAAACCTTGCATTTTTAGGGGGCCTGAAAAATTTGCAGCAATGCAATTCACTGCATTGCCAAGTTCAAATACCTGATAATAAAAAAAACTTGCATTTTTTTTTGGGGGGGGGGGGCTGAAAAATTTCCAGCAATTCACTGCATTTCCAAGTCCATATACGCGATAAAAACCTAGAATTTGGGGGGGGTGCTGAAAAATTGCAGCAACTCACTGCATTTCCAAGTTCATATACCTGATAAAAAAAAAAAAACCTTACATGGGGGGCGGAGTCTGACCGCGCGTCTGAATGGCTGTGTGTCCTTAGAGCTCCGCAGCCTGTCGCCTGTTTTCACCGCTTCTCGACCGCATATTGTAGCCGAACATGGTCAAGTACAGCAAGGATAAGGGCCAGGACCTTCTGAGCACCCCGAAATCATCCAAACAGCAAGGAATAATGCAAACTGACCTTAAAAAGAAGCCAGCGTTGTCACCAGCGCGACCCTCCAAGATGGCGCCGTCTCTTTCTCAGGGAGCGGAAGGAGGGGAGGACTCAGACATGGACAGCTTGCCTGTGGCGGACAAAGTAGATGAAGGTACTGTAGTTATGACGCAGGCATTTTTCCAGCGAGCGCTCACAACAGCCTTAGGCCCTGTGATGGAGCAGTTGGCAGACATTAGAAGTGTGATGGAGTCCCTGGGACTCAGAGTCTCAGGCCTAGAAACGGCCTGCAATGCTATTTCGGCACATACTGCGATTGCTGCGTCACAGCTAGAAATACATAAAGAGTACATTGATAGATCCCTGATTCTGATTGAGGACCAGGAGAATAGAGGGAGGAGAAGAAATATACGCATTAAAGGGGTGCCTGAGTCGTGGACACCTGAGGAACTACCCAAGATGGCGTCTCAACTATTCTCTGACTTATTGGGAGAGGAGCGTGCATCTACAATTGTTATTGAACGTATACATAGAGCACTTAGACCAAAACCACAAAATGGAGACCCCCCTAGGGATATCATCTGTGGATTGTTATCCTACCTGTACACATCAGCGATCCTCTCAGTAGCTAGACAGAAGCAAAAGATTCTGATAGGAGAGGATGAGGTTCTAATTTATCAGGACATTGCTCCCTCTATATTGGCTAAGCGCCGTATTTTAAGGCCTCTGCTGGAAATTTTAAGAGCGCGTGGGATACAGTATGCTTGGCTGTATCCATTTGGATTATCCCTTACTTGTCATGGAAAGAGAATGGTTGTCTCGACTCCTAATGATCTACCAGCTATCTGGAGAGCTCTAAATATGGACCCTATAGAGATTCCCTCATGAATGCCGACCCCGGACCTACCTGTCTTCCCAGCGTTGCCGGATGATTTCGAGACACAAACGCATTCGAGACTCAAGTCACCGAGACATAAGAGACTCTTCCATAAAAGTCGAATTGCCTCTACTCAATGAATAGAAGTAGATCTCTGATATGCCTTGCTCTGGACTGAGCTGCTAATTGTTACCATTCTGAGGCACTATCAGTCTATAAAGATAATGACTTATCTTTCCTTATCTCTAAGTTTACATCTCGCCTCCATGGTTACAGTCAGAAGTCTTGGACTTAGCTTGCCCAGGTCGAATTTTGTTGGATTACTTGTTTGGCTTTCATGACTAATAGTTATATTGCTTTCTTTTTTTTCTCAGTTTTCAAATCGATACAATATCTACCTACCACTTCTTAGAGAAGCGGTGAGAGGCGATACCCGATCAGATATTGTTAACCCGCTAACCACGTTTAGTTCCACAGGTGTTTTACTGTGTTCCTTGTTTGATCGCATTAGACAAATTTGTCTAACCTATACAGTATCTGATATTGTTCTATATTTTTTGTGTCAGTTATATTGCGTAATTATATATTGTGAGCCCCTTTTCTACGGTGCTCTAGTTCTGTAGGATCTTCCCTGATTCTTACCTCTCTTTTGCCCTCTTTGACCCCCCCCCCCCCCATTACTGTGTCCACTACTTTCGCTATTTTCCCTGGCTTTCCTGTCCTTTCCTTTCTCTAAACTAACGCTTATATTTATAGTGAGTCTTTAAATATTGCTGTAGTAATGACTACTATTAATGTGACTTCCCTGAACGTGAATGGGATGCTGACCCCGCAGAAACGTCATTCCGTCCTATAAATTGCTACGAAATCTCAGATATTGATATTACAGGAGACGCACTGGAAACAGGATAAGATCCCCTCTCTCCCCAAACGTGTGTTTTCACAGTGGTTCTGTAGTTCACATCCCACTTCTTCACCGAAAGGAGTGGCCATAGCCATTCATAATTCGATACCATTTGTCCCCTCCCAACAACTTTGCAACTCAGAGGGCAGATATATCTTTTTACGAGGTACATTGGCGTCTACGATTGTCACCCTAGTTAATTTATACGCACCTAATCACTCACAAATTCCATGGCTTAAATCGACTTTGTCGGCTTTAGAGGCTTTTGCAGTAGGAGATGTGATTTTGGGAGGAGATTTGAACTTATCTTTAAATCCGTTGTTGGATTCCTCCACAGGCCGATCCGTTCACTCTCAAAAAGGATTGAGCTCGTTACATAGCTCCTTCCAGATCCTAAAACTAATTGATGTGTGGCGTCAATATCATCCCTCTGGGAAAGACTTCACGCATTTTGCCCCAAAGAATAATAGCTACCATAGGATAGATTATATTATGTGTTCCACAACTCTTTCCTCTTCCATAACGAGAGCAGATATTGGTTGCTGTGCGATATCTGATCATGCCCCAGTTACTGTCTCCTTTGAATTTAGAGACATAGCGCCTCAACAATGGATGTGGCGCCTAAATGACCACTTGTTAGAAGATCAGCGTTTCGTAGCTGATTTGAAAGAGCAATTGAAGCAATTTTTTGCTACTAATATTTCCTCTGAGGTGACGTTTGGGACAGTATGGGAGGCTCATAAAGCCTTTGTTAGAGGACTATTTATAAATAAAGCAACGGCAGTTAAGAAGAATGTTAGGAAAGAAGTAGACAGTATCATGCACCAGATTGCTCTCATTGAAAGAACTCATAAGCTTCAACAACTTAAAACCTTGTTTCAGAACTCACGTCCCTTAGAGAACAGCTACATAGGATTTTGCACAAATGCGCGACTAAAAGTCAATTCTTTTTCAAATACAAGCTTTACGCTTTAGGGCAATTCGAGGAAATTACTACACGCGATTCAGCTAGCAGGGAGTAAACAGATTCCTCTGCTTTTTCTTGGGATCGATGCTGAAAAAGCTTTCGATCGAGTAGATTGGAGTTCTATGAGGTTAGCGTTACAGAAGTTTGGAATACCTGAAAGTTTTGTCTCAGCGATAATGACCCTATATTCCCAGCCACATGCTAGAGTAAAAATTAATGGCATTCTTTCAAATTATTTTGATATATCAAACGGAACGCGCCAGGGGTGCCCTCTCTCGCCTACTCTATTTGTCTTGTCCCTTGAAACATTGTTATGAGCAGTTCGCCAGTCCCCTGATATTAAAGGATTATCGGTTGGCTCTGAGGATTTCCAGTTAATTCCTTTTGCTGACGATATACTTTTTTTGATTACTAACCAGTCAGAAGGTTTGAAAGCGCTTACATCTCTCTTAAGCGATTATAGCGTCCTATCGAATTACAAAGTAAACTTTAACAAATCAGAGATTCTCAATATTACGCTAACAACTGAACAACTAGAAGTAGCACGGAAGGATTCTCCATATAAATGGACTTTTTCCTCCCTCAAATATTTGGGGATTCATCTGACCTCTAAGGTGGAAGATCTTTTTGCTAAAAACTACGCACCTCTCGCACGAGAGATTTCTGGACTGCTCAAACAATATGACTTACCATACATTTCGAGGTTCGGTAGGAAAAATGTGTTACAGACTAGAGATGAGCGAACACTAAAATGTTCAAGGTTCGAAATTCGATTCGAACAGCCTCTCACTGTTCGAGTGTTAGAACGTGTTTCGAACCCCATTATAGTCTATGGGGAACATATACTCGTTAAGGGGGAAAACCAAAACCGTGTCTGGAGGGTCACCAAGTCCACTATGACACCACAGGAAATGATGCCAACACCTCTGGAATGACACTGGGACAGCAGGGGAAGCATGTCTGGGGGCATCTAACACACCAAAGACCCTCTATTACCCCAAAATCACAGCCTAACAACTACACACTTTACACACTCAATACCACCTCTCTGACAGTAGGAAAACACCTTGAAACATGTGTATTTGGCACTTGCAGTGAGGAGAGCTTGTCACCAGCAGTGAATTTGGCCCTTGTAGTAAGTTGAGGTTGGCACCAACATTTGTTTTGAAAATCAGGGTGGATTGAGCCTCTAACCAGCAGAGTTTGGGCAAATTCATGGTGGAGGGAGCCTCTAAACACCCCAGTTTGGACCAATTCATGCTGGAGGGAGCCTCTAAAAACCCCAGTTTGGACCAATTCATGGTGGAGGGAGCCTCTAAAAACCCCAGTTTGGCCAAATTCATGGTGGAGGGAGCCTCTAAAAACCCCAGTTTGGGCAAATTCATGTTGGAGGGAGCCTCTAACCAGCCCAGTTTGGACCAATTCATGGTGGAGGGAGCCTCTAAAAACCACAGTTTGGCCAAATTCATGGTGGAGGGAGGCTCTAACCAGCCCAGTTTGGACCAATTCATGGTGGAGGGAGCCTCTAAAAACCACAGTTTGGCCAAATTCATGGTGGAGGGAGCCTCTAACCAGCCCAGTTTGGACCAATTCATGGTGGAGGGAGCCTCTAAACAGCCAAGTTTGGCCAAATTCATGGTGGAGGGAGCCTCTAAAAACCCCAGTTTGGGCAAATTCATGGTGGAGGGAGCCTCTAACCAGCCCAGTTTGGACCAATTCATGGTGGAGGGAGCCTCTAAACAGCCAAGTTTTGGGAAATTCATGGTGGAGGGAGCCTCTAACCAGCACAGTTGTGGGAAATTCATGGTGGAAGGAGCCTCTAACCAGCAGAGTTGTGGGAAATCAGGGTGGAGGGAGCCTCTAACCAGCAGAGTTGTGGGAAATCAGGGTGGAGGGAGCCTCTAACCAGCAGAGTTGTGGGAAATCAGGGTGGAGGGAGCCTCTAACCAGCAGAGTTGTGGGAAATCAGGGTGGAGGGAGCCTCTAACCAGCAGAGTTGTGGGAAATTAGGGTGGAGGGAGCCTCTAACCAGCAGAGTTGTGGGAAATCAGGGTGGAGGGAGCCTAGTATTAGCAGAATTGTGCAACGCTTATGGTGGATGAGTATGAGGATGCGGAGGAATTGGAGAGGTTGAGCACAGACATGGAGTTTCATGTTGGGGTGCTTTACACAGGTGGGCACGAAAATGAAGGCTCTATCCAGTGGTGGTTCATTTTTATCAAAGTGAGCCGGTCGGCACTCTCAGCTGACAGACGGGTGTGCTTGTCAGTGATGATGCCACCGGCTGCACTGAACACCCTCTCAGATAGGACGCTGGCGGCAGGACAGGACAGCACCTCCAAGGCATATAGGGCAAGTTCAAGCCACAGGTCCAACTTCGACACCCAATACGTGTAGGGCGCAGAGGGATCGGAGAGGACAGGGCTGTGGTCGGAAAGGTATTCCCGCAACATGCGCCTATACTTCTCACGCCTGGTGACACTAGGACCCTCCGTGGCGGCACTTTGGCGAGGGGGTGCCATCAAGGTGTCCCAGACCTTAGACAGTGTGCCCCTTGTTTGTGTGGACCGGTGAGAACTTGGTCGCCTACTGGAGGAACTGCCCTCCCTGCCGCCAACGTCACATGCTGGAAACATCTCCATCATATTCTGCACCAATTGCTTGTGGCAAGCATTGATGCGATTGGCCCTCCCCTCTACCGGAATAAAAGAGGAGATGTTGTTTTTATACCAGGGGTCAAGGATAGCAAAGATCCAGTACTGGTTGTCCTCCATGATTTTGACAATACGCTTGTCGGTTGTAAAGCACCCCAACATGAACTCAGCCATGTCTGCCACAGTGTTAGTTGGCATGACTCCTCTGGCCCCACCGGAAAGTTCAATCTCCATTTCCTCCTCATCCTCCATGTCTACCCATCCGCGCTGCAACAATGGGACGATTCGAAGTTGCCCGGAAGCCTCCTGTATCACCATCACATCATCGGACAACTCTTCTTCCTCCTCCTCCTCCATTAAAGCGGACAGATGTGTGGACCTACTCTCCAGCTGTGATGGATTGGATGCTATCCCTGACTCCTCTGTGTGATCTGAGTTATCCCTGATGTCAATCAGGGATTCTCTCAGAACACACAAGAGCGGGATTGTAAGGCTCACCATCGCATCCTCAGAGCTCACCCTCCTTGTGGACTCCTCAAACACCTGTAGGATGTCACAAAGGTCTCTCATCCATGGCCACTCATGGATCAGAAACTGAGGCAGCTGACTTTGTGGCACCCTAGGGTTTTGTAGCTGGTATTCCATCAAAGGTCTCTGCTGCTCAACCACTCTATTCAACATCTGAAACGTTGAGTTCCAGCGTGTGGGGACGTCGCACAAAAGCCGGTGTTGTGGCACATGCAGGCGTTGCTGGAGAGATTTTAAGCTAGCAGCGGCTACTGTCGACTTGCGAAAGTGGGCGCACATGCGCCGCACTTTCACCAGTAGCTCTGGAACATTGGGGTAGCTCTTTAGGAAACGTTGCACCACTAGGTTGAAGACGTGGGCCAGGCATGGAACATGTTGGAGTCCGGCAAGCTCCAGAGCTGCTACCAGGTTCCGGCCATTATCACAAACGACCATGCCTGGGCCCAGGTGCAGCGGCTCAAACCATATTGCCGTCTCATCGAGGAGGGCATCCCTCACCTCGGAGGCAGTGTGCTGTCTGTCCCCCAAGCTGATCAGCTTCAGCACGGCCTGCTAACGTCTACCAACGCCAGTGCTGCAACGTTTCCAACTCGTAGCTGGGGTCAATCTAACAGCGGAGGAGGAGGCGGTAGCGGAGGAGGAGGCGGCGGAGGAGGAGGCGGTGGAGGAGGAGGGGGGTGTTCTTCTCGTGTCCCTGCCAGGAATGTTAGGCGGGGAGACGAGGTACACCGGGCCAGTTTGGGAAGCAGTCCCAGCCTCAACTACATTCACCCAGTGTGCCGTCAGTGAAATGTAGCGTGCCTGTCCGCATGCACTTGTCCACACGTCGGTGGTCAAGTGGACCTTTGTGCAAAGCGCGGAACTAAGGGCCCGCCTGATGTTGAGTGACACGTGCTGGTGCAAGGCGGGGACGGCACACCGGGAGAAGTAGTGACGGCTAGGGATGGCATAGCGAGGTGCCGCAGTTGCCATCAGGTCCAGGAAGGCGGGAGTTTCAACAAGCCGGAACGCCAACATCTCCTGGGCCAGCAGTTTAGCGATGTTGGCGTTCAAGGCTTGCGCGTGTGGGTGGTTAGCGGTGTATTTCTGCCGCCGCTCCAATGTCTGAGAGATGGTGGGTTGTTGTAAAGAAGCGCCTGATGGTGCCTTTGATGGTGCAGGAGAAGGAGATAAGACAGGAACAGGGGAAGATGAGGAAGAAGTCAACAAAGTGGCGGAGGCAGATGAAGTGGTGTCCTGGCTCGTCCTCTGGAGTGCATCGCCAGCACTGTGAGCAGAGGCAGTGGCGTGAACGGCGGGCGGCCTTTGTCCTGCCGTTGCTGCCTGCCACTGATTCCAGTGCTTGGATTCCAAATGGCGGCGCATTGAAGTGGTGGACAGGTTGCTCTTCTCAGAGCCCCTAATCAATTTCGAGAGGCAAATTGTGCAGACAACACTATATCTGTCCTTGGCGCATTCCTTGAAAAAACTCCACACCTTCGAGAAACGTGGCCGCGAGGTGGGAGTTTTTCGGAGCTGGGTACGAACTGGAACATCTTGGGAGATTCCGGGTGTGGCCTGGCTTCGCCTAAGCTGCTGACCCCTGCCTCTAGCTACCCTTTTTGGTGCTGCACCTGCCTCAACATCCACACTACTTTCCCCGCTTGACATCTCCCCTGTCCAGGTCGGGTCAGTGTCCTCATCATCCACCACTTCCTCTTCCAACTCCTGTCTCATCTCTTCCTCCCGCACAATGCGCCGGTCAACTGGATGCCCTGACGGCAACTGCGTCACATCATCGTCGATGAGGGTGGGTTGCTGGTCATCCACCACCAAATCGAACGGAGATGGAGGAGACTCTAGTGTTTGAGCATCTGGACACAGATGCTCGTCTGTTAGGTCCGTGGAATCGCGAAATGGAGGGGCAGGTTGAGGGACAATGAAAGGAGCGGAGAACAGCTCTGGGGAGCAGGGACAGTTGGGGTTATTGTTCTGTGAAGATTGGGAATTTTGGGAGGAAGGAGGACAAGACTGTTGGGTAATAGGAGGAGAGGAGGCAGAGGCTGACTGGCTGCTGGACAATGTGCTGTAAGCGTTATCCGACAGCCATTGCAAGACCTGTTCCTGGTTCTCGGGCCTACTAAGGTTTGTACCCTGCAGTTTAGTTAATGTGGCAAGCAACCCTGGCACTGTGGAGTGGCGCAATGCTTGCTGCCCCACAGGAGTAGGCACGGGACGCCCTGTGGCTTCACCGCTAACTTGCTCCCCAGAACCATTCCCCCGACCTCGCCCACGTCCCTTTCCGGGAGCCTTGCGCATTTTGAATTCCCAGTCAGAAACTGGCACTATATGTCAGTGGCAGGACTTGAAGGTATTTGTAACCCCAATATATTCTTTGAATTCCCAGTCAGAAACTGGCACTATATGGCAGTAGCAAGAAATGAGGGTATTTGTAACCCCAATATATTCTTTGAATTCCCAGTCAGAAACTGGCACTATATGGCAGTAGCAAGAAATGAGGGTATTTGTAACCCCAATATATTCTTTGAATTCCCAGTCAGAAACTGGCACTATATGGCAGTGGCAGGACTTGAAGGTATTTGTAACCCCAATATATTCTTTGAATTCCCAGTCAGACAATGGCACTATATGGCAGTAGCAAAAATAGTGGGTGTATATAGCCCCAATTCTATTGCTAGGAGACTGCCAGTGTATTTCTGTGGTGAAGGTGGGGGGGCACACCGTTGGAACGGGGATCGGGTGTATATATAGGGTATACGGGAATACACTGACAGTGTATTCCATTCAGGATCCTGGGAAAGCTGGGTTGCGGCGATTGAGCCCGTCAGTGCCACGTTACACTGACAAGCTTCTCCCTGGAATTTAGCTCTTATAAGAGCTGTTGGTTGTCTTCTCCTTCCTATCCTAGCCTGTCCCTGCCTACCCAGAATCTAAGCCCTAGCTAATTGGACTGAAGCCTCCGTTCTCGGTGAATTGCAAGCTCAGAATGACGCGAACCTGGGCGGCGCTGTTCTTTTAAATCAGAGGTCACATGTTTTCGGCAGCCAATGGGTTTTTCCTACTTTTTTCAACGTCACCGGTGTCGTAGTTCCTGTCCCACCTACCCTGCGCTGTTATTGGAGCAAAAAAGGCGCCAGGGAAGGTGGGAGGGGAATCGAGTAATGGTGCACTTTACCACGCGGTGTTCGATTCGATTCGAACATGCCGAACAGCCTAATATCCGATCGAACATGAGTTTGATAGAACACTGTTCGCTCATCTCTAAACATAACATATAAACAATCCAGCGGTTGCTCCTTTGTAACCATGAGCTATAAATGCATGCCAGGTCTGGCAGATATAATAGTATAAATGGATCCCCTAATACTCTAAACTCTGGGGAACACAGGATTAATGTACAATGACCCACACATAGTACATAATTCTCTCACACATGAGTTGGCGCAGACACACACTCCACATAGCTAGCTGCATGTACCAAATCTCCCCTAATAAAGCTGCAGCAACATAAATAACTCAGCCCATCAGTTGGGGCCCTGTTGCCGCGGGCGTTGGCGTGCTTGCTGGAATTGTTGGTGCACTTAGGATTACTGTCCTCATAAATAGTTCCCGCAACAAGTCTATAACACAGTTCAGCAGTGGCTATTCACAACCCCCAGACACATAGGGGCATCCACTTCCAGAATTCTGCTTGGCTCTGCAGCAATCAAGTCCTGGTGGAGTGGGGCAGGGTCCGCCTGTGTGATGAGACAAGGGGTCTCTCCAGAGCCAAGTTGTAGAGCTGTCTAGCTGCAGGGTGACCTCCTCTGCTGGTCTTAGCTGCTGTGCTGGCAGGACTGTCCTTAGAGCTCTACCCTGTGTCTGCAGGTGCTGGACTCTCTGCTCTCCCAACCATGCGGTCCCCTCATCTCTTTCCTGTTTTCCCTTGACCCACAATCCTCTTCTCCCCCAATCCTCTGCAACTCCTCCCCTAGGTGGCAGGGGCACAGAGAAGCAGGTGGGGCTGGGATAGGTAATCCAGGGTGCACATACAATGTTGTCTATTGCTGTTACTTTACCCCTAGCAGGGGTTACATAGATAACCTAGTGATTTTGCTATATGATTACATAAACTAAGGAGCCAGTATGTACCAACCAGGAAATGTTTCCCTTATATTGTATTGATGCAGTTCATCGTATACTTAAGACCTACCGTGTGATGATTTTGTATATAATTGTATATATACAGTATCTATTGTGTCACTACTGCACATATACATTTGTTTTGGTTGATTACTCACACATATTCTATTATTGTAGAGTCTGATGAAGGCCATGTAAGGCCAAATAACGTTCATTTGATACCTGACAATGTATACTTCACCTTTGAATAAATACACCTTGAAGCATTCCATGTAGACCCAGTGGGATCTTTATTACATATTACGCACGGATTGGGACCCTATCCCACTGCTGTGAACCCGATTTTCCCACCACACCACTCTATATAACAATGTGAGAGCATTCTCTACAAAACTTATGGAAAGCCCATCTTTCTCAGACAAACCTTTGCCATTTCCCAGCATGCAAGGCACTCATGGATGTGGGCACACCATTCAGTGGTGAGGAGTATGTGGATGTCATTTTGAAGCTACATGAGGAATTTGATCACAGATTTGCAGTCTTCAAGATGCACAAAGCCACATTTCAAATTTTTGCAGACCCCTTCTCCTTTGATGTGCAAGATGTCCCTCTGGTGCTTCAAATGGAGCTCATTGACCTGCAGTGCAACTCTGAACTCAAAGCCAAGTTCAGGGAGGTGAGTGGAAAAGCATATAAGCTTTCCCGAATGTTCAAGCGGACCATGTGTCTTTTTGGAAGCACATACTTGTACGAAGAGCTCTTCTCTACCTTGAACTTCAATAAGTCCAAGTACAGGTTCAGACTTACTGATGAGCATCTTCAAGCCCTACTGAAGGTCTCAACTGCTTCCTCCCTTAAGCTAAATGTGGCTCGGCTATGCGAGAGTAAGCGCTGCCAGATCTCTAGCAGCAAGAAGTACGCAGAAGAAGCGGCAGAATGTTCAAAACAGTTCATGTTCACTGTTCCATTCATGTTCAGAAAGTTAAATGTTAAAAAACTGTTAATACAGACATTTGAATCTGAATAATAATAATTACATTTCTCTATGGGAAGAATATGCAAATCTGTCTCCCAAGATGTAAACAGGGAGACAGTGCCTCTGTTATGTTGCCCTCTATAGCAAGCACCCTGAACAACATGCCCGACTTCCCAGAAGCCTTTGCTGCATGATGCGAGGTTATAACCAAATCAATTTCTCAGCTACGGACAGCACCATTTCTGTCTCTTTGGACTTCATCAGCGCAGCATACAGTGAATTGATTTGGTTTAAGTGAGAGGCTGAAAGACCAGATTGTGGGGATAACGTCTCCACACACCTGAGAAGGTGGTCTCTCCCTAAGGAAAGACGTTATCCCCACAACCTACATTTCTCTAGTCAGCAACTATATGTGGTTTCTTCAGTCTTATATCTGCTGTATTATTATTATCAATTTTATTTCTGATTGATTTGTTTTTTCTTATGAATTTTTGAAATGTATTTTTATTCTTTAACACAAAATAATAAGATGAATAAATAAAGACATTTGGTAACACTGGAATGTTTTGTAAGAGCTTTTCTTGTGGAAAACCTGATGCGGCCCAGCCTCAGCCAGACTCTACCTCCAGCGGTAGTTTGGGACCCCTGATCTAAAGGGTTAATTCAGAATGTACAGAACAAACTAATTGTAATTAATTGCTGATCAGTTTGAAAGAGCCAAACTGTTATGATCAAGGGTCTTTTGGCTTAAGAGCATATGTAAGGGCTCGTTCACATCTGTGCCCGGTCTCCGCTCTGCAGGTTTCCGTTTCCTGCACAAAACAGAGGCAGGAGACAGAAACCTGCAGGAGTCTTTCTCACCCATTCATTTGAATGGGTTTGAAAGCTGTTCGGCCGTGAGCGACGGTGAGCGTTTTATGCTCTCCGCTGCGAAACCGTTTTTTTCAATCCAGACACAGAGTCGGACATGCAGTACTCTGTGTCCGGTTAAAAAAAAAAACTGTTTCGTGTCGGAGAGCATAAAACGCTCACTGACGCTCACGGTCTGACCCGGTCTTTGCTTTCCGTCTTCTTGCATGCATAAGACGGAAACCACAGAACGGAGACCCGAACACAACTGCTTATGAAAAACCTGATTTTACTCCTGTACTGAGATTTACCAATCTAACACATGAAGACAAACTAGTCATGGAGACAGGTTATGCGGATGGAAATGAATGGATAGAGTGGATGAGGTACACTGGCAGGCAGATAAATAGGATAGTTTGTATAGCATGTGCCATGGCTGGGTGTTAGGATAGGGTCCCGCAGGTTTTCCTTCTGGCGCACAGTGCCACCTGCGGGTTGATCCAGCTCTCGCCCTCTGCGTCGGATGGTGAGGTTTGTGGAGTCTAAGTCCAGCGTTTGGCCTACTGAGCATGCTCGGACTTTTTGGAGACGCTCTGAGGCTAAGTCTCATTCTCACCCTACTGAGCATGCTCAGACATTTTGGAGGCTCTCAGAGGCTAAGTCCCATTCGGCCCATACTGGGCATGCCCAATGAGGTTATGGCCACTGCCCTGTGGGTGCTCACACTGACTATTAACTTTGAGACAAGAGGTCAGAGCTAGGTTCCTGTGAAAGGCAGGTTGTCAGTTCAGGGATTCTAGGTAGGATTCCTGGGTACTGCCAGTAGGGAACTATTTAGCCTGATTGAACTGTCTAGTAGTATTGTAGCTCCAAAGCTGTTTGTGGAGCCCTTTGTGTTGCTGACCAGGGGTGACATTTAACCCTTGGCAGCCTTTGCTGCAGCCTATACTCAGGTGCAGTTCCCCAGTAAGTTACTGGAGAACCATTGTTGCCGCCAGTTCACATTGGAAGCTGCCTAAACACACTTGCCCAGTGAAGCCATCTGGTGTAAGCCTCATTGCAGCCAGTTCACATTAAAGCTGCACAAATACCTTGCCCAGTGAAGTCACAGCACCAAATACTCAGCTGTGAGGGCCGTCTACTTCCAAAGACTCTCTGCCCACATCCCAGACTTCATATCTGCAGATGAGAAGAGGAAACTCTATATCCTACTGGGAGAAGAAGAGGCCACTGTGGAGATCCCTGCCCAATACGTGTCCAGCTGTCACCAAACAAGAGGAAGATGAGACCCCACGGACTGTTATACCCCAAACCACCCACCCCACCTCCCCATATAGCGGTCACCAACTAAGAGGAAGATGAGACTCCACGGACTGTTATACCCCAAATCAACCCCCCCCCCCATACCCACCACTCCCCCCCCCCCCCCCCGACTCCAACTCCCCACACACACTTTACTAGCTTTGGCAATGCCAAATATCTATTCGGACATGCCAATAAAGCCTATTTGATTTGAAGGCTCATTGCAGCCAGTTCACATTGGAAGCTGCCTAAACACACTTGCCCAGTGAAGCCAACTGGTGTAAGCCTCCTTGCAGTCTGTTCACATTGGGAGCAGCGCAGACACATTCACCCAGTGTAGTTAACTGGTGAACGTGTGTTGCTACCTGTTCACACTAGAGCCGCACAGACATACTGCTGCTCTGCTTAGGCAGATGGCCACCCTCCTAGGGCTTGTGGACCTCACCTGCAGCCACTACCGCTGTCAAGAGATTCTGTCAAGTTATAATTTATATACACTCACCGGCCACTTTATTAGGTACACCATGCTAGTAACGGGTTGGACCCCCTTTTGCCTTCAGAACTGCCTCAATTCTTCGTGGCATAGATTCAACAAGGTGCTGGAAGCATTCCTCAGAGATTTTGGTCCATATTGACATGATGGCATCACACAGTTGCCGCAGATTTGTCGGCTGCACATCCATGATGCGAATCTCCCGTTCCACCACATCCCAAAGATGCTCTATTGGATTGAGATCTGGTGACTGTGGAGGCCATTGGAGTACAGTGAACTCATTGTCATGTTCAAGAAACCAGTCTGAGATGATTCCAGCTTTATGACATGGCGCATTATCCTGCTGAAAGTAGCCATCAGATGTTGGGTACATTGTGGTCATAAAGGGATGGACATGGTCAGCAACAATACTCAGGTAGGCTTTGGCGTTGCAACGATGCTCAATTGGTACCAAGGGGCCCAAAGAGTGCCAAGAAAATATTCCCCACACCATGACACCACCACCACCAGCCTGAACCGTTGATACAAGGCAGGACGGATCCATGCTTTCATGTTGTTGACGCCAAATTCTGACCCTACCATCCGAATGTCGCAGCAGAAATCGAGACTCATCAGACCAGGCAACGTTTTTCCAATCTTCAATTGTCCAATTTCGATGAGCTTGTGCAAATTGTAGCCTCAGTTTCCTGTTCTTAGCTGAAAGGAGTGGCACCCGGTGTGGTCTTCTGCTGCTGTAGCCCATCTGTAGCCTCAAAGTTCGACGTACTGTGCGTTCAGAGATGCTCTTCTGGCTACCTTGGTTGTAACGGGTGGCTATTTGAGTCACTGTTGCCTTTGTATCAGCTCGAACCAGTCTGGCCATTCTCCTCTGACCTCTGGCATCAACAACGCATTTCCGCCCACAGAACTGCCGCTCACTGGATGTTTTTTTCTTTTTCGGACCATTCTCTGTAAACCCTAGAGATGGTTGTGCGTGAAAATCCCAGTAGATCAGCAGTTTCTGAAATACTCAGACCAGCCCTTCTGGCACCAACAACCATGCCACGTTCAAAGGCACTCAAATCACCTTTCTTCCCCATACTGATGCTCGGTTTGAACTGCAGGAGATTGTCTTGACCATGTCTACATGCCTAAATGCACTGAGTTGCCGCCATGTGATTGGCTGATTAGAAATTAAGTGTTAACGAGCAGTTGGACAGGTATACCTAATAAAGTGGCCGGTGAGTGTATATAGACAGAACCGTAACACTGGGCCGCACTTGGCTACCACCGCATTCAGATTTAATAACAACAATGACCGAGAGAGACTGCAATACCTTTTACAACTTGTGAGAAGGTGACAGGTAAAGTTATGGAAGGTCACTGTGTCTCCCCCAGATTTCTTACTAATGTATAGTGAGTGAGGTCAACACAGGGCTGAAACAAAACCTCAGATGTGAGAAGGCCTCTGTGTTATGATCAGCAGGCTTTATTAAAAAAAAAACTAAACAAACAAAATCCTGCGGAGCCCGACTGGACTCTGAACTGCTGAAACACCCATCATTATGTACTGGACTTTTCCAGCACGTTGACATTGTACTAGAGGCATACCGGAATTTGGGCGATATGGCCTGGTACAACCATGATGAAACGTTCAGACAAAAGTTAGCTGTTCACCGAACATTGAAATGGGAGCTAAGGATGTAGTTTTGTGGTTAACCTAATGCTCCCACAGAGGACAGTAAGGCCAAGCAGCACTCCTCCTGGCACTTTAATCAACAACGGATTTAATGAGGGGTTTTATGTACCTACGTTTAATGGTTTGGGTTGTACTTGGGTGAATAATCTGAAATCTGTTACTTTGCATGTAGAAGTTGTTGAGAGTAAATTGCATAAAGAGTTAATTAATGATAGAATTGCTGGTCCCTTTGATCAACCTCCATTTATAGATTTTAGATTATCGCCTTTGGGCATAGTGCCAAAAAAGGAACCTGGTGAGCTCAGACTGATTCATCACCTGTCATATCCTTACAATAATTCCTTGAATGACATGGTGGATCAGTCTGAGGCATCAGTTAACTATTCATCTTTTGACAATGCATTGTCCTTATTGAAGTCTTGTGCTAACATTAAATCAGCATTTAGGTTATTGCCGATGCATCCGGATGGATTCAATTCTCTAGGTTTTCAGTTCAACAACAAGTGTTAGGATTGGTCCCGGAGGTTGCTCTCCCAGCACACAGCGCCGCCTGCGGGTCAATCTAACTCTCGCCCTCGGCTAGTGAGGTGTCTGGAGTATAAGTCCAGCTTTCGGCCTACTGAGCATGCTCAGACCTATTGGAGCCGCTCACAAGCTAAGTGTCATTTCTTCCCTACTGGGCATGAGCGATGAGATCATGACCACCGCTCCTATTGGGCGGGGACTTGCCTTTAAATGGTGTGAGCTGACGCCCGCCCGGCGCTCAAACTTCGACTGAAAATTGCTTAAGGACAGTAGTTCAGGGCTAGGCTCCAGTATACAGGCAGGTGTTCAGATTAGGCCTCTGTGTGGGGATACCTCTGCCTCCATCTGGGTACTGTTAGTTAGGACCTGTAAACCCTGAACTGGCAGCTCTACATTAGGGCTTGGGAGCCGTAGACACTGTTCCAGCCCGTGGCGCTGACAGCAGGTTTGGTCAATTAGTTAGCCTATTCTGCACTGTCTACCGCCATTGCTACTCCTGTTTGGTTTTAGGAGTCTTTTTGTGTTGCTGACCAAAGGTGACTTTTAACCCTTGGCAGCCTTTCTGTTTCAGCTTTACACAAGTGCTCCTTTCCAGTGAGTTAACTGGCAAGGTTTGGTTGCAGCCTGTTCACATTAAGTGCCGCACCACATCACTGCCAGTGCAGTTTAACTGGCAGTGCACTGTTCATACTGCCGCCCATCTGGGCCTGTGGACCTCGCTGCAGTGTCTTGCAGACTAGCGATTCTGTTTAAAATTATTGTTTTACATATATACACAGAACCATAACAATAAGTTTCATTTTGATAAATGTTTGGCTTTTTCCCTTTCCTGTTATTATTTTGAAGCGTTTTCAATTTTTTTTTTTACAATGGGTTATTGAATTTGAAGAATCTAGCGGTAAGGTTTTACACTATTTAGATGACTTTTGTTTGTAGGTGATGCTAATTCCAATCAATGTCAGTTAATGTTACATTCATTTTTAGACATTTTTGCTTGGTTTGGTATTCCAATAGATAGAGAAAACGGTTTATCCGTGTAGTTCTTTGGAGTGTCTTGGCATCATTATTGATTCTGATAGGATTGAGTTTAGATTATCGGTAGAAAAAAAATTATAAAATTAGATGTTTGATCATTCTCATTTTGTCTAGACAAAAGACACCCTTAAAGGAAATGCAGTCACTTTTAGTGATGCTTTAATTTTGCTTGTAGAGTGATCGCTATGGGTAGGGTATTTGTTAGAAGATTATATTTTGCTACTAGAGGTTTAAAATCACCAGGTTCACATATTAGATTAGTTAATATCGGTATTTCAATTTATATAAGGAAATCCAAGTTTTAGGTTCTCATGTAACTGTTTGGATACTAGGCCACTAGCTATTCAGAGAACCTCTCTTTTTCTCGATCAAATGTTAAAATTCTTTGATATGGTATAAGGGGTTTCTCTTGGAATGGCTTGTTACAGGAAGTACATAAACTCCTTTTGTGTGGCCTAATCCTAATATTAGGATGGAGGTAAAGTTAAAACTTTAGATTTAATGTGGCAAATGCGTAGAGATTTTGCTCTAATAAAATGCATGTTTCCTGACTAATTGATCTTTTCTGAATTTATCCAGCAGATGACCTGGTCAGGCAAAGAGTTGGTCCATGTTGATAGAATTAGGAAAAGAGTGAATAGGGCAATGTTTAAGTACTTGCCCTCTTTGGGACGTTGCTCCTACAGACATATTGATCTGGAAGGGTTTCTCCCTGGTTTGTACAGATCAGGTGGGGTTCATCTGTCAGAAGTTGGGATTGACATTTTTAATTTGGGATTGCAAAATTCAATTGAATATGGTCTGTGATGCTTGGGGGGGCCATGCCTGTTTGGGCATGGCGTGTGGGGCTTTTGTCCCCCAGCTAATGCTGGAGGGACAATTTCAATACGGTTAATATTTGGTTTTATGAATGGTTAATAATTAATTGATTCTTTGATCTAATATTTATTTGATCATTGATTGATGAATTCTTTTATTTACCCTAATGGATTTGGTAACCCCTTAATAAAGGCATCGCGGCCAAAATTTTATCCAAAAGTTAAGTGTGTTGGTCTTTATTATTTAAAGTTGATGATTAATAAATGTATGGTTATGGTTATTTACACTGAGCAAGTTCTTATACTTCTCCCTTCTGCTCAATCCACTCCTGGCTTTGGCTCAAAAAACTGCAGCAAAATCTGCAACAAAAAAAGCTGTTTCCGCAACGTGGGGCTTCAGCCTAACAAATCTTTTGCTCCTTTTAGTGAAAAGTGTAAAACTCTCTCTACTGTACCCACCTATTGAGAAAAGACTCTTACCCCCTAGTGACTGTCTATAAAGGGCATTATACCTGTTTTGTGCGAAAACAAGATGGTGAGTATGTAGACAATAGGAACTATTGTGCAGAGAATCAATGTCTCAGATTCATCACAAAATTATTCTGATGAGTCGTTTACAGGCCACAAACAAGTGAGAGCAGATATTTGGACCATAACAATAACTTTTATCATCTGTTAAATAATAATTTCCATTAACAATCATTGAAAGATGGTAGTTATAACTTTTTTACGCATCTACACACAAATCAACTATCACCGATACCGGCACTCTGATTCAAACGCGGGAACGCGTGGTCTTTATTTAAGGTTGGTATAGTGTACAGTAAGATCAACTTGGGAGTTAAATTGGATCCCATTAGTCTTATGAGTTTGGAAAAATGGCTTGTAAAAAAAAAATTCCAATGGTGATGAACTTTGTGAGAATCAGACTGGATCTTCTAACCCACTGCCATATGTACAGTCGTAGCTATGTTCAGGGAGGAGCCCAGCTGATGAAAAACCTTCCCCCATCCTGGGGGAGAGGGATAGTCTATTTAAAGGGGCTCTATCAGCACAATCATGCTGATAGAGCCCCACATATGCGTGAATAGCCCTTAAAAAGGCTATTCAGGCACCGTAAATGTTATATTAAGCTACCTCCCCGTTTTAAAATAAAACCCTAAAAAAGAATGTTATCTACTTAAGCATCGTGCACTCTGGGCGGGCATTCAAGGTGCGCCGTCTTCTTCATCCACGCCTCCTCTTCCTGTGATGTCCTTCGGTCCCGTCTTCCTCCGGCGCTCGCGAACTGACACTGATATAAAAAAAATGGCCTGGGCGCATGCGCAGTAGCATGCGGCTTCTACTACGGCTACTGCGGAAGCGCTCAGGCCATCCTATTAATATTATAAAGGTGAAAGTTTGTGAGTTTGGATGTTTGTGGGTTTGTGTGTTTGGATGTTTGTTCCTCAATCACGCAAAACCCGCTCCACCGATTTGGCTGAAATTTTCCACAAACATAGTCACTACACTCGATTGCGCAATAGGCTACTTTTCGTCACAATAGCACACATACGTTTTTCCCAGGACCCCCACAAAACCCAAACTCACATCATTATCTCTGCAATCTCACACACTTTGGACCATAGAAAGCCACAAAATTCATATTACCCTCTACAGCAGAGGTCAGCAACCCCTGGCACACGTGTCAAGAGTAGCACTCCTGCCATATTTCACTGGCACGCCAGCAGCACAGGACCTGCAAGAGTTAAATGAAGTCCGAGTCTTCAGTGCTGTGCTAGAGCTGAGGCATAAGGACACTCCCCTTTGAGAGGGGTGCAGGAAACCCAGGGGGTGGAGCTTAATCGCAGGTCTCTGCCTGCTATAGTGGTCTGCATCCTGCAAACATTCCTCGAGGAGGAAAGGAGCTGCTAGCAAAGTGAAACTGAAAAACACACAGGTACATAGGATTACTGTTCTCATTAATGTCAAGCATTTGGGGTTATTAGTTTAGTGTTAGTAACTCCATGTGCCTCACATGAATAGGAATAACCCCCATCATGTCCCTCATATTAACCCCTGTGTGCCTCACATTGATAGGAATAACCCCCATCATGCCCCTCATATTAACCCCTGTGTGCCTCATATAAAGGTTACTAATATGCGAGACATGGAGGTACTAATAAAAGACCTCAATAATGAAGATACTTAATTATTACCTCCAAGTCTCTCACATATCAGTAACTCTTACACAGGGAGAGGCGCATGGAGTTACTAAACTGTCATGCACAGGGCCAGACTTTATGTTACTTGCTCAAGAGTATCCTGTGCCCAAAACTTACATGTACTGGCGGAAAATAACAAATCATACAATGTCGTATATCCAAGTATATTCACTTGAAATACCTCTGTCCCAAAGACACTATGTACAGTTTATAACAACACCGTATAGCGGCTGAAATACAAATTACATTCAACACAAAAGTCTCACGTATTCTCAGAATTACAGCAAAAACAAGATACAAAGCTACATTTCATATCCCATACCTTATACACAGTACGAAAACCTTACCCGCGCCTGTATATACCCACTTGTACAATCACCGCAGACGAAGTCGCGGGTACCAGCTAGTTTTTTTTATATCAGTGGAGGTGGTTAGAGGGTGGCCTACTGGTCTGAAAAATATACCAGAACCGTCAAAATTTTTAATTGTGTATAGATGCAATGGATCAGCAATAATATGTGTAAGGGCGTTTAGGGATGTAAAGTGATCATCCAGGCGCTAGAGAAAACAGGATCCAGGACATCTATTCATCTCACGTCTTTTCAGAATTTTAATGTTTATTATTTAATAAAAGTTATATTTTAGCTTACACGCACCATTTTTGCACATTTTCAAGTTACAGTGAGAGCGACCCTTAATAATTTTCTTTAGTTTTGTATTATTATTAAGTTTAGTAGTTGGAGGAATGGCGGGCTTTCTGGCTTCGGAGGTGGATAGGGAAAGATGGCTCTCTGATGCCAAGGAAGCATTCTCAGAAGGGGAACTTACCAACAGTACCAACCAAACCAACATTGTGTCATGCTTCAAGCATCTCACAAAACTGTATAGAGAACACCTACGCTCATGGTGGGAGATACAAACCATTGATACATACCTCAAGAACAAAATCGTACCAAGGGGACTACGTTTACAATTACAACCCTCTAACAGGTTAAAGTCAACTGAATTGATACAGAAATGGGAAATAGAACTTTTAGAGTCATCGCAAAGGCTAATGGTCATTCTATTAGAGGGTGAAAAAGCCACTTTGAATGAGACGATCAGGACATTAAAGGCGGCCATAGATGCAGCAAAAAAGTTCTCTTCCCACAAAGAATATGAAAGAAAAGAGGCAATATTGCAACAAACAGTTGAAAAATACATTGCACAAACTAAGGAGAGAAAGCATAATCAGCTTGTGAGGGACACCCAGGACTTTCGGGAGGGTAGGATTTTCAACTTTAATGTGGGAAATAGGAAATCAAGACCACAAACGGTAGAATCAGAGGTAGATGCATCGTCTTCGGAGGCGGATGTATCTGATTCTGAGAGGCCGGGTATCCCACCCAGAAGAGACCTAATGGGTGTTTTACACTAGACCTACAGGTCCCCAAAGTAATAGAAGTAGAGGTAAAACAAGGGCAAGTACCTCAAGAGGTGGGGGAGGTTTTTTATCCAGAGGGATGCCAGATTATCTCCTACGAGAACGGAGACAGTAAAAGATGAAGCATTACAAGTAATAAATCTATCTGGCCGACAATTAACAGAGTGAGAAATAGCAGTACTTGCAAAAGGGCTGTCTTTTGTCCCGACGACCAGATATGACACGTTTAATTGTGTCAAAGACTTAAATTTGTTTGTACGCAAACTCAAATGGAAAAAAAATTTTCACATGCGGGACAAAAGGCTGGGAAATGAGTTGGGGCTGACACCGCAGGATATGACTGACTTCCAAAATCTGGTGGCGCTTATGGAAGAGGGGGATAGGGAACCTGGCAAGGGTCCCTTCTCCAATCTAAAATGTCCATCTACTAAGATGCCACCAGTGGGAGATGGGTCCTCAATTGATACCTTTTTAAGGGTGGTCACGGATCAGCTCAAAAAGATTCGCATCCCTCTATCCAGAATCCATTCAAACCTGACGGAAAAAGAAAAGGAGGGTCTGCGCACATTGCAAGATGACGGCAACGTTGTCGTGAAACCCTCAGACAAGGGGGGCAACGTCGTCGTCATGAAAAGGGATCAATACGTAGATATGTGCAGACGTATCCTTGATGATGGGGAATGCTATCAGAAGCTTCGATCCAATCCAACTGATAGATATATGAGGGAGCTTAAGGATATCTTGCAGGAGGCATTAAGAAACGGACTCATTGACCAGAGAGAATTTGATTACATGTGCCCACAAACGCCCCAAACAGCGACATTTTACAGTGTCCCCAAAATCCACAAAGGGACAAACCCTTTAAAAGGACGTCCCATAGTATCAGGGATAGGGAGCCTGACTCAGAATATCAGTCAATATACGGATGAGATACTGAGACCATACGTAGAGGCTTTACCCTCTTATGTAAGGGATACATCTGACGTCCTATTAAAGTTGGAGTGGGTAACGTGTGAAAGTCATACGCTGTTGGTGAGTCTGGATGTGGAGGCCCTCTACAGCTCCATCCCCCATGACAGGGGATGTGAGGCTGTGGAGGGCTTCCTTAGTGCCAGAAGAAACCAATGTGCGGGGCATAATGCCTTTGTTGTAACACTCCTTAAGTTTGTGTTGGAACATAATTTTTTTTCTATTTGACCGTCACCTCTTCCACCAGCTCAGGGGAGTGGCTATGGGCAGCCCTTGTGTGCCAACCTATGCCAACCTCTACCTGGGCTGGTGGGAGAGGAATGTTGTGTTTGGAGAACTGGAGACTAGAATGGAAGCAGCCATAATATGGCTTAGATTCATAGACGATATTCTGATACTGTGGAACGACACCAAAGAAAGGTTCAGGGAGCTTGTAGAGCAACTTAACTCCAATGAGTTGGGGCTATATTTCACATATGAGATACATGAAAAAACAATCACAAAATACCAGCTAGTTTTTTTATATCAGTGGAGGTGGTTAGAGGGTGGCCTACTGGTCTGACAAATATACCAGAGCCGTCACAATTTTTAATTGAGTATAGATGCAATGGATCAGCAATAATATGTGGAAGGGCGTTTAGGGATGCAAAGTGATCATCCAGGCGCTAGAGAAAATAAGATCCAGGACATCTATTCATCTCACGTCTTTTCAGAATTTTAATGTTTATTATTTAATAAAAGTTATATTTTAGCTCACACGCACCATTTTTGCACACATTCTTTTTTAGGCTATTATTTTAAAACGGGTGTGGGGGGGGTGTAGTTTAATATAACATTTATGGTGCCTGAATAGCCTTTTTAAATGCTATTCACGCATATTTGGGGCTCTATCAGCATGATTTTGCTGATAGAGCCCCTTTAATGTTTAAAAAGGTGATATAAACCAGCTAAAAAAAAAATTGGAGGCCAATTACTTTATTAAATTAAATGTCTTAGCAATCTGTTTTAAGCCTTTTGTTAGTAAGCCATCCGAGGCAGGTATGTGGGGTACCTGGTAGAAATTTTGCCGAATCCCTAAATCTTTTAAGAGACGTTGTACGGTACATTAAGGATCGAGGGTAAAGTCTGGCAATATTGCCGCTAGACTTTGAAAAATTCTTTCATCGTGTTGCTCATGAGCATCTTTTTAAGGCTTTAAGTCAGATGGGTGTGCCAAATTTTATCATGTCCAAAATAATGCTGTTATATGGTTCTTCTTTTAGTCACATTTCTATTAATGGATTGTTAACCAGCGGTGTGCCTCTTTTATTGGGTGTTAAGCAGGGAGGCCCTTTATCCCCATTTCTATTTATCTGAGCCGGTGTTTCCAGGCCTAAATGGACAACTGGCCGCCCTACTTCTCTCGCTGCTTTGATAGCGTTCAGTTAGGAGATACAATTTTCTGATTATTTCCTTATGGCGGGTTTACAATACTACACAAGTACTCACCACCTACGTCCTCACTGCACTAATTCCTCTCATGTTGTAAGCTTAGAGCCACAAGATGTCAGGATTTCCTATGAACTTGCCTTTATTGTGTGACTACATCTTATGTGAGTATTACTAACAGCTGACACATGTGGACTTAGGTTGGTGCACCAGCCATACTAGTCAGTAGATAAGACCTTTACCCAACATTGAACATTTTTCAACAGAGACATTATTTTCAATACTAAATTCATGATTTCCTATAGATCCAAATAGAGGTTTTATTATAGAAATAGTTGCATGCCTGACATACGCATGGCAGCATTATATCCAACGTATTGCTCTGTACGCCTCTTGATGAAGCTATTCAGGCGAAACGCGCGTCAGGCGATCATATTCTGATCTCACTGGTAATGTGCAGCGGCTTTTCCCCCTTCTCTGGTGACCGGTTATATTTTTTCCAATATGACTATGGGTATGTACTGTCTATTTATTTATATTTATATATGATTATCTTGTTCTGATATGTTTATATTTATGTAATTGGTGCATTTCCCCTGGATATTTGTTTGGTATCACCTGGGGGTTTCCCTCTGCTCATTTAACCAGTGAGAAGATTCAGTATATTCTGCTACTATGTGGTAGATTGTCTTTTGTTGTCTCCCTTTGTATTTTGTAGTGTTTATTTATGAATTAATAAATATTTTCTATTTTTTAAGTATTTTTTGTTTTTTTGTCTCAAGTTTTTTTTGGTTTGAGTATCTATTTGGTTTTGAGACTATGTATGTTATTTAATTTGAGGTATCTTCTATTGACCGCCCTTGCTGGATAAACACAAATTCGGCCGATCATGTCATACACTTTTATATTTGGCTAGCTGTGATGAGTGTACAGATTACATGGTATCAGCCTAGCCTGGACTTCAGGTCATAAAAATAGAGAACCCCCTTCCCCCTTAGCAATCTGTCCTTTATTGCTCTACTTTTCAGTTGTAATTTTTTCCTAAATCTAGTACATGATGGCACATATGGCGGGAAAGGGTAGACTAGAGATGGACGAACCTCTAAAGATTTATTTTATTTTGGATTTGGATGGTTTGGCCCAAAGAATATTCAGTTTGGAATAAACAAGTTTGTCATGAGCTGGTGAGAGTGTCTGTCGCTTCCTTGGGGTCCTCTTCTGGCTTTCTGCAAGTGTCATGACATTGCCGTGCCCCATGGGACTGCTGAGGCCAAATTACAGGTCACCAGGTTGTGTGATGTCACCCAGGAGGCCAGAAGAGGACCACAAGGATGGAGCAGCACATGGTGCCCAGGAGAGGTGAAGGAAGGCGAGTATAACTGTTTATTATGTTTCCACACCTACCCTGGGCCTCCACTTATTATAGTCAGCGCCGCAACTCTCATGAAGCGACCTGAAGCGACAGCTTGGGTTGGGTTTGGGATTGGGGGGGGGGGGGCTTTCTGTTGTCCGCCTCAGGCGGCAAAAAGGCTAGGTTCAACCCTGATTATAGTCTGGGGTCTGAAGCGACCACGAAGTATAATAATTTCTCTTCCCAATTTTGTAATGTCTCCATATGATTTGTCTACTTGTATTTTGTATTTTGTGAATAATAGCGGTGTTACTGGCTGTCTGTACTCAGTATAAAGTATATGCAGATTCTAGACATTTCTTATTATGGAAGGCCAGATATATGCATAGGATATTATCAGTATATAATATCAGTACAAGTACACTCAGATCTGCTTACAAGATGATGTATAAGCAGTACTTAGAATACAGATCGGCATCTATGTACCATTACATAACATGGGCAGATATATTATCTTAGGCTGGATTCACACTACGGCCGCAGTCTGCACCAGGGTTTCGATAGTAAACCCCGGGGAAACTGGACAGGGGACGGCTTGCCGGGGGTCAGCTATAAAACCAATCTTTTGAATGGATTTTTAAAGGTGACCACCGGTGTCCATATGCGGCCTCTCCGTCTGGAAACGTTTTTTTTTGTTACACAGACAGAAAGTCCTGCACGTACAAATGAAGGGGTTATAAAGCTGACCACCGGCAAGCCGTCCCCTGTCCAGTTTCCCCAGGGTTTATGATGGAAACAGTGGACAGCGGCCGTAATGTCAACACCACTATAGACTCCCTTTAAAATAACATCTTCAGATTCCCATTCAAGAACTAAATAATTTAAGATTTGTGAAAACAACCAAAAATAGGACATGTTCTATCCTTTGATGGGCCTTCAACAAAATCAGACATGTCAATAGCCCAATTCAAATGAATTGATTTTAATACAACCATGTGATGGCTGCTAACATCATTTGTGTGAGCACAGCCTTACTTGTTTGTCCCATATTCCTGTGGGGGGCTAACAATATTGTTTGATGTTAATGAATCCTTATCTAACTAATTGTCTTCAAGGAGGATGTAAACACAGGATGTCTATAGGCTATTGAATGTTAGCCCCAGACTGGAGTGACCTGACCAGCCTGTGATTATTATCTCTCTTGCCATGATATATGCAGAAAGTCCATCCCAGTTTGGATAGCAATAATGAGATGGAGATTATAGTAGGCTTTAGCCAATGGTTACAGGCTAGGATTATGTTACCTCTCCACATCCAATCCTGTTATGCCAATTATGTTATGTTATGTTATATTCCAACCTACTCTTGTCTGTATAAAAACTACCTCTCTGTAACAATAAAGCAGAATTCATTTTGAAACACCACCAGCTGTGTCTTTGTGATTCTCCAGGCTTCGAGGATGGGTGTAGCCTATCCAGGCCTGTTATTTCATTTGGAACTACAGACAACATAGCTCTGGGGGTCTTGTGCCCCCAACATTCCTTATTCCCAGTATAGGAAATATTAACCCTTTCGCTGCCAGGCACGTACACTGTACGTGCTCCCAAGGTGGCACTTCAGTAGCTGAGGACGTACTTAGTACGTCCTCCCTACTAATGCCGATATCTCTGGACTGCATCAACATATCTTGATGCTTTAAAATGCATTTTAAAGAAGAGACTCTCATCTTTAAAATGATACCAGGGACTTGATGATTTTACTTACAGTCTTGGAGCCATTCACTGTTGAAAACACTATTTGGCATTGAGATCCAACTGCAGATCTCAATTCCTGACAGCGTTTCAACAGTGAATTTCTCCAAAACTGTACATCCAATCATCGAGTTTTTGATATCATTTTAAAGAGGAGATTCTCCTCTTTAAAATGCAATTGAAAGCATCAAGATATGTTGATGAAGTCCAAAGATATAGAGCTCCAAAGTGCCCCCCCCCTCCTGTCTAAGCAAGCAATTTGCGATCTAACAAGAAAGGAAGAGGGACATGGAGCAGCCCAGCAGAGAGAGAGACACAGAAACGATCTCTCTCTCTCTGTATAACTTGTATGTGACAGCAGGAGAGGGGTGGCAGGGACTCTATTGTCCCTATTAACCCTTCTCCTGCCAATCAGAGCGTATACTATACATTTGTCTCTGATTGTCACATACAGGTATAATGTAATTCCCCCTGAGCTTTACTAGTGGGGTATTCTTATGTTATACCCCCTGAACATAACCAGGAAGTTTATTGGCGCTGTGACCCAGACGTTTACCATTGTCCAGGTCGCCAGCCAAAAAAAAAATTGCACCAAACACTTACACAACATATACATAAAGTCGCAAATAAAGTTTACATTTCACCCAATCCCTGTCCTGTCTATACCTGAGCTTTCTACAGTAAAATACGTCTCTAGTGATGTCCGTTACACGCTAAAATAATAGTAATAACGATTATCACTAGAGATGAACGTATAGATTGCTAAAATTATTATAGGGGGATGGAAAATAACATTTTTATGTAAAGTCCTATTTAATTTGCATGCACAAAATGGGATGGCGCATTTCTGCGATTTTGGCGATTCTTTAACACCCGCCCCTGTAAATATATACATGTGTGGTATGTATGAACTCCTCACATATTGCAGTTTTATGGACAGTACATTATGTTTGCAGAAAGGGATTTCTTGAGCCGCACTTTAGTGGCAAGCAATTTTTGCTAGCCATCTCTGTTTGCGGCAAAGTTGAATGAAGGTGGTTGTATATATAAACTATTAAATTGTGTTTTTATATACGGTATGCTGTGTACTCTGAAAAAAGTTAGATTTTGGTATCACAGTCACAGTTTGGTAGGTGCAATATAGCTTTTTAACATATTAGTGAACAACAGCAAAATCCTGCTTGTCTTCTGTATTCGTGTTTTTGGGAGTCCGAGCTCTTGTTGTAGTTGATGTTTGCGGTACATATAGTATGTACACACACAATGTATACACCTTAAGCTATTATTTTAAAAGTATTTTGTATATGAATGTATGAATGAATGAGATTGAACATGAGTTTTAGGTGCAAATATGTGTTTTAGCGTATTTTTTCAAAAAATTATTTGTGTTGGTCGCAAAGTTGCATGAAGGTGGATGTGGCTATCGATGACCCATTAAGACATTTGTAATCTTCAGGTTGTCTACTTTCAAAAAATATATAGGGTTTAGGGGTTCACTTACTTTTCATGGTGTGTAATCCCTACATTTTATAGGATGATACTTTTTTAACATTTCCAGCTTCAAAGCAGAATTTTGTTCCTTCCAGTTCTAGCGATTTTCTGAAGACACGTGCATGCGGGTTCAGGCCAGTGATATGTATGAACTCTGCACATGTTGAACTCTTATTTTTAGGAGGTTTGGTGCATTTAATTTCTTGTTTGGTTTCCGCTTTTAACAACTAATATACATTTATTTGCATTTTTTCATAAAACATTCACTTTAAATCAAAATTGCACAAAGGTGCCGGTTCGTATATAGTACCAAGTGGCATTCTGACAATGCTGCAGGTGTCTACTTTAAGAAAATATATAGGTATGGGGGGGTTGGATGCTTTTTTAATGTTGCAATTTAGGTTTGATTTGTCCATCTCAAAACTGTGAAAATTGCTCTGGCTACTGGAGGTGCAAAATTTCCAGAGACCCTTGGCAGCGAAAAGGTTAAAGTGATCTAGTCTTATCTTTGGACTTGCAGCAATACTGACATTTAGTGGAGACTTACTGGTATCTCAGTCTAAATTTAATCTGCATCACACACCTACAAGAAGTAAGGTCCCATCGGTCTACTTCAACCAAACATACGCTGTCATCCTCCAGATCCTCTCGTTCCAGAAGGTCAGCATTACACGACAAGCTTATTGAGATCCGTGCTGATGCAGAGGAGGCCAGTGTCAGACGGTCCTTTGCTGAGAAGGAAGCAGAAATGGCGCAAAGGCAAGCAGAGGCAAAAGCTGAAATGGCGAAGAAGGAAGCAGAAATGGCGCAAAGGCAAGCAGAGGCAAAAGCTGAAATGGCGAAGAAGGAAGCAGAGACAGAAGCTCAACTAAAAATTCTCCAAATGGAAAGGGAGGAAGCAGCTGCCTTAGCCAAGCTAAAGGTTCTTGAACAAGCATTAGATCAAGACGCCGACCTAGACTGCTCCATCCCTGCAGAAGTGGAAGACCCAGCTGACCGCACTGCCAATTATGTGCTGAAGCAATCATCTCCTGCACCGCCTACTAAGTTACATGCACCAGCACCACTCCAAACCGACTACATGGCTGTACCTGTGAAGCATCAGATGATGCCACCTATCCAGAGCAAGGTAATTTCCAGCATCACACATGCAGATCCTCCAGAAACTAAACCACAGCTCAACCCTTATGCTACATCATTTCACCCCGATTCATCTCGGCCCCATATGCCAGAGAATTTATACGTCCCAGGGATATCACAAGTTAATCTGGTGACACAAGGTGGGAGATCAGACATGTCGGACTTTGCCAGATATATGATACGCAGGGAGCTGATAAACAATAGTCTCTCAAAGTTCGATGACCATGCTGAGAATTATAGAGCCTGGAAATCCACCTTTGAAGCAGTGATCAGTGATCTTAACCTCACTGCCAAAGAAGAACTTGACTTGCTTGTTAACTGGTTAGGCCCAGATTCTGCAGAACGTATAAAGACATTGAGAGCAGTTCATGCGGGCCACTCAGAGGAAGGTCTTGCCGCGGCATGGGAGAGACTTGAACAGACTTATGGCAGTTCTGAAGCTATAGAAAGTGCCTTATTTAAGAGACTTCACATGTTCCCAAAAATCACCAACAAGGACAACCGCAAGCTTCAAGATTTGAGCGATCTACTAAAGGAATTAGAGTTAGCCAAAATGGACCCGTGTCTGTCAGGTCTGAGTTACCTTGACACATCTCATGGTGTTAATCCAGTGGTATCCAAACTACCATATGGCATGCAAGAAAAATGGGCCGACCTAGGTTCCAGATATAAACGAGACCACAACGTGTCCTTCCCTCCTTTCTCTTATTTTTCCAGATTTATCAGTGACCAAGCTCGGAAAAAGAATGATCCCAGCTTTGACTTCACAGAATCCTCTCTACCAGGAGGGGGCAGAGTCTGACCGCGGCGCCGGATGGCAGCTTGAAAAGAGAGCTCCGTCTTCAACAACTACATTCAGCCTCATATTCTAGCGTCTCCTCTACAAAATGGTCAAGCCAAGTAAGGAAAGGAATCCTGATGCCCCAGGCACCCCAAAAACAATGAAAAACCAGGGGGACTTGCAGAAATACCTGAGAAAAAAGTCTTCACAGTCGCCTGCACGCTCTCTCAAGATGGCGCCTCACACGCACCAGGAAGCAGACGCAGCTAACGACACAGACCTAGACAGTGAAGGAGTAGGTGAGCAAGCCGACACCTTATTAACACCTGCTGTAAAGTCCTTTTTTCAAAAGACTATCACCATGGCTGTAACGCCGATACTTACCGAACTCACGGAGCTTAAGACGGTGATGGAAAATGTGGGCATGAGGGTGCAGTCCTTGGAGTCTAGCTGTGAGGCCTTGACGAACCACGCCAGTATGGTGTCTTCCAGACTGTACCTATACAAAGATTATATTGACAGGTCTTTGGTCCTTATCGAAGACCAAGAAAACCGCAATAGGCGGAAAAATATTAGAATTAAGGGCCTACCCGAAACAGGTCAATCAGAGGACTTGGAAAAAATGGCGGCCTCCTTCTTCTCTGACTTGCTTGGAGCCGAGAGGGCATCATCTATTGTGATAGAGAGGATACACAGAGCAGTCAAACCCAGACCACAGCAGAATGATCCTCCAAGGGACATTATTTGCGGCCTACTTTCGTACCAGGATACCGCAGCAATCTTGTCCGCGGCACGTAGCAGACAAGAGGTTAAAATAGGAGACGAAGTGGTAGCTATTTATCAGGATATAGCCCCGTCTATATTGGTGAAAAGGAGAATTCTAAAACCCCTACTAGAAGTGCTACGGCAAAAAGATATAAGATACGCCTGGCTGTATCCTTTCGGACTTGCGGTCACAATACGTGGAAAACGTTTTACAATCCACACACCTGATGACTTACCTGCCTTATGGGCCTCTCTAAATATGGAACCACTTGAAATACAGTCCTGGACGCAGACACCTCTGCTACCGGAGTTTTCAGATCTCCCGGAGATTTATCCTGAGCGCCCTGTTTATCGCAATAAGTCTCCGAAGGCCAAGAGATATCCGCCTAAACATAGAGTCATAACCCATGACTGATTGTCTAAATTTGGACACTTGAAATGTTATCTCTCATACGCAGCTCTCTCCAGCTTTTATGTTTATTCCTCGAACTGTTCCTTGGGCATACGAATATGGACACTGGAAGACTCCACTACCAGAAGGACTGACATTAAAGTCCTCCCTTGCGGCTTGCAAGTATAACACACGCCCTTTACTTGGAGGGCCAGTATATCGTTGAGCTTCCTTAGACTCACTCTTTTGATAGTTTATGTTTTACTGTTTATACATGTTGGTGCTACTTGCACGGTTTATCTAGCCTAAACACCAGCTGCAGCTCCTTAGCAGAGCCTATGTAGTTACTTTATATATGAAAACGTTACTTCTGTTTATGCTCTCCTTCATTTAACTGATGATGTGATAGTTTAATATTCTTAGGCATTTACTCTAATTTTTCTAGATCCAAATTTTCTGTCACCATGCCTCCTAGTCTACTACCCCCCCTCCACCATGCCCCCCCTCCCCTCCCTTCGCCCTCCCCCACTCCTCCCTTTTCCCTTCCCTACCTTTTTGCCCCCCCTCCCTCCTCCTCCATGGTACAGTGACATCTTCCCTATCTACTGGCCTCTCTATTACTCTCTATGAGTTCTACTAAACGTCCCACTGGGGATACACAGGTATAAGCCTAACTACCCTATTACCTTATTCATGTGACACCTTTTATTGCGTCGGTATCAGCTATCTCGCCCCCTACCCTCCCCTCTTACCTATCCCCCTCTTTCCTCCCTCTGCCCAACTTCCCCTTCCTCTCCTTCTTCCCCCCTCCCTTTCCCTCCTTCCCCTTCCTCCCCCCCTCCTTCTCCCCCCCCCCCCATTATTCTTGCTGCCAGAACTTATAGGAGCGTCTATAGGGTGTTAGGATTATTTATTTAAATGCGTTTTGAATATACTTGACCTATTTCGATAGGAGGTTATGTTTGTGGTATATATGACCGATCAGATTAACCATACAAATTGGTACTCTACCCCATCACATCTACTGACTTTAATTTATACGAATTTTTACTCACATCTTGTCATTGTTTCTCTTTGTTCTTCTCCTGAATAGTTACCACCTGAATAGACAGAAGGTGTGGTAAGTAGTTAAACAATTGACACACGGATTACAGCCGATTATCTACTCTCCTCTTCTCTCTTCACTGCTTTACTCTCCACCTTTTCTGCGTATTTCCCTACCTCCTTCTGATTCCTTGTCTCTCTTCTCTACTTTTTCCCTTTTCCTCGTTAAGCTTTCTTTTCTCAGCCCCCCCTCTTTCCTTTTTCCTTTTCCTCTCCTTTCCTTTCTTTTCTTTCCTGATCCCTCCTTCCCTCCCACCGTGTTCCCTTGTGCCTCCAACCCCATCCGTCCTACTAGTGCATAAAACGTTATCAACCAGACTCACATTTTGGAAGATACACCGACTTTAATTATAAGCATGGCGTCTGTTATGTTTACATCGCTAAATGTGAACGGGCTTAACACGCCTCAGAAACGACATGCTGTTATTCACCTAGCAAAAAAAATGAAAACTGACATCCTTTTCTTACAAGAAACACATCTTAAATCGAACAAAATTCCCACCCTTCCTACTGCTCCCTTCAATCAATGGTTTTTCTCTTGTCACCCCACATCTGCTAGTAAAGGTGTAGCGATAGCAGTACATCGTTCCACCCCCTTTACCTGTGAAGCCAAGTATACGGACCCAGAGGGCAGACTACTTTTTCTGAAGGGCACATTAGCCACTAGAAAGATAACCCTTGCTAACATATACGCTCCGAACCACGCTCAGGGCCCCTGGTTACAGTCTGCCCTTCAAACACTAACCCAATTTGCCCAGGGAGACATTATCATGGGAGGCGACTTAAATATCACATTGAACCCCATAATAGGCTCCTCCACAGGAAAATCCACTATTTCTCAAAAAGTAACTGGTATGGTCACCAGAACCCTCCATGAAACCGGTCTGATTGATTCCTGGAGATGTTCTCACCCGACAACAAAGGACTACACACACTATTCGCAACAACACAACTCACATCAGAGGATTGACTACATCTTTTGCTCTTCAAAACTGTTCCCACAGATACAAACCACGAGCATAGGCTATGCTACTATCTCAGACCATGCTCCTGTACAAATGAGTATCTTACTTCCCGAACTAACACCCACAATGTGGACATGGAAACTTAACGAAGGCCTTCTCAATGACCCAGCACTAGTAACAGATATCCAAAATAAACTTAAAGAATTTTTTCAGTTAAACCTTACAGAAGATGTATCTCTTGGTAGTATATGGGAGTCTCATAAAGCCTTTATTAGAGGTATCTTTATTGCAAAAGCAACTGCAGCAAAAAAACAAAAACAGAAGGAAATAGACTCCCTTCTACACCAAATCTAGAGTATTGAAAGGACACATAAACTTACAAGGTTAGTTACACAACACGAAGATCTCGTAACCCTTAGGGAAAAACTAAACCGTATATTCCAACAACAATCAACGAAATACCATCTATTTTACAAATTACAACTATACGAACACGGTGACAGAGGTAGCAAATTAATGACGAGATACATTAAAAAAATGAAAAACCAGTCATATATTAAGTCCATACGGGATGACAAGAATACGCTGCACACTAACACTCCTGACATTGCACGTTCATTCCAACAATTTTATGAAATGCTATACAATATTAGATCTGGAGAAAGCCCAACGGAATCTACAAATAGATCCCAGGCCACTGAGAAGTTCCTTGAGCATCTCCTCCTACCATCTATCCCACACGACAAAGCTGAACAACTACTCGACCCAATTTCGCATAGTGAGTTAAGAACAGTTATCAACTCCTTCCCACCAGGAAAAAGCCCTGGCCCAGATGGCCTCACTCTCTTATACAATAATAAATTCGCAGATGTATTGGTCCCCCAACTCGCTTCTCTATGCAACGCCTTACTTTCAGGTTCTCGACTGTCAAGGCAAACACAGGAAGCGTTCATAACACTTATAGCTAAGGAAGGGAAGGATCCGAACCTATGCGGTAGTTATAGGCCAATATCCCTTTTAAACCTTGACTTGAAAATCTGGGCAAAAATATTAGCGTTACGTATCCAACCACTACTTCCCACGCTACTTCATGAAGAGCAGTCAGGATTTGTAACTACCAGAGAGGGTAAAGACAACACTCACAAATTAATACATGTCATCTCCCTTGCTACTAAGAAACGTCAGTCACTGGTCCTTCTCGGTGTCGATGCCGAGAAGGCCTTTGACAGAGTCGATTGGGGCTTTATGAGAGCAACCCTTTACAAATTCAGTTTCCCCCCTCCGTTTGTAGACGCAATATTCTCCCTCTACTCTGAGCCCCATGCCCGCTTAAAAATAAATGGAACTCTTTCCCCCTATTTCAACATCTCCAATGGCACACGTCAGGGATGCCCCCTTTCCCCATCTTTATTTATACTAACTCTCGAACCGCTTCTCCAATCTGTAAGACAACACCCCTTAATCCAGGGATACCCAATAGGGGACAAGTCGCTGCATTCGCTAGCATTTGCGGATGACATACTTTTTCTGCTGACTAAGCCTGAGACCAGCTTACCGGTATTGACCACTTTAATGGAAGATTATGGGAAATTGTCTAACTATAAACCACTTCTTACAAAGTCCGAAATCTTAGTGATAAATCTGCCACAAAGAGTTCAGAGAATGTTACAATCTTCTTCCCCCTTCATCTGGAAAACAGACCATATAAAATACTTAGGCATTAAACTCACTAGTAGATTAGATGTTCTCTACTGCAAGAATTTTATACCCCTCATAAAAGACCTTAAAGATACTCTAAAGAAATATGACCTCCCCTTCCTCTCCTGGTTTGGACGTAAAAATATAGTACAAACTTATGTGATTCCTACTATTCTGTACAGATTTCAGATGCTCCCAATATTTTTACCTAAAACCTTCCACCAGACTGTCAGGTCACTCCTCAACAAATTTATCTGGAATGGCAGGACCCCCCGCCTCTCCTTCAGCCTCCTGACGAGACAGAGGGACAAAGGGGGTATAGACCTCCCAAACATGTTAACATATTATCATGCCAATATGCTAAATCGGTGGCTCTCCTTAAGTGCACCAAAAAAAGGATCTCTTATCAGGTCTTTAGCTGTTTTAGAATATGGCACTTCACTAGATTATATGCTGTGGACTCCTTTGAAAAAGCATTTTGCTCTATCTACGAGTGACTTCCTATTGAAAGGGCCCTGCGATACGTGGCATAGCCTTAGAGAAAAATTAGCTCCAACTCCTTCAAGAGTTTTCCCAGCTAAAACTCTTCCCCACATATTAAGCAAGAGAACTAAATTTCTACAAGAGGATTTTTGGGAGTCCCTAGAGGGAAAATACTTAGACGATCTTTATATTAACGACTCACCACTCACATTTGAATCCCTATCAGAAATGCTACCTGAACTTCGTCTCTCTTACTTACACTACCAACACTTCAAATGGTGTGCTTCTTCTCTTCACAACGTGACAGACCTAAAGAGACCCCTCACGCATTTTGAGAGATTGATTCTATCTCCTTCCCCAAAAATGCGGAAACTCACGACATGTAAACAAGCGCTTATATCTACTCAAATGGCTTACAAGCCAGTATATCTATCATCCTGGGAAAAAGAATTGAATATCCCTCTTACGGATGAAGACGTCCGTACCATTCTTAGTCACTCACATGGCTTTTTCTCCTGTGTCAAATTACAGGAAACTCACTTTAAAATTTTGTCTAGATGGCATAGATCCCCCACATGGCTCTTCGCTAGAGGCTTGGCCACTTCAGACGTATGCTGGAGATGTAAGTCTGAAAAGGGCACCCCAGCACATATTTGGTGGTCCTGTAGCATGATAGCACCTTTCTGGACACAAGTCCAACAAACTATCCAAACTATAAATTCAAAACCCTTGACATTAACACCCTCATTTGTACTGCTGTCGCTTCCCCAACAGGAGCTTACTCCTAAGAAATCGGATCTTACCACTCTTCTAGTCGAGACAGCGAAGGCTGTGATCCCCCATTATTGGCTTCAATCCATTACACCTCCCATTGACCACTGGGTTGAAAAAACCCATCAGATAGCACGATTTGAAGAGTTATTAAGCTGGTCAAGGGGTACTCATGACAAATTCTTAAAAATTTGGTCACCTTGGTTATCGCATCATGGCACTAGTTTAAATTCTGATATGTGATCTGGAATGGACGCTATCCTAACCCCACTTCCCCTATCCCCCCCTCCTTCTTCTCCTCTTCTCCTCTTCCTCCTATCCTTCTTTCCCCCTCCCCCCAAAAAACTTTCACTCTTAGCACTCACTCCTCTACTCATATGCTCTTCCTTACTTATCTTGCCCTTCTCTCTCCTCTCTTTATCTCTACCATCTTTTTCGGAGAGAAGAAGTCGGCTATACTTATATCACCACACTTCAATTCTCATTGAAGCCCTCTGGGCTATAGTCACAACTCTTATGCCTGCCGCACCTTCTGTCCGCCTTTGTGCTTGGCCTTAGGGTCAGGCGCAAAATCACTACCTGATCTCATGACTTGGAGTCATGGGAAATATTTCTTTGGCTACGAGATGTGATCCAATTATGTTCTTTTGTTTCTCTACGAATCCATATGATGTAATCAATATGGCATATTGTTGTTTGCATTTAAATAACTATATAATGTTAAAATTCAATAAATAAAGACTTACAAAAAAAAAAAAATCCTCTCTACCAGCTTCATCATCATGTTCAAGGTATGAAACAAGCAAACGTAGAGACTTAAGGGGAACAGTATCTGTTAGGAAGACAGATGTCCCAATCACTGCACCCTGCACCACCAAACAGGACACTCCTGTCCTTAAAGATAAAGACCCTAATAGTACGTGCCCTATCCACAAAAGGCCTCATCCCCTGAAAGAGTGCAGAGGACTTAGGGCAAAGACTTTGCAAGAACGCAGAGACATGCTCAAGGAGCTAGGAGTGTGTTACAAGTGTTGTGCTTCTTCAAAACATTTTGCTAAAGACTGTAAGGCTGTCATCAAGTGTACTGAATGCAGTAGCGACAAACACGTCGCAGCCATGCATCCTACCTCTTCATCTGACAACTCACATCCTCAAGCAGCATCTAAAGCCGTCACTGCGCATGGCGGGGAGCCATCAGCTCAAGTTTCAGCTACTACCACTGTCTCCTCCTCCTGCATGGAAGTATGTGGCAAGGATAATGGTCCCAAGTGCTGTGCCAAGCTGTGCTTGGTGAAGGTCTACCCAGAAGGGCAATCTGAAAAGGCCATCAGGATGTATGCCATAATAGACGAACAAAGCAACAGGTCTCTAGCAAAGCCTAAGTTCTTCGAGACCTTCGGTATAGAAGGAGAAGCAATACCATACACTCTTAACACTTGTTCTGGTCGCATAGAGACTTCTGGCAGGAGAGCCACTGGATACCTTATCTCTCCAATTAACAGGAATATTCACATATCCCTACCAACGTTAATTGAATGTGACCAGATGCCTGATGATAGGGAAGAAATTCCTACGCCGGAGGCTGCATATCATCATTCCCACTTGAGACACCTGGCTAAGGAGATTCCTCCTATGGATGTGAATGCTGACATCCTGCTCTTGCTCGGAAGAGACATTCTCAGTGTACATAAGGTACATCAACAATGCAATGGTCCACATGATGCCCCATATGCACAAAGACTTGACTTAGGTTGGGTAATCATTGGCAATGTATGTCAGGATAAGAGTCTCATGTCATCTCAAGTGAACTCCTTTAAAACCTTTGTGCTCAACAATGGACGCACAACCTACTTCAAGCCATGCCTTCATCACTATGAGGCAAAGGAGCATCTTCCTAACTTAAAAAGGGCACCAGACATCGTCCCTACACCTTATGACGACTTAGGAGCCACAGTGTTTCACACAACACAAGACGACAACAGAGTAGCTTTATCCATGGAAGATAAAGACTTTATCAAAATAATGGACAGTGAATGCTTCAAGGATCAATCTAACCATTGGTTTGCACCCTTACCCTTTCTGACTGGGAGGGCCAGACTTCCTGACAACCGGGAACAAGCATTATCTAGATTCATCTCCTTGCAACGTACGCTGAGAAACAAGTCTGAGATGAAAGATCACTTTGTGGCATTCATGGAAAGGATATTCTGCAACAATCACGCAGAGCCAGCTCCACCTCTGCAAGAGCATGAAGAATGCTGGTATCTTCCTTCCTTTGGAGTATATCACCCACGAAAACCCAAGCAGATCAGGGTGGTATTCGACTCGAGTGCCAAACATCATGGCGTATCTCTGTATGACGTTCTCCTCACGGGTCCAAACCTGACCAACAACCTGGTAGGGGTGCTAATGAGATTCAGAAAGGAGCCAGTTGCCATTACAGGTGACATTGAGCAAATGTTCCATTGTTTTATTGTACGAGAAGACCACCGGAATTACCTGAGGTTTCTGTGGCACAGAGACAGTGATACCAACAAGGAAATGATTGAATACCGCATGAGAGTGCACGTGTTCGGCAACAGTCCTTCACCTGCGGTTGCAACATATGGCCTACGAAGGACTGCTTCTGATGGTGAATCAGAATTTGGAAAGGATGCTCGTCACTTTGTCAAAAAAGACTTCTACGTGGACGACGCACTCAAGTCCTTGCCCACTGCTGAGGAAGCCATAGACTTGCTGAGAAGGACTCAAGGTATGCTGTCCAGAGCCTGTCTGAGGTTGCATAAAATAGCCTCCAACAGTATTGCTGTCATGAAAGCTTTCCAGCCCAGCGATCATGCCACAGAATTCAGAGACTTAAACCTAGGCATAGACGATCTTCCGGTGCAGAGAAGTCTGGGTTTGAGATGGGACTTGTTAAACGATTCTCTTGGCTTCCAGGTTAGTTGTGCAGACAAGCCGTTCACTAAGCGTGGAGTTCTCTCAGTGGTGAATAGCCTGTATGATCCACTGGGATTTGTAGCACCATTGACTGTACAGGGCAAATTCCTACTTAGGCAGCTCTCAGAGACAATTGAGGACTGGGATGCTCCACTGCCACATGACAAGCAGCCAAAGTGGGAGTCCTGGAATGAATCCCTACATGCCTTGGACAGAACTCACATACCACGTTGCTACACTCCAGCATCTCTCACCACAAGCCAGAGAAGGGAAGTCCACATATTCTCGGATGCATCGACTGAGGCTATCGCAGCTGTTGCCTACTTGAAGGTAATCGACAACCGCACTAAAGCTCATGTTGGATTTCTGTTTGGGAAAGCTAAACTAGCCCCTAAACCTGAACATACGATCCCGAGGCTTGAACTTTGTGGCGCCGTACTGGCTGTAGAGATCGCAGACTTTATACAGTATGAGCTGGACATTCATATGGACGATGTTCAATTCTACACAGACAGCAAGGTTGTCCTGGGTTACATAAACAACCAGAAAAAACGCTTCTACGTCTATGTTAGTAACCGCGTTGAAAGGATTAGGAAAACCTCTAAACCTGAGCAGTGGCACTATGTTCCATCTCATCTCAACCCTGCAGATTGTGCCACCAGACCATCATCGGTCAGTGCCTTTGCTAAATCCTCTTGGTTAACAGGTCCAGAATTCTTGCTGAACGAAGGAAAAGAAGCATCTGGTCAAGACGTCTTCAATCTTCAAGATCCTGGCAATGATCCTGAGATTCGTCCTGAAGTGAGTACCCTCATCACCAGGTCTGTAAGGAGGTCCGGCCTGGACTGTCACCGCTTTGAACGCTTTTCTAGATGGCTGAAGCTTGTACGCACCATCGCAAGGTTAGTTCACATTGCACAGTGTTTTCACACCAAGAACGATAACTCTGAATGTCATGGTTGGCACATCTGTCACAAGCCCCTCTCTGCAGAAGACATTACAAGTGAGATGTTAGTGATACGTAATGTACAGCAGAGGGCCTTTCACATGGAACTGAAATGTCTCCGTGACAAACTGGACATTCCTAAAAGCAGCCCTATTGTCAACTTGAAGCCAGTGATTGACGAACATGGTATGCTAAGGGTAGGTGATCGCCTGAACAAGGCCGAGTTAGAGACATTTGAAAAGAATCCTCTCATTATTCCTGCCCACCACCATGTTACTACATTGCTCATACGGCATTATCATGAGAAAGTCAAGCATCAGGGCAGACATTTCACTGAGGGAGCTTTAAGAGCTGCAGGCCTGTGGATAGTAGGTGCAAAAAGGCAGATTGCTCGATTAATTCACTACTGTGTGCTATGTCGCAAGTCTAGAGGAAAGTTGCAGCAACAGCAAATGTTTGACTTGCCAGCTGATAGGACCAGCACTGAGCCACCATTTACCTACGTTGGTCTGGATGTTTTTGGGCCATGGACAGTCTCTGCTCGTAGAACCAGAGGTGGTCATGCTGAGAGGAAACGATGGGCAGTGTTATTTACATGCATGAGTGTACGCGCCATACACATTGAAGTTATAGAATCCATGGACACTTCGAGTTTTATCAATGCTTTAAGACATTTTCTTGCCTTCAGAGGACCAGTAAAGCAATTGAGATCCGACTGTGGAACCAACTTCACAGGAGCCTGCAGAGAACTGCAAATCAACTCTGAGCCAGTTCAGAACTACTTGGCCGACAACGGCTGTACATGGATCTTTAGCCCTCCTCATGCATCTCATATGGGCGGATCATGGGAAAGGATGATAGGCATTACCCGTAAAATACTGGACTGTATGCTTATGGACTCAAACTCCTCTAGGCTCACCCATGAGACTTTAACTACCTTCCTAACCGAGGTCTCTGCTATTGTCAATTCTAGACCTCTTGTTCATCTATCGGAAACAGTGGAGACACGTTCAGCATCTGGCCAATTGCTTCTGGAGCAGATGGAAAAAGGAGTATTTGGCTCTTCAAGGACGAAGAAAGTGGCAGCAGGTTAAACCTAACTTACAGGTGGGAGATCTCGTTCTGATGAAGGACCAGAAAGTGGAAAGAAATGCATGGCCTATGAGACTCATCTCAAAAATCTTTCCCAGCGAAGATGGTAAAGTCCGTAAGGTGGAAGTAACCATCACACGACAAGGTGACTCCAAGACATTCATCAGACCTGTATCTGAGACTGTCCTCCTGTTACCTGTCGAGGAATGAGTCAAGCAAAAGAACATTGCAAGTACATTGACTCAGTTGACTTGTCACTGGACTATCCCAGGAACAGCGATATACCGTGCATTTGACGCATTCAATATTTTGAACTGTTCCTGAATACATGTTCACAGTTATTGTTATTTTTCCTTGTTTTTGATTTTGTCTTTCAGGGTTCCAGAATATACCAGATGGACATTTATGTTAAGTAGTGAAATCCAAGGATTTCAGACGGGGAGTATGCTGTTGCAGCAGGGGTATTGCTGAAGTAATGATTCCTGTTCAGATTGTTATCATTCATGTTGATTGTTTGACTTTCATACAGTGTTTTTTATATCTTGTGCAATGCTGGTGCATAGACATTGATATTGTGTGAAGGACTCTTTAAGTAGTTTTCTCCCATAACTCTCTGTTTCTGTTACTCCTCCCTTCTTGTTGCATCATCTTCTTCCTGGTTATGTGTTATTCTGCCTGTAACCACTGAGCAGTCATCTTGTATAGCTTACACACGGGAATTACAATCTCACATCTTCAGAGGTTTCTCTAACGTGCATCTGTGACAGAATAGGGGGGGCCTGCAGTTCTCCGTGCAGGGATAAGTGGGGAGCTGATTGTGACTGGTTGGCAAGGGAGGCCAAAAACGCAATGTGAACACTCCTTTAAAGTGAAAGTCCCACCCCCAAACAGGCTGCTATGCTAGTAGCATGGCAGCCTACATCATTATTAATACAAAGCACACATACCTTTGGAGGTATTGTGTGCTTTGTAGTTCTCCAGCTAAAAACGTATATATTATATATTATTGCCCCAGTTACCTCTCTGCAGTGCCGCACACCCGATGCCCCAACAATCCCCATCCCCCTGTCCACCTTGTAACATCTTTCCATTGCCCCCTGTACCCATACCTCCCAACTTTTGAAGAACCGAAAGAGGGACAAAATGTGTGGCACACATTTAGCCCCGCCCACTTTTATGTTGACTCCGCCCGTTCTCATTAATTTTTCATGTGCCCGCACACAGTACAATCTTCCTACAGTCACCCGTAAATTATATGTCCCCCTCTATCTCTCCCCCAGTTTCATATACACCCTTCATCTGCCCCCAGATTCATGTCCCCCTTCCATCTCTGCCCCCAGATTCATGTCCCCACATCTCTGTCCACAGATACATGTCCCCCATTTCTGTCCAAAGTTTCATGTCCCCATCTCTACCCCCAGATTCATGTCCCCCTTCCATCTCTGCCCCAGATTCATGTCCCCACATCTCTGTCCACAGATACATGTCCCCCATTTCTGTCCACAGTTTCATGTCCCCATCTCTACCCCCAGATTCATGTCCTCCCTCCATCTCTGCCCCCAGATTCATGTCCCTCCATCTCTGCCCCCAGATTCATGTCCCCTCCATCTCTGCCCCAGATTCATGTCCCCTCCATCTCTGCCCCCAGATTCATGTCTCCTTCATCTCTGCCCCCAGATTCATGTCCCCTTCATCTCTGCCCCCAGATTCATGTCCCCTCCATCTCTGCCCCCAGATTCATGTCCCCTCCATCTCTGCCCCCAGATTCATGTCCCCTCCATCTCTGCCCCCAGATTCATGTCTCCACATCTCTGCCCCCACATTCAAGTCCCTCCATCTCTGCCCCCAGATTCATGTCTCCACATCTCTGCTCCCAGATTCATGTCCCCACATCTCTGCCCCCGGTGTCATGCCGTCCTCTCCTTCATCTGCCCCCAGTTTCACGTTCCACCTGAGTGTACACATTACACTTACCTTCTCCTCGTTCCCCCTCTGCTGTCTGTGCGCCTCTCTCTCTCACTCGCGCACAGTTGTAGATGCAATGTGACGTCATCACATCGTGTCTACACAGCCAGCGTGCAGCGGCGGTAGCAGTAGCCTTCGAAGGAAGGAGCTGAACTGTGTCAGCTCCTTGCTGACGCAGATCTGAGTTGAAATCGGACATACAATGACTGCTGCGGGCGCCAGGGGGCCGGCACACGGTGGCTGGCAAAAACCGGGCCCCCCCATTTTTCAATTTGGTCGGGCCCCTGATGCCAGTAGCAGTAATACTGGCCTATCGGCAGCCCTACATGCGCCCACTGCAGAGCGAGAACTTGAGAGTCTGGAATCACAGTCCTTCAGGACTACAGAAGCCTATCCAGTTAACCATCAGCACCAGACGCTCACTAGCCTGGTGGTCCCATCTCTGCGATGGGCAGTCCTCGGTCAGGTTCACCTGGACCCTGTTGACAACAGATGCCTCCATCACAAGATGGGGAGCTCATCTGGGGAAGACCCCGGCACAAGTTACATGCAACCATCTGGAGAGAATGCGCTCATCCAATTGGCGCGAGCTTACGGCAGTTCACCGAGCACTTCTGACGTTTGTGCCTGTTCTGTGGGGGAAAGCATTTAAGATACGGACGGACAACCTGACGGCAGTCCGTTACATCAACAAGCAGGGGGGAACCAGGTCCCCCTCTCTTCTGCAGGTTACCAACTTGATCTTCGCCTGTGCAGAACAGAATCTTCTCCAGTTGTCAGCGGTACACATCTGAGGTTGTCTGAACATCCTGGCGGATCAGCTCAGCAGAGGTTCGACAGCCTCAGGAGAATGGTCTCTAAACCAAGACATCTTTCACCATCTCACCGAGATGGATCAAGGAAGCCATTATCTGCTCCCTACGTGCTCAAGATCTTCCGGTACAAGACTTTGTCCGTGCCCATGCCACCCGAGCAGTGGCAACATCTTGGGCCGAAAGGCGGTACCTTTCCTTGGAGCAGATATGTGCTGCCGCTTCCTGGAGTTCGCATCTAACATTTGCCAAGCATTTTAGACTGGATTGGCGAACGACGGATTCTACAGCGTTTGGAAACTCTGTGTTGGCATCAGTCTGCCAGGATCACCCACCCTAGGGTAAAAGCTATACTTGCTAAATCCCCAGTTGTGCTGCTGTTGGGCGTAGGGGGAATGAAAGATTATGAATGATAATTTGTTTTCCCTTAGCCCAAACAGCAGCACAAGGCTCCCTCCCTATGCTGTATTTTGTACTATGTTGTACTATTTTATATTATTTCTATGAAATAGACGCTGTACTTTATACTTGCTACTAACACAAGGGAGAGTTGGTCTTCCGGACTCTTATAGAGGTCAAAGCTGTTAGGTAATTAAAAATTCCCCCTGTCCTAACAGCTCATAGGGGCAGGAACACCCCAGTTGTGCTGCTGTTTGGGCTAAGGGAAAACAGATTATCATTCATAATCTTTCATTCTAAAGCCTATGCAAGGATGAGCTTATCTTAGAATAACTTTTCCCAATCATAGAGCCCCTTTAACTCTTAGACAATGATTTTTGCGCTTTTGAGCAGACTTTATGTATTTTTACTGATTTTCTTATTGATCTGGTCTTGGTGTATATCTTGCAATGGACTATGAAATGATTTATTGGGCTCTCTCAGGCTTTTTGTAACGCTCTAACTCTTTTATGATGAATTGTTTGTGCGGCAATATATTTACTTATTTACTCATTTATCTATTTTATTCTGTATATACTGTATGACATCACTGGACTAATCGCTAGTCACGCCTGCTGTATTGGGAAGCCATTGTGGCCGTCCATATAATGCTTATTATTTGCATATCTTTGGTGTATAACCCATCATAGCGTTCTTTCTGAGAGTTGAAGATGTTGTACGTTCTATTTGGATCTTTCTTGAGTAGGACCCCCTGTGGCTTAAGTGAGCACTGTCACCTCTCGCTGTTGAATTGCTTTACCAGGATACTTCACCTACCCACAAAGGACACGACTAAAAATTCATGTTCATCCATGTTTTCTTCTTTTTACCATGGTATACTACCAATTCATTGCATATGGATGGAGCGTCTGGAGAGATCCAAGGACTGGGGAGAAGAGGAGCCACAACCCCAGTTCTGTCACTGGTTGTTCCTCCCATTGTTTTCAATGGTGTTGGTGCTGGAACCTACTGTATACTGAGGAGTAGCTGTGCCTGCAACTTGAAGACTGTCTGGAACAACTGATCGCTGCGGGGTCTGAGAATAGGTCATATATATAATATGGCTTCCAAACTGGAAAACCCCTGTAAAGGCCATAGATGTCTTTGGATATTTTTTTTTTTTTGTTAATTGCATTTATGAAATACTGTTCACTAGAAGATACTGTACATCAGTGTGGTCTTGAACTCCTTTCACTTTGGATTATAACCAAAGCAAGCTCACCTGTATATGTACATGCATTCTGAAGATGCCAAAAACTCCATAGTGTTTTTTAAAATTATATTTTTGTCCACAAACACATGTAATGATATACACTTCCATCAAATGGCGTCCAGTCTTTAATTCCTTCTCATCATTGTACTTGGTAGAACTATTTAGTTATTACTATCCACCATACTATTACATACTGGGGTTAGGGATGTCACCGTATCAATCCAAAAATACAGGTCAGGTTTGTACAGGTGTTGTTTTGGGGGGTGTGGCTTCAGGATATGTGAAGGGGTGTGGCTTCAGGATATGTGAAGGGGTGTGGCTTCAGGATATGTGAAGGGGTGTGGCTTCAGGATATGTGAAGGGGTGTTTTGAGATATTATACTGTGTGGAGGGGTTGCTATGGGACATTATACTGTGTTTACAGGTGTGTAAATGGGGTGTTACACCGTGTGGGGGACAGGAAAGATCAAAGTTTGCTAAGGGACCCAGTTTTTGCTAGTTGTGCCCTTGCATAAATATATTTATATGTGAGTGTGTATATATATATATATATATATATATATATATATATATATATATAAAAGCCGGTGGCAGCAAATAAAAAGGCGTTCTGCGATACTTTCTGATGTCTGAACAGGTTCTATCCGCTTGTATGGAATGGACTATATTACAGCCCACTCCAGTACATCTGCCTAAGCAAAAACCACCCAATTTCGATTGTCTTTTTGCTACAGTGCATAAGAGTTGTTCCAAAAGCGGCCCACTGAGGATCTGTTGCCCAAAAGCCCACACAAATCTGGAGCCAGCCCTCCTCATAGGCATGTACTGGATGTGACCACTACAGCATATTATATACAAGCAAATGATATACAAACATCTGGTTACAATGATGTAATACAACCAAAGGTCAACAAGACAACAAGACAAAATACATTGTTTCATTATTTATTTAACAAAAACTAGCAATGTGTTAAAATGACAGAGGACCTTTCAGCAGATCCAAAAAGACCAATACCATAAATCATCTGATAGGTGCTGTCACCCTGGTTTGTTTTTTTACTAATAAGAAGTCAGTCCTGAAGTATACTAGAAAACAGCTACAGAAACATTTCCTATATGATGTGCAATAAAAATAAAGAAAATGTTACACTTTAATGAATGGAAAGTAAAACAGCAGGTAGATTAGATGAGGACTGATGACACCAGGAAAGTTTGTAGAGGAACCAGAGCCTAGTTGTAGAAGCTCAGACTAGACCCAGTTCTAGATACACAGACTAGAAACACAGACTAGACCCAGTTCTATATACACAGACTAGACCCAGTTCTATATACACAGACTAGACCCAGTTCTATATACACAGACTAGACCCAGTTCTATATACACAGACTAGACCCAGTTCTATATACACAGACTAGACCCAGTTCTATATACACAGACTAGACCCAGTTCTATATATCACAGACTGGAAAAGGGAAAAAGGGAAGGATTATACTCAGCTCTCCTGCAGAAATCTTCAAGTGTATGTTATCCGATTTGAATGCATATCCTTGGACTTGCCCGGATGCCTGTCTCCCTTGGCTGGGAGTGAAGTCCAGAAATAGTACGAGAAATCATCCAGCAATGAAACGAAAGTTCCTCCAATAAAAAGCTTTGCTTTATTTCATGTCCACAGGATAAAATATAAACACGCAGTCACAGGAAAAGACAAAAAAGGCTAGCGTCAGACGACGCGTTTCGGATCTTATATCCTTCTTCAAGGTCAGACCTTGAAGAAGGATATAAGATCCGAAACGCGTCGTCTGACGCTAGCCTTTTTTGTCTTTTCCTGTGACTGCGTGTTTATATTTTATCCTGTGGACATGAAATAAAGCAAAGCTTTTTATTGGAGGAACTTTCGTTTCATTGCTGGATGATTTCTCGTACTATTTCCAGTTCTATATACACTGACTAGACATAGTTCTAGATACACAGACTAGACCCAGTTCTAGATACACAGACTAGACCCAGTACTATATACACAGACTAGACCCAGTTTTAGATACACAGACTAGACCCAGTTCTAAATACACAGATTAGACCCAGTTCTATATACACAGACTAGACCCAGTACTATATACACAGACTAGACCCAGTTTTAGATACACAGACTAGACCCAGTTCTAGATACACAGACTAGACCCAGTTCTATATACACAGACTAGACCCAGTTCTAGATACACAGACTAGACCCAGTTTTAGATACACAGACTAGACCCAGTTCTAGATACACAGATTAGACCCAGTTCTATATACACAGACTAGACCCAGTACTATATACACAGACTAGACCCAGTTCTAGATACACAGACTAGACCCAGTTTTAGATACACAGACTAGACCCAGTTCTAGATACACAGATTAGACCCAGTTCTATATACACAGACTAGACTCAGTACTATATACACAGACTAGACCCAGTTCTAGATACACAGACTAGACCCAGTTCTAGATACACAGACTATAGACCCAGTTCTGACAAGTGAGCTGATACTTCTGGTGCGGAGCTTGTAATGATATAATTCTTAGACTACACTTTCATGTATCACTGAATACAGTTATAAACGTGAGGTTCTTGGCGCACAATTTAGTAAATTGTGCGAGCCCATCTGCCACGTCACGGCGACCTCATTCAGATGGGTCCCTACACTAAGACTTTACTTCTAGAATAAATACTGACCCCCACCCTCTATACACCCCAGAGATCAAGTTTTTATAAACTGCCCTGTAACAGTGAGTTTATAAGAAGGTGATCTCCTGCCCTATATGTAAAGTGTTAGTATAGGGACCCATCGTAATAAGGCCACTAAGTGGTTGATGGGATCAAACATGTCATGCAGAATTTCTGCTCTAACATCTCTATGGCTAAAACATAGTAATATATGATAGGATACTAGTAATAGTAATGTAATATAACATCTGTCTATTCAATTTGTTTAAATATACACCTTACACTTACTGTATATAGAGATACATTACATAAGTGGTACTACTTAAAACAGGTATATATACAGTATATGATCAGAGAAATATATACATGCAATACACACCTTACACATACTGTATATGGACAAATAGCAAAATGACAGAAAGCACTACAAGGTATTGTGAAAAAATCTGTACTGAGCTCATTCACCCATCAAGTAGTGCGACCTTTGTAATAGTCAGTAAGTAGTATCCACTTATGTAATGTACCCGAACTGTATATGTATACATCCTAATAAGTGTACATATTCATATATATATATACATATATATATATGTACACACACACACACACGCTGGACAAAACATATATATGTAATAGCACACACACCTTTACCTATATTGTTTATATAGATTCCTATAAGTATTATCATATTAAATGGGATATACTACAGTATTTATCTTCTATCCATAGGATAGAGGATATATTACACAACCTACTACATCAGCTCTCTGTTTACCTCCCCTCTTCTCCTTTGCTTTCCCTCCTCCGCTGAACCCTTCTCTCCTCCTACACTAACCCCCTACCACTACTCTCCTCCTAGTAATCTACTATAGGATACTAATGATAATAATGTACTATAATGGATTACAGATATATGTATTCTATGTAATTAACTATATGTTTAAATATACACAATAGACAACTTATACTTACAGTATATAGTATATAATGCTTAAGTGACAAGTATGTAACTACAGATATATGTACATGCAGTATACAGCTTACATTAATTGGATTTACAACTGTATCTATCTATCTATCTATCTATCTATCTATCTATCTATCTATCTATAGATGCTTGTACAAATATATATATATCTATATCTGTTTACAAAGATACCTATAGGTATTATAGTATTAGGTAGGTCTCCCTTATCTACCCCTACCTCTTCTACCCCTCTGTGCCTCTCTTCTCTGTCTCCGCACCTCATGCCTCTCCACCCCCGAGCCTCCCTCCTCTACCCCTCTGTGCCTCTCGCCTCTCTTACCACTCACCTGTACAACTCTCTGCACCTCTGTCCTCCCTGTTCTACCTCTCCAGGCCTCACATCTCTCTTCTCTCTCCTTCCAGGCCTCACATCTCTCTCCTCTCTCCCTCCTGGCCTTACTCCTCTTTCCCTCCTGGCCTCACAACTGTCTCCTCTCTCCCTCCTGGCCTCACATCTCTCTCCTCTCTCCCTCCTGGCCGCACATCTCTCTCCTCTCTCCCTCCAGGCCTCACATCTCTCTCCTCTCTCCCTCCTGGCCGCACATCTCTCTCCTCTCTCCCTTCAGGCCTCACATCTCTCTCTTCTCTCCCTCCTGGCCTCTCATCTCTCCTCTCTCCCTCCAGGCCTCACATCTCTCTCCTCTCTCCCTCCTGGCCTCAAATCTCTCTCCTCTCTCCCTCCAAGCCTCACATCTCTCTCCTCTCTCCCTCCAGGCCTCACATCTCTCTCCTCTCTCCCTCCTGGCCTATCATCTCTCTCCTCTCTCCCTCCTGCCCTCACATCTCTCTCCTCTCTCCCTCTAGGCCATACTCCTCTCTCCCTCCAGGCCTCACATCTCTCTCCTCTCTCCCTCCTGGCCTATCATCTCACTTCACTCTCCCTCCAGGCCTCACATCTCTCTCCTCTCTCCCTCCTGGCCTCTCATCTCTCTCCTCTCTCCCTCCTGGCCTCACATCTATCTCCTCTCTCCCTCCTGGCCATACATCTCTCTCCTCTCTCCCTCCTGGCCTCACATCTCTCTCCTCTCTCCCTCCTGGCCTCTAGCCTCTCTCCCCCCTGGCCTCACATCTCTCTCCTCTCTCCCTCCAGGCCCCACATCTCTCTCCTCTCTCCCTTCAGGCCTCACATCTCTCTTCTCTCTTCCTCCAGGCCTCACATCTCTCTCCTCCCTCCCTTTTAGATACAAATAAATACATAATTCTTCCTGATTCCCTGTGAGTGCCAGCAATTCCTTTTGTACATGGTTATGGCGGTGAGATGCCTTTTCTGAGCACCCAAACTAACAACTAGCGAGTGACAGCCCACTACAATCAATGGTAGAAGTAATAGTGGGCATCCATATGTTCTGTATCCATAGAGGGCCAGCACTGACTATAATGTCCTCTGGTGGGCCCGGGGACCCCCGTCTGTCACTGTATCACATATTACAGATATATACAGTAAGATAATAGGGGATAATAAGCATTTCTATCAGGGCCAGGTGTATGGAGGGGCCAGGTAGGAGCAGTGATATGGACCTAATAGAATAGTGTCTGTACAATAGAAGTCACTGGCACAATAACAATATACATTGCTCTTATTTATTAGGAGACAATTAACCAATTAACCAGAAGATCTTCTAGTCCAGTGAAGTCCGTCATGGTAAGTCATGCAGCAGTGAGATATATATAATATGACAGAATTGATATATTTCGGGGTTTTTCCCCCATAAATCTGAGTCCTGTATGGAGCCTATGTAATGACATTGTTATACGTCTGATGTCATGTGATGATCTCCCACCAGCTTATACTGGAGCTCATACATTTGTCCTGGCCATACTGTCGCCTCTTTCCTACCACAGGGAGCTGGGGGATGGGAGAGAAGCTACAAGTGTCCCATTGCACATGAAATCTTATTAGAAATGACTGGAGACATTCATGTAAATGTTTCCTATAAACAGGGAGAAGCTGATGTGAAGAGAGACTAATACTGGTCAGTTCCTCACAGTCGCCCCCTAGTGTTCCCTGTAATACAGTCTGTGTAATGATCAGTCATGTCATAAGATCTTCAGTATTAGATCCCGCTCACTTACCAGCGTCCTCCCGTCTGCAGAGCGCTCACGTGGACGTCTTCTCTCATCTAATAACTGACCGCAGATAACTGATTTTTCTAATTCCTGTCCTGCAATCCTATTGGTTGTGGCTGCGGTTACCATGGTGACATATGATGCAGCCTGAGGATTTAACCCTTTCAATGCCAACACTGTTTTAGCACCAAGGCCTTTGTATCTGTCTATTCACATTACTGTATAAGGTCTTGTTTATTGCAGGATAAGACACATATTACTAACTCACTCACTTGTAGTAACTCTCTTTAATGTGTGGAATATAAAACACCGATTCCGATATTGATTTTGCATTTGATATTTTACTCCATTCACCATACCTAACATATATTTATTTTATGTAATGGCTCAGGACGATTACATTGATAATAAATATCTATAGACTTTTTGTCTCACTGCTTTTACAACTTGCAAACTCATCATGCTTCGGGGTCATTGGGTGCCAACAATAAAGCGTCCTGAGACCTGCATGGCTCATCCAAGGGAATAATGGGCTCACTCACAAATTGGCCACAAATAAAGAACGGTTTCTGACCATCCTCCAAGAGCAAATGCGAATCCACAATAAGAACAAAATGCCTGGGATTTCTGCAGTAGAGAGAAGATGCTGCAGATATGAAAATCCACGACATGCTGTGATATTTATGTGTCATTTTTATGGTAGATCTGAATGGGTTATAAAACCTCACATCCACTTGTACTATATTGTAAACTGCTGCAGATTGAGGCTCCGTTCCCACAGAGTAACGCGCCGCTCATTCTGATACGTAAACATGTGTCAGAGTGAGCGCTGTAAAGCAGAATCCCATTGACTTCAATGTGTAGTGCGCGTAAGATGGCAGCCATTGAAGTCAATGGGATTCTGTTTTACAGCACTCGGACACGTGTTTACGTGTCAGAATGAGCAGCGCGTTACTCTGTGGGAACGGAGCCTTAAGGTGCACAATTTGTTATAGAAATTCTCAACAAATCTGTGACATGTGGCCCCGGCCTAGGTTATACAGGCATCATGGTGGGGTCTCTTACATAGAGGAAGGCTGTCCTTTTGGAGGACCCAGTTGATCCATGCTTGTCACCAGCAGCCAATTTATCTGTCAATGGCCTCTGTCAGCCAGGACCCTTGAACATGTAACATTGGCAGCTGAAACAAGGACCTTTTCAGAAATTTCTGAAATTTTTGTCCCTTGCTTACCCAGAAAATTTGCACTGCATGTCAAACACATTTATACTCCCCCAAGGAAACTATTGCTAAAAATTGCATTTATTTTGGGATGTGCACTGTGTACCTGTTTTGTACCTGCATTGTGCAGACATACTGACTGTGCAGTATTGCTACTTTTACAGCCAACCAGCAGTTTTACCCAGAAAACAGTTGATAAAATCATCTTATTGGCCACCTGGTTCTGCAGGTAAAATTGTATATTCATCAGAAAAATCCTATAAATAAATCCCGTCCTGATAACATGTCCAAATAATTCTAAGTCACACTTTGGCCACTACATAGATGCTCAGCCTGAAACAGTATCAAACTCAAGTGCAGGGTCGGACTGGGATGTCTAGGGCCCACCAGTGGAATTGTTTCTAGGGGCCCACCATCTAGACCCCTGCTGACCAGCGGTACCGAGACAGGCCGGCTAAAGGTAATAACAGGTCGGGAGCCATGCTGCTCACCCATTATACCACGTGGAACAACGCACTACCTAAACCTACTGCAACACCCTGGATGGCAAGTGAACAGCGTGACTCCTAGAATTGTTACCATTACCTGTAGCTGCTCTGTCCTGGAAAGCTGATCTGCAGAGGAGCAACCGATGTGGCAGGCATGAGGTGTAAAATAAATAAATAAATAAAAAGCATACTCATCTGTCCCCGGCACACTGTTGTCCACTGCTAATGGTCATTCAGTCTTGTGCCAGCGCCTTCTTGCTGGGAGTCCTGCACCTCATGTAACTGTAAAGACCAATTAGGTACAGGATTTCCAGAAATGAGGCGTCGCCATGAGACTGAACATTAAAATGTGCGATTTGTCCAAATCAATGTCAATCTTTTTTACGTCCTTTGCTCAGTATAGGGCATAAATGCCTGATCAGTAGGGGGCTGACACATGGTCCCATCAGCTGTACGGAACCACTTCTGGCCCCTGTTCTTTACACAATGCAGGCCTAGAAGCAGAAAACTCCATCCGCTGTTTAGTCACCCAGCGCCTTCACTGCAGCTCAGCTCCCACTGACTTCAATAAATGCTGAGATGCAGAGAAGGTGCCGGCTGATATACAGTGGACTGAACTTTCTGCTTCTGGCCCCATTTTGTGTATAGGACTGGTGCCAGAAGTGGCTCTGTACAGCTTATCAGTCCAAGGGCTGGGTATCGGCCCCGTACAGATCAGGTATCTCTGGCCTATCCTGAGGATAAACCATAACAAACTATGCCTGGACGACCCCTTTAATATACACCTGCTAATGTGCGACACTTTAAAGAGGTTGTCCATTATAATCTTTTTCTTTTTTTTTTTTACAATTAGCCTAAGGGAGGTGAACCCATCAGTTCCCCCAGTTTCATGTACCCCTCTGTGGGGGGCTAATAATATCTTATGAAAAATTGTGTATAGAGGTGGGGGCTGAGATTGTTCTATCTGTCCAGAGATGAGCAATTTGGAGACTTGCCAGACTGGTTATGTAAATACTATGCTCTGTGTATTGGGTGATGCTATCTTACAAAGGATAGAGACAGATTGTCTGGAACCAGGGGCATTGTTAGGAAAGGATCAAAGACCAAAGACCCTTTTAAAGATAAAGGGACAAGAGAAGGGTAATTAAGCTAATTGTCTATAACAAGGATGTCTATTGTCTTTAGAATACCATGAGATAGACATCTAGGGTGTGTATTTGAGACATGTGCTGATGGCTGCCATTTTGATTGATACCATGCGGTCACTGACTCCATTTTAGAGTAGAGCTAGCCCTCAGGGGGGTGTGACCTCTCTCCAGTTTCTTATCCAATAGGTATGCATCAGGGCTATTGTTACAAACTTCTCCACCAATAGATGTTGGGCTAATTATACTAGCCAATCCTGTTCTGTCAATGCCATGTGATATATACTTTGTTCTAGCCACCATTAAACAGAATCCATTTTGATACACCACCACCATGTGTCTGTGTGATTCTCCAGGTCAAAGATCGGCTGTAGCCGATCTTGGCGTGTTAATTAATTTTCCTTTACAGACAGAATATCTCTGGGGTATTATGATTCCCCCAACACACTGTATGGGGGTATATGTCTGCCATTCTATATATGGGTACATGGGACTGTCACTGTATATGGAGGGGGCACATGTATATGACTGTATGGGGGCATATGTCTGCCATTATATATATGGGTACATGGGTCTGTCACTGTATATGAAGGGGGCACATGTATATCACTGTATGGGGGCATATGTCTGCCATTATATATATGGGTACATGGGTCTGTCACTGTATATGAAGGGGGCACATGTATATCACTGTATGGGGGTATATGTCTGCCATTATATACAGTATATGGATACATGGGGCTGTCACTGTATATGGAGGGGGCACATGTATATGACTGTATGGGGGCATATGTCTGCCATTATATATATGGGTACATGGGTCTGTCACTGTATATGAAGGGGGCACATGTATATCACTGTATGGGGGCATATGTCTGCCATTATATATATGGGTACATGGGGCTGTCACTGTATATGGAGGGGGCACATGTATATCACTGTATGGAGGTATATGTCTGCCATTATATACAGTATATTGGTACATGGGGCTGTCACTGTATATGGAGGGGGCACATGTATATCACTGTATGGGGGTATATGTCTGCCATTATATACAGTATATGGATACATGGGGCTGTCACTGTATATGGAGGGGGCACATGTATATCACTGTATGGCGGTATATGTCTGCCATTATATATATATGGGTACATGGGTCTGTCACTGTATATGGAGGGGGCACATGTATATCACTGTATGGGGGTATATCTACACAATTATATTTATGGGTACATGGGTCTGTCACTGTATATGGAGGGGGCACATGTATATCACTGTATGGGGGTATATCTACACAATTATATTTATGGGTACATGGGTCAGTCACTGTATATGGAGAGGTCACATGTATATCACTGTATGGGGTATATGTCTGCCATTATATACAGTATATGGATACATGGGGCTGTCACTGTATATGGAGGGGGCACATGTATATCACTGTATGGGGGTATATGTCTGCCATTATATACAGTATATGGATACATGGGTCTGTCACTGTATATGGGGGGGCACCTGTATATCACTGTATGGGGGTATATGTCTGCCATTATATATATGGGTACATGGGTCAGTCACTGTATATGGAGAGGTCACATGTATATCACTGTATGGGGGTATATGTCTGCCATTATATATATGGGTACATGGGTCTGTCACTGTATATGGAGGGGGCACATGTATATCACTGTATGGGGGTATATGTCTGCCATTATATATATGGGTACATGGGTCTGTCACTGTATATGGAGGGGGCACATGTATATCACTGTATGCGGGGATATATCTGCCATCATATATATGATTACATGGGTCTGTCACTGTATATGGAGGAGGTACATGTATATCACTGTATGGGGCTATATGTCTGCCATTATATATATGGGTACATGGGTCTGTCACTGTATATTGAGGGGGCACATGTATATCACTGTAAGGGGGTATATGTCTGCCATTATATACAGTCCTATGAAAAAGTTTGGGCACCCCTATTAATCGTATTCATTTTTAGTTCTAAATATTTTGGTGTTTGCAACAGCCATTTCAGTTTGATATATCTAATAACTGATGGACACAGTAATATTTCAGGATTGAAATGAGGTTTATTGTACTAACAGAAAATGTGCAATATGCATTAAACCAAAATTTGACCGGTGCAAAAGTATGGGAACCTCAACAGAAAAGTGACATTAATATTTAGTACATCCTCCTTTTGCAAAGATAACAGCCTCTAGTCGCTTCCTGTAGCTTTTAATCAGTTCCTGGATCCTGGATAAAGGTATTTTGGACAAACAATTCAAGTTCAGTTACGTTTGATGGTCGCCGAGCATGGACAGCCCGCTTCAAATCATCCCACAGATGTTCAATGATATTCAGGTCTGGGGACTGGGATGGCCATTCCAGAACATTGTAATTGTTCCTCTGCATGAATGCCTGAGGATTTGGAGCGGTGTTTTGGATCATTGTCTTGCTGAAATATCCATCCCCGGCGTAACTTCAACTTCGTCACTGATTCTTGAACATTATTCTCAAGAATCTGCTGATACTGAGTGGAATCCATGCGACCCTCAACTTTAACAAGATTCTCGGTGCCGGCATTGGCCACACAGCCCCAAAGCATGATGGAACCTCCACCAAATTTTACAGTGGGTAGCAAGTGTTTTTCTTGGAGTGTTGTTTCTTTTTGGACGCCATGCATAACGCCTTTTTTTATAACCAAACAACTCAATCTTTGTTTCCAAAATGAAGTTGGCTTCTCCAAATGTGCTTTTGCATACCTCAGGCAACTCTATTTGTGGCGTACGTGCAGAAACGGCTTCTTTCTCATCACTCTCCCATACAGCTTCTATTTGTGCAAAGTCCGCTGTATAGTTGACTGATGCACAGTGACACCATCTGCAGCAAGATGATGCTGCAGCTCTTTGGAGGTGGTCTGTGGATTGTCCTTGACTGTTCTCACCATTCTTCTTCTCTGCCTTTCTGATATTTTTCTTGGCCTGCCACTTCTGGGCTTAACAAGAACTGTCCCTGTGGTCTTCCATTTCCTTACTATGTTCCTCACAGTGGAAACTGACAGGTTAAATCTCTGAGACAACGTTTTGTATCCTTCCCCTGAACAACTATGTTGAACAATCTTTGTTTTCAGATCATTTGAGAGCGGGCTGTCCATGTTCGGCGACCATCTAACTTAACTGAACTTGAATTGTTTTGTAGAAAGAAATGGTCCAAAATACCTTCATCCAGGATCCAGGAACTGATTAACCCCTTCCCGCCGATGGCACTTTTTGACTTCCTGACCAAGCTCGATTTTTCAAAACTGACATGTGTCACTTTATGTGGCAATAACTTTGGAACGCTTTAACTTACCAAAGTGATTTTAAGATTGTTTTTTCGTAACACATTGTACTTCATGTTAGTGGTAAATTTTGGTTGGTATGTTTTGTGTTTAATTATAAAAAAATTGGAAATTTGGTGGAAATTTTGAAAAATATGCATTTTATAAAGTTTGAAATGATGTACATTACATACAGATAGTCAGACCGCCAAAATCCTATTAATATTATAAATGTGAAAGTTTGTGAGTTTGTGGGTTTGTGTGTTTGGATGTTTGCATGTTCGGATGTTTGTTCCTCAATCACGGAAAAACCGCTCCACTGATTTGGCTGAAATTTTCCACAAACATAGTTAATACACCCGATTAAACAATAGGCTACTTTTCGTCACAATAGCGTACATACGTTTATGTCAGGACCCCCACAAAACCCAAACTCACACCACTATCTCTGCAATCTCACACACTTTGGACCATAGCAAGCCACAAAATTCATATTGCCCTCTACAGCCTCGCCCCTAACCCCACACAATCACATATACATATACTTTACCACTTTGCCCCTCACCTTAACGATACTCCAGGAGGCTCTCTTTAACACTCCGGAGAAGCCATGTTTGCCGACCCCCACCGCTCTGACAATCCGTGACACCGCCCACCCATGTCAATACCCCTAGGCGGTCTAATAAATGCAAAAAAAAAGTTTAAAAAAAGTTAAAAAAAATATAAAAACAAAATAAAAAGGATTAAAAATTCAAATCACCCCCTTTCCCTAGAACACATATAAAAGTAGTTAAAAACTGTAAAACACATACATGTTAGGTATCCCTGCGTCCGAAATCGCCCGCTCTACAAAGCTATACAAATATTTTTCCTGTTCGGTAAACGCCGTAGCGGGAAAAATGGTCAAAAGTGCCAAACCGCCATTTTTTCACTGTTCTGATTCTGATAAAAATTTGAATAAAAAGTGATCAAAGCAATAGCATTTCCCGAAAATGGTAGAACTACAAAGTACACCCGGTCCCGCAAAAAAGACGCCCTATACATCCCCGTACACGCACGTATAAAAAAGTTACGACTGTCGGAATATGGCGACTTTTCAAAAAATAATTTCTTAACACAGTTTTGGATTTTTTTTAAGGGGTCAAAATCTAAATAAAACCATATAAATCTGGTATCCCCGGAATCGTAACGAAACACAGAATACAGGGGACATGTCATTTTGGTTGCACAGTGAACGCCGTAAAACCAAAGCCCGTAAGAAAGTCACAGAAATGCATTTTTTCTTCAAATCCACCCCATTCTGAATTTTTTCCCTGCTTCCCAGTACATTATATAGAATAAATAATGGTGGCATCATGAAGAAAAATTTGTCCCAGGAAAAATTAAGACCTCTTATGGCTCTGGGAGCGGAGAAATAAAAAAGTTATGGGGTTTAGAAGAAGGGGAGTCAAAAACGAACATCAAAAAATGCCATCGGTGGGAAAGGGTTAACTTCAAATACTTCTGTCCCAAAGTCACTATGTCACGTTTCTCACAACACCGTATATATAGCAGCTCAAATACAAATTACATCCAACACAAGTCTCACGTATTCTCTGAATTACAGCAAAAACAAGATACAAAGTTACATTTCATATCCCATACCTTATACACAGTACGAAAACCTTATCCGCGCCTGTATATACCCACTTCTACAATCACCGCAGACGAAGTCGCGGGTACCAGCTAGTTATATCATAAATCTCATGTCCCAGATCTCTGCTTTATGTCGGCATCAAACTTTAGTCACCCTTTTAATTTTTACGGACATTATAAGATTTACAAGTGAAACAACAATATTCAAAATTTTCAAGAAATTTCCAAAACCCATTTTTTAAAGGGCCTAATCCAGTTATGAAAACGTTTTGAAAGACCCTTGTATTAAAGCCCCCCATAAATCACCCCATTTTCAAAACTGCACCCCTTAAATAAGCCAAAACAACATATACCTAGTAATTTAACCCTATAAGTGCTTAACAGGAATTAATACAAAATGGAGGTGAAATTTTCAAATTTGAATTTATTTTACTAATATTTTCGTTTAGCCCTAGAATTTGCACATTCACAAGGGGTTAAAGGAGAAAACGCATCCCACAATTTGTTAGGCAAGTTCTCCCGACTACCATAGTACCCCACTTGTGGGTGTAAACTAATATATGGACACACAGCGAGACGCAGAAGGGAAGGCACGCCAAAGAGCTTTTAGAGGGCAGATCTGGCTGTGATCAGTTTCAGGAACCATGTCGCATTTACAAAGTCCTTGAGGAGTCAAAACAGTGGAAACCTCTAGAAAGTGACCCCATTTTGAAAACCGCACCCCTCAAAGTATTTATCAAGTGATGTAGTAGCATTAGTAACCCCGAAGTGAATGTGTAAGCTGTGCGGAGTAAATTGGGTACACCAAATCCCATTCTATTTTCCCACTAGCTCCTATGACGCGGACGGGGAAGGGGGCATTCTGGGGGATCAGCGCTGGTGTATTATTTCTCATAAGCTCTAAATATGGGGTGTCCCCTGAAAACGCTCGCACCGCTTACACATTTCCTTCTAGGCGCAGCCACTTATGTCCTAATGATTTGGCGACTTTTGGGGTTTTTGTCTTCACATTGTACAAGGTAGATTTTTATTTTTATTTTCTGGCAATGTGGCCATAAGAGGGCTTGGTGTTTGCGGTATTAGATGTGCTTTTCAATGCCACCATTTTGGGGCCTGTAACTTATTGACTACATTTTATTAACTCTTTCTGGGTGGGATGTAAAAGGAAACATCAATTCTGGCATTGCTTTTTAGCATTTATTTTTTTTCCCGTGCAGCGTACAGCATAAGTAACATGTCACCTTTATTCTGCGGGTCGGTACGGTTACAGCGATACCTCATTTATATGATTTTTTAATGCGTTGCTATTTGTGCAGAATAGAATTCAATTCAGGGAAAAAAATCTATTGTTTTTGCATCGCCATCTTCTGAAAGGCATAACGTTTTTATTTTTCGCTAGACAGAGCTGGTTGAGGGCTTATTTTTTGCGGGAAGACCTCTTCTTTTTATTGGTACCATTTTGGTTTTCATCTGACCATTTGATTACTTTTTATTGAACATTTTGTAAGGGAAAGGTGGTGAATAGTCATTATTTTGTGCGGTTTTCTACGTTTTTTTTTTTACGACATTCGCCGTTCGGGTTAAATAATATTTTAATTTTATTGTTCAGGTTATTACGGACGCGGCGATACCAAATATGTAATCTTTTTTTCTATTTTTCTTTATTTTACATAATAAAACATTTTATATGGGGAAAAAGGGATTTTTGGGGCTTTATTTATTTATAATTTATTTTAAACTTATTTAAACTTTTTTATTTTGACTTTTTTTTCACTTTTTTTTTCTGTCCCCATGGGGGATTGAAGCAGTGATCGGCTGATCACTGCTTCAATAGAGATACGCTGCAATACACGTGTTACACGTGTATTGCAGAGTATAGGAAGTTGTCAGCCTGTGTGGACGCACAGGCTGACAGCTTCATTTACGGCAGGATCGGCCAGGCGCGAGGACGGGGTAAGTGAAGGGGCAGACCCGGGGTCACTGATCAGACCCCGGGCTGCCCCCTACGAACACCGGCACCCCCCGAAACCGGCGCGGGGGGTGCCGATCGGCACCATATGACGTTGTAACCCCGGAGGTGCCGGTGGTCATGTTGATCACCGGCATCTCAGGGGTTAACACCCGCGATCGGACCTGGTTCCGACCGAGGGTGTTACGGGGCATTGTCAGCCGTGTATTACGGCTGACACCCGCTGTGCATGGTGCGCACACAGTTTCTGTGTGCGCACCATGCATCCGCAGTAATAGTACGGCGGTGTGCGGGAAGCCCTTCCCTGCAGCGCCGTACTATTACGGCGAATGTCGGGAAGGGGTTAAAAGCTACAGGAAGCAACTAGAGGCTGTTATCTTTGCAAAAGGAGGATGTACTAAATATTAATGTCACTTTTCTGTTGAGGTGCCCATATTTTTGCACCGGTCAAATTTTGGTTTAATGCATATTGCGCATTTTCTGTTAGTACAATAAACCTCATTTCAATCCTGAAATATTACTGTGTCCATCAGTTATTAGATATATCAAACTGAAATGGCTGTTGCAAACACCAAAATATTTAGAACTAAAAATGATTAAAATTAATAGGGGTGCCCAAACTTTTTCATAGGACTGTATATGGGTACATGGGACTGTCACTGTATATGGAGGGGGCACATGTATATCACTGTATGGGGGATATGTCTGCCATTATATATATGGGTACATGGGACTGTCACTGTAAATGGAAGGGGCACATGTATATCACTGTATGGGGGTATATGTCTGCCATTATATATATGGGTACATGGGTCTGTCACTGTATATGAAGGGGGCACATGTATATAACTGTATGGCAGTATATGTCTGCCATTATATATATTGGTACATGGGTTTGTCACTGTATATGGAGGGGGCACATGTATATCACTGTATGTGGGGGATATGTCTGCTATTATATATATGGATACATAGGTCCGTCACTGTATATGGAGGGGTCACATGTATATCACTGTATGGGGGTATATGTCTACAATTATATTTATGGGTACATGGGTCTGTCACTGTATATGGAGGGGGCACATGTATATCACTGTATGGGGGTATATATCTGCCATTATATATATGGCTACATGGGTCTGTCACTGTATATGGAGGGGGCACATGTGTATCACTGTATGGGGGTATATATCTGCCATTATATATATGGCTACATGGGCCTGTCATTGTTTATGGAGGGGGCACATGTACTGTAGGTCTCTCGGTCTCCTCTGCTACATATAGATCTCTCGTTCTCCTCTTCTACATATAGGTCACTCGGTCTCCTCTGCTACATATAGGGCACTCGCTCTCCTCTGCTACATATAGGTCTCTCGCTCTTCTCTGCCACATATAGGTCACTCGCTCTCCTCTGCTACATATAGGTCACTCGCTCTCCTCTGCTACATATAGGTCACTCGCTCTCCTCTGCCACATATAGGTCACTCGCTCCCATCTGCCACATATAGGTCACTCGCTCTCCTCTGCTACATATAGGTCACTCGCTCTCCTCTGCTACATATAGGTCACTCGCTCTCCTCTTCTACATATAGGTCACTCGCTCTCCTCTTCTACATATAGGTCTCTGGCTCTCCTCTGCTACATATAAGTCACTCGCTCTCCTCTGCTACATATAGGTCACTCGCTCTCCTCTGCTACATATAGGTCACTCGCTCTCCTCTGCCACATATAGGTCTCTCGCTCTCCTCTGCTACATATACGTCACTCGCTCTCCTCTGCTACATATAGGTCACTCGCTCTCCTCTGCTACATATAGGTCTCTCGCTCTCCTCTGCTACATATAGGTCACTCGCTCTCCTCTTCTACATATAGGTCTCTGGCTCTCCTCTGCTACATATAAGTCACTCGCTCTCCTCTTCTACATATAGGTCTCTGGCTCTCCTCTGCTACATATAAGTCACTCGCTCTCCTCTGCTACATATAGGTCACTCGCTCTCCTCTGCTACATATAGGTCTCTCGCTCTCCTCTGCTACATATACGTCACTCGCTCTCCTCTGCTACATATAGGTCACTCGCTCTCCTCTGCTACATAGAGGTCACTTGCTCCCATCTGCCACATATAGGTCACTCGCTCTCCTCTGCTACATAGAGGTCACTCGCTCCCATCTGCCACATATAGGTCACTCGCTCTCCTCTGCTACATATAGGTCACTCGCTCTCATCTGACACATATAGGTCACTCGCTCTCCTCTGCTACATATAGGTCACTCGCTCACCTCTGCTACATATAGGTCACTCGCTCCCATCTGCCACATATAGGTCACTCGCTCTCCTCTGCTACATATAGGTCACTCGCTCTCCTCTGCTACATATAGGTCACTCGCTCTCTTCTACATATAGGTCTCTGGCTCTCCTCTGCTACATATAGGTCTCTGGCTCTCCTCTGCTACATATAGGTCACTCGCTCTCCTCTGCTACATATAGGTCTCTCGCTCTCCTCTGCTACATATACGTCACTCGCTCTCCTCTGCTACATATAGGTCACTCGCTCTCCTCTGCTACATATAGGTCTCTCGCTCTCCTCTGATACATATAGGTCACTCGCTCTCCTCTTCTACATATAGGTCTCTGGCTCTCCTCTGCTACATATAAGTCACTCGCTCTCCTCTGCTACATATAGGTCTCTCGCTCTCCTCTGCTACATATACGTCACTCGCTCTCCTCTGCTACATATAGGTCACTTGCTCCCATCTGCCACATATAGGTCACTCGCTCTCCTCTGCTACATAGAGGTCACTCGCTCCCATCTGCCACATATAGGTCACTCGCTCTCCTCTGCTACATATAGGTCACTCGCTCTCCTCTGCTACATAGAGGTCACTCGCTCCCATCTGCCACATATAGGTCACTCGCTCTCATCTGCCACATATAGGTCACTCGCTCTCCTCTGCTACATATAGGTCACTCGCTCTCCTCTGCCACATATAGGTCACTCGCTCTCCTCTGCTACACATAGGTCACTCGCTCCCATCTGCCACATATAGGTCACTCGCTCTCCTCTGCTACATATAGGTTACTCGCTCTCATCTGCCACATATAGGTCACTCGCTCTCCTCTTCTACATATAGGTCACTCGTTCTCCTCTGCCACATATAGGTCACTCGCTCTCCACTGCTACATATAGGTTACTCGCTCTCCTCTTTTACATATAGTTCTCTGGCTCTCCTCTGCTACATATAGGTCACTCGCTCTCCTCTGCTACATATAGGTCTATCGCTCTCCTCTGATACATATAGGTTACTCGCTCTCCTCTTTTACATATAGTTCTCTGGCTCTCCTCTGCTACATATAGGTCACTCGCTCTCCTCTGCTACATATAGGTCACTCGCTCTCCTCTGCTACATATAGGTCTCTCACTCTCCTCTGCTACATATAGGTTACTCATTCTCCTCTTTTACATATAGTTCTCTGGCTCTCCTCTGCTACATAGAGGTCACTCGCTCTCCTCTTCTACATATAGGTCTCTGGCTCTCCTCTGCTACATATAGGTCACTCGCTCTCCTCTGCTACATATAGGTCACTCGCTCTCCTCTGCTACATATAGGTCACTCGCTCTCCTCTGCTACATATAGGTCACTCGCTCTCCTCTGCTACTTAAAGGTCACTCGCTCTCCTCTGCTACATATAGGTCACTCGCTCTCCTCTGCTACGTATAGGTCACTCGCTCTCCTCTGCCACATATAGGTCACTCGCTCCCGTCTGCCACATATAGGTCACTCGCTCTCCTCTGCCACATATAGGTCACTCTCTCTCCTCTGCTACTTAAAGGTCACTCGCTCTCCTCTGCTACATATAGGTCTCTGGCTCTCCTCTGCTACATATAGGTCATTCGCTCTCCTCTTCTACATATAGGTCACTCGCTCTCCTCTGCTACATATAGGTCTATCGCTCTCCTCTGATACATATAGGTTACTCGCTCTCCTCTTTTACATATAGTTCTCTGGCTCTCCTCTGCTACATATAGGTCTCTCGCTCTCCTCTGCTACATATAGGTCACTCGCTCTCCTCTGCTACATATAGGTCTCTCACTCTCCTCTGCTACATATAGGTCACTCGCTCTCCTCTGCTACATATAGGTCACTCGCTCTCCTCTGCTACATATAGGTCTCTCACTCTCCTCTGCTACATATAAGTCACTCGCTCTCCTCTGCTACATATAGGTTACTCATTCTCCTCTTTTACATATAGTTCTCTGGCTCTCCTCTGCTACATAGAGGTCACTCGCTCTCCTCTTCTACATATAGGTCTCTGGCTCTCCTCTGCTACATATAGGTCACTCGCTCTCCTCTGCTACATATAGGTCACTCGCTCTCCTCTGCTACATATAGGTCACTCGCTCTCCTCTGCTACTTAAAGGTCACTCGCTCTCCTCTGCTACATATAGGTCACTCACTCTCCTCTGCTATATATAGGTCACTCGCTCTCCTCTGCTACATATAGGTCACTCGCTCTCCTCTGCTACATATAGGTCAGTCGCGCCGCACCACCCATGAGGCGACCTGAAGCGACCGCTTCAGGTGGCGCTATGTCAGGGCCCCAGGGAGCGCGGCATTTTTGCTGTCCTGGATTGGCTTAGCACCGAGCGGTGGATTGGAGAGGCCGCTGAAGCAGCGCTGCTCCAGCAGCCTCCCCTCACGCTCAGGCAGAGAGCAGGTCCTCTCCGTGCCTGCTCTCTGCCTGCGAACGCCGCTAAGCCCCGCCCCCTTTGCTTTGCCCCCTCCTCCAGGGGGAGGACGGCTTTCTGTCATTCGCTTTGGGCGGCGAAAGGGGTAGGTTCACCCCTGCCCTGAGGTTCATGCTGCTCAGAAGATCCTTTGTATGGTGAACTACAGATACTTTTCTATAATGACGGGCTTATTTACAAATGTAACATAGCAATGATAGACTCCCTTTATATACTCTGGAAAGGACTATACCATTTTATGTTGTCCGCATTCTTTATTTGGACCCTTCTATCATTTGGATGATCCTCTAGATGTGATTTATCATTAGAAAAACACCTTTTTAATCAATGGCATGTAGGAATACCTTGTACAAGGACCATTCTACTCCGACCTTCCATTCTTTTCTTCTCCATTTTATGGTGGTCTGTTACAGCGCTGCGTTCGATATCTGCGAAAGGCAGAAGAGACGGAGAAGAGGAAGAGGGGAGTGAACACGATGAGCTAAGGGGCGGTGGAAGATTATAATGTAGGGGTGCTCAGAGCACAGGGAGAGCGCCCCCGCTGCTCTGTGATCGTAATTAGCATAACAGAAGAAACAGATTTTATCAGAAACAGTGGAGAGAAGAAAAGAATGGAAGGTCGGAGTAGAATGGTCTTTGTAACACCAGCACCGCGGTCTTTCATCCATCTCCTGGCTACAGCTGGCGTGATTTACCTATCGTCCACCACCATTTCCAGCAGGCGTGAGTTCACCTGCAAGCCGCGCTTCTCCAGGAGACGCTAATACAACCATCACAGGGTGAGCTGAAACACTTTTCTTGTATATAGACTTTTTAACACAGCCTTACTTGTTTGTCCCATATTCCTTATTCCCAGTATAGGAAACTAGCTGGTACCCGCGACCTCGTCTGCGGTGATTGTAGAAGTGGGTATATACAGGCGCGGGTAAGGTTTTCATACTGTGTATAAGGGATGGGATATGAAATGTAACTTTGTATCTTGTTTTTGCTGTAATTCAGAGAATACGTGAGACTTTTGTGTTGAAGTTAATTTGTATTTGAGCTGCTATATATACGGTGTTGTGAGAAACGTGACATAGTGACTTTGGGACAGAAGTATTTGAAGTTAACCCTTTCCCACCGATGGCATTTTTTGATTTTCGTTTTTGACTCCCCTTCTTCTAAACCCCATAACTTTTTTATTTCTCCGCTCCCAGAGCCATAAGAGGTCTTAATTTTTCCTGGGACAAATTTTTCTTCATGATGCCGCCATTATTTATTCTATATAATGTACTGGGAAGCAGGGAAAAAATTCAAAATGGGGTGGATTTCAAGAAAAAATGCATTTCTGTGACTTTCTTAGGGGCTTTGGTTTTATGGCGTTCACTGTGCAACCAAAATGACATGTCCCCTGTATTCTGTGTTTCGTTACGATTCCGGGGATACCAAATTTATATGGTTTTATTTAGATTTTGACCCCTTAAAAAAATCCAAAACTGTGTTAAGAAATTATTTTTTGAAAAGTCGCCATATTCCGACAGTCGTAACTTTTTTATACGTGCGTGTACGGGGATGTATAGGGCGTCTTTTTTGCGGGACCGGGTGTACTTTGTAGTTCTACCATTTTCAGGAAATGTTATTGCTTTGATCACATTTAATTCAAATTTTTATCAGAATCAGAACAGTGAAAAAATGGCGGTTTGGCACTTTTCACCATTTTTCCCGCTACAGCGTTTACCGAACAGGAAAAATATTTGTATAGCTTTGTAGAGCGGGCGATTTCGGACGCGGGGATACCTAACATGTATGTGTTTTACAGTTTTTAACTACTTTTATATGTGTTCTAGGGAAAGGGGGGTGATTTGAATTTTTAATCCTTTTTATTTTGGTTTTATATTTTTTTTTACTTTTTTTAAACTTTTTTTTTTTGCATTTATTAGACCGCCTAGGGGTATTGACATGGGTGGGCGGTGTCACGGATTGTCAGAGCGGTGGGGGTCGGCAAACATGGCTTCTCCGGAGTGTTAAAGAGAGCCTCCTGGAGTATCGTTAAGATGAGGGGCAAAGTGGTAAAGTATATGTATATGTGATTGTGTGGGGTTAGGGGCGAGGCTGTAGAGGGCAATATGAATTTTGTGGCTTGCTATGGTCCAAAGTGTGTGAGATTGCAGAGATAGTGGTGTGAGTTTGGGTTTTGTGGGGGTCCTGGCACAAACGTATGTGCGCTATTGTGACGAAAAGTAGCCTATTGTTTAATCGGGTGTATTAACTATGTTTGTGGAAAATTTCAGCCAAATCAGTGGAGCGGTTTTTCCGTGATTGAGGAACAAACATCCGAACATGCAAACATCCAAACACACAAACCCACAAACTCACAAACTTTCACATTTATAATATTAATAGGATATTAAAGTGATCTAGTCTTATCTTTGGACTTGCAGCAATACTGACATCTAGTGGAGACTTACTGGTATCTCAGTCTAAATTTAATCCACTTAAAGGGGCTCTATCTTTGGGAAGAGTCATTTTTGGATAGGCTATTTCACACCTACCTTTTGTATGTAAATTGCCTCAGTAGATTTGGAATAAGTCAAATGTTAATGAGCTTAGACCGTGCACCGTAAGTGTCTGTGTGCACTGTCTGCTCTATATGTATATATGTATAGCAGAGGCTGCTGTGCTGATGAGTCTTCTCTGCTATACATACACATAGAGCAGACAGTGCACACAGACACTTCCGCTGCACGGTCTAAGCTCATTAACATATGAATAAAAACGGACTTATTCTAAATCTACTGAGGCAATTTACATACTAAAGGTAGGTGTGGAATAGCCTTTCTAAAGCCTATGCAAGGATGAGCTTATCTAAGAATAACTTTTCCCAATCATAGAGACCCTTTAACTCTTAGACAATGATTTTTGTGCTTTTGAGCAGACTTTATGTATTTTTACTGATTTTCTTATTGATCTGGTCTTGGTGTATATCTTGCAATGGACTATGAAATGATTTATTGGGCTCTCTCAGACTTTTTGTAACGATCTAACTCTTTTATGATGAATTGTTTGTGTGGCAATATATTTACTTATTTACTCATTTATCTATTTTATTCTGTATATACTGTATGACATCACTGGACTAATCGCTAGTCACGCCTGCTGTATTGGGAAGCCATTGTGGCCGTCCATATAATGCTTATTATTTGCATATCTTTGGTGTATAACCCATCATAGCGTTCTTTCTGAGAGTTGAAGATGTTGTACGTTCTATTTGGATCTTTCTTGAGTAGGACCCCCTGTGGCTTAAGTGAGCACTGTCACCTCTCGCTGTTGAATTGCTTTACCAGGATACTTCACCTACCCAGAAAGGACACGACTAAAAATTCATGTTCATCCATGTTTTCTTCTTTTTACCATGGTATACTACCAATTCATTGCATATGGACGGAGCGTCTGGAGAGATCCAAGGACTGGGGAGAAGAGGAGCCACAACCCCAGTTCTGTCACTGGTTGTTCCTCCCATTGTTTTCAATGGTGTTGGTGCTGGAACCTACTGTATACTGAGGAGTAGCTGTGCCTGCAACTTGAAGACTGTCTGGAACAACTGATCGCTGCGGGGTCTGAGAATAGGTCATATATAAAATATGGCTTCCAACCTGGAAAACCCCTGTAAAGGCCATAGACGTCTTTGGATAATTATTTTTTTTTGTTAATTGCATTTATGAAATACTGTTCACTAGAAGATACATCAGTGTGGTCAGGGTCGGCTCCAGGTTTTTACGGGCCCAGAGCCTCAGTGGGCCCCCTTGTGGAGGAGACAGGGGAGTCGGGACACTACACGTCGCAGATGAAGTGAGTGACGTCACGCAGGAGTGTGGCATCACCAACGCCATACCTCCCAACTTTTGAAGAGCAGAAAGAGGCATAAGATGTGCGGCGCGCCGCAGCAAATTTAGCTCTGCCCTCTTTTATGTTGACTCCGCCCATTCTCATTCATTTTTCGTGTGCTCCCACACAGTATAATCCTCCTAGTCACCCGTAAATTATATGCCCCCCTCCATCTCTCCCCCAGTTTCATATACACCCTTCCTCTGCCCCCAGTTTCATGTCCCCCCTCCATCTCTGTCCCCAGTTTCATGCCATTTTCCCCCTTCATCTGCCCACAGTTTCATGTCCCCCTGTTTCTGCCCCAGTGTCATGCCGTTCTCCCCCCTCATCTGCCCCAGTGTCATGCCGTTCTCCCCCCTCATCTGCCCCAGTGTCATGCCGTTCTCCCCCCTCATCTGCCCCAGTGTCATGCCGTTCTCCCCCCCTCATCTGCCCCAGTGTCATGCCGTTCTCCCCCCTCATCTGCCCCAGGGTCATGCCATTCTCCCCCCCCCCCTCATCTGCCCCAGTGTCATGCCGTTCCCCCCTCCCCTTCATTTGCCCCCCAGTCTCATGGGCCCCCTTCATTATGTTCCACCTTAATGTTTAACACAAAAAACAAACAAACACTTACACTCACCTTCCATCGCTCCCCCGCCGCTCCTCTCTCTGCTCTCACGCCATTCACATAGTTGTAGACGCGATGTGACGTCATCACATCGCGCCTACACACGCCGCAGCGTTACAACAGGAGCTGAGCTGTCACAGCTCCTGCTTTAATCGCCTATGTATTCAGCTCATTGCCATCCATCGGACGCCAATGAGCTGAAATCGGGACAGGCAACTCCTGGGGCGGGCAAGTGCCGGGGGCCCCCAGAGGATCTGTGGGCCCCGGCACTTGCCCGACTACGCCGTACGCTGACGCCGGCCCTGAGTGTGGTCTTGAACTCCTCTCACTTCTGTCCGCAGCGATCATATAAGTTGGATTATAACCAAAGCAAGCTCACCTGTATATGTACATGCATACTGAAGATGCCAAAAACTCCATAGTGTTTTTTAAAATTATATTTTTGTCCACAAACACATGTAATGATATACACTTCCATCAAATGGCGTCCAGTCTTTAATTCCTTCTCATCATTGTACTTGGTAGAACTATTTAATTATTACTATCCACCATACTATTACATACTGGGGTTAGGGATGTCACCGTATCAATCCAAAAATACAGGTCAGGTTTGTACAGGTGTTGTTTTTGGGGGTGTGGCTTCAGGATATGTGAAGGGGTGTGGCTTCAGCTTATGTGAAGGGGTGTTTTGAGATATTATACTGTGTGGAGGGGTTGCTATGGGACGTTATACTGTGTTTACAGGTGTGTAAATGGGGTAAACGGGACAGGAAAGATCAAAGTTTGCTAAGGGACCCAGTTTTTGCTAGTTATGCCCTTGCATAAATATATTTATATGTGAGTGTGTGTGTATATATGTATATATATATATATATATATATATATATATATATATATATATATATATTATATATATGTATATATTCCACCACTATGAGCCGTGGCAGCAAATAAAGAGGCATTGGAGGCAGATGTCTGCCAAAAATTCCGCGATACTTTCTGATGTCTGAACAGGTTCTATCCGCTTGTATGGAATGGACTATATTACAGCCCACTCCAGTACATCTGCCTGAGCAAAAACCACCCAATTTCGGTTGTCTTTTTGCTACAGTGCATAAGAGTTGTTCCAATAGCGGCCCACTGAGGATCTGTTGCCCAAAAGCCCACACAAATCTGGAGCCAGCCCTCCTCATAGGCATGTACTGGATGTGACCACTACAGCATATTATATACAAGCAAATGATATACAAACATCTGGTTACAATGATGTAATACAACCAAAGGTGAACAAGACAACAAGACAAAATACATTGTTTCATTATTTCTTTAACAAAAACTAGCAATGTGTTAAAATGACAGAGGACCTTTCAGCAGATCCAAAAACACCAATACCATAAATCATCTGATAGGTGCTGTCACCCTGGTTTGTTTTTTTACTAATAAGAAGTCAGTCCTGAATTATACTAGAAAACAGCTACAGAAACATTTCCTATATGATGTGCAATAAAAATAAAGAAAATATTACACTTTAATGAATGGAAAGTAAAATAGCAGGTAGATTAGATGAGGACTGATGACACCAGGAAAGTTTGTAGAGGAACCAGAGCCTAGTTGTAGAAGCTCAGACTAGACCCAGTTCTATATACACAGACTAGACATAGTTCTATATACACAGACTAGACATAGTTCTATATACACAGACTAGACCCAGTTCTAGATACACAGACTAGACACAGTTCTATATACACATACTAGACCCAGTTCTAGATACACAGATTAGACCCAGTTCTAGATACACAGACTAGACCCAGTTATATATACACAGACTAGACATAGTTCTATATACACAGACTAGACCCAGTTCTAGATACACAGATGAGACCCAGTTCTAGATACACAGACTAGACCCAGTTCTATATACACAGACTAGACCCAGTTCTACATACACAGACTAGACCCAGTTCTAGATACACAGACTAGACCCTGTCTATATACACAGACTAGACCCAGTTCTATATACACAGACTAGACCCAGTACTATATACACAGACTAGGCCCAGTTTTAAATACACAGACTAGACCCAGTTCTAGATACATGGACTAAACCAAGTACTAGATACACAGACTAGACCAAGTTCTAGATACACAGACTAGACCCAGTTCTAGATACAGACTAGACCCAGTACTACATATACAGACTAGACCCAGTTCTAGATACACAGACTAGACCCAGTTCTATATACACAGACTAGACCCCGTTCTATATACACAGACTAGACCCAGTTCTATATACACAGACTAGACCCAGTACTATATACACAGACTAGGCCCAGTTTTAAATACACAGACTAGACCCAGTTCTAGATACATGGACTAAACCAAGTACTAGATACACAGACTAGACCCAGTTCTATATACACAGACTAGACCCAGTTCTAGATACACAGACTAGACCCAGTTCTATATACACAGACTAGACCCCGTTCTATATACACAGACTAGACCCAGTTCTAGATACACAGACTAGACCCAGTTCTAGATACACAGACTAGACCCAGTTCTAGATACACAGACTAGGTTCAGTTCTAGATACACAGACTAGACCCAGTTCTATATACACAGACTAGACCCAGTACTATATACACAGACTAGACCCAGTTCTATATACACAGACTAGACCCAGTTCTATATACACAGACTATACCCAGTTCTATATACACAGACTAGACATAGTTCTAGATACACAGACTAGAGCCAGTTCTAGATACACAGACTAGACCCAGTTCTAGATACACAGACTAGAGCCAGTTCTAGATACACAGACTAGACCCAGTTCTGACAAGTGAGCTGATACTTCTGGTGCGGAGCTTGTAATGATATAATTCTTAGACTACACTTTCATGTATCACTGAATACAGTTATAAACGTGAGGTTCTTGGCGCACAATTTAGTAAATTGTGCGAGCCCATCTGCCACGTCACGGCGACCTCATTCAGATGGGCCCCTACACTAAGACTTTACTTCTAGAATAAATGCTGACCCCCACCCTCTATACACCCCAGAGATCAAGTTTTTAGAAACTGCCCTGTAACAGTGAGTCTATAAGAAGGTGATCTCCTGCCCTATATGTAAAGTGTTAGTATAGGGACCCATCGTAATAAGGCCACTAAGTGGTTGATGGGATCAAACATGTCATGCAGAATTTCTGCTCTAACATCTCTATGGCTAAAGCATAGTAATATATGATAGGATACTAGTAATAGTAATGTAATATAACATCTGTCTATCTATTCAAATTGTTTAAATATACACCTTACACTTACTGTATATAGAGATACATTACATAAGTGGTACAACTTAAAACAGGTATATATATACAGTATATAATCAGAGAAATATATACATGCAATACACAACTTACACATACTGTATATGGACAAATGGCAAAATGACAGAAAGCACTACAAGGTATTGTGAAAAATTCTGTACTGAGCCCATTCACCCATCATGTAGTGCGACCTTTGTAATAGTCAGTAAGTAGTATCCACTTATGTAATGTACCCAAACTGTATATGTATACATCCTAATAAGTGTCCATATACATTTATATATATATATACACACACACACACTGGACAACACATATATAAAATACAGACATCTACACAAATTGTATATACAAATAAGTAATATAGATATAGACACGTCATATATAATTAGCACACACACCTTTACCTATATTGTTTACATAGATTCCTATAAGTATTATCATATTAAATGGGATATACTACAGTATTTATCTTCTATCCATAGGATAGAGGATATATTACACAACCTACTATCTCAGCTCTCCGTTTACCTCCCCTCTTCTCCTTTGCCTTCCTTCTCCAACCTCCTCCTCCGCTGAACCCTTCTCTCCTCCTACACTAACTCCCTACCACTACTCTAATCCTAGGATTCTTCTATAGGATACTAATTATAAAAATGTATTATAATGGATTACAGATATATGTATTCTATGTAATTATATATATGTTTAAAATATACACAATACACAACTTATACTTACAGTATATAGTATATAATGCTTAAGTGACAAGTATGTAACTACAGATATATGTACATGAAGTACACAGCTTACATTAATTGGATTTACAACCCTATCTATCTATCTATCTATCTATCTATCTATCTATCTATCTATCTATCTATCTATCTAGATAGTCTATTTAAAGATGCTTTTACTAAATATACATCTATATCTGTTTAAAAAGATACCTATAGGTATTATAGTATTAGGTAGGTCTCCCTGATCTACCCCTGCCTCTTCTACCCCTCTGTGCCTCTCACCTCTCTTCTCTACACAGCTCATGCCTCTCCTCCCCTGAGCCTCCCTCATCTACAACTCTGCACCTCCCTCCTCTACCCCTCTTCACCTCACACCTCTATTTTCACTAAATTACCCCTCTGCACTTGCTCCTCTCTCCTCCACCTATTCCTCGTCTTGTGCCTCTCTGAGCTACCCTGCCGAACTTAGCCCCTTTCTTCTCTACCGATTTGCACCACTTTCCTCTTTCCTTCTTTGAATCTCTTGCCTTCTGCCTCCCTTCTCTATTCGCCACCTCCTACTTCTAACCCTTCTTGCCTCTCTCTGTCTCTGGGCTCCTCATGCCTCTTGTCTATATCTCTCTGTTATTTATGCTTCGTTCCTCTTTCCTCTACCCCTCCATCTCTGTGCCTCTAATCTCTCTGTTACCTCTACCACTCCCTACCTCTCTATTCCTCCGTACCTTTCGTCTTTTTATCTATCCTACCCCTCCAGCTTTCTCTCTTAAACACGTCACACCTCCTGCCTCGCTTACCACTCACCTCTACACCTCTCTGCACCTCTGTCCTCCCTCTTCTATCCCTTCAGGCCTCACATCTCTCTCCTCTCTCCCTCCTGGCCTCACATCTCTCTCCTCTCTCCCTCCTGGACTCACATCTCTCTCCTCTCTGCTTCCTGGCCTCACATCTCTCTCCTCTCTCCCTCCAGGCTTCACATCCCTCTACTCTTTCCCTCCAGGCCTCACATCTCTCTCCTCTCTCCCTCCAGGCCTCACATCTCTCTCCTCTCTCCCTCCAGGCCTCACATCTCTCTCCTCTCTCCCTCCAGGCCTCACATCTCTCTCCTCTCTCCCTCCAGGCCTCACATCTCTCTCCCTGCAGGCCTTACATCTCTCTCCCTCCAGGCCTCACATCTCTCTCCTCTCTCCCTCCAGGCCTCACATCTCTCTCCTCTCTCCCTCCAGGACTCACAGTACTCTCTCCTCTTTCCCTCCTGGCCTCACTCCTCTCTCCCTCCTGGCCTCACTCCTCTCTCCCTCCAGGCCCTACATCTCTCTCCTCTCTCCCTCCAGGCCTCACATCTCTCTCCTCTCTCCCTCCAGGCCTCACCTCTCTCTCCTCTCTCCCTCCAGGCTTCACATCCCTCTAATCTTTCCCTCCAGGCCTCACATCTCTCTCCTCTCTCCCTCCAGGCCTCACATCTCTCTCCTCTCTCCCTCCAGGCCTCACATCTCACTCCTCTCTCCCTCCAGGCTTCACATCTCTCTCCTCTCTCCCTCCAGGCCTCACATCTCTCTCCTCTCTCCCTCCAGGCCTCACATCTCTCTCCTCTCTCCCTCCAGGCCTCACATCTCTCTCCTCTCTCCCTCCAGGCCTCACATCTCTCTCCTCTGTCCCTCCTGGCCTCACTCCTCTCTCCCTCCTGGCCACACATCTCTCTCCTCTCTCCCTCCAGGCCACACAGTACTCTCTCCTCTCTCCCTCCTGGCCTCACTCCTCTCTCCCTTCTGGCCTCACTCCTTTCTCCCTCCAGGCCCCACATCTCTCTCCTCTCTCCCTCCAGGCCTCACATCTCTCACCACTCTCCCTCCAGGCTTCACATCCCTCTACTCTTTCCCTCCAGGCCTCACATCTATCTCCTCTCTCCCTCCAGGCCTCACATCTCTCTCCTCTTTCCCTCCAGGCCTCACATCTCACTCCTCTCTCCCTCCAGGCTTCACATCCCTCTAATCTTTCCCTCCAGGCCTCACATCTCTCTCCTCTCTCCCTCCAGGCTTCACATCCCTCTACTCTTTCCCTCCAGGCCTCACATCTCTCTCCTCTCTCCCTCCAGGCCTCACATCTCTCTTCTCTTTCCCTCCAGGCCTCACATCTCACTCCTCTCTCCCTCCAGGCTTCACATCCCTCTAATCTTTCCCTCCAGGCCTCACATCTCTCTCCTCTCTCCCTCCAGGCTTCACATCCCTCTAATCTTTCCCTCCAGGAATCACATTTCTCTCCTCTCTCCCTCCTGGCCTCACATCTCTCTCCTCTGTCCCTCCTGGCCTCACTCCTCTCTCCCTCCTGGCCACACATCTCTCTCCTCTCTCCCTCCAGGCCTCACAGTACTCTCTCCTCTCTCCCTCCTGGCCTCACTCCTCTCTCCCTTCTGGCCTCGCTCCTCTCTCCTCCACCTATTCCTCGTCTTGTGCCTCTTTGAGCTACCCTGCCGAACTTAGCCCCTTTCTTCTCTACCGATTTGCACCACTTTCCTCTTTCCTTCTTTGAATCTCTTGCCTTCTGCCTCCCTTCTCTATTCGCCACCTCCTACTTCTAACCCTTCTTGCCTCTCTCTGTCTCTGGGCTCCTCATGCCTCTTGTCTATATCTCTCTGTTATTTATGCTTCGTTCCTCTTTCCTCTACCCCTCCATCTCTGTGCCTCTAATCTCTCTGTTACCTCTACCACTCCCTACCTCTCTATTCCTCCGTACCTTTCGTCTTTTTATCTATCCTACCCCTCCAGCTTTCTCTCTTCTACACGTCACACCTCCTGCCTCTCTTACCACTCACCTCTACACCTCTCTGCACCTCTGTCCTCCCTCTTCTATCCCTTCAGGCCTCACATCTCTCTCCTCTCTCCCTCCTGGCCTCACATCTCTCTCCTCTCTCCCTCCTGGACTCACATCTCTCTCCTCTCTGCTTCCTGGCCTCACATCTCTCTCCTCTCTCCCTCCAGGCCTCACATCTCTCTCCTCTCTCCCTCCAGGCCTCACATCTCTCTCCTCTCTCCCTCCAGGCCTCACATCTCTCTCCTCTCTCCCTCCAGGCCTCACATCTCTCTCCTCTCTCCCTCCAGGCCTCACATCTCTCTCCCTGCAGGCCTTACATCTCTCTCCCTCCAGGCCTCACATCTCTCTCCTCTCTCCCTCCAGGCCTCACATCTCTCTCCTCTCTCCCTCCAGGACTCACAGTAATCTCTCCTCTTTCCCTCCTGGCCTCACTCCTCTCTCCCTCCTGGCCCTACATCTCTCTCCTCTCTCACTCCAGGCCTCACATCTCTCTCCTCTCTCCCTCCAGGCCTCACCTCTCTCTCCTCTCTCCCTCCAGGCTTCACATCCCTCTAATCTTTCCCTCCAGGCCTCACATCTCTCTCCTCTCTCCCTCCAGGCCTCACATCTCTCTCCTCTCTCCCTCCAGGCCTCACATCTCACTCCTCTCTCCCTCCAGGCTTCACATCTCTCTCCTCTCTCCCTCCAGGCCTCACATCTCTCTCCTCTCTCCCTCCAGGCCTCACATCTCTCTCCTCTCTCCCTCCAGGCCTCACATCTCTCTCCTCTCTCCCTCCAGGCCTCACATCTCTCTCCTCTGTCCCTCCTGGCCTCACTCCTCTCTCCCTCCTGGCCACACATCTCTCTCCTCTCTCCCTCCAGGCCTCACATCTCACTCCTCTCTCCCTCCAGGCTTCACATCTCTCTCCTCTCTCCCTCCAGGCCTCACATCTCTCTCCTCTCTCCCTCCAGGCCTCACATCTCTCTCCTCTCTCCCTCCAGGCCTCACATCTCTCTCCTCTCTCCCTCCAGGCCTCACATCTCTCTCCTCTGTCCCTCCTGGCCTCACTCCTCTCTCCCTCCTGGCCACACATCTCTCTCCTCTCTCCCTCCAGGCCACACAGTACTCTCTCCTCTCTCCCTCCTGGCCTCACTCCTCTCTCCCTTCTGGCCTCACTCCTTTCTCCCTCCAGGCCCCACATCTCTCTCCTCTCTCCCTCCAGGTCTCACATCTCTCACCACTCTCCCTCCAGGCTTCACATCCCTCTACTCTTTCCCTCCAGGCCTCACATCTATCTCCTCTCTCCCTCCAGGCCTCACATCTCTCTCCTCTTTCCCTCCAGGCCTCACATCTCACTCCTCTCTCCCTCCAGGCTTCACATCCCTCTAATCTTTCCCTCCAGGCCTCACATCTCTCTCCTCTCTCCCTCCAGGCTTCACATCCCTCTACTCTTTCCCTCCAGGCCTCACATCTCTCTCCTCTCTCCCTCCAGGCCTCACATCTCTCTTCTCTTTCCCTCCAGGCCTCACATCTCACTCCTCTCTCCCTCCAGGCTTCACATCCCTCTAATCTTTCCCTCCAGGCCTCACATCTCTCTCCTCTCTCCCTCCAGGCTTCACATCCCTCTAATCTTTCCCTCCAGGCCTCACATCTCTCTCCTCTCTCCCTCCTGGCCTCACATCTCTCTCCTCTGTCCCTCCTGGCCTCACTCCTCTCTCCCTCCTGGCCACACATCTCTCTCCTCTCTCCCTCCAGGCCTCACAGTACTCTCTCCTCTCTCCCTCCTGGCCTCACTCCTCTCTCCCTTCTGGCCTCACTCCTCTCTCCCTCCAGGCCCCACATCTCTCTCCTCTCTCCCTCCAGGCCTCACATCTCTCTCCTCTTTCCCTCCAGGCCTCACATCTCACTCCTCTCTCCCTCCAGGCTTCACATCCCTCTAATCTTTCCCTCCAGGCCTCACATCTCTCTCCTCTCTCCCTCTAGGCTTCACATCTCTCTACTCTTTCCCGCCAGGCCTCACATCTCTCTCCTCTCTCCCTCCTGGCCACACATCTCTCTCCTCTCTCCCTCCAGGCCTCACAGTACTCTCTCCTCTCTCCCTCCTGGCCTCACTCCTCTCTCCCTTCTGGCCTCACTCCTCTCTCCCTCCAGGCCCCACATCTCTCTCCTCTCTCCCTCCAGGCCTCACATCTCTCTCCTCTCTTCCTCAAGGCCTCACATCTCTCTCCTCTCTCCCTCCAGGCCCCACATCTCTCTCCTCTCTCCCTCCAGGCCTCACATCTCTCTCCTCTCTTCCTCAAGGCCTCACATCTCTCTCCTCTCTCCCTCCAGGCCTCACATCTCTCTCCTCTCTTCCTCAAGGCCTCACATCTCTCTCCTCTCTCCCTCCAGGCCTCACATCTCTCTCCTCTCTCCCTCCAGGCCTCACATCTCTCTCCTCTCTCCCTCCAGGCCTCACATCTCTCTCCTCTCTCCCTCCAGGCCTCACATCTCTCTCCTCTCTCCCTCCAGGCCTCACATCTCTCTCCTCTCTCCCTCCTGGCCTCACATCTCTCTCCTCTCTCCCTCCAGGCCTCACATCTCTCTCCTCTCTCCCTCCAGGCCTTACATCTCTCTCCTCTCTCCCTCCAGGCCTCACATCTCTCTCCTCTCTCCCTCCAGGCCTCATATCTCTCTCCTCTCTCCCTCCAGGCCTCACATCTCTCTCCTCTCTCCCTCCAGGCCTCACATCTCTCTCCTCTCCCCCTCCAGGCCTCACATCTCTCTCCTCTCTCCCTCCAGGCCTCACATCTCTCTCCCTCCAGGCCTCACATCTCTCCTCTCTCCCTCCAGGCCTCACATCTCTCTCCTCCCTCCCTTAGATACAAATAAATACATAATTCTTCCTGATTCCCTGTGAGTGCCAGCAATTCCTTTTGTACATGGTTATGGCGGTGAGATGCCTTTTCTGAGCACCCAAACTAACAACTAGCGAGTGACAGCCCACTACAATCAATGGTAGAAGTAATAGTGGCATCCATATGTTCTGTATCCATAGAGGGCCAGCACTGACTATAATGTCCTCTGGTGGGCCCGGGGACCCCCGTCTGTCACTGTATCACATATTACAGATATATACAGTAAGATAATAGGGGATAATAAGCATTTCTATCAGGGCCAGGTGTATGGAGGGGCCAGGTAGGAGCAGTGATATGGACCTAATAGAATAGTGTCTGTACAATAGAAGTCACTGGCACAATAACAATATACATTGCTCTTATTTATTAGGAGACAATTAACCAATTAACCAGAAGATCTTCTAGTCCAGTGAAGTCCGTCATGGTAAGTCATGCAGCAGTGAGATATATATAATATGACAGAATTGATATATTTCGGGGTTTTTCCCCCATAAATCTGAGTCCTGTATGGAGCCTATGTAATGACATTGTTATACGTCTGATGTCATGTGATGATCTCCCACCAGCTTATACTGGAGCTCATACATTTGTCCTGGCCATACTGTCGCCTCTTTCCTACCACAGGGAGCTGGGGGATGGGAGAGAAGCTACAAGTGTCCCATTGCACATGAAATCTTATTAGAAATGACTGGAGACATTCATGTAAATGTTTCCTATAAACAGGGAGAAGCTGATGTGAAGAGAGACTAATACTGGTCAGTTCCTCACAGTCGCCCCCTAGTGTTCCCTGTAATACAGTCTGTGTAATGATCAGTCATGTCATAAGATCTTCAGTATTAGATCCCGCTCACTTACCAGCGTCCTCCCGTCTGCAGAGCGCTCACGTGGACGTCTTCTCTCATCTAATAACTGACCGCAGATAACTGATTTTTCTAATTCCTGTCCTGCAATCCTATTGGTTGTGGCTGCGGTTACCATGGTGACATATGATGCAGCCTGAGGATTTAACCCTTTCAATGCCAACACTGTTTTAGCACCAAGGCCTTTGTATCTGTCTATTCACATTACTGTATAAGGTCTTGTTTATTGCAGGATAAGACACATATTACTAACTCACTCACTTGTAGTAACTCTCTTTAATGTGTGGAATATAAAACACCGATTCCGATATTGATTTTGCATTTGATATTTTACTCCATTCACCATACCTAACATATATTTATTTTATGTAATGGCTCAGGACGATTACATTGATAATAAATATCTATAGACTTTTTGTCTCACTGCTTTTACAACTTGCAAACTCATCATGCTTCGGGGTCATTGGGTGCCAACAATAAAGCGTCCTGAGACCTGCATGGCTCATCCAAGGGAATAATGGGCTCACTCACAAATTGGCCACAAATAAAGAACGGTTTCTGACCATCCTCCAAGAGCAAATGCGAATCCACAATAAGAACAAAATGCCTGGGATTTCTGCAGTAGAGAGAAGATGCTGCAGATATGAAAATCCACGACATGCTGTGATATTTATGTGTCATTTTTATGGTAGATCTGAATGGGTTATAAAACCTCACATCCACTTGTACTATATTGTAAACTGCTGCAGATTGAGGCTCCGTTCCCACAGAGTAACGCGCCGCTCATTCTGACACGTAAACACGTGTCAGAGTGAGTGCTGTAAAACATTCCCATTGATTTCAATGTGTAGTGCGCGTAAGATGGCAGCCATTGAAGTCAATGGGATTCTGTTTTACAGCACTCTGACACGTGTGGGAACGGAGCCTTAAGGTGCACAATTTGTTATAGAAATTCTCAGCAAATCTGTGACATCTGGCCCCGGCCTAGGTTATACAGGCATCATGGTGGGGTCTCTTACATAGAGGAAGGCTGTCCTTTTGGAGGACCCAGTTGATCCATGCTTGTCACCAGCAGCCAATTTATCTGTCAATGGCCTCTGTCAGCCAGGACCCTTGAACATGTAACATTGGCAGCTGAAACAAGGACATTTTCAGAAATTTCTGAAATTTTTGTCCCTTGCTTACCCAGAAAATTTGCACTGCATGTCAAACACATTTATACTCCCCCAAGGAAACTTTTGCTAAAAATTGCATTTATTTTGGGATGTGCACTGTGTACCTGTTTTGTACCTGCATTGTGCAGACATACTGACTGTGCAGTATTGCTACTTTTACAGCCAACCAGCAGTTTTACCCAGAAAACAGTTGATAAAATCATCTTATTGGCCACCTGGTTCTGCAGGTAAAATTGTATATTCATCAGAAAAATCCTATAAATAAATCCCGTCCTGATAACATGTCCAAATAATTCTAAGTCACACTTTGGCCACTACATAGATGCTCAGCCTGAAACAGTATCAAACTCAAGTGCAGGGTCGGACTGGGATGTCTAGGGCCCACCAGTGGAATTGTTTCTAGGGGCCCACCATCTAGACCCCTGCTGACCAGCGGTACCGAGACAGGCTGGCTAAAGGTAATAACAGGTCGGGAGCCATGCTGCTCACCCATTATACCACGTGGAACAACGCACTACCTAAACCTACTGCAACACCCTGGATGGCAAGTGAACAGCGTGACTCCTAGAATTGTTACCATTACCTGTAGCTGCTCTGTCCTGGAAAGCTGATCTGCAGAGGAGCAACCGATGTGGCAGGCATGAGGTGTAAAATAAATAAATAAAAAGCATACTCATCTGTCCCCGGCACACTGTTGTCCACTGCTAATGGTCATTCAGTCTTGTGCCAGCGCCTTCTTGCTGGGAGTCCTGCACCTCATGTAACTGTAAAGACCAATTAGGTACAGGATTTCCAGAAATGAGGCGTCGCCATGAGACTGAACATTAAAATGTGCGATTTGTCCAAATCAATGTCAATCTTTTTTACGTCCTTTGCTCAGTATAGGGCATAAATGCCTGATCAGTAGGGGGCTGACACATGGTCCCATCAGTTGTACGGAGCCACTTCTGGCCCCTGTTCTTTACACAATGCAGGCCTAGAAGCAGAAAACTCCATCCGCTGTTTAGTCACCCAGCGCCTTCACTGCAGCTCAGCTCCCACTGACTTCAATAAATGCTGAGATGCAGAGAAGGTGCCGGCTGATATACAGTGGACTGAACTTTCTGCTTCTGGCCCCATTTTGTGTATAGGACTGGTGCCAGAAGTGGCTCTGTACAGCTTATCAGTCCAAGGGCTGGGTATCGGCCCCGTACAGATCAGGTATCACTGGCCTATCCTGAGGATAAACCATAACAAACTATGCCTGGACGACCCCTTTAATATACACCTGCTAATGTGCGACACTTTAAAGAGGTTGTCCAGTATAATCTTTTTCTTTCTTTTTTTTTTTTTTACAATTAGCCTAAGGGAGGTGAACCCATCAGTTCCCCAGTTTCATGTACCCCTCTGTGTGGGGCTAATAATATCTTATGAAAAATTGTGTATAGAGGTGGGGGCTGAGATTGTTCTATCTGTCCAGAGATGAGCAATTTGGAGACTTGCCAGACTGGTTATGTAAATACTATGCTCTGTGTATTGGGTGATGCTATCTTACAAAGGATAGAGACAGATTGTCTGGAACCAGGGGCATTGTTAGGAAAGGATCAAAGACCAAAGACCCTTTTAAAGATAAAGGGACAAGAGAAGGGTAATTAAGCTAATTGTCTCCAACAAGGATGTCTATTGTCTTTAGAATACCATGAGATAGACATCTAGGGTGTGTATTTGAGACATGTGCTGATGGCTGCCATTTTGATTTATACCATGCAGCCACCATGCGAGCACTGACTCCATTTTAGAGTGGAGCTAGCCCTCAGGGGGGTGTGACCTCTCTCCAGTTTCTTATCCAATAGATATGCATCAGGGCTATTGTTACAAACTTCTCCACCAATAGATGTTAGGCTAATTATACTAGCCAATCCTGTTCTGTCAATGCCATGTGATATATACTTTGTTCTAGCCACCACTAAACAGAATCCATTTTGATACACCACCACCATGTGTCTGTGTGATTCTCCAGGTCAAAGATCGGCTGTAGCCGATCTTGGCCTGTTAATTAATTTTCCTTTACAGACAGCATATCTCTGGGGTATTATGATTCCCCCAACAGAAATTGTCGCCCAACGTCAGGGCGTCGATGATCGTTTGATGTGCAGCCGATAGTGTACTGATCCACTCACCAACCGATTTGGAGACGGGCCCGGAGGACCTCAGATGAATAAATCAGCGCTGAAAGAAAGGTAAGCGTTTGCTTTACAAATAATTAATCTGAGTTCCTACGTGTCCCGGATCCTGTGTGTTGATAAGTGAGGTTAGTGCTGCATATAGTATAAAATCGATGCCATTTTTTATATAGCTCGGAAGAACCAATAGAATATATTGTCTGTAAAGGGGGTGGGAATGTTATACCTCATTCTTTGTATACTGTCCATGCTGTCATTTTATTGATACATCTGTTACAAAGTGTATAGGGAGGCATAGAAGGGAGAGTCAGTCTCCATCCGTAATACTGAGTGATTGAAAAGTCCTTGTTTAAGAACACTAGCCTCCAGCCATGCCTGGACGGTCAGGGTCGAATGAGACCCGAGTAGTAGCACTAAGGACTGAGTAGAATCCGTGCAAGTACGTGCAAAGATTCAGGGGTGTTCGGAATAGGTCTTGCCTTGAGCACAGATACCGGAAACTTGTACATTAGAGATTAGTTCAGTGAAAACAGAGTGACTGTTTGGGAGCTCCCACTAAGAGAGGTCAGTATGACCCCCAGAGCGATATGTGTGACCCTGGGGAGAAATATGTATGACCCTCGAGTAGTCAAGGGTGACCCTCTATTGTCTTAATTGCCCTAGAGGGGTGGGAAGCTCACGGCTGACTGGCCATCAGCTAGTATGGGGAAGGGACCCTCTGAGATATGGTACACCCCATATGAACTAATAGAGATGAGAGAGAGAAGAAGTTGCTGCCCAAGTAAAAGAAAAAGGGAAAATAAATAAATAAATAAAAATCCTAAAGAGAGCAGGGGTTCCTAAGATAGGATTGTTTGATAGTAAATGTTGGGAACCAATGGAGATTAGATCATGCAGGACAGATACAGGAGCATAAGTTACAAAGGGAAATGTGCTCTAATTGAAGAACAGAATGGGAGGAGTGCAGAGTCAGTCGGTATGGAAATCAGCCCAAGAGATAGTTTAATGAAAGAGCAGTTAGAAATGGAGGTGAGAAACTGCTGATAAGATATTGGATAGTTGGAAAAAAAAAAATTAAGTAAGGAATGGTTACAGAAATAAGGTATTAAGTGTTTGTATATTTTTCTTAGTGTAAGGGAATGTATAGTGAGCCCTCACTCACAGTCCAGATAAAGGGTTAAATGTGGTCTGCACATGGCATTGTGTTGTTAGTGCCATGTGAGTGATGATGATGAAGGTCAGGCCCCTCCCCCCAGTGTGACTCGTATATCTCGACACCAGAGGTATACAGGATACAGGTTTTGCTAGAATTCAACAGAAGGGGGAGGGAAGGCACGGCAGGTAGCTAAGATTTCAGCTATGAATGATACGATGTAACATCATTGGTATAATGTATGGAGAATTATGAATATATGGTTTAATAATTTGTAACTGTATAGTGTAAGATGTTTTCAGTCAATGCCAGTGTTTGATTTTAAAAACTTGTGTAAGAGTATTGTGATGTTACAGTGGTAACAACTTTGATTGGAATCTTGTAAAGGAAAGTGTTAAAAGTCTGGCAGTTTTTTCCTCAAGGCAAATCTCAAATATAGTGTAAGAAGTTCTGAACATCTGTGGTAATTAGATGAGTGGGGTTTGCCATGGAAATACTCAAAAAAAACTGCACAGAAATATTAATATGTAATGTTGGTATCAGTATTGGCTGTTTAAATCATATTTAATGTCTTTAGAATTGGATTAATGGCATAAATTTTAGATAATCATTATTATGTTTATTTTTCAGTGATACACATTGATGAGAAGATGAAGCCATCTAATTACATGTTTTGTTTATTTTTTATTTATTTATTTATTTATTTTTTCTTTCCCCCTCAATATTCAGCTGTGCGGGAATTATAACTAACCCTGTGATTATTTGTAGGAAAATAAGATTGTCCATCCTGAGACAATAAGTGATATATCACTGTACAAAATATATGAAAACTTGACAAGTTCTTTATGATTTGATGGATGTGTGTTGTCTGGAGCTCCAGTGTGAAGTTTGCATGTATGTATGGAAGTGAATGGGCCCATATGTGTTACATGTATTTGAGTAGTGTAACAGACCCCCTTCTCGTCAAACTAAAAAGTGACAGGTGCCCCGCCCCTTTTTTTATGTAACCACGCCCCCTTTTATTATATGACCACACCCCTTTTATATGATTATTTTTGACGTCACTACGGCCATTTTATAATTAACACCCCCCCCCCCCCCACCCCCCCCCCCTCCCCCCCAACCCCCTTTATAAATATGATGCTATACCCCTTTTTATATAAGCTCTCCTTTTGCGCTGGCATAAATGATATTTCTTTGATAGAAAGGAATATCGTTCATTTCAGCGCAAAAAGTGCCCGCCCCCCTTTTTATATATATGCTTCTCTCCTTTTGCGCTGGCATAAATGATATTTCTTTGATAGAAAGGAATATCGTTCATTTCAGCGCAAAAGTGTCCGCCCCCCTTTTATATATATGCTTCTCACCTTTTGCGCTGGCATAAACGATATTTCTTTGATAGAAAGGAATATCGTTCATTTCAGCGCAAAAGTGTCAGCCCCCTTTTTATATATATGCTTCTCCTTTTGCACTAGCATGAATGATATTTCTTTAAGGAATATCACTCAGCCCATTGCAAAAGTGTCTATAGTTTTATTTAAGATAAATAATATACCTATTTATTGTTGATGTAACCAGCTATGCACTTCAGCACCGCTGCGTGGCGTCATGAGTCAAGCTCCTACACATCCACCCCAGAAGACGGCAAGACATATTGTGACATGGCCGTACAAAGTTCCCCTAATACAACTATGGACCGTGCTTCTGCGCAAGCGTGTAGCGCAAAAACATGTCTTGACATGTAGAGGACCTGACCACAATGAGCGATTGGCATGACCGCGCATGGCTTTTCAGCAGAACTTATGGTACATTCTGCGTACGAGCAAAAACCACAAACACACAGCATTTATTTTAAAAAATATATAATAATTTTATTCAGAATACCAAAAAAAACCAAAACAAACACAAACACATGAAATATTATTATTACAATGTTAACCACGCCTGCTGTAATAGTGGAAAAGTTCTCACTTTAGGTAATAAAGTCGCATGGGGCAGTCCCGAGGCTGTGGGTGATGAGGGAAAAATGTGGGTTCTGGACCGAGGTAGTTCTGAAGTTGAGGGATGAGTTAAATTCATTTTTAAAAGGTCCAGATTTTCCCTTCTGGTCGGATTACCCACTACACTGGAGGGTATATTTAATTCGGCCATCGAGCTGAAAAATACATCCCAGCCGGGAGGCGTATTCTTTTTCACCAAGCTGTGACTCTGCGTGGCGTGTTTAATGAGGTCCAACATATTAGATCCGGGGATCGGTTCCCCTCTGTAAATAAATTCACCTTTGTCATTCCAGGCTGTGACATCTGATTTCTGATCCATTTTGCTCAGTATAATTTCTGCGCTCCTTTTAAAGCGCGGGCTGACACTGTCAACAATTTCACGGATTGAAGCATTTTTATCAGGTAGTGTATTTGACAATTGCTGGTGGTCGGTGAGAGGAGACGCAATAAGGTTCAAACTAGATAACTCGGTCGTCTCCTGTTTTACAAGATTCAAGTACCTCGCTAGCACCTCTGTGTATCTCTTAATTTTCACATCGTCAGGGAGATCTCTACGCTGTAAAATGTTGCTAAGCTCCTCCTCCAGAGTATGCAGGGTATTTTGGCGCATAGTGGGTGCTGATGTAATAGTCTGTTTTAGTTTGTTAAGTTCACTTTTAGGAACCAGGTACATTTTCTCTGCGTGTTCCATTACTTATTAGCAATAAGACCAGCTATTAGCGGTATAGCAAAACTCAGCAGAGGTCCTATAAATCCGCCGCACTGGTTCACTATGCGCTTCTTTTTCTTTGCGTCTATATATTTATTCCCCAGCTGTCTTATAGACTTACGCCATTTCTTGAGTATATTCTTCTGTCTCTCTTTTAGAGGGATTCTACCTTTCAAAATATTTAAAGCAATTTCACCTATGGCCAGTATTAAATCTCTACTGGCATTGCGTAAAATTGATGTCCTGAGCGGCGGGGGTGCCTTCACCAGAGTTTTTAAGAGGTGCCAGTTACGGCGTATTCTCTCAGACATCTTGTCGATACTATGCGCAGGACATAGAATGTGACTAGATCTCTAAGTTTTTGTCTTATTAACCTTTGATTTTCTTTTGAACATAGGCAACTGGTAAATCTGGTGGAAACAAACCCGCTCTTAATCGCATATCCTCAGGAGTAGAACCTCTTAAGTCTACTAACAAATAACCGTAAGGGTTACGTGTCGCGTCTTCAAAAGCTTCTAAAAAGAAGCGTGTTTTCCCCGGGTACATCTGCCGTGCTAATGTCATAACTTGTAATTTATCACGAGGATTATTAAAGAGAACCATGTACTTTGTGTTTAAAGCTATTGTTCTACTCTTTTTACCCTGACAAAATATGTTCTGAACTAAATAGAAAATGCTTAGATTTCTGTGATGTACGTACTTGGTGAAAGCCTTCTCTATCTCGCCATTCTGGCTAGCGCTCTCCATGAGATCATCAACAATTGTCAAATTTACCTTGTCAGGGGGAAAAAGTTCATCGTCTATAAAAGTTGCCGGTAGACCTTCAATAAAACGTATGTTAGGAATGGTGCGAGACAGATCATCGTATAATTTTTGCCAACATGCATAAAACCAGACAATATTTTCGGGTTTGTGTGATAAATGAGTGTCAGCGTAATGTAACAATTGTTTTACAAAATAGCTTTTCCCTGAATTACTTGGTCCCGCTAAAATGCACGAGAAAGGGTGCTGTAACCGAGGATCCATAATAATGATGATGAGGGCGGCATCCAAAATGTTCCCAATTATATTCTAGGGCAAACCTGTATTCTAAGCGGTGCAACCGCCGTAAACTGCGCTGTAGATGCCCTATTTCTTCTCTTGATCCACGGCCGTGTATTTCAATGCTCATGTGTCTCACAAGAGCGTTCCACAAATCTAGTAAAAACACATAAAAAAATGGAGTGGAGTAATGTAACAAGACTAATACCCGAAAGGCAGTGTTGTAAAATCATCGAACAGATGACGTTTTGTGTAAACACATCTCTGTGTTTTACTCAGAGGCCGAGTCTCAATACACCAGTATTTCTTATTACGAACAATGCCAGGCTGTTGAACAAATAACGATTTCTGGGTGTGAGCATCTGAATTGCGGGGGTAGTCCAAAACTAAATCTTTTAAACTGTCAAAATTAATAACCTGGCTATTGGCGACATTCAGTGTTATCCCCTTAACTTTCAAGACAGTCTTACCAGTGTTCAGTTTGTAGCCGTATGTTTTTGGGCCTGCAGATACAAACTCAGTTATGTAGGAGTCATCGGGTATTTCACTGGTCAATTCACCCAGATAGTCGCCTAAAGGCGGACACCACTCACCATCACGATGGATGAAGATGACAGAGTCTGTGTCGTGGTAGAGACACCGTTCCTGCAGTCTGTCCAGTAACTTGTACAGTTCAAGTCTGGCATAAGCGGTAGTAAAGCAAGCTATAAAGATGTTTGTGTTTCTGTTGACCGTGTAGTGATCTTTTGCATATTTCCAATTGACAGTGGCCGTTTCATCGTCTATAAAATTGAGTTCTGAGACTTCATAGTAGGGGAGGAAGACATAATTGAAGAGCTCGTCAGGGTCTGTGACCAAACTAGTTGTTGGTAAATTTGATTTTTGACCAAACTTCCCCCATAACGAATTTAGAAAAAGTTTGGAGATTTGTCTTTTTGCTGGGTTTACTTCAATTTCATCAGGTCTTAATCGTACACCTTCTTTTTCATAAAAGTCAGCTACGTATTGAGCCTTCTTTTCATCATCAGTGCATCTGCTAGGGTAACCCGAGGCCTCCTGTTTATCCCTGAGATGTAATTTAATGTATTTAGCAAATAATTTGTCACTTGAACGAGCAAAATCCCACACCTCATAGACCTCTGCTATTCTATACCCCTTTTCAATGGCCATTTCTAACTCTATGGTGCACCATGTCCCTGTGAGAGCTCGTTCCTCCTCAGTATGCGTGCAGGGGTCCGTCTGAGAGTTTGCAGCGCATGTATAACACAGAGGGAACATTAATTTTTTGTTAAGCTTCACAGGCAATACTGGAAAGAACAGATCGCGTGGAGGGTATACCTTAACTCTGGCAATGCCGAAGTATTTTTTCAGATGCCCGAAATTCTCATAAATGATCTTGGGGTGACCTACAGGATATCTTTTTGTTTTGTTGACAAAGGGGTAGAGGCTTGTGAAATCAAAGTACTTAATGGTCTCACCCTCAGACAACTTGTGATACAACTTAATCGCGTTAGTTCTACCGCCATAAAGGGCATCACGCGGCTCTAGAGGCTCGGGGAATTGCATCTCATCAAGAAAGGCACGGACACCCGCATCTTTTTCAACCATCTCTTTCCACTCATGTTCCCATAATTCACGTACTTTGAAACCACAGCTATGGAGGTAGCGTCTTTTACGCTGAGTATTGTAGTACAACTGACCAAAAGTGGTGGCAGTGACACTATTTTCATCTTCATCATTATAGCAGACACGACAACCGTGATAAAAACAACCCTGAAATTCAAATGCTGTCTCCTGGCCAATTCGGCATGCAGCTGTTTAGCACGTTCCACTATTTCCCAGTCACTCACAGCACCTTCCTCCAGCAGCGCTATCAGGCTTGCAGCCATGCACAGGTTTGTGTCATGATTATTGAAATCATACAGCCATCTCTGTTTTCGCTTAATGATCTGCCTATATGAAATAGCCCTTATACGCTTTTTGATGCCACCTCTTCTATTTCTAATTATGGTGACCGTCAGTTTGAGGCAACCATCGGCTAAACACTCGGCGTTACTCTGTAAAGCATTCGCTACAGCGTTTAAAAACTCCTCTGCATTGAAACTCTCACGGGACTGTTTTGTTGAGTAAACAGGATCTAGACTGCCCTCCCCTGAAAGTCTTAACTGCACAAAATCACCAGGCTCTATGTCACTAAGCAGATTGTCTAGTAAATTCTGAACGGCTGTATGGATCGCATCGATTGCCTCTACAAAAGAGTGTATACGGTCCAGATTGACAAAACGAAAATGCTCGCTGTACACAATACCGTTAAAACCCGCAAGCACTCTCTGGTGATGAAAAATGTGTTGTAAAAACACAGAGGGTCGGTTTGAACCCACCCCATCACTTTCACCAGTAGGTGGCGGTGGTGTATCAGACTGCACCTCATCACATTCACCAGTAGATGGCGGTGGTGTATCAGACTGCACCTCATCACTTTCACCAGTAGGTGGCGGTGGTGTATCAGACTGCACCTCATCACATTCACCAGTAGATGGCGGTGGTGTATCAGAATGCATCTCATCACTTTCACCAGTAGGTGGCGGTGGTGTATCAGATTGCATTTCATCACATTCACCAGTAGATGACTGAGGTGTGTCAGATATCTCGTTACCATGATTGTCCTGGACCTCATGAATTGAATTCGTTTGTAGAGGTAACTGATGCATCTCTGCTTCTATACACCCCTCTATGGCATGCGTACGGCTCTGTCTGCGCCTCCTGGCCGCCAATGACCTCCTAGAACGTATCAACATGTTTATAGCTCGCTTAACATGCTTACGATTAGCAGCACCCGATGTGTGTGGTTTGGGCAGACACTTCATTCCATTACCAACCATGTCTAGTCATAAGCATGGTCCTATCTGTGAATTCAGAACACTAATAGTTTCAGCGATCGCACCATACATCTTGTTCATTTTCTTTAGTTCTGCTAGATTGTGTGTGCTGAATGTGCGTGGATTTCCGAGATTTGTTTGTAATTGCTTATACCGGGACATCATATCAGAGATGACTTGATGTGCACGGTAAAGCTGCACATTATGCTTATACACGAGAGCTAGTTCATTCAAAACTTGCAGCTCTTCAGTGTGTTCCAATTTTGGTTTTTTCGCTTTAGTAAATACAGATTGTGATAACTTGGATTTACAGGCAGCGAAAATGGATTGTGGCGTCCTCGCTTCAGCTGAGCGACGGCGTCCACCCGTGGTTTTACTGGTAGGAGTAGATGTGTTTATGGCTACATTGCTCACTACAGCAGATCCGGACGGCAGTACCGTGGCTGTACCTGCAGGATGCATTGTAACGTATGTGCTTGTGTTTTCAGTGTCTGTGTTGTGACAAACCCGTATAATATTATCTGGTTTTATACAGATTGACTTACCATTGTGTGCTTTCTTGAGGGGTGCTGTAACAACTTCGCAAATTGGTGAGAGTGGTATGTGTCTTACGGCCGGATTACGCACAGCTGGGACATCTACTGTTGCGTGTTTTCTCTTGCTCCCTTCTTCATGTTTTTTTCCAGAATCCTTGACATTAATATCCAAAGGTAAGCGGTTGGGCCGAAAAGGCATAGCATTCGGTAGGCCCTGGTTACCCTGCTCCGTGTTGTCTGCTCCTGACACAACTCCTGACTGCACGGTCTCTGACACGACAGCTGCCGATGTGGTGTTCTGGTCACGATTCTCACTCAATAATGTGTTGAATAGTCTACGTGGTCGACGTCTTCTTGCTGTGAAAAGAACGTAAATGTGTATCATTACAATGCCTATTAACGTTTTGCCGAGTAAATAGGAATCACACAGTTCAGTCATTATTCTACTTACAGACTCCGTATACAATGCTGGACATGGCGTCGATTTCATCCTGCGTCATTACAGATGCTATACGTGGTGTCGATACGTCAGGTTCAGTCACTTTAGTAAGCTGAACATTTTCTTTATTTTCCTTGTTTTTGGACTTTTTAAATGTGTAGACTGAAAAATCAAAAATTAAGTGTTGTTATTCATACTATATGTACAATAAACAGCATACATGTAGAGCACGTATTGTTAGTCTTCTTTTTGTTATTTTGTTTTTATTACGTATTAACCAAGATTAAATAAAATCATACCTTTCTTTCTGCTTAGGTCAACACGGCCGTTGACACTCAATGACTTCTGTAATACGTTCTCCGACAGCAATTCATTGGTTACAGCTAATTAGACACAAAAGAAAATGTGTTTTAGCATTTTTTATACGTTGAAATAGAAAAAATCTAAACAGAGATTAAATAAATAACATACCATCACTTGCTTTCTTTAAATTCCGGTTTAGGTTATCATTGTATGTCATGCCCCCTTCTAATACACCCTCCGGTAGCGTTTCAGAGATGTGAGCTAATTAGGTACAAAAGAAATAAATGTATTTTAGCAATTTTTATACACTTAAATAGAACAAAGTTACTAGTCATACATGATATATTTACCTAATTGGGGGTCAGTAAAATTTTGATTTAAACTATCGCGGTATATCTCGGGGTCTTCTAATACATACTCCGGCAGCGAGTCACAGATGTGAGCTAATTAGGGCGATTGTTAAAAGAAATATATTTTTAGTATTTTTTACACACTTAAATAGAGCAAAATTATTAGCCGTACACGGTATATTTACCTAATTGGGAATCAGTAACAAGATCGCTGTATTCGCTGACCTCACTACCATTATTTCTGTTCTCCATCTGATAACAAAAACAACGTGTTAATAAACTGATATGCTAGAATCAAACTTAATTTATCTAGTAGAAAATATCTCATACGTTATTAATGAATGCACAGTCTTTTTTAAAAAAGCTAAATAAAAAGCGCAAGTCTTACCTTTTTTTTCTATAGGCTTGAATGCTGAGGACTAGAGCGAGGCTCTCTGTCAGTGCAGACAAATGTACACAACACTGACCAGTGCTTCTAATAAATACCCTCACAGCTTTATGGTAGGGGGTGTGTGTCTCCGCCCCGTGAATGGTAGGAGGGGTTGGAATACCCAGCCCCCTCAGGAAAATTTGTAATCTAACTACGTATCACTGAATTAAAATATATTGCTGTTCCTAAGTAGTGTACTGAAAAAAAAAAAATAAATAAATAAATGGCGTTATCGGATCGTTATTATAACCCCAGACTTCCTGGATCCTATGGAGGTATTGACGCTTTATATAGGAATTCAGCAAGCGCCTCTCGCAAAGAAGTTATTAAATACCTCAAGAATGAAGATAATTATACATCATTTAAACCAGTACGCAAATCTTTTCCCCGTAATAAAATCTTCGTGGCGAACGTTGACCATCAATGGCAGATGGACCTGGCATGTATGAATAATCTCTCATCACACAATGACGGCATTAATTATTTATTGATCTCGATAGACATTCTCTCCCGTTACGTATGGTGTGTAGCTCTGCATAATAAGTCGGGCAGCACGGTAGCAAAAGCGCTGAAATTGATTTTTGAAACTGACGGCCGTGTACCACGAAAAATACAGACGGATAGAGGCCGTGAGTTTATGAATGCACCCCTGAAGAAGCTATGCAAGATTTACGCGATAGAACAGATCTTTACTACAAATTCTGTAAAAGCGGCCATAGTTGAGAGATTTAATCGCACCCTTAAAACGCGAATGTGGAAATATCTTAGTCATCATAATACTTATAGATATATTAACATATTACCTGATTTGATATATAGTTACAACCACAGTTATCACAGAACGATAGGTTGTAGTCCTGCCGAAGTATCAAAGCATAACTCATTAACAATATGGAGAAGAATTTACGGACAGGAATCTAAGGCTAAAAAGGAAAAACCTACTTTAAAGGTAGGTGACCATGTAAGGATTTCACAGTATAAGCACGTGTTCGCCAAAGGTTATGAGCAGACATACACCGAGGAAATATTTATCATTACTGGAATCAACACAAGATTCAGAAGACCGCTGTACATGATCGCCGATTTGAGCGGTGAGCCTATAGAAGGATCATTTTATAAGGAAGAAATACAGAAAATAACATTCAATGAGAACCAAGTCTACAAGATTGAGAAAATAATAAGAAGGAAACGTAGTGGTGGACAAATTTTATGTTTTGTCAAGTGGCGTGGTTACCCTGATAAATTTAATACGTGGATACCTGCAAATCAGCTGATTGACGTGTAATCATGATGGAATCAGATTCTTTTTATGTCACATTACCGAGCAACGCTTCACGACATATCTATAACGATAACACCATAGCAAGTTTCACAACGAAATTAGCGAAGCCTCTCCATTTTTCGGGTCCCTTTGAGGTTGCCCTAACGGAAATACAGTACCCGCATACATGGGATAGTTTTGGCAAAATGGAGGCGAACTTTTTTATCGCTAGAGCCGGCGAAGAACTGGTCGAGCATTATTTAAACCCTGGCTATTTCTCGACAATTGCTGAATTAATTTCAACTCTGAATGATGAAATTAGAAATCTAAAGCTAAGTAGTGAAGACTTTAGACTCCGCTATGATGAAATAAGGGGTATTGTTCGTATACCCACATCACGTACAATACGATTCGAGCTAGGTCCTAAGCTGTCTAATATTTTAGGAATGCCTTGTTGTTTTGATGATTCAGCGCCTAAAAAGCCTCCAGGCAGGCGGAAACCGTATCCTGATATAAAAGACGGCTTTTATACGCTGTACGTCTACAGTGACATCATACAACACCAGTTGGTGGGCGACAGTTACGTACAGCTTTTAAGAACTGTAGAGATTGCTGGAAAAAACAACGAGATTGTTACGTTACGGTATACAACGCCGGATTATATACCTCTCGCCAAACATCATTTTGATTCGATAACAATATCAATTCTAAACGATTTAGGAAAGCCTGTAAGGTTTAAGTACGGCAAAAGTATTGTGCGTCTGCATTTTAGGCCCCGCAAGGTGCTGAACGCATAAAATGTTATCCAGGAGGTCATTTGCGGACCCCGCTGTCTATTCGCGTTACTACATAGCGCAAGCTGGGCGCGGTTTGGAAGGTTTCCGCGGCGATGAGTACATGTATGGAGCAGGTCTCGCTGGTATATTTAGAGGACTTTTTAGAAGAGCTGTACCTTTATTTAGAAGAGGAATTGAGTTAGTAAAACCGCATGTAAAAACGGCTGTGAGAAACATCGCTAAAGACGCTGTTACATCTGTATCAGCGGCCATGATGAACAAAATCAACAACACGGCTGATGAGCAGAAGGGATCGGGTCTTGTATATACTGTAAACACATCCCGTAAAAGAAAAAGGCGTGCCCGATCACCACTACCCCCGCTACTCATGAATAAGAAACCTCAGCGTAAAAGAGGTCGGAGTCATAAACCTGTAAGGCGAACACGAGACGACATCTTCTAATCATCCGCCATGGCATTCGTTCACGAGGCATCTGAGGAATGTACGAAATCTGAACTCGATATTTTCGATATACCACCTACTCAAACAAGTATTGAAAATTCTTTCTTTGTGGAAGCGCAGCCGATCGCTGCTCTGACGGACAACGCGCCTCTGGAGTTCTTCATCTCCGGCACATCGGATTTTTATTATGATCTTAACAACACTTTTTTATACATAAACTGTAGAATTGTGAAACAGGATAACACGGCCATCGCTGACGGCGCCCGTGTGGGCTTTATTAACTATCCTATAGCAACTCTTTTTAATCAGGTGGATGTTACCCTGGGTGATAGACTTATATCCCAATCTGATAATCTATATTCCTACCGCGCATATCTTGAGACCTTGCTGAGCTACAGCAATCAAGCCCTCGAATCGCAATTTACAGCAGGCCTGTTCTATAAAGATACCGCGGGGTACCATAACACACGTACTTTGGATGGTGAAAATTTGGGGTTTATCAAAAGAGCTCGGGCAACCGCACGCTCGAGACCTGTGGAATTGCTGGGGCCGATTTTCGCGGACATATTTAATCAGCCCAAGCTGTTACTTAATGGTCTGGATCTGAAGATAAAACTCTCGAGGAATAAAGACACTTTCTGTCTCATGTCATCTGATGCTGAACCGTACAAGGTGCAAATTCTCCATGCTGCGCTGTATGTTAAACGTGTTCAGGTATCTCCTGCGGTCAGAATAGGCCACAGTCAAGCCCTTCTAACAAATCCCGCCAAGTACAGTATTGATAAGGCCTCTCTGAAAGTCTACAGCATACCTCAAGGCACACGGGTTGCAAATCATGAGAACCTATTCCTAGGACAAATACCCAAAACTGTAATATTGGGGTTTGTTGACAATGAAGCGTTTTCTGGATCCGTTGCGAAGAACCCTTTATGCTTTGAGCATTTCAATATATCACTAGCATCACTTTATTATGATGGCCACCAAGTACCTTCGCGACCGTTTCAACCCGATTTCGCCTCTGAGCAGGCTGTAAGAGAGTATATGGCACTTGTGCACATCGCCGGCAAACAGAAATCGGACAGCGGATTATCCATAGATCGTGAAGAATTCCTGAACGGGTATACATTATTTGCTTTTGATCTAACACCTGACCAAGAACCCGGAGGCCATTTCTCCCTAGTTAAAACGGGGAACCTGCGTGCTGAAATAAGGTTCGCAGTTCCAACGCCTCATACGCTAAACATGATTGTATACGCTGTGAACTCTGACATTCTTCAAATCTCCCATAAACGTGAAGTGATATTTTCATGATATTAGATTATTAAGAATAAAAAAAAACTGAAAAAACTGAAATCTGGCTTTTGCAAGAAAATTTGTTCCATCTATCAGAAGAAATTGTACAACAGCTACCGATGATGAATACTTTACAGATTACAAATATTCTGAATTCAGACCCCTACACACAGACAATATTTTACGGCGTATTTCCGTGCGACTTCTTACCACAATACAGAATACAAGACCACCCCGCTGCATTTGTTGTCAATACCGATGATTCTACTCGTCCGGGGACCCACTGGATCTTAATTGTACTATGTGACGGGAAAAAGGCGATATTCTTTGACAGTTATGGGATTGCTCCATCGAACGCTATATTTCCTAAAGAATTTATTTCTTTCTTACATCAGAATTCGGCCAGCTACGTTTATCAGGATCGGCAACTACAAAGTGTGGACTCAGCTTACTGTGCTCATTATTGCATATACATACTGTATTGGCTTAGCAGGGGCGTTCCATTTAGAGACATTTTAAATCATTTTAATTCAGATTTAAAAAGAAATGATTCTTTAGTCAGCAACTTCGTATCTGAAACATTGCGTTGTGTGCATGGGAAAAATTTGTTCGTATATAATCAAGTCTGTAGAGCCTGTTCATTTGACTAAGTTTATTGTGCTGTGACATTCTGAATAAACCTTTTTAAATAATTATTGTGTGTTTGTTAGTTTTCTCACATAATGTATGTATTTAAGAGTTCATGACACTCAGGCCATTCAATTGTTTTCATTGTCACATAAGGTTACATTAGATACTAGGTCTCTTAAATCCATTCAACTGTTTACCAGGCTCTAAAACCACTCAATTGTTTATCAGGTTTTTCAAACACCATTCAAATGTTTTCATTGTCACATAAGGTCACGTTAGATAACAGAGCCTCCCCGGTTGGAACATGTTTTTCAGCTCAATGGCCGAATTAAATATACCCTCCAGTGTAGTGGGTAATCCGAATGATAAATGCTGTGTGTTTGTGGTTTTTGCTCGTACGCAGAATGTACCATAAGTTCTGCTGAAAAGCCATGCGCGGTCATGCCAATCGCTCATTGTGGTCAGGTCCTCTACATGTCAAGACATGTTTTTGCGCTACACGCTTGCGCAGAAGCACGGTCCTTAGTTGTATTAGGGGAACTTTGTACGGCCATGTCACAATATGTCTTGCCGTCTTCTGGGGTGGATGTGTAGGAGCTTGACTCATGACGCCACGCAGCGGTGCTGAAGTGCATAGCTGGTTACATCAACAATAAATAGGTATATTATTTATCTTAAATAAAACTATAGACACTTTTGCAATGGGCTGAGTGATATTCCTTAAAGAAATATCATTCATGCTAGTGCAAAAGGAGAAGCATATATATAAAAAGGGGGCTGACACTTTTGCGCTGAAATGAACGATATTCCTTTCTATCAAAGAAATATCGTTTATGCCAGCGCAAAAGGTGAGAAGCATATATATAAAAGGGGGGCGGACACTTTTGCGCTGAAATGAACGATATTCCTTTCTATCAAAGAAATATCATTTATGCCAGCGCAAAAGGAGAGAAGCATATATATAAAAAGGGGGGCGGGCACTTTTTGCGCTGAAATGAACGATATTCCTTTCTATCAAAGAAATATCATTTATGCCAGCGCAAAAGGAGAGCTTATATAAAAAGGGGCATAGCATCATATTTATAAAGGGGGTTGGGGGGGAGGGGGGGGGGGTGTGGGGGGGGTGGGGGGGTGGGGGGGTGGGGTGTTAATTATAAAATGGCCGTAGTGACGTCAAAAATAATCATATAAAAGGGGGCGTGGTCATATAATAAAAGGGGGCGTGGTTACATCAAAAAGGGGCGGGGCACCTGTCACTTTTTAGTTTGACGAGAAGGGGGTCTGTTACACTACTTATTTGCTATATGCACATGCTCTGTTTATCCATGTTTGTATTGTTACATTTTTAGTCTCCACAGGGAGCAGATGAAGAAATTGACTGCTGAAAACCCCACAGAGGGGGGTGACAAGTAGATATGAATTCTTTTCCATCGTTGAATATATATATATATGTCTTCTGGTGAATATGAGATGTACTTAATATAACATGTACATGTACTAGGTATTCAGTGTTTATTGGTGCTTGTGTGTATCAAGTATATCACATGGGTTTTATACTTGTGCCCTGGGTTTATACTATAAATCCATGAATGTTGACAATCGGGAATTATTTTGTGAAAAAGTTGTATCTAATACTTGTACAATGTTATTGGTGCACCATAAAGGGGTAGGCAATGCATGTGAGCTATCTTAATATGTACACGCAGGTAAAGATAAATCATAGTTTTACAAAACAAAAGTGGTATTTCTGCGGCATTGTTTGCCACAAGGTGATAGACATCTGACTAAGTAGATTAGAATTCACTCGGATATCTGCTCTGTAATGTGTTTTTGTGTATAAATTCTTGTTATGACGGGGGAGGGGGAGATAGATTGATCCCTTAAAGTTTTTGCCTTCTCTGCTGATATATTTTGAGCATTTAATGAATTAGTTGTAATTCTGGAATAATTAGAAGTTGTAGAGAATTGAATTTACTTAGGATTGTATAAATAAGTCTGAATACAGGTTTGGCAAGTTTTAGCCAGCCAGCCACTTACAATGGCTGGACCCTCAAACTACAAAATGTCTTAATTAGTGTCTTAATTAGGTCTCAAAAGTCCTATTGTATAACGGCTAAAGGGCAAATAGAGTATTGTATTGCCCTGTGTAGTTTAAAGTGAGACACTGGAAATCTAATTAGAAGTGTCTCTTATTGTCACCTTAACTAAAAAGAGTCAAGAGAAGTGATAGGGGATGTGACACTGCCAGAAACAGGCAGAGTATGAAAAGATTAGGCAAATGTTTTATGGGAAATTAAGTGAATATTATTGTGATATGTTGATAATTATTATTTTTTGTTTTTATTTTTTTTTGTGCCACAGATAGACAGACATGAACCTGATGTGTTTTCCTCTATCAGAACGGTGGTAAGGCAATCCTCACACAGATAGACAGATGTCATATTTCTTTGGCAAGATAGAGCAACATGGAATTTGCTCTACAATCCTCCTCAAAACATCTCATTTCAGCGTCATTCAACTTTTAATCCTGCAACTCTTTTACCAGTAGGAGTTCATGATTAAAAAGGAGGGGAGTAGATGATGAAAATTTTTATTTTTTTTTATATTTCTTTTTTTTTTTTAAATTCCCTCTCAGAAGAGGCGGCTTCAGTCATGTTATTGATGCCCCATTGGAGAATCCTGGCTATGAGATGTTTGTGGACGGTTCCAGGTACCTAACAGAAAAAGGCAAATTTGTTACAGGGTACGCTGTAGTCATTATACATGACACCATAGTATAAGAAGCCCTTCCACCACACATGTCAGTATAAGAGGCTGACCTTATAGGAGCCTGATAGCACAGCAAACATTCACACTGACTCCAGGTATGCATTTGGCATTGCACATGGTTATGGTCCAATATGGAGGTCTAGGAACTTCCTGACGGCACAGGGCAAACCAATTAAGAATGGAAACTTAGTAAGTCAGTTGATGGAGGCCACATTGCTCCGTAAGCAGTTGGCAATTGTGAAAGTCAGAGCTCACACAAAGGGAAGAGACCCTGAGAGTATTGGAAATGAGAAGGCTGATTGAGCAGCGGTACTACTACCATGGAAGGGTCTCAACCAGGTGAGAAAAATAGCAGACCCCAAGGGGCTGTACTCTAAGGTGACTGGTGAGGAAATTGAGAAATGGACAAAGGCTGGTGCCAGAGAGAATGTGAACAGAATGTGAAAATGGGGGACAGATACCCCCAAATGGCTGGTTTGGCCCACAGTAAGGTGCATGCCTCTTGAAATGCCATGGAGTCACTAGTGGGTAAGTTATGGGTTGCCTCAGGATTTGGAAGGGCTGCAGGGAATCACGTAAAAGCAAGTCACATATGTGCTATACATAATCCAGGGCAGGTAGTTAAGACACACCGCATGCACACCAAAATCCCTGTATCCATTCTTGATAATACAAGTAGTTTATATTACATACAATTGCCTGAATCTGGAACGTACAAATATGTGTTGGTCTGTGTGGATTTGTTCTCAGGTTGGATCAGCCGAGCAACGACGCAGGTAACTGCCAAGAAATTGATATCTGAGCTTGTGTGTAGATTGGGGATACCTGAGATGATAGAGTCTGATAGAGGTACATGTCTGTATTGGGGATTGAGCAGAGTTCAGGCAAAGTAGAAAAGGTTGAAGTGCACACTCTGTCTGTCACTGTATATGGAGGGGGCACATGTGTATCACTGTATGGGGGGTATATGTCTGCCATTACATATATGGGTACATGGGTCTGTCACTGTATATGGAGGGGGCACATGTATATCACTGTATGGGGGTATATGTCTGCCATTATATATATGGGTACATGGGACTGTCACTGTATATGGAGGGGGCACATGTATATCACTGTGTGGGGGTATATGTCTGACATATATATGGGTACATGGGTCTGTCACTGTATATGGACGGGGCACATGTACTGTATATCACTGTATGGCGGTATATGTCTGCCATTATATATATATATGGGTACATGGGTCTGTCACTGTATATGAAGGGGGTACATGTATATCACTGTATGGGGGTATATGTCTGCCATTATATATATGGGTACATGGGACTGTCACTGTATATGGAGGGGTAAAATAAAAATATTGTCTAAAACAGACAGGATGATAGCAAATGCAATAAATATTTATTAAAAATACATAATACAACAACAGTTGTCACAAATAATTTAATATAAAATAAAAAGGGAGGAACAACCCCAGAAAGATATCAATAATAATAACCAGGTAGTGGGTGGCAAGTATATACTGGTAAGGCATTGAATAAAGTAACCAAGCAAGGTAAAATGTGGCAATTGCAACATACAAATACACACTCAGTGCAAAATATATGTGAAAGCACACAGTGCTAAACAGTTATTGTAATATACCCCAAAAGAAACACCATAATACATCATAATACATAATAAAGGGATCCACCTAGTGTAAACAATATAATATAGCCCACACAGAACCAAGCAGGAAAAAATAATGAATAAAAAGTAGCCAATGCCTACCCACAGGACCTGGACACCCGACGCGGGCACATGTATATGACTGTATGGGGGTATATGTCTGCCATTATATATATGGGTACATGGGTCTGTCACTGTATATGGAGGGGGCACATGTATATCACTGTATGGGGGTATATGTCTGCCATTATATATATGGGTACATGGGTCTGTCACTGTATATGAAGGGGGCACATGTATATAACTGTATGGGGGTATATGTCTGCCATTATATATATGGGTACATGGGACTGTCACTGTATATGGAGGGGGCACATGTATATCACTGTATGGGGGATATGTCCCAGTCACTGTATATGGAGGGGGCACATGTATATCACTGTATGGGGGTATATGTCTGCCATTATATATATGGGTACATGGGTCTGTCACTGTATATGGAGGGGGCACATGTATATCACTGTATGGGGGTATATGTCTGCCATTATATATATGGGTACATGGGTCTGTCACTGTATATGAAGGGGGCACATGTATATAACTGTATGGGGGTATATGTCTGCCATTATATATATGGGTACATGGGACTGTCACTGTATATGGAGGGGGCACATGTATATCACTGTATGGGGGATATGTCCCAGTCACTGTATATGGAGGGGGCACATGTATATCACTGTATGGGGGTATATGTCTGCCATTATATATATGAGTACATGGGGCTGTCACTGTATATGGAGGGGGCACATGTATATAACTGTATGGGGGTATATGTCTGCCATTATATATATGGGTACATGGGACTGTCACTGTATATGGAGGGGGCACATGTATATCACTGTATGGGGGATATGTCTGCCATTATATATATGGGTACATGGGACTGTCACTGTATATGGAGGGGGCACATGTATATCACTGTATGGGGGTATATGTCTGCCATTATATATATGAGTACATGGGGCTGTCACTGTATATGGAGGGGGCACATGTATATCACTGTATGGGGGTATATGTCGGCCATTATATATATGGGTACATGGGACTGTCACTGTATATGGACGGGGCACATGTATATAACTGTATGGGGGTATATGTCTGCCATTATATATATGGGTACATGGGACCGTCACTGTATATGGAGGGGGCACATGTATATCACTGTGTGGGGGTATATGTCTGACATTATATATATGGGTACATGGGTCTGTCACTGTATATGGACGGAGCACATGTACTGTATATCACTGTATGGCGGTATATGTCTGCCATTATATATATGGGTACATGGGTCTGTCACTGTATATGGAGGGGTCACATGTATATCACTGTATGGGGGTATATGTCTGCCATTATATATATGGGTACATGGGTCTGTCACTGTATATGAAGGGGGCACATGTATATAACTGTATGGGGGTATATGTCTGCCATTATATACACTCACCGGCCACTTTATTAGGTACACCTGTCCAACTGCTCGTTAACACTTAATTTCTAATCAGCCAATCACATGGCGGCAACTCAGTGCATTTAGGCATGTAGACATGGTCAAGACAATCTCCTGCAGTTCAAACCGAGCATCAGTATGGGGAAGAAAGGTGATTTGAGTGCCTTTGAACGTGGCATGGTTGTTGGTGCCAGAAGGGCTGGTCTGAGTATTTCAGAAACTGCTGATCTACTGGGATTTTCACGCACATTCATCTCTAGGGTTTACAGAGAATGGTCCGAAAAAGAAAAAACATCCAGTGAGCGGCAGTTCTGTGGGCGGAAATGCGTTGTTGATGCCAGAGGTCAGAGGAGAATGGCCAGACTGGTTCGAGCTGATAGAAAGGCAACAGTGACTCAAATAGCCACCCGTTACAACCAAGGTAGCCAGAAGAGCATCTCTGAATGCACAGTACGTTGAACTTTGAGGCAGATGGGCTACAGCAGCAGAAGACCACACCGGGTGCCACTCCTTTCAGCTAAGAACAGGAAACTGAGGCTACAATTTGCACAAGCTCATCGAAATTGGACAATTGAAGATTGGAAAAACGTTGCCTGGTCTGATGAGTCTCGATTTCTGCTGCGACATTCGGATGGTAGGGTCAGAATTTGGCGTCAACAACATGAAAGCATGGATCCATCCTGCCTTGTATCGGTAACGGTTCAGGCTGGTGGTGGTGGTGTCATGGTGTGGGGAATATTTTCTTGGCACTCTTTGGGCCCCTTGGTACCAATTGAGCATCGTTGCAACGCCAAAGCCTACCTGAGTATTGTTGCTGACCATGTCCATCCCTGTATGACCACAATGTACCCAACATCTGATGGCTACTTTCAGCAGGATAATGCGCCATGTCATAAAGCTGGAATCATCTCAGACTGGTTTCTTGAACATGACAATGAGTTCACTGTACTCCAATGGCCTCCACAGTCACCAGATCTCAATCCAATAGAGCATCTTTGGGATGTGGTGGAACGGGAGATTCGCATCATGGATGTGCAGCCGACAAATCTGTGGTAACTGTGTGATGCCATCATGTCAATATGGACCAAAATCTCTGAGGAATGCTTCCAGCACCTTGTTGAATCTATGCCACGAAGAATTGAGGCAGTTCTGAAGGCAAAAGGGGGTCCAACCCGTTACTAGTATGGTGTACCTAATAAAGTGGCCGGTGAGTGTATATGGGTACATGGGGCTGTCACTGTATATGGAGGGGGCACATGTATATCACTGTATGGGGGAATGTCTGCCATTATATATATGGGTACATATGTTTCTCATTGTATATGTTGGTTTGTGGATATCACTATATATGAGCATGGGTCTGTCATTGTATATAGGACATATGTTTTTTACTGTATATTAGGGCATGTGTCATATAGGGTATGTGTTTGTTCTGCACATTAGGGCACTGACACTGTATATGGGGACATATATATATATATATATATATATATATATATATATACAGTCCTATGAAAAAGTTTGGGCACCCCTATTAATCTTAATCATTTTTAGTTCTAAATATTTTGGTGTTTGCAGCAGCCATTTCAGTTTGATATATCTAATAACTGATGGACACAGTAATATTTCAGGATTGAAATGAGGTTTATTGTACTAACAGAAAATGGGCAATATGCATTAAACCAAAATTTGACCGGTGCAAAAGTATGGGCACCTCAACAGAAAAGTGACATTAATATTTAGTAGATCCTCCTTTTGCAAAGATAACAGCCTCTAGTCGCTTCCTGTAGCTTTTAATCAGTTCCTGGACCCTGGATGAAGGTATTTTGGACCATTCCTCTTTACAAAACAATTCAAGTTCAGTTAAGTTTAATGGTCGCCAAGCATGGACAGCCCGCTCTCAAATGATCTGAAAATAAAGATTATTCAACATAGTTGTTCAGGGGAAGGATACAAAACGTTGTCTCAGACATTTAACCTGTCAGTTTCCACTGTGAGGAACAAAGTAAGGAAATGGAAGACCACAGGGACAGTTCTTGTTAAGCCCAGAAGTGGCAGGCCAAGAAAAATATCAGAAAGGCAGAGAAGAAGAATGGTGAGAACAGTCAAGGACAATCCACAGACCACCTCCAAAGAGCTGCAGCATCATCTTGCTGCAGATGGTGTCACTGTGCATCGGTAACAATACAGCGCACTTTGCACAAGGAGAAGCTGTATGGGAGAGTGATGAGAAAGAAGCCGTTTCTGCAAGCACGCCACAAATAGAGTCGCCTGAGGTATGCAAAAGCACATTTGGACAAGCCAGCTTCATTTTGGAAGAAGGTCCTGTGGACTGATGAAACAAAGGTTGAGTTGTTTGGTCAAAACAGCAACAGTCAAAATAAACAGCATTCCAAGAAAAACACTTGCTACCCACTGTAAAATTTGGTGGAGGTTCCATCATGCTTTGGGGCTGTGTGGCCAATGCCGGCACCGGGAATCTTGTTAAAGTTGAGGGTCGCATGGATTCCACTCAGTATCAGCAGATTCTTGAGAATAATGTTCAAGAATCAGTGACAAAGTTGAAGTTACGCCGGGGATGGATATTTCAGCAAGACAATGATCCAAAACACCGCTCCAAATCGACTCAGGCATTCATGCAGAGGAACAATTACAATGTTCTGGAATGGCCATCCCAGTCCCCAGACCTGAATATCATTGAACATCTGTGGGATGATTTGAAGCGGGCTGTCCATGCTCGGCGACCATCAAACTGAACTGAACATGAATTATTTTGTAAAGAGGAATGGTCCAAAATACCTTCATCCAGGATCCCGGAACTGATTAAAAGCTACAGGAAGCGACTAGAGGCAAAAGGAGGATCTACTAAATATTAATGTCACTTTTCTGTTGAGGTGCCCATACTTTTGCACCGGTCAAATTTTGGTTTAATGCATATTGCACATTTTCTGTTAGTACAATATAAACCTCATTTCAATCCTGAAATATTACTGTGTCCATCAGTTATTAGATATATCAAACTGAAATGGCTGCTGCAAACACCAAAATATTTAGAACTAAAAATGATTAAGATTAATAGGGGTGCCCAAACTTTTTCATAGGACTGTATATATATATATATATATATATATATATATATATATATGAGTATCTTATTCTCACTACATACAAGGACATGTGGATATCACTGTATATAGTGGCAAGTATCTGTCATTGTATATATGGTGATATGTTCCTGTATACGGGGGATGTGTCTGATATTGTATATGGCTGTTTGTAGGTGAATATTGATGGTATAAATGTAGTAGCTTTAAGCTCCGGGGCCCCAATGTAAAATCTGCAACGGCTCAGTGGTGATCTATATTTACAAGGATTTGTTTCTTAATACAAGACAGAGGCCCCCTGCAGGTTTGGGGGCCTGTATGATGTTACAACCTCTCTACAGATATGCCCCCTGGTGGTCATGTATATGAGGACATGTGAAAATAAATCATTGCATATGTGAATTGTTACTCTATAGAGGGACCTATTATATATCAGTGTATATTAGGGGTGTTGTTGGTGTATTTCGGTATGGTAAGGCCGGCCTCCAGCCAATGTCCCTTTGGTAGCCCTGACATGACATCATGCCCTCTTATGGCCTCCATATAGTATAGAGTCCCCCTTGTAGCCCCCGTAGTATAATGCCCTCCTCATAGTGGCCCCCCCAGTTTAATGTTCCCTTCAATGTGCCTCTTAAATTTAAATACACAGACCCGAAAAAGGGAGAAAAACAGCACCAAAACAGGACCAAGTATGAATATAGTCCAATACTAATATGTGACATATGATATATGAACCTCTATAGCTGTCCATTGAGCGATCCAAAGGTAATAAAAGGGTAAACAGGACCACAATGTGAATATGGTCCAATGTGTATATATTATATCCCATCAAGTATTAACCTGGAGAAGCTTCCAAAAATGTTATATGGCTCAAGGCTGATCTGGTCTCCATTACAGATACTGCACTGGGGGCAGGAGCCGAAAGCTGCACCTCTTGTTGTACTCCTACAGGTATGTGACCAACCAAGTGACAAGAGGTAGGTGACTGTTTACTATAAGTTTATTGACTACTTTTAACATGAAAACATAATGTGCCCCCCCAACTGGATTCACCATTATCACGGGTGCTGAGCCCCCCCGCCTATGGACTCATACGATTTTTTCCCACCCCCATAACGCGCACACTAAAACGGATTATTTATTTTGCAGTGCACCAGCCCTACGCTGCTTACTGAGGTAGAGCTCAGTCCCTCGGTCCTATCATGCCCCGGTGACTATATCTCTGCCCCCTGTCCTAGTCCTAACTAGACGCTACCATTGGCACCTCAATGAGGCTCTACTTAAATCAGCCACTCCCTAAACTACAGTACGGATGCCCCTGACTACTTTATGGAGAATGGGGAGTCAGCGGCTTCAGGTGCTGTTCTTTAGGAGGCTTATAGTACAGTCATGCGGGGACACTACATTACATTGTCAGTGCGACTCAAAAAGGATCGGACAGATAGAGCCCAAGCATTGTTACCCCACAATCAGACCCTTACCTCTCGTCTTGTGACTCGGCCCTCCTTAGCTGTGCCCGCCAGTTAGTGGCAGCTCCAGCAGATTTGAGGGACTTGGCGACCCATACGGCCCAGCGTCTCCTCCACTACACGCCAGCGACATCCTTCTTGTCATCTTCTCTAGTCTGTTGTCTCTCTCTCTGTCTCTCAATTTATCATTTGTTACTGTAGAAACTTTCACAATGTTGTAATTATTTTGTAACTGTTTATCTCCCCTAATATTAAAACTTTCAGGGTTAGTTCACACGGAGTTCTGCGTTTACATATTCCGTCGCGGCTGCTCCAGATTAGGCCCAAACGAATGGGCCGGAGCCTCGCCAACGACAGCTCGCTTATTTTTCCACTACTAGCTACTCAATAGGAGACATTTTTGGCAACGGATTTTGAGGCAGATTCCACATCAATTTCCGCTGTCAAAAGACCCCGTGTGATCTAGCCCTTATAAAAGTTATTGTTGAAAAAAAATTATACCCGAATATGGACCATAAAAAGGTCAAAAATACATGATGTCCAAAGAGGCCTAAAAGATAAGATAAGATAATCCTTTAATAGTCCCACATTGGGGAAATTTCAGCGTGTTACAGCAGCATAGTAATACAGATACAGGATAATACAGAGTAATATATTACAGACGTAGACACACATAAGCTGAGAAGAGAAGATATACTAGGAAGCCATAGCAGCTAAGGAAAAACAGAAGAGAAAGAGGAAGACCTCATGGTCATCGTCATAATCATTAGTTGTCTGTGCGGAGTGATCTTCGTTTGGTCTGATGTAGATTATACAGCCTGGTCGCGGTTGGAAGGAAGGACCTGCGATAGCGCTCCTTCTCACACTTGGGGTGAAGCAGACGGTCACTTACAGCGCTGCCAAGTCCCATCAGGGTCCCATACATGGGGTGGGATTTGTTCTCCCGCATGGAGGTCACCACAGACAGTATCCTTCTGTCACCCACCACCTGTACTGGGTCCAAGGGGCTTCCCCAGCAGGCCACACCGAAAAAGATGGCTGAGGCAACCACAGAGTTGAAGAAGGCCCTAAGAAGTGTCCCCCGGACTCCGAAGGCCCTCAGCCTCCTGAGCAGGTAGAGTCTGCTGTGGCCCTTTCTGTGCAGCGCCTCCAGGTGATCAGCCCAGTCTAGTTTATTAGTGAGGAGCACGCCCAAATACTTATAGGTCCTGACTATCTCAATACATGTTCCTTGGATCTCCACCGGGGTCAGAGCACCTCTCCGTTTACTAAAGTCCACCACCATCTCCTTGGTCTTCCCAGCATTAATCCTGAGCTGGTTCTGCTGGCACCATTCAACAAAGTCCAGGTTTAAGTCTCTGTATTCCCTATCGTCGCCATCAGTGATAAGACCTACTATAGCAGAGTCATCGGAGGACTTCTGTAAGTAACAGCTGGATGAGTTGTGCCTGAAGTCAGCAGTGTACAGTGTGAAGAGAAATGGGGCAAGAACTGGACCTTGTGGTGGCCCCGTACTACAGATCACAGTGTCAGACACACAGTCCCGGGCTCTCACATACTGGGGGCGGTTTGTCAGGTAGACTAGGATCCAGTTGGACAGGTGATGGTCCACACCAACAAGGTTCAGCTTCTCCCTCAGTAGCCCTGGCTATATGGTGTTGAAAGCACTGGAGAAATCAAAGAACATTATTCTCACAGTGTTCCCTGGTTTCTCCAGGTGAGAGAGAGCTCTATGAAGAAGGTGGATAATGGCGTCATCTACCCCAATGCCCGGCCGATAGGCAAACTGATAAAAAAAAAAAGAAAACCTTGCATTTTGGGGGGGCCTGAAAAATTGAAGCAATCCACTGCATTTCCAAGTTCATATACCTGATAAAAACCTTGCACTTGGGGTCGGCTTAAAAATTGAAGCAATTCACTGCATAGCCAAGTTAATTTGCCTGATAACAAAAACCTTGAATTGTTTTTTTTTTTTTTTTTTTTTTTTTTTTTTGGGGGGGGGGGTGCCTGAAAAATTGCAGCAATTCACTGCATAGCCAAGTTCATATTCCTGATAAAAACCTTGTTTTTTTTTTTTTTTTTTTTTTTTTTTTGGGGGGGGGGGGCTGAAAAATTGAAGTAACCCACTGCATTTCCAATTTTATTTAGCTGATAAAAAAAAAACCTTGCATTTTGGGGGGGGGGGGCCTGAAAAATTGCAGTAATTCTTTGCATTTCCAAGTTCATATACCTGATAAAAACCTTGCATTTTAGGGGGGGGGGGGGGGCTGAAAAATTGAAGCAATTCACTACATTGCCAAGTTCATATTCCTCATAAAAAAAACACCTTGCTTTTTTTTGGGGGGGGGCGGCCTGAAAAAATGAAGCAATTCACTGCATAGCCAAGTTCATTTGCCTGATAAAAAAACCCTTGAATTGTTTTTTTTTTTTGGGAAGGGGGGGCCTGAAAAATTGCAGCAATTCACTGCGTAGCGAAGTTCATATTCCTGATAAAAACCTTTAATTTTTTTTTTTTGTGGGGGGGGCTTAAAAATTGAAGCATTTCACTGCATTGCTAAGTTCATATACCTGATAAAAAAAAATCTTGCATTGGGGGGCGGAGCCTGACCGTCATCGTGGATGGATCCTCCGTCTACAAGTGGCCTAAAACCTGTCACCTACCTCGTCCAAAGCGGTGAAAATGGGCAAGACGGGGAGAGAAAAGAGCGGAGAACCCCCTGGCACCCCAACGGGCAAACAAAATACCGGAGATGTTCATAAATTCTTCAGAAAGAAGTCCGTTCAATCCCCTGTAATGGCGCGCAAGATGGCGCCCAGAGATTCCAACACCCGAGGTGGCACCGAAGACTCCGGTGATGAAAGTGCCACCAGCATGGACACTCAAAACTTTTCAGCTAATCTTATAACTAAATCCTTTCTACGGAAAGCATTAGCCCAAGCTATGGCCCCGGTACTAACCGAACTCCAGAAGATGAATAAACGAGTGGAAACACTTGAGGAAAATTGCTCGGCCATAACTTCTCATGCAACTGCTGCGTCACAGCACCTAACTCTCCATCATGACCGCTTGAACAGGGCTTAATACACCAGACTCTCTAAGAACTGTGGCTATGGATATTTTTACCTCCTTGCTTGGTCAAGACAGAGCGTCCGCTATACAGATTGATCGTATTCACAGGGCGATTAGGCCGAAGCCTAAAATGAACGACCCTCCGCGTGACATTATATGCGGTCTACTGTCCTCAATTGACACTTCAGCTATTTTACAAGCAGCATGAACCAGGGCTGTCGCATCACGATACGCACCCCTGCAGACCTAACTTCCGCCTGGCCCCTCCTCGGTGTATCACCCGTACCAATAGCATCCTGGCTGGCGCTTCCTGAAGACATCTCCGCGCTACCACCGCTACCTGAACTAGATCCATTCAAGGCACCTGACACCTCTCACTCACCCAAGATGAGGAGACTTCATAACAGAGGTCGTGAAACAGATGCGGAATGAGGTTATCCACTTTCCTGGGACGACAGACTGTGTAAGTCCACTTCACTGCTAGTCACCCGCTCACGGACCTGTCCTGTCCCCACTTTCTAACCCGGCTCCCTCCCCCTGATATCCCTATACCCCCCCCTACTTTCCCACATTCTCTTTCGTTGTCCCCCGTGCCCCAACCCCGCTACTTACTCACCGGAGATCCTTAGGACTCTTGCGGACTCGTCTCTGGTTGCTATCCCCCGGGGCCTTCTCGAGAACGCCCGGTGTATATCTTCACTTGGACGGAGACACTATTTTGTGACTGCTCTTCGAACTGAGGCTTTGTCTGCTTCCTTTAATTGTTACCTGGGACTCTCAAGCAACTACCGCTGAGATGCGGACTCCTACTCGACCATATCAGTCACTTCTGCCTCCTCGGAGACTGATATCTATCTTACGGTACCTTAGTGCTTTAACACATAATTGTATCCCAGTGACTGTGTTTAGTTATGTTTAGGTGTATCGGGGGGCGCGCTCCTCTCCGGGCCCTCGGGATCCTCCTGGGTTTCCCCCGGCGGGTCCCGTGGTCTCGGGGGGCTGTCGGGCCCTAGATTGCAGAAACTCATGTTCAACTGTTTATGTGCAGGAGACAATACGGCAGCATATTTGTTTTAAATGTTACCTCCAACTTGTTTTATAAGTATTCTTGCACGGCATTCCACCTGGGATCTCTGGCTCACTGGCGAGTTCCGCCAAGCCATGGTCCCGGGCGGCTAGGTCGCCTAACCTCCCTTCTCTACCCCTCCCCTTCCCCTCTTTACCAACGTTTCAACCCTCCTTTCCCTCCCCTCCCCTAATTCTACAGTCATTATTATTACTGCTCATTTCTACTTCTTATCCCTCCCCCCTCCCCCTTCTATGACCTTTCCCCTTCCCTTCCCCTCCCTCTCCCCCCCCCCCTTTTTTAATTAATGTTTGTTGTTATCTCAATTCAGATTATTCTGATCTCTACAGTTATAGAACGAGACCACGCTAACTTTTATTGGTCTATATGGTTTATGGAAATTTATTTAGAAACTTACCACTCCATACCAGCGGTTTACTATTTACTACAGATTACTTCTCAATACCATATCTCTCTCTCCAGCCTCTATACCCACAGCTTTTCAGATGTTGATAAACACACGTCCTCTGTTATGCACACTGTATGCATGGGCAGTCTCCTCTGAGTAAATGCCCTCCCTCCTCATAACTAACTTCCCTCCCCCTTCCCCCCCCCCCAGATCCTTCTCCCATCTTACTCCCTGATTTTTCCGAGTCATAATCAATCATTGTTTAGCGTATGTTTTTTCACCCTTATTTTGATTGCTGTGTTGTAACTCTGGTGACAAGGTCCATGGTCATCCCGATCAGATATACCCCGCCACCCCCTTTAATTCCGCTTTGGTCCACCTAGACCATAGCATAGATCTCAGGCTGTTGGCTAACAGGCTGCCAACATCCACCCTATTCTATTGCTTCACTACCTGTTTTCGATAAATTCCATATACTTGAAAGCTTCACAGTGAAATTTGGTCAATAACTCTCCCGCTTTAGACTCTTTTCCTCTCACCTCTTCCTTCTCTCTTCTAATTACCTTTTAACTCTCTCTCCTTTCCCCCCCACTCTCCTGCACACTCACTCCACTTTTTATCTTTTTCTTCTTCTTTCTCCCTTCCCCGTCTTTCTATAACCCGCCCTCTCAACTACCCCTCCTCCCCCCCTCACTCTTTATTCCCCCCCCCCCCCCCATCTGGCCATTGCAGTCTTAATCCGTGTCTGGCTAAACCTAATTGCCTTGGACAATGTCTTCCTTGAAGATAACCACATTTAATGCCCATGGTTTGAACTCCCCGAATAAAAGATCCCAAATCTTTACAATACTCAAAAAACTAAAATCCAATATCGTATTTTTACAAGAAACGCACTTTAAAGGGGGAAAGATCCCACGACTCCCAACCAATGCTTACCCGATTAACTTTCACTCCACAAACCCTCTTAAACCAATCTCAGGAGTCTCAATCTTAATACATCACTCTGTTCCCTTCATCTGTACCCAACAATACACAGACTCAGAAGGCAGACTATTACTAGTAAAGGGGTCAATAGCTTCCAATACATATACGCTGGCGAACCTATATGCTCCCAATCAAAAACAAGTGCCCTGGTTGCTTGAAGCACTCCATACACTTGAATTATTTGCAGAAGGCCAAATCATACTTGGCGGAGACTTAAACCTTACCCTTAATCCAGCTCTGGATTCCTCGTCCGGTACTTCCGCAATCTCACAAAAAGCTTTAGGCAAATTGTCCCAAACTCTACATGACCTCAATCTATCAGATATCTGGAGATCACTACATCCCTCTACTAAAGACTACTCCTTCTACTCAAACCCTAGACAATCTTACCAGAGGCTAGACTATCTATTCTTATCCCGTACCCTCCTCCCTTATGCATCCAAAGCTCGAATTGAAAACATTACTGTTTCCGATCACTCCCCAGTCTGGGCTACATTGACACTACAACAGCTCCCTAAAAGGGATTGGTGTTGGAGACTGAATGAATCCCTTCTAGATAAGCCCGAGCGAGTCGAGAAAATTAGGGATAACCTTAAATCTTATTTTTCCTTAAACTCTCAAGGCGAGTCTAGCCCGTCAATCGTCTGGGAGGCACACAAAGCGGTCATTAGAGGAGAATTCATCTCTATCGCCTCTAGAGTCAGGAAAGAGTCACAAGCTATTTTGGACAAATTGCTAGCAGATATAGCTGCAATAGAGAGGATCAGGAAAGTCAGCAAACAAAATCCCCTTAAGGACGAACTCGCCAAGCTACAAGAACAACTTAAAGATATCATTAATGCCCGCACCGCAAAACAATACCTTCACTACCAACACAAGCTTTACGCCCATGGAGATAAAAGCGGGAAATTGATGACCTCAATGCTTAAAAAAAGAAAAAGTAAATGCTTCATTAATTCAGTCAAAGATAAGTGAGGCACATGACATAACACTACCTCTGGCATTGTTGACGCCTTTCTGTCTTTCTACTCTGACCTCTATAACCTAGATAGCTCAGACTCTAACTCTGATAAACTCCGGAAAACTAAACTGACTGAAGAATTTCTTTCTTCTCTCGAACTACCCTCTCTCTCAGATGCCGAGACAAGATCGCTTATTGACCCCATATCTCACTCTGAGATAATTGATGTTATAAAAAGTTCCCCACCCGGGAAAAGCCCCGGTCCAGACAGCCTGCCACTACAGTACTATAAAACGTTCCAATCTGAACTTGTTCCCTATCTTGCCCTCTCACTAAATGCTGTATTGCAAGGTGCACACCTCCCCAGACAAGCCCTAGAAGCACATATTACACTTTTGCCAAAAGAGGGTAAAGACACGTCCCTATGTGGTAGTTGCCGCCCTATATCTCTTTTGAACTTAGATATTAAAATTTGGGCGAAAATCTTAGCAACTAGAATAAAGTCCCTTGTACCCAAACTGCTCAATCCAGAACAATCTGGATTTGTTCTAGGGCGCGAAGGTAAAGACAATTCTCACCGGTTACTTCATGCAATAGCATATGCTCGTAAAACGAACACAAAACTAGCACTTCTAGGACTAGACGCTGAAAAAGCGTTCGACCGTGTTAATTGGAATTTTCTAGTTGCAGTCTTACGTAAATTTAACTTTCCTCACCAATTCATTACAGCAATACTATCGCTATACGATCAACCCCACGCCCGCCTCAAGATAAATAATACTTTGTCACCTTGCTTTTCCATACAAAACGGGACGAGGCAGGGCTGCCCCCTTTCCCCCTCACTGTTCATCCTCTCACTCGAGCCTCTGCTGCAGGCGGTTCGTGCCCACTCATCCATTCTTGGGTTCCAAATTGGTACTCATACGCTGCATGCTGCGGCCTTCGCCGACGACATCTTATTCTTAGTCTCTAACCCCACGCAGGGCTTTCCAGCGATCTTGGACTTATTAGACAAATACGGAAAGATATCGGGCTACAAAATAAACCTGGAAAAATCTGAGGTCTTAAATATTAATATTCCCAAGCAGCAGGCTAGGCTTCTCAACTCCTCTTCTCCATTCTGATGGACTACTAAGTCTATTAAATACCTAGGAATACGCCTGACGGCGGACCCACAACATTTATATAATGAAAATTTCCAATCCCTTCTTGCCGATATTCGTTCCAAACTTGCTTCGTATAATAACCTACCGTTCTCGTGGTTCGGCAGACGTGATCTGCTGCGAACCTACGCACTACCAACCATCCTCTACCGATTGCATATGGTTCCAATACGACTTCCCACCCAGTTTTTCAGATCTATAAAGAGTTTGTTCTCCACCTTTCTCTGTAAACATAAAACATCCTCGTATACCCATCAAACTGTTAATGAAAAAGAAAATAGCAGGTGGGATCGGACTCCCAGACATCTCGGATTACTATAAAGCAGTCCAACTCAAACGCTGGACAGAACTAGCCGTCCCTAATCCCTCCATGATTTTTGACCTTTCTCTCTCCACCTTTGGCCCTGAATCCCTTGCTGATCTCTGGTTACATGGTTCAATCGGACACCGTTCCAAACGTATCGACCAACTTCTCCTTGGAGCGTGCGAGACTTGGTCCTTGATGAGTGATTCTCTTGCCCCAACCCCCTCACCTATGATGCCTGTGGGTCTAATCCCATACTGGTCATCTAACTCTACCAACGTCTCTTACAATGCTCTCTGCTCACACCTTGGCCATTACACCTTCTTGAACATTATGGATGACCAAGCCTGTTTGGACCCTGATAAATTACTACACTTGTCTTCAGCACTCCGCCTCAATTTCTTACAACAACAACATTTACTCAGAAATTTCCGTTGTTGGAAAGAATCCCATCAAGTTAGAGCGAACCTTACGTCTTTTGAACGTACCGCTCTTGCTAGAAACAAATTACTGAAAAAGACCTCTTATGTCCTCTCGTCACTGATAAATCCTCCAAAGATATATAAACCGGCTTTTCTCACCTCCTGGGAATACGATCTCCAAAAAACTTTCACAGATGATCAAGTCAAACAAATCCTCTCACACTCACATGGATTTTCACCTTGTGTCAGATTACAAGAGGCACACTATAAACTTCTTACCAGATGGTATCGCACTCCCCAATGGCTCCACTCTAAAAATTTAGCCGACTCAGATTTATGTTGGCGCTGCAAAACTCACACCGGTTCCCTCCTACATATATGGTGGCAATGCCCAGACATTCAAACTTATTGGTCAGAAATTCAGTCTATAATTAGACGCATTTCTTCGCCCTCTTTCACACTGACCCCAGAGATGCTTATTCTCTCTTTACACTCCCCAGACTATACTCCTTCAAAGTCAAACCTTACTTCCCTCCTCCTTTCAGCCGCGAACTCTATCATACCCCTGAAATGGCTCAACCCTGACTCACCCACGATTGCAGAATAGATCAATAAAGTACATCAAATATCCCGCTCCTGGAATTGTCCAGCTGGAAAGCTAGAAGACATGATAAATACCAGAAAATCTGGACCCCCTGGAGAGACCTAAATTTATAAACCCTTCTACGCCTTCTATTAGGTCCTGGACTGCAATGGTCGGATTACCACCTTTCCCCCCCTTCCTACCCCTTCCCCCCCCCCTCCCTTTTCTTTTTCCCCTTCTTTACCTCTGTCTCCACAATATTATTTCTCATTTCCTCCTCCTAATTCTCTTCAACATCCTTTTTAAACTCATTTTGACATATATGAATATCATGTGAAGCCGATTCAAGTTTTATAGACGTCCATTATTTTCTACTTAAATATCCCCTACCCCCCCCTTCCCCGCCCATATACGCCAACTATTACCTTTTTTGTTAGGTCCTTCCCCCACCTTAATGTTTATTTGCTAGTTTTATACACAATTAATCGTTATGTTTCCTTTATCTCGTGTTACTACTCTTACATTTGTCTACAATCCACAATTGCTTTGTCATTATCTACTTTGTATGTGTTGTGTAAACCAATAAAATTGTTATAAAAAGAAGGGGAAAAAAAAAAGAAAAATCTTGCATTTTTTGGGTGCCTGAAAAATTGAAGCAATTCACTGAAATTCCAAGTTCATATACCTGATAAAAACCTTGAATTTTGGAAGGGGGGGGGGGGGCCTTAAAAATTGAAGCAATTCACTGCATAGCCAAGTTCATATTCCTGATAAAAACCTTGCATTTTGGGAGCCTGAAAAATTGCAGCAATTCACTGCATTTCCAAGTTCATATACCTGATAAAAACCTTGTATTTTTTTTTTTTTTTTTTGGGGGGGGGGGCTGAAAAATTGCAGCAATTCACTGCATTGCCAAGTTCATATACCTGGTAGAAACCTTGAATTTTTTTTGGGGGGGGCCTTAAAAATTGCAGCAATTCACTGCAATTCCAAGTTCATATATCTGATAAAAAAAAACCTTGCATTTTTTTTTTTTTTTGGGGGGGGGGGGGGAGGCTGAAAAATTGAAGCAATCCACTGCATTTACAAGTTCATATACCTGATAAAAACCTTGCATTTTTGGGGGGCCTGAAAAATTGAAGCAAATCAAATCAAATGAAGAAAAACTTTATTGGCATGTCCGAATAGATATTTGGCATTGCCAAAGCTAGTAAAGTGTGTGTGGGGGGGGAGTTGGATTCGGGTGAGTGAGTGGTGGGTATGGGGGGGGGGGGGTGGTTTGGGGTATAACAGTCCATGGAGTCTCGTCTTTCTCTTAGTTGGTGACTGCTATAAGGGGAGGTGGGGTGGGGCGGTTGGTTTGGGGTATAACAGTCTGTGGAGTCTCATCTTCCTCTTAGTTGGTGACCGCTATATCGGGAGGTGGGGTGGGGCGGGTGTATTGGGATAAATATAACAGTCCGTGGAGTCTCATCTTCCTCTTGTTTGGTGACAGCTGGACACGTATTGGACAGCGATCTCCACAGTGGCCTCTTCTTCTCCCAGTAGGATGTAGAGTTTCCTCTTCTCATCTGGGATGTGGGCGGAGAGTCTTTGGTAGTTGACGGCCCTCACAGCTGAGTATTTGGTGCAGTGTAGCAGGAAGTGGGTCTCGTCTTCTAGGGCCCCCTGGTCACAGTGCTGGCACAGTCTGTTCTCCCTTGGCTTGTACGTCTGCCTGTATCGCCCCGTCTCTATCTCTAGGTTGTGGGCGCTCAGTCTGTACCGGCTCAGGGTCTGTCTGTGTTTGGGGTGGCGTATTCTCTCCAGGTAGGTGGCCATGGTGTAGTCTCTTTGTAGGGATTGGTACACGGTGAGTTTCTTGGAGTTATTTATTTCGTTTCTCCATTCTTCAATGTACCGCTCTCTGTTTGCCTCTGTGGTCGCCTTTATTTTGGCCTTGGTTATCATCTGTTGGTGTTTTTGGTTTGGTGGTTGGCTGTTGTTTGGTTGGTGGGTGTCTGGTTTGCTCAGGTGGCTTAGCCATGCTTGGTGGTGGTAGGAGTCAGGCTTGATCCCCTGGATGTGTGCCTGGAAAGCTAGCGCCCTCTTCTGTATGGTGAGCCATAGGGGGAGTCTGCCTAGCTCTGCCCTGCAGGCCATGTTGGTGGTGTTGCGATGGGCATGGAGCAGGTATTTGCAGAACTCCAGGTGGAAGTTCTCTGTTGGGCTGGAATCCCACTTTGACTGGTCTGGGTAGGTGGCTGGGCCCCAAACCTCGCTGCCATAGAGAAGGATCGGGGAGATGACTGCATCAAATATCTTCAGCCAGACCCTCACCGGTGGTTTGAGATGGTACAGTTGTCTTCTGATGGCGTAGAAGGTTCTGCAGGCTTTTGCTTTCAGGGTTTCTGTTGCTGCTTTGAAGCTTCCTGATTGGCTGAGCTCCAGCCCCAGGTAGGTGTAGCTGTTGGTTTTCTCCAGTGTGGAGCCGTTCAGTGTGAATTGTGGGGTGGGGGCTTTGTTGTGGCCCTTCTTCTGAAATACCATGACTTTGGTCTTCTTCTGGTTGATGGGTAGGGCCCATGTGGTGCTGAATTTTTCCAGCACTGATAGGCTTTCTTGGAGGTCTTTCTCGGTGGGGGCCAGGAGTAGGAGGTCGTCGGTGTATAGCAGGAACTACACCTCCCGGTCGTTCAGGGTGAGGCCTGGGGTTGGTGAGGCCTCCAGGGCTGTAGCCAGTTCATTGATATAGATGTTGAAGAGCATTGGGCTCAGGCTACAGCCTTGTCTCACCCCTCGGGCCTGTTGGAAGTATGCTGTCCTTTTCCCATTCACCTTCACACTGCACTGGTTTCTGGTGTAGGAGCTCTTGATGACGTCGTACTTTCTTCCTCCTATTCCACTCTCTAGGAGTTTTAGGAGTAGGCCTGGGTGCCATACTGAGTCGAACGCCTTCTTAAAGTCCACGTAGCAGGTGAATATCTTGTCTCTTCTGGTGTTGTGGACGTGTGTCTTGATGAGGCTGTGCAGGGTGTAGATATGGTCTGTGGTGCGGTGGTTTGGCATGAACCCTGCTTGGCTCTTGCTGAGGACCCCGTGTTGTGTGAGGAAGGTGAGGATTCTGTTATTGATGATGCTGTTGAACAGTTTCCCCAGCGTGCTGCTGACGCAGATCCCTCTGTAGTTTTTGGGGTCATATTGGTCACCATTCTTGTAGATGGGGGTTATGAGGCCTTTGTTGCAGTCTTTGGGGAAGTGTCCAGCATTGAGCACGAGGGTGAATAGCTTTGCCAGTGCCGCGTGTATTGCTGGGGGGCTGTATTTGATCATCTCTGGTAGGATGCCGTCAAGGCCACTGGCCTTTTTTCCTTTCAGCAGGGCAATTTTTTCCTGTATATCTTTTATGGTGATTGGCGAGTCCAGAGGGTTCTGGAAGTCTTTGATGACTTTCTCCATGTCCTTCAGTTTGGTGATTATCTGTTGCTGTTCTGGAGTTAGTTCTTCTTCTGGGATGTTTTTGTAGAGACCTCTGAAGTAGTTGAGCCAGATATTGCCATTTTGGATGTGGAGAGAGTTTTTCTTGGGCTTTGTGCCCATATGGTGCCAGGTCTCCCAGAATGAGCTGTCCTGGAGGGAGTCCTCTAGTTGCTCTATTTTGTTGGAGAGGTACCTCTGTTTCTTCTCTCTGAGGGTGCCTTTGTATTGCTTGCATAGATTGTTGTAGGCTTCCCTCACCTCCTTGTTGTTGGGGTCCCTGTGTTTTTTGGTTGGAGGTTGTTCTTAGGGTAGGGCGTAATGCTCTGCAGTCGCTGTCGAACCATTTGTGGGACTGTTTGTTGGTTTGTCTTATTGGTTTGGTTGGTTTCAGGCCTGCTAGTTCTGCTGTGGTCTGTAGGATGTACTTGAGATCCTTAACAGCTCTGGTGACTCCCTATTGGTCTTGCTGATAGGTGTTTGTATGGAAGTTTGTGAGCAGTGTCTTGATTTCGGGTCGGTTGGTTGCGTTGATATATTCTATGGCCTGGTGGTTGGCCCATTTTAAATGTCTTGGTAGGTTGTAGAGTCCGGACTGTTGGGGCTCATGTGTGGGTGTTTTGTTCATGGTTCTCATGTATAGTAGGATCTGGTTGTGGTCTGATAGATGGGAGTCAGGGGCGATTGTGAAGTCTTCAATGTCTGACAGGTCTGTGTCTGTAATGGCATAGTCCACCACGCTGTTGCCCACTTGTTTAGTGTGAAGCGTCCTATGCAGTCGCCTCTGATACGTCCGTTCATTAGGTACAGTCCTAGGCTTCGGAACATGTTCAGCAGTTGTCTCCCACTCTTGTTGACAATTCTGTCTTGGCTGTTTCTTCTTGTCTGTGTGGGTTCTGGGTGGTGGATCTCACTACCGTGCGTATGTGGGTTGTCGTCAGGGGGCAGGTAGTCTATCTCTGTGCCTGTCCTTGCATTCAGGTCTCCGCATATTAGTACTCTGCCTTTGGGTTGGAATTGGGCAGCTTCCCTTTGTAGGACCACGTAGGTGTCGGGGTCGTGGTAGGGGGACCCTGGTGGGGGCATATATATTGCACAGAGATAGATGCAATCCAATCCACTGCATTTCCAAGTTCATATACCTGATAAAAAAAACCTTGCATTTGTTTTGTTTTATTTTTTTTTTTGGGGGGGGATGGGCTGAAAAAATTGCAGCAATTCACCGCATTTCCAAGTTCATATACCTGATAAAAAACGTGACAATATTTAGTCTTATTTAGTATCTATCAATTCCCTTACAACAGTGCTAAAAAATAAAAGTAACATTGACAAATACTAAAAATAAATGATAAATATAGAATACAGGAGCCTGCATAGTGGGAAGAGTGGACCAGCATGCCGCTACATTAGAAACACGTGATCCCCCTAATACGTCGCTCACAAAAGAATGAAGGTATATCACCACCACCCATTGTGCGCTCCAGTATATACCCACTAACAACACTCTACACAGTGGGAAGAGTGGACCAGCATGCCGCTACATTAGAAACACGTGATCCCCCTAATACGTCGCTCACAAAAGAATGAAGGTATATCACCACCACCCATTGTGCGCTCCAGTATATACCCACTAACAACGCTCTACACAGTGGGAAGAGTGGACCAGCATGCCGCTACATTAGAAACACGTGATCCCCCTAATACGTCGCTCACAAAAGAATGAAGGTATATCACCACCACCCATTGTGCGCTCCAGTATATACCCACTAACAACGCTCTACACAGTGGGAAGAGTGGACCAGCATGCCGCTACATTAGAAACACGTGATCCCCCTAATACGTCGCTCACAAAAGAATGAAGGTATATCACCACCACCCATTGTGCGCTCCAGTATACACCCACTAACAAAGCTCTACACAGTGGGAAGAGTGGACCAGCATGCCGCTACATTAGAAACACGTGATCCCCCTAATACGTCGCTCACAAAAGAATGAAGGTATATCACCACCACCCATTGTGCGCTCCAGTATATACCCACTAACAACGCTCTACACAGTGGGAAGAGTGGACCAGCATGCCGCTACATTAGAAACACGTGATCCCCCTAATACGTCGCTCACAAAAGAATGAAGGTATATCACCACCACCCATTGTGCGCTCCAGTATATACCCACTAACAAAGCTCTACAGAGTGGGAAGAGTGGACCAGCATGCCGCTACATTAGAAACACGTGATCCCTCTAATACGTCGCTCACAAAAGAATGAAGGTATATCACCACCACCCATTGTGCGCTCCAGTATATACCCACTAACAACGCTCTACACAGTGGGAAGAGTGGACCAGCATGCCGCTACATTAGAAACACGTGATCCCCCTAATACGTCGCTCACAAAAGAATGAAGGTATATCACCACCACCCATTGTGCGCTCCAGTATATACCCACTAACAACGCTCTACACAGTGGGAAGAGTGGACCAGCATGCCGCTACATTAGAAACACGTGATCCCCCTAATACGTCGCTCACAAAAGAATGAAGGTATATCACCACCACCCATTGTGCGCTCCAGTATATACCCACTAACAAAGCTCTACACAGTGGGAAGAGTGGACCAGCATGCCGCTACATTAGAAACACGTGATCCCCCTAATACGTCGCTCACAAAAGAATGAAGGTATATCACCACCACCCATTGTGCGCTCCAGTATATACCCACTAACAACGCTCTACACAGTGGGAAGAGTGGACCAGCATGCCGCTACATTAGAAACACGTGATCCCCCTAATACGTCGCTCACAAAAGAATGAAGGTATATCACCACCACCCATTGTGCGCTCCAGTATATACCCACTAACAAAGCTCTACAGAGTGGGAAGAGTGGACCAGCATGCCGCTACATTAGAAACACGTGATCCCTCTAATACGTCGCTCACAAAAGAATGAAGGTATATCACCACCACCCATTGTGCGCTCCAATATATACCCACTAACAACGCTCTACACAGTGGGAAGAGTGGACCAGCATGCCGCTACATTAGAAACACGTGATCCCCCTAATACGTTGCTCACAAAAGAATGAAGGTATATCACCACCACCCATTGTGCGCTCCAGTATATACCCACTAACAACGATCTACACAGTGGGAAGAGTGGACCAGCATGCCGCTACATTAGAAACACGTGATCCCCCTAATACGTCGCTCACAAAAGAATGAAGGTATATCACCACCACCCATTGTGCGCTCCAGTATATACCCACTAACAAAGCTCTACACAGTGGGAAGAGTGGACCAGCATGCCGCTACATTAGAAACACGTGATCCCTCTAATACGTCGCTCACAAAAGAATGAAGGTATATCACCACCACCCATTGTGCGCTCCAGTATATACCCACTAACAACGCTCTACACAGTGGGAAGAGTGGACCAGCATGCCGCTACATTAGAAACACGTGATCCCCCTAATACGTCGCTCACAAAAGAATGAAGGTATATCACCACCACCCATTGTGCGCTCCAATATATACCCACTAACAACGCTCTACACAGTGGGAAGAGTGGACCAGCATGCCGCTACATTAGAAACACGTGATCCCCCTAATACGTCGCTCACAAAAGAATGAAGGTATATCACCACCACCCATTGTGCGCTCCAGTATATACCCACTAACAAAGCTCTACACAGTGGGAAGAGTGGACCAGCATGCTGCTACATTAGAAACACGTGATCCCCCTAATACGTCGCTCACAAAAGAATGAAGGTATATCACCACCACCCATTGTGCGCTCCAGTATATACCCACTAACAAAGCTCTACACAGTGGGAAGAGTGGACCAGCATGCCGCTACATTAGAAACACGTGATCCCCCTAATACGTCGCTCACAAAAGAATGAAGGTATATCACCACCACCCATTGTGCGCTCCAGTATATACCCACTAATAAAGCTCTGTGTGTAAGGGAGTTGCTAGAAGAGCAATTCCCCTGTAGCTACTGATAAAAACTACGAGGAGGGTAACAACAAAACAGTGAGTCTTAAAGAGGACCTTTCACCACTTTTGGGCACATGCAGTGTTATATACTGCCGGGAAGCTGACAGTGCGCTGAGTTCAGCGCACTGTCGGCTTTCCCGATCCGTGCCCGGTGTAAAGAGCTTACGGTGCCGGTACCGTAGTGCTCTATGGTCAGAAGGGCGTTTATGACCATTAGCCAGGAACGTCCTTCTGCCTCGCGGCGCCAATCGCGCTGTGCTGTGGAGCGGGGAGGAACTCCCCCCTCCCTCCCTGATAATGCTCGTCTATGGACGAGCTGTGTGAGCAGAGGAAGGGGGCGTTCCTCCCCGCTCCACAGCACAGCATGATTGGCGCCGCGAGGCAGAAGGACGTTCCTGGCTAATGGTCAGAAACGCCCTTCTGACCATAGAGCACTACGGTACCGGCACCGTAAGCTCTTTACACCAGGCACGGATCGGGAAAGCCGACAGTGCGCTGAACTCAGCGCACTGTCAGATTCCCGGCAGTATATAACACTGCATGTGCCCAAAAGTGGTGAAAGGTCCTCTTTAAGCTGAACCCCCTGTCCCTGCCTACTTGCCTCACTGCCCTAGGCAGCAGAGGACAACTGGGCAGCAGAACCTTCTTATGATATACAGAACGCAGACCAGACAATACAACAACAAACAGGAGGTCCGCTAGCTATGGGGGTTGGAAAATGTCAAGCAACACAGTACATAATCAAAGTCCAAGAGAGTAGTCGCAAGAAAAGACAAAGGTCAGAAATGTAAATACAAACAGTAACAGTATAGAGCCAAGCACGCACTGAGAGGAAATAGCAAGCACTCAGGTGAGGGTGGAAATATATAGGAAGAAAGAACCTGCCCCAGACTAGATTGTAAGGAAAGGCGTCAATCACACACATACAGCTGAGATTAACTATTTGTGGAGGAGACGGAAACAAAGGTGTAAGAGATGGATGTAGTGGAAAATCAATGACAGAGGTGAGGTAATAGCCAGGGAAGCGCTAACATATTCTGCAGGTCACCAAAGAGCTAGCAGGACTATCCCTGCCCTGGGGAACCTACCAGTCAATACAATGTATATACAGGTGCTGGTATGAGGGCAGGGACGATTTTAGACAAAGTGTGGCCCCGGGCAAAATTAACCCCATCGTCTTCCAGTGGCAACCCCTATAATGCCTCCTTTACGCCTCCTTTCTGACCCCAAAACAGGCAACTGGAGCTGGCTGACAGCTACATATGACTTCTCGTTCACGCTTGTTCATCATGTTGGATACAAAATGTGTTACATTTATCATTGAAGACCTGGGTTTGAATCCGACCAAGGACAAAATCTGCAAGGAGTTTGTATGTTGTGTACACCATGATCTCATGTGAGTACTCCGGGTTCTCCCCCACTGACAGGGAACTTCCATTGTGAACTCTTTATGGGACAGTGACTGACAATGTCTGAGAAGCGCTGCGGAATATGTTGGTGCTATATGAGTAGGAGAAATAAATCAGACTAGTACAGGTGAATGCCTAATGGAATGACATGGATTTCTTCACACTGTATAGAGAGGGGACACGTCTGTAACTGGATTTTGTTGGTTAAATGAAACGAACCTGATAAGATCATGGGGTCTTCTGATCCCTGACGGAATAGGATGCAGTACTAATATAATACCGTGTATTCCGGCTGACAGCCAGCCAATCAGGAGAGAGAAGTAAAGTGGGCAAACCAGGGAGCCTAGCTCAGGCCTGGGATGTCATAGCAGTGTATCAGCTCCACCAATCACAGTATAGGGGAGCCACAAGGGTTAATCCTTCTTAGATCCTCCGGTCGCCCTTGATGATTCCATCTAAGGGGTCAGACAGTTGCGACCACAGCGGAGACCTGCAGCTTATGGTTGTAGCTCAGCCCCTGACCTGACGCCATGTCGGTGCAGTACATGTACTTCTCCATGCACCCAACCCATATATATATATATATATATATATATATATATATATATATATATCTCCCACAGTGGCCCCTGCAGCCCATATTATACCGCACAGTGGCACAATAGACTGCGGGGCATAATAGAGGTTACAGGGGCCACAGCAGACCCTTCAAGCTCTATTATGCCCCACAGTTGCCCACCCAACTATTATGCCCCACAGTTGCCCACCCATTATGCCCCACAGTTGCCAACCCGACTATTATGCCCCACAGTTGCCCACCCGACTATTATGCCCCACAGTCTCTCACTCATGAACTATTATTATACTCTTATACTCTTTTCAGACCCCCGAGTATAATAATCGGAGCCCCAGGGGAGGTGAGGAAACATAATAAACTGTGTTACCTCTCTGGGATTGGATGTTTTATCCTAGCAGGCTTTGGGCCTATATGATAATGTCCCAAATGTCACATGGTCTGAGATATTACCATATAGGCCCAAAGCCTGTGCTAGCAGTAACAGGCTACTACTACTAGCACAGGCTTCGGGCCTATATGGTACTACTAGCACAGGCTTCGGGCCTATATGGTACTACTAGCACAGGCTTCGGGCCTATATGGTACTACTAGCACAGACTCCGGGCCTATATGGTACTACTAGCACAGGCTTCGGGCCTATATGGTACTACTAGCACAGGCTTCGGGCCTATATGGTACTACTAGCACAGACTTCGGGCCTATATGGTACTATTAGCACAGGCTTCGGACCTATATGGTACTACTAGCACAGGCTTCGGGCCTATATGGTACTACTAGCACAGGCTTCGGGCCTATATGGTACTACTAGCACAGGCTTCGGGCCTATATGGTACTACTAGCACAGGCTTCGGGCCTATATGGTACTACTAGCACAGGCTTCGGGCCTATATGGTACTACTAGCACAGGCTTCGGGCCTATATGGTACTACTAGCACAGGCTTCGGGCCTATATGGTACTACTAGCACAGACTCCGGGCCTATATGGTACTACTAGCACAGGCTTCGGGCCTATATGGTACTACTAGCACAGACTTCGGGCCTATATGGTACTACTAGCACAGACTTCGGGCCTATATGGTACTATTAGCACAGGCTTCGGACCTATATGGTACTACTAGCACAGGCTTCGGGCCTATATGGTACTACTAGCACAGGCTTCGGGCCTATATGGTACTACTAGCACAGGCTTCGGGCCTATATGGTACTACTAGCACAGACTCCGGGCCTATATGGTACTACTAGCACAGGCTTCGGGCCTATATGGTACTACTAGCACAGGCTTCGGGCCTATATGGTACTACTAGCACAGGCTTCGGGCCTATATGGTAACATCCCAGACCAGTCTCTAAGTATACACATATATTATTATATTTCTAAATAGCCAATCATGTAAGGCACAGGGGTTACATGATTGGCTATGTACAAGTCACGGGGTTACATGATTGGCTATGACTTGTACATAGCCAATCATGTAACCCCGTGATTTGTAAATAGCCAATCATGTAACCCCGTGATTTGTAAATAGCCAATCATGTAACCCCGTGATTTGTAAATAGCCAATCATGTAAGTCACGGAGTTACATGATTGGTTATGTACAAGTCACGGGGTTACATGATTGGCTATGTACAAGTCATGGGGTTATATGATTGGCTATGTACATATCACAGGGTTACATGATTGGCTATGTACATATCACAGGGTACATGATTCCATATGCACATTCAGTAATGGCACAGTTACAGATATACATTCTTCCCTTCTTGTTGATGCCGATCTTTGTGTTCTCAGTATTATCGCCATTTCTTCATTATAGTCCAAGCACCTGTAAGAGAAGGATGATATAAGGTCAGTGGGGTATATACATGTGCCCCCTCCATATACAGTGACAGCCCCATGTACCCATATATATAATGGCAGACATATCCCCCCATACAGTAATATACATGTGCCCCCTCCATATACAGTGACAGACCCATGTACCCATATATATAATGGCAGACATATACCCCCATACAGTGATATACATGTGCCCCTTCCATATACAGTGACAGTCCCATGTACCCATATATATAATGGCAGACATATCCCCCATACAGTGATATACATGTGCCCCCTCCATATACAGTGACAGTCCCATGTACCCATATATATAATGGCAGACATATACCCCGATACAGTGATATACATGTGCCCCCTCCATATACAGTTACAGACCCATGTACCCATATATATAATGGCAGACATATACCGCCATACAGTGATATACATGTGCCCCTTCCATATACAGTGACAGTCCCATGTACCCATATATATAATGGCAGACATATCCCCCATACAGTGATATACATGTGCCCCCTCCATATACAGTGACAGTCCCATGTACCCATATATATAATGGCAGACATATACCCCGATACAGTGATATACATGTGCCCCCTCCATATACAGTTACAGACCCATGTACCCATATATAATGGCAGACATATACCCCCATACAGTGATATACATGTGCCCCCTCCATATACAGTGACAGTCCCATGTACCCATATATATAATGGCAGACATATACCCCCATACAGTGATATACATGTGCCCCCTCCATATACAGTGACAGACCCATGTACCCATATATATAATGGCAGACATATCCCCCATACAGTTATATACATGTGCTCCCTCCATATACAGTGACAGACCCATGTACCCATATATATAATGGCAGACATATACCGCCATACAGTGATATACATGTGCCCCCTACATATACAGTGACAGACCCATATATATAATGGCAGACATATACCCCCATACAGTGATATACATGTGCCCCCTCCATATACAGTGACAGACCCATGTACCCATATATATAATGGCAGACATATCCCCCATACAGTTATATACATGTGCTCCCTCCATATACAGTGACAGACCCATGTACCCATATATATAATGGCAGACATATGCCGCCATACAGTGATATACATGTGCCCCCTCCATATACAGTGACAGACCCATGTACCCATATATATAATGGCAGACATATACCGCCATACAGTGATATACATGTGCCCCCTACATATACAGTGACAGACCCATATATATAATGGCAGACATATACCCCCATACAGTGATATACATGTGCTCCCTCCATATACAGTGACAGACCCATGTACCCATATATATATATAATGGCAGACGTATACCCCCATACAGTGATATACATGTGCCCCCTCCATATACAGTGACAGACCCATATATATAATGGCAGACATATACCCCCATACAGTGATATACATGTGCCCCCTCCATATACAGTGACAGTCCCATGTACCCATATATATAATGGCAGACATATACCCCCATACAGTGATATACATGTGCCCCCTCCATATACAGTGACAGACCCATGTACCCATATATATAATGGCAGACATATACCCCCATACAGTGATATACATGTGCCCCCTCCATATATAGTGACAGACCCATGTACCCATATATATAATGGCAGACATATCCCCCATACAGTGATATACATGTGCCCCCTCCATATACAGTGACAGACCCATATATATAATGGCAGACATATACCCCCATACAGTGATATACATGTGTCCCCTCCATATACAGTGACAGACCCATGTACCCATATATATAATGGCAGACATATACCCCCATACAGTGATATACATGTACCCCCTCCATATACAGTGACAGACCCATGTACCCATATATATAATGGCAGACATATACCCCCATACAGTGATATACATGTGCCCCCTCCATATACAGTGACAGGACCATGTACCCATATATATAATGGCAGACATATACCCCCATACAGTGATATACATGTGCCCCCTCCATATACAGTGACAGGACCATGTACCCATATATATAATGGCAGATATATACCGCCATACAGTGATATACATGTGCCCCCTCCATATACAGTGACAGACCCAGGCTCACATATTGGTAATTGCCCCCATTCCCTCCTTCCTGTTCCCCTTTGTTGCCCAATAAGCAGGACAGTGTCCCTGACCGATCCTCCACCTCTGAGGACCACTAAGGTCCTGAGGACGGTCTCTCTCGCTCCCCCTAATAATTACCCGCCCGCACCCCACTGTCATGGCTACAGGGGCAGAAGTCATTAGACTGCACCCAATATAATCCATGGGCCGCCCAACTGAGCCCTGGGTAACCCAGTGAGGGGACAGGTGACCTCTCCCCCAGCTCTCACCTGTCTTGCATGGATCCTCCAGACACAAATGGAGACTTCCTGCTCCTCCTAAATCCTGCAGTAACTGTGACGTCCTTCTGGTCAAGGCTCGGCTGTTCCTGGACAGACTTCTCCCTCCTCCGAACTCACAAGCAGGACACCTCAGTACTGGAGATCTTGATGGAGCGATTGCTTGATCTTGTGGGCTGAAAATGGCCGCCTTACTGGTCCTGGTTTCCATGGAATGACTGTGACAAGCCGAGTGATGGAAGTGTGACACTGTGATCTCATGATGTGACCAGTCCTGAGATTCTGATGAGCCCCTGCTGTCCTGTACTAGGCCGCAGCCTGACCTGTAGTAAGCATGACACCCGAGCATGAGCCGCCCCACAGCTTGTATAGGAAATAGAATAATAATAATAATAATACATGTTATTTCTATAGCGCCAACATATTCCGCAGCGCTGTACAATGTGTAGGGTTCAAATACAGACAGAAAGATACAAAGTATGAAAGTAAGAAATCTCCGGGGTGTGAGCGGTGGTGATACCGGGGGTGCATCATAGTGCTGATAACTCCCCCCCCCCCCCCCCCCCCCGGTTTACGTTTTTGACTCCCCTCCTTCTAAACCCCATAACATCCCAGAGCCATATGAGGTCTTAATCTTTGTAGGACACATTTTTCTTCACGATGCCGCCATTAATTATTCTATATAATGTCCTGGGAAGCTAGAAAACAATTCAGAATGGGGTAAATTTGAAGAAAAAGAAAAAAAAAAAACACGTGGCAAACAGTGGGGTGAGGGCAGGTAATTATTAGGGGGAGCGAGAGAGACCGTCCTCAGGACCTTAGTGGTCCTCAGAGGTGGAGGATCGGTCAGGGACACTGTCCTGCTTATTGGGCAACAAAGGGGAACAGGAAGGAGGGAATGGGGGCAAATACCAATATGTGAGCCTGGGGCTGTCACTGTATATGGAGGGGGCACATGTATATCACTGTATGGGGGGATATGTCTGCCATTATATATATATATGGGTACATGGGTCTGTCACTGTATATGGAGGGGGCACATGTATATCACTGTATGGGGGATATGTCTGCCATTATATATATGGGTACATGGGTCTGTCACTGTATATGGAGGGGGCACATGTATATCACTGTATGGCGGTATATGTCTGCCATTATATATATGGGTACATGGGTCTGTCACTGTATATGGAGGGGGCACATGTATATCACTGTATGGGGGTATATGTCTGCCATTATATATATGGGTACATGGGGCTGTCACTGTATATGGAGGGGGCACATGTATATCACTGTATGGGGTATATGTCTGCCATTATATATATGGGTACATGGGTCTGTCACTGTATATGGAGGGGGCACCTGTATATCACTGTATGGCGGTATATGTCTGCCATTATATATATGGGTACATGGGTCTGTCACTGTATATGGAGGGGGCACATGTATATCACTGTATGGGGGGATATGTCTGCCATCATATATATGGGTACGTGGGTCTGTCACTGTATATGGAGGGGGCACCTGTATATCACTGTATGGGGGTATATGTCTGCCATTATATATATATAGGTACATGGGTCAGTCACTGTATATGGAGGGGAACATGTATATCACTGTATGGGGGTATATGTCTGCCATTATATATATGGGTACATGGGGCTGTCACTGTATATGGAGGGGGCACATGTATATCACTGTATGGGGTATATGTCTGCCATTATATATATGGGTACATGGGTCTGTCACTGTATATGGAGGGGGCACATGTATATCACTGTATGGGGGATATGTCTGCCATTATATATATGGGTACATGGGTCTGTCACTGTATATGGAGGGGGCACATGTATATCACTGTATGGGGGGATATGTCTGCCATCATATATATGGGTACGTGGGTCTGTCACTGTATATGGAGGGGGCACCTGTATATCACTGTATGGGGGTATATGTCTGCCATTATATATATGGGTACATATGTTTCTCATTGTATATGTCGGTTTGTGGATATCACTATACTGTATATGAGCATGGATCTGTCATTGTATATAGGACATATGTTTATTACTGTAGATTAGGGCATGTGTCATATAGGATATGTGTTTGTTCTGCACATTAGGGCACTGACACTGTATATGGGGACATATATAAATATATATATTGTAAGGGGTTCAGCTCACCCGGTTGGGAACGGCAATGACACCATGCAGACAGGTAGTACAATAAACAAGTCCAGTGTTTTATTTGGGTTTTCGGCATAAAACACTGTGCCAGCAAAGTAACAAAACAACAAAGTAAACCTAAGCCTTGTCCGGCTCTACCTAAACAGCAGGTTACCTCTCTGACCTAGAGCAGGTTGAGTCACCATATAAGCAGGTCCAAATCCACACAATACCTGTTTGTCTCAGGAGGGTTTTTGCTCACACACTGCCAGCCACTGCTGGCACTCCTCAGATGGGATAAATATTGTGAGAGGCGTTCCCATCCCGGGCGGTGGTGGCATCCAGGTTAAGGTACTCAGTTACATGGATGATGGGACTATTGTGTGTAACTAGTTGGCATCCATGAGGAGGGGACTTTGAGGAACACCAGATACTTTTGTTTAGCATCTGCTTTTAAATTGAATCTTACAAAATGTGACTGTTTTTATATAGGTAATTGGGATTTTTCTATAACACCTGGGGTTCGCAAACTGAAGAGACAGATTTTATACAAAAGTAAGAATAATGGCGGTAGAGGGGTTCTTACCTTTTTAACTTTTTTTTTTCTTCCATGGAATATTTTTACTTATGTTATAATTGTTTTAAGTCTCAAGGCATTTTAGTTACTTTTAAAAGGTGGCGGCACGTTCTTCTGAATTCTCCTGTACTGCTGTGTCCCCCAAGACATTATGCTCTGCTGGAGAAGACAGTAATTCACCCACCTATATGGAACCTTTCAGACTAAGGTAAGGGTCTTCCACTTTTCAATATGGTCATGTTCATCAGTAGATACGTAGAGACCTTGCTTCTGGAGAACATCCTAGACTGTCAATAGACGGCTCCCTGTCAACTTGTGATGCTTTACAGGATTTGCCCATATCTAGTCAGAAGATGTCACCATCGTGTCCTGTAGTATAATCTCGGTCTTTTCTACAGGATTACATCTTTTTTGCCTTAGAATTTATCAGTGGAGGAGACCTCAAAACCTTCTTTGATCAGAGAGTTCCATGTGACACCTCCAGCAACAGGTAGCCTACACATTGTATATTTTGTCATGTATTTGCCTCTCATTGTCCAGTAGACGTTAGATTTTTAGCCAATTACTTTGCTGGTGTTTGATGGTGATGAATGTTTTCTTCTTTCTTTTTAGATTTATTTCCGCTGAAATCATCTGCAGTTTCACTACCTTCATGCACGAGGTAAATAGATAGGTATCTGGATATCTAGACCATGCTTAGAGATGGACACTTCATGCAGTTGTCTTATCTAGACCATGCTTAGAGATGGACACTTCATGCAGTTGTCTTATCTAGACCATGCTTAGAGATGGACACTTCATGCAGTTGTCTTATCTAGACCATGCTTAGAGATGGACACTTCATGCAGTTGTCTTATCTAGACCATGTTTAGAGATGGACACTTCATGCAGTTGTCTTATCTAGACCATGCTTAGAGATGGACACTTCATGCAGTTTCCGAATAGAAAACTCCAGCATCCAAATTCCTCTTGATTAAAACTTAACCTTTATTGTGAAAGTTTTTCATGAACATAAAATGTTCAAATAAAATTGTATATCTCAGCAAATATCCATGATGGCAGAGTTGAATGAGCAAAACGTCCGACTGACGCGTTTCGGGGCACCTATATTCGCCCCTTCCTCATAGTCTATGAGACTATGTTCCATAAAGGTAACAACTCTGGAAAGATCCTGAAGTCAGTCTACAACCTTTGAAACCCCAAGACCTTGCACCTGGGTATACGGAACATCTCGGAGAAGCTGAGTATATACATTCTTATAGGGAATACCTTATAATAAAGAAGATGTATATAAAATCATATAAATGTATTAATATTATTATTTTATCAGAACTTTTCTGTGATTCATCTGAGCAGCGGCAGACATTTACAAAAAACATCCAGAAACAGATTCTACGGAAAGATTTATTGTCCAGAAGTAGAGGCAGGAAGAAGATGTCCACCATTTGTAATAGTACCAGTAAGAATCTCCAGGGTGAAGCTTCACGCTGTCACATATAGTTTTTGTGTGTCCACTCAATGTCAGTAAGAGCACACAAAAGCTATGACCATGCACTGATAATAGGACAATCGTAGCACTTATTGGTCCAGTTCACATGATCCATCTGATATATGTTTCTTCTCTATGAGTCGCCAGCAGAGAAAAATAAGACCATAATCCAATTGGACACCCTCCTTCCTGCTAAAGACTCCCAGGATATCCGTATGTCATCTTCTCTCATACATCAGCTATAGAAGTCATCAAAAGATTCTGCAAGAGATTGGCAACAAACATAAAGCAACCAACAAGACGCAGAGGGGCACTGTATCTCCATATGCGTCCAAGATATGTTATATAGTTCTACTAATATTATGTGAAAGTTTGTATGTTTGTTAATCATGCAAAAACGGCTGAACAGATTTGGATGAAATTTGGCACATAGATAGTTTGTAACCTGCATTAACACATAGGCTCCTTTTTATCCCGGTAAATGACATGGCTTCACGACTGTTATGAATTTATGTTAATATACTATGTTACACTGCAGGACAATTCAGCTAATTGGACTTTGCTGATAAAGCCTCCTCTGTTATCTGTCTATGTAAATACACAAATAACACTGAGTCCCTTGTGTACAAGCATCTGCATATTATATGATATGCATAAGTGTTCTGTGTCCTGTTCAGCCAGAGGGAGGAGGGGAGAGATAAATACACAAATCGAATAGCAGACAATCCAGGCAGCGTGCTGAGACACTGAGATGGGAAAACCCCTTTAATCTAAATTGGCAGTTCCCAATTTTAAACATGCTGGGAAACGAAAATCTAAGGTGTCGCAAAATTCTCCAAAAATGAGAGCTATGAAAGTAGCCAGACGTCAACAGACTTCATCAAGCAGCTCTTAGAGCAGTCAAAATGCCGGAGAAGGTGGATCGATGCCAAAACGCTCATTATATGGTGTCCTAACGGTTTGGCCCTTTTGACTTTTTTTCCCGCTACGGAGTTTACTGTACAGGAAAAAATATTTTTATAGAGTGGGCGTTTTCGGACACAGGAATACCTAATTTGTAGGTGTTTCACAATATTTACCGTAAGTACTTTTATGTGTGTTCTAGGGAAAGGGGGGGGCGATTTGAATTTCTATTATTTTTTATATTTATATTTTATAATTTTTATTTTTTTTCTTACCTGAAGACAAGTTGAATAGATAGTTTGTTGTCGGTTCAGAAGTTTTCAATGATGCAGTTACAATCCTTGCTTGGCCTTACCTGCAGGATTTATGCCCATGGGCTGTTATTTCTAGGAGACTGTCCTTAGCAACAATGGATATCCAGGCCCCCTCCCATAGAATCCGCATTACTAAAGCCCTGAAAGCGGATGTCGGTTTGGTTACATCTCCTTAAGGATTACAAAGGACGCACATGCTGGCAGCTCGAGGAGGTATCTAACACTGATTGATATGGATGCGGCTGGGAGTCAGGGTTTTGGGGCTATTTTGGACATTTATTGGTGTGCAGAACCTTGGCCTGAGAGTTGGCGTGAGTTGGGGTTGGAGCGTTTCCCTATTGTTGCAGCTATCGACGTTTGGGGAGCCAGCTCTGGGATCGCAGGGTTCGCTTCTGGACAGATAACTTGAGCGTTGTGCACTGTGTTAACTGTTTAACCTCGTCCTCTCTCCCTGTTTTGTCTTTGCTTCAGCAACTGGTCTTGAAGTGTCTGGAATGGAATATTTGGTTCTGGGCACGTCATGTTCCAGGTGTTGATAAAGTGGCTGATGCATTGTCTCGTTTCCGTTGGCAGGAGTTTCGGGAATTGTTGCTGGAAGCTGCGGAGGAGGGTGCGCCATGCCCGCCCCACTTGTGGGATTTGGTGGGGACTGTTTAATGCCTCTAATTCAAGCATCTGTTGCCCCACCTACTTGGAGTGCACGCGGTAAGGCCTGGGGCAAATGGTGTTCAATGGAGAAAGGGGTTTTCTGTTGGAGGGATAGTAGTTATTTGTTAACGGGGTTGTCCCACGTCGCATACTTACCAGTCTTCGTTGTTGCAAAATCTTCTGTCTTCCAGCTTTGTTTCGTCATTGGTGGGCGGGATCACATATGCAAAGCCAAGCGGCGAGATGCCGCCGGCCCTGCGTGCGCGTTCATACACCGTCTAGCCTTCACAATGCGTGCATGCAGGGCCGGCGGCATCTCGCCGCTTGGCTCTGCATATGTGACCCTGGAGCGGAACAACATCGCTTCTGCCGCTGCTGGCTTCATGCAGGGCAGAAGCATAGCGATGTTGCTGGCTACACCTGTGCTGGCGTCTAACCCTGTATTGGCGGCCCCTTCCCCCCAAAGTATAAACTACCCCCCCCCCTCCAGGCTCGCTCCCGTGCACCTTAGCCCCTCCTCCCTCCCCCCTGAGAGCAGGCAGACACATCACTTGACTCAGGAGCAGCTAGGTCAGGGCTGTGGCCACAAAAAAATGAATAAAGTGATATAGCGGCCAAACAAAGCAGTTTTGCTGAAGCAATGTATTTAGGAAAAGTCTTACATTCACATTTACAAGCATTATAGATAGGATCCTTGTGACGGGACAACCCCTTTAAGCGTGACCATTGATTATTTGATGAGCCTCTGGGGTCTCAGCCGGAGTTGCTCAGCGTTGCTTAGCGGGTGTGGGGTTTTTCCTGAAGTTAGCTGGGTTGGAGAATGTTAGCGGGCATTTTTGTATCCGCCAAGCCCTTAAGGGAAGGCGCAGGGAATTAGTCCAAAAAGACAGCAGATGCCCTATTACTTATGAGGCACTTACTAGGATAGTGGACTCTTTCTCCCTGTTCTGCAGGGTCCCGTTTGAGGCTGTCGTATTTTCCACGGCTTGTTGTTTGGCCTTTTTACAAGCCTTGCGGGTCGGGGATCTTGTGTCCCTGTTGCAATCGAAGATGGGCGGGTTACTGGTTAGTGATGTTATTTTGTCGGAGCACTCAATCTGCATTAGGGTCTGCTGGTCCAAGAAGTATGTTTTGGGCAAGGGCACTTGGATTTTGTTATGCGTGGTTTCGGAACCGGTTTGCCCGGTTCGTATGGCTTCTGGTTACGTGGCAGTTAGACCCAATGCCGTAACCTTCTTGGTCCACCAGGATGGGACCCCCTTTTTTCTTTTCCAGTTTAAAGCGTTATTAAAAAAAAGTTTCGTTTTCATTGGTTTACCTGCTCCTGAGTATGGGACCCATTCCATTAGAATTGGGGCAGTGACGGAGGCGGCTTGCACAGGATGGATGTTATGCGGATCGGCAGGTGGAAGTCGGGCTGTTATGCTCGTTACATCAGACCCAAATTAGCTATTTAATGTTTTTTCCGCTGTTTTTCCTCTCTTGCAGATCAATGCGACCCAGTGGTCTTTTTATTAGGACATTCCTTTGTGTATTAGGTGGCCCTTCGGGCGGAGAGCAGACCTGGGGGCAGCAGTCTCGGCTTCCAGCATATCCAAGTTGTGTGGAGGAGTGTCCGTGGATTACGTTGGTCTCAGGTTATATCTGAAATGGTGGAGTTCAGCCGCCAGGTCGAAGGCCCGGTTATCTTAGTATTACTAAGCTAATTTCTAGCTGTCTTGCATTCGGACCTGTAGCGTATTTCCGGCTTTTTCCCCGAGATGGTGTTGGTTTGGTCCGAGATATTCCCCAGGTCACGTTGGCACAATGCCAGGGATGCGGAGACTGCCAAGCATTGCAGGAGGTCCATCAATAGCGGTATGGCTCATTTTGTAAGATCCCGAGGAGGGGTAGTAGTTAGGCACCGGCAGTTGAAGGGTGAAAATAGTCACTTGTTGAGGCCGGATGGCGTCCATCTTAACGAAATAGGGCTGGATATTTTCATCTCTGGTCTGCATGACGGCATACAGCAGGCCATTTTTTGTTGGGTGGGGGTCGGAGCCTGATATAATGCCCTCGGGGAGTGTTTATAATCATCTCATTTCCCCCGCCAGTGGTTCCAAGTGAATTATCAGAAAATAAGACCAGTGATGTTTAAGAAAGATTCACCAGTGTATAGATTTTTTTTCTTCAACATCAGGAAATAAATATATATATATTGACAATATATATTATATATATACCGTATATATTATATTTGAATGTAATATATTTGCTCAATACATTGAGAATATGACATGGCACTCACTGGTGTCCTATGCTAATATGGAAATTTCTAATGTCAGATGACATGGCATGGCATAGTCCTCCATTTTAAATTTGAGAGCCATTTTGGAGTGAGTAAGGAACCTGTTATTTGCTCAATACTTTGAGCATATGACATGGCACTCACTGGTATCATATGCTTAAATGGAAATATATCTATCTCAAATCAAGGAAGATGAAGACTGCATGGCTGTTCCTGTGGAAGAGACATCAAGAGAAGCGGAGGCAGAGTTCCAGCGGTGAGATGAAGAGGTGGGACCGGCAGTGGCTGGTAGACAGCCCGCCAAACGAATGAGAGCGAGCTGGGAAGTGTATACGCCGCCCCCTTCTAGTCACTGGCGGAGGGGCGGCGCCAGAACTGTGAGTCACAGCGCTGAGAGGAAGGAGAAGCAGCCGACTTCCATGGAGAGGAGGCATGAGGAGCACAAGCAAGAGCAGCAGTTGGCTGCTGGATTATCTTCAACGGAGGAAGCCTGGGAGCCTTCAGGGAGTAGTTCCAGGTCCCATCACAGGAGGAGGCATCGTCGGGAGGAGAAGTCTGCGCAGGGGCCCGCAGCTGCTAGGTGCTCTTTTCAAAAGAGCTGTGAAACCTGTGAGCAGCCAGTGGGCTGCAGTGCTAAAGTTACACAGCAAGAAGGAGCAGCAGGAGGGTGAGAATGTCAATGTTTTGTATGTCTTATTGAATGTGTTGAGTAAATTGGTACAATCTGCTGCTCCTCCTATGGCATCCATAGCCAGGGCTTGGGTTAAACAGCCCGGTAAAATTCCTAGTGTTATTTCGGGCTAGTTGCCCTTCCTCAGGTGCATAAACAACTACAAAAAATATACACACAAAAAAAAAAATAAAATATATATATATATATACATCCACATAAATACATACACTGATACATTAAAAATAAATAAAACTTCGTACTAAAAACAAAATCTGAAGAATCAAGTCATTTCACAAATAATCATTTTTTGTTTTGTTCTATTCACCACAAGACATTAGGAACAATACCCATTCATATGAAAAATAACATATCCAACTGCACCATTAAGGCAAATGCCTAAAAAAGTGCTCATAAGAATTAAATATATGTCCACCAGTAAAGGTCCTTTAGAAATCCAAAACACCTCAGGTGATTTAATAGCTAAATCCCGCTTAGGTAAAACATATTCACTTTCTTACCTTAGCTGGCAGCCTTCAGAGATTAGTATCAGTGCGTATAGACACTGCCGCGTATCCCGCAGTGCTTTATATAATAGTGGATCCTTCGCGGACAAAAATTAAAGCCTATGCGCACGCGAATGGATCCGATGTTCAAAAAAAGTCTACTCGGGCAACTCCGTAGGATCCCACTGCGCATGCGCGGAGGTACAACTTCGTTTACGATGGCTGTGATGGCAAACCAGCCTAAATGGTCCTCACACGCATGCGCAATGGACCACAGAACGCCGCATAGGCAATACTAGGTGGGAAGATAACGTTACCAGTCAATTTTTAAGCACAGAATCTGGGCACAAAAAAAAAGGCTAATATACCTTACCAAATTATCCTATTAATATCATAAATGTGAAAGTTTGTGAGTTTGGATGTTTGTGGGTTTGTGTGTTCGGATGTTTGTTAGTCAATCACGCAAAACCCGCTCGACCGATTTGGCTGAAATTTTCCACAAACATAGTTAATACACCCGATTAAACAATAGGCTACTTTTCGTCACAATAGCGCACATACGTTTTTCCCAGGACCCCCACAAACCCCAAACTCACACCACCATCTCTGCAATCTCACACACTTTGGACCATAGCAAGCCACAAAATTCATATTACCCTCTACAGCCTCGCCCCTAACCCCACACAATCACATATACATATACTTTACCACTTTACCCCTCACCTTAACGATACTCCAGGAGACTCTCTTTAACGCTCTGGAGCAGCCATGTTTGCCAACCCCCACCGCTCTGACAATCCGCGACACCGCCCACCCATGTCAATACCCCTAGGCGGTCTAATAAATGCAAAAAAAAAAGTTTAAAAAAAGTAAAAAAAAAATATTAAAAACAAAAAAAAAAGGATTAAAAATTCAAATCACCCCCCTTTCCCTAGAACACATATAAAAGTAGTTAAAAACTATGAAACACATACATGTTCGGTATCCCCGCGTCCAAAATCGCCCGCTCTACAAAGCTATACAAATATTTTTCCTGTTCGGTAAACGCCATAGCGGGAAAAATGGTCAAAAGTGCCAAACCGCCGTTTTTTCACTGTTTTGATTCTGATAAAAATTTGAATAAAAAGTGATCAAAGCAATAACATTTCCCGAAAATGGTAGAACTACAAAGTACACACGGCCCCACAAAAAAAGACGCCCTATACATCCCCGTACACGCACGTATAAAAAAGTTACGGCTGTCGGAATATGGCGACTTTTCAAAAAAAATTTTTTTTAACAGTTTTGGATTTGTTTTTAAGGGGTCAAAATGTAACTAAAACCATATAAATTTGGTATCCCCGGCATCATAACGAAACACAGAATACAGGGGACATGTCATTTTGGTTGCAGTGAACGCCGTAAAACCAAAGCCCGTAAGAAAGTCGCAGAAATGCATTTTTTCTTGAAATCTATCCCATTCTGAATTTTTTCCCTGCTTCCCAGTACATTATATAGAATAAATAATGGTGGCATCATAAAGAAAAATTTGTCCCGCAAAAATTAAGACCTCATATGGCTCTGGGAGCAGAGAAATAAAAAAGTTATGGGGTTTAGAAGGAGGGGAGTCAAAAACGAAAATCAAAAAATGCCATCGGCGGGAAAGGGTTAACTTCAAATACTTCTGTCCCAAAGTCACTATGTCACGTTTCTCACAACACCGTATATATAGCAGCTCAAATACAAATTAACTTCAACACAAAAGTCTCACGTATTCTCTGAATTACAGCAAAAACAAGATACAAAGTTACATTTCATATCCCATACCTTATACACAGTACGAAAACCTTACCCACGCCTGTATATACCCACTTCTACAATCACCGCAGACGAAGTCGCGGGTACCAGCTAGTAATAGATAAAACATGGACTAATAGATGAGCACTTTTTTAGGCATTTGCTTTAATGGTGAAGTTGGATATGTTATTTTTCATATGAATGGGTATTGTTCCTAATGTCTTGTGGTGAATAGAACAAAACAAAAACGATTATTTGTGAAATGACTTGATACTTCAGATTTTGTTTTTAGTATGAAGTTAGTTGTTTATGCACCTGAGGAAGGGCAACTAGCCCGAAACGCGTTGTGTTTGTTTGCTGCTATTATTAAAGTTTTGGAAGACCTTTGGGCTGACTGCGGGTTTTGTGCGCACTTATCCCCACACCTCCACGCCTGTTTGGGTCAAGACCCTGGGGGACGTTATATTCCTATTTTTGCTGTGTACCTTGGTCCACATGAGGGGAGGTAGTTGCTGCCAATACGACCCTACCTTTGGCTGATTCTGCTATTGTGACATTTTTTAACATGAGAAGGTAAGAGGCCATTATTTGGTCTTTATCACTTTTCACGTGTGGATATACTACACTATCATTGGCGCTCGGTGTTTCTTCTTTTTTTGTTTTTTATGTCCATATTTGGTGGGACTGCGGAAAACTTCAGGAGTTTTGGTCGTCTGTCTTCTCCCTGTACTCTAAGGTTAGTGGCCGCTCTGTGTCCCCCTCCCCCCAATTGGCTCTCCTCTCTCTTATCCCTGGTAAGATTTCTAGGGTCAAGGGTGACTTACTTCGCCATTTTCTCACGGCCGCCAGAACGGTCATTCCACGCCACTGGCGCAGCACAGTAGCTCCCTCCTTATCGGAGTGGCTTCAGGAATTCCTCCTTATTAGGAGGATGGAAGCTATAGTCGCGGAGGACCTCGTGGACTCGTCTAAATTTGAGACCCTCTGGCGGCCGTGGATCATGTTTCAGGATTCATCTGAGTTTTCTTCCCTTTTACCCCAACTTCTTTTTTGGTTAGTCCCCCCTAGAGGGTTTATGGGCGTTTTTGTCCCTTTTTTTTACCTCTGTCAGCTTTCGTTTTTCTCTCTCCCTATTGTTTCCTGTCTTTGTGGTGTGTAGTCTTCCCTCAGTTTTGCATTGTGTTAGTCCCGTTCTTTGGGCTGTGCTGTGTCTGCAGTTGTTTCTTTTTTTGCTGTTCAGTGTGGTTCGCTCCTGGCACGTGAACTTGTTTAGCCCTGTTTGGCTCACTTTGGGCGCTGTTTTGTTGTTTTCAGGATCTTGGATTCTCCCCTGGTTTGTTCCCTTTTTGCATTGTTATAGTATTCTGTAACTTTTCCTGTCTTGTTTTTGAAAATTTAAATAAAATTCAGTTTACACCTAAAATGGACCACAAACTTCAGGGGCTTCAAGTGAAATAACTTCAGAGGAATATACAAGCGAAGACATTGTTGAAACATCTCTTTCTAGATACTGCACAATAGGTACACAAACTGATTATACTTTGTCAAATTCGATAATTTTATCTACGGAACCAGAGCTTCACCAAGATATTTCACACAACAGTCAGGCTCTATATCGAGTGGAGAGAGTACCAGTGGTCTCTACACCAATAGAGCAACACAGACAAATACAAGGAATAATGCTTCAGGATGTAGCATCTCCACTCCGAAAATGACAAACAGTCCGTACGTTATTGTTCAGAGATCCTGAACCTGAAATAATGAATCCAATGGGCTCTGTGTCACCAATACCTTGTGAATCTCACTCTAAAATTTTTAGCCCAAATAAATCAAATGATGAACAAGTTTTGGAATGCACAGCTGATAAACTTAGCAGTTTTGTCCCTGAGCAGTCTTGTTCGGATATGTTTGACTTGTCTGATACATTTCAAAGCCTCAGTTTAGAAGAGCAAGAATCTGCTCCGTCGGAACTGAAAACGGTTCAAGAAAAAAATGTAATTTTTGAAAGCTGCTTAGATTCACTCATAATGAAAGTGAAATGTCAACATGCCTCTGATTGCCCATCGACTGTAAGAACATTCCGCAAAACTTTTGAGGGTTCGTCCTGTAGAATTACAGCTAAATGTTGGATTGGCCACAAATTTGATGTAGTTGAAACACAGCCAAAAATTAAGAATTTTTATGCTGGTAACCTACTTATTGCTGCTTCAATATTATTCAGTGGCTTAAATTATCAAAAAATTAATGAATTTTGTAATATACTCGGGCTGGTCGGCATATCACAGACCACTTATTATCCAAGTTTCTTTTCCCAGCAATAGACCTGGCTTGGTATCGTGAAAAAGAAAGTGTTAAGAATGAATTGCTCCTTAAAGCGTTGTGTGTTGCCGGTGACGGACAGTGTGATAGTCCCGGCCATAGCGCTAAATATTGTGTATATACAGTGATGGACACAGTAACGGATAAAATACTTGATTTTGAAGTTGTCCAACGCAGTCAATTCTCATCCTCTACAGCAATGGAAAAACATGGCTTTGGTGTTATGGACCGATTGTTGGAAACTGGTTTCAAAATAAAAATATTTGCTTCAGATAGACATGTTGGGATCCGTAGACAGATGCGCACTGATTACGCCAACGTCAATCATCAATTCGATGTGCGGCACTATGCAAAATCAATTTAAAAAAAAATTAACAGCCGCTAGCCATGTGAAACTATGCCGGGAAATAACACTGTGGATAGATAAAATTGGTCTTCATACGTGTAAACGTAAACCTGAACTCCTTCGAGAAAAGTGGTTATCCTTATTGGAACACATTTCGGATAACCATGAGTGGGAAGGAGAGTTATATACCAAATGCTCACACGGTACACTTGATGATTCAAGGAAAGACATTTTATGGCTTCGAAAGGAAACACCGCCTTATCAAAATATCCAGAAAATAGTCAACAGCAAGCAGTTTGAAAAAAAATTACCCCACTTGATGCACAACTGCCATACAGGCCAACTGGAAAACTTTCAGAGTTTAGTTACAAAGTATCGCACCAAAAGGATCCATTTTGGAATAGATGGCATGGAAGCCCGGATTAAACTTGCTGTTCTGACACATAATCATAATGTTGGCCGTCAACAGGCGGTTGTCAACGTGCCCCAAAAAAATAAAGATCCCAAGGGAACAAAAAGAACACGTCTAGTCATCCCAAAAGGCAAAAGCAGATGGATCGTACGTGATGTCTATGAAAAAATAAATGTTGACTACCTGGAGGGCATTTGTGTCAATGTTGTACAAACTGTCAAAGGTGAGATCCATCATGACTGGACATCATGTGCCCCAACTCTTCCTCCAAATATAATAAATAAGGAACTTCCCAACAAAGAAGAAAGATGTAGCAAATCTTGTTTGATTTTTTTAGTTTCATTGTTAGCTTTCCTTTTTTTTTCAAAATATACATAATATTTTAGGAAAATGATATCCATACTTTGATTAAGAACATAAAAATTTGTTAACCATGTCTGCTGTTGTCCGATTGTACAAGCTTTTTGGAGTGGGGTGGTGGATCTTTTGGCAGACGTCCTGGATCGCCCTGTCCCTTTTTCCCCTGAGGTCTGTTTATTTGGTGTTCTAGAGCAGTGATTTTCAACCAGTGTGCCGATGGTCGGGTGTGCCGCGGGGAAAGTTCCCCAATTACACTTACCTTTCTCCTCGTTCCCTTCATTCTTCTCGCCGCTCTCTCTCTCTCTCTCCGTAGTCTGGCTACGTCATCACATCGCGTCTCTAACTGTTAGCAAGACCGCGGAGAGAGAGAGACCAGCGAAGGAACGAGGAGAAAGGTAAGTGTAATGTGTACACTGTCTGCACAGATGGAGGGGACATGAATCTGGGGACAGACATGGAGAGGACATGAATCTGGGGACAGACATGGAGAGGACATGAATCTGGGGACAGACATGGAGAGGACATGAATCTGGGGACAGACATGGAGAGGACATGAAGCTGGGGACAGACATGGAGAGGACATGAATCTGGGGCAGACATGGAGAGGACATGATTCTGGGGACAGACATGGAGAGGACATGAATCTGGGGACAGAGATGGAGGGGACATGAATCTGGGGGCAGACATGGAGAGGACATGAATCTGGGGACAGACATGGAGAGGACATGAATCTGGGGGCAGAGATGGAGGGGACATGAATCTGGGGGCAGAGATGGAGGGGACATGAATCTGGGGGCAGACATGGAGAGGACATGATTCTGGGGGCAGACATGGAGAGGAAATGATTCTGGGGACAGACATGGAGAGGACATGAATCTGGGGGCAGAGATGGAGGGGACATGAATTTGGGGGCAGAGATGGAGGGGACATGAATCTTGGGGCAGAGATGGAGGGGACATGAATCTGGGGACAGAGATGGAGGGGACATGAATTTGGGGGCAGAGATGGAGGGGACATGAATCTTGGGGCAGAGATGGAGGGGACATGAATCTGGGGACAGAGATGGAGGGGACATGAATCTGGGGACAGAGATGGAGGGGACATGAATCTGGGGGCAGACATGGAGAGGACATGAATCTGGGGACAGATAATGAATGATAATTAAATTTTGTGTACATCGAAACAGGCCCAGGTTTCACACTGAGTGAGTATAAATACATTTAGAATCTATATTATTAACTATATGTATAATATGTACTGTTTTAGTGTCATTTTGTGCCATTTTGGTCGGTGGTGTGCCCCGGGATTTTTTAAGTGTAAAAAGTATGCCGCGGCTCAAAAAAGGTTGAAAATCACTGTTCTAGAGGAAGAGGTTTGGCAACACCACGTCAGGATATTTCTCCAGGAGAGCTTATTCTATACCAGGAAGGCCATTGCCTTACGATGGATGGCCCCCCCGGTCTCCGTCGGTGTCTCAATGGCGGAGACTGATTAATTCGATCCTCCCCTTTAACCAAATTATATATAAAGGCAGGGGTTGTCCTCAGAAGTTTACTAAAGTTTGGGGGGGCGTGGTGTGCTTCCCCGGCCACCCAGTATTCTGCCCCCTCACTACGTTCAGCTATTGATGCCTTTGCACTCTGAGGAAGAACGTCTGCCGACTGGATCCGTGGCCCCCCTTCTGGTGGTTTAAATATGTATGCTGGCGTTGGAGTCCCTTATCCATTTTTGTACCTTTCCTTGTCTTGGAATGGGCTGGGCGGGGGTGGGTTGGCGATGTGGAAGACCTTTGTTTATTTGTTTGTTTTTTATGCTTTTTTTTTTTCTTTTGTTATTCTTTGCATGTATTTCTCTGATTATACTGGGGTTTTTTTTTTGTTACATTTCCTTCAATAAAACGAGTTTAAAAAAAATCATGTCTGCTGTTCACTATTAAAAATTCTTATGTTTATGTAACAGAATGAAAAAATTTCTACTTGTTAAAAATTTGGTTAATGCATTATTCTATCCTAAAATAGTATGGATTTTTAAATTCTCATGAGTGGCCTATCTTGGTACTCTTAATCTTTATTGCCAACCCCCCCCCCACAAAAAAAAATGTATCTACTCAAGTGTAAGCCGACCCAAATATACACTGAGGCCCATAATTTTACCACAAAAAAAATGGGAAAACTTATTGACTGGAGAATAAGCCCAGGGTGTGAAATTCAACAAAGCAGATAAAAAATCAGGTCATGTGCATTACAGCTTAGTAACCCTGTTAGTTTACCCCGGCATATCCCTCACATTAACCCCCTGTGAGCATCACATAAGAGTTAATGATAAGTGGGACAAATGGTGGTAGTAATTAGGTGTCTTTATAATTACGGTCCTTCATTAGTACCCCCATGTGTCTCACATATTAGTAACCCTTATATGGGGCACACAGGGGTTAATATGAGGAACATGATGGGGTTAACTGCTGTTAATGTGAGGCCCATGAAGTTACAGAAATTAAATTAATAACCCCAAATGCCTGACATTAATATGACTAGTAACCACAGCCGATACCTGTGTGTTTTACTATCTCGTTGCTGTACCTTCCTCGCCTCCATACGACAGACATCTTTTATAAGACACAATTCATCCTGGCCACTGACTCATCTGCAGATGTTACATTCCAGTGACTACCGCTCCTTTTATGACATCACAGTCATGTCACCTAATGACAAGCCAATCACAGAGCAGTAGCACTAAAGGACCTCCCCCTTCATATAATTTATGCAGATCCTTCAGTTCTCTGTGCTCCATGAACCCCGACTCAAGTATAAGCCATGGGGGGCTTTTTCGGCATGGTAAATGAGCTGGAAAAGTCAACTTAAACAAGAATATATACTGTCCTCACAACACTTATAGTTTAACACTGGTAAATCCAAATATACGAACACTTTTTTTTTTCAAATCAATAATATTTAATGTTATATAGTTTTTAGAACTACAAATAAATTACCAAATAATAAATATGAAAATTAAACAATAAGATATTTTGAACATATGAACTTGTTATAACAAAGAACATATATTTCACTCTAAAGCAGGGGTCTTAAACTCGCAGCCCGCGGGCCAACTGCAGCCCTCGGGACAATAGTTTGCGGCCCCCGGCGGACATCCCGACATCCGCCGTAAGGGCTCGTTCACACGGAGTAAACACGGCACGCAATGTGCATGTTTGCGGTCGCGTTAACATGCACCGTCAAAATCGCGGCGCAAAAGTTCCGTAAACGCGGCACATTGCGTGCCGTGTTTACTCCGTGTGAACGAGCCCTTATAGTATGGTGCATGCCGGGTGTGTAACTATGGCGACCGCCCGGGCGGCCGCCATAGACACCGGGTGTCTACTGCTTTAAGCAGTAGACAACCAGCGCTAATGTCTCCGATCGGTCCCGGGAGGCATTAACCCCTCTGGCACCCCGGTCAAAGGCGCCGGAGGCGCCATTTTCCCGGCGGCGCATGGGTGCCACCATTTTGCCGGTGATTGCCGGCGCCTGGAGCAAGATCCAGGGCCGACGTCACGTTGCCATGACAGCCGGGAGCCTTTACAAGGCTCCCAGGCTTGTCTGCAATCTCTTTCTTTTGCAGGCTGGTCTATAAAGCCTGCAAAAGAAATGATTTTTTGCAATGCATTAGCATTGTAATGCATTGCATTAGTAATCAGACCCCCTGGGGTTCAACACCCCTAGGGGGTCTAATAAATGCAAAAAAAAAAATTTTTTTTTTAAAAGTAAAAAAAAAATATGAAAAAATATAAAAAGTATTCAAATCACCCCCCTTTCCCTAGAACACATATAAAAGTAGTTAAATACTGTGAAACAAATACATGTTAGGTATCCCCGTGTCCGAAATCGCCCGCTCTACAAATCTATAAAAATATTTTTCTTGTACGATAAATGCCGTAACGGGAAAAATAGTCAAAAGTGCCAAACCCCCGTTTTTTCAGTGTTTTGATTCTGATAAAAATTGGAATAAAAAGTGATCAAAGCAATAACATTTCCCGAAAATGGTAGAACTAAAAAGTACAGCCGGCCCCGCAAAAAAAGACGCCCTATGCATCCCCGTACACTTATGTATAAAAAAGTTACGGCTGTCGGAATATGGCGACTTTTAGAAAAAAAAATTGGGAAAACCTGATGCGGCCCAGCCTCACCCAGATTCTACCTCCAGTGGCCCCGGGGTAAATTGAGTTTGAGACCCCTGCTCTAAAAGCAATAAATTCAGCAGCCGATATGGTTTAAATTCCATATATTCTTCTTCTGGATCCGGAAAACTGCTTCTAATCTGGGAGACCACACACGACGGGATTGGACGCCTGTTCCCAACTCCTAAGTATCCATGTACCCGCACTGTAAGACTCCTATAGGCTGTCTTTCTATGCAGTCTAAAAAAGAAAGTGTTGAGACAATTATAAATTTCAAAATTTTTGTATTTTTTATACAAAATAAAATAATTTGCATTACATTATTGTTTCAAGAATACTAATGCAGAAATATTTCACACCCTAAAAGGTTATCGATTTCACAAGTCGTTAATAGACCAAAAATACAATTAAAACGTCTATTAAAAACTGAAAATGTGACTTTACTTTTTTGTTGTTTTTTTTTTTTAGTTTGTGCAAGTAGAAATTTGTAAAATACAAACTGGTTCATATCCTTGTTTGCGGGTGCTCGCTCCACTTGTTTATAAATAAATGTTATTTATTTAAAAGGAAATCAAATAATAATTGAAAAGTGAAATTAACCTCAAGTTCGTTGTTAGTGGATGACTTTCTCTCTGAACTTTCATTAGGCAGGTCAGAATGACTGTGTCCAGACACTTCCTCCATTTCTTGTTCAGGCTCGATAAATACTGCCTATGTCAGAATTAATAATAATTTAATTATTGTATACTGAATTTTTGTTTAAAATTATTTATATCACTGGTATATTAAACTATATTACTTAAATGTACATGTTACAATAATCAAATTTCCTTTTTGAAAAAACAAAACAAAAAAAAACAACAGATATAACGTGTGTACATCTACCTTATTGCAACTCACAACGTATAATCCAAATACCTATATATCTATATATTGATTGAGAATCTCCACTAGATTGCAAGTTAGAGACACACATATAAGTAGGATCTATCTCATGTCCTCACAATAGCGTACATTGACTGACCATGTTCGTGTATTTTACACCATGCCAGTAGTAAATGCCTCTACGGAAATTAAAGCTGACTCTTATGTAGCCAGGTATGTGCCGAACCGTAACTATATGCTTATGACCAGCCAGTATAATTTATAGTTGTTTGCTGTATAGCAGATTATGAATTGTATTACCTGTGATCAAACTACAGTTTTCACTCTACAGAGCTTTGATCACTCAGAATTAGTGTGAACAACTGATTGTTATCTGCCCATTCATTCATAGAGGTGTCGAGGGCTACGACTAAGGGGCGAGTACACCCAGAAATGCGTCAGCTAGAGCTAGTGATGATTTTTTAAGTCACTTTGGGGAGTTTTTGCACACTTTATATTTGTAAGAAGATGAACTTTTAAAAGAATGGAATAAAGATGAAATTTTAAGGAATACAGGAGTATGGACCTAATCTTTTTCCATGTGATTGAACTTAAAAAGCTGCATGTACTTGAGAAGTTGTTCTAACCTTACCAGAGAAGAACAAATGGGGTTGCAATCCCTTGAACATGACGACGACATTGTCATTAAACCATCAGACAAGGGTGGCAATGTGTTAGGATTGTGCAGAGACTGCGGCCATGATATGGGCGTCGCTGTCTGTTCCTCTGCACAATCCAGGGTTGCAAGGGTTAACCTGACTTGCAACAGCCGGGCGTGGTCGACTGGTTGATTGACATAGGAGTCGACCAATGGACGCTCAGATTGGGCAGCTGGGCTATTTGCTGGTGACCGCCCCTTGCCTATATAAGGGGGCTGGTCTGGACGCCCGGCGCTCTAGGATCACATTTGAAACCTGAAATGATGTGTGTGTGCATGTATGGGTTCCAGCCTGTAAAACTGAATTGACCCTAGCTAGTAAATGACCCCTGAGATAGCAATGCCACTGTTAGTCAGGCAGCATGCTGCCTTGTATGTGTGGTGTAACTCAGTAGGGGCAGCTAGCATTCCTTCTCAGACAGGGCGACTGGGAGTGGGCTTGGCAGTAGTTGCCTGGGTGGTTGGGTGGAACTACCACACACCGGGTTTACTTGGTCTCTGGCTAGTCCTGGAGTTCAGGCTAGCCAGTCTATTTGTGCGGCTGCTCTGACTGCACGCCTCTGTGAATTGCAACAGAGCACACCTGGTTCTTTATTTTAAGCTGGCAGTGACAGGAACTGTTAGCCTGTGTTCACACCAGTTTGGTTAGTAGTCAGTGGCCCAGAGGGCTCCGTGGGGTTTTCATTTAAGTTTTTTTTAATAAACCCTGCTGACCATAACACAATGTCGTCGTCATGGATCGCCCCCAATATATGCGGATGTGTAAGCGTATCCTCAGAGATGCAGAATGTTATCGCAAACTAAGTTCAGATCCTACTCAGATATTTAGCGGTGAATTAAAAACCCTCTTGCAAGAGGCACGACGCAATAGGCTGATTAATGACAGTGAGTTTGAATACCTCTGCCCCAGTGAACGGAATCAGATAGCCACATTTTACAGTACACCTAAAATCCACAAAGGGGTGCGGCCACTTAAAGGATGCCCCATAGTATCAGGGATAAATAGCCTCACGCAGAACATTAGCCAATATGTGGACATTGTTCTAAGACCCTATGTTCAGCAATTACCCTCATATGTGAGGGAAACTACTGATGTCCTGTTGAAACTTGAAGGAGTGGTCTGTGGGGAAAACACGTTGTTGGCTAGTCTTCATGTGGAGGCCCTCTACAGCTCCATCCCTCATGATAGGGTGTTAGGGTGTGTGGGGCTGTGGAGGGCTTCCTGAGGGCACCTTTGCTCAAATTTATTCTGGAGCATAATTATTTTATATAGAAATAGCTTGTAAAATTCAGCTCCAACCAGATAAACATGAATGTCCAAAGTCCGAAAAAGTTATTTAAAAACTTCCAAATTTATTGTTAATCCATTCAAAAAGGTACATCAGGTTTTTCAAGGTCATCAAAAAACGGACAAGGAGGGCGGGACGTAAACACAAGAGGAGGTTATCATTATGCGACCCGCTCCGACAAGAAGTAATGAATGACGTGACTAATAATGTTATTAATCTCTCTTCTATACAATTGTCACAGGATGAGTGGAATTTATTATCTAAAGGACTAGGTTTTGCACCTACTTGTGATTTCAACTTATTTAATACCATTATGGACATTAATAAATTTGTCCGTCTTTTGACGGTTAAAAGACATTTTTATGATGCTGATGATTTATCCTCTGTACCTAAGGAACCTATGGGGGTCACTACTGAGTTTCCCAATAATGTTTTTGGATCTAACATTCAAAGAACAGATGACATTGTTGAACTTGTTTCAATTACAGGAATCTAATTGTGATTCAGATGACCATTATGTTCATGCTGTAGGAGCCCAGGGTTAACCCTGGTTTCTATTCAATTCAGTCAAGGGCGGCGGCATACTGTATATTAACTTTCAACAGGCTATGGAACATGATTTGAGTGAACTTAGTAAAAGATGTGTTTGAATGACTTAAAAATACGGCAGGATATTATAATAAAAAAGGCAGATAAGGGGGGCGCTGTTGTTGTCATGGATCGGGAAGATTACAAAAGAGTACGTTTAAAAATTTTGAGTGATTCCATGACCTATAGAAAACTAACTAGTAACCCCACAACAGAGTTTATGGTAACACTAAAACGTCTAATTAATAAAGGTATACATTTAGGGATTTTCACGGAAGCACAGTCAAAATTTTTGATCCCAGAATTTCCGGTCATGGCTATTTTTCATGGCTTACCAAAAGTGCATAAGAATTTCATTCCCCCACCTTTGAGACCGACAGTAGCGGGCATCATGTCAATTAATGAGAAACTTTGTGCGTGGTTGGATAAACTTTTAAACCTTTAGTACAGCGTATTCCTGGTTTTTTGAAAGATTCTAAATCTGTTTTGAATACTTTTTGTGATTTTCATTGGGAGCCTGGATATTCGTGGGTGACTTGCGACGTGGAACAATTGTATTCCAGTATACCCCATGCGGCGGCCCTACGAGCTCTTTCTTTCCATCTTTCTCATTATAGATCTTTTTCCGATGTTTTATGTGATTATACTGTATAATGGATGTAACTACTTTGCTTTTGCGACAATTTTTTTGAGTTTGGTGATTTTTATTTACAGATCAAGGGAGCCCCGATGGGGGCTTCCTTTTCACCATCTCTAGCTAACCTTTTTCTTTCTTGGTGGGAGGAGTTGTATATTTTTTCAGGTGACAATCCTTTTTGTTACAACTTGCTCCGGTACGGCCTCTACATAGACAATATCCTTATCGTCTGGAGGGGTGAGGTAGCGGCCGTACCAGAGTTTGTCAGATATTTGAATTTAAATTATGTCAATTTAAAATTTACATTTTCCCAGGAAATGAAAGTTGTTTAATTTCTTGATATCACCTTCACAGGTAATGTTGAATCGGGCATGGTAGAAACCAGTCTATATAGAAAGCCCACGGCAGGGAATGCGGTACTACTGGCTTCAAGCCAGCATCCTAAACACACCCTTAAAGCGGTATCGGTTGGGGAACTTTTTAGAACTCGTAGGGCTTGCTCGTTAGACTCTGAGTATGAACATCAGAAGGGGGCTACTCTTAATAGATTGCGAACCTGTGGCTATCCTGAGTGGACTTGATGAGCCAGTAGAATTGTAGATTCAAAAACACAGCTTTCATTGTTGGAGAGTTCGGACAATAAATCACAGAGGAGTATAGATAATAAACAATTGGTGTTCTCTACCCCCTTTAGCCGACAATATGGGGATGTCATAAAAATCGATCACAAAATCTGAGATCAATTCGTTTTTGAACTGTAATAGTGACCATACAGTTTATATTATCGAGTGTAACATCTGTGATAAGTTATATGTGGGTTGCTCGATTAGAGCTCTTAAACACAGGATTTCAGAACATGTGTCAGATAGCAATAAAATGAAAGAGAATACTTCCAATGCATCTAAACATTTTTCTTTAGTACACGGAGGTGATACATCTAGCCTCAATTTTTATGCCATTGAGCATGTGGAAGAACCAATTAGGGGGGGCAATTGGAGGAAAAAACTCCTCCTAAGAGAGGCGTTTTGGATTATGCATCTAGAAACACGATACCCAGGTCTACAAGATCTGATCTTTCTTTTTATAGACCCCTTTCATAATTATGGTTCATATATTGGGGCTATGACCATCATACTTCCTTGGGAGGTTGATTATTGACACACACTCTTTGGAAGTATTCTCTTTGCAATGTTCGCTGTATAATAGTTTGGGATTGTACCTTCTGACTATCCGTTGTATGGTAACAATGCATGTTGAGATTTGTAGTTCGCACTTCATTATTTCCGGTGGCGTATATGTTTACTAGTCGACCAGGAGGTATGTTCCATCATAGATCGGGTCATTTATTATGTTAAATGCTTCTGGATTAACAGTGTACTCCAACTGGGGGAAGTGGTAAGGTAGGTTGTATGAGTTTTTTTTGACTGTTTTTTCTCTTTTTTTGTATCATACTTTTTATTATGGATTATGGATCATCCTATGAGATAATGGGGGTAAATGGGTTCTGTACCATGTTTCTATATGTCTGTATTGGAGTCCGAAAATATTTATTAAGTTGTTTGATTTGTTTTATGTTCTATATATGTATATTATTTGACATGGATTAGTATACATTACACATAGGTACGTAAGGGTTAATTGATATGGGTGGAGTTGGGAAGTCCGGTGTTTCCTTTATAAACAAATGATTTCAGTGTATAGTTTATGCCGTGAAGAAGGTGCAATGCACCGAAACGCGTAGCTATTGTACTGGACTTTGTTGGTCATTTTGTACCTTTTTTAATGGATTAACAATAAATTTGGAAGTTTTTCAATAACTTTTTCGGACTTTGGACATCTGGTTCTAGCTGAATTTTACAAGCTATTTCTACGTATTTACTGGAGAGAGTCCTTCCAGCTTCTTGACTCCCAGATGAACATTCAGGATATGGTGAGCGGCAAATAACTTTTTTTCTTATATTATAATTATTTTATCTTTGACAAGCAGTTCTTCCACCAGCTCAGGGGAGTTGCGATGGGTAGCCCATGTGCGCCCACCTACGCAAATCTCTTCCTGGGCTGGTGGGAGAAAACTGTGTTTTTTGGACAGGATCTGGAACAACTGGTTGGCCCTGCGGCTATATGGATTCGTTATATAGACGATATATTGGTCTTGTGGAATGATACTAAAGAAAGATTCGCTGAATTGGTTGATCAGCTTAACATCAATGACTATGTGTTATGGTCAGCAGGGTTTATTAAAAAAAAATAAACATAAAACCCTACGGAGCCCTCTGGGCCATTACTGCAACCAACCTGGTGTGAATACAGACTAACAGTTCCTGTCACTGCCAGCTAAATTAAATGACCAGGTGTGCTCTGTTGCAATTCACAGAGCTCTGTGCAGTAAAAGCAGCCACACAAATAAACAAGCTGGCTAGCCTGAACTCCAGGACTAGCCAGAGACCAAAGTAAACCCTGTGTGCAGTTCCACCCAACCACCCAGGCAACTACTGCCAAGCCACTCCCAGTCACCCTGTCTGGGAAGTATTGCTAGCTGCCCCTACAGAGTTGCACCACAAACATACAAGGCAGCATGCTGCCTGACTAACCGTGTCATTGCTATCTCAGGGGTCATTTACTAGCTAGGGCAGTTCAGTTTTACAGGCTGGAACCCATACATGCACACACACATCATTTCAGGTTTCAAATGTGATCATAGAGCGCCGGGCGTCCAGACCAGCCCCCTTATATAGGCAAGGGGCAGTCACCAGCAAATAGCCCAGCTGCACAATCCGAGCGTCCATTGGTTGATACACATGTCGATCAACCAGTCGACCACGCCCGGCTGTTGCAAGGCAGGTTAACCCTTGTAACCCTGGATTTTGCAGAGGAACAGACAGCGACGCCCATATCATGGCCGCAGTCTCTGCATAATCCTAACACTATGGTCTCTTTTTTACATACGAGGTCCAGGAGACCAGTATTAATTTCCTGGATCTGACAATCACGAAAATGCAGAATGGTCGGTTGAAAACCACTATGTACAGGAAGCCTACGGCTACGAATAGTTTGACATGGAACAGTTGGCATCCATCCTCACTGTGCCACGGAATACCCAAAGGCCAATATCTGCGAGCCAGACGCAACTGCTCTGAATATCAGGATTATCTGGTTGCAGCGAAAGATCTGGAAAAGCGCTTTAAGAGCAGAGGGTACCCTAGAAATAGTGTTAGGAATGCATACCAACACTCAGCTACCGTAAAAAGAAGTACACTACTTACCCCGAAGGCGAAATGTGAGGACAACCAGATCAGAATTATTGGTAGATATGACGTAGGCCACAGACAAGTGAGGGAGTTACTGACTATGCATTGGGAAATTCTGAAAATGGACCCTGATGTTGGACATCTAGTTGGGGAACATCCAGCCATCACTTTTAGAAGGGGTACAAATCTAAAAGATCGAATTGTACACAGTTTTTTGTCCCCAAAGGTGTCCTCCAACACATGGCTGGGTAGAGGACTTCCGAATGGCACTTACCAATTTGGCAGTTGTCTGGCATGTAGATATATCTCCCGTGATAAATGTTATACCAACTATGAACGAAATAGGGTATATCAATTAAGAACGGTGGCTAATTGTAAAACAAAAGGGATTGTCTACTTACTTACCTGTGCTTGTGGTATTCAATATATAGGGAAAACCATCCGAGAATTTAGGAGATGCATTTTGGAACATGTAGCTGATGTAAATATAAATGCCATCACATCTGGTGCTGACATTTCAGGCCCTGGAGGTGGTTAAACGATCACCACGTGGGGGAGATCTGGACAAAATATTGATGCAGCATGAGATGCGCTGGATCTTTCGTATGGGAACCATGAAGCCAAAGGGACTCAATGAGCAGCTTTCGTTCCACTCATTTTTGTAAATATGTACAGGTCTGAGTCTAGCACTCTTTGGTAAGGTGGTGGTTGTGGTGGTGGGTTGTATTAGTTTCTGATTAGATATTCATCCTATGCTATGACGATGTGGATACTGTATGGTATGATGGGGGATCTTATGGACTATGGTAGATGGGTAGGCTACAGTATCAGCAGATGTGGGAAGAATCAATCTTATGATGTTGAAAATTAGTATGACGGAGAATGGGTAGGATAATTTCCTCAGTCCCATAAGTATACTTTAAGGTCATAATGAGGACGGGATAGGATATAATCATCATTCCCACAAATATACTCTAAGGTCATTAGCCTATATTGGCTGATATATGGCTATCCATCATAGGGCACCCCCTTTCCAAGAGATGCTTAACCCCCCCCCCCCCTTTTCCCATCTGTGGGGTCTGGGTTTGTTAGGATAAGCATGATGGAGGGTGGCCATAGATTTCAGTAAACTCTGTCATTATGCCAAGAGACAGAATCTTGACACCAGTTGGTATGAGAAAAATGTCCGTACTTAGTAAACTAATAGTTGTCTCTTATGGCGTTTGGGATCCTAAAACATCTATTTGCTCACACTGTGGAAATGACTGCCTATCTATTTCTATTCAGGAGTATTGTACATTGCTACTATGTCTCCGCATAGCATTTTGCTCCATTCACTATGTTCGAGCGGATGACAGGCTCCACTGACGTGTTGAGGGGGAATGTTTGGTGACACCCCCTTTCCCCGATTGGGTGGAGCATGCTGAGATCATAGGTGGGTGGAGCTATACACATACGTATGCGAGCTGCCGCGGCGGCCTCGCGCCATACCACAGTGCCGAGGAGGAGTCTAGCTGTTAGACGGCAGCAGCCCGGGCTCTCCACATATAGATAGGAAAAGCCTTACAAAAACATCACCTGATGATACCTGCCTAAGGTTGGAACGCGTAGGGTAAGGCTAAGAAGATAGCTGGCTAAGTATGCCAAGGCTAAGTGGAGCAATACACGTACGATAACTACGGCTATCATTATGGGGAATGTGAGATCAATTGTGAATAAGATGGATGAACTGACAGCACTGACCAGACATCAACAGGAGTTTCGTGAGTGCAGTATGATGGTTTTTACAGAGACTTGGCTTACTGAAATCACTCCGGACACACTCGCCTCCTTGGTGGGCTTCAAACTTCTTCGTGCGGACAGGACGCTGCTGAGCGGTAAGCGTAAGGGAGGAGGGGTCGCAATATTTGTGAATGAGAGATGGTGTAATCCTGGACATGTTGTAGTTAAGAAACAATCGTGTGAAAAGGATATTGAACTACTAGCCGTGAGCATGAGACCTTATTACCTGCCAAGGGAACTATCACATGTTATCGTACTAGCTGCATATGTCCCCCCCTCTGCAAAAACTGATGCTGCCTGTGAAGTCCTCCATGCTGCTGTGAGCGAGCTGCAATCATCTCAACCCCATGCCCTGCTCCTAGTGTCTGGAGACTTCAACCATGTCTCAGCATCCACTCTACCAGGCTTCACACAGTATGTAACCTGCCATACAAGAGACAGCAAAACGCTGGACTTGCTCTTTGCCAATGTAAGGGATGCATATAGCTCATCTGCCCTACCACCCCTAGGAAGATCAGATCACAACCTGGTACATCTGGGACCCACATACATTCCACTGGTGCGCAGAGAACTGGCAGTTACCCGTACAGTGAAGATTTGGTCAGAGGGAAGTGTCGAGTCTCTAAAGGACTATTTTAATATAACTTTATGGGGAGTGTTTCAAGACTCATTTCCAGAGGACATTGAGGGGCTCACACACTGCATAACAGACTACATTAATTTCTGTGTGGACAGCACGGTACCAACTAGAAAGGTGAGGTGTTTCTCCAATAACAAACCATGGATCAACTCTGAAATTAAAACCCTCCTCAAGCAGAAAAAAAAATCTTTAGGTCTGGGGACAGAAATGCCCTTAGGGAGGTGCAAAAACAGCTAAGACAACTGATCAGAGAAGGGAAAGCCAACTACAGGCAGAAGATGGAACTACAGATAGGGGAGGGTAGAGTCTCAAAGGTCTGGGACAGTCTGAATGTGATATCCGGACACAAACAAAAGGCCGCTCGTCAGATAGATGCTGACAGGAAGTGGCTTAATGAGCTTAATCTATTCTTCAATAGATTCGACTCCAAGCCAACTCCCCCCTCACAAGCAACCCCCCTCCCCTCACACACCAAGACCCAACCCCACCGACTGGCAGTAAATTGCAATCCGAATGTCTGATCCTCAAAGAGTCTCTGGTGTGTAGGGAAATCAAGAGGATTAAAGCAGACAAGGCCGGAGGACCCGATGGTATAAGCGCAAGAGTTCTAAAAATGTGCAGTGACCAGCTGTGTGGTATTATTACGCACATGTACAATATGAGTCTAAAGCTAGGAGTGGTATCTCAACTGTGGAAAACATCTTGCGTGGTACCAGTCCCAAAGAAACCCAACCCAATGGACTACAATGACTACCGACCTGTAGCACTGACATCCCACCTGATGAAGGTCCTAGAGAGACTGGTCCTGACACACCTACGCCCTCTAGTGAGCTCCGCTCTGGACCCCCTCCAGTTTGCCTATCGGCCAGGCATTGGGGTGGATGACGCCATCATCCCTCCATTGATGTGGAGGCCTTATATTCATCTATACTGCATGAGGGTGGTGAGCCATTTTTTGCGCTCTCGGCATAATCAGTGCCATGCCCACAGTCAATTCATCCTCAATCTTCTTGAATTTTCCCTCACCCATAACTTTTTTGTCTTTAATGGTAAACACTTCCACCAGCTCAGGGGCACTGCCATGGGGAATCCATGTGCGCCCACCTATGCGAACTTGCTCCTGGACTGGTGGGAGGAGACAATAGTATTTGGGGAGGAATATGAGGAATTTACCAAACAGGATTGAACTGTGGGCGCGGTATATTGATGATATGTTGATTTTGTGGAGGGGCACTCCAGAGTCCTTTTCAAAGTTTGTGGAACATCATAATGTAAATATTATAGGCCTATCATTTATATGTGAAATTGGTGGTTCATCTCTCCCTTTTTTGGATGTCCTTATATCTAAAGGACATAATGGTACATTGGACACCAGGGTGTATAGAAAGGCAACTGCCACGAATTCCTTTCTTCAATGGGACAGTAGTCATCCATACCCATTGAAGAGGGGTATACCTCGTGGTCAGTACCTTAGATTGAGGAGAAACTGCTCTGGGGGACAGGCATTTGTAGACCAGGCAGCAGATTTGAGAACCCATTTTCGAAGACAGGGTTATCCAAATCATGTCTTGAGAGAGGCATATAAATCCTCTGTGGCTTGTGATCACACCCAGCTGCTTAGAGTCAAAAAGAAATCGGATGACTCAAGCAGCATGGTCCGTTTGATTGGAACCTATGATAATGGAGCATCTGAGGTGCGGAACATATTGCAGCGTCATTGGGATATTTTAACCCTTGACCCCGATATAAAGGCAGTAGTGGGTGATCAACCTCAAATTACATTTCGCCGGGGAAAGTCCATAAGGGACCGTTTAGTACATAGTCACTTTGAGATGCAAAGGAACCTGAAGTGGTTAACCCCACCAAAAGGATGCTTTAAATGTAGCGGTTCGACCTGTTCCAATCTTACAACTGGTAAGCGATTTTACTCTGAAAATCTTAAACAATTTTTTGAGATCAGACATTTTATCTCATGTAAGAAAAAAATATTGAGTGTAGACGGCAAGGATAACCGCGGCAAAAAGTATAGAGATGCGTTCAGAACCGGCTATTTGAACGCTCGATTAAGTTAATGCACTTGAGAAAGGGCTGAGTGAACCCCGAAACGCTTTGGTGTTATACTAGCATTGTGCCTGTTGCCCTCCAATAAAGATCATCCATTTTTGACCAGAGAGCGCCGTCAACACTCAATATTTTTTTTCTTCCTTGTGACTCCCAGATCCCTATTGGCTAACCGGTAGATGTAAGGCGTGCTGCTCCCTCCACCTGCTTTGTCTGCCCGGTGTGGCAAAAACTCTACACGTTGATTGTGAACGTTCTTGTCACAACCCGAACAGGTGAGAGGCCATTTGGTTTATGAACTACCTCTTTTTTATATACCAAACTGTCACCAAAAATTGCTACACTATCATTGGTCTGCTCGGTGTAACCTTGTGTTTTTTTCGATTTTATCTCATGTAGATCAAAAGGTGTGATCTACAAGATTACGTGCAAATGTAAATTAGAGTACGTTGGCAAAACTAACAGGGAGCTGAGGAAAAGAATTGGTGTACATCTGGGGGACATACGTAACCATAGGGACACCCCGGTAGCGTGACATGTGAACTCTTGTCATGAGGGAGACCCAAATTGCCTGAAATTTATGGGGATAGATCTAGTGAAACTGCATCCGAGGGGAAGTGACTGGTTCAGAATGACACTGCAGTGTGAAAGCAGATGGATTTTCAAATTAAAAACAGAAGCCCCATGAGGATTAAATGGATTAAACAGCTGAATTTCTGCTATTTTATTTGACTCAATCTATTGGGGGTATGGATATAGTTACAGCTATTGGGGATTTTGGCATTTCGGATTCAATGTCATTTAGTGATGATTGATTAAAAAAAAACTATTCAAACCAATACAAATTGATAGGAGTCTAGCTAAAATGTTTACAAGAGTTATATTGTCCACTCCGAACTCTCCTCCTATTTCTCATCCAACCTGCTCTTTGACAGACTTCAAAAAAGAACAACCCAAATGATCACAGAGGATCAAAAAAACTGCGCTTAACCTGAAGTAACAATGAAAAAACTAAAAAATTAAAAATTACACACTTTTTTTGACGCTGATTTTGCAGCGTTTCGGGGTGACTCCCTTTTTCAAGTGTTACACACAGAGCAAGGTTGAACCTTAAAACAAGAACACACATAAAAACATAAAATTACTAGCATGTATGTATAAATAGAATACCCAAGTATCTTAATAAAACCACAAATACACATTAAAAAATAAAATTATATAACATCCTGTTTTTGTATTTAAAAGTAGTCAAAAATATACTAAAAGGACTACGCCACTTGCAGCAACCAAATGAATTCTATTTACAAGGTATCCCATGTACTCAAGTTATTTACGCAACAGTTTTCATAAAAAACGTTTTCAATAAAGAATTCAATAAAGTAAAATAGAATAAAATCTTTCTTTTTACCTGTAGTTCAGAGGTCACTAGGACTGCAATGCTCAGGAGTGTGTCACTATTAGGTAGCGTCCGCGTGGTTGATATATATATATACATCCTTCCCTTTAGAAAAGACCGCGAGCATCAGACACTTCTGCACATGTGTAATAAAAGACTCGCTTTATATGAGATAATATTAACATGGTTTATGTGGCGCATATCTCTATATTTCAAATGTTATTGCTGTGGTCTATTATATTTATATTTCAAGGCGTTCCGTACGCGATAGTTTTATTCCGATTTCATTACGAGGTCTAGAGGGTTGTTGAAGCGCACGTATGACTTGCGCATGCGTCTAGTGTGGTTCCATGGACCGCGATGTAAGTCTCTCTATGTAGCAAGTAAAGTTTGCGCATGCGTACTATATTTCCTCATTCCGAGGCTTGAATACAAATGGACCACAACATCGATTAGTGAAACATTACATTTCACATCAATGAACCGCAATTGAGGTAAGTATCACTTCTGGCTTTTCCTTGTAACGGATCACTATGGGGTATCCAAATACTTCTTAGACCTGTATTATTGATCCTCAATATTGGCTATATTGGCTATATTAGGTTGATATTAATTATATTTTATTGTCTTACACACTATTAGTAAATAGGTACCGTCTTTTATACCCCTAGCAATTTAATTAATAATATCCTCCTAGGGCAAATAATCATTACGGTCCCTAATTATTATGATACCCAATACAGATAATATTAGATGACATTTTAGTGAGAAATATCCTCTAGTGCCTCATTGAGACCATCTGGTACAAGTGTTTGCAGTTTAAATATCCAATACATCTCTTTTTTCTTAAGTATATCAAACCTATTAGATAGATGTGTCGGAACTTGTTCAAGAGGGGTTATTATAAATTCACTAAAATCACAGTTATGTCTCCGTTTGGCATGTCTCGAGACACTATGCTTTTCATATCCATTAGTTACGTTTGATCGATGTTTGTTAATTCTCTCTCTAAGACACATCGTGGTTCGACCCACGTATTGAAGGTTACATGAGCATGTCAAGACATAAATTACGTAAGAGGAGGCACAATCTAATTTAGTTTTAATGGGAAATATTTCACCAGTGCATTTACTCAATACTTCTGTTATATTATGAGATATATTGTGACAGCATTTACATTTTTTATTTCCACACTTGAAACTCCCTTTTATTGCTATGTTACTCTTGATATTTTCTGTACTACCCAATTCTCTTATTTTACTTGGGGCAACCATACTTTTGACCGTACGGGCCCTTCTAAAGGTCATACCTGGTTGTTTAGGTAGGATATCCTTCAGAAATTTATCATCTTGTAGAATGTGCCAGTGTTTGCCTAAAATTTCCCTAACTGACTTATGAACGACACTATAGGTAGTAATGAAATTCAACTTAAACAATTCGGATTCTGTTTTATATTTAGGAACTTAACATTCTTTTTGTGTTAGCCCCTCTGACCTTACTTTAGCTGCCTGAATGATGGACATCGGATATTTCTTTTCCCTGAACCTTTTTGTAATGACCTTGCCTTGCTCGGCAAAGTCATTATCATTTGTACAGTTTCTCCTTATTCTTTTATACTGACTGAATGGTACATTCTTTTTCCATTTATAATAATGTAAGCTGTCATAACTCAAAAGACTGTTGCAGTCAACATTTTTAAAGAAAGTTTTTGTGTGAATTTCATTACCTACCCCCATTAAAAGTAGATCTAAAAATTCTATTTCGATAGCGTTAATTTTGCCAGTAAATTGTAGTCCCCATAAATTATTTAGATACTGATTAAATTCAAGGAAGGATTCTGGTGAACCGCCCCAAATGAACACCAGGTCATCAATATACCGCTGATAGAAAATGATATATTGGGACCATGGGTGCGAGTTCCAGATTACTGTATCCTCCAATCTGCCCATGACCAGATTTGCAAAACTAGGTGCAAATTGCGTCCCCATAGCTGTCCCTCGTATTTGTAAATACATGTCTCCTAGGAAGGAGAACACGTTATGGGTAAGAATAAATTCGATCCCTATTAAAATAAATTATTTCTGATTTTTTGGCATCAAATCATCCTGCTCCAAATAATATGATACCGCCTCTATTCCCTTATCATGACTAATATTACTATATAGCGAAGCTACATCTAGGGTTGCCCAATGATAGTTCGGTAGCCATTTTATTGGAACTAAGGAATTAATAATATCTGCTGAATACCTAGTGTAGGACTTTAGTGATGTAACATATTTGTGTAAGTGGATGTCAATATAATGTGACAGATTACGTGTGATGGAGTTGATGCCTGAAATAATCGGCCGACCAGGTGGGTTGACAGGGTCTTTATGTATCTTAGGAAGATGATAAAATAAACTGGCTGTAGGATTTGTGATATGTAAATACTCCTTTTCTTTTTTACAGAGGATACCACTGAGGTAGGCTTGATTAATCAGTATTAAATATTCTTTTAAATGTAGATTGGTTGGGTCTGTATCTAATTTAATGTAATAGTTGGTGTCAGCCAAAATCCTATTGGCTTCCTTAATGTAACATTCCCTGTCTTGTATCACTATACCCCCCCCCCCTTTGTCTGCATTTCTAATTATGATATTCTCATTATTTTTGAGGGTTTTCAGCGCTTTCTTTTCACTAGGGGTTAAATTAGATGGAACCTCACTTTGGTTGGTTAGATTTTTCAAATCTTTTGAGACTAGGGAAAAAAAGGTTTCTATATTTGGACCTTTGTGATGTATGGGGTAAAAAAACTGAGGGTGGTTTTAACCCTGTAGGTATAGGTCCCCCAGATGTTCCTGGGGATACATCATCTGGGGGTGTTTCATTTTGTTTCTCTGACTTTTTTATCATATTAAAATGTCTGCTGAGTGTGAGCTTTCTTACATATCTGTTCAAATCAATATATAATTGCAGATCTACTTTTTGAGTAGGGCAAAAGGAGAGTCCTTTAGACAGGAGACTGTTCTCAGCTGTTGTTAATTGATACTGGGAAAGATTGAATATACAAGTTTCTAATTCTTGTTCCACTTTGGACTGGGACTGGATGATCCCTGATCTTCTCTTACTTCTATGTTTGATGCCCCCTCTACAGCCTCTAGTTCTTTTTCTAGAGATTTGTTTAGATTGCTTGGTATCATTCTGTGATTGATCTTCCGTTTGTGACTCATTGGCGTATAGTAATCTGATATTTTCATGATCTTTTTCCGAAGGGGGACTTCTATTACAAGATGCACTATAGGGGGTGTAAGGGTGTGAGGTAGGGCTAAAAAACGTGGTTTCCTAGTAGATCGGGGAGAGACATCAATGAATCTCTCAATTTGACTTTCAGACAGAGGTGTACCATACAAAGAGTCATCTAACGCCAAGTCGGACTCATCAAATTCTTCATGTACTGTTAAATCTTGTGCTGTTATATCCTGTACTGTTTCAGTACTCACCACACTACTTAGATTTAGGTCTCTAGTATTCAAATTGTCATCCTCGGTTTCTACACTAGACATAATTTCCTCTATATTAACAGTATTGATTATTCCACTAAATGTGGTAGGAGGTAAATTGAGACCGGTGTTGATTGATTCAATTTTTGATCCAGTGGAACTTGTTATTGGTGTGGGAATCTCAGAGTTGGTTACCTCCAGATTTTCTATAGAGGTTTTGGGGTCTCTACCAATGTTATTAACCAACGATACCACACGTTTACTGGATTCTCTATTAATTGGTAAGGACAGTTCCTTATTTCCATTTGGCTGTTTTTTCGAATCAGGCTTGACTCGTTCCAAATTTTGATTTGGTCTATTATTGTTATTTTTATACTGATTTTTTAAAACCGTTATTCTCCTGTGTAGAGGAGTTGTGGACTTGGTGTTCTCGAAATGGCGATCCCTCTTATTTTCAGTCCTACTTGTTTTAATATTCTCATTGTTACTAGGGTTCTGTTTTAGTTGTTTAGAACCATTTTCATTATCTTTAGACCAATATTTGATGTTATTATTCTTAAAGTCTCGTCTGTCCCTATTAAGTTTATTAGTTTTTGCTTCCAGCATATTTCTTTCAATTTCGACTGATCTAGAATAGAGAACCCCACTCATTCTGGCAAAATCGGGGTGTCCCTGATATTTTTCAACATTATTCATTTTTATTTGGATATCATTAATCTCATTGGCTAATTGTAGCCGTTTATGGCTTAACCTCTCTATTAGTCCTGTAGAACACAGGTGTAAATAGTTGTCCCATTCCTTTGAAAACGAAACATCATTGGGAAATGGCGAATTATTCTTAAACCTTAATCCCCTAGGTATTATATTTTCACTCAAATAAATACACAAAAATTTATGATCCAGACTATGTCTGGACTCATCACATAGTAAGTCTTAGAGCTCCCAAAAGAGAGCACTCAAATCTTCTTGATTTCTGGTGCATCTTGGATAGGTTCATTGGCAACTCTGGGAGTGATTTTCTCCTCCAGGAATTCAGGCAATGGTTGGGTATAATGTTCAATCAGGTCTTCTCTTTTAAGGGACCTTTTCTTGATGAATTCCATTATTGTATACCAACACAGATCTCTTCCAGGTGCTTTAAAATGGTCCTTGAGGGTAGATGGATTTATCACCTCTCTGAGTCCAAATCAATTCTGGTTCTTGGGTAACTCTCGGACACAGAATATATATAAAATAGATAAAGATGTGCACCGAGCTAATCTGTCCACAATGAATAAAAACTTAGCTTTCCAGCTACCAGGTTTGAAACAGCTGCAGTTTACAATAATTCACCCCGTAGGGGAATAATACTAGAAAAAGAACAACCCAAATGATCACAGAGGATCAAAAAAACTGCGCTTAACCTGAAGTAACAATGAAGAATTTTTATTGACACACTAAAAAATGTGTAATTTTAAATTTTTTAGTGTGTCAATAAAAATTCTTCATTGTTACTTCAGGTTAAGCGCATTTTTTTTGATCCTCTGTGATCATATGGGTTGTTCTTTTTCTAGTATTATTCCCCTATGGGGTGAATTATTTTAAACTGCAGCTGTTTCAAACCTGGTAGCTGGAAAGCTAAGTTTTTATTCATTGTGGACAGATCAGCTCGGTGCACATCTTTATCTATTTTGACAGACTTCAGTCAGGCTTCAGACCCCGGCACTCCACTGAAACTGCCCTAACAAAAGTCACCAATGACCTGCTAACCGCCAAAGCCAAGCGCTATTACTCTGTCCTCCTCCTCCTCGACCTCTCCTCTGCCTTTGACACAGTTGACCACTCCCTCCTGTTAGAAATTCTCTCATCCCTTGGTATTTCAGACCTGGCCCATTCCTGGATCTCCTCATACCTCACCGACCACACATTCAGCGTCTCCCACTCGCACACCACCTCCTCACCTCATCTCTCTGTAGGTGTCCCCCAGGGCTCCGTCCTAGGACCCCTCCTATTCTCCATCTACACCCTTGGCCTGGGCCAACTCATTGAATCTCATGGCTTTCAGTACCACTGCTATGCCAATGACACCCAAATCTACATCTCTGGACCAGACATTACCTCCCTGCTGGCCAGAATTCCAGATTGTTTAGAAGCCGTAGCCTCCTTCCTCTCCTCCCGCTTTCTCAAACTCAACATGGAGAAAACAGAGTTTATCATCTTCAGCCCATCCTGTATGGCCCCACCACCTGACCAATCCATCAAAGTTAATGGAACCACAATTACCCCTGTCCCACAGACCCGATGCCTTGGGGTAACCCTGGACTCTGAGCTATCCCTCAAGCCACATATTCAAGCCCTCAACACCTCCTGCCGCCTCCAGCTCAAGAACATCCACCGAATCCGCTCCTTCCTCACCCCTGAAACTACCAAGATGCTCGTCCAGGCCCTCATAATCTGCCGCCTAGACTACTGCAACACCCTTCTGCATGGACTCCCAGCAAACACCCTCGCCCCCCTCCAGTCCACCCTAAACTGCGCTGCTCGCTTAATCCACCTCACCCCCCGATCTTCATCAGCTGCTCCCCTCTGCCAGTCCCTCCACTGGCTACCTATAGCCCAGTGAATTGAGTTCAAGCTACTAACGCTAACATACAAAGCCATCCACAACCTGTCCCCTCCGTATATCTCTGAACTAATCTCACGCTACCTGCCCACACGTAACCTCAGATCCTCCAACGACCTCCTACTCCGCTCTGCCCTCATCCGCTCCTCACACAACCGTCTCCAAGATTTCTCTCGTGCATCCCCCATACTCTGGAACTCCTTACCACGACACATAAGACTGACCCCCACAATCACAGGATTCAAGAAGGCGCTGAAGACTCATCTATTCAGGAAGGCCTACAACCTCCAATAACACTATCACTGCACCGCCATCTGTACAGTCTCCCCCTCTCCTTCTGTCTCTACCCCCTTCCCTCATAGATTGTAAGCCCTCGCGGGCAGGGCCCTCTACCCCACTGTGCCAGTCTGTCATTGTTAGTATTATATCTACCTGTATATTTTGTATATTGTATGTAAACCCCCAAATGTAAAGCACCATGGAATTAATGGTGCTATATAAATAATAATAATAATAATAATAATAATAATAATATATTGTCCTGACATGGGGGGATTTGATTGTTTTACCTACCCTGTAAGAAATATTTAGTGACAGCTATGGGGGGGGGCGCGTGACGTTAGTTGATCAAGGAGGGAGTCTAGTTGTTTGCTCTGCATGTGAGGAATAAGGGGGCGGAGCCCTCTAGTACTCTGTTCCCTTCATGTCAGTTTGCGAGCGTAGTGCCGATGGGTGACACTGCGCATGCGTGGACTTCCGACGCTGTCTCGCACGATCGGTCCGTGCTATTGACATCTGCACATGCGCGGGATTTAGAATCCCGCGATACGCCTGTGATGAAGTCTGAGAGCAAGGGACGCAGCTGGTAAGCGAAGAATGGCGCCAAATTCAGACGGACGCCGGACATTGGATTTCAGGTACTGGAGTCTGTGGGCGGAGTGTCTTATACTTGTATAAAGAACCTTGGGAAAAGGTGCTCATTGCTGCCAGTGAGTTAGTTACTCCATCTAGATAGTGTCCTACCACTGTGGGCACATCTATATTGGATGGAAGATGGTCTATTTATATCTGTAGTCAGTTGTAGATAAGGTCCCCTGATGAATGGTGCACAACTGTACCAGGAAACGCGTAGGGATACTGAGGGTCATCCGAGGTACAGCTTGGGACTGCCCTTGTCAGGGCGGGAGTCTTGTGGGTGCTAGGTCTTATCGGCAGGTTAAGACCAGGGATTAGTGATCCTCCTGTGCTTCACCTTGCACCAGCCGAATGTCTCCCACCCATCGTGTTTGGTAAGACCGTTTTTGTTTACCATCTGTATTACTACCTGTCTTTTACTAGGCAAACTGAAAGTAAAGAATATGGGTATTAGACAGACAATGCATGCCCTAGTGAGCGGTTTGGTGTTGTGCACAGTATACTAACAGGGTATTGTGATTGTCCTCTTTTGAGGAGTTATTTTATATTTATATTCATGTCTATAGCATGGTTTTAGTGTATATCTATTAAATGTTATGTTTTAGTTGTATCAGTGCTTGTTCTTCACCCAAATATCTAGCCAACTTGTGAGAAGGGTGTGCGAAACTTGGACTTTGCACAGGTACTCCTAATCTGAAAAGTGCCTTTTTGCCAAATATTTGACAACCACCAATTTACAGCTGGAAGGAGCTTAAGAGAAATGGCCGCTAACTAGTGATACCAGCAGGGCAAGCTGATAGTAATGAGCCTCATCCCAGCACATCAAGGTAGTTTATTGTGATAAGGGAAATAACACTCGCTGTATTTTTGCTTATTCTAATACTTTATGCTTTCCTTAGAGACATGAAGAGACTGAAGCATCAGCCAGCACTGACCAGGAAGACGATCAAAGTTCCCCGGAGGAAGATGGTTGGAGTGACCAGCAGAAAGTATTGAGAGGCTCTCAAGAATTTGTAGGAGACAACTCCTCAACAGCATCACAACCCTCAATGATCCTTATAAGGTCAAAGAGACGGTGGCTTTTAGAAGATGGTAGTTCTACAGGATACAGGATTTCTGTCTTCTCTACTGGATTGATCTACACAGATAGCATTTCTTCAGTGTTATAATTGTCGTTTTAGTTCATAAATAGTCCCAACAGAATTCCATTAACCTGCCCCAGTATACTACACGCCCCAGGATGCTACACGCCCCAGTATGCTACACGCCCCAGTATGCTACACGCCCGAGGATGTGCTGTCTACTCACTTGAGGAGAAAGTGCAGGAAGTTTAGCAGAGATGACAAAATTAAGGTTAGGGTGGCTGAAGCAAGATAGAATCTTAAAGTTGCAGCAAATGGCCTAGTGTTATGGTTCTGTATATATATATATATATATATATATATATATATATATATATATATATATATATATATATATGCGGTATTGGCTGCAGTCGAGGTCCAAAAGCCCCAGAAGGGCGGCCGTCTGCCTGAGCGCAGCAGCAGTATGTTCGTGCGGCTCAAGTGTGAACAGGGGCCAATGCACGTTCACCAGTTAACTTCACTGAGTGAAGGCATTTGTGCAGCTCTACTGTCAAGTCCCAAGGAGGAGTACACCAGTTGACTTCACTGGGCAAGTGTTTTTTGTTCAGCTTTAATGTGAACAGATGGAACACTGGTTCACCAGTAACTTACTGGGGAACTACACCTGAGCATAGGGTGCAACCAAGGCTGCCAGGGGTTAACTGTCACCCCTGGTCGGAAACATTAAGGGCTCCACAACAGCTTTGGAGCTACAATGGTACAGGACAGAACCAACAGGCTTTACCGTTTCCTACCAGCAGTACCCAGGAATCCTAACCTAGAATACCTGCACTGCAACCTGGTATTGACAGGAACCTATCCCTGACCTTTCTGTCTCAACCTAATAGTCAAAGTGTGAGCACCAGGCGGGCGTCAGCTCACACCATATAAAGGCAAGTCCCCGCCCATACCTCACTGGGCATGCCCAGTATGGGTGGAAAGGGACTTAGCCTCAGAACGTCTCCAAAAAGTCTGAGCATGCTCAGTAGGCCAAATGCTGCACTTAGACTCCACAGCCCTCACCGTCCGACGCCGAGGGCGAGAACTGGATTGACCCGCAGGTGGCGCCGTGCGCCAGAAGGATCCCATCCTAACACCTATCCATCAACTATGATTACATTGTCGAGCAGCTATGCAGAGTACAGTGCCCAGAGAAGATGGTTGGTTTTATTGAAGCACGTGGATTCTTTATTTGCAACAAGTATCTTCGACCAAGGTTTGTATTACTACATTAATATTAACTGGATATTTTATTGTATTGTTGTCGGTTTCTGCATCTATAAAGAAATTATTCCACCCACCTCTGCTTGCTGCTGTGCATCTCCCTTCAACTCATACTATAACATTGAATGCTATATGGTCTATAGTGCTGCAGAATATGTTGGTGCTGTATAAATATAATTATATCAATATAATAAACTTACGTCATTATAAATATGTAACAATTACACCGGTAAACATTTTTTGGCACATGGATTGTGTATTGTGTTTTATATGTAACTTTTTATTCAGATTTCAAATATGGAATCAGATTTCCTCTATCACGTATAGTTTTTGCGCAATCTCATTTTTATAGTTTTTCCCTTCTGTGCCATTAGCTTATGCAACTCATATGAAAGAGACATATGAAAACATGAAAATTCTTTTGGAAAAAAAATCATTCCGAAAAGTAATGTTGGAAAATATGCTGTGATGTAAAAGTAGTTGCTTTGTTAATGGGTTTGCAGCTTGGCTACACTAAATTTGGTTGATTTTTGTGCAAGTGGGACAGCAGAGAAGACAAATCACTATATGAAGAAGGAACAGCCAACACGTCAATCACTGGACAGAGAAATGTTGTGTATGTTCCCTTGCAGTATTATTCTACCTCCTCTTCACATAAAGCTGTGGCTTGTCAAAAACTTTGTAAAAGCAATGGATAAATCTAGATCTGGTTTCCAGTATTTGAAAAAAAAATTCCCTCGTGTAAGTGATGCTAAAATCAAGGAAGGAAATTTTGTAGTTCCCCAAATAAGAGCCTTGATGGATGAATTATACGAAGAGCAGCTAAGGGCTCGTACACATCTGCGCCCAGCTGTTACGGTTCTGTGTAAATATTTAAAAATAATATTTTTAAACGACAGACCCGCTAGTCTGCAAGGCACTGCAGCGAGGTCCACAGGCCCAGATGGGCGGCTGTATGTCAGAACAGTGCACTACCAGTTAAACTGGCAGTGATGTGGTGCAATGCTAAATGTGAACAGGCTGTAATAAAACCCCGCCAGTTAACCTCACTGGAAAGGTGCACCTGTACAACTGAAACAGCAAGGCTGCCTAGGGTTAACCGTCACCCCAGGTTAGCAACATAACATTCTCCTGCAACAGCTAGGAGAAACAAAGGAAGAATTGACAGTTTAAGAGGCTACCTCAGGGGCCAGACCTGCTGACAGCACCTCAGGCTCAGAGTCCACGACTGCTAGCCTTAGTGTAGGGCTATCAGTTCAGGTTCTAAACTACAGTACCGATAGAGGCTGAAGAAACCCCACACAGAGGCCTATGTTACAACCTGCCTGAATGCTGGAGCCTAGCCCTGAACTACTGTCATTAACAAACTTTGGTCAAAGTGTGAGCACCTGGCGGGCGTCGGCTCAAACTTTATAAAGGGAAGTCCCCGCCCAGCAGGGGCGGTGGCCATGACATCACCGGTCATGCCCAGTATGGCCAAAATGGGACTTAGTCTGTGAACGGCTCCAAAATGTCTGAGCATGCTCAGAAGGGAAAAAACTGGACTTATACTCCAGTCGCCTCACTGCATGAGGCCGAGAGTCGGATTGACCCGCAGGTGGTGCTGTGTGCCGTGATGGAAACCTGCGAGACCCAATCCTAACATTACCCCTCCTCCTAGCGCCCCCCCCCCTTCAAAAGCCGTAACAACGTCTGGTGCGTCAATGTTTTTAGCGTGCACCCCAGACCGATCCATGGGCTGAAGAGAGGGATCAGGACGTCTGTGAGCGTTAGCCGTGGCCCTTTCCTTTGGCGTGGGCCTATTACGGGCGCAGGTTGCACATACCCGCACAAATCTCCTGGCATCACGAGCCATTCCAGGGCAAAAACAAGACTTGCCCAGGAGTTTCTGCATTCCCCTGCTACTCAAGTGTCCCCCAATGTGTGAGGAGTGCGCCCAGGCGAGCATCTCCCGACACTTGTCGGATGGTACAGAAATTTTATCAGGCGGCCCCCCTGCCTGGATGAGGAAGGGATAAGTCGTTCTGTCTCAGTGACTTCATCAATAGGGTCAGAAGTCACGGGTTGAAGAGTGACCCCCTTCGCCTGTGACAGACAGTGCTGATGGCAGTAGTCACTCCAGGACGCTATCTCTCCATTAGCCCAGTTAATCTGTGGCGAGTGTTGACGTAGCCACAGGAGGCCCAGGAGGAGATCGTCCGTACCCTTATGCAAAGAGAGAAATGACATGGTCTCCCTGTGGTTGGAGGGGAATGTCACAGCTAGTGGTATCGTCTGTTGTGTGATTTCCACGGGTAAGGTGGCACCATTTATGAGTTACACCTTCATGGGTTGTAGCAGAAACACTAACGGGATGCCTTTCTTGCGTGCAAACTTGGCGGACATAAACACCCCGTCCGCTCCAGAGTCTATGCATGCCCTGGCCGGTATAGTACGGTTACCCTCCACTAAGTGTACAGTGAAGACTAGCTTGGTGGGTGGTGTAAGCCTGACTAGCAATCCCCCACCAACGGATACTAGCGGCTGAGAGTTCTCCTGCTTCTGAGGGCAATGAGAGGCGAGATGCCCTGGTAGCCGGCAGGAGAAACAAATCTAATCGCGCTTTGGACGCATAGAAATAGTTGCAGCGCGGGAAATGTCCATGGGCTCAGGTGCACCCTCGATTGGCAGCGCAGGAGAACTGGAGGAGGGGAACTCGGGAGCCAATCGAGTACGGGGCCAGCTAGCCACTATCTCCAGCTCTCGCGCACCATGCCGTAGATCAATGCGAGTAGCCAGGGCGATTAGAGCCTCCAGGGTTAAAGGGACTTCACGGGTTGCCAAAGCATCTTTACCGTGGGAAGCCAACCCTCTCCAAAAGACTGGTACTAAAGCCTTATCCGGCCAGTCAATTTCGGATGCCTATGTCCTAAACTGTATTGCATATGCACTGACTGTCTTTGGACCCTGGCTTAAATTGAGTAGCTGTAGGGACGAGTCAAAGGCAACCCGTGGACCCACAAATGCTGTTTTCAGGGACCCCAAGAAAGATGTGGCGCGAGTGGTGACAGGATCGCCCCGCTCCCATAGCGGTGTGGCCCATTCTAATGCCCGGCCAGCCAGGAGAGAGATTACAAACCACACTTTGCTCTTTTCGGTGGGGAACGTGGCAGATTGTATTTCAAAGTGGATGGTACACTGGCTGATAAACCCCCTACACTCCTTTGACTCTCCAGAAAATTTATTGGGGAGAGCCAGACGGAGGTTTTGCGCTGATGGTGTATGTGCTAGGGCTTGCGCTAACACCTGTGCAGTGAGGGAGGCGTCCTCAGTAGGTGGCGGTCGCTGCTCCAGCGATAGCAGACGCACCTCCAACTGCTGCACATAGTGCTGTAACTGCACCTGTTCTGACATATCTATCAGCAAGACCTTGGCTCACACTTCTGTTATGGTTCTGTGTAAATATTTAAAAATAATATTTTTAAACGACAGACCCGCTAGTCTGCAGGGACTGCAGCGAGGTCCACAGGCCCAGATGGGCGGCTGTATGTCAGAACAGGACACTACCAGTTAAACTGCACTGGCAGTGATGAGGCGCAGTGCTTAATGTGAACAGACTGTAATAAAACCCTGCCAGTTAACCTCACTGGTAAGGTGCACCTGTACAGCTGAAACAGCAAGGCTGCCTAGGGTTAACTGCCACCCCAGGTCAGCAACATAACAGGCTCCTGCTACAGCTAGGAGAAACAAAGGAGGTATTGACAGTTTGATATTTGTCACCATTTTAACTTTTGATGTAATTTTGTGTATGTAATAAATTTATATGTTGGTATATACTTTGAGTATTCTGTGGTTTGTTTTTTCTGTTCATTTTGTTATAAAAAAAAAAAGCGCCAGGGAAGGTGGGAGGGGATACGAATTTTTACAGAGTTTGCCGCGTAGTATTCGATTGGAATCGAATGCCTCGAACAGCCTGATATTCAATCAAATACCAATTCGATCGAATGGCGTTCGCTCATCTCTAATATCTACCGTATAATATATAGTGGTAAAGTGTACGGTAAAGTGGTGATCGGGGTGTATATCTGGTGAAGGAAACCCAGAAGAAGTGCTGCTTTAGCAGAAATAGTCTGCTAGGGCTTTTTTTTGGTTACCATACCATGGGCTGGGTTTTCTGGACTGGAGGGCAGGTTGGTAGTGGGAGCCTTACAGTCCACACCCTTACTATCACCATGGGTTCTTACCACCATCCCAGGTGCACACGGGTGAGGCTTCCTCATGGCCATTACTGGGGAAGGAAGCCTGGTAAAGGAGGGCTGAATGTCTTTTGCTGCCAGAGTGAGACAAAGCACCACATGGGACGGTATGTACCGTTTGGTGACGGCATTGGATAATACGTTTGACCTCATTAGCATAGAAAGGCATGCTGGTGTTCAGTTAGAGCCGGACAGGCTTAGGTTTTGTTTATCTTGCTGACAGTGTTTTATGCTGAAAATACCAAAATAAAACACTCTGGACTTTAAATCTACTGCCTGTCTGAGCCGTGTCATTGCCATAGCCGAACCATGTGAGCTGGTCCCCCTTACAATATAATATAACATATATATATATATATATATATATATATATATATCCGCCATATAGGTATATATATATATTTCTGTCACTTGTATAGTGCTAGCATATTCTGTGGCGCTTTACAGACAGTGTTAGTCACCGTACCATATAGGGCTCGCAATCAGTGTTATAGTGACATTATGGCGAGGAGGTTTTATACCAGTGAGGAGGCATACGCCATTCTTTGGTCAGATGCATCTGACACTGAAACATTTGTAGACAATGACAATATAAGTGTCACTTCAGATTTGTCTTCAGGGGACATTCTGGCTGATGATATTGACCCTTCAGATGGTGAAGGTGCAGGAACTAGCAGTGCGGCAGCAGACAGTGACACTTTCCCACTAGTTGATGTGCGTTCCCTCCAGTGGGCACCTGCTCCATCTTTTGCCCCTAGAGTCCACCCATTTACTGCATCTCCTGGCATAACAGTGGATGATTCCCAATTTACCCACATTAATTATTTTAGTTTATTTATAAGTGACGACCTCCTCAATGAAATTGTCCATCAAACGAATTTATACGCTACCCAGTACATAACACAAAAACCTTCATCTGCCCATACCAAAGATTGCACAACCATAGATCTGGTGGAAATGAAAAAATTTTGGGGCCTCACCCTAAATATGGGTATTGTACAAAAGCCCTCAATCAGGTCATATTGGTCAAAAAGTCCTGCACAGTCAACCCCAATATATTCGGCAGTCATGTCCAGGCTTCGCTATGAGCGAATAATGAGGTTCCTTCACTTCAGTGATAATTCACAGGCCCCCCCCCCAAATGATGATCCAAACCGTGATCGGTTATTCTAACAAAGACCCCTCATAAATTATTTGAACCACTTCTTTTTTGCAATATTACACCCCAGAGCAAAACGTCAGTGTGGACGAATCCCTCCTTAGTTTTCACGGTAGACTGAGCTTTCGCCAATATCTGCCTTCCAAACGGGCAAGATATGGCATAAAGCTATATAAGCTTTGCAAAGCAGTTCCGGATACACCGCCGCCTTCAGAATCTATGAAGGACGAGATAAAAAAAATTGATTCCCCAGGATGCCCCCCTAATTTTCCCATCAGCAGTAAAATAGTGGTGGAGATAATGCAGCCCCTGCTACACAAAGGGTACCACTTGTATTGTGACAACTTCTATTCAGGTGTGGCCCTATTTAGACACATGCATTGTGCAAACACAGGAGCATGTGGAACCATGCGCTAAAACCGAATGGGGAAGAGCATACAAAAGGGGGAGTCCTGTTCTTATGCTTGTGAGGAGTCGATGGCGGTGAAATACAGAGATCGGAGAGATGTCTATGTGTTGAGCACAATACACCCCACAGGAACAGTGGCAGTGAGGGAAAGAGGGGCAACAGCAGACAAATATAAGCCGATAAGTGTGTCCGAGTATAACAAACACATGGGGGGGGGGTGGATTTAAGTGATCAGATCTTACAGCCCTATTTAGTAAAACAAAAATCTGGTACAAAAAAGTGGCCATTTACCTAATACAAATTGGAATCCAAAATGCCTTTCTACTTTATAAAAAGAAGGGAGGCACCAACAAATACCTGGATTTCCAGGAGCAAATCATTCACAGCCTCCTTTTTGACCCTCAGGACCCCATAGAGAACCCCCAGTCTGAAGATGTCAAACGACTAACTGAAAGGCATTTTATCAGTCTACTTCCCCCAGCAACAACACGAGCTAACTCGCAAAAAAAATGCCATGTCTGCACCAAAAATGGGCGACGCAGAGATACCCGTTACCATTGTCCCTCATGCCCCACAACCAGGCCTGTGTATTGTTCCTTGTTCTGAGAGATTCCACACTGTTCTTCATTATTAGAGCTCTTCTTGTATATTCCACTTCTAATTTTGTGGTTGCCACCAAGCCCCATCTTTTGCATAAACCTGCAAATTCCTATTGTTATAAACTCTAAATTCCTTAAATTATACCCCTAGATGAATACATTGGGGAACAAAAATACTAATTACATTTTTTTGCATCTTTTTCAACATTTCACAAAAAATCTGGATATTCTAAGAAGATGCTAAAGCACTTACTGAATGCCTGCAAACTATTCTAGCAAAATCTGACCTACAAAATCCAATTAGCGCTCCATCCTTTCGTACATTAGGGTACCAGCACATATGGGGTATTGTCATGTTTGGGAGAAAATGCATAACAAATTGTGGGGTGCAGTTTCTCCTTTAACCCCTTGTGGAAATGAAAAATTTGTGGTTAAAGCAACATTTTATAGCAAAAAATGTTGTTTTCCCATTAGCTGGGCCAATTCTGTGAAAGACCTGTAGGGTCAAAGTGCTCACTATACCCCTTGATAAATTTCTTGAAGGGTCTATTTTTCAAAATGGGGTGACATTTCGGTGGTTTCCACTGTTTTAGCACCTTGGGGGTTCTGCAAAAGGGACATGGTGCCTGCAAACCATTTTAGCAAAATCTAGCCTACAAAATCCAATTAGCGCTCCATCCATTCTCAGAGCGGCCATGTGCCCGTACATTATAATAATAATATAAAAAAATATTTATATATTTATATAGTACATTAGGGTACCAGCACATATGGGGTATTGTTGTGTTTGGGAGAAATTGTGTAACAAAATGTGGGGTGCATTTCCTCTTTTAACCCTTACTAAATGTGTAAATTCTAGGGCTAAATAAATATATTAGTGATAAGGAAAATGTTCGTTCTTGTACCGTGTTAGCCAGTGGGTTGGAAATATAAAAAAACAAAAACTCACTTTTGGTGATTGCATCTATTTACAGCAAAATGGCACCGCAATGGGGAGCAAAATGGCGCCACAGTACGCTAATCTCTTCATGGCCAAGCTGGAAAGTGACTTCCTCTCCACCTGCACCACCAGGCCTCTGGCCTACTATCATTTCATTGACAATATCCTAATCATTTGGACTGGGTCTGAACAACAGCTGATAACCTTCCATGAACAATTCAACCAGTTCCATCCCACCATCAACCTGACGCTCAATCACTCCTTCTCGGAAATAAACTTCCTGGACGCAGTCATCAAGATACAAGACAACAAAATTGAGACATCACTGTATCGGAAGCCGATTGACCGACCAACCTACCTAGGATGGCATAGCTTTCATCCGAAACACATAAAGAACTCTATTGTATACAGCCAGGCCATCAGATACCATCGCATATGTTCTAACCCTGCAGATAGAGACGAACACCTTGGAGGCCTCAGAAACACATTCTTGAGGCAGGCCACCAGAATACCAAGATCGGAGTTATTAAGATACAATACCAAAAAGGAAAACAATCGGGTGCCCCTGGTTGTCACATATAACCCACACCTGGAGACACTAAGAGGTATCACACGCAAACTACATCCACTACTACAAAAAGACAACCGTCTAACATCCATATTTCCAGATCCCCCTCTCCTGTGCTACAGACAGCCACCAAACCTCAGGAATATGGTGGTCAGTAGCTCACTGTCACTCCCAACTAACACAGAATCATTTCCATGCGGTCAGCAATGTTGCAAAACAGGATAAAGATACCAAACTTGAACAAGGAATATAAAATTCCAGGTACGTTCACCTGCAGTACATCCAATGTAGTGTATTTAATAATATGCACCAAATGTTCCACTGATAATCTGTATGTTGGAGAGACCGGACAGCAACTTAGAATGCGGATGAACTCACATAGCCATACAATTAAAGAATGTAGAATGGACCTTCCCGTATCAAAACATTTCTGCAATGAGGATCATAATATCACTGATCACATGAAAATTTTGGTTTTGAGAGGGAATTTCAGATCAGAGAGAATGATGCATTCATGAGTGTAAATTCATGACCCTGCTTCAGACACTGGAGTGTGGATTGAATTTGTCAGGAGTTTCATGTCTCTTTACAGGAATGTGTGAACTGATAAGGACCTGTAAGTGTTTACATTGTCTCTACCAATTACTAACCAATCCCCCCCCCCTTCTTCCTCCTGGAATTCTAACACCATATGTGCCTTCTCTGTATAGAAATATGCATCCTTCAGAAATGTTTTAAATTTACTTTGATAAAGGACCCAAGAGGTTCCGAAACGTCAGTAATTTGTCATCATTATGAGTTATTAACTACTGAAGACTATCAAGTTTTTTTGTTTTTTTTTATATTAGTGATAGAAATTGAAAAATGTAAATTTGACCTCCATTTTGTTGTAATTGCTGTGAAATGCTGAAAGGGTTAAGAAACTTTCTAACTGCTGTTTTGGATTCTTTCAGGAGTGCAGTTTTGAGAAAGGGGTGACTTATGGTTTGTTTGTTTGTTTTTTATTAGAGAGGCCTTTCAAAGTTCCCTTCAGAACTGAACTGGTCCCTTGAAAAATGTGTTTTGGAAATATTTTTGAAAATTACTGCTTGAAAATTACTGTAAGGGCTCGTTCACATCAGCGTTGTGAACTCCGTAGTTCAGGTTTCCGTTTCCTGCCTAAAACAGAGGCAGGAGACGGAAACCTGCAGGAGTCTCTCTCACCCATTCATTTGAATGGGTGAGAGAGATGTCTGGCCGTGAGTGGCGGTGAGCGTTTTATGCTCTCCGCCGCGAAACCGGGTTTTATAATCCGGACACAGAGTCGGACATGCAGTACTCTGTGTCCGGATAAAAAAATCCGGTTTCGCGGCGGAGAGCATAAAACGCTCACCGCTGCTCACGGCCGGACCCGGTCTGAGCTTTCTGACTTCTGGCATGCAGAAGACGGAAAGCTCAGAACGGACAGATGAACGCAGGTGTGAACCTAGCGTAAGCCTTATAATATCTGAAAAAAATAAAAGGGTAAAATGTGATTGCTACATAAATCAGAGACATAGTTAATTATATTTAGGAAAAAATTTGGGTAGTATGACTTTCTATTTGAAAGGCTTGCAATTTCAAAGTTTGAAAACTGCATTTTTTTCTAAATTTTCGCCATTTCATATTTTTTCATCATCAAAGACAAAACATACCAACCAAAATTTACTACTGACATGAAGTACAACTTGTATAAGTTAAAGCGTCTCAAAGTTATTGCCATTTAAAGTGACACTTCAGTTTTGAAAAAAAAGGCCTGGTCTTTAACCCACTTTTGAGCCCGGTCCTTCAACGGTTAAACTCTAGTATTAGGGGGACGTGGCTAGCCGGCACCAGGAGAAGACGTGTCTGAAGTGAGCTCCTGTCGTGGACACTTACATCCACTGATTATCGGCGCTGCCACCGATCATCCAAGCTCTACACATCCCCGAGGCTTTCCCCCTAGCCTCCATCAGCCACTTGGGGTGTCATAGCCTGTTTTTCTAGAGCTCCGGTGGACCCATTCGTTTGCGGCCTTGTCTCAAGCCGGGACCAGGCTGCCATCTTGAATATACTCAGGATTTACCTGTTGTCTCCCGGACGTTCCTCGGGCCCCGCTCCCTGCATTGGGGCCCTCTGTCCTGCATAAGAAGGAGAGTACCGTGCGCCCTGGTTACTCCTTGCGGCCATTCAGCCTTTGTGGAACTGCCGTGTGAGAGATTGCAGCGGTCATCTTGCCTCCAGGACCACTTCGTGCCCAGGCCTGTGTGAGCGGCGAAGTGACAGCACCGCTACCTCAGCTGCCGCAATCTCCTTGATTCAGCTGCGCTGAAAAGAGACCGCCCTCTGACGTACGTACCCTCTTCTCCCGGCCCCCTTCCTCCAGACCCGGTGACCATCCTGGGTGAGTTTGAGTAGGCTCCAACAGGATCCACGGCCTAAATTATTTCACCTGCCCTTTTGTGAACTCTCAGCGGCTCTGGACTGTGGGGAAAGGACATAAATACCTGCCAGCAGGGTCATCCGTTAGCTGAACCACACATTTAACTCTTTCCTCCCCCCCTACTTCCGTTTATTCCTTTTGTTTTGCTATCTGACACAAGCTGAAAAAGACTGCAGGCTTTTCCGATATTACATTTCTGAAAGTACTTTATTATTTTATTTCTTCTTTCTGGGACCCGATACAGCTGTGCCCTATTATACTTTGCATTTAAAGGAACAGTACACTTACAAGTGTACTGATGGCTCTTTGCTAACGCTCCAACCCATCATACCTGAAGATTCTGTCTTAACTAATTTTTCTGACTGTACAATGGCCAAATAGAGATAAGTCTACTGACCTGCCGGGTACACCGAAACCCACCCCGCTTCAAAGTGACATGCAGCGCTTCTTGAAAAAGAAGCCCTCCCAATCTCCATTCCGAGCCCTCAAGATATCACCTGAGGAAGGGCGTGATTATGAAGCTGGTGAAGACTCTGAAGTAGACAGTGCTGCGGACGGGAAGTCAATTATGCAGATCTCTCGCTCCTTTCTACAGAAAGCTCTTACTAAAGCTTTAAGCCCGATCCATTCTAAACTCTCTGATATAGAGTCAAAAATTGAGACTATTGGTGGTAAAATACAAGCCTTAGTGGAGGGACACTTGGCTATGCAGTAATTCTCTGAATTGACTACGGATCACCTATTCCAACACAGGGAACTCATTGATCGCTCTCTCACTCTCATAGAAGATCAGGAGAACCGCAGGCGGTGTAACGTGCGGATTAAAAACTTGCCTGAATCCATTCTGCCTGATGAGTTGCCTGCCATGGCGGCAACTCTGTTTGCAGACCTGCTTGGCAAAGATCGAGCTCACTTTATAGTGGTGGAACGTATTCACCGGGCACTCAGACCCAAGCCAAGAGCGGGTGACCCACCCAGAGATGTTATCTGCGGCCTCTTGTCCTACCTAGACACAGCAAAGATTCTTGCTGCCTCTAGAGCTCGACAACATGTGATGGTGGGGGAAGCAGAAATCTTTCTTTACCAATATGTTGCTCCTTCAGTCTTAGCGAAGCGATGTTTGCTACGACCCCTTCTGGAAGAATTGAGAGCACGCAACGTTCAGTACGCTTGGTTTTACCCCTTTGGCATTTCAGCGACTATTTCTGGCAAACGGATCACAGTCCACACTCCACGGGACCTTGACTTCATGTGGTCTGCTGTTAGGATGGGGTCCTGCGGGCCAATCCAACCCTCACTCTCGGCAGCGTGCAGTGAAATCTCTGGAGACTAAGACTCAGTTTTCTCCGACTGAGCATGCTCGGACTTTTTGGAGCCGCTCACAGCCTAAGTGCCAGTTCTCCCCGACTGAGCATGAGCGGTGAGGTCATGGCCACCGCCCCTATTGGGCAGGGACTTCCCTTTAAAAAGAGTGAGTCGACGCCTGCCCGGCGCTCACACTTTATCTGAAAATTACTAGTCCTAATGACAGTAGTCCCAGGGAGAGTCTCCAGTGGTCAGGCAGGTTGCAGTATAGGGTGCTACTAGATAGACCAGTAAATCCTGAATGTACTGACAGCTCTACACCAAGGCCTGGAGCAATAGACATTGTTCCGGCCTGTGGAGCTGCAGCAGGTGTGGTTTCCCAGATAGCCGTGCTCGCCTTGCCTAACATCATTGGAAGCTCCTAGCTGTGTGCAGGAGCTCTCCTAGTTACTACAGGGTCCTAGGTGTTTGCCTCTTCCTAGCTGTGTGCAGGAGCACCCCTAGCTATTACCGGGGATTATGTTTGTCGCTGACCTAGGGTGAGTGTTAACCCTGGGCAGCTGTCTTGTGTTTTGTTTCCAGCCTGTTCACATTGGGAGCTGCACTGTCATTCACTCAGTGAAATTAACTGGTGAACTTGTGTTGCTCCCAGTCCACACTGTGCGGTACCACCGTACTGTTGCATACAGACATACAGCCGCCCATAGGGCCTGTGGACCTCGCTGCAGTGCCTTTGCAGCCCAAGAGGTTCTGCGGTTTTAAAAATATTATTTTTATATATATACCCAGAACCATAACATCTGCTTTAAATATCGAACCGTTGGATATACCCTCCTGGCTCCCCTCAGCTTCTTCTGCCATGTTGCCAGATCTCGCTCCAATTCCGGCCCTCACGGATACGGCGAGACTTCGCTTGACTAAAGTGAAGAAATCTCTTCTAAAGCAGAGGGCCTGACAGGATTGCCGGACTCCTTGCTCATTCTACTACAAGCAATAAGTTCCCATATGTTTCTATTTACTAGATTGGTCTACTTTCATCTCACATAGTTCTTATGTCATATGTTGGTTATTGATAATTGTTGCCACTGTTTGACTGTATTGATATTGATACTGAAAGACCTTTCTTTTTCCTGATCTTATCGCGCTAGCACATTCTTAAGTAGTGTACCACGCATTGATACTCCTTACTGTTCCTTATCTCTCATTATTACGTGTTAGGGTGCATTCAGACTACGTAACGCCGGGCGTGTATGAGAGCCGTACACGCCGGCATTACGGCAGACTGCCGAACACTTCCCATTCACTTCAATGGGAGCGCTCGTAAACGCCGCTGTTACGAGCGCTCCCATTGAAGTGAATGGGAAGTGTTCGGCAGTCTGCCGTAATGCCGGCGTGTACGGCTCTCATACACGCCCGGCGTTACGTAGTCTGAATGCACCCTTATGCAATTTGGACTTACGTCTAATCCTCTTTCCCCCTAGGTTTTTGCTTACTGTATACTAACTCACTTATTTACCGACAGTTTCTGACGGTATGTTATCGTCCTTTGCTGTCCCTGACGTTTTTTATTATTCTTGCTCCTCCTGTCTCCACCGTATTTTCCTCTTCTCCCCCATTCGCCCACCCCCTCTTTCTTTTTCTTATTCCTTCCCATATCCCTTCATACTAACCCCTTTTCTTTCTGGTCTTTTACCCCACCTACTCCTCACTAGTGTAGTGTACTGACATGTCCACTTCGCCTATTGTGAATAAGGAAGATACTGGTTCCTTAAGTATGTGTGTCAATGGACCTGCCAGCACTACTTTGACAGTTACCTCCTGGAATGCCCATGGTATGAACTCCCCTGGTAAGTGGCACGCTATACTCCGCATGGCTAGGAAATTGCAGTCTGATGTCCTTCTATTACAGGAGACCCGTTATAAACGTGACAAAGTACCCTCTTTCCCTAAAGGAGGTTTTGACCAATGGTTTTACTCTTCTCACTCTACATCCTCCTCAAAGGGAGTGGCTATTGCTTTTAGGAACAACACCCCCTTTATTGTGAAACACCTATTGGCTGATCACGAAGGGAGATACCTCTTCGTAAAAGGTCTATTGGCCTCCAAGATGATCACTATAGCCTCGGTATACGCCCCAAATCAGTACCAAGTAGGTTGGCTGGCTGCCATGTTTAAGGTTTTGTCTATTTTTGCTGAAGGAGACCTTATTGTGGGGGGGGTGACCTTAATGTAACGTTAAATCTGATACTTGATTCCTCTTCCGGGAAGTCAGCTCTTCCATATAAAGGACTGAGGAAGATTTTGTCAGATATGGGAGATGTCCGCATTGTAGACTCCTGGAGGTCCCTGAATCCATCTACCTGAGATTACACCTTCTATTCGAATCCACATACATCTTATCAGAGACTTGATTATATCCTCTCTTCAACCGCCCTTCTTCCACATTTGCTTAGCTCTACTATCGGCACCATAGGCATATCTGATCTTGCCCCAGTTACGACTGTTTTTCGACTTCCTCATGTTACCAAACCACTGGTCATGGTCATTGTGGTTTTCTGAAGAACTTTCCTCTTATTTCGCTATAAATGATACTACAAATATAACTTCGTCGCTTCTATGGGTGTCATGACCTTATTATTTGTGTATGTTGGTGTGTGTGTCGGTTGGGGATTTGATCCGGGCTCCTGTGTTCTGCTGGTGGTTTCTTTGCCACTGGACCATCGGTTTTGGTATTTGGTGTCAGTCCTCTGAGCATACTTGAGGTTTCAGGAATCGAACCTCAGGTGTTAATTATTGCCATCAACCTATGGGAGGATTCTGGGGCCTTTATAAGGAAGAGGGCTGGCTCCACTAATTGCTGGTTTTTGTGGTCCCAACCTAAAATTCGTGGCCCTGGGAGGAGGAGTGTTTTGCTTGTGCTGCAACTGTCTAGGAAGGAGTTTGAGTGTTGTTTGCGTGTGAGTTTGGTTTGTCCCTCCACACTTCTTCTCTGCCCTGTCCTTCACTTCTGTTTGCTTGGCACTAGGATTTTTGAGAAGACGCATGCTGCACCTCCCCCCCCAGAATGGGAGATTTGGACAGCCTTCTGGCTCAGCTGCGCGCTGCTGCCGGCAACGCGAATGCCGCTTGGGTTGCGGAGCAGGTGAGGGCATTAGTTGACCGGGTCCCACCGCCCCCTGGGCCTTCTTCCCCGGGTGTTGCCTCTCCCCCGCCGCCATTACCTGCTCCCAGTCCTTCCCCAGCTCCGGTGGGCGGGGTCTTGTCCCGCAGGCCTAGGCGGACCAGGCCCCCGGAGCGGTTAAGCCCCGAACACTTAGTTCCACCCACGGCTGTCAGGGGGAGGAGCCAACGGCCCGCTCGGCCCCTCCCCTTGCAGCTTGACTCCACTCCATCTTCCTCCGACATGGTTGCGGGGACCCTGCCTGGCGATGCTCCGGTCGGGGGGGTCCCTGGTCTACAAGGACTTGACTCTTCTTCGCTTCCCGGTCCTGCACGCCGGCTGCCAAGCGTGGTCGGGCGTCCTGTGTTGCATGGGGGTCCTCTGGCTGCTGCGGTTGGGCGGTTGTCCAACCGTTCCTCGGCTGATATGTTTCCTGCACAGCGTCACGGCTGCCCCTCGTGCCATGGGGTGCGCCCTGCTTCGCCTTCGGTGGATCTGTTACTTGATGGAGAAGATGGCCGCTTCGCCTCGCCGCGTCTGGATTCGGGATTGGCGGCTGGCGGAGACACAGCATCTGCGCAGCCAGGTGAGTGATTGTCTTTGTCACACACTGTTCCTGCTATTTTTTGTACACAGGGGGCGGTTTCGGAGGGGGTTGCAGCGGGGCCCAGTGAGGTGGTGGGTAGTGAGGGTACGAGGGGCTTGGGGGAGGAGTTGCGTGAGGTTTTGGGTAGTTTGAGGGATGTGTTGGCGCGTGTGGGAGGCCCCCCTGGGTCCAGCGGGTCACCTGTTTCAGCTTGGGTGGGTTCCCCTCCCCCGTTGATAGTGCTGCCGTCCGATGGTTTGGTGCGGCGGGAGTCGGGGGTTGCGGTTTCGGTGCAGACGGACTCGGAAGGTGGGGATGGTATTCGGTTAGACGATAGGGCGCACAGGGAGATTTATTTATGTTATGTTACTGTCCCCTGGGTGCTCACCTTAAGAAGGAGGTTAAAGAAAAGATTTGGCGTGATGAATACGTCGAAATTTTTTCTTTGCTTCCCCTCGCCAAATTTAATTTGGACAAAGGGAAGTGGGATGATAGCAAGAAGGAGGAGGAAGAGAAGCGCCGGTGGCGCCTTATTCCTCAGACGTTTGTTAATTGGTTGCAGGCCTTTTCCATTATGGCTAGTGTTATAGGGGAGAAGACTCCGGACCACTGCTCCGGGTTGTTTTGCTATCAGGATGCCATAGGGGAGGCCCATCGGGTGTATGGGGGCCAGTCGTGGCTGCGCTATGATGAACTTTTTCGTCAGTGCAGGGCGGTTCGCCCCTCCATCCGTTGGGATCAGAAGGACATTGGTCTCTGGTTGAGGGTAATGGCTCCTTCGCGTCTCTCCCAGCCCTTTCAGGGTGCAGCCGACTCGTCCGGCTCCTTTGGCTAGGCCGCTTCCGGTCATTCTACCAGCGAGAAAGCGGGGGTTACAACGAGGGCCAGTGCAAGTTCGGCTCCTCTTGTAAGTTTAAGCACACTTGCTCCGTCTGCGGAGGTACCACTCATGGCGCCTCCCGCTGTTTCAGGAAGGGAAGGGGGAAGCCAGCGGTGGGATCAGCTGGCCATGGGTCGGACACCGGTGAGTCTTCCAGAGATGGTACCATATTTAAATAGGTATCCGAACAGGGACGGGGCTAGTCTGTTGTTGGCGGGGTTTTCTGAGGGTTTTCGTATTCCGTCGTCTAGAGAGGGGGCGTCGTGCAAGTACATAATTTGATTTCTACCCAGCAGTATCCTGCAGTGGTGGCCGAAAAATTAAGCAAGGAGGTTTCGTTGCGGCGCACGGCAGGGCCGTTTTCTTCTCCGCCGTTTGCGGATTTGGTTGTTTCCCCCTTGGGAGTGATTCCTAAGAAGGAACCGAACAAATTTCGTTTGATCCATCATTTATTGTACCCCAAAGGGGGGTCGGTTAATGATGGCATTCCTTCTGACCTTAGTTCGGTGGTCTATACCTCATTTGACGAGTCGGCTTTTCACCTCCTTCCAGTGCACCCCGAAACTCTGCGGCTTTTGGGGTGTTCGTGGAATGGGGCTTTTTATGTGGATCGATGCCTCCCGATGGGATGCTCGATCTCTTGCGCTTACTTTGAAGCCTTCAGTTCGTTCTTGGAGTGGGTGGTGTGCGACCTGACGGGTATCGGGTCCATCAACTACTTGGACGATTTTTTGTTTTTGGGTCCGGCCCACTCCCCTCTTTGTTTTAGTTTGTTGCGGTCGTTTGAGTGGATGGCGTCTCGCTTTGGGGTCCCGTTGGCTTCGGGTAAAACAGAGGGCCCTTCGCCCTGTCTTAGTTTCTTGGGTATCACGATTGATACTGAACTCATGGAATGTCGCTTGCCGGAGGACAAATTGGTGTCGCTTAGGCTGGAGGTCGGCAGGGCTTGCAGATTGCGCAAGATCACACTGTGGGACTTGCAGTCGTTGTTGGGGAAGCTCAACTTCGCCTGCAGGATAATGCCCATGGGGCGAGTTTTTTGTCGGCTTTTGGCTGGGACGACGGCCGGGGTGTCTTCTCCGCAACATTTCATTCGTTTGACTAGGGAGCATCGGGATGATTTTGAGGTGTGGGCCAGCTTTCTGGCGCGTTACAACGGCCGCTCCTTGGTTATGTCATCTGCGGTTAAGAATGTTGATTGGGACCTGTTTATGGATGTGTCGGGTTCCGTGGGCTTCGGGGCGTATTTTGGGGGTGAGTGGTGTGTGGAGCGTTGGCCGGCGGATTGGGTTGAATTAGGTTGGGTTCGGAATCTGTGTTTGCTGGAGCTCTTCCCCATCGTGGTGGCGGTTGAGGTTTGGGGGGAGCAGTTCCGGAACAAGAAGGTCCGTTTTCATTGTGATAATCAGTCGGTGGTGTCGGCTATTAATGCTTTGACTGCTTCCTCTCCTCCGGTTGTTTGTTTGCTTCGCTATTTGGTGTTGCGGTGTTTGTCCTTGAATGCTTGGGCGGTGGCGGTTCATGTTCCTGGGGTTTCTAATGTTATTGCTGATTCTGTCTCGGTTTCAGTGGGAGCGGTTTCGGTTGGCGGCCCCGGACGCGAGCGGTCGGCCTTGCCCAGTTCATCTGTGGGACGTAGTCTCGAAGCGGCGGGCGTCTTAATTCGTTCCTCGTTGGCTGAAGGTACTCGTTCAGCTTATGAGTCTTCTTGGAGGGAGTGTCTGTCCTACGGTGGTGTTGGTTTTGGTGGGGCAGGGATCTTTGTGCGGATGGTCGGCTTCAAAAATTTCGAAGGTGATGGCTGGGTTGGCCTTTGGGTTTCGGGCCCGCGGTTTGCGGGACGTTCCGAAGGATTTTTTGGTGGTGCAGGCATTGCGGGGTTTCCGGAGGGGCGGGTCTCGCCTTGATGGACGCCGGCCGGTTTCTTACCGGTTGTTGTTAAGTTTGGAGTCGGTGTTGGGGATGGTTTGTTTTTCATCATTTGAGTGTGCTTTGTTTCGGTTGGCCTGTTCTTGGGCATTTTTTGGGGCCCTTTGGGTGGGGGAGCTGGTGTCGCCTTGTGTGGATAGAGCTGGGGGTGTGTTGTGGGAGGATGTTGTTTTTTCTGAGGGGGGTTGAGTTTACGATCCGTCGATCTAAGACGGATCAATCGGGTAGGGGGCGTTTGGTGCGGCTTGGGCCGGTTACTGGGTCGAGCATGTGCCCGGTCGTTTGTGGGGAGAATTTTAGTGGTTTAGGTGTTGCGGAGTCGGGTCCGGTGCTGCGTCATAGTGACGGGTCGTTTTTGTCTCGTTACCAATTCACGGCAGTTTTCCGGCAATGTTTAGAGCGTTTGGGTTTGGATGCTAGTCGGTTTGCCTCTCACTCTTTCTGCATTGGGGCGGCGACAGAGGCGACTATTCGGGGTTTGGGTGTCTTATGTTCGCCCGCATTTGCTGTAGTGAGGGGTGGCTGCTTTGGGGCGTGTTTCTGTGCTTTTGTTTGTTTTTAACGTGTTCATGCCATTGTTGTTTTTGTCTGGTAGGGCGATTGTTGTTTTTTGTCTTGGCAGGTGCGGTCCCTCGGCTAGCGTGGATCCTGGGTCACTCCTATGTGCACTGGGGGGCGGCGAGGGGAGATATGCGCCCGGATGGTCGTCAGCTCGGTTTCTCGAGGGCAGAGGTTCTGGTTCGGTGGTTGGGTTTTCGGGGTATGGTGTGAGGCCGAATGCTGCAGGAATTTTCCAGGTATGTCCGCTTGGATCGCCCACCTGATGTGTTGGTACTGCATTTGGGGGGGAATGATCTGGCTGCTCGTCCTTCCCGGGAATTGATCCGGGATGTCAAGCATGACCTGCTTCGTTTTTGGGTGGCTAACCCGTCTGTTGTAGTGGTCTGGTCGGACATTGTCCCCAGGCACACATGGCGTGGCGCCCGTTCCGTGCCCAGGATTAACAAGGCCAGGTCCAAGGTTAACAGAGTTATTGGTGCTTTTGTGGTTCGGAATGGGGGTGTTTGTGTGAGGCATGCTGACTTGGAGGATTTGGGGGGTGGTTATTGGCTTGCTGACGAGGTCCACTTGAATGCCGTGGGGATAGATATGTGGGCTCTGGGGTTGCAAGGGGGTATCGAACGTGCTCTGCTGTTGGTGGGGGGTGAGCATACTTGAGGTAGTCAAGCGATGCTCACTGTGGCGGGGTGGGGGGTCCTTGGAGTTGTTGAAAAAATTGATGGGGGGTGGAAAAGCTGGGGGGTCAAGTTTACGTTAGTTGAATTACTTGGTTAGTCTGGCGGTTTTTTTGTAGACTCCTGCTGGGCCGGTGTCCCGAGGAGTCGTTTGTGTTATTAACGGCCATTCTGGGTTATATGGTGCCCCTGGGCCTGTCTCGCAGCTGTTGGTAAATAACTCTGGTTGTTTAGAGTAAACAGAATGGCGGCCAGACTGGGTCGGAGCTCCAAGGACCTCCCCCTGGTGTTAGCTAGTAAATAATAAAGGGGGTATAGTTAAAAGGGGGTAATCTTGTTAATTTTGTTAATTTATATTTCATGTTGATATATTTATCATTATTAATATGTGTTTTTGTATGTAATAAAATGGCTGCTGTGGCCAATTTAATCCAACCCTTCTTGTCCTCTTTTTATTTAAAAGGTCGAGTGGGTGAGGGGAGTAGGATTGGACTGAGATAGTTTGGGGTCCAGCAGCCAGGTTGGTATGTTAATTACGCCTCAATTCAACGTGCCAGTGTCATGTTTTGTCTGCAGCTGCACCTTGATTTCTGTAGGGGTCACCACCTTAGAATCCCCAGTCCCTAGCTCTCTTGTAGCTCTTGCCCTATCTGTCGGCTAGGTCTTCGTGCTAGAGAGCCAGGAGTTGTCGGGGCCAAGGCTAGCTTGGGGGCAGCTGACCACCACCCGTAGGCAGGGCCTAGCTAGCCACTGTAGTGCCAGGGATAGTCTCCTTCCCCTGTTTCCTTAGCGGTGCAATCTGCAGTCCGGAATCTGGGTCTGGACTCAGACACGAACGTGACAGTAAAACCGGCCCAAAATACCCATCGGTCCGTTGTATCATGGCCTCCCTGGAAGATGTGGTGACACAGATGCAGAGCCTAACTGCGAAGGTCATCGAAATGGACAAGCGTATGGAAGCAATGCCTGTAGTCGTTCCTCGGACAACGGACCCTAAGGTGGGCCTGCCGGAACCTTTTATCGGGGACCGGCAGGATTTTTTTCGTTTTGAAAATGCATGCAAATTGTATTTCCGGCTCAGGCCTCAGTCCTCTGGTGATGCATCACAACAGGTTGGCATTATCATTTCTCTGCTTAGGGGGTCTCCTAACGCAGACGTGGGCATTCTCGTTGCCAGCCTCTGCTCCTTGCCTACAGTCTGTGGAGGAATTTTTCAGGGTTCTTGGTCTTTTATATGAGGACCCTGATCGGGAATCTACTGCTGAATCTATGCTGTGGTCCTTGTGTCAGGAAAAAAAAAGACGCTGAGACCTACTGTGCGGAGTTCCGTAGGTGGGCAGCAGACACCACTTGGAACTCTTCAGCATTAAAAAGTTTTTTCCTGACTGGGTTGAATGCTAAGATTAAGGATCTTATGGTCGCTTTCCCCAAGCCTAAATCTCTCGAGGACGCCATGCTGTCGGCGATAAGGGCTGACAGGCGTCTCAGGGACAGGCAGACTGAGGATACTGACTGGCGTTTCAGGGCGACTGAGCTTTCCCGCCCAGTTGAATCTTCTGATGAGCCCATGCAGCTGGGTGGTATGGTCAATCGCAGAGGGGAGCGAGAAAGGCGCCGTCAGACTGGTCGGTGCTTCTACTGTGGAGAATTGGGCCACTTTATTGAAGATTGTGAGAAACGTCCTAATCGCAGACCTGGTGGGAATGTTAAAAGGGAAAGACTTCCCTCTCCCAATGACACGTATGTATCTAGTCCGGTTAGATTGGTGTTTATAAAATCTTCTGGAGTTCTTTTTCAGGCCAAATCTTCTCTGTGCAGTAACAGGGAGGAGATTGATGTCCTTATTGATTGTGGTTCAGCGCTGAACCTTATTGATGCTAAGTTTGCACAAGACAGCTCTTTGAAGTTAAAGGAGTTGTCTCTCCCTATCCCAGTGTCGGCAATTGACAATTCTCCATTGGGTCTTAATGCCATTACCCATTCGGTTGCTGATTTTGATTTATGTTTTAAACCTGATCATAAAGAAAAAATTTAATTGTTTGTTTTACCTAATTTGCCGGCCAGTATTGTTTTGGGGCTTCCCTGGCTGAGGAAGCACAATCCTGTAATAGATTGGCCCAATAATGTTATTTTTGTCCTGGGGAAAGGTATATGTTAAAAGGTGTGGTGACGCCATGATTGCCACGATAACTGATTGTTCTTTACCTGCAGAAATATCTGATTTTCAGGATGTCTTTAATGAATCTGAGTCTAACACCTTACCGCCTCATCGGGAGTATGACTGTGCCATAGAATTTGTCCCGGGGGCGGCGATGCCCAAAAGTCGCCTCTTCAACCTGTCTATACCTGAACGTGAGGCATTAAAAGAGTATTTAACCAAGCGTTTGGAGGCTGGTCATATCAGACCCTCAAAATCTCCCGTGGCGGTAGGGTTCTTCTTTGTAAAGAAAAAGGACGGAGGTCTACGTCCATGTTTAGACTTCCGGGAGATAAATAAAATTACGGTCCGGAACCCTTATCCCCTGCCTTTGATACCAGACCTGTTTAACCAAGTTGTGGGGGCCAAATGGTTCTCAAAAATTGACCTGAGGGGGGCCTATAACCTTTTGAGAATCAAGGAAGGGGATGAATGGAAAACCGCCTTTAATACCCCTGAGGGGCATTTTGAGAATCTTGTCATGCCGTTCGGTCTAACTAATGCGCCAGCATTCTTTCAAAATTTCATTAATGATGTGTTAGTTCCCGTTCTTGGTAGAGGAGTTCTGGTTTACCTGGATGATATCTTGATTTATTCTAAGGATATTTCGTCTCATTGGGCAAAGGTTAGAGAGGTCTTACAAATACTCCGAGAAAATGCTTTGTATGCTAAACCGGAAAAATGCCTGTTTGTGGTTCAAGAGTTGTCATTCTTGGGGTATATAGTGTCACTGACTATGTCAGTGGGCAGACAAGGTGTTGCAGCCACTGGTTTCTCGCATTCCCGGGTATATCAAGGATACTAAAGAATTGTTGCGTGTCCTGGATGGGTTTCAGTGGAGGGGGGACTACATGTGGATATCTTGTGACGTCATGTCACTGTATTCATGTATACCGCATCATGTGGCACGGAGGGCCACTGCATTTCATCTGACCAAATTTTCTGACTTCTCTCCTCATTTCTGTGAATTTGTTTTGTCAGTGGTGGATTACTTACTTACACACAACTTTTTTATGTTTAATAAAAAAAAATTTCAGTTGCTAGGTTCGCCGATGGGGGCGAAATTTCCGCCTTGTTTGGCGAACCTAGTTATGGCATTATGGGAAGACATGTACATTTTTTGTGAACAAAATCCATTTCGTCAGTCTATAATCTGGTTTGGCAGGTACATCGACAATCTGCTAATCATCTGGCAGGGAACTCCTGAACAGGTCCCCGATTTCGTCGATTACCTAAATGGGAATGATTTTAATTTAAAATTTACCCATAATTTGGAGAAGACCAGTATAAATTTCCTAGACATTACTCTCTCAGTTGATGAAGGAACGAATATTGTCCAGACGAGTCTGTACCGTAAGCCCTCATCGGGAAACACACTCCTACACGCATATAGTCAACATCCAAAACATACCCTGAATTCTCTACCAGTCGGGGAATTTATCAGGACAAAAAGGGTGTGTACGGATCCCCAAAAATTTGAAGAGAATGTCAGGGTAGTTTCAAATAGATTTTTGGATCGCAAATATCCTCCCTGGACATTAGAAAGGGCGAAAAAAATTGTATCTAAAAGAGATATGAAGTCCTTGCTGTGTGAATCCATCCGTGATAGAGGAGGTACAAGGGTTGGTAGAAAGGTGTTTTTTTCCACTACATTTAGCACAAATTATTCTCAAGTAGTGGAGATTGTAAAACGTAACCTTCCTATTCTGAACCAAGACAATACATTATGTCAGATTATGTCTGACGGGTGTCAATTTGTGTCCAAAAGAGGACGCACTCTGGGGAAATTTTTGTCTCCAAGCCTTTTTGTCAAGGATGCACTTACAACCAAGCCCACATGGTTACAACTCAGTGGATTTTATAAGTGCGGTTCAAATCGTTGCAACATATGTAAGTACGTATGTTGTTTAAAGATTCTACGAGAGCACAAATTTTTCCCATTAAAAGCTTTCTCAATTGTTCCAGCACATATGTCATATATGTCATCACTTGCACAAAGTGTAATTTAGACTATGTGGGCTGTACTAGTCGTCCTTTAAAGGTTAGGATTGTGGAACATCTGTATAGTATAACAAGTACCAGCTGTACTAAAACTACCGGGGTGTCACATCATTTTATACACTCTCACAATAGAGATACAAGCTTTTTTTCATTTAAAGGGGCTCTATCACTAGGAAAAGTCATTTTTAACTAATCACATCTTTGCATAGCCTTTACAAAGTCTATTCCACACTTACCTTTAGTATGCAGATTGCCTCATTGGTTTCTGAATAAGTCAGTTTTTATTCATATGCTAATTAGACTTCCTGTTTGCCTCACACACATAGGAGATAATAAGAGAGACCAGTGGTGCTGGGAACTTCCTGTACTGGCTGGAAGCTCATTAGCATATGAATAAAAACGGACTTATTCAGAAACCACTGAGGCAATCTACATACTAAAGGTAAGTGTGGAATAGACTTTCTAAAGCCTATGCAAGCATGTGATTAGATAAAAATGACTTTTCCCAGTGATAGAGCCCCTTTAAAGCCATCGATCAATGTAAAAAATTAGCTCGCGGGGGTGATCGTGATCACAATTTAAAAGTATTAGAAGCAAGGTGGATATTAAAACTAAATACAAGATCACCGAAGGGCATGAATAAGCGAAACGACCTTGCATATATTTATTGAATAAAGGATTGGAACATTTCTAATAAAAGGGAGACAATAAGTTCTCTTTTATTCAAAGCCATTGATTATCTTACAGATCATCTTGTGGGAATAATTGGGATCGTAATTTTGAAATATCACAAGCAAGGTGTATATCTGAATGAAGTATAGGATTACCGTATTGATCTTGTATATATTTATTGAACAGAGGTTTGTAGTATTTACATTGTTGCTACCCTCTGGTAATATGCAGATCTTTTTTCGCTTTGATGTTAGATACACATATTATTTGTGTTTCTGCATGTTTATTTGTTTGTACCTTATGGGTTCATGGCTTTCGTTTGTGAGTGTATAGTTTACCCCGGTATTGTTTTGATTGGCATGCCTGTGTTCTGTCGTATGTGTCTGAGCTACAGCCTGACACATGCGTGGTAGGTTTTAATATGTCGGCCCTCTTCTTATGTGCACGCATGCGCTTTGACTTGGGTTTTCTGCACATGCGTTTTGGAAACAGGTCCGGGTAATTAGGGGAGTGTTCACTCCATGGATGACAAGGAGGGAGTATCGTCTGTTCCATATGAGGTAGGCCCCATTTGCATTTTCCAATGTATCATGATTATGATTTGATTTAATGGTTTGGGGGTATTATGTTAATGTTTATGTTAAGGTTTAGTTTTTAACCGGCACATACTTACCCTTCATGTCCGATTTGATTTTTTGTTGTTTTTTTTTTGTTTGCTGAAACTGACGTGTTTATGAGGTCATATTATCAATGCCTCTGTTCACACTTTTGATTGTGTACATAGTGGGATTGATCATCCACAATGTTTTTTCTATGTTTTTATATTTTTTATGTGTATTTGTCTTATGTGCATCAATATGTGGGAGGGTTTTTGAGTTTGGCGTTTTCACCTCATGTGATTCGCTTAGCTTGATTTTCAGCTGATTTTTCTCATTACCCCTCCTATATATTAGGGGGAGTTGCCTCATTTAGATCAGGCTATGATTAAGAAACTTCTAGTTTCGAAACGCGTCAGCTAAGATGCATTTTGTGATCGGTCATCCCTTTCTCTGATCATCATTTTGTCCGTGTACCATTTGGAGCACGTGTTGGACTATTTTTAAGATTTAAATAAAACTACTGAATTTTTAAACCCAAAGAGGATTTCGCTGGACTCCATCTGTTTCGTTTTTGCTGCATACACGAGTTCCTAGCTGGAGGGACCAAGGAGGTCTTCGTGCGATTCCTCGGACGCCGTGGGTGTGTGAGTGCCAAGATATTACTTACCATTGAACACAAGTTGGATTTTTGTTACTCCTATGGATGTTTTGTTGCGGTCATAAGAGGGCTGTGTTTTATCTTTCCAAAGTTTACAAAGCTGTGTTAGGTTGGCCAAGGCCTGAGACTTTGAAAGCACTACAGCGGTTTCTGGGCTTCACCAATTATTATAGAAAATTTATTAAAAAATTTTCTGTGATTGCTAAACCTATAACCAATTTGACAAAAAAAGGGGCAGATCTCGCGCAGTGGCCTGTGGAGGCAGTGGAGGCTTTTGAGGCCTTGAAGGCTAGATTTAGCTCAGCTCCTGTGCTTATCCAACCAGACGAAAGTAAACCTTTTATAGTTGAGGTTGGTGCTTCGTCCGTGGGTGTTGGAGCGGAGTCCACTGACACGAGAGTAATTGCTGACGCCTTCCGAGTATACTACGAAGGCCTTTATAATTTGAATTGCAATGACTCCCCTTCCTTCACTCAATGCAAAAAAAGACTGACGAATTCCTACCCTCCCTACCTCTCCCTTCTCCTACCGAGGATATGCGATGTTCACTCCTTGCACCTGTCACAGCGGAAGAGGTTTCCTTAGTTCTCAAGAGCTTCGGAAAATATAAGAGTCCAGGACCAGATGGCCTGCCTCTGCAATATTACCTGACTTTTGAGAAAGTGCTCCTCCCCTATTTAACTCGTTTTTGCAATTCACTACTTTCCGGACAACCCATGCAACCCCAGACACAAGAAGTTCACGTCAATCTTACTTTTTTTTTTTTTTTTATGTAGATTGTGAGCCCCACATAGAGCTCACAATGTACATTTTTTCCCTATCAGTATGTCTTTTTTGGAATATGGGATGGAAATCCATGCAAACACGGGGAGAACATAAACTCCTTGCAGATGGTTTTATGCCCTTGGCGGGATTTGAACACCAGGACCCAGCGCTGCAAGGCTGCAGTGCTAACCACTGAGCCACCGTGTGGCCCCTACGTCAATCTTATTTACAAAGAAGGCAGAGACCCAAAATCTTGTGGCAGCTATCGGCCTATTTCACTGCTTAACTTAGATTTAAAAATTTGGGCCAAGATACTTGCGTGGTGCATGAACCCCCTCCTTCCCTCCCTTTTACATGAGGAACAAGTTGGTTTTGTGGGGGGGGGGGGAGGGAAGGATAACACTGCTAAACTTTTACACTCTGTCTCAATTGCACGTAGATTCTATCCCACTCCTATTCTTAAGAATTGACGCCAAAAAGGCATTTGACAGAGTGAGTTTGGGATTTTATGACAGCCACCCTGAACGCCTTTGGTTTCCCACCTGACTTTGTTCGAGCTGTCATGTCATTGTATTCACACCCACACACTAGATTGAAAATAAATGGCACCTTGTCTGACAGTTTTAATATGACTAACGGAACAAGACAGGGTTGCCCCCTTTCGCCCACACTTTTTATATTAGTGTTATAATCTCTATTGCAAACAGTTCGACATCATCCTGACATTCAAGGTTTTCAGACCGGGAATTCCACGCTACATCTTACTGCTTTTGCGGACGACATTCTGTTTACCATTACTGACCCGGAGCGGAGCTTGCCTGCCTTAATGAAAGTCATTGACCAATATAGTCTGATCTCTAACTACAAAATCAATCCCACTAAATCCGAGGCTTTGAATATTTCAGTCTCAACTGATGTTCAACAGAGACTAAAAGCCTCCCTCCCCTTTGCTTGGAACACTACCTCGATAAAATATTTGGGCGTTCAGCTTCCGCCTACCATAGACAAAATCTTTGACTTGAACTTTGCACCTCTACTACGCACGATTGAGTCTTTTCTTAAAAACTATGATCTTCCATATATCTCCTGGATAGGTCAGAGAAATCTGCTACAAATGTATGTAGTTCCAAAAATCACGTACCTTCTACAGATGCTGCCAATAGCCCTCCCTTGTCATTTCTTCACCTCCATGAAGCGTCTTTTCTCTGCCTACAGTTGGCGTTCTAAAAAGCCAAGAATTGCCCACTCGACTCTTCTACGGAAGAAAGGAGATGGCGGCATAGATCTACCAGATATTGAGTCATACTACAGTGCGATCCAATTAGCTAGATGGTGCTCCTATACTACCTCCACGAAATCGCAACAGCTATCTGACTTACACACGCTACATTTTGGTCCAGACCTGCTGACCATTATCTGGCTCCCTAACTTTTCTCCATCATCCTCGGCCAGACACAACCCTCTCCTCAAAGGGATCCTCACCACATGGAAGAAAGTGAGAGATTGTCTCTCTCCCCATATATCCCCCCTGCTCCCAGCCTCCCTCATTCCCACCTTATTAGCGGATATCCCTGCTCACAAAAACATTGGAAGTGAAGTACGGCAGAAACTTTCGGGGATCACAATCTCTGCCCTGTTTACTGAAGGAAAGCCGATTTCTATCATAGATTTTCAAGCTCTAATGCCTGCGACTGCCCTGAATTTTCTCCACCACACACAAGTTCGATCGTCCCTTCTCGCACTACTTGACTTTATACTCCCTGCCAGAAACTCACACCCTTTGAGTTTAAGGTCAAACAGGCTGATGTCTGCAATGTTTCAGTATCTACGTGCCGGAAATTTCTCACTACAAGCAAGGAGATGACAAAACCACCCTTTCTCTCTGCATGGGAAACCGAACTAGGTTGCTCCTTTGAAGTTGAAGAGGTTAATTCTATTCTGCCAGTTCCCACGGATTCTCCACGCGTTAGGCTACAGGAGTCACATTATAAGATTTTGTCACAATGGCATAGAACCCCTCTTCGGCTCCATGTTCAGCCCTAGCGAGTTGAACATGTTTTTGTACCCCTACCTCCCCGCCCGATTACTTATTCCCCTTCTGTTCTCTACACTCCATGACACACCGTTATACGAGTTTTACTGTATCTATTTCTAGACGAACCAGTCTTAACTGTCTGTCTCCTATCTTCAGATTGAAATTGTATTAACATATTTGTTGTGACTACTTTTCTTGTTCTCCTATTGTGTGTTCTACAATGTTTTCTATGTACCATTGTACTTGTGACCTTTTGAACTATATTGTGCCTCTTGTATGTAAAATTTAAAAAATGTGTTTAAAAAAAAAAAAGAAACTGATAATAAAAGGGTAGAGTATTTGCGATGAACTCGCCTTCCTCCAAGTTGTCAGGTGTTCAAGTTATTGAGACATTTAGTTTTATGTTGTCTGAATTATAATATTTGGTTGAAAGCTAGATATATGGAAAGTAATAGAAATATTATAGCAGATGCTTTATCTCCATTTCAGCTAGCCAGATTCCGGGAGTTGGTGCCGAATTCTGTCATGGAAGGAATAGCTTGCCCACGACTCTTGTGGGATCTAATTTGGGACTAATTTCTCGTTATATTAAAGGTTCATTAGCTCCGAATACACGGGACACTTACTCGGCTGCATGGACGAGCTGGATGCTTTTCTGTAACTCATGTCAGGTTGATTGTTGGGATATGAATTTATCAATAGCTTTGTTATTTTTGTGTGATCTTATCAACAAGAATTTATCGTTTTCATCTATTTCTAGGACATTATCGCGAGTTTCATTCTTTCTTCGGCTAAGTGGAAGAGGGTCAATTAACAGTTTTTACTGGGTACAAGCGGTTTAGAAAGGTTATAAGAGGGCTAAGCCCTCTACGGATACTAGCCGTCCTATATCTGTTGACCTTTTGGGTTAGCTGTGGGTTAAACTGAGTCAAATTTGTTTCAATGAATTTGAAGTGCATCTGTTTATGGCTGCATTTGTTCTTGCTTTCTTCAGCGCTCTGAGAGTAAGTGAATTAGTCAGCAAGGTTAAGAATTGTTCTGCGGCGCTTCAGGCTAGTGACATTAACATATCTGATAATACACTGTCAGTATATATTAGGAGAAGTAATACAGATCAGTTATGTAAAGGTTCATTAATTGTATTATATCCATTAGACATCTATTTATGTCCACTAGCTAACTTAGCCACATGGTTAAAAGTAAGGCCAGTTATAGAAGGCCCCCATTTTATTCATGCTAATGGATCTCCTGTTACAGGTTACCAGTTTAATGCAGTACTGCACAAATGCCTGATATCTCTGGGACTGGGAGAATATAAGATTCCTTCAGAATAGGTGCTGCTACCGAAGCTGCAAATTAAGGGTTAGATGAGGCTCTAATAAAACAGGAAGGTGGGATTCTAGTAGATTTAAATTATATATCCCGCTTTGGTGATTTAATATTTGTAATTCCTCCTTTTGTTTTTTATGTCTGTGCTAACCAGCGTAAAGTTTATGCACTTGATAAAGGGCATTTAAGCCCTAAACACGGTGAGTCTGTTTTGTGCACTTCAGTTTTCTCTTAATAAATTCTTTGACCTGTGAGCGCGGTCCTTTGGTTCTTTACGCCTTTTGTTTTTTAGGTAATCAGTTAGTTGTATGGATTTTGGGCCATTCGTTTATTTAGTGGGCTCAAAAGAGGGCCCAGGACCCGGCCAAACCCAGGGATGTGATCTGCAGGATTCACTATTACGCCATTAAGGAGGAAATCATGCACAAGATCAGAAATAGTAAATCGGTGGACTTTGAGGGCACCCCTTTGTCTATTTTTCCGGACTTGTCCAGATACACCCTCCGACAACGGGCGGTTCTCAAATCCCTCCTCTCCCTGCTCCAGGACCGCAAGATCCCTTACCGCTGGGGCTTCCCATTTTCTCTGCAGTGCGTCGGGGGGAACGCATATTGTCCTTGGCTCATCCAGATGACCTCCCACGATTCTTGAGCGCTCTGGGCCTTCCGTCCTTGCATCTTCCAGAATGGTCCTCGCTTCTTGCAGATCCCAACCGTTCGGGTCCTCTCCGTCTGCACTGGGACACTATGTACGCTCCTGACCCTGGCCCTCCTCGCACTCAAAGGACTCATCACCGCCGTAGATCTACTCCGGGTCGGGACCCCCTGGCCTTACCTGCCTTAACTACTCCAGTTTTGTTCGATTGTGTGCCTAACCCATGTTTGGGGGTGTCTGCCCTCCTGTTGTTATTTCACTATGTGTTAGGATGGGTTTCCGCAGGTTTGCCTTCAGGCGCACAGCGCCACCTGCGGGCCAACCCAACTCTCGCCCTCGACGTCGGACGGTGAGACGACTGGAGTATAAGTCCAGATCTTGCCCTACTGAGCATGCTCAGGCATTTCAAAGTCGCTCAGAAACTAAGTCCCATCGAGGCCCTACTGAGCATGACCGATGAGGTCATGGCCACCGCCCCTGATGGGCGGGGACTTCCCTTTATAAGGTGTGAGGCGACGCCCGCCCGGTGCTCACACTTTATCCTAAAAACACTAGAGACAGAAGGGTATGACAGTAGCTCCAGGCTGTTTCCAGTAGTTAGGCAGGTAGCTAGGCTAGGCCGCTGTGTGGGGTTATCTTAGCTTCCATCTGGTACTGTTAGCAAGACCTATAAGTCCTGAACTGGCAGCTCCACACTACGGCTCGGTGCAGTAGACTCTGTACCAGCCGGTGGACTGGCGGCAGGCTTGGTCTCATAGCTAGGCTGTCACTCTCTACGTGTGTTATAGCTCCAAGCTGTGCGGAGCCATTTGTGTTGCTGACAGGGGTGACATTTAACCCCTGGCAGTCTTGTTGCAGCCGGTTCACCTGAAGCTGCACAAAACTATTTACCCAGTGCTGTCAACTGGTGTAAAACTTGATTGCAGCCTATTAAACACCGAAGCTGCACAAAGCTATTTACCCAGTGAGGTTAACTGGAGTAAATCTCCATTGTGTAACACGGTTTCCCAGTGAAGTCAACTGGTACAACCTTGCCGCAGCCCGTTCACACTGCAGCGGCCCTGACGCATTCATCCAGTGAAGTGAACTAATGCATTTGCATTACTCCCTGTTCAGACACACTACTGCCTGGTACTGGCACACGGCCGCCCATCTGGGTCTGTGGACCTCCCTGCAGTCCTGCGGTTCTGTAGTAGTAAAGAAAAACATTTTTTATATAAACACACAGAACCGTAACACTATGCATGCCCATGGTTTATTATTCATCTTTAAAACTCTCGACCTCCCACTTCCTTCAGGACCACGCAGGGGATGACACTGCCCCGCCCATTCAATGGGAAGCTTTGAAATGCGTGCTGCGCGGCATATTAATGAAACATAGCGCGTGCCTGACGAGAGAGGCGGGTCAGAAGTTTCGTGCCCTCCTGAGTGACCTAGCGTCCCTGGAGGCTCAACACAAACGCTCCAACAAGCTACTCTAGCCTCCCTGACGGCTATGAGGCAGGAGATTAAGTCCTTACTTGAGCACAAACAGCAGCGGCAGCTTGGCTAGCGCTCCTTTTACGAGTGGGGCAATAAGGCGGGTCGAATCCTGGCGAGGGCGGTGAAGGAGCGACAGGTAGCCTCGCATGTGCTAGCCATCAAGAAGTCCTCGGGGGTAGTCTCTCATATTTCGTCTTACATCGCTTCTGCCTTTCAAGAGTACTATAGCTCTCTTTATCACCTCCCCCTGCCAGGATCTACTCACCCGGCTCCCTGCCCTACCCGGTCTCTCTCCCAATATGTGGCATCGACTGCCCTTCCTTCTCTCTCCTCAGAAGATGTGTCACTGATTGAAGCCCCGGCCCTGATGGCTACACGGCTAGATTCTTTAAGGTCTTGAAGGAAGACTTGATTCTTCCACTCTTGAAAGCATTTAATTCTATCTCCCATGGTGTTGATTTTCCTTTGGCATTCCTTCTAGCGCATATCACAGTCCTTCCTAAAGAGGGTAAAGACCCCACACTCTGCCCTAGCTATAGGCCGATTTCGCTCCTCAATACAGACACTAAGCTATATGCTAAACTGATTGTGACTCGACTTGGCCCACTCATGGGGGACCTTGTGCACCCTGACCAGGTGGATTTTATCCCCCGCAGGGAAGCTCGAGACAACACTCTGAAGGCCTTTTCTGCGATCCATTATGCCCAGAGGTCACAGACCCCCATGTTATTGCTTTCTCTGGACGCGGAAAAGGCCTTTGATCGGGTGGATTGGAGGCTCCTGGAGGCCACTCTCTTTCAGATTGGCCTTGGTTCTGCTATGCTTATGAGAATCTGAGCGCTCTACAACTCCCCCATGGCGCGGGTTAGGGTTAATGGCTTGCTCTCCTCCCCCTTCACCATACATAACGGTATCCGACAGGGTTGCCCTCTCTCCCCACTATTGTATGCCCTGGTCATGGAACACCTTCTGGTCGCAATCAGGAACAACCCCAACATCAGGGGCCTTGAGGGTTAAAGATTTGCACCATAAAGTTTCTGCGTTCATGGACGATGTCCTCCTCTTTATTACCAGCCCGCTCCCCTCCCTTCTTCGGGAAATCGTCGCTTATAGCTTCTATAGCAACTACAAAATCAATCTTTCTAAAAGCACCACTCTCGACGTCTCCCTACCAGCGTTAGTTCTTAATGGCTTCGCTCCTCTTTTCCGTTTACCTGGTCCCGTGGCTCTATTAAATATCTGGGAATACACCTCTCTTCTAATTTGTCTGAATCCTATACACTGAACTTTCTCCCGATCATGCGCACCCTGCGCTCTGATCTTGGGATACGAAGGGTCTTTCATGGCTAGGAGGTATCAACCTTTTGAAAATTAATGTTCTCCCCCATCTGCAGTACCTGTTTCAGACGGTTCCATGCATTCTCCCCTCTCGTTTCTTTTCCACTTTGGGACAGGCCTTTAACAAATTTATCTGGGAGTCAAAACCCCCGTGCATTGCTCGTCGCACTTTGTTTCGGACAAAACAGAGGGGGGGGGGGTCTAGTGGTTTCGGACTGTACTAAATATTTCCCAGCTGCTGTTGCTACAGCTATTCTTGATTGGCACTTTGCCGCTCGTTCTAAGCTCTGGGTTGCCCTGGGTCGCTGAGTTCTCTTCGTCTTACTGCTCTCCCCTGGCTTCATAAGAGGTTCTGGGCTGATGATAAAACTGACCCACTTCTCTTTGTGGTGCGCCTAACGCTTGGAGTGTGCTGTACCTACAGGGAAATGAGGAAGCTTTTTAGGCTTGATGGCCCATTGACTCCTATCTCGGGTAACCCAGACTTTCCTGCTGCATTGGACTCGCCCTTCCTGGACCATGTAGTCGGTGGACCAGTGCTACGTTTTCGACATGTTACTTCGCCCCCCTCTCTTCTTCCACGCGGCCCGGTCCAGTCGCTGTCTCCTGGCTCTATCTCTGCGTATTAGCACTACTCTCAGCTTTCTCATTTTTACTTCTCTCTTAGACTCTCTAGCAAGCTCCATAGACCCTTGCTCCCACTTGAACATCCACATCTCCACATTGGCTCCTATGCATACTGTCTCCCTCCTCTATGATAGATTTGTGGAGGACTCAGATGTTCCCTTGCCTGCTTTTTTGGGGGGTTGGTGGTATCATTTCCGCCAGGTGCATGGTCATCTGCCTTCCAAGTCTGTCACAAATTTTCCATCTCCTGTAGGGCTCAGGAGACTAATTATAAAATACTTTTGAGATGGTATAGAGTTCCGACTCTCCTTCATGAAATCTACCCATCCACGTCTGACAGATGTTGGCGGTGTCTCTCCGGCCAGGGCACAATGGCTCAAATCTGGTGGGCATGTCCCCACCTGCGCCCTTTTTGGTCTGGGATTAGACAGGTGATTCAACAGGTCACGGGAGTAGATTTGGAGGATGCTCCTGCTCCCCTCCATTTTCTCCTGCAAATTTAGGAAGCCCACCAGTAGACTTATAGGCTTTATGCTTGTAGCAGCTAGGTCGGACATCCCCAGGCTGTGGAAATCTCAACCCCCCCCCCCACACACACACACACACACACACACTCCTCTCCTGGCTAAAGGAATTCCTACACCTGCGATCTATGGAAGACCTGATGGCTCAACTCCGTCCTGACAGGGGCTCACCAGCATACTTGGCTACTCTTCAATTACTTTCCACTCCTTTCAGCTAAGAACAGGAAACTGAGGCTACAATTTGCACAAGCTCATCGAAATTGGACAATTGAAGATTGGAAAAACGTTGCCTGGTCTGATGAGTCTCGATTTCTGCTGCGACATTCGGATGGTAGGGTCAGAATTTGGCGTCAACAACATGAAAGCATGGATCCATCCTGCCTTGTATCAACGGTTCAGGCTGGTGGTGGTGGTGTCATGGTGTGGGGAATATTTTCTTGGCACTCTTTGGGCCCCTTGGTACCAATTGAGCATCGTTGCAACGCCAAAGCCTACCTGAGTATTGTTGCTGACCATGTCCATCCCTTTATGACCACAATGTACCCAACATCTGATGGCTACTTTCAGCAGGATAATGCGCCATGTCATAAAGCTGGAATCATCTCAGACTGGTTTCTTGAACATGACAATGAGTTCACTGTACTCCAATGGCCTCCACAGTCACCAGATCTCAATCCAATAGAGCATCTTTGGGATGTGGTGGAACGGGAGATTCGCATCATGGATGTGCAGCCGACAAATCTGCGGCAACTGTGTGATGCCATCATGTCAATATGGACCAAAATCTCTGAGGAATGCTTCCAGCACCTTGTTGAATCTATGCCACGAAGAATTGAGGCAGTTCTGAAGGCAAAAGGGGGTCCAACCCGTTACTAGCATGGTGTACCTAATAAAGTGGCCGGTGAGTGTAAACGCTAAGTTTTAAATCATTGTCAGTGCTGGTTACCTACATATACAATCCCTACTCTAATCCGTGTCTTTCATTTGCTACTTTGAATACTGTGCAAATAATTTTATTCACTTCAGGGGTGTCTTTCTATGGGTCAATTACCTTCTCCGGTGCAATATGCAGAGCCATGTTACATTCTGCTTTACAAGTCTTACACCTGTGTGTGGGGTTTTTTTTTTTTTTATAGTTACTTTAGGATGCCCAGGATCTGCCCAATCTGCTACAAAGTAACAAACTTGTTGGCCAGACATCTCACAAGACAGTGTATGAAGAACAATACTGTCCAAGAGAGGAAAGCTACTTTGGCAGCCACTAAGAAGACACTCGCTAACATTGCATCGAAGGGGACAACCATAAATTATGAAGAGATCATGTCAGGTGGATCCTTGCAGGATTTCATTTCTTTCCTGGAGAATAGAGGGTTCCACATTATCAACAAGCCTGGTAGGCTCCACTCTGTCTCCAGCAGTCAAGCTCAAACTCGCATGGGTTTTATATTAGTGTTGAGCAATCTGATGGGCTCGACACCAGGATCAGGTCCTTTTTCATCTGACCTCTATGGATATCGGACCTGTCAATGCCCAAGTTTTGGGTCAGATTGTGTTGATCATTGCCTCCTGAACTAAACCAAGATTACTCATCACTATTTCATATACATGTCCTGTAATCATGTGATTCCTATGTCATTTACAGTACTGCCCAAGATAAGGAGGAATCTATCACTGTCAGCAGCATTTGCCATTCATCTGTGAAGGACTCTCCAGCTCCTGAGCTCTCTGATGTAGACGAACATGACAGACAAAGAATCTAAAGAGATCGGAGATGACCAAGAAAACGACTCACCAGTAGATGGAGTAGAGGAACTTGAAGTAAAAGGCACCGCAGTCCCTGAGGATACTAGTGAAGGCCAGGATGAAAGAGGAAAAGTGATGGAAGACTCCCCACTCCCCGAGAATCCTACAGAAGGCCAGGAAGAAAGAGCAGACGTGATGGAAGACTCCACAGTCCCTAAGGATCCCAGAGAAGGCCAGGAAGATAGAGAAGTGGTGGATGCCATGGTTGATTTAGAAAAAGAGGATGAAGAGTCAGCCAATGTCAACTTGGATGAGCGTACAAATAAAATTCTGCAGGCAAAATGGACATCTGACATCAGAAAAGGAATGAAGCAAGCAGGTATGTATCGTCGCCATTCTTTAGATCATCCAGTTCTAATACGTTTTTCTAATAATTTACAGCACAGCCTGGCAATAGTCAACTACAAGGAAGAGGTTGAGGACATCGCACGATTCCTTGGAGTTGATGAAGGACATCGAGAAGGTAACCTCATTCTTTGTGAAGCTGCGGGAACTCCACCTTGCAAACCAGACAACATTCAATTATTTAAAACACTTGAAGAGGTTTATATGCTTTAATCTACAAGTAACAAATTTGGTTTTTGATGACTCAAACATACAAAGCGTGCAAAATCTTCAAAGGGGTAACAAAGGACATTCAGACCATGCTGTCCAAAGGTATATCAAAGGAAGTGGTCAGCAACAGGTGGGTTATGAACTCATATGAATTGTATATATTTTGCAGTGATTAATATTCTTTGGTTCCCCAGGGTTTTCAGATGGCCATCCCTAACCATCGTGTTTTATCTATCTTAGGTTCCTGACAGTGACAACTTCAAGAAAGACAGCAGCACAATGTCAGAAGATTTTGGATGTGGCCAAGCCTTCCTTTTTGACTTCAGCCACAGCAGTCCGATCTATGAGCACAGACAAGGAACACCAGCTTAATGTCCTCTACTACCCAGAATCCATCGTAGTACTGAGGCATGGACAACGACCAGGAGTAATAACATTTTCTCATCTGTTTTGACTCGCAGATTGCAGAAAGGACCCAGAGGATGCATAACAAATACATGAAGCAAGACCTGGTGGTGATTGGGGTCAAGTCACATAAGACTGCAGCACAACAAGTGGCCACCTTTGTGCTGACTCCAACTGAAGAAGAGGTAAGATTTCTCAAAGTCTCCTTACCTGATAGAGTCGGACTGTAGGTTTTTTTTTTTTGTTTTTTTTTAAGTCTTATGTTTGCATTTACAGTATTTTTGCTTTTACAGTGGTTCAATGTGTACTACCAGCATGTGCGACCCAGGCTGACCACAACAAACGCGCCGGATGAAACATTCTTCGTATCCACCTCAGGACAGGCCATCTACAATGTATCCAATGATATTTGGCGTTACCATAATGAGTAAGAATCATAAAAATTAACAGATTTCTGAAAGTCTATCTGCAGGGCTATACGTTTGATTACCTACACTCGTTCCTACATTTAACCTGCCCAATGATTAGAAAGGTGTTTGAATCCTGGACCGTCTCGAAATGTACTGACACAGAAAAAGATCTGTTTGCCAGTTATTTAACACATTCTAATTTGACAGCGGAAAAAAGCTACCGGGAAAAAACCCTCACCGATATTTGCCATGGCTACAAGCTGGTCATGCAGGCATGGGAGGACAGCAGTGAGGACTCAGAAGCCAGCACCTCAAGGTATTTAACTATAAAACAGAAATAAAACCTGCTGTGTAATAAACATGGCCAACACTAATGGTTTGTTTTCTAAAAGAGGAGGCCAGGCGGCTGTTAGGATTGGGTCCCACGGGGTTCTCTCTCAGCGCACAACGCCACCTGTGGGTCAATCTAACTCTGGCCCTTGGCCTCAGGCAGTGAGGTGTCTAGAGTGTAAGTTCAGCTTTTGGCCTACTGAGCATGCTCAGACTTTTTGGAGCTGCTCAGAGGCTAAGTGCCATTCTTTCCCTACTGTGCATGATCGGTGACATCATGGCCACCGCCATGTTGGACGGCGACTAGCCTTTATATGATGTGAGCCGATGCCTGCCCGATGCTCACACTTTGACTAAGTACCTTGAGACAGGAGGTTAGGGCCAGGTTTCAGTTAATGGTAGGAGCAGTCTCTAGGGATCTAGGTAGGATTCCTTGGCTCTGCCAGTGGGAATCAGTAGCCCATTTAACTGTCTACTCACTTAGTAGATTCTAGCTATTGCAGGAGCACGTTTTGTAGCTAACCTGCGGTGAAGTTTAACCCTTGGCAGCCTTGCTGTTTCAGCTGTACTGTGCACCTGTCCAGTGAGGTTTAACTGGCAGGGTGTTGTTGCAGCTTGTTCACATTGTGTACCGCGCCACATGACTGCCAGTGCAGTTTGACTGGTAGCACTTTGTTCAGACCTTACAGCCGCCCATCTGGGCCTGTGGACCTCGCTGCAGTACCTTGCAGAATAGTGGGTCTGTCGTTTAAAAATTATTTTTAAATATATACACAGAACCGTAACAGAGGCTGACACAGACGAAAGTGACGATCTGGAGAGTGACGAGGAAGCAACGAGTGAAGAACCTTGCATTTCAGGGTTAGTATACCTTTAATTCAATGCTACCATACCAAGCTAATGGGTGCACTCATCATCAGCTGTTTTTATTTATTTCATGTTCCCCAGGTTGTTTTTAAGTATTCCTATCTCATTACCAGGCATATTTTCCTGAAACTTTGACCTTTTTCTGCAAAATGTAAACTTATATTCTTTGAGCACTAGAACATGTTACCTGGTGCTCATCATGATGAGCCTGAATGACTAGCTAACCAGGTAGCCGCAGGCCTGTTCTCCGCTCAGTGTGCATGAGCTGATGAAGACAGGGGCAAGCGCCCCCTGCACTCAGAGAATACATTATTTCTAAATGATTAAAAATGGGAATAATAAGCCACAATATGCATGGATAGAGACAAATAAGCTGACAGCAAAAGTTTCATATTTTTTACACAAAATTGCTATTTTGGGATATAACACATGAAAATTAAGAAAAACACCCACAATAGATCACCCCATTTCCCTTACGTTCTAAAATGTACACTTTGTGGCCCTAATCCTACATATGGACGCACGGTAGGGTCCAAAATAAAGGGATCGCTATCTGAATTTCAATACCCACATTTTCGGCCTCATTGCACATTTACACAAGATTTGCATTTCCAAAACAATTAAAAACAAGCATAAATGACCACATTTTATAAACTAGACCCCTTAAGGAATTCATTGAGGTGTATAGTTAGTATTTTGACCCCTAGGTTTTGAAAAAATTTGCATCAAACAAAAAATTGTCATTTTTTTACATAAAAGTGGCATTTTAAAAGCAGGTTTTTTTTGCACACAACTACAGATTTAGGCCTCAAAGCCTTCCAAGTTGGTGGTCTTCACAATTCATTGAATATTGATGATCGCCGGACTGGGTTCCCATAATGTCTGGCCCAGGAATGTTCACTGAGTTGTCAGCTATCATAGTTAGCCGACAACCTATTCTAACTGCCCGATGTACATTCCCTATTTTGTCTGAATAAGAACCTGTCAGTGCAGATGTTTTCTTGCTATGGGCAGTTCGTTAAGAGGTTAAAGGGGTTTTTCCAATGGATGCAAGTTATCCCCTATCCATAGCACAGGGAATATCTTGCAGATCAGTGGGGGTCTGTGCGTTCAGACCTCCGCTGATCGGGAGAATGGAGGACTGTGTTCCCCAAGCATGAATGTAGCAGTGGTTGGACAGCTCGTGCGCCACTCGATTTACGTTATTGGGACTGAAAGTGCGCACTTGGCTGCCTCCAGCAATCCCTTTGTAATGACTGCACTACTACTCCATTCATGGATGGAGAATAAAGTCCTCTGTTCTCCTGATCTGCACGTTATCGCCTATCCTAATCGTGGGAAAAATCCTTTAAGTTTTTGAAAAACACATCTTTCTGTTTTAACATCCGTATTTATTTTTCTGTAAAGCACTCTAGAACACAATCACCCTCAGCTGAAGATGAACCCCGTAGTCAAACTTAGGCGCCTCAACATTTGAAGAATTAGGCTCAGCTTCAGTTTTATGGTTTTAGTTATGTTGTGGTTTTTTTTCCTCTTTTTTTGCAGGACAATGTTAGTGATTAATAAAGTAATGTGTTTTTAGTTTTCATAGGGGTAATGTTGAAGCATAGGCCTGACAGCGATGATTAAACAAACCTGTACATTGTAGCTAGCTCCAAAAGGAGGGGGCCATTACAACAAACAAGAATATGAGCTGTAACTTTTAGGGCTAGTTCACATGTGGGCAAAGGGGCGGATTTTGACAGCGGAATTTGCTTCAAAAACCGCCCCTTTAACATGGTGGTCTATGTAGACCGCTAGCTTTTTTTTTCCTCCTAGCGGTTTATCACCGCTAGTGGAAAAAAGAAGCGACATGACCTTTCTTGAGGCGGAAAACGCCTGAAGAAATGCATAGAAGTGAATGGGAGGCGAAAACCACGCGGTAAAAAACCGGCGCGGTTTTTATAGAACATATTTTTTTTAATAGGAAATCACACCCCAGAGGGGTGGTCCTGGGTGTGGGCTGCTTCCTGCAGCCATTTTGTGATAATCTCATCTCATTGCAGCATCAGCAGCATCAGCAAAAATGTAAGTACTGCTTCAATATTTTATGATATAAAATGAATTTATTTTTTTTTTTGTTAGTACAAACTGCCAAATTGCCTCACTTGACTCTTTTCCAAAAAGCGTACAAAATGGTTGCATTTTCTTTGAATTGTATGGTCTTTTTCTTGCATTTTTTAACCCCTTCTTTGCACCCGCCGTATCAGTACGGCGGGTGCTAGGTACTGGCAGCTGGCAATGCAAGTGCTTTTCCCTTGTGATGCTAATCTCCTTTTTTCCCCCTTTTCTTGCAGCTCATCAAACAAAAAGAGCCACGACACCGCACCAGTCGTGCACGGGACCGCTCTTTTCAAAAAAGTAAGTATGGCGTACAAAATGGTTGCATTTTCTTTGAATTGTATTGTCTTTTTTCTTGCATTTTTTTAACCCCTTCTATACTGGCAGTTGACGATCCAAGTGCCTTTCCCTTGTGATGCTAATTTCCTTTTTTTCCCCCTTTTCTTGCAGCTCAGCAAACAACCGGTCTGAATACCTCAACTCCCTCTCTATCAGCTTGGAAGTCTGGTCCATTCCTTCCAAATGTAAGTTTGGCATAATAATTGATTGTATTGTATGTGCTTCTCTGCTGTGTTAACCCCTTCTTCTCACCCCCTGTATCAGAACAGCGGATGTTAGGTGTTGGCGGCTGCCATATGCAACCAGTGTCAACTGTTTCATACAATGTATAAATCATAAAAATCATAAAATGTATACTAAAAAATGGTAGTAAATTAAAAAAAAATTTCTTCAATTTTCAGAAACCACATAGAACAAAATGGCTCCACCCATGGAGTATTACAGGATGGACCTGAATGTCCACAAGCTGATAGAGAGTGTAAGTAGATTCTACCGATGTAGAACAAATGTGCACGGTGCACTGATTCCACTACAATGTACTGTGCTAATTTGTTCAACAAAGCAGTTGACTTATGTATGATATCTCCTTTTAAACACCCCTCTCTACATTTTTTTTATTTTGTTTTTTGTCTTCCATTATTTTATAAAAACAAGTGTTTAAAATTTGGTTTGTTTTTTTAAATTTTAACATTCTTTAGAGATTTTTCATTTTGCTCAATGTTATTTTTTGCGGGGGATGGGGGGGTGTCTTTGAATGGTCTTTCAGCATTTTTTTTTTTTTTTAATTTTCTTTTAATTTTTTAGTGTGGTCGCAATTTTAATTAGAACGATTTTCTTATGTTTTTCTTTTTTTTCTTTCCCTATGCAGGTTGAAGCGCATCCTAATCTCTATGAGAAGAAGGATCCGCTATATTCAGACCGGCACGCCTCCTGGATTACAGTCTGCCAGGCGCTGTATCCGGACTGGGCTACCCTGTCCAGAGAGCTGAAAGATCGGATTGGTGAGTAAATAAATGAAATTTGCAAGGAAATTTGTGTTTGGAAAGTTTTTAGTTGGAATTGCTTTTATTAAAACTTGTTTTTCTTTTTCTTTTTTTTTTTCATACAGAAACGGATGTTAGAAAGCGGTGGAAGAGTGTGAGGGACTGATTCATGAAGGACATCAAGAAGGTTGAGAAAAGTGGGGCCTCTCCCTCAAAGAAAAGAAAAATTGCCTTTGAGGATGAGCTGCAGTTCCTGGTCCCCTGCAGGGAAACCGGGCCGTAAGTATTTTAAAAACATATTTGCTTCATTATGTTTATTATTTTTGTAGGAAATTTTAATAGTAAATTATTGTTTTTGTTATTATTCCTGACAGAATCTCCGGAAACACCAGAAAAGGCCCGGAAGAGCCCCCTGCACAGGTACAGGAACTGCAGCAGAGGGAGAGAGCCTCAGCGACTCTTCCTTCTTGCTCGGAATCGGAGAGGGGACCTGACGTCTTGCCTGGTCCATCTCATCTGGCGGAGCCTTCACCGGCTTCGGTCACCGCTGCCTCATCACATCACGAATCCACTGAGGAAGAGGTGACCCGGCCGGTGAGGCCCCACCAGAGGAGAAGGAGACGTCAGGACTCCTCTGCCCCCACACCTTCCACCCAGGAGCAGACCGGAGGGACCCTCCGGGTAACGGACAGGCAGCAGGAGCTTGAAAATCTTGCCCTGTCCCTTATCCAGAGGGTGGACAGAATGGATGATTGTGACCATTTTGGTCAAGAGGTGGCAAATTCCTGTCACCAGATGCCCCTCGAAAGGCAGGAAGATTTTAAGGCCTACATCCATTGTGTGGCGGCAGCCTTCCGTTTTGCTCCTAACCTGCCGGGATTGGGTTATCTGATAACCCAATTCCGGCAGGCAGTGGGGCTTTCTGATGCCCCACTGCACGTAGCCCCCCCACCTTCACAAGGCCAATATGGCCCCCAAATCCCCACCCAAGGCCCATCAGGCCTTTGTACACAATCTGCCACAGGCCCATCCCAATCGGGAATCCAACCATCCCACTCCCAAGCCCAACCATCCCACTCCCAAGCCCAACCAGCCCACTCCCAAGCCGAACCAGGCCACTCCCAAGCCCAACCAGGCCACTCACGAGGCCAACCTGGCCACTCACGAGGCCAACCTGGCCACTCACGAGGCCAACCTGGCCACTCACGAGGCCACTCCCAAGGCCAAACAGGCCACTCCCAAGGCCAAACAGGCCACTACCAAGGCAAATCGGGCCTGCAAACGGGCCCCATCATAGGCCAGTCCAGCCTACAAATAGGCCCGATCCAGTGCTTTAGCTTTAACCCCTACTTTGCACAGTGCTAAAGAGGGTCTGTCATATATAGATGTTAAGACTGCGGGCAGGGTCCTCTTTTCTAATTGTATCAAAATACTCATCTCGTCTACATTTGGGTTCAGGTTTGGCATGTTGAACTCCTCGGGCTTTTATTGCAAGTGGCTTCTCCAGAAGTAAATGAGGGCTCTGTAATAAACCTATAATGTAATAAGAAAATGACATGGCACTCACTGGTAGTAACTTCCCCAGAAGTGAAGGCCCTGTCAAAACTTATTAAGCAAATGACATGGCACTCACTTCCCTCATTCCCCAGCTGCCCAGGGAGGTCCAGCAGGCAAAATGTGCCCCCTGGTGGCTCAGGGCCCAAATATCTAGCCAACTTGTGAGAAGGGTGTGCAAAACTTGCACTTTGCACAGATACTCCTAATCTGAAAAGTGCCTTTTTGCCAAATATTTGACAACTACCAATTTACAGCTGGAAGGAGCTTAAGAGAAATGGCCAAGAACTAGTGATACCAGCAGGGCAAGCTGATAGTAATGAGGCTCATCCCAGCACATCAAGGTAGTTTATTGTGATAAGGGAAATAACACTTGTATTTTATGCTTTTATGCTTTGTTAATACTTTATGCTTTCCTTAGAGACTGAAACATCAGCCAGCACTGACCAGGAAGACGATCAAAGTTCCCCGGAGGAAGATGGTTGGAGTGACCAGCAGAAAGTATCGAGTGGCTCTCAAGAATTTGTAGGAGACAACTCTTCAACAGCATCACAACCCTCAATGATCCTTATAAGGTCAAAGAGACAGTGGCTTTTAGAAGATGGTAGTTCTACAGGATACAGTATTGCTGTCTTCTCTACTGGATTGATTTCATAAATAGTTCCAACAGAACTCCATTAACCTGCCCCAGTATGCTACACGCCCCAGTATGCTACAAGCCTCAGGATGCTACACACACAAGGAGGGAAGGCGGCGTCCTCCAAGGACAGTAAAGGGGGTAAGTATCGCTGAATGTGATAGTACAGAAATCTTAATTTTATGCCATCATATTATTAAACCTTTCCGATAACATATACAGGTCAGAACCAATTGCTCTATAAAACTGATGCAATTAATAGTAAAACAAGAAGAAACCAAGATCTCAAACATCAGAAAAGAGATTGATGACATCAAAACCGAACTCACTCCCTATCAAGATTCATCCAAATACAAGGAAGAATGGAGCGAGTTACAGACACACATGAGAAACCCTGAGGACAACATAATCAAAACAAAGAAAACCAAATTCCAAAGGGATACGAAAGATTATGAGAACGGCATGGTGTACAATTGGAAGCAGAGTCAACCTAATACTCCTAAATCCATAAAAAACTGGAGGAGAATATCCTTCAGCTCCTCCGACAGGGAGACCGACGCAACAGATACTAACAATTCGTTTTTGTCCCAAAGGAGCCTCCCATCACCAATACAGGACAAAACCAATATAGGTGCAACATCAGGAACAAAACCAAAAACATTGTGTCGGACGCAAGCATCAAAAAAGACCCACAATACAAAACCTAAACATTCACACAACAGTCAATCAATCAACTGCAGTAAGTCCTGAATATCGTCAATTGACTCCACTTATTCCAGGACGTCAATGTGAAACTACTAACAGCTCATCGAATATTACACCGTCTTTAAGAACTGTCAATCACCCGAGTGTGTTAAACCTATCATCCTTAGATATTCCGAAATCAGGCTATGATCTTCTTGCAAAGGGCCTCAACTTGTTCCGGCTGAAAAATTCAACCTTCTCAATACCATTTCTGATGTTAATCGATTTGTCAGAAAACTGACAGTGAAAAGACATTTTTTGGAACTAAATGAAGCCGCTTCCCCTCATGATAATAGGACTTGTATTGTGACCAATGAGTTTACTACATTCAACTTTAAAGAAAAAATGTGTTTAATAGATTTACAATCTCTTCAAGACACACAAACACAAAACAGAGATATAGATAGGATTTAAGTGCTAATTATCCCGAATTTTAACCCATATCATCCAGGGTTCCAGCACTGGATCAATTTCAGGCTGCTGTTGAAAAGATCTCATTAAGTTACATCAAGATATATTATAATTGAACCAAATAGGAGAGGGATAGCTTAAAATCATTACATGACAACAAAGATCTCCTGATCCGTGCAGCTGACAAAGGGGGCAAGGTAGTCCTTCTCAACATGGAGGACTATGAATCAAGCGTAATGGAAATTCTAGGGGACACTAATACCTATAGGGTACTGAAGGCAAAACCCTACGGAGGATTTTGCTAGAACATTGTGTAAATTATTAAATGATGGTGTGAACTTGTGTATTCTAACTCCTACAGAAGCCACCTACTTGTACCCAGAACATCCCATAACTCCTATATTCCATGGCCTCCCTAAGGTTCATAAGGACATACTCCCACCCCCCCATCAGCCTTATAATTGCTGGAATCGCCTCTCTTAATGAGAGGATTTGTGCATGGGTTGACTCCCTATTGCAGCCACTCATAGAATGCCAGGTTACATAAAATATACAAAAGAGCTGCTAACCATATTTGAAAACTTTAAGCGGAACCCTGACTACGGGTGTCTGGCATGTCACGTAATTTCATTATATTCAAAAATTCCTCACCATGTGGCACTTGAAGCCCTAGCCCATCATCTATATACATATTCCAGATATACGGAGGAGGTAAATGAATACATCATGCATTACACCATTACTTTCAAAAATTCCGTCCTATGTTAAGGACAATAAAGATTTTTTTTATATCTTATTAAAAATCTAAAATGGGAGAGCGGCTATAAATTATCCTCTATAGACGTAGAGTCTTTATACTCTCAAATTCCACATAAAAAAGGATTACAAGCAGTAGAGAAAGTTCTTAAGCACACCAACAAAGATAAGGACTTCAATGAGTTTATAGCGGAAGGCTTAGACCTAGTTTTGACAAACAACACATTTGTATTTAATAACCAGTGGTATTCCCAAATAACGGGTACAGCTATGGGGACACCTGTCTCCTGTACCTTTGCAAATGTCTTCTTAGCAGTTATTGAAGAAGTACTTGTCTTCTGTCCAATAATCGATTTTTCCAAATATATACATGCTTTTTTACGATACACAGATGATGTATTCATTATTTGGTCAGGTACAGCTGTAAAGTTTGAAGAATTTGTGAAATATTTAAATAAATGATTTTAACATGACTTTTACATCCAAGTTAGACTGTCAAAAATTAGAATTTCTGGACGTATTACTCAAGATCGAAGGTGAGGAGATCCATACAGAAATGTTCCGCAAGCCTACAGCTATGAATACCCTCCTACACTATAATAGATATCATCCCACAAGGAAGCAGTTCCGTACTGACACCGGCCCTGGGCATGTTGAGGGGGTGGAGTCAGCTGTTAATACCGCTCCAATCACAACGAGCGGAATCTAACAGCTAACTCCACCCCCTCAATACTCCGCTCAGCTCCTGCATGTGAGGCACTGCAGCTGCTGGGGTGAAAGGAGGCCAGGTTGGGTATATAGTGTAACCTCCTGTCACCAGGAATGTTAATGACAGTGGGGGAAGTTGCTGATCCTTGCAGTATAGCTATCTCCACCACTGCCATTATGGATTAGCTGAATCTGAACTTGAACCTGGATGTCTGGGCTACGTTTGGGTTTGGCATGCCGAACTCCTCGGGGCATTTATTGCAAGTGGCTTCTCCAGAAGTAAATGAGGGCTCTGTCTTAAACCTATAATGTAATAAGAAAATGACATGGCACTCACTGGTAGTAACTTCCCCAGGAGTGAGGGCCCTGTCATCTGTTCATAACATATTGAGCAAATGACATGGCACTCACTTCCCTCACTCCCCAGCTGCCAAGGGAGGTCCAGCAGGCAAACTGGGCCCCCTGGCGGCTTAGGGCCCAAATATCTAGCCAACTTGTGAGAAGGGTGTGCAAAACTTGGACTTTGCACAGGTACTCCTAATCTGAAAAGTGCCTTTTTGCCAAATATTTGACAACTACCAATTTACAGCTGGAAGGAGCTTAAGAGAAATGGCCACGAACTAGTGATACCAACAGGGCAAGCTGATAGTAATGAGCCTCATCCCAGCACATCAAGGTAGTTTATTGTGATAAGGGAAATAGCACTTGCTGTATTTTTGCTTATTCTAATACTTTATGCTTTCCTTAGAGACATGAAGAGACAAACATCAGCCAGCACTGAGGAGGAAGATAGTTGGAGTGACCAGCAGAAAGTATCGAGTGGCTCTCAAGAATTTGTAGGAGACAACTCTTCAACAGCATCACAACCCTCAATGATCCTTACAAAGTCAAAGAGACGGTGGCTTTTAGAAGATGGTAGTTCTACAGGATACAGGATTGCTGCCTTCTCTACTGGATTGATCTACACAGATAGCATTTCTTCAGTGTTATAACTTTTGTCATTTTATTTCATAAATAGTCCCAACAGAACTCCATTAACCTGCCCCAGTATGTTACACGCCCCAGGATGCTACAAGCCTCAGGATCCTACAAGCCCGAGGATGTGCTGTCTACTCACTTGAGGAGAAAGTGCAGGAAGTTTAGCAGAGATAACAAAATTAAGGTTAGGGTGGCCGAAGCAAGATAGAATCTTAAAGTTGCAGCAAATGGCCTAGCCATCAACTAGGATCACATTGTCGAGCTACTATGCGGAGTACAGTGCCCAGACAAGATGGTTGGTTTTATTGAAGCGCGTGGATTCTTTATTTGCAACAAGTATCTTCGACCAAGGTTTGTATTACTACATTAATATTAACTGGATATTTTATTGTATTGTTGTCGGTTTCTGCATTTACAAAGAAATTATTCCACCCACCTCTGCTTGCTGCTGTGCATCTCCCTTCAACTCATACTATAACATTGAATGCTATATGGTCTATAGTGCTGTGGAATATGTTGGCGCTGTATAAATAAAATGATATCAATATAATAAACTTAAGTCATTATAAATATGTAACAATTACACTGGTAAACGTTTTTTGGCACATGGATTTTGTATTGTGTTTTATATGTAACTTTTTATTCGGATTTCAAATATGGAATCAGGTTTCCTCTATCACGTATAGTTTTTGCGCACTCTCATTTTTAGTTTTTCCCTTCTGCGCCATTAGCTTATGCAACTCATATGAAAGAGACATATGAAAACCTGAAAATTCTTTTGGAAAAAAATCATTACAAAAAGTAATGTTGGAAAATATGCTGTAATCTAAAAGTAGTTGCTTTGTTAATGGGTTTGCAGCTTGGCTACACTAAATTTGGTTGATTCTTGTGCAAGTGGGACAGCAGAGAAGACAAATCACTATATCAAGAAGGAACAGCCAACACGTCAATCACTGGACAGAGAAATGTTGTGTATGTTCCCTTGCAGTATTATTCTACCTCCTCTTCATATAAAGCTGTGGCTTGTCAAAAACTTTGTAAAAGCAATGGATAAATCTGGTTCTGGTTTCCAGTATTTGAAAAAAAAAATTCCCTCGTGTAAGTGATGCTAAAATCAAGGAAGGAAATTTTGTAGTTCCCCAAATTAGAGCCTTGACGGATGAATTATACGAAGAGCAGCTAAGCCGAGCAGAAAAAGGAAGTCTTTTAAAAATGTAGTTAGAAATTTTTTAGAAAACCACAAATCTCCAAATCACTGTGACACTGTAGGAGAATTGTTACAATCCCACAATAATTTAGGGTGTAACACGTCCCTCAAAATTCATTTTTCGCAGTCCCACCTGGATTTCTTTCCTGATAATCTGGGCGCAGTCAGTGATGAAGATGGGGGGCGTTTGAATCAAGAAATATCAACCACGGTAAAGAGATACCAGGGAGTATGGAAAGGACAGATACTTGCTGAGTACTGTTGGACACAGAGACATTCCTGACGCCAAAAACAGAAGAAAATCAAAAATTTATAAAATTGATGTTTTAAGTAACTTGAGTATCAACAAAGATAACAAATGTAGAATTTCTTTTAAAATGAAAGGTGTCAGAAAAACTGTACGTGGTGGAGGAAAACTAATATCTGAATATAGTGGAGAAAATATTATTATGATCACCTATTTTAATTCATGTGCCAAAATAAAAAACAGTTGTGTTTTATTCCCCAGTGTTATCAGAAGATAAGAAAGGAAATGCGGATACATTCATGGCAGGTCTTAAGGAGATAAACTAGGAGCTGAGAGAGAAGGCGACGGCCTCCAAGGACAGCAAAGGGGGTAAGTATCGCTGAATGTAATAGTACAGAAATCTTATGTTATGCCATCGTATTATTAAACCTTTCCCATAACATATACAGGTCAGAACCAATTGCTCTATAAAACTGATGCAATTAATAGTAAAACAAGAAGAAACCAAGATCTCAAACATCAGAAAAGAGATTGATGACATCAAAACCGAACTCACTCCCTATCAAGATTCATCCAAATACAAGGAAGAATGGAGCGAGTTACAGACACACATGAGAAACCCTGAGGACAACATAATCAAAACCAAGAAAACCAAATTCCAAAGGGATACGAAAGATTATGAGAACGGCATGGTGTACAATTGGAAGCAGAGTCAACCCAACACTCCGTAATCCATATTGATAAGAACAGGGAGGAGCCAAAAAAACGGAGAGGAGAATATCCTTCAGCTCCTCCGATAGGGATACCGACGCAACAGATACTGACAATTCTTTTTTGTCCCAAAGGAGCCTCCCATCACCAATACAGGACAAAACCAATATAGGTGCAACATCAGGAACAAAACCAAAAACATTGTGTCGGACACAAGCATCAAAAAAGACCCACAATACAAAACGCGGAGTGTATACAGAACCTAAACATTCACACAACAGTCAATCAACTGCAGTAAGTCCTGAATATAGTCAACTGACCCCACTTATTCCAGGACGTCAATGTGAAACTACCAACAGCTCATCGAATATTACACCGTCTTTAAGAACTTTGAATCACCCGAGTGTGTTAAACCTTCCTTAGATATTCCGAAATCAGGCTATGATCTTCTTGCAAAGGGCCTTGGCTTTGTTCCGGCTGAAAAATTCAACCTTCTCAATACCATTTCTGATGTTAATCGATTTGTCAGAAAACTGACAGTGAAAAGACATTTTTTGGAACTAAATGAAGCCGCTTCCCCTCAGGATAATAGGACTTGTATTCTTCAAGACACACAAACACAAATCAGAGATATAGATAGGATTAAAGTAAGTGCTAATAATCCCGAATTTTAACCCATATCATCCAGGGTTCCAGCCGTGGATCAATTTCAGGTTGCTGTTGAAAAAGATCTCATTAAGTTACATCAAGATATATTATAATTTATACAAAAAGGAGAGGGATAGCTTAAAATCATTACAAGACAACAAAGATCTCATAATTCGTGCAGCTGACAAAGGGGGCAAGGTAGTCCTTCTCAACATGGAGGACTATGAATCAAGCGTAATGGAAATTCTAGGGGACACTAATACCTATAGGGTACTGAAGGCAAACCCAACGGAGGATTTTGCTAGAACATTGTGTAAATTATTAAATGATGGTGTGAACTTATGTATTCTAACTCCTAGAGAAGCCACTTACTTGTACCCAGAACATCCCATAACTCCTATATTCCACGGCCTCCCTAAGGTTCATAAGGACATACTCCCACCCCCCCATCAGCCTTATAACTGCTGGAATCGCCTCTCTTAATGAGAGGATTTGTGCATGGGTTGACTCCCTATTGCAGCCACTCATAGAATGCCAGGTTACATAAAATATACAAAAGAGCTGCTAACCATATTTGAAAACATTAAGTGGAACCCTGACTACGGGTGACTGGCATGTCACGTAATTTCACTATATTCAAAAATTCCACTTGAAGCCCTAGCCCATCATCTATATACATATTCCAGATATACGGAGGAGGTAAATGAATACATCATGCATTAGACTAGTACTTTCAAAAATTCCGTCCTATGATAAGGACACTAAAGATTTTTTTATATCTTATTAAAAATCTAAAATGGGAAAGCGGCTATAGATTAGCCTCTATAGACGTAGAGTCTTTATACTCTCAAATTCCACATAAAGGATTACAAGCAGTAGAGAAAGTTCTTAAGCACACCAACAAAGATAAGGACTTCAATGAGTTTATAGTGAAAGGCTTAGACCTAGTTTTGACAAACACATTTGTATTTAATAACCAGTGGTATTCCCAAATAACGGGTACAGCTATGGGGACACCTGTCTCCTGTACCTTTGCAAATGTCTTCTTAGCAGTTATTGAAGAAGTACTTGTCTTCTGTCCGATAATCGATTTTCCAAATATATACATGCTTATTTACGATACACAGATGATGTATTCATTATTTGGTCAGGTACAGCTGTAAAGTTTGAAGAATTTGTGAAATATTTAAATAAATGATTTTAAACATGACTTTTACATCCAAGTTAGACTGTCAAAAATTAGAATTTCTGGACGTATTACTCAAGATCGAAGGTGAGGAGATCCATACAGAAATGTTCCACAAGCCCACAGCTATGAATACCCTCCTACACTATAATAGATATCATCCCACAAGGAAGCAGTTCCGTATTGACGCCGGCCCTGGGCATGTTGAGGGGGTGGAGTCAGCTGTTGATACCGCTCCAATCACAACGAGCAGCATCTAACAGCTAACTCCACCCCCTCAATACTCTGCTCAGCTCCTGCATTTGAGGCACTGCAGCCCCTGGGGTAAAAGGAAGCCAGGTTGGGTATATAGTGTAACCCCTTGTCACCAGGAATGTTAATGACAGTGGGGGAAGTTGCTGATCCTTGCAGTATAGCTATCTCCACCACTGCCATTAGGGATGAGCTGAATCTGAACTTGAACCTGGATGTCTGGGCTACGTTTGAGTTTGGCATGCTGAACTCCTCGGGGCATTTATTGCAAGTGGCTTCTCCAGAAGTAAATGAGGGCTTTGTCATAAACCTATCATGTAATAAGAAAATGACATGGCACTTGCTGGTAGTAACTTCCCCAGGAGTGAGGGCCCTGTCATCTGTTCATAACATATTGAGCAAATGACATGGCACTCACTGGCAAACTGGGAGAAAACACTTGGACTTTGCACAGGTACTCCTAATCTGAAAAGTGCCTTTTTGTCAAATATTTGACAACTACCAATTTACAGCTGGAAGGAGCTTAAGAGAAATGGCCGCTAACTAGTGATACCAGCAGGGCAAGCTGATAATAATGAGCCTCATCCCAGCACATGAAGGTAATTTATTGTGATAAGGGAAATAACACTCGCTGGATTTTTGCTTATTTTAATACTTTATGCTTTCCTTAGAGACATGAAGAGACTGAAACATCAGCCAGCACTGATTGTGCACTTAAAATGGAAAGTGCAAGAACTAGAAAATTCGCCTCAGTATTTGGAGAGATTGAGAAGGTGGATACAGAAGATTATAATATTAACAAGGACTTAATTAAAAGAAAATTCCTCATACAGGAATTAAAAACATTTTGGGACCCTGCTACTCTTACGCAATATATTGAGAAGGAAATGGTCCCACGAGGTCTGAGAATCTCTAAATACCCCACATGTGTTTGAAATAAAGATTTCATTGAGTCTTGGAACAAAATTTTAAGCGACTGTTCCATAAAACTGATGAAATTAATTGTGGACCATGAAAGCAAAAAGATCTCTAAGGTACAGGAAGAACTAACCCAGATACAAGAAAAACTGGACAAAGTTAAATTGCCCAACAAACTTAAGGAATGGGATGAAAGCATAAGTGCTCAAATAGAAAAACTTAAAGAAAAAATAATGGTCTATACACAATGGACTATACATCGGGATATGTATACAAAAAAATCTACAAACATCTCCATGTCCACCACCAAACCTATTCTTAAAGGTGGCGAGAGAGATAAAAGGGGTGCACGATCGAAGAAAAACCGCAATGTCTCTTTTGGATCAATTCAAGATTTGGAAACTTCAACCTCTTCCTACAGAAGATCTAGTTATTCATCTGATTCAGGTGATTCAGGTGTGGACAGCGTTAAAAGAAAGAAAACTTCACATTCAAGAACTTTATCTAAAGCCTCAAAAAACGCAGAGGAGGAGCGGGAATATGTATCAGAGAGACCGACCAAAAGATCTCGGTACCTGACCCGCTCCAGGCAATAAACAGCAACTGCGCTTATGATTTAGGATAATGCTGGGTCTGAATTACCATCACAGATGTCATCTTCATCGATTTAGAGTATTGTGGCACAGAAATTGCTAAAACTATAGATTCAGTACCTGTACAAAGATCTAACCCGGACTTCTACCCTATCAAGAGTAGAGGTAATAATTTTTTAACACTTCAGCAAAAAACTGAGGAAGATTTAAAAACACTTTATAACAACATTAAACATAAAAATATGCGCTCCAACCTCTCTTAAAAAGAAAACTTAGCACTAAGGGAATTAAAAGAGAATAAAAACGTTATTAAAAGGGCGGACAAGGGAGGAAAAACTGTAATCTTGGATAGGTCTGAATATGAAAATAGCTGCTTCCAAATCCTATCTATCCAAGGATAGAAGTAAACTCTTAAACCAAGGACGAGAGGGGAAGTTGGAGGGTAACTGACTTTCTCCACACCATTTAGTCCGGAGTTTAACAAAATAAAACAAATAATCAAAAACAATCTTCCAATATTAGAAGTAGACCACAGAACTAAAAATTTCAAGGGGAAGGTATACGATTTGTCCCGAAACGAGGCATCACACTAGGCAACGAACTGTCTCCAAGTTTCCTACAACCCATTACTCAAGAAAATCAAACATTAAAAAAAAGGTTTTTTTAAATGCAATAGTGGAAAGTGTCATGTGTGTAAATACACCGAAGACACAAAAGATGTTTCGAGCTACGCCTCGGACCACAGGGCACGGCTAAATCATATTACCTGTAATAGTACACATGTGGTTTATTGCATTAAATATATCAAATGTCGGCTAGACTATGTGGGATGTACATCCAGGGAACTTGAAACTAGAATATGGGAACATATAGTAGACAGTTCCAAAGATCCAAGGAAGAATGTCAGGTGGTGCAAAACATTTTTCTTTAATCCATTCAGGCTCTGTTCAGTCCCTGCGTTTTTGGGGTTTGGACTTAGTCAAAAAATCAACCCGTGGAGGTGACATTAAAAAAAGCCCTGTTTAAAAGGGAAGCATGAAATTTAACTCTAGACAGCCCCTTGGTCTAAATATCAAAACAGATTTGGCTTTTATTTACTAAATGATTATAGTTCCTTAACCACTTCAGTACCAGGCCAATTTGTGGTCCAGGACCAGACACATTTTAGGTTTATTTTGTATGTGCAGTTTTGAGGGCTGTAACATTTTTCCCGTATGTCTCAGTCAACTAATTTTAGTGTCTTTTTTCGGGGACACATAGGGCTTTATTTTTATGTTATCTTTATTTTCGAATGTGTTTTAATTTTTTTATATCTGGGAAAATATAAACAAAATAGGAGGGAAATTGTGTCTGGTTTTCAATTAAAAAAAAATTTAATAACACAAAGTGTCACTGAAAAACTTTATAATATAGTTTTTCCTCTCCGTTACGGTAATTTTTATTTTGTATGGTGTCGTCGGGGGTGGGGCTATAACCTTTAATAACGGCGTTTTATTAGCGTATTTATTTATTTTTTATTATTATTTTACATTTTTTTAAAACTTTTTTTTATTATATTTTTATTTTTTTCAGATTATGTCCCCATAAGGTAATAAGAGACCTTTGGGGACATCTGATCACTTATTTTTTGTACTGGAGGCTGATTTCTCCTATAACTGGGGCTGCTACATTTAACCTCAGATACAGAAGGAATACAGCCTCCTGCACACTGTATACACAGTATGCAGAGCTGATCTGGGTCCTGTGGTAAGACTCTGCTCCGAGCGGATCACGTGTCCGCCGGGTCAGAGGGCAGCTGAATTATGGCTGAATCCATAACTGTGTATACAGCGCTCATTGAGCGCTGTATACACAGCGATCGAGAAGGCAGGGGAGGTAATAAATCTGCCCTGTCTTCTCTCTGGGAGCTCCGGCTGAAGTTACAGGCGGCTCCTAGTGAAAGCAGCTACACGATCTCTGTGCAGCTGCTGTGTTCTGATGGACGTACAGGTACGTCCGGTCAGAACTAGACAACCACTTCCCGGACGTATATAGTCTATGGGCGGTCCGGAAGTGGTTAAAAGAAATAACACCGAGCCTAGTGTTACGGTTCTGTGTGTATATATAAATATAATAATAAACAGAACCAGAACCGCTAAACTGCAGAGCACTGCAGCGAGGTCCACAGGCCCCGATGGGCAGCCGTATGTCTGATTAAGCACCACCAGTTGAACTGCACTGGCATTGATGTTGTGCGGCACAAATGTGAACAGGCTGCAACAGACTCGCTCCAGTTAACTTCACTGGGAGAGCGTGCCTATGTATAGCAGTGGAGAGAAGTCAAAAGGAGCTTTGCCAGAAGCACCTGCTAATTACAGCAGGAGAACAAGGCCTCAGCATATGCTTCACTCTGCTGCAAAAACAAGACTGCAAGGGGTTAACTTCACTCCTGGTCAGTCACTCAACAAACTCCTAAACCTGCAAGGAGCTACACAGCAGTTAGACAGGGAATAGGTTGACTGATTCCAAAGGGCAGAGCCAAGGAATACTAACTGGATCCCTACTCAGCTCCTGCAATTGACTGGAACCTGGCCCTAACCTCCTGTCTCAACGTATTACAAGGCAAAGTGTGAGCACCAGGCGGGCGTCGGCTCACACTATTTAAAGGCTAGTCCCCGCCCAACAGGGGCGGTGGCATGACGTCACCGATCATGCTCAGTATGACCAAAATGGGACTTAGCCGCTGAGCAGCTCCAAAATGTCTGAACATGCTCAGTGGGCCGAAAGCTGGACTTAGACTCCAGACATCTTACTGCACAACGCTGAGGGCGAGGTTTGGATTGGCCTAGTTTCAATCTTACTTCTATGTTTGGCCTAGTTTCAATCTTACTTCTATGTTCATTGCTATATCAATTTATGTGTCAGCAGTATATATGGGTGCAGAAATGTTTATATGGGTATGATTCATGTATAGGGTTAATTACATCTATATATCTGTTCTTGTAGAAACCTTACCTTTCGCTGAAGCTATCTAGCGGAGGAATATAAAGGAATATAACTCAGTAAAAGGTTTCCGTGATTGGACAGTTCTAAATCACGTGACTTTCTTATTATACGAAAGGGAGGGTCCCAATGTTGTGACGTACGAGTCGGGAAACCATTCAGGATTTTAAGAGTGGAACTACACAAACATACTAGAGTATGTAACTATATTACCGCGTGTTAGGAAGAATCTTATTACGATTTCATACCCAGAATAAATAAACTAAGCGACTCTCCGGGTTTTATGAATAAAGAATGTAGCTTTATCCTGACAAACTGGGAACATTCTATTATATACACCCATATGTGAATTTGAGACACAATAATGGAAAACATTTCAAGTTACAAATAATAAAAGTTTGGAAATGGATTATATTTATGCCAACAAATGTATATGTTTGGTTCTATAATGTATGTTAGCCACACCGTTAGCTCTCTTTGTAGTATAAGAAAAAGAAACTTTATTAAGTGGGGGGGGGGGGGGGAGACAAATAGGTAACACTCACCTGTAGCCAATTGTAATTGATACGGATGTAGGTAGAAGGTATATATGTCAGTAGTATTCACCTAAGTTCATAGCACCTCGCACAAGCTATGACTAAGGGACTCTGTCCTGAAACGCATCAGTATGGACTTTTAAAACAGTTATGTTTGTTTTCCCAACTTTTTCACTTTTTGTACATCTATCGATTTTTAAACTCCGTATGAATTAAAAGTTATATTTTATGAAGCTGGGACGTGGCTCTTCAGTTCAACATTCATTTGCGTATGGCTTCTTCGCAGTCTCGAAGCCAGGATCGTGCACCCCAAACAGCTTCTACAGTCGTCAAATGGTGAGAAACAGCTAAGAATGTACATATTTCTTCTATACGCTATATAAATAAAATTGTATCAATATAATAAACTTAAGTCATTATAAATATGTAACAATTACACCGGTAAACATTTTTTAGCACATGGATTGTGTATTGTGTTTTATATGTACCATGAATTTCCCACAACTCTGCTGGTTAGAGGCTCCCTCCACTATGAATTTCCCACAACTCTGCTGGTTAGAGGCTCCCTCCACTATGAATTTCCCACAACTCTGCTGGTTAGAGGCTCCCTCCACCATGAATTTCCCAAAACTCTGCTGGTTAGAGGCTCCTTCCACCCTGATTTTAAAAAACAATGCTGGTGCCAACCTCAACTCACTACAAGGGCCAAATAAACTGCTGGTGCAAGGCTCTACTCACTCCAAGGGCCAAATACACGTTTCAAGGTGTTTTTCCACTGTCTAAGAGGTGGTATTGAGTGTGTAACGTGTGTAGTTGTTAGGCTGTGATGTTGGGGTAATAGAGGGTCTTTGGTGTCTTAGATGCCCCCAGACATGCTTCCCCTGCTGTCCCAGTGTCATTCCAGAGGTGTTGGCATCATTTCCTGGGGTGTCAGAGTGGACTTGGTGACCTTTCTGAGACGGATTTGGGTTTCCCCCTTAACGAGTATATGTTCGCCATAGACTATAATGGGGTTCTAAACCCGTTCGAACACACGAACAGTGTGCGGCTGTTCGAATTGGATTTCGAAGCTCGAACATTTTAGTGTTCGCTCATCTCTAATAATAAACGTAAGTCATTATAAATATGTGACAATTACACCGGTAAACATTTTTTGGCACATGGATTGTGTATTGTGTTTTATATGTAACAACTTATGCGGTTTTCAAATATGGAATCAGATTTCCTCTATCACGTATAGTTTTTGCACAATCTCATTTTTAGTTTTTCCCTTCTGTGCCATTAGCTTATGCAACTCATATGAAAGAGACATATGAAAACATGAAAATTTTTTGTGAAAAAAATCATTACAAAAAGTGATGTTTGAAAATATGCTGTGATCTAAAAGTAGTTGCTTTGTTAATGGGTTTGCAGCTTGGCTACACTAAATTTGGTTGTTTCTTGTGCAAGTGGGACAGCAGAGAAGCCAAATCACTATATCAAGAAGGAACGGCCAACACGTCAATCACTGGACAGAGAAATGTTGTGTATGTTCCCTTGCAGTATTATTCTACCTCCTCTTCATATAAAGCTGTGGCTTGTCAAAAACTTTGTAAAAGCAATGGATAAATCTGGTTCTGGTTTCCAATATTTGAAAAAAAAATTCCCTCATGTAAGTGATGCTAAAATCAAGGAAGGAAATTTTGTAGTTCCCCAAATAAGAGCCTTGAAGGATGAATTATTCGAGCCGAGCAGAAAAAGTCACATGGAAGTCTTTTAAAAATGTGGTTAGAAATTTTTTAGAAAACCAAAAATCTCCAAATTACTGTGACACTGTAGGAGAATTGTTACAATCCTACAATAATTTAGGGTGTAACACGTCCCTCAAAATTCATTTTCGCAGTCCCACCTGGATTTCTTTCCTGACAATCCAGGCAGTCAGTGATGAAGATGGGGGGCGTTTGAATCAAGAAATATCAACCATGGTAAAGAGATACCAGGGAGAATGGAAAGGACAGATACTTGCTGAGTACTGCTGGACACAGAGACATTCCTGACGCCAAATACAGAAGAAAATCACAAATTTATAAAATTGATGTGTTTTAGGTAACTTGAGTATCAACAAAGATAACAAATGTAGAATTTCTTTCAAAATGAAACATCTCTTGGCTGCCCCAAGATATGCTAATTTGTTCCTGGGCTGGTGGGAGGAGCGCCTTGTCTTTTCAGACCTGATGGAGGAGTGGACTAGCCAGATAATATTATAGCTTAGGTACATCGATGATGTGCTTATCTTTTGTAGTGGGTCAATTTCCTCCTTTTGGTCCTTTGTTGAGGTTTTGAATGAGAATACCATCAATTTAAAATTTATGGCAGAAATACACCCTTCAGAAATTACTTTCTTGGATCTAAAAATTAACATCCTAGAAAATGGTACCCTAAGTAGTACTGTATATAGGAAACCCACAGCAACTAATAGTTTATTGTTGTGGGAGAGTTGTCACCCGCAATCACTTAAAAGATGAATCCCGAAGGGACAGTTCCTCCGAATGAGGAGGAACTGTTCCGAGTTGGGCGAGTTTAACAACAAAGCTATAGATTTTTGTCATCGGTTTCACCAAAAAGGTTATCCATCAGAAGTGATCAAGGCAGCATACAATCATGCCTTGTCCAGCAACAGGAAAGATCTTTGGTACCAAAACCCAAAAAGGATGATGATATAGTGATTAGACTCATTGGTTCTGTGGACGACAGACACTATGACATTAAGAGGATCTGTGACAACTATTGGAATATTCTAAGTGGGAATACCACTGGTTATTAAATACAAATGTGTTAATAGCCTTTCACTATAAACTCATTGAAGTCCTTATCTTTGTTGGTGTGCTTAAGAACTTTCTCTACCGCTTGTAATCTTTTTTTATGTGGAATTTGAGAGTATAAAGACTCTACGTCTATAGAGGCTAATCTATAGCCGCTTTCCCAACCCTCACCGTCCAACGCCGAGGGCGAGAACTGGATTGACCCGCAGGTGGCGCTGTGCGCCGGAAGGAAAACCTGCGGGACTTCATCCTAACAACCAGCAGTGTTTTTGGCCCTTGAGGATAGTTGAGCCTTGCACCAGCTGTGTTTTTGGCCCTTGAGGTTAGTTGAGCCTAGGCACCAGCAGTGTTGTTGTCCCTTGAAGATAATTGAGCATTGCACCAGCAGTGTTTTTGGCCCTTGGAGGGAGTAGACTATTGCACCAGCAGTGATTTGGCCCTTGGAGGGAGTAGACTATTGCACCAGCAGTGTTTTTGGCCCTTGAGGTTAGTTGAACCTTGCACCAGCAGTGTTTTAATTTTTGGCCCTTGGGGTGACTAGAGCCATGTAGAAGCAGTGTTTTATTTTTTGGCACTTGGGGTGACTAGAGCCTCGCAGCAGCAGAAGTGTTTTAATGTTTAGCCCTCGAAGTGACTAGAGCCTTGTAGAAGCAGTCATTGATTTTTTTGGCCCTTGGGGTGACTACAGCTATGCAGCAGCAGTGTTTTATTGTTTGGCCCTTGGGGTGACTAGAGCTTTGTAGCAACAGTGTTTTATTGTTTGGCCCTTGGGGTGACTAGAGCCTTGTAGCAGCAGTGTTTTACATTTTGGCCCTTGGAATGACTAGAGCTTTGTAGCATACTTTTTGGCCCTTGGGCTGACTAGAGCCTTATAGCAGCAGATTTTTATATCTTGGCCCTTAGGGTGACAAGAGCCATGCAGCAGCAGTGTTTTATTTTTTGGCCCTTGGGGTGAGTAGAGCCTTGTAGCAGCAGTGTTTTATTTTTTAGCTCTTGGGGTCTTGTAGCAGCAGTAAAATGCTGTGAAATGGAAAAGGTTGGATTGCGACACTCCTTCAGTAAAAAACTTTTCTTTCATTTAATCCATTAAAAAGAGACACAACAAAAAACAAAAAAAAGGAAGTGCAAAAAACACAAGAGGGGTGCGTTTAAAAGAAATCTCTTACGTGTCACTGGATATGACTAAGGGGCAGCGATGTCCCTGAAACACGTAAGAGGTTTCTTTTAAAACGCACCCCTCGTGTTTTTTGCACTTTTTTTTTTTTTGTTATGTGTGTCTCTTTTTAATGGATTAAATAAAAGAAAAGTTTTTTACTGAAGGAGTGTCGCAAACCAACCTTTTCCATTTCACACCATTGCTGGCTTGTCGTCTACTAGCCCGGAGGCTAGGTTTGGCACCTCCCGAAATTGATTCTTCATATGCGGTAAGAAAACAGTCATCCATTCTTTTTTTGTCTTGTAGCAGCAGTGTTTTGTTTTATTTTATTGGCCCTTGGGGTGACTGGAGCCTTGTAGCAGCACTGATTTATCTTTTGGCCCTTGGGGTGACTAGAGCCATGTAGCAGCAGTGTTTTATCTTTTGGCCCTTGGGGGTGACTACAGCCTTGTAGCAGCAGTGTTTTACATTTTGTCCTTTGGGGTGACTAAAGCCTTGTAGCAGCAGTGATTTATTGTTTGGCCCTTGGGGTGACTAGAGCCATGCAGCAGCAGTCTATTATTGTTTGGCCCTTGGGGTGACTACAGCCTTGTAGAAGCAGTGTTTTACATTTTGGCCTTTGGGGTGACTAAAGCCTTGTAGCAGCAGTGATTTATTGTTTGGCCCTTGGGGTGACTAGAGCCTTGTAGCAGCAGTCATTTATTTTTTGGCCCTTGGGGTGACTAGAGCCTTGTAGCAGCAGTGTTTTATTTTTTGGCCCTTGGGGTGACTACAGCCATGCAGCAGCAGTATTTTATTTTTTGGCCCATTTTTTGGCCCATGAGCCTTGTAGCAGCAGTGTTTTATTTTTTGGCCCTTGGATGACTAGAACCTTTGTAGCAGCAGGAATTTATTTTTTGGCCCTTGGGGTGACTAGAGCCTTGTAGCAGCAGTCTTTAATTTTTTTGGACCTTGGGGTGACTAGAGCCTTGTAGCAGCAGTGTTTTATTTTTTGGCCCTTGGATGACTAGAACCTTTGTAGCAGCAGGAATTTATTTTTTGGCTCTTGAGGTAACTAGAGATTTGTAGCAGCAGTGTTTCATTTTTCATTCCTTGGGTTGACTAGAGCCTTGTAGCAGCAGTCATTTATTTTTGGCCCTTGGGTTGACTACAGCCATGCAGCAGTAGTGTTTTATTTTTTGGCCCTTGGATGACTAGAACCTTTGTAGCAGCAGTGCTTTATTTTTTGGCCCTTGGGGTGACTACAGCCATGCAGCAGTCTATTATTGTTTGGCCCTTGAGGTAACTAGAGCCAGGCAGCAGCAGTCTTTTATATTTTGGCCCTTGGGTTGACTAGAGACATGCAGCAGCAGTGTTTTATTTTTTGGCCCTTGGGGTGACTAGAGCCTTGTAGCAGCAGTGTTTTATTTTTCATTCCTTGGGATGACTAGAGCCTTGTAGCAGCAGTCATTTATTTTTGGCCCTTGGGTTGACTACAGCCATGCAGCAGTAGTGTTTTATTTTTTGGCCCTTGGATGACTAGAACCTTTGTAGCAGCAGTAATTTATTTTTTGGCCCTTGGGGTGACTAGAGCCTTGTAGCAGCAGTCTTTTATTGTTTGGACCTTGGGGTGACACAGCCATGCAGCAGCAGTCTATTATTGTTTGGCCCTTGGGGTAACAAGAGCCAGACAGCAGCAGTCTTTTAAATTTTGGCTCTTGGGTTGACTAGAGACATGCAGCAGCAGCGTTTTATTTTTTGGCCCTTAGGGTGACTAGAGCCTTGTAGCAACGGTCTTTTATTTATTGGCTCTTGGGTTGACTAGAGCCATGTAGCAGCAGTGTTTTATCTTTTGGCCCTTGGGGTGACTAGTCTTGTAGCAGCAGTGTTTCATTTTTTGGCCCTTTTGGTGACTGGAGTCATGTAGCAGCAGTGTTTTACATTTTGGCCCTTGGGGTGACTAGAGCCTTGTAGCAGCAGTGTTTTATTTTTTTGGCCCTTGGGGTAACTGGAGCCTTGTAGCAGCAGTGTTTTATTTTTTAGCCCTTGGGGTGACTAGAGCCTTGTAGCAGCAGTGTTTTACATTTTCGCCTTTCGGGTGACTACAGCCTTGTAGCAGTGATTTATTGTTTGGCCCTTGGGGTGATCACAGCCTTGTAGCAGCAGTGTTTTACATTTTGGCCCTTGGGGTAACTAGAGCCATGCAGCAGCAGTGTTTTATTTTTTGGCCCTTGGGGTGATGTTCCCCACTATATACGGGCTATATATACATATATGTGTGTATATGTATATGTATATATATATATATATATATATATATAAACAGTTGCTACCATATACAAAGTTCATTATTTGGAGAGAGTGGTTATGAGATATACATTTTTTACATGTTATGCAAATATCCTCTAATGCTGGTTTGATTATAGTTTCCCGTTTTATTTTACATTTGTGTTATTTATTAGATTCTTTTATGTATATTTAATAAAGAATATATGTATTTTTATTATTTATTTGGTGGTAGTTTGCCTTTTTTGGCATTGTGTTTATATTATTTCTAAGCTACTAATTTTACCCTTAATTTATTTGTTGATTGTAACTTGTCTCTTCTAGGGATTTATTCCATTTGTTACGATGGATTTTAGGGCCAGGGAAGCGTCATGGCGCCTCCAACTTGATTGTTTTCAGGGGTAACAATGTATCAGTAGAAACTGTAGATCAACGCTCAATTCGAGAAGTAAAACAATCCTTTAAACAACAACAATTGAATAAATCTTTTCTTGAAAACTATGTGAGTAAGCAATTAATACCAAAAGGTCTTCGGATTCAAATATTTCCTTCTTTTGGCAACATGAATCTGGATTTTTCAGAGAAATGGGAATTTGTCTGTAATGGGGCAAGTAAATCTTTGATGGAGTTAATAATTGAATACAATTCTAAAATGCTGGAAGAGTTAACCCTGGATATTGACAAATCTGAACGTGATCTGCGGAAAAAGCTTTCATCCACAGAAATGGATAATCTCATCAAGGATATCGATGAATTTTTAAATACAGCTGAGAAACATATACGTGACATAAAGGGTAAAAAATACCAACGTGGTGTCCTTGATTTTCAGAACAACAGGGTTTATAAATGGAAATACAATCTGACCTCTGGGAGAAGTATATCTTTATCTATTTCTTCATATCACTCAACGGGCGGTGATTCATCTCATGCGTCCAGTGTTCGTGATCGACATCACACAAGACAATTTAAAAGAAAACAGGATCAGATGGATGGTACCTCTAAAAAGAAAAATATTTCTGCTAATACCCAAGGTTTGGTAAGTAATACCACTAATCAATTACAAATTATAAATCTATCAGACAGGGTACTTTCTTCATCACAACAAGAGGTTCTGAGATTAGATTCAAACTTCTCTCCTTCCTCCAGATTTGACCCATTTTTTGCCACAAAAGATCTTCACCTCTTCGCCAGTAAATTAATCTTCAAAAAGATCTTTGACAGTACATCTGATGTTTCACTATTTTCTACAGAGGATGAACAGGCAGCTTTGCAGGTTCTGCAGGAATTGGCTGATGAGTCTCCAAATTATGAGATCAGTAAATTCCCTAAATCCTTAATTCCATCATCTAAGAGATTTCCTCCCATTTCACGATCACATTCCGTGGAAACATTTGTTAATTTGGTCAGTTCAGATTTTAAAAGAATTTCACCGATTATTTATAGGGATAATTGCAATAGAGACCATAGAAATGCAATTCGAGAGTTAACAGCCATGGATGACATCGTAATAAAAACTTCTGATAAAGGGGGACATGTAGTCCTATGGCCCAAAAAGATGTATGAGAAAGAGGCCTCAAGACATTTGAAAAATTCAGAGTGATTCAAGAAACTTATCTTTAACCCCTTATCAAAATTGAATTCCGAATTATCTATCCTTCTACAGGAAGGAGTATCGGATGGCATTATCACACAAGATCAACTCACTTATCTCCTGCCCTCATCACCTTCCATTGCAACTCTGTATTTCCTTCCTAAGGTCCATAAGCATTCTACTACCCCACCAGGTAGACCCATTGTATCTGGTAATAACAACTTATGTGAACCAATTTGTCAATATATTGACTATTATCTTAAACCGTTGGTTGAAACTCTCCCTTCTTACCTTAGAGATACATCAGATTTTTTTACAAAAAAATTGATGGCATTCATTTAGAACCTGACATGCTTATGTTGACCTGTGATGTTGAATCATTATATACCTCTATAAGACACAATGATGGCCTCGAAGCTGTTTCGGCATTTCTTTCGATGTCCACTTTAGAGGATCAATTAGGTAAGTTTATTCTCAAATTGTTGAGATTTGTGTTGACCCATAACTTTTTCATTTTTAAAGATAATTTCTTTTTACAGTTACAGGGTACTGCAATGGGGCGCCTTGTGCACCCCCTTATGCAAATTTATTTTTGGGCTTATGGGAGCACTCTGTGTTCCTCACCGACTCTCCCCAGGAATTGACCAAGTTTATTTCTGGGGGAGATTCATTGATGACATCTTTATGATCTGGCAAGGGCACAGTAGAACAACTGGAAACGTTTATTAGTTATTTAAATACAAACAATAAAAATATCTTTTTAACAGTTAAACAGTCACCACCAAATTGAGTTCTTGGATGTCAAATTGAGAGTTGATGGTGATGGGTCTATACAGACTGAATTATTTTGTAAAGAAACTGCGACCAACTCTGTTACATTTTCAGACTTCCCATCCGAGACATTTGGTTCACAATATATCCACCGGTCAATTCTTAAGAACACGCAGAATATGTTTGACAGATGAATCTTTCATTAAAGCATCACGTGATCTCAGCCAACAATTTAGGAAGCGGGGATATGACAAAGATCATATACAGCAAGGATTTAGGAGGGCACTCTCAATTAATCGTAGAGACATACTGAAGTCCTGACCAAAAAGATCTAATTCTTGTAATAAGGTTCGTTTTATAACCAACTTCAACTCTAGACATCATGAGATGAGCCGTATACTTCGGAAACACTGGCATACACTTACCCACAATCCGATTCTTCAGAAATATGTTAACCCTTACCCCAATGTTACTGTTAGGATTGGGTCCCGCAGGGTTCCCATCCAGCGCATAGCGCCACCTGCGGGCCAATCCAACCCTCACCCTTGGCAACGTGCAGTGAAGTGTCTGGAGGCTAAGTCCAGCTTTCGGCTCACTGAGCATGCTCAGACATTTTGGAGCCGCTCAGAGGCTAAGTGCCATTCTTTCCCTACTGAGCATGCTCAGACATGTTGGAGCCGCTCACAGGTTAAGTCCCATTTTGCCCATACTGAGCATGGTCGGTGACATCATGGCCACTGCCCTGTTGGGTGGGGATTAGCTTTTATATGGTGTGAGTCGACGCACACCCGATGCTCACACTTTGACTAAGTACTTTAAGACAGGAGGTTAGGGCCAGGTTCCAGTTAATGGTAGGAGCAGTTTCTAGGTAGGATTCCTTGGCTCTGCCAGGGGGAATCAGTAGCCCATTTAACTGTCTACTCACTTAGTAGCTCCTAGTTATTGCAGGAGCATGTTTTGTTGCTGACCTGGGGTGAAGTTTAACCCTTGGCAGCCCTTATTCCGCTGTACTGTGCACCTGTCCAGTGAGGTTAATTGTCAGGGTGTTGTTGCAACTTGTTCACATGGTGTATCGTGCCACATGACTGCCAGTGCAGTTTAACTGATAGCACACTGTTCAGACCTTACAGCCGCCCATCTGGGCCTGTGGACATTGCTGCAGTGCCTTGCAGACTAGCGGGTCTGTCGTTTAAAAATATTATTTTTAAATATATACACAAAACCGTAACAGTTACTTACCGAAGATCTAAGAATTTAAGAGATATGTTGGTGAAAAGTAATTACTTTTCCAACACACAACCACGTGTTTTTGGAGCATCAAAACCAAGCGATGGATGTAAACCATGTGGTAGGTGTATTGCCTGTCCCAATATCGACACTGCTAAAACATTTTGGAACTTTGATAGATCTCGTGTTTACCAAATACGGCATCTCTTGAGTTGCCAATCGGTTGGCATTATTTATTTTGCACTCTGTCCATGTGACTTAATTTATGTGGGCCTCACTAGTAGAGAACTTAAAAGAAGAGTTAGGGAACATGTGATCGATATTCGCAACTCAAGGGACATAGAGGATGTTTCTCTGTTAAAAACACTTCCAAGGCACTTCAAATTATGCCATAATTCTGATCCCTCTTTACTAAAAATACGAGCCATTGACCAAGTCATACCTGGCCCCCGATCTGGCGACTGGCGATGTCTTTAATTCTAATAACTTTTGTTTTATTGTTGTCTTTTCCTTTTTTCTTATATTTAGTGTTTCATTATATATGCATTTGAATCTACTGACGAAATTTGGATCTTTGGGTTCCAGGCAGCCATTCTGAATATACTGATTTCATTGATGTAAGCAGTTATCCTGATCATGCATATTTCACAATTGTATGTATATTTCTATTCTATAATATTCTTTTATTGCATCGTACTTATTTATTTTTTCACCTTTCTCACTGAGCACTTGGTCACTCCATCACTTTTCACCAAATATATTTACTCTTTCACATAATGCATTTGTTATATATTTATATTTATGACAGATACAGATCTTTGAAATCTATATGTATTCAAATTTCATTTTGGGAACTTATCTACATTGGTCTTTTAATATACTGTGGTTTTTGTAAAGTCTCCCCAATAACACCATGGGTCACCCTCTGGGATATTTAGTAATGATAATAATTTTTTATAAGCGGATGTATGTCTGTGATAATTTTGTTATTTATATTTTTTTTTCCTCTATTTTCACTAACATATGTATTCACTTTTAAATTTTGTCCTTTTCCTAATAAACTTGAAATAATATTTCACTTTCATACCATGAATTTGATGTATACTTATATGTGTAATATTATTTATATGAAATCTATATTTTTATATTTGGCACTTATTCACACTCTGTTTCTATATCACCTTGCGGTTTTATAGTGTTTCTTTCTTAATATTAAGGGTCATGTTATTCACGAAACATTGACATATGTTCGTATTATTCTCCATATATGGTGTTTCCGTTGTTGGGAGAATATCTGACTTGCGGGTATGATTTATGCTATGTGCTCGTAATAACAGCTTGTCACATTTGCGATCTATGCCCCGCTGATAAGTGGTGCCTATGTGAGGTTACGTTTTAAGTCCCGCCTCTCTTTAATTGTAGTTTTTTGACATGCGGAGAACATCAGGTGCATGCGCAGATATGATGGGTAACGTCTGTGTGAGGTTGCACTCTGGGCCCCTCTCCTCTTTTCGGCACGTGATCTCGCGATATGTGGTGAACATTAGGCGCATGCGCAGACTTCAGTCGCCATGCGATGCCGTGTCTTGTCCATTTCTCCGTGGCATGATGGTTAGGTATATCGGGCGCTATGACCTCTTTATGAGTGTCGGGTCCTTTGATTATGACGTCACTTCTCGTTAGGATTTACGGGACGTTCCTCCGATGGCGGGCTTTACTGGAGCCTCAGCAGTAGCCTATTTGACTAATTGAAACGCTATATACACACTCACTCACTGATATAGCCACACAACTTCCCCCTGACGAAGCCAGGCAGTTTTAATGGATTGAAGGGAACCTGTCATGTTAATATTGCAGCGAACATTACAAATCTATGAACTAAATTGTGGAAAACTAATAATTTATTATTTAGTATAAAATGTCTCATCAGCCAATCCATGGATGTTTTAGAAGGAAGACATCCATAGCTTTCTGTATTGTTTATAGATACTTGTTCTTGAAGTCTCGTCCTTGAGTAACGATGAATATTTTTCCATGAAGACAATTTTTCATCTGCTAAGAAATGGGCTAACTTTGCAATGATGTTACAGATCATACCCCATAAGTAATTCATACATGTTTTATCTCTTTTCTTAATCCCCAGGTTTGCTGAGCTGAATGTTAGATGTTCAGACTACCAGAAATACAAAGGAAGCAATCCAAGTATTGTGAGAAATAGGCCAAGGGAAGCAGAAGGACTAGCACACTGGATGAAACAGAGATAACATTACACTGCAACTAAGTGGGTCTACTCCATTCTGCTCTTGTGGAGATTGGGGGAATTTTTTACTTCCATGCAAACATGAGACACATTTTTATACATGGTGATGGTTGGGGCTGGAATAAACTGCCATATGTCATATACTAAAAATCCCCTTTTTTACTTTATGTGCAGAGTTTTTCATGCCAGGTGAAGGAGAAATTTGAGGGACCCTGTAATGTGCCAGACTTCCATGTGTGCACTAGTGAAGAAATACAGGACCTGGCACCACATAGGAAGCTTTAATAACCAAAATCTGCAACATTTAATGGGGAAAAAAAACTGTTTACTATTTACATGATATAAATGACTTTAGAATGGTAGAGGTGGGCCTTGAAGATCTGGCTTCCAGTGATAATCTCACACCTTATAAGTTACAACATCATCTAAATTTTTCTTCAACTCATATTATCTACGTGTTGGAGTGTCCTTGTGGCCTCCAATACGTGGGTAGGACCACTAGGCAGTTAAACGAATGATTAAATAAACATCGGTCAAATGTGTTAAATTGGTTCATGAAACACAGTGTATCACGACATGCGGCGAGATATCACAATAAAGACTTTAGTGGTTTTCGAATAACTCCTATAGACTGGATACCTCCTGAGACTGTAGACAGAATCTCTGGTAGATGTTCTGGATCTACAGATTAAACACTTTGTATCCTGAAGGTTTAAAGGTGGCATCAGAAGATGTTAATAAATATCCAGTTTAATGATGGAATCTGTTTTACGTCCTTTGGTTTGTAACATTTTAATTTTAGTTAGTTAATATTTTTGTTAATACTTTTTCTCCTCCCCTGTTCTAACAAAATTCCATACACAAGTATAGTACGTAGGTGTCCCCCTCTTTGAGTTATAGTGTATTAATATTCTATCTTCATCCATACATTTATCTCTTCTGTTTGTCCCCACCATGGGGTCATTGTTAGTAATACAAACCAGTTATGTTTCCCTTCTTCTCAGATGCACATACGCTGTATGACCAGCGCTCCACTACGGAGCGCAAGAAACCATGAGTGTAACTGAGCATGCGTCCACCTCTCGCTCTGCGTTCCATTGTGGAACGCGGAATTGCAGATGGCTGGAACAAGGGACGTAACAGAATTTCCTCTTTTTTTCGCCCTAGGCAGGTTTTAAATAGAATGGCAAGGAATGTCTGTTTATACCCTTGTATTTTCCAAGTGGATTAAAGGTAAAGACTCTGAATACACAGACTCATCTTTTTATTTATTGTTTTTATTATTTTTTCAGTTTTTTCAGTATTTTATGTAGTACTAAAATACTAGACATACGAATTTGTGAAATACGTAAACATACGAATTTGTGAAAATGTGTTGATTGAGATTGACCTATATCGTAAGGAAACTGCTACTAACAGCATCCTTCGATGGGAAAGCCATCATCCCCGTCCCCTCCGTCAAGGGATCCCGAAAGGACAATTCCTAAGACTGCGTAGGAATTGTTCGGATGATCATGACATTGTTCTCCAGTCCGATCGATTGGAGAATAGGCTGTTACAAAGAGGCTACCCTAAACAGGTCATCCAAAAAGCTAAGAACTTTGCATGGAACAGCGACCGGCAGTCATTATTAACACCTAGAGTAAAGGAAACAGCGGACAGTAATCTGATTCGGTTGGTCGGGACATATGATCTGGTCATTAACTTATTGAAGCCACTATGGGGTATATTACATAAGATACTCTATTAAAAGACAAAATCTCCGAACATGTTTCTGTCACCTATAGACGGGGTCGGAACCTGAGGGACCGACTGGTCCACAGCCACTTTGAAACTTGTGAACCCTCTACAACATGGTTGAGCAGAGATAGGCTCAAGGGCACATATAGTTGTGGGAACTGTAGGGCCTGTGAGTATATTCAAAGGGGCAATGTGATTACAGCTGGATCAAATGGGAGTGTCTTTTCCATCCGTAAATTCATCAACTGTCGATCCACGGGGGTGGTATATGTGGTGACCTGCCTGTGTGGTTTAAATTACGTTGGAAAGACAAAAAGAATTCAAGAGACGAATCCTGGATCATATAGGTAATATTCGTAGGAGAGAGGATAGACCCATTAGCAACCATGTATGGGAAGTACATGAGGGAGACCCCAAGGCTCTGTGGTTCCAAGGGATAGAACTGGTAAAAAAAAAATTTAGGAGGGGAGGAGATTGGGACAGTAGTATCCTACAAAAAGAAGAACTTTGGACCTTTAAGTTTGACTGTGTAAAACCAAAGGGACTGAATGATCATATATCTTTTTCATCGTTCATTTGACTCATTGTATATAATGGGAGTAGCTACTATATGGGGGTGCTCATGTCTTGGGCTTACCTGCATCTATGGGAGGCATCCGGGATCCTAGACGTTAGAAGAGGCCAGGATGAATTTTAGCTCAGGATGCCCTGTCCCCATGCTTGAGGAGCCTCCATAGTATTTGGAAGTACAATGTGAACAGGACGTTATGAATAAGTCCAACAGGAGGGTTATTCTAGGACCTTGATAATAACTGTGTGAATAGTACAGTGTGAACAGGAGGCTGTGAATAAGTCCAGCAAGAAAGCTATTCTGGGGCCTTGATAATGAATGTAAGCGAACTAGGACTTTTTAAAATCACGCCCTGGGGATCGGGAGATCTTGTATCCCAGATTTCTGTACTTGTTATGCAGATTTGTCCATGACATGTGTTATACTAACAGTTAGGACCGGTTGGTTTATGAAACGGAATGTACAATCAGTATGTTACTATTGGAGATTACATACCAGGATCCACTGTGATGAGATCATGTGAACGATACACCTACGGTTGGGACATTTATTAATGTCCATGTAGTTTATGTATAACGAAGTACTTCTGTTTGACATCGGGAGCGAACCTCCGCCCCCTGGGAGGGACATTTGTCAAGTTGACTGACAGGGGGTAATGGGTTGACTACCTGATGTGTCATATGACAAAGGCGGAGTCCACAAGTGCCTGAATAATGATGGTTCAATCTCACATAACATACTGGGGGTTAATATACCCTATAAAGAACTAAATCATAAGTATGTCGTAATAGAATATGGTTGCTGGAACACTGCATATACCTACCGGAGAGATGTCGATTTACTTCTCGATAGCTTGCTGCGATCGCAGGGTTCTATTGTGTACATTGGGAACAGGTCTCCGCCCTCTGGGAGTGACACATTGGAGGCCGGTCTGCAGCAAAGATGTGATTGGCGGCCGGACGTGTCATATGACGGAGGCGGAACTTGTTGGCGTCAGAACACTGGGGCGCAGGAGATGCAGCCGCGGCGTCTTACATTGGCGAGTACTGGCTGCTCACCATCAGAGCAATGCCAGGAATTGCAGTTATCACTGCAGCTTTTTTATTTTTCACTATCCTTATTATTGTTAGGCTATATTAGCGCTTTACTCCTGATGAACCCTGTCGACATAGGGCAAAACGCGTAGAGAAAGAGAGACTATTCAGGAACGATTACAGCGTTTGTTTCACCATGCTGCTGTATCGTTTTTGTGAACCTTTAAATAGGGAATTGGAATAGGGTCCTCTGTGCCTTAATACTGCCTCACTGGGATAAACACCTCAGTGTTGAGCTCAACAACAGGGTTTTAACATCTTATATTAAGCACTGAAGGGCACGCTAGAGTGTAACAGTTATACACTGTAGCGATATGTCTTATGAGGATATTTAGTATCGGCTAGATTAGCTGGGTGTGTTGGAGGTTATCTTGGCGGTAAATTACAATGAGCAGTTATAATTTCTGCACCGCACTTCCATGTCACATCCTGGACAAAAGCTAATGAACGATATAAGCATATGAACAATTAAGAGGGGATAAGTGCATTGGAGATTATGTAATGCTCAGAGGGGAGGCGGTCATCATTTTACTCCATCTGGGTATTGGTATATAGTTAATCACCAATTGGTACGTTTGCATCCCCGTTAATCCAATGTTAGATGCTCACCTAATATTTTATTTTCACATTTTTTAATTAGTTCTAATAAAAGTTATATTTTAATATCAGTTTAGCTTTATACCACTTTCTATAGCGTTGCAATAAGATACATGATGTAATTCTAGACTTAGGTAAAGACTAGAGATGAGCGAACACTAAAATGTTCGAGGTTCGAAATTCGATTCGAACAGCCGCTCACTGTTCGAGTGTTCGAATGGGTTTCGAACCCCATTATAGTCTATGGGGAACATAAACTCGTTAAGGGGGAAACCCAAATTCGTGTCTGGAGGGTCACCAAGTCCACTATGACACCCCAGGAAATGATACCAACACCCTGGAATGACACTGGGACAGCAGGGGAAGCATGTCTGGGGGCATAAAAGTCACTTTATTTCATGGAAATCCCTGTCAGTTTGCGATTTTCGCAAGCTAACTTTTCCCCATAGAAATGCATTGGCCAGTGCTGATTGGCCAGAGTACGGAACTCGACCAATCAGCGCTGGCTCTGCTGGAGGAGGCGGAGTCTAAGATCGCTCCACACCAGTCTCCATTCAGGTCCGACCTTAGACTCCGCCTCCTCCGGCAGAGCCAGCGCTGATTGGCCGAAGGCTGGCCAATGCATTCCTATGCGAATGCAGACTTAGCAGTGCTGAGTCAGTTTTGCTCAACTACACATCTGATGCACACTCGGCACTGCTACATCAGATGTAGCAATCTGATGTAGCAGAGCCGAGGGTGCACTAGAACCCCTGTGCAAACTCAGTTCACGCTAATAGAATGCATTGGCCAGCGCTGATTGGCCAATGCATTCTATTAGCCCGATGAAGTAGAGCTGAATGTGTGTGCTAAGCACACACATTCAGCACTGCTTCATCAAGCCAATACAATGCATTAGCCAGTGCTGATTGGCCAGAGTACGGAATTCGGCCAATCAGCGCTGGCCAATGCATTCTATTAGCCCGATGAAGTAGAGCTGAATGTGTGTGCTAAGCACACACATTCAGCACTGCTTCATCAAGCCAATACAATGCATTAGCCAGTGCTGATTGGCCAGAGTACGGAATTCGGCCAATCAGCGCTGGCTCTGCTGGAGGAGGCGGAGTCTAAGGTCGGACCTGAATGGAGACTGGTGTGGAGCGATCTTAGACTCCGCCTCCTCCAGCAGAGCCAGCGCTGATTGGCCGAATTCCGTACTCTGGCCAATCAGCACTGGCTAATGCATTGTATTGGCGTGATGAAGCAGTGCTGAATGTGTGTGCTTAGCACACACATTCAGCTCTACTTCATCGGGCTAATAGAATGCATTGGCCAATCAGCGCTGGCCAATGCATTCTATTAGCGTGAACTGAGTTTGCACAGGGGTTCTAGTGCACCCTCGGCTCTGCTACATCAGATTGCTACATCTGATGTAGCAGTGCCGAGTGTGCATCAGATGTGTAGTTGAGCAAAACTGACTCAGCACTGCTAAGTCTCTGCATTCGCATAGGAATGCATTGGCCAGCCTTCGGCCAATCAGCGCTGGCTCTGCCGGAGGAGGCGGAGTCTAAGGTCGGACCTGAATGGAGACTGGTGTGGAGCGATCTTAGACTCCGCCTCCTCCAGCAGAGCCAGCGCTGATTGGTCGAGTTCCGTACTCTGGCCAATCAGCGCTGGCCAATGCATTCTATTAGCCCGATGAAGTAGAGCTGAATGTGTGTGCTTAGCACACACATTCAGCTCTACTTCATCAGGCTAATAGAATACATTGGCCAATCAGCGCTGGCCAATGCATTCTATTAGCTTGATGAAGCAGAGTGTGCACAAGGGTTCAAGCGCACCCTCGGCTCTGATGTAGCAGAGCTGAGGGTGCACAAGGGTTCAAGTGCACCCTCGGCTCTCCTACATCAGAGCCGAGGGTGCGCTTGAACCCTTGTGCAGCCTCGGCTCTGCTACATCAGAGCCGAGGGTGCGCTTGAACCCTTGTGCACACTCTGCTTCATCAAGCTAATAGAATGCATTGGCCAGCACTGATTGGCCAGAGTACGGAATTCGGCCAATCAGCGCTGGCCAATGCATCCCTATGGGAAAAAGTTTATCTCACAAAAATCACAATTACACACCCGATAGAGCCCCAAAAAGTTATTTTTAATAACATTCCCCCCTAAATAAAGGTTATCCCTAGCTATCCCTGCCTGTACAGCTATCCCTGTCTCATAGTCACAAAGTTCACATTCTCATATGACCCGGATTTGAAATCCACTATTCGTCTAAAATGGAGGTCACCTGATTTCGGCAGCCAATGACTTTTTCCAATTTTTTTCAATGCCCCCAGTGTCGTAGTTCCTGTCCCACCTCCCCTGCGCTGTTATTGGTGCAAAAAAGGCGCCAGGGAAGGTGGGAGGGGAATCGAATTTTGGCGCACTTTACCACGTGGTGTTCGATTCGATTCGAACATGGCGAACACCCTGATATCCGATCGAACATGTGTTCGATAGAACACTGTTCGCTCATCTCTAGTAAAGACATCAGACTTTGCCGCAAAATGATCAGTAAAAAAAAAATGACGTGCTAAGTAGTACTCCAAATAGGTCACCAAGTTTAGCTAATATAGCTATTGCTTCAATCCAATCAGCCAAACACATTGAAAATTATGTAGCTGGAGAGAGTCCGATGAACCTAACAGTAAAGAATAAAACATTTTGTTGAATGGTGCCAGCGGAACCACCTCAGGATTAATGCTGGGAAGACCAAGGAGATGGTGGTGGACTTTAGTAAGGGGAGGAGTGCTCCGACCCCGGTGGAGATCCAAAGGACATGCATTGAGATAGTCAGGACCTATAAGTATCTGGGCGTGCTCCTCAACAATAAACTAGACTGGGCTGATCACCTGGAGGCGCTGCACAGAAAGGGCCTCAGCAGACTCTACCTGCTCAGGAGGCTGAGGGCCTTTGGAGTCCAGGGGACATTTCTTAGGGTCTTTTTCAACTCTGTGGTTGCTTCAGCCATCTTTTTCGGTGTGGCCTGCTGGGGGAGCAGTATATCAACCAGGGACAGAAATAGACTTGACAGGCTGATCAGAAGGGCCAGCTCTGTCCTGGGGAGCCCCCTGGACCCAGTACAGGTGGTGGGTGACAGAAGGATACTGTCTGTGGTGACCTCAATGCAAGAGAACAAATCCCACCCCATGTATGGGACCCTGATGGGACTTGGCAGCAGTGTAAGTGACCATCTACTTCACCCCAAGTGTGAGAAGGAGCGCTATCGCAAGTCCTTCCTTCCAACCGCGACCAGGCTGTATAATCTACATCAGTCCAAGCGAAGATCACTCCGCACAGAAAACTAATGATTATGACTATGAAGTCTTCCTTCTTTCTTCTTCTGTTTCTTAGCTGCTATGGACTCCTAGTATAACTTTTCTTCTCAGCTTGTGTGTCTACGTCTGTAATATATTACTGTGTATTATCCTGTATCTGTATTACTACGCTGCTGTAAAATGCTGAAATTTCCCCACTGTGGGACTATTAAAGGATTATCTTATCTTATATACCGAGAAAGCCAAATTTTTTCTGGCTATTAAAGAAGAATTAACTGATCAATCAGTTGCCCCAGTCCCAAACCAGACATCTCATCAGTCTAGTAAAGATAGCAGAAAGGTAGAAATAGCGATGTTTAAACTGTTCATTTGTATACAGCTTGTAATGTTAGAAGTTCTGTCTTCCTCTTGTGTTGTATGTTATTAACTTCCACTAGAATCTTTCTTTCCTATAGCAAATCCAAAAAAGAAAAATTGGCATTTAAAAACTAATCTTTATTGATATTACCATTAAAAATAACTCCCTGGGTACAAAAATTTTTTTAAAAATAATCTATTTTCATGCACCATTTGTTTCAAAACACCAATGGGTATCAAATAAACGTATGAGAGCCTCTCATACGCTCCCTATTCAATGGGTGTTTTAAAAAGAAACTACTACAAGGTATTGCATATAAATAGCATGGCTGTAGTCATAAACTATTGAATGGGTGCTAGTTCCAATCCCCAGTCTATATATTCTGAGGATCAATTAGATACAATTCATCTCAGACTAGTTGACTGCTGAGTTGTAATATATGACTGCTTCTTAGCTCTTGCAAGTTCAGAGAGACATAAAGTAACTTTGTATCAATATTGCTATTGCCACAAGATTGTCTGTAGCAAATATATATCTAGCTACTATGTCTCTATATTGCATGCCAGCAGCACAGTAAGTTCGCTGATGGCATAATTGGAATTTCAAATGACCAGCAGATATCTAATAAATAGGCGTCTCATAGTAGCTAGATATATATTTGCTACAGACAATCTTGTGGCAATAGCAATATTGATACAAAGTTACTTTATGTCTCTCTGAACTTGCAAGAGCTAAGAAGCAGTCATATATTACAACTCAGCAGTCAACTAGTCTGAGATGAATTGTATCTAATTGATCCTCAGAATATATAGACTGGGGATTGGAACTAGCACCCATTCAATAGTTTATGACTACAGCCATGCTATTTATATGCAATACCTTGTAGTAGTTTCTTTTTAAAACACCCATTGAATAGGGAGTGTATGAGAGGCTCTCATACGTTTATTTGATACCCATTGGTGTTTTGAAACAAATGGTGCATGAAAATAGATTTTAAAAAAAATTTTTGTACCCAGGGAGTTATTTTTAATGGTAATATCAATAAAGATTAGTTTTTAAATGCCAATTTTTCTTTTTTGGATTTGTTGTATGTTATTAATCTAAAAACTCAGCACCAATTACACAACAACTCCAAAAATAAAGAGAATTATTGAATTTGATCCTGTGTGGTCTATGTCTGATCTTAAACAAGTATTGTCATAAATAGGACGCCAGTGAGGTGAGGCCTGTGAGCAGGTAGTGAGCAAGCAACTCCATGTTACCTGGAGCCGCCTGCACAATCTATATCACTTACATCACGCCTGGAGATCAAAAAAGACTTGGAAAACTGATATAGCAGGGAAAGGGGGGGCAGCGGTGAGTATAATGGTTTGCTTTACAAATTTTATGGAAACAGCGGTGGACAAAGGAGCTACTACAGGGGGACATGAAACTGGGTGGAGCCAAGCAGGGAGGGTCATGGCATTATGGGTGATACTTGAGGAGGAGACATCAGACTATTGTGGTTAACAGGGTGGTTGAGGAACATGATACTGTTGGGGAATCAAATACACTTCAGGCTCAACCTAGAGTGTGCGGTGATTTGATACGGTGGAGGCGAGATGGTGGAGACAGCACATAGTGGGGTAAGCGGGGTGGTGTGTGAACTTGAATCTCTAACGAGAACCATCTTACATCTTCAGAGAAGTTAGATTTCTTCATCTGGATATCCTGTAGTTACAGCTTGGTTCATGCTTGTCATTGTTATGGTTCTGGGTATATATATAAAAATAATATTTTTAAAACCGCAGAACCTCTTGGGCTGCAAAGGCACTGCAGCGAGGTCCACAGGCCCTATGGGCGGCTGTATGTCTGTATGCGACAGTACGGCGGTACAGCACAGTATGAACTGGGAGCAACACACGTTCACCAGTTAACTCACTGAGTGACGGACAGTGCAGCTCCCAATGTGAACAGGCTGAAAGCAAATACAAGACAGCTGCCCAGGGTTAACACTCACCCTAGGTCAGCGACAAACATAATCCCCGGTAATAGCTAGGGGTGCTCCTGCACACAGCTAGGAAGAGGCAAACACCTAGGACCCTGTAGTAGCTAGGAGAGCTCCTGCACACAGCTAGGAGCTTCCAATGATGTTAGGCAAGGCGAGCACGGCTATCTGGGAAACCACACCTGCTGCAGCTCCACAGGCCGGAACAATGTCTATTGCTCCAGGCCTTGGTGTAGAGCTGTCAGTCATTCAGGGTTTACTGGTCTATCTAGTAGCACCCTATACTGCAACCTGCCTGAACACTGGAGACTCTCCCTGGGACTACAGTCATTAGGTCTGGTAACTTTCAGATAAAGTGTGAGCGCCGGGCAGGCGTCGACTCACTCCTTTTAAAGGGAAGTCCCCGCCCAATAGGGGCGGTGGCCATGACCTCACCGCTCATGCTCAGTCGGGGAGAACTGGCACTTAGGCTGTGAGCGGCTCCAAAAAGTCCGAGCATGCTCAGTCGGAGAAAACTGAGTCTTAGTCTCCAGAGACTTCACTGCACACCGCCGGGAGCGAGGGTTGGATTGGCCCGCAGGTGGCGCTGTGTGCCGGAAGGCAAATCTGCGGGACCCCATCCTAACAGTCATCTGGTTGGTGGACTTGAGCTAGTTACGGCGTACAAGATGTCCATCTGCCTGGACCACTGCCCCTGGTCTTCCCAAAGATAGACCTAGACGTGTGTTTCTTCTTACTCATTTATATTCATTATGTTACCTTCCATCTTGCTGCTATGTAAGGAAATTTCTACTATGGTGTACTCTAACCACACCCATGTTCCCAGAATATAGCAGATATTATGTCAGTAGGGTATCAACCCTTATTGTGCTAGAGGATATTGTAATATAATATTTAACAGCCTCCTATAATATTTAGTTTATTGAAAACAGAATAAAACATTTGATAATGTATCTCCCTCTCTCTATATATACAGTTAGGGCCAGAAATATTTGGACAGTGACACAATTTTCGCGAGTTGGGCTCTGCATGCCACCACATTGGTTTTGAAATGAAACCTCTACAACAGAATTCAAGTGCAGATTGTAACGTTTAATTTGAAGGGTTGAACAAAAATATCTGATAGAAAATGTAGGAATTGTAGACATTTCTTTACAAACACTCCACATTTTAGGAGCTCAAAAGTAATTGGACAAATAAACATAACCCAAACAAAATATTTTTTTTTTCAATATTTTGTTGCGAATCCTTTGGAGGCAATCACTGCCTTAAGTCTGGAACCCATGGACATCACCAAACGCTGGGTTTCCTCCTTCTTAATGCTTTGCCAGGCCTTTACAGCCGCAGCCTTCAGGTCTTGCTTGTTTGTGGGTCTTTCCGCCTTAAGTCTGGATTTGAGCAAGTGAAATGCATGCTCAATTGGGTTAAGCTCTGGTGATTGACTTGGCAATTGCAGAATGTTCCACTTTTTTGCACTCATGAACTCCTGGGTAGCTTTGGCTGTATGCTTGGGGTCATTGTCCATCTGTACTATGAAGCGCCGTCCGATCAACTTGGCAGCATTTGGCTGAATCTGGGCTGAAAGTATATCCCGGTACACTTCAGAATTCATCCGGCTACTCTTGTCTGCTGTTATGTCATCAATAAACACAAGTGACCCGGTGCCATTGAAAGCCATGCATGCCCATGCCATCACGTTGCCTCCACCATGTTTTAAAGAGGATGTGGTGTGCCTTGGATCATGTGCCGTTCCCTTTCTTCTCCAAACTTTTTTCTTCCCATCATTCTGGTACAGGTTGATCTTTGTCTCATCTGTCCATAGAATACTTTTCCAGAACTGAGCTGGCTTCTTGAGGTGTTTTTTAGCAAATTTAACTCTGGCCTGTCTATTTTTGGAATTGATGAATGGTTTGCATCTAGATGTGAACCCTTTGTATTTACTTTCATGGAATCTTCTCTTTACTGTTGACTTAGAGACAGATACACCTACTTCACTGAGAGTGTTCTGGACTTCAGTTGATGTTGTGAACGGGTTCTTCTTGACCAAAGAAAGTATGCGGCGATCATCCACCACTGTTGTCATCTGTGGATGCCCAGGCCCAAGCTCACCAGTCAATTCCTTTTTTCTTAGAATGTACCCGACTGTTGATTTTGCTACTCCAAGCATGTCTGCTATCTCTCTGATGGATTTTTTCTTTTTTTTCAGCCTCAGGATGTTCTGCTTCACCTCAATTGAGAGTTCCTTTGAGCGCATGTTGTCTGGTCACAGCAACAGATTCCAAATGCAAAACCACACACCTGGAATCAACCCCAGACCTTTTAACTACTTCATTGATTACAGGTTTACGAGGGAGACGCCTTCAGAGTTAATTGCAGCCCTTAGAGTCCATTGTCCAATTACTTTTGGTCCCTTGAAAAAGAGGAGGCTATGCATTACAGAGCTATGATTCCTAAACCTTTCTCCGATTTGGATGTGGAAACTCTCATATTGCAGCTGGGAGTGTGCACTTTCAGCCCATATTATATATATATAATTGTATTTCTGAACATGTTTTAGTAAACAGCTAAAATAACAAAACTTGTGTCACTGTCCAAATATTTCTGGCCCTAACTGTATATATACTAAAATAAAGTAAAAGAATTGCTCTGTGATCATTCTACGCATAAGCTGGACCAGCATTTGTTGAATTCTCAATCCCTTCGCCGTGAAATGGTATATTTTCCGTTAAATTATTTGCAACGTCCACTTGCAATATTCAGATTTAGCAATACTGTGGAAAAATAGCACAAAAAGCAATTATTTTACAAACCAAGCCTGGACTGTAAAGCATAGCCCCACCGGAAAAATCTAAGAATCTGAATCTGCTTTTTAAAATTCCAAAACTACACTCAATTGAACTTCTTGTCTTCTTATGTGCCATGTTGAAGTTTTTCTCCAAGCCATTTGCAGGACATAAATATGGTGTCCTGAGCCAGTGGTACAGCTTATTACCATTGTCACCTATGACATATTTTACAAACATTGAATTATTTTAATACACTCTAAATATGTACACACTGAAAAATTCAAGACCCTATAATCACAGCTGCATTGTGTGAAGTACGTACCCACCTACCCAAAAAAAAAAAAAAATCTATTTTTGTGTAATGTGGACTAAGTAATATAAGTTGAAGGAAACACCAAACCCATTTTATGGTTGATAAAAACCTCTCCATACTGGACTTAAACCCAAACCGCCCCCTATAAATATCACCATATAATTTTTGAGAAAAGATACTTCCTAAAAACACAACATTCAAAATTTCAAGACATGGCCCTTCATACAGTATAATAAACCTAGAAAAGAAGCAATGTAAAGTAAACTAACATTGTAAATCCCCAATTCATCTAAAAAATTTACAAAGAAGGATTGTTTCCCTATTTTCCATTTTCAAAATTTTCAGAGCGTTTACTGATCTCCAAGACAAAAGAGTCATGAGTTCAAGCTGAAAATATCGCTACAATATCAGTTATTGCCATGTCAAATCCTACAGTGACTGGTCCATTTATAGATCGAAACATTTTCTGATTTCAATGAGGCCGGTGGTATTAAAGCAACATGGCTGCAATCTATTAGACCAATAACAATTAGGCATTCCAGCAATGTCAGAAAATATTTGCCTCTGTTTGTCTGTTTCAGGGTCCGTTGGAAATTTAATATAATCTCGAACTAATTTGACTATTTCATTTACAATGATATGACGATCGCTACTAAAACTTGACTGTGATTCCAAATCGCCCAGCTATGCAATGCTGAAAAGTAACAGTAGCAAAATAAAAAAAAACTAAGTAGTTCCTGGTAAAGCAAATGCTCTTTTAGGATTTTTTTTTATTTTCTCGTCCAATTTGCCACATAGATTCATAATAGTCGCTTACTAAATTTAAATTGTTGAAAAATGTAATAATCATTTACAGAAGCGTTTCTCAAACTGTGCTCCGCACTCGATCCTTGCTGTGTCAGTTTAGTTCGCGCAGTATTTGCAGTTATTCGCCATGTGTTGTTCGAAAAACGTTCCTAATTTGGCAGTTCAGCAATGGATCGTTGGTTGAAGACTGGATCCTTCAGAAAAGCAGTTACTACCACTGACACAGACACTCCAGTAGGAGCAGCGGCTTCAACATCCAACAGGTATGTTCAAATATTATGTTAAAATATGGATATTGTGATTATCCAGAAGCAGATTTGGGTGATACGACTTTTCAATTGCAGTGTTGAAGAGATTACTGATGCTGAAATAATTCGACAGGCTGAAAAGTTTGTGGAAGAGTTAGTGATGCCAAATGCTCCAGAAGTGTTCACGAACTGCCTAGTACTAGTTCTTCTTCTGTGAATATCAGTTCCACAGGAAAAAGATCAGTAATAAGGAAATACCAGGATCCCTACTTGGAAATTGGATTCGCTGAGACCAATGACAACAAACCACAGTTAAGTTCCTTATTTTTTAACTGTGACTGAAAAAGAAAAAATATTGGAATAAAGTTATTAGAAAATGTAATATCTAATATTAATTTGTTAGAAATCCCCCCCCCCCCATCGCTAATATCACACCTATGTAGTTTTTAGGTAAAATATGTTAAGTATACCCTACAGAACTTCTGTCCTGAATACTGCTCCTCCACTCAAAAAGTTTGAGAGACAATGCTGATTTACAGTTAAATTGTAATTTATGTTTGAATTTTTGACTCCTCTGGTTTTCTTTCTTTTTTTTTGTACTACCACTAGTAATAAGGAAAGATAAGGAAAAAAATTGAACCTAATTGTGAGGGGCAAGTATAGTCATGTATCTCTATATCCGCCATTTTGTTCTATAAACCCCATTTTCTTATGTCATCCATTTTTGTATCCTCACACATGTACTATGAGGTGAGGTCACTCTAGAGTGTGAAGCATGCAGGCATAGACTTTCTGTTTGACTCTGAGTGTCTAGGAGTAGTCTGGCACCAGCATGTCGTCTTATCTCTTTTGCCATGATATATACATCTAAGATGTCAGCTCACATATAAGTATTGTGTATCCTTCTTTGTTTCATGAGAAAGTCCATCCCAGTTGGGAAAGTTATAATGAGATGCAGATTACATTAGGCCTCAGCCAATAGTCATGTGCCAGCCTTATAACTCTACAACCAATCATGTTATACTAATTAGAATAGCCAAGCCAGCTCTTTGTCTGAATTGTACTTAAACTAGGATTTTCCCGCCATTAAATGAGATCACTTGAATACAGCATCTGAGTGTATGTCTGTGATTTCCCGAACTCGTGACATAACATATCTTTACCAGATTCGGATACCGATGGCATTTACCCCGGGGTGCTCCCCCAACACGAATAAAGTTACAGTTTGTTAAAAGTTATAGGAAAAAATATTTATATTGAAATGAAATGTTAATATATAAATAATATAAAATATAATCTTAAAAGCTGAAAATCACACACAACACAGATGAATTTACCGTGGAGTATGGTGGCTGAGGAAGGCCTTTTATAGCAATATAAAAAAACACATCTGGATGCTGCAGAATTATATAGCTGATCATCAAGGTGCTTCATTTATATCATGGTTGTAGCCAGCCACAACTTGCACTACACTTTCTAAAACCTTTCACTGTGATGACAATATAGACCTATTTGGCGAAATCCCATAAGAATTGTATTTTATTTGGTTTTAGCTACCTCTGTAATGTTTGAAATTCTATTTTTTTTTAGAAATATATTTTTAATGCCTATACATCATTGCATTGTCATATCTATAAGGAGTGCTGTGTTATCTATTATGTTTATTTTTTAAAAAATTGTAAACAGTCCAAATGTCAAATTGTTTAATTCATACATCTGTATTTTGACTGAATGAATTATATGAATGAATATAGATATGACATTATTCACTGAATTAGTCTGAGGTCTCCTAATATTAAGTGTATTATCTATGTCTATATATCTTTATCTTTGTATATATATTTAGACGCGTCTAGAAATCGATACATTATATATATATATATATATATATACACGTTATGATATATGTAATAGCTATACTTGTATCTATATTAAATACAAATTTAGAAATTTGCAAACTTACAAGATATATCATATTTATTGGCTTAATGTTTTCCAGAAATTAAATCTATGTGTATTTTTTATCTGTAATGATGTAAGGGATGTAAACTCATAGGAATAGATCATATACAACTCCCCAGAATCCTTATTCGTTTGCGTTATTTCATAGTTGGCTTAACCCCTTGGTGTCGCAGCCAGTTTTAGACTTTATGACACTTTATGTGGTGATAACTTTGGAACCGTTTAACATTTCCAGGAGATTTGAGCGTCTTTTCGGGACACATTTTACTTTGTATTTGTTGCATATTGTTAAAAAAAATAAAAAAATTAAAAAAAAGTTTCAAGGTTCTTGCAACCAAAATCTCTCAGGTTGTGATTGTCTGTGATTTCCATATTTCGGACACGTGATGTCACGTGTTACAGTGAACGCCTTAGAACTGCAGTGAAATTTTGGACTTTTCTGTGTTTTTACTCCCAAATAAAGTTGTGCAACAAGTGACACAACTGCTGTATGGTGCAGGCCTGGTATATAGCACCATTATATACACTGCAGGCCTGGTATATAGCACCATTATATACACCGCAGGCCTGGTATATAGCGCCATTATATACACCGCAGGCCTGGTATAAAGCCCCATTATATACACTGCAGGCCTGGTATATGGCACCATTATATACACTGCAGGCCTGGTATATGGCACCATTATATACACCGCAGGCCTGGTATATAGCGCCATTATATACACCGCAGGCCTGGTATAAAGCCCCATTATATACACTGCAGGCCTGGTATATAGCACCATTATATACACTGCAGGCCTGGTATATGGCACCATTATATACACTGCAGGCCTGGTATATAGCACCATTATATACACTGCAGGCCTGGTATATAGCACCATTATATACACTGCAGGCCTGGTATATAGCACCATTATATACACTGTAGGCCTAGTATATAGCACCATTATATACACTGCAGGCCTGGTATATAGCGCCATGTTATACATACAATGCTCCTGTACAGTGAGGCCGAGCTCACCAGCTCTCACTTGTACACTATTCCCATTATGTGACTAATCTCTCCCGCCTACACAAGCCCTGACTACAACAAGCGGCTCCTGTGGCCGCACATGTGACCCGCTCACTGCCCTCTGCTAGACTAACGGAAGTGCGCAGCCTAGAGCCGGCCTGCCTGACCACGTGACCGTGACATCACTAAAGGTCCTATTAGCTGCTGTGGGACGTCTTCTTATAGCACATGTAGGTCACGTGACTGTGATGTCATCAAAGGTCCTGTAGCCTCTAGAATGTGACATCTGCAGGACCATTATGTACAGGATTCAGTGTGTCCTATAGAAGATCTGTATATAGTGTGTGATGTACTGGGATCTCCATAGCTATGTATATAAGCCTGTATATAGTGTGTGATATACTGGGATCTCCATAGCTATGTATATAAGCCTGTATATAGTGTGTGATCTACTGGTATCTCCATAGCTATGTATATAAGCCTGTATATAGTGTGTGATATACTGGGATCTCCATAGCTATGTATATAAGTCTGTATATAGTGTAGTGATATACTGGTATCTCCATAGCTATGTATATAAGCCTGTATATAGTGTGTGATATACTGGTATCTCCATAGCTATGTATATAAGCCTGTATATAGTGTGTGATATACTGGGATCTCCATAGCTATGTATATAAGTCTGTATATAGTGTGTGATATACTGGGATCTCCATAGCTATGTATATAACTCTGTATATAGTGTGTGATCTACTGGTATCTCCATAGCTATGTATATAAGTCTGTATATAGTGTGTGATATACTGGGATCTCCATAGCTATGTATATAAGTCTGTATATAGTGTGTGATATACTGGGATCTCCATAGCTATGTATATAAGCCTGTATATAGTGTGTGATGTACTGGGCTCTCCATAGCTATGTATATAAGTCTGTATATAGTGTGTGATATACTGGGATCTCCATAGCCATGTATATAAGTCTGTATATAGTGTGTGATATACTGGGATCTCCATAGCTATGTATATAAGCCTGTATATAGTGTGTGATATACTGGGATCTCCATAGCTATGTATATAAGCCTGTATATAGTGTGTGATATACTGGGATCTCCATAGCTATGTATATAAGTCTGTATATAGTGTAGTGATGTACTGGGCTATCCATAGCTATGTATATAAGCCTGTATATAGTGTGTGATATACTGGTATCTCCATAGCTATGTATATAAGCCTGTATATAGTGTGTGATATATACTGGGCTCTCCATAGCTATGTATATAAGCCTGTATATAGTGTGTGATATACTGGGATCTCCATAGCTAAGTATATAAGCCTGTATATAGTGTGTGATATACTGGGATCTCCATAGCTATGTATATAAGTCTGTATATAGTGTGTGATATACTGGGATCTCCATAGCTATGTATATAAGCCTGTATATAGTGTGTGATATATACTGGGCTCTCCATAGCTATGTATATAAGTCTGTATATAGTGTGTGATATATACTGGGCTCTCCATAGCTATGTATATAAGTCTGTATATAGTGTGTGATATACTGGGATCTCCATAGCCATGTATATAAGCCTGTATATAGTGTGTGATATACTGGGATCTCCATAGCTATGTATATAAGTCTGTATATAGTGTGTGATATATACTGGGCTCTCCATAGCTATGTATATAAGCCTGTATATAGTGTGTGATATACTGGGATCTCCATAGCTATGTATATAAGTCTGTATATAGTGTAGTGATGTACTGGGCTATCCATAGCTATGTATATAAGCCTGTATATAGTGTGTGATATACTGGGATCTCCATAGCTATGTATATAAGTCTGTATATAGTGTGTGATCTACTGGGATCTCCATAGCCATGTATATAAGCCTGTATATAGTGTGTGATCTACTGGGATCTCCATAGCCATGTATATAAGCCTGTATATAGTGTGTGATATACTGGGATCTCCATAGCTATGTATATAAGCCTGTATATAGTGTGTGATATACTGGGATCTCCATAGCTATGTATATAAGTCTGTATATAGTGTGTGATATACTGGGATCTCCATAGCCATGTATATAAGCCTGTATATAGTGTGTGATATACTGGGATCTCCATAGCTATGTATATAAGTCTGTATATAGTGTAGTGATATACTGGTATCTCCATAGCTATGTATATAAGTCTGTATATAGTGTAGTGATGTATGGAGTGTAGTGTAGTGATATACAGTACTGGGATCTCCATAGCTAGGTATATAAGTCTGTATATAGTGTAGTGATATACTGGGATCTCCATAGCTATGTATATAAGCCTGTATATAGTGTGTGATATACTGGGATCTCCATAGCCATGTATATAAGTCTGTATAGTGTAGTGATGTATGGTATATAATGTAGTGATATACTGGTATCTCCATAGCTATGTAAGTCTGTATATAGTGTATGTGTTATATATAGTGTATACATTTATATAGTACTGGGATGTCTTATATAGCTGTGTACCTATAGACACCTAATGTAAGTCTGTGTTAGATTTCCATTGTAACTGTCCCCAGTAAAGTATCTGGAGTTGTAATATGTCAGGACGAGACATCCCAGCCCACCCCGCTCTGCCCACATTTATGAATGGTTTGATAAATTGCCCCAATGTCTTGTAAAGTGTTGTATTGTATGTAGGTGTGTATCTAGTATATACTTCATATATGATATTCTTATGGCTCTTTCTCCTCTTCTTTCTTAGATTCCTGATGTGCCGAACACTAAAGTCTCCTTCAGAAAAAAAGAAGTCTTTTCCTTGATAGTCTAAAAAGAATGGGCGAAGACACAAAACACATTGTTGGCAGGATATTAAACCGCACCATAGAGATCATTCACTTGTTAACTGGAGAGGTGAGGGAATATGGCAATTATTTCACCTGACATAACCATTAAAGGGGTTGGCTAGTTTCATTACACATTCAGGATTGTGCTGCAGCCAATACCTACGCCTCCGGTAGATCCATACCATACCTACGCCTCCGGTAGATCCATACCATACCTACGCCTCCGGTAGATCCATACCATACCTACTCCTCCGGTAGATCCATACCATACCTACGCCTCCAGTAGATCCATACCTACGCCCCCGATAGATCCATACCATACCTACGCCTCCGGTAGGTCCATACCAAACCTATGCCTCCGGTAGATCCATACCATACCTACGCCTCCGGTAGATCCATACCATACCTACGCCCCCGGTAGATCCATACCATACCTACACCTCTGGTAGATCCAGCTGCTACTTGGCCCCATCCTAGAAAAATTTTTCAAATTATTCTCCCAGAAGGGCATATCCCAAAGTTGGCAGGTAATATTATAAGAGTAGCAACATCGAAACATTGCTGTTGATGCTTGGTCCCCTAGACCACGATTGCACACACACTACTCTCTATGTTGGGCTGCTGATGGACAGGACCCTTCATCAGCCAACATGTATGGACACTACTTCACTTATAATACGCGGAGAGTTGTTGCTAAACAGTGCAGCAGCTGTATCTACGCGCAAAACTATTATTAGTTGGTGCCAATATTTCATGAAACTGCAGAATATGATAGCACTGTACAAGTAAGCATAATAAATAATAAACTGGACAACCCCTTTAACTATATGGAAGTATGAGAAGATGGGACAACATGCATACTTAGTTATTTTGCTTACTTATATAGCGCCATCATATTCCTCAGGACTTTACAGACATCCCATCACTGTCCCACATAGGGCTCACAATCTATATTCCTTATCAGTATGTCTTTGAGTGTGGGAGGAAGCCCATGCAACTACAGAAAGAAACTACAAACTCCATGCAGGACTCCGGTGTTGCAAGGCTGCAGTGCTATCCACTGAACCACCATGCTGCCTTCATTAGTCTTGAATTTGACTGCCCCAAGTTATTCTATCATAGCAAATCCTTCTTGGATGAGGTTTCCCAACAGAAATGTAGATGTCTGACAGTGTTGCTTTCCATGTACAGGGTTATACACTAACAAAGAAGATTACAGGTGAGGGTGAAGGATGGAGCAGAAACCAGATCTCCATAAAAGTTTCTCCATTACACTCACTGATACATGAGAGAAACCGCTATCAGGAGATCCTGGACCTGACCAACAAGATCACTGAGCTGCTGACTGGAGAGGTGAGTGCTGCTGGATATTGTACAGTAACACAAGGGAGGTATCTGGGTGATAACTGTAGGTGACAGTGTTTGTGGAGGTATAAGCAGGATCTTAGCCACGGATACAAGGCACAAGCTTTCAGCTCTGTTCTCATGGCAGTGTAGCAAAAATCTAAGTAAAGATGCTGCGTGTAATACTGACCTCTGCACCGAAATACTTTAGGGGCTTGTACTTTGTGTATAAATTGTAAATATTGTACTATAACTCATTTATCCAGTGTTTACGTCTCTTATTATAACAGTGGTTATTGATGTTTTGTACATGATGATATATTTTATATATTGGAATTAGCCTGGATATCTCTCGGATATTAAAGATGAAGTTATCACAAGTGAAGAAGAGATATATGAAGTAGTGATCGAGCAGTGTAAAGAGGAGAATATTTCTATAGATATTGGCACAGGTGAGTGAAAACCATCATCCCACTATAATCACACATTAGATTTCAGCTCTTACAATCTAGAACCTGGAGACGTTTGCTCACAGAGGCACAGGACAATACAGAAAATGGCAGCTCTCCAGAGGTTCCAGTGAAAACAGGAGATGTTTCAACTCCGGAAGTTAGAAGAAATCTAATATATGCAGATCAGAAAATATGCAGATACTTGTAGAGGATGGACTCCGTGTTATCTGTGTGTTTACTTAGAGAGATAACAGACACAGCTTTATCAGCAAACTGCAATTAGCTGAACAGATTGTCCTGTCAGGTAGAGTTGTCGACAACAGTGAGAGCAGTGAGTGACATCACTTGTCCTGTCATGCAGGTCCAGTGTTATGGAAACGCTGTGTAAACAGAGGGAGGAATAATTTCACATAGCAGGAAAACAAAGGCAATATATTTAAGAAAAGTCTTCAATTTACATCAGCTACCAGTATAGATAGTATCCTTGAAATGGGAATATCCCTTTAATAAACTTCATATAGGAACATGTTACTAATATTCTTGTGCATTCTGAAACTAATTCATGTAATTTGTTTTTGCTTCTAACAGATGTCTGCCCCAAAACTGTCGAGGATCATCTCTTTTTAGCCCCAGATTATACAGTAGAATATAATGATCCTTATGGAGAACATGCCATGGCCTCTTATATCCCCTCAGCTTTTCACAGCAAAGACCTATCTCCTGATCCCATTAACCACAAAGAACCTTCATCTGATCAGTCCCCGAGTCCCCAACAAGTTCCAGGTTACAGAGCAGGGAAACGATTTACTTGTTGTGAATGTGGGAAACATTTCAAGACAATAATAAATTTCTCTGCGCACCAAAGAATTCACAGAAATGAGAAGCCATTTTCATGTTCAGAATGTGGCAAATGCTTTAACCATAAATCGGATCTTGTTAGACATCAGAGAATTCACACAGGGGTGAAACCATTTCTATGTTCGGAATGCGGGAGATGTTTTACCGTGAAATCGCATCTTGTTGACCATCAGAAAATCCACACAGGAGAGAAGCCACATACGTGTTCAGAATGTGGGAAATGTTTTACAAGGAGATCACATGTTGTTAGACATCAGATGACTCATACGGGAGAGAAGCCATATTCATGTCCAGAATGTGGGAAAGGTTTTAGTATAAAATCACATCTTGTTGGACACCAGAGAACTCACACAGGAGAGAAGCCATTTCCATGCCCAGAATGTGGGAAATGTTTTACTCTAAAAGCACAGCTGGTTGGACATCGGAGAATTCATACGGAGGAGAAGCCATATTCATGTCCTGCTTGTGGCAAGGGCTTTACCCAGAAATCAGCTCTTGTTAAACACCAGAAGCTTCATGGTGCTGAAGCTGTTTGTATGTTCAGATTGTAGGATCAGCAATGGGTGAAGTAGAAAATACAACAATTTCCCCTCCGATATCTTATTCTTTGATCTTCTGGTCTCAAATTAAAGTAAAAACTGTGAGGAACGTTTCAAGACTGTTATACGAGTCTCAGAATTTAGCAAAGTTCTTGGCATGTCTCACTGAAGATCTGTTTATGCTGAAAGGCAACTGATTATGTCAGAAGTTCTCCCCCATTGCTCTGTGTGCGGCAGGAAAGTACTCCGCCCTATACCCAGTGATACCTGCCAAAAATGAAGGAGGTTTCTGCAAAGATTCGACTAGACTGTTTACAGCAAATCCTACAGATGGGCTGAACATTGGCAACTATTTATTTATTTATTTAACAATTTCTGTTTCTTTATTGAACTGTTAAATACAGAACAATAAAGGAAAATTTCCATCCAGTCCAGTCCATAGTCCAGACAGTTTACTGAACGCAACAACTAACCATCAAACAAAGGGTAATGCAGAATAAATGGGTTCATGTGTGTTTGTATGGAAGAATTTGGAGCTGAATGTGAGGCTGATTTCGCCTCAAAATCATCTTAAAATTCCACCTGAAATCTATTTCCTATTCATTGTAATAAGAAGCAGATTTTGAAGCGTTTTTTTTTTTTTTTTTTTTTTTAAACTTATCTTCCAAAATCTGCTTCAGATTCCTTATATTTTTTCTGCCTGATCAAATTCCCTTAGAACAGGGGTGCCCAATACGTCGATTGCGATCTACTGGTAGATCGCAAAAGACGTATGGGTCGATCGCGGGATGCAGCCAGGGATCCCCGGTGTCTGCTTCTTCACAGTGCAGGCTGAGAGTCATCTCCGAACACTGGCAGGCGGGGCTGCCGCAGCCTGCCAGTGTCCAGAGATAACTCTCAGCCTGCGCTGTGAACAAACGGGGATCCCTGGGCGGCCACAGAACGCCGCTGTCTTCTGCTCTCATGATCTGCCCGGCCCCGCCCACATGCCAGTCCCACCCACAGAAACGCCCGGCCCCGCCCTAGTAGATGTTTTGCCTTGGTCTGCTAATAAAGTAGCTCACACGCTGAAAAAGTGTGAGCACTCCTGCCTTAGGGTATGTTCACATAGCGTAGTTTGGCACTGAGTTTGAGGTGGATTCTGCCAGTTTTTTGCAGTTTTTTTTTTAACACTGTGAATCCCAATATGTAAGAGGGTCTTGTAATCTGGATACAAAAAGAGATTTAAAGGGGTTGTCCAGGCAAAAATGGACACTATTAATGTTTAAATCAGCTGTGGGAAGTGAAAAAAAATACTTACCGTATATACTCGAGTATAAGCACAGTTTTTGTACTGAAAAAGCCCCCCTCGGCTTATACTCGAGTCAAGCAAAAAAAAAAAAAATTTTTTTTTTTTTTTGGGAGGGGGGTCTAAGACCAGCCGCAATAGTAATGTATAGAATCTCCCATAAAATAGTGAGAAAAAAAAAAGCTTTAAAAAAATATAATAAAAAATTAAAGTAAATAAAAGTTGTAAATCCCTCCTTTCCCTAGAATAGACACAAAAGTAGAAAATGACTGTGAAACACAAACACATTAGGTATCCCTGTGTCTGACAGTGTCCGGTCTACTGACTATAGGGGATCTGCACTGTACTTCCCCAGCAACTACTGCACCCAAAAACTCCGACCATTTTAATTTTTGAAATTTTCCAGTAGCTGCTGCATTTCCCCCCTAGGCTTATACTCGAGTCAATAAGTTTTCCCAGTTTTTTTTGGTACAATTAGGGGCCTTAGCTTATATTCGGGTCGGCTTATACTCGAGTATATACGGTACTCACCTGTCCCCATTGCTCCAGTGTCCTTCTCCACCTCTGGTTCTTGACCCTCTGACAGCGTCTTCCAAAGTTGTGCTGATTGGCCTCAACAGTCACGTGACCACTGAATCCAATCAGCGAAGGGCCTGAATGTCACTACCTGTGACTTCACGAGTCCTCTTCCTGAGGCCACTGATTGGCCTTAGCGGTCATATGACTGCTGAGGCCAATCAGTGGCTTCAGCACAACTTCAGGAGACGCTGTTGGAGAAGAACTGGGAGGCGCGGGAGGACACCGGAGCATCGGGGACAGGTGATGCAATTATTTATTTTTTTTCAGTGCTCGCTGTAGATTTAAACATTACAAGGGTTGTCAATTTTTGCCTGGACAACCCCATACACACAGAAACTAGTTTGGGATCTAACTTTGCATTTAAGTCACAGCAGACTAAGCTCACATAGTTACATAGTAGATGAGGTTGGATGAAGACCTCAATCCATCAAGTCCAACCTATAACCCTACAGGTCTGTCGCGTGTCTAATTTTTGTGTGAATATAGGCTTGTTACATCTTGTAAGAAGCCATGTACCTGTGTCCATCACATGACCATGGACCAATTTATCTTTGTTGCATTTAACCCTTAATTTTTTGGCTTGTAGATCTGTTTGGTTTCAATTGATATAAACGTATCCTAACATGAACAACGTACAGGAAGAATAACACAATTTGATGGTATTATAGCCACTTAATGTCAGACTGGGCTACATAGTCCAGAAGCCATGGACGCACATTATTAATGTACATTTTCTAAAAGACATATGGAATTAGGATTACAAGGGGGGTATAGGAAAGCAGAGCATGAAGTCTGAATGTGTCCCAACGAGACAACAGCAAATTGCCTGAGCTTTATGTATACTCACAAGGTGGGCAGACGCATCACACGCATGCTAGACCATTATGTCTAGTGGTTTGGCGTGCTGGACGTATGGCGGATATGACCGTGAACAAATGTGTAAGGTTGGATCACATCATAAACCACCAGAAATTAGAGGCTAGCTTCACCCCCAGGTTTGCTAGGTGTCCAAAGTGAACTACAGAAAGACGCAACCCCCCCCCCCAACAAAAAAAAGACCACCCAGCTATCTTTGGATGCATGATGGGGACCCCCTAATTAACACATGCCAGCATCCCAGCGTTGTGAAGTAAGTGTAGTAGCGGCCTAGACAGGTGAGTAAACTGCATCTGCATACAAACAGAGCTCTATTCTGGCCAACCTCTCTCCTCTCACTTCTAAGGCTGAGTTCACACTGAGTTTTTTGGTCAAGAAACTGACTCAAATTCCTCCTCCTTAAAACGCCTCTCCATAGGACTGTATGGTGAGGCATTTTTTGGAGGAGGAATTTGAGTCAGTTTCCCGACCAAAAAACTCTGTGTGAACTCAGTCTAAGGGTATGTTCAAACAGAGTTTTTTTGGAGCGGATTTTGACACGGAATCTGCCTCAAAATCCAGCTCCAAAGACGGCTCCAATTGACTTCAATGGGAGCCGCTCGCTTCTTCTTTCCGCTAGCTAGTAGCAGAAAAAAGAAGCGAGATGCCCTATCTTGCCGCGGATTCTGCGGCTGACTCAGCCGCAGCGAGAGGCTCCCTCCTGATTAGGCCCATTCTTCAAGCCTACTCCAGAGCAGAATGCTGCGACTGGATGCCGGTGCACTGCGCCAACATCCCATTGTGGCTAGCCGTGCGGAAGTGTTCACACACGGAATGCAAATTCCACCGTGTGAACATACCCTAAGCCAGCCAGCTGGTATAGGTTAAAGAAATTGTAAAAATGTTGCCAACCCCTAGGTTGACACGGATAGCGCCGCCTGAAGCAGCCGTGTCACTTTGCCTCATAATAGGTGCACCCTAACTTCTACACACACACACACACACACACAGACAGGTATTAGGTGGCTCCTCACTTAGTCATGCTGGAAGGAGAACGCTTAAAGGGGTATTCCCGTAACTGTTATTCTGCAGCCTCCAGGGTCTGTACTCTCTTCACTTCCTGGATTTCTCGCACATTGGTGGGCGGGGTTTCACTTGCTCTGCTATCTGCTATGATCCACAGTATAAAGCTGATGTGGAAACTGATGTAGCAGAGCTGGATTTGAGTCAGCTTGCATTACATACAGAGGTAAGGACTCCTTATCTCAGCCCTTATCAGCCAAATTCAATTAAACCGGCTGATAAGTGGAAAAGCTGAAGATAGACAGTAATCCCGGAGCTCTCACCTTCCCACTCCCCTATATGAGGAGCTCCGTTGCTTGTCAGCCCCTACCTCCCCCACCCCCGAGAGCAGGCAGCTACTTCACTTGACAAATGAGCAGATAATCCCAAGGGCCAGTGTCAACAATGAAGTGAATAAATTAAGATAGCGGCCAAACAAAGCAGTTTTGATAAAGCAATGTATTGAGGAAAAGTCTTATATCCACATAAACTAGCAGTATAGATAGGATCCTTGTGATGGGACAACCCCTTTAAAGAGGTTGTCCAGGAATAATTAAAAAATCAACCCTAAATTAAACCTCCTCCCCCGCCTAGCTTCTAATTTACTTGCTATTAAAAAATAACTATATAATTACCAATATCACCAGGGCGGTCATGTGACCACCTTAGGCATACTTTTTGATATTCCGGTGACTTTTCCTTTTTAGCAACGTCATTCCCGCTTTATTAGTCTCTGCAACATTTTGGGACAATCCCTCAAGGCAGACGCCGCATCCTATTAGTGGAATTCAAGGCAGGTAGGTGATGAGAACAGAGGCAAAAAGACAAAATAAAAGAATGTCAATGTTGTAGGTGATGGCAGCACGGGCACGCGCCGCTTCTCAGTTTTCTATGCTGTTGTCTCCCTCTAGTGGACTGAAAATGGAAGCAAGTTGATGAAATGAGAAAGTTGGTAGCAGAAATCCAAGATGGCAGCCCTTGGGGCAAAATAAGCCTGAGCTGCACTGGACGTGTCACGATCAGACTGACTTTTTCTCTGAGGGCTGCCATCTTGGATTTCAGCTGCCAACCTGACTGCTGGGTGCACATACATATAGCAGTTGTCCCTCTGAATTGGTGTTTCTTTGTACCATTACTCCCACCAGTCCCTTTGTTTTATCTATTACACATCACTATGATATATAGAACATATCTATATTTATACCTTGCCCTAGTATGATTTGGCGCTATTGTGACATGTGTAAGATTGTCTGTGTGTGTATATTTTGTGTAGTCTATTGCTCTGAAGATGTTATCCGAGTATTTCCTCATTGTTCTTTATATTATATACATATATTTGCTTATTGGCACTGTATGTATGATTACATATGACTATATGATTGGCATGATCTGCCGCTGCAACTGTCTGCCCCCATTTTAATATTACCTCTTGCCACATCTTTCCTATGACTTCACCTCCAGTTCTTGGGCCCAATTCTCCTCCACATGCAATGTGTTTCATTGGCTATCGCATAGTTGCTGAATAAAGCCGCAGAACAGATGTTTAATCCAACTCAAACGTTGTCCGATCCTGCCAAGACCTCCTACTCTGCTCTTAATACAACCATCTCCTAAGCTTCTCCCGCGTACCTCGCATACTGTGAAACTCACTACCACGACACATAAGACTATTACCCACCATCATAAACTTCGAGAAGTCCCAGGGGACTCACCTATTGGAATGCCTACTGTTAGGAGTCGGGCCGGAGCCTCCTCGGCAGCATGCAGATGTTGCTGGCCCTCTCCTCTCTTGGTCTCCAGCCTTTATCTTCCAGGTGTTCAGGGGGCAGGCCGGAATTTCCACAGCAACGTGCAGTGGTTACCGATCCCCTCCTGAACCAATCTGTAGACTTCCGGCGCAGGGGTCATACAGCCTGCCAGAGTCTATTTAAGGGTGGCTTTCACTCCGGCTATACAATTACCCCGCAAGTTAGCTCCCTCTGCCTTTTGTCCTGTGTGCCTCTGCCTTTGATCTCCTGGTTTGCATCTTTGACTGCTTTTTGCCTCTCGATTTTGTACTGTGCCAACTCCTGTTGAAAACCCCAGCTTTCCTTCAGACCACTGCTCCTTGACTTGGTTTTTGTACCGCTCTGCTCTCCTGTTACCGACCCAGCCTGCTTGACCTCCCTTCTGGATTACCTCTCTGTACTGCGCTGACTTCACATTGACGATTAGGATTGGACTACTTTCTGGTGCACTGCTGCCATCTACTGGCTAACGCCAACCGCTGCCTTCTGGTTCTTCAGACCTTCATCTCAACTCTGAAATCCTGCTGGTAAGTGATTCCAGTTTCTGGTTCTGCTGTGACTAGTGGTGTGCTGTGTGACTTTCCCTGATCTGTACCACCCTGCCCAACAGTAGCTTCCAAGTCCATCCCCACCATTAGGGGCTCTGGTAAACATATCTAGAGTGTTGAGATTGGTGCTCAGGATGCTCAGCGCAGTATTTTGCCATTTTGATCAGTGTGTCTAGTACTGGTACTCACTGTTTGCTCGGTGCTGCATCTGTATCCTAACACCTACAACCCCCAAATAACACTACTGTCACCACACCACCATCTGAACAGTCTATACCCTCACCTTCTGTCTCTATCCCTCTCCCCTCATAGATTGTAAACCCTTGTGGGCCTCTATCCCACCGTGCGAGTTGGTCACTGTTAGTATTGTACTTGTTTTGTGTATTTTGTGTACTGAATGTAAACTTTCAAAAGTACAGCACCATGGGATTAATATGATAATGTACAGCACCATGGGATTAATATGATAATGTACAGCACCATGGAATTAATATGATAATGTACAGCACTATGGGGTTAATATGATAATGTACAGCACCTTGGAATTAATATGATAATGTACAGCACTATGGGATTAATATGATAATGTACAGCACCATGGAATTAATGTGGTAATGTACAGCACTATGGGATTAATATGATAATGTACAGCAGCACCTTGGAATTAATATGATAATGTACAGAGCACCATGGGATTAATATGATAATGTACAGCACCATGGAATTAATATGATAATGTACAGCACTATGGGATTAATATGATAATGTCCAGCACCTTGGAATTAATATGATAATGTGCAGCACTATGGGATTAATATGATAATGTCCAGCACCTTGGAATTAATATGATAATGTACAGCACTATGGGATTAATATGATAATGTACAGCACTATGGGATCAATATGATAATGTACAGCAGCACCTTGGAATTAATATGATAATGAACAGCACTATGGGATTAATATGATAATGTACAGCAGCACCTTGGAATTAATATGATAATGTACAGAACCTTGGAATTAATATGATAATGTACAGCACCATGGGATTAATGGTGTTCTATAAATAAATAATAAAGACTGACTTTGAACAGGGGGCAGACAAACTCCTTTACATTAATTACTGGGTTTCTCAATGGTGGAACCAACAATCAGACACATCACTGTAATGTGAACAGGTGAAATGTTATGATTATAGGTCAGCCCCATTAATGATACAAATGTCCGCCAATGCAATCTTTCTGATATGACTATCTAGGTGCCATTCAATTGTGCATGCCGTATCTATAGTTTGCATTTTACCATGAGCTGGGGACTACCTGCCATTCACTGCACACAGTGATTAAAGAAGGAATCTGTTCTATAACTCTCTCTCACTCGTAAAGAGCACCAAGAACATGCAGGACATATATAGAGAAATACTGACAAGTACTGATAGGAGAAATTACTTTGGTTGTTGTAGACAGTTTCTATTCAGCTCCAGCATCAGTAGCTATAGTGGTTGCAGAGGCAGCAATCATTAGGGGCCCCATTACAGATTTTGCCCAGGAATTTCAAGATACATGTCTGAATAAAGTAACATGCAAAGTGTAATTGTGTCCTATTAATGTAAAGCAAATACATCTCTAGACTGTTATTTTTGGTTATAGGTGGTCAGGGAGACTGTAGAAACCGAAGAAACGTTTAGTGGAAATGTACACATCTATCAAGCCTGAAAGTAGTGTACCACTTTATCTTACACTGGGTTCACACCAACGCTTGTACTGTGTTCAGGGATTCCGTTCCCCGCTCCGCCCACACGGACCCCATTATAGCCTATGGAGTCTGCGGATTTCCTAAGGTAACCACTTTTCTATGGGGATTAGGTTTCTATTCGGGGGGTTCCCAAGTGGATGTAGATGTGAACCTAACCTTACTGCATATCGTAATACATTAAAGAAGACCTTTCACCCCTCCCACTACCTCCAGTTCTTGGGATCCTTCAATAGGTTCCAGGGATTGTGGCACAGGTGGAATTTTTCCTCTAGCCCCCCCCCCCCCCCCCCCCCCGTCATTACTGAGCAATCAGTCTGGTTAGTTTTGGCACCCGCCACAGTTTAGTTTCTGCACATTGTGTGTACCAGAACTGAAGCACAGAAAGCCTGGACACCCATTTTACACAAAGCTTATTTTTTTTATTTTTTTGTTCAAAAATTTAAGTAAAACTTTAGTGGTAACTCTATTAGAGGACAACTTGATGCCTGCTAAAACAGTGAGGAGGAGTACTTTAAACCAAAAATAGGGTACCATTTATAATTCTAGCTTATTCTGTTCCTGACATTTAAGTTTCCTTACTGGGGTTGGGATAAAGTGTTTGGATTATTCATGTTCATGTTTTTCTGGTCGCCATAGGTGGCTGGAAATGCTGGGTACTGAGGAATAAGAGCTACGGCAGAAGAAGCGGAGACCCCCAAGTGGGAAATTGTTGGATGCATGTTGTGGATCAATCCATCAGTCTGTGTCACAAAAATCTGCTGGAAGAGAAAATAGCATTATTACATATCTCGTAGTAGGAAGAGTCTTATTATTTGCTCAATTGAACATCATGTATATGCAGAATATTTTTTTTTCCATTTCTAGAATATTATTTAGAATTATAAATTTTTCTTTAATGGTTTTCTAAATGGTGGCAGGTGCTGGGCTAAGGCTGAGTTCACATGGAGCTTTTTGGTCAGGATTTTGAGGCCGAATTCGTCTCAAAATCCTGACCAAGAAGACGGCTCCCTTTGAAATCAATGGAAGCAGGTCAGGTCTTTTTTTCCGAGAGCCGTTTGTTCCGGCTTCAGTGAAAAAGAACGGACATGCTCATTCTTCAGGCCGAGTCGCCTCACGAAACTACCTGAAGACACTTCCTCCTTCTGACTAGGCCTATTCATTGGGCCTAATCCGGAGCAGAGTGCGCGACTGGATGCTGGTGCACTGCACCGGCATCGAGCCGCAGCTACCCGTTTTTTGGTCCAGAAACTAAGGCAGCCTCTGCCTCAGTTTCCAGACAAAAAAACCCTGTGTGCACTCAGCCTAAGTGCTCAGGAATGGTGGGGCTAGAGGAAAAATTCCACCTGTGCCATATTTCGTGGAGCCTACTGAAGGATCCCAAGAGTTGGAGGCAGCACCGCACTTCTAATGAGGCGAGGAGCTCTGGAGGGGGGCGGCAGCCCGGGCAATTTTTTTTTTTTTTTTACTTTTTTTTTGGTGAACTAACGCAAGGAGAGCTGCCGCTCTCCTTGTGCTGGTTTAGACGTCTACGTATCAGCGTAGGTGGCGTCATCACACCGCCTACGCTGATACACAGATGTCTTAATGCCGGGAGAAGAGGATGCGGCAGCAGGAGCAGCAGCAGCAGTGAGGTTGGTAAGTATAACAACTTTTTTTTTGGTTTTATAATAGGCCTCTACCTGCTGGAGTATACCCTCAGCAGGCAGTGGACTATTTACCAACCTCCCCAGACCTGCTCACTGCCGCCCCCGCTTCCCCTTGTACTATAGACCGCGGGGGCCGGCAGTGAGAAGGTCTCACTGCCGCTATTATTATACTCAGGGGTCTTTTCAGACCCCTGAGTATATTAATCGGGGCCCAGGGGAGGTGAGGAAATACAATAAACAATGTTACTCACCTCTCCGGAATCCGGTGTTAATCCTAGCAGGCTTTGGGCCTGTATGATAATGTCCCAGATGTCACATGGTCTGGGATATTACCATATAGGCCCGAAGCCTGTGCTAGCAGTACCATATAGGCCCGAAGCCTGTGCTAGTAGTAATAGCCTGTTACTGCTAGCATAGGCTTTGGGCCTGTATGGCAACAGGCTGTTACTGCTACCACAGGCTTTGGGCCTATATGGTAATATACCAGACCACGTGACGTCTGGGAATTACCATATAGGCCTGAAGCCTGCTAGGATTAACATTGGATCCCAGAGAGGTGAGTAACATTGTTTATTATGTTCTGTGACCTCCCCTGGAGCTCCGATTATTATACTCGGGGGTCTGAAAAGACCCCCGAGTATAATAATAGTTCATGGGTGTGCAACTGTGGCGCATAATAGAGTTTGAAGGGTCCACTGTGGCCCCTGTAACCTCTATTATGCCCCATAGCGGCCCCCCTGCAACCTCTATTAAGCCCCACAGTCTATTGTGCCACTGTGGGGCATAATATAGGCTGCAGGGGCTGATGTGGGATATATATATATATATATATATATATATATATATATTGCATACCTCCCAACTTTTGAAGAACGGAAAGAGGGACACATTTAGCCCTGCCCACTTTTGTGTTGACTCCGCCCATTCTCATTAATTTTTCATGTGCCCGCACACAGTATAATCCTCCTACAGTCACCCCTAAATTATATGTCCCCCCTCCATCTCTGCCCTCAGTTTCATATACACCCTTCATCTGCCCCCAGTTTCATGTACCCCCTCCATCTCTGCCCCCAGTTTCATGTCCCCTCCATCTCTGCCCCCAGATTCATGTCCCCCATCTCTGCCCACATTCATGTCCCTCCATCTCTGTCCCCAGATTCATGTCCCCCATCTCTGTCCCCAAATTCATGTCCTCCATCTCTGCACCCAGATTCATGTCCCCTCCATCTCTGCCCCCAGATTCATGTCCCCTCCATCTCTGCCCCCAGATTCATGTCCCCACATTTCTGCCCCCGGATTCATGTCCCCTCCATCTCTGCCCCCAGATTCATGTCCCTCCATCAGTGCCCCCAGATTCATGTCCCTCCATCACTGCCCCCAGATTCATGTCCCCTCCATCTCTGCCCCCAGATTCATGTCCCCATCTCTGCCCACATTCATGTCCCTCCATCTCTGTCCCCAGATTCATGTCCCCCATCTCTGTCCCCAGATTCATGTCCTCCATCTCTGCCCCCAGATTTATGTCCCCACATTTCTGCCCCCAGATTCATGTCCCTCCATCTCTGCCCCCAGATTCATGTCCCCTCCATCTCTGCCCCCAGATTCATGTCCCTCCATCACTGCCCCCAGATTCATGTCCCTCTATCACTGCCCCCAGATTCATGTCTCCACATCTCTGCCCCCAGATTCATGTCCCCTCCATCTCTGCCCCCAGATTCATGTCCCCTCCATCTCTGCCCCCAGATTCATGTCCCCTCCATCTCTGCCCCCAGATTCATGTCCCCCCATCTCTGCCCCCAGATTCATGTCCCCCCTCCATCTCTGCCCCCAGATTCATGTCCCTCCATCTCTGCCCCCAGATTCATGTCCTCTCCATCTCTGCCCCCAGATTCATGTCCCCCATCTCTGCCCCCAGATTCATGTCCCTCCATCTCTGCCCCCAGATTCATGTCCCCTCCATCTCTGCCCCCAGATTCATGTCTCCACATCTCTGCCCCCAGATTCATGTCCCCACATCTCTGCCCCCAGTGTCATGCCGTCCTCTCCTTCATCTGCCCCCAGTTTCACGTTCCACCTCAGTGTACACATTACACTTACCTTCTCCTCGTTCCCTCGCCGCTCTCTCTCTCGCACGCACAGTTGTAGACGCAATGTGATGTCATCACATCGCGTCTACACAGCCAATAGGCGGCGTGCGGCGACGAAGCAAGGAGCTGAACTGTGACAGCTCCTTGCTTCAGCTGCGTATGTGTTCAACTCAGATCTGCGTCCTCTGGACGCAGATCTGAGTTGAAATCGGGACATACCTCCCTCCAACTGGGACCTCGGGACACGTCACTGGAATCGTGAATGTCCCGCCGAAATCGGGACGGTTGGGAGGTATGATATTGTCAGGGTCTGGGGTTACTAGGTAGGGTGGCATAGACACACAAGTCCAGTTTCTTTAGTCCAAAACAAAGATAGAGTTTTATTTTCACTCAAAAAGGTAGTGCAGCAACAAAAGAAACAATAAGAAACAATACAAAAATAACTCCCTGCCCGGCTAGGCTCTAACTCAGCATAGGCTACCTCACCTAGAATAGCAGACTCAACAGTAGGTTGCATCAACCAAGACAGCTCCAACAGTCTGACCTTCCTGCTGGCTCTCCAGCCAAGCTCTGTCCCAAACTCTGCTGCTGGATCTGACCTATTAAACCTCACTGATGAAACTTTACAGAGTCAAGTCACAGCTGGAAGAAGTGGTCATGGCGGTCCAAAGGGAAGAGACGGGAAATGTGGGAAGACGTCTCCTGTGAGTATTACTGCACAAATTATTACTGCATTGTAGCACCCCCAGCCCCCCCGCTGTCTGAGGTGGATGATCAAAAAAATGAACAACACCCCCCTCCCCTGGACTCAATACGGGAAGGGGGTCTTTTGATCATCTGCCTCAGGCAGCGGAGTGGCTAGACTCACCACTGGTTGGAGGTGGTGGAAGGTCCTTTTTAAAGTGATTATTGGCAGCAAAATAATTTTTAAGATAAGCAGAGATTCCAGCCGTACCTTTAATTTCTTGATCCTCAAAATGGCTTTTAGGCTAAGGCCCCACTGGACGATATGCAGCACTAAAGTGCTGCTGGAAAATCTGCAGTGGAATCGCATCGCGGTTCTTCCCGCAGCGCTTTGAACAGAAAGTCTGCGGAGTTTTCCTCGGTTCTGCAGTTTCAAATGTAAAGTGGGCATGGGATTCGCATGAATTTCATCCACTTTGCAGTTACTGTAAACCACCGTGATTTTTTCCGGGAAAATCGCAGCATTTCCGGCCCGTGGGGCCTTGGCCTTACAAAAATTCTGTTATTAGCAATATGCAAATTACCTTCACAGAGCACAGGGGGCATTACAGCCGCAATATTAGATTTGAATGCCTCTGTTTCCTGAATTAAATGCCCCCTTCTTGAATAAGCCTTCCTCCTAGTGCTCTAAGCTGCATCAATAATAGTTTGCAACTTTAGCATGGTCTTGTGCATGTGCTGTATACTCAGCCGCGACCCGAAGTGACCAAGGGTACATCACCTGCACGAGATTTCCATCGCACTGGTGATTTTGCCAGTGATACACCCCCATTAATGTATTACAATATGCAGTAAGATAAAGTGGTACACTACTATTTCAAGCATGGTAGATGCGTACATTTCCGCTAAATGTTTCTTTGGTTTGCCAGATCTGAGAAATTAAAGTATCCACCAATGTTTTTGCATTTTTCCCCAGGTAAATACGTAACACAAGTGTCTATGTGGTCTGCCAAGCTTAAGAGAGGTTACTGCAAACTCCTCTTACCTGCTGAGAGACTGAATTTTGTATCAGAGAACTGCATCCAAAGGAAGAGGTGGAAATAGACACGCACAACTCCAAGACACTGGCGATGATCAGTGATATGAATACAGTCTCCCTGACCACCTGTAACCAAAAATAATACAGTCTAGATACGTATTTATTTTACATTAAAAGGACACAATTACATTTTGCATCTTACTTTATGCAGACATGTAACTTGAAACAGCACTTAGCATGTGCCAAGACTCGGTAATGATGGCTACCTCTGCACCGCTATAGCTACAGCCAAATCTGCAGCAATTTTTCACACTTCTCTATAACTTTTGCACAGTACTCTAAATGTATCTCTAACTCCCTGTGTATAACCTATATTAACCTATAGCTACTTGTGTATAACCTACAGTATATGTATCTATAGCGCAATGTGTCTATAAAATATATATATTTATATCTCTACATATAAGACCTAGAGATGAGCGAACAGTGTTCTATCGAACTCATGTTCGATCGGATATTAGGCTGTTCGGCATGTTCGAATCGAATCGAACACCGCGTGGTAAAGTGCGCCATTACTCGATTCCCCTCCCACCTTCCCTGGCGCCTTTTTTGCTCCAATAACAGCGCAGGGTAGGTGGGACAGGAACTACGACACCGGTGACGTTGAAAAAAGTAGGCAAAACCCATTGGCTGCCGAAAACATGTGACCTCTAATTTAAAAGAACAGCGACGCCCAGCTTCGCGTCATTCTGAGCTTGCAATTCACCGAGGACGGAGGTTTCCGTCCAGCTAGCTAGGGCTTAGATTCTGGGTAGGCAGGGACAGGCTAGGATAGGAAGGAGAAGACAACCAACAGCTCTTGTAAGAGCTAAATTCCAGGGAGAAGCTTGTCAGTGTAACGTGGCACTGACGGGCTCAATCGCCGCAACCCAGCTTTCCCAGGATCCTGAATGGAATACACTGTCAGTGTATTCCCGTATACCCGATATATACCCCGATACCCGTTCCAACGGTGTGCCCCCCCACCTTCACCCCAGAAATACCCTGCAAGTCCCCTAGCAATAGAATTGGGGCTATATACACCCACAATTTTTACTACTGGTATACAGTGCCATTGTCTGACTGGGAATTCAAAGAATATATTGGGAATACAAATACCCTCATTTCTTGCTACTGCCATATAGTGCCAGTTTCTGACTGGTAATTCAAAGAATATATTGGGGTTACGTGCACCCACAATTTTTACTACTGGTATACAGTGCCATTGTCTGACTGGGAATTCAAAGAATATATTGGGAATACAAATACCCTCATTTCTTGCTACTGCCATATAGTGCCAGTGTCTGACTGGTAATTCAAAGAATATATTGGGGTTACGTGCACCCACAATTTTTACTACTGGTATACAGTGCCATTGTCTGACTGGGAATTCAAAGAATATATTGGGAATACAAATACCCTCATTTCTTGCTACTGCCATATAGTGCCAGTTTCTGACTTGGAATTCAAAGAATATATTGGGGTTACGTGCACCCACAATTTTTACTACTGGTATACAGTGCCATTGTCTGACTGGGAATTCAAAGAGTATATTGGGAATACAAATACCCTCATTTCTTGCTACTGCCATATAGTGCCAGTTTCTGACTGGGAATTCAAAGAATATATTGGGGTTACGTGCACCCACAATTTTTACTACTGGTATACAGTGCCATTGTCTGACTGGGAATTCAAAGAATATATTGGGGTTATAAATACCCTCATTTCTTGCTACTGCCATATAGTGCCAGTTTCTGACTGGTAATTCAAAGAATATATTGGGGTTACGTGCACCCACAATTTTTACTACTGGTATACAGTGCCATTGTCTGACTGGGAATTCAAAGAATATATTGGGAATACAAATACCCTCATTTCTTGCTACTGCCATATAGTGCCAGTTTCTGACTGGGAATTCAAAGAATATATTGGGGTTACGTGCACCCACAATTTTTACTACTGGTATACAGTGCCATTGTCTGACTGGGAATTCAAAGAATATATTGGGGTTATAAATACCCTCATTTCTTGCTACTGCCATATAGTGCCAGTTTCTGACTGGTAATTCAAAGAATATATTGGGGTTACGTGCACCCACAATTTTTACTACTGGTATACAGTGCCATTGTCTGACTGGGAATTCAAAGAATATATTGGGGTTACGTGCACCCACAATTTTTACTACTGGTATACAGTGCCATTGTCTGACTGGGAATTCAAAGAATATATTGGGAATACAAATACCCTCATTTCTTGCTACTGCCATATAGTGCCAGTGTCTGACTGGTAATTCAAAGAATATATTGGGGTTACGTGCACCCACAATTTTTACTACTGGTATACAGTGCCATTGTCTGACTGGGAATTCAAAGAATATATTGGGAATACAAATACCCTCATTTCTTGCTACTGCCATATAGTGCCAGTTTCTGACTGGTAATTCAAAGAATATATTGGGGTTACGTGCACCCACAATTTTTACTACTGGTATACAGTGCCATTGTCTGACTGGGAATTCAAAGAATATATTGGGAATACAAATACCCTCATTTCTTGCTACTGCCATATAGTGCCAGTGTCTGACTGGGAATTCAAAGAATATATTGGGGTTACGTGCACCCACAATTTTTACTACTGGTATACAGTGCCATTGTCTGACTGGGAATTCAAAGAATATATTGGGGTTATAAATACCCTCATTTCTTGCTACTGCCATATAGTGCCAGTTTCTGACTGGTAATTCAAAGAATATATTGGGGTTACGTGCACCCACAATTTTTACTACTGGTATACAGTGCCATTGTCTGACTGGGAATTCAAAGAGTATATTGGGAATACAAATACCCTCATTTCTTGCTACTGCCATATAGTGCCAGTGTCTGACTGGGAATTCAAAGAATATATTGGGGTTACGTGCACCCACAATTTTTACTACTGGTATACAGTGCCATTGTCTGACTGGGAATTCAAAGAATATATTGGGGTTATAAATACCCTCATTTCTTGCTACTGCCATATAGTGCCAGTTTCTGACTGGTAATTCAAAGAATATATTGGGGTTACGTGCACCCTCAATTTTTACTACTGGTATACAGTGCCATTGTCTGACTGGGAATTCAAAGAATATATTGGGAATACAAATACCCTCATTTCTTGCTACTGCCATATAGTGCCAGTTTCTGACTGGTAATTCAAAGAATATATTGGGGTTACGTGCACCCACAATTTTTACTACTGGTATACAGTGCCATTGTCTGACTGGGAATTCAAAGAGTATATTGGGAATACAAATACCCTCATTTCTTGCTACTGCCATATAGTGCCAGTGTCTGACTGGGAATTCAAAGAATATATTGGGGTTACGTGCACCCACAATTTTTACTACTGGTATACAGTGCCAATTTCTAACTAGGAATTCAAAATGCGCAAGGCTCCCGGAAAGGGACGTGGACGAGGCCGTGGGCGAGGTCGGGGGAATGGTTCTGGGGAGCAAGGTAGCAGTGAAGCCACAGGGCGTCCCGTGCCTACTCCTGTGGGGCAGCAAGCATTGCGCCACTCCACAGTGCCAGGGTTGCTTGCCACATTAACTAAACTGCAGGGTACAAACCTTAGTAGGCCCGAGAACCAGGAACAGGTCTTGCAATGGCTGTCAGAGAACGCTTACAGCACATTGTCCAGCAGCCAGTCAGACTCTGCCTCCTCTCCTCCTATTACCCAACAGTCTTGTCTTCCTTCCTCCCAAAATTCCGAAGCTTTACAGAACAATAACCCAAACTGTCCCTGCTCCCCAGAGCTGTTCTCCGCTCCTTTCATTGTCCCTCAACCTGCCTCTCCACGTCACGATTCCACGAACCTAACAGAGGAGCATCTGTGTCCAGATGCTCAAACACTAGAGTCTCCTCCATCTCCGTTCGATTTGGTGGTGGATGACCAGCAACCCACCCTCATCGACGATGATGTGACGCAGTTGCCGTCAGGGCATCCAGTTGACTGGCGCATTGTGCGGGAGGAGGAGATGAGACAGGAGTTGGAAGAGGAAGTGGTGGATGATGAGGACACTGACCCGACCTGGACAGGGGGGATGTCAAGCGGGGAAAGTAGTGTGGATGTTGAGGCAGGTGCAGCACCAAAAAGGGTAGCTAGAGGCAGAGGCAGAGGTCAGCAGCTTAGGCGAAGCCAGGCCACACCCGGAATCTCCCAAGATGTTCCAGTTCGTACCCAGCCCCGAAAAACTCCCACCTCGAGGGCACGTTTCTCGAAGGTGTGGAGTTTTTTCAAGGAATGCGCCGAGGACAGATATAGTGTTGTCTGCACAATTTGCCTCTCGAAATTGATTAGGGGCTCTGAGAAGAGCAACCTGTCCACCACTTCAATGCGCCGTCATTTGGAATCCAAGCACTGGAATCAGTGGCAGGCAGCAACGGCAGGACAAAGGCCGCCTGCCGTTCACGCCACTGCCACTGCCTCTGCCTCTGCCTCTGCCACTGCCACTGCTGACTGTGCTGGCGATGCACTCCAGAGGACGAGCCAGGACACCACTTCATCTGCCTCCGCCACTTTGTTGACTTCTACCTCATCCTCCCCTGGTCCTGTCTTATCTCCTTCTCCTGCACCATCAAAGGCACCATCAGGCGTTTCTTTACAACAACCCACCATCTCTCAGACATTGGAGCGGCGGCAGAAATACACTGCTAACCACCCACACGCGCAAGCCTTGAACGCCAACATCGCTAAACTGCTGGCCCAGGAGATGTTGGCGTTCCGGCTTGTTGAAACTCCCGCCTTCCTGGACCTGATGGCAACTGCGGCACCTCGCTATGCCGTCCCTAGCCGTCACTACTTCTCCCGGTGTGCCGTCCCCGCCTTGCACCAGCACGTGTCACTCAACATCAGGCGGGCCCTTAGTTCCGCGCTTTGCACAAAGGTCCACTTGACCACCGACGCGTGGACAAGTGCATGCGGACAGGGACGCTACATTTCACTGACGGCACACTGGGTGAATGTAGTTGAGGCTGGGACTGCTTCCCAAACTGGCCCGGTGTACCTCGTCTCCCCGCCTAACATTCCTGGCAGGGACACGAGAAGAACACCCCCCTCCTCCTCCTCCTCTACCGCCTCCTCCTCCGCCACCGCCTCCTCCTCCGCCACCGCCTCCTCCTCCGCTGTTAGATTGACCCCAGCTACGAGTTGGAAACGTTGCAGCACTGGCGTTGGTAGACGTCAGCAGGCTGTGCTGAAGCTGATCAGCTTGGGGGACAGACAGCACACTGCCTCCGAGGTGAGGGATGCCCTCCTCGATGAGACGGCAATATGGTTTGAGCCGCTGCACCTGGGCCCAGGCATGGTCGTTTGTGATAACGGCCGGAACCTGGTAGCAGCTCTGGAGCTTGCCGGACTCCAACATGTTCCATGCCTGGCCCACGTCTTCAACCTAGTGGTGCAACGTTTCCTAAAGAGCTACCCCAATGTTCCAGAGCTACTGGTGAAAGTGCGGCGCATGTGCGCCCACTTTCGCAAGTCGACAGTAGCCGCTGCTAGCTTAAAATCTCTCCAGCAACGCCTGCATGTGCCACAACACCGGCTTTTGTGCGACGTCCCCACACGCTGGAACTCAACGTTTCAGATGTTGAATAGAGTGGTTGAGCAGCAGAGACCTTTGATGGAATACCAGCTACAAAACCCTAGGGTGCCACAAAGTCAGCTGCCTCAGTTTCACATCCATGAGTGGCCATGGATGAGAGACCTTTGTGACATCCTACGGGTCTTTGAGGAGTCCACAAGGAGGGTGAGCTCTGAGGATGCGATGGTGAGCCTTACAATCCCGCTCTTGTGTGTTCTGAGAGAATCCCTGATTGACATCAGGGATAACTCAGATCACACAGAGGAGTTAGGGATAGCATCCGATCCGTCACAGCTGGAGAGTAGGTCCACACATCTGTCCGCTTCACTGCGTTTAATGGAGGAGGAGGAGGAGGAGGAGGAAGAAGAGTTGTCCGATGATGTGATGGTGATACAGGAGGCTTCCGGGCAACTTCGAATCGTCCCATTGTTGCAGCGCGGATGGGTAGACATGGAGGATGAGGAGGAAATGGAGATTGAACTTTCCGGTGGGGCCAGAGGAGTCATGCCAACTAACACTGTGGCAGACATGGCTGAGTTCATGTTGGGGTGCTTTACAACCGACAAGCGTATTGTCAAAATCATGGAGGACAACCAGTACTGGATCTTTGCTATCCTTGACCCCCGGTATAAAAACAACATCTCGTCTTTTATTCCGGTAGAGGGGAGGGCCAATCGCATCAATGCTTGCCACAGGCAATTGGTGCAGAATATGATGGAGATGTTTCCAGCATGTGACAGTGGCGGCAGGGAGGGCAGTTCCTCCAGTAGGCAACCAAGTTCTCACCGGTCCACACAAACGAGGGGCACACTGTCTAAGGTCTGGGACACCTTGATGGCACCCCCTCGCCAAAGTGCCGCCACGGAGGGTCCTAGTGTCACCAGGCGTGAGAAGTATAGGCGCATGTTGCGGGAATACCTTTCCGACCACAGCCCTGTCCTCTCCGACCCCTCTGCGCCCTACACGTATTGGGTGTCGAAGTTGGACCTGTGGCTTGAACTTGCCCTATATGCCTTGGAGGTGCTGTCCTGTCCTGCCGCCAGCGTCCTATCTGAGAGGGTGTTCAGTGCAGCCGGTGGCATCATCACTGACAAGCGCACCCGTCTGTCAGCTGAGAGTGCCGACCGGCTCACTTTGATAAAAATGAACCACCACTGGATAGAGCCTTCATTTTTGTGCCCACCTGTGTAAAGCACCCCAACATGAAACTCCATGTCTGTACTCAACCTCTCCAATTCCTCCGCATCCTCATACTCATCCACCATAAGCGTTGCACAATTCTGCTAATACTAGGCTCCCTCCAACATGATTTCCCCCAACTCTGCTGGTTAGAGGCTCCCTCCACCCTGATTTCCACCAACTCTGCTGGTTAGAGGCTCCCTCCACCCTGCTTTCCCACAACTCTGCTGGTTAGAGGCTCCTTCCACCATGAATTTGCCCAAACTGGGCTGTTTAGAGGCTCCCTCCACCATGAATTGGTCCAAACTGGGCTGGTTAGAGGCTCCCTCCACCATTAATTGGTCCAAACTGGGCTGGTTAGAGGCTCCCTCCACCATGAATTTGCCCAAACTGGGCTGTTTAGAGGCTCCCTCCACCATGAATTTGCCCAAACTGGGCTGTTTAGAGGCTCCCTCCACCATGAATTGGTCCAAACTGGGTTTTTTAGAGGCTCCCTCCACCATGAATTTGTCCAAACTGGGGTGGTTAGAGGCTCCCTCCACCATTAATTGGTCCAAACTGGGCTGGTTAGAGGCTCCCTCCACCATTAATTGGTCCAAACTGGGCTGGTTAGAGGCTCCCTCCACCATTAATTGGTCCAAACTGGGCTGGTTAGAGGCTCCCTCCACCATGAATTTGCCCAAACTGGGCTGTTTAGAGGCTCCCTCCACCATGAATTTGCCCAAACTGGGCTGGTTAGAGGCTCCCTCCACCATGAATTGGTCCAAACTGGGGTTTTTAGAGGCTCCCTCCACCATTAATTGGTCCAAACTGGGCTGGTTAGAGGCTCCCTCCACCATTAATTGGTCCAAACTGGGCTGGTTAGAGGCTCCCTCCACCATGAATTTGCCCAAACTGGGCTGTTTAGAGGCTCCCTCCACCATGAATTTGCCCAAACTGGGCTGGTTAGAGGCTCCCTCCACCATGAATTGGTCCAAACTGGGGTTTTTAGAGGCTCCCTCCACCATGAATTGGTCCAAACTTGGCTGTTTAGAGGCTCCCTCCACCATGAATTGGTCCAAACTGGGGTGGTTAGAGGCTCCCTCCACCATTAATTGGTCCAAACTGGGCTGGTTAGAGGCTCCCTCCACCATTAATTGGTCCAAACTGGGCTGGTTAGAGGCTCCCTCCACCATGAATTTGCCCAAACTGGGCTGTTTAGAGGCTCCCTCCACCATGAATTTGCCCAAACTGGGCTGGTTAGAGGCTCCCTCCACCATGAATTGGTCCAAACTGGGGTTTTTAGAGGCTCCCTCCACCATGAATTGGTCCAAACTGGGGTGGTTAGAGGCTCCCTCCACCATTAATTGGTCCAAACTGGGCTGGTTAGAGGCTCCCTCCACCATTAATTGGTCCAAACTGGGCTGGTTAGAGGCTCCCTCCACCATGAATTTGCCCAAACTGGGCTGTTTAGAGGCTCCCTCCACCATGAATTTGCCCAAACTGGGCTGGTTAGAGGCTCCCTCCACCATGAATTGGTCCAAACTGGGGTTTTTAGAGGCTCCCTCCACCATGAATTGGTCCAAACTTGGCTGTTTAGAGGCTCCCTCCACCATGAATTGGTCCAAACTGGGGTGGTTAGAGGCTCCCTCCACCATTAATTGGTCCAAACTGGGCTGGTTAGAGGCTCCCTCCACCATTAATTGGTCCAAACTGGGCTGGTTAGAGGCTCCCTCCACCATGAATTTGCCCAAACTGGGCTGTTTAGAGGCTCCCTCCACCATGAATTTGCCCAAACTGGGCTGGTTAGAGGCTCCCTCCACCATGAATTGGTCCAAACTGGGGTTTTTAGAGGCTCCCTCCACCATGAATTGGTCCAAACTGGGGTGGTTAGAGGCTCCCTCCACCATTAATTGGTCCAAACTGGGCTGGTTAGAGGCTCCCTCCACCATTAATTGGTCCAAACTGGGCTGGTTAGAGGCTCCCTCCACCATGAATTTGCCCAAACTGGGCTGTTTAGAGGCTCCCTCCACCATGAATTTGCCCAAACTGGGCTGGTTAGAGGCTCCCTCCACCATGAATTGGTCCAAACTGGGGTTTTTAGAGGCTCCCTCCACCATGAATTGGTCCAAACTTGGCTGTTTAGAGGCTCCCTCCACCATGAATTGGTCCAAACTGGGGTGGTTAGAGGCTCCCTCCACCATTAATTGGTCCAAACTGGGCTGGTTAGAGGCTCCCTCCACCATTAATTGGTCCAAACTGGGCTGGTTAGAGGCTCCCTCCACCATGAATTTGCCCAAACTGGGCTGTTTAGAGGCTCCCTCCACCATGAATTTGCCCAAACTGGGCTGGTTAGAGGCTCCCTCCACCATGAATTGGTCCAAACTGGGGTGGTTAGAGGCTCCCTCCACCATTAATTGGTCCAAACTGGGCTGGTTAGAGGCTCCCTCCACCATGAATTGGTCCAAACTGGGGTTTTTAGAGGCTCCCTCCACCATGAATTGGTCCAAACTTGGCTGTTTAGAGGCTCCCTCCACCATTAATTGGTCCAAACTGGGCTGGTTAGAGGCTCCCTCCACCATGAATTGGTCCAAACTGGGTTTTTTAGAGGCTCCCTCCACCATGAATTTGCCCAAACTGGGCTGTTTAGAGGCTCCCTCCACCATGAATTGGTCCAAACTGGGTTTTTTAGAGGCTCCCTCCACCATGAATTGGTCCAAACTTGGCTGTTTAGAGGCTCCCTCCACCATTAATTGGTCCAAACTGGGCTGGTTAGAGGCTCCCTCCACCATGAATTGGTCCAAACTGGGTTTTTTAGAGGCTCCCTCCACCATGAATTTGCCCAAACTGGGCTGTTTAGAGGCTCCCTCCACCATGAATTGGTCCAAACTGGGTTTTTTAGAGGCTCCCTCCACCATTAATTGGTCCAAACTGGGCTGGTTAGAGGCTCCCTCCACCATTAATTGGTCCAAACTGGGCTGGTTAGAGGCTCCCTCCACCATGAATTTGCCCAAACTGGGCTGTTTAGAGGCTCCCTCCACCATGAATTTGCCCAAACTGGGCTGGTTAGAGGCTCCCTCCACCATGAATTGGTCCAAACTGGGGTTTTTAGAGGCTCCCTCCACCATGAATTGGTCCAAACTTGGCTGTTTAGAGGCTCCCTCCACCATGAATTGGTCCAAACTGGGGTGGTTAGAGGCTCCCTCCACCATTAATTGGTCCAAACTGGGCTGGTTAGAGGCTCCCTCCACCATTAATTGGTCCAAACTGGGCTGGTTAGAGGCTCCCTCCACCATGAATTTGCCCAAACTGGGCTGTTTAGAGGCTCCCTCCACCATGAATTTGCCCAAACTGGGCTGGTTAGAGGCTCCCTCCACCATGAATTGGTCCAAACTGGGGTTTTTAGAGGCTCCCTCCACCATGAATTGGTCCAAACTGGGGTGGTTAGAGGCTCCCTCCACCATTAATTGGTCCAAACTGGGCTGGTTAGAGGCTCCCTCCACCATTAATTGGTCCAAACTGGGCTGGTTAGAGGCTCCCTCCACCATGAATTTGCCCAAACTGGGCTGTTTAGAGGCTCCCTCCACCATGAATTTGCCCAAACTGGGCTGGTTAGAGGCTCCCTCCACCATGAATTGGTCCAAACTGGGGTTTTTAGAGGCTCCCTCCACCATGAATTGGTCCAAACTTGGCTGTTTAGAGGCTCCCTCCACCATGAATTGGTCCAAACTGGGGTGGTTAGAGGCTCCCTCCACCATTAATTGGTCCAAACTGGGCTGGTTAGAGGCTCCCTCCACCATTAATTGGTCCAAACTGGGCTGGTTAGAGGCTCCCTCCACCATGAATTTGCCCAAACTGGGCTGTTTAGAGGCTCCCTCCACCATGAATTGGTCCAAACTGGGGTGGTTAGAGGCTCCCTCCACCATTAATTGGTCCAAACTGGGCTGGTTAGAGGCTCCCTCCACCATGAATTGGTCCAAACTGGGGTTTTTAGAGGCTCCCTCCACCATGAATTGGTCCAAACTTGGCTGTTTAGAGGCTCCCTCCACCATTAATTGGTCCAAACTGGGCTGGTTAGAGGCTCCCTCCACCATGAATTGGTCCAAACTGGGTTTTTTAGAGGCTCCCTCCACCATGAATTTGCCCAAACTGGGCTGTTTAGAGGCTCCCTCCACCATGAATTGGTCCAAACTGGGTTTTTTAGAGGCTCCCTCCACCATGAATTGGTCCAAACTTGGCTGTTTAGAGGCTCCCTCCACCATTAATTGGTCCAAACTGGGCTGGTTAGAGGCTCCCTCCACCATGAATTGGTCCAAACTGGGTTTTTTAGAGGCTCCCTCCACCATGAATTTGCCCAAACTGGGCTGTTTAGAGGCTCCCTCCACCATGAATTGGTCCAAACTGGGTTTTTTAGAGGCTCCCTCCACCATTAATTGGTCCAAACTGGGCTGGTTAGAGGCTCCCTCCACCATTAATTGGTCCAAACTGGGCTGGTTAGAGGCTCCCTCCACCATGAATTTGCCCAAACTGGGCTGGTTAGAGGCTCCCTCCACCATGAATTGGTCCAAACTGGGTTTTTTAGAGGCTCCCTCCACCATGAATTTGCCCAAACTGGGCTGGTTAGAGGCTCCCTCCACCATGAATTGGTCCAAACTGGGGTTTTTAGAGGCTCCCTCCACCATGAATTTGCCCAAACTCTGCTGGTTAGAGGCTCAATCCACCCTGATTTTCAAAACAAATGTTGGTGCCAACCTCAACTTACTACAAGGGCCAAATTCACTGCTGGTGACAAGCTCTCCTCACTGCAAGTGCCAAATACACATGTTTCAAGGTGTTTTCCTACTGTCAGAGAGGTGGTATTGAGTGTGTAAAGTGTGTAGTTGTTAGGCTGTGATGTTGGGGTAATAGAGGGTCTTTGGTGTGTTAGATGCCCCCAGACATGCTTCCCCTGCTGTCCCAGTGTCATTCCAGAGGTGTTGGCATCATTTCCTGGGGTGTCATAGTGGACTTGGTGACCCTCCAGACACGGATTTGGGTTTCCCCCTTAACGAGTATCTGTTCCCCATAGACTATAATGGGGTTCGAAACCCGTTCGAACACACGAACATTGAGCGGCTGTTCGAATCGAATTTCGAACCTCGAACATTTTAGTGTTCGCTCATCTCTAATAAGACCTGGTTCACATCTGTGTTCGGTAATCCGTTCGGGGAGTCCGTATGTACCTCGAACAGAATACCGAACGCATTGGCAAGCGGAGAGCTTATGAGAGCACATGGAACCCATAGACTATAATGGGGTCCATGTGCTTTCCACGCGGTGTTCGCACTGAACATGCGGACAGATAAGTACTTCATGATCTACTTTCACGTCCGCATGACTCGAGTGGGCAGTGCACAGAAAGCACACGGACCCCTTTATAGTCTATGGGGTCCGTTTGCTTTCACTGCTCACCGCTTGCCAATGCGGACTCCCCGAACGGATTACCGAACGCAAATGTGAACCAGGCCTAACCTATATGTATGTATAGTTCCTCATGTATAACCTACGCAGGATTGGTTGCATAAGGGAGGTATATTCCTCTCCTATGGGAGATAGCGGAGATCACTCTCTCTATGAATGACTTTACTATGTTAATTAAATGGCAGGTGAAAGACTTCTACTGCACACAGGAGAGGAATCTGGGAAAAATATACCACCCTATAAATAATCCTGCATAGGTGTTACAGTAAGTGGATAACCTATATGTATCTATCATTTTCTGTGTATAATTTTTATATATGTATGCAGTGTTGGACTGGGGTGTCTAAGGCCCACCAGAGGAAATGTTTCTAGGAGCCCACTTCCAGGACTGGTGTCTGACTTGAAGGTCCTAGGGCCCCTCCAACATGTTCCTGGTAATAGCTTATACCATAGCTCCTTCAATAAAATCTTACATAAGTGCTGACTATCTGCTGTTACTCAGTATGTTCCCAGTATAGTCACCCCCTATAGTACTGTACAGGCCATAATAGCTTTATGGCCGATTCATGCACAGTCATTCCATGGAGCACTACACGTATGTGCAAGATTATAGTGAGGGAGCTGTGATGCAGACATAGCACACAGGGCTGCCAGCAGGAATTTTAACCCCCTGCCCCACAGTCGTATATAATGCCCCACAGTGCCCTCCCCAATATAAATTGTTCCCCTGAGCCCCCCAACAGTGGCCCCACATGGTATATATTACTCCACACAGTATAATATGCTTCACAGATCCCAATACAGTATAATACCTCTTAGGGCCCCACACTGTATTATATGCTCCTCAGAGCCCCCCACACAGTATAATACTTCATAATGGTCCCACAAAGTATGCCCCTCACATTATAAAAGGTTCCCCACAGAGTCTCCTCCAATATAATGCTCCACAGTGGCCCCCACACAATATAATATGTTTCCCATAGTCCACCCCAGTGTTTCTCATAGCTCCACAGTGACCCTACATATTTTAATATGTTGCACAGTGGCCCCACACAGTATAATATGCTCCTCAGAAGGCTCCCTAGTATAGTGCTCCACAGTCGCCTCAAACAATATAATATGCTACCGAGAGGCACCCCCAGTATAATTTGCTCCCCACAGTGGCCCCAGGCAGCATAATATTCTCAACAGTGGTCACAGTAAGTGCCCATGTTAGAGTCCACATAGAGAAAGTGACCCTGTTATAGTTCACCACACAATATAGTGCCCCACCCCACAGAAGTACTTTTAGAGGGCATTCACACGGATAACACCGGGCGTGTATTACAGCCGTACACGCCGGCGCTACGGCAGACTGCCGAACACTTCCCATTCACTTCAATGGGAGCGCTCGTAAACACCGCTGTTACGAGCGCTCCCATTAGAGTGAATGGGAAGTGTTCGGCAGTCTGCCGTAACGCCGGCGTGTACGGCTGTAATACACGCCCGGCGTTACTCCATGTGAATGCCCCCTTAGGCTGCTGCCTACTGATTTTCACTTACCTATCCATGCTACTGTACATGGCAGCCTCTACTTAGAGCTCAAGGGGGGCGCTGCATATTATATCCTGACACTTAAAGGGGTATTCCCATGTACATAACCATTTTTAAATTTGTAGATAGTTAACCCTTAAGTGGTCTCTTATCATAATGAAATGTGCATGATAGTGGTGTATGATAGACACCATGATAGTACTTAAGGGTTAAAAGTTAAACATTTTTGCAAACATAAGTAATTAAACATTTTAATAGATTTTCTCTAAATATCTTGTGGTCACAAGTTGTCTTAATCGGTTGCCAGTGGATACGACCATGAATGCCAGACCTTTCTAAGGTCAGCCATGATTTCCTTATTGTGGCCGGGATATCTTCAGATACATGTAGTGTCCCTGCCTGATAACCCGGATACAATAAGAAAGTCATAGCTGGTTCCTGACAAGTCCCAGACCATAGAAAGTTTCTGCATTGGTGGTCATATCCAATGGCAACCGATCAAGACAACAGACTGTCACCACTAAAATGGTTAGAGAAAATCTTTAAAACTCTGCAGAATTTTTAATTATTTATATTTGCAAAAATGTTTAACTTTTAATTATCTACAAATACAGATATAATTATGGGAATACCGCTTTAAGTGTCTGGTTACGACGCCCAGGACATCATTTGTGGTTCGCCCTGGAGGCAGCTCTGGACAAGAACAATGATAGGTAATCCAGAAGGTAATGGCTTATAAAAAAAAGATAAAAATATTGGGGGGTGGGGTGGCGTTGTAGTTACTATAGCTCCTAGTGTATTCATAGCTCTCTCTGAATAACCTATATGTAGCCATAGCTACCTGTGTATAACCTATATGCATCTATGTCTCACTATGTATAACCTGTAGGCAGCGCCACACTACTAATGAGGCAATGTGAGATGACAGCCTCAGGCAGCGCTCTGGAGGGGGCGGCAGCATAGGCGATTTTTTTATTTATTTTTTTACTTTTTTCCCTAAACTAATGCAGGAGAGCTTCCGCTCCTGTGCTGGTTTAGACCTCTGGGTCTCAGCGCAGGCGACGTCATCACCCATCTACGCTGATACACAGACGTCTACGGGAGAAGAGGATGCAGCGAGAGCAGCAGCGATGTTGGTAAGTAAAATAACTTATTTTTTTTGTTTTATAAGTATCCCCAGCAGGCAGCGGCCTATTTACCAACCTCCCCAGGCCTGCTTACTGCCGCCCCGCTTCCCCTTGTACTATAGGCGGTGGAGGGTGGTAGAGAATAGGCCTGGGCCCAGGCCACGATCCCACTACTCTTTTCAGACCCCCGAGTATAATAATCCGAGCCTCAAGGGAGATGAGGGAACATAATAAACAATGTTACTCACCTCTCCGGGATCTGATGTTAATCCTAGCTGGCTTCGGGCCTGTATGGTAATGTGTCAGACGTCACATGGTCTGGGATATTACCATATAGGCCCGAAGCCTGTTCTAGCAGTACTATATAGACCTGAAGCCTGTGCTAGTAGTAATAGCCTGTTACTGCTAGCACAGGCTTTGGGCCTAAATGGTAATATCCCCAGACAATGTGACATCTGACACATTACCATACAGGCCCAAAGTCTACTAGGATTAACATCGGATCCCGGAGAAGTGAGTAACAGTGTTTATTATGTTCCCTCATATCCCTTGGAGCTCCGATTATTATACGCAGGGGTGCGTAGAGAAGTGAGAAGTCAAAAATGTCTGTGTTGCAAACTTTACAGAGTCAAGTCACAGCTGCAAGAAGTGGTCATGGCGATCTAAAGGGAAGAGACGGGAAATGTGGGAAGACGTCTCCTGTGAGTATTACTGCACAAAATAATACTGCATTGTATTTATTATATAAATATTAATATGTTGCCGCTAGTATCCCCAACACCTCTGCTGTCTGAGGCAGACGATCAAAAGATGAGCAATACCTCCCCACCCGCCCCGGACTCAATACTGTTGGGGGGGGAAACGTCTTTTGATCATCCGCCTCAGGCAGCAGAGAGGCTAGGTTCACCACTGCCTGTAGGGTTCTATAACTGCCTCTATATGTAACCAATATCTATACGACCCTGCTATACATGTTACACTGGTGTGTAGTGACTTAGTAGTAGTGATTATTATTATTGGTTGTGCATGAATAAAAATAATGATACGACTACGATTTTTTACATTTCTTTACTCACCCATTCAGTGACGCACGGCGTATCACAAGAGTAGCCGCCATTCATCACCACATCGACTATAAGAATGACAAACTCCAATGCTGATGCCACAGCACTTACAATGTTCCAGCCCAAAGCAGCACTAACCTGCACAAAGAACATATGTACTATTATACTGGTCCTGCTAGAAAAGGCAATGGCAAATTTATTTTCGACATGTTTTTTGAGATATACGGTACTCCATTATCCAATATGTCTCTGGTACTAAAAAAAATTGCTCCAAAGAGTGTCTGAGAAAGGGATGAACATAATCTATACTGATTGAAGGCATCTAGGCAGCAGTACATGTATGTATATATATATATATATATATATATATATATATATATATGTGTGTGTGTATATATATATATATATATATATATATATATATATATATACACACACACACACACACACACACAAGCAAAATGGTAGCCATATTTAGAACTTGTGACTTTCATGTTGGTATATAGAGATATGCAACAGATATAGACTTATTGTGTTATACTGTGTTGGAGGAACTTACAGCTTCCGGACACTAGATGGCGATGTTATTATTGTTATGTGCTGAATACATGTAATGATATGCTATGGAGACTTGTCTGTATCTCAAAATGCTGCATCTATCTATGGTTAGTTCTTTCCAGTGTATTCCTCCATATTGCTGTATAGACATGCTGATGTATGTTACCTCATGTTCTGAGAAGTAAACTGAAGATTAACCCATATAATCTACTCTGAAGCTTTCTTCTGTGACTGCACTCTGCAACAGGTTATGGGCCCAGGCACCCAGACAGGCCCAAGCATCCAGACACTCCAGGCACCCAGACACCCCAGACAACCCAGACAGACCCAAGCACCCAGACACCCCAGCAACCATACCCAGCAACCAGGCACAGAAGACAAGAGGACTCTGTGAGTGCAAAATAATTCTCCAGAACAAGTCTCTACAACCAAGTAAGATAAGTTAAAGATGAACAGCAGCTCAGAGCTCAGACTTACAGTAGCTAAGCTGAACAATGAGAACGATCAGTTATGGAAGTTCAAAGTGGAGATGTTGTTGTCTATGGATGATTTATGGGAGGTAATCACCACAGATAGACCCAATGAGAATGATCAGACATGGGAGAAGAAAAACAGACAAGCTAGAGCTACTATCAGCTTATTAGTGGCGGATGATCAGCTAATTCACATAAGGAATGAGGATACAGCAAAGGGAATGTGGCAAGCTTTGAGGAAGTTACATGAAAGATCCAGCTTAAATCACAAGTTATTTCTGCTAAGGAAACTGTACAAGATGAGATTAAGTGCAGAGAAAGACATGCATGAGCACATAAATGCCATGATGGCAGTGATAACACAGCTGAGATCTATTGGTGAAGATATTCAGGAAAGTCATATAGCAGCGATATTATTATGCAGCTTACCAGATTCGTACACTGCTCTGATAAACGCTCTAGAAACAAGACCTGAAGCAGAGATTACGCTAGAGTTTGTAAAGACCAGACTCATAGATGAATACCAGAGAAGGAAAGAGCAAACAAAAGAATCCACAAAAGAGGTTAGTGGCAATGCTCTTAAAGTTACAGATAAAAAGCGCCACAACACAGAAACAAGAGAGTGTTTCAGATGTAAGAAAAAGGGTCATTTAAAGAAGAATTGTTCTATATGGAAAGCAGAACAACAAAAATTACAACAGAGAGACAGTAAACAGAAAGTGAAAAGCTCCATTTCTAACTCACATGCAGATCACTGCAATGGTACCTTTAAATTAAAGCAGCTGATAAAAAGTCATCATCATCATCAAGTTGGTTTATTGACTCAGGAGCAACAAGTCACATGACAAGTAATAGAAGTTTCTTTACTGAGCTTGATTTAGATAAGAAGGAAGCCATTTATCTTGCAGATGGGAGCAGAATAACAGCAGAAGGTATTGGACAAGGAATGTTGATCTGTTCTGATAAATCTGGAAATAATGTAAAAGTCCTAGTAAAGGATGTATTGTATGTTCCAGGACTAGAAGGAGGATTGTTATCCGTAAAACGTCTAACAGCTAAAGGACTTACTGTAAAATTCAAAGATGATAAGTGTACAATCCTAGCAGGAGACAAGGTTATAGTCAGTGTAAATTTAGGAGAACAATTATATCATCTAGACACAGTACAGGAACAGGTGAAGTTATGTACACATGATCACAAGAATTGTATTCATGTATGGCATAGACGTCTAGGACACAGACATCCTGAAAGTATAATGGCATTACAGAAGAAAAATCTGACAAAAGATCTATTAATATCTAATTGCTCAATGACCATGAAATGTGAATGTTGTATAAAATCAAGAGCTACAAGAGTGTCAATGTCTAAAGAAAGTGAAACAAGAAGCAAAAGACCACTTGACTTGGTACATACTGACGTATGTGGACCCATGAAAGTGACCACATCAGGAGGTAATAGATACATGGTGACTTTCATAGATGACTATTCAAGATACACAGTCACGTACTTAATAAAGAACAAAAGTGAAGTTTTCAGTAAATTACAAGACTATGTGACAAAGTCGAGTAACAAGTTTCGAAGGAAGCCAATCATCATTAGAAGTGATAATGGAGGTGAATTTACAGGACACCAAATAGAAAACTACTTAAAACAGAATGGAATAGAGCATCAAAAGACTGTTCCATACACACCCGAGCAGAATGGGGTAGCAGAAAGAAAAAACAGAACTTTGACTGAAATAAGATGTATGCTGACAGATTCCAAACTACCAGAGAAATATTGGGGTGAAGCAGCAGTGATGGCCACTTATCTGCAAAACAGACTTTTTTCAAGGAAACTGAAAAAGACCCCATATGAGCTATGGCAAGGTAATAAACCAAGTGTGAAGCATTTAAGAGTTTTTGGTTGTAAAGCCTTTGTGTTTATTCCAGAAGAGAAACGATCCAAACTTCAAAACAGAGCCGTAGAAGGAATATTTGTTGGATACTGTGAAAACTGCAAAGGATACAGAATCCTAGATCCCAAGACAGAGAGAGTTACAGTGAGTAACAGTGTGACATTCATTGAGGATCTACAGTCCTATGAAAAAGTTTGGGCACCCCTATTAATCTTAATCATTTTTAGTTCTAAATATTTTGGTGTTTGCAGCAGCCATTTCAGTTTGATATATCTAATAACTGATGGACACAGTAATATTTCAGGATTGAAATGAGGTTTATTGTACTAACAGAAAATGCGCAATATGCATTAAACCAAAATTTGACCAGTGCAAAAGTATGGGCACCTCAACAGAAAAGTGACATTAATATTTAGTAGATCCTCCTTTTGCAAAGATAACAGCCTCTAGTCGCTTCCTGTAGCTTTTAATCAGTTCCTGGATCCTGGATGAAGGGATTTTGGACCATTCCTCTTTACAATTCGCGTTCAGTTCAGTGTGATGGTGGCCGAGCATGGACAGCCCGCTTCCAATCATCCCACAGATGTTCAATGATATTCAGGTCTGGGGACTGGGATGGCCATTCCAGAACATTGTAATTGTTCCTCTGCATGAATGCCTGAGGATTTGGAGCGGTGTTTTGGATCATTGTCTTGCTGAAATATCCATCCCCGGCGTAACTTCAACTTCGTCACTGATTCTTGAACATTATTCTCAAGAATCTGCTGATACTGAGTGGAATCCATGCGACCCTCAACTTTAACCAGATTCCTGGTGCCGGCATTGGCCACACAGCCCCAAAGCATGATGGAACCTCCACCAAATTTGACAGTGGGTAGCAAGTGTTTTTCGTGTAATGCTGCTTTTTTTGGATGCCATGCATAACGCCTTTTTGTATGACCAAACAACTCAATCTTTGTTTCATCAGTCCACAGGACCTTCTTCCAGAATGAAGCTGGCTTGTCCAAATGTGCATTTTCATACCTCAGGCGACTCTGTTTGTGGCGTACGTGCAGAAACGGCTTCTTTCTCATCACTCTCCCATACAGCTTCTCCTTGTGCAAAGTGCGCTGTATAGTTGACCGATGCACAGTGACACCATCTGCAGCAAGATGATGCTGCAGCTCTTTGGAGGTGGTCTGTGGATTGTCCTTGACTGTTCTCACCATTCTTCTTCTCTGCCTTTCTGATATTTTTCTTGGTCTGCCACTTCTGGGCTTAACAAGAACTGTCCCTGTGGTCTTCCATTTCCTTACTATGTTCCTCACAGTGGAAACTGACAGATTAAATCTCTGAGACAACGTTTTGTATCCTTCCCCTGAATAACTATGTTGAAAATCTTTGTTTTCAGATCATTTGAGAGTTGATTTGAGTAGCCCATGATGCCACTCTTCAGAGGAGATTCAAATAGGAGAACAACTTTCAATTGGCCACCTTAAATACCTTTTCTTATGATTGGATACATCTGGTTATGAAGTTCAAAGCTCAGTGAGGTTACAAAACCAATTTTGTGCTTCAGTAAGTCAGTAAAAAGTACTTAGGAGTATTCAAATCAATAAAATGATAAGGATGCCCATACTTTTGCACTGGTCAAATTTTGGTTTAATGCATATTGCACATTTTCTGTTAGTACAATAAACCTCATTTCAATCCTGAAATATTACTGTGTCCATCAGTTATTAGATATATCAAACTGAAATGGCTGTTGCAAACACCAAAATTTTTCGAACTAAAAATGATTAAGATTAATAGGGGTGCCCAAACTTTTTCATAGGACTGTAAATGATGACGTAATAACATCACTGGAAATGGGAAATGATGAAAGCAGTGATATCAATGCAGGAATATCTGATGAGAAAGAAGTGGAAATTGCCGAAAATCAAAACTCTGAAAGTAAAGAGATACAAGAACAGGCAAACAATGAACCAAGGCGTTCAATAAGAGAGAACAAGGGAAAACCACCTGTACGTCTTTCATACAAGGCGAGTACAAACAAGATATATGAACCTACATCTTGGGAAGACATATCAAAACTCTCAGAAGAAGAAGCTAACAAATGGATAAAAGCAACAGAAATTAAATCCATGCGTGATAATAAGGCCTGGACACTGACAGAATTACCAGAAGGAAGAAAAACTATAGGATGTAAATGGGTTTTTAAGGTAAAATATCAAACGGATGGCACAGCTGAACGATATCGAACGAGACTCGTAGCTAAAGGTTATAGTCAGAAATATGGAGAAGACTATGATGAAGTTTTTGCACCAGTCGTCAAACATACTACAATTAGAACCTTGTTTGCAGTTGCAGCAACAAAACAAATGCAATTGAGACATCTGGATGTAAAGACAGCGTTCCTAAATGGAGATTTAACAGAAGATATCTACATGGAACAACCTCCAGGATACAAAGATAAAAGAAAACCAAACATGGTTTGTAAGCTACAGAAAAGTATTTATGGTTTAAAGCAAGCCGCTAAAGCCTGGAATGATAAAGTCACAGAAGTGCTCACAAATGAACATTTTCAAAGAAGTAAAGCGGATCCTTGTCTATACACAAAGAAACTGGGAGACAGATGGATCTATGTACTGATATATGTGGACGATATTTTAGTTTGTTTTGAAAAAGAAAGGGATGTAACAAATACTGAAAATTCTGGATCAACACTTTGAGATCAAAGATTTGGGAAATGTGAAACAGTACCTAGGGACACAAATAGAAAGAGAAGAAGATGGAAGTTATCTTCTTAACCAAAGTCACATGATTCAGGACATCATTGAAACATTTGGATTGAAAGATGCAAAACCAATAAAGTCTCCAATGGAAATCAACTATCTGAAGGACATGAACAGTGAACAAAATATGTTGCCAGACAACGAACAGTACAGAAAGGCAATGGGAAAATTACTGTATCTTGCAACTGTTACAAGACCAGACATTGCAGCAGCAGTAGGAATTTTGAGCAGAAAGGTGTCAAAACCAAATAAAATGGACTGGAATGCCGTGAAGAGAATAATACGTTACTTGAAATGAACTATCGATGTTAAACTAAAACTACCTGCAAGTGACAAATGCATTTTAACAGGATACGTGGATGCAGACTGGGCTGGAGATACACTTGACAGAAAATCTACCAGTGGTTATGTTTTCTTACTCTCAGGTGGACCAATTAGTTGGGCTAGTAAAAAACAATCAATAGTGACACTGTCGACAACAGAAGCAGAGTACGTTGCCGCAGCACAAGCAGCTCAAGAAGTCCTATGGTTGAGACAACTACTGACAGACTTAGGAGAACGACTGTTGGAACCAACAAAGTTGTATGAAGACAATCAAGGTTGTATTGTTCTTGCTCAGACAGAAAGAGTTAATCCAAGAACAAAACACATTGATATAAAGTTTCATTTTTTGAGGGATTACCAGGAGCAAGGAATGCTGAAGTTAGAATATTGTCCAACTGAAGATATGACAGCCGATATTCTTACTAAGGCATTGAATGCTGAAAGGCATCAGAAACTGATGAAGAAATTAAGTTTGACTGAATAAGTCTTTATTGTTGAGAAAGGGTGTTGGTATATACAGATATGCAACAGATATAGACTTATTGTGTTATACTGTGTTGGAAGAACTTACAGCTTCCGGACACTAGATGGCGATGTTATTATTGTTATGTGTTGAATACATGTAATGATATGCTATGGAGACTTGTCTGTATCTCAGAATGCTGCATCTATCTATGGTTAGTTCTTTCCAGTGTATTCCTCCATATTGCTGTATAGACATGCTGATGTATGTTACCTCATGTTCTGAGAAGTAAACTGAAGATTAACCCATATAATCTACTCTGAAGCTTTCTTCTGCGACTGCACTCTGCAACATTTCAGACTCCATATCTCACCATCCACTACAGCTTCTACCATCATTGTATACAGTAGACAGCCATCTTGGCTATCTCATACATACATTTAACTTGCCACTATTTTGCATATGATTAGTTATGCAGTGTCTCGTTATGTGACTACATTGTTACTGTTTTGCTCCTAAAAATATAAATTTAAATTTTTATTATTTTGTAAATCCAGTAAGCTGCTGCCAGACATTACTGGTGACTTATCGATTGGGAAGAGTCAGGAGGCCCTATACATATTAGATGGTTAGCCGGTCGTGGAAATATAGTCGGGTTCGGCAGATATAAACTTCAATGTGTATGGCCACTGTTACATCAATGTCGAATGACCCTTTCTATAGTAAGCCTATATACCAGATTACACTGCCAAATAACAATAGCGGACATAATGGTGCCATGCATTGCCCAAATAATACTGAGATAGAGTAACCAAATGATTCCCCCACACAGTTTCTAGATAATACCTTGTTATGCCACAGTGCCAGGTAAGTTGTGATAAAGCATATAGAATGAAGGTTATTGTGGGCACAGGGCACAAGCGATAACAACTATGTGGATATTGCCCCTTTGGGAATAGTATAATATGGCCATTCCTCCAGTCATTTTTAATCTACATTAACCCATATTGACCTTTACATTACTCACCAGACAACGGGACTCTGTGTTTTCTGCTGCAATTGCTAAAGATCCAGAGATAATATACTGCAAAGAGGAATCCAGATCACAAATAGTTCACTTCTATTTACAAGCAATGCAAGTACTGTAATTCCATATTCAAGGGTTAACAGACCATACCAGGCACAGTCAGTAGCCCCCATTCATGCATTATGGCTAGTACAGGCCCTGAGGGGACGGGACATGACACAAATTCTGTTTTTGGTATTCATCGCTGTGTCATGCACCTCCCCCACAGACCCTACACGAGATAGAACACATTGAGTGACTTATCAAATCCCGACCCCACATAAGTAGAGTAAAAGTTGTAAATTTATGACTTCCAGCTATTGAATGCCACTCAGCTAAATGCGGGCAAGGCCAAGGCATGGATGGGGCTTTTGCCCACACAATATTCATTGCCATTTAAGCCATTTTTGTAGATAAGGACAGAATTATGTGCTGACATGAGGACACAGATGGGAGGCGCCTAATTCACAAAGACGTGTAGCCTCATCATTAAGTGACAGCGCCCTCCACTGGACATCATGACCAGCGTAAAATAAATCCCTTCCATTGTATTCATTTTGCCTGGAGTGTTCCTTTAATTACACCAAAGTCGTCACTGATATGACAGTGCTAAATAAAGCTTTTTGCATCATCAGTTCCCTCTCAAAAGCAAATAAAATGTAAAGTGGCCACCAAGTTTGATTCTCTGACTAGCTAGATAAGCTTTATTATATGACTAGAGGATGTATTGCTAGATTTTTGCCATTTATGACTAAGTCTCCATGTTGGGAGCCGCAACAAAAAGCACAGTGGGAAAAAACGTGGAAGAAACACATCACGGTTTTCCCCCAGTGGAAAGTCGGCAGAGGTTTCCTCTGGTCTTCAAGTAAAAACATCTTAAGAAAATACTTAAAGCGGTTGTCCACTTTCAGACCAATATTGAGAAACACTTTCTGATACTTTCTGTATCAAGTCCTCACAATTTCCTAGATTTCTGCTCGCTGTCATTCACGCTGCTTACCTCCAGTGTATGGTCCATGTGATATACAGACCCGACCATGGTCATGTGATGGACACACAGGTGCACGGCTCGTTACCAGGCAGATGTCTGATTACTGTGCTGTAACGAGCTGTGCGCCTGTGCCCATCACATGACCATGGACCGAATGTCACATGACCATGGACTGATATTTATCCACTGTGAGTAAGAAGAATTAGTGACAACAAGCAGAGATCTACAGTAGAAAGTATATTGGAAAATTGTACAACCTTTCATTACACAAACAATAACATCTGTCTCTCAATATTGATATGAAAGTGGACAACCCCTTTAAGAAGTGTTGATGCCACTGTTTTTAAAGGGGCTCTATCAGCAAAATTATGCTGTATGAGCCCCACATATGCCTGAATAACCTTTACAAAGGCTATTCAGACACTGCTAATCTTATTTTAACCCCCTCCCCCCCGTTTTAAAATAATACCCTAAAAACGAATATGCAAATGATATATACCGTGCACGGCGGGCAGTCGTGCACTGTCCGAAGTCATCTTTCTGTCACGCCTTCCTCTTCTTTCTTCTTCCAGCAACGCCCTCCTGTCCTGGCTCTTCCACGCCTTGATCTTCTGTTCTTCCGGAATGAAGAGGTTCACGAGTGTATTGTGCATTCGCGGTACACTCGCGTAGTTCTAGGGGGAACTTAGAACTACTACAAAAATGGCCCTGGAGCGTGCGCAGTAGCGCTCCGAAGAGAGTGCTACTGCGCACGCACGGGATTTGAACCAAACCCGCCGGAAGAACAGAAGATCAAGGCGGGGAAGAGCCAGTGCAGGTGGGCGTCGCTGGGAGAAGAAAGAAGAGGAAGGCGTGACAGCAGATGACTTCGGACAGTGCACGACCGCCCACCGTGCACGGTAAGTGTAATTTGCATATTAGTTTTTACGGTATAATTTTAAAATGAGAGGGGGTTAATATAAGATTAGCGGTGACTGAATAGCCTTTTTAGAGGCTATTCAGGCATATGTGGGGCTCATACAGCATCATTTTGCTGATAGAGCCCCTTTAAACAAAGGGTATAAGATTTCCAGATTAGTTCATACTTACTATCGCTGCTCCCCAAAAATTTATAGCTATTTCTGCAGTCAAACTGAAGCTGTAAACTCCCTCAGTGAACACAAGGATTATTCCGAAGGCAACCTGAGCGAAAGCCATTGTAATCTGAATAGTCTGTGAATAAGGATTCAAATTAGCAAAATTCAATGGGTTTTTACATATAATGTTACATAACACAGTAAAAAACCACTATTGCCCACCATGGTCTCCGAGATCAGCATCAGACGCCCAGACTCCACTGAGTATTGTGATGTTGTTATTAAACAACTTTTGATACACATGTAAAAATTTTCATTGAAGTCAATGGGAGTGTTATTTTTACACGTATATTCTATACACGTGTATTATGCTAAAATGTGCGCGCGTTAACTCCGTGTGAACGGCCTCTAAGAGCTTCTATATATTTCCCATTCTTGATTTTGGCTCAAAAAACTGCAACAAAAAAGCTACTTTTCTGCAAAAGTGGGACCTTAGCCTAAAGCACCACGCTGTAGAAATGCAGATATTTTTTTTGTTGCAGATTTTGCTGCTGTTTTTAAAACCAAACCCAGGAGTAGATTTACCAGAAGGGAAACATCTAAGAGCTTCCTGTATATTTCCCGTTCCTTTTGTAGCCATTTTTGTCTTTGGCTCCAAAAAACGCAGCAAAATCTGCAAAAAAAAAAAAAAAAAGCTACGTTTCCGCAACGTGGGGCCTCAGCCTAAAGGAATATTTTCTTCACTTATCAGATTGAACTGCTTTTTATATAGAAATCTATTCAGAGGGAAGGGGAGGAGGAGACTAGTAAAAAAACCCACAGAAATAGCTGCTAAAATCTGCTCCACACTGAGTCAGGGAGCTCCTTATACACGTCTACAACTGTAGCGTCTTCTCCTCCGACTTGCTTCCCCATAGACATAGAGTCAGCTGCAACTACGTCAGCCATGTTTGAATAATTTGTTATTTCTTTGTCACCGAGACACAACACATAAATTCTTATTTCTTAATACAAATTAGGGCTGCGCCCCGGGTCTCCGTTATGCAGGTTTCCGTTTTCTGCCCGAAACTGGGCAGGAGACGGAAACCTGCAGTCATTTTTCAAACATATTCATTTGAATGGGTTTGAAAAGTGTCCGGCCGTGAGCGTTTTCTTCTCCCCGCAGCAAAACCATTTTTTTTTTTTTTTTTAACTGGACACAAAGTCGGTCATGCAGGACATTGTGTCCGGTTAAAAAAAACAGCCCCAGAGAGCACAAAACGCTCAGGGCCGGACACAGTCTGACAGGTTTCCGTCTTCTGTCTGCAGAACACGGAAACCTGAAAACGGAAATCAAGAGCTGGTGTGAGCCCAGCGTCACTTGTACACTAACACTTACCCCAAGAGACTTTGGTTGTCCTTTGAGAAAAATGAGTTGAAATGACGGCCTTCGTGGTGGAGGCAACAAGGGCTGATTCCAGTTTGAGGTTGTTGTAACCCTTGCACCATTTGTTGCCATGCCCATAGTATACAGCGTATGTACAAACTAAAAGAAAGAATTAGGATCAGGTGAATTTCTCCAAGTTTACTAGTATATTTTCTCATTTTTTGTGACTACCGTATATACTCGAGTATAGTCCGAATTTTTCAGCACAGTTTTTGTGCTGAAAAAGCCCCCCTCGGCTTATACTCAAGTCAGCAAAAAAAAAAAATATATATATTTTTTCTTTAGGAGGGGGGGGAGGGGGTATGACCCGCCGCAATATCAATGTATCTAATCTCCCATAAAATAGTGGAGGAAAAAAAGAAGCTTTAAAAAAAATAAAAAAATAAAAGTTGTAAATCCCTCCTTTCCCTAGAATACATATAAAAGGAAATTACTGTGACACACACACACATTAGGTATCCCTGTGTCTCCCTGTCTACTGAATATAGGGGATCTGCAGTGCTTCTATTCTGTCGGGAAGGGGTTAATAGGAGCACTGCAGATCCCCTATATTCAGGCAGGCTGAGTTCCAAGTGGGGGAAAAAAATCCCAGTCCTCAAGCTCAAGGAAGGGGCAGACAGACAAAACACCCCCTCCCCTTCCCCAGCAACTACTGCACCCAAAAACTCCAACCATTTTAATTTTTGAAATGTTCCAGTAGCTGCTGCATTTCCCCCCCTCGGCTTATACTCGAGTCAATAAGTTTTCCCAGTTTTTTGTGGTAAAATTAGGGGCCTCGGCTTATATTCGGGTCGGCTTATACTCGAGTATATACGGTATATGTATTTTTTCCAATAAAATTCCAATATATAATTGTGCTAAAATATGTGAATCTTTTACAGGCTTTTTTTTTGTAGAAATTGAGTCATATTTTTGCTTTATAAACATAAAATAATATTCTCGTTGGATTAAAGAAAGAAGGAGGATTAAATTGATTTATGCATGCTTTCCCATGTTACACCACTATTCATTCCATAATAGGTTTCAGGATTTAGATCCAATAGCCCAACACTGAGAGAACATTGACAGATGTTCATCCTAACCTACTGTATGTATATCCTCCTATATACCTAGCTATGGCGACTCAATGCATTAGCCAACAAGCCTCCGGCATACTCTACAATAAGCAGCATTAAATGGTGCCCAATGCATTCCATTGACTTTAATGGGGTTTATGGGCTTTTCATCAGTGTCCAACATTTTGCCAGAAGAAATAACACAGCAAGTTACTCAATTTTTAATTTTTTTTAATGTAGATTGTGAGCCCCATATAGGAATCACAATGCACATTTTTTTTTCCTATCAGTATGTCTTTGTAGAATGGGAGGAAATCCATGCAAACAAGGGGAGAACATACAAACTCCTTACAGATGGTGTTCCTGGCGGGATTTGAACCCAGGACTCCAGTGCTGCAAGGCTGCAGTGCTAACCACTGAGCCACCGTGTTGCCCCCGAGCTACTTGAGTTCTTTGACTCCTTACATAACTCTACAATTATGGCTCCTATGGATGCTACCTATTTTGCAGTTGTTCCTGTTCTTCACACAATACTTGTCCTTTATGATCAGACTCACCTATTATAATGAGGATCTTCCAGAATTCTTCACGTCCAATGAATTAGGTGTTATTTTGATGGTCCTTGCACCCTCTGTGTTCTATGGTGTTTCTATGGTTGGGTTGTATTGTGTCATCCAGTAGTAACAGATACTTCACACCTCCACCATTGTATTTTTGTGTAAAGGTTACTGTAATGTAATCTCTTTACATATTTATGACCAGGTTCATCCGACATGCATACATGATCCACATGAAACATCATATGCAGGGGTGCGGCGTCAAAGGTGTTACCATGAAGACATACTGCGTGCGGATCTTTGGGATTGAGACTATGTAGGAGAGGAATTATTTAGTACGGCGACTATGAATATACAAAGACAATTCTTATATACTTCTAAAACATTCGTACTGTGCCAAGCTGTAGTAATGCAGGATTTCAGATCTAATAAATTCCCAATCCAGGATAAGTTTATCAATTCCAATTCTATTGTTTTAGTGTTTTTCCTAGGAGGTATGTCCGCCTCTGTCCTCTACTCCACTGCCGATCGTTTGCCCACTCAATGAAAACAATTCCAGCGCTAGACGGTGAGTCTATATGATTCACATTCAATCTACACGTATCCTACTGATCATCCGGCCGCTACAGAAATTCCAATGATCAGGTAATTATGTACACCTAACATCCATTCCTCCATATACCAAGTCATGAAACCAGAGGGGAAGGATCCAAACAGAATGAACTCCAGATCGATATTATCCTCCTAATCATGGATCCATCTACAAATATCACACCCGCACTGTAGAGGAGCCGGAGGTGGATCCTAAATCATCGCTATCATAGTTCACATATAGGGGACCCCGGCATATCATTAATCAGATACATTATGGCCGATCCATTCTAGTCACCACCTCTATTAGGGGAATAATATCAGACCAGCCGTCCCTGATAACATCATCTATTAATCACTTCTACATGTCCTTTATTATTCCTCCAACAATCTATGGATAACCTGCCCACCCCCACTTACATCTATTATATACCTCCTAATGATGGGCAATCCCATGAACTCTATAACTCCTATTTTTATTTCCAGACAGAGGATTGGGACAATTATATCAGAAACTAGAGGGAGGACCCGGCTTCGCATGGGAATATTACATTTTATGTTTGTGTAGTGGCCCCATAAGAATTGTCCAATTTTGCACTGGTGTATTTTGTATGTGGTTTCTGTGTATGTCCATAAGCGTCATGTGAATATGTGTATCTCATTTTGGATATCAGTGAAAAACCTGTGATCAGTTGTTATGGATACCTGGAGTAAAGCTGTATCTAATCCTTCCCCGTGTAGTACTGTGTTTAGACGCAAGTATCTAATCCTTGTTGGTGTGGTACTGTGTGCAGTTGCACATATCTAATCCTCCGGCGTGTGGTACTGTGTGCAGATGTGTGTATCTAATCCTCCCCCGTGTGGCATTGTGTGAAGAGGCACGTATCGAATCCTCCGGTAAGTGAAACTGTGTGCAGACGTGCATATCTAATCTTACGGCATGTGGTACTATGTGCAGACGGACATATCTAATCCTCTGGCGTGTGGTACTGTGTGCAGACAGGTGTATCTAATCCTCTGGCGTGAGGTACTGTGTGCAGATGCACGTATCTAATCCTCCCCCGTGTGGTACTGTGTGCTGAAACGCGTATCTAATTATCTGACATGTGGTACTGTGTGCAGACAGGTGTATCTAATCCTCTGGCGTGAGGTACTGTGTGCAGAGGCATGTATCTAATCCTCCAAAGTGTGGTACTGTGTTCAGACGCACGTATCTAATCCTCCCCTGTGTGGTTATTGTGTGAAGAGGCGCGTATCTAATCCTACGGCGTATGGAACTGTGTGTAGACGCACGTATCTAATCCTACAGCATGTGGTACTGTATGCAGACGCATGTATCTAATCCTATGGCGTGTACAACTGTGTGAAGATGTGTGTATCTAATCGTCTGACATGTGGAACTGTAAGCAGATGCGGGTATCTAATCCTACGGCATGTGGTACTGTGTGCAGACGTGCTTATCTAATCCACTGGTGTATGGAACTGTGTGCAGATGCGCATATCTAATCCTCCCCTGTGTGGTATTGTGTGATGAGGCGCGTATCTAATCCTACGGCGAGTGGAACTGTGTGTAGACGCGCATATCTAATCCTTTGGCGTGTGGTACTGTGTGCAGATGCGCGTATCTAATTCTTCCCTGTGTGGTACTGTGTGCTTAGACGCGTATCTAATTCTCTGGCTTGTGGTACTGTGTGCAGAGGCATGTATTTAATCCTCCAAAGTGTGGTACTGTATGCAGACACACGTATCTAATCCTCACCTGTGTGGTACTGTGTGAAGAGGTGCGTATCTAATCCTACGGCGTGTGGAACTGTGTGTAGACGCGCGTATCTAATCCTACGGCATGTGGTACTGTGTGCAGACGCGTGTATCTAATCCTCCGGCGTGTGGTACTGTGTGCAGACGCGTGTATCTAATCCTCCCTGTGTGGTACTGTGTGCTGAGACGCGTATTTAATTCTCTGGCTTGTGGTACTGTGTGCAGAGGCATGTATCTAATCCTCCAAAGTGTGGTACTGTATGCAGACACATGTATCTAATCCTCCCCTGTGTAGTATTGTGTGAAGAGGCATATATCTAATCCTACGGCGTGTGGAACTGTGTGTAAACGCGTGTATCTAATCCCATGGCATGTGGTACTGTGTGCAGACGCGCGTATCTAATCCTCTGGCGTGTGGTACTGTGTGCAGATGCGCGTATCTAATCCTCTGGCATGTGGTACTGTGTGCAGATGCGTGTATCTAAACCTACCCTGTGTGGTACTGTGTGCAGATGCACATATCTAATCCTCTGGCATGTGGTACTGTGTGCAGATGCGCGTATCTAATCCTCCCCCGTGTGGTACTGTGTGCTGAGATGTGTATGTAATTCTCTGGCTTGTAGTACTGTGTGCAGAGGCATGTATCTAATCCTCCAAAGTGTGGTACTGTGTGCAGACACACGTATCTAATCCTCCCCTGTGTGGTATTGTGTGAAGAGGCGCGTATCTAATCCTACGGCATGTGGAACTGTTTGTAGATGCACGTATCTAATCCTACGGCATGTGGTACTGTGTGCAGATGTGCATATCTTATGTTCTGGTGTGTGGAACTGTGTGCAGATGCGTGTATCCAATCCTTTGGCATGTGGTACTGTGTACAGATGCATGTATCCAATCCCCCGGCATGTGGTACTTTGTGCAGACGCGTGTATCTAATCCTTCGGCATGTGGAACTGTGTGCAGAAGCGCGTATTTAATCCTCTGGTTTGTGGGACTGTGTGCAGACACGTGTATCTAATCCTCTGGTGTGTGATACTGTGTGCTGATCTGTGTATCTAATCCTCTGATGCGTGTATCTCAGTTTGGATATCAGTGTTGGGTTGTGTATGTGGAGTGACCGTGTGTATTGCAGTTGGAATATGAGTGAAAGACTTGCAGGTTTGTATTGGCTAAGGGGGGGGGGCATTGTGTTTGGAATGCTGTATCTCAGCAACGGTACGTCCGAGCGAGTTGGAGTCTCGTCTTAAACCTTCCCAGATACCTGAAGTATCTCTTTACCAAATTTGGTGAAGATCGGTCCAGTCGTTTGGTTCGCATTAGAGAACAGACAGACGGACGGACGGACAGACAGAGACAGAAATTCATTTTTATAATATAGGGAGATAAAATATTTGCTGGAATATCGTTGGAATTATCGCCTGGAATTTTGGGGTCCAATCAGTGGCGTAACTACCGGGGTAGCGGCTGCCACAGGGCCCGGGATATTAGGAGGCCCAGCGACAGCCGCTACCCCTGCGGTTTTTTTCTTTTCTTAATAGGGGGCCAGCATTGGTAAGTAATGCACGGGCCTCACAAGCACTATATTATACTCGGGGGTCTTTTCAGACCCCCGAGTATAATGATCGGAGGCCCCGGAAAGGCAAAGGAACATAATAAACGTGTTACTTACCTTTTCACACTCTGCGCAGGCTTCAGGCCAACTTGTGTGACGTTCCTGATGTCACATGACCGGGGCCTGCGTCCCGGGTCATGTGACGTCAGTACGTCATTAACGATGGCTGAAACCACCAAAGACTGCAGCGGAGCCGGAGATAAGTAAATAACAGTGTTTTTTATGTTTGTATCCCCCAGGTCCCCAATTATTATACTTTGGGGTCTTTTCAGACCCCAGAGTATAATAATTGTTCATGGGTGTTCATTATGGGACATAATACTGTGTACAGGGGCCACTATGGGGGATAATACTGTGTACAGGGGCCACTATGGGGGATAATACTGTGTGCAGGGGCCACTATGGGGGATAATACTGTGTACAGGGGCCACTATGGGGGATAATACTGTGTGCAGGGGCCACTATGGGGGATAATACTGTGTGCAGGGGCCACTATAGGGACATAATACTGTGTGCAGGGGCCACTATGGAGCATAATACTGTGTACAGGGGCTACTATAGGGGCATAATAGTGTGTACAGGGGCCACTATGGGGCATAATACTGTGTACAGGGGCTACTATGGGGCATAATACTGTGTACAGGGGCCACTATGAGACATACTACTGTTTGTAGGGGCCACTATGGGGCATAATACTGTGTATAGGGGCCACTATGGGACATACTACTGTGTGTAGGGGCCACTATTGGGCATAATACTGTGTACTGGGGCCACTATGGGACATACTACTGTGTGTAGGGGCCACTATGGGACATAATAATGTGTACAGGGGCCACTATGGGGCATAATAATGTGTGCAGCGGTCACAGTGGGGCATAGTACTGTGTGCAGGGGCCACTATAGGTTATACTTCTGTGTACTGGAGCCACTATGGCACATAATACTGTGTACTGGGGCCACTAGGGGACATACTACTGTGTGTAGGGGCCACTATGGCGCATAATACTGTGTACTGGGGCCACTATGGAGCATAATACTGTGTGCAGGGGTCACTATGGGGCATAATACTGTGTGCAGGGCCACTATGGGGCATAATAGAGAGTGCAGGAATGTGGCGGGGGGTCGGTCGGTTGAGGTCTTCGGTGTTGGTCAGGATGGGGGGGGGCATGTCAAAATTTCGCCACGGCGCCCCATCATTCCTAGTTACGCCACTGGGTCCAATACAGGCAAGTTATTGGACCCCCTCCCCACTGAGTACTGACACAAACTGTACCTGTCATCCCCATGTCATTTTGTATTACCAGACAATGTAGCGCAGCATGTTGTGTCCAACATTTTAGGATAGATCAGTGACAGAGAAGTACCCTCAACAGAGTCCCACAAGTATGACACAGACACATCACCGCCCCTCCTTTCTGATCGCTGACCTAGTCCATCCTACAGGTCTTTGTGCTGCTGGACCCCTCCTCTGCTGCTGATACCAGGCTCCTATCCATTAGAGCTGGGGCCCCTGATGGCGGTATTACCAGAACTACCGTAATGGCGTATGGTGCGCAGTTCAGCCCCATTCACTTGAATACCATGTGAGCATTGAATATGACATCAGTGGCCTTTGAACTGTATGACGGTGGTGTCAATCAGCACTTCTGTATGGGTGCCGGGGGCCTAATACTGTCCACGCTGACAATCTGCTTACAGGGTAGGCAGGTATACATGACAGTAGGTGCGGCTATGAATTCTGGGGCTGGTTTGTTGTCTGTCTCTATAGCTCTGCACGGGAGCTGCGAACACAAGGCGATAGCACATATGTAATCCCAGTTATTTGCAGAGTCTCCTCAGTTTTTATTTTAGATGCAATAAAACCATGTTTGGAATATAATATAGGTTACCCGCTGACCCGCACAGACAGAAAACTGAGATTTTTCCCAATCCTTTTTTCAACTGATCCCAATTTTAGGCCCCGAAGCCACTTTGTTAGCACTTTGTTAGGCTGGGTTCACACTAGTGTCAGTGTCCGTAGCTAATGTCCGCGCAAGATTTTAGCATCACACACTGTCCGTTTACAATTTCCTTTATTATGTTGTGTCCTTTACTGTCCGTGTGTGTCCTTAAGTGTCCATGTCAGGTCATTACCATACCTCCCAACCGTCCCGATTTCCGTGGGACATTCCCGATTTTGGTGATGTGTCCCGCGGTCCCGGTTGGAGGGAGGTATGTCCCGATTTCAACTCAGATCTGCGTCTGGAGGACGCAGATCTGAGTTGAATACACACGCGACTAAAGCAAGGAGCTGTCACAGCTCAGCTCCTTGCTTTGCCGCTGCAGTCTGGCTAGTGGCTGTGTAGGCGGGATGTGATGACGTCACATCGCATCTACAACTGTGTTAGCGAGACTGCGGAGAGAGCAGCGGGGGAGCGAGGAAAAGGTGAGTTTAAGTGGTTTTTGTGTGTAGACATTGAGGTGGAACATGAATCTGGGGGCAGATGAAGGAGGGGACGGCATGACACTGGGGGCAGAGATGGGGGACATGATTCTGGGGGCAGAGATGTGGGGACATGAATCTGGGGGCAGAGATGGGGGATATGAATCTGGGGGCAGAGATGGGGGATATGAATCTGGGGGCAGAGATGGGGAACATGAATCTGGGGGCAGAGATGGGGGATATGAATCTGGGGGCAGAGATGGGGGATATGAATCTGTGTCAGCTCCTTGCTTCAGCCGCATATGCGTTCAACTCAGATCTGCGTCCTCTAGACGCAGATCTGAATTGAAATCGGGACATACCTCCCTCCAACCGGGACCGCGGGACATGTCACCCAAATCATGACTGTCCCGCGGAAATCGGGACGGTTGGGAGGTATGATGAAACTGGAAGCAGAGATGGAGGGGGGACATGAAACTGGGGGCAGATGAAGGGTGTATATGAAACTGGGGGAGAGATAGAGGGGGGACTTATAATTTACGGGTAACTGTAGGAGGATTATACTGTGTGGGGGCACATGGAAAATGAATGAGAATGGGCGGAGTCAACATAAAAGTGGGTGGAGCTAAATTTGCCGCAGCGCACTACCAGACCAGAGGGGGGTCTAGTACAATGAATATTATATGTTTCTATCTTATTGTAAGTCTTTTAGATGAAATGCCTTGGCTACATTTGCCCCATAAGACTGTGTCCATCCCAGATACAATATATATCCTATATACCCTCTGTATCTATCCACTGGCTGGAGTAATAAAGTAACTCCTGGCAGGACACCTCTCTTTACCTTACCTAACATGGCGCTGTCTGGGCAGCTACTTGGAGCACGTGACAGGAGACGTCGCAGGAAAGTTCACGCCCACTTATTGACGTCATTGAACCTAATCAACAACGAGGTTAGAGCAGCTTCGGGCCGTGGAGTGGTGGACCCCCCTCTTAAAAGGGCGATGCAGGTGAGGATTGTGGGGTTTCAATGTGTAGCCTCTTTAAGGTGCCATCCGGGCCCCGGGTGAGTGACGTCACTGATGGCTAGATTAGTGCTGTGTGAGCGCTGACGGGGCGGGGGTAGGACTACAAGTCCCAGCATGCTCGCCTTGCTGCTTGTGGCTTCCCATGAATCCCGGCCGGCCATTTATGTGTTAATTGTGTGTTGTGTATGGAGCTCGTGTAGAGACTGCACAACATTGTCAGCCATTGGCTTGTACAAGTGACCAAAGGCTCAGAACTGAGTAACATGCTCATGGAGACCTCATTATATTACATTATATGTGGCCATGTCTGTGCTCACACTTCATTATATGTGGCCATGTCTGTGACATTACATTATATGTGGCCATGTCTGGTTTATGCACATTGTATACACTAAATATAAGCCCCCATACAGCTGAGGCTACACAGTGACTCTGGATGGGACTCACATTGTCGCCAGCTCGCCATGCGACTCCTTCGCTAATCAGGTGACATTAGGTTGTTACCAGTTGGGGTTGTGCAGGGATAATCCCTAGATTCACACGAGCGAGTCTCATCCGTCTCTGTACTGGCCATATATACTGACGTGACCTTCGTGCGGGGGCAGGACTCCTAGAATAACCATCTATGATGCCCTGTACTGTAATCAGTACCGGACATTATGTAGTATCCGCGATAACTATACTGCTAGGAGTTCCTTTCCCGACACTCAGGTCAGGCCGGCAAATCCGACCAATTCACGGACCGAGTTTCCTGGTTGTGAATGTAGCCTTACTCATACTGTCCAGACACTCCACTTTGACAAGGATAATGTTAACCCCTTCCTGCCAATGGCATATTTCGATTTTTGTTTTTTAACTCCCCCCCTTTTCCTTCCATACCCCATATCAGGTCTTAAACTTTGCGGGACAAATTTTTCTTCATGATGCTGCCATTAATTATTCTATATAATGTACTGGGAAGATGGAAAAAAAAATCAGAATGGGGTGGATTTGAAAAAAAAAAAAGCATTTCTGCGACTTTCTTACGGGCTTCGTTTTTATGACGTTCACTGTGCAGCCAAAATGACATGTCCCCTGTGTTCTGTGTTTCGTTACGATTCTGGAGATACCAAATTTATATGGTGTTATTTACATTTTAACCCCTTAACAAAAATCCAAAACTGTGTTATTTTTTTTTTCTAAAAGTCGTCATATTCTGACAGCCGTAACTTTTTTATACATCCGTGTACAGGGATGCATAGGGCGTCTTTTTTGTGGGGCCAGGTGTACTTTTTAGTTCTACCATTTTGGGGAATTGGTATTGCTTTGATCACTTTTTATTCAAATTTTTATCAGAGGCAAAACAGTGAAAAACCATCGGTTTGGCACTTTTGACTTTTTTTTTCCCGAAATGGCGTTTACCGTACAGGAAAAATATTTTTCTAGATTTGTAGAGCGGGCGATTTCGCACACAGGGATACCTAATATGTATGTGTTTCACAGTATTTAAGTACGTTTATATGTGTTCTAGGGAAAGGGGGGTGATTTGAACTTTTAATATTTTTTATTTTTTTTTATATATACCATATATATATATATATATATATATATATATATATATATATATATTAAATTTTTTAAAAACTTTTTTTTTTTTGCATTTGTTAGACCCCCTAGGGGTCTTGAATCCCAGGGGGATCTGATCACTAACGCAATGCATTACAATGCAAATGCTAGTACAGCAGATGTCAGGAAGGGGTTAAAGCCTAGTTGTCAATTTATTCGTTAGTTTCTAGGAAGAATAACAGAGGAACAACACAATGCAGAGTTATAAGAAAACATGCTCCATAATTGTTATTAGACGAAGTCACCTGGGATGGGTATTTGGAGCTAAACATGCAGTAAAATACTTTAGGGCAGCTGAATATTTTTTTTTTCTTTTCTAAATTCGGTCCTCTGTTTTAAATTAAAGGGGTTTTCCAAGCATTTTTTTTTTAAATGTCTGTGCTATTAATGAATTAATAAATGAACCCATATACCTTTAGCCGAGTTTTGAGTGATTTCTGCGTGTCTCTGGGAGCTTCTGGTATCTCCTGCATTTGTTTATATGGTACAGCTTCCTGCTATGTAACTTCCACACTAACCCTTCTCACCTCCCCCCCCCTCCCTTCCATACACCCCTTCCCTGTCTCTCTGGCTATCCTGCTCTTCCCTATCTATTCAGTCCAACCCCCGATCCCATTATATACATACCTTCCACACTTCATTCTGGGGGACAGTCCATTCCTATTTGCTGATTCTGATTCTACTGCGGAAGCTGCGCAGTAGAGGTGGATTATCGGCAACAGTGCGCAGACCAGCGCTTGGAGAAGAGGGAGCGCCTGCTGAATCAGTAAATAAGAATGGGCTGTCCCCCATGAAGAAGTGTGGAAGGCATGTATAATGGGATCAATGGGGGGTTTATATTGTGACTGTCCATTTTCCCATTGATAAATATACGTTTTTGGTTAATTATGTTATTTAGAAAGTAGGAAGGGGCAGGGTGTTTAGAATAGTGTAGGGATTTCCAGTTATCCCGGACAACCTCTTTAATCATTATAAAACCTAATATGCAAATTAGCAGGCTCAGAGCAATGGGCATCACCAGCGATGCGGTCCTATCCATTGGCCGCCTTGCTTATGATGATGGGAGAATGACAAGGCCAGGCAGAGATTTGAAGTCTCACTTTGGCCCTGTTTTCTTGCGTCCATGCTGGGATTATCATTATTGTTTATTGTGCCCATAGATGGACAGCAAGGAATGTATAGAGACCGATCATATCACATAACCTGTCATATTACATCAGTACAATAACAGCAATAAATCTGATTATGGAAGAAATAACCAGGCTATTAAAATCTAAGTGAAATTAGAATGTCTGAATCATTGTTTTTTCTCCATTTTGCTTCTCATAAAATGGAGTAAACGTGAAAAAACCTAAATTTGGTATCGCCGTGATTATACTGACCCACAGAATTGTTTATTGGCTTCTCAGTACATTGTAAGGAATATTAAACGGTGCCTTTATGAAGTACAGTTTGTCCTGCAAAAACTAAGCCTTCATACAGCTCTGTGAATGGGTTTTGGAAGCTGAGGAGTAATGATGGGTCCTCTTTAAGGGGAGGGGTGTGGAAGCGTGTGAGTGTTTGGGTAGAGGGCACCTATATATGTTCTATAAGAATGTATGCCAAGCTGAGTATGTGTTACTCCGGAATACGCTGGAAGGTTTACACCCATTGTTTTCTGCACTGCGCAGACTTACCATAGCTGTTGGTTGAATTCTCATTTCTCCAATGTATATTCCCCATACACTTGTATTTAGATGCGCCTGCATTTATTCTGAATGGGGAGAGGGTGGTCTACCCAGGGGTACAGAAGAATATTCAGACAGCTTCTCTCTTTTTCTTACAAGCTTGAATGTGTGTCCTGTACTTTCTGTGTAAGAATGGTGAATGTAACATGTACAATGTACGCTGTAAGCCCCACACCCATACACCTTCCATAGGTATACATCAGCATGTCTCACAAAGATGAGAGGATTGCCGAGTCTAGCTTTCATAGGTCCATTTTCTTCTAGGAAGCAGCTCGACGTGAGAAGAGGCGTCTTCTAGATGCCCAACGAGGAAAGTGCCGAATCCGTCTTGGCACCCATCTTGCTGAGTGGTGCGCCCTGAAAGATCATTTGGGTTTTTCTTTGCACTCTCAGCTTGCCAAATTCTTGCTGGACAGGTCAGTATAGATGTACGGTCCCTCAATACACCATTCTAGTCTAACCTGACTGTTACCATTGCCCAGCAGTGTTTTATACTTGATGTCCACCATTGGTCACATTGGTTCTTGAGCTGTAGGTGACCTAATGACACTTTCTTCTGTCTTCACAGTTATAGGACAACAAGCAGCCCTGGCACTGCAGGTAAGACGGATTTAGGCTCTGGCTACATCACAATAGAGATCACTGGTGTATACTTCAGTAAAAATCTGGAATTTGTAGGGCTCCATTCAACCATTGCAGGTGTATTTTTTCTTTCTTGTACAACCCACCTCCCAATATTTTATATAAAATGTAATCAAATTCGTATCCTAAAATTACCATGAATGAAAATTGCAACTTATGCAAATAAAAATGAGTCCTCATACAGCTCTGTCAATGGAAAAACTCAATGTACAAAGAGCTAGTTCTTGTTTTTTTTTGTGCAAAAGTTTAACTTGTCAAATATAGTGCAAAAAAAGAAATAAAAACCAATTAAAAAATATTGGGGTTTCGGTTCATCCTGTCTTTCAAAAATGGAATAAAAGTAATTAACAAGTCCTACAAGTTCATCTCAATAAATTAGAATATCATCAAATAGTTAGTTATTTTATATATATATATTATACTGAGGCATGACAAACACTGTGAACTTTGTCAAGTGTTTCCTTCTGTTAATGTTGATGACTATGGCTTACTATGGTTTTCTTAGTAGTTCCAGAAGCGATCGCCCTGCTTTCTGTGTCGATCCCTTCTCTTCATCGTCTGGCTTGCTTATGTCACCAACATGGTAGAGACTGCAATTCTCCCCCAACCATCTCGGCACATCCATGTTCTGTGGAGGCCTCTGAAACACCAGCTTTGTTATGGGGTTGCAAAGAAAATCATCAGTTTTATTGGGATCCGCACGATTGCAATGTGGGGCTTGATAGTAATAACACAGAGGAAGATGTCCCAGGATTGTCATCTATGCAACAAAACAGGAGAATGGAGCAGGAGAACGTCCCTAAGATAACTGTAGAGGAAGGAGATGTGAGTAATACAGAGAGCCTGGTACAGAGAACAGAACCAGAGAGCCCGGCCTTACCAGAAATAAGTCAGATGACATGTCCAGAGCAAAGTCAGGATGTCGGGAGAGTCACCCAGTGCACGTCTGAAGACAGACTGACCACTGGAAGTGAATGGCCACTGACAACCAATGTGTCTGAAGAGCAGCCGGAAACAATAACCGATGAGGGTCTGTGTCATATAGGACACGAAATACTTGTTTCCTCAGCAGAGGTTGGAGACACCGAAGATGAAGATACAGGACCTCAGAGCATTGAGGTATCGGAAGATACCCAAGACAGCATCTCCATGGACCTAGTTAAGAAGAAGCCTGACACAGCCAGCTCTGGTAAAGCATAATGTGTCATCTTAAAGGGGATGTATATCAGATAATGACCTATTATTTACTAATAAGTTATCCAGAGACACAGTACAACACATATATGAAATACTGCCCCGGGATAGCTGCCGCCTTAATTGGTTTTTATTTATTCTTATAATTTAGCCATCAATCATGTATTACGATACAGGAAACACTATTCTACTATTAGATATGCATCACATGATGGTGCGCAATGAGAGCGGTGTTTGAGCCCAATCTGCAGGTATCGGACTACATGTGACTACAAGAAGCTGGCTAGACTGTGATTGCCAGCCCCTTTGGGTCATCTGGCCACTGACAGCATATAGAAACTGGCTGCGGAGATTGGTGCTCACAGTCATGTTGTATCTTAGTCATAACTGAATGAAGGATGATACTTCTTGCATCTCCTAACTGATGGCTGAATTTCAAAGCAACTAGAAGAAAATATAATCTAATTAGGATGTTACTTATCCTAGGAGCAGGAGTCAATAAAGGGTCATAATCCTTTATAAAAAATAAAAAAATTCTAAGTCTAAATCCTGTAGTTTTCAATGTGGCCTTGGGATTCCTAATAGTCTGACACTTCCTGTCCTATAGAGATCACTTCTCAGCAGTCATCTCATTGTCATGAGAGGTAGGATTACAGTAGTAGGTCACATATACACATACACTATACATAACAGGTAATGGTCATGTCTCCTTGCACAATGACTTCTACACCAGAGAGCATGCCCATAACACAAAATGACTCTATACATAATCACGTACACAAATATAGGGAAAATATACCATCAGAAAATACAACAGATTAGAAAAAAAAACATCTTAGTGTGTGGTTTTAAGTAGCACAACCATCTCAGTGATCCGTTCCCTTCAGTGTTTTCTTTTATTCCTTGTATAAACTTGTATTTCAATATAATTTCATCTTTTGCTAATTTCAACCTTCTTGTAGGTCGAGCATGCAGACATCTGAGAACTCAGCCCGCACAGTCATACCAACAAGCCTTAGAGACTGAACCAAAGACAGTATTGTCCTTACCTTGTAGACGGTCTCCTCGTAGCAGCAAGGGTTGTCGTACAAGAGCAGATGCTAAACAGCAAGTTCAGCTGAGCAATGTCGCCAGAGGTAGCAGTGACGTGAAAGGTATAAACCAGTCACCAGATCCAGCAAATGTCCAGATGGAAACATTTCTCAAGCAAATTCCTTCTTGCAGGTCAATATATTGATGTCCTTCTTGGATCAGATGCTAATACCGATCTGTCCAGGAGAAGTCCTCAACAGAAGTCCTCAACACAAGATGTTACTAAGCAAGAAACACGTTTGGAGAACTTTGAAAGGTAACAGATAGCTGTGCAATGGACACAAATCACAATGTATATATCCTGGTTATCTAGAGGAATATTGTATGATCACTGGGGGAATCCACCACTGGGAGTTACAGTAGTCAGTATTACTATTATTATAGCACCCATCTATTATCTCAGTAAAGAAAGGGGTGACTGGATCCCTGTTCTCACAATAGATGGTTCTCAGAGGTGGGACTCTCAGCAAACAGACATTTATCTTTTATATAGTTTTATATAGGTGAAAATGTGTTATGGTGGGACACCCCTTTTAATGGACTAAATCTAGCAAGGAATGATTTCATTAAACAGAAAACATGCCCATAGTGTTTGCGCGATTTTTTTCATGTGCTTTAAAGAGGATCTTTCACCACCTCCATCTGTTTCCAGCTCAGTTGGAATTTCCTCTCTAGCCCCCATCATTCCAAGCAACAAGTGCAGGTAGTTTTGATGCGTGATGTGCTATTAAAGCTCTGTAATGTCTGAAGGGTGGTGTCAGGCAGGGGGTGTGATTCAGAGCTTCAATCAGAGGCAGCCAGGGTCAGAGATCAAAATCACACTCCTTTTCTGCTCCTGCCTGACACCGCCCACTTGACAGCACGGAGACTAAATAGTATATCAGGCACCAAAAGTAACAGCATTGATTGCTCAGGACCGGTGGGGGCTAAAGAAAAAGATTATAGATGTGCCAGAATCAATACAGCCGTTCCACCAAAATATCTTCTATTTCATGTTTTAATACTGTTGACTATTTTTCCATCAACCCTGAAACACAGCTATGTAGAAATACTAAGGTCCTGGAGATGTCTGTGGGAAATACTGTTCCCAATATGCTACCTGGCACCACTGCTACAAAACTGTACCCACTGAGAGAAAAACTCTACCCTCTTAGACCCCCTTAGTAACTGGACTTCTAACTCATTCATAGAGAGAACTGTGCGGCTGTGTAATCCCAGCTGTATAGTTCACTTTATCCCTTCTGATCTCTATTCTCAGTGCAGGGTAGAAAGAGTAAAGCTGAAATTATCTTACATAACAAATTACTATTGGTGACTGGAGCCATTACTGGGTCCTGCTGCTGGGTACCAATTATTAACCCCTTCACGACACTAGACCAGAAGGGAAGCTGATATTTATGTTCACAGAGGAGCCGGAATGTCACTGTAACCCTTATACCGTCCTGGGACACAAGCCTGGGGCAGAATAAGGCTTACAATTACTTTCTAGTGTCTGACTATCCTATGATACTAGGGATTTTTGTTTTAACCCATTAATTTTCCTAGGCAATAAACATAAAGGATTTGTCTATGAATTAGAACAATCCATGCAGAGGCCCAGGGAGGTGTAGAATAAAAAAAAAAATATTCACCTCTCCTGGGCGCTCTCTTTTCTGCCACTGGTGTCCACTCAGGCTCGTGCCCCACATAACCACTCAAAACAACCAGTGACTTCAGCGGTTGCTAGAGAAGGAACATTGACGTCACTCACATATGCCACTGGTTCTTTACCAGTCGCGTCTTTTTTTTTTTTTTCTTTTATGCTATGTTACACCTTCCCTGACCTGAACACAGGTTGCTCCAATTCCTGAACAACCCCTTAGGCGCCTGGCAATATGCGGGGAGCTGTACTGCTCATTCGATTGACAAACCATAACATTGGCTTTAGGTATCATCCTATTGAACCTATGGATCAACCCTGCAGTACCTAAAGCAGCTGTCCTGGTGCAGTTGATTTGGGTGTTAGACCCTCACAGATCTAATAATGATTGCCTCTCCTAAGGATAGGCCGCAGGAGGTAGAGTCTGGGTGAGGTTGGGCCGCATCAGGTTTTCCACAAGCTATGCGCACCGCAGAAAATTTAGCTCCGCTCAATTTTATGTTGACTCCGCCCATTCTCGTTCATTTCTCACGTGCCCCCACACACTATAATCCTCCTACAGTCACCTGTACATTATATGTACCCACATTATAGTGTTCCAGTATTAAGTCCCTCTCCTGCAGCCCCAGTTTAAACTGGGAGAAACTAGAGGCAACATGAAACTGGGGCAGCTGGAGGGGGACACTAAACAGTGGGAGTAGTTGGAGGAGGGCAATAAATTAATGGCAGCTGAAGAGGGACATGAAACTGGGGACAAACAGCAAGGGGACATTAAACTCGAGCAGCTAGAAGCAGATATTAAACCGTAGGGGTAGCTGGACGATGATATTAAACTGGGGGCAACTAGAGGCAGACAGGTCCCCCTACAGCTACTCCCACGGTTTAATGCCCCTCCAGTTGTCCCCAGTTTAAGTGTCCTCCTTCATCTACCCCCAGTTTCACCTCACCCACCATTTCTCCCCCAGTTTCATATCCACCTTCATCTGCCCCATTTTATGTCCCCCCTCCATCCGCCCCCAGTTTCATATCCCCCTTCATCTGCCCCCATTTTCATGCCCCCTCATCTCTGCCCCCAGTTTCATGTTCCCCTTCCATCTGTGGTCATAGTTTCATGTCCCCCTCCATCTCAGGCCCCCAGTATAACGTTCCCCTTCCATCTCTGCCCCTAGGTTACTGAGAGACACACAGACACACACACACTCTCCACCCTGCATCTCACATTCCCCTCCTCTCTCAGTACCTTTAGACGGTACATCCCTTCATCTTTCAGCCAGCACACTAAGACACGCCTCCCTAGTCACGTGACGGCTGATGTCACACAGGTCCTTCAGTTTACAGTAGTACAAGCTTTCTACTGATCACCCATCGCTTTTATCGCTGTTATAAGAGCGGGGGATGATCAGAGGAAAGGTTATTAAGTACAACACTAAAGGGACATAGCGAGACAGGAGTATAAAAGCGGGACATTCTCGCTAAATGCGGGACGGATGGAAGCTATGTAATGAGGTGGGGGCCTCAAACTATTGACCTGAGGGCCGCAGTTGGCCCGTGGGCTGCGAGTTTGAGACCCCTGGTTTAGATGTTGCGTTGCCAAGGTTCCTAACATTGCTGTATGTTTCACCGGAGATCTGTGAGAAGAACGCATCTAGGTTTTTATCTAAGTAAAGAACCCTATGGTTGATCACGTTGTATATTCTCTATGTGTTCTCTTTTCTTCTAGCTTAGTTGGTGTTATAGAACAGAAGGAGACTCCTCCAGCCGGACCGCAGAGTGAGAGTGGAGAGATGTCAGGAGTATTTATAGAAGAGGAGCAGAACAGACAAATAGGACCACTGGAAAATGAGGGGGAAGAGCCGCAGAGTAGCCAGTGCAAAGGCCAGAAGGCAAACCGGTAGGTGGCGATCCCCCGGCTTATACATCCTCAATCTCTCCGCTGCCCAGATACAATGTAAATAGCTGCCGTCTTAGGATTCCTCTTTCTGCACCAACTTAAAAAAAAAAGAATTACCTTGGGGTTTCATCAGATCCCAGGACTGCCCACTTTTGGCATTTGCAGGGTTTTGTGCACCAATCCTGATTATACATCCATTTTTCCCACTGATGATTGAGGTACCCACCACAGTGCCAGCGCCCCAGTATCTGACCCAAGTGGCAGTCTTGCATGTCCACTGCTGTTCCATTCAACTGTATGGGTCTACTAAAGATAGTCAAACATTGTATTTAGGTATCTGTTGAAGTCCCATAGAGTTTAACAGCACTCACAAACATGGGGATTCAGTTTTTGTGATTGTGAGGGTCCCAGTGCTAGTTCCCAACCAGACAGTTTTTCCCTATCTTGTGGATACAGCATAAGTGTTGTTTGCAATACAACTCCTTATTCTGATCCCACGAATCCTGAGAATAAGGAGTTTGCAGTGGCCATTGAGCGCTGCATAAACGTCACTGATTTCTCCGGCACACTGGGCACTTTGGTTACGTAGCTGTGTCTGTGCAGCATAACCCTGTACAAGTCCATGAGGCAGCAGCAGTTCTCTATATATCTGTGTGGATGGAAGCATTGCTGTGCAGGAAAGGTTTAGACGTGGACACAGCACTAAATCTGATACCCTTCATTCCGAGGCCCAGTGAGGGCACCAAAGGTCCGACCCCTCCATTCATCACGTGATAGAATGTCACTGCTCAACCAAGAATTAAAAATTCTTCTACCATTTAAGAAGTTTAGTTTAGAAATGATAGTAAAGTAAGAATAATTTCTGTACATCTTTTCCAGACGCAAATCCCTGCTAGATGAAGAACTGGCACAAATATGTAAGAAGAGGATCAGGTAAATGATGGGAAACAAATGGTCTAGTAGAGACTTCACAAGAGACACAGAGGCTCTTTCTTCATGGTATTCTACATTTAAGGGTCAGTTCACACAGTGGGATCTGCCACTGATTTTGAGGCCGACTGTGCCCTGATTCTGTTGGACCGTCCTGCTTAATCTTGCCGCAGATTCTGCAGCCGATTCAACCACCTAGTCCACGCTCAAGACATCGATCAGGCCCGATCAGTGGCAGAATACCAACGCTCTGAGGCCGGGGGATAGGGGAGGTGGAAAATGGAGAGGAATCTAAGTTTTCTGCTGTCTGAACACACCCTAATGATGACAGAGGACTATTGTCGGCAGGGCTTTGTGTGTCAGTTCTCCTTTCTCAGTGTAGAGTAATGGAAGAGATCTCCACCTAGTTGCCTTACAAACAGAAACAGGTCTGGACTGCGGTTTGTAAAAACGGACACATATAGGTCAATTCTTCCAATATTTTTCAACATTTTGATTTCTGTATTTGATTTTCCCCATTGACATTATTGGGAATATAAAAATGTATCACTTGTTGTGGATTTTGCTGCAGATCTGTGGTGTCCACATAAAATTTAAAACAAAGAAAAGAAAAATCCTATATTAACCTGTACTGGCTCCTGCAGCAAGGCTTCCCCTGTCTCCTGCCAGTCTCTCTACATCCAGTAATGATGGCCATTGTCACAATGTCACTGCTGCAGTCATTCACCGGCATCATTGCCAGAGGCTCAACCAAAAATCTATTACATGTGGTTGCAGCCTTAGGGTGGGATAAAGATGTGAATTAGCGGCACATCCAAGCAGAATGGGCTAGAACAGCTCAGTGTCATGTGATAGAACAGACTTCGGTCACCTCCACACATTACCATACTGTTAATAGGGGACATAACCATGGGCAGGTGACCCCATCTCAACAACTGAATCATGGTTGGGTTTCTGACAAGTGCCAAGAAGTTCCTTCATTCATGGTCGAATTCATTGGCTCAAGTCAAAATATTGTCATCACTAAGATGGTTAGAGAAAACGCTGCAAAATTGGTATCTAAAACTTTTATTCTACCATTAAAACCTTTTTTTTTGTGTGGATAAGACGTTGGAATATCCTTTAGAAATGCTATTCATCTCTTACCTTTAGACGTGGTCTCCGCTGCGCCGTTCCTTAAAAATACCGGTTTTTACTGGTATACAAATGAGTTCTCTCACAGCGATGGGGGCGGGCCCCAGTGCTCAAACAGCATTGAGGGCGTCCCCACCACTGCCAGAGAAGTGTCTCCAAGCGCCGCCTCCTTCTTCGTCCGCAGCGTCAACATCAATGTCTTCTTCCGGCGCAGGCTCGTAACTTCTAGGCCTCAGGCCTTGGGCAGACTGCGCAGGCGCACAGGTCACGGGAAAATGGCCGCTTGCACAGTATTGTGAGCGCCCATCTTCCCGTGGCCTGCGCGCCTGCGCAGTCTGCTCTGCTAGAAGTTACGAGCCTGCGCCGAAAGAAGACATTGAAGAGGACGCAGCGGACGAAGAAGGAGATGGCACTTGGAGACACTTCTCTGGTAGTTGGGGACGCCCTCATCGCTGTTTGAGCACTGGGGCCCGCCCCCATAGTTGCAAGAGAACTCATTTGCATACCGGTAAAAAACGGTATTTCTAATTAACGGCGCAGTGGAGACCACGTCTAAAGGTAAGAGATGAATAGCATTTCTAAAGGCTATTCCGACGTCTTATCCACAAAAAAAAAGGTTTTAATGGCAGAATCCCTTTAATAGTTATTGTAAGAGCATGCATATTTCTTTTCAATTACTGGCCAATGTAAGAAAAAAAACAAAACGTATGTGACGGTACCATTCACACCATTGCAGTATGAACACCTAAAAAATAGTGTCAATGCTTTCATACAAGTCTGTTTTGTTTGTGGCACTACAGCCTGTGGTTAAGTGATATCGGAGAACTAACTTTGCACTAACTGAGTGTTTTGTGGTTGGTAAATATGGCTGTGTATGTTCTGCAGGAAAGCCACCCCACAGGAGCTGCTAATGTGTGACTATGAGGACTGCGGGAAGATCTTTTCCAAGCGACAATATCTGAATGTGAGTATAATGGACAGGTAGAGGCAAACTGTTTTGGCTACTTTGTGGGGAAGACAAAAATATCCCTCATATAATATATGTGGTTTCTCGGAGCATTGCACGATCTGGCCTTTGGATGAATTTGCTGGAACATCAACTCTGGCAACGAGTGTTACCTGTTTTGTATGTTTTCCATTTCTGAATAATCTTTTTTTTAATTGTAGAATGATGAACATTAAATTGCTGATCACTTTAATGCTCCAGACCAGCAAACTGCTAAAACTTCTGCTTTTTATAGAGGTGCTCGCACTTACTGGACATCTGTTTACCAAGGGCATTTCATTAACAGCTCCTGGCTGCTATTTATACACCAATTTCTATGAAAGCAGTAAGGGCTTATTCATAGTCCACTGGTCTTGTTGCATAATGGGTAGGTGCTAGCCTCTTAATAGGTGCAGTGACCGCAGTTGTCACCTGGCTTTTCCAAGAACAGATGTAACTAAGAAATTGGAAAATGAGTATTTTAACAACTTGAAACATAGAATTCATTGAATACAAAATTCAAGTTATATCTATGGGTCAGATATACATGAAGAAAAGTTTACCTTGATTGTTGCAGAATCTTAACTTGACTCTTCAAAGGTTTCCAATGGCTTTAGTGATATTACAACACAGAAAGTTGTCATGCTGCAGAAAGTCAAGTGAAACATTACTAAACCTCTCTAATGTTTTATTTTAAGAAACTCCCTTATATAAAAGATGAAATAGTTGGATAGTTTATTGAATTATCAGTTACCTACAGATACGGGAACACTCCCCGCTCATGTCAAGGCTTTCTTCTTCTCCGTCATAGGGACATTGCAGGGTTCCAGTAAATTCATGGGCAGGTCTATGTTTTAGTGCTGAAGCCTCACACATCCAGGTCTCAGTACATGATCTGATTGCAATACTTGTGTCATCTATAGATGGCGCTGTCAGGGTATTTCTGTTCCTTTTGGAGGACAATCCATGATGACTTTATGGAATGGCCGTCCACTCTTAGCCCATAAACTAGCACCAGGCACTTACATTACTTTAGGCTTCATCTCTTATTACATTTAACGTTTCAGTATCATCAAAAATACCAGCACATGAACCAGCGCACCTTCCGCTGCTCAGTGACAGAGTGTGGGAAGACGTTCAACTTCAAGAAACATCTTAAAGAGCATGAGAAAAGACATAGCGGTAAGTCTGCAACACTCCAATATTGGGGTAAAATCAGCGGATTCCCCCTATTTTGACAGAATTAATGGCAATCGTTATATATATCTATGTCAGGGGTCTCAAACTCAATTTACGCAGGGGCCGCTGGAGGTAGAGTCTGAGTGAGGCTGGGCCGCATCAGGTTTTCCATAAGCTATGCTTGCTGCAGCAAATTTAGCTCCACCCAATTTTATGATGTCTCCGCCCATTCTTATTTTTCATATGCCCCCACACAGTATAATCCTCCTAAGTCACCCGTACATTATATGTCCCCACATTATAATGTTCCCTTCCAACTGCCCCACAGTATTAAGTCCCTCTCCTGGTGCCCCAGTTTAAACTGGGGGAAACTAGAGGGGACATAAAACTGGGGCAGCTGGAAGGTGACATTATACAGTGGGGGTAGTTGGAGGGGGGCAATAAATTAATGACGGCTGAAGTGGGACATTAAACTGGGGAGGTTAGAAGCAGATATTAAACCGTAGGGGTAGCTGGACGGTGACAATAAACTGGGGACAACTAGAGGCAGACAGGTCCCCCTCCAGCTACTCCCACGGTTTACTGCCCCCTCCAGTTGTCCCCAGTTTAAGTGCCCCCCTTCATCTACCCCAGTTTCATCTCCCCCACACCATTTCTCCCCCAGTTTGATATCCCCCTTCATTTGCCCCATTTTATGTCCCCCCTCCATCTGTCCTCAGCTTCATGTTGTCCCTCCATCTGCCTCAGTTTCATATCCCCCCTTCATCTGCCCCCATTTTCATGTCCCCCCTCCATCTGCCCCCATTTTAATGCTCCCCCTCATCTCTGCCCCCAGTTTCATGTTCCCCTTCCATCTGTGGCCCCAGTTTCATGTCTCCCCCCCCTCCATCTCTGCCCCTAGGTTACTGACACACACACACACACTCCACTCTGCATCTCACATTCCTCTCAGTACTACATCTCTTCATCTTCCGGCCGACACACTAAGACACACCTCCCTAGTCACGTGACGTCTGACGTCACACACAGGTCCTTGAGTTTTAAACTTCAGTAGTACTAGCTTTCCACCCATAACCCATCACTTTCTATTGCTGTTATAAGAGCGGGGGAGTGATTGGAGGAAAGTTTAAAGGGGCTCTATCAGCAAAATTATGCTAATAGAGCCCCACATACAGTCCTATGAAAAAGTTTGGGCACCCCTATTAATCTTAATCATTTTTAGTTCTAAATATTTTGTTATTTGCAACAGCCATTTCAGTTTGATATATCTAATAACTGATGGACACAGTAATATTTCAGGATTGAAATGAGGTTTATTGTACTAACAGAAAATGTGCAATATGCATTAAACCAAAATTTGACCGGTGCAAAAATATGGGCACCTCAACAGAAAAGTGATATTAATATTTAGTAGATCCTCCTTTTGCAAAGATAACAGCCTCTAGTCGCTTCCTGTAGCTTTTAATCAGTTCCTGGATCCTGGATGAAGGGATTTTGGACAAACAATTCAAGTTCAGTTAAGTTAGATGGTCGCCGAGCATGGACAGCCCGCTTCAAATCATCCCACAGATGTTCAATGATATTCAGGTCTGGGGACTGGGATGGCCATTCCAGAACATTGTAATTGTTCCTCTGCATGAATCCCTGAGGATTTGGAGCAGTGTTTTGGATCATTGTCTTGCTGAAATATCCATCCCCGGCGTAACTTCAACTTCGTCACTGATTCTTGAACATTATTCTCAAGAATCTGCTGATACTGAGTGGAATCCATGCGACCCTCAACTTTAACAAGATTCCCGATGCCGGCATTGGCCACACAGCCCCAAAGCATGATGGAACCTCCACCAAATTTTACAGTGGGTAGCAAGTGTTTTTCTTGGAATGCTGTTTCTTTTTGGACGCCATGCATAACGCCTTTTTTTTATAACCAAACAACTCAATCTGTTTCCAAAATGAAGTTGGCTTCTCCAAATGTGCTTTTGCATACCTCAGGCAACTCTATTTGTGGCGTACGTGCAGAAACGGCTTCTTTCTCATCACTCTCCCATACAGCTTCTCCTTGTGCAAAGTGCGCTGTATTGCTGACTGATGCACAGTGACACCATCTGCAGCAAGATGATGCTGCAGCTCTTTGGAGGTGGTCTGTGGATTGTCCTTGACTGTTCTCACCATTCTTCTTCTCTGCCTTTCTGATATTTTTCTTGGCCTGCCACTTCTGGGCTTAACAAGAACTGTCCCTGTGCTCTTCCATTTCCTTACTATGTTCCTCACAGTGGAAACTGACAGGTTAAATCTCTGAGACAACGTTTTGTATCTTTCCGCTGAACAACTATGTTGAACAATCTTTGTTTTCAGATCATTTGAGAGCGGGCTGTCCATGTTCGGCGACCATCAAACTTAACTGAACTTGAATTGTTTTGTAGAAAGAAATGGTCCAAAATACCTTCATCCAGGATCCAGGAACTGATTAAAAGCTACAGGAAGCAACTAGAGGCTGTTATCTTTGCAAAAGGAGGATCTACTAAATATTAATGTCACTTTTCTGTTGGGGTGCCCATACTTTTGCACCGGTCAAATTTTGGTTTAATGCATATTGCGCATTTTCTGTTAGTACAATAAACCTCATTTCAATCCTGAAATATTACTGTGTCCATCAGTTATTAGATATATCAAACTGAAATGGCTGTTGCAAACACCAAAATATTTAGAACTAAAAATGATTAAGATTAATAGGGGTGCCCAAACTTTTTCATAGGTCTGTATGCATGAATAGCCTTTAAAAAGAATATTCAGGCACCGTAAATGTTATATTAAACCCCTGTCCCGTTTTTAAATAAAAACATTAAAACATATATGCTAATCTTACCGAATGTGCACCATGGGCGGGGATACACGATGTGACGTCAGCTTCGGGCACGCCTGCCTCTTCTGTCTTCTTGTAGTAACGTCCTCTGGTTCCGTGTCTTCCGGCTTCTTCTCTTCAAATCCCACGCCTGCGTAGTAGCGCTTCTCTCCGGAGCGCTACTGTGCAGGCTAACTCGTGAACTGCCATTAAGTAAAATGGCGAGTGAGCCTGCGCAGTAGTCCTCCTGAGGGAAGCGCTACTACGCAGGCGCGGGATTTGAAGAGAAGAAGCCGGAAGAAACGGAACTAGAGGGCGTTACTACAAGAAGACAGAAGAGGCAGCTGACGTCACATCGTGCATCCCCGCCCATGGTGCACGTTCGGTAAGATTAGCATATATTTTTTAATGCTTTTATTTAAAAACGGGACCGGGATTTAATATAACATTTACGGTGCCTGAATATCCTTTTTAAAGACTATTCACGCATATGTGGGGCTCTATTAGCATAATTTTGCTGATAGAGCCCCTTTAAGTAAAACACTTAAGGGACATGCAGGGAGCTGTGCGGGGGCCGCAAACTATCGGCCCGAGGGCCACAAGTTTGAGACCCCTGATCTATGTAGTTATGAGGGGGAGGGGGAATTATCACCATATACTTGGTCAGATGTTTTTAGACCTTGGGAAAGCTGGGTGACAGCCCCTATGAGAGGCGTCATGGTGGTAGTATTGCTTATCATGCAGGATTACAAACAGATACAACTAAGAAATGGCAGGAGATTTAGCAAACTGACTCAAGGGCCTTTACTTCGGGGAAAATGTTTTCTAATTCTGTTTTTTTTGTCAGACCGCAGAGACTTTATCTGTGAATTCTGTGCACGAGCTTTCCGGAGCAGCAGTAACCTCATCATACACCGACGTATTCATACAGGGGAAAAGCCGCTTCAGTAAGTGATGGCTAAAGCAGCTCCTATGCCCCAACAGCTAATCCTACTGAACCGCCCCGTACACATGCATGCTCAGCCCTAGACAGACTCCAATGATGACGGCTCATGTTCCCTGAGAACTAAAGGATCAGTCATCAGCAGCCATCATGAGAGAAGAGTAGGGAGGCCTCATAAATTGGTAGTCAGTAGGTTCAGCAAGTCAGTCCGCCATATGTGTAAGATAAAGGCGAGCCTAACCACGGATTCGGTAGGAGAGACTGACTATTCTATGTGTTGGGGGACTCGACTTCAACAGGAGTAGTCAGGGGGTAAGAAGGATCGGCAGGGCCGGCGTCAGCGTACGGCATAGTCGGGCAAGTGCCGGGGCCCACAGAGCCTCTGGGGGCCCCCCGGCACTTGCCCTCCCCAGCACATGCCTGTCCCAATATCAGCTCATCGGCGTCGGACGGACGCCGATGAGCTGAATTAAATACATAAGCGATTAAAGCAGGATCTGTGTGTGAGATCAGCTTCTGCTTTAAAGCTGTGGCCCGGCCTGCGTGTGTAGGCGCGATGACGTCATCACATCGCGCCTATAGACGCTAGTAGGGCCGCAGCTTTAAAGCAGGAGCTGATCTCACACACAGCTCCTGCTTTAATCGCTTATTTGAATGGAGTGAGAGCGGAGAGAGGAGCGGCGGGGGAGCGATGGAAGGTGAGTGTAAGTGTTTTTTTTGTATTAATTATTAAGGTGGAACATAATGAAGGGGGCCCATGAAACTGGGGGAGGGGGGGAATGGCATGACACTGGGGAAGATGAAGGGGGTGGGGAGAGAACGGCATGAAACTGGGGACAGAGATGGAGGGGGCCCAATGAAACTGGGGGGCAAATGAAGGGAAGGGGGGGAACGGCATGACACTGGGGAAGATGAAGGGGGTGGGGAGAGAATGGCTTGAAACTGGGGACAGAGATTGAGGGGGGGGGACGGCATGACACTGGGGCAGATGGGGGGGTGGAACAGCATGACACTGGGGCAGAGACGGGGGACATGAAACTGGGGCAGATGAAGGGGGAAAACGTGATGAAACTGGGGGCAGAGATGGAGGGGGGACATGAAACTGGGGGCAGAGATGGAGGGGGGACATGAAACTGGGGGCAGAGGAAGGGTGTATATGAAACTGGGAGATAGATGGAGGGGGGGGCATATAATTTATGGGTGACTGTAGAAGGATTATACTGTGTGGGAGCACATGATAAATTAATGAGAATGGGCAGAGCCAACATAAGTGGGTGGAGCCAAATTTGCCGCGGCGCGCAGAGCGCGTCGCACATTTTGCCCCTCTTTCTACTCTTTAAAAATTGGGAGGTATGGCGTTGGTGACGCCACACTCCTGTGTGACATCACTCGCTTCATCTGCAACACACAGTGTCTCGACTCCCCCCACCTCCTTTACAAGGGGGCCCACTGAGGCTCTGTCGCCCAAGGGCCCATAAAAACCTGGAGCCGCCCCTGAGGATCGGACATGGTGATTTTCAATGTCAGATGATTTTGTCCTCAGAGGAGGGGTCTATGTAATTTTGGCTGAGCCCAGCATGGAGGTGTCTGCAGAGATGAAGAGGAATAGCTGTCAGCCAGATGAGGGCCATGTATATAATGCTATAATGCCGCTTTATGGTTCAGCCAGATGAGGGCCATGTATATAATCCTATAATGCCCCTTTATGGTTCAGCCAGATGAGGGCCGTGTATATAATGCTATAATGCCGCTTTATGGTTCAGCCAGATGAGGGCCATGTATATAATGCTATAATGCCGCTTTATGGTTCAGCCAGATGAGGGCCATGTATATAATCCTATAATGCCGCTTTATGGTTCAGCCAGATGAGGGCCGTGTATATAATCCTATAATGCCGCTTTATGGTTCAGCCAGATGAGGGCCGTGTATATAATCCTATAATGCCGCTTTATGGTTCAGCCAGATGAGGGCCGTGTATATAATCCTATAATGCCGCTTTATGGTTCAGCCAGATGAGGGCCGTGTATATAATCCTATAATGCCGCTTTATGGTTCAGCCAGATGAGGGCCGTGTATATAATCCTATAATGCCGCTTTATGGTTCAGCCAGATGAGGGCCATGTATATAATCCTATAATGAGGCTTTATGGTTCAGCCAGATGAGGGCCATGTATATAATGCTATAATGCCGCTTTATGGTTCAGCCAGATGAGGGCCGTGTATATAATCCTATAATGCCGCTTTATGGTTCAGCCAGATGAGGGCCGTGTATATAATCCTATAATGCCGCTTTATGGTTCAGCCAGATGAGGGCCGTGTATATAATCCTATAATGCTGCTTTATGGTTCAGCCAGATGAGGGCCATGTATATAATGCTATAATGCTGCTTTATGGTTCAGCCAGATGAGGGCCGTGTATATAATCCTATAATGCCGCTTTATGGTTCAGCCAGATGAGGGCCATGTATATAATCCTATAATGAGGCTTTATGGTTCAGCCAGATGAGGGCCATGTATATAATCCTATAATGCTGCTTTATGGTTCAGCCAGATGAGGGCCATGTATATAATCCTATAATGCTGCTTTATGGTTCAGCCAGATGAGGGCCATGTATATAATGCTATAATGCCGCTTTATGGTTCAGCCAGATGAGGGCCATGTATATAATCCTATAATGAGGCTTTATGGTTCAGCCAGATGAGGGCCATGTATATAATCCTATAATGTTGCTTTATGGTTCAGCCAGATGAGGGCCATGTATATAATGCTATAATGCCGCTTTATGGTTCAGCCAGATGAGGGCCATGTATATAATCCTATAATGCCGCTTTATGGTTCAGCCAGATGAGGGCCATGTATATAATCCTATAATGAGGCTTTATGGTTCAGCCAGATGAGGGCCATGTATATAATCCTATAATGCCGCTTTATGGTTCAGCCAGATGAGGGCCATGTATATAATCCTATAATGCCGCTTTATGGTTCAGCCAGATGAGGGCCATGTATATAATCCTATAATGAGGCTTTATGGTTCAGCCAGATGAGGGCCATGTATATAATCCTATAATGCCGCTTTATGGTTCAGCCAGATGAGGGCCGTGTATATAATCCTATAATGCTGCTTTATGGTTCAGCCAGATGAGGGCCGTGTATATAATCCTATAATGCTGCTTTATGGTTCAGCCAGATGAGGGCCATGTATATAATCCTATAATGCCGCTTTATGGTTCAGCCAGATGAGGGCCGTGTATATAATCCTATAATGCCGCTTTATGGTTCAGCCAGATGAGGGCCATGTATATAATCCTATAATGCCGCTTTATGGTTCAGCCAGATGAGGGCCATGTATATAATCCTATAATGCCGCTTTATGGTTCAGCCAGATGAGGGCCATGTATATAATCCTATAATGCCGCTTTATGGTTCAGCCAGATGAGGGCCATGTATATAATCCTATAATGCCGCTTTATGGTTCAGCCAGATGAGGGCCATGTATATAATCCTATAATGCCGCTTTATGGTTCAGCCAGATGAGGGCCGTGTATATAATCCTATAATGCCGCTTTATGGTTCAGCCAGATGAGGGCCGTGTATATAATCCTATAATGCTGCTTTATGGTTCAGCCAGATGAGGGCCATGTATATAATGCTATAATGCTGCTTTATGGTAATGACAATGCTGTATACCTCTCCTCCTTCTTCTTCTCTAGGTGTGAGTTCTGCGGCTTCACCTGCAGGCAGAAGGCTTCCCTGAACTGGCACATGAAGAAACACGATGCGGATTCTTTCTATAATTTCCCCTGTGATATTTGTGGTCAGAGGTTTGAGAAGAGGGATAACCTCGCTGCTCACAAGAGTCGGAAGCACCCAGCTCCCCGAGAGATGGGACCACAAGACAGTTCTCAGTGTATCACGTCATCCATGGAGGATGTATGCCAAGCTGAAGCCAGCTGTAAGGATGATCACACAGAAAGCATCACAAAGGACCCCGACCAGAAGATGGCGCCAGCAGCCCCAGAGGGTGGAAAAGAGACCATCTTTCCTGAATATCTGAACTTACCCGAGAGTGTGCAGGAAGTGTCTCAGCAGGCTGCTCAGACTCCGGGGAACCCGGGGATATCACTGGTCATTGTCTTGTAGTATCTGCTGCACAGACCAGCACTAAGGCCTAGTTCACATCTACATTCCGGTTTCCTTTCTGCTTGGGAACCTCCCGAACGGAAACCTAATCCGTATAAAAAAGGGGTTACCTTAGCAAACCTGCGGACCCCATAGACTGTAATGGGGTCCATGTGGTTTCCGCATGAAAAATGTGGAGAGAAAAGTGCTGCTTGTAGGACTTTTCTCTCCGCATTTTTCATGGGGAGAGGGGAACGGAATGGCATGAATGCAGATGTGAACAGGGCCTAATATGGAGCATGTTATCAGGACAGGAGAGCCAAGCATGTACAGAGGTACAGTGTGCATTCAGGGACTGAATGAAACCAAGTAAACAACTTATGTTTTGTGTTTCTTTTTAAATATAGTTAAATTCTGTGTCTTTGAAGGGCTGACTGCATGCAACGCCATAAAGTAACTTGTCAAAGTATCCTAGTTAAAGGATCTCTTGAAAAGTACGGGTTTTCCATGCAGCTCTCCTCTATAAGGGAAAACCTGCCTCTCTAGTGCCACTTATAGGGGCCGTGACATGACTGGTGATATCAGCCAATACCCAGCTGTAGACAGGTATATTTCAGAGGTTTTGCTCCTCATCATCCATCATGTTATAAGAAGATTTGGTTCCAGGGCGACCATTACTAATTGGAACCATTGTAATTGAGAACATACGTCTATGGAAACTATTAATTCCCCAAAATGTCACTAAAACAAGAAAATATACACTTGCTGATGCAAAAAAGCGCCAGGAGTTGTTGGAACTAAGTGAAACATTATATATGTGATTGCAATGATGATATATGTAAGTGATTACAATGTTAGCTCTGGTATCTTGTTGGGCCTGGATACCAGATGAAGTACAGTTAGCTATGAAGGCGCACAGGTCCCATATGGAATCCTACGGCACTTTACCTCACAGCTGGACTTGGGGATCCTGCACACTTATCGGTTGGTGAAGCTGGCATCTCAGCTGGTACTATAAGTGTTTGATTGGTGACAACCAGGCAGGCCTAGGAAGTATCGAGGCCCTTGTTGTGTCTGGGTGAGCATTATTATGCTGAAAAATGCCCTGCCATGAGAGGCAACACTTGGCTGCAGGATGTCTGCTACATATAAAAGATGATACCATTGTAGTTTAGGTTTCTCATCCATGACAACACTGCCAGGGTCAGATGATCCTCTGTACTGGCGCTCTGTCTGGGCTGGCCGGAGTCTGTTCGCCTTGTGTGTGCCCTCCCTGCCGCCACCATCTCTGACATCAGTTACATTATGCACCTCCTCTCCAAGGCTGTCAGCTAGGCCGTGTCTTCATGTCAATACATTTGTAGCAGTTTACGATCTCTCATTAAGAGATACACTACCCAAAAGTAACCTCTGAGAGACTTTTTATAGAACAGCAAGGGAATCTTTCTGCCTTCCATGTACAAGAGGATCTAGGTGGACAGACTGACCTACTGAGCATGTGTGACCACAGGCTCCAGACATTGGACATGTTAGATGGAAGAGCAGTAGATGGCGCCAGAACAACATGGAAGATCGACATGAAGACTCTCTGCTTTTTCACTTTTGTTTTACCTGATCGGAGAATGTTTTTTTTTAACAATCAGAAACCCCCTTTAATGCTGACATCCTGCAACGAGCTGGAGCCTGGATTATGAATTGTTCTACAATCTCAATTGATCAGGAAATTTGGTGATTAAACTTATTGGTAATATAATTAGATAACTCAGTCTGTGAGGCAGCAGCAGTATACACCAGAGGATTGAGGGGATTTATCAACCATATATGGGTGGGATTACACTGTAACCACTAGGTGGCACTGTAATACAGAGTGTTCTACCAGGGGGCGCTATAACTATAGTAATCCTACATGGAATGGGGTGCGGAGATGGAAGGTTCTTGTATTATATAGGAACCCCCCATACTGGTATCATATAGAGGAAACCACTGTAATACAGATTGTTCTACCAGAGGGCGCTATAACTATAGTAATCCTACATGTAATGGGGTGCGGAGATGGAATGTTCTCGTATTATATAGGAACCCCACATACTGGTATCATATAAAGGAAACCACTGTAATACAGAGTGTTCTACCAGAGGGCGCTATAACTATAGTAATCCTACATGGAATGGGGTGCGGAGATGGAATGTTCTCGTATTATATAGGAACCCCACATACTGGTATCATATAGAGGAAACCACTGTAATACAGAGTGTTCTACCAGGGGGCGCTATAACTATAGTAATCCTACATGGAATGGGGTGCGGAGATGGAAGGTTCTCGTATTATATAGGAACCCCCCATACTGGTATCATATAGAGGAAACCACTGTAATACAGATTGTTCTACCAGGGGGCGCTATAACTATAGTAATCCTACATGGAATGGGGTGCGGAGATGGAATGTTCTCGTATTATATAGGAACCCCCCATACTGGTATCATATAGAGGAAACCACTGTAATACAGATTGTTCTACCAGGGGGCGCTATAACTATAGTAATCCTACCTGTAATGGGGTGCGGAGATGGAATGTTCTCGTATTATATAGGAACCCCCCCATACTGGTATCATATAGAGGAAACCACTGTAATACAGATTGTTCTACCAGGGGGCGCTATAACTATAGTAATCCTACATGTAATGGGGTGCGGAGATGGAAGGTTCTCGTATTATATAGGAACCCCCCATACTGGTATCATATAGAGGAAACCACTGTAATACAGAGTGTTCTACCAGAGGGCGCTATAACTATAGTAATCCTACTTGTAATGGGGTGCGGAGATGGAATGTTCTCGTATTATATAGGAACCCCACATACTGGTATCATATAGAGGAAACCACTGTAATACAGAGTGTTCTACCAGGGGACGCTATAACTATAGTAATCCTACATGGAATGGGGTGCGGAGATGGAAGGTTCTCGTATTATATAGGAACCCCACATACTGGTATCATATAGAGGAAACCACTGTAATACAGATTGTTGTACCAGAGGGCGCTATAACTATAGTGATCCTACATGGAATGGGGTGCGGAGATGGAATGTTCTCGTATTATATAGGAACCCCCCCCATACTGGTATCATATAGAGGAAACCACTGTAATACAGAGTGTTCTACCAGGGGGCGCTATAACTATAGTAATCCTACTTGTAATGGGGTGCGGAGATGGAAGGTTCTCGTATTATATAGGAACCCCCCATACTGGTATCATATAGAGGAAACCACTGTAATACAGAGTGTTCTACCAGGGGGCGCTATAACTATAGTAATCCTACCTGTAATGGGGTGCTGAGATGGAATGTTCTCGTATTATATAGGAACCCCACATACTGGTATCATATAGAGGAAACCACTGTAATACAGAGTGTTCTACCAGGGGGCGCTATAACTATAGTAATCCTACTTGTAATGGGGTGCGGAGATGGAAGGTTCTCGTATTATATAGGAACCCCCCATACTGGTATCATATAGAGGAAACCACTGTAATACAGATTGTTCTACCAGGGGGCGCTATAACTATAGTAATCCTACATGTAATGGGGGCTGAGATGGAATGTTCTCGTATTATATAGGAACCCCCCATACTGGTATCATATAGAGGAAACCACTGTAATACAGAGTGTTCTACCAGGGGGCGCTATAACTATAGTAATCCTACATGTAATGGGGTGCGGAGATGGAAGGTTCTCGTATTATATAGGAACCCCCCATACTGGTATCATATAGAGGAAACCACTGTAATACAGAGTGTTCTACCAGAGGGCGCTATAACTATAGTAATCCTACATGGAATGGGGTGCGGAGATGGAATGTTCTCGTATTATATAGGAACCCCACATACTGGTATCATATAGAGGAAACCACTGTAATACAGATTGTTCTACCAGGGGGCACTATAACTATAGTAATCCTACATGGAATGGGGTGCGGAGATGGAATGTTCTCGTATTATATAGGAACCCCCCCCCCCATACTGGTATCATATAGAGGAAACCACTGTAATACAGATTGTTCTACCAGGGGGCGCTATAACTATAGTAATCCTACTTGTAATGGGGTGCGGAGATGGAATGTTCTCGTATTATATAGGAACCCCCCATACTGGTATCATATAGAGGAAACCACTGTAATACAGATTGTTCTACCAGAGGGCGCTATAACTATAGTAATCCTACATGGAATGGGGTGCAGAGATGGAATGTTCTCGTATTATATAGGAACCCCCCATACTGGTATCATATAGAGGAAACCACTGTAATACAGGTTGTTCTACCAGGGGGCGCTATAACTATAGTAATCCTACATGTAATGGGGTGCGGAGATGGAAGGTTCTCGTATTATATAGGAACCCCACATACTGGTATCATATAGAGGAAACCACTGTAATACAGAGTGTTCTACCAGGGGACGCTATAACTATAGTAATCCTACATGGAATGGGGTGCGGAGATGGAAGGTTCTCGTATTATATAGGAACTCCCCCATACTGGTATCATATAGAGGAAACCACTGTAATACAGATTGTTCTACCAGAGGGCGCTATAACTATAGTAATCCTACATGGAATGGGGTGCGGAGATGGAATGTTCTCGTATTATATAGGAACCCCCACATACTGGTATCATATAGAGGAAACCACTGTAATACAGATTGTTCTACCAGAGGGCGCTATAACTATAGTAATCCTACATGGAATGGGGTGCGGAGATGGAATGTTCTCGTATTATATAGGAACCCCCCCCATACTGGTATCATATAGAGGAAACCACTGTAATACAGAGTGTTCTACCAGGGGGCGCTATAACTATAGTAATCCTACATGGAATGGGGTGCGGAGATGGAATGTTCTCGTATTATATAGGAACCCCCCCATACTGGTATCATATAGAGGAAACCACTGTAATAGAGTGTTCTACCAGAGGGCGCTATAACTATAGTAATCCTACATGGAATGGGGTGCGGAGATGGAATGTTCTCGTATTATATAGGAACCCCCCATACTGGTATCATATAGAGGAAACCACTGTAATACAGATTGTTCTACCAGGGGGCGCTATAACTATAGTAATCCTACTTGTAATGAGGTGCTGAGATGGAATGTTCTCGTATTATATAGGAACCCCCACATACTGGTATCATATAGAGGAAACCACTGTAATACAGAGTGTTCTACCAGAGGGCGCTATAACTATAGTAATCCTACATGTAATGGGGTGCGGAGATGGAATGTTCTCGTATTATATAGGAACCCCACATACTGGTATCATATAGAGGAAACCACTGTAATACAGAGTGTTCTACCAGGGGGCGCTATAACTATAGTAATCCTACTTGTAATGGGGTGCGGAGATGGAAGGTTCTCGTATTATATAGGAACCCCCCATACTGGTATCATATAGAGGAAACCACTGTAATACAGAGTGTTCTACCAGGGGGCGCTATAACTATAGTAATCCTACCTGTAATGGGGTGCTGAGATGGAATGTTCTCGTATTATATAGGAACCTCCCCCATACTGGTATCATATAGAGGAAACCACTGTAATACAGATTGTTCTACCAGGGGGCGCTATAACTATAGTAATCCTACATGGAATGGGGTGCGGAGATGGAATGTTCTCGTATTATATAGGAACCCCACATACTGGTATCATATAGAGGAAACCACTGTAATACAGAGTGTTCTACCAGGGGGCGCTATAACTATAGTAATCCTACTTGTAATGGGGTGCGGAGATGGAAGGTTCTCGTATTATATAGGAACCCCCCATACTGGTATCATATAGAGGAAACCACTGTAATACAGAGTGTTCTACCAGGGGGCGCTATAACTATAGTAATCCTACCTGTAATGGGGTGCTGAGATGGAATGTTCTCGTATTATATAGGAACCCCCCCCATACTGGTATCATATAGAGGAAACCACTGTAATACAGATTGTTCTACCAGGGGGCGCTATAACTATAGTAGTCCTACATGTAATGGGGTGCGGAGATGGAATGTTCTCGTATTATATAGGAACCCCACATACTGGTATCATATAGAGGAAACCACTGTAATACAGATTGTTCTACCAGAGGGCGCTATAACTATAGTAATCCTACATGGAATGGGGTGCGGAGATGGAATGTTCTCGTATTATATAGGAACCCCCCATACTGGTATCATATAGAGGAAACCACTGTAATACAGATTGTTCTACCAGGGGGCGCTATAACTATAGTAGTCCTACATGTAATGGGGTGCGGAGATGGAATGTTCTCGTATTATATAGGAACCCCCCATACTGGTATCATATAGAGGAAACCACTGTAATACAGATTGTTCTACCAGAGGGCGCTATAACTATAGTAATCCTACATGTAATGGGGTGCGGAGATGGAAGGTTCTCGTATTATATAGGAACCCCCCATACTGGTATCATATAGAGGAAACCACTGTAATACAGAGTGTTCTACCAGAGGGCGCTATAACTATAGTAATCCTACATGGAATGGGGTGCGGAGATGGAATGTTCTCGTATTATATAGGAACCCCACATACTGGTATCATATAGAGGAAACCACTGTAATACAGAGTGTTCTACCAGAGGGCGCTATAACTATAGTAATCCTACATGTAATGGGGTGCGGAGATGGAATGTTCTCGTATTATATAGGAACCCCCCCCCATACTGGTATCATATAGAGGAAACCACTGTAATACAGATTGTTCTACCAGGGGGCGCTATAACTATAGTAATCCTACATGTAATGGGGTGCGGAGATGGAAGGTTCTCGTATTATATAGGAACCCCCACATACTGGTATCATATAGAGGAAACCACTGTAATACAGATTGTTCTACCAGGGGGCGCTATAACTATAGTAATCCTACATGGAATGGGGTGCGGAGATGGAATGTTCTCGTATTATATAGGAACCCCCCCCATACTGGTATCATATAGACGAAACCACTGTAATACAGATTGTTCTACCAGGGGGCGCTATAACTATAGTAATCCTACTTGTAATGGGGTGCGGAGATGGAATGTTCTCGTATTATATAGGAACCCCACATACTGGTATCATATAGAGGAAACCACTGTAATACAGATTGTTCTACCAGGGGGCGCTATAACTATAGTAATCCTACTTGTAATGGGGTGCGGAGATGGAATGTTCTCGTATTATATAGGAACCCCCCATACTGGTATCATATAGAGGAAACCACTGTAATACAGATTGTTCTATCCGGAGGGCGCTATAACTATAGTAATCCTACATGGAATGGGGTGCGGAGATGGAATGTTCTTGTATTATATAGGAACCCCCCATACTGGTATCATATAGAGGAAACCACTGTAATACAGAGTGTTCTACCAGAGGGCGCTATAACTATAGTAATCCTACTTGTAATGGGGTGCGGAGATGGAAGGTTCTCGTATTATATAGGAACCCCCCATACTGGTATCATATAGAGGAAACCACTGTAATACAGATTGTTCTACCAGGGGGCGCTATAACTATAGTAATCCTACATGTAATGGGGTGCGGAGATGGAATGTTCTCGTATTATATAGGAACCCCCCATACTGGTATCATATAGAGGAAACCACTGTAATACAGAGTGTTCTACTAGGGGACGCTATAACTATAGTAATCCTACATGGAATGGGGTGCGGAGATGGAATGTTCTCGTATTATATAGGAACCCCCCATACTGGTATCATATAGAGGAAACCACTGTAATACAGATTGTTCTACCAGAGGGCGCTATAACTATAGTAATCCTACATGTAATGGGGTGTGGAGATGGAATGTTCTCGTATTATATAAGAACCCCCCCATACTGGTATCATATAGAGGAAACCACTGTAATACAGATTGTTCTACCAGGGGGCGCTATAACTATAGTAATCCTACATGTAATGGGGGCTGAGATGGAATGTTCTCGTATTATATAGGAACCCCCCCATACTGGTATCATATAGAGGAAACCACTGTAATACAGAGTGTTCTACCAGAGGGCGCTATAACTATAGTAATCCTACATGGAATGGGGTGCGGAGATGGAATGTTCTCGTATTATATAGGAACCCCCACATACTGGTATCATATAGAGGAAACCACTGTAATACAGATTGTTCTACCAGGGGGCGCTATAACTATAGTAATCCTACATGTAATGGGGTGCGGAGATGGAATGTTCTCGTATTATATAGGAACCCCCCCATACTGGTATCATATAGAGGAAACCACTGTAATACAGATTGTTCTACCAGGGGGCGCTATAACTATAGTAATCCTACATGTAATGGGGGGGCTGAGATGGAAGGTTCTCGTATTATATAGGAACCCCACATACTGGTATCATATAGAGGAAACCACTGTAATACAGAGTGTTCTACCAGAGGGCGCTATAACTATAGTAATCCTACATGTAATGGGGGCTGAGATGGAATGTTCTCGTATTATATAGGAACCCCCCATACTGGTATCATATAGAGGAAACCACTGTAATACAGATTGTTCTACCAGGGGGCGCTATAACTATAGTAATCCTACATGGAATGGGGTGCGGAGATGGAAGGTTCTCGTATTATATAGGAACCCCCCCATACTGGTATCATATAGAGGAAACCACTGTAATACAGATTGTTCTACCAGAGGGCGCTATAACTATAGTAATCCTACATGGAATGGGGTGCGGAGATGGAAGGTTCTCGTATTATATAGGAACCCCCCATACTGGTATCATATAGAGGAAACCACTGTAATACAGATTGTTCTACCAGGGGGCGCTATAACTATAGTAATCCTACATGGAATGGGGTGCGGAGATGGAATAGTAAGGCAAGGGAAAATGGAAGGTTCTTGTATTATATAGGAACCCCCCATATTGGTATCATATAGAGGAAACCTTATGAGAAGAGAATTCTGTCCACATAACCAGTGGTGTAACTAGGAATGCCCGGGCCCTGTGGCAGCCGCTACCCCCGCTACCAGCCGCTACATAACCTAGGTATCCAACATAATGAGGATATATCTGAGGATACTGAGAGCATGTAATGGGGTCATGTATCCAGCATAAATTCTGAATAGTGAATACTAGGATGACTAGGATGTGGTACCCATTTCTGGTGTAGACACCTCCTTGTTAAATGTTGTGCACATGTTAGTTTAGTTGCGCCTCTATAAGCTATCTGTACTTGGCCCCTTTTTATTTTTTTATTTTTTTTTATTTTTTCAATTTTTTATTGAAAATTCAAAATTTGTACAATGAATAATAGTACAAGAGAAAATAAGAACAATGTAAATTGGTTGAACGATAATAAGGAGCTAATACACATTGAAAGAAAGGCCTTGGCCTAGCAACAACATAATATCGAATAGGTTAGAACAAGTGAGAAAAACATATAGATGTTCATTTGATGTGTAGGCAAGCTACAGGACTGTAGAGAATATTGAGCATAATCACTGGAGCGGTCTGGTGGTAGAGAGAAGGATAGGGTAGGTGGGATAGACAAGGTAAAGAAAGGGTGAATGTCGCGATAGAGAAGCAGGTAATATGTATAAGCGAGAGTGAGGGATAAGGCTGGAGGGGGCGAGAAGATTGGGGAAGAGAGGAGGAAGAGATAGTGGCAAGGGATAGAAATTAGAGTATAGGTATAGTGTAAAAAGAAAGAGGGGCAAAGGGTAAAGGAGACAGAAAGCAAGTGATTCTGGTAGACTGTCAACTTCATGACTTTGTAACTCCTGTTGAGCATAATCAGTGAAATAGATTTCTCCAAGGGGACCATATTTTGACAAATTTATCATGGGTGCGAGCTTTCCAACTTGATATTTCCTCAAAGCGGGCTATCTGGTTAACCTTACTTATCCAGTCCAATTTTGACGGGGGTTCAGGGTTTAGCCATTTGATAGGGATTAAAGAGTTTGCTGCAGATAGTAAGAACGAGATCAGATTAGTTTTGGAAGGTTGATAGTCCGGAGAGCCAAGAGATAACAAAACCATTTGTGGGGTGAGTGTGAATGAGGGAGGGGTTAGTGTTCTAATTCTCGACTGCACCTCTTGCCAGAAAGCTGCGATAGCCGGGCAAGACCACCAGATGTGAGAGATAGAGCCTATGTCTGCGTTGCATCTCCAACATAATTCCGTAGGGGCGAGTTTCATTCTGTGCAACCATTGTGGTGTTCTATACCATCGTGTCAACAACTTATAGTGAGTTTCTTGGAGACGGACACAGCGTGAAAACCCTTGGGAGTGTGATAAGATCTGAGTCAATTGGTCATCGGAGAAGGAGCAGTGCAATTCTATTTCCCAGGATGTGATAAATGCGGGTTTGCACGGTTTAGGTGGGTTTACAAATGTGGGTAGTACGTATGAGGTTTTACAGAGTAGTTTCGCTTGCGCAGCTAAGGCCCTTTCAAAGGGAGTGAGTGCTGTCCGCAAAGTGTTGGTCTCAAACCATTCATTTACCGTTAAGTGCAAGTTTGCTTTGTGTAGGAAAGAGAGGGGTTTGTCTGATGCCATTGCGTCTCATTTGGCCATATCTAGGTGCATATCATCATCAAGGAGATCGAGTAAGTAATGCATGGAGAGGCGACGCCACATTGTGGAATATGCTGAGGAGGATTTCCCAAGGAGGTTAGGGAGCAAGGAAATAGGTAGGAGTGGGGAGGGATGAGGGGATAACTCATCTCTTAATAATTTCCACGTTTCACAAGCTCCAAGGAGTAATTGGTCTAGATTTTTTGGCCAATTTCCTGGCAAACCATAGAGCCACAGATTGGCCAAGGCACTATGTCCGAATGTCGCAGTGGCGGAGTGAAAAATTAGTGATGTTGGGTTTGGGAAGGCGAGTTCCATCCATCTTTTTAGTTGGACCGCTTTATAATATTCTTGTATGTCAGGGAGGCCAATCCCACCCGCGGATTTCCTTCTCATAAGGAGTTTGATTGGCAAGCGTGGGTGTTTGGAACTCCAGAGAAAACTTGAAAATATGCTACGTAAGGCTCTGAAAAATGAGGGGGGAAGGCGAATGGGAACCATGCGTAGACGATATAAAATAGTGGGGAGCACATAGGACTGGAGCAGGTTCTTCCGTCCGAACCAAGAAAAGGGCAGGGAGCGATAAGAGTCGAGTTTCGCACGAATCTCTGTCAGAAGAGATTGGAAGTTTTCCGCGTATAGGTGTTGGGGGTTTGCGGTGAGTTTGATGCCCAGATACCTTATTGAAGTGGAAGACCATTTAAAGGGAAGGCTGGTTGATAACTGTTGCCGAACATGAGTAGGTATCGTGACGTTAAGAATCTCAGACTTGTCATAGTTTATTTTGTAGTCTGAAATGAAGCTGTAAACACTTAGGATGTCGATGATCAGCGGGAGACCTTTTATGGGATTAGACACTAAAAAGAGCACGTCATCTGCGAAAGCAGCAGACTGTATGACGTGTGACCCCAATTCCATGCCTTTGATGTCAGGGTGGGCTCTCACCGCTTGTAGGAGCGGCTCCAGCACCAAAACAAAAAGGGATGGGGACAGAGGGCATCCCTGCCTGGTTCCATTGTGTATGTCAAATGTGGCTGTGAGGGTGTCATTAATTTTAAGTCTTGCGTGAGGTTTGTTGTACAATGAAAGTATGGCGTTGACAAATTGGGAGGGGAAACCAAAGCGGTGAAGAACGGCGGTCATAAATGTCCAGTTTATTCTATCAAAGGCCTTTTCGGTGTCTAGGCTTAGTAGGGCCAAGTGGGATTGACGGATATGGGCGTGTGCGATGGCGTGGATGAGACGATGGGAGTTGTCCTTGCCCTCTCTGCCGCGGACAAAGCCAACCTGTTCTGGGCTAAGAAGAGAGGGCAATAGGTGTTTGATCTTAATAGCAAGTATTTTGGCCCAGATCTTAATATCGAGGTTTAATAGGGATATGGGGCGATAACTGCCACAAAGGGATGGGTCTTTTCCCTCCTTGGGAAGAATAGTGATATGAGCTTCTTGGGCGCTATACGGTAAGGGGGTGCCAGTGAGGAGGGAGTTGCAGGATCGTGAGAGGTGGTGAAGGAGTTCTGACTGGAATGTCTTGTAATAATGAAGTGGGAGGCCATCAGGACCAGGGCTTTTTCCAGGGGGGAAGCTCATCAAGACCTTCCGTATTTCTTCGTGTGATATCGGTTCTAAGAGTAGCGCAGCATCGTCCTCGGATATCGAGGGGAGCGACACAGAAGCTAGGAATTCAGAGGTCTTTTTTTGTTTAGTGAGAGCCTCTTCCTCTGAGACAGAGCGATTGAGCTGATAGAGATCAGTATAAAAAGACAGAAAGGCTGCTGAGATTTTATCGGTGTGTGAATGCGACTTTCCGGCAGCATCCTTGACATTGGTGATAAAGCATTTTGTTTTTCTTTTGTGTAACATGGAGGTCATTAGTTTGCCGCATTTGTCGCCATGTGCGTATAAGTTGTGCTGGTGATGTAAGAATTGTTTCGCAGTGCGTGCGTTAATATGATCTCGCAGTTTCTCTCTGAGAGCTAAAAGTTCAGATTGCAGTGTGAGTTGCTTGCTACGTTTCCTAATGCGCTCAATATGTGCAATGTCCGACAAGAGTTTGTCAAGAGTGGCTTGGGATTTCTTTTTAAGGTGTGATGCGATGGAAATAAATACTCCTCTGATTACCGGTTTGTGTGCCTCCCAGGTGATGGTGGGGCAAGTTTCAGGGATAGCATTCAACTGGAAATAGGTGTTTAAGTTTGCTTTGACAGAGCTCACTATGTCCTCATGGTCCAATAACGCCTCGTTTAATCTCCAGCACCAGTCCTTTCTCGGGATTTGTTGGAAGACCATGTCTGCCCACACCGGAGCGTGGTCAGAAATGGTAATATTTCCAATTTGGGTTTTAGTGACTGAGCGTATTAAGGCTCGAGAGACAAAGATATAATCTAGTCTTTGAATGGAGTGGCGAGGATTTGAATAGAACGAAAAGTCTTTGGTGGTGGGGTGTTGGGCCCTCCAGATATCTACCAGGTCCAGGTCATGAAACAGCTGACATATCTTACCTAACGACGACTGAGGGGTGGCTGAGGTGCCAGTGGAGGCATCTAGGGAGGGGTTTAAGGTGACGTTTAGGTCACCACAAAGGATCACCGGGCCTTCCGCAAATAATTCCAACGTATGTAGCGCCTGAGTGATCCATGCCGCCTGTCCTCGATTCGGGGCATACAAGTTAGCAAGTGTATATGTTTGAGAGGCTATGGAGCCTTTGATTAGGAGTAACCTGCCTTCCGGGTCAGAATAAGTTTTAGAGCACACAAAGGGAATAGAGTGGTGAATAAGAATGGAGACACCTAGGGTTGACTTTGAAGGGTTCGCAGAGTGAAAGGTAAGTGGATAAGTAGAAGTTGGAAATTTGGGTATTTTACCGGATTTAAAGTGAGTCTCTTGGAGAAAGACTATTCTTGACTTTAGTTTTCTGAGGATCGTGTAGAGCTGCGATCTCTTCTGGGGGGAGTTCAAACCATGGGAGTTGAGAGATACCAGCCTTGCATCTGCCATAATTCTATCTAGAAGGTTTGACTGGGGAGAGGTGAGATGATAGAGCTGAGGGTGAGAATGTAGAGATGCGCGATAGAGCAGAAACGGGGTAGAAGAGTGAGAGTAAGGTGAAGGGAGAAGAGGGAGACAAGGAAGTGAACGTAAAGTGTAGCAAGAGAGGGGTAAGGGGGTAGGGTAGAGATATACAAAAGGTAATCCCTACAGTCCAGTAGCAGTAGGCACGACTCAAGCGACTAAAAGGGTGACAACGCCTGAAATGTCACCCTGTGGTTTAATAAAGACCTGAGGGGTCAGGTACAACTTGGGGGAGAGAAGAACGGAGGTATTCCTGATCGGGAGTCACCAGAATACCAGCCCCAACATGAAACAAACTTGTATAATTAGCGCCATGTGATCAAAGTATTAGAAGTGAGAAAGGAAGGGAGGTGTGGGGAGAGAGAAGAGAAATGGGGGGAGTGGGAGCAGAAAGGGAGACAGGGGCAAAGGCTAGATAGAGGTGATCTGGTGGTCTCCCCAACCCGCGGGAAATTCCCAGGGATCAGGGGAAGCACCCGGACCTTAAGAAAATAGGTCGGAAATTGTGATGCGAGTGAGGGGAGGACAGTCATGTCAAGGTGGCAAGTAAGGAACGAGAAGGTAGGCAAATCTATGACCTTAGCAATCAAAGAAGAAAGAAAGAAAATGTACCGTAGAACAGTCAGGTTAAGGAGAACACTTAAGTGATTAAATAACAACCGTACATGAAGTATAAAGTCATCAAAGAGTAAAACAGTTCACCTTGAAATCAACACAGTATACACAGAGAACACTGGTAGGATTGCGGAAGCCAAGTGAAAATGAAAATAAGAGGCCGAACAGACCTCCGTGATGAACCAGAGGCCCGCCGGGTCAGGTACGCCCGTTAGCCTCCAGCGGTTGAATGAAATTAGATGCGGACATCTGTGTGCTATTCCCCAAAGGCGAAGACTCACAAGGGGAAGAGGGGAGAGAGGAAGGTGGTAGGAAGAGAGTCAGAGAGCAGTAAGAATGGCGGAGGCAGCGAGGGACAATAGAGTGAACAAAATATGAGTGAACTAGTAGAGTGACATAGGGGAGGATAGACAATGGGGGAAGAGGGAGGAAGGTGAGGGTATAAGAGCGACAGACATCTTACTGCGGTCCGACCCCCCCAGGCCCACGGGCAAAGCCCAAAGACCGGAGGGGGGTCGCAACCCGCCAAAAGAACAAAGGCAATGAGCGTCTACAGAAAAAAGTATATAACATACAGTATATGCGATATGGTTACCCTCGGAGAATGCATGAAGCAACAGCTGTCTTTGGCTTAGCAATCTATGTGGTATTATGCTGTGAGCATATCGATACGAGAGGGCGTCATTAGAGTTTCAGCATTAGATATTAGGACATAAGTACGTAGTAGTGTCCGTCCCAGCTCCATGTCCCGAGGCTGCCGATGAGCACAGGAGAACGTTCAGAGGGAATGAGGGAGGAGGGTGGGTTAGGGGGGGCAACAAATGCACAGTCCGTGGCGCCCGTAATATGGGGTATGGAGGGGGGGGGGGTAACGGGGCTGTAAATGACACGGGGGGGGGGGGGTATTTGGAACTCACGTGAGACGCAGGAGTGATGTCCATGGCAAGGCCTATGTCAAAGACTACGCAGGCACACAGATGTAGCTGGGTCAAGCAGAGTCTTGTGGAAGTTGTCTGCCGAGCGCGCGTCTCCCGTATGGAGACCGCGGGGGACGTTGTTGTAGGGGTCTGCTTCTTATGGAAAAGCGGGGAACAATTGGCAGCTCCGACACGTCCTCAGGTAGAGAAAGCCAGGAGGGTAGAGACATCGGTGGTATGCCTAGGACTGGCCATGCTTGAGAGAGATCTTCTGGCGTGCGGATAATGATTCTCCGGCCTTGATGTTGGATTGACAGGCCGAAGGGGAATAGCCACGCGTATGGGAGGCCCTTCTCCTTCAAAGCATCTAAAAGAGGTCTCAGGAACCATCTCTTTGCAAGTGTAGTGGGCGAAATGTCCTGATAAAGCTGGATTTCGGTTATATTATATGTTTCTGCGGCTCTCGAACACCCCCCCATCCTCCCCTCCACCCCTTCTCCCTTACCCCCCATCCCCCCCCTTTTTTTCCCCTGCCCCTCCCCCCCCCATAACTAATTGTCTCAGATTATAAATATTGCCCTCTCTTATTCAGAAACATCACCTCATCTCCTAGGGTCGCCCTGTAGGCTTAAACGATCAGGAACTTACTCCGTTTATCCCGAAATTCTCCTGTCTCTGTATAGACAGGCTTGTTTTTTGAATTGTATCTGATTTTCTCTAGGCGAGTTACAGGCTCTCTCGCCTCACTCAAACCTCCATACCCAAGTCCCCTATCCTAGCATCCTTTCCACCTTCTCTCCTTCCCCCCCCCCCTGCCAACTCAAACTTCAACCCCAACTTCATCTCTCCCCTCCCCCCCCCCCCTTTCCCCCCCCCTTTCTGATCTTCAATCTTCAACCCTCATACTCTCTTCTCTTACCCTTCTCCCCCTCCCCCCCCCCACAACTCTTTTCTTGTGGGGTCGAGTCTCGCGGCGGAGGTCACAGCATGTCCATTAGACAATCTAACTCTCACCTCCTTCAATGTACATGGCCTCAATTCCCCTAATAAGAGGTCTCAGATTTTCACGGTTATTCGAAAACTAAATACACAAATTGTTTTCCTACAGGAAACACATTTTAAAACTGGGAAAGTCCCCCGTTTGCCCACTGGACAATTTCCCCAGAGCTATCATTCTTGCAACCCTCTCGCTGCCACGAAGGGAGTATCCATTCTCATACATCACTCTGTCCCCTTTAAATGCGAACAAACGCATATGGATTCGGAAGGTAGATCATTATTTATTAAAGGAACCATAGCCTCAAGAAAATACACCCTTGCAAATATCTATGCCCCAAACCATCACCAAGTCCCGTGGCTATTACAAACGCTGCGCAATCTAGAGCTATTCGCCGAGGGCCCTGTAATCTTAGCGGGTGACCTCAATCTAACATTAGACCCTTCCATCGACTCGTCCTCGGGATCCTCAGCTATATCCCAAAAAGCCCTGGGAAGACTCTCCCAAGACCTGTCAGACCTAAACCTTGTAGATGTATGGAGAACCCTTAACCCCTCCACCAAAGACTACTCATTCTTCTCTAACCCGAGACAATCGTACCAGCGCCTCGACTATATCTTTGTCTCCAAAAGCCTAATTCCATCCGCAACCAAATCCAACATAGAAGCAATTACAGTATCTGATCACGCTCCAGTCTGGGTCAAACTTAACTTTGCACACCTCCCAATGGGAGACTGGACCTGGCGCCTCAACGAAGCGCTATTGGACAATAGAGAGGTGACCGATACGATTAAAAAACAGTTGGATATGTATTTTAGCATAAATGCCAACCCTGACACTTGCCCCACAATAACCTGGGAAGCCCACAAGTCAGTAATCAGAGGCATTTTTATTTCTATAGCCTCAAATTTAAAGAAAAAATCCCAAGCCTCCCTAGACAAAATCCTTTCTGAAATCTCGAAGATCGAGAGACTTCGAAAGACCTCCAAAAGGACTGAGAGGACGGCAGAACTCCTTTCCCTCAGGGAACAATTGAAAGATATGATAAATGCTAGGACAGCTAAGCATTATCTACATTTCCAACACAGGATTTATGCCCATGGAGACAAGGGAGGTAAATTAATGTCATCCCTTATCAAACAAAAAAGATCCAAATGTTTTATCTCAGAAATTAAAGGCCAACAAGGCCAAAAACACAAAGCCACTAGCGTTATCTCCCTAGCTTTTCAGAAATTCTATTCGGCCTTATATAACCTAACTCCTACGCGCTCCTCCCTTGAAACTCTCCAACACAAAAGAAAAATTGATGAATTCCTAGCATCTATCCACCTGCCCTCGCTTTCAGAAGAAAAGGCTTCTGCTCTCTTGGACCCCATTTCCCATGAGGAGATCAGACAGGTCATGAACAGCTTTCCCAAGGGAAAGAGCCCAGGACCTGACGGCTTCCCCCTTCAGTACTACAAAGTATTTCAGTCCACACTCATTCCGCACCTATCCCTTTCTTGTAACGCTTTATTACAGGGAAAATTACTCCCGAAACAGGCCCAAGAGGCCCACATCACTATCCTCCCCAAAGAGGGGAAAGACCCCCTGGCCTGCGGTAGTTATAGACCGATTTCCTTACTGAACGTAGATTTAAAAATTTGGGCAAAAATCCTAGCATTTCGTATCAAGTCTCTGATCCCCTCACTTCTACACTCGGATCAAGCCGGCTTTGTCCAGGGTAGAGAGGGTAAAGACAACACCCACCGCCTCCTACATGCTATTGCTCACGCCAGGAAAACGCACTCTGATCTAATCCTACTTGGAGTTGACGCTGAAAAAGCGTTTGATAGAGTAGATTGGCCTTTCATGAGGGCTACCCTGCACAAGTTCGGCTTTCCACCAGAATTTATCACTGCCATCTTCACTCTCTATGACTCCCCACATGCTAAACTCAGAATAAACGGCACCTTATCCCCATCCTTTGAAATCACCAATGGCACACGCCAAGGCTGCCCCCTGTCCCCCTCACTCTTTATATTATCACTCGAGCCCATGCTTCAAGCAGTGAGAACCCACCCAGATATCAAAGGCCTCAAAATAGGAAAACACACACTACACACAGCCGCTTTCGCGGACGACGTTTTATTCCTAGTCTCTAACCCTGAAGTGGGCCTCCCCACCATAACACAGCTGATAAACTCTTATGGCGAAGTATCTGGATACAAGGCAAATTTTGATAAATCAGAGGCCTTGAATATCACACTTTCCCACAATCGTACAGACAAACTTGTTGCCTCCACTCCATTCAAATGGACTCGAAAGAAAATTAAATACTTGGGGGTCCACCTAACAGCGGACCTAGATGAGCTCCTTGACGCAAATTTCACTCCTCTCTTGACGGACATTAGGAAGATGCTTTTATCCTACCAAGGCATGCCTTTCTCTTGGTTTGGTAGACGCAATCTCCTGCAGTCTTATGCGCTTCCGAAGATCTTATACAGGCTTCACATGCTCCCTATCAAACTCGCTCCCTCCTTCTTCAAATCAGTTAGGAGCCTTTTCTCCTCCTTTCTATGGAGAGGCAAACGCCCGAGACTTGCAGCATCCCTTCTCAGGAAAAAGAAACAGGAGGGTGGAATAGGCCTCCCGGAAATTGCCAATTATTATCGAGCAATTCAACTTAAACGTTGGATAGATCTTACCTCAAATAGCCCGAGGTCCATGATCGCAGACTTATCTCTCCAGACCTTTGGCCCCTCCTCCATATCCGACCTTTGGTTCTATGGAGCTTCGGGCCCTCGTTCTAGAAACATACACCCTCTCATCTCCGGAGCATGTGAGGCATGGAAAGATCTGAGGGACGTTCTCGCCCCCTATCCTTCTCCCATTCTCCCTCTTGACATCCTTCCTAAACTCCTCGGTAAGCCCTCCATAGAATTTCAGGTGATCTGGCGTCACCTCTCCACCTATAGACTCATTGATGTTATTGGCCTGGACCATAAATTTGACACGGACCGCTTCCACTCACTACTCTCAGACTTAACACCTAACTCCTTTCTCCGCGAACTCCACTTGGAAGGCATAGTCCGCTGCGCAAGTTCTCTAGACTCACTAAGGACAACATTGACACCCTTTGAACGAGCAGTCCTTGCCAAACATAAATTGCTCTCCAAAACATCTTATGTCCTCTCAACCTATATAGCGCCCCCAGACCCACAGAAACTCAGCTTCCTGACAGCGTGGGAACAAGACCTAAACATCTCTCTCTCGGATGAACAGGTTGTACAAATTCTCTCACACTCCCATGGTTTTTCCCCTTGCGTCCGACTACAAGAAACTCACTATAAATTACTTACCAGATGGTACCATACCCCTCATTGGCTACACAAACATCAGCTTTCCCCGAACAGTAATTGCTGGAGATGCGATTCCCCTGAAGGAACCCTTACTCACATCTGGTGGTCTTGTCCTAAAATCCGGGACTACTGGAACGACATACAAAGCCACCTGAGAAAATTCACATCCCCTTCTTTTGAAATAACCCCAACTATGGTCTTTCTTTCACTTGCTTCTTCCACGTACAAACCCTCCAAGTCCAACCTGATCTCCCTTTTGATTCTAGCAGCAAACTCCCTGATCCCAACTAAGTGGCTATCCTCGCAGCCCCCCTCTGTGGGGGAATGGATCTCGAAGGCCAACCAAATCTTCCGCTTTGAGGAGCTGTCCAGTTGGAAAAACAGGACCCATTGGAAGTATGAGAAAATATGGGCCCCCTGGAAGACCGGTCCGCCGCGGGCCTCGGCCTCCTGACTCCCGCCCTCTGACTTCATGACCTCTTGCCCTTTGATTTCACACTCTTCCGCCATCTGCCCTCTTCTGCTCTTCCCCTTTTTCCCCCCCCTTTCTCTGACCCTCCTCCCCCCCCCTTTTATTCCCTCCTCCCCAGTCCCCATATCTCTTCTAAATCTTCGCTGTATTATTACCCCCCCCCCCCCGCCCCTCCTTTCAGCTTTAAACGCCCTCCAGATTCTAGCACGATATAGAATCTCTCCCTCATTCCCTCTCCTTCCCCTTTACCAGAGGTATGGTTATTTACTAGTTAAATGTTTATTTCCTGGCATTACTACAAGAGCCACGAGATAATGTGGCTCACATATACATACTGGCAATAACTTTTTAATATGTGCTCTGTATTTGATACAAACTGCCTTCTCTTTCTATGTACATGCTCAGTTACTTTGTAATTTGTTAAAACTCAATAAAAATATTAATAAAAAAAAAAAAAAAAGCTGGATTTCCTGCTGTTCAAATAGAAGAGGGCGCTTGTCTCTCGCCGCTGAGAGGATAGCAGTGGTGTCTACTGTGGTGAGTAGGCCGCAGATGATATCGCGCGGCGGTTCATCAGGTCGGGGTTTGGCCCTGAGGGCCCGATGGATGCGTTCAATCTGAATCGACTTTCCCTTCTCAGGGCCTAGCAACATGGAGAAGATGGAACAAGCTGTGTCACGGAGAGAATCGGGATCGTACTTCTCAGGTAGGTTTTTGATGCGAATATTTCGCCTCCGATTCCTATTTTCGAGATCTTCCAGCATGTCATATGTGCGGTTTAGGTGGTTGTGGTGCAGGGCTATATGATTCGCGGAGGCCTCCGAGTATTCCGATACTGCGTCATAGGTTGATTCTAAGGCCTCAACCCTGCGATCCATTTTCTGTAGATCGGCTCGCAGCTCTGCTATTTCCGAAAGAACCGGGGCGATGGCCTGGGACAGTGCCTTCTTAAGATAGGATCTTGTTATCGAGGATGAGATGAGGCTAGTTCTATCCACACTTGTAGCGCTCTCTGCGTCCGAATCCTCCACGAGCTCAGTCGGCGCCATCTTGCGCATCACTAGAGGAGATTGAGAGCCCTTCTTTTTGAATGATTTGTTGGGGTCCGGGGCAAGATTTTTGCCCACAGGGGTACCAGGAGGGTCCCCGCTGCGATCTCGATTGTTTTTCCCCATTTTAAGGCGCTAGAGAGAGGGATGGGACTGGATTTCGGCTGAGGTGCGCTGGAGCTGCAGGCTCAGGCTTCCATACGCATTGACGGTCAGGCTCCGCCCCCCTTGGCCCCTTTTTAATGCCGTTTGACCTGATGAGCTCTTGTACGCTGCCCATGGACTGGAGGGCATTTGTGACTTTTCTTGCCCCTTTTAAAAAGTCACAAGTCATAGATACAGTGTGAAAAGGATCTGCATTGAAGCCATGCCCATTTTCCCAGAATAACATCTGGAAAAAAAGGTGAGAAGGTTTCATAAATGAAGCACTGGGCAGAAACAGACTACATAAAGGAACAAAGTAATGCCAAAAAAGGAGTATGTACCGTAATAAATATGCCCGATGTGTACAGCTCACAGCAGGTTCTGCAGAGTCCCATCTAATGGTTATGGCCAGCATAATCACAATGGAGATCTATGAAGACTGGAGTGGTATATCGCCAGCACCGCCAGAGGATGCTCTTCTTCTATGACAAGGCGCACACCTCTTCATCAATGAAATCTGCAGCTGTCTATGGGCCTAGACTGAAATCCGGCAGAAAATTGGTGTAAGGCCAGTTACAGATGTCCGTGTGGCGCCTGTGCTTCTGTGGTCCTTTCATTAAATGAATAGCAGCCAAGGAAGCATAGGCCACAAAATAGGACAGGAACAGGACCTGCCTTTTCTGATGCGGCCGGATTGTCAGCCCGCACATGGGACCGTGAATTTCATGGTTGTGTGTGCAGGCCCATAGAAAAGAATGGGTCAGTGTGCTATCTGTGAAATACAAGGATAGCGCAATGACCCACACCACGATTGTCTGCAAGGGGCCTAAGGCTAAGACCCCATGTTGCAGAAAAGCTGCTTTGTGGGTTGCAAAATTTTCTGTTTTTTTAGTTAAAAAAAATAAATATATATACTCTAATATATTTATACTATCGCAATACTACACTTAGTGCGCTCGGGGTCCCTCTCTTCTTTTCTCTCTGTAGTGGCTCCTTCACACAGTATAATGTCCCATAGCGGTCATACGCATAATGACACTGCTTCGTAGTGTACATATACATATATATAGTATACATACACACTCTGGGGACCCTGTGTGGATGCCCCATGTTTCATATTGTGGGTGCTCAGTAATTGGGGAGTCATTAGATAGCTGGAGCATTGGAATATCTATTCTAAGTGAACCCCTTCCCCATATACATGCATACTTGGGCATATGATGTCCATAAACTAATATGAAAATACATGTTTGGCATCACCACATCCGGAAAAAAAAAGCCTGATCTGTTAAAATACAAGAATATCTGGGACCACACGGTGGCTCAGTGGTTAGCATTGCAGCCTTGCAGTGCTGGTTCCTGGTGTTCAAATCCCACCAAGGGCAAAAAACCATCTGCAAGGAGTTTGTATGTTCTTCCCGTGTTTGCATGGATTTCCATCCCATATTCCAAAGACATACTGATAGGGAAAAATGTACATTGTGATCCCTATGTGGGGCTCACAATCTACATTAAAAAAAAAAAAAAAATACAAGAATATTTATTCCATATGGTGACAGCCAAAGCAGGAAAAAGAGTCAAAATGGCCAAATCTCTTTTTTTTCACAGTTTTTCCTCCCTAAAAGAATAATAAGAATAGTAATATAAAGTGATCAGAATATTTCACGTTTTAATACCTGATAGTTACTGTCCAACAACATAACAGATTACAGACCCTACAAGAGTCTCCTCCACAATAACACCCCATAAAGTTTCTGGTCAGAGGTTTCTCTCCTGCCATTGTCCCGGGGTCAGTAAGGTCACAGCTCCTAAAATGGATGGAGTCTGATTTAGATCCCATCTGTGTGCTTTCCTGTAAATGAGGCAGGGGTCCCGCGTGTCTTATAAACCACTGGATTTATATTTACAGCAAATTGTATGGAAGCGAGGAAATACAGAGTGTGCCAATCTGGTCAGATATAAGAGACCCCTGCGTGTTCAGGCCCACCTGCCTGTGCTGTACGGTATATAGTAGGTATATAGGTGACAGAGGCATACCTATAGGGGCACAGAGGTCTATAGGGCCCTGGACCATGGGGGAGGGGCAGCCATCCGTCTGTCACATAAAATATACCACAAATACAGGTTGTGCATTGTGGCATATGAGGCCTCACCTCATAGTAGTCATTTATAGTAATATAGTGGCATCCTATGGCGTCGTCCTTGTGATCTCGTCTCTTCCACAGTCTTATTCATCCGCAATTTCTGACGTAAATGACATTGTGCAGTGTTAGTGCTTGTTCACACAGCGAGATCATGCACTGAACCTGAGGCGGATGCCATCCCGAGATATATGACAGCTTAGATACACCGCCCTGAGATTGCAGCAGGATGCTAAATACACAAGTGTCCTGCTCAATGTTACCCTGGATTCAGGGATTTTCACCTTTACAGACACATTTCATGGCTATGAGATACAAGGTCCCATATCATAGACATGGCTACAGCAGCTCAACAGCAGAGGATGGGGGTCTGTGTGGTCGTGTAAGACAAAGGACCAGCCTAGCAACACATGAAGGGGAGAGTAGTGCTGTGTGGTCACATGATTAGCTTAGATACACCAGCCTAGCAGCACATGAAGGGGAGAGTAGTGCTGTGTGGTCACATGATTAGCTTAGATACACCAGCCTAGCAGCACATGAAGGGGAGAGTAGTGCTGTGTGGTCACATGATTAGCTTAGATACACCAGCCTAGCAGCACATGAAGGGGAGAGTAGTGCTGTGTGGTCACATGATTAGCTTAGATACACCAGCCTAGCAGCACATGAAGTTGTGAGTAGTGCTGTGTGGTCACATGATTAGCTTAGATACACCAGCCTAGCAGCACATGAAGGGGAGAGTAGTGCTGTGTGGTCACATGATTAGCTTAGATACACCAGCCTAGCAGCACATGAAGGGGAGAGTAGTGCTGTGTGGTCACATGATTAGCTTAGGTACACCAGCCTAGCAGCACATGAAGGGGAGAGTAGTGCTGTGTGGTCACATGATTAGCTTAGATACACCAGCCTAGCAGCACATGAAGGGGAGAGTAGTGCTGTGTGGTCACATGATTAGCTTAGATACACCAGCCTAGCAGCACATGAAGTTGTGAGTAGTGCTGTGTGGTCACATGATTAGCTTAGATACACCAGCCTAGCAGCACATGAAGGGGAGAGTAGTGCTGTGTGGTCACATGATTAGCTTAGATACACCAGCCTAGCAGCGCATGAAGGGGAGAGTAGTGCTGTGTGGTCACATGATTAGCTTAGATACACCAGCCTAGCAGCACATGAAGTTGTGAGTAGTGCTGTGTGGTCACATGATTAGCTTAGATACACCAGCCTAGCAGCACATGAAGGGGAGAGTAGTGCTGTGTGGTCACATGATTAGCTTAGATACACCAGCCTAGCAGCGCATGAAGGGGAGAGTAGTGCTGTGTGGTCACATGATTAGCTTAGATACACCAGCCTAGCAGCACATGAAGTTGTGAGTAGTGCTGTGTGGTCACATGATTAGCTTAGGTACACCAGCCTAGCAGTACATGAAGTTGTGAGTAGTGCTGTGTGGTCACATGATTAGCTTAGATACACCAGCCTAGCAGCACATGAAGGGGAGAGTAGTGCTGTGTGGTCACATGATTAGCTTAGATACACCAGCCTAGCAGCACATGAAGTTGTGAGTAGTGCTGTGTGGTCACATGATTAGCTTAGATACACCAGCCTAGCAGCACATGAAGGGGAGAGTAGTGCTGTGTGGTCACATGATTAGCTTAGATACACCAGCCTAGCAGCACATGAAGTTGTGAGTAGTGCTGTGTGGTCACATGATTAGCTTAGATACACCAGCCTAGCAGCACATGAAGGGGAGAGTAGTGCTGTGTGGTCACATGATTAGCTTAGATACACCAGCCTAGCAGCGCATGAAGGGGAGAGTAGTGCTGTGTGGTCACATGATTAGCTTAGATACACCAGCCTAGCAGCACATGAAGTTGTGAGTAGTGCTGTGTGGTCACATGATTAGCTTAGATACACCAGCCTAGCAGCACATGAAGTTGTGAGTAGTGCTGTGTGGTCACATGATTAGCTTAGATACACCAGCCTAGCAGCACATGAAGGGGAGAGTAGTGCTGTGTGGTCACATGATTAGCTTAGATACACCAGCCTAGCAGCACATGAAGGGGAGAGTAGTGCTGTGTGGTCACATGATTAGCTTAGGTACACCAGCCTAGCAGCACATGAAGGGGAGAGTAGTGCTGTGTGGTCACATGATTAGCTTAGATACACCAGCCTAGCAGCACATGAAGGGGAGAGTAGTGCTGTGTGGTCACATGATTAGCTTAGATACACCAGCCTAGCAGCACATGAAGTTGTGAGTAGTGCTGTGTGGTCACATGATTAGCTTAGATACACCAGCCTAGCAGCACATGAAGGGGAGAGTAGTGCTGTGTGGTCACATGATTAGCTTAGATACACCAGCCTAGCAGCACATGAAGTTGTGAGTAGTGCTGTGTGGTCACATGATTAGCTTAGATACACCAGCCTAGCAGCACATGAAGGGGAGAGTAGTGCTGTGTGGTCACATGATTAGCTTAGATACACCAGCCTAGCAGCACATGAAGTTGTGAGTAGTGCTGTGTGGTCACATGATTAGCTTAGATACACCAGCCTAGCAGCACATGAAGGGGAGAGTAGTGCTGTGTGGTCACATGATTAGCTTAGATACACCAGCCTAGCAGCGCATGAAGGGGAGAGTAGTGCTGTGTGGTCACATGATTAGCTTAGATACACCAGCCTAGCAGCACATGAAGTTGTGAGTAGTGCTGTGTGGTCACATGATTAGCTTAGATACACCAGCCTAGCAGCACATGAAGTTGTGAGTAGTGCTGTGTGGTCACATGATTAGCTTAGATACACCAGCCTAGCAGCACATGAAGGGGAGAGTAGTGCTGTGTGGTCACATGATTAGCTTAGATACACCAGCCTAGCAGCACATGAAGGGGAGAGTAGTGCTGTGTGGTCACATGATTAGCTTAGGTACACCAGCCTAGCAGCACATGAAGGGGAGAGTAGTGCTGTGTGGTCACATGATTAGCTTAGATACACCAGCCTAGCAGCACATGAAGGGGAGAGTAGTGCTGTGTGGTCACATGATTAGCTTAGATACACCAGCCTAGCAGCACATGAAGTTGTGAGTAGTGCTGTGTGGTCACATGATTAGCTTAGATACACCAGCCTAGCAGCACATGAAGGGGAGAGTAGTGCTGTGTGGTCACATGATTAGCTTAGATACACCAGCCTAGCAGCGCATGAAGGGGAGAGTAGTGCTGTGTGGTCACATGATTAGCTTAGATACACCAGCCTAGCAGCACATGAAGTTGTGAGTAGTGCTGTGTGGTCACATGATTAGCTTAGATACACCAGCCTAGCAGCACATGAAGGGGAGAGTAGTGCTGTGTGGTCACATGATTAGCTTAGATACACCAGCCTAGCAGCGCATGAAGGGGAGAGTAGTGCTGTGTGGTCACATGATTAGCTTAGATACACCAGCCTAGCAGCACATGAAGTTGTGAGTAGTGCTGTGTGGTCACATGATTAGCTTAGGTACACCAGCCTAGCAGTACATGAAGTTGTGAGTAGTGCTGTGTGGTCACATGATTAGCTTAGATACACCAGCCTAGCAGCACATGAAGGGGAGAGTAGTGCTGTGTGGTCACATGATTAGCTTAGATACACCAGCCTAGCAGCACATGAAGTTGTGAGTAGTGCTGTGTGGTCACATGATTAGCTTAGATACACCAGCCTAGCAGCACATGAAGGGGAGAGTAGTGCTGTGTGGTCACATGATTAGCTTAGATACACCAGCCTAGCAGCACATGAAGTTGTGAGTAGTGCTGTGTGGTCACATGATTAGCTTAGATACACCAGCCTAGCAGCACATGAAGGGGAGAGTAGTGCTGTGTGGTCACATGATTAGCTTAGATACACCAGCCTAGCAGCGCATGAAGGGGAGAGTAGTGCTGTGTGGTCACATGATTAGCTTAGATACACCAGCCTAGCAGCACATGAAGTTGTGAGTAGTGCTGTGTGGTCACATGATTAGCTTAGATACACCAGCCTAGCAGCACATGAAGTTGTGAGTAGTGCTGTGTGGTCACATGATTAGCTTAGGTACACCAGCCTAGCAGTACATGAAGGGTCACACGATTAGAATTTGAAGCTTTTTGAGGCAGAATTTGCCTCAAATTCTGTGCCAACTTCCTCCTTGTGAATTCATCCTCAGGGTAACTTCACACAGAGTTTTTTGGTCAGGGTTTTGAGGCTGTATCAAAACCCTGACCAAAAAGACGTCTCCCATTGAAATCAATGGGAGTCGCTCAGGTCTGTATTCTGGGAGCCGTTTCTTGCTTTTGGTTGCGGCTACCCGGTATTTGGATTGGAACCTGAGGCAGCCTCCACCTCATTTTCAGATCCAAAAAAATCACGTGTGAACTTACCCTAAGAGTTAAAATCAGATTCAGATTCCACTGTGTGAACAAAAATGTCTGTGTTGCTATAAAACATAAGTAACCAGAACAACAACTGTCAAAGTGTCCTGTACAAGTCACCCAGACCCTTTCATGTCCTTATCGATGTGCGGTATTATATACCACTAGAAAGCACTGAATTCAGCACACTGTCGGCTTTTCCAGTATATGCCCCAGTGCTATTACTTTCGCCCCGATATCTCGCCACTGTCAGAATGGCAGAAGGGAAGCGGGAGGTCACAGCCAGCGAGAAATGCCAGAGCAAGTAGACAAGTGCAGGTCCGGACCGCCCTGAGAAGACACCGAAGAATAGTAATGCAGGTGAGGCAGGTCAGATTTTTTTGTTTTCTTCACCTCCCCGGCCTAATTAGAAAATGATGTTTAGCCTGGACAACCTCTTTAACAATAGCAGAGTAATAGACACAGATGGAGCCCACTCTGTCTGTGTCAGGTCATATTGACTGTAATGTAAAAAACACGATGGATGCTTTCTTACGTCATGTTTGTTTACTTTTGTAAAGCAAAAAAAATCCGGTATGCAGAACTTTTTCTTCTATCTGAAAAGTAACAAGCATGATGAAAGAAAGCTTCCATATAGTTTTTACATTGGTGTGAATGTGGACTCTCAATGGAGGGCACTCCGTCTGCATCTATCGATCAATGTCTGTTACTCTTATCCTGTGACGGATGAGACCAATGGACAATATAAAAGGGTAGTGTGAACCTACTCTTAAAGAGGACCTTTCATCAGATCGGGCACAGGCAGTTCTATATACTGCTGGAAAGCTGACAGTGCGCTGAATAAAGCGCACTATCGGCTTTCCCGATCTGTGCCCGGTGTAAAGCGCTATCGGTCCCGGTACCGTAGCGCTTTAGTGTCAGAAGGGCGTTTCTGACAATTAGCCAGGGACGCCCTTCTGCCCAGCAGCGCCTATCGCGCTGTACTGTGGAGCGGGGAGGAACGCCCCCCCTCCCCTCCTGGTAATACTCGTCTATGGACGAGCTGTGTGAGTAGAGGGAGGGGGCGTTCCTCCCCGCTCCACAGCACAGCGCGATAGGCGCTGCTGGGCAGAAGGGCGTCCCTGGCTAACTGTCAGAACCGCCCTTCTGACTATAAAGAGCTACGGTACCGGGACCGATAGCGCTTTACCCGGGGCACAGATCGGGAAATCCGACAGTGCGCTGAATTCAGAACACTGTCAGCTTTCCAGCAGTATATAAAACTGCATGTGCCTGATCTGATGAAAGGTCCTCTTTAATCTGTAATTTGTTCTTGTATACAGTCCTATGAAAAAGTTTGGGCACCCCTATTAATCTTAATCATTTTTAGTTCTAAATATTTTGGTGTTTGCAACAGCCATTTCAGTTTGATATATCTAATAACTGATGGACACAGTAATATTTCAGGATTGAAATGAGGTTTATTGTACTAACAGAAAATGCGCAATATGCATTAAACCAAAATTTGACCGGTGCAAAAATATGGGCACCCCAACAGAAAAGTGACATTAATATTTAGTACATCCTCCTTTTGCAAAGATAACAGCCTCTAGTCGCTTCCTGTAGCTTTTAATCAGTTCCTGGATCCTGGATGAAGGGATTTTGGACCATTTCTTTCTACAAAACAATTCAAGTTCAGTTAAGTTAGATGGTCGCCGAGCATGGACAGCCCGCTCTCAAATGATCTGAAAACAAAGATTGTTCAACATAGTTGTTCAGGGGAAGGATACAAAACGTTGTCTCAGAGATTTAACCTGTCAGTTTCCACTGTGAGGAACATAGTAAGGAAATGGAAGACCACAGGGACAGTTCTTGTTAAGCCCAGAAGTGGCAGGCCAAGAAAAATATCAGAAAGGCAGAGAAGAAGAATGGTGAGAACAGTCAAGGACAATCCACAGACCACCTCCAAAGAGCTGCAGCATCATCTTGCTGCAGATGGTGTCACTGTGCATCGATCAACTATACAGCGCACTTTGCACAAATAGAAGCTGTATGGGAGAGTGATGAGAAAGAAGCCGTTTCTGCACGTACGCCACAAATAGAGTTGCCTGAGGTATGAAAAAGCACATTTGGACAAGGCAGCTTCATTTTGGAAACAAAAATTGAGTTGTTTGGTTATAAAAAAAGGCGTTATGCATGGTGTCCAAAAAGAAACAGCATTCCAAGAAAAACACATGCTACCCACTGTAAAATTTGGTGGAGGTTCCATCATGCTTTGGGGCTGTGTGGCCAATGCCGGCATCGGGAATCTTGTTAAAGTTGAGGGTCGCATGGATTCCACTCAGTATCAGCAGATTCTTGAGAATAATGTTCAAGAATCAGTGACGAAGTTGAAGTTACGTCGGGGATGGATATTTCAGCACGACAATGATCCAAAACACCGCTCCAAATCCTCAGGCATTCATGCAGAGGAACAATTACAATGTTCTGGAATGGCCATCCCAGTCCCCAGACCTGAATATCATTGAACATCTGTGGGATGATTTGAAGCGGGCTGTCCATGCTCGGCGACCATCTAACTTAACTGAACTTGAATTGTTTGTCCAAAATACCTTTATCCAGGAACTGATTAAAAGCTACAGGAAGCGACTAGAGGCTGTTATCTTTGCAAAAGGAGGATCTACTAAATATTAATGTCACTTTTCTGTTGAGGTGCCCATACTTTTGCACCGGTCAAATTTTGGTTTAATGCATATTGCACATTTTCTGTTAGTACAATAAACCTCATTTCAATCCTGAAATATTACTGTGTCCATCAGTTATTAGATATATCAAACTGAAATGGCTGTTATAAACACCAAAATATTTAGAACTAAAAATGATTAAGATTAATAGGGGTGCCCAAACTTTTTCATAGGACTGTATAAACTCAGGGGCAGACACTGAGAATAAGGGGGCATTGTGCAAGGGGCTATTTTAAGCTCCAAAACGTGTCAGCCAGACGCCGTCTTTTTTGTCATTGCCATCATGAGCATTTTAATTTGAATGGATTGTACCATTTCCCGAATGACTTCACAATAAAACTTAAGTTTTAAAGTACGGGATCGTTTGCTGGAATTATCTTTTGGACGAAATGGTATATTCACCTCAGGCTGAGAGGAACTGACAGGGACGCCCGCTTGACCATAGAGAGCTTAATTAGCATGTTGGATGCTAAAAATAACAGATGATTGCTCGGGAATGGTGGGGGCTAGAGAAAAAAAATTCTAAGTGGAATGGCGTTTATTGAAGGATGCAAAGAACCGCAGATGGTGAAGTTGTGAAAAGGTCCTCTTTAAGGGGGTGATAGAGGATGGTGATCATGTGATCCACAAACTGCTCTATGAGAGTGGTCTCTGGGCTGGATGCTCAGGCCTATTCTACATATGGAGGGATAAGGAGTAGAGATGAGCGAACAGTAAAATATTCAATATTTGTTTCGAATAGCCGCTCAATATTTGACTATTCGAACAAATATCGAACCCCATTATACTCTATGGGAGAAAATGCTTTGTTTCAGGGGATCCCAGCATTCGACTCATGATGGTCACCAAGTCCACTATGACCTCAGCAAATGATGCCAACACCTCTGCAATGCAACTGGGACAGCAGGGGAAGCATGTCTGGGGGCATCTAACATGCCCAAGTCACTGTTTTACCCCACTATCACAGCCTATCAACTACACACTTTCCACAATCAAAAAACCCACTATGAAAGTGGGAAAATACCTGGAAACCTTCTTTCTTCCCCAATTGGATGGACAGAAACCCAAATTTAAGCTAAAGAAGCATTAACAAGCACCCCTTTAAATCACGTTGCCCATGACAACCACAGATGGAATAGGCAATGGGAAATCCAACAGTACCCACCCTGACCTGTCATTGTGTGTGTGTGTGTGTGTGATGTGGCCCATAATCTGAGCTACCAGCAGAGATTGAGGGCCTTTAGGTGACTTCAGCCCTTTATCTGCAGAGTTTTAGGCCCTTTGGGTTAGTTGAGTGTTAGCCCCTTTAAATTTCTTAGCCCCTAAAACGGTGGTTCCACAACCATCACTCTCATTGTGTGGGATTGATGCAGTGGATTGGACTGAGGACCCAGACATTGACTTTGATTGGGAAATTGATAACATTTTGGCATCAAGTCCTGGTGGTAACTTTTATTTAGAGGACTGCAAAGGGGGAGAATTGGCTGAAACCACTACTACTGGTAATGGTCCTCTAATATGGGACTCTATATTACCTCTACAGCAGCGGTGCTCACACTTTTTCAGTGTGTGAGATACTTTTTAGCTGACCAAGGCAAAAGATCTACTAGGGTGGGGCCTGTGGGTGGGGCCTGGCAGGCCTATGGACGAGTTTGTGGGCAGGGTGGGCGTATATGTGGGCGTGGTCGGGCATGTGGGCGTGGCCGGGCGGATCGCGAGAGCAAGACAGCGGCGTTCTGTGGCTGCCCAGGGATCCCCGGTGTCTGCTTCTTCACAGCGCAGGCTGAGAGTCATCTACAGACACTGGCAGGCGGGGCTGCCGCAGCCCCAGCCTGCCAGTGTCCGGAGATGATTCTCAGCCTGCAATGTGAAGAAGCAGACACCGGGGATCCCTGCATCCTGCGATTGACCCATATGTCCTTTGCGATCTACCAGTAGATCATGATTGATGTATTGGGCACCCCTGCTCTACAGGGTTCTGATCAGGTGTTAATTGTCCAAACAACATGCTCCAGTACTTCACATGTAGATCAGAAACCGCTTTCCCTTCCGACACCAGATTTATCAAAGCTTCATCATCATCATCATCATCATCATCCTCCTGCTGAGATGGAGCACTAAAGGAAACCTTGTCTTTGGAACTGAACAAAATTCACCAGCAGTGTTTTTGGCCTTTTGGGTGAGTTGAGCCTTGCACCAGCGTGTGTCCCGTAACATCAGGCGGGCCCTAAGTTCTGCGATAAGTTGCACAAAGTTCCACTTGACCACCGACGCGTGGACAAGCGCATGCGGCCAGGGACACTACATCTCAATCACGGCACACTGGCTGAATGTAGTTGAGGCTGGGACCAGGTCGCAAATTGTGCCAGCCTGCCTTGTCTCCCCGCCCAATATTCCTCAAAACAAAAAAGAGAAGACATCGAGCAGACTTCTAGTGTAGATATTTGTGGAAACCAAAATGAAGGATATCAAAAATATATGGTAATAATAGTGACCCAAATGGCCTCTCACCTGATCAGGGAACAACCGGGAAAGAGAATGAGACGAAGAAGGCAATAGACCGCGGTCAAGGTCACAGTAGAATTTATTGGTTAAAAGGTGCACAATGCTAAAACACTGCGTTTCGGGCCCTCACGCCCTTTTTCAAGTGCATATATATTAGTTGTGTTTCTTGCACATGGTCCTGGTCCAGTAGTTTCTCCAAAGTTAAGACCCACTACTAAATGACTCCATCATTTAGTATGATGGAGTATGATGCTGACACTTCAGCACGGATAATGTGAAGGGGAATGTAAAATGGAGGAAATGGAGAGTGACCCTTACAGTGGGGGGCAGCGAAGTCATGCCAAGTAACACACTGGCACACAGGGCTGACTTCATGTTGGGTTGCTTTTCAAGAGACAAAGGCATAGTTCACATCATGGAGAGCAAACAATACTGGATTGAACAAAAAATTGGATTGAGCGGATATAGCCTGACTGAATTGCTGTGTCTCCTACTTAGCTTTAGGGGGTAGACCCTTAAAAATTGGATTGAGCATACATAGCCGGACTGAATTTCTGTGTCTCCCACCTAGGTTTTGGGGGTACACATCCCGGATATCTGGATTGAGTGTACATAGCCGGACCTAATTGCTCTGTATCCCTGTTTTGGGGGGACACCTCCTGAAAAGCTGGGTTGAGCGTATATCGCTGGACTGAATTGCTCTGTATTCCTGTTTCGGGGGAACACTCCGTGGAAAGCTCGTCTCCTCTCCCTGCAGTGTATAACTCTGAAAAGAGCTGCTGTTTTTCTTCAGTTTTTCCCTGCCTACTAGAAGCTAATCCTCTCTAGCCCTCAGCAGCACATCTGTCCCTACGTCTACAAGCCGCAAAATGACACGAAGATGGCGCTGGCTATTCTTATAAATCCAAGGTCACATGTTTTCGGCAGCCAATGGGTTTTTTCAATTTTTTTTATCTGCCTCCGTTGTTGTACTTCCTGTCCCACCTCCCCTGCACAGTTATTGGTGCAGAAAACGCGCCAGGGAAGGTGGGAGGGGATATGAATTTTTACTGCGTATGATGCGTGGTATTCGATTGGAAACAAATACCTTGAACAGCCTGATATTTGATCGAACGGTGTTTGCTCATCTCTAATAAGGAGCACAAAGGAGGGAAATTAGGAGCTGGGGATTAAGACACAGAATTAAAACATAAATTAATGATTTGATAAAATGTGAATTAATATATTTTTTTAAAATTAAGGAATGGAAGGGCCACATGATTGGAATAATAACTACATAAAGGATCCATGACTTAATTCATCATTTATTTCTAAAGCGGCCGTTATTGAAGTGGATCTTGCACACAGTGGGGCTCATCTGCAATGGTAGTAGCATGGTCCACAGGATTAGTATTTTTAGATAGCAGAAAATAAGGAATTATTATATAATCTAAATAAAATTCTAGTAAAACTATAACGGATTAGTAGCGGTTTGTGGTAATTCTGCAGCGTCTGCCTGTGTGCGGTTTCTGGAGCGCTGTCGGCTCAGTAATCAGGACTGCACCACAGAGCACGTGGACTGTACATGGTATATGGTAGAGTCTTACACTTACACTGCCATCTGCTGGTCAAATCCTACATTGCAGGCAAACTACAGTATTCACACGAATGATGCTTCCTATAGACCAGTGGTTCTCAACCTTTCTAATGCCATGACCCCGCAATACAGTTCCTCATGTTGCGGTGACCCCATTCAGTTTGGAACACGCGTCCATAACGGCGTGCGTTCCAGCTGAATAGCGCTGCTGCAGACAGTAGCGCGGCTTTTCAGTGGCTAAAGCCATCAGAAATATGTATTTTCTGATGGCTTTAGGCATACCTCCCAACTTTTGAAGATTAGAAAGAGGGACAAAATATGTGGCGCGCGCAGCCCACATTTATGTTGACTCCGCCCATTCTCATTCATTTTTCATGTGCTCCCACACAGTATAATCCTCTTACAGTCACCTGTACATTATATGTCCCCTCGCCATCTCTCCCCCAGTTTCATGTCCCCCCTCCATCACTGCCCCCAGTTTCATGTCCCCCCTCCATCTCTGCCCCCAGTTTCATGTCCCCCCTCCATCTCTGCCCCCAGTTTCATGTCCCCCCTCCATCTCTGCCCCCAGTTTCATGTCCCCCCTCCATCTCTGCCCCCAGTTTCATGTCCCCCCTCCATCTCTGCCCCCAGTTTCATGTCCCCCCTCCATCTCTGCCCCCAGTTTCATGTCCCCCATCTCTTCCCCAGTTTTATGTCCCCCCATCTCTGCCTCCAGTGTCAAGCCATACCCCCCCTTCATCTGCCCACAGTTTCATGTCCCCCATCTCTTCCCCTAGTTTCATGTCCCCATCTGTTCCCCAGTTTCATGTTCCCCCATCTCTGCCCAGAGCTTCATGTCCCTCCATCTCTGCCCCCAGTGTCATGACGCCCCCCCTTCATCTGCCCACAGTTTCATGTCCCTCCATCTCTGTCCCCAGTGTCATGCTGTACCCCCCCCCCTTCATCTGCCCACAGTTTCAAGTCCCCCCATCTCTTCCCCCAGTTTCATGTTCTCCGGTTTCATGTTCCCCCATTTCTGCCCAGAGCTTCATGTCCCTCCATCTCTGCCCCCAGTGTCATGCTGTACCCCCCATTCATCTGCCCAGAGTTTCATGTCCCTCCATCTCTGCCCCCAGTGTCATGCCGTCCCCCCCTTCATCTGCCCCTTCATTATGTTCCACCTTAATGTTTAAAACAAAACAAAAAACACACTCACCTTCCAATGCTCCCTCGCTGCCCTCTCAGTCTCGCTTACTCAATATAGTTGTAGCCGCTATGTGACGTCATCATATCGCGGCTACACATACAGAAGCCGCAGCACAGCGTTAAAGCAGGAGCTGAGCTGTGACAGCTCCTGCTTTAATCGCCGCCGATCAGTTGAAACCGGGACATACCTCCCACCGACCGGGACGGTTGGGAGGTATGTGGTGACCCCTGTGTTTAGGTCGTTCGACCCCCGCCGGGGTCGCGACCCACAGGTTGAGAACTGCTGCTATAGAGCCATCACACGGCTGCATTATAACCAAGTCATGTGAGTGGAGACCATCAAACAATAAGACGTCTTATATTCATGGATTACTCAATAGAGCCTTATTCCTTTTGGCTTGTACAATAGATTATGTCACTGTAACACAACACAGGCAGGTACATTACTAACATATCAGAAATTAAATCCCCCCCTTTTATTTATTTTTTTTGTTATATATAATAATACTCAATCTATATATATAAAACTCAAATTCTGTATTAGTCTGCTCTATACAAATCCACAGTTCTCACCCAATTTGGGTGAAATATGGCACACCCCCTCTCCACCCACAGGAACAGAATACTGCACACGTTACATCTCGCAAGCATCCCCCCGTCATAAGATCGGGGCCCCTAAATTTAGTCCCTATACATATAATGGGGAAATGTGAAAGTGCTGAGGAGAAAACAACAGTTATGACTGACAGGGACGGATTATAGCGACGGCGCCAAAGAGTCGCTGCTAAAGGGGCCGCACCACCACACACAAACATCTCACAAACACCATATGAACATCACACAGACAGCACATACACCAACCCGCAAGCACAACATCACACAAATACCACAACACACCACACAAACACCAGAGCACTCTAGCCACACACAACACAACCACCCCATAAACACCACATGCACACACACGGACCACACATGCATGGACCACACACGCAATGCAAACACACTCAGATGGATGCACACTACACACACAGACGAACAGAGCACATGCATACTCACACACAACTACCGCACACTTGGACACTTGCTCTGTGTACGCAGAAACACATGGATCACACGCACACATACACGCATACATATACACGGACTACACACATACATGCACACACGCAAACATACACATGGATGACACACATGTACACGCACTGACAAAACATGTCTGGTATCCTTAGTGGCTGCTTGCACACTGCAGTATTTTTCACGGGCCTCCGGGCCATGGATTTGGCGGTTCCATAGACTTTGTGCACAAAGCTGTGAAATTTGCAGGTTCCATAGAAGTCTATGGAGATGTAGAATCCACAGCCCGGCTGTAGTGTTACTGTAGTGTGCAAGCAGCCTTACTGAGCAGCCATATTGGTCAGGAGAACACTGCCTGATAGTAACATTGAAAGAAATTTTTTGAGAGAAGTCCTCAGTAGTTGATACCTTTTTTAATGGCTAACTCAAAAAGTTTTTTGATGACATATCGAGCTTTCGGTCATCAAAAAACTTTTTGAGTTAGCCATTAAAAAAAGTATCAACTACTGAGGACTTCTCTCAAAAAATTTCTTTCATTTCATATCCACTGGCTAACACGGTACAAGGATATATATTTTTTCTGATAGTAACATTGTCATTATTGCTGACTATACAGGGAGCTTTCATCACTGACGCCCTACAATAGATAGTTGTGTAACTGGAAACCAATTGTACTCTTTTGTCCGTGAACTGCTTATAGATTACACTGGAGGGAGGGGGGAAGGGTTGCACTATGTTGTTAATTGGGTGGAAATCAGTGACATAAAGAGGAATCATGGGGCCCTATGGCAAACTTTTTACATGGGACCCCCCCCACACACACACACTAACTAATGAGAGGGCACTATACAGTTTTGTACTGTTTGAGGACACCAATGGGGCATATACTGTGTGTAGTGCACTGCAATCGAATCATACTTTATTGAATCATACTTTGGGGGGGCACTATGGAACTTTATACTGTGTGACATGGACCGTACATCACATGACAATGGACTATAAATTGCATGACCAGAAATCTGCATTCTGCAGTCTGCATTCTCCTGAAATCTCCCCCTGAAGAGTGGCCTGTGAGAGAGTAGATGAGGAGTGGGATGTCACCCTGCCAGGAGCAAAGCATTCCCAAACATGAGTCTCAACATCTCTTGTGGTGAGATGGGGGAGGGGGCTGCATGGAGGATGTATACAGTGAATACAGGCTTCCATTGGAAGTATATGTCACGACCCTTCCCAACATATTGAGATATGAACCAAGACTAAGAGCGCATTCATGCAGTAGAGTTTCAGCCGTTAAACTTGGTCTGTGTGTGGCCACATTTACCGTCCTGCGCCTTATGGTACAGTATGTCAGTGGGGGCAGGGACTCCGAACAGTATAGATAAGTATACAGCTAGGAGTCCCTCACCCGGCATAAGGTGCAAACCAGGAAATCTGCTCAACATGCGGACTGAGTTTCACTGATGAAATTATAAGGCTCCACATTGCAGAAAAGCAGCTTTTTGTGTCACAAATTTTGCTGTTTTTTGAGCCAAAGTCAGGAGTGGATTGAGCTGAAGGGAGAAGTACAAGAACTTCCTTTATATTTCCCATTCCTCTTGTAGCCAACTTGTGGAAGAAAAGAGGGCGAGACACTGAGCGCACTAAGTGTAGTATTAATCTTGAAGATATTGAGATGGCCTCTCACCTTGTGGGGTTGTGTCAGTCACAACACCCTATAATGCATGTAGATATTAAGGTGAGGGTGGCAGCCGTTCGACCTGTTTATACCGGGAGACCGGAGAATAATGGAATGCAACAACAAGGACCTAGGTCTGCAACAGGGAATCGGCGCTCACTGGTAGGCAGAAGAAAAACTGGGTTGACAAATCCAAGTGGAGAAAACCTTTTATTGGGATGAATAAAACCAGAAAATCACAACGCGTTTTGGGCCACCTAAAAGCCCTTTCTCCAGTGCAGAGTAACAGGTCATGCATCTGGCCCGACGTGACCTGTTACTCTGCATTTGAGAAAGGGTTTTGAGCAGGTCCGAAACACGTCGTGATTTTCTGTTTTTATTAACCCCAATAAAAGGTTTTCTCCACTTGGATTTGTCAACACGTTTTTTCTTCAGCCTACCAGTGAGCGCTGATTCCCTGTTGCGGATCTAGGTCCTTGTTGTTGCTTTCTCCTGTAGCCAACTTGGCTTTGATTTAAAAAAAAACTTAGAAAAACCTGCAACAAAAAAGCTGCTTTTCAGCAAAGTGGGGCCTCAGCCTAAAGCTGGATTAAAGGGGCTCTATCAGCAAAATTTTGCCGTATGAGCCCCACATATGCGTGAATAGCCTTTAAAAAGGCTATTCAGGCACCACTAATCTTATTTTATACCCCGCTCCCATTTTAAAATGAAACTATAAAAACATAGATGTAAATCATACCTATCGTGCACGCTGGGCGGTGATGCACGATCCGACGTCATCTTCTGGCTTGCTTACCTCTTCTTTCTTCTTCTTTAGGCGACGCCCTCCGGTCCTGGCTCTTCCCCGGCTCCATCTTCATCTTCTTCCGGCGATTCAAATCCGATTGGTTGAAATCTGGCGCGTGCGCAGTAGCACTCCCTCCGCAGCTACTGCGCACACTCCGGCGCCATTTTTCTCAATGGCAGTGCCGCAGGAGTGTACACTATTCACACATATGTGGGGCTTATACAGCAAAATTTTGCAGATGGAGCCCCTTTAAGAGTCCGGATGTAGCTGCATTTAACATCTGAAAGAGCCATAATCTATGTGGTTAAAAAGGCAGGAACTCAGATACACCATCCATACATAAAAGGAAAATGTTTGTTTTGGTACCGTGTTAGCCAGTGGTTATAAAATATAAAAAACAAAAAAACTTTGCAAGTCTTCAGTAGGTGATACCTTTTTTAAAGAGGACCTTTCACCACTTTTGGGCACATGCAGTGTTATATACTGCTGGAAAGCTGACAGTGCGCTGAATTCAGCGCACTGTCGGCTTTCCCGATCTGTGCCCGGTGTAAAGAGCTTACGGTGCCGGTACTCTATGGACGAGCTGTGTGAGCAGAGGGAGGGGGCGTTCCTCCCCGCTCCACAGCACAGTGCGATAGGCGCCGCGAGGCAGAAGGACGTCTCTGGCTAATGGTCAGAAACGCCCTTCTGACCATAGAGCACTACGGTACCGGCACCGTAAGCTCTGTACACCGGGCACAGATCGGGAAAGCCGACAGTGCGCTGAATTCAGCGCACTGTCAGCTTTCCAGCAGTATATAACACTGCATGTGCCCAAAAGTGGTGAAAGGTCCTCTTTAATGGCTAACTCATAATGATGACAGAATATGACGTTTCGAAGCTTCCTCTGAGCTTCTTCTTCAGATATAACTAAAAAACACTCTGTAGAGGCTGCATATTTATAGAACTGTGCCCAGTCATAAATATGCAGCCTCTACAGAGTGTTTTTTAGTTATATCTGAAGAAGAAGCTCAGAGGAAGCTTCGAAACATCATATTCTGTCATCATTATGAGTTAGCCATTAAAAAAGGTATCACCTACTGAAGATTTGCAAAGTTTTTTTGTTTTTTACATCCATACATAGTCAGTCAGAGAGTGACTTTGAGCTGGGGCCTGTATACATGGGCGTCTCTAGTTTCAGGTCTGTATACATGACAGTGACTCTGGTCTGGGGTCTGTAAACTGGGAGACTCTGGTTTGGGGTTGGAATACATGTATATGACACTTGTCTGATGTCTGTATCCATAAAGGGGGGCTCATGGGGTCTGTATCCAAAAGGGGAACTCATGGTCTGGGGTCTACACAGTAGGGCACTGGTCTGAGGTCTAAAAATTTGGGACTCTGGTCTGGGGTCTGTATGCATAAGTGGAAACTCATGGTCTGGGGTCTTTTTACTGGAGGACTCTGGTGTAGAGTCTGATGGAACTTGCCCGAAGTAAAGATGGCCGCCTCAAACACTGACGTCACTATCGTGCGCCAGTAAACTCCAAGCGTGACTTCTGAGAGCCTGGGCCGGAAGAGGAGGAGCTTGTGTCGGTGGCCGCTGCTGAAGGTGACACTCTATAAACATGTTGTTCTATAAGTTTTGGGGTGTCGTAGGCTCGTGTATAAGTGACGGGGGGCTGGTGAGGTCAGTCAGACATGGCGGAGCCCGGGCTGTGTGTGTGTGAGGTGGCCACGTAACCAGGGCGCTGTGACATAACTGCTGGGAGGAGAAGGGAAGGCTCCATGTCAGTGACATAACTGCAGACTGCGGAGTAACCTACTAATAGGAGAGAATGGTGGGAATACATGGACCTGGTCAGCAGATCGTACAGATCCAGTGTGATAGAGAGATCTATTATATGTATCATATGGGAAGCTAGTAATCCTATAGGATCCAGTGTGATATAGAGAGATCTATTATATATATATGTATCATATGGGAAGCTAGTAATCCTATAGGATCCAGTGTGATATAGAGAGATCTATTATATATATGTATCATATGGGAAGCTAGTAAACCTATAGGATCCAGTGTGATATAGATAGATCTACTATATATATATGTATCATATGGAAAGCTAGTAATCCTATAGGATCCAGTGTGATAGAGAGATCTATTATATGTATCATATGGGAAGCTAGTAATCCTATAGTGTTCCCGCCATGTCCTGGTGCTGCGTCTGCTCAGTAGTCTTTGTACATCACTTTGTATCTGTGCAACACCAACCCATGGGGGATCGATCTGCTGCCCTATTAAATGACCCTACAGTGCTCTGGCAGGCGCCCGCTTTAGGATGGAGTGTGCAGGACTCTTAGGCTTAGTTCACACGTAAATAACGTGTGGCTTATTTTGGTACCGGATAAAAACGCTTCCTAATTAGGAAGGTTTTTTTGACCTTGGCACGCTTTTTGTGGTGCGTTTTGTTGTAAAAACCGCTTCCAGGCGGTTTTCCCATCCTTTAAGAGAACGAGCCGCAAAAAACACGTCACATTTTTTACCGCACGTTTTTTTGTAAAAAAAAAAAACGAGACATGTTTTTTTGCAAAAGCAACGCGCGCTAAAAAACGCTTCCCATTCACTTCTATTGCTTTCTTCAGGCAGAAAACGCTTGAAGAAAGGTCATATGTGGCTTCTTTTTCTCTGCTAGCAGTCGACATAGACTGACGTATGGAGGAGGATTATGATGTGGATTCCGCTGTCAAAATCCTCCTCCATGTCCCCGTGTGAACTAGCCCTTACCCTTTCCCTGGGGCACGTACACTAGTAGCTGTGGTAGGTTATGTCACAGAGTACTGGCAAAGTGGATAAAATTTTAGGAAACTATCAGCAATGACATTTAGGAATTACCAACTAAAACTATCAGTATTCGCTCTGACAAGCGTTTTGTGGTTCTCCAGTTTCTGGGGGCCGTACTGTAATGCTGGGCAGAAGCGAAACAAACTCTTCAGTTTCCATTACAGAAATTCTAGGGGTTTACCTTCCAGTTTAACAGATTTAAAGAACATATAATACTGAGGCACATATAACACGGGGAGGATGTGTATTGTGGAGCATATAATACTGTATGTGTTGGGGGGGTACTGGGGAGTGTACTGAGTAGCATATAATACTGGGGTGGGCTATTGATAAGCATTTAATACTGTGGGTGGGTGCCAATGTAGAGCATATAATCCTGGGGGGGGGGGGCTCCTATGGATTGTATAATACTGTGGGGAGGATACTGTGAAGCATATAATACTGTGGGGGGGGGGGCTCCTATGGATTGTATAATACTGTGGGGAGGATACTGTGAAGCATATAATCCTGGGGGGGGGGGGGCTCCTATGGATTGTATAATACTGTGGGGAGGATACTGTGAAGCATATAATACTGTGGGGGGGGGGGGCTCCTATGGATTGTATAATACTGTGGGGAGGATACTGTGAAGCATATAATACTGTGTGGGGGCCTACTGTGGAGCATATAACACTGTGGGGGGGTACTGTGAAGAATATAATACTGTGTGGTGGGCCTAGTGTGGAGCATATAATACTGTCTGGGGTCCCCTCACTATTTATATCACACAGTATCTGTTTTATAGCAGACATGATATTAGTACGGGCTGTAATAACATTGCACGGTCACTATAAAACAGATCTGTGTGATGTAAATGGTGAACATTAATTGTTCAAAGTACTAAATGCAGAGAGCCTTACATTTCAGTACAAAGTTGTTTGTATTATTGAAAGTTCTGTAAAGCCCCATTCACACAACTGTAATTTTTTGGGTCCGTAACTGTCCGCAATTGTGGATCCGCACAGTATTAAGTTTAAATTGCCGCTCGGGCCCTTAATTTAGTGGCTTTTGGGTTGCAGTTTGGGCACTCGGTCTCTAAAAGGTTCACTGTCACTGCGCTTATCAGAACCCCAGCCATGCTTACCTTGTTATGGACGGGTTATCAGGCAGGGGCATCACATACTCAGGCATCTCAATAAGTTAGAATATCATCAAAAAGCTATTTTTTTTTCTAGTAATTCAATTGAAATAGTGACCCCCCCCCCCCCCATATATTCTATTGAGTCATTACAAACAGAGGGAACTTTTGCAAGTGTTTCTCTCTGTTAATGTTGATGACTATGGCTTACAGCCAAGGAAAACCAATGTCATTATCTCAGAATATTAGATTTATTATATATAAGACCAGCTGTAAAAACATTATTTAACACAGAGATATTGGCCAAATGATAAGTCTGTCCAGTAAATGCCCCCAATACTCGGTGGGGGCTCCTAGTACATGAATGACGGTATCAGTGTGACAATGTGACCGGGAGGGATCAGTCTGCGGCACTGCAGAGGTGTCATGGAAGCCCAGGTTGTCTGACAGCAGCCTTCAGTTTGTCTGTATTGTTGGGTCTGGGGTCTCATCTTCCTCCTGACAATACCCCATAGATTCAGGCGAGTTTGCTGGCCAATCAGACACAGTGATACTGAGGTTATTAAACCAGGTCTTGGTACTTTTGGCAGTGTGGTCAGGGGCCAAGTCCTGTTGAAAAAAAAAAAATCCATCTCCAAAAAGCTTATGGGCAGAGGGAAGCCTGAAGTGCTCTGGAATCTCCTGGTAGGCGGCTGCGCTGACTTTGGTCTTGATACAACACAGTGGACCTACACCAGCAGATGACATGGCCCCCAAACCATCACCGATTGTGGAGTCTTCACACTAGACCTCAAGCAGCTTGGATTGTGTACAGCGGCCTCTCCGCTCCTCTTCCAGACTCTGAGACCAAACAAATGAAATGCAAAATTGACTTTCATCTGAAAACACCTTTGACCCCTGAGCAACACTCCAGAACTTTTTGATGATATTCTAATTTGAGATGCAGTAGTATGTGAGAAGATAACATGGCCACAATAAGGACATCATGGCTGGGTGTCAGTCCATAGATCTTTCTTGCATTCATGGTTTTTTCCATTGGCAACTGATGGAGACAACGGACTGTCACCACTAAGATGGTTACAAAAATCTCAAAAATGAACTGCAAAATGAATTCCGCAGACAAGTGGTGCAAGTGATAACTGCTGTGCTGTCACGTAACACTGAGCTGATGTGCAGGTGGCTTTTATGGTGTCCTTCAGCTATACAATGATATACAACTGTATTTTAGCGAGTGACCGTGGCCCTAGCTAGTTATAGTCTACCCAATGACACTAGAATATGTCAGTAATATAATGATCGTGCACAGTGGCTCCACCAGCAGCGTAGTGAGTGCAGCTCTGAAGGATAATACAGGATAAGTCATGGAGTGCATGGGCACTGGGGAGATTTGTCATGACCCATATACCTCTTCTGTTCACTTTCCAACTCAACTGCCCATGCATCCAATGAGTAATGACTTTGGTGGGGGGCAATAAGTGACTGTACCTGTTGTTCAAAAAAGTTGGATCTGTTAATGGTGTTATTGTTACTGTTGTCTGGACTGTAAGCTATCTTTACGTTTTAGTTAATGCATATAATGCTGCTATACTATACTGCTTTAACCGCTTTTACATATATATAATATATTATTCATTCCTATTTCTGTAGCGCACATGAGCATGTTGGGAGCTCGACTCATCTACAATGCTGCCAAGCGAGCAGGTACGGTTGTAATGTCACAGTTTATGTCTTAGTGGCCATGCACATGGTCACGTCCTGGGATTGGGCTGTATTTCCTGGCCATGTGCATCATACTTGTATGTACACTGCATGAACTTCACTGATATAAAGCTTTCTCCAGGCCAGGACTCTGTGCATGGCCACCTATCCAACTGGCTGCTTTGTCTTTGTGATTGACAAGTGTAACCCTACAGTAATGGCCAGGTGAAAAGAAGATATCCAGCCCTGGTCAATGAACATTACAGTCACAATGCATTATAGTAATAAATGTGATGTGTCGGGGAATATTATTAGTGGGGGTTCATGAGCTGGTATCGCAGTTTGAAGTCCATTACGTTCAGCATGAGATCCTTTATTTTTTCATGAATTTATTTATCAACACCATATTTCACAGCACTGCCCAAAGATCGTCATCACCATATTCTCCCCTGTCCCCCTTGGGCCTCAGGCCCGGTTCACATCTGCGTTCGGTATTCCTTTAAGAAATCCGCTTGGGGACCCCTTGAATGGAATACAGAATGTATTAAAAAGCGGTTAGCAAAGAAAGCACACAGACCCCGTAGACTATAATGGGGTCCATGCGTAGACTATAATGGGGTCCATGCGTAGACTATAATGGGGTCCATGTGTTTTACGCGCAGTGTCCACACGAATTATGTGGAGACAAAAGTGCTGTATGGAGTGGATTAAGTAGAAGGGAGAAGTATAAGAACCTCCTATATATTTCCCATACCCTCTGTAGCCACTGTTGACTTTGGCTCAAAAACACGCAGCAAAATGTGCAACTAAAGAAGCCGCGTTTCAGCAACGTGGGGCCTCAGCCGAAATAAGGGAAATAAGATAGTAAATGGGAGTAATCTATGACTATATAGCAGAATAAAACGGTAACCGGCTTAGATCTCTTGCCGTGCAGCGCTCAGGTGTTACATGGTTAATACTGTCCTTTTCAGTAGTCCATTTCCTAACGTGACATTGGGCTACAAGTAGTTCTTTACTATGTCCAAGCTGCTTATCCAGATGCCTGTCTACCATAGAGAAGCTTTGTAATGTCCCTGTCAGATGTGACTTCTGTTCCTCCACGTCTTGTCGCACCGTCTCAGGAGCGTATTATCGGCTGATGGCCTGTAATCCAGTAAGACAGTGTAAATACACAGAGAGAACTCGTCCACAGCTTGGAATAATTATCTGGTGAACTAGTAAATGGCTGCCATGTTTCATCACAGGTCATGCCACCCAACAAGTGGAGCACAGCATAATAAACACAAAGTCCCATTACCATGACTCCAGATGGCGGGTATTAAAAAGTACATTCATGGAGCTGCCACTCACTTTTGTGTTATTGCATGCAATAAAAGAGACAGCCATACTTTCTGCTTTATCAGGGAGCTCTTCTGTGAATGTAGCCATACACATTGGACGACGGGGGTAGACCATCTAATATGGACAGGAGTGTTTAGAGCCATGGAGGAGAAGGACAAGCCTCTGACGGGCAACTTATCTGCCCAGAGAACAGGGCATTGAAAAACAACATACTCAATACTGTGCAACATCATCTGTCGGAGGAGAGTCTGGAGCCTTGTACATGTGTAGTCTGCAGGAAACTGGCAAATGCATGTCAAGTTTGCTCACAACTGTCATGGTGCCTCGGACTGGCTCAGTAAAGTTCTTCTTTCCATATAGGATCACAGCTAGGTCATTAGTATGGGATCTCTTGGGGTCCGACGCCTGGACCCGGCACTGGTCAGCAGTTTCAGCAGCCGGAAGCTGGTGCAGGGGATGGGGAGTATCTGTAGACTGTTCCTATACAAGTAATAGGAGCAATGCAGCAATTCCCCAGGACCACTGCTATACCTGCATGCAATCCACTACAGCACCTGCTGAAGCGGCTTATCTGTGGTCATCAGTGTGAAGAATGTCCTAATGTAGAAGAACGTATGTAGGCATCAGTATGAGAGATGAGCGAGTACTGTTCGGATCAGCCGATCCGAACAGCACGCTCGCATAGAAATGAATGGACATAGCCGGCACGCGGGGGGTTAAGCGGCCAGCCGCCGTCAAAGCGGTAGAACCAGGTGCATCCATTCATTTCTATGGAGCGTGCTCGCTCATCTCTAATCAGTATACAAAGTCCATCTAGGGACAGAGAACGTTTGTCTCTTAGCTAGTGTTACCTGCCTGTTTGAGGGGATGGTATTCCATTGCACATTGTAAAGTGTTTTTTTTTCGGATTTCCTCTCAGGTCCCTCATGTTCGCAGACGCTGATCAGACCTTTTAGCCTGGCGCCTCAGATGCATTCATTCAGTAAGTGAATTCTTTATGGGGGATATACTGTAATGGTGGCCAAATAGTTATTCTGATCCACTGGACCACTCTTTAAACCTTATAGTTCAGCAACTTTTGCACAGCTAAGTCACATTGTTGAAGCGCCCAATGATTATTCACAAATCGCCTATACTTTGGATAGGTGAATAAGTTATTATTATGGTTTACCTGAAAAACTATACGGCCATTGGCAGTCGCCATTTTCCTCTATGCTGAGGACTTTTGATCTTCTTTAAAGCCTAGTAGATGATGGGTAGTATGGTGGTGGGGTCTGAGCACAGGGTCCTGGTGGCCAGAAAGATCTTAGTCTTCAGTTAACAAGACCTAAGCTAGAAGGAGCTTGAATGGCGACATACAGAATGACTGCTCCATTCAAGTGTATGGCAGTGATGGAAACAGCCAAATACAGCCCACTGATCTAGCATGTCTACCTGCTTCAGGGTTGAATATCCTTTATTTGCTGTGATTTTCTTATTTCTTCTAGGGTTGTCCCATTTGCAGTGGAAAATAAAAAAAAAATAAATAAAACATAGTGTAATAAAAACATATGACTAGAAATTACACCAATCCAAGCCGTCGTTATAGCCACACTGTACATAATATGTACCAAAGTGACCATTGTATGGAATATTTACCGTATATACTCGAGTATGTACGGTAATTCTAATGTCAATTTCAAGAAAGTATAAACTAGAAAAAGCGTATGTGTTATGTAGAAAATAAAAGTAAATTCCATTTTCTTCTCCTCCATTAGAGTATGTGAATGCTAGGGAAGAAGAAACAAGCTTGAAGTCTGTGACCGACCGGGCGGCCCAAACATTGCTTTGGACTGAGCTGTTTAGAGGTGAGATGTGGTGAAGTAGGAATTGTCCACTAACACTGAGGCAGTTTCAGCCGTCTTTGAGGTTGTATTCTCTACTTCTCACCCTTGTCTTCCTGTCAGGCCTTGGAATGACCCTAAGTTACTTGTTCCGGGAGCCAGCCACTATCAATTACCCTTTTGAGAAGGGCCCTCTAAGCCCGCGGTTCCGGGGTGAGCATGCATTGCGCAGATACCCATCTGGAGAGGAGCGCTGTATTGCGTGCAAACTGTGTGAAGCCATCTGCCCTGCTCAGGTAAGGAGGTAAAATCCTCAAACAATTACTCCCTGTTCTCAGGAACATCACATCTTTTGGTCACACGTCCATCTTTCGGTTCAGCCACATTCATTTGAATGGGGAGGGCTGAGCTGAACCCATTGAGTTCAATGGAAATGTGTAATGCTTCATTGTCTCTCTGATGGTACCAGCTTATTGTATTGCAACCTGTTTATCTCCCATGGCACATGGATATGCCCTTACTCCCGATGCTGCTGATAGCTATTCCTTTGTCCTGCATGCAGGGAAAGGAATGGCACTGAATTGTCCTGTTCATATTAGTAGTCACCCTGTCATTTGTTTAGGTGGGGTATCAATTTACCAAGCCATGTACTAAAAGACCTGCATTCCTCCTTGCTAAGTTCTTCTTCTTGCATTTGGGGTTTACAAGTTAGTGAAAGGCTCAAAACTGATATACCGTATATACTCGAGTATAAGCCGAGTTTATCAGCACAGTTTTTGTGCTGAAAAAGTCCGCCTCGGCTTATACTCGGGTCATTACGGTAATTCAGCAATATCATAGTTCCAGACCCCGCATACAGACATCAGGGCGGGTGCCGGGCCACAGCATTGCCACGCTCGTGCGTGGTACTTACGGTACTTCTGCTAGCAGGCCCGGAACACAGACTCCACCCCCCACACACACACTGCTCTATCACACACTGGGTGACGTGGCCACGTAACCTTAGGCCCGCACCCGGCGTGTGTCCGCGTTCTGGCCCTGCTAGCAGAAGTACCATAAGTACTTCTACAGTTTGAAATGAACAGGAGCGCCACACTCGTGCCAGGAGCGTGGCGATGCTGCGGCCCGGCACCCGCCCCTGTGTATGGATGCCGGGTCTTTAGCTATAATGGCGCCGCTCTGCTCCAGAGCAGTCACCATGGCAACCACTGGAAGCCTCTGAGGGGAACCGCTGCGGGGATGCGGCAGGCGCTGCCATGCCCCTGGAGAAAGGAGGGAGCGGGCGCGACCGCTCTCTCGAGTGCGGCGCTGAGGGAGATCCCCTTCCGCCGGCAGGAGCGCTGAGGCCGGACCTGAAGGAAGACCTTGGCTGCCGGACCTGAAGGGGAACTACGGCCCGCCGGATGGGAATCCCTGGCAGCTGGGGAATCCCCTCAGTGCTTCTGCCGGCGGCTGGTTGCAGTTCCCCTTCAGGTCCGAATGACAGAGGTTCTCATTCAGGTCCTGCCTCAACGCTCCTACTGGGGATTCCCCTCAGCGCTTCTGTAAAGGCTCCCCGGCCTGCAGTGCTTTTCTTTTGCAGGTGGCTCTATGCAGCCTGCAAAAGAAATGATGATTTTTGCTATGTATTGCAATGCATTAGTGATCAGACCCCCTGAGGTTCAAGACGCCTAGGGGGGTCTAATAAATGCCAAAAAAAAAAAAAAAAATTTTTAAAAAAGTAAAAAATAAAAAAATAAAGTATTAAAAATTCAAATCACCCCCCTTCCCCTGAAACACATATAAGTAATAACTATTACTGTTAATACTGTGAAACACATACACATTAGAAATGTTGTCTAACTGCCCCTTCCCTGAGACTAGGTCCCCCCCCCACACACACACTTGGAATTTAGCCTGACTACAGCCTGGCTGAATATAGGGTATCTGCAGTGCTCCTGTTCCATCGGGAAGGGGTTAATAGGAGCACTGCAGATACCCTATATTCAGCCAGGCTGAATTCCAAGTGGGGGAAAAAACCCAGTCCTCAATCTCAGGGAAGGGGTAGACAGACAACCAAAACACCCCCTCCCCTTCCCCAGCATCTACTGCACCCAAAAACTCCGACCATTTTGAATTTTGAAATTTTCCAGTAGCTGCTGCATTTCCCCCCCTCGGCTTATACTCGAGTCAATAAGTTTTCCCAGTTTTTTTGTGGTAAAATTAGGGGCCTCGGCTTATATTCGGGTCGGCTTATACTCGAGTATATACGGTAATTACTTGACCACTCGTTAACGGGGTTTTCTGAGATGAATATATTGATGACCTATCCTCACTTGAACTTAATCTGTAGTGACTCTGCCCTGCCTCTACATACAGAACAGAGCTGTCTGTTTCCTGCTCCATTCTCTGCATATCAACTGCTCAGAGTAGCCAATCGATCGGGGTGTCCAGACCTGTCTTTAGAGTAAGTCATCAATGTTTTCAGCCTAGAATACCCCTATTATGACCCCTGTGAGGTGTCTGGTGCACCAGGCAATGGGGGAACTTTAATGGCATGGGCTAGCCTCACTCCTGTCCATGACTCAATCTTCACGTTCTAGTGTGGCACTAATACTGTCTTCAGGGTTAATTTGCACACTCCTTCTATCCAGAGAGCCTGACTATGAATTTTCTTAGTTAGTTGCCTATTAATAAGCCTATAAAATTATTTTTTTCTCAATAAAGGCCATCACCATTGAGGCAGAACCTCGTGCAGATGGCAGCCGTCGAACTACAAGATATGACATTGACATGACCAAGTGTATTTACTGCGGCTTCTGCCAGGAGGCATGTCCTGTGGACGCTATAGTGGAGGTGGGTGATCTATAACTTTATACAAAAAAGTCATGCACTTGACTGACGTTTTTTTTTTTTTAATCTTCCTGGCTGGCTAAAATGTTATTTGGAGACCCTCACCTATCAAGAACAAGAATCTGGCCATTCAGTGACTGCACTTGCCACATACTTCAATGGATCAGTAGATGTGGTCACTGGTTTTCCATGATTCACTGTATTAAAGACTATGGGGTCACATTCTGCTTTGAATCCTATACTGTGTATTGAAGTGGGCATTGCATTGAGTATGTGACCAGTGCTGTGCTTAATAATCGGTCAACACAGGTCATTGTCTCCTTGTGAGTCCCATAGATACAGCGGAGGGACCCACAACCATTGTGCAGTTATGTCCTAAATACATTTGGATGGGAAATCTCCCTTAATGATGTAAAAATCTGCTATAATAACGAATTGCACATAGACAGAGTTCTGTAAGTTTATTTATGTGCTGTAGTATGGCCGTGCTGCTTTAGACCTCACACATCGCATTGCGTTACTTTGCATTGGACCTTGTTTCCTAACTGGTTGCAGTGTTTTTTATTTCATACTGTACTCTTCCAGGAACCGTACGGTCCTAAATACGCATAATAAACATAAAGACTTTTTTTATTGTTGGCCACTAGAGGGCCCTTACTTTTCCCGTTACAGGGAATGTATGTTTTTGTTTTCTGCTGCGCAACATTCCAAGGTAACACGAGGAAACCTTTGTGTACTTTATTGTTAAATAACATCTTGTTATATTGTGTAGTATATAATATTCAGATACATATATATCCTGTATCATGTACCTCCTCTTTGTGCATTGGAGTGTCTATTAGTAGCATAGCCCCTTGTTCCTTTGTAGACCAGGCAGTGTCACCCCCCTACAGGTGGTGCTTGTTGCTTTTTGCACCATTTTTCACACACACACACAACTATTAAATGTCCAACGTGTTGACCTATGAACTATTGTGGTGCTGAGTTATTTTCTGATATCTTTGTTCCAGGGTCCGAATTTTGAGTTTAGCACAGAAACGCACGAGGAACTTTTGTACAACAAAGAGAAGCTCTTAAACAACGGTGATAAATGGGAGGCAGAGATTGGCGCAAATATCCAAGCCGACTTCCTCTATCGCTAAGGGCTCTCCTCCCATCCGATACTCAAAGCTGACTTCTAGCGTTTCTGTGCACAGGAAATCATTCTTGACATACATGTCCCCCTGTTCAGTCACCTTTCAGAGCACCCACTCCAAGGGAAGTATTGAAGACAACCTGCAGCCGGTGCATCCACTTGAGACTTGTCAGTCACATATATAAAGAAGCAGCTGATGAGGCCGTCCGACCATCCAATGAGTTACTCACTGCTACCTCTCAATATTCTTAATATAATGGTTTCTTGTCATCCCAGTTTATTAAAACCCGAGGTGTTCCTATAATTGGCTATGGCCTCCTAAGTGTGTGCTGTGGAGCATTAGTACAGTAGTAGAAATGACTTGGAAGGTTTTAATATTATGGGCTTAGAGATGTCATAACCCTCGTACATCAATCCGTTATGTACAGTCTGTGTGGGATTCTAGGAGTGCAGCTTTGTAGGTTTCTGGCATCAGCTCTGCATATTTGTGCCTCAGCTAAATTAATGTATTTCTTAATAAAATCCGATTTTGTTTGAATTTAGGTTGAATGTAGTGTGAATTATTGTCAGCACAGCTGCATAGGTATATAGTTATAAAAATCTAAAGAAACCGCATGATCTCACCAGTGTTTGACACCGGGTCCCTGTATTACCCTGGTCTTGGAAACCTGTAGGGACCTGGTAAGTCTTGGAATTGGTGCTGTAGAGGATGAGGATCCAGGGAGGTTGGTATAACTTTCTTTATTATTAGAGATGAGCGAGTAGTATTTCATCAAATACCTCGCTCCCATAGGAATGCGTGTAAGCGGCCGAACACCAAGGTGGCTTACACGCATTCCTATGGGAGCGAGGTATTTGATCAAATACTACTCGCTTATTTCTATTTATTATACCAAATAGACCCTATGAGGAAGGGGGGGGAAGCTAAATCTGCCAGGCACCCCATGACGTCATATTAGAGCAGATGCAAACAAACATGCTGCTAAAGCCAGACTGAACTACTAACTTATGTACATTGGTAAAAGTGGGAGAATATTGGGTACAGGTTAATTTTTCCAAACCCATTCTTTTGTGCTTAAAGGGGTCTTGTAATAGCTTACTTCCCTCCCCTCATTTAGAACATATTCACATTCAAGCAAGCATTCAGTTAACAGGTATTGGTGGTGTATAGGTACCTTCCACTAATGCAGAATTTGATGAGAGGCATCAGAGTCTATCACGATATCATAATTGATATTTATAGTCCTATAACATAACAATTTTGATTCTGCAGGTTTTCAGCTGTTCTTGTTTCGCTGCCTCGCACAAGTCCACCACCAACTCTTTACATCAGGGGTGCCCAATTCGTCGATCACGATCTACTGGTAGATCGCAAAGGATGTATGGGTCGATCAAGGCTGGGGCTGCTGCCGCAGCCCCATCCTGCCAGTGTCCAGAGATAACTCTCAGCCTGCGCTGTGAAGAAGCAGACAGCGGGATGCCTGGACAGCCACAGAACGCCGCTGTCTCCTGTTGTCGCAATCCGCCTGGCCCCGCCCACATGCCCAGCCCCACCCACAGACATACTTGACCCGCCCACAACCCGGTCCGGCCCATAGGTCCGGCCCGGCCCCGCCCTAGTAGATTTTTCGCCTTGGTCAGCTAATAAAGTAGCTCACATGCTGAAAAAGTGTGAGCACCTCTGCTTTACATGAATTAATAGGAGTGGACAGGTGGGGGATATTAACAGATGCTACATAGAGATGAGCGAGTATATTAGATCGAATACCTCCCCGCAATAGGTATTTGTGTAAGCGGCCAAACCCCAAGGGCATTGAATATTTGATGTGTTTAACCCCTTGGTGTTCGGCCACTTACACGAATACCTATGGCAGGGAGGTATTCGATCTAATATACTCGCTCATCTCTAATGCTAAGCACTAGAATTGGTCGTCTTTGTAAACAGTACACAGGGTTAAACAGGTCATGTGACCACAGAGGTCAATTTGTAACCAACTGCTCTATGCAGCCTGTAATAGAGGTGCCAATATTTTGCAATGCATTAGTGATAAGACTCCCTGGAGTTCAAGAACCCTAGGAGGTCTAATAAAGGCATAAAAAAATAGAAAGAAAATTAAAATCACTTCCTTCACCCCCACCCTTCCCTCTATGACATAGTGTGAAACGTATGTACATTAAGTATCCATTAATGCCTGCTTTCAAATGTATAAGAATATTTTTCTCTATACGGTAAACGCCGTAGCAGGAAAAAAAATTAAAAGTGCCAAACCGCTGTTTTTTCAACGCGAGCGCAATTGCCCAATATGGTGTAAATAAAAAGTACCCCTGACCTTGAAAAAATAGACGCCGTATGTATCCCCGTACATAAAAAAATGACGGGTGTCAGAAAATGGCGGGGAACCGAGGACATCAGAGGAAGAGGAGGTGTGGATGAAGAAGACGGCGCACCCTGAATGCCCGCCCACCGTGTACGATGCGTAAGTAGATAACATTCTTTTTTAGGGTTTTATCTTAAAACGGGGGGGGGGGGGGGGGGGGTAGTTTAATATAACATTAGCGGTGCCTGAATAGCCCTTTTAAAGGCTATTCACGCACATGTGGGGCTCTATCAGCATGATTTTGCTGATAGAGCCCCTTTAAGGGATTCTAATGATAGAATCCCTTTAATTATATAATTATTTAATTAATCAGACTCTAGTTGCTATGGGCAATAAGGTAATTAAATATAATTAATGGGACTCTGGTTGCTATGGGCAATAGCTGCAGTTTTCCTTTGCAGCAGTGTTCTTTTACAGCTCGCTGGGGATTTCTGCTCTGTCTTTGTAATAACCGGGCATAACCTTCGCACCCCCGTGAGAGCGTTCTTTATACTGCTAAAAGGGTGTTGAAAGATTGGCGATATGTTTGTGAATGTCATTGGGTTCTTTCTTCCAGTCGTAGATTAGCCTTAATTTTCTTTTAACGCCTTAAAATGAAAAGAAAATGTTTGGCGCCCAATGGAAGTGCTTAAGTAAAACAAGAGAGTGAAAATCCTACAGGCTCCGCATAGCAACCTGAAAGCAATAAAGCATATGGTTCTACTTTTAATTCTGGTGCATTCACCCTTTAAAATGAATCTATATTAAAGATTTGGTATAATTAGATTTGGCCTCAAGCGGAGTTGAGAAGTTTGCTTTCATGTAAATGGAAATTTGCATTTCATTCTGTATTTAAGTTTTATACTCAGAAATGTACGCTGAAGGAGAATAGAACAAAAAGTTAGAACTGGTGGCAGAAACGCATCACAGATTGGGGTAGATCCCTAAGACGAGAGGTATGAGGGAAAGTCTATGGGAATGAAGAAGATGGGCACAACTGGTGATGTCACTGGCTGCCCAATCCATTCTGATGGGGGTGGTAGGGGTCGGAAGAGGGGGCTGCCCAATCCATTCTGACGGGGGTGGTAGGGGTCGGAAGAGGGGGCTGCCCAATCCATTCTGACGGGGGTGGTAGGGGTCGGAAGAGGAGCCATGGAAATAGACAAATGAACATTTTTGCACGCTTGCCCCATTATAACTTTCCTACAAGGAGACTTGTCTGGGATAAAATCATATTTCTAAACTAAGCTAAACACCCTTCCCCCGACTAACTAAATGTATATTTACTCATATCTCGGGGGCGATCATGTACCCGGCACATTTTCAGATTTTCCAGTAACATTCCATTTTCTCTGTTTTTCAGAAATGGAACATTACCGATACTAACTCCCCCACCCCATCATACTTACCTGTCTGGGCACAGAACATTACTTCCTTCTGGGGGACCAGCTCCTCCTCTTCTTGACATCTGCCGTCCGTCCACACCTATGCAGTAGAGCCAGAGTGCCATCTATTGGCACTCTGGCTCTATTATGCAGGCGCCCGCGGTCGGCAAGAGGAGGAGGAGCCGGCCCCACAGAAGGACATGTGTAGGGTTGAGCCGATCTTAACTTTTCAGGATCGATTTTAAAATCCGATTTCCGATCATTTTTCATTCGAACTCGATCCCGATCCCAATGCAAGTCAATGGGATTTTTTTTATTAATCGGAGATCGGATTTTAAAAGCAATCCTATTCACTATACAGCATGGAATCTAAGAATTATTAGAAACCACGCTGTGTAGTGAATCACTAAAGTAGCCTGAGGATTTTTTTTTAATCCTCTGGCTACTTAGTCCCCCCTGGTGTCCACTTACCTCCAGAGATGGCTGGTCCGGTGCCTTCCTTCTTCTTCTTGTCCTCGCTGCCGCTCCACGCTGCAGTCTTCTTCCTTCGCTGCTCCCTCCCTGCCAGATTAGGAGAGTGTGGGCGGGTTAGGAGAGTGTGGGCGGGTACTGGGAGGGGAGATGTCACGTCTCCCCGCCCTGTACCCGCCCACACTCTAAGCCACAAGCCCAGCCTACCTAGCGCTTTAAACACTAACCTGGGAGGCAGGGCAGCGAGGCAAGAAGAAGGAGGGCACCGGAGCAGCCATCTCTAGAGGTAAGTAGCTGCTAGAGATGTTTAGTTTAGCCTCTCATTCGAATGAATAGAGTCAGCCGGCGCACAGGGGGTTAAGGCTGTGTGCCGGCTGCTTCCATTCATTCCTATGGAACTGCAGCAGAGCCTTCACACTGAGTATACAGCGTATACTCAGTGTGAAGGCTAAGCAAAGCATTGTGGGAAAAGATCACAGATCTCGATCCCACATAAAAATGATCGCTCAACCCTACTCCTGTGCCCAGAAGATCTGGATAGGACAACAGGTAAGTATGATGGGATGAGGAGTGGTATGAGTTAATTAGGAAGGTCTAGTAGTGGGTGGGCTAGCTAGGCAGACGGGGTGTGAGAGGGAGAGATAGAGTAAGTCAGCTCTGAGTGCAGAGCAATGCAACATAGTAGTTGTAGGAAAAAAAGAACAAGAAGATACACCATGTAAACAAATGCAAAAAATGCCAGGAGCTGCCAGAGAAACCCAGAAATCACTAAAAACACTGCTAAAGGTATTTGCGTGCACCCATAAAAAAAAAAAAATTATTCAGAAAACCGCTTTATCTCGTGAAGTATACAGAGATTTTCTCAATTAGTAAACCTATTATCTTCTGAAGCAAAGTATCACAAAGATCAACTGCTGCCGGAAACTAATATTATATGGCTATGCTGAATCCACAAATGGAATGGTTCTCTGCTGTTGCCACCAGTATGAGGACAATAGCGGGAGGAACCCATACTGGGACGGTCCATTTTATTATCAGTAATACCTAATATTCTACACATACATTATTGATGCTGTATTTCATGACAATAGCATGTGTGGATTAGCACTGCTCATAGTGCCTTTGAAGATGTATAAGTTACCCATGTCATAGGCACTAACACAACCCCAAAGGGGCAGCTTTTCTGATAACCGGCTGGATGTTCCCTCTCCTCTTCAGTCGACAGGACATTTGGTCTTTTGTTTCCTTAAATTTCACATTTTGAGCAGCAGTGTTTATGGATTGTGTTAATATATAGATTTTTTTCTTTGCAGAATACAACTTTAACTTGCATTTGTGGATTGCACTATGTTCACCGATAATGATTTTTCTTGAAGTATTCCTGAGCTCATGCACTAATTTCCATTACTGATTCAAGCCTATTTGTAATGCAGTGCCCCCTGAGAGCCCATAAATCACGAGCATCCAATACTGACCATCAGCCTTGTCTCATGTGTACATGGATTTGGGCAGATTGCCTGAATCTTTTGATGATATTACATTCTGTAGATAGTGGAAGTTAGTGACCAACTGGTAGGGTGGGATATTGTACCCTTCAGTATGGTTATGGCACAGAACTAGAGGTAGAAGAGAAAGATAATGTGCCCTCGTATCCAGGGTTGAACCTGCCTCTTTCGCCGCCTGAGGCGGACGACAGAAAGCCGCCACCCCCCCCCCCCGGGAGGAGGGGGCGGAGCGGAGCTAAGGGGGCGGAGTGGAGCGAAGGTGGGCGTGGTGGAGCGGCGTTAGCAGGCAGAGAGCAGGCACGGACCTGCTCTCTGTCTGAGCGTGAGGGGAGGCCGCTGGAGCAGCTCGGTGAGGCTAAGCCAGTCCAGGACAGCTTGTCCTGGACTGGCTTAGGTAAGCAAAAATGCCGCCCTCCCCGGGGCCCTGGCATAGTCGCCTCATGGGAGGTGCGGCGCTGCTCGTATACATGTTTTGTGGGATTTATCTTAAGATTCAGAAGGATACGAAAAAAAATGCCTCTACTTCTCAGTCTCGTATCTTCCTCCAAGTGTGTATGTCTTACTCCTGAGGTGAATGTGTTTAATGTATCTTAAGACAAAGTGAAATGTATAAAATGTATGCCAGGGAAATGATTTACGGGACAACTGAGTCCTGGTTAAACAACAGGCTGAGAGAGAGTCAGATTCAGTGCCAAGGATTACACAGGTCTGCAAAAAAAAAAAAAAAAAATTGGGTTATTCCACGTACTTTTTTATGGTTTTTGTTGCGCTGAATCAGAAAATGACCTCCATTTTGTCATAGGACATGACGTTTCCTGACAAGTTAGGTATCTATGTTAAATAAGGCAATACCTCAAAATAAGTGGAAATAGATGTAAAAAAAATCAATGTTTTATTACAATTTTTTCATGAAAATCCTTTTTTGAACTGAAATGATCCACTATCACACTAAACTGAATTCTTCTTCCCTGTGAGGCTCCTCTTGGTGCCCTGGTAGGTCTCTCTGACGTGTGGTCTATTCACTCACTCTGCAAGTTCTTCTCTTTGAGAGTTAAGGGGTTTTGGCATTTTATATGTTAAATACACTTATGTGGATGAATTAATAGTAATTTGGACTTTAAATTTGGTTTAAAACCCATAATATACTGCTCTCACTACTCTGAAACCACCATATTTCCATCCCCATTGCCATCTGCCCAATTGAGGTTCTACTCAGTGAGCTGCAAACTCCTCTCCATCTTGTCAATTTCACAAGACATTGAAAGTTACTCCTTTAGATCCAGAGTCGGAGCTTCCAGATGGAGAATTTTTACACAACTTGCACCCCAGTACCCCCCTCAGACGTCTGTTTCTGAGAGCGCACATGGCACAGAATCTACCCTGGGTAACAGCGGTAGTAATGGAGACAATTGGGACTGATGGGGATGTCTATTGAGTTATATAGGATAATCTTAAGTCACTGATCTAATGTCATGGAAATGATCTATTATTGGTAACACACAATTTTCTATTAATCCTTTCTCATCATCCACCATACTATTACGGCAGATGTCAGGCCGTAGACACAATAGTATGGAGTAGACCCTATGGGCGTTTGTGAGAGGGTTTTCTATGCATGCGCAGAGGATGCAGATGAGTTGCAGTCAGGACATCTGCTGTTTGGCTGCTGGAAGGTCCAGTAGTGGATGGGAAGTGGAAGGCGTCTGCTTGTATTTCGATTGGAGCTCCATCCCATCGCTCGAATAAGAGCAGAGTTGCTTTCACTGGCCATCCATTGCAGTAAGTTTCAGCGCCCATAGGCCCATGCAGTGTTGGACACTCACAGATCAGATAGTGATGGCCTGTAGAAAGATCTTTAGTGTGAAACGTATTTGGGGCTGCAAAACCCTTTTAAACACACTACATTAAGTTTTTATCCAGGGCCAAGACTACTAATGGAGAAACGCTCACAACTTGGCTAAACCTTAAAGGATTTGCAAGTTAAAAATGGAGCTGTGGATCTGCAACAGTGATAGGCTATCAATGAGTGATCACCACTACCAGTAGCAGTTGGTAGGGGGCACTACCAGTAGTAGTTGGCAAGTTGGCACTAGCAGTAGTAGATAGTAGGGGGTACTACCAGTAGTAGATGGTAGGGAGCACTACCAGTAGTAGATAGTAGGTAGTACTACCATTAGTAGATAGTAAGGGGCACTAACAGTAGTAGTAGATAGTAGGGGGCACTACCAGTAGTAGTTGGTAGGGGGCACTACCAGTAGTAGATAGTAGGGGGCACTACCAGTAGTAGATAGTAGGGAGCACTACCAGTAGTAGATAGTAGGGGGCACTACCAGTAATAGATAGTAGGGGGCACTACCAGTAGTAGTTGGTAGGGGGCACTACCAGTAGTAGATAGTAGGGGGCACTACCAGTAGTAGTTGGTAGGGGGCACTATCAGTAGTATATAGTAGGGGGCACTACCAGTAGTAGTTGGTAGGGGCACTATCAGTAGTAGGTGGTACTACTACCAGTAGTAGTTGGTAGGGGGCACTACCAGTAGTAGATAGTAGGGGGCACTACCAGTAGTAGATAGTAGGGAGCACTACCAGTAGTAGATAGTAGGGGGCACTACCAGTAGTAGTTGGTAGGGGCACTATCAGTAGTAGGTGGTACTACTACCAGTAGTAGTTGGTAGGGGGCACTACCAGTAGTAGATAGTAGGGGACACTACCAGTAGTAGATAGTAGGGAGCACTACCAGTAGTAGATAGTAGGGGGCACTACCAGTAGTAGTTGGTAGGGGGCACTACCAGTAGTAGATAGGGGGCACTACCAGTAGTAGATAGTAGGGATCACTACCAGTAGTAGTTGGTAGGGGGTACTATCAGTAGTAGATAGTAGGGGGCACTACCAGTAGTAGATAGTAGGGAGCACTACCAGTAGTAGTTGGTAGGGGGTACTATCAGTAGTAGATAGTAGGGGGCACTACCAGTAGTAGATAGTAGGGGGCACTACCAGTAGCAGATAGTAGGGGGCACTACCAGTAGTAGATAGTAGGGGGTACTACTACCAGTAGTAGATAGTAGGGAGCACTACCAGTAGTAGATAGTAGGGGGTACTACTACCAGTAGTAGATAGTAGGGGGCACTACCAGTAGTAGTTGGTAGGGGGCACTACCAGTAGTAGATAGTAGGGGGCACTACCAGTAGTAGATAGTAGGGATCACTACCAGTAGTAGTTGGTAGGGGGTACTATCAGTAGTAGATAGTACGGGGCACTACCAGTAGTAGATAGTAGGGGGCACTACCAGTAGTAGATAGTAGGGGGGCGCTACCAGTAGTAGGTAGGAGCACTATCAGTAGTAGATAGTAGATGGTACTACTACCAGTAGTAGATAGTAGGGAGCACTACCAGTAGTAGTTGGTAGGGGGTACTATCAGTAGTAGATAGTAGGGGGCACTACCAGTAGTAGATAGTAGGGGGCACTACCAGTAGCAGATAGTAAGGGGCACTACCAGTAGTAGATAGTAGGGGGTACTACTACCAGTAGTAGTTGGTAGGGGGCACTACCTGTCACACTACCATTCTTGCCCATATGACTGTGTCTCTTATTGCAGATGAGTCCATTGAATAGACCAGCATATGACTACAGTACTAGACACAACAGCGTGGACACGTGTGTGAAGGGTTTGTGCTGTCCCCATCATATTGTTAATAGACGTTGCCTTGTAGGTTGGATTTACACCAATCCCACATTGATCTTAGGCAGTGGCGTAACTAGGAATGGCGGGGCCCCGTGGCGAACTTTTGACATGGGCCCCCCCCCCCCGACACCAAAGATCTCGACTGAGTCCCTCCTACGCATTCCTGCACACAGTATTATGTCCCTTAGTGGCCCCTGCACACAGTATTATGTCCCTTAGTGGCCCCTGCACACAGTATTATGTCCCATAGTGACCCCTGCACACAGTATTATGTCCCTTAGTGGCCCCTGCACACAGTATTATACCCAATAGTGGCCCCCTGCACACAGTATTATGTCCCATAGTGGCCCCTGCACACAGTATTATGTCCCATAGTGACCCCTGCACACAGTATTATGTCCCCATAGTGGCCCCTGCACACAGTATTATGTCCCTTAGTGGCCCCTGCACACAGTATTATACCCAATAGTGGCCCCCTGCACACAGTATTATGTCCCATAGTGGCCCCTGCACACAGTATTATGTCCCCATAGTGGCCCCTGCACACAGTATTATGTCCCATAGTGACCCCTGCACACAGTATTATGTCCCCATAGTGGCCCCTGCACACAGTATTATGTCCCCATAGTGGCCCCTGCACACAGTATTATGTCCCTTAGTGGCCCCTGCACACAGTATTATACCCAATAGTGGCCCCCTGCACACAGTATTATGTCCCATAGTGGCCCCCTGCACACAGTATTATGCCCCATAGTGGCCCCTGCACACAGTATTATGTCCCATAGTGGCCCCCTGCACACAGTATTATGTCCCATAGTGGCCCCTGCACACAGTATTATGTCCCCATAGTGGCCCCTGCACACAGTATTATCCCCCATAGTGGCCCCTGCACACAGTATTATGTCCCTTAGTGGCCCCTACAGAACTAAATACTGTCACCCGCTGACCGCTATACCAGGACAAATTGTGGATAAAAAAAAATCTGGTCCTGTGCATTACAATTTAGTAACTCCATGTGCCTCATATTAATAGCAGTTAACCCCATCATCTCCCTCACATTAACCCCTGTGTGCCTCACCATAAGAGTTACTGATATGTGAGAGACATGGAGGTAATAATAAAGTATCTTCATTACTATTACCCCCAAATGTCTCACATATCAGTAACTCTTATGGTGAGGCAAACAGGGGTTAATGTGAGGGAGATGATGGGGTTAACTGCTATTACTATGAGGCACATGGAGTTACTAAAACACAAGTAATCCCCCCAAATGCCTGATAGTAATAAGTAACCCCAGTACGTACCTGTGTAGCTTCAGTTTCATTTTCCTGGAGCAGCTTCTTCCTCTTCTCTTCTGTGCAGGAGCTCGGCAGGGATAAGCCCCGCCTCCTCCTCTCATTGGTGGGCAGAGGACAGACAGAGAAAGGGAGGGGGGAGAGAGGGGGAGCGTCCTGCAGCGCTGACAGGAGCCAGACCTGCAGCTCCTGTGTCTCAGCCGTTGCTGCAGCTTCGGGGCCCCCTGTTGGTGGGAAAGTATTCCACCACAGGGGGCCCCGATCATTATACTCGGGGGTCCGAAAAGACCTCCGAGCATAATGGTAGCAGCTGTCACCGGGCCCCTAATGTCCCGGGCCCTGTGGCAGCTGCTACCGCTGCTATGGTGGTAGTTACGCCACTGATCTTAGGATAGATCTTAGCACAGGCCGTCAATGTAAAATCTGGGAATATACCTTTCATACATGTCATTAGACCGCAAGGCCATCCCAAAATAACATGGCTTCTCTGTGCATTTGTATATTGGAATCCATGTTAGTCATTTACGTATCGCTCAGGTACGCGATAAATCCGATAGCGTACGTCTCAGTCTCATGCAAGAGGACAAACGTTGGAAAATTAATAATAAACGAATAATATAATACTCATAACCTTTTCCTTAACGTCTCCAGGGAATTTCTGACAGAATTTATTGCGGCAAATGCGGCGAGTTCTAAGAGTATTCCTGTGTGAGAACAAATGGGACAATTACTGGTTGAGTTAATTACATAAATTCACTTGTACTCTGACAGCAATATCCGTACAGGCCATACTGTTCGGGGCACATGAGGATTGGAAATGACTATATTACTTTGCTGGTTAATCAGCTCAACATGTTCTTTATTGGGCGAAATACCGCGCCTGGCACCTTTGTACACTCGCTATAACACAACTGCTGAAAAACTAATGGAGATTGAACAATAAAGTGGAAGCCTGAAACTGTATTTGTTTTGTGTTTTTTCCCCCCTTCGGTCGTGGAGGCAGCTGGAACATCTGGATTTCCTATCCAGACCAATATAGAGCCAGACGTAACGGCCAAGCTAGAAATTCTCATAAAATCAGGAACTAAATTGAAACCGTTACTATTCTGCTTTTGTAGAATATATCAACACATTTTGCAAATGTTTTATGACAATGAATATTTTGGAAGCAAGTTATTACGGGCAAACCGAGCACAATTGTACGGCCATTTACAAGCGCGACCATGGTTTCCCCTCCACATGCAAATTTGGATTGCAAAATGGACGCTATGTAAGGCGTAGAAAGCACAGTGTAACACGTTTCTTCTCCCGATTGCCGCATTCTGACACCATTCGTGATAAAAGCTGCAATAACTCGGATGACTTCAGCTTTATTGTTTTATAAGGAGGCTTGGGAGAATGATATAAACACTTCTGGAAAGCAGACATGTGCGGAGCATGCACAGAGCAGCTATGAAAAATCACTGACCTTCACCCCATTCTACTGTACATGGTAAAAGCGAGACTAGACAAGGACTGAAGGAGGATAATTATGGGCTCTTTAAAAGACGCTTTCTTATAGGATGTCTTAGCACGGCCATATAGCAACCTCAGACATTCCTACGCTTAACCCATTAGTGACCTGCCATAGGTGTCTAAGGACTATGCTGAACTATGATAAAGTATTTGCTATTAGGTGTCCGCCAGGTCATAGGGAAGGTGTCAGACTATTGTCTAACTATGTGCAGTGACAGCTGTCCTATGTGACGCTTTAGACTTGAAATAGGGAATTTATTAATTTTTTTCCTTTTAATTTATCAATTTTAAAAAAATTTGTTTTGAGGACCGGCGATGCTTTTTGCGGAATACGTTTACATAATTTAAGATGAACTGTTCCATCTAGTGGGGCCATTTGGAACTACATCTATAAACTACGTTCCCATAGCAAAAGTGCACGCATGAAACATTAAAACTCAGTTAAAAAAAACTTCTTACCCCAAGCATGTCTTTACTAGTTTTTACATTAGATCCCTAGGTTTCGGCACTCTACAAATAAGAAATTATTGCTTCTTTATTTATATAGTGCTAACCTAGTCCATCATGTTGTATGTCAGCACTTTTGATGGAGCTACATATGGACGATAGCGGCTTGTCCTGTATTTTCTCAAACTTTTTGTCTGACATGAGTGCTTGTACAGCTGCAAGTTCAGAGCTCAGAGGGCATTCATTGTGAAACATGTACTCTGCCCCCTGCCCCCTTTTATCGATGCTAAAGTCTCCCCCTCCTCAGCCTCTTCACTGACATAGTTGTATAAACTCTGCTTTCTATAAAGATGTAAGTACTAAATTCGTTTTAAGGCTAAGGCCCCACAAGGTGAGACCCAGCAAAAACACACTGCGGAAAATCATCGCGGAAACGCATTGAAGTTTTTCACAGAAAGTCTACAGAGTTTTCTTCTGCCGACTTTCTGCCCATATTATACCAATACAGAAAATACCAGCACGTTTTATCTCTGCAATGTCTGGATGGGGTTAGCCAGAATCCCATCCACTTTGCAGGTACTTGTTGGGGACCACAAGGGGTTCCCTGAATATATTGTAGAGTTCCAAATTGATTTATATTATTTACAGTCCTATGAAAAAGTTTGGGCACCCCTATTAATCTTAATCATTTTTAGCTCTAAATATTTTGGTGTTTGCAACAGCCATTTCAGTTTGATATATCTAATAACTGATGGACACAGTAATATTTCAGGATTGAAATGAGGTTTATTGTACTAACAGAAAATGTGCAATATGCATTAAACCAAAATTTGACAAGTGCAAAAGTATGGGCACCTCAACAGAAAAGTCCCCCCTCCATCTCTGCCCCCAGATTCATGTCCCCCCTCCATCTCTGCCCCCAGATTCATGTCCCCCCCATCTCTGCCCCCAGATTAATGTTCCCCCATCTCTGCCCCCAGTTTCATGTCCCCCATCTCTTCCCCCAGATTCATGTCTCCCCATCTCTGCCCCCAGATTCATGTCTCCCCATCTCTGCCCCCAGATTCATGTCCCCCCTCCATCTCTGCCCCCAGATTCATGTCCCCCCCATCTCTGCCCCCAGATTCATGTCCCCCCATCTCTGCCCCAGATTCATGTCCCCCCCATCTCTGCCCCCAGATTAATGTTCCCCCATCTCTGCCCCAGATTCATGTCCCCCCATCTCTGCCCCCAGGTTCATGTCCCCATCTCTGCCCCCAGTGTCATGCCGTCCCCTCCTTCATCTGCCCCCAGTTTCATGTTCTACCTCAATGTCTACACACAAAAACCACTTAAACTCACCTTTTCCTCGCTCCCCCGCTGCTCTCTCCGCAGTCTCAATAACACAGTTGTAGATGCGATGTGACGTCAACACATCGCGTCTACACAGCCACTAGCCGAAGTGCAGCAGCAAAGCAAGGAGCAGAGCTGTAACAGCTGCTTGCTTTAGTCGCGTATGTATTCAACTCCACCTGGAGAAAAAAAAAAGGTTACCCCCTTCACGCTGCAGCCATTTTTCGATTTTTGTTTTTGACTCCCCGCTTTCTAACATACATAACTTTTTTATTTTTCTGTTCACAAAATCATATGAGAGCTTAATATTTGCGAGATAAATTGTACTTCGTATTGATACCAGTAATATTCTTTATGATGTCCTGGGAAGCTGGATAAAAATTCAGAATGTGGTGGACTTGGATTTAACTGAGTTTGTGCGACGTTCTTATGGGCTTTGTTCTTATGGTGATCACAGTGCAGCCAAAGTGACATGTCATCTTTATTTTAGGGGTCGGTACAATTCCAGGGATACCAAATTTATAGGTTTTTTATGTTTAAAAATCCAAAATTTTGCTAAATTTTTTAATTGGAATAGCCATATTCTGAAAAAACTGAATTTGTCTATATTTGTATGGATGGGGATGCATAGGGTGTCTTTTTTTGTGGGGACAGATGTACTTTTTAGTTATACCATTTTGGGGAATGGAGGATTATGTAGATAATCTGTTTTCCCATAGTCCAAACAGCAGCACAACAGATGGGGTATTCCTGCCCCTGCGTGCAATTAGGACAGGTGGAACTTTTGCTCAATCAATAACCTCCCCTATAAGAGGTCACCAGACCTCCCCCTCCACGTGTTAATTATAAAGTATAAATTTCAAAGAAAAACCTTCAGAATGTCAAACCAAATAAATAGGGAGGGAGCTTTGTGCTGCTGTTTGGACTATGGGAAAACAGATTATCTACATAATCCTCCATTCCCCATACGTCCAACACAGCAGCACAACAGATGGGGAGGTAGCAAGAAAAATCCCCCTAGGGTGGGACTTCCTGACATACTGACGTCAAAACTGAGCGACCAAAGGCAGTTGCCTCCTCGCTAAACCTATCTAGTCTATAATGCCTAACAAAGGTTAGGTGAGAGCTCCAGGTTGCCGCCGCACAGATCTGGTCCAGGGAGACAGCATGTCTCTCTGCACAAGAAGCGGCAACCGCACGGGTCGAATGAGCCCTCACAAACCCAGGCGGCGATAGTCCCTGGGTACAGAACGCCAGAGAGATGGCTCCTTTGATCCATCGTGCCAAAGTTGTTTTGGATGCTCTACATCCCTTATATCTGCCTGCAAAATTTATTAGCAGGTTCTCCGCCTTCCTGAAGGACCTGGAACGTTCCAGGTAGATCTGCAAAGCCCTCTTCAGATCTAGGGTATGCCACCTCTCCTCCTCTGGGGAGGAGGGGGATGCAAAGAATGTAGGTAAAGTAATTGTATGGTTAATATTTTGACCTGAAGGGACTTTTGGTATAAACCCCGGAAGGTATCTTAACTGTACCCTGTCTGGAAAGAACAACAGATAGGGTTCCGAGGCTGCCAGCGCCTGCAATTCCCCTGTACGTTTAGCCGAAGTAACGGCTAGCAGAAACGCCACTTTGTATGTAAGAAACTTTAACCCCACCTCTTGTAGGGGTTCAAAGGGGGGCCCACAAAGCCCATGTAGTACCGTGGCTAAGTCCCATTGTGGTACTGGGAACTGCACCGAAGGTCGGAGCCTAGTGGCCCCTTTCAGGAATTGATTTATCAACGGATTCTGAGACAATCTGACCCCCAGTACGGCTGAGAGGGCAGCTATGTGTACCTTTAGTGTTGCTGGGGTGAGACCCTTCTCCAGCCCATTCTGCATGAACTCCGATATTGAATCTATTGGTGTTAATGGGCGCTGTCTCTCCGCGCACCATTGCTGGTAAATTCTTCCAATTCTCAAATAACTTCGATTTGTGGATTCTGCCCTCGCACAGGCCATAGTTGTTCTCACGGCCTGTGACAATCCGTTATGTCCGTATAGGGTGCGGTCAACCTCCAGGCTGTCAGGTTGTTTTGGGTTACCAGGTTGTGAAGAAGTGGAAGCCTCCAGTAATTCCCTCGACTCATCTGTATGAGGTGGGTAAACCATGCCCTCTTCGGCCAGAACGGGATGATGGCAATCACCGATACCTGGTCTTGCCTGATCTTGGCCAATACCCTCGCAATCATGGGAAGTGGAGGGAAGATGTACGCCAGCCTGAACCTCCAGGGTATTGATAGGGCATCTACTGCCAAGGGGTTGTCCTCCTGGTAGAGGGAACAGAACCTCTCCACCTTGGCATTGTATTGGGTGGCCATCAGATCCACCTCGGGGAGACCCCACATCTGAGTTAGTTGCGCAAACACTTCTTGGTTGAGGGACCACTCGCCTGACACCGCTTATCCCCTGCTGAGCTGGTCTGCCAGCACGTTCAGGTGTCCCCTTATATGCACCTCTGGCACCTTGGGGGAGACTCTTCCCCTTGCTGTCAGCCATCCCCTCCATAATGACGTCCAGCTCCTTCCCAAAGAGCCTACCTGGTTCATACGGGAGTGCACATAAATTGTACTTGGACGTATTGTCCGCTCTCCAGGGCTTAAGCCACAATGGTCGTCTTGCGGCCGTCGCCAACGCCATGGACTTTGCTGCAATTTTTACATTATAGAGCGCCGCCTCTGCTAGATAATCAACAGCCATGGATGTGGAGGTCAGAAACGTCAGAAGGTCGTCACGCGGAACGCCTGCATCAATATCTCTGCGAAGAGACGTTATGTTTCCCCGAAGAAACTGGACCACCTCCCCTGTTGAGATTCCTACTGAGGCCTGCGCTGCTGCAGTTGTATATATACGGCGCAGAGAGCCCTCTGCCCGCCTATCCATTGCGTCCTGGAGATTGGATCCGTCATCCGAAGGTAAGACTGTACGTCTTGATAATTTAGACACGGCCATGTCAACTCTCGGGGTTGGCCCCCAACGATTAAATTCCGCGTCTTCCACCGGAAAGAGTGTACGAAATTTCTTAGAAATCTGAAACGATTTCTCCGGTCTCTTCCATTCCGTCTCCATACATCTTGAGACTGAAGGTTCTACCTTAAATGCTCTTGGGGCCCTTGGGTCCCCTTCCTCGCCCCTATCTGGGCGTACCAACTTCAATAATTTCGGCATTTTTTCTAATGAGAAAGATGGACCTGAAACATCCGACTCCTCATCCGAAGAGATCTCATCCAACACCTGGAACTCCTCCCCCCTAGGGGAGGGGACAGAGGGGAGATCCAAGCGCGGTCGTTTAGCTAAGTGGGAGATAGACTCCTTCATCTCCCTCATTGAGTCTTTCACAAACTCCTTCACCCATGACATCGCCTCCCCAATTTGCGACTCCACTGGCTGTGAAGCCCGGCATTGGCGACAGCGGGAAAAATCATAGTCATCCGGCAAGGGGGTCTTGCAATCCCTGCATGGTAAATGCCGGAGCCTAGGCGCCGACCTTCCCCCCCGTCCTTCAGACACCGAGGATGAAGAAGACATCTATAAGGGAAAATAACATTTGTTTCAATATACCTTACCATACCCCCTTGCTGGAAACCATAGGGCGACTACTACCTTCAAACTTATTGCAAGGTCCTTCCAATTTCCCTCAGAATGTGTCAGCAATCACAAACCACTTCCGCACTGCATCAGGTCCCAGTGCAACTGAGTCTTAAATACCTCCCAGAGGGGAGGGAGATCAAGCCCCGCCCCACCACCAGGTGGGGAAGGATTCTGTGCATAATAATAATGATACGTAGTAATATGCCTCTTACCTGCTGCTTTGTATGAGGGGGAAACCTCCCCTCCAACACATACTCACGCTATTTTTCCCCCCCCCCGACCCTGAATGTCAGGGACGGAGGGGACACACGGCCGGACCAAGGGAGAGTGCACTGCGCATGCGCCTCTCCACCGCCGAACCCAGCTGACCGGAGCGCGCGCGCGCGCCTAGGAAATCCCCCGGCCGGACGTCCACAGAGAACTAGCGAGCGCACGGAGCGACATCCACAGGCAGAGAGGCTAACAAAGCTAAGTTCTTACTATCACAGGGGGAGAGGACACCGGCCTCCCCCCCCACCACCTGTCCCTGTCCGCAGGACAGAAAAAAACACGTGGAGGGGGAGGTCTGGTGACCTCTTATAGGGGAGGTTATTGATTGAGCAAAAGTTCCACCTGTCCTAATTGCGTGCAGGGGCAGGAATACCCCATCTGTTGTGCTGCTGTGTTGGACGTATGGGGAATGTCTATTGCTTTGATCGCTTTTTATTAAAATTGGTATGACTGCAGTTCAGCTCTTTTAATTTTTTTTTCCAGCTCACAAATGACTTCAGAGACTGTGATCGGGCCTCAGTGGTCCTGACATAATTCATGGGTCTCTGTGACTTGAAGAGGCCCGACGAATGTCCCACACATAGATAGGTTAGGGTCACCTTGTAAATTGGTGCCTAATGTTTTGAGGTGATCTAAGTTATATATATAAGCATTTACGGGATCAGTACAAATAACAGTCATGTAATTGATTCTGCCCAAGAAGTGTACAAGAACCAGGGGACATTCTTAAGGCTAAGTTCACACGGGGCGGTGGGGCGGATTTTGATACTTTGATAAGTTTTTATCAGTGGCAATTTTACCAAGTTTGGTTTTATGTATTACATAATTATAAGCTTCTTTATATGGCCCAGATGTATAACTTTACATTTATCCACATTAAAACTCATTTGCCACTTCCCTGCGGACTGACAGCCCAGACTACAAAACTCAGGACATGCCCTATTCCTGTCCAGTTTTCCAGCCATGCTTCTAAGACTCCCATTGAATGAATGGGGCTGCGATGACACCCGTGTCACCCTTGCACCACAGCCTTGCCATTCAATGATGGCCAGCGGCGACTACACGGTCATGTGCAACTATCCTAAGATAAAGAAAACAGACCTCTTATTAAGTTTGGCTATGGAGTTCAAATTTGAACAGATTACAAGTTTTGTTGCATCTCCAGATATCAGACAATAGTGTCCTGTTCATGTCCAATCTTCGTAGGAACCGTAACCCAACTTCTCATCGGATCCTTCCATCTGTAATTGCGGCTGGCTAATAATTAAGTCAAAAGTTCTATAACTTATTTTTGGAATATACCTCATATAGGAACGACATGTCCATACCTCCCAACCGTCCCGATTTCCGCAGGACATTCACGATTTCGGTGACGTGTCCCGCGGTCCCGGTTGGAGGGAGGTATGTCCCGATTTCAACTCAGATCTGCGTCTGGAGGACGAAGATCTGAGTTGAATACATACGCGACTAAAGCAAGGAGCTGTCACAGCTGGCTGTGTAGGCGGGATGTGATGACGTCACATCGCACCTACAACTGTGTTAGCGAGACTGCGGAGAGAGCGGTGGGGGAGCGAGGAAAAGGTGAATATAAGTGGTTTTTGTGTGTAGACATTGAGGTGGAACATGAAACTGGGGGCAGATGAAGGAGAGGATGGCATGACACTGGGGGCAGAGATGTGGGGACATGAATCTGGGGGCAGAGATGTGGGGACATGAATCTGGGGGCAGAGATGGGGGGACATGAATCTGGGGGCAGAGATGGGGGGACATGAATCTGGGGACAGAGATGGGGGGACATGAATCTGGAACAGAGATGGGGGAACATTAATCTGGGGCAGAGATGGGGGAACATTAATCTGGGGGCAGAGATGGGGAGACATGAATCTGGGGACAGAGATGGAAGGGACATGAATCTGGGGGTAGAGATGGGGGGACATGAATCTGGGGGCAGAGATGGGGGACATGAATCTGGGGGCAGAGGTGGGGCACATGAATCTGGGGACAGAGATGGAGAGGACATGAATCTGGGGGCAGAGATGGAAGGGACATGAATCTGGGGGCAGAGATGGAAGGGACATGAAACTGGGGGCAGAGATGAGGGGGGACATGAAACTGGGGGCAGATGTGTATATGAAACTGGGGGATAGATGGAGGGGGCATATAATTTACGGGTGACTAGGAGGATTACACTGTGTGGGGGCATATGGAAAATGAATGAGAATGGGTGGAGTCAGCATAAAAATGGGTGGAGCTAAATTTGCTCCGGTGCGCTACGCGCGCCGCACATTTTGTCCCTCTTTCAGTTCTTCAAAAGTTGGGAGGTATGCATGTCTGGCAAGTGATGCAGAACGTATTTACAAGTCCAGGCATACCAAACATGAAGATGAAATCATAATCCATTCATTAGATTCCTATGGGGTGGTTTGGAAGGCTATCAGTCCAGGCACTTGGGCTCAGAGCAGTCTGTGTTCCCGCACTATATCCCTGTAGGCAAACTGTTATATAATGTGAAATATGACATAGGTGACTTTGTAGTCATATTGTATTGCAGGCCTAACCCTCTCTTGCCTGTCACCTGCACAAAGGCACTTTGTTTCATATCATTAACCTGTAAATGACTTTGTCTCTGTACGGTTGAGTTGACATCTCGGCTATAGTTACCTGTATCCTGGCATGTGTACTGTAGTGTGCCAATAATGAACAGTGTGCAGAATTACACCATAATAGGATACATACATCCCATAATGGTATTATTAAAGGGTTATGCCATACAAAATATTTACCCTCACTCCATAGGACAGAGTATAAATTGCTTGTAAAACTGCTGTTTTTCTCCAGCTGTGACTGCAAATACCCCCCCCCCCCCTTCCCGATACAATTACCTTCAACAGGAGATAGTCGAAATACACAATTTGGCTATCACTGCTGCTCTTACTGAACACAATGGGTGCCGGAGCGCATCGCCGTCCTCTAGGTGCTTGCTACCCTCACAGTGGCATTTTTGGCAGGTATAAAACACCCCCGGTTCTCAAGATTGGTGGGGATGTCAGCAGTGCAACCCCCACTGATAGGAAATTCATCTTGTATCCTATGGAGGAAGGTTACTTTTCATGGCATAACACCCTCAATGACGACCATTCGTTTCTGATCTGTAAGCCAGTTGTACAAACTTGCCCCTAGACCCAATTATGTACCGTTTTGTTTTGTACTGTATCAAACACCTTTGAAATCCGTATACAACATTTACACCCTTGTCCAAGTTCAATCCCTCATAAACCCATACTTATACTGCGTTATGATGTTATTACTCCGGGATTGCATCTCTTAGAAACCTATCAAGTAATTTGTCCGCAGCAGAGATGAAACTTTCACGTCTATAGTTTACGCCATCACTTATACGCCCCTTTTTTGACTGTGGGCGTCACATTTGCTTTGTGCCGATCCTATGAAACAGATCTGATGGTTAGAATACTTAAATATTAAGGGTGCATTCACACGGAGTAACGTGGGAGCCTGGATCGTATACGCCGCGTTATTTTGCGGCCGTGATTTTGTGGCTGCAAGATCACGGCCGCAAAATAACGCGGCATATACGATCCAGGCTCCCATTGAAATCAATGGGAGCTTTTTACGGCGCGCAAAGTCTCACACGCCGTATACGTGCCACATCATGCGGCACGTTACTCTGTGTGAATGGACCCTTAGATATAATAGTCTCTCTATCAGAATATGTAATTCCCTGAGACATAAGGGATGTCTTCCGTCTGGACCCAGTGATATGTCTATTTTAGTATTACGAAGGCGGCGGCGCTCTTCCTCCTGGATTGAACAGGTGACATTTAATGGAGAATTTACATGACCCCTAATTATTTTATCTCTGTCATAGGATTTTCCTGTTTAAATACAGCAGAGAAGAGGGTATTTCATAGACCTGCCTTTTCCTCCTCCTCCTCCACCATTGCACCCAGATTATTTTTGAGAGGGCTCACATTGTTAGATTTTAGGTTTTTATTATCTACTAGTATTACCGACAACTTCGTCCACGGCCCCCCACCCCCTGCGTGCCCCACCTGCAGTGCCGCCTGAGCCCCCCCCCCCCCGCCTTTGCCTTGTGGGCGCAGTGGGCCCTTCCAACCCCAGTGTGCCCATGGACCCCCACCTTGCGCCCCGCTGGCCCCCTTCCCTTACTTTCCCCCCTAGCCCCCCACTTTTTTCCCAATTTGCTCCAACATTCCCTCGCTCCGTTCTCCCTCCCCAACTCATGACCCTGAGCCCACTTCCCACCTCACCCCGTGCCCCCTTTCCTCCCCTACACCCCCCCCCACCCTGTGCCCCGTTTTTCCCATCTCTAACCACCCCCCCACCCGCACCTGCTAACCCAGCTCCACCCCACCCCGGGCTCCCAGTGCGCCGAGGTTACAGGGGTGCATGGGGTTGGCAGACCATGCAGCGCAGCTGCTGCGGCCATGCACGGCGTGCGGCACAAGTAGACGGCGATCTGTGGGAGTGCAGCACAGTTCCCTGTACCCCTTCCGACCCCCGGGGCCCTGGCGGACTCACCGCTCCACATCGCGCACCGGGCTCCAGCGATGCCGGCAGGTGTGGCTCTCAGATGCCAGCATGCACGCCAGCATTTTCTTCCTGTGAGTGGTTACACGTCGGCTTGTGGGTCTATAGCTCCGCTCACGCAGTTCCTGGGCCAATCGGAGCCCCACACATGACATGGTGACGTCAGCTCAGGTCCTTCAACCCTGTTTGTTCCGACCGAAAGTTAGTGCTACTGGTGCGGCTGTCTGCAAAATGTGGGGTGAGGCGGCTACAGTCTATGCCGGCTCCATGCTGCCGGCCGGCATGGCGTCGTCGCTCCAAGCCGGGAGCAGCCGCAATTTTCTCGGGCGGAGACTTTGTCAGTGGTGCCGCCCACGCAAGCCCACCAATGTATCAGGCCGCTCGGCTTCCCCTGCGACCCACACCCAGACTGCAGCCAAGCAATCGGAGCCCCGCTGAAATTCTCTTTCTCCTTCAATCTTTGCTGCCAATATTTGTCTTTTAAGCCGGGTTCACATCTGCGCCCCGGCCTCCGTTATGCAGGTTTCCGTTTCCTGACCGAAACTGGACAGGAGACGGAAACCTGCAGGCATTTTTCAAACCCATTCGTTTGTGCCGGTGAGCGGTTTGTGCTCTTCGTTGTGAAACAGTTTTTTTTTTTAACCGGACACAAAGTCAGACATGCAGGACTTTGTGTCCTGTTAAAAAAAAAAGGTTTTGCCGCAGAGAGCACAAACCATTCACGGCCGAGCACTGTCTATCAGGTTACCGTCTTCTGTCTGCAGAAGACGGAAACCCAACAGACGGAGATCGGGCGCAGATGTGAACGAGCCCTTATTTTTTTTAAAATTCAGTTCTGGTATATTTGAGTTAGTCACACTGATTTTCTACTATTTCTACCATGTTTATTTCCATAAGGTATATATTTCTCACAGGATGTTTTATTGTATTAAGGGGTGTGGCTGTAAGAGGATTCTCACAGACCACCCCAAAAATCTTTTATTGTATTAATGTTTTAGAAGCGTCCTACCCAACCGGACCTGCTTTCTTTTTGCACTTGAGAAAGGGCCATTGTGAGGCCCGAAACACGTCGTGCTGTGTGCTGTACATTATTCAATAAATTATTCGAGTTTAGATCTTGGTCTACCATCCTCTTCTATACACCAGAGAGCGCGGTTCTTCCACAACGGACCCCTGGTCCTTTACTCCTGCCCAAAATGTTTTATTGGGGATATAGCCTGGTGTAGTTTCAATGCTCAGTACAATGTAAAACATTGTACTCCATTTTATGTTGCCCAGCCTCTAATGGGGCTCTCATTGTTCTGGTCCTTTACCATGCATTGCTGCAGAACTAGAAGGCTTTAAACCCAACTTATTCTATCAACAAATTTTGCACAAGTCAGTAGTACAGCTTATGAACATGAGAAGTTGCGCTATTTTGACCCATTATATTTTGGACTTATAGTTTGCAATTTTTAACCGTTTTTACCCTGTGTAGGTTCTATCTGGACTTTCTATTCCCCTGGTGGGTGAAGACTAGTTACACTACATGCAAAAAGTAGAGAAGAATTGGCTCCGTAACTGTTTTTCTCATCATAAACAGCCTATGCAGGACATATATGGAGAAGTACTGCCTTCTACCGAAGTCTTTGGGTGTGATAGAAGGCTCCTATGTGACCTGTGTTTCTGGTTCCACTCCTGCTCACTCTTCCCACTCCATAGTCTTCTATAGACACAAGTAAAAGGAGACTTGTAACTTTCAGTCCATCTCAAGGGATTTCACTATAAAACTCAGTTTATCAAAGGAAGGGGTTACGATGAAACAGCCCAATAAATGCAAAAAGAAGCATTTTCCTCTGAAAAAAATATTCTCTGAAAGTTTCTTATCATCACTTGTAGTACTGATTTATACAATGTTGGGCCAGGGCTAACTTTTGCAGTCCTGCAACTTTTTGTATCTTCATTGCTGCAGCTGTCACTAAATACATAAAATCAGCCAGTGCTACAATAGGTCACAGTTGGCTTAGGGATCATACAAGTCCCAAAAACTGAACTGTGAATTTATTCCATCCCACTGACATCTCAGGATTTACCAGTCGCACTGTGTATATTAGTTTCTCATTAAAGGTCACATTTTTATCATTGTTCCTGTCTGAATAGGAACACTTTTTCAAGTGTAAGTAGCTGAACTGCCGGGCTGGATACATCATGTAGCCCAGGGGTCTCTTACTCGCGGCCCGCGGGCCAACTGTGGCCCTCGGGACTATAGTTTGCGGCCCCCGGCCGCCATAGCTGCCAGGTGTCTACTGTCACAGTAGACACCCAGCGCCAATGCCTCCGGTTGGTGCCCACACTGATCGGAGGCATTAACCCCTCAGGCATCTGTAATTACCGGCAAAACGGCCCAGGGCTCCAGGGCCGACATCACTTGGCATGACAGCCGGGAGCCTTGTAAAGGTTCCCTGGCCTGTCTGCAGTGATTTTCTTTTGCAGGTTGCTCTATGCAGCCTGCAAAAGAAATGACAGTTTTTTTGCAATGTATTGCGATGCATTAGCATTGTAATGCATTGCATTAGTGATCAGACCCCCTGGGGTTCAAGACCCATAGGGGGTCTAATAAATACAAAAAAAAAAATAAAAAGTTTTAAAAATTCAAATCACCCCCCTTTTCCTAGAACACATATAAAAGTAGTTGAATACTGTGAAACATATACATGTTAGGTATCCCCGTGTCCGAAATCGCCCGCTCTACAAATCTATAAAAATATTTTTCCTGTACGGTAGACACCGTAGTGGGAAAAAAAGTCAAAAGTGCCAAACCGCCGTTTTTTCGCCGTTTTCTCTCTGATAAAAATTTGAATCAAAAATGATCAAAGCAAAAGCAATTCCCCCAAATGGTAGAACTAAAAAGTACACCCGGCCCCGCAAACAAAAAGACGCCCTACGCATTACTGTACACGGAAGTATAAAAAAGTTACGGCTGTCAGAATATGGCGACTTTTAGAAAAAAATTTTTGGGGAAAACCTGATGCGGCCCAGCCTTACCCAGGCTCTACCTCCAGCGGCCCCCGGGTAAATTAAGTTTGAGACCCCTGATGTAGCCGGTTCAGCTACTTACACTTGAAAAAGGGCGGAGCACACCCGAAACGCGTTGTGTACCAAGTTTATTAATAAAGCATTTCTTTATCCTATATTTATCCTATATTGTAATGGAAGCACGATTCTTTTTCATCTCGACCTCTCAAGGAAGGTTTAGACCCAGTCCATTCACCTGTATGATAACGGCCATTAAGCTGAAATCCTCTGGCGAAATACATAGTATAGTATTATAGGGTCATGTGCTATTCATTACTGCAAATAACAACTGCGTGCAGTTCTTCTGCAAATAAGCACTGTGTAAACCCAGCCTTACAATCCAAGTTCTGAAACACTGTAGCGATGTAATAATGTTTGACAGCGGATTACTCTTAAGTCTAAATATGACTACAAAAATGGTATTATATCATTGACTCTAATAATTGTGAAAGGGAGAACAATTGGAGTCATGTCCAAGTGCTCATATTTGTATAGAGGCAAAACCTATGTCCTCGCCATAAGTATCTGTGCCCTTTTTCATGCGTCCCATGGTTGTATTGGCCTTGGCTGTGTGACATTGGCTGTGAAGGTTATGATAAACAACCAATATTCTTGTATATTCTTCAGTTTTAGTTTTAACCCTTTCCTGCCACAGGCGTTTTTTGTTTTTTTACTTTCCCCCTTCCAAACCACATAGCTTTTCTATTTCTCCGCTCTCAGAGACATATTAGGGGACAAATTGTTCTTCATGATGCCGCCATTAATTATTTTGTACAATGTACTGGGAAGCTGGAAAGAAATTCAGAATGGGGTGGAATTGAAGAAAAAGTGCGATTGTGCGATTTTCTTCCGGGATTCGTTTTTACAGTGTTCACCTGTATTCTATGTTTCGGTATGATTCTGAGGATACAAAATTTATATGGTTTTATTTTAACCCCTTAACAAGAATCCAAAACTGTGCCAAAATAATGTTTTTTCTAAAAGTCGCCATATTCTGAAACCCATAACTTTTTTTATACTTCCGTGTACGGGGATGCATAGGGCGTATTTTTTTGCGGGGCCGGGTGTACTTTTTAGTTCTACCATTTTTGGGAATCACTTTTGCTTTGATCACTTTTTATTCAAAACTGTGAAAAAATGGCGGTTTGGCAATTTTTTTTTTTTTTTTTACCCGCTACAGCGTTTACTATAGACATTTATGGCAGGGGTCCCAAACTCAATTTACCCCGGAGGCTGCTAGAGATAAAGTCTGGGTGAGGCTGGGCTGCATCAGGTTTTACCCATTTTTTTTTTTCTAAAAGTCATATTCTGACACCCGTAACTTTTTTATACTTCCATGTACGGGGATGTCTAGGGCGTCTTTTTTTGCGGGGCTGGGTGTACATTTTAATTCTACCATTTTGGGAAATTGCTTTTGCTTTGATCATTTTTTATTCAACTTTTTATCAGAGGCAAAAGAGTGAAAAAATGGCGGTTTGGCTTTTTTGACTTTTTTTCCCCACTACAGCGTTTACCGTACAGGAAAAATATTTTTATAGATTTGTAGAGCGGGCGTTTTCGGACACAGGGATACCTAACATGTATGTGTTTCACAGTATTTAACTACTTTTATATGTGTTCTAGGGAAAGGGGGGTGATTTGAATTTTTTAGATTTAAATTTTTTAAATATTTTTTAACTTTTTTTTAAATGTATTAATTAGACCGCCTAGGGGGGTCTTGAACTCCAGGGGGTCTGATCGCTACAATGTTAATGCATGCAAAATACCAGCATTTCTATTGCAGGCTACATAGAGTAACCTGCAATAGAAATAAATTACAGACAGGCCAAATAGCCTTCACAAGGCTCCCGGCTGTCTAAGAAACGTGACGGTGATCCTGGAGCTTGCTCTGAGTGCCTGCAATCCCCTGCAAAACGGCAGCACCAGGTGCGGCTAGTAAAATGGCACCTCGGTCAGCCTTGACCAAGGCACCAGAGGGGTTAATGCCCGCGAGTGGTGCGGGCACCGATCGCGGACATTAGTATCAGGTATCTGCTGTATAAAATAGTATCAAATTGTATAATATTCTGTAAAATCTTTACAAATACAAGCTGACATGAGGGCCCAGTACTCAATGCGGTTGTCTCATGAGCATGAATTTTTATAAACCCATAATGAATAGAGATGAGCGAGTAGTACTTGATCGAGTAGGTATTTGATCGAATGCTACGGTATTCGAAATACTCGTACTCAATCGAGTACCACTTGCTATTCGAATGGAAAAGTTCGATGCAGAACCAGCATTGATTGGGCGAATGCTATACAGTCGGCCAATCAACGCTGGTTCTTCTCCTACCATTAGAAGTCTTCTCCGTGCAGCTTCTCCGCGGCGTCTTCTGGCTCTGAATTCACTCTGCCAGGCATCGGGCCTGGGCAGAGCCGACTGCGCATGTCCGCTTGTAGTGCGGGCATGCGCAGTCGGCTCTGCCCAGGCCCGATGCCTGGCAGAGTGAATTCAGAGCCGGAAGATGCCGCGGGGACGCTGCATGGAGAAGACTGCTCGGAGGATCCAGCCCGACCCTCACTCGTGGACTTGGTAAGTATAATTTGATCGAACGTTGCCTACCCCTGAAACGAGTATTTCCCCCCATAGACTATAAAACGGTTCGATATTCGATTCGAGTAGTCGAATATTGAGGGGCTACTGGAAACGAATATCGAACCTCGAACATTTTACTGTTCGCTCATCTCTAATAATGAACATTTGCAGAGATTTTGCAAACTTAGGCCCGGTTCACATCTGCACACTGGTTTCCATTCAGGGAGTCCGCTAGGGGACACCTAATCCACATAAAAAAGCGGTTTCCTTAGGAAACTGGTGGACCCCATAGACTGTGGTTTCTGCTCGATAAATATGGAGAGAAAAGTGTTTTCCACATCTTTCATATGGAGAGAGGAATGTAATGGCCCAAACACAGATGGCAGACCTACAATCCATTCTCGGCAGGGATCCATGACAGTGTTACCCAGGGTCTATCACCTCCACAGTTCCTATAGCCGGGATTAGCAGTGGAATAAACCACATATTTCTGCTTTTCGATCGGACTCTCCATTACTATGATATTAGTTTTTCTCCTATATGCTAATGTGACATTTGGAGGGTTTCACTGTTATTTTCATTGCACCAAATCTCCAGTTTCTCCATCTGTCCCTTCTATGGTTGACATGTACACGGCTTGGACCAGTCAGCCATAGCAGGGAGTCAGATCTTTGGCAATGGTGATGCCTGTTTTGCGCCAAATACATCATTCCCATACCAAAAAAGCTTTAGCAATTGAGGAACCGGTTTAGCATCTTCTTCATGTGAACCCTGGCAATATGACTGCCCTGGTCATACAGATATTACATAGGGATACCAGATCTGTCAGCATCAGCTTGCTGACGGTTTCTAAGTGCAACTGAGAATTTTATTTTCCCAACAATGCACAGAATAAAACCCGTTACATCGGCAATAAAATAATGGTGATACATTTCAGATATTCCGAGGGTAATTGGATGTATTTTTAGTTCTATTTGTAATGTTAGATTATCTCCGGCAAGGAAATGGTTAGTTCGATAATGACTTTTCATTCCAGTCGAGGACGATCTATTCTGAGGACACTTCTCATGACTCACTTGGTTTCTCAGATGTGTCTTGTTAATTCTGTATTTTAATAATCCGCAGTGTATAAAACTAAAGCAGATGAATCAGAAGATAATGTAGATGAAGATATTACACGAAGACAACTAGCGCAGCCTCCAGCTTGTTGTAATTACAGCCCAGGCCGCGAGGAACCATTTGGTACGTTCTGTCCACTAAAGCACATTCTTTCAAAGGTTAAAAGACTAAAATCTTCAAAATCAAAGGAAAATTATAATCAGAAATGGCTATTTTTCAAAGCGTTTTGTACTGTTTCAGTATTGGCCACTAGATGTCAGTCTACACACCAGACTGGAGGACAGAAGTGTCTCTTTTTACAGACTGCTGTAAAACAGAATGTTATCGATGTATTATCGCTAGTAGATGGCGGGCTGGTAAGGAGGGATCCAACCACTGGTACCACTGAGTATGAAGGTCCTGTGGGTTTTGTTTAAATGGAGCAATGATCACACATACCCGTTACCATGTCTTGAGGAATGACAGATGTCAGCCATCTTTGTATGTCACGAAGCAGGGTGCATGTATGACTGTCGCTCCATCCAAACACACACGAGACCCCTGTTCCCGTGATCAATGCAATACCCAACGATGAGACGCTTATGACCTATCCTATGAATAGGTGCGAGATTATTATTGGGGGTTAACACTTTCATGACTGGGCCAATTTTTTTATCATACATGCAGTTTTGCCAACTATAAAAAAATGTCTTCCTTCAGGTTATTCAAATATTTTTTTTTTATTTTTTTAGTGATATGTATAATTTCTTTTTTTCTCCTTTTTTTGTGAGATGTGGTATGATATTTGGGTGGCATTTTTACATTACTTTTTTTTTTTTAATGATATTTTTGCATATTCCATACCCAGAATTCTTAGCGTAAGTCCCAGTACCAGCCTCTCCCTAATGAGAGACATGACCCCTTCTGATCCATACTAAGTCCTCTCATCCAGCCAGCTGGTACCCTGGTCTGCATTGAACAATATGGTGTCAGCCCTTCAAGAGAATATATGTAAATCAGCTTTCATCTGCCTTTTGTTGTTGCCGCCCACTTGGCGAATAACAGTTACATTACAGGGGTCGTATATCTTTTGATCGGGTGGATGGATTTTAAAAGTAAGGGCCCCTTCACACTTCGGATACGCTGACTGATTCTGAACGTTAAAACACGTTCAGAATCAGCGCGTATACAGCAGATCCCATTCATTTCAATGGGAGCCGGCATACGAGCACTCCCCATTGAAATGAATGGGCTGCTTTTTTCTCAATGGGCCCCTTCACACGGCGTAAGAGCTCTGCTCATGCCAAGCCGTACATGCGAGCACTTAACACTTCCCATTCACTTCAATGGGAGCGCTCGTAGAGAAAAAAGCAGCCCATTCATTTCAATGGGGAGCGCTTGTATGCCGGCTCCCATAGAAATGAATGGGATGTGCTTTATACATGCTGATTCTGAACGTGTTTTAACGTTCAGAATCGGTCAATGTATCCGAAGTGTGAATGCACCTTTAGAATTCCAAATTGATCCGGGACACAGCAAGAATCAAAAGATGTATTGGATTTAGTAATTGGTACTAGGTAACAGATCATCTTTAAGTAACATATACTAGAGATGGAAAAGGAGACAAAAAGTCAATGTATAGTCTGCGCGTCTATATTATTATTTTATCTAAAGAGCTTCAGAATTTGTTCTCTTTGCTGAGTAATTTGGCGAGTCTACCTCAAGTGTCAGTATATCAGAATATAATGGTATTTTACTGTATGTATCTGATATGTTATACGCAGGGACACTGTTCTAAACTGTTTAAAAATTGGGCCAAATTGGTAAGAAATTTACACGTATATGCACACTTAATGCAGAACCCAAGGAGTGAAAGCCACAGCTTGTGTATGTATATATATATATATATATATATATATATATATTTACCGTATATACTCAAGTATAAGCCAACCCAAATATAAGCCGAGGCCCCAAATTTTACCACAAAACACTGGGAAAACTTATTGACTCGAGTATAAGCCGAGGGGGGGAAATGCAGCAGCTGCTGGAAAATTTCAAAAATTAAAATGGTCGGAGTTTTTGGGTACAGTAGTTCCTGGGTGCTGGGGAAGGGGAGGGGGTGTTTTGGTTGTCTGTCTGCCCCTTCCCTGAGCTTGAGGACTGGGTTTTTTCTTCCCCCACTTGGAACTCAGCCTGGCTGACTATAGGGTATCTGCAGTGCTCCTATTAACCCCTTCCTGATGGAATCGGAGCACTGCAGAACCCCTATATTCAGTAGACCGGGCACTGTCAGACACAGGGATACCTAATGTGTTTGTGTTTCACAGTCATTTTCTACTTTTGCATGTATTCTAAAGGAGTGATTTACAACTTTTATTTTTTTTCCCCCACTATTTTATGGGAGATTCTATACATTGATATTGCAGCTGGTCATAGACTCCCCCCCCCCCAAAAAAAAAAAATAATAATAATTTTTTTTTGCTTACTTGAGTATAAGCCGAGGGGGGCTTTTTCAGTGTGCTGAAAAATTTGGCTTATACTCGAGTATGTATATTATACTTATACTTACTTACTCACTTACTTGTGCTTACTTATACTTATACTCGAATATATATATATATATATATATATATATATATATATATATATATATATAGCACACTTAATGCAGAGCCCAAGGAGTGAAAGCCACGGATATATATATATATATATATATATATATATATATATATATATATATATATTGCCATTAAAAATGCCTTTGGAATCTGTATCACCATTTGTAGATTTTTGCCCCATAACCCTAGATGAGTAAAAACAGCCATCAAAAATGTCCATTTTTGTCCTATATTTTGATGGTCCATTACAACGTACAATTGTACGAAATGAATGTGGCCGATCATCATGTGAATATGGGGTTACCGTGTTTTTGCCGCACACAGATTTCAATCCATGGTGAAAAATCTCCGTCATATATTACCATGCCATGGATTTAAGGTTTGTATCATGGGTCAATTTACTCTCCTGTCATCCATTTTGCTGTTGCTATACATTTGCAGTACATATAATATGAGTAGGGGGAGAGTGAACACTGTTAGAAATGTCATCCAAAGTTTAGATTTTAACATTTTGGTGGAGTTCTCCCTTATCGTGCTCTATTAATTCTAAAAAGTAGCCGCCGGACTTGTAGAAGGAAATATTGAGTATTGTAGATGGCAACAACATGGGATGTGAATGAACCACTGGACATGTGCGTAGAGTTCTGGACAATGCAGGGTGTGCTGGGACCTGTGGTGCGTCCCTATAGTCTGGTAATGAACGTTTCCATTATATGACCACTTTATAGGAAGAAAACTGTAGGGATTAAAAGGGAAAATTGAGAATACAATTCTCCTATGTACAGTGGAGGAATGGCTCGAATCAAGATGTCATATCCCTCTTAAAACAGGGACTATGTGATAGATTGTAACACTCTCACTTTTACGACTTCCTTCCCAAACAATTCAGGAATTTCACTTGTCTGTGAATTAATAACTTGCATTTGCAAGACAATGCAGCAGCGTGACCACATGGAAAGCCTCCTCTGAGTCAGGATGGTCGGCCAGATATTCATGAATGGCTCTCACAGCCTCTGCCGCCATAGCCACCCTCCAGGTCCATGACTAACAGGTTACCCGGCCAAAGGCTGAATGCAAGTCCAGGAAACTCGAGCTTGCTCAGCATGCAGACAGAGGACACTGTCATTATTGCCTTGTTAGTCATTAGCCGGCCATTGTCTCCCCCTATGATCATCTGTCATCAGGTCGCCCTCCTGTTGATCACAAGGCTTGTATGGCTGATGTCCCTCTGACATGTGAATAAGTCATGTCTGTCTCTGTGTTAGATCACCTATGGAGCAGTCTTATGTATGACCTGCCTGGAGATCGATAAGACAGCGGAAAAAAAAAGTAAAGCACGTGTAAGAGAAAGGAGAGAAAACTAAAGACAAAAACTCGAAGAAATAAAAAAGCAAAGAAAACAATAAAAAAATGATAAAATGACCAGAAAACCAGAAAAAAAGAGATAAAATTTCTGGAAAAACTGAAAAATAAAAAAATCCAAATTAGGAAGTATAAAGCAGGCAAAATACTAATTCCGGGCTCTTTTTTAATGAACTTTTATGTGTTAATTTTTGCTTTATATAACTTTTTCCGTATATATTTTTGGTTTTATCACGTTTTTTTCGTTTGTTTAGCTCCTCGCTTTTGGTATTGTCTTTAGTGTTTTTTTGCTTTTCTTTGATCACTGCATCAGGTGTTTTTTTAATATCTCATATTAATTAAGACAGAAACACTCCTCCCCCACCCCCGGGATCCCTTTTACTTTTGCGAGTGGGGTTGAATGTGTGTTTTGGTCACATGACTAGCGCTAAAGGGACACAAAACAACAGCGAAAACTTTTAGTAATGATTTAATAAGGATTGATCTGCTTTGATGTGGTCGCCGATGTCAATGGGGCACAATCCAATGATTAAAATTTCAATATGTTCCAATATGAAACAAGCGATACCTTTAAGTTAGGAAATATTAGGATACATGAATATTAATATTAGGATACATGAATGACACAAGTCTATATACAGACATCTTTGGTTTTTCCAGTGTAGGGCAATGTGACAGTCATTGCCATTCTGGGACTCCTTGGGCCCACAAGAGGACATGGGGCATGTAGGAGATGTGCACATCCACTTATCTGCAGTATAATATTTGTTATTTTACCCTACATAAGACGTATCATCCATGATGGCTAATAAATTATTTGTAAATTTACCCAATAGAAATATGGGCCCCATTTTATTAGGGACCCCTCGGAGGATCGTCTGGTACTCTGGTGGGCCAGTCCAAGTCTGGTGACAGGACGACATTACAGTAGGTCACTTTTAGGGGTTTTCTACCTGTTTCACTTTTTAGGGGGAGAAGAGGGGTCTGTGTTTGGACGTCTACCCATCACGGCCGTGAGTCTGTATCCGTGGAAGACATGTCTATTCTCGAGAGACAACAAGTTCCTGTGAATCATTGAGACTATGGGAAGACGAGTTGTTAGACAGGGGATTAGATGCCTGTCTCACCTTTTCCTTCCCTCTCAGCCTCCTAAGGAGTGATATCTTTTTCTCTGTCTCTCCCTCCCTTTCTCCTTTTTCACTTCCTCTCTCTCTCTTTTTCTCTGTGGTTACTTATATGACGTCAGGGGAGAGGCTCCAATTCTCTCTCCCTCCCAAAAATTCCTGCTTCCCCCTCCTTTCTCTTCCATTCGCTCTCTCCTCCTCTCCCTCCCCCCTCCCACAGATCACCCAGTCTGGCTTTAAAGGAAGGTAGGAGCAAGAAATGGCACTCTCTGCCCTGGCTAGAAAACCGAGAGCTGGGCTACCAGCAACCAGCGGCCAATAACTTTTCTGGGCCTCGACATGCTGCTTATCACAGGTACCCAACTTCCTCAAACTTTCCTATGCATCTTTCCTCCTGGCTGTGCATCTGGCTGGGCCGTCTCGCTCTGCACCTCCATCTCGATACTTTCTCACTCATTCCTTCTTCCTCTCTTTCAGACTGTCTTTCACACCCATCTCTTCCTCCGTCCTCTGTCTATCTCGAGTGCACCCCGTGTTGTAGCTTTTTTTATTCATTACTTTTGCAGTAAACTTTTATTAATCCAGTAACCACGGATTTCCCAGCGCTTTACAAATGGGGAATGGGACACGATATTGATAACGTAATATGGAGAGCATTTACAATCTGTTACGTTGTTTATCCTTGTGTTATACGTACATAGCGTTAGTTCACGGACTGTCTTATCAGAACTAACATTTGGCCATGACATTCATTGTTGCGGTTGCGTTCAGCGACAAGTTGCTGTCGTATATCATACGTATTAATAAGAGGACGCATGGTGGCAACGTAAACGTATCAGGACCTAATGAAATTACATATAGACCTGAGAAGTAGAAGGAAAAAAGGAAAGGTGCGCGTAGAAGAGAAGCGACTACTGTGTCTGTGTCATTTCAGGGTGAAATATGAGAGGGGCCCTAGAGACAGACACTTGTAGAAAAGTGTCAATATCAAAGACAGATTGTGACATCTCTCAAACTTCCCCACCCTGAGCATTGACAGACAACACTCTAGCACGCAGCTTGTCTAACTTGCTGGGCTCACCACCCCCGTAATATCCTGACTGTCTACTCCTGCTGCAGCTCACGTCCACCTTGGTCCTTTCCATCCATCTCCATTCTTCTTCTCTTCTGTGTTGCCTTCTGTTGGAGTTCTTGTACCTGGAATATCCTTCTTCTGACAACTTCTTTGCTGCCCCTGCTCTACTAGGACTTGGCTTTCCTGCCTCTCATTGACGTCTTTAACCTTCATTTTTCTCTGTCCATTTTTGCTTTTTAAGAGTCAGTCACCATTCTATGTCTTATATCTGTTACTGTTTGGCTTCGTGCCACCTATGTCTTAGATAAGGGAAACCTCCTCGCCCTATCTGAGCTATTTAGTTACAAAACGTGCAAATAAAACAAGGTCTAAATCCGTACCTTACATAAGAGTTCAGCAATGTGTTTGTCTGTTGTTGTCTTGACCTCTTCTTCAACCCCTTTAAGATTGTCTTTGAAGTCTTTTGGAACATATTTATATCTCAAAATGTCCAAAGTTTCCTTAATTCTTCTATAATTGGAGATAAAATATCCCATGTTCTATATAACTCATCTCTATGTGGATTTATCTGGCTTTTTTTCGGATGGCCTATAGACTTCCGTGCTTTTTTTCCCATGTTGTCATTTTTTGTCATTTGTTGGATGTTTTCTATATCTTGCTGCTTTTTTTTATTTTTTTAACTTGTCCCTATTTTAGCCTGTTTCCTCTCATTTCTCCCAAACCTCACATGTGCTTCCTATTACAAGTAAAAACAGAGAAAGAGGAACCAAAATAGAGAGATAGAGGTGTCAAAAGAAAGACTACGTAATTGGGAAACGGATCATGTATTTAGTTTTAATTATTTTTAGGATTCCATTTTGGTGACTTCATATCATTTCGGTTGTTTTGATACCGATTTTTCCACGTTTAGCGAGGCATGCTGGCTACATAGCATAGTATGGGACTACAAAATATACCAAAATATACCTCTCCTTAAGTGACCTATATAAATCTACGATGATTATAACACGCAGATATTCATGGGAGGATACCGTATGATCAGTACGTTATGTTATAATATGTATGGGTATTCGACCTTCGTTGAATTTTCAATTGTGGTAAAAAAAAATAAAGTGAATTTTCTTATGGCTCCAATTTTTTTTTAGTTTTGTGTAAAATAAAAGCGCGCCCTTCCATTTTTATTTAAACGTTCCAGCAATTTTTTTTTAATTTTTTTTAACAGTCAAGTTCTAAATGTTGCACAAAAAATATTGCCACAACTAGGGGTTAATATACGAGTAACCTACGTGGCCTTTACAAATCAATCCTGTATTAATAATTACAAAATAATAGGCCCGTACTTGGCAGTCATGTAGATTTCTATTACGATGTGACTTTCCATCCCTGGAAAGAAGAAATGTAAAAAAAAAAATAATAATAGCAGATACATTTTCTAAAAATTAATCATAAGAAACGGAAATGAAAATTCATGCTGGAGGAAATTCTACCTAAAGCGACTTTGCTAGTATTTAAGACTGTCAAAGAGGTCGAGATCTCAGATTATATTAATTAGACTAATTGTTTCTTTGCGTTGTACTTAAGACATAAGATTTTATTTCTGAATATACTCAGGATATATATTGTGGCATATGTTACATTTCAAGTTTATTTGATATTTTCAGGCCATTTTTAAATTAATTTTCATTTTCTTTTTTTTTTCTTTTTTTTTTCCGCTTTTCCCTTTACCATCCTTTCTATGTGTTTTATTTTTTTTACCTCCCTTATTTTTACCTGCACCTGTCGTTCTTATAACTAATCTCTTCCTGACTCTCCGGTAACCATCTATCCTTTAAGAGGGCTCCCAAAGAGTCCTATGTGCTATGCTGGTGTCCCTTTTGCATGCAGTTTCCATTGATGCTCTAAACATAACAGACCCTCTCGCGCGAACTTCAATTCAAAAAAGCTACGACCTCACAAAATACCTGGAACACCAACTGCGCTCTCTGGCCGGGCCGTATGTAAGTACCGTCTTCTTTTACCAGTTTTCTATATATTTTGTGAATTCAAAATTAATATGTATGGAGTCTGCGGAAATTCCGTAAAGCATAGGGCAAATAATTTGCGGAGGGACTCGACCTCCCCCCTTGCTATGCCGAAAGCCGGCCTTTATCAAAGTGCAAAGGGATTCAATTCTTCGGTTTAGATTTATATATATAGCTTAAAAATAACCAACACACAAAAGTTGGGATCAAAGATGAAAATTAAAATAATACGTTACTGTTTAAAGAATTGTAAGTGTAATTGTTAATATCCGCTCTGTGGCCTCCTCCATTCTATGTAACTCACCTTAACTATCCATCACCTCTCCCAGTCTGTCACTTTTTGTTACCCTGCTGGTCTCTGTATTGTGTCTACGACGGACATATGACCACCACTGCCAGTGACTATCGAGACCACTGAGCCAGTGACGAGGGGCAGCGGTCATATGTCTGTGTGCGGCCATTATTATTGGAGGCCGGAATACAGAGAATGGGAGCGGAAGGGGATACGTAAGGTTAGTAGGACTTTTTAACATTTAAACATCGTAAACATTAAAAAAGACATGACTGGGAAACCCGTAAAGAGGTAGCGTACATATGGAACTGTGGCTTACTTATAATCTGTGATATTGGATTCTGTTCTCTTCTCCATTTATCGACTATTATAGTCTTATAGCCACTTCTTCTCTATAGGAAAGACTATACGTTTGCAAGACATGCACAGATACAAACCCCAGCGATATAGGACCGTAAACCTTGAGCATCCTACATTCTTCCTCAGCCTTATATTTAATAATCTCTCTTTTATTATAATTCCATTAGTATTTCGTTGGTTACCGGTAGAAAATAATTTTGATAAAAGGCTCAGAATGGGTATAAAAAAATAATAAAGAACCGATACTCACCTCATAGATCCTTCATCACCCCCGTTCTGACGCCTTCCTGGTCCACAGGCGGTCCTGGCACACCATGAGAATCATTTGTGATGCAATTTTCTCATACAAGGGACTTAGTGCGTAGGAAGTGTTTTACAGCAGAGGAGTCCCCAACGCCTACAAGGTAGTCAACTTACCTATCAGTATATTTTTGGCATGTAGAAGAACACCCACGCAAACACAGGCAAAACATATAAAGTCCATGCACATGCTGCCCTGAGTCAGATCCAAACCCAGGACCCCCATTTCTTCTTTCTCTTGACATACAGGAAGGTCATCTCTTCTTTCCAGTCCCTCTTGACAGCCCTTTTCCAAAATTTAGGTAGTCTTTTTAATACACTATCATACAAAGCGTTCTTCTTGACCATCTCGGAACAGATCATCTGAACTAGCATTCACAGATCCCACATCATCTCTTCACGTACTATACGATGAACCCGTATTGTATTGTATTTCGGACTAGGTAGACTCCATCGAGTGTTCATGTATAGACTTTAAGGTTGTACAACAATCCCCTGTTTTTTTTGGGCAGTGTCATAGCTATGTTATATTAATAACCCTCCATAGACCTTTCATGTGTGCTAATCCGCATTGTGACTCATAATAACATTTTATAGGATTACATAATAACCGCTGTGTATAAGCTGCAGATTCACAGAAACTCGGTGTTACGTTGCCTTTCGTGTTACAGGATGATTTTTCTAAACGGACAGGGAATAGTTTGCAAAAACACCCCCCAAATCGCAGAAAAAGTCTTGGCTTGAAAACTTAGAAGAAGGCACACCTCTAAAGGCGGCCATGTAGGTTTAGAAACGGGGTAAAGTGTATTGTAGTAAAGAGTCGGCCATGGTAGCTCCTGACTACTAAATCCCTTTGTGTAATATAATCCTTGTTCCTTATTACTAACACTGATGAGTCTCAGCATTGTCTGACAGCATAGGATAGTATGTCAGTCTCCTTAATGCTAAACATGGCTGGTTTTCTTATAATGGATGGTAAATTATTATGTTTTATTGATTTTATAGTGGCCGAACAGGTTTAAAGATTAGTATCTCAGAGCCCACAAATTTTTAGTGTCCTAAAGCTCTTATTACATCTCCAGTGAGAACTAAGACAAAACATATAAGAAATCGGAGTCTTCTTCAGAGCTCTCCAGCCATTACAATGGTCCGGGATGGTTTCTGTAATGATAAATTGTCCTGAACCTGTTTAACCATTTTACATTGGGCCTGTCCAATGTTAAGCAAGTTAGGATTATGTCCCGATCTCCGCACAAATTTCCAGATTCTTTAATGGCTTTTGAGGAGAGGTCCATATAAATGGAAACAAAAGGAGACTAGAAATTATTTTGGACCAACACCTAAAAATCTTATAAGTTTTTCATAATCTGGATCCCGGGGTAGATCATCTGATGGTCCAGAGTTTCCAGGAACATAGACCTAAAAATCTTATCACTAGAAGCCCCGAGACATGGTTATGTTAAATGTCTTCTCAGTGACGGGGCCTGTAAGAAACTTCACTGGGTCATTTTTGACAAATGTCTCAAGATATGTAGTTTTGGGCCAGTCCTGTTAGAATGATCTAATACTCGTGCCGTGGTTAGACTGTGATCATGGTAAACCTATATATTCCAATGTAGATCATTCCTCTCTATTATGACTATGTTTTCTCCTCCTTAGAGAGTTATGCCACAAGAGTGATTTATCCTGATCGGTGGGGGTCTGACTGCTGAAATAGGGGGTATTTTCCCCTCACCATTCCTTCAACCTGACCACAGCCAGGCAGAATGTGGACATGTTGCGTGGTGGACGGACAAACCCATGTTCCCATTCACTTTAATGGCACTCTCATTGAAGTGAATGGAAGCACCAAATACAAAACGACATTTCTATATTCAACCTGTCTGCATGCTGAATGCACAATGGAGGATAGATTCTTGGGATAGAGGAGGTCTCAGTAGCCAGACCCCCACCTATCAGGTATCAATACTCATCCTATTGATAGATAAATACTTTTCATGGCATAACCCCTTTAAAGTGCATAAACATCTTAGATTCCTTGCCATGTGACTTCATATTTACAGAAGATGATTGGCCAAATTTCTTACTTTAAGGTCCCAAGATTGAAATTTATCAACTATCCAGAGGAAAGGTGAGAAATGTCTGATCGCTGGGAATCTCACAGCTGGAACCTCCATTAATCGTGAGAATAGGGGTCCTGTGTGAGCTGTATAAATGGAGTAGGGGGCGATCATGTATGCTGTCACTTTATTTACACTTTATGGGGCCGCCAAAGGCAAGCTGAGTACAGGGTTTGCCTATCTCTGGCAGTCCCATGGAGTTTATATGGAGAATAAGGGCCATTCCATGTACACAAGGAACCAGGGACATCTATTCTCTGATCATTGGGGGTCCCAGTGGTGGAACCCCAATAATCACAAATGTATCCTCTTTAGATTGGCAATAAGTTTCATTCTTGGGACAAACACTAGATAAACTTTATCGTAGGCATCTGCAATTATATAAAACTGTATTGAGAAAGCAAACATATCTTCTTATATTTCGGCATACTTTGGATTCCTGCAGATATATTACTTTATGGATCACTTTTGGCAGATGTACTTGGTATTTTCCCATGACTGTTTTCAGGGGTGACATACTGGGCAGTCACTAAGACCCCTTATTTCCTGAGGATCACTGTCACTTCCAGTTGTATGCAGAGAATTCATTATGTTCCCAAAAATATAAAAAACTGTATATCTGTACAGTGGCAAAGTGTCTCTTGCTTGGAACTGGTCTATAGGTCACCATTATGTGGGCAGTATACAGTGTTGGCCAAAAGTATTGCCCCCCCCCCCCCCCCCCCCGCAATTCTGACAGATAATACTCAGTTTCTTCCAGAAAATGATTGCAAGCACAAACTCTTTGGTATTAATATCTTCGTTTATTTTGCTTGCAATGAAAAAACACAAAAGAGAATGAAAAAAAAGTCAAATCATTGATCATTTTACGCAAAACTCCAAAAATGGGCTGGACAAAAGTATTGGCACCCTCAGCCTAATACTTGGCAGCACAACCTTTAGACACAATAACTGCGCACAACCGCTTCTGGTAACCATCAATGAGTTTCTTACAATGCTCTGCTGGAATTTTAGACCATTCATCTTTGGCAAACTGCTCCAGGTCCCCCCTGAGATGTGAAGGGGGCCTTCTCCAAACTGTCATCAAGAGATCTCTCCACAGGTGTTCTATGGGATTCAGGTCTGGACTCATTGCTGGTCACTTTAGAAGTCTCCAGTGCTTTCTCTCAAACCATTTTCTAGTGCTGACCTGAAGTGTGTTTTGGGTCATTGTCCTGCTGGAAGACCCCTGACCTCTGAGGGAGACCCAGCTTTCTCACACTGGGCCCTACATTATGCTGCACAATGTGTTGGTAGTCTTCAGACTTCATAATGCCATGCACACGGTCAAGCAGTCCAGTGCCAGAGGCAGCAAAGCAACCCCAAAACATCAGGGAACCTCCGCCATGTTTGACTGTAGGGACCGTGTTCTTTTCTTTGAAGGCCTCTTTTTTTTTTTTCCTGTAAACTCTATGTTGATGCCTTTTCCTACTTTTGTCTCATCTGACCAGAGAACATTCTTCCAAAACGTTTTAGGCTTTCTCGGGTAAGTTTTGGCAAACTCCAGCAGGCTTTTTTCTGTCTCTGGGTAAGAAGTGGGGTCTTCCTGGGTCTCCTACCATACAGTCCCTTTTCATTCAGACGCCGACGGATAGTACGGGGTGACACTGTTGTACCCTCAGACTGCAGGGCAGCTTGAACTTGTTTGGATGTTAGTCGAGGTTCTTTATCCACCATCCGCACAATCTTGCGTTGAAATCTCTCATCAATTTTTCTTTTCCGTCCACATCTAGGGAGGTTAGCCACAGTGCCATGGGCTTTAAACTTCTTGATGACACTGCGCACGGTAGACACAGGAACATTCAGGTCTTTGGAGATGGATTTGTAGCCTTGAGATTGCTCATGCTTCCTCACAATTTTGCTTCTCAAGTCCTCAGACAGTTCTTTGGTCTTCTTTCTTTTCCCCATGCTCAATGTGGTACACACAAGGACACAGGACAGAGGTTGAGTCAAATTTAATCCATTTCAACTGGTTGCAAGTGTGATTTAGTTATTGCCACCACCTGTTAGGTGCCTCAGGTAAGTAACAGGTGCTGTTAATTACATAAATTAGGGAAGCATCACATGATTTTTCAAACGGTGCCAATACTTTTGTCCACCCCCTTTTTTATGTTTGGTGTTGAATTATATCCAATTTGGCTTTTTGACAATTCTTTTTGTGGTTTTCCATTGAAGACAAATTAAATGAAGATAATAATACCAAAGAATTTGTGATTGCAATCATTTTCTGGAAGAAATAAGTATTATCTGACAGAATTGCTGGGTGCCAATACTGTATAGTGATGTCACAGTGACATTTTCTACCATGCTGGGTATTCTTAGTACCACTGTCGCCATTCTTGGCCCTCATCCTCCTTTGTGACCATATTCTCATCCTGATCCATAAGGGGGCACACCGTTGACCGACAAACCAAGGCAGTGCTTGGTTACGTTTCAGCAGAGAAATTATTTCATATTCCCTTAGGCTTTTTTCCTGCTGGGTTTTATGTTACACTTTTAATTAAAAATATGCTAAACGCTATCCTCTGTTCACAATAAACATATAAGTATGCTGCCGTCACTACACATCTAACAAAAACCTGAAAGCCAGAAATTTACAGGAGACTATAAATTGAGATTTGTCTTGCACAAGTGAGTTTTATACTTATATTGTGGAAATACTAAAGAACCCATGATGGGATATGGCCCCAAGTCAGCTGCTTATTAGCATTTAGGTGGAAGGGTTTGACTAGTGATAGGAAGACGTGACATATAGTAGAAAGCTAATATCCTGACCTGTACGTGAATTGCAGCCTATTTACGGTCTTTGTGGAAAAATTTGTGGATGCGTTTAGCAGATTTGTAGCTTGGGTGGTAATGCACTTAGAAAATAAATGAGAAAATCGCAACACTTGTTTTAATCCAGATAGAATAGATATGGTTAAATCCTTTTTAAAACACTACCAGGGATTATAGATGGAAAAGCTATTTGGAGAATTATAGATATACGTAGAAGGGTTTTATTGGAAAATACCAGGAAATATGCGAGTCGGTTATATAAAGGGGTAGGTGGAGCTAGAAGCATATAAACCCTGCAGCATACATGTCCTTAGTGGTGTGTACACATAAACACAGGTGCAGATCAGTATACATTGCTTTATAAGACCCTCTCGTCTCCACGCTTTTCACTCTCTCCAGTTCTCAAGATGTTTGGCTCGGTCCGGTCTAAAATGAGACCGCTTCCGTTGCACTGAGCCAAAAGAGGGCGCGAAAAAGAGAGACAGATGTACAGAGCAAAATGGAGAGTCAAAAAAAAAATAAAAATAGAGGAGATGCACAGAAATGCACATTCGGTGTAGGAAAGAGTAAATGCAAGGTATAGGGAAGACGTTGGGAAAATGTATTCGGCAGAGGGTTTTGAGGACTCGACTAAAGTAAGAAGCGCCTGTGTTTTGGCTTTAAGGGAGCCTGGTTATAATATGAGAAATGGCAGCGGTCTCGCTTTCTACACACTGTGTAAACTTTGTGTGATTAAAGGCAGCGCTCCCTGTCTGTCTCTCTTCATGGACCTCTCCAACTTGGCTCTGTCCCTCTTTCCATCCTCCCCCTGCTGCAGCTTCCCCCACCGCCTGCTTCTTCTATTCTTTACTCCGTTGTCTTCTTCTCGTCTTTTCTCACGTTTTTATTTTCCTTCTCTCCCTCGGTTTTATTTTTTTTTTCCTTGTTCTGTCGCAGCGCTCCACTCCTTCCTGTCATGTAATTATATCTGGACTGCCTTGGGCTTTGGTACAAATTACAGGAACATCCTGCATTATGGGATCTGAGTCTCCTTACTGGGGGCAGGGCCTGGAGAAGCCAAGGAAATCGTCACAACATATTTTATCCCCACAAGCGCTCTGCTCTGACACTCCAATACCTTGTATTAGTATGCTCAGGTTCCCCATCTAAAAACGTGCTAATGTGCCACTCTCGTGCAAACCCAATATGGAGAAGAACCACAATAAATCGGTAATGGAGTGCTAGGGCAAGGAAGAAGCTAAGGAAACACATATGACCAAGCTAGAATACCAAACGATACATAAAGCATTATTCAACGTGACACATACAACATAACCAAAAAGTTACAATCTCCAAATGCGACAAAAAGATCCAAAACTCGATTTTCAGAATTGGCGAATACTCGCTCTTTGTTTTCTATTAGATCACAGCCGCACCTGGATGGGGCAGGTCTGATATGTTACAAGTTGGAGCCGTGATTTGTGATTTTTGCTCTCCAATACTTCTTCATAGAGGACCCTCAGATGCCCAATAGGTGTGACCCATGAATTTCATCACCTTAGCCCTTTACATGTATTTGAATGGAAAGTGGGAGGCTACTTTTTAATGTTTGACCGTGAAGTCTGCTAGGCATTGGTGTCTTGTGTCACTTGTCATACAAGGAATCCAGCATGGCCATACCACAATGTGGATCGGAGTCTAGTATATGCAGTTTGACTCCAGTGTTGATGTTCTTCTTATGCCAGAATAATGTTCATCAAGAAGTTATGCCTGGATTTATGTTCTGAGTTGATCCTGAATGAGATAGGAAATATATAAGGGAATCTGGCTTTTATGTGTATGTGGGGTATTATGCCCCCTGGTGGTAGATGTCTCACTTGGACGCAGTAGTTCTTGTCTTTAAGAGGAGCATAATTTGGCAGAACTTTAATAGTCATAAAGGATAGGAATGAATATAAGTTGACTGTAACTTTCTTGTGATCAGGAATATATTCAGGACTTTCTCAAGGCAGAATGGAAAAAAATCCTGATAAAGCTTTGGACAGACTTGAGGAGTTTTTCACTATGTACTTACCCTATTCTCATAGCAGAGTATTCGACTTCCGCTTACCATGGAGAAAGGCTCCTATCCTGGAGTGGAGCTTAGGATCCTTTCTCCAAAGACACTGACAGCAAAATGTACACAGTCCTTACACCATATACCCATATACTTACCATGTAATACCTCTACAATATACCCATATACTTACCATGTAATACCTCTACAATATACCCATATACTTACCATGTAATACCTCTACAATATACCATGTAATACCTCTACAATATACCATGTAATACCTCTACAATATACCCATATACTTACCATGTAATACCTCTACAATATACCCATATACTTACCATGTAATACCTCTACAATATACCCATATACTTACCATGTAATACCTCTACAATATACCCATATACTTACCATGTAATACCTCTACAATATACCCATATACTTACCATGTAATACCTCTACAATATACCCATATACTTACCATGTAATACCTCCACAATATACCCATATACTTACCATGTAATACCTCCACAATATACCCATATACTTACCATGTAATACCTCTACAATATAGCCATATACTTACCATGTAATACCTCTACAATATAGTCATATACTTACCATGTAATACCTCTACAATATAGCCATATACTTACCATGTAATACCTCTACAATATACCCATATACTTACCATGTAATACCTCTACAATATAGCCATATACTTACCATGTAATACCACTACAATATACCCATATACTTACCATGTAATACCTCTACAATATACCCATATACTTACCATGTAATACCTCTACAATATACACATATAATTACCATGTAATACCTCTACAATATACCCATATACTTACCATGTAATACCTCCACAATATACCCATATACTTACCATGTAATACCTCCACAATATACCCATATACTTACCATGTAATACCTCTACAATATAGCCATATACTTACCATGTAATACCTCTACAATATACCCATATACTTACCATGTAATACCTCTACAATATACCCATATACTTACCATGTAATACCTCTACAATATACCCATATACTTACCATGTAATACCTCTACAATATACCCATATACTTACCATGTAATACCTCTACAATATACCCATATACTTACCATGTAATACCTCTACAATATACCCATATACTTACCATGTAATACCTCTACAATATACCCATATACTTACCATATAATACCTCTACAATATACCCATATACTTACCATGTAATACCTCTACAATATACCCATATACTTACCATGTAATACCTCTACAATATACCCATATACTTACCATGTAATACCTCTACAATATACCCATATACTTACCATATAATACCTCTACAATATACACATATAATTACCATGTAATACCTCTACAATATACCCATATACTTACCATGTAATACCTCCACAATATACCCATATACTTACCATGTAATACCTCTACAATATACCCATATACTTACCATATAATACCTCTACAATATAGCCATATACTTACCATGTAATACCTCTACAATACACTCATATACTTACCATGTAATACCACTACAATATACCCATATACTTACCATGTAATACCTCTACAATACACTCATATACTTACCATGTAATACCTCTACAATACACTCATATACTTACCATGTAATACCTCTACAATATACCCATATACTTACCATGTAATACCTCTACAATATACCCATATACTTACCATGTAATACCTCTACAATATACCATGTAATACCTCTACAATATACCCATATACTTACCATGTAATACCTCTACAATATACCCATATACTTACCATGTAATACCTCTACAATATACCCATATACTTACCATGTAATACCTCTACAATATACCCATATACTTACCATTTAATACCTCCACAATATACCCATATACTTACCATGTAATACCTCTACAATATACCCATATACTTACCATATAATACCTCTACAATATAGCCATATACATACCATGTAATACCTCTACAATACACTCATATACTTACCATGTAATACCACTACAATATACCCATATACTTACCATGTAATACCTCTACAATACACTCATATACTTACCATGTAATACCACTACAATATACCCATATACTTACCATATAATACCTCTACAATATAAACATATAATTACCATGTAATACCTCTACAATATACCCATATACTTACCATGTAATACCTCCACAATATACCCATATACTTACCATGTAATACCTCTACAATATACCCATATACTTACCATATAATACCTCTACAATATAGCCATATACTTACCATGTAATACCTCTACAATATACCCATATACTTACCATGTAATACCTCTACAATATACCCATATACTTACCATGTAATACCTCTACAATATACCATGTAATACCTCTACAATATACCCATATACTTACCATGTAATACCTCTACAATATACCCATATACTTACCATGTAATACCTCTACAATATACCCATATACTTACCATATAATACCTCTACAATATACCCATATACTTACCATGTAATACCTCTACAATATACCCATATACTTACCATGTAATACCTCTACAATATACCCATATACTTACCATGTAATACCTCTACAATATACCCATATACTTACCATATAATACCTCTACAATATACACATATAATTACCATGTAATACCTCTACAATATACCCATATACTTACCATGTAATACCTTTACAATATACCCATATACTTACCATGTAATACCTCCACAATATACCCATATACTTACCATGTAATACCTCTACAATATACCCATATACTTACCATATAATACCTCTACAATATAGCCATATACTTACCATGTAATACCTCTACAATATACCCATATACTTACCATGTAATATCTCTACAATATACCCATATACTTACCATGTAATACCTCTACAATATACCCATATACTTACCATATAATACCTCTACAATATACACATATAATTACCATGTAATACCTCTACAATATACCCATATACTTACCATGTAATACCTCTACAATATACCCATATACTTACCATGTAATACCTCCACAATATACCCATATACTTACCATGTAATACCTCTACAATATACCCATATACTTACCATATAATACCTCTACAATATACCCATATACTTACCATGTAATACCTCTACAATATACCCATATACTTACCATGTAATACCACTACAATATACCCATATACTTACCATGTAATACCTCTACAATACACTCATATACTTACCATGTAATACCACTACAATATACCCATATACTTACCATGTAATACCACTACAATATACCCATATACTTACCATGTAATACCTCTACAATATACCCATATACTTACCATGTAATACCTCTACAATATACCCATATACTTACCATGTAATACCTCTACAATATACACATATTATTACCATGTAATACCTTTACAATATACTCGTATACTTACCCCTAAACCCAGTGATCCTCTGGTGATGTCTTCTTGGGTTGGAGCTGTTCACTCCCCCCTCTTACCGCCATCTGTCCCTAACTTCCATTATTACTTCTCCTGTCCTTGGTTTATCCCTTATTTACATATTCATGGTCTGTGAGATTCTTCACACCACAAGGTGTCCTATTATATAGGAGACCTATTACTCTTTCTGACCCACATCTCTGATCTCTCATCTAGCTCACCAGTACATTGCTTTGCCTTGGTGAAGGGCTATAGCCCTGATACAGATGTCTACAGATGCACAGTGGTAGGTCATGAGCACTAGGTATATGCTAAAGCTTTAAAGGCATCAGGTCAAAGCCAGGTACCATGTCACTCAAAAGCATGATGTGCAAAAGTTCCTCTGGGGTGTATACGCTCACTGGGAGTCCGAGCCCACTGAGACTGTGGCACTTTTTGCAGGTAGTTCTCTTTCACACATTGTGAGCACACATCCTTGTTTGCCTGGCCTTCTTGTCTTACAAAGGCTAATTTTTGTAGATATTACAGAAGTACCGTACACTTCCACTTATTTATGTTTGTGTTTCTATGCTGTGTGTTTTGCTACTTGGTTGTCCACTAGGATCGAGGAATGTTGATGCTCATCTAGAGGTCTAGGGGGAGAGCTTGTGTGGCCATACTTGTTCCCTCCTCCCCTGAAACCTTGGCTCACCGCGGCTCCTGTGGTGGTGGGTGCCACCATTTGTTGGCTCTATGGATCTCACTGGGGTGAGATCCCAGGTGGAAGCCAGAAGCAAGATGGGTCTCTCTTAGCCTCAGCACAGGGACACCATAGTCCTCAACCCTCTTACTGTCCTTTGCTTTAGGGGGTTGGGGAGATTTGGGCGGTCTTTCTCTTTATAGAGATGGGTTGTGATAGACCGTATTGTTGTGCACTTGTTGTGTGACATTCCCTAGCGTTCTTTGCACATAGGTGAGATAAGAATTTTATCACTGTGTAGGAGGGGGCCAAAAGGGAGCCCTAAAATGTCTCTAGGCCAGGCAGATACTGTAGAGTATCAGCAAAGGCCAGGATATCTGGTCCTGGAACTGAAATAATCTGCGAATGTACAAAGTTCTCTCTCTTATCCCAAAGTAGTTACAGGATAGGACAAGAGGTTTGTTGCTTGGCTAAAATGGTCATAGAGAGATCTGACAGATGATGCAACTGAACTCCTTTGAAGTCTACTGTTAGGTGGCCTTGATGCATAATGTCCTCTTGATGTTGTAATAATGTGTCTAACAAATGACATTACGGCATCTATTGTTCTTACGGCTGCAGGGTCTAAGGGCTACATGAGCTCTGTCAATGTCCAGTTCTGTATCAGAGGGCATTCTCAAAAGGAGCTGAAAAAAATACGTAGAGGAGCAATGAGATGTTTTCCGGAATCTGATTCTGGAAGGTCATTCATCCTGATATTATTGTGGGAGTTATGGTTGTCTAAGTTCTGTGATCTCAAGTAAAATTCTAATTTGCAATGTATGATGTCTAATGGCGCATGTCTGTCTGGATTAAAGGCAGTAGTAGTAAAAAAAATATATAAGTGAGACTCCCTTTTAGATACGTGGTGGACAAAGCCTAAATCTGTTCTGTCTGTGGATAGGTCTTCAGAATGAAAACTCAACCTGGGACCAGAAAACCCCTTTAACTATAAATATATCAATAATAATTCTTAATAATTCCTGGATTTGGGCCTAACCATGCCACCAAAACTATTCTCACCCACTGACTGCTAAATGTAAAGGTTGTTACCCCAAACGAATCCATCTGAAGCTATGAAGCCATCCTCGACTCTGTGATACCATTGATTCTTTCTTCAGAAATGATGTCAAGCCTGCCAGGACACTCTCACTTAGGTCTTCTATACGCTCTACCTGTACCAGTGGGCCACAAGGATTAGTCCTTGGTCTTCTCTACTAGCCTATACAATTTACTATATCTGGACCAGACAATATCAGTGCCCGCCTTTGTGGTGTGCCAATGAACAATATAGGAACTCTCCAATCTGCTGTTTGTTGGAACCCTCTTTCATGTATTCAACACTGTCCAACCTTCCAAAGCCATAATGATAATTCACCTTTTCCGATGGCATAGTCTCAGTCCACTGGTATCCTAAGGCTTCATGTACACGAATATGCGCATATGCGGGGTGTACGGAAAAACAATATGGATGGCACACTAGTGTGGATGGTTGATATCCATGGCTCGTCTGTTACCCAAAAGATCACTACTGAGATTTGCTCCGGGATTTACGGGATACGCACAGTCATATGTATGGGGCCAAAACGCTACTTCCCCCACTTGACCTGTCAACAGCTGCCTACTCCTTTCTTAGCGTCTTGTTTCTAGTCTCTGTTCTTGTATATATTGAGTTCATATCAGCGAGGTTCCGCCATAGAATGCTAAATGTAGTATTACATGATGGCCATTGAAGTCCGTAAGTTATTCTGTATGTAACATGGACTTAGGGCTCGTTCTCAGAGCATATGCCACTCTGGCTAGCAGAGCCTAATAGGATGTCCAGGCGTAGCATAGACAACCATGACTACTTAGTTTTCTTATTTCTTTTCTGCACCTCGACCATTAAACTTGAATAATCTGCCATGAAAACATTCAGAAGTAAAGAGTCAAACTCTCAAGAAGATTCCGAGTTCTATGGAGACAGGCCAGACATTTCACCAATTCTCTCCACATTCACATCATTTCTCTTCACAATGATTACATTTCCATACCCCAAGTAACTGAATTAAGTTGTTATGCAAGTGCCTGGAATATTACATGGAAGTGAATGGAAATTTGCGGAGCCACTGGTGAGACTCAACGTCTATTATTCACAGTAGGGGTATGGTCATGTCTGGTCTATTATGGATGTTTATAAATATTATGGATGTCTACAAACATCATTCTGGCAGATGGAAAACTACGTACCTGCTTGGCATGGATCATTCATCAGCTTCCGCTCACTGTTTTCCTTCCAGTTTTCTATTTTTCTCTAAGTACACAGCTTGCTAGGCTGTTTCGGTGACTCTCTAAGGGTCTATTCACACGGAGGAAAATGGTGAGGAATTTGGTGTGGAATTTCAACGCTGAAAAAAAGCCTCCCGTTGACTTCCATGGGGTCCTTTTTCTGCTAGCAACTGGGCTCTGAACTGCAGGGCGCACTGGTGTGAACACGGCCTGACAGTTAACCCCACTGCCAGGCGACACCACAAACTAGGCGCTCCCTGGTACCTCACAGAGAAGCTGCCACTGCAGAACAAAGCAGTCGCCTAAATGAATTCTACAGCCTTGCAGTTACTGTACTGCAAGACAAACACAAACCAAGACCGTGGGCTCCGCACTCACCACAGTCACCTGCTATGGAGCACCACAGGTAGCAGCCAGCCTAAGGTAGGAGGTTCCCACAATACTAACTAGGGAAGGGTTCCCACAATTTTAACAAAAGGGTGGAGATTCTCACTACCTACCTAACTAGGCAGCTTGCTGCCAAACTAATGATTGCACTGAGGTGCACAAATCAGAGTTAAGGCTAAGGCACTAATAGGCACGCCTCCTTAAACAGAGGGAAGGCGGGTCTATATACCAAGCCCAGGTGCCCACGCCAGGGGCTCATAGGCTAGTACCACCATCAGTCAGAAGACCAACCACGCCTATTGGCTGCAAGGCGATTAACCCCATGCATGCTGGACTGAGCAGAAACAGTGGAACAGGCTGCGACCCTGCAATCTGGGCCGCACCTGCCGCACAGTCCTAACACCAGTCTCCTCATCTCCCCTCCCCTCTCCATAGATACACACGTACTACAGCTGCTAAGCCCTGCTACTCTGAGTTAGATAGCTCTGTTGATACTGCCATATATCTATTAAGATAAAGCACTATCACAGCACAGGATAAGGCAATAAGTCAATTACTAGCAGTTTTCTCATCTCCCCTCCCCTCTCCATAGACTAGTGTGTGTGAGGCTGAATATTGATACAGGTGTTATTACTGATAATAGTCCAAGTGAAGATAAGAAGATCAACCGCTAATGTGGCCATGAAACAGATTTTTAATAATATATATTACAAAGTTTTTTATATTTAGCTGAACTCTTCATTTGAGAAGTGCTTTTATGCTTTTACGCTTTAAATCAGTGATGGTGAACCTATGGCACGTGTGCCTGAGAGGGGACGCAGAGCCCTCCATGCTGGCACACGTGTGGTCACCCGGATCGCTCACGGTACAGGATTCCCCATTGATGAGCAATCGCTGCCTTCAGAAGCTGTCAGTGTAAGCCGCAGATCGCGCGACCGCTGCCTACACTGATTGAAAGAAAAGTCATATAAAAAAAGGACAAAAACTACATTGAATTAAAGGCATAAATTGTGCCAGAATACGGTTTGCCCGGCCTATTCCCATCCCTGCCACTTCTTCGGATGTGCTATTTTTTTAAAGAAATACTGCAAGATAAGCTTAAAAAACTAGCAATGAGTGACAAACTATAGCGCATATATCCTGGATGGAATAAAAGATTGAGATATTATAGGCAATGAGCCAGTAATGGTGAAGAAGTAATCACTATATAACTAGGTTGTGCACGGCTGGCTCTGTGCCCAGCTTCTGACATGTATGGTTTGAGGGGAAGGGAAGGGTGTCCATGAAAGACGAAGAACATCCTAACTTGTCTAGATGCTGCCAAAGTGTTTCTATGAATTATACGACACCATATATTTAGTAAGGATAATACATATTGGGTAAGACTGTTGAGGTTTCAATATAACATAATACTAGAAAACCACACTATGTAATGCGGCGCTCATTCTGACACGTAAATTCGTGTCAGAGTCAGCGCTTCAAAACAGAATGCCATTGACTTCAATGTGTTCCGTTTAATGCGAGTAACACTTTGAAATCAATGGGAGGCTTTTTAACCCATTGATTTCAATGTGTTCCGCGCGTTAAACGGAACTCATTGAAGTCAATGGCACTCTGTTTTGAAGCGCTGACTCTGACACGAGTTTACGTGTCAGAATGAGCGCCGCGTTACATCATATGCACGGGCCCTTAAGTTTCAACCAATCCTGAAGACAGGGGGTGTTTTATGCTAAGGCCCCATAGGACGATCTGCAGTGCTAAAGCACTGCGGGAAAACCCGTGGCACAAATGCATCGCGGTACCTCCCGCAGCGTTTTAAACAAAAAGTTCATGGAGTTTTCCTCTGCTGACTTTCTGTTACAATTATATTTACAGGGGACATGGCAACATGGTGGCTCAGTGGTTAGCACTGCAGCCTTGCAGCACTGAAGTCCTGGGTTCAAATCCTGCCAGGAAAAACATCTTGTATGTTCTCCCCGTACAAAGATATACTGATAGGGAAAAAACATGTACATTGAGATCCCTATATGGGGCTCACAATCTACATTTAAAAAAAAAAAAAAATTATATTTACAGGGGAGCCGTAGTAGTTTCCGTAGACATAATTGACAGGCTGTGATTTCCAAAACCGTGCCAGTTTTGGAAATCGCAGGCTGTGGTTTTTACCGCAAAGTGGGCATGGGATTCTCAATAATCTCATCCACTTCTTTATAATTACTATAAAATGCCCCGATTTTTCCTGCAGCTGAAAATTGCAGCGTTTCCAACCCATGGGGCCCGGCCTTACATTGAGGATCTAGATGTAGATTCTATTTCCGCTACTGTCATTAAAACAAATAGAGCAGAGGTGCGTCCAGAGTGGCTCAATATGAGTAAAACACCCTCTGCTCTCAGGAATAGGGGATGCTCATTAAAATTAGGTCTTAGGTCACATCTGTGTTCGGGGATTCCCTTCCCCTCTTCGCATGTAAAATGTGGAGAGAAAAGCGCTGTAAGCAGGACTTTTCTCTCTGCATTTTTCGTGTGGAAACTGAGCGTAAACCACACGGACCCCATTATAGTTTATGGGGTCCACAGGTTTCCTAAGCTAACCGCTTTGTTATGTGGATTAGGTATCCGTTAGGGGGGGACTCTCCCAAACAGAAACCCAAATGCAGATGTGAACCAGGCCTTTAAGCAGAAGATATCTGGTATGTAAAGCTACAAGTTGCAGGACTACTTCTTCAGGCACGGCTAACTACAGATGACCTAGTCCAAAACCATTTTCTGTGCCTTCTCTGGATGCCACGTTACATATATATCCCCCATCGGTACATGAGAAGTTATGGATAACCAGGAGTTTTCCATGTGCATACTCCAAATAGGGAGATCCAATATTATGACTGGGGCCTTATATATAGAAACAAGTTGTGCAGCTAAGAAATCCAGTGATCAAAAGCTCTGCATGACAAAGGCCGTTACACCAGCCATGAGAGCTTTGAGAAATGCCAGACGGGCTAGGCTGCAGCTTGTTGAAGTCCAGTCCTGCGTTTGTACTAGAACATCACTTGTCACTGGGATTTATTGATCACCGTGCTTTATTTATCTAGAAAATCCTTTGTAATCTGTTTCTCTTACATGTGACTGAGATATGAGGTTTTAATAGAATTCTCTCAAATGTTAGACTTGTAAAAAAAGATGTAAGAAAATTGGGGGTTAAAAATTTTTGAGGCTTGAAAGAGTTTCCCAGCAGGGAGAAAGCTTCTGTTATTAAGGTATCGACAACTTTCATTACATTTTCCTATGTCAATGGAATTTCTCTATACACTACCTCTATGAAATCAGATACTATGGACAAGGGGAATGTTAATGCCCGATTATCAAGGGTATAATATGTTGTACACAGACGGCCCTCATTGGTGCCCGAAGCTCCGCCAGGTGTCTGACCGCTTGTTGTCCATGGTTGTCCATTTGAGAACCTTAGTGTTGTTGTTTAACCACTTCCGGACCGCCCATAGACTATAAACGTCCGAATAGTGGTTGCCTAGTTCTGACAGGACGTACCGGTACGTCCAATCAGAACACTGCTATTGCACGAGATCATGCAGCTACTGAAGCTGGGAGCCGGCTGTAACTTCAGCCGGAGCTCCCAGAGAGATGGCAGGGAAGATTTATTCCCTTCCCTGCCATCTCGATTGCTGTGTATACAGGGCTCAATGAGGGCTGTATACACGGCTATGGGCGCCGCCATGATGCGGACACCCTCTGACCCAGCGGTCACGTGATCCGCCGGGAGCAGCGTCTCGCAAGAGCTGCTGGGTCCTACAGGACCCAGATCAGCTCTGTATACTGTGTATACAGCGTGCAGGAGGCTGTATTCCTCCTGTAACTGAGGCTAAATGTACCAGCCTCAGTTATAGGGGAAATCAGCCTCCAGTACAAAAAAAAGTGATCAGATGTCCCCAAAGGTCTCTTATCACCTTATGGGGACACAATCTGGAAAAAAAACTAAAATAAAAATATAATAAAAAAGTTTTAAAAATGTAAATAAAATAATAATAGAAAAATAATACACTATTAAAAACACCGTTATTAAAGGTTATAGCCCCACCCCCGACAACACCATACAAAATAAAAATTACCGTAACAGAGAGGAAAAACTATTTTATAAAATTTTTCAGTGACATTTTGTGTTATTAAATAAAAAAATTGAAAAAAAATTGAAAACCAGACACAATTTCCCTCCTATTTTGTTTATATTTTCCCGGATATAAAAAAAATTAAAACACATTTGAAAATAAAAACAACATAAAAATAAAGCCCTATGTGTCCCCGAAAAAAGACGCAAAAATTAGTTGACTGAGACATATGGGAAAAATGTTACAGCCCTCAAAACCGCACATACAAATAAACCACAAATTGGCCCGGTACTGAAGTGGTTAATAAAACACATTTCTTAACCCCTTCCTGCCATAGCCATTTTTTGTTTTTCAATTTTTTGCTTTTGACTCCTCGCCTTACATAAGCCATATCATTTTTATTTTTCTGTTCACAAGCCGTGTAAGCGCTTATTTTTTGCGGTATAAATTGTACTTTATAATGATACATTTACTCTGTCTGATGTTCTGAGAAGCTGGAAAAAATTCAAAATGAAGTGAAATTGGAGAAAAACTGCCTGTGTGTGATTTTCTTATGGGCTTCGTTTTTACAGCATGCACTATGACGCCAAAATGTCACCTGTATTCTATGGGTCAGCTTATTCCAGGGATACCTGGAGTTTATAGATATTTTATGTAATGTTTTAACCCCTTAAAAAATTACAAACTTTGGAAAAAAATTTTTTGGAGTTTCCATATTCTCACACCTATAAGTTTTTTAGATTTCTGTCTACGGGGCTGCATAAGGTGTCTTTTTTTTATTGCAGGTCCAGATGTACTTTTTATTTATAAGATTTTTGGGAATCTCTTATGTTTTGATTGCGTTTTGTTCAAATTTTTATGAGTGGCTAAACACCGCAAAAACATCAGTTTGACACTTTTGATTTTATTTCCCACTATGGTGTTCACCTTATGGGAAAACATATTTTTATAAATTCATAGACCCACCGTCGTCAGAAATATGTATGTGTTTCACTTTATGTACTTTTATACGTATTCTAGGAAAAGGGGAGTATTTTTAATTAAAATAATTTATTTCATAAATATATATTTACTTTAAAAAAAAAAATTAATTTATATATATATATATATTTATTTTTTTTCAAACTTTTATTTTCAGACTCTCTCGGAGTCTTGAACCCCAGGGGTTCTAATCACTAATACAATGCACATTGTATTGTAAAATTGCTAAAATTCTATTACAGGCTGCATAGAGTATAGAGCAGTCTGTAATACACCATCTATAATGACAAACCTAGAAGCCTTCAATAGGCTCCAAACTGTCATAGTAATGGATCACTAGCCCCAGATCTCACTCTCGGAGTCATCAATCCACCCCAAAATGTTGGTGCCCATGCACCACCCGCAATAAGTGAAGATATTAATTGTGGGTATTGTCGCCTGGTCTCCACTCTATATATAATCCTATATACCTGACATCTGCCATAATAGTATGGTGGAGATCAAGAAGGGGTTCAAGGGAATGTGTCATGAAAAATTACCTACTTTTTATACCAAATTTCTATGTTCAATTGTTTGAAGAGTACATTTTTATATGCCACACATATATTTAATAAAGCACCATATCCTGCAATGTTCACGCTAACTCTTTGACTGCCAAATCTGGTGGTTGGCTCCTGGATTTTCTTTGTAGTCATCTCACTTCCATGACAAGCAAGACAGACATGAGTAAAATAGAAGTTAGCAAGTCTATAGATAATATCACATAACACCCATTATTACATTTACTACTGACAATAGATGATGTCACAGCGGATCTACTCCCCCTCCATTCACATAGCAGGTCTAGAAAACTCTCCCATAGACCTCAAAAGAGGTGACTCCATAAAACAGTATTGTGTGCCTATAGCCATGATGACTATTGTAAGCATAAATGCTGTTACGAGAGCACAGGCAAGATGGAAGCTCCCATACAGAAAACAGAATATGAAAAATGACCTTATCCCTGCGCTATGCTGAGGAGGCCCAATAGGCCGAAACAGCGCTGTCCATAGCTGGGAATCTGTTCCTTTTGGAATAGAAATTGGCAATTAAATGATAGTAGACTTTTTACCTCATGTAAATCAGTCATGCATGATGTTAAGGATGCTACCCTCTAGAGGGCGGCGTACAGAGTGCACTGTTCTCCTAATTACATCCTGGAGAATAGATTTGCATATTTTTTACCCAGAGTCCCTAGCGGAGCAGGAATGACTTGTAAGCCTCCATACGGCCTATGTAGGCACACACTCTCCCTGATGTGTATGATTATCCATATGAGTATAAACATACATGACATAAGTAACGTCCTCTTACTGCCCCTCTGATCTATTCCATGTCCACCCATTCAGAAGATCCGGCCCCTGGAAGGTTATAAGTAACAAAGCTCTGACACTCCAGCTGGACGGGAACCGTCCGCCGCTGATACTCTTTACTACTTTGTACGTTGTGATTCCCCCATTACTTTGGGATTTCTATATTTGCTATATGTGTTATGACTTTGCATAGTAAATGGTTCCTGGCCAGCATCGTGAGCGAGGCCTCTGACTTTAGTAAGAGACATTTTTGCACATTTTTGTGCTGTTTCTAATTATTTTTTACTTTTGCCAGTGCGGAGCTATCTGCATATTTTTGTAGTAAGATATACTTTTATAATATTTCAGCTGGCGCACTCTTATGTGTATGTTTCTTGTTCTTAGTTTGTTAATTTTGTGTATTTATACACGAGGGTGAGACGTTACAGTAACTGAGTGGTGTGACATTGACTTCAGACATTGACCATGTTATTGCCCATAAGAATACAGATTTTGTTTTTTATTAGATTTTCATCAGATCATTTTTGGGTGACGGCTATGGCAACAGCTAAGTTAGAATGTTATTACTCTTAGTGGTATTTTTCTAAAATATATTACGGAAAGTAAGATAGACTTCTATATGGTAAGAATGATTTTTTTTTTAACCCTTTCCTGCCGATGGCATTTTTTAATTTTCGTTTTTCGCTTTTGACTCTCCTCCTTCTAAACCCCATAACTTTTTTTATTTCTCCGCTCCCAGAGCCACATGAAGTCTTAATTTTTGTGGGACAAATTTTTCTTCATGATGTCACCATTAATTATTCTATATAATGTACTGGGAAGCAGGGAAAAAATTCAGAATGGGGTGGATTTGAAGAAAAAATGCATTTCTGTGACTTTCTTACGGGCTTCGGTTTTACGTTCACTGTGCAGCCTAAATGACATGTCCCCTGTATTCTGTGTTTCGGTACGGTTCCAGAGATACCATATTTATATGGTTTTATTTACATTTTGACCCCTTAAAAAAAATCCAAAACTGTGTTAAAATTTTTTTTTTTTTAAAAAAAGTCGCCATATTCCGACAGCCGTGAATTTTTTATACGTCAGTGTACGGGGATACATAGGGCGTCTTTTTTTGCGGGGAGGGGTGTACTTTTTAGTTCTACCATTTTCGGGAAATGTTATTGCTTTGATCACTTTTTATTCAAATTTTTATCAGAATCAAAACAGTGAAAAAACGGCGGTTTGGCACTTTTGACTATTTTTCCCGCTACAGCTTTTACCATACAGGAAAAATATTTTTATAGATTTGTATAGCGGGCGATTTCGGACGCGGGGATACCTAACATGTATGTGTTTCACAGTTTTTAACTACTTTTATATGTGTTCTAGGAAAAGGGGGGTGATTTGAATTTTTAATACTTTTTATATTTTTCTATATTTTTTTTTATTTTTTTTTTTGCATTTATTAGACCCCCTAGGGGTGTTGAACTCCAGGGGGTCTGATCACTAATGCAATGCATTACAATGCTAATGCATTGCAATGCATTGCAAAAAATCATCATTTCTTTTGCAGGCTGCATAGACCAGCCTGCAAAAAAGAGAATTTGCAGACAAGCCTAGGAGCCTTGTAAAGGCTCCTGGCTGTCATGGCAATGTGACGTCGGCCCTGGAGCATGCTCCAGCAGCCGGCGATCACCGGCAAAATGGCAGTGCCCATGCACCGCCGGGAAAATGGCGCCACCGGCGCATTTGACCGTGGCGCCAGAGGGGTTAATTCCTCCGATCAGACCGGGGACCATTAGAGCCAGTTATCTACTGCTTAACGCAGTAGACACACCTGACATGCCCTGTACTATTACGGCGCATGTCGGGAAGGGGTTAAGTGACCCTTAGGCTGGGGGCTCCACATAGCTCTGCAAAGTGTATGAGATTCTGGCTAATCCCTACCACACATTGTAGAAAAATATCCGACGTGCTGTGATTTCAAACACCGTTGCGTTTTTGTAAATCGCAGCATGTCAATTATACCTACAGATATGTTGATGCTTTCCGTATAGGTATAATTAAAACAGAAAGTCCGCAGAGGAAAATTTTGTGGACTTTCTGTGAAAAGTGCTATGGGAAGAACTGCGATGCGTTTCCTCTGTGCTTTTTCACGCAGTTTAGCAGCTGCAGTTATTTGTGTGTCTTTTCCAATAGGATTCTTTTCCCCTTCCCCTTTCCGTAGACGTCTATGTAAGAAGTAACCGTAGAAGGAATCATATCTCTTATGTGAAAAGAAATCATGTTTCTTTTATTCACCTTTATGATTAATTTATGAAAAGATGTTTTATAATTAGATGTAACCATTATGACACCAAGGAAAAAATTGGGTAATAACTCTCCAAGCACATCTTGTTGACTCTAAAGGGATGTGTCAAAGAAAAACTGCCATAAAAGAGCAAGGCATACTTATTAAAACACAGCTTTAAATTTCAGTCTCTCATTGTTAGGATAGCAGCTGCAGTTATTTGTGTGTCTTTTCCAATAGGGTTCTCTTCCCCTTCCCCTTTCCATAGACGTCTATGTAAGAAGTATAGCAGATGCAGTTAAGAGCCAAAGTAAGAACCAGTACTAGATACACCGATTAAAATGGTTAACATGGCGCCGTGTGTTCAACACCTCATGGGCCGCACCAACTCTAACTCAACAATGGTGTTCACCAGAGCCACAGATGGTGGGGATGGACTTGACTGCACTGCCGGCAGAGAGGTATGGGTTGGGAAACGCCAGCGCACCACAAATCACGGCAAACCAGACACTGAGATCTCTTACCAGCAGATGTTTCGGGTTGTGATGTAGGTCCAGGGATCCAGAAGACTGAGGTGGGTGGTGAGCAGGTGGCAGCAGAGAGTAAATGATAGTCGTACTTTCCAGGTCGTCAGCAAGAGGGCAACGCAGTACAGTGGGAAATCCAAATGGAACATTAGGAAGACCGAGACAATAACAGGAGTGGTAGTGAAGTAGAAAGCAGAGTTCAGTGAGCAGAGGTCTAGAGGCAAGCTGAGGTCATTAACAGGCAGAGTACAAAAGCAGAAGGCAGAGGCGAGGTCAAAGAGCAAGGGAAAAGGATCGAACTGGAGGAACACTTACTATCACAACAATGAAGTACAACGGAATAGCCAACGGCGGTCTGGAGCCCGAGCCCTCCTTAAATAGGCTCTGGCTCGCTGCTAGGTCAAAATTGGAAGTACCCTGACCGACTCAGGAGGAGTCCATCAACCCCCGCACAACACTGCGGAGGTTCTGGCCTGACGCCCAAGACCCAGAAGCGGGGACTCGGGTGCGCAGAGGGGAGAATGCTGGCAACCTCCACACAACACTATGAAGGCTCCGGTCCTCCTCATAACACTCATTTTATGAACTCCTCACGTTATGGAACTTGTTGGTTAAGACGGAAATGGAGTTGCAATGGAGTTCTGTAATACATATAGTTTTGTTTTTTGGATCATGAATCTATTTTAAGACCTGTTGTCAGCTTTTCTTTGTAAATTTCTCAGAAGTGCTTACAAGTTCGCCTCAGTATGGAAAGTAAACTTTGGGGCCCATAAATGGTGCCATGCCTGGGGCCTAGCAGAGCCTTGATTTTGTACTTAAAACCACAAGTGAGGTTGCCAGCACGAGACTCCTATTTGTACTCATGGCGAAGCAGTGCGGTCTGTGTGATGAGACTGATCCTCATGTTTATTTGTTTCAGGAATGTCAATGCATAAACATGAAAGCTCAGTGTGTAGATCTCCATATACTTTGTGTGTACACACAGATACCCTTACACAACTACACACTCCCCCGAGGCAACAATCAGCCATTGTGTATACACAGGGTAGGCGCAAGGTGTCATTGGATCCATGTATCTAGGAGTATGCTGACATAAACACTCACTTCTGTATATACACACACATTCACAAAGAATTATCTCTTCAAGGTCGCTCCCCCTCCTACTCTCCGACTCATTTTCCTCTCCTCCTGCATCCCTACTATGACTTCCCTCAGGCCTGACTGCAGAATGAATGGCTGAGTGATATATACATTGCCAGCTACTTATATAACATGCAAATAAACGAGCCGTCAGCGCTACGTTACATAAGCCAACACAACCAGACAGGTATCACCTTGCAGCTTGGAAGGTATGTCGGGGAACATGAGACATGCCAGCCATTGGTCTCAGAGTGTATCTACTGTGACATTGGCCCAGGAAAAATATTCCCTAGACATTATAATAAAACGACGTAACGCAGTCAAAAATGCCAGATTTTTCGCAACATGGAGCCATAGACTAAAGCTCAATTCCAAATGGGTTCCAGTTACATTGTGTATGATAGTTACACAGAATTCCCCCCTCTCCTTCTGTCTCTATCCCCCTTCCCCATAGATTGTAAGTCCTCACGGGCAAGGCCCTCTACCCCACTGTGCCAGTCTGTCATTGTTAGTATTATATCTACCTGTATATTTTGTGTATTCTATGTAACCCCCAAATGTATAGCACCATGGAATTAATATAATAATGTAACGCACCATGGAATTAATATAATAATGTACAGCACCATGGAATTAATATAATAATGTACAGCACCATGGAATTAATATAATAATGTACAGCACCATGGAATTAATATAATAATGTACAGCACCATGGAATTAATATAATAATGTAAAGCACCATGGAATTAATATACCGTATTTTTCGGACTATAAGACGCACTTTTTTTCCCCAAAATTTGGGGGGAAAAGAAGGGTGCGTCTTATAGTCTGAATGTGGCGCCTGGCACCCGCCGTAATGGAGAGGCGGATGTCGGCAAGGGATAGACGCCGGGGCCTGAGACATCGCTGCGCTCCTCTGCCCTGCATGAAGCCGGCAGAAGCAGGGGCGATGCTATTCCGCTCCTCCGTCCCCCCGCCGCTGGCTTCATGCAGGGCAGGGCAGGGGAGCGCAGCGATGTCTCAGGCCCCGGCACCTGTGATGGCGTCTATCCCTTGCCGGCATCCGCCTCTCTAGTACAGCGGATGCCGGGTCAGTATCAGCGGCCTCTTCTCCCCCGGGGCCGGTCCCCACCGGCCCCGTACCTGTAAAGTTGCAGGCCGGCTCCTGCACGACGATATCGCAGGAGCCGACCTGTTCGGGTGACAGCCGGGAGCCTAATGAGGCTCCCGGGCCTGTCACTGCTGTATTAGTATTGCGGCTGGTCTCTATGACCAGCCGTAATACTAATATACAGAATGTCCCATAGACGGCAATACAGTTGTATTGCCGTCTATGGGACTTGCAATCAAGTGACCGCAGGCTCAAGCCCCCAGGGAGGAATAAAATAGTAAAAAAAAAAAAAAAAAAAAAAAAGCTTTAAAAATATATAATAAAAATATGAAATAAATAAAAGTTCTAAATCACCTCCTGTCCCTAGAATACATATATAAAAGTAGAAAATCATATATCATAAACCACCGGGTTTTTTTTCAATACAAGGTGATCTAAGCAATAGATAGTCCCCAAAATGGTATAACTAAAAAGTACTTCTGGCCCCGCAAAAAAAAACACTCTATGCGTCCCCGTACAGCTGCAGGGTCACCTGTCAATGTGGCCTTGCAGCTGTTGCAAAACTACAACTCCCATATATTAAATATTTTACCATTTTGTGCTTCCAAATTTTTTTTTCCCTATTTTCCTCCTCTAAAACCTAGGTGCGTCTTATAGTCCGAAAAATACGGTAATAATGTACAGCACCATGGAATTAATATAATAATGTAAAGCACCATGGAATTAATATAATAATGTACAGCACCATGGGATTAATATAATAATGTACAGCACCATGGAATGAATATAATAATGTACAGCACCATGGAATGAATATAATAATGTACAGCACCATGGAATGAATATAATAATGTACAGCACCATGGAATTAATATAATAATGTACAGCACCATGGAATGAATATAATAATGTACAGCACCATGGAATGAATATAATAATGTACAGCACCATAGAATTAATATAATAATGTACAGCACCATGGAATGAATATAATAATGTACAGCACCATGGAATTAATGGTGCTATATAAATAAACAATAATAATAATAGTGTCACATATAGATTGTAATCTGCTCGTGGAGGGTCTCAGTTACTGTTCACCTCCTAGAATATGGATGCTTTGGTTGCATACTTTTAAGTTAAAGGGTTTGTCCAGGCAAAAATGCCCCACCTCTTAACTTTTAAAGCAGCAGTAGCATTGAAAAAATTGAAAAAAAAAATCATACTCACCTGTCCCCCAATACTATGGTGTCCTCCCAGTGTATTCTGGTCCTTCTGCTGAACAGGTATCATCTGGAGTTCTTCTGAAGCCGTTGACTGGCCTAAGAGGTCACATAATCGCTGAGGTCAATCAACAAATGGCATGCGATGTCACTACCTATGACTCCACGGGTCTCTTCCTGAGGCCTGTTGAGGCCGCTGATTGGTCTCAGTGGTCACGTGACTACTGAGGCCAATCAGCGGCTTCAATGGAAGCACAAGGACTGGAACGCAGCTGGAGGATACCAGGTTCGTGGACAGATGAGTATGAATATTTTTCATTTTTTTCACTGCCCCAGCTGATTTAAAAGTTAAAGGGATTGGCCAATTTTGCCTTTAATTGAAAAAATGAAAGTCCATATAAGATATACTTCAATCATTGGTCAAGAGAACAGTGAACAGTCTTGGTCTTGGTCTTCTACATTTTATTTAGTGTTTTCTTTCTTCTTTCAGCTAAATTACCTTGGGCCACCTTTCAACGATCCTGACTTCAACCCTCCACGTGCTATAGGACCAGAAACTATTCCCAGTGCCTCAGTAGACCTTCACATGTGGCGGAATCTGAATGACAGTCTGCGATTGGCAGAAAACCACAGGGCATACAGTGTTCTCCTTTGCTACTTGCGTTCCATCGATAGTGAAGTGGCACGGACTGAGCTACGAAGGAGTTTGGGTCGATTCTGTACCAGCTTACAGGGCCTGGTTGTTAGCATTGCTGGGGTAATGTCATCACTGGGCTACAATCCCCCACCTGAACTGGCCACTTCTTCTCCTCCTACAGGGTTAGGATTTGGAAAGGGAAATGACTTTCTCCGTAAAATGGAGGACTTCTGGCTACTCAAAGAGCTGCAGATCTGGCTTTGGAGGTCGGCAAAGGACTTTAATCGGTTGAAAAGGAAAGTACCAGCAGTTGTGTCCTTCCGAATGGAATCCCGTGGCTATTGAAAATATGGGGCAGACGGAACACACGATAGTATGAACTTATGGTGACATGAGAGAAGTGTAAGTCACCGTAATATACTCTGATACATTCAGAAACATGGTCCTTAGAGGTTTAGCTTCCTTGTCAATGAGACCAAGGATGGGATATCAAGAATCCTCCAAACACAGCAAGTAGTAGAAAATGAAGTTATGACCCTACAGAGATTGGGGCCTTATTCCAAAGAGTCTACATCTACATTCAAAGTAAAAATGAAGACAGTAGGCCGAGGGGCAAAAATGGCAGTAAGACCCGACTAAGAGACAAAAAGGCGCAGAAGATGGACGGTGTGAAGTCAGGCACCTGTGCACATTTCTAGATTATTTATGGTTCAAGAGATTTATCAACCACTCTTTTATTAGATAGTTTTATGATTAAGACAGATATTGGGGTTTGGTGTCCCCAGTTTATTTTTGAAAATGTTTATGGTGAGTTTTTTTTATAAGAGGAGCTACGACCCAATGTGACCAAGGTCTTACAGGACCGGTGGCTGATTGTCATAATAAGTGAGCAGACATTGTATGGCCTACCAAAACATAAGTAGGTCTTCCACTGCAGAAATGTGTTTCGCCAAGCCTGTCGCTGAACTGCTCCTCCTCTTTCACTAAAAGGGTTGTCCAGTTTACAAAACCCATTTTTCTAAACCCTATTAAGGAATTCAGGTTTAATACAGGGAGTCCTTATCTCTTAGCCAGAGTGACGAACAATTGTATAGAGCAGAGGTCCTCAAACTGCGGCCCGAGGGCCACATGCGGCCCGCCAAACACTTCTGATTGGCCCCGCCGACAACGCTGGCAGGCGTGCATTTATAATGAAGCTCCTGGGGAGCTCAGGCCAGGCCATGGAGCACACTTCACTTTACCTATTGGAGGGCACCGCTCCTGATGTCTGTGCGACCTGCTCTGCCTCCGGCCCACTGTTTAAAAAGTTTGAGGACCCCTGGTATAGAGCATCTCTCAGTCTGGAGGACCTGTGTTGTCCTGAATTGTACAACCAACCAACCAACAACTGATTTCAGGCTAGGTCCACATCTGAGTTTGGGTGGTCTGCTTGCAGACCCTCCGAACAGTAACCTAATCCGCATAAAAAAGCGGTTACCTTAGGAAACCCGCGGATCTCATAGACTACAATGGGGTCCGTGTGGTTTCCGTTCAGTGTCCACTCGAAAAGGAGAGAAAAGCGCACAATGTACAGTGTGCAACCATATTCTGCAGTCTCTTCAAACAGCTGATCAGCGGGGGTTCTGGGTGTTAGCCCTAGTATGATATAGATAACCTATCCTGTATGATAATTTTGGTTATATTTATTTTGTCGTCAATGAAACTTCAACCTTTTTCAGCATAATTCTCCCCATACTCTTCATTATCTGTATGCTGTATATGTATTGTTCTGGCTGCTCTTTGATGGTCCTGAATACTTCCAGAGCAGTCATTGAACAGGGGTTGTCTTTTCTGCATGGAGTGTAGTTATTGTTAAAAAAAAAAAACAACCCTCCTTCATGTATTTATGTAGCAAATAACCCCCAAAGGATGAACATCCTACTCTATTCTAAAACCTTGGTAGACAAGCTGGAGTCCGAGCATCTTGTAGACTAGGTCCCAACAATGTCAGCCATGGTTTATACGGGGCCAGTCCTCGACCTCATGCTTCTGGTTATTAAATGCTCTTCCAAAAGTATAAAAACACTATATCCAGGTATCTATGTGGAGATGCCACAGTTCTTGTAGTAACTACTAGTTCACATTGTAGCTTTGGGTGCAAAGATACAATCTGACTGCAACTTACCCAGTTCTTTAAGCTATTTTATAACTATTTAATACAGTGTAGCACACAAAAAATATACCCAATAACCAATATTTTTCAGATATCATCCTACGTATATGTTGTCACCAGGGCCACCTTAAGAAATAAATATTTCGGGCCCCAGAACTGTCTATGTCCAGTAACCTCCAACTTGTACCCTTTTGACCTATTGCATACATGGGCACCTCATTTTGGAATGAAATAGTATAATAATAATAATATAATCCAGCCTCTCAAGACCATACCTTGAGTCTAATGGGTCCTTGAGACGGGGGGTAGACTTCTAGTTGAGGCTTATATGTGAAATAATTGGCACCATGGTGGGAACTAGGTTTTCCCATTGTTATTAAATAAGACCCTATCATATTATAAGGTAATTGTATAGCTCCCAGGCAGTGACTATTGGATGGCTGTTCGGTTGGCAGCTGGTAGGTGAGCTGGGGCCTTGCCATGCCTTGGTAGCCATGCACGGATGGTGGCCATAGCTGTCTCTGATATTTTGCAGCTCCATGCCTAAACATGATATACAGTATGTGTGCATGTACATAGTTGTATGCTTGTATATATAAATATCCTTGTTTGTGGGCTTTCCTGTACATTGTTCATTTGCTTTTATCTTCAAAACTAGGACAGTTTCAATGAGCAATCAAAATGCAAGTTACCTTATATTGATGCTAGAGATGAGCGAGTAGCATTCGATCGACTACCTCCCCGCCATAGGTTTCCGTGTAAGCGGCCGGGCACCAAGGGGTTAAGCGCATCGAATATTCACCTATGGCGGGGAGGTATTCGATCGAATGCTACTCGCTCATCTCTAATTGATACCTTCATCAGTTTTGTCCACCTGCAAAACACTTGGACCAGTTTGATCTCTTCCGGTTTCACTGGTGATACTGGCCAAATTCAGGGTACACAGTGCAATAGTCAACTTTTCGACACAGTCATACTTAGCACTTTAAGCCGTCTTATCCACCACCTCCTCCTTCTGCAGGAGTCTCATTTTAGTTATTTTCTTGATTTCTTTAATTCATTCTTTAAAGGGTTTATCCAACCATTCACATTGAACACCCTATCCAACCCTAAAGCCTAACCACCCAATCCTTGTCTCCCGTGATGTCTACTATCGGAGAGAGGTGGTAGGCCCCCGTACATATTAGACGATCTTCAAGGTGACGTCTCAATACCAGTGTCTGGTACATTCATGTGTTAGAATTATTATCTAGACCCTGAGAGGATCTCTATCAACCAGATTGTAAAAAGTGAACATAACTAGAGATGAGTGAACACTGTTCGGATCAGCCGTTCCGAACAGCACGCTCCCATAGAAATGAATGGAAGCACCTGGCACGTACACTTTGCCGGTGGCCGGTCACCGTGCCAGGTGCTTCCATTCATTTCTATGGGAGCGTGCTGTTCAGAACGGCTGATCCGAACAGTGTTCGCTCATCTCTAATCATAACATAAAAACTATCCACAATGTCTAAGCTACCATCGTCTTAGGTAAAGCAATAGACTATAAGATGAACAATGGCGCAAAGAAACATAGTAGGCCATATCAAATTAACACCGCTGTACAGCAGAAGGCAAAGCAAAACTTGGTCTACCCCGCTCAAGTAATGGGGCAGAGGGAAAGAAGATTTTAGTTACGTATTGGTGTCCTTATTCTGTATCCTTCTTTCGCAATGTTAGCAGGTGGATGAGCTAAGCAGATCGCTGTGTAGTTTTGTGGGAAAAGATCAAGTACAATTCGTGACTTATTGATAGAAATCTCTGTCCTCCGTTGGAAGGCATCCTTCCTTGCTAGATAGCTCTCAACCAATGAGGAGGACCGCCCACTGAGACCGCCCACTGAGGAACACCGCCCACTGGACTCCTAAGCATAAGAACACAGATTTTAATATATATGTAATACCTTATGCTGAACCTTTTCCCCCAAAGAACGCTATATCAATCTGCTCAGCCCATCCTCTCCTATAACATGTTGCTGCAGATCGGACTGCTTGCTCAAGGTGACCAGTTGCCCTCCACTACATCTGGTTGTCTAACCACATGCCACTTGGTTATTGTATATCTATGTGTTGTGTATGAGCCCTGTTTTCCTCTATGTATGTACATATTTATTTATTACATTGAAATGTTATTTATTTTCTCTTTGTATTTATTGAGGTATCCCTCGAGATACTGTACTTACAGGTATACAAAGACTGCTTATATATGCCTTTGCCTATGGTATATACCTATGCCTATGGTATATACCTATGCCTATAGGGAGGTCTGACTGTATATATCTAAATCGGTTCATTCTCACTATCTGTTGTATTGGCATCCATCACTAGTGTCTTAAATGTGTGTGTCACGTGACAACATACCATGCATTATAGAGGGAAGTCTCTGTGTATGTACACACGAGTTCTACATATGTTCCAGAATGTATAAGTAATGTACTCAATAGAGCCGTTCTAGTGGTATGGATACAGGCACGCCAAGTGTCTCAGACTGAGTGTTTAATAAACTGATTATTCTTTACCATTGCGCTTGTGTAATCCTGGCAGTCATTTTTAGCTTTAGCGTGTAATTTATACACCTGTATGGATTAAACTATGAGGCAGAAAATGAAATCATGCCCTTCTCATTCCTTAACGGAATCTCCACCCAGTGTCAGATTTCTTACTTCCAGCCAAGTTTTCTTGAAGCGGATGAAATCAAGTCCATGATGCAATTGATAGAAGCAATCTTCATTGACGGATAGTGATTGACCTGTTACGCCAACAGCCTGGAGCGGCAAAGACAAAGCCGCAATCAAGGGAGGTTCTGTCAAGTGTACCGTGGAGACTCGAGTCACGGCCCTCAACGCGTTGTCTACACATGTTGAGAGAACCAGTTTAGATAAAAGTACGATACACGTGAATTTCAAGCATGCTGATATGGTTGGTCATATGCAGGTATTGGGATATCTGCTTGTCCCTAGAACCATGGGAATCCAAGCCTAGGACTGTGGATGTGTGCAGAAGATCACTACAGTCCACCAGAAGATTTATGAATTTCCTATAGCTGTATTATGCCATCCAAAGTAGACACCACGTATCACCCTTGTGGTCTTGATGGACTCTAGTGGTACCCTTGTGTGTGGCATGGTTTCATATATACCAACGCTGAGATAAAAATATATTTTTTAACAATATAATGGTTTGATAAAGTGAAACCTTCTTGAATTAAACATTCTGCATTTCTAGTCAATGCATCCACTTAGGATAACAGATGCAGATCTGAGCCAAAAGTGAGAACCAGAACTAGATACACTGATCAAAATGGTTAACATGGTGCTGTGTGTTCAATACCCCCCGGGCCACACCAACTCCAACCCCACAATGGTGTTCACCAGAGCCCCAGATGGTGGGGATGGACTTGGCGGCACTGCTGGGCAGAGCGGTATGGGTCGGGAAACGCCAAACACACAGTGCACCACAAATCACAGTAAACCAGACACTAAGATCTCTTACCAGCAGATGTTTTGGGTAACAGAGTAGGTCCAAAGATCCAGAAGGCTGTGGCGGGTGGTCAGAAGGTGGCAGCAGAGGGTCAAATCGTAGTCATACGGTCCGGGTCGTCAACAAAAGGGCAACGCAGTACAGTGGGAAATTCAAAGGGAGCATCAAGGAGGGGTTGGAGCAGTACAAAACCGGTATTCAGGAAGCAGAGGTCCATAGGTAAGCTGGGGTCATAAACAGGAGCAGGCACAGTACAAAATCAGGAGTCAAAGGCAGGATCAGAGATCAAGGCAAGGGGGTCAGAGCACAGGCAAACAGGACAAGAGAACGCTTACTACCAGGACAATAGAGTACAACTGAATAGCCAGCGGCAGTCCAAAGCCAGAACCCTCCCTAAATAGGCTTCAGGCCGCTGCTAGGCCGAAAACCGGAAGTCCCCCTTCTGGCTCAGGAAGAGAGTGGAAACCCCTGCAAAATGCAGTGGAGGCTCCGGCCTGCCTCCCAAGACCTGGAAGTGGGGGACTCGGGAACGCAGAAAGGAGAGGGCTGGCGGCCTCCGCACTGCGCTGCAGGGGCTCCGGCCCTGCTCCTGACAAAAAAATTGATCACAGTTGCCATGAAACAAATATAGCCCCTTAGATGTAAAATAGGTCATTTGTGAGAGTTAGTTACCACACAATCTTATACATGTACACCATTCTGATCTCCTGGTCACTAGTTCCTGAAAGCAATACATTTTTATTTGTCTGAGGCCTAACCGGATACCCTCAAAGTTAGTGTGGAATTGAATTTTTGTGCTCTCTGGCCAAAACAGTGAAAGCTTCCGCCACTCGTACACCCACTATGGTGTGTAGACCTATGGTGGACCACAGATGAGATGGTAGTATGAGTAGAGCAGAAAAGTCTGCAATCTGCCAGGAGTTATGATTGTTGTGCACTTTAAGACAGAAATTGGTCAGTAACCTCAGATGTTTTGGGGGGTTTGGGAAGCACCACTGTGTTACCTTGTCAGTATATAATGTGTGTGATATAACAAAGACCTTTTATTACTATTCATATTAATAGCAATATTGGGTCATTGTTAAAAGGTCCCAGGTTTTTCGTCCTATTGATAGAGCTTCTGCAAGTGGGTGGTAAGTGAAAGAGGTCTGCATGTCCGCGGGGTAGAGGAACGGATTACAGAGTTCCTGAAATAATAACCAGCTTAGCATTTCCAATAAGGAAAAACAGAACATAATATTAGCAATTGAATAACTCAGCATAGCCATTTATAGAAACACAGTCAACTCAGTATAAATAGAATAAGACTAGAGAGCTTGTGTCCAAGTTTCAAGAAGTGGCAAGCATTAGGTAGTAGGCCTTGGAGTATGACTTGGATTCTGTAGACCCCCAGGTTCCCTAACAGGTTCCCTTGTGTGTGATTTTGTCACCCTAAAATACTGTGACCTATTCAGAGGGGGAGATCAGTATATAACCTTGTTGAACCAACGTTCTTGAGGTAGGAAATACGATTAGCTCTCTCCAGAGGGAAAACACAATATCTCTTGGAGTAGGCCATTCCATAGCTTGACCAGCAATACAACACTTTATGAAAACCACGCGTTTCTCTCAAAACATAAGAAATTATTTATGGATAAAGTGGGTATCAGCCAAAGCTGTATTAATTATCTTAATTACATATGTAGAACCTTATTCTTACTTAATCCAACATAATATGTCACTGAATGCCATTGCCACCACTGCCACAGTGGGCATGTGTAAGATGTTCAGCCAGATGACACGTTTGTTCCTTCTCCAAGCTGTCGAGAGGGAACTACCGTATTTTTCGGACTATAAGACGCACTTTTTTTCCCCAAAGTTTTGGGGGAAAAGAAGGGTGCGTCTTATAGTCTGAAGGTGGCGCCTGGCATCCACTGTAATAGAGAAGCGGAAGCCGGCAAGTGATAGACGCCGGGGCCTGAGACATCGCTGCGCTCCCCTGTCCTGGCTTCATGCAGGGCAGAGGATCGTAGCGATGTCTCAGGCCCCGGCGTCTATCCCTCCCCGGCATCCGCCTCTCTAGTACAGCGGATGCCGGGTCAGTATCGGTGGCCCCTTCTCCCCTGGGGCCGGTCCCCACGGCCCCGTACCTGTGACGTTGCAGGCCGGCTCCTGCGCGGCGATATCGCAGGAGCCGACCTGTTCGGGTGACAGCCGGGAGCCTAATGAGGCTCCCAGGCCTGTCACTGCTATATATTAGTATTACGGCTGGGTCTATGACCAGCCGTAATACTAATAGACAGAATGGCCCATAGACGGCAATACACTTGCGACACTATGGGACTTGCGATCAAGTGACCGCAGGTTCAAGCCCCGGGGGGGGAATAAAATAGTAAAAAAAAAAAAAAAAAGCTTTAAAAATATGAAATAAATAAAAGTTCTAAATCACCTCCTGTTTTTTTTTTTTCAATACAAGGTGATCTAAGCAATAGATATCCCCCAAAATGGTATAACTAAAAAGTACAGCTGGCCCCGCAAAAAAAACGCTCTATGCATTCCCGTACAGCTGCAGGGTCACCTGTCAATGTGGCCTTGCAGCTGTTGCAAAACTACAACTCCCATATATTAAATATTTTACCACTTTTTGCTTCAAATTTTTTTTTCCCTATTTTCCTCCTCTAAAACCTAGGTGCGTCTTATAGTCCGAAAAATACGGTAGGTCCTGCCATTTGTGTTACGTATAAAACCAGAAATGTGAAAAACCAGACAACAAAACTCCAAAAAGGGGATGAAGGACGGATGATCCTTCTCTGGCTACTGGGTGATGTCCAAAAAGGAAGAGGACCAGCCAGCACCAGAGCTATATTGCCCCATTATTCCCATCTCCTCCTACCTTAGCAGCCAATCTGAGGAAACAGGAGGGAAGAAGGTTGACAATGTCTTATGTTCCCACAGCAGAAATTTTTCGATTTTCCTTTTTGACTCCCCACCTTCCAAAACTCATAATTTACCAACCTTCCAAACCTCATAACCTCATACCATATGAGGGTTTAAAGGGATTTTACCATTAAAATCAAATTTTTTTTCATTGACATGTAGGAATAGCGTTAAGAAAGACTATTCTTCTCCTACCTTTAGATGTCTTCACCACGCCGCCGTTCAGTAGAAATCCCGGTTTTTGTCGGTATGCAAATGAGTTCTGTGGTTTGAGCGCTGGGGGCGTCTCCAATGCTGCAAGAGAACTCTCCAGCGCCGCCTCCATCTTCTACAGGAACGGCCTCTTCACGTGTCTTCTTCTGGTGTGGGCGGTCAAACTTCTAGGCTTCGGGCCTAGGGCAGAGCCGGCTGCGCATGCCCACAGGCCACAAGAAAATGGCAGCTTACTTATTGTGTAAGCGGCCATTGTTCTTGTGGCCGCGGACATGCGCAGTCGGCTCTGCCTGAGGCCTAGAAGTTTGACCACCCGCGCCGGAAGAAGACGCTTGAAGAGGCCATTCCTGAAGAAGATAGAGGCGGCGCTGCAGAGTTCTCTCGCTGCATTGGGGATGCCCCCAGTGCTGTTTGAGCGCTGGGGACAGCCCCCAGTGCTGCAAGAGAACTCATTTGCACACCGACGAAAAACAGGATTTTTACTGAACGGTGGCGCGGAGAAGACATCTAAAGGTAGGAGAAGAATAGCCTTTCTTAAGGCTATTCCTACATGTCAACGAGAAAAAAATTTATTTTAATGGTAGAATCCCTTTAATGTTTGTGGGACAAATTGTACTTTGTAATGGTGCCATTTAATATTCTGTATGATGTAGAAAAACTTGGAGATAAACTGTGTTTATGTAGGTTTCTTACAGGCTTTTTTTTACGGTGTTCACTCTGTCACCAAGTCCAAAATGCTAAATGCAATACCTCATTTAATTTCCGCTGACAAATAGGGCTTTTTTCTTTCTTTTTTTTTTTTTTATTCCATCCACCTTCTCAAAAGATATCACCCCTGAAGGTTATATGTAAATTCGCTCTTATTGTTCAGGTGCACAGTGGCAATGAAACGATATATGTCACTTAGCATTTTGAACTTGGAGACAGGTCCTCTTTAACCAGACATATCCTTATACACATAAGATCGCCTCTAGGGCTGAACAAGTCTGATGTCTAGCCTCTAGGGTTGAGCCGATCTTGACTTTTCAGGATCGATTTTAAAATCCGATTTCCAACCTTTTTTCATCGAACCCGATCTCCATCCCAATTCCGATCCCAATGCAAGTCAATGGGATTTTTTTATTAATCAGAGATCGGATTTTAAAAACAATCCTATTCACTATACAGCATGGAATCTAACAATTGTTAGAATCCACGCTGGGTAGTGAATCACTAAGTAGCCAGAGGATTTTTTTTTAAAATCCTCTGGCTACTTAGTCCCCCCTGGTGTCCACTTACCTGCAGAGATGGCTGCTCCGGTGTTCTTCTTCGCCTTGCTGCCGCTCCACACTGCTCTTCTCGCCTCACTGCCTACTGCCTCCCAGGTTAGGAGAGTGTGGGCGGGTACAGGGAGGGGAGACATCACGTCTCCCCGCCCTGTACCCGCCCACACTCTCCTGTCACAAGCCCCGCCTTCCTAGCTCTTTAAACACTAACCTGGGAGGCGGGGCAGTGAGGCGAGAAGAGCAGCGTGGAGGGTCAGTGAAGAGAAGAAGAACACCGGGACCAGAGCAGCCATCTCTAGAGGTAAGTAGCTACTAGAGATGTTACTTTAGTCTCTCATTAGAATGAATGGAGGCAGATGGCGCGCAGGGAGTTAAGGCTGTGTGCCGGCTGCTTCCATTCATTCCTATGGAATTGCAGCGGAGCCTTCACACTGAGTATACACTATATACTCAGTGTGAAGGCTAAGCAAAGCATTGTGGGAAATACTACCGATCTCGATCCCACCTAAAAAGATTGTGTTCGGAATTCCGATCGCGATCGTGAAATTTTCTCGATCGCCGATTGGAATCCGATCTTTTCCAAACACGATTGCTCAACCCTACTGGCCTCTCATTATAAGTGCGACCTTACATCCTACTTACTGCTATTACTTTAGTTGTCTACGTCTCTATCTCTCCTGTAACCTTTTTAGTACCGAATCCTGTACTCAAGATGTGGTATTACAAGGGGGGTAATATCGCCTTGAAGCCTTCTTAGAATTATGAGAACTATTTTGAGCCTGAGTACGATATAGTCACAGCAACGTATTCCCAACTACAGCCGAGAACTCCTGAACCTTACGCTAGTTCAGCTTTGATAGGGTGAGATGTGTATTTGGGAAGTACAGACCAAGCCCTTATATAACACATCATGAAATGTGTAAACACAAATACACCATACATAGCATTTTTACAAGATACAGGTGCTACACAACAAGCAACTACTTGACCATTTCCCAGAAGCGACTTAATTTTTGTTTACTTCTTCTGGAAACAATTAGGATACTCACAATTACTCTTTTCTATTCAGGACACAGAGTTTAGCCAACACAATAAGGGATAGATGATTCATGCATAGGAAACACAAATGACAGCTTACGCTAAGTTCACACTATCGCTAGCTCTCCGTCTTTCGGGTCCATCGGGGGACCCAAACTACGGAGAGGCGGACCACTAAAACTGGTTACTGAGCCCCGGCAGACCCCATTTATTGTAACAGGGTCCGTCAGGGTGACCGTCGTTTTGAAACTAAAAGCGGTGAAGAAAAAGATCCTTCATGTAGGAATTTTTTCCGACAATTTTCGTCGGTCTTTGCAGTGGAGTCTCCACAGATGTGAACCCAGTCTTAGTACTCAGCTTCAGTCTTCAGCAGCTAAAATTAACTGAGTTTACTAAAACGTACCTTAGCTCAAAATTGGAAATTTAAGGAAAGCAAATAGCCCTAAAAAACTCACACAGAAATGTCTTCAGGTTACGAAAGTAGTGGATCCATGTGCATCACCCATAATACCCCGAGAATAGAACACTCCTGGATTTTTTCTAAGGGTCCCTTCACACAGAGTTTTGTGGCGCTGATTTGGCCACAAAACTCGTGTAAAAAGAAGTGCTGTAAAACTGAAACCCATTGAGTTCAATGGTGTCCGTCTTACGCGCGCTGCCCATTGAACTATTTTACCTATTACTTTCAATGTGTTACACACGTTAAGTGTACACGAGTTAACACATTGAAAGCAATAGGTAAAAAAAACCTCCCATTGAGTTCAATGGGCAGCGCGCGTAAGATGGAACCCATTGAACTCAATGGGTTTCATTTTTACAGCGCTTCTTTTTTACACAAATTTTGTGGCCAAATCAGTGGCACAAAACTCCGTGAATGGACCCTAAGTGTGTCTTAATTCTCAGCTAAATTGCTAGCTGTCAACATTCGTGGTACCCACTGGTACTGGAACTGAAATACCTACTTATAAGCTATTAGATTGACTTTGACCCAAAAATCATGGCCTCCACACATGGCCTCCAGACAGGTAGTCTAATAATATGCCAGATTTATCACAGTGACTGATGCGGGATGATAGTCTATCTAGTCTATGTTTACGTCACCTTTCAGTGGCTTACTTTGAGACTGAATTGTTCAACGTTATTTTGATACATTTTGTGACATAGGGGCGTACTGAAGTAACGAGAGACCGCCATGAGGTGGTTCAGGGACTTATTAGACCATGCATGCCCTGCTAAGAAACCTGGGTAAAGAATATGCAAATAGGACATCCTTTGTGGAAAAGAGGGTCATACTTTAGTACCACTTTTTGGAAGCTAGCTACCTATAGATTAATGCATGTTTTTTCATTAAACTAGTTGCCTAATTTGGGAATATCCAAGCCAATATAACTCCTAAATGGAAGCAGTTCCTATCCATAGACAGCGGCTTGTGATCCACATCTTAGACTTATCACACGGCCACCCAGTACCCTGGATGAGAGGCAATAGTTGCCTGTGGATGGGATCTTCTTCTTGGAGTAGTTATTATGGCTTGACTATTGTTCCTACATTAAGTAATTGTGTCCTTTTTGTTTTTGAAGATCATGCAATAATCTTGTGGGATCTTCCTTCCAAAAGGTGGTGCTAAAACATGTTTTTCTTTTTCATCAAGGTCATATTTGTATATACGTACCCAGGCAAGCATGGGGGTACACGCTGTGGCTGAAAACCATTGTCCCCTCTATACTGGATGAATGCCCGTGAGGGTGCAGAGACAGTAGTCACTTCCAGTCCATGGACCCTGAGGGGGCCCCAAAGGTCTTTCTGCCTTATAAACACACCACTATTTTAAATGGTAGGGATCCAAATACAAATTTTGCACTGGAGTCCAGGAGTTAACACCCACGTGCAACCACAGGTGCCATCCTGACTGTAGTAGCGCCTTCATCAGTATTTATTGGGGTGCTCTGGGAGTTAGCGGTGAGCTGTATTCATTATTCTTTGCTTCCGATACCGAGTGCTGAAGTCACAGCGGGTCCCGGAGCCGGAGAGGAAGCATGGAGCAAAGTGGTGAGTGTAACTTGTTCCTTAGACATCACTGTGGGGGCTATTATATTATATTATATGTATTGGGTCATTACAGGTGGGGACACTGAAGAGTTCATTCTACTTAATGTGACGGACATTATAGTACATTTAGGAGTACTGATGGGTCCATTATACTACATGTGAGAGCACCAGGGGGGGCCATTACATACTTGTTGACAAAGGCTCCAAACAATCTTGTTAACATTTATAAGTGTCACTGCTTTGGGGGTACTTGTTGGGGACTTTTTCTCACAAAGGGTACGCTTGAAAAGGTTAAGAAACACTGGCCTTTTCCATATGTTATACTCATGTGATACTTAAAAAAACAAAAAGAAGAGAGACACCGAGCGCACTAAGTGTAGTATTGGCAATATAATATGGTGAATAGTGAAAGAACGACCAGATAGCTTCTCACCTGAAACGGTTGTGAAACGCCAAAACCCCCCGTTGAGTTTATAGATGCAAATGCCTGGCGAGAGTGACAGCGGTTCAAGCTGTGCAGCGGAGGCCTGAAGGAACAATGGACAAACAACAAAGACCCAGAGGTGTGTAGCAGGAGATCCACTGGTGATGATGAGGATGAGGCACAAGCTTTGAAATTTTGGCTTGTGCCTCATCCTCATCATCACCAGTGAGTGCGGATCTCCTGCTCCAGACCTCCGGGTCTTTGTTGTTTGTCCTGTGATACTTAGTATGGAATATTTATTTACTGTGGTTCGGCCCGCACGACATCTACCCCTATGTTTGTGACCTGACAAATGACTGGAAATAAATTATTACCCATTAGCATAAATGTATTAGTTCCATCTTCTCTTGTGATACAGACCATTGTCTTAAGGAGAGGCAGCTATTGTGCTGGACTAAATGGTTCCCATAAGCACTTTAATGCATTCAATGGTGTGAAGTCGCTCCACTATCTACCTGCAAACTACCTGTAGAAAATACATTAAAGGGACGAGTAAAAAGAGGACAAATAAGGCAAACGTTCAGTTTCAGGTGGAATTGTACTTTAAACATGGGACCAAATGACATCTGTAATCCCCCAGAAAGCGTGTTGTAATGTAATTTGTAGAAGACAAGATGTTCTTCATGAGCTGAGATACTGGACCATTTTTGGCTCCTTGAGGTCAACTTCTCTGCGCTGACATCTGGTTCCACTAAGATCTCTTCCATGCTGTCATCCTGTTCAGCATTATGTAAGCAATGGACTTAAACTCCCAACCTGCCTTTTACAAACATGTAATCACTAGTGTTCTCCAATGCGAAGATTCTGCGTTTTACTCATTAACCTTCGACCCAGACAGCCTGGTCTTTAATCTAGACCAGCCAGGCCTGCAGGAGAAGTCCTCATTATCTGCAAATTCTTAGAGTGCCCACGGACTTACAGATGTAATTGTATCAGGCATCCCAAAATGAGTCACATCAAGAGGTTTGACACTTTGGTACCTGCATTAAACCTCCTAAATGTGTTTTTGGTGACATGTATATACTAAACTCAAATGTAAGAATTCTGGGCAATACCATAAGTGATAGATTGCAATGTACAAAAGACAATCGAGTGAGCAGAGTTATTCCTATGGGATATTAGAATTGTCTAATGCAAAGAATCCATTGGAACTGTGCCACCTCCTCATCCGGGTCCTCAGTGATGACCTAGACCAGGTATATACCAGGGCTTATATCCTATAGGTTGCCACTGAGGACCAGAAGGAGGGATGGCACAATTTAAAGGGGTTCTCTGCATTGGACAATTCTAACTTTTTAGAAAGTTTCCTTGAAATAAGCAGTCCTGGTGGGATCCCCGCTGTAACTAAACCAAGCAGTAGCGCCTGCAACTTGTGAGTGTATATGCAAGTAGTCATGTGGATGCAGAGCCTAGTCACTTCTCCTGACATCACTCACAGGAGGTGTGGAAGCTTCCCCCGCCCACTGTGACTAATTAGATTAATTTGCATATTGCTTTTCGCTTTCAAACATTAATAACTTTACTTTGCTGCAACAGAAATATTACAGAGAGGCAGCAATGAAAAGGAAGTTCCCTGATCCTGTGCACGATGGGGCCAGTTTATGAGGGAAAAAAACGATCCGAGAGGTTCCCATTAACCCCTTCCCGCCGATGGCATTTTTTGATTTTCGTTTTTGACTCCCCTCCTTCTAAACCCCATAACTTTTTTATTTCTCCGCTCCCAGAGTCATATGAGGTCTTAATTTTTGCGGGACAATTTTTTCTTCATGATGCCGCCATTAATTATTCTATATAATGTACTGGGAAGCAGGAAAAAAATTCAGAATGGGGTGGATTTGAAGAAAAAATGCATTTCTGTGACTTTCTTACGGGCTTCGGTTTTACGGTGTTCACTGTGCAGCCAAAATGACATGTCCCCTGTATTCTGTGTTTCGGTACGGTTCCAGGGATACCAAATTTATATGGTTTTATTTACATTTTGACCCCTAAAAAAAATTCCAAAACGGTGTTAAAATTTTTTTTTTCTAAAAGTCGCCATATTCTGACGGCCGTAACTTTTTTATACATAGGTGTACGGGGATGCATAGGGCGTCTTTTTTTGCGGGGCCGGGTGTACTTTTTAGTTCTACCATTTTCGGGAAATGTTATTGCTTTGATCACTTTTTATTCAAATTTTTATCAGAATTAAAACAGTGAAAAAACAGCGGTTTGGCACTTTTGACTATTTTTTCCGCTACGGCGTTTACCGAACAGGAAAAATATTTTTATAGATTTGTAGAGCGGGCGATTTCGGACGCGGGGATACCTAACATGTATGTGTTTCACAGTTTTTAACTACTTTTATATTTGTTCTAGGGAAAGGGGGGTGATTTGAACTTTTAATACTTTTTATATTTTTTTATATTTTTTTTTACTTTTTTTTTATTTTTTTTTTTGCATTTATTAGACCCCCTAGGGGTGTTGAACCCCAGGGGGTCTGATCACTAATGCAATGCATTACAATGCTAATGCATTGCAATGCATTGCAAAAAATCATCATCTCTTTTGCAGGCTGTATACACCAGCCTGCAAAAGAGAGAATTTGCAGACCGGCTGGGAGCCTTTAACAAGGCTCCCGGCTGTCATGGCAACGTGACGTCGGCCCTGGAGCATGCTCCAGGAGCCGGCGATCCCTGCCAAAATGGCGACGCCCATGCGCCGCCGGGAAAATGGCGCCTCCGGCGCCTTTGACAGCAGCAGCGGAGGGGTTAATGCCTCTGATCGGTCCGGGGACCGATCGGAGGCATTAGAGCCAGTTGTCTACTGCTTAAAGCAGTAGACACCCGGCGGCTATGGCGGCCGCCCGGCTCCTGGGCGGTCGCCATAGTTACAGACCCGACACGCGCCGTACTATTACGGCGCATGTCGGGAAGGGGTTAAAGGAGGAATCTTATTTAAATAGGCAAACTTGGCATAAATGGATAGTACAGGCAACTGTAAGAAACTTTGTAAGGGTGCATGCGCACGATGTAACGCGGCACTGATTGTTGCACGATAACTCGTGTAAGGATCAGCACTGCAAAATAGAATCCCATTGACTTCAGTGGTTTCCGTTTAGTGCGCGTAACACATTGAAATCAATGGGTTAAAAAGCCTCTGTATTACACAACAGAGACTTGGTGCTAATGCTTGTGATCTGAGTCTTTTGTGATCGAAGGCATTAAAGGGGTTATCCAGTTTCTAAGATGGATAACCTGTTTGTAGGATAGGCCATCAATATTACATCTGTGGGGGTCCAACACCTGAAACCCCCTGACTGGTACTGAGTCTATGGGGCAGCACTGCAGTACACTCACAGGGTCACTTTGTATCCATATAGGCCATTAATCTTAGAAATTGGATAACCCCTTTAAACTTTCTAGATGCCTCAGGCAAATGTATTATCAGCAGTGTGTGAATGGGAGCTAGATCCAGGTGAGGCAATCTGTCTCTGACAGCCGAAGCGTATTGACAGCTCCCAGGCATGGCTTTACTATACTTCTATTCCAATGAAAGGCTATTATATTTTTTATACTAATACTAATAAGAGTATTGCGATATATTGTAGTGGTGATTATACTCGGCCTTCGAATTCTCTAGGGGGTCTAAAAATAAAAGTAAAAAAAAATTAAAATAGTTTAAAAAAATATGAAATTTTTTAGAAATAGGCTAAAAATGTTAAAGGTATTCTATCATTAGAATCCCGTTTTTAGCTAAACCCATGTCGGAATAGCCTTAAGAAAGGTTATTCTTCCCCCACCTTTAGAAGTCTTCTCTGCGCCACTGTTCGGTAGATATTCCTGGTTTCTTCATTATGGTAATGAGTAGGGTTGAGCCGATCTTGACTTTTCAGGATTGATTTTAAAATCCGATTTCCGATCATTTTTCATTCGAACTCGATCTCGATCCCAATTCCGATCCCAATGCAAGTCAATGGGATTTTTTTATTAATCGGAGATCGGATTTTAAAAGCAATCCTATTCACTTTACAGCATGGAATCTAAGAATTGTTAGAATCCACGCTGTGTAGTGAATCACTAAAGTGGCTACTTAGTCCCCCCTGGTGTCGACTTACCTCCAGAGATGGCTGCTCCGGTGCCTTCCTTCTTCTTTTCCTCGTTGCCGCTGCACGCTGCTCTTCTCCCTTCGCTGCCTCCTCCCTGCCAGGTTAGGAGAGTGTGGGCGGGTACTGGGAGGGGAGATGTCACGTCTCCCCGCCCCGTACCCGCCCACACTCTAAGCCACAAGCCCCGCCTACCTAGCGCTTTAAACACTAACCTGGGAGGCAGGGCAGCGAGGCAAGAAGAAGGAGGGCACCGGAGCAGCCATCTCTAGAGGTAAGTAGCTGCTAGAGATGTTTAGTTTAGCCTACCATTTGAATGAATGGAGGCAGCCGGCGCGCAGGGGGTTAAGGCTGTGTGTCGGCTGCTTCCATTCATTCCTATGGAACTGCAGCAGAGCCTTCACACTGAATATACAGCGTATACGCCGTGTGAAGGCTAAGCAAAGCATTGTGGGAAAAGATCACGATCCCACATAAAAAGATTGTGTTCGGAATTCCGATCGCGATCGTGAAATTTTCTCGATCGCCGATCGGAATTCGATCTTTTCCGAACACGATCGCTCAACCCTAGTAATGAGTTTTCTTGCAGCACTGGGGGCCTTCTTCTAGTTCTCCACCTCTTCTCTCCTGTTCAGCCACAGGAAAATGTCCGACTGCGCCTACTGCTCAGAAAGCAGAAACTGTGTGAACATCCAAAACACACTCTGGAATCCATTCCATTTGGAGAGTGGATCAGAACTAGAAGAGAATGCTCCACTGAGCGAGACTATTCAATACAAAGTGAGCAGAATGACTTTTTCCACTTCTTTCAGTCCCCAATATAGAGTTATTGTGCAGATCATTAAAAAAAAATGTTTGCTTGTTTATTGAATATTTTTGTGCAATATTTCTTACAACATGACGACACATGTGTTTTAGTGTTGAGCGAATCCTAGATTTGAATACCTCCTCTTCCATAGGAATGCATGGGAGTGGCCGATCGTGAAGGGGTTAAGGAGTTGTAGATTCATATTTTCTGCCATTTTTGAATGGAGTCATGTGACTCCCCATATGATGCGCTATAACTTCCAGGTGCACTGCAGGAGGTCAGTGTCCTGTCATCAGCATGAGGGATTTCATCTCTGGGTAAGTTCATTTTATAGTATGGCGTCCATATTTGTTTATTTAATGATTATATTTTCTTTTTTTTTTTTCTTTTTTTTTGGCATAATCTATGTTTCTTATTATTTGATCGCCCTGTTTGGTTTCTACCAGATTCATATTTACCTGCTTCTAGTGTTTGGCAACATTGCGGTTATTATATTATGTCTTAGTGAGAACCATATTTATTGCTCGGGCATGCGCTATTTCTACAAAGGTTATACATACCTCCCATCTTTTGAAAAGTAGAAAGAGGGACAAAATTGGTCCCGCCCACTTTTATGTTGACTCCGCCCACTTTTATGTTGACTCCGCCCGTTCTCATTCATTTTTCACGTGCTCCCACGCAGTATAATCCTCCTACAGTCACCCATAAATTATATGCCCCCCCTCTATCTCTCCCCCGTTTCATATACACCCTTCACCTGCCCCCAGTTTCATGTTCCCCCTCCATCACTGCCCCCAGACTCATGTCCCCACATCTCTGCCCCCAGATTCATGTCCCTCCATCTCTGCCCACAGTTTCATGTCCCTCCATCTCTGGCCGCCGTGTCATGCCGTCCCCCCCTTCATCTGCCCCCAGTTTCATTTTCCACCTAAATGTGTACATACATTAAACTCACCTTTTCCTCGCCCCCCCGCCGCTCTCTCCGCAGTCTCGCTAATACTGTTGTAGGCGCGATGTGACGTCATGACATCGTGTCTACACAGCCACTAGCTGGAATGCAGCAGCAAAGCAAGGAGCTGAGCTGTGACAGCTCCTTGCTTTAGTCGCGTGTGTATTCAACTCAGATCTGCGTCCTCCGGATGCAGATCTGAGTTGAAATCAGGACATACCTCCCTCCAACCGGGACCGCGAGACACGTCACCGAAATCGTGAATGTCCCGTGGAAATCGGGGCGGTTTGGAGGTATGATTATATTGTTGGAGGAACTTGCAACTTCTTAAAGGGGTATTCCCACGTCACATACTCACCAGTCTTCACTGCTGTAAAATCTTCTTTCTTCCTGGTTTCTTGCGTCATTTGGTGGGCGGGATTTCACATGCAACCTGCCATTTAGCTCCGCCCCAAATTATTGTGTCACTCCGCCCACCGCATAGCGTGATCCTATGGGGCGGCTGAAGGGCCTGTGATGTCATCAAAGGTCCTCAAACAACACTATATGCACAATATTGGACTATGAAGTACAAGCAGGAGCAACTCCATTCTGTGTTACATACAGAGACTGCCTGTCTCTGCCATAATGAACACAACTGAATTAGCTAGCCTGATAACTGGGAGAACAGAAGAAATTAAAGCAGCTCCTCTCCTCTATCTGATAACAGGAAGCTAGGTCACATGGTGTAGACACAGGAATAGCTAGATACACAGGCTGGCTGAGAGCAACAGATACATCACTTGACTCATGAGCAGATAAGTCAGGGCTGTGGCCACAAAGAATTGAATAAAGTAAGATAGTGGACAAACAAAGCAGTTTTGCTGAAGCAGTGTATTTAGGAAAAGTCTTACATCCACATTAACAAGCAGTATAGATAGGATCCTTGTGATGGGACAACCCCTTTAAGTTTTAGCCTACTGGCATTTGGGTAACTTAGAGTTAATCACAAGGAGGTGTGGTCTTTTGTTTTTAACCACTTCCATACCAGATGCTTCCCCCCCCCCCCCACCATCCTTCCAGACCAGGCACATTTTCAGGTTTTAGCCATGTTCCAGTTTAACTGCAATCAGTTTTTCCATTGCTGTGCCAACCTACATGGATTTGGTCTCCATAATGAGTTTTCACATTTTATAACAAAATAAGCGATATATTTAACTTTTGTAGATAATATAGAAAGAAAACGGCAAAAAAGGTTTAAAAAATAATTTTTCCTATATACACATGATAACCTCAAACCTATCATTACAGCTGCTGTGAAGGCCCAAAACAGTATGAACACCCCAAAATGACTCCATTCAAAAAATTCAGACCCCCAAGGTATTTAATAAAGGACATATATAAAATATATAAAAAATATATAAAAGATATTGGACCTCTGGGGTTTTTTTCCAGACTTTTCAACGAATTTGGTGGAAAAAAAATTAAAACAACTTTTTTTTCCCAAATATGTGAATTCAGGAGACTCTTTTTACAATCTGGTGCGTGCCACTTGAGAAACACACCAGATAACACATTTAGGCCGGGCCCCATGTTGCAGAAACGCAGCTTTTTTTGTTGCAGATTTTGTTGCAGTTTTTTGAGCCAAAGCCAGAAGTGGATTGAGCAGAAAGGAGAAATATAAGAACTTCCTATATATATCTCATTCCTTATATAGCCATTCTTGGCTTTGGCATAAAAAAACTCAACAAAATCTGCAACAAAAAAAAGATGCGTTTCCGCAACGTGGGGCCTTAGGGTGCATTCACACTGAGTAAACGCTAGCTTATTCTGAACGTAAAACACGTTCAGAATAAGCGGCGTCTAAAGCAGCTCCATTCATCTCTACGAGCGCTCCCCATAGAAATGAATGGGCTGCTTCTTTCACTCCGAGCAGTCCCATTGAAGTGAATGGGGAGTGCCGGCGTGTACGCACGAGCAGAGCTTGCCGTATACGCACTTCCCATTCACTTCAATGGGACTGCTCGGAGTGAAAGAAGCAGCCCATTCATTTCTATGGGGAGCGCTCGTAGAGATGAATGGAGCTGCTTTAGACGCCGCTTATTCTGAACGTGTTTTACGTTCAGAATAAGCTAGCGTTTACTCAGTGTGAATGCACCCTTAGGGTGAATTCACACGGAGTTTTGTGGTGCTGTTTTTGCTGTAAAAGCGCTGTAAAAACAGAATCCCTTTGAGTTCAATGGGTTCTGCCTTACGCGCGCTACACATTGAACTTAATGGGAGGCTTTTTTACAGCGCTGCTTCTTTTTACATAAGTTTTGTGGCAAAAACAGCGCCACAAAACTCCGTGTGAATGCACCCTTAGCAACTTATTCCATCTTCATAGATACCAAATGTAGGTGCAATCCTTACGTGCTGGGCCTACAGCAGAGCCTACAATGAATGGAGTAAAATTGGTTGCCGGAGGACAAATTCTCCATAGCTGGTTTGCAGACACCATACTATCATTATAGATTTTCTGGAACAAATTAGCCTCTTCTATTCACATTTATAATTATTTTCCCATTAGGAAAATGTTTAAAAAAAATCCAACAAACATGACTTGTGCGAAAAGTGTTTTATGTGAGGCTGCTCATAGACCAGCTTCGATAGCAATATGCTTATGGCAGGCCTGGAAGCTTTTATAAGGCTTCTGGCTGCTGAAGCAACAGGACGGCTCCCGCAATCACACTGCATGGGAGTTGCATATAGACGAGCAGTGAGGACCTGAGAGCCGGGGGGGATGTTTCCCACCAAGGAGACAGTAATGCCAGGAGGAACTGTCCCAAGGTTCTGAATGAGAGCAGAGGATGTGCGGGGGCTTGTAGTGAAGTTCCAGGCTGACTGTGGATGATGGCTGCAGCTCAGGCGAGACCACCAGGTCTAGAAGCAGAGGGTGGCCGGGCAGCTTGCAGGGTACAGCCAGTCAAAGAGCAAGAAAGGGAGGCTACTGTAGATGGGGGCAAAGATAGTCACTCAGATTCAGAGGAAGTCCCAGATGTAGGGGAAAAGAGGGCTGTGTCTGTGTCTATATGGTGATGTGCTCCCTCAAAGAGCTGGGCCCAAAATGTCTGGTGGCAATATAGGAGATTCCTGCTGGGATGAGGAGGGAGCCACTTATGCATCTGGGAATGGAAACGGAGACCAAATCCCTATCACTGCAGGCTGAAGAAGCACGAGCTACATGTCCAGCGCCATCCTAGATATGTCGTCTTGTCACTCTAGGGCACTGGGGCCGCCGAACAGTCTGTGGAGTGCATCTCCTTCAGAAATAAGTGAAGGGGAATAACTGAGGTCCCCTCCAGGTAGATCTGTGTCAGGATGGTCACCAGAGGGTCACACCTCACCCCACAGTTGATCTGAGCCAAAAGGCTGAGAAGCAATCCCATCTGTTGACGGCTTTCTGGGTTTTTTTTTTTTGCTTTATTTCGAAAGACTGACCTATGTACCAAAAAAGTGGGATGTGCCATGCAAACCCTCTTCTGTAGGCAGCTATTTAAAGATTATTGCCTCTCATCAGTGCAAGGCAGGATACTGGTTTGGTGAGAGGTCCTGAGCCTGGGCGGGCGACGGAAGAAAGTCCCTGGCGGCCGAGCAACCGGCCGACCTGGGGCTCCATAAGCCCAGGTGAACCGGAATACCAAGCCCCCCGTCTACCCGTATTCCGGAGTGGCCTGCAGCCTGAGGTATGTCAAGTCTCCCTGGAGCTCCACTTAGGAGGCAAGTCCCACGGTCTTGAGGACAAAGTCACGGTGTCTGTGCTTGGGGGCGTCTTAGGGGCCGAGCCTGAGGCGCAAGGCCGACCCGGGGCTAACGAAGCCCGGGTGAAGCCCGAGGCTAACTCCCTAGCAGGTGGCAGGCAGCATTCTGCTAAGGGTGTACAAGAGGGCGCCACTACCGGGCACCTCCAGGGGCCGAGCCTAAGCCAGCAGGCCGACCTGGGGTTCCAGGAGCCCTGGGCAGGCTAAGAAGCTCAGAGGGGGACAAGTCTGCTTGTTCAGGCCAATCCGGTGCTCCGCGAGCCTGGCCGGGGCGAGGAGGAGACAGTCCCTGGCGGCTGCGCCAGCTCCACAGGGGCTGTGGCTGGGCAGGTGGGAGCAGAGAGCCCCTGGCTTGGGCACCCCGAGAGACAAAGTCTCAACCTGCCCGTGAGCTGTTCCCAAGGGGGAAAGCCAGAGCTGATAAGCCGACCCGGGGCCACCGAAGCCTGGCTGACGCGCGAGGCTAAGTCCCTACCAGGTGGCAGGCTGCCTTCTGCTAAAAATCCACAAGATGGCGATGGAGAACAGCGCTACTGGGCTCGTCCACAAGAGTGCACCACCTCCAGGCATCCAAGGGGCCAAGCCCGAGGCGGCAGGTCAATTTGGGGTTCCAGGAGCCCCGGGCAGGTTAAGAAGCCCCGAAGGGGACAAGCCTGCTCAATCGGGCCGACCCAAGGCTCCGTGCATCTGGGCGGGCGATGAGGAGAAAGTCCCTGGTGGCTGAGTAGCCAGGCTGACCCTGGGCTCCATAAGCCTGGGTGAACCGGAATACCAAGTCCCTGTCTATCCGTATTCCAGAGTGCATCTGCCTGTAGCCTGAGGTACGTCAAGCCTCCCCGGAATCTGAACGGGTACTACAGAATATCTCATTAGGTAGACGTTGTCTAAAAGATGCCACTTTCAAAAGGTGGCGCTACAGCATGTTCCCTTATTGCGCCCAGGAGCACTTATTCACAATCACAGGAGAGAGATTAAAACTTTTAAATAATTGTTTAAACTTTTATTTTAGCTCCTTTAGGGGACTACAAGCACCCCAACACATGCACTGTATGAATTACCCCAAATAGAGGGCTCTGGTTGCTCTAAGCCAAGCCAAATGTGCTATCATAGTATTGCTATTATTTACTTACATAATATGTGTTATTACGTTGGATAAGCTTCCTATGCCCCGCGTGCTGATTATTATATACCAGTATTATTCCTTTCCTGGAGGTATTATATGTGGTATATTCATAGTCCCCGTCCTTCTTTCTTTGTGATAGTCTTCATGGATGTCTTTTTGAATATTTAATAATACACGTAGACTCTTTATTGGCTTATCACAGGAAAGCATTGAGTAGAGATGGGCGAACCTCACAAGATTTGTTTTTTGATGAATGTTCGTGATGTTCGGACCTCCAGTTCATTTTGGACAAACTTGTTCAGATAGAATTGGTGATGCTATTGTTACCCTCCAAGGTCTGAGAATACCCCAGATATGTGGAGGCCCAGGAGAGGTGAGAAAAAGTAACACTTATACTCCTGGACATCTTTGTGGCGTCTGGCAGCGTCCACTGGCCCTTATCTTCGTTACATCAACCCTCCCCATGTGATGAGAGGGGCCCAGTTACAGTTTTGTGTTCTCAGGGAGCAAGATGTCAACCAGAAGAGACTCGAAGAGGACGGAGACACTCCAGAGAGGTGAGGAAAGTTGAGCATAAGGGTTTGTTATTTTCCCTTACCTCCCTCAGGCCTCCACTCTTGGGTGTCTATAATACTGTTTCATGGTTGACGAACCCCAAAAGTTTTGTATTCGGACAAAGTTCGAATTCGGTACTAAACAAATCGGTTCAGTCATCCATATCATTGAGTATCTGAGGCATATGGTAGTGATGTGGTCCAGTCCATGGTTTTATATCTATGGGCTGTACAGCAATGGTCTTTCCACCAATGTGACAGATGTCCATCTTTCTTAGGTCTTGCTGTATGTTATAGAAAGTTCATAAAACAATATGCAAAGAGGCTGCAGTGATCTACATTCATCTGAATAGAGGGACCCCACTAGGGGCGAAAGCTAGAAGTCCATAACATGGGTAAGGAAGCAACCAAGTGAACACTGTCAATAATGAAAAGCTTGAACAGACTGAAATCCTGATCTTCATACTGCTGGATGAGTAGACCGTACTGGTTTATCACATCTTGGGAAATGTCCCTGTTCATAGTATATAGTGTACAGCCACTCCAAGGATGTGATGGATCACCAAGAAGTGGTGCAGCTGGCAGCAACAAGAACAAGTAAAGATAAGTTGCAAATAAGGCGACCTCTCAAAGGGATAACAAAGAAGAGCCGAAGACTGGAGGATGGACATCATCTGCTGCAGCAGAAACATCTGGTAGCCATTTACACAGGATGGACATCATCTGCTGCAGCAGAAACGTCTGGTAGCCATTCATACAGGATGGACATCATCTGCTGCAGCAGAAACACCTGGTAGCCATTCATACAGGATGGACATCATCTGCTGCAGCAGAAACACCTGGTAGCCATTCATACAGGATGGACGTCATCTGCTGCAGCAGAAACACCTGGTAGCCATTCATACAGGATGGACGTCATCTGCTGCAGCAGAAATGTCTGGTAGCCATTCATGCAGGATGGACATCATCTGCTGCAGCAGAAACACCTGGTAGCCATTCATACAGGATGGACATCATCTGCTGCAGCAGAAACATCTGTAGCCATTCACACAGGATGGACATCATCTGCTGCAGCAGAAACGTCTGGTAGCCATTTACACAGGATGGACATCATCTGCTGCAGCAGAAACGCCTGGTAGCCATTCACACAGGATGGACATCATCTGCTGCAGCAGAAACGCCTGGTAGCCATTCACACAGGATGGACATCATCTGCTGCAGCAGAAACGTCTGTTAGCCATTTACACAGGATGGACATCATCTGCTGCAGCAGAAACGTCTGGTAGCCATTCATGCAGGATGGACATCATCTGCTGCAGCAGAAACGTCTGGTAGCCATTTACACAGGATGGACATTTTTTTTTTTTTTTTTCTTATGGTAGAGTTGGAAGGGACCTCAATGGCCATCGGGTCCAACCCCCTGCGAGTGCAGGTTTTCCTAAATCATCCCAGCTATATGTAGCCATAGTCTGGTAGCCATTCATGCAGGATGGACATCATCTGCTGCAGCAGAAACGTCTGGTAGCCATTTACACAGGATGGACATCATCTGCTGCAGCAGAAACACTTGGTAGCCATTCATGCAGGATGGACATCATCTTCTGCAGCAGACACGTCTGGTAGCCATTTACACAGGATGGACATCATCTGCTGCAGCAGAAACGTCTGGTAGCCATTCATGCAAGGGTACTGTATGAATTAGGGCTGGAGAGAGTTCAGAAAAGGGCAACCAAATGAGTACATGGCATGGAAGATCGCCTGTATTTTATCTAAATCTACAAATTCTCCTAAAAACTGCAATAAATTTGTTTTGCGAACCAGACAATGCTTACTTTAGTAAGAACGTACTTTAGTAAGTACAACACCAAGTGTGGCCGCATTACTTTAGGGAACCTATCACTGGTATTTTTACCACTACACTCACAGTACAGGCAGGTTGGGTATAAAATATCCTTTTTATCTTTCCCTCTGTGATGGATAAAATCCCCTCCGTAGTTGTCTGCAGTTGCTCGAGATGTTTTCTGAAGGAATGAGACATTCTTGAGAGGCTGGAGAGGGATCAATTCAGATGCCAATATGGTTCTGGTGCCGTTTTAAAGCATGGTATCTCATTCACACCATGTTCACGCTTCAATATACTACAGATGTGGAGATTGGGGGAGTTAAATTCATCCTAATAAAATGATGCTACCACATTCCTATTATCCTATGAGGATGGGGCTTGAGGAATGGGCTGTATCTGAAGATTATTCTTAACTAGAGATGAGCGAACAGTGTTCTATCGAACTCATATTCGATCGGATATTAGGCTGTTCGGCATGTTCGAATCGAATCGAACACCGCGTGGTAAAGTGCGCCATTACTCGATTCCCCTCCCATCTTCCCTGGCGCCTTTTTTGCTCCAATAACAGCGCAGGGTAGGTGGGACAGGAACTACGACACCGGTGACGTTGAAAAAAGTAGGAAAAACCCATTGACTGCCGAAAACATGTGACCTCTAATTTAAAAGAACAGCGCCGCCCAGGTTCGCGTCATTCTGAGCTTGCAATTCCCCCGGGGACGGAGGTTTCCGTCCAGTTAGCTAGGGCTTAGATTCTGGGTAGGCAGGGACAGGCTAGGATAGGAAGGAGAAGACAACCACAACAGCTCTTGTAAGAGCTAAATTCCAGGGAGAAGCTTGTCAGTGTAACGTGGCACTGACGGGCTCAATCGCCGCAACCCAGCTTTCCCAGGATCCTGAATGGAATACACTGACAGTGTATTCCCGTATACCCTATATATACACCCCAAATCCCCGTTCCAACGGTGTGCCCCCCCACCTTCACCCCAGAAATACCCTGCAAGTCCCCTAGCAATAGAATTGGGGCTATATACACCCACTATTTTTGCTACTGCCATATAGTGCCATTGTCTGACTGGGAATTCAAAGAATATATTGGGGTTACAAATACCCTCATTTCTTGCTACTGGTATATAGTGCCATTGTCTGACTGGGAATTCCAGGAATATATTGGGGTTACAAATACCCTCATTTCTTGCTACTGCCATATAGTGCCAGCTTCTGACTGGGAATTCAAAGAATATATTGGGGTTACAAATACCCTCATTTCTTGCTACTGGTATATAGTGCCATTGTCTGACTGGGAATTCCAGGAATATATTGGGTTTACAAATACCCTCATTTCTTGCTACTGCCATATAGTGCCATTGTCTGACTGGGAATTCAAAGAATATATTGGGGTTACAAATACCCTCATTTCTTGCTACTGCTATATAGTGCCATTGTCTGACTGGGAATTCAAAGAATATATTGGGGTTATAAATACCCTCATTTCTTGCTACTGCCATATAGTGCCAGTTTCTGACTGGGAATTCAAAGAATATATTGGGTTTACAAATACCCTCATTTCTTGCTACTGCCATATAGTGCCATTGTCTGACTGGGAATTCAAAGAATATATTGGGGTTACAAATACCCTCATTTCTTGCTACTGGTATATAGTGCCATTGTCTGACTGGGAATTCAAAGAATATATTGGGGTTACAAATACCCTCATTTCTTGCTACTGCTATATAGTGCCATTGTCTGACTGGGAATTCAAAGAATATATTGGGGTTACAAATACCCTCATTTCTTGCTACTGCCATATAGTGCCATTGTCTGACTGGGAATTCCAATAATAGATTGGGTTTACAAATACCCTCATTTCTTGCTACTGCCATATAGTGCCAGTTTCTGACTGGGAATTCCAATAATATATTGGGGTTACAAATACCCTCATTTCTTGCTACTGCCATATAGTGCCATTGTCTGACTGGGAATTCAAAGAATATATTGGGTTTACAAATACCCTCATTTCTTGCTACTGGTATATAGTGCCATTGTCTGACTGGGAATTCAAAGAATATATTGGGGTTACAAATACCCTCATTTCTTGCTACTGCTATATAGTGCCATTGTCTGACTGGGAATTCAAAGAATATATTGGGGTTACAAATACCCTCATTTCTTGCTACTGCCATATAGTGCCATTGTCTGACTGGGAATTCCAGGAATATATTGGGTTTACAAATACCCTCATTTCTTGCTACTGCCATATAGTGCCATTGTCTGACTGGGAATTCAAAGAATATATTGGGGTTACAAATACCCTCATTTCTTGCTACTGCCATATAGTGCCATTGTCTGACTGAGAATTCCAGGAATATATTGGGTTTACAAATACCCTCATTTCTTGCTACTGCCATATAGTGCCATTGTCTGACTGGGAATTCAAAGAATATATTGGGGTTACAAATACCCTCATTTCTTGCTACTGCTATATAGTGCCATTGTCTGACTGGGAATTCAAAGAATATATTGGGGTTACAAATACCCTCATTTCTTGCTACTGCCATATAGTGCCATTGTCTGACTGGGAATTCCAGGAATATATTGGGTTTACAAATACCCTCATTTCTTGCTACTGCCATATAGTGCCATTGTCTGACTGGGAATTCAAAGAATATATTGGGGTTACAAATACCCTCATTTCTTGCTACTTCTATATAGTGCCATTGTCTGACTGAGAATTCCAGGAATATATTGGGTTTACAAATACCCTCATTTCTTGCTACTGCCATATAGTGCCATTGTCTGACTGGGAATTCAAAGAATATATTGGGGTTACAAATACCCTCATTTCTTGCTACTGCTATATAGTGCCATTGTCTGACTGGGAATTCAAAGAATATATTGGGGTTACAAATACCCTCATTTCTTGCTACTGCCATATAGTGCCATTGTCTGACTGGGAATTCCAGGAATATATTGGGGTTACAAATACCCTCATTTCTTGCTACTGCTATATAGTGCCATTGTCTGACTGGGAATTCAAAGAATATATTGGGGTTACAAATACCCTCATTTCTTGCTACTGCTATATAGTGCCATTGTCTGACTGGGAATTCAAAGAATATATTGGGGTTACAAATACCCTCATTTCTTGCTACTGCCATATAGTGCCATTGTCTGACTGGGAATTCCAGGAATATATTGGGTTTACAAATACCCTCATTTCTTGCTACTGCCATATAGTGCCATTGTCTGACTGGGAATTCAAAGAATATATTGGGTTTACAAATACCCTCATTTCTTGCTACTGCCATATAGTGCCAGTTTCTGACTGGGAATTCAAAGAATATATTGGGGTTACAAATACCCTCATTTCTTGCTACTGCTATATAGTGCCAGTTTCTGACTGGGAATTCAAAATGCGCAAGGCTCCCGGAAAGGGACGTGGACGAGGCCGTGGGCGAGGTCGGGGGAACGGTTCTGGGGAGCAAGGTAGCAGTGAAGCCACAGGGCGTCCCGTGCCTACTCCTGTGGGGCAGCAAGCATTGCGCCACTCCACAGTGCCAGGGTTGCTTGCCACATTAACTAAACTGCAGGGTACAAACCTTAGTAGGCCCGAGAACCCGGAACAGGTCTTGCAATGGCTGTCGGATAACGCTTACAGCACATTGTCCAGCAGCCAGTCAGACTCTGCCTCCTCTCCTCCTATTACCCAACAGTCTTGTCCTCCTTCCTCCCAAAATTCCCAAGCTTCACAGAACAATAACCCCAACTGTCCCTGCTCCCCAGAGCTGTTCTCCGCTCCTTTCATTGTCCCTCAACCTGCCCCTCCACGTCGCGATTCCACGAACCTAACAGAGGAGCATCTGTGTTGAGATGCTCAAACACTAGAGTCTCCTCCATCTCTGTTCGATTTGGTGGTGGATGACCAGCAACCCACCCTCATCGACGACGATGTGACGCAGTTGCCGTCAGGGCATCCAGTTGACCTGCGCATTGTGCGGGAGGAGGAGATGAGACAGGAGTTGGAAGAGGAAGTGGTGGATGATGAGGACACTGACCCGACCTGGACAGGGGGGATGTCAAGCGGGGAAAGTAGTGTGGATGTTGAGGCAGGTGCAGCACCAAAAAGGGTAGCTAGAGGCAGAGGTCAGCAGCTTAGGCGAAGCCAGGCCACACCCGGAATCTCCCAAGATGTTCCAGTTAGTACCCAGCCCCGAAAAACTCCCACCTCGAGGGCACGTTTCTCGAAGGTGTGGAGTTTTTTCAAGGAATGCGCCGAGGACAGATATAGTGTTGTTTGCACAATTTGCCTCTCGAAATTGATTAGGGGCTCTGAGAAGAGCAACCTGTCCACCACTTCAATGCGCCGTCATTTGGAATCCAAGCACTGGAATCAGTGGCAGGCAGCAACGGCAGGACAAAGGCCACCTGCTGTTCACGCCACTGCCTCTGCCTCTGCCACTGCTGACTGTGCTGGCGATGCACTCCAGAGGACGAGCCAGGACACCACTTCATCTGCCTCCGCCACTTTGTTGACTTCTTCCTCATCCTCCCCTGTTCCTGTCTTATCTCCTTCTCCTGCACCATCAAAGGCACCATCAGGCGCTTCTTTACAACAACCCACCATGTCTCAGACATTGGAGCGGCGGCAGAAATACACCGCTAACCACCCACACGCGCAAGCCTTGAACGCCAACATCTCTAAACTGCTGGCCCAGGAGATGTTGGCGTTCCGGCTTGTTGAAACTCCCGCCTTCCTGGACCTGATGGCTGCGGCACCTCGATATGCCGTCCCTAGCCGTCACTACTTCTCCCGGTGTGCCGTCCCCGCCTTGCACCAGCACGTGTCACTCAACATCAGGCGGGCCCTTAGTTCCGCGCTTTGCACAAAGGTCCACTTGACCACCGACGCGTGGACAAGTGCATGCGGACAAGGACGCTACATTTCACTGACGGCACACTGGGTGAATATAGTTGAGGCTGGGACTGCTTCCCAAACTGGCCCGGTGTACCTCGTCTCCCCGCCTAACATTCCTGGCAGGGACACGAGAAGAACACCCCCCTCCTCCTCCTCCTCCACCGCCTCCTCCTCCGCCACCGCCTCCTCCTCCGCTGTTAGATTGACCCCAGCTACGAGTTGGAAACGTTGCAGCACTGGCGTTGGTAGACGTCAGCAGGCCGTGCTGAAGCTGATCAGCTTGGGGGACAGACAGCACACTGCCTCCGAGGTGAGGGATGCCCTCCTCGATGAGACGGCAATATGGTTTGAGCCGCTGCACCTGGGCCCAGGCATGGTCGTTTGTGATAACGGCCGGAACCTGGTAGCAGCTCTGGAGCTTGCCGGACTCCAACATGTTCCATGCCTGGCCCACGTCTTCAACCTAGTGGTGCAACGTTTCCTAAAGAGCTACCCCAATGTTCCAGAGCTACTGGTGAAAGTGCGGCGCATGTGCGCCCACTTTTGCAAGTCGACAGTAGCCTCTGCTAGCTTAAAATCTCTCCAGCAACGCCTGCATGTGCCACAACACCGGCTTTTGTGCGACGTCCCCACACGCTGGAACTCAACGTTTCAGATGTTGAATAGAGTGGTTGAGCAGCAGAGACCTTTGATGGAATACCAGCTACAAAACCCTAGGGTGCCACAAAGTCAGCTGCCTCAGTTTCTCATCCATGAGTGGCCATGGATGAGAGACCTTTGTGACATCCTACGGGTGTTTGAGGAGTCCACAAGGAGGGTGAGCTCTGAGGATGCGATGGTGAGCCTTACAATCCCGCTCTTGTGTGTTCTGAGAGAATCCCTGATTGACATCAGGGATAACTCAGATCACACAGAGGAGTCAGGGATAGCATCCAATCCATCACAGCTGGAGAGTAGGTCCACACATCTGTCCGCTTCACTGCGTTTAATGGAGGAGGAGGAGGAGGACTCTGCTGGTTAGAGGCTCCCTCCACCCTGATTTCCCCCAACTCTGCTGGTTAGAGGCTCCCTCCACCCTGATTCCCCCCAACTCTGCTGGTTAGAGGCTCCCTCCACCCTGATTTCCCCCAACTCTACTGGTTAGAGGCTCCCTCCACCCTGATTTCCCCCAACTCCGCTGGTTAGAGGCTCCCTCCACCCTGATTTCCCACAACTCTGCTGGTTAGAGGCTCCCTCCACCCTGATTTCCCACAACTCTACTGGTTAGAGGCTCCCTCCACCATGAATTGGTCCAAACTGGGCTGGTTAGAGGCTCCCTCCACCATGAATTTGGCCAAACTGGGGTTTTTAGAGGCTCCCTCTACCATGAATTGGTCCAAACTGGGGTTTTTAGAGGCTCCCTCCACCATGAATTGGTCCAAACTGGGGTTTTTAGAGGCTCCCTCCACCATGAATGTGCCCAAACTGGGCTGGTTAGAGGCTCCCTCCACCATGAATTTGCCCAAACTGGGCTGTTTAGAGGCTCCCTCCACCATGAATTGGTCCAAACTGGGGTTTTTAGAGGCTCCCTCCACCATGAATTTCCCAAAACTTGGCTGTTTAGAGGCTCCCTCCACCATGAATTGGTCCAAACTGGGGTTTTTAGAGGCTCCCTCCACCATGAATTTGGCCAAACTGGGGTTTTTAGAGGCTCCCTCCACCATGAATTGGTCCAAACTGGGCTGGTTAGAGGCTCCCTCCACCATGAATTGGTCCAAACTGGGGTTTTTAGAGGCTCCCTCCACCATGAATTGGTCCAAACTGGGGTTTTTAGAGGCTCCCTCCACCATGAATTTCCCAAAACTTGGCTGTTTAGAGGCTCCCTCCACCATGAATTGGTCCAAACTGGGGTTTTTAGAGGCTCCCTCCACCATGAATTTGGCCAAACTGGGGTTTTTAGAGGCTCCCTCCACCATGAATTTCCCAAAACTGGGCTGTTTAGAGGCTCCCTCCACCATGAATTGGTCCAAACTGGGCTGTTTAGAGGCTCCCTCCACCATGAATTTCCCAAAACTTGGCTGTTTAGAGGCTCCCTCCACCATGAATTGGTCCAAACTGGGGTTTTTAGAGGCTCCCTCCACCATGAATTGGTCCAAACTGGGGTTTTTAGAGGCTCCCTCCACCATGAATTTGCCCAAACTCTGCTGGTTAGAGGCTCAATCCACCCTGATTTTCAAAACAAATGTTGGTGCCAACCTCAACTTACTACAAGGGCCAAATTCACTGCTGGTGACAAGCTCTCCTCACTGCAAGTGCCAAATACACATGTTTCAAGGTGTTTTCCTACTGTCAGAGAGGTGGTATTGAGTGTGTAAAGTGTGTAGTTGTTAGGCTGTGATGTTGGGGTAATAGAGGGTCTTTGGTGTGTTAGATGACCCCAGACATGCTTCCCCTGCTGTCCCAGTGTCATTCCAGAGGTGTTGGCATCATTTCCTGGGGTGTCATAGTGGACTTGGTGACCCTCCAGACACGGATTTGGGTTTCCACCTTGCTTGCCACGCGCTGCATGCACGAATCATGCGGACAGGAAAGTAGATGGTGAACTACTTTCCTGTCCGCATGTTCCCTATGGAGACTTGGCGTTAAGCACACGGACCCCATTATAGTCTATGGGGTCCGTGTGCTTTTACTGCACCAGCGTTTGCAATTGCGTTTGGTATTCCGTTCGGGGGGGGGGGGGGGGTGTTCCCATGTGGACTCCCCCGGACAGAATCCAAACGCAGATTTGAACGAGGGCTTAGTGACCCAAGTGTGTGTGAGAGATTGTGAGCACTGCTGTGGACTAATGTGTATGGTGACCATCTCTGTACAGGGCTGCAGAACATGTATAATATAGAACACTAGTGCCACCTAGGGGCCAAATATTGTACACAGTGGCGTAACTACCGTGGTAGCAGCAGTAGCAGCTGCCACAGGGCCCGGGCCATTAGGGGGTCCGGTGACAGCCGCTACCGCTGCGGTTTTTTTCAATAGGCAGTTACGGGCCCTATTCACTTGCCGATCCTGGCTGGGCCGGGATCGGCAAGTGACACCGCGGGCCCCACAAGGGCTATCATTATACTCGGGGGTCTTTGCAGACCCCCCGAGTATAATGATCGTCGGACCGGAGAGGTAAGGGAACATAACAAACAGTGTTACTTACCTCTCCGCGATCCTGCCAGGCCTCCGTCCTACTGCTGTCTGACGTCTCTGACGTCACATGAACCCGGCATGCTTCCCGGGTCATGTGACGTCCGACGTCATTAACGAAGGACGCGAGAGGAGGACAGCACAGCACAGGAGCCGGGGAACAGGTAAGAAGCAACAGTGTTTTTTTTTTTTTTATGTTTTTATTTCCCGTGTCTCCGATTATTATACTCTGGGGTCTGAAAAGACCCCAGAGTATAATAATTGTTTATGGGTGTCCACAGAGGAACATAATACTGTGTACAGGGGACACTATTGGGGTTAATACTGTGTGTGCAGGGGACACTATTGGGGTTAATACTGTGTGTGCAGGGGCCACTATTGGGGTTAATACTGTGTGCAGGGGCAAGTAAGGGACATAATAGAGTGCGGAGGAGGGGGTCGGTCGAGGTCTTCGGCGTCAGTTGGGATGGGGGGGGCCCCATGTCAAAAGTTCGCCACGGGGCCCCGCCATTCCTAGTTACGCCACTGATTGTACAAGTAGTCATGACACTACAGGTTTCGCTTTGTAGGATTTTTTTTTTTTTTTATATGAATAGTCTGTTCATTTATTTATACATTGTCACTGTTCAGTAGGTCAGAACCGAGACACAAGCCCACCTACTAGTAGTTTCTCTAATAGCTGTTACTCAAGACAATTGTGCATACTGCCCAACCGTCCCAATTTCCGGGGGACACTCACGCTTTCCTGCCCCTGTCCCGCGCTGCTCCCTACCTGTCCCGCTATGTCCCTTTAATGATTTACTGATGAATCATTCCTCCGATCACCGCCTGCTCTTATAACAGATAATTGGCTGCGGTGATCGGAGGAACACATTACTATGGTTCAAGGACATTGTGTGACATCACATGGTCACGTGACTAGGTGGGCATGTCAGTGTCCCGTGCAGTGAAGACAGAAGAGATGTGTGTAAGGTACTGAGAAGGGAGGGGGAAGGGGGGGGTGAGATGCAGGATGGAGACAGACACACTCTTTCTCTCTCTCTGTCTGTGCTTGTCATTATACTGGGAGCAGAGATGGAGGGGGGACATGAAACTGGGGGCAGATGAAACTGAGGGAGAAATGGAAGGGGGGAGATGAAACCGGGGGCAAAGATGGGGGAGGGGACATGAAATGGAGCAGATAAAGGGGGCACTTAAACTGGTGGACAACTGGTGAGGGCATTAAACCGTAGGAGGAACTGGAGGGGGACCTGTCTGCCTCTTGTTTTCCCTAGTTTAATGTCACTATCCAGCTACCCCTACGGTTTAATGTCTGCTTCTAGTTGCCCACCGTTTAATGTCCCACTTCATCTGCCATTTATTTATTGCCCCCTCCAACTACCCCCATTGCTAATGTCCCCCTCTAGCTGATCCAGTTTCATGTTTAAACTGGGGCACCAGGAGAGGGACTTAAAGGGGTTGTCCCATCACAAGGATCCTATCTATACTGCTAGTTTATGTGGATTTAAGACTTTTCCTAAATGCATTGCTTTATCAAAACTGCTTTGTTTGGCCGCTATCTTAATTTATTCACTTCATTGTTTACACTCCGTTTCTATGGCCCTTGGGATTATCTGCTCATTTGTCCAGTTATGTAGCTGCCTGCTCTCAGGAGGGAGGGGCTGGGAGCAGCTCTGAGCTGTTTGTCTCTGATAAGTAGCGGAGCTTCTCAGATAGGGGAGGTGAGAGCTCCAGGATTTCTGAGCTCTTATCAGTCGGTTTAATTGAATTTGGCTGATAAGGGCTGAGATAGGGAGTCCATTACCTCTGTATGTAATGCAAACTGACTCAAATCCAGCTCTGCTACATCAGCTTCACACTGTGGTAATTCATTTACAACCAATCCCGTGCAAGTGAAACCCCGCCCACCTATGTGCCGAGAAAAGCAGGAAGTGAAGAGAGCACAACAGCCTGCAGGTTAGTGAACAAGCGTCATTGGAATACCCCTTTACGACTGTGGGGCAGTTGGAAGGGGGACATTACAATGTGGAGACATATAATGTACGGGTGACTGTAGGAGGATTATACTGTGTTGGGGGACATGAAAAATGAAAGAGAATGGGCGGGGTCAACATAAAAGTGGGCAGGGCTAAATTTGCTGTAGCGTGCTATGCGCGCCGCACATTTTGTTCCTCTTTCTGTTGTTCGAAAGTTGGGAGGTATGAATCGTGTCTATATTAAGATGTGAACCTAATGCTTGTCCCATATAAACGTGAACACCACTGGCCATGATAGTTCTACTACCACTGCATATAGCATGGAGCTGTAACAAGGCACCCATAGTCTTTATAGTAACAGGTACCTGTTGCACCACAACTAGCTCAGGATACTGATCCTTTATATAATGTCCCTGGGACCCTCCTTATTCTTGATCACATCTGCTGGATCTTCCCCAAGAACATATAGGTGGTGCAATATCTCCATCTAGTGGCCATGCAGTATAATGACCCTTTGCCATGGTGCACAGCTTTGGTATTGCCTGTATATCCCTGACTGAATGGTCCATTGTCTGTTTTTAACGATTTTTGCCAATAAAGTTCCAATATTTTCTGTCCTGTCTACTCCTCTATTGGTCTGCTCTCTTGTCTCGTGTGTTCTTTGCACACCTTTTAGTAAATTAGACATGTCTACACTCCTCACTTGATAGACTTTCTCCTATGTATAGAGATAGATTGCGGCAGATTTAAAGGGATTCTACCATTAAAACACTTTTTTTTTGTAGACAAGACGTCGGAATAGTCTTTAGAAAGGCTATTCATCTCTTACCTTTAGATGTGATCTCCGCCGCGCCGTTCCTTAGAAATACCGGTTTTTACCGGTATGCAAATTAGTTCTCTCGCAGCGATGGGGGCGGGCCCCAGCGCTGGAAATGCAATGGGGGCGTCCCCACTGCTGCTCGAGAACAGGCTCCAGCGATGCCTCTATCTTCTGCTGGATCCTCCCCTTCTTTCTTTGTCTTTCTTCGGCGTCACCTCCAATGCCTGCGCAGTTGGCTCTGCCAGTGAGACACTAGTAGAGCCAACTGCGCATGCGCGCAATTGTGGCCTCGGAACTATAGCCGCCGGCTGGCATGCACAGTCGGCTCTACTAGTGTCTCAGTGGCAGAGCCAACTGCACAGGCGTCGGAGGTGACGCCAAAGAAAGAAGGGGAGGATCCAGCCAAAGATAGAGGCGTCGCTGGAGCCTGTTTTCGAGCAGCAGTGAGGACGCCCTCATCGCATTTCCAGCACTGGGGCCCGCCCCCATAGCTGCCAGAGAACTAATTTGCATACCGGTAAAAAACGGTATTTCTAAGGAACGGCGCGGCGGAGATCACATCTAAAGGTAAGAGATGAAAAGCCTTTCTAAAGACTATTCCGATGTGTTAGCCACAGAAAAAAAAGAGGTTTTAATGGTAGAATCCCTTTAAGTTACTGTCACCTATTCTGTGTCTTATAGCTGGGAAAAATATCTCTGTACCTTCTTAGCCAGTGGATATGAAATATAATTTTTTTTTGAGGAATCTTCAGTAGTTGATACCTTTTTTAATGGCTAACTAAAAGTGATGACATATTGCGAGCTTTCGGGACTAATAAAAGGGTCCCTTCATTAGGCTGGAATATGGAATATGGATTACCAGCCTGATGAAGGGACCTTTTTAGTAGTCCTGAAAGCTCGCAATATGTCATCACTTTTAGTTAGCCATTAAAAAAGGTATCAACTATTATAGCTGGGAACCAGACCCCTGGGACTAGTAGTGATCGCAAGACTCGCATGTTCCCAAGTTCCCCATGTGGATGGAATGGTGGAGAATATGCAAGACCACCACTCTATTCATGTCTACGGGACTGTCGGCGTGACCATCATTGACAGGCCCATACAAGTGAATCGAGCAGTGGTCAGTGCGAGCCCACCTCTAGGACACTCTCATGGGTCACTATGGACAGTGGTAAGCTTCTGTTCACATCATGTCTGGGGGTCCCCGCAGACAGTTCCCCAGTGATCAGGTAGTTTTAGGCCACATGGCAACTTTGTCCGTGTCTCTGGTCACATGGACAAGAATCGCTGTATTGAACCTTTAGAGGACGTTGTAAAGGTAATTTTTAGAATTTTTTAATTTTTTTCCTAAAGTAGTAAAATATAATGAAACCTATATAAATGATAAATGATCTATGTTCTAATCTTGCTGAGCCATCCATAGGAGAGGTCCTAAATATTACATGTGCTCCTGGTATTGTCTACATATCCCATAGACAGGAGCGGCTCTGCAGAACATGAAGTGATGGCTATAGTTTGTAGAATGAGTGAGCAGCGCCCCCCATATACATTACTGTCGCAGATGGTCTATGGGGGTCCTGGATGTCACCCCCGCACAGGGATAGATATGACCCTCCAAATACAAGCTATTGTGTATCTATAGTTACAGAAAAATAAAAATTCTTTGGTTGGATGAAAAAAATCCTAATCTATAAATTAGCTATGGCAGGAAGGAGTCACCTACTGCTAGACCAGCTGGAGTATATAGTATATACACATACCTCCCAACCGTCCCGATTTCTGCGGGACATTCACGATTTCGGTGACGTGTCCCACGGTCCCGGTTGGAGGGAGGTATGAATACATACGCGACTAAAACAAGGAGCTGTCACAGCTCAGCTCCTTGCTTTGCCGCGGCGCTCCAACTAGTGGCTGTGTAGACGCGATGTGATGATGTTACATCGCGCTTACAACTCTGTGAGTGAAACTGGGGAGAGAGCGGTGGGGGAGCGAGGAAAAGGTGAGTATAAGTGTTTTTTGTGTTAAACATTGATAATGAAGGGGGTCCAGAAACTGGGGGCAGATGAAGGGGGGGAATGGCATGAATCTTGGGGCAGAGATGGGGGGACATGAATCTGGAGGCAGAGATGGGGGAACATGAATCTGTGGGCAGAGATGGAGGACATGAATCTGGAGGCAGAGATGGGGGGACATGAATCTGGGAGCAGAGATGGAGGGGACATGAATCTGGGGGCAGAGATGGAGGGGGACATGAATCTGGGGGGCAGAGATGGGGGGACATGAATCTGGGGGCAGAGATGGAGGACATGAATCTGGGGGCAGAGATGGGGGGACATGAATCTGGGGGCAGAGATGGGGGGGACATGAATCTGGGGGCAGAGATGGAGGGGACATGAATTTGGGGGCAGAGATGTGGTCACATGAATCTGGGGGCAGAGATGTGGGGACATGAATCTGGGGGCAGAGATGGAGGGGGGACATCAATCTGGGGGCAGAGATGGGGGCATGAATCTGGGGGCAGAGATTGGGGGGACATGAATCTGGGGGCAGAGATGGAGGGGACATGAATCTGAGGGCAGAGATGTGGGGACATGAATCTGGGGGCAGAGATGGAGGGACATGAATCTGGGGGCAGAGATGGAGGGGACATGAATCTGGGGGCAGAGATGTGGGGACATGAATCTGGGGGCAGAGATGGGGGGACATGAATCTGGGGGCAGAGATGGAGGGACATGAATCTGGGGCAGAGATGGAGAGGACATGAATTTGGGGGCAGAGATGTGGGGACATGAATCTGGGGGCAGAGATGGGGGGACATGAATCTGGGGACAGAGATGGGGGGACATGAATCTGGGGCAGAGATGGAGGGGGGACATCAATCTGGGGGCATGAATCTGGGGGCAGAGATGGAGGGACATGAATCTGGGGGCAGAGATGGAGGGAAATGAATCTGGGGGCAGAGATGGGGGGACATGAATCTGGGGACAGAGATGGGGGGACATGAATCTGGGGACAGAGATGGAGGGACATGAATCTGGGGCAGAGATGGAGGGGGGACATCAATCTGGGGGCATGAATCTGGGGGCAGAGATGGGGGGACATGAATCTGGGGGCAGAGATGGGGGGGACATGAATCTGGGGGCAGAGATGGAGGGGACATGAATTTGGGGGCAGAGATGTGGTCACATGAATCTGGGGGCAGAGATGTGGGGACATGAATCTGGGGCAGAGATGGAGGGACATGAATCTGGGGGCAGAGATGGAGGGGACATCAATCTGGGGGCAGAGATGGGGGCATGAATCTGGGGGCAGAGATTGGGGGGACGAATCTGGGGGCAGAGATGGAGGGAAATGAATCTGGGGGCAGAGATGTGGGGACATGAATCTGAGGGCAGAGATGTGGGGACATGAATCTGGGGACAGAGATGGAGGGACATGAATCTGGGGCAGAGATGGAGGGGGGACATCAATCTGGGGGCATGAATCTGGGGGCAGAGATGGGGGGACATGAATCTGGGGACAGAGATGGGGGGACATGAATCTGGGGCAGAGATGGAGGGGGGACATCAATCTGGGGGCATGAATCTGGGGGCAGAGATGGGGGGACATGAATCTGGGGGCAGAGATGGGGGGGACATGAATCTGGGGGCAGAGATGGAGGGGACATGAATTTGGGGGCAGAGATGTGGTCACATGAATCTGGGGGCAGAGATGTGGGGACATGAATCTGGGGCAGAGATGGAGGGACATGAATCTGGGGGCAGAGATGGAGGGGACATCAATCTGGGGGCAGAGATGGGGGCATGAATCTGGGGGCAGAGATTGGGGGGACGAATCTGGGGGCAGAGATGGAGGGAAATGAATCTGGGGGCAGAGATGTGGGGACATGAATCTGAGGGCAGAGATGTGGGGACATGAATCTGGGGGCAGAGATGGAGGGGGGACATATAATTTACGGGTGACTGTAGGAGGATTATACTGTGTGCGGGCACATGGAAAATGAATGAGAACGGGCGGAGTCAACACAAAAGTGGGCGGGGCTAAATTTTCCCACTTTTGGCTCTTGAAGAGTTGGGGAGTATGGATACAGGAGCAGTCGCTTGGCATTAGCCCTATAGTCTGCCCTAGTACACCTTGCCAAACATGTGACATTTCCCTCACCCATATTCCTATCACCCGCCCTATGTCACGGCCAAGTCACGGGCTGTGCTCACAAGTTGTCGCCCTGTTCTGCCCCGCACTACACCCACAGGAAAACCACGTCAAGCCCTTGCATAACGGCCTGCGATATCCGCAGTGTCCGCCAGGTGGCGCAGCTTGTGTCTCCAGTACAGGGAGGTGTGACCAGTGACCAGTGACAGGCGGACTGCGGGATAAACAAGGCACACAACAAGTCTGAACAGCTCCCGAGACCATGGGGAGAAAGCGCAAACTGACGGATTACCTGCCCGTAACCAAGCGTGGGAACCGCAGTGTGACCAGGAGCAAACAAGGCGAGAGAGACGATGGCGAGAGCTCAGTCCAGAGCAAGAGACAGTCAGCAAGGAGGAGAGCTGGGGACACCGACGGTAACCATCACTGCAAGTGTGTGTGTGTGTGTGTGTGTGTGTGTGTGTGTGTGTGTGTGTGTGTTTGTGTGTATATGGGAGCTGGCAGGCAGTACAGAGATGTCAATTATTGGAGAGGTGTCAGTACATTGTGCTGTCAGTCACTGGAGAGCTGTCAGTCATCAGGTTGCTGTCAGTCTCTGGTGCTGTCAGTCGTTAGGAAGTTGTCAGTCATCAGGGAGCTGTCTCTATCTTAGAGGAGTTGTCAGTCACTGTTGAGACACTCTGACTCATTGGGAAGTTAGATTATGGGGATAACGTCTATCCTTAGGGAGAGACCACCTTCTCAGGTGTGTGGAGACTTATACAGCCATAGTCGCTCCACTGCAAGGGAACATGGGAAGAATATGCAAATCTGTCTCCCAAGATGTAAACAGGGAGACAGTTCCTCTGTTATGCTGCCCTCTATGAGAAGCACCCTGAACATCATGCCCGAGGCATAACAGAGTCACTGTCTCCCTGTTTACATCTTGGGAGACAGATTTGCATATTCTTCTCATTGGGAAGTTGTCAGTGACTGCGAGATGTCAGTCACAAAGAGATGTGTCAGTCCGGGGGTAGCTACCACTGATGTCGCTGTCACGCCATTCCCTCTAGCTCTTGTAGCAGCTGCCATTGGTGCTGGATCTGATAAATCCTTCGTTGGAATCATCTCCGATGTATTTTCTTGTACTTTTAGGTTGGGGCTACATGGCGGCTGTGGCTTCTGTCTTTTCTGGAGTCACAATGTGACATGGATGGTGTTGTGACTGCGACGTCTCATCACAATGTGATTCCATTCACTTACATTAGTAAAGGAGTCTTAGGGCAACATGAACATCCTTGTGTGATGGAAGTTGAGCCTTGTTCTCTCTTCAGTAATGTATCCCGCAGCCTGGTATATAACAACCTTTTCTCTCGTGTCCTAGTGGCCGCTCTCCCGGAGTTATCACCATTAGACAAGCTCATTCAGTTTGATCTGGACTGGCGATTTGGACCCTGCACCGGTAATGTACTCGGATGTTGTATATTATATACCTGTGTTCCTCCATTGTTATGTGACAAGCTGTTGCTTTGGCCTTAGGCATCACACGACTGGAGCGGTGGAAGAGGGCCGAGGAGTTAGGACTGACACCTCCAAAGAACATAAGAGACATTCTCATGGCCCACCAAGCGGATGAACAGTACCAGCTCAAGTGAGTGAGGCTGCGCCATTGACTGACTGATGGGTCGCCCTTGCTGTCCATAGGCCATTGTAGTAGCAGTAGAACAGACAGAACCTTACGAGTGTGCTAGTGACATACATGCTGAAAGATATACAGTAGATGGATACAGGGGGGCAGACATATTGGAGAACTCTACACAAATGCATACAATTATAGTGCACAGTGGACCCCAAATCTGTCTTAGGGTCTCCGGCTCCATTGGAGGACACTTACTTGGCACCACATGCAGGTCCACAGGGCGTCATTACTTTAATCTTAGTTTAATCCTTTTTGTGTATGGAATTTAGTCTTCATCTCTCGCCTTTCCTTGTCTTTGCAGCTTGTGGAGTTCATATGCTATCTGAGATCACAGCACGTATGGCCTCTATTGCTCAGGGATATAATGACAGATCCTGCGCCTTGTAGACATATTGAACATTCCTATGGCCGCCAATAATAATGAAGATTTCTATAGAGAAGCACCAGACAACATATTCTCCATTTTAATAAATGTTCCTATTTGTTGAATATGCAGTATAAGGGTGCATTCACACTAAGTATACACTGAGCTGATTCTGAACGTAAAACACGTTCAGAATCAGCGCGTAAAAAGCAGATCCCATTCATTTCAATGGAAGCCGGCATACGCGCGTATCACATTGAAACCAATAGGGAAAAAGGCAGCCCATTCATTTCTATGGGGAGCACTCGTATGCTGGCTGTCATTGAAATGAATGGGATCTGCTTTGTACGCGCTGATTCTGACCGTGTTTTACGTTCAGAATAAAGCTCAGCGTATACTTAGTGTGAATGCACCCTAAGGGTGCATTCACACTGAGTAAACGCTAGCTTATTCTGAACGTAAAACACGTTCAGAATAAGCGGCGTATAAAGCAGCTCCATTCATTTCTATGGGAGCGGGGATACGAGCGCTCCCCATAGAAATGAATGGGCTGCTTCTTTCACTCCGAGCAGTCCCATTGAAGTGAATGGGGAGTGCCGGCGTGTACGCTCCGGCATGAGCAGAGCTTGCCGTATACGCCGACACTCCCCATTCACTTCAATGGGACTGCTCGGAGTGAAAGAAGCAGCCCATTCATTTCTATGGGGAGCGCTCATATCCCCGCTCCCATAGAAATGAATGGAGCTGCTTTATACGCCGCTTATTCTGAACGTGTTTTACGTTCAGAATAAGCTAGCGTTTACTCAGTGTGAATGCACCCTAAGGGTGAATTCACACAGAGCAGATTTGGTGCAGACTTTTCTGGGAACTGATATTTGGTCATGTAAAATTCTGCAATAAATCTGCCACATGTGAATATACCTTAGGCTGGGGCCCCATGTTGGAAAAACACCACAATTTACAATACCTGCAAAGTGGATTCTGACTAATCCCATCCACACATTGCAGAAAAATAGCTAGAAGCGCATTCACATTGCAGTGTCTGTAAAATGCCACGTTTATACCTTGAGGGGCCCTGGCCTCCTACCCGCTATAAGAAGATTTGGATATGTAACACCTTTCCATTTTTCCAGACATTTGTTATAATGTAAATTTTGTTTACGCTGAATATTCTCCCGACTTCCATAATGTCTCTGTCTGGCTGTAGAACAGAAGAATAAAACGTGATTCACAGTACGCAGATAATGACAAGATGGCGTTTACACAATTCATAGGGTCTTCGCAAAGAGTAAATGTCGCCAGGCGCATATCCTGTATCGTGTTTGCATAAAACGTATTCAGTTCTGCTTTTATTTTTTCATGTCAATAGTTTTATATTTCATATAAAGGTTATTTAAGCACATTTTGCCTTGTTTCTCTTTCATCATTGATGGTGTGAGATATATGAAGAGCATTTGGTGGAATACACGTAGCATGAGAGGTCATCACATTATTATATATTATATACGGTATTATATATATTTTATTTATATACGGTATTATATATATTTTATATACGGTATTATATTTTATATATTATATACGGTATTATATAAATATATATATATATATTATATACGGTATATATTATATTATATACGGTATTATATATATATTATATACGGTATTATATATACATACATATATATATATTATATACGGTATTATATATATATATATATATATATATATATATGATAATATATATATTATATACGGTAATATATATATATATATATATATATATTATAGTCCTCCTACATAACTGCAATACTCTACAATACTCCTAATATTCTTTTTGGGTAGGGTAGGAGCACAATGGCAATCTGGTTTCAAAAGTGAAAAATAAAAATATATAATAGTGGATTATTATTTTTTCAGGTGATCCATAGAAATAAATCACCTGGGGATTTGGTAGAATATTTTCTCTTACCCATTGAAATCCACAGGGAAAACCTCCAAGAAAGTCTTGCTTATTCTTGTCAGCCGTGTGCAGGAAGCCTTATCGACAGGACAAGTCGTCAGTATGGGATCCTCCAGGCGCTGCTAGTTACAGCTGTGGGCAGGGAGTTCGTGCAGGCTCTTCTATTACTGGTGTAACAGATTCTGCACACGTTCCCTGTCCACTCCTTTATAACGCTAGTACAATTGATCTGTGTGTGGTCCGGGTATTGGATCTCACAGATCTCATACGGATAACCAATTGTGCAGAAGTCATCAGTATGAAAAATCCTTTGACATCTGCCCTGCAGGTCATCTGTGCAGAAAATCTCCACAATATGTGAATAAGATTAGTAAAATGTCATCCACTCGCCTGTAATCCGCAGTATTTTTAGTGCTTTGTGGACACCCCTAAACCTGCAGATACACCCTGGACATGTTGTGGAAGGGCAACTCAGCAGCATGCAAAACACCGCAGCAAAATCGGGTAGTTTTTCTGCAGAAATAACAGCAGGTCTCCCACAACTTTCTCCCTTTTCATATGACACTATATCTGTAATGCTATCTATATTATTTCCAGAGATATCACCGGTTGAAACTCAGTGGGGATTAGGATATTTATATACAGCTATATAAAATATGATATACAGATCCCAATCCTGACTATTTTCAACTAGCGATAACTCTGGAAATAATATACACATCACTACAAACTTCAGTCATATGAACAAGACACGTTTTTAGATTTCATAATTACCAAAATACAACTGTTTGAAGTCCTCCTCCTCCACCCTGCCCTTACTCTACATCTTACTAGCATTTGGATTCCATCCGTAAGGAGTCCGCATAAGGACCCCCCGGACGGAATACAATCGCAACTACATGCGCTGAACAGTTAAAGCACATGGACCCCATAGACTATAATGGGGTCCGTGTGCTTGCCGCGCGCTGCCCACATGGTGATTCATGCGGGGTTGTCCAGTCGATATTAGTAAAGGCTCAAAATGGCATAAATAATGACACACTCACCTTCCTCCCCGCTCCAATTCTGAGGCTACAATCCGTCCCTCTTGACACAAAGGAAATGCCGCTCAGCCAGTCACCGCTGCAGTGCTCATCTGTCCAGTGCGGGGCATTCAAAGCTTTTGGTTAAAACCCCTCAAGACGCTAGACAGCAATTGAAATATAGTTGCCAGTGCTCTCAGATAATGGGGGGGAAGGGGTGTAGCCAACCACAATGCTTTTAAGGCTGAGGCGTCCTGATGCGTTTTTTTGTTGCAGATTTTGCTGCATTTTTTTTGAGCCAAAGTCAAGAGTGAATTTAATAAAATGTCCAAGCGCCACTCCTGACCTTGGTCCAAAAAACCGAGGCAAAATCTGCATCAGAAAAAAAGTAGTTTCTGAAAAGTGGGGCCTTAGTCCAAAGCCGAGACCCCGCATTGCGGAAACGCAGCGTTTTTGTTGTACTTTAGCGCTCCTCTTCACTGAATCCAATCACTGGCCTCACCCGAGTACTGTCATTTGCAGGTACAAGACGTTTGTGCCTCCTGAATCGCTAAGAGACCCCAAAGTATAATAATAGCAGTCCCGGTTCAGGCCCAACACAAACTCACCTCCAGGCCCCACAACAGTAATCTATACAGTGGATTATAGGGTCGGATTGTGATTTATTAATTATTGTAATTATATTTTTAGAGAATTGCTGTGAAAGGTATCACCTCCCAAGATCAGCAACTTCCTGTGACTTTATTGTGGAGCGAAGCATGACATTTAGGGAAACCTTAATAATCATTCATCAAATATTTATTTTAATAGTGATTATAAAAATAAAGTAAATTGTCATAGCCCCATCCCAAACATCAGCATATAGCTATATAGGGTCATGTTTGAAGTGCAGCCCCACCAAACACAGAAATTCCCTTATATACAGTGATGGTCAGTATGGCTCCATTTATGAGCAGATAATACAGCATGAGCTCTCCAGGTCTAAGAAGGAAACTTGGGTTGTAACAATGGGCGCTAGAGATGAGCGAACACTGTTCGGATCAGCCGTTCCGAACAGCACGCTCCCATAGAAATGAATGGAAGCACCTGGCACGTACACTTTGCCGGTGGCCGGTCACCGTGCCAGGTGCTTCCGTTCATTTCTATGGGAGCGTGCTGTTCAGAACGGCTGATCCGAACAGTGTTCGCTCATCTCTAATGGGCGCAACTAGAGAGTAAAAATGGCACCAGTGTTCTGCTGGGGCACCAGCGGGCAGCTGCCAAGTTGTCCTGTACGGCTGTGAACTATTCCCCCTTAAATACACCATTCAGTAAGCTGACCATGAACATATTAAAACGGAGGCCCAACGCTGCGGAAATACATTTTTTGTTGCAAACTTTGCTACATTTTTTTGAGCCAAAGCCAAGAATGGCTACGAGAGGAATGGAAAATATATAGGAAGCTCTTATACTTCTCCCTCCTGCTCAATCCACTCCTGGCATTGGCTAAAAAACACAGCAATATCTGCAACACTAAGGATGAAGCCCCATGTTGTGGAAACACTGCGTTTCCGTACCTGCAAAGTGGATGTGATTCTTGCTAATCCCATCCACATATTGCAGAAAAGAAAATCTGTAGTGGAAAAGCTGCATCTCCAAAAACGCTTGAGTTTCTGAAAATGGTAGCCTGTCAATTATACCTGCTGAAACACTGGTGTTTTCTGTATGGGTATAATAGGGTCGGAACGTCCCATTTAGCGAGACGCAGCAAAAAAAAAAAAAAAGCTGCGGAAAAAACTGTGGCTGGAATGCATCACTTTTTTTTTCTGCAGGTTTTTTTTTCTGCATCTCGCTATATGGAGCCTTAGCCTAAGGCTGAGGTCTCAGGTTGCGGAAACAAGCTTTTTTTTGTTGCGGTTTTTCAAGCCAAAGCCAGGAGTGGATTGAGCAGAAGTTAGAAGTGTAAGAGCTTTCTATATATTTCTCATTCCTTTTGTAGCCATTCTTGGCTTTGGCTCAAAAAACTGCAACAAAAAAAAAACTGCGGTTCCGCAATGTAGAGCCTTAGCCTAAGGCCCCACATTGCGGAAACGCAGCTTCTTTTGTTGCAGATTTTGTTGCGTTTTTTTGAGCCAAAGCCAAGAATGGCTACAAAAGGAATGAGAAATATCTAGGACAGGGATGCCCAATACATCGATCGCGATCTACCGGTCGATCGCAAAGGACGTATGGATCGATCGCGGGATGCAGCCAGGGATCGCTGGTGTCTGCTTGTTCACAGCGCAGGCCGAGAGTCATCTCCGGACACTGGCAGGCGGGGCTGCCGCAGCTGCAGCCTGCCAGTGTCCAGAGATAACTCTCAGCCTGCGCTGTGAACAAGCAGACACCGAGGATCCCTGGGTGGCCACAGAACGCCGCTGTCTCCTGCTCTCACGCTCCGTCAGACCCCGCACACAGACACACCCTGCCCCACCCACAGGCCCATCCCGGCCCCGCCCACAAGAAGATCTTGTGCCTTGGTCAGTTTATAAAGTAGCTCACATGCTGAAAAAGTGTGAGCACCCCTGATCTAGGAAGTTCTTATACTTCTCCCTTCTGCTCAATCCACTCCTGGCCTTGGCTCAAAAAGCCGCAGCAAAATCTGCAACAAAAAAACCTGGGTTTCCACAACATGGGACTTCCGCCTCAAGCAACTTTTCCGCAACGTGGAGCCTTAGTCTAAGGCCCCTCGTTGCGGAAACGCAGCTTTTTTTTGTTGCTGCTCAATCCACTCCTGGCTTTAGCTCAAAAAAACGCAACAAAATCTGCAATAAAAAGGCTGTGTTTCCGCAAAGTGGAGTCTTAGGCTACGGCCCTATGCTGCAGAAAAGCTGCTTTAGGCTAAGGATAAACCTACACAGCAGATTTGCCACAGAAAATGCAGCATGCCGCACAACAAATAGACACCAAACAGTAAAGATTTTGGTTCAGATATTTTAAAGATTTCCCTACAGTATATAAAATGAAATTATACCCCATGTTCACCTTCCCTCGATCTGCCAAAGCTTCCTTGGTCCCCCTACTAATCTTTGTACAGCGTGTCTCCAGCAGACACATATTGACAGGTCATCGCTTAGAGGCCGCGTCTACAGAGGTCAGGGGGGCATCATGGTAGCACTGCCATGGAAATGTCGGGGAGGTGAATAAGATGTTTTTTTAATCTTTTCAGTGAAACTCAAGTTGAAAAATCTGCAAACAAATCCTATTGCTCTGGATTATATTGCAGATTATCTGAAGACCCGCAGCAAAACCCACAACAAATCCAATAAGGAAACACAACACAGGTCAGTTTACGTACATTCACATGTAGCTGATAATCTGCACTTTTCTAATACACAGCGTGCTCGTTCTGTTGTGGGATTGCTATGGATTACCCCAGTAACCATCATCCCTTCAGTGTATAGGAATGAAGTCCAATGTTTAGCAGTAACACGTGGATTTTGCTGCAGACTCCCCATAGATTGGCAGCCAGATTTACGGACCGACCCTTTGGATTACAGTGGTCACAGGTCACATCATATAAATGATGTCATCGATGTATTAGCAGGTTTAGGCACAGAACTTTGGAATTTGCAGAAATATTAAGACGAGTATTATAAAAATATATATATTAATAAAAAACAAAAATCTGTCCGCACAGATCCATGAGGCGAACTGCATTTATGGCTTAGGTTTTGGCAATGTCTTAAAGTCTACAAAGCGTGCATTGAAGCCGCGTGACACACGGGATTGTCCAGAGCTGATAGTCAGGCAGGCAGAACCTAAAAGCAATATAAGCCAATAATAATATTGATAAGTATCTGGTCTTGGATGGTGGCGACAGAGCGTAGTGATGCTGTCCCTGAGTCTGTCTTATATTGAAGCTGTGGTTAGATCCCATGTGGCAGCAATGTGCTTCATTAAACAGAAGACATGAAATAAAAATCATTTTATAAAAAAATAATCTGCTAGATCCATCAGCATTCCTCCGGTGCATCCCCCACATTGCTCTGCCGAGTGATCCTGGCCTTGCGGCTCTGGTGTCCTGCCTCCTGTAGGCGCTTGCTAACAAGAGCAGCTCCTTGAACCTCAGATACAGATTGAGACTTTACAGCATGTCCGGCCCGTGGGGACTCCACTGATTGCTGACTGCCAAGCTTCTTTTTGCGTCTGGATCTTCGGCGGGCAGATGATGATGAAGATGATGATGGACTATGAGTGACTGGAGAAGATGGAGAACTGCTTCTAAACACCTGCAAAATGGAGAATTATACAGCAGGTCAGGTCAGTACTGGGATGTGTATATATATATATATATATATATATATATATATATATATATATATATATATATATATATATACACACACACACACACACACACACACACACATGCCGATAACAAAGATGGTGTAGATGGTTTATATCAGCTTTGGGTCAATTGTTAGTTTCAAGTATCTTACTAGGGTAATGAAATCTGACATATACATTTGGGTGCAGCACGCTGGCTCAGTGGTTAGCACTGCAGCCTTACAGCACTGGAGTCCTGGGTTAAAATCCTGCCAAGGACAACATCTGTAAGGCGTTTGTATGTTCTCCCCGTGTTTGCGTGGGTTTCCTCCGGGTACTCCGGTTTCCTCCCACACACCAAAGACATACTGATAGGGAATGTAGATTGTGAGCCCTATATGGGACAGTGACTGTCAATATCTGTAAAGTGTTGCGGAATATGATGGCGCTATATAAGCATAATAATTAAATAATAATAATACTCTGCACATGCCATTTTCCAGGTCGGAAGACCAAACCAACAACTCCGACTTTACCTCCTGCTCTGACTCCTTCAACCATCATCAGCCAGAAGCAGAAAAAAATAGTAGTGATTGAATTGCTATGAAAGCAAATCTGTAACAAACTATGTATCTAAGTAACTGTATAGCAATAAAAATGGTATGATATCATTAAAAATAATTAACCATTTCATTTTGAAGCCGGAGTTCTTAAAGACATCTATCTATCTGTAACTAATTTCATTCTGGTTACCTGAAGCTGCCACTAGGGGCAGTATAGTAGTTTACTGCATATTGATCTATTATCAATGCATAAACATTGTGCAGGGGGCTACTAAGCCCCCAACCCTAGCAAACAAACTACAGGATAGGTGGTAAGTGTCTGATAACTGGGGATTCCACCAATCACAAGAACAAGAGTCCCATGTCCTCAATGGTCATGCATGTGTACTGCTGCTCCATTCAATCTCTATAGGATTGACAGACAGCCATGGGCCGTACTGAGCTGGAGAGGCAATGCACACGCATAACCATCTCTGCTTTCACGGGACCCTTGTGATGATCTGTAATAGCCCAGCATCAGACACTTTGCCTATCCTGTGAATAGATGATAAGAGATTGTGTGCCAATTCCCTTAAGGATGGGAGAGACAATTCACAGAGAGCTTCACACTCCAGATTACGGTCGGGCCATCTTACCCCCAGGATACAGCTATACTTCTGTGGCTATAAACAGTACTGTGTTCTAATAGGTATATGCTAGGTCTGAGATACAGGCACCATGTTGAGTATAGCAGCCCTCACCTCATCCAGATATGGGTTCTCCTCCACCAATGCAGAATTCTTTTGGTATGAGTCTGTCTTGGTTAGTCCACCTTCTTGGACTTCTGCGTCCTGCTGCTCTGCTGGATGAAAATCCTCTTCTTGGTCCATAAAACTCTCCTTTCTTTCCAATAAGCTGTCATCCATGGACGATACACTGTCCAGATGTTCTGATGCGCTCTCCTGACCTTCAGATACAGTGTCCAGCTTTTCCAGGTGTCCATTATCTTCACACTTGGTCCTCTCCTCTGGTCCAGTGTCTGTTACTTCCATCTCACTGATGGATCTCATGAGAGCTCGCAAGTTCATTTTCCTCTGTCTAACATTGAGTGATACAGTAGAAGACCCTGGCAGAGGTTCTGGAGGACTTGACAATTCTGGGGGTGGTGGGGGTGTCGAGCTTGGGTCCCACAGATGACTGTGTCGTTGTTTGCTATAAGAAATAGGGTAACAGAAGTCGTAAGTTAGGAAAAAGACTTTTATTTTGACTATTATGCAGGCACTGAGAATAGCCATTAAAGGGGTATTCCTATCATAAAGTGACAGCGTGCCACTAGGATAGGTCCTCTACCCAGCTGTATTTAAAGGGAAACTCTCACCCCCTTTACAGCCCCTAAACTCAAGAAGCCACACTGCTTGAGTGAGTGATGTCGCCCCTATGTTCCTGGGATTATTGGGGTTCTAGTGGTCATACCCCCTAGCATATAGTCATAGCAAATGCCATCATTTTATGTTTGTGGGCTGTAACCAGGAAGATCAGGAGCCGTAAACACAAAATGTTCACGCACAATTTTTTTTAGATTTTTCGCACAACTTGGCCGTAGCTTTATGGGGTTTTTCCTTCTTCAGGATCAATCCTGAATCATCTGCTTTTCCTTAATACACACTCTCTCCCTTTCACGAACTTAACATGGTGGACAAATGTCTATTATTAAGTGCAATAACAGTCCAAGCATGTATTATTTCATGAAGAACGACATGTACCTTCTATGTGACCGCTGATCCGTTCAGACGGGGAATGCGCAATTTCAGTTTCGGAGTTAGACTCCATTTAGTCAATATGGCAATACAGTGGTTTTTTACATATTCCTCACCTTGCTCCTAGAATGCCCTGGTATGTCTGAAGCTGTCGGAGAAATCCACTATTCGGTTGCACAATGCTCCTTCTTTCCTTAACATGTTTTAAAGCGTCTTCAAGCGACCACTCATACTCCTTCATGGCGTAAGCTATAACCGTGGAGGCGGAACGAGAGACGCCCATCTTACAGTGTACCAGGGCACGGGTGCCTTGTCGTCTGTAAAGACAAAGGGGACAGCTAGTTTTAACCTACCTCACAGAGAATCCGTGGTACCTAGGGGCAGGTTTACTCAACAAGACCTATCAGAGGGTGTTTAATCCTAAAGGGACTCTAGCAAAAGAAAATCTGATGGGTCGGATGGAAAATTCACCACGTGAGATGGGACCATGAGAGATGACCTAACAAGGGTAAGTCTGTGGCTGCTAATCCTAAGCCACGTGACCATACCACAGACCTAACCCTCTTAGTCTCCACTTGATGAACCCAAGAAGGCTGATTTATCCACATACTGTGCCGTGGGTACGGATGTTCTCACAACCGTGCGTATTTTAGGACCTCTCATAGGCCTAACAACCAGATCACCATGACAAACTTGTATAGGCCACCATTAAAGCTCACTGCATATGGATGTATTCTGTTCCTATTGAGTGCAATACTAACCATATAAACCCAAACACACCAGTGGTGGCTGCGTAAGGCCATAAAGAGAGTTCCCTAGTAAAGAACTGTGAACCTAAAGCTGCAATGCTTGGATATTACAAGGAGTTTACAGAGTCCAATATGTCACCCAAACTAGTAGTGCTGTGTAGGGCCCTACAATATCAGCATTGTACATGGTTATCAAATAAATCAAATCAAATCAAATCGGCTTTAATGGCACGGCCGAATGGATATTTGGCATTGCCAAAGCTAGTAAAGTGGGGAAGGGGGGAGTTGGAGTCGAGCGGGAGAGTATGGGTTGTGGCTGATTTGGGGTATAACAGTCCGTGGAGTCTCATCTTCCTCTTAGTTGGTGACCGCTATATGGGGGTGGGGGGGTTTGGGGTATAACAGTCCGTGGAGTCTCATCTTCCTCTTAGTTGGTGACAGCTGTATGGGGGGTGGTTTGGGGTATAACAGTCCGTGGAGTCTCATCTTCCTCTTAGTTGGTGACCGCTATATGAGGGGGTGGGGTGGGTGGTTTGGGGTATAACAGTCCGTGGAGTCTCAATAAAATTACGGACTATAACTAAATTATAAACTCTAGTGAACAGATTTTTGGAGATGAGAGACAGAAATTTTGGAGTCAGGAAGAAATTTTTACCATTATATGGTGTAATTGTCGTCTGTGTTCTTGGGGTGTTTGCCTTCCTCTCGATCAACGCTAAGGATTATAGGTAACTTGGACCTGCCTCTTTATTCAACCTTATAAACGATATATCTTTTTATGGATATGCAAACCAGCCTGCAAGTGCAATGGTGCGGGACTAATTCGCTTGGTTCACCTACCGTGACAAGGGCAGAAGCTGAAAATGTTGTTTACTGGCAAAGGGGCAGCAGTTCCAGATGGGGCACTTGCAGATGTGTGTAGGCAAATCCAGTCCGAAACCACTTGCAGGTCAAGCTACATACGGTTCTACTGGATACTGTCCACCACCGTCAATCCAAACTTAACTTACATATAGAAGGCCAAAAACAGTTTATCCTTCACTCTATAGATTCTGTCATTGGTACTAAACCTCAAAACATAAAAAGTCTATGGAGAAGAGAGGGGAGGAAGAGGCAGCTGATTTATTGCCTCAGTAAGAGAACCCCCTACCACGGTACATAGTGTAGCAGAATTTAGCAGAAGCATCAGCCTCCTCCTCCCCCCTCCACATAGCTCTATGTTAGTAGTAACGCTAAATAAAAGCAGGAATGAGGACCACAGCCTGAGAAATGCAGAAGGAAGCATTTTTTTTCTTTAATAAGATAAATTGCAACGTTTATACTTATACTCACACTTGTAGTCACTTGTGAAAAGCAGTTTTAGGATTTTAGGAATGCTTTAAAGGGATCCTATCACTCACACACAATTTTTTCTAGGTACCACGTTGGAATAGCCTTAAGAAAGGCTATTCTTCTCCTACCTTTCGTTGTCTTCTCCACACCGCTGTTCACCTACAATCCCAGTTTTTCTCGGTATGCAAATTAGCTCTCTCGAGTACTGAGGGCGGGCCCCAGCGCTCAAACAGCACTGGGGGTGTCCCCAATGCTGCGAAAGAACTCTCTCCAGCGCCGCCTCCATCTTCGTCAGCAGCATCCTCTTCTTCCGGCGGTGGCTTGTAAGTTCTAGGACTCGGGCCTTGAGCAGAGCAGACTGCACATGCCCACAGGCCACGAGAAAATGCACAGTATTGTAAGCGGCCATTTTCTCGTGGCCTGTGGGCATGCGCAGTCTGCTCTGCCCAAGGCCCAAGGCCTAGAAGTCGGAAACCTGCACTGTAAGAAGAGGACGCTGCTGACAAACATGGAGACGTCACTGGAAGGAGTTCTTGTGCAGCATTGGGGACGCCCCCAGTGCTGTTTGAGTGCTGGGGCCCACCTCCAGTGCTGCGAGAAAGATAATTTGCATACCGAGAAAAACTGGGATTGTAGGCGAAAGGCGGCGCGGAGAAGACGACGAAAGGTAGGAGAAGAATAGCCTTTCTTAAGGGTATTCTGACGTGGTACCTAGGAAAAAATAGTGTGTGAGTGATAGCATCCCTTTAAAGAAGTAGATGTGCAATGACACTCCTTAGAGGGCTCTTGTGGACACTAAAACCTAAGAAAGTGAATTCTGCACTGGATAGCACATTTACCATTTACATAAAATTATAGAGTAAATCATGATCATGACAGCTAATGCTAGAAACAAGACAAATCACAGCACCAAGACGGCAAGAACAAGGTCAAACCCTGTGGAGGAGCAGCAGGTAAGGCAGCAGACAAGAACTGATCCCATGACAGGCAGACGTCAATATCAGGAAAGCAGGATGCAGGAATATAGCAGCAGCGGGAGCCATGGCCTCCCTGACAGGGAGCATGGTTGATATAGCCAATGACACTACAGCAGTGATGGGAATGTCCAACTGAGAAAGTGAAGAATAAAAAAAGCAACCAGAGATTGTTGTGTATGACCAGAATACGAGCATTAACCAAGCCCCAGTATTCAGCGAGAGCAGACGGCTCACTCCGTACACCCCCAGGGCCGGTTACTCCATATTAATCTTATTTGCGCATTATCACCAGCAGGAATGTATGCCTTGGCCCAAGTTTTGTTTTTTTTAAATGCCAGACCAGCTGGCCAAGCATTATGGCTGCCGTATCGCTCTAGCAGCTCGGTCTTCTTCCTGACCTACTAGCACTGCTGCGTCTGCACTGACAAATGCTCACATGCCGCTTCAGTGGTGCTAGAGAGAAAGGAGAGAAAGCTGCTGGAGCCTGTCAGTACGACCAGAAGGACTCTGCAGGTCAGAGCCGTCTCTATATACAGAGTACTTATCGCCTTCCCGGGGGTCAACCCAACAGTGATCCACAGTAAGGTATCAGGTAACCATCTGAATCATCAGAAAGTGTTCGCACCGCTGAGTCGAGAGACAACTTGTTGTGGACGATGGTGATATACAATCAGGAAGGTACTGATCACCGACTGAGAAGAAGTGGACAATACCGTTTGTCTCCAAATGTAAGAGAATAAACCCCCCTGGGATAATCCTGCACACACCCCGGATGGCCAGTGAATGGGACCAGTTTACAGCTCTACCCTCATACACAGAGTAGTTTCTGATGTCATATTGATGACATGTACAAGTGTTAAAGTTCTCTGCAAGATATGTTATCAATCAGCCAATCTGAGGTCAAAGAACATGTAATAAGTCCACAATTCTCTGTTACTGTCCTACTAAAGGGCTTTGTCGCTGGGATGATGTGACATTATAATGGATGAGATGTTCTTGTGTACAGAGTAGATTGCAGAGTGTGAGGAAGTATCAGAGGCTTATAAAACATCACTTAATCCTTTATTTTTCACAGGAGCTACTTTTAGAAAGCTGCTAGTAAGTGATGGCCCATGGCTGGGATATGTCATCACCGCAGACCAGAGGGTTCTCCCTGCAAAGTCATCCAATACGTGCACAGAGCAAAAATCAATGGCAGCGGCCAGGCTCATCCATCAGTCTAAACACTACTGCAATGCCTCGGGTCTGTGCCAGTCGCTATATTGGCTGCCTATTCAATATAGAATACAATATAAGCGTATCAGCCTCCTCCACAAGTCTCTCCATACTGCTGCACCTCCCTACATTTCCTCCCTCATCTTGGTCTATCGCCCAACTCGTGCTCTCCACTCACTCAATGACCTAAGACTAACCACTCCGTAGACCTCATCTTTGGTTTTTTTATTTAAATCGGCACGCTGAACAAAAAAGGTTGTCTACCCCTGCAATATAAAGTTATCACCCTCCTCCACAATGCTGCACCTCCCTACATTATCTCCCTCATCTCTGTCTACCGCAAAACCCGTGTTTTCCGTTCTCTCAATGACCTAACACTTACAACCTCCCACGCTCGTATACAAGACTTCTCCCGAGCTGCACCACTTCTCTGGAATGCTCTACCCCGGACAATCAGATTAACTCCCAATTTTTACAGCTTCAAGCAAACTAAAGACACATCTCTTCAGACAGGCCTATCACAATTCCTAATGTAAAACCTTCTTCAGTTAGAATGCCTAAAACAAACCCTCCTCTGTTTACGCTCCCACATTACCCCACAGGATAATATGATGCTGATGGCTCATACAGCTTTATTTCTGTCTATCTCATAAATAGATGGATAAATAGATACCTTCCGTATCACCCCAGTTAACTCTTGTGTCACCTCACAGATTGCAAACTCTTGCGAATAGGGCCCTCAGTCCTATTACTCTATAATGACCCATTTTGTCTGTACTCTAACCCTAAAAATTGTCCCGTGCTGCGGAATAGCTCGGCGCTATATAAATAAAATGTATAATAATTATAATAATTCTCTGCCCACAGAGACTCTGCAAGACTTTGTCGGAGACGTCATCTTCATCATACAAGAGATGGCAGGCTGGCTCAGCAGAACATCTGGAGGGTAAAGTAACACCTAGTGCTATTGTGGGATCCGATCTACATACAGAGTAGTAGCTTTCTCTTTCTATAAGGTATATGTCACTGTTTGGGAGGAATCAGTTTAGAAAGGTTTTTTCCTAACATACATTGCGGTGGTAATGACCTATAGATGTACAACCTGGTGACAATATGGCCACCCCAGGAAGGAATAAAAGAAATAAATGCATGAAAATAAATAATTACAACATTAAATAGAGAACAAACATTATTTATTATCTATAGACTTTCATTTCAATTTTATCAATTAGATTTAATACAAGGTCAAATTCCCTTTAAAGCTTTTATGGACAACCTTCAGGTGTCCACTGTGCATCCTTCCTACAGTGTTGGCCAAAAGTATTGGCCCCCCTGCAATTCTGTCAGATAATACTCGTGTTCTTCCAGATAATGATTACAAGCACAAACTCTTTGGTAATATCTTCATTTATTTTGCTTGCAATGAAAAAACACAAAAGAGAATGAAAAGAAAGTCAAATCATTGATCATTTTACACAACACTCCAAAAATGGGCTGGACAGAAGTATTGGCGCCCTCAGCCTAATACTTGGTAGCACAACCTTTAGACACAATAACTGCGCACAACCGCTTCTGGTAACCAGCAATGAGTTTCTTACAAGGCTCTGCTGGAATTTTAGACCATTCTTCTTTGGCAAACTGCTCCAGGTCCCCCCTGAGAGGTGAAGGGGGCCTTCTCCAAACTGCCATCAAGAGATCTCTCCTCCTCCCCCACAGGTGTTCTATGGGATTCAGGTCTGGACTCATTGCTGGCCACTTTACAAGTCTCCAGTGCTTTCTCTCACCACCATTTTCTAGTGCTTTTTGAAGTGTGTTTTGGGTCATTGTCCTGCTGGAAGACCCCTGACCTCTGAGGGAGACCCGGCTTTCTCACACTGGGCCCTACATGATGCTGCACAATGTGTTGGTCGTCTTCAGACTTCATAATGCCATGCACACGGTCAAGCAGTCCAGTGCCAGAGGCAGCAAAGCAACCCCAAAACATCAGGGACCTCCACCATGTGTGACTGTAGGGACCGTGTACTTTTCTTTGAAGGCCTCTTTTTTTTCCCTGTAAACTCTATGTTGATGCCTTTTCCTACTTTTGTCTCATCTGACCAGAGAACATTCTTCCAAAACGTTTTTGGCTTTCTCAGGTAAGTTTTGGCAAACTCCAGCCTGGCTTTTTTATGTCTCTGGGTAAGAAGTGGGGTCTTCCTGGGTCTCCTACCATACAGTCCCTGACAGATAGTACGGGGTGACACTGCTGTACCCTCGGACTGTAGGGCAGCTTGGACTTGTTTGGATGTTAGTCGAGGTTCTTTATCCACCATCCGCACAATCTTGCGTTGAAATCTCTCGTCAATTTTTCTTTTCCGTCCACATCTAGGGAGGTTAGCCACAGGGCCATGGGCTTTACACTTCTTGATGACACTGCGCACGGTAGACACAGGAACATTCAGGTCTTTGTAGATGGACTTGTAGCCTTGAGATTGCTCATGCTTCCTCACAATTTTGCTTCTCAAGTCCTCAGACAGTTCTTTGGTCTTCTTTCTTTTCTCTATGCTCAATGTGGTACACACAAGGACACAGGACAGAGGTTGAGTCAACTGTAATCCATTTCAACTGGCTGCAAGTGTGATTTAGTTATTTCCACCACCTGTTAGGTGCCTCAGGTAAGTAACAGGTGCTGTTAATTACACAAATTAGAGAAGCATCACATGATTTTTCAAACAGTGCTAATACTTTTGTCCACCCCCGTTTTTATGTTTGGTGTGGAATTATATCCAATTTGGCTTTTTGATAATTCTTTTTGTGTTTTTCCATTGAAGACAAATTAAATGAAGATAATAATACCAAAGAATTTGTGATTGCAATCATTTTCTGGTAGAAAAAAAAAAAAGAGTATTACCTGACAGAAATGCAGGGGTGCCAGTACTTTTGGGAAATATATAGGAAACTCTTATACTTCTACCTTCTGCTCAATCCACTCCTGGTTTTGGCTCCAAAAAAATGCAGAAAAATCTGCAACATGGGTCCTCAGCCTAAAGTCGTTTTCCAAACTTATTGATAACCTTTAGAATAGGTCATCAATTGAAGATCAGCAGAGATCCAACACTAGGGCAGCCACCGATCAGCTGTTTAAAGGGGCAGCAGTGCTTCAAGAGTGCAGCTTCCACTTCACAGGCCAAGTGACATCACGTTCATCGATCACATGGTCTGTTCACAGTTCAGTCCCATTCAAGTGAATGGAGCCGAGTTGTGCTACCAAGCACAGCTGCTATAAATTGTACAGAGCTGTGCTTGGTTTTGTGTGCAGAAGTTCTGAATGTGTAGTCTCTTCAAACAGCTGATCATAAAGGATAAGTTACAAATTGATAAGCCTGGAAAGCCCATCTAAAGAGAAGAGTTGTAAGGGATTAATGGATGCTTTTACTGGAAATATCATGCGTATATATATCTAACCAACAATGATAACTAAGCGGGAAAACATTCATTTTAAAAAGAACCATCTCCACCTCTTAAAAGAATATGGGCAGATTTAATATGCCTTCAATGTCAGGTTTTCTGATATCTCTGATGCACTTTTTTTTTTTTTTGCGCAAACTGTGGCCATATGCACCACTTTCCTGAAAAGGGGGCATGCAGGGGATGGGCCATGTACTGGTGTAGATTTCTCTAGAGGCAGGCTTAAAGACCAGGGCTCATGGATCATGAAAAGTGAAGTATAAAACGTCAGTCTTCAGAAATCTGCCAGTAATTTTGAGGTCCGACACTGTACAAAGTAATTTCAAGTTTCTTGGTCACAAACAGAAAAGTGAGAGAACCCTGTGCAAGACCTACAAAGAATCCCAGGGCTGTTTGTACACTAAGCTCACTGCTAGGGCACAACATGGTTGGGGCAGCAGGTTGAACTAGTGAAAGCTCCAGACTGTAGGATTATTTCTCAGTCTGGCCATACACTTTAGACTTATATGAACCAAGCAATATAAACAGTTCAGAGTATCTATGGTACGGATAGGAAAAGGGAATAAAGATGTGGGCAGACACCTCTGTTGGGACTTATATACCCTTACAACAAAAGGAATGGGCATGTTGAAAGCCAACTGCCTGCTCATCTCATCTCCCATTGTAAACTATTAAAGCCAATAGGTATAGATGTTACTGTATGATACCTGGAATAGGCCTCCATTGGAGGGATGCCTTAGACCTCTTCCCAGAATTTACGTCATATAAAGGTGAAAATAAGCATATACTGTATATTGGATGTCAGCATGCCAGATCTTTTGCCCCCACAGGAGGGAAGATGCTGTCTGTCAGTTATCCCTATTGGAAAGACATGCACAGCTGACCAGATCCTTGAATGCTATGATGAGTTGCGAGTATGGCCCACTATATACATCCAATGTATGCTGCTATATAGAAGAACATATGCCAAAAGTCCCTATTGCTGATCCCGCCAGATTTTCAAAATGTGACATACCCATTGCTGGAGAGATGATTCAAGTGCCTTTTAGATGTCTGGTTTTCCAACGTCAACCATAATGACAAACTACTTCTCAGAGCTTCCTCCACAATGATGGATATTGTATGTACTATAGGAATGATCTGCCATTGCCAGTTACATGAGATCATATCTGCAGGTCTACAGCAGACATAGGAGGTGGGTGCTGGCATTGTCCTACCTGGCAGCGGAGATAAAGCTGTGCGTCTCCTTCCAGTATGGTAACAGGTTGGTGCTCTCTTCATCCAGGACGCGGATGTTTAAATAGGTGAAGGTCTCAGGGAAAAAGTTATCAATTTCACGAGTGACGTTTAGTATGTGAGTGACCCTGAAAAAAACATAAAATAAAGGCTATTTTAGATCCTATATTATATATAGGACATGCAGTACTACACTCAAAAAATAAATGGCTGATGCAGGTTTAATTCCGAAGATAACTGTAGTTATAGAAAACACCGCGACATGTCCGATATTCTTCCTGGGTGTTCATATTAATTATGTTGGTCAGATCCGTCCCTGTACACTCCTACACTGTCTATGATCCGCTGCTGACAAATGGAATGGCAACACCCAATTGAAATATTCCAGGTGGAACATTAGAGGAATCGAAATCTACAAAAATATTCTCCAAGACTGTTATTTCGTGGGCATAACACGTATTTACTAAGACAGACAAGTCACCGGGTCCATTAAGCACCTCCTGAGAAGAATGGATACTGTACATTAGAAATTCACGACAAGCCCTGCTGAGAATCAGTTAGTGGAACCTACATGGCCTAAATATCCCGGTTTTTCAATATATAGTCCTTAAAGGTGTCCTTAGGGTAGGTCATCACTATTAGATCTGCGGGAGTCCAACGCCCAGGACCTCTGCAGATCAGCGGCGCACTTGGTATTGTTTACATATTTATGGGGCAGGTTATGCAGCCATTTAAGACATATGAGATGGTTTACAAAAACATACCTGTTTTTCAGAAGTTCTTCCAAATTTGAGGCATTCCACTCTGAGCCCTAAAACAGATGAATACGAAAGAAAAGAATTACACACCCAACAGCAGAAGCTACACAGAACCTATACACAGTCCAGTCATATTAATGTGACCACCGCCAACGTTAAATAACCATTCGCAGAAGGCACGTGTCATCAGCCATCTGGGTGCACTCATCATTGTGGAAGGCACGATGGATCAACACAAGTAAGCATCTATCCTTGCAGACCATGTTCACCCCTACATGCAAATTGTTTTACCTCAGGATGATGGCATCTACCAGCAGGACAATGCGACGTGTCATAAAGCTCGCAGTGTATGTGCGTGGTTCAAGGAGCACCAGGATGAGTTTACCGTACTCCCTTGGCCAGAAAATTCCCCAGACTTGAACCCAATCGAGAATCTGTGGGGCCAACTCTATTGGGTTGTTCACGCCATGGATGCTCAACCGCGTAACCTAGCGCAGCTAGCGACGGCAATGGAGTCGGCATGGCTCAACATCCCAGTGATCATCATCACATCCCCTCTCTTCCTGCACGTCTCGCAGTGGTCAGCTATGTGACTGGACTGTGTAATACAGTATAGAAATTCCCCCCAACATGCCTACCCAAACACTTTAGCCCCTTCAAACAGCTGATCGGCTAGGGGCCCAGGTGTTGGACCCCTGACGATCTGTAATTTAAGTACCACTGCACTGTCAGAGGGGCCGGCCTTACAGCTCTGCATGATCGCCGAGCTCTGAGGAATGCCCGCCCCTGACAGTACAAAGCTAAGGAAGAGTACCGTCAAGGGGGCATTCCTCACAGCTCAGTGATGACGCTGAGCTGTAAGGCCGGCCCCTCTGACAGTGCAGGGATGTCAGTGCCACTACTTACAGGGCACATACTGTCAGCTTTATTTCAGTGCGAAAGAGTGAGGAGCTGAGCCAGGACTATCAGTATATCTCCCACATGTTGGACCATACAACAATGCTTCTGGTGTCATATGAAGCAGGAAATTCTTAGACTTCTTTTGTAACACCAGTTGCAGGTCTTGCTTTAAAATTTCCAAAGGATCATCATTTGAGAGAACAGTCAGGATTGCGATATTTGTATACAGCTGCTCACAATTCTGACTTTATGGTCAGCTGTGCTCGAGATATAACTATTTGGAGTGACCCCCTCTCTAGCCTCAGCTCCCCTGCTTTATACAAGAACCCCCCACCTGTACACCTAGTGAACAAATCTCAGTACTTTAGCAGTGTACAGATCTCAGCTCCTAATAGAGAAGACAAATAAAAAAGTGCAGGAAATGAGCTAGAACTTGCTAAGAAAGTGAATATCACAATATATTAAGGACACATCAATGAACCACCATGGGGTCCCAAATTGTTACTCGTGTATAAAACCATCCCGGAAGGCTAAAATAAATTCAGACACTTTACACATAAAACCTGCACATATCAGGCGCTAAACCTATAATAGTGCTGTGTAGGGGCCTTCAATAGTAACAGAAATATACCCTTAATGTCATAACACCATGAACCGATAATCAGCTTTATATGGCTATGCAAATAAGCCCCAATAGCGGGCCTGACTTACCACAAAGGACTCCAGAGGCTGAAAGGATGGTGATTTCAGATTGTGTCTGTCTATAGGTAAGTCTTGTAAATCAATGAACTTTCCAGTACATTTGTATATACATAAAAAGATGATTATCTCTGCATTGCTTCAATGGTTTTGACCACAGAGGCAAGTTTGTGCTTCTGAAGCAGAATGAAGTGTGAGATAACAATGGGCTTAAAATCTTAGGGGCAAAGAATGTTCATACATGAAACCGTACCAGATAAAGATAGGGGAAGATCTCGGAGGGTCGGTCCATCTGCGCTAGGATCATGATCATCTCATTATCAATGAACTCTGTGTAATCTTGTAGAGCACAGTGAGTATGCTGCTCCAGAGCCGTGCGCACCTGCAAGACAACAAGCACGTAGGAGGGAGGGGACACTCCATGGGAAAGGATCTGTCATCGTCACATCCCAGTTGTGGGACTCCCAGCAATCAGATTATCACCTGTCTTGTGGATAGGTCATATAATGTCATTATGGGATGACTAGTCTGAAGTACCATTACTCACCATATTCTCATTTTCCTCTCCCATTACTACTTCTTACCTGTTTGGATGTTATATTCTCCAGATCGCTCTCTCTCAAGATGTCTCGTAGCTTTCTGCGAATGATTCTCTCAGTTTCTTCCCTACATAATAAGAAAAATCAAACAAAGTAAACTTACAGAAAGTGTCTATCAGCGGGTGTTACTAATGTCTGCTTTATTATAGTCACAGCTTAGTCCAGATTCACACAACATGGTAGAAAACAGTTTTGCTCCCTAGAGACGCCCCCCCATTTTCATGGATCCCTCTTACATTTTAGTATTGAGAGATCTGTGAAAATGGCAATCCTATTAATATTATAAATGTTTGTGAGTTTGGATGTTTGTGGGTTTGTGAGTTTGGATGTTTGTTACTCAATCACACCCGAACGGCTGATTGGATTTCTTAGAAATTTCACACACACCTACATATTGGCCAGGAAGGGGTAATAGGCTACTTTAAAGTGTGTCACTTACCCCAAAACGCAACCGCGACCCTCAAAAGTTGTCTCCGGCTTCACGTCGCCCCTGCCATGACGTCAACGCAGGTTGTTACATGCAGCTCCTATTGGTGCATGGCGGTGTGTGGGCGGGATAGAGAGACAGGTCAGCGACCTCATGGGTTAACGCCAATATGTGAGCGTGGCCAGCACGCACGGACACTTCACTCAATATGGCGGCGTCTCCACCACACAGCCACCCGTGCACGGTCTTCCCAGCGCTGACATGCCGCCTGGCCACACACTCCCCCCATGCTAGCATAAAATGCAGCAGTGCGAACACGCCTCCAGCCCTGAGCCGCCCGTACCCGGGTCCTGTGCAAACCACAACATAGACGTCTTGCCAAACTCCCCACTGCTGCCGGCTCATGTTGCGGTCACCATACGCAGACCTCACCAGCAACTACAAGGTGAGTACTGCGACTTCTGTCAACGGCATGTTCCTTGGGGTGGGGGTGGGTTCAACAGTTGGTGTGTTGGGTGGGGGGGGTTCAAGTGTTGATTGGGGAGGGGGGTTGGGAGCAGAGAGCTGAGGGTGAGTAGGGGGGGAGGCTGATTCCACAGGTTAAATGGGGGTGTGGGAGGATCACTGGTGCCACGGGTGGGTAGTGGTGGGCACAAGGCTGGCAATGTGCAAGGTGACTGAAGGCTCTAAAGGGGGGAGGAGGCGCGGGTGGGAGGTAAGGGGGAGGGGGGCCGAGGGCGCATTTAGGTAGTTAGGAGGGAGCCGGGGAAACAGCAGCGGGGCTGTGGGGTCCCCCCCACACCAGGGTGTGGGAGAGGCCCACAGCGGCCGCAAGGAAAGGGGCGTTGGGGACAACGGGCCGCGCAAGGGAGGGGGGTTTGCGGACGAAGTCGCGGGTACAGCTAGTAACCTATTTTTTTAATGGTTTATTAAAATGTCATGTGAATATCCCCCCATTCGTAGTATAACCCATGTAAGGGAGGAATCGCTATCTCACACCTTGGAAGGGTCACTGGAAGGTTTTATAGCGGAAGAAATGACAGAACTTTTGTTTCTTCTTTTCTGTCTTCCTGCTGCCGCTTGCATCCCCTCGCCTCACACCCCTTCCTTACACAGACATAGAATCAGGAAGTAAAACTTCTTGAAATTCTCACTCACTTCTAAGATGCTGCTCTCTAAATGTTACACCCCACATCTTGTTATTTCTTACCTCTCCGGGGTGGTGGGATCTTTCCGTGTAGATTCGATGTCTGATGTGGCTGTCCACGCATGAATACATCCCTGGGGTGAACGGTGATGATCCTGGTAATACACCAACCCAGGACATAGACTAGCACCCGGAATATAGTTATGTACTTCTGCAGCCTCACAGGCTTTATGCAGCATCTGGAGCAGTGCCCTGCAATGCAATACAACTAGCTGATTATATAAGGGCAGTATGCAATACCCAAGTCAGTAGCTGCCTGAATTATGTACTCACCACATGGTTTGTACAGATATAGGTTTAAACGCCCTGACGTCCATCCCAAATGTAACACTGAACCCCCTGGAAACATAAAGCAGAAGGTAAATTAGCTAGAGTTTCTGAGCCACAACCCCATCCTGGTAGTGTACTCACCCATCTCCATCTAGGAAGACCTGAGTATTGCTCCACACTGGCAGGACACTCCCAATCGTGCAAACATTGGATCTATCAGACAAGAACATGAAACATCATAGATATGGCTGTAGTGCGACCCGTATAACATATTGCTGTAACAACCCATGTCCTGCAGGTTTTTCGGTGAACTATCATCAAACTTTTGGTGGTTATCGGTGATAATAAAGCCAACGGCCCGGACCTAAAGCAGTGAGAGCAGTATACCACATAGGTCACGTCTTCCTATACAGAGGTTTTACAGTATGGCAAGAGAGTTATTCGCTACCAAGTACCACTCTGTAATTCTCAGTTAAGTTGCAAGAGGGCCAAGTATCATTAACACCGCTGAATTCTGCCATTTTTTAGCCAACAAATCGTTCCGTATATACAGTTAGAAAGTATCAACAGAGAGTCTTACCCATCATGGGCAAAATCCACACCTAGTAGAATTGTCTGTTCTTCTGTAGATCTTCCCTTGGAGGAAACCACAACCAGATATCTAGTAAGACACGACCGCACGGGCTCCAGACGGACAGCCTGTTGGGAAAAGATAAGCAGGACTTCAGATGCTAAGGAGGATGAAAAAAGATTTACTTCTAGAAAATGCACCCAAACATTGTAAATGATATTTGCGGAAGATAATGTTTATATACAGTATATTCAGTGTATATTTCTAGGAATATCATCTGTGTTATCAGATATACACCTTGTATTAAGATGGCACGTTGCTCATAGAGACGTAATGTAAATGATCTGATCACTGTATGTGCAGATGGCAAGATCTGGGAGTTCTTACAAGTGACAACCAAGTGATTCGAGGATGGACAGTATTAGACTTGGACAGCATCCTGACTGCAAGATTTGTGAGTCATGTGCATGGCTTCCAGTAGTCTGGAGCTGTAATATAACAAAGATTTCTATGGGGCCTTACCCGACATCCATCTAACTCAAATTTCATATGGAGACATATGAAAAAATATTATGGCCTTGTCATCAAATGACTTTTTATGGAGCTAATTTCTCATACACTATCACGTCCCATATATCTGCACAAACATTTGTGACTTTGTGTCAAGTTATGCCGCATTCAACTCTTTTATGAACAGTGGATGGGCCTTTACCATTAGGATCACGGCCCAGCAAATGTCCTGGCATAGATTTAAGTTTCTGGAACAAGGAGAGCCGAGATGTGTCCGATTTTTTTTTCCAACTGTTTTTATTAAAGTTTTTCATAAAAAAGACAAACAGAAATAGTCATACCCTAACAATGCAGCACAGCCGTGAGCAGATGACATAGTCAACTAAAGACATTTTGCGCACTCAGACCTGCTGGGTCAAATGCCTGCCTGAGCACAGTACATGTCCCATAGGGACCACTCATTCCATGGCCTATTAGTCCATCGTCCTAAAATATCCTGCTTGTGACGGCGCAATACTAGTTGTCGAGCTGGCTGTAAAGGGAAAAGAAAGTCAAAGAAGAGTAAATGGAAGTTAAAGTGGACATTTCACCACCTCCAAGTCCTGTTCTTCACGTTGTTTAATTACTTCTGCGCTGATTCTGACACAGTAGGCCCCGCTATTCCTGAGCAATCTGTGCAGTTAGTTTTGATGCCTGATATACTATTTAGGCTCCTCACTGTCAGGGGGACGGTGTCAGACAAAGGAGGTGATTCTGAGCTCTGACACCTCTGGAGCTCGGAAACACACCCCCTGCCTGACATTACAGAGCTTGAATTGTACATCAGAAACCAAAACTAACTGCACCTGTTGCTCATGAACGGTGGAAGCTGGAAGAAAAAGTCCAACGGTGCTGGAACTTCACTTGGTGGAGGAGGTGAAAGGTTCTCTTTAACTGAAGTAATAGGCCACACTCTATCCATATTTTATTGGTGAGGGCTGTAGGCCCCAACAAACGTTGGGATGTAGCGTTAGGACTTGGCACCCACAGGAATGAGCTAGGATGAAATGTGCTAGTTATAGCTTCAGCCCCCCTATCCATCGATTCTAGGCCTGCAAAGGTGACCAGGACATATGGCATAAGTGAGCAGCATAACAGTACAAGGCGTAGTCTATAAGGGAACTTTGAGCGTATGGAAGTCTTGTTAAAGAAATATGAGCAAGGAGAGATTGAAATAAATAATGACTACATGATCTAAGGGCTCATTCACACGGGGCAAGAGGGGGTGGATTTTGGCGCTGAATCCACCCCTTCACAATAGAGATCTATGCAGACCGCTAGCTTCCTTTTTTCCGTGAGTGGTATGTCCCCGCTTACGGGAAAAAAAAAGTGAGATGCCCTTCCTTCAGGCGGATTTCGCAGTTGATTCAGTCACAGCGTCCGCCTTGTGGCAGCACCCTCTGGACTAGGCCCATTCATTTGGGCCTACTCCGGAGTGGGAAGCAGCAGCAGCGGCAGACGCATTTTGGTCCAATTCTGACGCGGCTTCCCGCGTCAAAATCAGGACCAAAATACGCCATCCCGTGCCCCGTGTGAATGGGGCCTAAGATTGAGGAATACAAGAGTCACCATCTAGTTCTTATCATTATCTACATTAGCACAAGCAATAAGCAAAAAAAAATTGCTGGTTTAGAGGGTGGCAGCTGTATCCAACCCTCTGGCCCCTGCAGCAGATGGGTCACCCCTTGGGCTTTCAAAAATGCTTTTTAAAGAGGACCTTTCAACGATTTGGGCACAGGCAGTGCTATATACTGCTGGAAAGCTGACAGTGCGCTGAATTCAGCACACTGTTGGCTTTCCCGATCTGTGCCCCGGGTGAAGAGCTATCGGTCCCATTACCGTAGCTCTTTACAGTCAGAAGGGCGTTCCTGACAGTCTGTCAGGAACGTCCTTCTCCATAGCAGTGCCTATCATGCTGTACAGTGTGAGCAGGGAGGAACGCCCCCTCCCCTCCTGATACTACTCATCTATGGACGAGCACTGTGAGCGGAGGGATGGGGACGTTCCTCCCCGCTCACACTGTACAGCACGATAGGCGCTGCTTTGAAGAAGGACGTACCTGAACTTGTAAAGAGCTACGATAGCGGTACCGATAGCGCTTTACCCGGGGCACAGATCAGGAAAGCCGATGGTGCGCTGAATTCAGCGCACTGTCGGCTTTCCAGCAGTATATAGAACTGCCTGTGCCCAAATTGGTGAAAGGTCCTCTTTAATAAGCTAATAAAAAACCTACATAATGTGAATATGTTTATGCTAATATAAAAAGCCTGTCATATCAGGTCAAATAATCAGACTGTATATGGTCACCTGTAACGCTACAATAGGAGTATAGCTGGCCATACAGTTTTATGAGCCTCCAACCATCTAGTCACCAAGAAAGTAGAGTCGGACATGTTGAAAGTTATCAAGCCCGGTCCTTATTTCCTCCAACATCTGTCACTATGGAAGAGTCAGGACACAACATACAAACTAGACTCTAGTGTATATGTCCTGACTCTTCCATGGTGGCAGATATTGGAGGAAATAAGGGCCAGGCTTGATAACTTTCAACATGTCCGACTCTACTTTCTCAGGGGAGATAAGCCGCTGACAGAAGTGTCTTACAGTGGTTTACTTCCCTATTTTCAACACATAAATGCTCGGTCATGTCTGGGGGGTTGAAAGGAGTGTCAGCTGAGCGGTTCCCTGACAGTTTTGGTAAGTATATGGCCAGCTTCATCCCTCTGGTCTTACTACAGATAACAGGAATAGCAATAATAATTCAGCGTAGTTGTAATATAAAGGTATGACCCGTCATGTATTCACTAACAAGGCAAGGGATCTCACCAGTTTCAGAGTGTCCTCCTCCCACAGTAGTCTAAGCATGGACTGTAGGTGGAGCTCTTGCTCACTGGGGCCTGATGTTTGGGGGGGCCCATCAATCTCTTCTGGTTCACCCTCTTCTTGTAGGAGTAAGGCAGCCCCTTTCACCATGACAAAGCTCTGCCTGTGAGGAAAAGAACACAAAAATTGAAGGACGAGAATAATGATATGCAACAAACAAGGTTATATTGGGTTTTCCAGGCTTGATAATTGATGATCTAACCTTAGAATAGGTCCCAAATTTGAAGATCAGCAGGAATTTGACACCCAGGACCCCAACCGTAGTCACAGCCTGGGACCCATGGTTTGAAGAAGCTGCAGCATTCAGGTGAGCACTGTGGCCTCTTATAGCGCAGCGCTGTATGGTTGTATAGTGGCTGTTCTTAGAATTGTAGCTCAGCCTATTCACTTGAATGAGACTGAGCTACGATTAGGCCATGGCACTGATGAACATGATGTCACACAAGGATCGGGGAGCACCACTGCCACTACAAATAGCTGTTACCCGGGTCACGAGTGTCAGAACCCCATTGATGGCCTAGATGCTGATACTGAAGTAGGAAGTGGATTGGAATCAGCGTGTTCAGCCCACATCTGTGGCTGCAACAGAAACCCAAGGCTCAACCGCAGATTTCTGCTGTGGGCTCCAGTGCAAAAACACAAATCAGATTTTTTTCTATATGTATTTTCTCCTGGGTACACGTGCCCTTTGAATGATAAAATAAATACTCTCTCACCGCCTTTGCATTCGCTTCCTCCTGCTTTTTTCATCATCCTACAAAAAAAAAATATCCATAATAAGGTTTTAGAAAGTTTTTTTTTTTGCAGATCTTACTTTACTCCAGTTAAAGGGGATGTCCAGGTTTCAACACTTAACTATGTGAAGGAAGGCTTGGAAAATAAAATGTAAAAAATCATATTAATAGCAATATTTCTACTATATATAGCGTTGTCACAGAGAACTGTGGATTAAAGTCTCTTTAGTCTCTATATCATGGCTAAGTGTGTGAGCACATCTAGATCCAGGATTTGGGGAATCTATACCACGTTATGAAGTCATATATAGGGAATTCCAACTTTATAGCCCTGTGCACAGTACATGAGCCAAGACGTGGAACATGTCTAGCAGGTTGTGCCGAATTTCTCACAAGGTGTGCACCATGGCAATAAATCTGCAGTTACTGTTTGTTCTAGTCTAGAGTCTTTTTTCGTACTATTATAGGACACTTTATCCTGCTTTAGCTTAAGTCTATGACAGATTCTTAAAAACAATGATGCCCCATTGGTGCAAATGGCAGTGTGGGCATAGTCTCGCTCATTTCCTGCAAACCTCTGTTCCCAGCATAGCTTTCATCTCACTCCTTGACGCCAATATAGCCCCTAAGACATAGACTTATGGAGAGGATTCATTGTATCACCAAACACATCCCGAGTACCCTGTTCCCTGTACTGACTACATGGATAGATGGATAGACAGACAGACAGGCAGGCAGTCAGATAGATCGGGTACTCTGATTTCCTCTGACAATCCAAAGACACGCGGATAGGGAATGTAGATTGTGAGCCCTATATGGGACAGTGACTGACAATGTCTGTAAAGCGCTGCGGAATATGATGGCGCTATATAAGGAAGCATAATAATAATAATAGATATTTCATATACAGTAGTACTCAGCATGGTTCCTTCCACCTGGACCTTAGTATGGCGATCACTCTCATTCTTGGTTTTTAACACAGCTCCCCTCTCCCCATTCCTAGGCCCCAACATGGCTTCTTTCTCCCCTTCACTGCTAAATTTATCTGTACTTACTAGCATTTTATAATCCAAAGTCTGAACTTTAAAGCCTGTCTGGGAATACCCCATGGATGTCCATTTTGGGATGCGGTTTCCATAACACCTGTCTCTTGGCATCTATGCCTGGCATCTCAGTCATTTGTTTTTTCTGCCAGTCACATGTTGCCCATGACTCGTCCTCTCTGTTCCAGTTTGATGCTGGTGACTTTTCTCCCCTTACTAGGGTTGAGCGATTGTGTTCGGAAAAGATTGGATTCCGATCGAGAAAATTTCACGATCGCCATCGGAATTCCGAACATGATCTTTTTAGGTGGGATCGAGATCGGTGGTTATTTCCCACAATGCTTTGCTACTGGCCAAGCATTGTGGGAAAAGCTAACAATGTTAGCCTTCACACTGAGTATACGCTCCGCTCATTCTGAGCGGAGTGTATACTCAGTGTGAAGGCTCCACTGCGTTTCCATAGGAATGAATGGAAGCAACCGGCACACAGCCTTAACCCCCTGCACGCCGGCTGCGTCCATTCATTTTAATGGGAGACTTACCTGCAGAGATGGCTGCTCCGATGCCCGATGTTCTTGTTCTTCTTCGCCTCGCTGCCCCTGCCTCCCAGATTAGTGTTAAAGAGCTAGGAAGAAGGCGTGGCTTGTGGCTTAGGAGAGTGTGGGCGGGTACTGGGAGGGGAAACGTGACGTCTCCCCTCCCAGTACCCGCCCACACTCTCCTAACCTGGGAGGCGGGGCAGCGAGGCGAAGAAGAACGAGAACACCGGGCACCGGACCAGCAGGTAAGTGGACACCAGGGGGGGACTAAGTAGCCAGAGGATTAAAAAAAAATCCTCTGGCTACTTAGTGATTAAAAAAAATTCACTACACAGCGTGGATTCTAACAATTAAAGCGTTCAATTGTTAGATTCCATGCTGTATAGTGAATAGGATCGTTTTTAAAATCCGATCTCCGATTAGTAAAAAAAAATCCCATTGACTTGCATTGGGATCGGAATTGGGATCGAGATCGGGTTCGAATGAAAAATGATCGGAAATCGGATTTCAAAATCGATCCTGAAAAGTCAAGATCGGCTCAACCCTACCCCTTCCACATCTCTTGCTCGCTGCAGTCCTGTGATGCGGCACAGAACGGCCTCCATATTGGTCTCACAGTATATATGTAAGGCCAATGTGTGGTCAAAGGAGTTCTCTCTAAAATATGTGCCAAAAAAAGTGGTCTGGTTGGATGGGGAGGTGTCTGCTCACAGAATGACCGCTTCAATAGAGTATAATGCTGAAAATCTCTCACTGGGGGGGGTCTTCTCTAAGGGGGGGGTCTTCTAGTGCAGTGTCACTGTATTACTATAACGTATCACAATTGTGTAATATTTATTGTATAGATAACATACAATACTAATGTGTCACTACACTACTTTGTATGACTCCAGAGGACGCCGAGCCCCCCACCCATGTGTACTTTGACCTGTTTACCTTTCGTTATCCACACATACATCACACAGGCCTACACATGATAAACTAAGGCTGACAACTGCCCCGGGCCTAGTCATTCACCCAGAGAAGGCTCGCCGCCATGTATTTCTAGTCGAGTTGAAATTCTCATACAAGTCAGGAAGATGTAATGATAGCGTACAGCAAAATACCTGATAGAACCAGGGACATACATGGCATTGACATGGGCATCAGTGCCCCCTCCTCTGGATATCACAACCTCCCCTAACACCATCAGTATGATGCCATATTACTCCCATCACTAGCCTCACCCTGCCAGCCTGGTACAATGTAACTGGGAATGCAGCATAGGAGTGGTGTGCCGTAGTCAGGATCCATTTATCACACTGACAGTAACATTACATCATGGTGGTGTGTAACGCTATATAGTCATTCAGGAGCGCTGTCTCCTGCAGCTGCACTAAATAATGCATGTATTATATGGAATGAATATTTATATATCATCAAGCACTAACACATATATACATCTATATACACTGTACTGAACTGAAACATGTAGATAATGCAGTAATAATGAAATAGAATGAAAACTGAGACGTGGCCCTCCTTCTGCACAGGGGCCCAGCAGCTACTTACCTATGGCAGGTAAGTGGCTAAGCCAATGTATTCATGGCTAACAACTACTGGTGGGTTGTTAGAGAGACGTAAGGGGGTGCGCTACTAAATAACAAGGGCCCATGACTGTTCTTACACAGGGACCCTCAATGTAGAGAGCCTACTCAATACATTACATGCATTTGTTTTACATTGATCCTATAGGTGAAGGATGCCATAACTTAGCCTCTGTTTAATGTACAAGACAGGAACTTATAGAGATCCTGTGGGGTTGTCTTCACAAAGAAGTGAGGTTACATTGTATCCACGATCACATCCAATGAGTACTCTGTTACTTGTACATACATATATACAGTATATCACATATATATGTGGCATATGGCGGTTGTAGTCCATTATCCCTCCCCACATATCCTGTTATCTTTACAGACATATATATATACATATTTATAGGATAGTTACAGTTTTAGTTTGTTGTATAGCCCTGGCATGTATATATAGCCCTGGCATGTATATACAGCACTGGCATGTATATACAGCCCTGGCATGTATATACAGCACTGGCATGTATATATAGCCCTGGCATGTATATATAACCCTGGCATATATCTATAGCCCTGGCATGTATATCACATATATATATATCCATATGATATGATGACAAGTAAGTACAGGGTGTATATATATATACCCAGCATGAAGTGTTTGCTCCCACTATTACCTGCACAGGTGTGCTGCTCGCCCCCTCCTCCAGAGAAGACAGCTGCAGGGTGACCAGCGCCATGTTGCCACCCCCTGCCCGGCTCTGCCAGTCTTGGCCGCCTCTCCCACGGACTTTCTTAATTCTCGGTGTCTTTCTTGCTTTCTTACTTTGACTGCAAAAATCAGGAAGAGAGCGATGTCCGGCCCCCTGAAGGAGGAGCCGGAGGCTGGAGAGGTATGTGAGGGGGAAGAGAGAGTCTCCGGAGAAAGTGACATGCCCCTACATGGAGGGAAGTGTGTGCAGGAGCCGGGGACAGGGCACAGGCGTGGGCAGCAGCTGACGGGAGATGCTCGGTGCCCGGTGTGCAGGCAGCCATCCTGCCTCCTCCTGTATGCCATAACACACAAGGCCTCAGGTGCTCGGAGATGTAGAGAACACACACTGCAGCTGCTGCAGAACCTCCTCGAGCAGTGGGGAGTGGTTATTGTAGCTGCTGCAGAACCTCCTTGAGAAGAGGGGAGTGGTATTGCAGCTGCTGCAGAACCTCCTTGAGAAGAGGGGAGTGGTATTGCAGCTGCTGCAGAAACTCCTTGAGCATAGGGGCTGGTATTACAGCTGCTGCAGAACCTCCTTGAGCAGAGGGGAGTGGTATTGCACCTTCTGCAGAATTTCCATGAGCAGAGGGGAATGGTATTGCAGCTGCTGCAGAACCCCCTTGAGCTGGGGGGTGGTGGTATTGTAGCTGTTGTAGAACCTCCTTGAGCATAGGGGCTGGTTTTACAGTTTCTGCAAAACCTCCTTCAGTAGAGGGGAATGGTATTGCAGCTGCTGCAGAACCTCCTTGAGCAGGGGGGTGGTGGTATTGCAGCTGCTGCAGAACCTCCTTGAGCAGGGGGTGGTGGTATTGCAGCTGCTGCAGAACCCCCTTGAGCGGGGGGGTGTTGTAGCTGCTGTAGAACCTCCTTGAGCGTAGGGGCTGGTATTACAGCTGCTGCAGAACCTCTTTGAGGGGAGGGTGGTATTGCAGCTGCTGCAGAAACACTTTTAGTAGAAGGGAGTGGTGTTGCAGCAGCCCTAGGGTATACAATACTTGAATCCATTGCTTTATCTGCTGCAGAACCTCTTAAACAAGATGAAAGTACTATAAATATATATATATCTCATATGTGTGTTAGTACAGATACAGGGAGATATATGAGGATATAGGCATATACAGCGGCATGTAAACGTTTGGACCCCTGCTGAAAATGACCATTAGTTGAAGGTAAAATGATTATTTTCATATTTACATTTTCAAAATAAAAAATAATGAACATGGCCTGATCCAAGAGTTTGGGCCCCCTGCATGGTTAGTACCTAGTAGCGCCCCCTCTGGCAGGTATTACAGCTTGTAAATGCTTTTTGTAGCCAGCTAAGAGTCTTTCAATTCTTGTTTGAGGGATTTTCCTCCATTCTTCCTTGAAGAAGTCTTCCATTCCTGTGAAATTCCTGGCTCGTCTTGCATTCACTGCTCTTTTGAGATCTCACCAGAGATTTTCAATGATGTTCAGATGAGGGGACTGAAGGCCTTGGTAAAACCTTCAGCTTGTGCCTTTGTAGGTAATGTATGGTGGATTTTGATGTGTGTTTAGGATCATTATTAGAGATGAGCGAACAGTGAAATATTCGATGTTCGTTATTCGTTACGAATAGCATCTTAATATTCGACTATTCGAACGAATATCAACCCCAATATAGTCTATGGGAAAAAAACGTTTGTTTCAGGTGAAACCACTATTCGACTATAGGAGGGTCACTAAGTCCACTATGACACCTCAGCAAATGATGACAACACCTCTGCAATGTAACTGGGACAGCAGGGGAAGCATGTCTGGGGGCATCTAACGCGCCCAATATGATTTTTGGCCCTTGGAGTGAGTAGAGCCTTACGCCAGCTGTGTTTTATTTTTTGGCCCTTGGGGTTAGTAGAGCCTTGCACCAGCAGTTTTTTTGGCCCATGGAATGAGTAGAGCCTTGCACCAGCAGTGTTTAGTTTTTTTGCCCTTGGGGTGAGTTGAGCCTCTAACTAGCAGAGTTTGGGGGAATCAGGGTGGATTGAGCCTCTAACCAGCAGAGTTTGGGGGAATCGTAACGAAACACAGAATACAGGGGACATGTCATTTTGGCTGCACAGTGAACTATGTAAAACCGAAGCCCGTAAGAATGTCGCAGAAATGCACTTTTTCTTCAAATTCACCCCATTCTGAATTTTTTTTTCCAGCTTCCTAGTACATTATACAGAATAATTAATGGTGGCATCATGAAGAAAAATTTGTCCCGCAAAGATTAAGACCTCATATGGCTCTAGGAGCAGAGAAAAAAAATGTTATGGGGTTTAGAAGGAGGGGAGTCAAAAACGAAAATCAAAAAATGCCATCGGCGGGAAATGGTTAAAGGATTTATCTATCTTTGTAATATTGATGGTCTTTCCTTAGGATTGGCCATCAATATTACATCTGTGATGATACAACTGCCAGGACCTCTGCAGATCAGTTTTCAGGACAGTGCGGCTACAGGTAATGGTAACATATCTAGGAGTCACGCTGTTCACTTGCCATACAGGGTGTAGCAGTAGGTTTAGGTAGTGCAGTGGTGCACATTGTATGGCGGGTGAGCAGCATGGCTCCTGATATGTTATTAGTTACCTTTAGCCGCCCTGTCTCGGTATCGCTGGTCTGCAGGGTCCTGATGGTGGGCCCGTAGAAACAATTCCACTGGTAGGCCCTAGACACCACAGTCCGACAGTGATCCTCACTAGAGATGAGCGAACACTGTTTGGAACAGCCGTTCCAAACAGCACGCTCCCATAGAAATGAATGGACGTAGCCAGCACGCGGGGGGGATTAAGCGACTGGCCGCCGGCAAAGTGTACGTGCCAGCTGCTTCCATTCATTTCTATGGGAGCGTGCTGTTCGGAACGGCTGATCCGAACAGTGTTCGCTCATCTCTAATCCTCACCCATGCTTAATTGTTGGAGAGATGTTCTTTTCCTGAAATTCAGTGCCCTTTTCTCCCCAAACATACCTTTGATCATTGTGGCCATACAGTTCTATTTTATCCTCATTGGTCCACAAGACTTGTTTCCAAAATGCCCCAGGCTTGTTTAGATGTTCTTGTGCAAACTTATGATGCAGAATTTTATGGTGAGGACGCAGGAGAGGTTTTCTTCTGATGACTCTTCCATGAACCCTATTTGTGCAGGTATTACTGAACAGTATAACAATGTACCACAACTCCAGAGTCTGTAAATCTTCCTGAAGGTCTTTTGCAGTCATGTGGGGGGTTCTGATTTGTCATTCTGGCAATTGGCTCTGAAATGTTTCTTGGTCCTCCAGACCTTATCTTGGCCTCTGCTGTTCCTGGTAACTGCCATTTCCTTTAGCCCTTTATAGATAATTTAATTTCATCTTCAACCTGCTTAACTGTTTTGACCAGGGGTGTCCAAACTTTTGCATGCCTCTGGTATATAACAGGTATATAACAGACTAAAATTGTAACCATTATATAGTACAAATATATGTGATATATAAATATATTTGTGTGTCAGTACAGATACAGGATACTGGGTGGTGTAGGAGGATATTGGTATATAATAGACTAAAATTGTAAATGTCATATACCAAATACTTAGTGGATGTGATGGAGGATACAGTGAACCCTCTCCAAAAGATCTCTTGTTTGTGAAGACCATCCCATAACCATTAACTCCTTCATGATTTTAATTTTTTTATTCCTCTCCGCCCAAAAGCCATAACTTTTTTAGTTTTCTGTTCACAATGGCCTACGACCACTTGATTATTGCGAGACAAATTGTACAATGTAGTGTACCACGTATTGTAATTGTACTTTGTAGTGCTACATTGTACTGGTTCAAAAAATGGAGTGGAGAATTGGAGAAAAAAAAAAACTTTGGTTGCACAACTTTCTGACGGGCTTCATTTTTACAGCATTAACTGCAGCCAAAATGATATGTCACCTGTATTCTATGGGTCAACATGTTTCCAGGGATGCCAAATGTATATGTTTTCTCTAGGGTTAACATTTTTAAAAAAATATTTTTTTCCTTTTTCTTTTTTTTTAGACCTACTATGCATTGTAAAGTTCCTATGCTTCTACTATAGGCTGCATAGAACAGCCTTTCATAGAAGTAATTGAATGGCAAACCTAGCAGCCTTCAATAGGCTCCCGAATGTCCGAGGCATCTGGAGGATTAATGTCCATGATCAGTGCGGGCTCTGATCGCATTGCCGCCAAGCCTTTGCTGTATAATACATTAATAATTTAAACACCTGATGATCCATGTTACACAAAAACATATAATGCATTTAAGTGGGCAGAATAAGCTGAGGGTCCCAGTGTAAGAACAGTTATGGGTCATTGTTTTCTAGTATCTATATCAATCCACCATTAATTAAAACCGTATTAAGTACTGCTGTGCCAATGGCTGGAGTATTTTCAGCCCAAGAGGTTGCTGCGGAGCGTGTAGAATGTGCCTTGTGTAGCTGACAAAGAGATAATTGTTAATCTGCAACAGCGCCGCACCTCTTAATGAGGCGACCTGAGGCAATTGCCTCAGGCGGCACTATGCCGGGGGGTGGCATTTTTACTGACCCTAAGGCTGGTCTTACACGACCGTATTGAATGTACAGTCGTCAAGTTGCTGATTAGCAACATAGGCTCCGCAGATGTCTGTGTCCTGCCGCACTCGCCCATAGAGTTCTATGGGCGAGTCCGTGCAGTGCCGCAATTCACGGTCAATACGGACATGTCCTATAAATTGCGGACCACGGTTGCAGCCCGGCCACACCACGGATAAAATATCTGATGGAGTAAGAGGCCACATTGAATATTATGTGTCAGCAAATAGGGTTTTCAATTGCGGACCATTTGCGGACTTACATTACGGTCGTGTAAGACCAGCCTAAGCCAGTCCAGGACAAGCTGCATGCGAACTGTCCTGGACTGGCTTAGCATTACGGCAGCCTGGGAGGGGAAGTGAGCAGTGGATTGGGGCGGCCCTGTGGACGCAGCGCTTCTTTAACTCTCACCTATTCGCAGCAGTGCTGCTCCAGCAGCCGCCCCTCATCCTTAGCAGAGAGCAGGTCGTCTCCCTGCCTGCTTTCTGCCTGCTCGCTCTCTCCCTCCTCCTCACACGCGGGAGATGTGTGCCTCCCGACTTGTGCCTGCTCTCCTATATGGTCTCCAATCACAAGACCGCTGCGCAGGCTGAAGAGAAGAAGTAAGTATACTTCTGCTGAAGAAATAAAGTGTTTTTTCAAGTATTTATCCCCTATCCTACGGTTGCTTGGGAGGCAGTTCTGTTTAGTGACCGACCAATCGCCCCTCACTTGGATGAGCAGGACAAGAATGCCAGGGTGACTAGGTGGTACCTGTCACTTCAGAACTTTAGTTTCACAGTGGAGCACAGAGCTGGGAAACTGCAAGGCAATGTGGATGCCTTGTCCCTGAACTTATTGTTTGGTGGCTGGAGTTCGCCCCGAAGGGTCAGAACTGAGAGAGGAAGGGGGGGAGGGTATGTGAGAGAGTGAAGGGTGTGGTCTGGGAAACGGGTACATCCCGGCCAGGCACCTAAAGGGTGTATGGTAAAGGAGGGTCAGCGGACTAATCATGCTCTAATAACAGTCTGAGTGTGAAGACTAGCAGTGTGGCACCATACTGACAGCAAATCAACGCTGGTTCTGCAGCAGGCTCGTCCTTGCTAGTCAGGAGAGCTGGCAGCTTGCTGTTATGAGGGAGCTGACTCTCATAGGAATGTATTGACCAGTGTTGATTGGCCAGTGTACAGCATTCAGCCAATCAATGCTGGTCCTGTCGGAGGCTCGTCTGTGAAGAGGCGGAGTCTAAAATCAGACCACAATGGAGACTGCTGTGGTCCGATCTTAGACTCCGCCTCCTCATAGACGAGCCTCCGGCAGAACCAGATTTGATTGGCCGAATGCTGTACACTGGCCAATCGACGCTGGTCAATTCATTCCTATGAGAAAAAGTAAGCTCACTCATAACAGCAAGCTGCCAGCTCTCCCGACTAGCAAGGACAAGCCTGCTACAGAACCAGCGTTGATTTGCCGAACGCTATACACTGTATAGCATTCGGCCAATCAACGCTGGCTCTAAATCGAATCTTTACTGCAAATAGCTAGTAGTATTTGATCGAGTACGAATATTTCGAATACCGTAGTATTCTATCCAATACCTACTCGATCGAATACTACTCACTCATCTCTAGTGAGGAGTCAAAGATGTCTGTGTTGCAAACTTTACAGAGACAAATCACAGCTGGAAGAAGTGGTCATGGCGGTCCAAAGGGAAGAGATGGGAAATGTGAGCGATTAGTCAGGGACGTCTCCGGTAAGTCACCACAAAATGTTACGCACTGCACCACTGTATTCACTGTAATGTTACCACTAGCAGCCCCCCCTTCCCCTGGTATTCATTCAGGTGGGGGGACGCCTTTCTGTCATCCACCTCAGGCAGCAGAAAGGCTAGGTTCACCACTGATCTGCAGGCTTCAAAAATGGTGGACTTGATCCATCTGGCCAATGTATCTTTAGAAGACTTCATCTCTTTTCTACAGCCTAAAAAAATAATAAATACATTTTCTTCTTCCCTGAAATCCTTAGTTTTCTCCAGATAAGCCAGAATAGCTCTCTTAACATCTAAAGTGTGAAAACACATCTTAGGACAAGGTCTATCCTTGTCCTAAGACAGAAGAACAAAGATTCATTATTGATATTCTGTAAAGAAGGAACATTTGGTATTAAACTTGGCAAGGTTCTCAATAGAACCCCATTGGGTGGAATTCGCTGCCTCGGGGTCATGTTTGACGCAGACCTTTCCTTCACCCCCCATATCCAATCACTCACACTCTCGTGTCATCTCCACCTCAAAAGCATCTCCAGAATACGCCCTTTCCTTACCAGAGATACACTAAAGACACTTATTGTCTCTCTGATTCATTCTCGCCTTGACTACTGTAACTCCTTACTAATCGGTCTTCCCCTCACTAAACTCTCCCCTCTACAATCTATTCTGAATGCAGCGGCCAGGCTCATCTATCAGGCTAGACGCTACAGCGATGCCTCTGGTCTGTGCCAGTCACTACATTGGCTGCCTATTCATTATAGAATAAAATATAAAGTTGTCACCCTCATCCACAAGGCTCTCCATAATGCGGCACCTCCCTACATTTCCTCCCTCATCTTTATCTATTGCCCAACATGTGTTCTCTGTTTACTCAATGGCCTAAGACTAAGGGTATGTTCACACAGTGGAAAACAAAGTCCGCCGTGTGAACTCTAGCTGTGATGGAATGCCGATGCAGTGCACCAGCATTCAGTCGCGGCATTCCGCTCCTGATTACGCCTGAATGAATGGGCCTATCAGGAGGGAGTCTCACACCGTGGCTGTGTTAGCTGCGGAATCCATGAGAAGAAGGGGCATCTCGCTTCTTTTTCCTTCTAGCAGAAAAAAAACGCTAGTGGGGAAAAAACGCGAGCAGCTCCCATTCCAATGAATGGGTACCTTTTTTGCAAGCGGATTCCATGTGAAAATACGCCTGCAAAAAACTCTATGTGAACATACCTTAACATCCGCTATTATCAGAACCTCCCACACTCGTATATAAGACTTCTCCCGAGTTGCACCACTTCTCTGGAATGCTCTGCCCCGGAAAATCAGATTAACTTTCAATTTCTACAGCTTCAAGCACAAACTGTAGACACATCTTTTTAGACAGGCCTTTCACAATTCCTAATGTAAAACCTTCCATAATTAGAATCTCTAAAACAAACCCTCCTCTGATCACGCTCCCACATTATCCCACGAGATACATTGCCGTTTCAGACTAAGTTCATATGTCCAGGCACCATCTGCATGTTAAAACTATATGAGATATCACCAGTCGTGTCCTTTATGTTTGTGTAATGACAGTACCCCCTATTACAAAATTGTCTGACTGCTGTATAAGCAACACTACCTCCGATGCCGCCCCTGCTACCTCTTGCGTCACCCCCTCTACCTCATAGATTGTAAGCTCTTGTGAGCAGGGCCCTCAGTCCCATTGTGTGAATTGATTATTTCTTTGTAATGTAGCTTTTTTTGTCTGTTCTTGAACCCTACAAATTGTAAAGCGCTGCGGAATATGTTGGCGCTATATAAATAAAATATAATATTATTATTCATAGTGTGAGAGAGTGAAGGGTGTGGTCTGGGAAGACAGGTACATTCCAGCCAGGCACCTAAAGGGTGTATGGTAAAGATTCACACCAGGGAGGTCAGCTGACTAATCAGGCCCTAATAACAGTCTGAGTGTGAAGACTAGTAGAGTGGCACCACACTGACAGAGTTGAACTGTCCAGACCGGACCTCCAAAGCAGGTACTGTGCTACCCATTGTTGTTGCCAAGGTGGGAGACTGGTAGCCAGTCTCCTGTATAGTCAGGGAAAAGTTTCCTTACGTTTAAGTTAGTTTTCTCAGCCAAGAAGGATTTTGTTTATCCTGTGGCTTTGCAAAAGCAGTGTATGCGTTACATGTGAATAAAGCCTGAACTTGTGTGCAATCCAGTTTCTCTGTCCCTGTTTCCTACACTGCTACAAGCATCTACCTGAGCGAGTCCCCACATTAGATACAGACTTTTTGAAGATAAGGCTTGCAATACTCCCAGCAAATGGAATATCAAAAACAGCTACTTTGTATGACAACCATTTGAGGTCTATGTCTTGAATGAGTTCAAATGGATACGATGTCAAGGCATTGAGAACGATAGATATATTACAGAAGGGTACAGGAGGTTTAACCTCCGGCCTCAAGTTTTTGATCGCTTTGAAAAATTTTGTTACCAAAGGATTTCTGTAATATGCAATTTAATCCTGTTAAACTTCAGGCTTTTTTGAAACCCAACTTGGAGGAATGGCAGAACACTTGGTATTTCTACTGAATGGAGCTCTGAGTTGTTGAGCCAAAAAGAGAAGTTGTACCATATTTTACCATTAGTTTAGGTTTTTTTGTTTTTTTTTGTTTTTTTTTTTTTTGTAGAGTCCTTACGGACTATTGATATAATGCCTTGTTTTTCAATGTAGACCCTTCACAAGCCAAGCTGAAAGATGAAGCTTAAGTTTTGGATGGAACTGGTGTTTCCGAATTGAGAGATCCATATACTGGGGAAAAGGCCAATGCTTGTTCGAAATGTGCAATAACAGAGGAAACCAAAACGGAGCTGCTATTATTACTGAGCTCATTGTTCCACGACCCCATGTTCCCGCCATGCTGCTCCTCTTGGCGTTTCCTGTGTTGGTCTGACCATCACGATATAAGATTGTGTAGTGCTTTAGGTTTGGGCTCTCTCTCCTCCTTTGACCAGCTGCAAACTTCCATTCCAGGCCGCACATCTCCTGGCTGAAATGTCACCAGCTGCTTTGTTTCATCCATAGGTTCTCTTTGCCGACGGTTTCCTCCTCTGATCCCACCACACTGGAAAAGGCCTTGCTTTCAGTCTGACACTCCTCTGTGTGTAGTCTCCTTCCTTTACAATGTCCTCCTGAGTGACAATACTTTGGGAGTTCCCCCGTATACTGTGACCTGGGTAGGGACCTACGAACTTCGATTTCTTCCATTGACTGGCCTACAATTTTTCTGTTCTCTCATAAGTTACCTTTGCTGTGTAACGCACAGGAAAAAAATTAAAATCTTGACCTGGTGGTATCACTGTCCAGATCTCCTATATAAGATATACCCTTGTGTGTCTGATTGGTGTTGGCACTGTGGTGCAGAAAGGGGCTGCCTTCTTCATATCTGGTAGGAGGGCATGGGGATCCAACCTTCCTGGAAGTCTATTTTTGACCTCTACTTTAAGGTCAGAGGTTGTGCCCCCCAGTTTGGCCCTCCTTTCACTTATACCAGCAGTCAATGGTAACCTCTTGCGACACTTCTTCACTGCTGCCAGGGCACTCATCCCTAGGCCCTGGCGCAGTGCTGCCACCCCCTCTTTGCAACATTGACCCCAGGAGCTCCTCCACATACGGAAAATGGTGGTGCTAGTAGCGGCAGATCCACGGACTCCTCCAGATTTGATGCACTCTGTTGGCCATGGGTGGTGTTCCAGGAGTCGACTGATTTTGCTAGCTCTTTTTCTTGAACTCCTGATTAGAGATGAACGAATAATATTCGAAACGGCCGTTTTGAATACCTCGCTCCATAGGAATGAATGGACGCAGCCGGCGCCGGCCACTCCTATTCATTCCTATGGGTGCGTGGTATTCGAAACGGCCGTTTCGAATACTATTCGCTCATCTCTACTCCTGATAACTTGGGATGTGTTTCTGTTACTACATTCAGATCTGATGTCCCTCATTTTCTCCCTCCATTTCTCCCCTCTGTTGTCCCCCTCGTCTTTGTGTTTCCCTGTTCCCTGATCCTACTCAAACCTGCTTCCCTGAGAGTGATCGTTCCCGGGAAACCCTCCTTCACATCTCCAGCCCTTTCTCTCTTTTGCAGGAAGCGCCGAAACGTGCGTTGGGGTTCTGGGTATCTGCTCCCTCCAGGCCTATTACTACAATTCTACTATGGCTATGTGTTCACTCTTATGTCTTTGATTATTCATTATACAGTCTATTTCACTCTCTTACTGAACAACTCTGAGACTTTCTGTTTCCGTGTCCGCTCTGATACTATATCCATTTACTATGCACTCTGATTTTATGGATTCATATATGATGTTTATTTATACCGCTAGCATTTATTTGATCCTATGGATTTGTACTTGATATTACGTCATACTGCTAGCACTCATTTTGAGTTACTTCTACCTGTCATCCTTATGTATAGTAATTGAGCAGCTCTGGTTATATACTGTGCTAGTAAATTACCGTATAGATCTTCGTATATTTATGTACTGTACTATACCTGGTATCTCTGCTATTATTTGCTATCATCATATGTCTTTACCTGAGCTAGTTACACTTGTGACTTTTATGCTGATTCATACTGAGCAGCTCTTGGTATATATTGTACTTACTAACTATAGGCAGAGGTGCAGATAGATCAATATATTATACTAATTCTGTACGTTTATGAACATTGTGCTACCTTTGCTTTCCCTTTATGCCTGTGTAGGAGCAGACTCCCTTCTTGTCTGTTGGTACCGTATTTTTCGGACTATAAGACGCACTGGACTATAAGACGCTCCTAGAGGAGGAAAAAAGGGAAAAAAAAATTTGGAAGCAAAAAATGGTAAAATATTTAATATATGGGAGTTGTAGTTTTGCAACAGCTGCAAGGCCACATTGACAGGTGACCCTGCAGCTGTATGGGGACGCATAGAGTGTTTTTTTTTGCAGGGCCAGAAGTACTTTTTAGTTATACCATTTTGGGGACTATCTATTGCTTAGATCACCTTGTATTGAAAAAAAACCCGGTGGTTTATGATATATGATTTTCTACTTTTATATATATACTAGCTTTTACCCGCGACTTCGTCCGCGGAACCCTGACCCCCTGCGGGTCGCACCTGGAGCGGAGCGCAGGCTTGTTCCTTTGTCTTGTGTCCGCAGCGGGCGCTTTCTACACCTGAGGGTCCATGGACCCTCGGGGCCAACCTTGCGGCCCGCTGGAACTGTTTACCTTCTCTCCTTCCTGGCGCCCACAACCCCCCTTTCTCCCTACCCGCTTCCCCTTGGGGTTACTTCTTCCAGCTACCCCGTGCCCCTTTGTTCCCCAGGAACAGGCCCCCTTCCCCCCCTAACACCATGCCCCCTTCTTCCATGTTACCTACTCTGGGCCCCCTTTTTCCCCCTTCCTCATGCCGCCTGTCCCCGTGTTACCGACCCCGTGCGGCCGCTGGAAGTGTTTACCTCCTCTCCTTCCTGGCCCCCGGGCCTCCTTTCCATCACCCCTCCTGCGCGACCTCGGCCCTCTTTCCTCCCCTGTGACTCCACCCCCCCACACACACACACCTGCGACCCCCGGCGGCACCCCAGATTAACCTTGCCCCCCCCTTTTTTATGCAGTCCCCCCCCTCCTATGACCCCGCACCTGTGGGGCACCCCTTGTACCCCCAACACCCCCCCCCCCCCCCCCGTTCTGCGGCACCCCAGATTAACCTCCCCCCCATGGCCCCCGCACCTGTGAGGCACTCCTTGTACCCCCAACCCCCCCCCCCCCCCCGTTTAGCAGGCCCCCCTCCCTAAAATAGCCTAACTCCACTGGCATGACATGTAGTGCCCTGGTGTGGAATGATGGTGACGCAGACATAGTGTGGCTGAGCGCTAGATACCCGACTGACCTGCAGACTCTGTAGGCCGCAGGCGGTGCGGGACAGCAGGCTTTCTTGACATCGGCGCAGGCGAGCCTGTCCCTGTCCGCGGCAGCATAGGGTGATCTGGCGGCGAGCCCTGCATGTCTCCCTGGTGCACAGCCGTTACGGAGCGCACAGCGACGCCATGTTGGTTTGTTTGCTGTGCGCCCGATAGCTCCGCCCACACAGAGCAGTGCCAGCCAATGGGGTGAGCGGATGAAGGGCCTGGGATGACGTCATCTCAGGTCCTGCAGCTGAAGTGTCTGGGATGACATCTCTCAGGTCCTTGAGCGAACGCTGAATTGAGAATCACCGTCGGCGGACGTGAATTCCGGTGGAGTACGGGGATACGAAGTAGCCTATCGTTCAATCTGGGACCCAAGGTATGTATGTGTTAAATTTCAGGTAAATTTGTTTGCCTCTTTAGGCGTGATTGAGGAACAAACATCCAAACACACAAACATCCAAACACACATACTTTCACCTTTATAATATTATTAAGATTCTAGGGACAGGAGGTGATTTAGAACATTTATTTATTTCATATTTTTATTATATATTTTTAAAGCTTTTTTTTTTTTACGATTTTATTCCCCCCCGGGGGCTTGAACCTGCGGTCACTTGATTGCAAGTCCCATAGACGGCAATAAAACTGTATTGCCGTCTATGGGACATTCTGTCTATTAGTATTACGGCTGGTCACAGACTCAGCCGTAATACTAATATATAGCAGTGACAGGCCTGGGAGCCTCATTAGGCTCCCGGCTCTCACCCGAACAGGTCGGCTCTTGCGATATCGCCGCGCAGGAGCCGGCCTGCAACTTCACAGGTACGGGGCTGGTGGGGACCGGCCCCGGGGGAGAAGGGGCCGCTGATACAGACTACAGACCCGGCATCCGCTGTACTAGAGAGGCGGATGCCGGCGAGGGATAGACGCCATCACAGGTGCCAGGGCCTGAGACATCGCTGCGCTCCTCTGCCCTGCATGAAGCCAGCGGCGGGGGGACGGAGGAGCGGAATAGCATCGCCCCTGCCGCTGCTGGCTTCATGCAGGGCAGAGGAACGTAGCGATGTCTCAGGCCCCGGCGTCTATCCCTTGCCGGCATCCGCCTCTCTATTACAGCGGATGCCAGGCGCCACATTCGGACTGTAAGACGCACCCTTCTTTTCCCCCTAAATTTGGGGGGAAAAAAGTGCGTCTTATAGTCCGAAAAATACGGTAATTATCCTTCCCAAGTATTTCATAATTTCTAATAAAATTTATGTTTTTATACTGAGTATTCCTCCCCGTTTTTGAGTTGTGTCTGCTTTCCTGAGAGTAATAGTTTCCGTAAAACCTTCCTTCAAATCTCCAGCCCTTTCTCTCTTTTGTTTATCGTATTATTTTGAGAGCCTGAACTGCACCTTCTTCACTGTCTTGTTATCTGGGCCTACGGCCCTACTTAGCCTTGTGTTTTTGGTTTTTTTTCACCAATATGGTGCTACACAGCTTCCTGTTTTACATTTTGTTTCACCCTTTGAAAAACTTTAATAAAACTTGATTAACCACTTCCGGACCGCCCATAGACTTTATAAGTCCGGGAAGTGGTTGCCTAGTTCTGACAGGACGTATCGGTACGTTCAGTGAGAACACAGCAGCTGCACGGAGATTGTGCAGCTACTGAAGCTGGGAGCCGGCTGTAACTTCAGCCGGAGCTCCCAGAGAGATGGCAGGGAAGGTTTATTCCCTGCCATCTTGATCGCTGTGTATACAGCGCTCAATGAGCGCTGTATACACGGCTTTGGGCGCCACCATGATGCGGCCGCCCTCTGACCTGGCAGTCACGTGATCCACCGGGACCAGCGTCTTGCAAGAGCTGCTGGGTCCTACAGGAGACAGATCAGCTCTGTATACTGTATATACAGCGTGCAGGAGGCTGGATTCCTCCTGCAACTGAGGCTAAATGTACCAGCCTCAGTTATAGGAGAAATCAGCCTCTAACAAAAAAAAAAAAGTGATCAGAGGTCCCCAAAGCTCTCTTATCACCTTATGGGGACACAATCTGAAAAAATAAATAAAATATATATATATATATATATATATATATATATATATATTAAAAAAAGTTAAAAAAAAAGTAAATAAAATAATAATAATAATAATAAAATGCTAATAAAATGCCGTTATTAAAGGTTATAGCTCCACCCCCGACGACACCATACAAAATAAAAATTACTGTAACGGAGAGGAAAAACTATTTTATAAAGTTTTTCAGTGACACTTTGTGTTATTAAATAAAAAAAAAATAATAATAAATTGAAAACCAGACACAATTTCCCTCCTATTTTGTTTATATTTTCCGAGATATAAAAAAAAATAAAGCACATTGGAAAATAAAAACAACATAAAAATAAAGCCCTATGTGTCCCCAAAAAAAGACGCAAAAATTAGTTGACTGAGACATACGAGAAAAATGTTACAGCCCTCAAAACCGCACATACAAAATAAACCTAAAATGTGTCTGGTCCTGGAGCACAAATTGGCCCAGTACTGAAGTGGTTAAACCTAGAACCAAGCTCGCGTCTTCTAGCCAGAAATTTATATTCCATCTCCATGATGGATTTTAAGACTGGATACTCCGGAAGGACTGTAGCCTTTCTTTTGGGGAAATAAATCAGACTCTCCCTGTCCAATTCGGATGGGAAACACCACCCTGTTTCCATTTTTTTTTTTAAACATTTTTAATTAACTTAATAGAATTTTCTTTTTATACAAATAATTATCCTCAGAAATCTTCTTGTCTGTGTCTGATTCTGATGTTTGAAGATGCCTTTCAGAAGAATTAGAAGAATCCAACCATTCTGCAAATTCTTGCTTGAATTTTTTTTAGATTTTTTTCTGTTAGACAAATGATTGAAAAAAAAAAAAATCGAAAAAAAAAACATGGTAGCTTCTTTATCATTCACCTGCTCATCCTGGGCATGCGCATACATGCATGCAAAAAGTGCATATGCTTTATGGACAATCCTCAGGAAGGTGTTTGGAGGCAGCTAATGCAGCGCTCAGATTTAGCCTTCAGCTTGGTTTTAGAAGATACTGGTAGGAGAGGCTTGAGGGTAGAAACTATACATACGTCAGGCACATGGTCATCAGGTAACAACTGCTGGCATTCAACACAACTCCTAGGTTTACGCTTAGAAATTTTTTTGTTCACCAAAGGACATCTGCAACACCTAGAGGAGGACTATCTTTAGTATATAGACAAGAGGAGACATAGCACAGGAAGGGCATTTTTACTTTAAAGGGATTCTACCATTAAAAAACTTTTTTCTGTGGCTAACATGTCGGAATAGCCTTTAGAAAGGCTATTCCTCTCCTACCTTTAGATGGGATCTCCGCCGCACCGTTAGTAATACCGTTTTTTACCGGTATGTAAATTAGTTCTCTGGTAGCGATGGGGGCAGGCCCCAGCGCTGAAAATGCGATGAGGGTGTCCTCACCGCTGCCCGAGAACAGGATGCTGCGCCGCCTCTATGTTCTGCTGGATCCTCCCCTTCTTTCTTCAGCAGCATCACCTCTGTCGGCTCTTACACTAGTAGAGCCGACTCCGCATGCGCGGCCATAGTTCCGAGGGTGACGCTGCTGAAGAAAGAAGGGGAGGATCCAGCAGAAGACAGAGGCGGCGCAGGATCCTGTTCTCGGGCAGCGGTGAGGACGCCCTCATCGCATTTTCAGCGCTGGGGCCCGCCCCCATCGCTACCAGAGAACTAATTTACATACCGGTAAAAAACGGTATTACTAAGGAACGGCGCGACGGAGATCCCACAAAAAAATTGTAGGAGATGAATAGCCTTTCTAAAGGCTATTCCGACGTGTTATCCACAGAAAAAAGTTTTTTAATGGTAGAATCCCTTTAAAACTCTGAGGGTCCGGATTGCCAGGTAAAGTGTACCGGCCTTCACATATCAGTAAATTTAAATGGGCTAACCCGAATGGGAACTCCGCTCTTAATTTGATGTCACTTATCTGCATCATCAGAAGGTCCAAATTAGCCACATTGGTACTGCTTTCAGCGTCAGTGTCCTCCCCTCCTCCTTCCTTTGCTCTAGCCGCCCTGGGCATGCACACACGTACCATGGCACATCTCTGAATCGCTTGCTGGATCAATGCTAGGCTTACAGCGGCTCACACTTGTTCAGAGGAGTCTCCTGGCACGTATAGACGCTATCTGAGAAGTTCACACATGGTCTGGGAATCTTGCTTGAAGAAAAAAAAATGTTTTAAAGGAAAAAACCCCTGTGGGCCATATTGAGGAAAAAAGAGGACAAAATAAAACACAAGGGAGGAATTAGAGAGCGCTTCTTATACTATCAATTATGCAAATGAACTGTTTCATTGCTACCCAGGGCCAGTCCTAGACGGAAAGAAGGCATCTGTACCTCCACAGAACAAATAGGAAAGGTGTACATCTTAGTGTGTTTGAGCTTCATGACAGTGGCGTAACTATCGCTGTAGCAGCAGAGGAAGCTGCCACAGGGCCCGGGACATTAGGGGCCCGGTGACAGCCGCTACCGCTGCTATCATTATACTCGGGGGTCTTTACCCTGGCGCTTTTTTTGCACCAATAACTGGGCAGGGGAGGTGAGACATGAACTACGACAACTGAGGCATCGAAAAAAAATTGGAAAAAGGAATTGGCTGGCTAAATCAGGTGACCTCCAATTTATACGAATGGTGGATTTCAGATTCGGTTCATATGAGACTGTGAACTATGTGAATGTGAGACAGGGACAGATCTACAGGCAGGGTTAGCTAGGGATTCCCTTTATTTAGGTGGGAATGTCACTCACCCAGCTCTTTGGGGCTCTATCTGGTCGGGATCTCTGTCAGCTTGTGATATGCGGGAGCTGACTTTTTCCCATAGGAATGCATTAACCAGCGTTGATTGGCCAAATGCCATACAGAGTACAGCATTTGGCCAATCAACACTGGTTCTGCTGGAGGAGGCGGAGTCTAAGATCGGTCCACAGCAGTTTTCATTGTGGCCCGATCTCAGATGTAGCAGTACTGACACAGCTCTGCTACATCGGAGAAGCAGCAGAGCTCAGCACACACACTAGAGATGCAGCAGAGCTGAGTGTGCGCTGAACCCTGCTGCATCTCAGATGTAGCAGAGCTGAGTGTGCAGGAGGGTTCAGCACACACTCAGCCCTGCTACATCTCTGATGCAGCAGAGCTGAGTGTGCAGCAGGGTTCAGCGCACGCTCAGTACTGCTACATCTCCAGTGTAGCCGAGCTGAGCGCATGACCAGCTCTGCTTCATCCCCGGTGTAGCAGTGCCGGCCATGCGCTCAGCTCGGCTGCATCTCTGGTGTAGCAGTGCTGGCCGTGCGCTGAGCTTGGCTACATCTCCGGTGTAGTAGAGCTGAGCACACGGCCAGCTCTGCTACATCTTGGCATAGGAATGCATTGACCAGCGTTGATTGGTCGAATGCCATACAGAGTACAGCATTTGACCAATCAACGCTGGTTCTGCCAGAGGAAACGGAGTCTAAGATCGGTCCACAGCAGTCTCCATTCTGGTCCAATCGTAGACTCCGCCTCCTCACAGACGAGCCTCCAGCAGAACCAGCGTTGATTGGTCGAAAGCTGTTCTCTGTATGGCCAATCAATGCTGGTCAATGCATTCCTATGGGAAAATGTCAGCTTGCGCATATCGCAAGCTGACAGGGATCCTGACATAATACAGTGACTTGGCCTTGTTAGATGCCCCCAGACATGCTTCCCCTGCTGTCCCAGTTGCATTCCAGGGTGTTGGCATCATTTCCTGAGGTGTCATAGTGGACTTGATGACTTTCCTGAGTCGAAGAGTGGGATCCCCTGCAACAAAGCATTTTTTCCCCATAGACTATAATGGGGTTCGATATTCGTTCGAATAGTCGAATATTGAGGGGTTATTCAAAACGAATATCGAATATTTTACTGTTTGCTCATGTAGTGTAACTGTCAGTGTAATAAATGGATCCTGGCTACGGCACACCGCTCCTATGCTGCATTCCCAGTTACATTGTACCAGGCTGGCAGGGTGAGGCTAGTGATGGGAGTAATATGGCATCATACTGATGGTGTTAGGGGAGGTTGTGATGTCCAGACAAGGGGACACTGATACCCATGTCAATGCCATGTACATACCTCCCAACTTTTGAAGAACTGAAAGAGGGACAAAATGTGCGGCGCGCGTGCGGCAAATTTAGCCCCGCCCACTTTTATGTTGACTCCGCCCACTCGTTAATTTTTCATGTGCCCGCACACAGTATAATCCTCCTACAGTCACCCGTAAATTATATGTCCCCCTCTCTCTCTCCCCAGTTTCATATACACCCTTCATCTTCCCCCAGTTTCATGTCCCTCTTCCATCTCTGCCCCCAGATTCATGTCCCTCCATCTCTGCCCCCAGTTTCATGTCCCCCATCTCTGCCCCCAGATTCATGTCCCTCCATCTCTGCCCCCAGATTCATGTCCTCTCCATCTCTGCCCCCAGATTCATGTCCCCATCTCTGCCCCCAGATTCATGTCCCCCATCTCTGCCCTCAGATTCATGTCCTCTCCATCTCTGCCCCCAGATTCATGTCCCCATCTCTGCCCCCAGTTTCATGTCCACTCCATCTCTGCCCCCAGATTCATGTCCCCACATCTCTGCCCCCAGTTTCATGTCCACTCCATCTCTGCCCCCAGTTTCATGTCCACTCCATCTCTGCCCCCAGATTCATGTCCCCAAATCTCTGCCCCCAGATTCATGTCCCACATCTCTGCCCCCAGATTCCTGTCCCTCCATCTCTGCCCCCAGATTCCTGTCCCTCCATCTCTGTCCCCAGATTCATGTCCCCAAATCTCTGCCCCCAGATTCATGTCCCCCATCTCTGCCCCCAGATTCATGTTCCCCATCTCTGCCCCCAGATTCATGTCCCCCATCTCTGCCCCCAGATTCATGTCCCCCATCTCTGCCCTCAGATTCATGTCCCCACATCTCTGCCCCCAGATTCATGTCCCACATCTCTGCCCCCAGATTCATGTCCCTCCATATCTGCCCTCAGATTCCTGTCCCCCATGTCTGCCCCCAGATTCATGTCCCACATCTCTGCCCCCAGATTCATGTCCCACATCTCTGCCCCCAGATTCCTGTCCCTCCATCTCTGCCCCCAGTGTCATGCCGTCCTCTCCATCTCTGCCCCCAGTGTCATGCCGTCCTCATCTGCCCCCAGATTCACGTTCCACCTCCACATTAAACTTACCTTTTCCTCCGCTCCCTCGCCGCTCTCTGCCCGCCTCTCTCGCTGACACATGCGGCTGAAGGAAGGAGCTGACACAGGTCAGCTCCTCGCCTCGCCGCTGCCGCCTCTCTCCCTGACACATGCGGCTGAAGCTGCTCGCGTGCTCGCTTCGCCGCTGCGTCTCTCTCTCGCTGACACATGCGGCTGAAGCGAGGAGCTGACCTGTGTCAGCTCCTCGCTTCGCCGCTGCCGCCGGCTCCTGGCTTGTACATCGCGTCTACAAGCCAGGAGCCGGCGGCAGCAGCGAAGCCAGGAGCTGACACAGGTCAGCTCCTCGCTTCAGCCGCATGTGTCAGCGAGAGAGAGACGCAGCGGCCAAGCGAGCACGCGAGCAGCTTCAGCCGCATGTGTCAGGGAGAGAGGCGGGCAGCGGCGAAGCGAGGAGCTGACCTGTGTCAGCTCCTTGCTTCAGCCGCATATGTGTTCAACTCAGATCTGCGTCCTCTGGATGCAGATCTGAGTTGAAATCGGGACATACCTCCCTCCAACCGGGACCGCGGGACATGTCACCCAAATCGTGACTGTCCCGCGGAAATCGGGACGGTTGGGAGGTATGGCCATGTATGTCCCTGGTTCTATCAGGTATTTTGCTGTACGCTATCATTACATCTTCCTGACTTGTATGAGAATTTCAAGACTACTAAAAACACATGGCGGCGAGCCTTCTCCGGGTGAATGACTAGGCCCGGGCCAGTTCTCAGCCTTAGTTAAGTAGATTTGACCATTTGTCATGTGTAGGCCTGTGTGGAGAAGGAAAGGTAAACAGGACAAAGTACGACATGGCCCGTGGAGGGGCTCAGCGTCTACTGGAGTCACACAAAGTCATGTGACACATTAGTTTTGTATGTTATCTATACAATAAATATTACACAATTGTGATAAGTTATAGTAATACAGTGACACTGCACTAGAAGACCCCCCCCTTAGAGAAGACCCTCCAGGCCACTTTTTCAGGGATGGATTTCAGATTTTCCTGCATTGTACTCTTATGCCATGATGCTACGCTGTGAGGAACGCCCCCCCCCCCTTTCTGACAGTGAAGAGCTATAGGTAACAGCACCGATATCTCTTGCCCCGGGGCACATAACGGGGAAGCCAACAGTGCACTGAATTCAGCACATTGTCGGCTTTCTAGTGGTATATAAAAAGGCACAAGGACATGAAACTTCTGCAATTGGTTAAATTGCTGCAGCGTGATATCTTATAAGACAAAAAAAACCTAAGAAGTCATTGAAAAATGTTTTCCAGTGACTTTCCATTGGATTTTGTTGTCTTCTGTAATAAGATATCACACAGCAGTTGTGTCACCCACTGCAGAAGTTTAGGTTAAGTCTGCTACATATACACTATGTGATCCAAAGTATCCAGACACCTGGCTGAAAATGACTTACAAGTTCATGGCGCCCTCCATCGGTAATGCTGGAATTCAATATGGTGTTGGCCCACCCTTAGCCTTGATGACAGCTTCCACTCTCGCAGGCATAGGTTCAATCAGGTGCTGGAAGGTTTCTTGGGGAATGGCAGCCCATTCTTCACGGAGTGCTGCACTGAGGAGAGGTATCGATGTAGGTCGATGAGGCCTGGCACGAAGTCGGCGTTCCAAAACATCCCAAAGGTGTTCTATAGGATTCAAGTCAGAACTCTGTGCAGGCCAGTCCATTACAGAGATGTTATTGTCGTGTAACCACTCCGTCACAGGCCGTGCAGTATGAACAGGTGCTCCATCGTGTTGTAAGATGCAATCGCCATCCCCGAATTGCTCTTCAACAGTGGGAAGCAGAAGGTGTTTACAGGGGTGAACCTGCCCCTTTCGCCGCCCGAGGCCAAGTGCAGAAAGCCGCGCCCCCCCCCCCGCGAGCGTGGCTTAGCTGATGCGGCGGTGCTTAGCAGATGGGGCGGGGCTTAGCGCCGTTCGCCGGCAGAGAACAGGCCCCCGAGACTGCCTGAGCGTGCGGGGAGGCTGCTGGAGCAGCGCTGCTCCAGTGGCCTCCCCAAACCACCGCTCCGTGCTAAGCCAGTCCAGGACAGCTTGGATAGCGCCGCCTGAAGCGCTCGCTTCAGGTCGCCTCATGGGAGGTGCGGCACTGGGTGTTTAATACATCAATGTAGGCCTGTGCTGTGATAGTGCCATGCAATACAACAAGGGGTGCAAGCCCCCTTCATGAAAAACACGACCACACCATAACACCACCGCCTCTGAATTTTACTGTTGCCACTACACACGCTGGCAGATGACCCACACCCTGCCATCGGATCGCCACATTGTGTACTGTGATTCGTCACTCCATACAACGTTTTTCCACTGTTCAATCGTCGAATGTTTACGCTCCTTACACCAAGCGAGGCGTCGTCTGGCATTGACCTGTGTGATGTGTGGCACCCAATCACCTGACCACGTTTGAAATTCCGCGGAGCGCCCCATTCTGCTCTCGCACGATGTCTAATGTCTACTGAGGTCACTGATATGGAGGACCTGGCAGTAGGTGGCAGCACAATGCACCTAATATGAAAAACGGATGTTTTTTTTGGGTGTCTGGATACTTTTAATCACATACAGTGTTGGCCAAAAGTATTGGCACTCCTGCAATTCTGTCAGATAATATTTCTGTTCTTCCAGAAAATGATTGCAATCACAAATTCTTTGGTATTATTATCTTCATTTAATTTGTCTTCAATGGAAAACCACAAAATGAATTGTCAAAAAGCCAAATTGGATATAATTCCACACCAAACATAAAAAGGGGGTGGACAAAAGTATTGGCACTGTTTGAAAAATCATCTGATGCTTCTCTAATTTGTGTAATTAACAGCACCTGTTACTTACCTGAGGCACCTAACAGGTGGTGGCAATAACTAAATCACACTTGCAGCCAGTTTAAAGTTGACTCCACCTCTGCCCTGTGTCCTTGTGTGACCACATTGAGCATGGAGAAAAGAAAGAAGACCAAAGAACTGTCTGAGGACTTGAGAAGCAAAATTGTGAGGAAGCATGAGCAATCTCAAGGCTACAAGTCCATCTCCAAAGACCTGAATGTTCCTGTGTCTACCGTGCGCAGTGTCATCAAGAAGTTTAAAGCCCATGGCACTGTGGCTAACCTCCCTAGATGTGGACGGAAAAGAAAAATTGACGAGAGATTTCAATGCAAGATCGTGAGGACGGTGGATAAAGAACCTCGACTAACATCCAAACAAGTTCAAGCTGCCCTACAGTCCGAGGGTTTAACAGTGTCACCCCGTACTATCTGTCAGGGACTGTATGGTAGGAGACCCAGGAAGACCCCACTTCTTACCCAGAGACATAAAAAAGCCAGGCTGGAGTTTGCCAAAACTTACCTGAGAAAGCCAAAACCGTTCTGGAAGAATGTTCTCTGGTCAGATGAGACAAAAGTAGGAAAAGGCATCAACAGAGTTTACAGGAAAAAAAAGAACACGGTCCCTACAGTCAAACATGGCGGAGGTTCCCTGATGTTTTGGGGTTGCTTTGCTGCCTCTGGCACTGGACTGCTTGACTGTGTGCATGGCATTATGTAGTCTGAAGACTACCAACACATTGTGCAGCATAATGTAGGGCCCAGTGTGAGAAAGCTGGGTCTCCCTCAGAGGTCGTGGGTCTTCCAGCAGGACAATGACCCAAAACACACTTCAGGTCAGCACTAGAAAATGGTTTGAGAGAAAGCAATGGAGACTTGTAAAGTGGTCAGCAATGAGTCCAGACCTGAATCCCATAGAACACCTGTGGAGAGATCTCTTGATGACAGTTTGGAGAAGGCCCCCTTCACATCTCAGGGACCTGGAGCAGGTGCGCCCACTTTCGCAAGTCCACAGTAGTCCACAATACTACTGTACTACTATATTGCAGTGAAAAGCATAATGACGGCAGTTCTAATAAACAGCAGCATCTAAAGCAGTGGTTCTCAACCTCTCTAATGCCGTGACCCTGCAATACAGTTCCTCATGTTGCGGTGATCCCAAACCAAAAAATAATTTTGCTAAAATGTACAGGTAAATGTCAGTATAATTGACCCCCCCCACACTTTAATATATACTCTTCAGTACGCCCCCCACCCCACAGTATGATATGCTCCTCAGTACGCCCCCCCCAGCCCACTGTATTATATACTCCTCAGTATCCCCCCACTGTATTATATATTCCTCAGCACCCCCTCCCACTATATTAAATGCTCCTCAATATCCCCCCCCACGCTGTATTATATACTCCTCTGTACAACACACACACTCTATCATACTTACCCATGAAGAGCCGCCACACGTCGTCCTCCTCCTTCAGACTGTAGGAGTGATGACGTCATCGCGCCTGCGTCGGGGGCAGAGGCCACTCTCTGTAGTCAGTGTAGGCCGGGGTTGCGTGGCCTAAACTTACAGCTATCAGTTGTATGTGCATTTGCACACACAATTGAAAGCAGCGAACCGCTCACTAACGGGGAATTGGATTCTCCGTTAGTGAGCGATCCAGGTGGCGGCACGCGTGCTGTAGTTTGAGGACCCCTGGGCTAAAGCCATCGGAAATATGTATTTTGGGCACCGACCGCTGCTGTTAGCGGCGGGTGCCGGCTGTATTATGCAGCCGGCATCCGCCCTGTGTGGAGAGAGCGTCCAGGGTCGCTAAGGCATGCCTCCCAACCGTCCTGATTTCCGCAGGACATTCACGATTTGGGTGACGTGTCCCGCGGTCCCGGTTGGCGGGAGGTATGTCCCGATTTCAACTCAGATCTGTGTCCAGAGGACGCAGATCTGAGTTGAACACATACGCGGCTAAAGCAAGGAGCTGTCACAGTTCAGCTCCTTGCTTCGCCGCTGCACGCCGCCTACTGGCTGTGTAGACGCTATGTGTGCGCGCGAGAGAGAGAGAGGCGCGCAGAGAGAAGCAGGGGAACGAGGAGAAGGTAAGTGGAATGTGTACACTGAGGTGGAATGTGAAAGTGGGGGCAGATGAAGGAGAGGATGGCATGACACTGGGGGCAGAGATGTGGGGACATGAATCCGGGGGCAGAGATGGAGAGGACATGAATCTGGGGGCAGAGATGTGGAGACATGAATCTGGGGGCAGAGATGTGGAGACATGAATCTGGGGGCAGAGATGGAGGGGGGACATGAATCTGGGGGCAGAGATGGAGAGGACATGAAACGGGACAGAGATGGAGGGGACATGAAACTGGGGATAGAGATGGAGGGACAGGAATCTGGGGGCAGAGATGGGGGGACATGAATCTGGGGGCAGAGATGGGGGGACATGAATCTGGGGGCAGAGATGGAGGGACATGAATCTGGGGGCAGAGATGGAGGGGACATGAATCTGGGGGCAGAGATGGAGGGGACATGAAACTGGGGGCAGAGATGGGGGGACATGAATCTGGGGGCAGAGATGGAGGGACATGAATCTGGGGGCAGAGATGGAGGGGACATGAATCTGGGGGCAGAGATGGAGGGGACATGAAACTGGGGGCAGATGAAGGGTGTATATGAAACTGGAGGAGAGATAGAGGGGGGGACATATAATTTACGGGTGACTGTAGGAGGATTATACTGTGTGGGGGCACATGAAAATAATGAGAATGGGCGGGGCTAAATTTGCCACGGCGCGCTATGCGCACCACACATTTTGTCCCTCTTTCAGTTCTTCAAAAGTTGGGAGGTATGCCTAATAGACACAGATCCCACCCCAGGAAGGACACATAAAAGGCCTCCAACCTGAAAAAACCCCAGTGAGTTCAGGGGTCTCATGCAACAGGGAAAAAGCTCCGGGACGCCGAGAGGACCAGATATCAACCTGGGACACTGAACACTGGGGATAGGAGAGAATGGGGTTTTTGATTTGTTTTTTAAATTTTTGACCTTCCCTGTCCTCCTGCTGCAATACTAAAATCTTCTGGACAACCCCTTTCAAGCCCCAGTCTACACCAAGTGCTTATTACCTACTATAAGATAAAGATACACAGATAGATAAGAGTCAGAGATATATACAGTGATCACATAGATAGTGTGGCAGGTTAGTATCAGTACAGGTAGGTACACTGAGCGCACCACAGATGGAGACTGTGACTACTGTACATACAGGGCTCAGATTGCGTTGTCTTCTTTATTTTAAAGTCTAGAGAGTAAAACCATTTCTTTTTTTTTTTAGAACAAAACAGAGAAACATCCCTGCAGGTCTGAACACTGACTAACAGGACACATACATGACTACAGCAGACGCAGTCACATCAGGTATTACAGGCAGAGTGCAATATCCCAGTGTTCACAACAAGCAGCATATCTGCTCCATGTTATACACAGACTCCAGGTGCAGCAGATTCCCAGAAGCTCAGTACTAATAGCAGGGATGGCGTGAAGGAAGGGGGGGGGGGGGATTGGCCATTCTCTTCCTCAGTTTAGCTCAAGAGCTTTTCTAAAAAGCCATTTCTGGACAGTCCGAGCTCTCCACTGAGGGAATCTACTGCAGTGACCTCTAGTGGCCAGGTACAGTACTAATACTTCCATCCTCTGTCTGCAGCGACCTCTAGTGGCCAGGTACAGTACAGATTCTTCCATCTATTGTCTGCAGTGACCTCTAGTGGTCAGGTACAGTACAGATACTTCCATCTACTGTCTGCAGTGACCTCTAGTGGCCAGGTACAGTACTAATACTTCCATCTACTGTCTGCAGCGACCTCTAGTAGCCAGGTACAGTACAGATACTTCCATCTACTACCTGCAGTGCCCTCTAGTGGCCAGCCACCTATCCGGACCAGTCAAAGTAGGATTCCAGCCCAACAGAGAACTTCCACCTGGAGTTCTGCAAATACCTGCTCCATGTCCATCACAACACCACCAACATGGCCTGCAGGGCAGAGCTAGGCAGACTCCCTCTATGGCTCACCATACAAAAGAGGGCGCTAGCTTTCCAGGCACACATCCAGGGGAGACAGAGCGCCCACAACCTGGAGATGGAGACGGGGCGACAGGCATTGTGACCAGGGGGCCCTAGAAGATGAGACCCACTTCCTGCTACACTGCACCAAATACTCAGCTGTGAGGGCCGTCTACTACCAAAGACTCTCTGCCCACATCCCAGACTTCATATCTGCAGACGAGAAGAGGAAACTCTACATCCTACTGGGAGAAGAAGAGGCCACTGTGGAGATCGCTGCCCAATACGTGTCCAGCTGTCACCAAACAAGAGTAAGATGAGACTCCACGAACTGTTATACCCCACCCATCCGAATCCAACACCCCCCCCCACACACACACACACATTACTAGCTTTGGCAATGCCAAATATCTATTCGGACGTGCCAATAAAGCTTGTTTGATTTGATTACAGTACAGATACTTCCATCTACTGTCTGCAGTGACCTCTAGTGGTCAGGTACAGTACAGATACTTCCATCTACTGTCTGCAGTGACCTCTAGTGGTCAGGTACAGTACAGATACTTCCATCTACTACCTGCAGTGACCTCTAGTGGCCAGGTACAGTACAGATACTTCCATCTACTACCTGCAGTGACCTCTAGTGGCCAGGGACAGTACTGATACTTCCATCTACTACCTGCAGTGACCTCTAGTGGCCAGGTGCCGTACAGATACTTCCAGCTACTACCTGCAGTGACTTCTAGTGGCCAGGTACAGTACAGATATTTCCATCTACTGTCTGCAGTGACCTCTAGTGGCCAGGTGCCGTACAGATACTTCCAGCTACTACCTGCAGTGACTTCTAGTGGTCAGGCACATTATAAATATTCCATCTACTGCCTGCAGCCATCTCTAGTGGCCATGTATGGTATGAATTTAGTATACATTCTTCCATCTCCTACCTGAAGTGATCTCTAGTGTCCAGGTAATGTATAAATACTTCCATTTACTGTCTGCAGTGACCTCTAGTGGCCAAGTAATGTTCACATATTTTCATTTACTCTCTGTGGTGACCTCTAGTGGCCCGATCCAGTATAAATACTTCTAATAATTCCTTTGGTAAAGTTGTTAATAGTTGTAGTATAAGGCTAGTGCCACATGGCGACTTTGGCCACAACACTATTTTCATGACCAAAGATTGCCATGGCACCTTGTGTCTCCTTCACTATGTAAGTGATTGGGGCCACATTGTAACCCCAGAGTCACAAAAAGAACGAGCACTGTAGCCCTCACCTAATGTGCCTCATTTCTCCTCCCCTCTACAGAATGGAACTGAAATCAGCAGAGTTTTGGAACATGATGGGAAAAGATTTGCATTATTTTCCATAGTGCATTGCATTAAATCTTTTTAGGTTGAACAGATGCCCCGCTGAAGTTCCTTCCGATTTCAGCAAAAATGTCACTGGCTGGGCACAAAGTCCAAGTCTGTAGAGTCCCTGGCAGGTGGAGGCTGCAATAATGTAAAAGTCCACAGGATGTCAGTGGAGAGCTGCAATACCGAGCTCACCCGCAGGAGGGCGCCACTACAGGACATCCAGGGGATCATACCGGAGTCGGCAGGCTGACTTGGAGATCCACAAGCCTGGGCAGGCTGCGAGGCAGAGTACCCTGTCACTTGAGAGGTTTCCGAGGGGCTCTTGCCAAGCTGGCAGGATGTGCCAGAGAGTACCAAGCCAGGGCAGGTTGTGAGGCTAAGTCCTGGCACATGAGTGGTTCCCCTGTGTGCATAAGTCCAAGTCCTGAGACGCCTGCGGACTAAATCCACATCCTCAGCACAAGTATGGCTGGAGCTTATGGGTTCGTTCACACAGGGCAAGAGGGGGCGGATTTTGACGCCAAATCCGCCTCCTCACAATAGAGGTCTATGTAGACCGCTAGCATCCTTTTTTCCGTGAGTGGTTTGTTCCCGCGCATGGAAAAAAGAAGCGAGCTGCCCTTTCTTCAGGTGGATTCCGCAGCTGATTCGGCCCCGGCGTCCACCTCGCGGCAGCAGCCTCCAGACTAATCCCATTCATTTGGGCCTACTCCAGAGCAGGAAGCCACGACAGGCGCATTTTGGCCCTATTGTGACGCGGCTTTCCACGTCACAATTAGGACCAAAATCCGCGCCACCATTTACTTAACGCAAGTTTAAGGTAGTTGCACTCTGAGGAAGTGTGATCTGTTAACCAAAAATAACAAAAACAAGGAAGTATTTCTGATATTGTTTCATAATGCCAATTGTTAGGCTGCATTCACACCTGGCAATTTTTTGCACATTTTTAAGGAGGGTTAAAAAAGAAATCTGCAGCAAAGTATAAAGCAATGCAACGAAGGGCACGTGATAGCATGAGGGGTTGTAACTCTGCAGCATGACAGTCGTGGACTTGAGTAGTTATTAACTATTGTATAAATAAAATCTGCATCATGTGAATGTATCCTAAAACCGCTGATGGTTCATTGGCCTAGATCACAAAATACCAACTGCTCATGGGTAATTTGCCGTAAAGACTGCGGAAGCGCAGACAAACTACCGTATATACTCTAATATAAGCAGAGTTTTTCCAGCACAATATGACCAGCCGCAATAGTAATGTATAGAATCTCCCATAAAATAATGAATAAAAATAAAATAAATAAGAGTTGTAAATCCCTCCTTTCCCTAGAATACATATAAAAGAAAATGACTGTGACACACATACACATTAGGTATCCCTGTGTCTGACAGCGCCCGGTCTACTGAATATAGGGGATCTGCTGTGCTCCTGTTCTGTCGGGAAGGGGTTAATAGGAGCACTGCAGATACCCTATAGTCAGCCAGGCTGTATTCCAAGTGGGGGGGGGACCCAATCCTCAAGCTCAGGGAAGGGGCAGACAAACCAAAACACCCCCTCCCCTTTCCCAGCACCTACTGCACCCAAAAACTCTGACCATTTTAATTTTGAAATTTTCCAGTAGCTGCTGCATTTCCCCCCTCGGCTTATACTCGAGTCAATAAGTTTTCCCAGTTTTTTGTGGTAAAATGAGGGGCCTCGGCTTATATTCGGGTCGGCTTATACTCGAGTATATACGGTACTTGGATTTCACCACAGAATTTGGCACTTGGGTCCAAGAATTACTTCCACCCTTCATGATATGAATCAGCAAATTGAAGGAAACCATTTTGAAGGGGTTTATCAGACTGATAAAAATAAAGAGGAAAAAACCGAAGAATGCTGGATTAAAACTTAAGAAAATACACAGTCATCTCACTCATTTTCCAGGGCTCCTGGTCGACGTGACTTACTGCTGCCGCCGCTGACTGGTCAAGCAATTGTCTTCTGTGTGTCGAGATGGTTCAGGAAATAGAGTCACCAGGGAATTGGTGAGGGATCAGTCAGACAACCCTATTACATTATAGACCACAAACCCAAAAATCACACAGACCACGGTCAGAATTCTTTTTTTTTTATTGCAAAAGAAACAAAAAGGGAAAGCGAGACCGCTCCCGCAGAGAAAAATATTATCCAGGCTCTTTTTATACAATCTAGTCCCGGGCCAGGGAAGGGAGCAGCCGGCGCACACATGCTCCTTGTGTGTGCGCACACCAGCTTCTGTATATAATTATATATATTTCTGTATATATGCACAAATGGCTGCCCAGTGTGTGTGGAACTAATGCATTGATGAGTGCACTTCTGCATCTACGTTCTCTAGAGAGAGGGGGCTGGGCACGAAAAAAAAAAAAAAAAAAGCATCAAACCAAAAACTTAAGTTAAAAAATAAAAAAAATATAATATTAACTCTTACTATTTATCAAGAAGCAGCCCATCCTCTCTTTTACTCACACACTCCACCCCAAGCACCCACGGAAATAAACCTTACTCACAAAACTTTTAATGCTCATCAAGGGGGTCAGACGTTCAAAATAGAAATGTGGTGGTCAAAAAACAGGGGAAAAAAAAAAAAAATCTGAGCTGCCGCTCACTCCTCAGTGGCTTCTCCATTAAACAGGTCTGGAGGAGAACTATCCTGTACTAGAGAGAACAAAAAAAAATAAAAAGTGAAAAACATACAGAGTCTTCCTCTGCTCTGTGACCAAGATCCAAGTCCTATAGGTCTTGATTTCAGCCCTAAAAGTAACCAACACCAAGGCTGCAAAAGCTGTTTAAATACCCGTTTCAGATATAGCCCACTTCTTTGCACCAAGTGACTGCCCCACCACAGGCGTACGAGGGCGGGATCTTGAATCGCCAATTATTGCTCCTTGTTTGAGTCAGGATGAAAGGGAGGCGAAGGAGCTGGAGAGACCCGAAGAGGAGGTGGTGATTGACAGTGTGCATCCTCCAACACCATGGTATCCCCTGCACCACACCTCCAGCACGTACCCAGTCCTAGCTGATCCTTTGGATAAGTTTGTCATCTGACAGACAGTACAAGGTGCTAACAGATAAGTCCGAGATGAAGCCCTCACACGCTCCCCGTGTCACTTGTTTGCAGGCTCGAAGATCGATCAGTGTCAGGTTGCAGGCTCGCCGCAAGTATAACAAGGACTCGTCAGTTACTCCTTTACAACCTGACAGGGGAAAAAGAAGAATTTAGAATAAAATATTATATTAAAATCAAAGATAAAAATTTCCTCTATCCTCCTGGGGTCACTGGAGGCTGTACAGAGGGGGTCACATGTAGAAATCAATCTTTCTGCTTTCACTTCACCCTCCTCACACAATCATACAGAAACAGGAAGTCCCGTAACACTTGTCATCCTGTTCAACCTCAAAACCACACAAAGACTGCAGCGCAATGAATTGTATTAGGCAAAATTAATTAAAATAGATAAATAAATATAAATATATATAAGTATTGCTATAATAACGACAAGCTGTAAAATAAAGTTAAAGATCCTACTAATATTTTTATTTTATTGTGAAAGTTTGTATGTTTGTTTCTCAATCACGCCAAAACCGCAGCACGGATTTGGCTGACATTTGGCACATACCTAGCTTGGACCCTAGAAGGAAACATAGGCTGCCTGTTATTGCACTAAATGCCCTGTGTCGCTAGGCTAAAGGACCAGGACCAAGTCCTTCAGCTGTGCACCGATAGGCTAGCGGCATTGTGTGGGCGGGCCCATGGAGACTGCATGCCTGAGAAGATGGCGGCTGCTTTGCAGCTCTGGAGAGTTGAGAACATTCAGCCTTGCTACGCGCGGCACCATAATTTTATCGCCTGTGCCGGATGTCTGTCAGTATCTTGAACGGCGGCTGCTCACAGCTCTGTAGAGTTGTGCTGTGCGCGGCACCACAAGTGTCTTAGCTGCACCAGATGTGAGCGAGTACCCTGGGGGACGGTGGGGTTCAGGGGTGGGGGAGGGGCGGGGCCGGCAGGGCACACATTTACATACACACACAGGATGACAACATCTCGAAAAATTTAAAATAAATACAAAAAATTATCACAAAAAGGATTTTGCAGAATTCGTTTATTCCTCTCCCCTTCCCTCTGAACAGTTTTTAATGCACTACATGAACGCCAACGTATCCCATAGACATATTCAAAAAAGAAAAAAAAAATATATCCAGCACCTTGAAAAATAAAGTTTGAGTTAAAACATAACTTTTAATATGGAAACAATAAAGTCCATCACTATGATTAAGAGGCGTCCACCTCGAAACAAGTCGGCGGTCTAGCATGTTCTGTTAGTCTCGTCAGTTTGGTACGTCCCTGTGATTTTCATCCATTTTTTCATGTGCTTGGTGTCTTGTATAACATTTTTTTAATGGACTTTTGTTTCCGTATTAAAACTTTTTTCAAGGTGCTGGATATATTTTTTTCTTTTTTGCATACATCTTTATAAGTCTGTGCCCGGGGGACCATATCCGTGCATGTGGAATCTGTTTTATACATGCATTATTGGAGCACTGGCTGTGGACTGTTTGTGTTGTGGAGGTTGAGGTTGCATTCAAGGCTTGAGAAAGCGCTTTGGTTAGCGCGAAACGGCTGTTGCCTCTATACGCCTGTTTATGCATATTCTCCCTTCCTGAAGAATGTTTTTATGAAAATATCACAATAAAGAATATTTTTTAAGAAAAAATTCATCAAAGTGGTGAGTGCCCCCCTTTATTTTCTTATCTATTGAAGATTATCCCATAGATAGGTTGTGTTCAATATCTGTAAAAATGTCCTAACAACCACTAGGGCCCAACTCACCTGCCAAATGGATGTGTGTGAGAGAACTCCGGGTAGACGACCCGACAGCTGTAAGAAGGTTGACAGACTGGTCTGTTAACAAAGGGCAGTGGCTGAGGTCGAGCTTAGACAGGAGAGGACAGTGCCGTATGATGAGTCGGAGTGTGACGTCAGTGATGTCCAGGCCAGAGAGGCGCAGGTCTGTTAGGAAGCGGAGCTTGCTGCGAGAGTCATGTCCTGCAGATCCAAGAAATCATCAGGAATTAGAGAGTCACATTTAGTGGTAACATGAAAGAGGCCCTATATGGCCTGGACAAGTTACCTGGCTTCTCGGTGGGTGGTGTCAGCAGATCTCTTATCTGCGCATCTTTGATTCCCACACCCCAGCGTAAATCCAGAGTTCTCAGAAGTGGACAGCTGGAACTGCTGAGAGCAGAGACCGCAGACCAAGAGCAGCCGGCTAGGATGAGTTCTTTCAGGCCTGGCAGAGAACACTTAGTGAGTGAGGTCTGGGCATATTATACATCAAAGAAGCTCAGGAACATGCTACGCCATTTATAAAGGAGAATCTAACAAGGCTTCTTCACAAAATACACCACTTTCTTCTAGAACACGACACTGCTGATGGATTTACATCATGGTTATTCAGTATTGCAAAGAGTGAAAGTCATGATGGAACCCCCACCTTCTCTCCCAGCACAAACTGACATGCCAGGGCCAGAAAATGTCAAAGTGCATGTCAACCTGTGCTGCAGGATAGGCTACAGCATGTGAATGAGCTTTAGTACAATCTCATCCACTACTGTGCATAACAGTGGATTAAACTAAGCCCCCTTCTTAATCCTTGTGACACCCACATGAACATGGGAGAACCCCCAAATACAGTGAAGTAAGCCCCGTTTACTGTAATAAACCGGCACTCACCTGGCAACCTGTTCACTAACCACGTGAGCTGCTTCCGAGACACATTGGTCCAGCTAAGGTCAAGCTGTACAGGCTGTCTCCTAATGATACCGCTAAGTGCCTGCGGCATCAGAGACTTACAGCGACTCATATCAATCCTGGACCAAAGACGTTTATCACAACCCCTGCAAACGCACAAGAAGCTTACATCAGTATATGGTATTTTACTGCATAAACAACAGTGGTGTCACTCGTCCCGTCTGTGGTGTCAGTATTAAGCAGGTATCTGCCTGTGATGTGCATGGTATGGTTCAATCTCTGCAGCGAGTCCGTAAAATCCCAGGTTGCTGACGCACATAACTGTGGACCACTTTCGTAGTCTCCCTCATTTCTATCAAGAAAATGCATACTGTAATATGCTGCAGATTTTATGCATGTCCAAGGCATATGCCATACATTCATTTTAGAAGGCCCCCTGTGTGCCTGTCGCCTCTATGCATTAGCGGTGGGCCAGGGAACAGAAAGGGGGAAGACTTAGAGAGTAGCTTGAGGAGCAGTGGCGGCTAAATGTACTGGAGGGCAGCACTACTACTTCTTGCCTCCATGTAAGAAGGACGTGAATGTGTGAACAATGCAGATAAATGCGCATAAATATAAAAATTTTTTTGCTTCCATGTCATTTCTATTAGCAGGTCCTTCTCATAAACATAGGACGTCTAGGATACAGACTATTGGGGTCAGTAGACACACTCGTAGTTACATCTACAATACGGGGAATTCAGAGGTCAAAAAGAAGATAAAATCCTATTCTATAATTCAGCTCAAATAACTAGAAAAAAAAAAAAAGTTCAAAAATTCAAGTGTGATCTGGTGTCAGCCTATAGCAGCTATCAGTCATTTTAGTGGACGACCACTCATATAGTACATGAATGGGTTGGGCCCACGATTCACAAGAAGCTTTATGCAGCAGTTACATGAGCTAAAGCCTGATGTGGAAGGAGACCATCCTAATATGGAGCCCATAATCACTCATTACTAAAGACACTTCAAGCTATAAAAATTTTCTGCACTGTGTGGATGGGTCAGGTTTAAAACCCACTTACCACACTGCCAATGCACAACACAGAAGCTAACCCGCTGCAAATATGTCGCATGTATCCCTGGCCCAAGTCCGATTTCTGACTAAAGGGTCACACTTGTCCATGTGTCCCACTTAGTCTGACTACACGAGTAACACTCACCACTTGTACCAAGCCTTGCAGACTCTCATACAGAGACAGAGCTCTTTCCGAGTTAGGTACTGGAAGACAGACAGCCACACATCTTTCTGCATGGACAGGTCATCTTTACACTGCCCAGGCATCAGTCCATTCTCCACTTCATCCTCATCCTCTTCATCATCCTCCTCCTCATCATCATCATCCTCCTCCTCTTCATACTCATCAGGTGGTTGAGGCGGAGGTGGGCGAATAGGATGCCGGGGATTTGGTGTAATGGCTTGCAGTTTTGGGACGATAGAAGAGGAACTGAGCTCTTTTGGGGGTCGCTGAAGGGTAACAGTGAGGTAGGAGGACCGATGCCAGACGCGGTCAGCCTCTGAATGTTCTCGCCCAGTAGGATGGTTTTCTTTTTCACGGGTCAACTGTCGCCGCTTGGCTCTTTCTTCCCTGGTGACGAGGGCTGCCTGTGGTGTGGTTGCTGGCGGCGTTGGGGGACCAGAAGATGGAGAAGGCGGTAGAAGGAGAAGTGGCGGTGATGGGGGACTCTGCCCCAGAGGAGGTCGTAATACTTTGGCTGATAGGTGGGGGTCCAGGTCACAGTTGTCCACAGCCTTCCGTTTCTGAGTAAGAGCAGGGAGAATAAAAGTTATTCATAGAGCACTCCTACAATAAAAAGACCTAAACATCTATCTATCCATCCTCTATCAATCCATCTATCCATCCTCTATCTATCCATCTATCTATCCATCCTCCATCTATCCATCCATCCATCTATCCATCCATCTCCTATCTATCTATCTATCTATCTATCTATCTATCTATCTATCTATCTATCTACCTCACACATAGGTTGTACTGAAAGGGGTGCTCAGATGCAGTCAGATGTGCTGCTAAAATATACACCAGTCCATACTGACTAGATTCATAGATTTGTCCATCTTGCATGTGGACAATCAAAATTTGGCATACAAAGTACCCAGCACTATGTCACGGCTTCTGTTCTTCACATAAACTACAAAACAAATGTGAAAGAGGGCCTAGGAACCCTCAGTTCTGTACTAGTGGCACGCTCAGCGTCATTAGATAGTACAGGAGCTGCATGTAGTCATTATGTACCGCTCTTATGGCTCTGTTATGGTAGCACTTCTTACATTATATTATACTAATGTGCTGCACATCAGCAGAGCTACATTTCATATACAGCGGTCCCCAAGGTGCAGCACAGCATTTGTCAGCAACTTCTGAGGCATTTTTTCACACGTGTCTTCAAAAAGCCACTAGTTTATATGCATCAACGGGGAGAACAGAGAGCTGGAGGGAGGAGACATTACACAGCCGACACCTCAACTCAATATGCAAGTACTATGGAATACAGTAACTAATGTAACAATGTATATAAAAGCGTAGTAGTACAAGTATATTCATGAATCACAAAATCCTGGCTATACAAACACCACAATTTTATTACATGTTCACTATGAAAATATGTCTGCAAGACTAGGATACAAACAGGATGTGCACTTTGAGGAAAAAAAACAACCTGGGAGTTTATGTAGAAGCTGCGCTTCCAGACCAAGTCCACTCCGGCTTGAGGGGACTAATATGTATTAGAGATGAGCGAACACTGTTCGGAACAGCCGTTCCGAACAGCACGCTCCCATAGAAATGAATGGAAGCGGCCGCCACGCGAGGGGTTAAGCGACTGGCCGCCGGCAAAGTGTACGTGCCAGGTGCTTCCATTCATTTCTATGGGAGTGTGCTGAGAGCGTGTTGTTCGGAACGGCAAAGTCTGCGTGCCAGGTGCTTCCATTCATTTCTATGGGAGCGTGATGTTCGGATCGGCTGACCCGAACAGTGTTCGCTCATCTATAATATGTATCAGTCCCCAAGGACTGAGCACATAAATACGAGCCCATGCAGGTTGCCCACTCCATCATCCATCAGAACGACTCTCTCTCAGTCCACCTTCTGCGTCTGAGTCCGGTTCCTTAGAAAGGATTTTTTGGCACTACAGCGATCTCTGTGGATAACTGTCCATGTGCACTACTAGGCTAATTATATATTACATACACACATATACATACATATATACGTACATATACACAGAATTTTTTGCTTTAGAATACTATTATACAGTGGAGGTTTTAATATTTGGACCGATGTCTTAATTCTGAAAAGGAGTTGCCTTTTAAGAATCTTAAAGGTGGTCTGTCAGGTGACTCCCAAACCAATGCTCTAAATGTCTTATCTAAATTTGCTCTGCAATGGTGCCTGTAGCCGTGAATGACATTTTCCACTTCTGTCGGTGTTCTAGCTATTAGAGATGAGCGAACACTGTTCGGATCAGCCGTTCCGAAACAGCACGCTCCCATAGAAATTAATGAAAGCAGCTGGCAGGTACACTTTGCTGGCGGCCGGTCGCTTAACCCCCCGCGTGCCGGCTACGTCCATTCATTTCTATGGGAGCGTGCTGTTCGGAACGGCTGATCCGAACAGTGTTCGCTCATCTCTAATGGCTATCTATAGGCAAATTACACCGCACCCATATACTTGCAGGCTGATCCGAATACCCATAACAAGATGGGCATCTCCGAACGGCTTCTGTTTGTAGCCAAGAATGGATGTTTCTGCCCCTACACATCACTATTATTGGCTTGTGGTGCTGACAATACTGACAGCAATCTGTCAGTATTCTTCCCTCTCACCCTAGAGAACATTTGCACACTTGGCCGAGCATGCATGTGTATGGTGAGAGAGGGGGAAGCAGCAGACTAGACACACAAGTGTGTGTGTGAACTGACAAATTTTTTTTTTTTTTTTTTAAATGGAGATTGTGAGCCCCACATAGAGCTCACAATGTACATTTTTCCCTATCAGTATGTCTTTTTTTTGGAATATGGGATGGAAATCCATGCAAACACGGGGAGAACATACAAACTCCTTGCAGATGGTTTTTTGCCCATGGTGGGATTTGAACACCAGGACTCCAGCGCTGCAAGGCTGCAGTGCTAACCACTGAGCCACCGTGTGGCCCCTGAACTGACAAAAATTTGACTGAGAAAATGGGTAAAATGAAGGTCTGGCAACAACCACCTAGACTTTAAGTAGACCATTGAACTTACATTGTGCAGCAAGACTTTTTCCTGATCCGGGCTCACCTGAAATAGAAGAAAAGGAAGGCATAAAGAAGGATTCCTAGAAACCTTATAGGGTCACTGATCTTAAACCACAAATGTTACTTCTTTATGACATAACACAAAGAAAAAAGGTGTTGGCCGAAGCAACGTGACTCCGGCTGCAAAGTGAGAATATGGAAACAATGACCAGTTGTGATTTGGTTGCAATGGGCTAGCTACAAGTAGCAACGCCACTCATAAATGTACAAGTTACACCTCAGACACAGAAGCCAAGATCTGCAATCACAGCCACACAGCAAATGTTAAACCAAAGTACTGCTCTCTGTTATCAGCCATTTTAAGCAGGAGAAAATTTGACAACAGCACCCTTAAAAAGAAATTACTGGACAGGAAGATATCTCCCCTTCACCCATGCACAGCTTTTGCAGATGTCAAATGCAAACACGGATAAGCATCTGTATAAAGTCGTCTAGTAAAGTGGAAGTAGTGGCCCTTTAAGATCAAACACGCAAGGTTAACAGCACTTTTAAGAGGTGCAGCAACCGGGTTACAGTTATTGCTTTAGGAAGTAGAGGTCAGTCCGCTCACCGTGTGCTTCTTCCGTTCGTTACATTTGGGGCATTCCCAGTAGTTGGGAAGCTCGTCACTCAGCAAGCCTTCGCCGTCCATCTGTGATACAGGACACAAAAGGTTAAAGCACGGGGTCTGGGCCTATGACTTCTATGTTATTTCAATGAATAGCATTGCTCTGTTCATTAGCAATCTGAATACTATCTAGAATTAAAGGGTCATTTAAAGGGATACAGCCAACCTTTACCTGTGTAGTAGGGAATTGCAAACAACTCTGCAATACGCTTCTACTGCCTAAATCGCTCACTAAACGAGACTAAGCAGGTAATATGGAGAGCAGACCGCGCTAAACAAAACCTGGCAACCAATCACAGAGCAGCTTTTACGTCTCTCGATAACTCAATAGTGGACTGCCACCAGTGGCTATGGGCGACAAAGGCCTTTCTATTAGGCACGTTCACTAAAATAGTACGTGCCATCAATGGCGCCCGAGCTCTGCGGTTGGCGAAGCAAGAACCGCCTTGGGGAATTATTACCTGCCTGGCTCATGATCGTAAAGGGGACAATCTGGGTAAGAAATGAGTTTTATTTTACTTGTGAAGCAGCAACCTACTCCGATGTGTTGTACAAATGATAGTGGATTTTATTTTAGGACAGCGCACCACAACTTCAGGTGGTTACCCCTACTAGCCAAAACAGAACAAAGTATTAGAGGCCCAATAAAGCCCAAGAATATGTAGCCGCCTGGCTCTGAGCGCTCACCCACAGCCATCTGGTGGTTGCCAGTCAAGCACACATACATAGCTGCCTGTCAGGACAGGGAACCACTACGGTTATGAAGACATCAGAGATCTAACATACGTTATGGTTTCTAACTGGTGGCATGTAAGGGTATGGAGACGTCCCTTGATGTGGATTAATGGCGCAGATTTTCACCCCATCCAACAAGCAGGGTAAAATAGGAGGAAATTCCACAATAAAACCTTGTAACTAAAGGAGATTTTGCAGCAGATTGGTTGCATATTTTGCACCAAAGGTCATGTCAGGGTTATCTACTGCAAAACTCATCCTGTCTGGAGCTACCCTAGGTAAGAAATGCCAAGTGGTCCCGTGGCACTTGGTATGGTTGGCGACTCTCCTGTTGTCCATCTACCTCCACGCAACTAAAACTTCACACCCTCGAATGGATAACAGGAGATTGATTTTGTTATGGCTGAACAGAAGACCACCTACTTCTTAAGGACTTTTGGCTACTCACCTCTAGGCAGCCAGGATGGACGATCTCATTGCACACCGAGCACTCCATGAGCTTCTTTTCAAAGTCGTGGGAATCACTGGTCTGATCCACCTCTCCACATATGGCACAGGTGACAGAGTGGGGCAGTCTGGGCTGGAGGACAGAGGCGGCCTTAGTCAGTGACCTCATTATTGTAACACCCAGGGGGCTCCAAACTATGAGCCAAGCTATGAGCAAAACTATGCCAAGTGACTAAAGCAGGGGGAGGGGGGAATAATACACAGGAGGAAGGAGGTGCAAAAAGCTAGATCAATGCATAAAGCAATGTGTACAGACCCCTGTAATACTCACCGCAAGGCACTGCCTTTGCATACAAGACTGTTTCATTCTGCCCGGACCTCCAAATTTCTTCATGTCTTTGCAGTAGTGGCAAGTCCCACACTCTCTCTGCAGACAGGCTTGACATTTCCGGCACCTTACTCGTCTCCTCCTCGCACCAGAGGAGGCAGAATGTCCGGAGATGGTGGCCACCGGGCGAGGGGCTGATGTAGCATGACGGGCTGCGGGCCGCATGGTGTGTGGTTTGGTGAACTGGATCTTAGGCCGGAGGTGAACTTTATACTAAATGTAGGGGGGTTTAAAAGGGAAAAAAAAAAAATGAATAAATAAATAAAAATTGTGAGGGAACTTACAAAGAATCAAGAATTATGTCATGTCAGTTCTCTACAAATACAGATGTAGTGGAGCTGATTTTGTCATTTCACAGTTTGCCTATGTGGAAAACCACAGATGACACTCCGCAGTGTCACCATAGGTCTGTCAAGTGACAAATCAGTTCGGCTACATCCACATCAAAGGGAATTAGTCTCCAGGATGACCCCTTTATTAGCTATGACACAACACAGTTCATGACTCCAATGGTGGGAGTAAATTCAAGCACAGGACGGGCAGGCGGTGGCTAAGAGATCGGTATGGTGCCATAACCATACAGGCCCCTAGGTTGTCATAGATGAGCCAAAATAATAGGAGGATGTGGCAACAAAAACGAGCCTAGAATTAACCTAGACCTCCACTTCATAAAACAGTACTACGTTCGCTGTGATGAAGAGTCGGATCTGTCACACCACACTATAATGGGGTCTGTTACAGGTCCGTCTATATGCTGATGCATTATTGGACAGAACGGTGGACGGAGGCTCCAGCCATGAGCTCCTAAGTTATGTATATACTAATGCTGGCCATTGGAAGGTTATATGGCAGCCTATAGTGATACTACCTCTAGAGCTGTGGTCCTGTAAATCTACTCATCAGCACAGAGATGTCCCCACAGGACTTATTTACCCATGAAGATCTACAACAATGACCTGGGATCGGCAAATCTAGTGTCACTGAACATACAGATGTAACTATGGATATAGGGTGTATAGCATCTAGGTAACGTACACAGGCAAGTATGGGTGCATTCAATACGTGTAGAGAATATACATTGTGTATCTAAAATGGATTTCATGTAGGTCATGTATGTAGAGTCCAATAACATATAAGATAATGTAATGTAAAGTTCTGTATAATACATATGACTATACACAGTACATACAATATGTGTATCACTCTATGCGTAGATCGGCTGGGTTCTCCAAGAAAGGGACAGAGCTTATTATGGGGCCCTCTTCACAATAACTAATAGGGAATGTGGAGATGGGTTGTCCTTATCAAACAACTACCGTTAGGGCCAGGAAGCTTGATCTGTGGATCAGCTAGATTTACAGGCCCAAACCCGGCTCAGCTCAGCCGAGCTACCTATAGGCTAATAAATCCAGCCAATATATGGCCTAAACTTAAAGTATGAAGCTGCCCTTATGGTGGATTCCCATGCCGTGTATTGTCCCTCACAAAAAAAAAAAAAAAAAAAGTAACTGCAGTGAGCAAAGTGAAACTGGTACAATCGAGATCCAAACCCAGTTATGTACCTGCGGAATAAAATGACACTGCCTGCAAATCCTTCCCTAAACTGTCCCTACTTTTTCCACAGGGAAAGCCGCCATGATCTTGACTGGCATTGACCCATGGCAGCAATGCAGCAGTTCTCTCCTTCACAGACGCTAGACTAAGTAGTAGGCGGGTGGGAAGATCTTCTACAGTCATCCGTTATGTGGCGGCCAACCATAAAATCCAGTAACGGGGGTGGAGAGAGACTGCACAGTAGAATCTTATTACCCAATGGACAATAGGTGACATTTCTGCATGGGATGAATACACACACCAATACTAAAATACAGTCTGTGCAACCCAAACCCACAGCTTGGCTCAGCGATGGCGGGATCATACTGCCACATCTATCCATAACGGAGCACTTGTTCTTCTTTGGGCAGAGGAGTCATAACAGCTCAAAGGTAGTCTCCTGGGTTAGACACTGCAGATGGTCAGTGACGCTACACCACCGAACACTGCAACATATGTACAATACGCTAGCGCATGATGTATAAGGAAACCCCATTATTCTAGAAGCCAAAACCAGGAGTAGACGTGTGGGAAGATCACAGCAGCGATACAACATCTATTACTCCTCAATCACAGAAATTATTGAATGGCTGGAAAGAAGGTGGTGAAATATAAGGTTTCCCCTCATTGGGAGTAAAAGATGGTGCACAGCATGTGCCTCATGTAGTGACTACGTCATCCTGTAATCCCCCTCCCAACCTTAAACATGCACGTAGCCGTATCAATGTCCTTTCCTATGGGGCCCCTCACTAAGCTTTCTGTTGCTGAAATGACCCTTAGATGGTCATATGCAGATTTACCTTCGTGATGGGGGAGGGGAGAGGCCTCATCTAGTCATTGCACTAAATCACACCCTGAGCACCACAAGAAAAGGCATTACTGGATGCTGCACATGCCGGGGTCAGGAAAGGGTGGAGAAAGCACCTGACGGTCTCTCTAAGCTCTCATGTATGTCAACAGTGCACCCTTTCGGCACATGGGTGATAGAAGGCACACACTAGGGCTTTCCAAAAAACAAACATCAAAACCTCAGAATGTCCTTTTGGCAGGTTTGCGTGTAGATACCCGACTTATTTACTAATATATGGAAGTTACAAGTTTTTATTTCAGAACTACTGGACCAAAGTCTGACTGCAGACCACGGAAACACAGCTATTCAGAATAGAGGGGGACGAATCACAAAGACGTGGAATACAGCGATTCAGGGTAGTCGGGGAATAGGCATGAAGGGTCAGCAATTTAGGAGCATTTCTGGGGTACAGCGGTCCAGGGAAGACCGAATATGCAGGAGGGAGTTCTGGAGATAGAAGATAGAAGTAAAGCGATGGAAGGAGCAGGAGAGGAGCCAGAGTACAAGGATTCAAGGGCGCAGGAAAGGGGGTATATATATATATATATATATATATATATATATATATATATATATATATATATATATATATAGATGGATAGATAGATAGATAGATAGATAGAGAGATATAAAGGATAGAGAGAAAGAAAAAGAAAAGAGAAAGAAAGCAAGCAGAGGATTGTGTTAGGGCACTGCAGATACACAGGAGGGTGATGAGAGCGTGAAGGAAGAGGAAGTGGTGGGGCATGTGAAGCTCAGAGTACAGGAGAGAAGAGGTGACGTGAGGTGAGAGATCCACAGAAGAGAGGTGCAGCAGAGAGCGCTCAGACATCAGGGGACCTCTTACCAACAAGGCAGACATTTGGCAGCAGCCATTGCCCGTCACTAATATCTAGTCGCCCCTCTGGCAGCTCGCTGGGACATGGGTCCATTATCGCCCAGTGAGCTCAAGGCTCGTGATCCCATCCAGGCCCTACAGTGTTTACAGCAGAGTACCTCTGCTCTCCTACTTCTAATGAATGTCAATGGCAGACATATAGGTATACACATACCCCATATACAAAGGCAGAAATATAGTCAAGCCAGACTGAAATTCTGTGTACTTGCAACATATGAGCAAGTATTTCCTAAGAAGTATTCACATTTTTTTTGCCTGCAGGGTGAAAAAAGAGCAAAGCAAAATACTATATGCATGCATTGTTACTGGAGTTTTCAGGTTGAATGAGCACCAATTGTGGTCACTATGCATGTGCTTTTTTGGTGCGCTGCACAACCACCCTGTGTGAACACACCCTAATGGACTGCAGGCGTTGTGCTAACCTCACCACACACTATATTAATAGCAGTCACCTGGTCGCAGTCAGTTATCAGGACACATGAACCTTTGTATATATGGCAGCGGATAGAAAAGAGTCGCTCTGTTCACAGCTGTGACATATTGAAAGTGCCGACATAAGACTGTATGCCGGGTTTACGTACACACACATTATACATAGGTTTTGTAATACGGCATCATCGGATTACTTAGTATTTGAGTGAAGGCAATTAAGCTAGATCTCCCCTTTCCACCATTATCTTATAAATTAGATTTTTTTTTTTTTTTTTTTTTTTATTTTGCACCATTTTCTTGTAATAAAATCTCCACAAACAACCAAGTTTACCAATGTTCATGAACTTAAAGCTATAAACTCCTACTCCAGACAGCCAAGTCTGATTTCTGCTTACCCCGCATATCACATAGAAAGCACGTATAGGTGCCACTTATATAAAGAGCTACAAATGACATTCACAAACATGTATGTCAAAGTCTCAGGGGCTCCTCAAAGCCGAAACCATGCCAGATACAATTGGGGAAGGTACTTCAAAGCACACAGCAGACTTCCTGTCCAGTAACCCCTTTAAAACAACCCTGCAACCAGTGTGTCTCCAGTCGGAAGTGGCTGATACCAGAGAACAGCAGCTTGCACTCTATTTATAGCAAGTGTGACCATCCAATGCAACTGTCAAAATATGGGATCTTTCAGGTATACATATCTGTGAAGGCTCATCAATAGCGTCTTTATATAACCAGACCATGCATTGCCCAGCAGCGCCAATACAGACATAGTAGAACTGAACTGCTCATTTGGTCCAGCCGCTGTACTGACATAGGGCTGTAGAGAACGCTCAATGAGACGGTCAGCTCTGCTACATCTGTAGGTATCCACATGCAAAAATAATGGATTCCAGAATTTGGCAGAAGGAATCGCATAGGACCTATCACATTAGATGTATGAATCTATATATGTTATCGGAACTTTGCAGACAGCCGGTCAATTCATTGGACACTGCAGGCTGGTCACACACTTCACAATAAGAATTATAACGATAGTCACGTGATGGACAACATGCAGAGCAGACTTACCTGCTGCCTCTTGGGCCACTGAACAATGGGGACTCCGGAAAGCGCGAGTTCAGGTGGGTCATGCGCGTGTTCCTCCAGAAGCTTCTATTACCCTCCAGGGAGCAGGGAGAAGAGAAAAAAAGAGGAGGGGCAGGTTAAACAGTCTGTACGAACATAACAAGCTGCAGCAATACATGGAGAGATGCCCACGCCAGGTGCCACCCTACCCGCTCCGCTACAGTACACACACAAGAGCCGATCAGGTGATAGCCATCAACAGCATGGGAGGGGGAAGGCATGACAGGTAAACACACTGAAGCAGACGAGACTAGCCCCCGTGACTAGCATGGGAGAGGAGGGGGGGCACAGATGAAAACAGACAAGGAGAGACACACATAGACGCAGCTGCTATGCGTGCAGGAGGACTGCAGGATATGCAGACAAGGGGCACAGATGCCACAGACCACTCCCCACTCACCTCTTGTCAGCACTGACCAGCAGCACATTTCCTGCTGCCTGCCAGCTCAGTCAGTGGGAGGGCGCTGGGCTGTTCTGCAGTCCTCATGCAGTAGCCCTGGTGACTGTGCTGCCAGTCCCAGCTACACCGCCAAGCGCATTGGCTCCTGGCTGTCTCATGCTGAGCCAACTCTGACCCTATGCCTGCAAGTCCCTCCTGGCTGTCTCCACTTGCTGCTTACACACTCTTCCCAGCAGTGCTTTGCAGTAGGCGGAGAGCAAAGGCACACAAAAGAGGGGGAAGGGGGGCCAAACCTGTGGAGGGAAGGAGACAGGAGGAGGTGGGGTGGGGAAGGGGGCGCCCCGATTGGCTAGAAAATAGACTCTCCTCCCTCTGCACAACTGTCCTCGCTTCCCGTCTCTCACCCCAGGGGGAGGAAATGCAGAGCTGTCCTGCAGCACACATGAGACGTAGCAGGGCGAGCAGCAGACGGCGCACAAGGCAGGGCTATGGTGACATCTCCCTATTCTAGGCCCTCCCTGGGTCACACCGTCAGCACTCAGCCATCTGCTCCCCAACAGATGCCAAGCACACACAGGGCATGGTGTTACACACAGGCCTGGACACAGCCGATTATACAATCTGGTCAGAAGAATGGCCAATATTTAGGATTATGTCCCTGGAGAGGTCCCCACAAGGTCACTCATGTGCTCTACACATAGACAATAGGAAACACAAGAGACTGGCACTACAGCAACCAGCAGGTACTGATCACAACATGCTGGCAGGTGTAGTTCTCCTATGAGTAGTAAATAGATAGTACTTCAGATCATTTAGTATATTGTAATGTATGAACATACGCATGATAATAAAAAGGTTATTAAAAAAACACAAACTGAAAAATGCCAACAATAAACCTATTCAGCTGTTCTCTTGGAAAGAAGGATTGAGAATGATGACAGACACCCAGCTTTCCCAGACCTCTGATTCTTGGGGTGCTATTCACACACCGCTGTAATCCATCAGGCCTCTGATCTTAAAGTACAGGATCAAGGAATGAGATTACTAGATATGTAGTAGTTTTCTCAGGCACCATCAATAGCGGTCAGCTAAACACTGCTTTCAGGAGGAAAAAAAAAATAAAAAAAAAATCAGGTGTTGAAATTCAATATACTCAGTAACCCCTCTGCCAGCCAATATAATCTGATGGGTGATGGCACCCATTCATATAACAGATGGCTGGTCCCAGGTTTCACCAACTTTGTGATAAGTAATAATAAATAATAATAATAAAAAATCCTCTTTATTGTGGTATTACTGGGAGATTTGCCTTTCAGGGTCCCAGGAAATTGGGAAACGTATGTAGAGCTGAGAAAAGAAATCTACTTAATGGTGTCTTCCCAGAATGAACAATCATCACCTAGGTAGAACATGTCTGGCCTCTGGGTCCATGACCATCATACATGCAATGGTCCAAAGCTCCCATCACTGTTTATCACTCCTGATATAAGTTGTCACATAGCAGCCCCCTGGGCGGAACAACATTGTCACAAGCTCTCTGTCCCCTCCAACATCAGGAAGATGTCTCCACAACCAGAGGAAAAAAAATGTCAAATCTACCTATACATAATGATCACTGAGCAGATGAGAATTCCTAACTCCAGCCAATCTTACAAAATCCAAGATACCTTCACCCGCACCTCACTGAATGTGGTCTACATAAAAGGGTTTTCCAGGAGACAACATTGATAACATATTGATGATCTCTATTAAGGATATTGTAGGTTATCAATGGTGGTCAGACACGTAGGACCCCCACAGATCTATGTGATGGTGACATACTAATGTTCATAGGTCACATGATACAGCTGCAGCTCAGTCTCATTCAAGTGAAGGCGCCTGAGCCGCAATACCAAACATAGCCCTATGTGATGTGTTTGGCATTCAATGAAAACCCCACCATGCGCACCCAAATGCTGAGGCCTATAAAAAACACAGATGATCCATCTTAAGCAAAGGCCATCAAAATTCAAGCCCCTTTAGTATATCTACCAAATATACAGTTGAGATCTTTATATAGGCGGACAGAAGCTTAGAATGAAGCTGAACACTCGCTGTTATAGAGGACAGAACTACCTGTACCACAACATAACATGAAGGACATGAAAATAATGGTATTAAATTCATACCTCAGGGGGAGTACAAATTCATGCAGAGTCAGACTGGGATGTTTAGGGTCCAGTGGAATTATTTCTAAAGGCCCACCACAAGGACCCCTGTAGATCAGCATGGCTATAGGTAACAACAATGCCATGCTGCACACTTGTCAGACTATATGCGCCACTGCACTACCTAAACCCACCGCTACACTCTAGATGGCAAGCCTGTGTGTTCCTGCTCTACCAGTGGCAGAACCGGGTTAGGATGCCACGTCTCCCCAGTTCTGCGATTACTTACTGATCCCTGTTCATGCTCACAACCGACCACCTCTTCCGTCTTGAGCCTTCAATGGGCCCTGTGCACCACACATCACATCCATGATGACATAATGTGCAGTAGACGGGGGGCCCCAGGAGGCTGAAGAAGAAGACTGCAGTGGGCAGGAGCAAAGACAGGAAAGTTATTGAGGGCCGTTACTAGACCTCCACTGCTTATTAAAAACAAGTAGTGAGTCTGGCAGGACCCCCTAAAGGCACTGGGCCCACCGGAGGAATCACCAGTAGCCTAGTAGGCCAGTCAGACACTTGAGTAACTCAGAACAGTGATGAAGGAGTCTCATGGATTCATCTCATACCTTCTGACTTAGTGGGGCGCCACAATCATGGACCAGGTCACAATCAGGACAATAAAACTTCCACACTTATGTAGGAACTGCTCTAATATTTACTGTTTTAGCAGATTACTCCTCTCCTTATATCACTAGTTGTGCTTCGCATCACTTCTCCCATGTTCCTATGTCCTTTCCTGTACAAACGTGACTTCAGATAGTGTTCTACTGGAGCCTTATAAAGAGTATACTGAAATATACAGAAAAATGGGGAGACGAAAAAAAGTTCACTCACCATATGCCACTTCAATAACTGGATTACAGCCGACTACATGGACTGATCCAGATTGCCGTACTAAACCGCAGGAAGAAAATTCATGGAATCCAGAACCAAGAACGCTCCCAATCTTTGTAGCATATCTTATGTAATTAAGATGTTGCCAACTCCAATGATCAAGCCTTTGGACGTACTAGTCTATGGAGAAGGGAGGGGGGAGAAGGAGGCTACTGGGAAACACACAAATATAACTGTGGCGGCTACACTCCGCTATTCTGTAATTAATGAATTCAGCGCACGGTCGGCTTTCCAGCAGTATATAGAACTGCCTGGGCCCCAAACCATGAAAGGTCTTCTTTAAGATACTGTATATTACAAGACTTCTTATATTCTCCTGCACTATTCTATTATGGAAAGGTGTTTAGAAATGGAGGCACGCTTTAACAGTTTGGGAACATTTTTGGTACTGGATTCTACGTTTTCCTTTTTGCCCGACAAAGACATCCAAGATAAGTTCATACAGATGAATTTGAGGCCCTCCTCCACATCAGATGCCTCTCCAAAAAACAGGCTCTAAGCTGAAGTTCCCTTTAGGATCCAAATTTGATCTTTGCTTCAAAAAAAAACACACAACAAAACCTGAATGTGTAAACACACCTTAAACACTCCTCGAACAACTACAGAAGTTTAGACCACTTGTGAAGTGGAACAGAGGCCACCGAAAAACTGAGCTGTGACCCCATGTGCTGCCCCTTGCTGCAGTTTACACTGCCATCTACAGGGTGTCTGCAGGAAGAGTCACAATAGCCATCTGTACCATGCGCTTCTGTATGGAAAAAATACCTTTAATGGCAAACTGTAATAAATGATGTTACAGTGCAGGAGGAGAGAGAGGTGGTACCAAACATTAACCCCTCTACCCTAAGGCAGCAACATCACATGCTTTGTTCATGCTTTGGCCACGCTGCGCTCATTACCATTCAAATGAAAGGGACTAAACTGCAACGTGACCAACAGACAGTGTCACAGCCATGCTTTCTAATACTGAATAACTCCTTAGCGTAAAGGGTCTCTATCATTCATTTCATTCATTTGAGATAATCATATGTCTGAATGGCCTTTAAAAAGGCTATTCAGGTGATGCCCCCAGTTTTCTAAAGCGCCCCCCGTTTTTCTTAAAAATCAGTAAAACCGATATGCCAATGATGCTCACAGAGCACCCTGGACATTTCACAGGGTCAGCAAGCACCCCCCGCATCATACTTCTTTCACACCCCTCCATTGCTTATGTTCCATTATGCCCTCCTCCGCCTCACTTGCTGTAACTGCCTCCATCCTCTATAGTCTCGCTCCTGTGCCTCAAACCCTGTGCATGCGCAGTAACGCTCCGTTCTTAGTGCTACTGTGCACGCCCTAGCGCCATTTTGGTGTACCTACCTACAGAACTCAGCATACTGTTCTATAGCGAGCTACAAGAAAATGGCACTCGGGCATGCGCCGTAGCACTCCGAACGGAGCATTACTGCGCATGCACGGGGTTTGGAGCACAGGAGCGAGACTACAGAGGATGCAGGTGGTTACAGGCATATGATTAGCTCAAAACATGTTTTGTCAAGGATATTCCACATAGCATAAAACATTCTCCATATCAAATTAATTGATGTAAGCAAAACATAAGCATCAGGTATCAGTGTCCGTACTATCTAGACATATCCCGTACAGTCAATGCCTCAAAAAATGTACACACGACAATGAACGATGCCTAGGTACCCAGCTGCCATGACAACCCATTGGTCCAAAATCAGGATGAAATTAGTAGTCAGGCACATGACCATATTCCATCCAGGAAACACTATCCATGAAGGTTGCAACTCCGGCATACAGTCCTGACAAAACCACCCCAAAACATCTGAGACATGCTTTAAAGGTTGCAGAACATCTCTGGAAGAAAAGCCGCGCCAAAGAAGACATCGTCTGTTATAAAGAGGCATTCGCAACTTCCCATGTGCATAGCAGGTCTTCTTTACCACACTCATAACTTCTCCATCCCACAATCCCAAACAATTATTTAATACTCATCCCCCTTTTTATTCACCTGGCGCCCCCTCCGTCATTGCTCACCTCAGCCAAAGACTTCGCCACTTACTTCAAAAACTAGATTGACAGCAAAGAGAACGTCTACCTCCACTCCCCGCAACTCAAATGTTCTGCGCTCTTCCTCCATAGCACGCTTTATCAGTTACCAATGAAAGCCCTCCACCGCAATAACAAGATCCCTCCTCACCACCTGTGCGCTCAACCAGACCCAGTAACAACTCCTCCTGAACCTCAGCAGAGTCACTCCTGCTCCTACTACCTTATCAACCTCTCTCTAACCAGAGGTACTCTTCCCTTAGGCCTGTCACACCCATTCTTAAGAAATCATCCCTAACCAGCCCTCTCCTGCAAGCTCTCACCCCATCTCACTACTCTATAGCTCAAAATTCCTTGAACACCATCATCCACTTTGACCTATCCCTCGTCCAATCTACGACAGTACAGTCAGGCTTCGTCCCCATCACTCCACAGAAACTGCCCGTAACTTTAGATCCTCTTCAGACCTCCTAATCCCCACACCTTCCTCCAAGACTTCTCCCGTTCATTCCCCATACTCAAACTCACTAACACAACATAAAAGACTGTCCACCACAATCGCAAGTTTCAAGAGGTCCCGCAGAACTCCACATCACAATCTGAAGAGCTTGTACCCCCTTCACCTACTCTCTCTATCCCCCTCCTCTCATTGCATAAGCCCTTGTGGAGCAGGGCCCTATATCCCACTGTGCCAGTCACTGTTAGCAATATATTTAGTCTAATTGTATACCATATGTAAACCCTCAAATGTAAAGCACCAGGGAATATAATAATGTAAAGCACCAGGGAATATAATAATGTACAGCACCAGGGAATTAATATAATAATGTACAGCACCATGGAATTAATATAATAATGTACAGCACCATGGAATTAATATAATAATGTACAGCACCATGGAATTAATATAATAATGTACAGCACCATGGAATTAATATAATAATGTACAGCACCAGGGAATTAATATAATAATGTACAGCACCATGGGATTAATATAATAATGTACAGCACCAGGGAATTAATATAATAATGTACAGCACCAGGGAATTAATATAATAATGTACAGCACCATGGGAATTAATATAATAATGTACAGCACCATGGGAATTAATATAATAATGTACAGCACCAGGGAATTAATATAATAATGTACAGCACCAGGGAATTAATATAATAATGTACAGCACCAGGGAATTAATATAATAATGTACAGCACCAGGGAATTAATATAATAATGTACAGCACCATGGGATTAATATAATAATGTACAGCACCAGGAAATTAATATAATAATGTACAGCGCCAGGGAATTAATATAATAAAGTACGGCACCATGGAATTAATATAATAAAGTACAGCACCATGGAATTAATATAATAATGTACAGCACCATGGAATTAATATAATAATGTACAGCACCATGGAATTAATATAATGTACAGCACCAGGGAATTAATATAATAAAGTACGGCACCATGGAATTAATATAATAAAGTACAGCACCATGGAATTAATATAATAATGTACAGCACCATGGAATTAATATAATAATGTACAGCACCATGGAATTAATATAATGTACAGCACCAGGGAATTAATATAATAATGTACAGCACCAGGGAATTAATATACTAATGTACAGCACCAGGGAATTAATATAATAATGTACAGCACCATGGAATTAATATAATGTACAGCACCAGGGAATTAATATAATAATGTACAACACCAGGGAATTAACATAATAATGTACAACACCACGGATTTAATATAATAATTTACACCACTATGGAGTTAATGGTGCTCTAAAATTAAAGTTATAATATTTGCCATCAAGGACCCAGGTCCCAACCCCCAGGCCTCTGCCCCCTCCTCTGATCTCACAGGTAACTCACCTGCGCTGTGTGTGTGTTTGTGGGGGGGTGGGGGAAGAATCATAAACTTCTGGCTTTTTAATGACTGCTTAAAGTGTTTGCCAGTGATTATTAATAGATGTGTATTATCTACAAAATGGACCAGAATAGAGCGCGTCTCTGCTTCTTTTCCACAGATCAACAGTGAATAATGGATGTGTGAATAAGCCCTTAAATAGGAAGTGTTGTTCAATAAACTTTGCATAAATGAATGGTACAGGCGATATCTTATGAGAGAAAAATGACCCTTTCTGCTCTTAATAGTTCGGTCCCCCATTCCACAAAAGGACTGGCCATTGTGAAAGTCAATCTATCCATACAGTGAAAGAGTTTAAGGGAGCCTTCACACGGAGTTTACACTCGCTTATTCTGAACGTAAAAATCGTTCAGAGTGAGCGGCGTAAAAAAACATCCGATTGACTTCAATGGGAGCCGGCATACCCGTGTATCACATTGAAAGCAATAGGTAAAAAAGCCTCCCACTGATTTCAATGGGTAGCACGCGTATGCTGGCACCTACTGAAGACAATGGGATCTGTTTTTTACGCTGCTCACTCTGAATGATTTTTAAGTTCAGAATGAGCGAGCGTAAACTCTGTGTGAAGGCTTCCAAAGTGTGTGGTGTTTTTTTACAAGAAAAAAAAGCATTAAAAAAAAAAAAAAAAAAGAAGTGTGTGTGTGACGTAAATTCACATGCCGCAGAAATAGACCTGGAATGCCGTGCCATGCCTCTGAGTGGGGTTCCATTGGCAGCAAGGACATAGATTTCAGCAAGCACCATGACATGGCATGAGGCAGTTGCAGGAATTTTTGCTAATACATAAAGCTTTATTTATTTATTTATTTATTTTTAATATTTAGGCAAAACATATACAAAAAAGGAGGGTAAAGGTGACTGTTCTTCACTTTTTTGTTTTTGCACATTAAGGGTGCATTCACACTGAGTAAACGCTAGCTTATTTTGTAGAGTAAAATTACACTTGTAAATTTTGCTATCCCATTGACTTCAATGACATTTTACAGGCGTATTTTTACAGGCGTATTTTTTACAGGCGTATTTTTTACACTTGTAAAAAAATATCATTGAAGTCAATGGGATAGCAAAATTTACAAGTGTAATTTTACTCTACAAAATAAGCTAGCGTTTACTCAGTGTGAATGCACCCTTACCCCTTTACGCTATTTCACGTACATGCACGTCAGGGAATGTGGTTCGTTCCCGCATTCCCACGCGCCTGTACGTGATGGAGATCGCACGGGCTCAGAAGCAGAGCCTGTGCAATCACCATTGGAGCGAGCAGGAACAGTAATTGCAATGATCCCCGCTGTTTAACCCTTAAGGTGCAGGCGGTCAATAGTGACCACCCCATCTTAAGTGTTTAAAAGTGAAACTAAAAATGCTGGCGGCAGCGGGAGCCGGAGTTAGCTGTAACACACAGCTAACATCCTGCTCCTTAACCCCCTATCGAAGCTGCGGACAAACATGTCCGCCATATCCAATGGGCTCCGCTGGGTTAAGGGGCCCCTGGGCACCCCTCGCAATGAGATCGGGGGGTGCCTATATGAAGTATCTGCAGCCTGGGGTCTGGACAGTGACCCCAGGCTGATCCGGCCTTGTGTTGGAGGAAGTTAGTCTATGTGTCTGCATAGACTAACTTCCTCTATAGACTGCAATACAAGTGCATTGCACGTCTATAATGGTTCAGGTCACCTTGAGGGACATCAATAAAAAGTAAAAAAAAAAAAAAAAAAAAAAATTTAGCTGTATGAAAAAATTAATTAATCAAGCAAAGAAATAATGACTTTTTGCCATCTCGCCTTATTAAAATGCTATAAAACGTGATCAAAAAGTCACACATACCCCAAAATAGTACCAATAGCAAACACAGATCGTCCCGCAAAAAATAAGCCCTCAACCAAATGTCATCCGATAGAATAAAAAACGCTACACATCTCAGAAGTTGGCAATGCAAAAATAATTGATTTCTTTCCCCAAATTGGTTTTTGTTCTGCAAAACTAGTAACACATAAACAAACAATATAAATGAGGTATCGCCGTACTCATATTGACCTGCAGAATAAAGGTAACATGTTACTTATACTGTACACTGGGTGGAAAAAAAAAATTAAAAGTTAAAAAGCAATACCAGAATTTCTGGGGAGGTTTTTAATCCACCAAGAGTTAATAAAATGTATTCTATAGTTTATAGGCACCCAGAAATGTTGTCATTACATAATACATTTCATCCCACAAAAAACAAGCCCTTATATGGCCACATCACCAGAAAAATAAAAAAAATTATAGCATCTAGCAATGTGAAGACAAAAATCCCCCCCCCCCCCAAAAAAAAAAAAAAAAAAATCACCAAATCATTAAAACACAACTGGCTGTGGCAGGAAGGGAATGTATAAGCTGTGTATACGCGTATATCAGCAGACACCCCAGATTTACAGCTTACGAGGGAAAATATACCAGAACTGACCCCCCAAATCTTAGGAGGTACTGGGGATATAGTGGGGAATTTGGTGTTCCCAATGCACAGCTTATATATTCACGCTCCAAAATCCACTGTGCAGTCATGTCTGGGATACTAATGCTCAATAGACCCCTGATAAATTTTTTGAGGGTGCAGTTTACAAAATGGGGTCACTTTTGGGCGTTTCCAGTGTTTTGGTACGCTAAGGGCCCTGCAAATGTGACATGGCACCTGTAAGCTATTCCAGCAAAATTTGCTCTCCAAAAACCAAATAGCGCTCTTTCCATTCCGTGCCCCGCCATGTACCCAAACAGCAGATTCCGACCACATATGGGGTATTGTCGTGTTCAGGAGAAATTGTGTAAAACTGTGGGGGGCTTTTTCTATTTTAACCCCTTGTGAAAATGAAAACTTTGGGGATAAAGTGACATTTTAGTAATTTTTCATTTACACATTCCAATAAAATCAGTGAAACTGCTGTGGGGTCTAAATGCTCACTATACCCCTTGATGAATTCTGTGAGGGGTGTAGTTTCCAAAATCGGCTCCTTTTATTTTTGTGGGGGGTCCTTTGTATTGATATTCCAGGGGCTCTGCAAATGAGACATGGTGCCTGAAAAGTATCCCTGCAAAATCTGCTTTTCAAACACCCAGTGTCGCTCCTTCCCTTCCATGCACTGCCGTGTGCCCAAATATCAGTTTACACCCACATGTGGGGGATTTCTGTGCTCAGGAGAAATTGCATAACAAAATGGGAGATGCAATTTTTCCTTTAACCCTTTGGGAGTGTGTTAACTTTAGAGCTATATGAATGTATCAGTGAAAAAAAATGAAATGTCTAAATTTTGCCTCCATACTGTTTTAATTTCTGTGAAATACTTATATGGTTAACAAACATCCCAAATGCTATTTTGAATTATTTGAGGGTGCAGTTTTGAAAATGGGGTGATTTGGGGAGTTTCTATTATACAGGCCTTTATAATTCCTTTCAGAACTGAAGTCGTCCATAAAAAATTAGTTTGGAGACTTTTCTTATAAATCTAGAAAATCGCTGTTACACTTGTAAGCCTTGTAACGTCCAAAATAAATTACAAGACAATCAAAAGATGATGCCGATATAAAGCATAGATATGGGAGCTAATATTTATTCATGTATTTGGGTAGTATGACTATCTGTTTGAAAAGCAAACCAGTTCGCATTTTGAAAATTCAGATTTTTTGCAAATTTCCTATTTTTTTAAATAATAAATACACAAATATTCATTCTATTTTAACACTAACATGAAGTACAGTGTGTCACGAGAAAACAATCTCAAATTCACTTGTGTAAGTTAAAGTGTATCAAAGTTATTGACATATAAAGTGACACGTCAGTTTTGAAAAACGAGGCCTTTTGGGCTGTGTCCTTAAGGGGTTAAACTTCTGGGTGGGCCAGGACACAGCAACTCCTGCAATTTCTGGCTCCCTGCAGATTACATGATCCTACAGCGAAATGTGATCAGGAAGGCAGGGGCCAAAAATAAAATGTATGTGGCCGGATGTATATAGTCAGTTTGGCAACTGGCTAAAGGGAATGGGTCACCAGAAAATCACCTATTTTGTAGTTCAAGTTTTTATGCTACGATTTGAGAGAGTTTTTGATTTAGTTATTTAAAATCTTCCATGTTGCTATCCACATTTAAAAATAAAGTACTAAATACTGCAATTTTCACTCTATTCATCAAGCCTAATAATAATAATAATCTAACACACTTCCCATTCATAGGAGTCAGTAGCAGATTTTGTTTTCCTTGTTTTTTTAATCTTTACTCGCGTAAAATGGAGCCCATTGGGAGTCTTTTTTTCAGCGCTGATTCTTTACTTGAGTTATTGTAGCAAAATCAGCACCACAAAACTCAGTGTGAATGCACCCTAAGGGTAAGTTCACAGGGCGTTTGGATGGTCAGGAGTTTGACACAGAATCTACATCAAAACCCGCCTCACAATAAACTCCTTTTGCAAAACCCGCTTCTGCTTTTTTTTTTAAGGTCCATACCCTGTGCTGGAGGAAAAAACAAACTAAAATCGCCTCAAAAAACAACACAAACCGCCTCAGGTAAAAAAAAAAACAAAAAAAAAAACATTTTCTATTTCCTGAAGCGGATTTTTCATCTCCAAAATGCTGACCAAAAAACTCTGTGAGCCCAGCCTAAAAGAAACCAGTCAGGTCAAACTGAATTAAAAAAGGCCAATTGTGCATTTTTGAGCAAAAAAAAAAAAAAAAAAGGCAAAAATGCATACAACTTATAAAGGGCGCATCTAAACTAACCAACACATGTACAACGTTTGACGGTATGTTCACACAGCATTTTCTGAAGCTTGCAAAAAAGAATTAGCTTTAGGAATTAAGCATTTTTTTGGGCGTCTTTGTGCTCCAGCACACTGTATGAAACTGGAAACTTCCCAAATGCAGAAAAACAAAAAAAAAACCCACCAAAAAACAAAAACACAATATGGCTAAAAAAGGGGCAGATGGTAAATAACTCCCATTGTGTTTTTGCTGTTTTGTTGTTCCCCTGAGTTTTGCTACATGGGGCCTAAGACTTAATCAGCCTAAGGCCGGGTTCACATGGGGCTTTTTGGACCAGAATTTGAGGCGGAGGCCATTTCAAAATCCAAAAAACGGCTAGCCGCAACTGGATGCCGTTGCAGTGCACCAGCATCCAGTCGCGGCATTCCGCTCCGGATTAGGCCCAAATGAATTGGCTTAGTCAGGAGCGAATGAACAACAACAAAAGCAAACAAAGGCTTAGCTAAAGGTGAAAACCCAATTGCTGATGAGGAAAAATTGTCAAAAGACAGGATCACCATAAAAATATTGTATTTATTAGTAATCAAATATAGAAAACACCAAAATTGTAGTTCATATAAATATCAAAAATACTGGCTAAATATAGGAGGACCAACACACCACAAAATCCGGTGAGTGGCAGGCAACAATGAACAGTAATATATAAACATGCAAAAGTGTAACAAAGTGTATAAAACAATAATATTACAATAATGTGTAAGCTAGCTGAAAAGTATATGCACAAAATATATATAGTAGCAATACCCCTAAATAGAGATAGAACTCAGTGCAGGTGCATAAGGGAATACACACATGTAGCCATATACACATGACGTTCCGGTCTTTGGTAGACATATTCATTATTATTTTTGCAATATATTGTGTTCAAAGTCTTTCATTTGTTAATCTTTGTGTCATGCCTTACTTGTAATGTCTTTTCAGCCTTGCAGTCACTTCATTATTTAGCTACCATGCTTCCACTTGTGTATATGGCTACTAGGGTTGAGCGATCGTGTTCGGAAAAGATCGGATTCCGATCGGCGATCGAGAAAATTTCACGATCGCCATCGGAATTCCGAACATGATCTTTTTATGTGGGATCGAGTTCGGTGATCTTTTCCCACAATGCTTTGCTTAGCCTTCACACTGAGTATACGCTGTATATTCAGTGTGAAGGCTCCGCTGCAGTTCCATAGGAATGGAGGGAAGCAGCCGGCACACAGCCTTAACCCCCTACCATTCGAATGGTAGGCTAAACTAAACATCTCTAGCAGCTACTTACCTCTAGAGATGGCTGCTCCGGTGCCCTCCTTCTTCTTGCCTCGCTGTCCCGCCTCCCAGGTTAGTGTTTAAAGTGCTAGGTAGGCGGGGCTTGTGGCTTAGAGTGTGGGCGGGTACGGGGCGGGGAGACGTGACGTCTCCCCGCCCATACTCTCCTAACCTGGCAGGGAGGGGGCAGCGAAGAGAGAAGAGCAGCAGCGAGGCGAAGAATGAAGGCACGGGGCACAGGACCAGCCATCTCTGGAGGTAAGTGGACACCAGGGGGTAGGATTGTTTTTAAAATCCGATCTCCGATTAATAAAAAAAATCCCATTGACTTACATTGGGATTGGAATTGGGATCGAGATCGAGTTCGAATGAAAAATGATCGGAAATCGGATTTTAAAATCGATCCTGAAAAGTCAAGATCGGCTCAACCCTAATGGCTACATGTGTGTATTCCCTTATGCACCTACACTGAGTTCTATCTCTATTTAGGGGTATTGCTACTATATATATTTTGTGCATATACTTTTCAGCTAGCTGACACATTATTGTAATATTATTGTTTTATACACTTTGTTACACTTTTGCATGTTTATATTTTACTGTCTATTGTTGCCTGCCACTCACCGGATTTTGCGGTGTGTTGGTCCTCCTATATTTAGCCAGTATTTTTGATATTTATATGAACTACAATTTTGTTATATATATATATATATATATATATATATATATATATATATATAAAAAAATTTGATTACTAATAAATACAATATTTTATGGTGATCCTGTCTTTTGACAATTTTTCCTAGTCAGGAGGGAGTGTGGCGAGGCGGACGTATGTGGATGAATGAGCCGCCTGAAGAAGGGGCATGTCGCTTCTTTTTTCCACGAGTGGGAACAAACCGCACACAGAAAAAAGGAAATCATCAGCTTCCATTGATTTCAATGGGAGGCAGTTTTTTGAGCTGGATTCTGACTCGAATTCTACATCAAAATCCGGCCCAAAAAAACCCGTGTGAACCCGCCCTAAGTACCCCTGGCCAGGCAGTTTAGCGGTTAAAGCTGACCTTCCCCCATTACTGATCGGGAAGGCTAGTGTGTAGGACTAGCTCAGATCTGACCAGGGAGCCGGACAACGCTACTTGGCATGCTCTTCATTTACCACATTGTAAAATCTCCAGAGATACAATTGTCCAACAACTGGATACTGGCAGATAATCTATTAATATACTGTTATGTGAGAGGGCCTCGACAGTGAATTTACATAAGTCACCTTTTGTTATGCCACCAAAACAGTGTACCCCCCCCCCCCCCAAAAAAAAAAAAAACAAAAAAAAAAAAAAAAAAACATTGTCAAAATGTTTCTTATTTCATATATCAACAGTACAAGCGAACAAACTCGGATATCTGGTAAATCCATTGCATGCTGGCTGTAGTTCAGAGAAGTCTATGGAGAGGGGAAGTGAGACAGTAAGAAGCAAAGAAACATATATACTATTCTACTCCAGGTGGGATATCTATCACCAGAGATTCGTTACATCCATACCCAAGGTGTGTGCAGTTTGCAAACAGTTAAATGACCACATATAGCAAAACATACCATTTACTCTAGGTGCACACTAGCCATCAGCAGCTCTCAGTCGTTTGGGTCCGCATGGGGATCGAAAAGACAATCTGTCCACTTCAGGACACTCGCAGACCCCATAGAGTATAATGAGAAAAATCCTCATTCCAACTTACGGAGGAATCTGCGGCAGAGACACCAATGTGAACATAGCCTTAGCTAGCCTAGCTTGGTGGTTAAGTCTCCTTACAGCATGGGACGGTCACGGTACCACTACACATGCTGTTTTCACTTGTGACAGCAATGACTATGACCGATCAAAAAAGCAAAATACATGAATGCTTTCAAGAAATGCATGCAATAATGAGAGCAAAAACGCCTCAGTACAGATGGATGACTAGGTTATTACCAATAGGATATACATGTATAGTATTCGGCCGGGTTTACAATGTGCAGTAATGAGTAGCATACAGGTGAGCAGTATAGTAACATGTGCTGCTCATTACGGCAGGGTTTGTGTTGAAGCGTTGCATGTGGTTTTTATTGCATAGTAACTTAATTACTGCAATTAAAAGCCGCACGCAGTTCTTCAGTACAAAAGCAAAGTGTAAACCAAGTCTGAGATGGTGGTGCAGGGGTCCCCCAGCAATACTGCACCTCCAGTAGTGAGACACAGCTGGACCTGACCATGGCTTACTTACAAGTGGCCCAGCACTGTGTGGCTACTGAAGCCGCTCCATGAGGAAGCCAATGCTGCAGCTGCCTAGTCACACTATTGTACTCACTTCCTTCCAGCATCTTGTCTGTGTCTTGCAGCTACGCAAGCAATCGTGTGATGACTCAGCATCACATGGCCAGTACCAACTCAGTCTGCAGGGGGAGGGCAGTGCATTATCTTCTCCTCACACTCTCCAAAAATCAGCAAAGCATCTATAGTCAGGGAGGTTATACTGTGAGCCTCTCTGTACTATTGTGGGACAGAATACTGTGCCATTCCCCCATTCATGTGCAGAACTTGTCTGGAAAAGTCCAAGCAAAAAGTTCGACTGAAATTAGTGACATCCCTGATGCTAATGTGAATGAGGTCTTAGGCTGGGTTCACACTACTGCTACAGAGCAATCAGTCACGGAATAGTATACAGAAATTACATCAGTATTTCTGTATACTAATCTGTTATTGGTCACTCTATTCTGGTACCGATCACTATAGTTCTGTATACTGTTAGGGTGGGTTCACAGCTGCGACCGGTCTCCTCTTTGCAGGTGCCTGAGAAACTGGACAGGGGACGGAAACCCGGCAGTCAGTTTTTAAACCCATTCACTCGAATGGGATTGCAAAGTGTCCGCTCGTGAGCGTCTTCTGCCTCTGCGCGGCGAAAGTTTTTTTCTTTTTCTTAACCGCACATAAAGTCCAGCATGTTCTGACTGCCGAGTTTCCACCCCCTGTGGGCAAAAGACGGAAACCGGCAAAGCGGAGACTGGGCGCTGGTGTGAACCCGCCCGTACTGATCACTATAGTTCTGTACACTGTTCTGTTATTGATCGCTCTATATACTATTCTGCTAACGATCAGTAGGCTAAACATTTCTTCACATTTCCTGTACACTTACGTTCCAATATAACAAATATGGTAATGTCCATTTGTCCAGGCACAGTCCAGTTAGCTTGCTTTAGGCCCGAGGCCCAGAAGTTAGAAGACACCGCCGGAAGAAGACGCAGTGAATACCTCTTTCCAGAAGATGATGGAGGGTGCGCTGGAGAGTTCTCTCGCAGCACTGGAGCCGCCCCCAGTGCTGTTTGAGTGCTGGGGCCTGCCCACAGTGCTGCAAAAGAATTCATTTGCATACCGAGAAAAAAAAAGGAATTTCAAGAAAACGTGCAGAAAAGACAACGAAAGGTAGGAAAAGAATAGCCTGTCTTATGGCTATTCCGACGTGTTAGTGAGAAAAAATGTGATTGAAAGATAGGATCCCTTTAAAACATAAAAAAAACTTTCATGACGGACATCAAGCGTCCATTATTACTATGGGTAATGGACAGGTGTCCAGTATTACTGGCAGGTTTTGTTTGGTTTTTTTTTTTGGTTTTTTTTTTCTGTGCATGCACAGAAATCAGGGTGAAAAAAAAGCCCCAAAACGGACACTTTAACATCTGTTAGTGTCTGGTATGATAGGTGTCAGTTTTTTTTTTTGTTTTTTTTTTAACAGACACTATCATATTGGTTATCCAATGGTAGTGTGAACCCAGCCTAACAAAGTAAGGGGGCTAGCCTATGAGGACGCCCCATGCCCAGAAATGCTTGCTTTCAACAGGCCCTGGGACATCATAGAATATACTAAAATGGAACCAGGAGCAGTCACATGATCAAGGCTCAGAACTGCTTACTCCGGCAACAATGCCACGGTAAGTGCATTACAAAGTTACATGGGAAATATCACATAAAATTATACATTGTAGACAACCCCTTTAAATAACTAGTGTGAACGTAGACTTGGAGCGCAAAAACAACACCATAGGCCTCATTCAGACATCAGTATTTTGGTATATTGCATCCGAATTTGTAGATCAAATTCTAGAAGTAAGGTTAACAAAGAAGAAGAGGTATGATTTTTTCCAATATACTGTGTCTGGATAGGCCGCACTCCAGGTTTTGACTTACCGAGAATGACCAAAACACTGTGTGTGAACGAGACCATATTCAAAGCACGATGGGGCTTGCAAACAAAGACACACACACAGGCCCATCTAATCTAAGCTAATAGGTTTGGAACTTGCTAAACATGTGGGTGTGGCTTCTCAGGAAAAGGTGTGGCTTACATGGCAGTCTAAAAATGTGCTGTGTCTGGCAAAAACAAACTTTAAACACTAGGCTAAACCCCCTCCCCTGACTAACTTCTAATTTACTCCCTATAAAAATAAAATAAAAATTGCATAGTTACCCATATCCCGGGGTGGACATGTGACTGCCGCAGGCACATTTTCTGATGAGATTCTGTTTCGCACTTTCCAGAGACGAGAGGCCGCCAGTACTCCTCTCTCTCGATGGGGGCGGGCCTCAGTGCTCAAACAGCGATGAGGGCGTCCCCACCACTGCCAGAGAAGTGTCTGCAAGCGCCGCCTCCTTCATCCACCCCGTCATCTTCAATGTCTTCTAGCGCAGGATCGTAACTTCTAGCAGAGCAGACTGCGCAGGTCACGGGAAAATGGCCGCTTGCACACTATTGTTAGCGGCCATTTACCCGTGGCCTGTGCAGTCTGCTCTGCTAGGTTACAAGCCTGCGCCAGAAGACATTGAACATGACGTGGCGAACGAAGAAGGAGGCGGCGCTTGTAAACACTTCTCTGGCAGCGGTGGAGACGCCCTCATCGCTGTTTGAGCGCTGGGGCCCGCCCCCATCGCTGCGGGAGAACTCATTTGCATACCGGTAAAAACCGGTATTTCTGAGGAACAGCGCGGCGGAGACCACGTCTAAAGGTAAGAGACGAATAGCCTTTCTAAAGGCTATTCTGACGTCTCATCCACAAAAACAAAAAAAAAAAAAAAGTTTTAATGGTAGAATCCCTTTAACTGCACAGCGCTCCTCCTCCTGCTATTCGTGGACTTGGTGACTCTCCTTTAGTCGAATAGTGGTTTCCCCTGAAACGAGCATTTTTTCCCATAGACTATAATGGGATTCGATCGAGTAGTCGAATATTGAGGCTCTACTCGAAACAAATATTGAATCTCGAATATTTCACTGTTCGCTCATCTCTAATCTACAGGAATGAGAACTATAAGACTTCTTCTCCTTCCTGCAGGATCTGGCTTTGGTGCAAACAGCTGTAATATCCCATAATGGCCATTATGTCTGTGTACATTGGGCCTTCGTGTGCCACTGGCCAATGCTCTGCATAGGGATATTAATCAGTGCTGCCACCTTATATCAGGGGTAGGGAACGTACGGCTCTCCAGCTGTTGTAAAACTACAACTCCCAGCATGCATACTCGCTCTGCTGTTCTTGGAACTCCCATGGAAGTGAATGGAGCATGCTGGGAGTTGTAATTTCACAGCAGCTGGAGAGACGAAGGTTCCCTACCCCTGCCTTATATAATAGTGTGAAATGGCTTCATATTGGCATTACATTATTCCACATTAGCTTGATTGTGCTGCTGCCACCTAATGACCAAAATGACACATTGATCTGTATGTGTAAATATTGGTTTATTCCTTGCTTGTAATGGTACGTGTCACATGATCCTTCTAGCCAATGGCTTCTTCTGATGCCCCTGAAAGTTCTCGAATCTGCGCTGAGCCAAGGCGTGAAGGCTCTTTCTAGGCAGGAGCCTTGTTACTTGGACTGTGTATTCCTTAAGTCATCACCCCTGGCAACCAAGTATATTGCCTGCTCCAAGCAGAAGTTACTATCGGAGAGTGTGAACAGACTATTACACGTATCTTCCATTTCTGCATCACTCACTGTGATTATCCTCTGTACAGTTATGTCTGGATTACAGTTGTTTTATGCACAATCCTCCAGTAAAGAAGTGTTACCTGGTTTACTCCAACCTTGTGTCCAGAAGACGATTGCCTGCACATTGCACCCGGGTATTCCAGAGGAATCTAGGGTTGTGGGACACCAGAAACACTAGGGCTGCCTATACTCTGCCTTGTGACCCTGTATACCCGGCCAGCCTAAACAGTATTACCCCTGGGTACCACACAGCTACAGCAAAAGCTCACTCATTTTGCCGATACTGGAAAACGTAGCGTTTTTCTTCACTGCATTGCCACAGCAACCAAAAACAATGCTTTTCTTCAATATGGGGCCTCAGACTTTAGTAGGTTTTTTTTTTTTTTTTTTTTTTCGGTTGTAGCAGCTTGTAGAAATGCACTGTGTTGCTTTTGGTTATATCCACATGTGGCAGATTGGTTGCAGAAATTTCTGTGACCGATTCATCGGATCGTGGCCTGCAGAAATCTAGGTGCCTGCTTTTGACACAGCATGTATGGAACATATAGGGTGCGCAGATTTTTATTTATTTATTTTAGTAGGTTCTCCGTGCACTCATGTCCACGGTCCCCAGGTGAACTAGGATGGCAGACCACCTCCAGCTATAAGGCTAAGTTCACACTTTTTTGGTCAGGGATTTGGCACAAATCCGCCTCCAAACCCTGAACCAAAAACCGCCTCACCATTCAAAGTATACAAAACGCTTCTGAGTCTTTTCCGCTAGCGTCAAAAAAGAAGCGAGATGTTCATTCTTTGTTGAAGCCTGAGCGTTTTCCGGCTCACGGCTTCAATGCAAGTCAATGTGAGCCGTTTTTTCCTGCTCACGTTTTTTGATCAGGAACCTGAAGCGTTTTTGGCAAAAACCTGATCAGGAAATTCCAGGCGGTTTTTTTTTTTTTTAATGTAATTCATGACCGCATCCCAAGAGGAAACGGATCAGGAAACTCCTCGAAAAACGCCTCGGGAAATGTCTCATGCGTTTTCCGGTCCGGTTTTGACAATGCCAAAACCCTGACCAAAAAAACTCTGTGTGGTTACTGCAACAACCTAGGCAGATCAGGTAAATGCCATCACATGCTCAATTCTGACTGGTCCTTTTGAGCAGGAAAATAACATTCATTATTCATTTTACATATTAACTTGCATCTCAGTAATGAAACAATTCTCGAATGGAAACATCTAACAGGGCGGGGTCCCTGAAACATCTGACAAAAGGCATCAGGGAACAGATATTTGTCATGGTATCATAAGTGTAAGCATTACATAGTCACTAACCCTTAAAAAAAAAATCAGTAGCCATGCATGCACATGAGGAATACCAGGATATTTGGCCATTACAGGACTTGTATTCTGCAGTTTTAGCGGTTTTCCCCTATGCAGGCTCCAGCTCTTATTTTCAGTTCTCCCTGAGCTGCTGCGAAGTTTTCCATTCAATGCACAGAAAAGACAGAATACATCATGCTGTACTTCAGCCATCTCCCCTCACCCATTGAAATGAATAGAGCGGTGTGCACGGCACTGACCACCACTCAATTTAGAAAGGAGAACAAATCTTCTTATGGGGGTCCAAGCAGTCTATAGTGATATACTGACCTATATTGCTTTTAGGCTGACAAACGTCCCACTTGCTGCTGCAGGTCTGTTCTTTTCTGTGCATAGGTTACTTAGCTCATGTGGTTAATTGAATAATTGTTTTACAAGCTAATTTAGCACTACGGCGAAGCAGATTCATCCTACAAATGTAGCTGGGGTATAGGGGAGGACGAGGCTATCCAAAATGTGATGCACTTATTTAGGGCAGAAGAGAGCACAAGAATCACAACAAAAAAAAAACTTGCACGTTTTCTATATTTCTCCCGTTTCCTGTGGCATCCATCTGCATCAGTCCCTCTCTCCTATGTGCAGCCCCCATTCTCTGTACACCTTCTCAGCCCACAGAAGTGCAACAAATCAGATGCTCTCACAAGTCACTAAACCATCTGCTGCGGAGCTCCAAACCCTGGTCCTCCAGCTAACCTTTACCACTTAACCAACGATACAAACGTCTCAGTGAGAGACCCCACTATCCTTAATAATGGCTGTCTCTTTCTCTTGTGCACTCTCGTACACTTGTTCAGTCTTCAACAAACTTGACATTATTCAGGATTTCTTCATTTCAAAATCTTTTAACCTGCTGGCTATCTTAGAAACCCGGACTAAAAGGTCTGACACAGTCTCGGTTGTGATGGCCTTCGATATGTATTCCTGCGGTACCATTGCTCTCCTTCCCCTCTTTTGAGGTCCACACTACAAGACTTTTCTACCCTTTCTCCCTACGAGTAGCTGTCATGGCTTCCTATTTTCCTATACTTTGAAATTCTTACCCTTAGCATGGGCAATTTTAAGGCTCCGTTCCCACAGAGTAACGCGATGCTCATTCTGACACGTAAATACGTGTCAGAATGAGCGCTGTAAAACAGAATCCCATTGACTTCAATGGGTGCCATCTTACACGCGCTACACATTGAAATCAATGGGTTAAAAAAGCCTCCCATTGATTAAAATGTGTAGTGCGCGTAAGACGGCACCCATTGAAGTCAATGGGATTGTTTTACAGCGCTCACTCTGACGTGTTTACGTGTCAGAATCAGCGGCGCGTTACTCCGTGGGAACAGAGCCTACCAGTCCCATTAACACCTGTTTCTCCATCTGCCTCTTGCCTTCTAACTCTAACCTCCTTTCTTGATTTCTCACAACTTACCATCTCTCCAACACACAAAAAGATGGTTATATCCTTGATCGGGTCTGTCCTTTCTCTGACTTTACTAACGCTCACCTACCATTTCCACCACAACACACCGAGCTAACACATGTATAAGAATCTATGGGCTACTAACACGCAGTTATCACTGTGTCTCCTGAACTGGCCACCAAGCAATACAATGAGACTCAACTTCCCTGGATAAAGTAGAACACTTGACCGCCCAAAACTCCCACCATAAACAGACGTCAGCAACCTTGGCACACTCCTTAAACACGTTTTCTTCAACTGCTCAAGATGTCCTGATGTCTGTGGAGACCAATCAAACACATTTGTAGATTTTCTTCACTTCAAGATTATGCTCAAAGCCTATAACTCTGCCCTTCACCTCGCCAAAAAAGCCGACTTCACTGCTCATCTCCTCCCTTCAATAATCCTAAACAACTCGCACCTTTCACTCCCTCCTTACACCAAAGGTGCAGGTAACCGGTCACAGACCTCAGTGGTCAAGACGTGGCCACGCACTTTAACTCCTTCCCACACCATGACGTAATAGTACTTCATGGAAATGTGTGCCTTACCGCATCTTGATATAATAGTACGTCATGGTAATGTCACCTGCTCAGAAGCGGAGCGAGTGACTGTCACACACGGGCTGTCCTAGCATGTGGTGTGGGTGTGCCTGACAGAGGTCAACTATCTCCACTCAGGCTGCAAATTGGGCATAAATCGCACCCCACTACAGTCCACACCCCCAAATACATGCTGCCACCACAGATCCCCAGCTCAGCAGAAACTGTGCTAACCTATACAGGCATCTCTCCAACAGTGACACACAAACACACCTCAAAATGTCCTTCAGTGCTATATACAACACACAAGAAAAGATGATAAAAACAGAATACTTGAGTCTTTGTCTCAGGAACTCGGGACTCTTCAGATGGAGATGGACATACCCAGCTAACATAACCGGGTCCACAGATGTGATGTCGGTTCTATAGTCTCAATATGGTTTAGACAACTCCCTGCCAGGGTGACCCCCCTCCTCCTACTCCCTGTAGTAGAAGATGAGCAACTCATCGTTATCTGGGAAAGAAGAATTTTTCTAGGCCTATCTGCTGGCTCTGGAGGTCAGCCCAGGGGCACCCACCTTCATCTCTCAGGGTCACTAAACCCCCTCCCTCTCTGTGTTACTGGACCATGAGGTCAGAAAACAAAACTGAAGGTCTGGTTGTATAGCAAAAAAAGAAAAAGCCATTCCCCCGCTGACCCCCTCCCCCCTTGTATACACACAAACCACTGGAGTGCATTGATAACACAAAACCAAACTAAACATTCACTAAGGATATATATCTGTGATTAGGTAAGAATACAGAATTTCTGCCATCACGGTGACAATGTGAGCAGGTGTCTACTGTAAGAAATAGTAGACACCCGCCATTAACACTTGTGGCTGGATGGTGTGTCTGTGGCCCCAGGGGTGAGATGTGCTCTTCACGTCTTGATCCCTTCTTTGGTTGGATTGATTAGCTAGGCCTTAGCACTTATACACTCCATGTCTATGCCTGGTAAAGTCGCCATTATTATCGGTCACAGCATCTCAAGGGTTACAGTCAGATATTTCTATCAGTCACAGCCACCCACCACCCAGGTGACGGTATAGCACAAGCATTTTGCCGCAGCACTGGCCACCAAGTACACGTATTTCATGCTATAATGTTGCGATCAGTATGGTAGCTTCACCTGCATAGTGCTCCACTAGACCAGAAGGTAAAACAGATCCACATCATGTTATTTCGACATATAAAGCAAATTAACCAGCAACATGGTGGAAGTGTTATTTCATCCCAGCTCAGACATAGTGAACACTTCTTACTGACAGATGTCACATATGATCCTCAGTCTGACTACCAGTCCAGAACTTGCCCCCCTGTGTAGACAGGATTCAGTCTTTCGTGCGAGTGACTTCTTGTGAACTACAGGATTAAAATGATCACCTATTAAATCCCTCCTGGAAGCCTCCTCATCCAGCTCTGTAACTTCTTGTCCCTCCAGTGCTGATTAAAAAATCAATTCTGCCTTATATATGGTAGTAAGACATGCCATGATATAATAGGGGAGTCCATATACAATCATCAGCTACACAGTTATAGAACTCCACTGACTAACATCATCTTTCTATACAGTGTGCTGTATGCAGAATATGCAGTGTATCTTACATACAGTTTGCCCCTCCATCCTGCTTGTCAGAGCTGAACGGAATAAAACGTTGCAAGCAGGAAGTACGTAAGGCAGGATGAATCATACAGGATACAAGTTTTAACATTAAAATAAACTGCCCTTTAAAAAAAACAAAAACAAATACTTGACATTACATACATTGACACAGAAATGTTGAATTGCTGCAAAACAGATTATAGGTGTGCTCAAATATACACTGGGTCCTACCACAAGAGGGCGTACGCGTGCTTCTCCTGCTGTCCAATAAGAAAAAGTTTTTAGAGGCGACATTTGGGTAGTGTATATCTTGGCGAGAGATCGCTGACTAGCGCATGTCTCCAGAACGCACTTGAAGATATTTTGCCCAATTGACAAACAGAGGACTGTCAAATGGACTGTGAGAAGCAGGATGGTAGATTAAACAAACTGCTAGCCATCCAGGCTGTTTTGACCTAGCTGTGGGCATGCACACAACCGTATTCCATCCAAGTAACACTGTCTGTATGTGGGTTGTATTTCCCAGATTAATCACAACAGTATGCATAGAACTTGCGGCATCAGCATTCGCGTCCAGACCGACTCTAGTCATGTGTATAGAACTTGCTGCGTCATAGTCAGTTATGATACAATGAGCTCCTGAACGGTCCGATCACTACTGTACTAAACTGACAGCTGTAGTACAATAGTAGATGGGCCATCTCAGAGCAGATCACCACATGCCATCTACACTGGCTACAGTGATCAGCCTTTACAGAGACAAATAAATATAAAATTATATAATATCTATCTGCTTTTTTGCAGTTATATTGAACACGACAAATCCTTTTCCCATTGGTGAGCACCCTATGCCTATACTGGTGCGGTCATATATATATTTTGTCTCCTATATTATATTATATAATTTTTTTTTAAATATCCCAGGCTAGCCCTAAATAAAACAACTTTTCAGGCAGCAGAGAGCCTAGATCCATGTACACAGAAGAGAGGGGAAGAGAAACGGCCACTTTACACGGAGGAATTTGCAGCGAATTTGGAGGTAGGTTCAACCTCCGAATCTGCAGCAGATTCCTCCCGAATCCGCTTCCTATTATTTTGAATGGGAGGCAGAGATCACAGCAGCACATAGAACCCCCCCCCCCCAAAAAAAAAAAAAACAAAAAAAAAAACAACAAAACACCCTGCTTGATCATGTTGCAGATTCCACCCGCAAGGTCCACGGCTTGAGACTCCCTTCGGATTGGCCCGATTCATCCAGGCCTAAACAGGAACAAAGCCCCAAAAAGAAAAAACGCTTAACTTGGAAACACATATTGGTTTGAGAACAAGTGTGGTTGCCGGGAAAACACCCGACTGTTGTGGGGTCAATGTCAATAAAATGAAAAAAATTTCCAGCATACCATTACCAGGAACATGGCAAATAGCTGACGCGTTTCGAGACCAGATTTCTTAAAGTCTCTTACTTATAGCCAGAATAAAGTGAGTACTAAAACACACACATATATATACACATGTGTATGTATAGGGTCAAAATACCACACCCATCACATCCACATTAACCCCGTTGATGCCAAATTCAAGTGAAAAAGGAATAAACACACACTGATATGCACATTACATTCTAACCAGGTAAGTATATCACATAATACTAGACAGGCTGATCAGAAGGGCCAGCTCTGTCCTGGGGAGCCCCTTGGACCCAGTACAGGTGGTGGGTGACAGAAGGATACCGTCTGTGGTGACCTCCATGCGGGAGAACAAATCCCACCCCATGCATGGGACCCTGATAGGACTTGGCAGCGCTGTAAATGACCGTCTGCTTCACCCCAAGTGTGAGAAGAAGCGCTATCGCAGGTCCTTCCTTCCAACCGCGATCAGGCTGTATAATCTACATCAGACCAAGCGAAGACACTCCACACAGACAACTAATGATTATGAATGTCCTCCTTCTTTCTTCTCTGTTCCTTAGCTGCTATGGGCTCCTAGTATATCTTTCTCAGCATATGTGTGTCTATTTCTGTAATATATTACTGTGTATTATCCTGTATCTGTATTACTTTGCAGCTGTAACAGACTGAAATTTCCCCACTGTGGGACTATTAAAGGATTATCTTATCTTATACTCGGCATGATCATAACAAACATAAATCGCAGCAATTTCAGATCGAGAAGTTATCTAAATAATCACTTCACAAGGAATATAAGTACCATATATACTTGAGTAAAAGCCAAAGTTTTCAGCACAGTTTTTGTGCTGAAAAAGCCCCCCTCGGCTTATACTCGAGCCAGCAAATTATATATATATATATATATATATATATATATATATATATATATATATATATATATATATATATTTTTTTTTAGGAGGAGGGGGGGGGGGTCTATGACCAGCTGCAATATCAATGTATAGAATATCCCATAAAATAATGGAGAAAAGAAGAAGCTTTAGAAAAATAAAAAAAAAAAAAAGTTGTAAATCCCTCCTTTCCCTAGAATACATATAAAGGTAGAAAATTACTGTGACACACAAACACATTAGGTATCCCTGTGTCTGACAGTGCCCGGTCTACTGAATATAGGGTATCTGCAGCGCTCCTCTTCCATCGGGAAGGGGTTAATAGGAGCACTGCAGATCCCCTATATTCAGCCAGGCTGAATTCCAAGTGGGGGGAAAAACCCTAGTCCTCAAGCTCAGGGAAGGGGCAGACAGACAAACAAAACACCCCCTCCCCTTCCCCAGCACCTACTGTACCCAAAAACTATTTTAATTTTTCAAATTTTCCAGTAGCTGCTGCATTTCCCCCCCCCCCTAGGCTTATACTCGAGTCAATAAGTTTTCCCAGTTTTTTGTAGTAAAATTAGGGGCCTCAGCTTATATTCGGGTCGGCTTATACTCGAGTATATACGGTAAGTAAATCACAATGATTACAAGTCAAGAAATCATCCAAATGATCGCTTCACAAAAGATACAGGTGAGTAATCATAGTCTGAAATAAATGCATGGCTGTATATTACCCCATGAGTCAATACCATGTAATGGCGATTTACTTCCATCCCGTGTGTAACCCAAGTTCCGGCTTATCCAAGTCACGTGATACATTGATCACATGACTTGTCACGTGAATGTACCACTGGTTCAATAGTAAGATATAAACCATACTCCAGAGTTTAATATATAAGGGTTAAGTCTTGTTTAATATTTAACCCATGTGGTATTCTATATCCAGCTTGTATATCCAGTACGCCTCACGTTTGAGGAGTAAAGATCTTCTACCTCCTCCGCGCAGGGCCGCCGATAGGCCAGTACTACTGCTACTGGCGTCAGGGGCCCGGCCAAATTTTAAAATGGGGGGGGCCCGGGCCCCCTGGCGCCGGCAGCAGTCATTATATGTCCTGTTTCAACTGATCTGAGTTGAGCACATAACGCGGCTGAAGCGAGGAGCTGACACAGGTCAGCTCCTCGCTTCGCCGCTGCCGCCTGTCTCGCTGACACATATGCGGCTGAAGCGAGGAGCTGACCTGTGTCAGCTCCTCACTTCGCCGCTGCCGCCTCTCTCGGTGACACATATGAGGCTGAGCCGGAACCCGGCTCAGCCGCATATGTGTTAGCGAGAGAGGCGGCAGCGGCGAAGTGAGGAGCTGACACAGGTCAGCTCCTCGCTTCAGCCGCATACATGTCAGCGTCAGGGAGAGAGGCGGCGAGGCGAGGAGCTGACACATGTCAGCTCCTCGCTTCAGCCGCATATGTGTCAGCGAGAGAGACACCCAGCAGCGAAGCGTGGAGCTGACCCGTGTCAGCTCCTTCCTTCAGCCGCATGTGTCAGCGAGAGAGACGCGCAGAGAGCGGCGAGGGAGCGGAGGAGAAGGTAAGTTTAATGGGGAGGTGGAACGTGAATCTGGGGGCAGATGAAAGAGGACGGCATGACACTGTGGGGACATGAATCTGGGGGCAGATGAAAGAGAGGACGGAATGACACTGGGGCAGATGAAGGAGGGGACGGCATGACACTGTGGGGACATGAATCTGGGGGCAGAGATGGAGAGGACATGAATCTGGGGGCAGAGATGTGGGGACATGAATCTGGGGGCAGAGATGGAGAGGACATGAATCTTGTGGCAGAGATGGAGGGACATGAATCTGGGGGCAGAGATGGAGGGGGGACATGAATCTGGGGGCAGAGATGGAGGGAACATGAAACTGGGGGCAGAGATGTGGGGACATGAATCTAGGGGCAGAGATGGAAGGGGGACATGAAACTGGGGGCAGATGAAGGGTGTATATGAAACTGGGGGAGAGATAGAGGGGGGACATATAATTTACGGGTGACTGTAGGAGGATTATACTGTGTGCGGGCACATGGAAAATTAACGAGTGGGCGGAGTCAACACAAAAGTGGGCGGGGCTAAATTTGCTGCGGCGCGCCACACATTTTGTCCCTCTTAGTTCTTCAAAAGTTGGGAGGTATGGAGATGGGGGGGACATGAATCTGGGGGCAGAGATGGAGGGACATGAATCTGTGGGCAGAAATGTGGGGACATGAATCTGGGGGCAGAGATGGAGGGGACATGAATCTGGGGGCAGAGATGGAGGGGACATGAATCTGGGGGCAGATGAAGCTAGGGGAGAGACGGAGGGGGACATATAATTTACGGGTGACTGTAGGAGGATTATACAGTGTGCGGGCAAACGGAAAATTAATGAGTGGGCGGAGTCAACATAATAGTGGGTGGGGCTAAATTTCCCACGGCGCACAAAGCAAAAATGGCAGGGGAGGGGGGGGGGGGGGCCCAGACACTTAGGCTGTATGGGGCCCCAAAATTCCTGATGGCGGCCCTGCCTCCGCATACTGGACGTGGAATATGATCAATGGCAGAATACGTAAAAGAAGAAGCGTTTCCACCATGGCGTGCAGAAAAATGTCAGGACACTTTTTTTTTTATCCATTAACCTCTTCAAGACAGAGCCTAAAAGTACCTAGATGACAAGGCCTCATTTTTCAAATCTGACTTGTGTCACTTTAGGTGGTAATAACTTTGAGATGCATTAACTTATCATGGTGATTCGGAGACTGTTTTCTCGTGACACATTGTACTTCGCGTCAGTGGTACATTTTGGTCAATAGGTTTGTCTTTTATTATGAAAAAATAAGAAATTTGGTGAAAATTTTGAAAAAAATGCAGTTTTCAAACTTTGAAATTGCATGCCTTTCATGTAGAATGTCATATTACCCAAATTACTTCATACATTTAATTTAGCATATCTCTGATTGACATCAAACTTTAATTGCCCTTTCATTTTTTTCAGATATTGTAAGGCTTACAAGTCAAGCAGTAATTTTCCAAATTTTTAAGAATATTTCCAACACACATTTTTCAAGGGACCAGTTCAGTTCTGAAGGGAACTTGAAAGGCCTCTCTAATAGAAACCCCCATAAATCACCCCATTCTAAAAACTTCACTCCTGGAAGAATTCATAATTGCATTTAGGAAGTTTCTTAACCCTTTCAGCATTTCACGGCAATTAAAACAAAATAGAGGTCAAATTTACAATTTTAATTTTTTTTCACCAATATATTCATTTAGCCCTAGAATTTACACATTCACAACAGGTTAAAGGAGAAAACGCATTCTACATTCTATTCCCCCAAGCATGAAACTGTCCCATGTGAGAATGTTAAATGATGTATGGGCACACAGTAGGGTTCAGAACAGAAGGAGCGCTATTGGTATTTTGGAGGGCAGATTTTGCTGCAATCTGTTTCAGGCACCATGTCACATTTGCAGAGCCCCTGAAGTGCCATAACAGTGAACACCCCCCCCTCCCCAAAATGACACCATTTTGAAAACTGGACCCTTCAAGGAATGTATCCAGGGGTATAGTGAGCACTTTGACCCTACAGGTGTCTTACAGATTTTTTTTACCATTTAGACATGAAAATTTAAAATAATTTTTTTTCTAATATAATGTCACTTTAGCCCCCAATTTTTCATCTTCTAAAGGGGTTAAAGGAGAAATTGCAACCCACATATTGCTACACAATTTCTACTGAATGCAACAATACCTCATATGTGTTGGTATACTGATATACGGACACATGGCAGCACTCAGAACGGAAAGAGCGCTAATTGGGTTCTGGAGGCCAGATTTTGCTGGAATCATTATCAGGCATTATGTCCCACTAGCTGGTACCCGCGACTTCGTCTGCGGTGATTGTAGAAGTGGGTATATACAGGCGCGGGTAAGGTTTTCGTACTGTGTATAAGGGATGGGATATAAAATGTAACTGTGTATCTTGTTGTTGCTGTAATTTTGAGAGCACATGAGACTTTTGTGTTGAATGTAATTTGTATTTCAGCCGCTATACGGTGTTGGTATAAACTGTACATAGTGTCTTTGGGACAGAGGTATTTCAGGTTAATATACTTCGATATACGACATTGTATGATTTGTTATTTTCCGCCAGTACATGTAAGTTTTGGGCACAGGATACTCTTGAGTAAGCAACATAAAGTCTGGCCCTGTGCATGACAGTTTAGTAACTCCATGTGCCTCTTATTAATAGCAATTAACCCCATCATGTCCCTCACATTAACCCCAGTGTAAGAGTTACTGATAGAGATGAGCGAGTACTGTTGGGATCAGCCAATCCGAACAGCACGCTCGCATAGAAATGAATGGACGTAGCCGGCACGCGGGGGGTTAAGCGCGCTGGCTACGTCCAAGCGGAAGTACCAGGTGCATCCATTCATTTCTATGGAGCGTGCTGTTCAGATCGGCTGATCCCAACAGTACTCGCTCATCTGTAGTTACTGATATGTGAGAGACTTGGAGGTAATAATTAAGTATCTTCATTACTGAGGTCTTTTATTAGTACCTCCATATGTCTCACATATTAGTAACCTTTATATGAGGCACACAGGGGTTAATATGAGGGACATGATGGGGTTTATTCCTATTAATATGAGGCACACAGGGGTTAATATGACGGACATGATGGGGTTTATTCCTATTAATATGAGGCACACAGGGGTTAATATGAGGGACATGATGCCTGACATTAATGAGAATAGGAAGTAAAGGAAGGGAGCTGTGTGTTTCTTACTTTCAGTTTGCTAGCAGCTTCGGCAGGAGCTATCACTACAGCAGGCAGAGACCTGAGCGATTAAGCTCCACCCCCTGGGTTTCCTGCACCCCTCTCAAAGGGGAGTGTCCTTATGCCTCAGCTCTAGCAGAGACTTTATTTAACTCTTGCAGGTCCTGTGCTGCTGGCATGCCAGTGAAATATGGCAGGAGTGCCACTCTTGGCATGTGTGCCAGGGGTTGCTGACCTCTGCTGTAGGGGGTAATATGAATTTTGTGGCTTGCTATGGTCCAAAGTGTGTGAGATTGCAGAGATAGTGATGTGAGTTTGGGTTTTGTGGGGGTCCTGGGAAAAACGTATGTGCGCTATTGTGACGAAAAGTAGCCTATTGCGCAATCGAGTGTAGGGACTATGTTTGTGGAAAATTTCAGCCAAATCGGTGGAGCGGTTTTTGCGTGATTGACCTCCAAAGATCCGAACATCCAAAGGGTCCTGGGAAAAACGTATGTGCGCTATTGTGAGGAAAAGTAGCCTATTGCGCAATCGAGTGTAGGGACTATGTTTGTGGAAAATTTCAGCCAAATCGGGGTCCAAAGTGTGTGAGATTGCAGAGATAGTGATGTGAGTTTGGGGTTTGTGGGGGTCCTGGGAAAAACGTATGTGCGCTATTGTGACGAAAAGTAGCCTATTGCGCAATGGGGTGTATTAACTATGTTTGTGGAAAATTTCAGCCAAATCGGTCAAGCGGGTTTTGCATGATTGACTAACAAACATCCGAACATACAAACCCACAAACTTTCACATTTATAATAATAGGATTTGCAGAGCCCTCAAGGTGCCCAAATAGTAGAAACCTCCAAATTGTGACCACATTTTAGAAACTAGACCCCTTGAGGTATTCATTCATTGAGGGTTATATTGAGTATTTTGACCACATATGTTTTGAAAAAATTTGCGTCAAACAAAAATTTTTCATATTTTCTTTTTATACACAAAAAAGTGTCATTTTAAAGGCAGTTTTTTTCCCCATAACACATGAAAATGAAGAAAAACACTCCAAAGTAGATGGCCCCATTTCTCCTGTGTTCACAAATGTACACTTTGTGGCCTTAATCCTATGTATGGACACACGTTAGGGCCCAAAAAGAAGGGAGCACCAACTGGATTTCAAGACACAATTTTTGCTTCTAAATGTTTCAGGCCCATTGCACATTCAAACAAGATTTGCGTTACCAAAACAATTTAAAACCCCCATAAATGACCCCATTTTATAAACTAGACCCCTTAAGGTAATCATTGAGGGGTAGAGTGAGTATTTTGACCCTATAGCCATTTCACAGATTTTACTAACCTTGGGATGGGTAGGTTAAAAATTACTAAAATGTCCCTTTATCATCATTTTCACAAGGGGTTAAAGGAGAAAAAGCCCCTCCCCCCCAGTTTGTTACACAATTTCTCCTGAACACAGAAATACCCCATATGTGGCCATAATCTGCTGTATGGGGACATGGTGGGGCTCAGAATGGAAAGAGCGCTATTTGGGTTTTGGAGAGCAGATTTTGCTGGAATAGTTTTCAGGTGCCATGTCGCATTTGCAGAGCCCCTAAAGTACCAATACAATGGAAACCCCTCAAATGTGACACCATTTTAAAAACTACACCCTTCAAGGAGTGTATCAAGGGGTATTCTCATTTTGAGCCTAAAAATGCTTCCCAAAAATTAATGTACAAAATGAAAATTGAAATTTTTAAAGAAATATGACATTTCGGTGCCCAATACGTTGCACCCACTTTGTGTTGTCAGAGACCTGCACTCCTAAAACTATTAAGTGGGCCATCCTGAGGGGTAAAAAATTATATATGTGGGTGTAAACTGCTGCTTGGGAACACAGCAGGGCTCAGAAGGGAAGGAGCACTGCGCTTTTTAGCTTTTGGGGTACAGATTTAGAGGGACTTTCTGGGCACCATGATGTTTTAACAGAGCCCTGGAGGTGCCAGTAAACTGGAATTCCCCAGTAAGTGACCCCATTTTGTAGGGGCAATTTTAGGGTCTCTGCAAATATGACATGGTGTCCAAAAACAAAGAATCTAAATCTGCACTCCAAAAGCACATAGCGCTCCTTCACATCTGTGCCCTGCTGTGTACCCAAATAGCGGTGTATGCCCACATGTATGACACTGGTGTATCCCAGATAACGGACTAAATGCCATATGTGGGTAGAATCGGCTGTTTGGGCACAGCCGGGCACAGAAGGGAAGGAGCGCTATATTGGTTTTTGGAGCACAGTTTGGTTTTTGGACGTCTTGCCACTTTTGTAAAGCCCCTGAATTGCCAATAAAGTGGAATCCGCAGACATGTCACCCCATTTTGGACACTACCCCACTGATGGGATTTATCAAGTGGTGTAGCGAGCATTTTTAACCCCTGAGTGTTACATTGATTTAGTTTCCAGAAATGAAATCACAGCTGATAATGAGAAGTTAAGAATTTTTTCCAGAGATTCGCCATTTCAGTATCTGTATTATGTCAGCAGAGACACTCCAAAAACTGGTAAGCGGGTATCCCGGGCACAACAGCTTTTACAGCGTTCATCTCTGATACAAGTCGGGCACAACATATTACGCACTGAAATGACGTATTCCTGGAAAAATTGTCATTTTCACCTCTCACAATCAGCTTCGTATTCATTTATGGATAATAAGTTATAGCAACACTTGGGGGTTAAAAATGCTCTCTGTACCCCTGGATAAATCCTTCAGGGGTGTAGTTTCCAAAATAAGGTCTCATATCAGGGGATTCCACTTTACTGGCGTTTCAGCTCTGCAAAAGTGTCATGGCATGCAAAAACCAAACCGTCTGTGCTCCAAGAACCCAATAACCCTTCTGTGTCCGGCTGTGCCCTAATATCAGTATATACCACATATGACATTACGTCCGATATAACGGGTACACCAGTGTCATACATGTGTCATAAACTGCAGTTTGGGCGCATAGCAGGGCGCAGAAGGGAAGGAGCGTGATGCGGCTTTTGGAGTGCAGATTTGGATGTTTGGTATCTGAACGCCATGTAATGTTTGTAGAGCCTGTAAGGTACCAGAAAAGTGGATTCCCCAAAGGTGTGACCCCAGTTTGAAAACTGCACCCATCAATGAATTTCTCAGGGGGTGTAGTGAGTATTAGTATCCCGGACGTGACTGCACAGCGGATGGCAAAGAGGGAATATATAAGCCGTGCGGAGGACATTGCAGACACCAAATTCCCTACTATGTCCCAGGAGCTCCTATAATTGGGGGAGTCACTCTGGGGGTCACTTCTGGTGTCTGTTCCCTCATAAGTTGTAAATCTGGGGTGTCCCCTGATATACGCTTGCACAGCTTATATATTCCCTTCCTGACGCAGCCAGTTGTATTCTAATGATTTGTCGATTTTTGCAGGTTTTTGTCTTCACATTGCTAGATGCTATATTTTCTTTATTTTTCTGGTGATGCGACTATATACGGGCTTGTTGTTTGCAGGATGAGATGCATTTTGTAATGACACCATTTTTGGATGCCTACAACGTTTTATTAACTTTTTTCAGCTGGATTTAAAAAAAAAATTAAAATCAATTCTGGCATTGCATTTTACCTTTTAAATTTTTCACCATGCAGCGTACAGTATAAGTAACATGTGACCTTTATTATGCGGGTCGGTATGGTTACGGTGATACCTCATTTATATTTTTTATGCGTTAGTCATTCTGCAGAACAAAAACACATTTGGGGACATAAATCAGTGAGTTTTGCATCGCCATCTTCTGAGAGGCGTAACATTTTTATTTTTTTGGTTGACAGTGTTGGTTGAGGGCTTATTTTTTGCGGGACAACCTGTGCTTTTTATTGGTACTGTTGTGGGGTACATATGACTTTTTGATCACTTTTTATAGCATATTTTCTTAGGCGAGATAGTGAAAAATCGCTACTTCCGTCGTTTTTTTTTTTCCCCCCATTTTTTTCCCCCCCAACATTCACCATGTACATTAAATATTGTTTCCGTTTTATTGTACAGATTGTTACGGACGCAGCGATACAAATTTGTTTTTATTAATTTTTAGGTTTTTTTTATATACAATTCATTTTCCATAGAAAAAAGGGAATTTTGGGGGCTTTGTAACTGTATTCATTTTTTTCAAACGCTTTATTTTTCACTTTTCTTCACTTTTTTTATGTGTGTCCCTTTTCATTGCGGAATCAATGTTACAGGCTGGAGACATAGGCTGCATTTGTCTCTCAGTCTGTAACAGGAAGTCAAGCGATGTAGATGCATCGCTTGACTTCCTTAGTGTTATGTCAGTCCAGGTAGCTGCAACGGGGCTAAGGGATAGCAGTAGGGAATCTCGCCCTGCACTACTCCCACTAGCTATCCCGGTCCCTGCCTCACGGGTGTGGGTCGGCTGTTCTCAGGCTAAGCCTGACCCCGACAGCTCCTCTCTCACTGACACCGTAGGCCTAGAGGGAAGGGGGAGAAGGAATGCCCTATAAGACCTCTAGGGACTGGAGACTAAAGGGGGTCACCCCTAACGAACAAGTGAAGCTGCTACTGACAGGGACTGACAAGGGTGTGCGCTGACTAACAACACAAGCAGCACACAGGAAAAATGTGGGAAAGGATTCCCCCAAACCAATATGGGAAGGAACCTTACACTAGGAAACAAACACAGGGAAACTGAGTAGAAATCAAAGGATAAGGCAATTCAGTCACACAGTCAATTATACACAGAGGGAGGATTGGTGAACACAGAAGGGAAAACACACAAACCAACTCGTTCACCCAAACCTCCCAAAAACCAACCACGGAACTTCCTCTATCCCAGAACACCACCTACTCCTCCTGCTAAGGCCTAGCTCTGTAAAAGAGACACTCAGCACAGAACCATGGGAGGCATGGGTTTAAATACAGAGTAGAGACCACTCCTCCCAGGTGCAAATGGGAGGACAGACTAATCAACCAGGAGATAAAGCTGCCTACCAGCAGTGCGCGCGTGCAAGTCAGAAGGTGTGCACCAATACCCACGACAGGACAACCCCGCAGCGCCAGGATGCCACCCCAGACACTGCGCAGCCAAAAACTCCCCAGGTAAGAAAAATAGAAATTAAAGAACCTAAATACTCCTAACACTTAGTACTTAGTAGGGGTTCAGGCAGCCTGGAGAGGTACGATCCTTATGAGTAACAATGTGTTTTGCTCTAATACTCCTGTTTATCAGAGCATGCACTTTAGTACGATATAATTCACCCACAGGTACGGATTGAATCGTGTCTGGGGTGACAACTTATAGCCAGAAGAGTGGGCTTGCAATACAATGAAGTTTGAACCCTGGCTGTCATGCGATCACCAATTAAATTCCAATCAAGAAAACAAAAAAATATCGTAGTGAACATATGTAAAACTCAAATTTAAATTATTAATATTAACATAATCCAAAAACATTGGAATGGGCTATACATCACCCCTCCAGACAATCAAAATATCGTCTATGTAGCGCCCATACCAATGTAAAAAAGAAAAATAAGGGTTAGAATCAACAAAAATGTAACACTCCTCCCACCAAGCCATAAATAAATTTGCTAAAGAATGTATCACGTGACTTGGATAAGCCGGAGCTTGGGTTACACACGGGATGGAAGTAAATCGCCATTACATGGTATTGACTCATGGGGTAATTTATACAGCCATGCATTTATTTCAGACTAGGATTACTTACCTGTCTCTTTTCTGAAGCGATTATTTAGATTTCTTGACTTGTAATAATTGCGATTTCTGCTGGGTTCACACTAGTGTTCGGGGGTCTCCGTTCTCTGCTTTTCGTCTTCTACGTTTTATTATAATAATGGTATACTGGAAATTTTTTTCAATTTACTAATCAGAAACAGGATGCTGCAGCGGAATGCGCTTGAAGAAAGGGCAGCTCGCTTCTTTTTTTTCCACAAGTGGGAACAAATCGCTCATGGAAAATGGAAATGACCAGCTCCCATTGATTTCAATGGGGGAGAGTTTTTTTTAGCAGGATTTTAACGCAGATTCCATTTTGCCCCGTGTGCACTGGCCCTTACCAGAGGTGCAGGGATTATACGCAACAACTTTTATACAATGTTGCTAAGTAGACTATAAAAGAAATGTTGGTTATAACGTACTGAATATACCACCGTTACTGCCGTATCATAGCAGTTTATCTGAAAGACCAGTTTGTGTTTTAATCTTATTTTTGAAAGATTAGTCCAATTCCAATGTGAATCCTATAGTGGCTATGTTTTACAACACAATGTTTTTAGTGGATTGCTTTTTCTTTTCCCTCTCAGGGCAGTTAAATAATTAGTAACAGAGTTTTTGTCCTTGTTCATTAAATGTTATTTCCTAATAGGTTGGCATTACAGAAAATACTTATTATTACTATTAATCAACTTTGTATTTATGACCAGGGCATCGAAAACAATAAATGTCTGATATTAGTAAAAATAACGAATATATTCAGCTGTGTAGCTTCATATACAACAACAAAATGCCATAGAAAAATAATGTCATCATACAGTACTGTAAGAGTCGAGGTATTAAACTTAAGTGACTTTGCTTTCTAGATTTAAGATTATACTGTAAGTCACTTTCTTGAATACAGGGACGCAGGGACTGGTCTCTGACATATATCGCCTGCTATCTAACCCTACTCCTAATGTTTTGCCTAGGCAGCAGTATATGTCTTGATGGGAGACCTATTTGGGACACACCAACTCGAGCTCTGACTGGTCCCTTATATGGAATAGGGCCGTGATGGCAAACCTATGACACGGGTGCCAGAGGTGGCACTCAGAGCCATCTCTTTGGACACCCATCCGTGGAACAGATTATACTCTGTGGGGGAAACCTTGGAGCAAATTGTACTGTGTGGGGGACACTGTGCAGCAGATTATACTGTGTGGGGACCACTGTGCAGCAGATTATAATGTGTGGGTGCCACTATGCGGCATATTATACTGTGTGGGAACCACTGTGCAGGATATTATACTGTATGGGGACCACTGTGCAGCAGATTATACTGTGTGGGTGCCACTGTGCAGCAGATTATACTGTTTGGGGGCCACTGTGCAGCAGATTATACTGTGTGGGGGCCACTGTGGAGCAGAAAGCTCTATAAAGCCCCATTCGTACGACCATATTTTGCAGGTCTGTAATTGTGTGCAATTGTGCATCCGCACATTATTACGGTGTAATTGCCACGTTGACACTTTGTGATAAATTAGTGGGTTTTGGGTTGCAGTTTGGGCGCACTGTCTCTAAAAGGTTCGCCATCACTGGAATAGGCTGTCGAAGATCTTGAGCTGTGTTGTCCATAAGGAAAATTTCTTTAAGATGCTGATGCACTGGTGCCACACGCCAGCCCTTCTCCATTCCTTTGATAGGTCTATTCTGGACTGCTGCTGGCGCTGTGGTGCTCGCCTTGCACGTATCTTCCATCTATTTTGGTCCTGCCCCTCCCTTGTCCCAGGTTCCGAGATCTCGAATCAAGTGATGGGAATAAGTTTCCCTCTTTCTCCCAGAACGTACCTTCTTAGCCTACCCCCTGTTAAATTGCACAAGCTAGCCCTCTGTCTATTCTTGTTTCTTCTCACCTCTGCCAGGTGTTTGATCGCTAAGCACTGGCATCAGCCGACCCCTCCAGCTCTTGAGGAGTTATACTACAGGATTAGGAATACGCGCTCTATGGAATACATGACGGCTGTGCTCAATAATGAGGAGGAGCGTTTTCATACCATCTGAAATCTGTGGGACACGTTTTGGGCCACCCAGCCTTTGTGAATGCGCTACCCACTAGAACTTCATGTCACCCCCTCTGTTGTCTCTTTCTCCCCTTGTTTCCTTGTCTTGTCCATTGATTTGTCTTTTTTTTTCCCTCTTTATATGGCCTGTTACTCATTTTTCCATAGCATTGATAATGTTTGTGTGTTTTTTGGGGGTTGGCACTGGCCATTTGGTCTTGTTGTGATCTTTTATTGAAAAATTCTCTTAGATAATAAAAAACAAAAAAAACTAAAAATCCCCCGACATCCTGCAGCCCATTTCGTGGTACTTGCGCACGAGAGTTTCAACCAGCTCTACATAATTTTCTGCCTTGTGCTTACCAAGGAAACCTCGCGCCACTTCAAGAAAACTGTGCCAAGAAGCTTTCTCCTTCTTTGTGAGTAGCTGAGGAAATTCTACACACGCCATCACCTTCTTTATTTGAGGACCGACGAAAATGCCAGCTTTGATCTTGGCCTCAGACAGCTTCGGAAAGATATTCTTAAGGTATGTGAAAGCTGAGGACTCTATCTAGAATTTCGTGAGCCCTAATGTGATATGGAGATGTGGCATTAGCACCTTGTGGGCTCCACTAGCAGCTCCCATTTTACATTGCTCTTTCCTAAAGAGAACTCAGTACGTTGTGGCCAGTCCCTCTGGTGGTATTGCGCATTCTTGTCCCTGCTGTCCCATAAGGAAAGGTACCAGGGATATTTTGTGCTATCACCCTGTAAACCCATAAGAAACCCTACCATCTTAAAATCTCCAATAACATCCCAACGATGAATAGCATATTTCAGCATCTCCAACAAAGTCTTGACGTTGTTGTAGTTATCCTTTAAGTGTACGGAGTGAGCCAAAGGAATAGACGGATACTTGTTCCCATTATGTAGCAGCATGGCCTTTAAACTTCTAGATGAGCTATCTATTAAAAGTCATCACTCTTGCGGGTTAAAGACCATATCAATTGCAAGGAATAAACCAGTGACGTTGTGAGAGTAGCACAGACAGTCACGATTGCTGAAGATCCTAGCAAATGTTCGATGCTGTTTCCGCTGGTCGGCAACTTGAACACTTTCGTCCAGACGGTTCCACTGCTTCAGTATAGATGTCAGTAGCTCAGCATTGGACTTTGTGAGTCCCATACCTCGTATCAAGTCGTTGAGATCCTTTTGATTGGGGTAGTATCTCTCCGTTTCTCCCCTACTGACACTATAGACTGGATCGGTTACAGCTTCTTGTTCAAAATCCGATGTGCCACTTTCCTCTGATGATGGCGGATTTCTTTAAGGAGGTGCAGGTATGGGGAGCTCAGTGCAGTGTGGTACTGGAGCAATTGATGATGGGATACCGGATACGCCACTGGAGGAGCATTCTTGCCTCTTCAACATTTGGAAGGATCGACCATGCAAAAGTAGCAGTTGATTGAGTGGTCAGTAGGCTCTTGCCAAATTCTTGGAATACTTCATGGCTCTTTCCCCTCAAGTTTTCTTTTGCAGTTTTCACAACTGTAGTGAGGTGCCCAGGGTTTGTCCTGGTCCCCAACCTGTACTCCGAAGTATACCTTATAGGCTTCACACATCCTGACCGATGTTCTCATTGAATATTTCTTGGCTCGCGTCTTGATGAATTCGCCACATATGTAGCAAAACGAATCAGCGGACCGCTTACTGCCTCTTGATGCCATCTCTGCATCTAACTACACACTAGATTTCTCAGTTCTATCCAGTTGCTGCACTTACTTACACTACAGTATATCGCTATCCACTATCACACTATAACTACAATTACAATAAGTACTACTGTCCAGCAGACGTGCTTATATAGTAAACAGACAGACGTCTAGAATATTCTACCGACGTCTAGACACAGCTAGAATGATGTAGACGTTAGAAATTTTCAGAACAGTCTAGAATATTTCACCAACATCTAGACATATGATATGCTTGTTAATTAAAATATAGGATTTTAAAATATCGATGTCCTAGTACCAAAAGTAAAGTTTATGAGCTGAAATTAGCGTTAATATTCTTTTCAGATCTAAATAATCCGAAAATAACATTAAAACAAAGACAAAACAAAAATAAAAATTTGTTACGTAGTGATAATCTATAGGGGTTACTACGCCCAGCACTGCTTGACTCCACAGGAATACACTTAGGACTCTGCACACAGCACTGCTTCATTTTATAGGTATACACTGGAGAGGCTGCACACACAATTGTTTCATCTCGCAGGAATACACTTGAGACTCTGCACAAAGGATTGCTTCCCTCTCACAGAATTACACATATAATACAATACAATTACAATACTACATGCTGTACACAGCTCTGCTTCATCACATATGTACACCAGAGAGTCTGCAAGCCATCAGAATACACTGGAGACTGCCTGCAGCACTGCTCAATCTCACAAGAAAACAGGAGACTCTGCGCACAACAATACTTCATCCCATAGGAATACAATGGAGAGACTGCAATGAGAGGCAGGAGTGTTTTGAAATAAAGGACACAAGTCACTGATCTACTACTTGCAGTCCTTAAAAAAAGCCTCGGCACATTAAGTGCAGTACAATGAGACTCCGTCCCAGCTGCGTCTGAAGGTTCATAGGCATGATGGGAAATTTAGGTTTTGTTTAAGACTACATCAGTGGACCACATCAGAGGAGAACAAGATGCAGGTCTGATCTAAAAACAGGCTGCAAGAAAAATGGCCGCTTACACACGGCCGTTTTCTTGTGGCCTGTGGGCAAGCGCAGTCGGCTCTGCCCGAGGCCTAGAAGCTTGACCCCCAGCGCCGGAAGAAGACGCGTGACGAGGATGTTCCTGAAGAAGATGGGAGGCGACTCTGGGGAGTTCTCTCGCAGCATTGGGGTCACCCCAGTGCTGTTTGAGCGCTGGGGCCCGCCCCTAGTGCTGCGAGAGAACTCATTTGCATACTGATGAAAACCGGGATTTCTATCGAATGGTGACGCGGAGAACACATCTAAAGGTAATAGACGAATAGCCTTTCTTAAGGCTGTTCCTACGTGCTAGTCATAAAAAATTACCTTTTAATGATGGGATCCCTTTAATAATAGCCATTGGTTCACTAGATAAGGACACTCCAGCAGTTTGTTTTGCCTAACTGGCACTGCTGCCTTTCATTCTGAGGATCAGTGGGTTTCCCATATGCCATTATTTTCAATCGTAGAAAATATGAATAAAATCTCAGGTGCAATAGTTCTGGGCACAACTGCAAACAAAAAAATATGAAAGTTCTTCGAGGCACCCCTACGAAATAATTTTTACCAAAAGACAAAACCATCCTAAGGACGCAGATAACGTTGCATAAAGGCACGCAGTGCTCTTCCCTATATAGTGTCATGGACTCTGTTGGATTTCCAAGGCACCTGTTGTGATTCACTGAACTAAATGGTATACCATGCCATCTGCTTCCATACATTGTGCAGATGAAAGGGATCAGTGATCTTGTCAGGTCATCAAAATGTAAAATCTATAAGTTACGGCTTATTGACCGACACAACCATGTGTAAAATGGACCTTCATGTGCAGACCCTAGGGCCCTTTGCATTCAATGCTTCACAGCCCCTCTGCTCTCCAGATATGATGCTGGAGCCAACACTAAGAACAGAAAGTCACCACTTGGGCCCTGGCAACCACAGTGCCAGTGCCAGTGGTATTACCTGGTACAAGCTGCATGACCAATACCCCCAAATCACTGACTGGCTCCGAGTGATAGGTGTGAAGAACATAATAGGTAAGGGAGTTCACCAATGTTCGTAATTGTGCATATAAATAGTCAAAGCCAATCCATATCTGCTCAAGCGCTCTAAGAGTTGTGTAAGAGCTACAACCAGCTCCCAAAATCCCAGATGAATGCTGTACTCCACAGCAAAGCATTGTGAGGTGTTGCAACCCTGAGCATACAGCAATCTCACAAAGACTTGAAACCTAGATTTTATTAAAACAAATTAAAGCAAGAACAATTTAGCAAACTACTGACCTTGATGTCGGCAATTAGAGCGTCTGGGTCGTGAATGCCATCAGGAAGGCACTTCTTGTGTGGAGGAAGAGATTCCAGCTTCTTGACAAGGCAATGTAAACCTTCAACCTCAAACCATGTCAAACAATGGGGCGTATTTGAAGGTGAGGGTGGAGTGGGCAGCGATGGCGGTGGTGTAAGAGGCCTGTGCGCTGCAGGAATCCTGGCCATAACTAGTCTCTCCTCATGCCGCTGACGAGATCGCTCCCTCTGTCGCCGCTCCCGTTCTCTCCGCCGCTGCATTTCTTGCTCAGCCCTCCTCCTTTCTCTCTCTTTTTTAGTCAAACCTTCTTCTTCCTCCCAGTCTTGATCAGAGGAGTCGTCATACTCTGATGAGGAAGAGGAGGAGGGTGAGGAAGAGGAGTCTGAAGATGATGAAGACGAAGAGGAAGATGGAGTCTCTGGCCTTCTCCGTCCATTTAGCTCCAAATCTGTGAAAAATAAAGAAAGTAATTAAAATTTCCACTTTGGACAATCCCTATTTATTAGAAGGGAGACTTCAAGGGGTAATGCCACAAATTGACAAAATACTGGAACCAAACAATAAAACCATCATGAGACAATGAGACAGAATGCTTGGTCCAGGTTTTCTATGTGCATTGGTTACTAGATAAACCGGATTCTAGGACTACAACTGATGCCCAAAAAGAGTCAGTCATGTGATAATTCAGCTACTCCGGTGGTTCCCCCACCACCCTACAGGAAGAGGTTGAGGATCAGGCATGTTGTATGGAGAACCCTTTGTTGACCAAGATATTCACTATAAATTGTACTAAAAAAAAACAAAAACTTTTAATCCACACCGGCTCACAGGACGGACAAATATACTCCCAAATGGCACGCTTTGCCCAATGGACTTCCATTTAAGACTGTCAGGAAATCTCAATCCAAGCCCAGTCAATTTAAGCAAATTTCAGTCTGTGGATCTGTGTAGCTCTAGGTCTCTATGGGGATTACATGGCTGTAGACTTGATGTTATGCATTGGTTAGCAATGAACCTTTGGCTAGGTCATTCATTTTAGGAAAAATCTATAGCTAATAATACAATAAAACTACTTTAACCCATTATTATAGTCCATCACAAGGCTGCCCTTACTGCAGCAGCTCTAGCCTGAAATCACTTCCTTATTTGATGAATCATAATAAATTTCAGGGTGCCATTTTTTATTTATTTATTTTTTTTAATTTAATTGTAATTGATAGGGGGCGTTCACATTACTGTTGGTGTCAGCTCAGCAGCGTCCGTGGCTATTGTCCGTACAAGATTTTAGCTATGGACACTAGCTGGTCAGTTTGCAATTTCCATTAATTACAATGGGATTTTATCTTGTGTCCTTTTACAACTATGTCAGTTTTTTTCAAGCGGACAAAAAAATCCTACATAGGGCGGGTTCACACCTGCAGAAACTGGTCAGAAAACGGAAAGCGGCAGCATGTTTTCAAACCCATTTGCTTGAATGGGTTTGCAAAGTGAACGCCCGTGATCGTCTTCTGGTCTCCGTGGCAAAACCGTTTTTTTAACCGGACACAAAGTCAGACATGCAGGACTTTGTGTCCGGTTAAAAAAATAAATAAATAAAAATAATGGATTCGCCGCGTAGACCAAAAGATGCTCACGTGTGGACACTGACTGCCGGGTTTCCGTCTCCTGTCCAGTTTCTCAGGCAGAAGACGAAAATCCACAAAGACCGGGCGCAGGTGTGAACCCGCCCATACAGGACTTTTATGTCTGTTTGAAAACATGGACAGCAAGTGTTTTTTTTTTTTTTACATTGAGGTCTATGGGCAACGGACATATAATGGACAGTAACCGTTAGCCATCAGTTACTGTCCGTTTTATGTCCGTTATAATAGGTGTCCGTTTTTTTTTTTTTGTTTTTTTTTTGTGAGCGAACACCAACGGTAGTGTGAACCCTACCTTACTGAAATTTTACAAAGTTCACAAAACAATGGAATAAACCATATAATTGAAATTGAAAAACTAGAAACTCCTTAAGGCTGAGGCCCTACATTACAGAAACCCAGCTTTTTTTTTTTTTTTTTTAAGCAACTGTTTAATATCATTGTAGATGGCAACAGTGTTATACAAGAATATCACGCTACAGCGTTCCACATTCAGAGAGGTACATGCATCTGTAGCTCACCTATACTCAGCGACTCCCTTTGAAAGTCCTTGGTAAGATGAGACCGCCTAGTCATGCAATAAACATATCGCTCCAACACGTACCAGCACATCTCATAATAAAACGGGTATCGGAACTTTGTAGGGACCTGACAAAGAAAAGAAAAGGGAATTAATGGCCATTTGGAAAACTGGGCTTGTTGAACTGGTACATGAAGTGCCACATTTCTTAGGACTCACCCGTGTTCTGTCTTCAATGCTATAGATACGCAGTTGCATTGGGATATTGAAACTATGTAGGAAGTTCCCACCAAAAACTAGAGTATCCTGAGGAGTGTACACGGCATGGATCCACCCTATAAAAGAGCAACAATTTACAGACAGTGAGCTTACAGCCACCCTACCGTCATACTGAAAATAACTACTATTTAAACCAGTACGCAAGTGCTTTTATGGCAGCCATCAAAGAGCTTTACTCTGCACAGGGACCTAATGATTTAGGATCAAAACACATAATATAGTACTAGGACTTATACTGAATACAGGAACCTGTCACAGGAAGAGCAACAAGGGGCTTCAGTAAGGAAAGCCACTGCCCGGCACCTTACGCTGTATAAGAAGCTGTTCTGACTTATGGAGCTGGGTCCCCCTATATGACATTATTTAGAAGATCATTCCTTAAAGAGGACCTTTCACCACTTTTGGGCACATGCAGTGTTATATACTGCCAGAAAGCCGACAGTGCGCTGAGTTCAGCGCACTGTCGGCTTTCCCGATCCGTGCCCGATGTACAGAGCTTACGGTGCCGGTACCGTAGTGCTCTATGGTCAGAAGGGCGTTTCTGACCATTAGCCAGAGACGTCCTTCTGCCTCGCGGCGCCAATCACGCTGTGCTGTGGAGCGGGGAGGAACGCCCCCTCCCGCTCCTGATAATGCTCGTCTATGGACGAGTACTGCGAGCAGAGGGAGGGGGCGTTCCTCCCCGCTCCACAGCACAGCGCGATAGGCGCCGCGAGGCAGAAGGACGTCTCTGGCTAATGGTCAGAAACGCCCATCTGACCATAGAGCACTACGGTACCGGCACCGTAAGCTCTGTACACCGGGCACGGATCGGGAAAGCCGACAGTGCGCTGAACTCAGCGCGCTGTCGGCTTTCTGGCAGTATATAACACTGCATGTGCCCAAAAGTGGTGAAAGGTCCTCTTTAACTTGGCTACCTATAAAAAATCCCCCTGGGGACAAGGACAGACTACAGGGAGAAGTATGTATATGCCATAGTATTATTTATCATGCAAAACACAAGTATAGAAATATCTGGTTCCCAAACCTCTGCTACATTCTCAGAGCAGCACCCAGTTCTTCACCAACACCGTAAATGCAGACATAGCATACAGAACATAAAAAATCTGTTTAGTAACCTACATATATTTATTTAAGACTAACCCACCAAGCATGGGAAAGAACACAGTGCATCTTCTGCAAGTAGTACCTGAGGGGATGACAAATGTGTAGCCTTGCTTTAGTTCAACTCTCTGGCAGTCTTCTACTCGGTCTCCCAAGAAGATGTCCCCTTGTTTCCCAGACAGCAGCCAGTTTTCATACATTTCCAGATTTTGGTCAGTAGGTGGAATCAGCCAGAAGACCTGCATAAGGAAACCAGAGGAATTCACATTGTGCCCAGCAATTTACAGTTTACAAATGGCCTGTCTTATAGACGTAGTTTTACCAGGGTCTAGACAAGGCATGCCGTTGACCTGGATTTTCACTGATGTATCAGGAAGTGTACAATAGTCGTTAAAACAAAATTGGATTTTTGTAGTAATATTGTATTCATTGGGGACGACAGTACCATGGGTATAGACCCGGCCACTAGGGGGCTGACATTAGGAATGTAGAAAGTGTTGGCTTTGCTCAAGTGGGTGATACCCTACCCTTACCACAGAAAGGAAGTTAAATCGGTTTTAAATCAATAGCCATAGAAAGAAAGTGCGGATCATGAACCAATATGTCCTGAGCCCAAAAAGAGAACTCAAGGAGAACTATGAAGAACAGAAAAAGCAGAGAGTGGGACCTGTGTCCCCCAAGGAATAAGAGAGATTTTACAACAAGTACAGAAATCCAGTTCTCTCACTAATATCATTGGAGGACAAAATAACTCGGGACCTCCTAAAGAAGTCCTAGTGGATGAGAAAAGAAAACTTCCTGCAGCCGACCAACAGCACAAGAGGCAAATATGCATAAAACCTTACAGAAGGAGGAGGAAGCCTGTTCTGACCCAGCAGGGCCTGGAGAGGACACCAGCGCCAGCCCAGAAGATATAGCAACGTTGGGTAACCATCGCCGGCAATAATGATTGCTGGAAGAGTGAAGAACCCCCTGGGACCCTAGGGTTTGCACAATAAAACTGAAAATCAACTTGGATCTGCAGATTTCCTAAGATACCAGGGATCATTAATCAGAGCTCCAACCTGCAGCAGGGGACAATGGGGCTGCAGAAGACAATAAGCTTTTGTGAGAGGAGGGGATGCCAGGGAAAAAGACCCCGAGCTTTGTGTCAAATAAGACATCAGGCTGAACCGCTAGGGCCGTATTGCTGCATACCATCATGCCTCGCACTTAACATATTGACCTGAGAGAGGGGCTAGATTGGCCAAGTCCGGGGGGCTGTTCCCCAATTCTGGGGACTAATGAGGAGATGGTCATTCCTAAGCCGAAGCCAGGAACTAAATGTGCCTGGAGGAGGAAGCATGCTAAAGATGGATGACAATCCTGATGTAATCAGTCTGGAGTCTTCAGCCAGCTTGAGCTTGTGGCAGAGATCGGCAGGTAGGAGGAGCCATGTAACACAGAAAGGACTGTACTGGGAGCCCAGACGGGCGAGAACATGTCTTTGATGTGTGGGAGGAAACCCACACAACACTAAGAGAACATACAAACTCCTTGTTAGAGAAAGGCTGAATGTAATGATGTACAACATAGGGGAGAAGAGTCTCATCTCTGGATGTCTGAGTGCTAAGACTCCAACCCCTGCCCCCTGTTGGAATGGCGCATGCCTGCTGAAGCGCCATTCAAATCTATGGGACTGGCAAAGAACCAAGTACAGTGCTTGGCTATCGTTGGCTGTTCCATAAAAATAAAATCAGTAGTAGAAAATCTGAAATGTTTTCCTGGAAATCTACAGGGGAATTTTGTCTTGTGAAATTCAGGAGGAAATGCAGAAGATTCTCTGCAGAGTTCCTCTTTGCATGGCAAAGGGTGAATACCACAATGACAATCTGCAGCATAGATGACTACGATACACACTTTAAAGAGGACCTTTCACCACTTTTGGGCACATGCAGTGTTATATACTGCTGGAAAGCTGACAGTGCGCTGAATTCAGCACACTGTCGGCTTTCCCAATCTGTGCCCGCTGTAAAGAGCTTACGGTGCCGGTACCGTAGTGCTCTATGGTCAGAAGGGCGTTTCTGACCATTAGCCAGAGACGTCCTTCTGCCTCGCGGCGCCAATCACGTTGTGCTGTGGAGCGGGGAGGAATGCCCCCTCCCTCCCTGATAATACTCGTCTATGGACGAGCGCTGTGAGCAGAGGGAGGGGGCGTTCCTCCCGGCTCCACAGCACAGCGGGATAGGCGCCGCGAGGCAGAAGGACGTTCCTGGCTAACTGTCAGAAACGCCCTTCTGACCATAGAGCACTACGGTACCGGCACCGTAAGCTCTTTACAGCGGGCACAGACCGGGAAAGCCGACAGTGCGCTGAATTCAGCGCACTGTCAGCATTCCAGCAGTATATAACACTGCATGTGCCCAAAAGTGGTGAAAGGTCCTCTTTAAATCTGCAGCACAGGTTCAGTTCCTGCTGCAGACTTTTTTTTTTCCAGCAAAGTGTAAATGAGATTTGCTAAATTTAATCCATTCCGCAAGGACTGTAAAATGCTGCGGTTTTCTCTAAAAACATTATCGAAGCGTCAGAAACACAACATTGTGTCCCTGACCTAAAGGAGTGTCATGTATGTAAAAAAAAAAAAAACACTATGCATTGTGCTCGACAGGAGTGTTGTGCTTGTGGGCACAACAACATGAGAGACTGTTAATATTTAGGATGAAACAATGGCCCTAAGCTACAACCACAGTTCAGCTTGAGGCGCTGCTCGGGTCCCTGCTGTCCTATGGTCAGGTGGATCAGCATAGCAGCCGGTCATCAGCATAGCAGGCATCTTCAGTATTATTGAGCATGTTCTGCAGGACAAGAACAATGGGGACTTGGGCATCCTTGAATAGAAGCAGGTGGGAATTGGGAACAGATCACTAATAGTGAATAAAACAAACATAATAAGGCACAAGGACACACTGCCATACTGACCTTGCCTCCTCGTAAGATGTGGTACCATACAGATGTACCTCCAAAGTCTACATGAAAATCAGTGTAACATCCCCTTACGCTCATGAGGCAGTACCTATAATAAAACAGAGAACGCATTACACAAAGATAAAAATCTCGACATGCAGTAAAATACTGTTCATATGCCATTCATAGAAAATAAATCGGGATGATAGTGATAGAGAAAATAGGTGACCACCTAGAGGACCTTTACCATGACAGCAGTGCTCCACTAGGAAGACACACAGGTCAAAAAAAAAAAAAAAAATACAATATCAATGGTCCTCCTTTGAAGGGAGTCCATCACCTCCCTCAAGGATATTCAATGGCCACAACCATGTTTCACAGCACAATACTGTAACACGCAACATACCATTGTTATCCATGTCATATTTGCAGAGTTTGAGAGAAAGAACTTTGAAGTCTTATACAAATGAGGTCATTGATGTCTTGGGAGCGGGAAGTCAGTCGTGGGAGCGGGAAGTCAGTCGTGGGAGCGGGACGTCAGTCCAGGGAGCACTGCTGTTGCTGCACAAGTAAGATGGGCAATGTCACAGAAGTCAGAGGATCAACTCTTATTGCATGGGGCAAGATGGCAGGGGTCCGAGTTGCAATAAAAGATCTTCAACTACCTCATTTGTTTAAGACTTCAAAGCTGTTTTTCTCAATCAACAAAAAGGACATATAAAAGGTATGAAAGGGTTGCACTATGTCAGTGATGGCGAACGTATGGCTTGCGTGCCTCTATGCCGCCACGCGTGTGGTTGCCCGGATCGCTCACTAACAGGGAATCCGGTTCAGGATTCTCCATTGATGAGCAATCGCTGCCTTCAGTTGTATGTGCAAATGCACATACAGCTGAAAGTTGTCAGTGTAGGCCGCAGATCGCACGACTGTGGCCTACATTGACTGCAGAGTTTGACCTCTGCTCCAACGTAGGCCCGCAGTCAAAAGGAGGTGGACACTGGCGGCTCTTCATGGGTAAGTATAAGAGTGTGTATGACAGTCAGTCATACTGAAGAGCGTATTGAGGAGCATATAATACTGTGTGTGTGGGGGTACTGAGGATTATATAATACTGGGGGGCATATTGATAAGCATATAATTCTGTGTGTGGGTGCCACTGTGGAGCATATAACATTGTGGGGGGCTACTGTGGAGAATATAATACTGTGTGGGGGGCCTACTGTGGAGCATATAATACTGTCTGGGGTCCCCTCACTATTTATATCACACAGTATCTGTTTTATAGCAGACATGATATTAGTACGGGCTGTAATAACATTGCATGGTCACTATAAAACAGATCTGTGTGATGTAAATGGTGAACATTAATTGTTCAACGTACTAAATGCAGAGAGCCTTACATTTCAGTACAAAGTTGTTTGTATTATTAAAAGCTCTATAAAGCGCCATTCACACAAATGTAATTTGTGGGTCTGTGACTGTCCGCAATAGTATTAAGGATAAATTGCAGTGTTGGCACTTCACGATAATTTAGTGGGTTTTGGGTTGCAGTTTGGGCACTCAGTCTCTAAAAGGTTCGCCATTACTGTACTAAGTTATTAATTGGGTGTAAATGTTTTATATGTTTGTGTAAGGGGGCATAAATTTTAATTTTTGACAAAAAAAGTTCAAAAAAATAGTTGTAATAGTTTATACTACATAATATGTATTGAATATATAAAATCAGTAAAAATGTTGAAATGAAAAAAAAAAAAAAATAGTAAAATGCCAAAATAATAAAAATGTAAAGTGGAAAAAAAGATTTACTGTAGCTCTGAAAATGGCGATTTCAGTGTGATACTGAAAATTTTACCTTAGCATAACCAACAATTCAACATATTTTCCGCGAGCGAAGCCGCCGGGTATTCTATTAGTTATGAATAAGACCAGGCATTGTGGTGTCGGAGACTGACAATGGGAGCGGAGCAATCATGAGCTGCAGTGCCAGGGAGTTATGGCCAAACTCTGCACTAGAGGGAAAATCTACATCTGACTGCCATTGAAATAAATGAAGGCTGGTTTCAGGTGGAATTTGGAGCTGATTTAAAGAGGACCTTTTAACTCGTAGGGCACACACGGTTTTATATACCGCTAGAAAGCTGACAGTGCGCTGAATTCAGTGCACTATTGGCTTTCACGTTCTGTGCCCCGGTGAAGAGCTATTAGTGCCAGTACTGTAGCGCTTCACTGTCAGAAGGGCTTTTCTGGCCATCTGTCAGGGACGCCCTTCCTCACAGTAGCGTCTATAGTGCTGTACTGTGAGAGCAGTGAGGAACAGCCTCTTCTCACAGTACAGCGCAATAGACACTACTGTGAGGAAGGGTGTTCCTGACAGATGGCCAGAAAAGCCCTTCTGACAGTGAAGCGCTACAGTACTGGCACCAATAGCTCTTCCCCGTGGGCACAGATCGTGAAAGCAGATAAATTCAGCGCACTGTTGGCTTTCTAGCGGTGTATTACACCGCATGTGCCCCAGGAGGAGAAAGGTCCCCTTTAAAGACGACCTTTCATGTCCTCGGGCACATGCGGTTTTATATACCGCTAGAAAGCCAACATTGCACTGTCGGCTTTCCAGTTATGTGCCAAGAGATATCGGTGCACTTACCAATAACGCTTCACTGTCAGAAGGACATTTCTGACAGTCTAGCCAGGCTGGGAGTACCGTCCATAGCACTGTACTGTCAGAGGGAGTGTTCTTTACCACCCAGCCGTGATGCTGACCTGTGAGGAACACTCCCCCCCCCCCCCCCCCGGCACCCCCTCTTGTTCATAGACTAATACTGGGGGAAGAGGGGGACGTTCATCAAAGCTCAGTGCACTGTCTACTTTCTAGCGGTATATAAAAGTGCATGTGCCCAAGGGCATGCAAGATCCTCTTTAAGGTGGAATCTGCCTCAAATTTAGAGCCAAATTCCATTTTTGTACCTTCCAAAAACAACAAACTATGTAACGTTCGTGTCTATGTAACTGGCAAATCTTTTGGAGTCCCCTTTTTGCATCTGTCAGACTGAGAAAAAAATGATCTGAATGAAGCCTGACAAGTTGGTCGTGCCAGTGTATGCCCGGGGGAGTCGGTAGACTGCCTTTAACCATTTGAGAGCATGAATTTAATTCTGCTTTGCATTGTACATTTGCTATGACCGTGTGCTGTAACTTGAATCACATAAGTGGAGCCTGTGGTCTATTAGGGAATCTGCTGGATTACCAGGAATGAAAACACAAGCCTTGTAAATGTAACCAGACACAGTTGGAACAAGAGAACACGTTCTTTCCTACGATCACCAAAAACATGGTATATGATTGCCTCTGGAGTGGCATGCACTACTACCTAGAATAGCCGCTTCATTCAAAGTCTGTTAATAAAGATAGCGGAGTGCTATTCCTGCTATCTCCACCAGTTCTACAGTTATTGAATGAGCGGCAGCAGACAGGCGTGACTTGTAACCTTCTATCAGGCAACAATGGACCTCGCTCCCAGTTCTGGTGCCGGTAGGGGTCCCAGTATTAGTAACAGTTATAGTACGCTTTAAAGGGGTATTCCCACGTCGCATACTCACCAGTCTTCGTTGCTGTAAAATCTTCTGTCTTCCTGCTTTGTTGCGTCATTGGTGGGCAGGGTTACATATGCAAAGCCAAGAGGCGAGATGCGGCTGGCCCTGCGTGGACGCTCACAATGCGAATACAAACCCGGCATCCGCTGTAATAGAGAGGCGGATGCCAGGGACGGTTAGACGCTGGCACAGGTTCCTGCAACATCGCTATGCTCCTGCCCTGCATGAAGCCAGCAGCGGCAGGAGCGATGCGGTTATTCCGCCCCTCCCCCCCAGAATAGCAGCATCGCTCCTGCCGCTGCTAGCTTCATGCAGGGCAGGAGCATAGCGATGTCGCAGGCATCTGTGCCGGCGTCTAACCCTTCCCGGCATCTGCCTCTCTATTACAGCAGATGCCAAGTCTGCATTGGTGGCCCCTTCCCCCAAAGGGTAAACTAACCCCCCCCACCCTCCAGGCTCGCTCCCGTGCACATAGTCCCTCCTCCCTCCCCCCTCAGAGCAGCAGATACATGACTTGACTTATGACCAGATAAGTCAAGGGATGTGTCCCAAAAAAAAAAAAAGAATAAAGTAAGATAGTGGACAAACAAAGCAGTTTTGCTGAAGCAATGTATTTAGGAAAAGTCTTACGTCCACATTAACAAGCAGTATAAATAGGATCCTTGTGATGGGACAACCCCTTTAAGCTGTGATTGCCATACAGCCCCTTTAAACCCCTAAATGATACAGCCTATTTTAGCCTTCAGAACCAGTATACTTTTTTTAAAAAAAATGCTATATGACTATTTATTTCTGCACAATATTAGATATCTTGTATATTTACATCGAATGGAAATGTAAGGCACGCCAGACACAAGGAGAGGGAAACCATATAAACCAGGTGATCACTCACTTTTGCACTTTGGGGTACTGCATCTCTTGTATGGCATTTGTGGATTCGGTCTGGCGTTCTTTCAAGTGTCTAGGCCATATGTTGTCAACCCAGTCGATCTGATCTACCTGTGTAGAATGCAGCAAAAAAAAGGGTCCCAGTTAGATCAAGAAGCTTGAAAGGTAGAGACAAAGAAATGGAAGGTGACAGGGAAGAATGATGTGAAAAACAATTGTGGCTAGATTCCAAAGACCGGCACCATGGTATTATAACAAAAAAAGCTGACGACACAATCTAAGTAACAAATGCCTGAACGATTTGGTTCCGCTGTTGTCCAAGGCACTTTGCTTAGCAGTAGCTTCAACACTGATAGATTACCCCAAATAGGGCAAGGAGCAAGGTCACGAAGACATCACTGTAATTCAGGAGAATATAGACATCCCTCACTCCTGCTCTCCAGTATGTGTAGGAACGCATCAGCTTCTCCTCTTATTCTGAACCAGATATAACCAAAAGTTAAGTCCAATTTCAGATGGACTCAACATCAGACCAGTGGCAACACAGATGTGTTTTTAGATTAGTATTTTTATTTTTTGGCAAGCACTGGAAAAAGATCAAATGAATGGTTTTCACTTTTCAGGTTCGGGTTATCAGGGGCATGTAATTTGTACTAGTGGTTTTGGCTTATTTTACAAAATTAATGCCAATTGCCTCTCGAACTAACATATTAACAAGGAGAATGTAGCTTCCTAAAATGCACTGTATGACTAATCGGGGTACGCCAAGTCCCTTCAGTAAGTGCAGTTGGCAGCACCTGATGATCTGGGATTGAAGCTGGAAGAATTGTCGCCATTTCCTAAACTATATACACGGAACTCATTGAGAGCCAAGTATATAGGGGTTTGGCTGCACTTAATTTTTGTGAAGACTCTGAAAGGACATTCACAAACAAACAAGCAATTTTTCAAGATTAGCTTTTCAAAGGTGCTAGGTTCATCTATAAGCAATGTAAAAAAGAAAAAAAGTCCAGATAATGACATATGTATACGAGATGTACTGCTAACCGTGGCTGGCCTTTGCACCAAGTTCTCCAGTTTGGTATGGCTGAACTCCAGGCTTATCACATTGTACAGCCTCTCTCTCTCTTCTTCAGGGGTTTCATAGTACTTTGCCCACTGTGCCATGGTCATCTCGATTCCCTTTTGTGTGCCAACATCCATAACATCGACAATACGCTTGCTCCCTGGAAAAAGTGTGTATTATGTGTTAGGCTACCAAAATATAATTTATACTAGAAAGACAGATTTCCACACACACTCATACACTTAAGTGTTTGTTAAAACTTCAAGCCCATGGTACCTGATGTGGGCCTACAATAATAATAGAATGAGTATGCTACATATACACTACTGCCCAAAGGATAGCGCTTCAGAACAATGCAAGTGACCTATGCTGACTATATTTATTTTACAATCTTTCCCCCATAAGGCCATAAGTGACATTTTTGGGGGGAGAAAGGAATTTTAAGCAGTACTTTTTTTTTTTGGGGGGGGGGGGGGGGTAATTTCTTCTGTAACTGGGGCTGATACATTAGCCCCATTTATAGGAGAAATGCAGCCTCCTGACCATAACTGTACAGCTGATCTGAGCGCTCTAGGACCCAGCAGCTCTAACAGTCTCTGGACGTTACATCACCAGTTAAGAGGGGGGCTGCATCATGGCGATTCCCATAGAGGCTCATTGAGCGATGTGTACACAGCGAGGGGGAAGGCAGAGACAGTAATAAGCCGTCCCTGCCTTCTCTATAGAAACTCCAGCTGTAGTAACTGCCAGCTCCCCAGGTCTGCAGCCGCACAGTTTTGTGCAGCTGTTAACTCTGCAAGGATGTACCTGTATGTCCTTGCAGTGTTTAACAGTGGACCACCCAGGTGTTATATTCTATGGACAGTCTGGAACTCGTTATAGAGAACCCTTCACCAACTCCAGAACTTAGCAAATGTTAATAGTTGCTGCTCCACTGAAAGTTAAAATCTTTTCTCTAGCCCCCACCATTCCCGAGCAATCAATGCCCAATATGCTATTTTAGTTTCTGTGCTGTCAGATGGGCAGCGTCACTCAGGAGCAGGAAAGGTGTGTGATTCACAGCTTCAATTGCTGATGTACTCTGTCAGAGCTGAGAATCACACTCCCTTGCCTGCTCCTGCCTGACAGTACAGAGCCTGAGTAACATTGTCAGGTGACCAAAAACTTATTGCTCAGGAATGGTTGTAGCTAGAAAATTCCAACTGTGCTTGAATCCGTGGCTATTGAATGAGGCAAAAAGCTGGACTTTGTGAAAGATCATCTTTAAAGGGGATGTCCAGAACCTGAAGGTAACTGACAGACCCTGACTAATCTGACCTGTGGATATGCCCCTGGGACCCTGGCCAATTAGGTATTTCAGCAGCAGGTATACTAGGTATATGGCCGGAAGCAGTCCTGCTCCTATACAAATGAATGGGAGTGGGAATGCAGTTCCAGATGCAACCACTAGAGTGAATGGAGCTCCAAAAACTGTATACAGCTTCTGTTCTGTACAGTGTAGTAGATGTGCCTTGAACTGTAGCCCCGATCCTGTATGCTTCAATAGGAGTTGGGACGCTTCTGGCCATAAATCTAGTATACGGCTTCAGGTAGCCAAAATTCCTGATCGGGACCAGATTCTGGTGTCTGACTAATCTGATACTGATAACCTGACAAATTGGGGAAAACCTAAAGAACAAGCTAAACTAGGAACCTCAGAAAGTTACCCAAATAGACTGATTTACAGATGTGCGCAGGTAACAAGGAAGGAGAGGCTGTCCACAGATCACTTGCACTGGACTTTGCAAGCAGACCATAACAGTAGCTTGGATGAGGGTGGGAGGGAAAGGGTTTAATTCCATGTATAAAATACTATAACCATACTAACCTACAAACACCTTGACATCGTTGACACTGAAGGTGGGATCTGGCATTCTAGAGAGAAAAAAAACAGCACAATGATATCTTGACAAGTCTCAGGTAGTGCCTCATTCATTGTACCACAGTGCAAGAACTTCCAAACCCAATGATGAAAAAAAAAAAAATCCACTTACCTTATGCCAAGCCCTTCAGAGCTTTGGAATATCAGTGGGTCCCTGAGTCCGCCCTCCTGAACAAATCGCATGTTGAAGTCTTGAAACAGAAAAAAAAATAAAAAATAGTAAGGTGAGGAGAGCAGGAACGGGGTAAAGGACGCCGTCTGCCCTGTGATGATCAGCCACTCACCTTTGCCTTCCATATAGAGGATGAAGTTGGAGTTGTACTTGGGGCTGCGCAGCTTCTCCTCCAAGTCAAAAGTTCTCTTTCCCTCAATCTCCTCATCTGAAATGCCATCATCCTCATATCTTCTACGGAGCGTGCGTCTCTGAAAGGTACGAGCAGAGATATCAAGCCTTCGCAGGCACTGAAGGGGTTAACCCATCTTAACCTTCTGATAGTCTCAGAGGCTAAGGATTTGTCCTGCTCACAAAGCTTTGGGTTTGTTACAGATCATCTAGTTTTGGCAAAATATAGCAGAAGAACAGGCATATAGCACTGCACAAGAAGGGAGATGGGGTGCCACTTACCAGTCTACGACTGTAACGCGCTTGCTCGTCTTCCATCTCTCAGAATCTCCCACCCCACGATAGTGAAAGCACCGGACTTTCTTCAGGGATCTTCAGGCTCGGTTGCCTGGCAAGCCAAAGAAAATAAATGGTCATGTTGGCGAAGAGGTCAATAGCAAGTGCACAACTACCAAAGTCAAAGCACAGGCATACAAGCCAGCGCTAACACACATTACCTTGTTTGGTCACCAGGGAATCAATGCCCGCTCTATAAGTGAAGCGAGTCATAATCAGAAAGGGCTTATATAAGCATGGGGTCACTGAAGTGGCAGAAATATGCCAGAAAGATGGGTGTGGGCACACCTGATCTCCACCTAGGTTTTATCAGTGCCCTGTATCCTTCAATTTTCCATGCAGCCATGCATAAATATCAGCTGGCGTGCCACCAAGAGATAGACGGGAAACCACTGCGTATCACAAGCCCTGGTAAGGAGTGTCCCTCACTGTGCCCCATGGATGACGGCAATGTACTAGGTTCATATAGGGATATAAAGGATAACTGTACCTACGATGTCCCCTCTTAGAGTCACAGTGATGGTTACTTATCCTACACGGTCAAGAGGAGAGGGTCTTTGTCTGCAGCTGATCCCCCAGGGACCACTTAATACTTGGATCAGTGGCATTACAGTATTGAAGAGTGTAAAAATAAAAGTTATGGGGCCTGTTTGAGCGCTGCTAAACCAATGTGTTTGGTACATTGACAAGAGTCTTATCCAAGGCCTGTAACCCTATAATGTGATCATAGATTTTAGTTGGATAAGACCCTTGTCGATATAACTGTGTAGCAAACACATTGGTTTAGCAGCGCTCAGACGGACCCAAGAACTTTAGCTTATACTCGGTTTTTCTTTGAGGATCATATAGGGGCAGAGATAAGAGTAGATACCCAAAGGACTTCAGTCACATCAATAAAAAGCAGCTAAAACCCTCCTGGGTTAATGTATTCATCGGTTTATGACGGTTTTCTGGGGTAGAAATGTGGTGCGTTGTTGTGAAAGCCTGTTATTGAGGATGTGTACAAATCTGAGCAATGATCTGAACGGTTTAGCAGTGGGGGTGGGTCACTGACCATAACTTGAAAAGTGGAGAAAGAAGCCATTTTTGTCTGGAAACACAAGTTTTTACATTTGCCTGCACAATTGATTTCTGCAATTTTTTTTAATTTTTTTAAATGGCTTGGTCTTTAAAAGGGTTTTACATGAGTAATATATGGATAATCTATACTTAGGATAGGTCATCAACATTAGATTTGGGGGGGGGGGGGTCCTGACAAAAATGTAGTGGGGAAAAAAAAACAAAAACCATCTAAAATACTGGCTATGTGAATCAAATTTTGTTAATCTCATGCACGGTGCGAAAAAAAAACCCAGCATGATAAAAGGGGTTCTTTTTTTTTTTCTTGTCTTAGGGTGCATTCACACTACGTATACGCCCATCTCATTCTGAGCATAAAACACGTTCAGAATGAGCGCGTACAAAGCAGATCCCATTCATTTCTATGGGAGCCGGCATACGCGCGTATCACATTGAAATCAATAGGGAAAAAAGAAGCCCATTCATTTCTATGGAGCGCTCGTATGTCGGCTCCCATAGAAATGAATGGGATCTGCTTTGTACGCGCTCATTCTGAACGTGTTTTACGCTCAGAATGAGATGAGTGTATACTTAGTGTGAATGCACCCTTAGGCAGCGGAAGGTGGTGGGATTTAAAAAAAAAGGCAGACCTGTCCCCGATGCCTCCTAGTACAATCTGGTCCTGCTGTTTAGCTGTTTTCTTCCAGTGTCAGCCCTTGCTACACGTGATCACTGTGGCACATCAGTGGCCTAAGGAAAGGGCCGTATTCGCCTCAAAACCCTGACCAAAATTACGGCTCCCATTTGAAATCAATGGGAGCCGGACAGGTCTTTTGTCCGGGAGCCGTTTCCTTCGGCTCCCGGAAGAAAGAAGCGAGATGCTCACTCTTCAGGCCAAGTCGCCTCGTGATTCGGCCTGAAGATACACCTTCCTCCGGACTAGGCCCATTCATTGGGCCTAATCTGGAGCAAGAGTGAGCGACCGGATGCCGATGCAGTGCACCGGCTTTCACTCACAGCTACCCGGTTTTTGGATCGGAGGCTGCCTCAGGTTCCGATCCAAGAAACCCCATGTGAACTTACCCTTACTGCAAAAGAAGTCAGTTGAGCAGCAGGACTGGACTGTGCTGGGAGGCACCGGAGCATCCAGAGACAGGAGAGGTTTTTTTTTTTTTAGGTCTTTTCACCTGTCATTTAATTTTTTTTATTCTTTATTTTTTTTAAATCCTGGAGAAGCTCTTTAATTTTAGCTGTGGTATCTAAAGCAAATTCTCTACAGATTTAATAGGGCAAGAATAAACGCAGATAAAAATGCAGCAAAAACTCTCTGAAAAATATTATGGAAAAAAAAGCAAGGCATTTTTTTGGCTGCATTTTTGTGGGGCCTTCGCGTGAAGGACCTTTCACCACTTCCACTAATTTAAACTCTTTGCAAGCTGTAATTAAATTCTAATTCTGAGAATTTTTCCTCTAGTCCCTGCCATTCCAGAGCAAGCATTAGTTTATGTGCCTGATATGCTACCTATACTCTTTAATGTCAAGTGGGTGGTGTCAGGCAGAAGTAGACAAGGGGGCGTGACTTAGAACTCCGATCAGAGGCTGACCATGTAAGACCTGAGAATCACACCTCCTTGCCTGATTCTGCCTGACACCGCCCACTTGCCAATGGAGTCTAGTTACATATTGGGGTCCAAAAATAACAGCATTTATTGCTCAGAGACAGCAGGAGCTAGAGAAACAATTCCATCTGTGCCAGAATCAAAGCAGCCACACTTGTTAAAGGATGCAAGGAGCTGGAGTAAGGACATCTTTAAAGGTCATATTCACATGCTGAAAAAAAACGCACGATAATAGGGATTGACAATTTTTTGGAACAAATCTGCTGTATGGGAACATATCCGGGGGAACGGGATTAAACTAAACATCTTTTTGGGGTTTATTTTTTGTGTAAAGGGATCCTATCATTCAAACTGATTTTTTTCCCTCACTAACATGTCGGAATAGCCTTAAGAAAGGCTATTCTTCTCCTACCTTTTGTCGTCTTCTCCGCGCCACCGTTTGGTAGAAATCCCGTTTTTTGTTGGTATGCAAATGAGTTATCTCGCAGAACTGGAGGCGTCCCCAATGCTGCGAGAGAACTCTCTCCAGCGCCGCCTCCATCTTTGTCAGCAACGGCCTCTTCACGAGTCTTCTTCCGGCGTGCGGGGAGGTCAAAATTCAACGCATGCGCAAGTTGGCTCTTGGGCGTAGCCAACTTCACATGCGGGCAGCCATTTGTTTGTGGCCACTTATGCGAGCAGGTGCAGTAAGAACTCCAGGAGCGAACTGCGCATGCTCACGTAAGCGGCCTCAAAAAAATGGCTGCCCGCATGTGAAGTCGGCTCTGCCCGAGACTCGCTGGCAGGGCCGACTTCTGCATGTGTTGAATTTTGACCCCCCGTGCACCGGAAGAAGACATGTGAAGAGGCTGTTGCTGACGAACATGGAGGCGGCGCTGGAGAGAGTTATCTCGCAGTATTGGGGACCGCCCCCAGTGCTGTGAGAGAACTCATTTGCATCCCGCAAAAAAACAGGATTTCAAGTGAACGGCGGCGTGGAGAAGACAAGGAAAGGTAAGAGAAGAATAGCCTTTCGTAAGGATATTCCTACATGTTACTGAGGAAAAAAAAAAAAAAAAAAAGGCATTCGAATGATAGGATCCCTTTAAAAACTAACATTTTATCCATTCAACAGGTCAATTTCTACACGTAATGTAAGAATTTTTTTGTGCAGTCACATGACCACTGAGGCCAATCAGCAGCTTCATGGTAACAACAGAGTAGACCTGGGAAGTGCAGGTGGACACCAGAACATCAGGGACAGATTTAAACATTAAAAGGGTTGTCCATTTTTGCCTAGACAACCCCCTTAAAAGAGAATGGAAACAGAGGGGGCTCCATCTGCATCAGTCTCACTGATCCTCTGAGGGATGAGAGCAATGGACTTCAATAATGGTAGTGTGGGGTGTGTCTAAGGGCAACCATGGCCACTGACTGATAACCGCACGTTATTGCAGGTAAAGCCTCAATTTATTCGCAACACAGGATGGTAAATCCCCAGACGCAGTGGCTGCCGCACCCTGACAACGGCATCACTTGTTGGACATTGGCTCAGATATAACTAAACAATGGCTTAAATGTGAAACATTTGTTGTGGATTTAGTCTGGACTAACATCTTTCAACTTACTAGATAAACGGGGGGCTTAAATAGACCAAGATGCCAAAATTGTGCTGTCAAAATAAGTCTCAAAAGGTGGTAGAAAGGTAGACTAGACAAATATACGTCAGATTTATATCCATCATTAGTCACTGTGATAAATCTGGCACATCTACAGACCGTCCATGTTTACAGTGTATAACTATTAGGAATCTTCTGTTAGTAAATGTAGGAGTGTGTGTGACTGGAGACAGACAGGTAACATCAAGCTGTCACAAGGTAACATTAGATTCAGTGTATTGCATAGATATAACAGATTAAACAAATCCATACAAACTAATAGATGTGACCGGCGTTAGACACGTCGCTGGTAGAACAACAATTACAAGATAAAATAGTAAAAATTGGAAAGGCAATAAAACTAAACTTATGTAACTACAGGAACAAAACGCTGGCAGTGCTTTGAATCACATCTGTAGGGATCTCTATGTATACAGTATATAGATCTATGCTATGACCAAACAGAGATCCTCATAAGTAACACATTGTATATATATATATATATATATATATATATATATATATATATATATATATATATATATAGTGTATTATTATTATATTATACACTCACCGGCCACTTTATTAGGTACACCATACTAGTAACGGGTTGGACCCCCTTTTGCCTTCAGAACTGCCTCAATTCTTCGTGGCATAGATTCAACAAGGTGCTGGAAGCATTCCTCAGAGATTTTGGTCCATATTGACATGATGGCATCACACAGTTGCCGCAGATTTGTCGGCTGCACATCCATGATGCGAATCTCCCGTTCCACCACATCCCAAAGATGCTCTATTGGATTGAGATCTGGTGACTGTGGAGGCCATTGGAGTACAGTGAACTCATTGTCATGTTCAAGAAACCAGTCTGAGATGATTCCAGCTTTATGACATGGCATTGCATTATCCTGCTGAAAGTAGCCATCAGATGTTGGGTACATTGTGGTCATAAAGGGATGGACATGGTCAGCAACAATACTCAGGTAGGCTTTGGCGTTGCAACGATGCTCAATTGGTACCAAGGGGCCCAAAGAGTGCCAAGAAAATATTCCCCACACCATGACACCACCACCACCACCAGCCTGAACCGTTACCGATACAAGGCAGGATGGATCCATGCTTTCATGTTGTTGACGCCAAATTCTGACCCTACCATCCAAATGTCGCAGCAGAAATCGAGACTCATCAGACCAGGCAACGTTTTTCCAATCTTCAATTGTCCAATTTCGATGAGCTTGTGCAAATTGTAGCCTCAGTTTCCTGTTCTTAGCTGAAAGGAGTGGCACCCGGTGTGGTCTTCTGCTGCTGTAGCCCATCTGTAGCCTCAAAGTTCGACGTACTGTGCGGCGTTCAGAGATGCTCTTCTGGCTACCTTGGTTGTAACGGGTGGCTATTTGAGTCACTGTTGCCTTTCTATCAGCTCGAACCAGTCTGGCCATTCTCCTCTGACCTCTGGCATCAACAACGCATTTCCGTCCAAAGAACTGCCGCTCACTGGATGTTTTTTCTTTTTTGGACCATTCTCTGTAAACCCTAGAGATGGTTGTGCGTGAAAATCCCAGTAGATCAGCAGTTTCTGAAATACTCAGACCAGCCCTTCTGGCACCAACAACCATGCCACGTTCAAAGGCACTCAAAGTGTTAACGAGCAGTTGGACAGGTGTACCTAATAAAGTGGCCGGTGAGTGTATATATATATATATATATATATATATATATATATATAATTGTATTATTATATTATTGTATTACTATATTATTGTATTATAATATACATATATATATATGTGTGTGTGTCCAAACAGTGATCCACACAAGTAACACATCTGCAGCAGTCACTATACACACTCAGTATATGTGTCTATACATAGGTATAGACAGGTATAAGTAATATCTGCAGGGCAACACAGTAGCTCACTGGTTAGCACTGCAGCCTTGCAGCACTGGGTTTGAAGCCCTCCAGGAACAACATCTGCAAGGAGTTTGTATGTTCTCCCTGTATTTGCGTGGATTTCCTCCCATTCCACAAAGACATACCGATAGGAAAAATAAATGTACATTATGATCCCTATATGGGGCTCACAATCTACATAAAAAAATAACACATCTGCAGCGGTCACTATACAAATACAATATATGCATCTATACATAGGTATAGACAGGTATCAGTAACACATTTAAAGCGGTCACTATATATACACACAGTATATGGATCTATACATAGGTATAGACAGGTATAAGTAACATATCTGCAAAGGTCACTACATACACACACAGTATATAGATAGATGACAGGTATAAGGGACCATACAGTGATGCACACTAGGACAGGTAATGACAGGTATAAGTAACACATCCGCAGCAGTCACTATATATACACACAGCATATAGGTCTGTATATAGGTAATGATACGTATAAGTAACACATCCGCAGCAGCCACTATATATACACACAGCATATAGGTCTGTATAACACATCTGCAGCGGTCACTATATACACCACAGAGTAATGACAGGTATAAGTGACCATACACAGATACACACAAGTAACACAGCAGTGATATAACCTAATACACACAGCGTATAGGTCTGTATATAGATAATGATAGGTGTAAATAACACATCCGCAGCAGTCACTATATATACACAGCATACAGGACTGTATATAACACAGCTGCAGCAGTCACTATATATACACACAGCATATAGGTCTGTATATAGGTAATGATAGGTATAAGTAACACATCCGCAGCAGCCACTATATATACACACAGCATATAGGTCTGTATAACACATCCGCAGCGGTCACTATATACACCACAGAGTAATGACAGGTATAAGTGACCATACACAGATACACACAAGTAACACAGCAGTGATATAACCTAATACACACAGCGTATAGGTCTGTATATAGATAATGATAGGTGTAAGTAACACATCCGCAGCAGTCACTATATATACACAGCATACAGGTCTGTATATAACACATCTGCAGCGGTCACTATATATACACAGCATACAGGTCTGTATATAACACATCTGCAGCGGTCACTATATATACACAGCATATAGGTCTGTATATAACACATCTGCAGCGGTCACTATATATACACAGCATATAGGTCTGTATATAACACAGCTGCAGCAGTCACTATATATACACAGCATACAGGTCTGTATATAACACATCTGCAGCGGTCACTATATATACACAGCATACAGGTCTGTATATAACACATCTGCAGCGGTCACTATATATACACAGCATATAGGTCTGTATATAACACATCTGCAGAGGTCACTATATACACACAGCATATAGGTCTGTATATAACACATCTGCAGCAGTCACTATATATACACAGCATACAGGTCTGTATATAACATCTGCAGAGGTCACTATATATACACAGCATATAGGTCTGTATATAACACAGCTTCAGCAGTCACTATATATACACAGCATACAGGTCTGTATATAACACATCTGCAGAGGTCACTATATACACACAGCATATAGGTCTGTATATAACACAGCTGCAGCAGTCAATATATACACACAGCATATAGGTCTGTATATAACACAGCTGCAGCAGTCAATATATATACACAGCATACAGGTCTGTATATAACACATCTGCAGAGGTCACTATATACACACAGCATATAGGTCTGTATATAACACATCCACAGCAGTCAATATATATACACAGCATATAGGTCTGTATATAACACATCCACAGCAGTCAATATATATACACAGCATATAGGTCTGTATATAACACATCCGCAGCAGTCACTATATATACACAGCATACAGGTCTGTATATAACACATCTGCAGCGGTCACTATATATACACAGCATACAGGTCTGTATATAACACAGCTGCAGAGGTCACTATATACACACAGCATATAGGTCTGTATATAACACATCCGCAGCAGTCACTATATATACACAGCATACAGGTCTGTATATAACACATCTGCAGCGGTCACTATATATACACAGCATATAGGTCTGTATATAACACATCCGCAGCAGTCACTATATATACACAGCATACAGGTCTGTATATAACACATCTGCAGCGGTCACTATATATACACAGCATACAGGTCTGTATATAACACAGCTGCAGAGGTCACTATATACACACAGCATATAGGTCTGTATATAACACATCCGCAGCAGTCACTATATATACACAGCATACAGGTCTGTATATAACACATCTGCAGCGGTCACTATATATACACAGCATACAGGTCTGTATATAACACAGCTGCAGAGGTCACTATATACACACAGCATATAGGTCTGTATATAACACATCCGCAGCAGTCACTATATATACACAGCATACAGGTCTGTATATAACACATCTGCAGCGGTCACTATATATACACAGCATATAGGTCTGTATATAACACATCTGCAGCGGTCACTATATATACACAGCATATAGGTCTGTATATAACACATCTGCAGCGGTCACTATATATACACAGCATATAGGTCTGTATATAACACATCTGCAGCAGTCACTATATATACACAGCATACAGGTCTGTATATAACACATCTGCAGCGGTCACTATATATACACAGCATATAGGTCTGTATATAACACATCTGCAGCGGTCACTATATATACACAGCATATAGGTCTGTATATAACACATCTGCAGCGGTCACTATATATACACAGCATATAGGTCTGTATATAACACATCTGCAGCGGTCACTATATACACACACAGTAATGGCTGGTATAAGTGACCATACAGCGATGCACACAAGTAACACAGCAGTGATATAACCTCATACACACAGCATGGTGATAAACCTCATAGCCAGGATTACCGATGTGAGGAGCCGCACTGGCCCGCACTACAGTGTGAACAGCCCCCATGACCATTGCAGCTTCAGGCTGGCACTCTCCTCTCCCCAGTGCTGATGTGAGGCTTTTGTTTAGTGGCCCCCGGACACAATAGCCCCCAGTAGTAAACTCCTGCAGAGTACATGCTGCCCCCACTACACAGCGGCGCAGGCTGCAGCCAGCAGCGCCCCCTCAGCCCACTCACCGTTCATGTCAACCCAGCAATACCATTCCTTTCCAGGCTTTGTTGTTGTTAATAGAGCGAGATGTCAAACCGATTCCAGAACTCACCGCCCCGCCCCTCTCCCCCTCTGTGCAAGTGACGTCACCGGGTCGCGTAGCTGACGTCACGTGAGGCTCCTCAGGAAGTCTTTGCCTCAGCTGCACTCAGAAGGGAGCTGGGCGACAGACGCCGTAGGCGCCATTTTGGACCGAACCAGAAGTGACGCGACCAGCGGTGTGTTTAGAATAAAGGTGGAGCCGGCCGCTCGGGAAAGCGAGTGGATATAGATAGAGCTAGGAGCTGATTGGCTTCGGCTTAGTAAGAGTCTCACCGATAGGTGTATGGGAAATGCCACGCCCAGAGATCTGAGGAGGGGCGGCCAATAGAAGTCGGTATGCAAATAAGGCAGAGGTGAGTGGCTGGAGTAAAATCTGTCACCCATACAAACCAGGACAGCGATTGGCTGAGATGCAACACAGGCGATAAAAGAGTGAACCCATATGCCATAACAAAGTACGGCCACGTGACGTCATATTGTAAAGTACGCTATGATTGGTCAGAACTAAAAAATGTTAGAGCGGCTCAGGTTTCTGTGCACTGGCCCCGTACACTGCAGCAGTCCTTATTACCTTATCAGATACGCTCTATGGAGAAGATGCCCGAAGGAAAAATGGCGACGTGTGAATCAACTTCCGATCACGAGGTCTCCGTCGCAAGACGTTTGGACCTGCACGTGCGCCATGGTAGACGCGTCAACATGGATTGGCTGAGGCTTCGCACGTGATTTTGGGTCAGCCCATCGCAGGATATAAATAAAGGTCACGTGATTCTTTTCAGAGACTGCGTTCACGGGGTGAAGAGTTCTTGCTGTTGTGTGCGGCGGCGGTGAGGAGGAGCCCCAATACAAATGCATCGATATGGAGGTGTATGAGGAGCCCCAGTACACATGCAGTGTGTGGAGGTGTATGAGGAGCCCCAGTACACATGCAGTGTGTGGAGGTGTATGAGGAGCCCCGGTACACATGCAGTGGTGTGGAGGTGTATGAGGAGCCCCAGTACACATGCAGTGGTGTGGAGGTGTATGAGGAGCCCCAGTACACATGCAGTGCTGTGGAGGTGTATGAGGAGCCCCAGTATACATGCAGTGGTATGGAGGTGTATGAGGAGCCCCAGTATATATACAGTGGTGTGGAGGTGTATGAGGAGCCCCAGTACACATACAGTGGTGTGGAGGTTTATGAGAAGCCCCAGTATACATGCAGTGTGTGGAGGTGTATGAGAAGCCCCAGTATACATGCAGTGTGTGGAGGTGTATGAGAAGCCCCAGTATACATGCAGTGTGTGGAGGTGTATGAGGAGCCCCAGTACACATGCAGTGGTGTGGAGGTGTATGAGGAGCCCCAGTACACATGCAGTGGTGTGGAGGTGTATGAGGAGCCCCGGTACACATGCAGTGGTGTGGAGGTGTATGAGGAGCCCCGGTACACATGCAGTGGTGTGGAGGTGTATGAGGAGCCCCAGTACACATGCAGTGGTGTGGAGGTGTATGAGGAGCCCCAGTACACATGCAGTGGTGTGGAGGTGTATGAGGAGCCCCAGTATACATACAGTGGTGTGGAGGTGTATGAGGAGCCCCAGTATACATACAGTGGTGTGGAGGTGTATGAGGAGCCCCAGTATACATGCAGTGGTATGGAGGTGTATGAGGAGCCCCAGTAGACATGCAGTGTGTGGAGGTGTATGAGGAGGCCCAGTATATATACAGTGGTGTGGAGGTGTATGAGGAGCCCCAGTATACATGCAGTGGTGTGGAGGTGTATGAGGAGCCCCAGTATACATGCAGTGGTATGGAGGTGTATGAGGAGCCCCGGTACACATGCAGTGGTATGGAGGTGTATGAGGAGCCCCGGTACACATGCAGTGGTATGGAGGTGTATGAGGAGCCCCGGTACACATGCAGTGGTATGGAGGTGTATGAGGAGCCCCGGTACACATGCAGTGTGTGGAGGTGTATGAGGAGGCCCAGTATATATACAGTGGTGTGGAGGTGTATGAGGAGCCCCAGTATACATGCAGTGGTGTGGAGGTGTATGAGGAGCCCCAGTATACATGCAGTGGTGTGGAGGTGTATGAGGAGCCCCAGTACACATGCAGTGGTGTGGAGGTGTATGAGGAGCCCCAGTATACATGCAGTGGTATGGAGGTGTATGAGGAGCCCCAGTATATATACAGTGGTGTGGAGGTGTATGAGGAGCCCCAGTACACATACAGTGGTGTGGAGGTTTATGAGAAGCCCCAGTATACATGCAGTGTGTGGAGGTGTATGAGAAGCCCCAGTATACATGCAGTGTGTGGAGGTGTATGAGAAGCCCCAGTATACATGCAGTGTGTGGAGGTGTATGAGGAGCCCCAGTACACATGCAGTGGTGTGGAGGTGTATGAGGAGCCCCAGTACACATGCAGTGTGTGGAGGTGTATGAGAAGCCCCAGTAGACATGCAGTGGTGTGGAGGTGTATGAGGAGCCCCGGTACACATGCAGTGGTGTGGAGGTGTATGAGGAGCCCCGGTACACATGCAGTGGTGTGGAGGTGTATGAGGAGCCCCAGTACACATGCAGTGGTGTGGAGGTGTATGAGGAGCCCCAGTATACATACAGTGGTGTGGAGGTGTATGAGGAGCCCCAGTATACATACAGTGGTGTGGAGGTGTATGAGGAGCCCCAGTATACATGCAGTGGTGTGGAGGTGTATGAGGAGCCCCAGTAGACATGCAGTGGTGTGGAGGTGTATGAGGAGCCCCAGTACACATGCAGTGGTATGGAGGTGTATGAGGAGCCCCAGTATATATACAGTAGTGTGGAGGTGTATGAGGAGCCCCAGTACACATGCAGTGTGTGGAGGTGTATGAGAAGCCCCAGTACACATGCAGTGGTATGGAGGTGTATGAGGAGCCCCAGTATACATGCAGTGGTGTGGAGGTGTATGAGAAGCCCCAGTACACATGCAGTGGTGTGGAGGTGTATGAGGAGCCCCAGTACACATGCAGTGTGTGGAGGTGTATGAGGAACCCCAGTATACATGCAGTGGTGTGGAGGTGTAGGAGGAGCCCCAGTATACATGCAGTGGTATGGAGGTGTATGAGGAGCCCCAGTACACATGCAGTGGTATGGAGGTGTATGAGGAGCCCCGGTACACATGCAGTGGTATGGAGGTGTATGAGGAGCCCCGGTACACATGCAGTGGTGTGGAGGTGTATGAGGAGCCCCGGTACACATGCAGTGGTATGGAGGTGTATGAGGAGCCCCGGTACACATGCAGTGTGTGGAGATGTATGAGGAGTCCCAGTATACATGCAGTGGTGTGGAGGTGTATGAGGAGCCCCAGTACACATGCAGTGTGTGGAGGTGTATGAGGAGCCCCAGTACACATGCAGTGGTGTGGAGGTGTATGAGGAGCCCCAGTATACATACAGTGGTGTGGAGGTGTATGAGGAGCCCCAGTATACATACAGTGGTGTGGAGGTGTATGAGGAGCCCCAGTATACATACAGTGGTGTGGAGGTGTATGAGGAGCCCCAGTATACATGCAGTGTGTGGAGGTGTAAGAGGAGCCCCAGTACACATGCAGTGGTGTGGAGGTCTATGAGGAGCCCCAGTACACATGCAGTGGTGTGGAGGTGTATGAGGAGCCCCAGTACACATGCAGTGGTGTGGAGGTGTATGAGGAGCCCCAGTACACATGCAGTGGTGTGGAGGTGTATGAGGAGCCCCAGTACACATGCAGTGGTGTGGAGGTGTATGAGGAGCCCCAGTACACATGCAGTGGTGTGGAGGTGTATGAGGAGCCCCAGTATACATACAGTGGTGTGGAGGTGTATGAGGAGGCCCAGTATATATACAGTGGTGTGGAGGTGTATGAGGAGGCCCAATATATATACAGTGGTGTATGAGGAGGCCCAGTATATATACAGTGGTGTGGAGGTGTAAGAGGAGCCCCAATATACATACAGTGGTGTGGAGGTGTATGAGGAGGCCCAGTATATATACAGTGGTGTGGAGGTGTATGAGGAGGCCCAGTATATATACAGTGGTGTATGAGGAGCCCCAGTATACATGCAGTGGTGTGGAGGTGTATGAGGAGCCCCAATATACATACAGTGGTGTGGAGGTGTATGAGGAGGCCCAGTATATATACAGTGGTGTGGAGGTGTATGAGGAGGCCCAGTATATATACAGTGGTGTGGAGGTGTAAGAGGAGCCCCAGTACACATGCAGTGGTGTGGAGGTGTATGAGGAGCCCCAGTACACATGCAGTGGTGTGGAGGTGTATGAGGAGCCCCAGTACACATGCAGTGGTGTGGAGGTGTATGAGGAGCCCCAGTACACATGCAGTGGTGTGGAGGTGTATGAGGAGCCCCAGTACACATGCAGTGGTGTGGAGGTGTATGAGGAGCCCCAGTACACATGCAGTGGTGTGGGGGTGTATGAGGAGCCCCAGTACACATACAGTGGTGTGGAGGTGTATGAGGAGCCCCAGTACACATGCAGTGGTGTGGAGGTGTATGAGGAGCCCCAGTACACATGCAGTGGTGTGGGGGTGTATGAGGAGCCATAGCACTAATAAGGGATGCTTCTGCCTTGCAAGAGAAGGGAAGACCGCAAAGATGTCTTACATGACTCCAGACCCTGCCGCCCAAAGCTAAGCAGGTTTTCCACCAGTGCAAAGCTTTAGTGCCCTCCGAATTAACTATCCCTACTTACACACTGTTATACTGTACAAATGGTACTGCTACACTGTAGACATACACATGTGTACCATTTATACATGAAATGCTGTAACAATATCGGGGACAGCGCGAGGAACGCGTTCAGCAACAGGCCAGCTTGACAGCTATCGAAACTCCGGAGAAGGTGGATCATCAGCACACTCATTATATGGCGTTCCAGCGATCTGCTGAGATGCTGGAACAATCACAGACATGGTGTGTGGAACAAGTTCAGCAGCAGGACAGCTTGAGAGCTGCTGAAACGCCGGAGCAGGCAAACCATCGACGGCAGCGATTTGCTGAATATAGGCAGAACATCCACTCCAACAACCTTCTGATAAAGTCGCGGGCAGAGGCTAGTACCATATAAATGGTACTGCTACACCGCAGACATATACCTATATACTGTACAAATGGTAGTGCTACACAACATAGATACACATACATACCATAAAAATAGTACTGCTACACTGCACACATATACAGTGGGGCAAAAAAGTATTTAGTCAGTCACCAATAGTGCAAGTTCCACCACTTAAAGAGGACCTTTCACCATATCCGGGCACAGGCAGTTCTATATACTGCCAGAAAGCTGACAGTGCGCTGAATTCAGCGCACTGTCGGCTTTCCCGATCTTGGCCCGGTGTGAAGAGCTTACGGCCCGGTACCGTAGCTCTTCTATGGTCAGAAGGGCGTTTCTGACCATTAGCCAGAGATGTCCTTCTGCCTCGCGGCGCCTATCCCGCTGTGCTGTGGAGCCGGGAGGAACGCCCCCTCCCTCTGCTCACACAGCTTGTCCGTAGACGAGTATTATCAGGAGAGGGAGGGGGGCGTTCCGCTCCACAGTACAGCGCGATAGGCGCCGCGAGGCAGAAGGACGTCTCTGGCTAATGGTCAGAAACGCCCTTCTGACTGTAAAGCGCTACGGTACCGGGACCGATAGCGCTTTACACCGGGCACAGATCGGGAAAGCCGACAGTGCGCTGAATTCAGCGCACTGTCAGCTTTCTGGCAGTATATAACACTGCCTGTGCCCAGATATGGTGAAAGGTCCTCTTTAAAAAGATGAGGCGTCTGTAATTTACATCATAGGTAGACCTCAACTATGAGAGACAAAATGAGAAAACAAATCCAGAAAATCACATTGTCTGATTTTGTAAGAATTTATTTGCAAATTATGGTGGAAAATAAGTATTTGGTCAGTAACAAAATTTCATCTCAATACTTTGTTATATATCCTTTGTTGGCAATGACAGAGGTCAAACGTTTTCTGTAAGTCTTCACAAGGTTGGCACACACTGTTGTTGGTATGTTTGCCCATTCCTCCATGCAGATCTCCTCTAGAGCAATGATGTTTTGGGGCTGTCGCTTGGCAACACGGACTTTCAACTCCCTCCAAAGGTTTTCTATAGGGTTGAGATCTGGAGACTGGCTAGGCCACTCCAGGACCTTGAAATGCTTCTTAAAAAGCCACTCCTTCATTGCCCTGGCGGTGTGCTTTGGATCATTGTCATGTTGAAAGACCCAGCCACGTTTCATCTTCAATGCCCTTGCTGATGGAAGGAGGTTTGCACTCAAAATCTCACGATACATGGCCCCATTCATTCTTTGATGTACCCGGATCAGTCGTCCTGGCCCCTTTGCAGAGAAACAGCCCCAAAGCATGATGTTTCCACCCCCATGCTTTCCAGTAGGTATGGTGTTTGATGGATGCAACTCAGTATTCTTTTTCCTCCAAACACGAAAAGTTGTGTTTCTACCAAACAGTTCCAGTTTGGTTTCATCGGACCATAGGACATTCTCCCAATACTCTTCTGGATCATCCAAATGCTCTCTAGCAAACTTCAGACGGGCCCGGACATGTACTGGCTTAAGCAGTGGGACACGTCTGGCACTGCAGGATCTGAGTCCCTGGCGGCATAGTGTGTTACTGATGGTAGGCTTTGTTACATTGGTCCCAGCTCTCTGCAGTTCATTCACTAGGTCCCCCCGCGTGGTTCTGGGATTTTTGCTCACCTTTCTTGTGATCATTTTGACCCCACGGGGTGAGATTTTGCGTGGAGCCCCAGATCGAGGGAGATTATCAGTGGTCTTTTATGTCTTCCATTTTCTAATTATTGCTCCCACAGTTGATTTCTTCAATCCAAGCTGGTTGCCTATTGCAGATTCAGTCTTCCCAGCCTGGTGCAGGGCTACAATTTTGTTTCTGGTGTCCTTTGACAGCTCTTTGGTCTTCACCATAGTGGAGTTTGGAGTCTGACTGTTTGAGGGTGTGCACAGGTGTCTTTTTATACTGATAAGTTTAAACAGGTGCCATTATTACAGGTAATGAGTGGAGGAAAGAGGAGACTCTTAAAGAAGAAGTTACAGGTCTGTGAGAGCCAGAAATCTTGATTGTTTGTAGGTGACCAAATACTTATTTTCCACCATAATTTGCAAATAAATTCTTACAAAATCACACAATGTGATTTTCTGGATTTGTTTTCTCATTTTGTCTCTCATAGTTGAGGTCTACCTATGATGTAAATTACAGACACCTCTCATCTTTTTAAGTGGTGGAACTTGCACTATTGGTGACTGACTAAATACTTTTTTGCCCCACTGTATGAGTGTGTGCATGTATGAGTCAGTGAGAGAATCTCCATTGATTCAGCCTAAATTGTGAAATGTATTGGAATGAGACCTGTCCTGAGTTTTGCCTCTGAGCTCTTGGCCTCTCTACTCGGATTTGCGATAATACTCCAAGGTTGTGTTTATGGAGTTGTTAAAAACACAGCTAGCCCACTGAGTAAGCACACGCTTGTTTGCATGTGGCCTTAAAGCAAGCTACTATTGGCAGTATTCATAACCCCATCACTGGCAGAGGGTGCACCTCTTATAAAATGGGAAGAAGCCTATCCCTGCTCATATCTAGCATAGATTCTCTGTGCCATTTATTCCAGATTTCTGATCTAAATCATAATAAATTTGGACTTTCAGGAAATGGCGAAGACCGTATAAAAAAACCCAAAACACAAATTTACACATTTATGTACAATTATTGTGTGCTTTGTACGCCCAGAAAACTGACATACAAGGCGTAATAAACATGGATACAATGCCGCTTGTTAGCCACATTCTGTGGTGCTAATCCTCAACCTGAAAATTTTTGCACAATAGCATTATTTATGGTGGACTCAAAGCGGTTGTCCCGGATAAAATGATATTTCTACACTAAGCTAAACACCCTCCTTCCGCCTACCTTCAAACTAACTTAGTTTACAAAAACATATATTTACCTAGATTGGTCATGTGACAGCCCCAGGAACATTTTCAGATTTTCCGGTGACATTCCATTTCCAGAAACAGATCTTCACCAATTCTAACCCCTCCTCCCCCCACCATCATACTTATCAGTCTTCCTGTCCAGGTATTCTTGGCAGGGAACATCAAAGAGATGAAGACATTGCTGGACAGCCTTTAAAAAGGCTATTCTACTACTACCTTCTTTTTTTCTGATTTTCTCTGCCTTTCCATTGTAAGCCTGGTTAATTATTTTATGTAAATGAGTCCAACGAGCACCCTGGGCGTTCCCTAGGGCCTGTGAGCACTCCCTCCCCCACGTCATACCTTTATTCACACCCCTCCATCGCTTGTGCCCCGTCTACCTTCCTCCTCCCTGGATGTTCTTCTTGACCAGATCACACTACTGCATTAGAATTATTGGGCATGCGCAGTTCCTCTCTGTTCAGAGCGGTACTGCGCATGCCTGAGCACCATTTTGTTGTAGCTACCTATAGAACTCAGCATACTACTCAGTATGCTGTTCTATAACAAGCTACATCAAAATGGCGCTCGGGCATGTGCAGTAACGAGCGCTATTTTGGTGTAGCTCACTATAGAAAAGCATACTGAGCAGTATGCCGACACCAATGATAGAATCCCTTTAAGTCATCAGACGGTATAGAACCCCAATTTTTCTCCACAGTACAGACTCTCCTATCAGTGCTGACTCTGCGCCCTCTCCAAAGGGTCCTTCTTACACATCTGGGGCACCTGCCCTAAAATTCTTCCTTTCTGGGTGGCGATTGAGAGACAGATCAAGTCCATTTGTCATATAGATTTGAAGCTGCGCCTGGAAACCATTTTGCTCTGGGCCTCCTCTCCCGACTTCTCCCCCAGAGGGTCCTGCCTTATTCATCAAGGCAGCCGAATTATTGATCCTTTTGAGGTGACGTGAGATGGACCCCCCTTTCATTTCCCAATGGAGCCCACTATCTATTTTGAGTCTGAATTTAAAATTGTTTAATATTGAGGGGCTATTCAAAACGAATATTTCACTGTTCGCTCATCTCTAATACATATCGATCGATGTGACTACATTCTATCTGGACACATATCTCAAATACAAGGAGTTAAAAAGTTGGATGTAACCAGTTCTTACGAACACCTTCTCTGCATTTACCCACCTTGGTGAAGACTTTCAAAGCTGAAGAAGCCAGTTCTCTTATTAACAGTGTTGCTACTCCAAAGAAGCTAGCGGGGGATGTTCACATGTAGGAATTTCAAGCCGATTTGAGGGCGGATTCTGCCTCCCATTGAGAACAGTGGGAGGCAGAGGTCACAGCAGGATGCTAATAAGAAGCCTTCTACTGATCTTACCAGCAGATGCTCAAGACTCCCACTGGTTAATGCCATTCATCTAGAGATAATGCTGAAGTTCTTCATTTTCCACCATGTGAACAGTCTCTTAGGCTTAGGTCACCCTGGACAGGTCTACTGCATAGCTTCTGTGATATTCCGTAGTCCAAAAAGAACTAGCTGAAATTGGCTAGTTGACACGTTTCGTTACTGACTTTCAACCTTGCAGTGTAATTACCATAGTTTTGGGAGCGGATTCTGCCTTCCATTGCTTTCAGTGGAACACAGAGATCACAGCAGGACACAGGAAAAAAAGTCATCGGAGTCTACTCAGCAGAGGAAATCCGATGCCCTGCCATTACATTGTAGCCACCCATGGTGGAAAATGGAGGAATTTTCTTCATTTTCTGCCAAATAAACCTAGCCTTACAGGTTCAAAATGCACAGGAGCAAGACGGAAATGCAGGTCTAGACACAAAGGGGAACGTTAACTAACCCAGTTTTCTGGTGAAGATAGGTGTTAATATGGCACACAGTCCTTTCTACTGCCAAAGATGCACCGCATCCTGAATTCTACGCCTTGTCACTTTAAGGGTTGGTTATGGACACCATGGCCCAAAAAGTTTTTTTTTTCTATAAATTATGCCTTAAAACATAGGATATTCTGCCTCAAAATCCACCTGCTAAAAACTGTGAACTTACCCTAACCGCACCATACAGGGTCTCCTAAGGCTAGGCCATCAATATTAGAAAGGTGGATAACCCCTTTAAGGCTAAGGCCCCATGGGACGATATGCAGCGCTAAAGCGCCGTGGGAAAACCATGGAAGTAACGCATTGCGTTTCTTCCCGTAGAGCTTTGAACAGAAAGTTCATGGAGTTTTCCTCTGCGGACTTTGTTACAATCAAATCTACGGGAAAGCCACCGGCATTTCCGTAGATATAATGGACATGCTGCCATTTCCATAACCGCTCCGTTTTTGGAAATCACAGAGTGTCCACGCTGTGGTTTTAAATGCAAAGTGAGCATGGGATTCGCATGAATCCCATCCAGTTTGCAGTTACTGTATAACGCCATGATTTTTCCTGTGGCGCCTCCGGACCATGGGGCCCCAGCCTAATACTCCTCCCTAATGTTCCACAGTTTAATCTCCCCCTCATCACTGCTCCATAGAGTATAAAGGCCTCCATCACTGCCTCATACAGAGGAAAGTATTAGGGCTCTACTTACGGTACCTCTGATCTGGGCACATTGTTGTGACATATCATTACATAATTAGTTGGACCTAGTTTGAAAAATGCTGAATTTTATTTTTTTTAAATAAATTCTTTAGTTAAATATAAACCACAACAAATACAACAAAAAGGCAGGGGAGGGCCAAAAGACCAACCCAGCCAGAGTCGAAACATAAAAGAGCACGGCCAGTATGAACGGGAATAACAAGGGAAGCAACAAGGGGAATATCAGAACAAAACACAGTAATTAAATTACAATCACAGTATGCAGAACCAGTGAAGGGAAAGATTTTTTTTTTTAAAAAAAAAGGGGGGGGGAGGGGGAGGGACCCAGGGCTCTGGGAGCAAAATCTCGCCAACTGTTCGCCGAGGGTCTCAACCAACAATGTTTCTGTAGGATTGAGTGCCCTGGAAAAGAAACCAGGGCATCCAGGCAACCATATAGGCCGCATGTGCATCACGTAGAGAAGCAGTGAGGTCCTCCATGGTACGGATATCTTCCACTTTATGAACCCAATGGCGGAGGGAGGGGGGGCGGGGGTCAGTAGATTTCCAGAAGGCCGGAATACACTCCCTAGCTGCAGTAAGCATATGGCGCATAGAGGATTTGCGAATGAGCGAAGAGGAAGAACCGACAAATGGAGCAAAAAGAAGGCCGGGGTGAAGGGAAGAGTGAAAAACCTGACAGAGAACCCTGTGAACTCCAGACCAGAAATCAGTGAGAGCAGAACAATCCCAAAACACATGTAAGAGGGTCCCCTCCCCAGAGCCACAGCGCCAACAAGCAGGAGAAGAGGCGGGAAAAATTTTATGCAGCCTCGAGGGGACGAGGTACCATTGGGTCAATAATTTATAGCCCGCCTCCTGATAATTACTGGCTACTGAGCACTTGTGGGTAAACTCAAGGACTCTAGAGCATTGTGCATCCGAGAGATCGATTCAGATCCGCCTCCCACTTAGCGAGGAAGGGAGGTCTGTAGCCCGGGGGAGGGGAGATCAGAAGTGAGTAAAAATCAGAAAGGGAATGCCGGATCGGACCCGATCCCAAGCAAGCCTGCTCAAATTTCGTGGGGGGTCTATCAAAGTCCGTGAGATCCGGCAACGAGGAAAGAAAGTGGGAAAGTTGGAGAACTCGCCACGGTCCCAGTTGAGGAAGGTCCGGATCAGAAAGGAGATCTTGAGGAGTGCCAGGAATGTGAGGATCGAAAATGAGTAGCCCTACAACGGCCAGCAGATCTCCACTGTCTAAACGGACCAGGAGAAAGGCCGGCCGGGTTTCCCAAAATGGGGAAGAGAGGGAAGGGATAGGGGAAAAGATGTTCCTTAGGAAAAAGCGCTTTGCAGACCCGGAGGGTAGGGGCGAAGGAAGGTGGGCACGCGGAGTCCAGCCAAGGGAGCAAGTGTAACGGAATGCCATAGAAAGCATGTTCAAGGGGGACCCACTGTTTAAGGGAGGAATGACGGCACCAATCCAGGACCCTTTGCAGCATAGAGGCTTCATAATACCTACGGGGGTTGGGGAGACCCAAACCAAAAGTTGGTACACTTTCAGATTAGGCTCTTATTCCATTTTTTTTTTTTTTTTTTTTTTTAAATCAGATATATCTTATCTGCCCATTCTTTGACCTTCCTGTGTCAAAACATTTCTGCAACGAAGATCAGAATATCACCAATGACATGAAAATTTTGATTTTAAGAGGGAATTTTAAATCCAAGAAGAACAGACGGATTTAGGAGTACAAGTGCATGACCCTATTTAACACTCTGGAGAATGGAATGAACCTTTCACATTGGTTCATGGCATCCTACAGAAATCACTGACCTTAAGACAGCCATAAAGACTCTCTGAACTGATAAGAACCTGGGAACTGGGGATATGTTTACGTGTACATACCAATAAGCCTCTTCCCCCCCTCCTAAAATCCTATCCCTATGTGTCCTGTTGTACATAAATATACAGCCTTCAGAAATTGTTTAGTTATATCTGAAGAAGAAGCTGAGAGCTTCGAAACATTATAATCTGTCATCATTATGAGTTATCCATTATAAAAGGTATCATCTACTGAAGACTTGCAAGTTTTGTTTTCTTTAATATTTCCTACCCACTGGCTAACACGGTACAAAACCAACATTTTCCTTATACTTTAGTACATACAAAGTTAACCTTTCTAAAGCATCCACTTGTAGCAAAGACATGTAATGCACATCAGCACAGACACAATAATGCTTAAAATAAGTTTATTTTGTGCAGCAGAGTACATAGAAGCATTCCCAATGTGCGAATTCCCTTTAGTCACCAGAACAGAGTCTTTGGAAGAAGAATACTGATGGTTCTGAATTAGGAGACCAGCTCAAAGCGGAAAGGAGTAAACTGGTATCCACCGCCAGTGTAGAACTTGTTCTGGAACTCCACCCTGCAAATAACAATGGGATAGACGTTTTACTCTACTTCAGCATTTTTAGCAATTGGATGAAATATTTAGCAAAGTAGATTTGTGAAAAATGAACCATCTATTCTGTGAAGTGGCTTTGGATGTGAATGGAGTTTCAAAGTCCTTCTGCTCATTGTTCTTTAAAACAAGCTCCAATTGTAGATGCATTTGTTGTCAGAAACCACTTTGGAGGCGTCTGTTTACTAGGAATATGTTAGTTTCCACGGAATGGGGGAAGGGGGTGGGGGCTCCTAAGAATCTGGCATTCTGGATGTCAACATGCCCAATCTTAATAGCAGAGAATCCTTGCTGCCTTCCATACAAGTTTGGCCAAGATTAAAGTGTGGGTCACGGTGGCACAGGCATACCTTGACAATCTTTTTTTTTTTTTTTTAAATGTAGATTGTGAGCCCCACATAGAGCTCACAATGTACATTTTTTCCCTATCAGTATGTCTTTTTTGGAATATGGGATGGAAATCCATGCAAACACGGGGAGAACATACAAACTCCTTGCAGATGGTTTTTTTGTCCTTGGCGGGATTTGAACACCAGGACTCCAGCGCTGCAAGGCTGCAGTGCTAACCACTGAGCCACTGTGTTCTTGAACCCCAATGCAAACTCTAAAGAAGGGTCCTCCATTTACATCTACTATGCGTTTAATGTAAGTAATGCCATTCAGCCCCTTAAAAGGGCACAGGTCATCCCGCTAAATCATTAGCAGCAACAAATGTGCCCTTGTAATGTGCTGAAATTAATCTGGTTGGCCAAAAATTTGTCCAGAACTCCTCCCCCCCCCCCCCCACAATATTGTAAAACCATTTATTTATACTACTTACCAATGTAGACGGAGTGCATGTAGAAATGCTGAGAGGCCTTCCATGACCAGCAAGATGGCAACCGTCAGCACAGCAAAAAAGGCAAAGACAGGTACTAGAATGATACTCCACTTGAAGCCTAACCAAACCAATCCATTATGCATCACCATGTCCCACAGCACTTCTGACAACTCTGCCGGATGGAGAGACACAGAACATGTAAGAACCTAATATAGTACATGGTGAGATTTACCTATGAAACGTCCTGGGTAGTCTGTGACTCCTTTGTGGTCATGGAGAGGTTTAAGGTTAGAATCACATAATATATGGCGCAGATTTATGCACGTCACAACTTCAGGTTTAGAGGGAGGTCACATACTTCCAGATTAGATCCCTAAACAATTTTACCGTGAAGCTAAAAGTTGCAGAAGACTGTGTTGCCTGCAGAGATGTTGCACACGAATGGCAATGGTCTAGTCAACAGGTATAATGTAATGTTTGACAAGGGGAAGTTATTAAATACCAGCATCAAGTTTTCAGCAACACAGATAGAAAGGTTTTAGGAAGTTTTCCAAAAGGCTTGATTTTTCAGGACTAACAGATTTTTATATGCATGGAGGACTTCTGTCTGGTTTCGGTCTTAAGCAGTGCAAGGTGTCTTAGGAGCATTCACACAGCAAAAACGGAAGAGGAATTCCAGCTACCTGTGATGGGATACTGACGCAGGAATCGGCATCCAGTCACGCCTTTCCATTGCCAATTAGGCCCAGATGAATGAGTCTAGTCAGCAGGGAGCCGTGGCAAGATTGAGCAGGACGCTTACTTTTTTCAGCAACTTGCTGCAAGTTCTGCCTCCCGTTGTAAACAGAATCTGAGCGGAATACACCCCCAAATCAAATTCCTATGTGTCAACAGCTTCTTAAAAGAGTCTGTCAGCACGAAAATTGGTATGAAACTAATGACTGTACCTTGAGAGCAGTTTCAGCACTTTCCAAAGAGGCATTTCTTATTTAGCATTGCAGCTCCATGCTCATGGAATTTGTTAGAGAAGGGATTTCTGAAGTTTTACTGATTTTCATGAAAATGGAGCTGCAATGCTAAATAAGAAAGACTTCTATGGAAAGAGAAGAGGCCATCATTAGCTTGGTACCAGTTTTCCCTTTAACAATGGAAGCTATGCCTATTCTGCAAAAACCTCCTCCAAAGCCTGCATTTGTGGATTAAATGTGGGACAATTGTATGTTCACAGTACAAATTAGAGAGTACTGCAAATCGTAATCCCCCATTATTTACGATGGGGTAGTCTGATCCATTGTCATGGCACACGGAATTTCCACTCTTCAAATAAATGAAGTGATTGTTTCAGATTTTGCACAGAACATAAGTAGCATAAGTGCAGTCTATATTACGCATCATGGTATTTCGTTTTGCAAAGGTAGGAAAAGAAAATCTGAAAGCGAATTATACTTACGTGCATGAGCCAAGCTGAGCGCCCAAAGTCGTAGATAGGACGCTGTATTGGAGATGCACCCCAGGCAGTACTCGATGGTATGAATCATCTGATGCATAAAAACCTCCCCTGCATCAAACTGTAGGATGAAGTGGGAAGAGAAAAGAGGATATGAATGAATATGGGAGCCACATATGAACTCATCTTATGTAGCGCTAAAAAACCAATAGCATCCCCCAGAGGAACCAGATTTCCCCCTCTTCATAAATGAAGCAGTTTCTTGAGATTTTGCACAGAACATAAGTAGTAGAAGTGCGGCGTATATTATTCCTGCCTGTCCTTATTACACTGCAAGGCCTCCTATTAGACCTCGCTTTTACTGGGCAGCAGGATCAGAGGCTATAGAAATCCATGAACAGCCCCTGATCACACAGCAGAGGGGCTGATGGGGTACACCAAGAGCGCTAGCACACCAGTTAACAATCTAGCTGCCATTCCATTTGATCATGGAATCTAAGGGATTAAATGACTTGGATCTGTGGTATTTATGATCTAGGGAGTTGGACCCAACTGAAATCTAAGCAAAACGTATTCTAGAGCGCTATGAAAAAACTCTCAGGCTCCAATGAGAGAGGGCAATGAAAGAAGAAGTGATACTTGCATACATCTGAATGGGGTTTGAAGTAGTGTTATGCTGAAACGTCAGCAACAAAGCTGCTGCATGTGAACATGGTCTGATTAGAGACTACATTCCATTTCAGAATATGGTTTTGTTAATGACAGTTCTAATGTGACAGATCAGGGTCTTGGCCCTTTATCAGGCTCCTAAACCCCATGAGAAGTAAAGAAAAAAAAATATATATATCAAAGCAGTACAGTCAAAGCAAAGACTTGGTGCAACCTCAAAGACTGAAGTCCCTCCAAAACCATATATTAGAGATCTATCTATCTATCTATCTATCTATGTTATATACACACACCATTTTTTAAAAATTATTTATTTAGGTATAACTTCTAGAAATGACACGTTACCTCTTCACCACCATGTGTCCCTTTTTCCTTCTCCTGGTGTGAATTTCCTATAGATAGATCATCATCATCTCCTGCCAGCAGGCCGCTCCGTTCATTATCCTGTAAAAAGGCAGCGTTATACTGTATATTATAATAACGGCTAATACTTCAGTGTGACTACAGCTTTTCTTCTTTCACATGTGACACAAGCTACAAACCCTCTGTCTGTGCACAACTTATGTTAAGCTGACCACACATATTACAGCAAAAGGACTTGCCCAGAGAATCCTACTAATATTATAAATCCTATCCTATCCTACTAATATTATAAATGTGAAAGTTTGTGTGTGTTACTCAATTACGAAAAAACAGCTAAACTGATTTGAATGAAATTTGGCACATAGATAGTTTCTAACCTCATTTAAAATATAGGCCACTTTTTATCATGGTAAGTGACATGGCTTCGCGACTGTTATGGATTTATGTTCACATACTATATTACACTGCTCTTATCTCAGCTTCTGAGAAAGCCAGGGCTGTTATCTCTGTGTAAACACACGCTAACCCTCTGTGGTTTATGTACATGCATTTGCATATTATCTGATCTGCTCCAGGCACTACAGGCAACTTGACATGGTCAAACACCTTTAATCCAAATTGGCAGTTTTTCTTTTTCCAGGCATGTTTAAAATGGACAATCTAATTTGTCGCAAACAATGAGAGCTATGAAGGAGCCAGAAGTCAGAGTTCTCCTCAAGTGGAACTGAGGGAGGGGGGGGGGGGGGTGAGAATCATCGACGCCAACAACATACTCATTATATGGTGTCGCAGCGAGCTGCCTGAACAATTACAGGCACGGTGGAAAGAACAACTTCAGTGACAGGCCAACTTGAGAGCATGCGGATCATCAACCTCAACAACACACCCATTAATTATATAGCGTCCCAGCGAGCTGCTGCAACAATCACGGGCACAGCGCCAGGAATGAATTCAGCAACAGGCCAGCTTCAGAGCTGCCGAAACGCCGGAGAAGGCAAACCATCAATGGCAGCAATTTGTTGATCGTCTGCTCTGAGATGGAATTCATCGCTAGTAGAGAGCTTTCTGGTGGAGACTGGGAAACCCTCGCTGAGTGTGGATGAACATTATTCTCTTGAGAAATGCCATGGCAGGTAAGCCATGTGGCCACACATATTACAGTAAAAGGACTTGCCCAGAGAATAGGTAATAAGTTGCAGATCACCGGTGGTCTGACCATTGGGACTCCAACCATAAGAATAGGTTTGCAAGGCCCTATACTGCTCCAACTATTTCTATAAGACTGACACTTTAATGTCTACTGAACCAGCCAACTCTCCCTTGATGGCAGATGTCAGTCAGTCAGATTTCAACATTCTTGAGCCTGTCTCCTCAAGATAGAAGACTGTCAGAAGTGTTTGTTGGTGGCTTTTTCTCTAGGCCAAGGTGCTCAAGATCTGTCATCTACCCAGAGTGGTGCAGGTAAACTATAACATTAAAAAGCTCCAATCAATTCTTCGCTTAAAACCTTACATTCCTTGATCTTATCCGGTATCCTATTTAATAAAAACTGAAATCTAGTCAGCTTCTCACCTCACTGCTCAGTCCACTACAGGAGGCCAGACACACTACGGGCTGTACCCAGGGCTTGGCTCATCACAAGTTGTATACAAAACTTTTTATTTGCATCACAGATCATACCTGTGCCCCATGCTGGGTTTTTTTTCGGCGGTGCTGAATATAGAGACAGATTGGGTCTCCCAGGAGAAGAACTGGAACACACAGCACCGCTACGATCACCAGAGCCATCTGAACGTTTTGCTGCATAAAAATAAAATAAAAATTACAGATTCATGAATATTATAACAAGAAGGAACAGGTTTCTAATACATGATGTAATTCCAAAAAATGCTTCCAGCTGTCAAAACCATCCAGCCACTCCTTCCTCAGGAGACTGTAGGGTCAATATATTAAATCACCCTACAGAGAATGCATTAGGAGACAAATCCTTAATAGAGAGCCTGTATTACTGGAATAATATGCTTCACCCTGGTGACAGATAGGTCAGGCTCACCTGAATATAATGCAATCCCTCTTCATCTCCATTAAAGGGATCCTATCAATAAAACTTAATTTTTTGTGACTAACACATAGGAATAGCCTTAAGAAAAGCTATTCTTCTCCTACCTTTAGATGTCTTCTCTGCGCTGCCGTTCCGTAGATATTACGATTTTCATTGGTATGCAAATGACTTCTCTCGCAGCACTGGGGGCGTCCCCAATGCTGCGAGAGAACTCTCCAGCGCCGCCTCCATCTTCTTCAGGAACGGCCTCTTCACTCCTCTTCTTTCGGCGCTGGTAGTTAAACGTCTAGACCTCAGGCAGAGCTGACTGCGCATGCCCACAGGCCACAAGAAAATGGCCGTTTACTTACTGTGCAGTCGGCTCTGCCCGAAGCCTAGAAGTTTGACCCCCTGCGCCAGAAGAAGACGCATGAAGAGGACGTTCCTGAAGAAGGTGGAGGCGGTGCTGGAGAGTTCTCTCGCAGCATTGGGGACTGTTTTAGTGCTGGGGCCCGCCCCCAGCGCTGCAAGAGAACTCATTTGCATACCAACGAAAACCGGGATTTATACCGAACGGCGGCGTGGAGAAGACATCTAAAGGTAGGAGAAGAATAGCCTTTCTTAAGGCTATTCCTAGTCACAAAAAAAAAAAAAAAAAAAAAAAAAAAATTCGTTTTAATAATAGGATTCCTTTAAAATTTGGGCCTCTTGCCAAAATTTTCACTTATTTCACAACATGCAAATAAATAATCTGGAGCTCCGATGCTCCAAACTGCTAAGACTTACACTGCATTATACACTCGAGAATACAGGGCCAGGTGAGATTTCAACATGGCACCCTAGCCCGGTCACTGAAACAGGGGAAGGGGAACAGACTGCTCATTTACATACTGTAAAATTAATATCTCAGAAATAGAAGCGTTACATCCAGGCGAGCCTGAACTGTGTTAGATCAATATGCTTCACCCTGAAGACGGACCCCCTTTAATGGTACATGCTAAATTTTAGTGCATTTCTTCAATATAACATACATGACAAGCCCCCCCTACACCACAGAAAATCCCTACCATGAACTGTCATTGTGATCCGAGTCTCTAGTATAGCCAGGAAAAGTCTCTCGTCAAGTCCCAGCTCTCCATCACATTTCTGTACATTAGCTGCTCTACTATGCCATCATTCATGGGGACGCCTGACACTTTTACATAGTTCTTATAAAAAGCCTTGGCAGGGAAAATCATATTCAAAGTAATCTCAGTACCTTATAGTGCCCCTTACACACTTTCCAAATATGCCTGTGTTATAAGGTATTGCAGCTTCATTATCAAGTATAAATGCGGTTTTTATATGCACATTAGGTGGAAAGGACTTTTGGGGTGCTCCTTACATTCCCCAGGCTTTGCTCTACAGTACAGATTGCATTCCCTAACTGCTGCCAAACTCAACCTACCATCCTTTGATGTGGGTGGTAGAACTGGGTGGCAATAATGGGTAATGGAGCTGCAGTGCTGAAGACATATTTGAAGAGCACTATAAGTTACTGAGATTAGTTTTCCTACTGACAGACTCCCTTTAACCCTGCAGTTTAGGCAGGGGTGGTTCCAAGCTTTTGTGGACCTTTGGGCGATAGCCTTAGTAGGCCCTTTTGGAACAACTCATGCACACCGCAAAAAAAAAAAAAAAAAAAAAAAATTGGGCGTTTTTTTTTTTTGCAGAGGCAAACCTACTGGGGTGGACTGTTATATAGTCCATTCCATACACAGATACAACCTGAACATACAATTGGAAAGTAAAGAGGAACTTGAGGCAGACATCTGCCCCCCAACTCACGGTGGTGTATACAGAACATCAGCATGCCATTGTGGCTTTCCATTGCTGATTAGGTAGAGTCTAACCAGTGGGGAGTCACAAACCACAGCCTCTGAATTAGCTACAGAATCCACGGCAAGATCGAGCAGGACACTTTTTTCCTAGAGTCCTGCTCCATTTGGTTTCAATGGGAGGCAGAATGAGGGAAGAATCTGACACTCAATTGGGTGTGAAAACCACTGCAAAATCAGCATCAGATTCCACTGTGTGAAAAGGGCCTAATACTATTGACCACTGCAGTGTTCCTCGCTAATATTGCAAAAATTTCAGGTTCACCACCATAAATGATCTGAGGCCCAGTGCTACTTACCTCTCCTAGGCTCCAGTATGGCTCCTTGCTCAGCCTTCAGCCCTCTTTAATTACGTCACAGACATGGGTTATGCTGGCATTATTATGCATCGTGATGCCATTAAGAAGGCGTGAAGACAGAGTCCGCCAGAACCCAGGAGAGGTAAGGAACACTGGTTTTTTAATCTTTTTTTAACCTCCTTAGGGCTTCATATCATTATACTACAGTTTCGGTTCGGACAGAATCACCAGGTGAACCTCACGGGACGAATCTTGCAGGGTTCATGCGTGCCCCACGAACTGATCCCTACTCCTGCTTATGGCCACCTTAACTCTTATTTCAGCCCTCCAGGGGCCCACATCACATCACATCATGATACTCTTCAGCATCAAAGATGTGATATGGGAAATACAAAGACCCCTGGGAACCAGGTGCTGATGCCGGTCCTAAACTGAACAAGCAATGTGTTTTACAGAATTACAAAGACTATAGCAGGTATAAGTCAAGCCCATATAGTCGACTTAAACTCACTTGTCCAGGGAAGAGATTTATGTTGCCATCATTCTTGGTGAACAGGAACATATCAATGAAGTGAATGAGAAGACTTGGTGCCTCCTTAGCCTGTGTTACATCAAAGGCCAACCATTTATAGAAGATCATGAATACTAAATATCCAAAGAGGCAGAGGAGGAACAGCAGCTCGGGGATTACCACCACAAAAATGCGATATTTCTGTTTGAAGTGGCTGAAAGAGACCAGAGAAAACATGGAGGATTTAAGTAATTCAGGTTAGTGATCTTAACATTACAATGTACAAGACTCATACATTACTCAAAACCCCCCAGAAAATGCAGATTTGTGTGGATACACACCGAGACAACCCTTCTCAATAATGGAAGGAGACAAATGGCTTGCCAGTGGTCCAGTTGTATGTAGATCTTATGTGAGCAAACTGAAGTGATCTGCAAGTGATCTATTGGTTATGGTTCTTTATCCAGCTGGAGATCTGCACCACAAAATGAACTGAAGGCCCAATACACATTACAGTATTAGCCAGCTATTTTGTGTGGGGGAGGTTCCTGACTCTCAGGTACTACGAGTTGTGCATACTGAATTTTAATGGCCAATCCTCTTGTTTTCAGGGGAAATAAGCTGTAGAGGAGTCTAGCAGTGGTTTGCTCCTATCATGCGTATGCTCGTGTATGAAGGAAACATGTAATGAGAGATAGGAGAAATGGCCATAGGTTGAATAAACATGCCACAGACAGATACTTGAGGTGTATGTACCCCTAAGCCAAACTTCCTTCCTCTGCCTAACTTCTAATATACCCCCCCCCCCCCCCCAAAAAAAAAAAAAAAAAAAAGGGTATGTTTACCCATAATGTCATTTTGATATTTCTGGAGATGGAAGGCCACCAGTACTCCTCTCTCCCTCACCCCCTACCCCATCCCTTTCACACTCACCAATGCTCACTTCCTCTTCTTCTACTGGTTGTCGCTTCCTTCACAAGGTAGCCGATGCATGCCCAATACAACGCAGAAGCAAAAAGAAGCAGCGTTCTATTGCGCATGCGTGGCTTCTGTCGGCGTTCTATTTCACAGGCGCCAGTTCTGGATCCCAGGTGAATAGGGGGACAGTGGCACCTCAAAGTCATCACGAGGATGAGAAGACAGGCAAGTATGATGCGGTGGGGAGGAGGTTGGGGGACTGAATTAGGTAGCTAGGTAGGTAGATTGGGTTAGTAGTCCATGTGCTAGCTAGGGAAATGGGGGGGGGGGGTTTGTGAAGGAGTAACAGAGGGGAGATCTCAGTGAACTGCAATGCATCATGGTAGTTGTAGGCTAAGACAACAGGAAGCTACATATGTAAAACAAATGCAGAGGGCACCGTGAGATCCCAGAGAAATCACTCAAAAATAGTAAAAGGTATTTGGGCGCACTTATTAATCCACTGAAACACTAACAGATTTTTTTTTTTTTTTTTTTTTTTAACTGTTTTTTTTTGACCGGAAAACCCTTTTAAAAGGTATGGAGTCAATGGCCCATGGTGGGGAGGGGAAGATACAGACATGCTATAATACTGCATGGTGACATTCCTTTAAAAAAAAAAAAAAAAAAAAAAAGAAAATTGTAATGACTCTTACATATAGTTGAAGATGCTTAGAAAAACTCCAAAGGACATGTGACAAACTCCCAAAATGATAGACATTTTCATTTTAAAAGAATTGAGGAATGTGAGACGGTTTGAGGCAAGGCTCCAGATCTAGAATAAAGGGAAAACACTTCAATTATTATGTACTGCTGAAAATTCACAAAACTGTTCTGGTTATACATAGGTGTAGTTATAAAATTATCTATCTGAACTGTATCAATCGTCTTATATAGTAAAATCCAACATACACAGTCCAGTCCTATTAATGTCACCACCGCCTACTTTTGACGTCAACGTTAAATAACCAATCGCAGAAGGCACGTGTCATCAGCCATCAGGGTGCACTCATCATTGTGGAAGGCACGATGGATCACCACAAGTATGCATCTATCCTTGCGGACCTTGTTCATCCCTACATGCGAACTGTTTTTCCTCAGGATGATGGCATCTACCAGCAGGACAATGCGACGTGTCATAAAGCTCGCAGTGTATGTGCGTGGTTCGAGGAGCACCAGGATGAGTTTACCGTACTCCCTTGGCCAGCTAATTCCCCGGACTTGAACTCAATCGAGAATCTGTGGGACCACCTCGATCGGGTATTTCACGCCATGGATGTTCAACCACGTAACCTAGCGCAGCTGGCCACGGCACTGGAGTCGGCAATGCTTAACATCCTAGTGAATGTCACCACAACATCCCCTCTCTTCCTGCGGTCCGCTCTGTGAAAGGTGGTTATTCTGGATTTTGACAGGCGGTCACATTAATGTGACTGGACTGTGTATTACAAGTGGCTGCACACGTGACCACTTTTCAGTTGCAGGTCTTAATACGGAGGACCATTCCTGCCGGGACTCCACAACCAGCTACTCTGGATGAGGAAATAACTTTGGAAGTGATTATTAATAGAGAACTATACATAGCTTCAGAGGAGCAGATATCACCAACATTCACTTTATTGTATCAGTACAACAGACTAAGTCTGTTGGGGGGGGGGGGGGGCTTTCTGTCCGAGGCAGTGAAAAAGGCAGGTTCACCCCTGGGTCTCCAAAGTAACAGACTACAAACCGATGTAGTCTGATTCTCCCAACATACTTCATTTTTTTCTGTACTTTCTGTTAAATATACATTCAATATTGTAAGTCAAATAAAAGCGGGGACAGGGGAAAGACCATGGAGACCCATAGGTATACTTTGCTGCTACAGACATGAAAGGGCAGGGCATTTTTATATCAAGACCATTTGTTGCTTTCTTTTAGAATGGCTTTAAGAGAGGTGTAAATAGCCTTCAAGCTATATCCTTAAAAAAAAAAAAAAAAAAAAAAAAAAAAAAGTTATGAAGGAGAGGTTCTCACCGGATCAATGCCAAAGGGGTATACAGCAGTGAAGACATTGGTAATGTTGGGATCCAGTGGAGCAGGCATGGATTTAGACAAGAGCTCAGATCTAGAATTGAGAGAAATCTAGTTATAATAAGAATTACAGACACATGGGAATGTACATGTTACAAGCTGTCTGCTCACGTCCAGTTCTTCTCTTTTGCCATTGCCGCAACACTCCAGCCTGAAGGAAATATCACTGTTGCTCGGCTGAAGCACTCATTGTACACAAACCCCGTGTAGATCGATAACAGTCCCATCAACAGTATTAGGTACCGTCCACCAAAACACATGGAAAAAATCTGAAATCATCAATAAATGACAAATGAAAGGTCTCCTCCAAAATTGTAACCACCTCCCATGTTGTTTCTCCTTACCTCATTCTCAGAGTTTTTAAGTTTCGGGCTGTTCTCACCAAGAACCAACCAAAGAGCAAATAGGAACATGAGGAGTCCATGGCCAATATCTCCAAACATCACAGCAAATAGGAATGGGAATGTTATAATTGTGTAGAGAGCTATACAAAGATGAAGAGGAAATAAAGCAAATCATATCAGTCAGTCCCCACAGTTGCCGACTGTCGCAAAGTTTTGGAAACAATCATAGCAAATGGCATGTTCTAGGCCCCAAGAAGGGCATGGCTTCAAACCCTTTCCAGTTTAGGGGAGGACCCCGTCAGTATGCAGTCTAGCTGCTAATATGTAATCTACTATTATAAAGCTTTTATTTAATCCATGTGTACTCACCAGGGTTGACTTCTTGGTAACTGGCTACACCATACGCATCCACAATGCCTTGAAATCCAGCAGTGAACTTGTTTGTGTGAATTAAAGTGGGAGGACTGACAGAACAGGGAATCCGCTGACAAAATGATTCTCCACCACCACCACTGTGCTCCTAGAAAGACAGACTGTGTCATCGACTTATTCCTAAAGCGTACCTATTCCTTCCATTGACATTTCAGGATAAGCTGTTGAGCATGTACATGAAAAGTAACACCACTCCTGGTATTTTTATGACTCATATACTGTCGTTTTTTAGCAGTTTTCCCATTTGTATGTTGTAGGTATAGTCTGCAGTTCTCTCTGATCTGCTGGATGGAGACAAGCTGCCATACACTGCACACAGCGAGTACAGGAGAATCTGCTGTGTAACGGCCTCACTCAGAAAAAGCTCCAGAACGATACATGTACTTCAGTGAGCCACACAAAAGAAAGGATGCTGAAGGAACAATTTCCTCTAATATAGTGGAGTCTACCTACATCTCTCCTTCCTAATAATGGAGAGGGGTCCTGAACAAATTGGGTGTACAGGCTTGATATAAAGCCCTTAAAACTCATGGAACTAATACTTTGCAGCCAGTGGTAACTATACTCATGACAAAAATGTAAAATTGGTTACGTGTAAAAGTTTTTTTTCCTCAACTTTGGATGAGACAAGAATAACTGGCCACAGATCTCACCAGCGTGGGCCTTACAGAAACAGGGAAAGGGAGCTTTTGTTGTACATTGATTCTTTAGCTTTATAGTTATGGCAACAGCATCGCTGAATGTGCCATGTGGTTTCCATTGCTTGGTTTGGAATGAATTTTCAGTGTTGGGAATATCTGCAATAAACCTACTAAGGGCAGGTTCACACCGTCCGTGAGAGTCTTGTGCCTCTCCACGGCGAAACTTTTTTTTTTGGTTTTTTTAACCGGACACAAAGTCCTGCATGTCCGACCGGTCTGGTTAAAAAAAAAAAAAAAAAAAAAAAAAAAAAAAAACGTTTTGCCGTGGAGAGGCAGAAGACTCTCACGAGTGTTCACTTTGAAAACCCATTCAAGTGAAAGGGTTTGAAAACTGACCGCTGGGTTTCCATCTCCTTCCAGCTTCTCGGGCAGAAGATGGAAACTCGCAAAGTGGAGACCGGGGGCCGGAGTGAACCCACCTTTAAACGGTATCATTACAAGTCAAGTCTGACAGAGTAAAGTACTAGGTTTAGCTTAATGCTTTAGGAAACACATTTTCAATATTGCCTTACCAGTGCTCGATTTAGTGCCCCCTGGAGTACGCGCAGATCAGCCACTGGACACCACACTTCACCTATCAGCCATCGTTCCCGCACGCTACACAGATTTAGGATCTGGTAGATGTGCTTCATCTTTCTCACACTGACTCTCCAAGGATGCAAAACTGAAGCAGCCCGAGAAAGGACTTGTGTCAGGAATCCCTCCGTCTGTGACAGCACCTGTGGTAGAATATTAAATGGTAAGCATCTGACTAGTGCACTACATATAGGGGGTACACTGTACGATGACAAAGGACAGTAGTTTCAGTGATCTATATAACAAATCTAAGAGAAGAATGTCATAATGTCGTGACTTTCATAACTGTAGGATTGACCTCTCACCTTCAGTATGTCTTGGATCCGCACCAAGAGATCCTTCAGTGTATCAAGCCTGGCGGTTTCGTCTTCTGCATATGGGTAAATGTGACAGTGGAAACTAAGAAAGAGCAAAAAGGATGTGAAACGCACAAGACAGCAGTAACCGGTTCAAGTTTTGGTAAGATATAGGCACACACTTACCAGTTTGCAATCTTTTTAATCTTCTCTCCTATTTTTTCCCCCCAGTAGGAAATTAAGAATATGACCTGAGTTACACTCTCCCCCTGAAAGAATAGAGAATAGTTAGCGATTGCATACATGCAAAAAAAGCGATCTGATGCTAACCGACCAATATGGCATCACAGACAATATGGCGTTTGCATGACACAATCTTCACATATATGGCTACCTTATATCATAAGCTGCTCCCTCGAAAGATGGTTAAAACACAGTGTTGACAATCTCCCTCCATCTTAAGTACCTTATTTGACTGTTCCCAAGGGATATGGTTGAACCTGCAGCTTTAGTTATATTGTCCATGTTATGTATCCCATTGTACATAATATCCTACCCAATGTGTGTATACAATACCACAGGTATTTGGTGGGGGGAAGGAAGCCATTTATGTTGTCTGAACATGCATGTGTGATGATTTGTAAGAGTATAGCCTACAGGCCAGGGCAGGTGATAGTCTCAGAGAAGCACAGCTTATTCCTGTGACCTGACATATACTGTCACATGGTGCCATCTTATACAGAATGTGACAATACAAGAGTTATAGCGGGGTAAAAGTACTGGTTGTCAATTGGTGCATCAGCTGAAGACAGTGAGGTAAACACAGAAGTAGGACACCCGCAGGGTTTAACAGAAACTGCACCCAAGACACAGTGACTGAGGGCTGGTGGATGCCATGTCTGACTATACAACTGCTGTGACTGGTCACAGAGGGAGCCTAAATCTCTCCTGACCCAAAGTGCCAGCGAGCCATGCCTGATCTCTTGTGACTGCCACCCTTAGGGCCATTCACCTCACCAACTTTCATCTTCAGTAACAATTGCGTTACTATTTTATCCTTACGTGGGGTCCCAGACATACCAGTCTTGGGGTTAAAAAACTAGATAAGGACTGACCGGCTTACAACGTCTGATCTATAGGTCTCAATTACTACTATACCTGAAGTTTCCATGTGGAAGAAACCTCAGTATGAGACACTGGTGTGCACTGGAGCCTATGCACATTCTGATAGAACGTCATCTGCCTGATTCAGGCTTCACAATGGAAAAGTTGGCAGCACCTTACCGTCACAGGGTCCTCCATAGGTTCAGACATTTCCACAAAGTTGACAATAAGGTAACCTCTACAGGCTCGCCATAAGAGGCGTTCAAAGGAATTCATACGCCATGGGTGAATGACACCTGCCATAAAACTGAATGCAAGGGTTACGTTAATATAAAATATTATATATGAATAAAAAGTCCATGATATAAACAATGCAAGCTTTAAATCCAGCCAATCTACATATATAAAGATTGTCCTCGTTTCCTCCTTAATTGCTTGTTATTCTTCATTCCTTAAAAGGACTTTTCATTTGATGACCTATACTTAGGATAGGTTATCAATTGAAGATCTGTAACAGTGCAAAACCCAGGACCCCCACAGATCAGGTGTTTGAAGTGGGAGTGGTGCTCACTGACGTCACATTCATTGGTCACATTGACTGATCGCAGCTCTGTCCCATTCAAATGAATGGGCTGAGCTGCAATACCAAGCACAGCCAATGCACAACTGTACAGCGCTGTGGTTGGCTAGTAATGAAGAAGCTGCAGGGCTCACACGAGTGTGGACCCCTGCCAATCTGCTGACCGATCCAAAGGATAGGACATGAATTAAAAACTCCCAGAGAACCCCATTTAGGCTAAGGCCCTACATGGCGTTCCATAGCAAAGAATTGCTGTAGGAAAAACTGTGGCGGCAACAAATTGCGGTCTTTCCCGCAGTGCTTTAGACAGAAACATTGCAGAGTTTTTCTACTTATTAAGAATGGTCATTGTCAATTTATACACATTTCTAGGAGGAATCTGGTCCCTGGTGTTGTAAACTTTTGGCTTCCATTCTGATCCAATGGAGCATCGCTGGTCAGCCACTGATGGGCTGACGCAATTGTGTACAGCAGAAGATAAGCAGAGATCGGGGACACAGACAGAGACTCCACTCTAATTTCTCAGCCAAACAGAAAGGAGAGTATATACTCTGTTATTTTAAGCCCCCCTAGGGGTTAAAACAGTGGTTGAGCACCCCTTTAATAAGATAGGTCATACGTTATATATAGACCATCCCATCTCAGCAGTCTCTGCATTGGCTCTGGTTGACCATATGACATGAGATTACAAGATGTTTAATCTCAATTTTGATAAAAACCATAGCAACCATTTTATTATTCTTCTATTAGTTTTATTCGTTCATGTTATTAGCCTGCGCATACTACCTGTATTTACCATTGTAATATCATTAATAATGTCAGATAGGACAGGTTTGCCTCAGAGGCCAGCTAGAAAGCATCAGTGAAAAACAAAGCACTAATAGGAAAACGCTGATAAAAATCCAATATCTGACTGGCAGGTTAACACTTTCCTGTCAGTGACTCGACCAGCTTATTGCACTCTGATCGAGAACTACATCATGTGTGGCAGCTGGCCGGTTAAGACCTAGATTTTGTACACCAGGTGTATTTTATACAAACATTTACAAAGGCTGTAGGGTGTAAAATTATAGATAAGGACGTCAGTTAAATAAAAATTCAACATAAGGTGGGGGCGGCAGTATCTCTAGATTAAAGCAAACAATGCTCCATAGTCTAGATATTGCACTGGATACTGGTTACGGTATCAGAACATTCACCTAAGGCCACCTGCATATGGCCAGAATATCATCGAATTTTCCAGACTGCATTATGGCTGCAAAATTAGAGACTTCATGGTTAACAGCATCCGGCTGCCATGATTAAATGGCACGGGGGGAGGGGGGGGGGGTGTCACAAATGCATTTCATCATCTGTGTGCCACCCGTGCTTCCACAGCCCCTTTCATTCAATGAATAGGAGCCAAAAGACTGGACAGGAATAGGACCCGGTCCATGTTTTGCAGCCCATACACGTGTAATTCATAGTCATGTGTATGGGTCCATAGAGAGGAATGGGCTATCTGGGAAAAACCCAGATTACACACTGACCATTCATACAGTTGTGTGCAAAGGGGCTAAGACTCCATGTAGCAGGCCGCAGTAAAAAAAAAAACGCATCGTGGGTTTTCCCACAACACTTTGACACCCTGCAGGGTGTCACTTAGCTTGGGGCCCCACGTGGCGTAACTGTAGCAAAAAAAAAAAAAAAAAAAAAAATCCATGCAAAGTGGATTATAGCTAATCCCATCCACACATTGTGGAAAAATACGCACAGTGGACATGTAGCGATTTCCAAAAATGTTGCGGTTTTGGAAATCACAGCATGTCTATTATAACTATGGAAACGCCGGAGGCTTCCCTATAGGTAATAGTGGAAACTGAAAGTCCACAGAGAAATCCCCTGTAGAATGTCTCTAGCATGAACTATAGATCCCTACAACAGTCCTATAGATCCCTACAACAGTCCTATAGACAGAAGTTTTTGGGAAGCCAGTCATCCTGAATTCTGGTTGTTCAATGATGGCAAATATGTCAGTACTAGAAAGTGAATTACTAGAAGCCAATAACTCACCTAACCCTGAGGTCATGTCTGGAGACTATTGTAGGGTCAATCATGGGGTCAGTATCAGCTCTCTCTCTCCAGGACTCAGATTCCGGCTGTAGAGAAAAATAAAAGTAGATAAGTACACAAGAGTTATTATAACTTTTTTTTTTTTTTTTTTTTTTTTTTTTTTTCCTTTGGGGGGGGGGGGGGGGGGTCACCGTATTCTGGCGTCTAAATTTTATTTTACTATTTTGTAGATGGAGTTATGTGAGGGATTTTTTTGCAAGGCAAGTTGCAGTTTTCATTGGTACCACAACATTTTGATCTCTTCCTATTTTTTTTTTTTTTTTTTTGGGGGGGGGGGGGGATGAAGTGACCATAATATATTAATTTGCGCATTGCAATATATATATATTATATATCTTATGGCGTGTACCGTACTTGATATAGAACAAAACTAACACATTCAGGGGAAGGTCCCATGTTGCAGAAAAAAAAAAACTACTAGGTTTGGCAAAAAAAAAAAAAAAAAAAAAACCTAGCAGTTTTTCCGCAATGTGTGGCCTTAACCTTAGCATTCCACGTAAAGGAACTGCAGAGGTGATCGACTGTGTTAGTCAGGGGAAGAGAATAAAGTAGGGAAAGCGATCTCAAGTCATATTTTGACATGAGATCCAGAAAGGTATCCTTTATTAAAAATATAATCCAAGGCCTGTGGCACTCACCAGCGGCCCAGTGAACCTTTGACTTTCTCGTAGTATGTTGGCATACTCCCGCAGCTCACGCAGACGTTCCTGCAGAGTTTGCCTGTTGCCAGAGACCTCTCTTAGCTCCTTGGCCAGTTGCTCAGATTCCTCCTGTATTCTCAGCGCATCTTTGGGTGAAGGGGCAGGTGGAGAGGATGACGAGATCGGGATCTTCATGCCAGCCTTGCGCAGTTCCTGTTCTAGGTATCCTGAAATGAATAATACAAACATAAGCCTCATGTCCTAAATTTATATGAAATTACTTGACAGGGATAGAAGACTCACCGAACGTGGTCTCCATATCTTCACAACGCCTGATTTCTGACACATAGCGACGCTGGAAGGCATTAACATTCTGATTTAGCTGAAATATAGAAGCAGACACAAACATGAAACCTGAGACCATTACTTCATCTCACTGCCAACCAGGAGATCAGAACAATCATTTTCCCTGAAACACTCTGTGCTGCTGGAGCACTCTAAGGGTGCATTCACACTGAGTAAACGCTAGCTTATTCTGAACGTAAAACACGTTCAGAATAAGCGGCGTCTAAAGCAGCTCCATTCATTTCTATGGGAGCGGGGATACGAGCGCTCCCCATAGAAATGAATGGGTTGCTTCTTTCACTCCGTGCAGTCCCATTGAAGTGAATGGGGAGTGCCGGCGTATACGGCAAGCTCTGCTCATGCCGGAGCGTACACGCCGGCACTCCCCATTCACTTCAATGGGACTGCACGGAGTGAAAGAAGCAGCCCATTCATTTCTATGGGGAGCGCTCGTATCCCCGCTCCCATAGAAATGAATGGAGCTGCTTTAGACGCCGCTTATTCTGAATGTGTTTTACGTTCAGAATAAGCTAGCGTTTACTCAGTGGGAATTCACCCTTAGGGTGGTTTCACACAGAGTTACGCTCTGCTCATTCAGACACGTATACAAGTGTATAACTCCATGTGAAACCAGCCTAACACCTTCATCGATACACTATGCACTCCTGGAGCTCCACAGGATCAGCACTTTCATCTTCTAATATCTGAAGGCTCCAGATATTTGGCAGAACTTGCTAGAAATTAGACATTAGTTTTCAGCAGTCCATTATTCTTCACCAAAAAACACTCCAGTATTTCTGTAGCATCTTAGAACTTGATAAGACCATGGCACAGACACTACTGAGGATGTGTCTAGCAAGCAGCTGTTTTCAGGCACATATCAATTTGTCTAAACTGATCCGTATCCAAAAAGAAGGTGTAACAAATATCTTTTTTTAATGTAGATTATAAGCCCCATATAGGGATCACAATGTACATTTTTTTCCTATCAGTATGTCTTTGTAGAATGGGAGGAAATCTATGCAAACGTGGGGAGAACATACAAACTCCTTACAGATGTTGTCCCTGGTGGGATTCAAACCCAGGACTCCAGTGCTAACCACTGAGCCACCGCACAGCCCCTTTTGGGTCGGAATTTGACGCGGAGGCCGCCTCAGATTCTGAACCGAAAAAACAGTAGCCGTGACTGGATGCTGTTGCAGTGCACCGACATCCAATCGCAGCACTCCACTCCAGATTAGGCCCAAATGAATGAGCCTAGTCGGGAGGGAGTGTCTTCGGGTGGACATCCGCGGCTGAACCGGCCGAGGAATCCGCCTGAAGAAAGGGCATGACCGGCACCCATTGATGGGACGCAGATGTTGTTCCTGGCGGGATTCGAACCCAGGACTCCAGCGCTGCAAGGCTGCAGTGCTAACTACTGAGCCACAGTGTTGCCCCCAGTGCTTCAGTCTTGTGTGTCCTTAAGGGTGCATTCATTTGGTGCAGTTGGGAAGAGATAAAATTGCAGCAGTGATAAAAACTGGAGGCAATGTTGATGCGGTTGTTGTTCTGGATTTTAGGATTTACATGGTACTCATCTCCAAAAAAAAAAAAAATAATAATAATTAAAAAAAAAAGGTTACAGAAATGTGTTAATATACATATGCACTAATAAACACAAGCCGTATTTAAAGGGATTATCCACTTTCTTGTATTGATAGCCATCAGTATTAGATCTGGGAGGGTGTAACACCCAGGACCCATGCAGATCAGCTACACAGAGACAGTAAGGGGGAGGTGAAAGCAGGAAAGGCTGATGATGAAGATGACGACCCTTCTTAACGTATATCACACAAGCAGTGCTCAGAGCTACTCACAGGGACTTCTGGCTGCTCTGTGGTGGCTAATTAGCAGATCAATATAAGCGGGCTAATTAAAAAACGGCTGGGAAGATTAATGCATAAAAGGTATGTCTGGAATAGCCTTTCTAAAGGGCTATACAAATATATGCTTAGTTAAAGGGGTTGTCCGATCACAAGGATCCTATCTATACTGAGGGGGGGAGGGGCTAAGTGCACAGGAGCGAGCCTGGGGGAGGGGGGTAGTTTACCCTTTAGTGGGAAGGGGCCGCTGGTTTCATGCAGGGCAGGAGCATAGCGACGTTGCAGGCATCTGTGCCGGCATCTAACCGTCCCCGGCATCTGCCTCTCTATTACAGCGGATGCCGGGTCTGTATTCACATATGCAAAGCCAGCGGCGAGATGCCGCTGGCCCTGTGTGCATGCTCATAAATGGTGAGACCAGTCTAGCCTTCACAATGCCAATACAGACCCGGCATCCGCTGTAATAGAGAGAGGCGGATGCCGGGTCTGTATTCGCATTGTGAAGGCTAGACTGGTCTATGAGCGTGCACGCAGGGCCAGCGGCATCTCGCCGCTGGCTTTGCATATGTAACCCCGCCCACCAATGACGCAACAAAGCAGGAAGACAGAAGATTTTACAGCAACGAAGACTGGTGAGTTATGCGACGTGGGAATACCCCTTTAACAATGACTATAGCCAATCACTGACTCCCTTTAAAGGGGTTAAAAAAAATCAAAAAAACAACCCAAAACAAAAAACAGCAGTATTGATTAAACTGATATGTGAATGTACCCAAGCATGTTTTTTTTTTTTCTTAAATAAAATACAGGTATGTGGACATTCCCTTTAAATAAGTAGTAGAAATGTGGCATTCAAACATTTCACCTGCAATGAAAGGTGTACAGCAGTACACGTGAATGTTCCCCTATGAGGAGGTTATCAGCTGTATATACAACTAGAAAACACACTACAGAAAGTTGCTGACATAGTAATTCCTTTATATAAGTTATTAGCGGAATCATTCACTATCCTGCAAACATTTTCCTATGTATTCACGTGGAGTTTGGCAACAATGTATACAGATAACTATCCACATGTATTATATTGGAAGGGACAATGCAAGGGCGCCAGACCAGCACCTAGACAACTCACAGGGACATAAGAGAAGACAGGAAGGGCGGATTCACATGCGGTAAACTTTGTAGCAGTTCTATTTCACTTGTTTTGCTAGCAAGCACATGGACTCCTATAGGTCCTGTTCTGATGAATAAGAATCACAGAAACTTCCATTACAAAATCTGCTGCATGTGACTTCACGCAAAGATTCATGATATACATATATGCTATATACTATACTTACATCACGAAACTCTACCAGTCCAAGCTCACCCAGCTCTGCTACACATTGGTATTCACAACCAGACTGAAGAAATAGCTGTGCCAGGCACATCTCCTCCCCTCGGAAAAGAGAGCCCATGTTTGCATCTGCAAAAGACATTCAGTGTATAAGAGCAATGCTTATAGACAATGGGATTAAACACGTCATCTTGTACGGGGACATCATGGGGTTAAAGCTACACACCAGGTACATCATCCTTCACCATTACTATACAAAGCTAGGAAGATAGCTCAATAGTGACACAACCAGATCAGCAGGAAGTATAAGCAGCTGAGAATACTTATATAGCTCTAAAATATAGGGGCCAGCCAATAAGAAGCGGCCACCCCGGCTACAAGCTTAAAGGCAAAGTACTGCGATCTTACCCCAAGAAGACAAGTCCCAAGAAAGTAACAAGACGGTATCAGAGAAGTGTTACTGACCTGGAGTTGTAGATCTGCTCAGCACTACTTCCTCTATGCTGTATTCCTGCCCTGTAGGAGGAGACCAGAGGAGGAGAGATGGCTATGGAAAATGGCTATAGGTTTGTCAGCGAGAAGAGGAGGGCATTCCTGGAATGGGCAGAGACACCAACCCCAGGCTGGGACTGAAAGAGGAAGTTTTGTGGTTGGGAAATTTTCATAGTCACGGGTTGTGTTTAGGGCTGGGGGGAGGAGGAGGGGCGGCTGGGCCTTTACTGGGGTCATTCATTCATCATGGCTTTGTTATTCTGCTTTGTGTGACAACAAGTCTCAGCATGGCACAATAGCTACTGAGCCCATACGGGTACATAGGGGTGACATCAGGACAGAAACCGTGGGATACACTATGACGACGCGGTGCTGGAAATTGTAAAGTTTACCTAAGCTATTTGTAAAACATCTGACTGCCATTTACTTCCTAGATATTGGACAGGTCAGAGTGCAATGCAAAGGTTGAAATCCACTGGGGCACTGAAAAGAAATCTGCATTTTTTTTATTGCAGCCATTTTTGCTGTGAAAAATGCTGCTGACTGTTTCTGTGGACATTTGGCAGCCTTATGCTAGGTTCACGCTAAAGTTCGGGATTCTGGCCATTGGGTCTGTATGGGGAACCCGAAAGATAGAGACCCTGTCCGCTTAAAAAGTGGTTAAGCACGGACCCCATAGACTTGGGTCAGCCAGGTTTCCGCTGGTTTTATGCTGAAACCGACAGAGAGAAAAGTCCTCCTAATCCCTTGCCGTGGTCGGTGTGCTATCCGTATATTTCACATTTATCGGCCCGTACACACGCCCGTGTGCAGGCCAACTGTCCGGGCCACAAAATATGGCACAGGTCCTATTCCTGTACTATTTTGCGGCCCTTGCTTCCATGGCTAGTATTCATTTAATGAAAGGGGCCATGGAAACACATCCGTGTGTCCCCCTGTGCGCCGCCCCTGCCGTTAATTCACGGCCACCCAGAAGCACACTGTCCTGTGCTATCGGCCTTAGGTGGATTTTGTGGTGGAGTCTCCTACGGTTCCCTAGGCCAACCAGATGAAATGATCCTAGGTAATGTACCATTCATATTTGGGTCTTCTGCTGGACCACTATTGTGGCAGAGCCTAGACTCACTGGAAGTCCAGTCCGATACTGCCTTAAAGGGGTTATCCGGTTTCTATGATTGATGGCCTACCCTTAGGATAGACCATCACTATTAGAACTGCAGTGTTCCGACACATGGGACCCCCATAGATCATCGGTACCAAGGAAGTTGGGCACAGATTGAACTCTATTATTGCCATGGTGTCTTTATTTTGGTGAAATGAAGAAGTCTCTCTGTAGACATGGATGTTAAATTCCCATGGCAAGTTTTGTTTTCATGGCAATCTTGCAGTAAAACTTTGGAGTTATAAAGACTAGCGGTTTCCTCCACATATCCTAATAAATCAGGTACTACCATACCAGGGGTGAACCTAGCTTTTTTGCCGCCTGAAGCGGACGACAGAAAGGAGGGGGTGGGGCGGACGGGGCAGCGTTAGCAGGCAGGGAGAGGACCTGCTCTCTGCTAAGGGGAGGCCGCTGGAGCAGCGCTGCGTCCACAGGGCCTCCCCAATCCACCGCTCGCTTCCCGTGCCGGGCTGCCGAGACGGTGACGCTAAGCCAGTCCAGGACAGGTTGTCCTGGACTGGCTTAGGTCAGCAAAAATGCCGGGGCCCTGGCATAGCGCCACCTAAAGCGGTCACTTCAGGTCGCCTCATGAGAGGTGTGGCGCTGTACCAGACTGTGCACCTGCACTGAAATACCTGGTGAGCCCTGTCCACAACCTCTTCTTCAGAAAACAGAACAATGATATTAGGCAGTAATCTTAATAAATCATTAGAGGAAATTACAGGATTTAGCAATAAATGCTGGCAGAAGTCTGATACATATCTGTTTACACAGTTGTTCAAAAAGGTTCCTATTTCCATTGCTTGATTACTACCGTAAATCTATGGGCAATTCAGTTCCGCTGTATATCTCTAAAGCCTTATTCACACAACAGTGAAAAATGGGCCTATGATGGCTGTATAGGGCAGTGCAATGATTACTGTCTTCTATTCAGTTTCGATAATATTGGCATTAACTTCTAGAAAGGTTCTTTCTGTACATACACAAGAGTCCAAGAGTGCATCGAGGCATGTCCGAGCCCCATTGTACATCACAATAAGGACTGTCTGTGCCTCCGTATTCTGCCCAGTAACACTATTCTATCTGGCCTCCCTCCGAGCTATCTAATCTGTGGCACACTGTACTGTCCATGTGTGGCTTACATCACCCACATCTAAAGTAGCCCCTTTGTTCTTGGTGTAGGCTGATGTTGGCCACGCATGCGCAGTACAGTGCGCCACAGAACAGATAGGTCAGTGGGCAGCCACAGCTGTAACCACATCACTGTTGCTGGGCAGAGATATAGGTAGTACAGCTTGCGATGCACATTGCAGCTCGGGCACGCCCTAATGTACTCTTGAACTCAATTGCATACTCACAGAAACCAGCTTTTTCTGGAAAATAATGCCACCATTCTCAAAACTGAATATAGGACAGTGACCATTGCACTGGCAACTATTGGGGTGGATTGCATGTTGTTGTCTTTTGTTTTGCTGACAGACTCCCTTTATGTAGCTGCATTGGGACTGTAAAAACAAAATATCTTTAAAGGTGTGCATACCTTTTGTGTTGTAAGCTTGGTCATGCTACTGGCCTGAGTACAACACATAAAAAATTTGAGCATGTGACGCTGAATGATGTTCTTTCATAAAGTCTACGGATGTCTTCTACAGACATCCATTGTGTTACACATTGCTAGAACAAGATGAGTATTCTCCACCAGACCGTTCTGACTAATGAATGTTCCGGACAAGTAATTGAACGAATGTCTTTTTATTAAGGACTACTCAAATTATGGCGCAGGCCCTCTACTGCTAAGATTTAATAAAGAAAGCCATAGGCTAAGGCGACAACTTGTAAAAATCTAAAAATGCAGCTGAAATGCAGTGAATGGCCATATAAATCTGTGGGGAAAATGCAGTGTTGGGTTGAGATTACATAAAATCTCATTTACTTTGTTGGCACTGTAAAACGTAAGCGTTTTTTTCCGCTGCATTTCTGCAACAGCCAAAACCCTGCGTATGCACAACACACGGCGTCAGTCACAAAGGGCTATCTGGAAACTGGACTTTCAATGCTTGAAGATAAATTCAAGTGACTGTAGGTTTGTTTGTAATACAGTGGGTGGCCGCAATCTGTCTTAAAGCCGGGTTCAGACACGTTTTTTTGGGCCGGATTTTGACGCAGAATCCGTGGCCGTTGTTGCCTGGATGCCAGAGCTCAGAAAATCACATTCAGGTGGAAAACTTTCCCGCTAAAAGTGCCCATTGTAGGATATTCTAAAATCCCACGTGGATCCCTCATAAAGGTCTCCGACCCCTCATTATGTGCAACCAGGAGGTATAACAGTGATCCAAGGCCATATTTTAGAAATGGTATCATGCTATAAGCACTGGAGGGTAACAATACTTCCACACAATGTAGGGCTAATAGGAATCTAAAGCCATTATGCCATATTTATAGAGCCTATTTTGTATTCCACATACATATATTCTGTCTGGATACCATTATAACTACCAGACCATTGAGAAGCACCTTCAATGAAAAAAACAGGATATTCATAAGGGAACATTGTTGGGAGGAATTGTTGTATTTTATAGGTTTTCATTCAAGGAGTTTTCTTAGCTAAAAGTATTGATGATGCATCTTAAGGAAAGGTAATCAATATTGGATCGATAGTGTGTGGGGGGGGTCAACATCTGGCATTTCCCAAGTGTCCCTTTTTTGGAGGTAAAGTAGACTTTTGACGTTTGACCCAAGTCCCTCCCTTCCCCTTTGCTAAATAAATGTTCCTCTTATTGATATTGGGAATGTCAGGATACGGAGTCGCCGCGGTCTCCTTGCTGCGCGGCGTCTCCCTGGGAGACGTGTTAGGAGTTCTATTGGGTGTGCTTAGGTCATTAAGGGTTAATCTTTTCCTTGCCTTCAGTCTCCATGCCGTTGCCATCAGGTGTGTTTCTCTGCTGCTATTTAAACTCCACCCAGGCATGGATCCTTGCCAGCCATTCACTTTGTGTTTCCTGGTCCCCCTGCTCAGTCTGATTCCCTGTCTGTTTGTATTCCATATGTTTCTTGGTTTTTAGACCCGGCTTGTATTTTTGACTATCCCTTGTCTTTTGATTTGGTACCTTTTATTATATCTCCTGGCTTGACCTCTTGCTCGTCTTGCTCTTCTGTGTCTTGCTGGGACTTGTGGTCCTCCCTGGTTCCATGCTGTTTTAGTCTTTTGTTTTGCATTGCATTTACACTGTGCTTTCTGTTTAGGTGTGACCCCGTGACTCCAGTCCCTAGGACTTTCAGGGCCTCCTCTCCCCTTATCCTAGCCGCCGGATAGAAGGTTAGGAGCCGTGGTAGGCGCACTTCAATTAGGAAGTGCATTGGTCTGCCTCATCTCAGATATTACAGCATAGTTATAGCTGCAGGGCCTGCGACCCCTTTTGTCATTAGTTGCACAGTGTTGCTTTCCCAGCTGTGTCACTTTGCACTGCCTGACCCTGACTCCAATCCTTACAGGGAATAGCTGTACATTAATAAACTTAAATATGTTGTTCTAGAAACTAACCCATTACCATTAAAATTAACACATTCACAAAGGGTTAAAGGAGAAAATGCATCTCACATTTTGTTATGCAATTTCTCCCGTACACAGAAATACCCCACATGTGGGTGTAAACTGATTTTTGGGCACACGGCAGTGCATGGAAGGGAAGGTTGCGACACTGGGTGTTTGAACAGCATATTTTGCTGGAATAATTTTCAGGCACTATGTCTCATTTGCAGAACCCTTAGCGTACCAAAACAATGGAAACCCCCCCAAAATGACCCCATTTTAGAATCTACACCCCTCACAGAATTCATCAAGGGGTATAGTGAGCATTTAGACCCTACAGTTGTTTCACAGATTTTACTAACATTGGAATGTGTAAATGAAAAATGACTAAAATGTCACTTTATCCCCAAAGTTTTCATTTTCACAAGAGGATAATGGAGTAAAAGCCCCCCACAGTTTGTTAAACAATTTCTCATGAACATGGCAATACCCCATATGTGGCCATAATCTGCTGTATGGGAACATGGCGGGGCTCAGAATGGAAGGAGCGCTATTTTGCTTTTGGATGGCAGATTTTGCTGGAATAATTTTTAGGTGCCATGTCGCATTAGCAGAGCCCCTAGAGAACCAATACAGTGGAAACCCCCTAAAAGTGACCCCATTTTGGAAACTAAACCCCCCACAGAACGTATCAAAGGGTATAGTGAGCATTTTGACCCTACAGCTGTTTCACAGATTCTATTAACATTGGGACATGAAAATGAAAATTTACTTTTTTTTTCCAACAAACTGTCAATTTAGCCCCAAATTTTTCATTTTCACAAGAGGATAAAGGAGAAAAAGCTCCATAAAGTTCTTTACACAATTTCTCCTGAACACAGAAATAATCTACTGTATGGGAACATGGTGGGGCTCAGAATGGAAAGAGCGCTGTTCGGCTTTTGAAGGGCAGATTTTGCTGGAATATTTTTCAGGTGCCATGTCGCATTTGCAGAGCCTCTAAAGTACCAATACATTGGAAACCCCCTAAAAGTGACCCCATTTTGGAAACTACACACCTCATAGAATGTATCTAGGAGTTTGGTGAGCATTTTGGCCTCACAGCTGATTCACAGATTTTATTAACAATGGGACGTAAAAATGAAAAATTACTTTTTTTTTCCAATTAATCGTCCATTTAGCGCCATATTTTTAATTTTGCAAGTAGTTGAAGAATTAAAAGCCCCCCACAGTTTGTTACACAATTTCTTCTTAACACTGCAATACCCCATATGTGGCCATAATCTGCTGTATGGGTACATGGTGGGGCTCAGAATGGAAAGAGCGCTATTTGACTTTTAGAAAGCAGATGTTGCTGGAATAGTTCTCAGGTACCATGTCGCATTTGCTGAGCCCCTAAAGTATCAATACAATGGAAACCCCTCAAAAGTGACTCCATTTTAGAAACTACACAGGTGACAGTAAACTGGAATTCACCAAGAAGTGACCCTATTTTGTAGGGACAATTTTAGGGTCTCTGCAAATATGACATGGTGTCCAAAAACAAAGAATATAAATCTGCACTCCAAAAGCACATATCGCTCCTTCACATCTGAGCCCTGCTGTGTACCCAAATAGCGGTGTATGCCCACATGTATGACACTGGTGTACCCCGGATAACGTACTTAATGCCATATGTGGGTATAAATGGCTGTTTGGGCACAGCCGGGCACAGAAGGGAAGGAGCGATAGTTTGGTTTTTGGAGCACAGTTTGATTTTTGGACGTCATGCCACTTTTGCAAAGCCCCTGAATTGCCAATAAAGTGGAATCCGCAGACATGTCACCCCATTTTGGACACTACCCCACTCATGGGATTTATCAAGTGGTGTAGCGAGCATTTTTAACCCCTGAGTGTTGCATTTATTTAGTTTCCAGAAATGAAATCGCAGCTGATAATGAGAAGTTAAAAATGAAAATTTTCCAGAGATTCGCCATTTTAGTGCCCGATATGTTGTGCCCAACTTATGTCAGCAGAGATACACACTCCAAAAACTGGTAAGCGGGTATCCTGGGCACAACAGCTTTTAGAGCGTTCATCTCTGATACAAGGCGGGCACAACATATTACGCACTGAAATGACGGGTTCCTGGAAAAATTGTTATTTTCACTTCTCACAATCAGCTGCGTATTCATTTATGGATAAGTTATAGCAACACTTGGGGGTTAAAAATGCTCTCTGTACCCCTGGAGAAATCCTTCAGAGGTTTAGTTTCCAAAATAAGGTCTCATATCAGGGGATTCCACTTTACTGGCGTTTCAGCTCTACAAAAGTGTCATGGCATCCAAAAACCAAACCGTCTGTGCTCCAAGAACCCAATAACCCTTCTTCCCTTCTGTGTCCAGCTGTGCCCTAATATCAGTTTATACCCACATATGACATTACGTCTGATATAACGGGTACACCAGTGTCATACATGTGTCATACATGTGGCATAAACTGCAATTTGGGCGCACAGCAGGGCGCAGAAGGGAAGGAGTGCTATGTGGCTTTTGGAGCACAGATTTGGATGTTTGGTATCTGGACGCGATGTCATGTTTGTAGTGCCTGTAAGGTACCAGAAAAGTGGATTCTCCAAAGGAGTGACCTAATTTTGAAAACTGCACCCCTCAAAGAATTTCTCAGGGGGTGTAGTGAGTATTAGTATCCGGACGTGACTGCACAGCGGATGGTGAAGGGGAATATATAAGCAGTGCGGAGGACATTGCAGACACCAAATTCCCTACTATGTCCCAGTAGCTCCTATAATTGGGGGAGTCACTCTGGGGGTCACTTTGGGGGTCACTTCTGGTGTCTTTTCCCTCATAAGCTGTAAATCTGGGGTGTCCCCTGATATCCGCTCGCACAGCTTATATATTCCCTACCTGCCGCAGCCAGTTGTGTTCTAATGATTTGGCGATTTTTGGGGGGTTTTGTCTTCACATTGCTAGATGCTATATTTTCTTTATTCTTCTGGTGACGCGGCCATATAAGGGCTTGTTGTTTGCGGGATGAGATGTATTTTGTAATGACACCATTTTTGGGTGCCTACAACTTACTGAATACATTTTATTAACTCTTTCTTGCTGGATTAAAAAAAAAAAAAATCAATCCTGGCATTGAGTTTTACATTTTAAATTTTTCGCCATGCAGCGTACAGTATAAGTAATGTGTCCTTTATTCTGCGGGTCGGTACGGTTACGGCGATACCTCATTTATGTTATTTTTTTATGCGTAACTAATTCTGCAAAACAAAAACACATATAGGGACATAAATCAATGTTTTTTGCATCGCCATCTTCTGAGAGGCGAAACATTTTTATTTTTCAGTTGACAGTGTTGGTTGAGGGCTTATTTTTTGTGGGACAATGTGTGCTTTTTATTGGCACTGTTGTGGGGTGCATATGACTTTTTGATCACATTTTATAGCATATTTTGTAGGATGAGATGGCAAAAAATCATTATTTCCGTCAAGTTTTTTCCGTTTTTTTTTTTCCGACGTTCATTGTGTACATTAAATATTATTTCAGTTTTATTGTACAGGTTGTTACGGACGCGGCGATACCAAATATGCATTGCTTTTTTTAAATTTTTAGTGCTTTTTTTAAATATAATTCATTTTGTATAGAAAAAAGGGATTTTTGGTCTTTATAACTTTATTAATTTTTTTATACACTTTTTTTTATTTTTTTTTAACTTTTTTTTTACTTTTTCATGTGTCCCTTTAGGACACTTGAATCAGTTGATGCTTTGATGAAAGCACCAACTGATTCTGCACAGTAACTTGCAGGACACAGCATTCAGTGTCCTGCAAGCTACAGAGGAAGTGAGCTGCATCGCTCACTTCCTCCATGGTCGGCAGGATCAACCAGGTATGTGGGGGCTCCGGTAGTCTGGGGTCACTGGCCAGACCCCAGACTACCTTTTACTGACATCGGCACCCCCCGATGTTGCCGCGGGGGGTGCCGATCGGCTTCAATTGTCGGCGGATCCCTTTCGATTGCGCCGTGATGTTTCACGGCGCGATCGAAAGGGTTAACACGTCCAGTCGGACTCAGTTCCGACTGGACGTTATTGAGGAAGGGGTTAGGTGTTAGTAACACCTAACCCCTTCCCCCCCCCCCCCCCCCGCAACCCTCCGCCCGCCAAGAAGGTACCTAAAGATCGGACGTATTTCGGCAATAGTCCGGTTTTTAGGTACCAGCACATGAGGCCGTAAATTTACGTACGGCGGTCCTTATGTGGTTAAAGGGATTCAATCATTAAAACTGAATTTTTTTCTACCTAACACATAGGAATAGGCTTAAGAAAGGCTAACCTTCTCCTACCTTTAGATGTCTCCTAGAAGCCACCGTCCCGGTTTTCATCGGTATGCAAATGACTTTTCTTGCAGCACTGGGGGCGGTCCCCAGTGCTCAAACAGCTCGTGTAAGTGACCACAAGAAAATGGCCTCAGGCATGCGCAGTCAGTTCTGCACGATGCCAGAGCCGACTGCGCATGCGTGCCATTTAACCCTTTCCCAACATCCGCCGTACTAGTACGGCGCATGCCGGGTGTGTAACTATGGCGACCGCCCGGGAGGCCATCGCTGGAGATTTTTCTCGCAGCACTGGAGATGCCCACAGTGCCACGAGAAAACTCATTTGCATGCCAGTGAAAACCAGGATATCTATGGAATGGCAGCGCAGAGAAGACATATAAAGGTAGGAGAAGAATAGCCTTTTTTTTTTTAATATGGGGCCAGAATGTACATTTTTTTTATTTTTATTTTTTCCTATCAGTATATCTTTGGAGTGTGGGAGGAAATCCACGCAAATACGGGGAGAACATACAAACTTCTTGCAGATGTTGTTCCTGGTAGAATTTGAACCCAGGATTCCAGCACTGCAAGGCTACCATGCTAACCAGTGAGCCACCGTGTTACCTCCCCCCCTCCAAAGAATAGCCTTTCTTAAGGCTATTCCTATGTGATTGAATCCCTTTAATGGACCCATAGGGTCTCCCTTCCCAATATAAAGACACCAGTACTATAAATCGTACATTATTTGTAGAGTGCCCAGGAGCTTCATTTTCTACATCTTGACCTCAAGATATACAATATGGGATATTATCAACATCACTCCGCATAGAGAACTAAATGATCCTGCAGTGTGTCTGTGTTTCTTTCTTTTTAGTTGTTATGATTCCTAGGATTTCTCTGCCATGAGCTTGTATGTGTTTCTCTCCTGTTATATACTGCTGTACCATCTATGAAACTGTATCACTGAAATTTCCCCATTGTGGGACTATTAAAGGACTATCTTTTGTTATCTTATAGTTTAGAACTTAAAATTTATATATTGAGATATTCTTTCTGCTAATATAATAATAAAGAACAATTCAAGCATACAGATAGGGAAACATATTTTGAACACAGTAAATTGTAAGTGTCCCTCTTTGACAGTCCAAAAAGTTGTCAGATCGCTCTCTTCTCTGTGGGACCTGATCTACAATAACCTCGTTTGGTCGCTACACAGAAAGTGGAGCTGTTTTCTTTCTGCGCTATATGTATCAAGCCACAGTTCACTTTGCAGCCAATGCAGCTCCTGGTTTTGTAAACATAAAGCAAGTAGTCCGTCCTTCTTCTTTTCCTTCAATAAAATTAGATTAAAAATAAGGTTGTATTGGAAAATAAAGTTCTCAAAGGTTCCAATGGAGATTTTGAAGAAACTGCAACAGCTAGACCAAGAAGTTTCCAACAAGCCGGGGTGCAAGATAGAAAGAAGTGACTACATAGAGTTCATTAGAGGCTAAAGCCCGGAAATATTCTTCTTTGGTACTTCTTACAGATGAGGCAGGATCACTTCCGCTGTATCAGTCTTTGGGGGTGGAAATGTTGACAGCAGAAACAGGAGAATGAAGAGTCGGGTCAAGTTACAAACATTTTCCAGCATAGTTCTCTTTTGAAAACTGAAGTACAAGAAAAGCAATTACTTAAAGGGAATGTGTCACCAGAAAAGACCTGTTCTTTAAGGATAAGTAATTACTGTAGGCCTGGTTTTTACAACTATAGAAAGAAATGTGGTTACCAATTGTCCTGGGTGTTGTGAAGTCCAAACATGACAGACTGCACAAAGAGCCATTGGAATCAAAGGGGCGATAAATAGAGATGAGTGAACAGTGGAATATTCGTTATTCGTTTCGAATAGCCCCTCCATATTCGACTATTCGAACGAATATCGAATTCCATTATAATCTATGGGGAAAAAAGCTTTGTTTCAGGAGAAACCACCATTCGACTCAGGAGAGTCACCAAGTCCACTATGACACCTCAGGAAATGATGACAACACCTCTGGAATGCAACTGGGACAGCAGGGGAAGCATGTCTGGGGGCATCTAACATGCCCAAATCCCTGTATTATGCCACTGATAATGCGGGAGCTGACTTTTCCCATAGGAATGCATTGACCAGCGTTGATTGGCCGAATGCCATACAGTGTACAGCATTTGGCCAATCAACGCTAGTTCTGCCGCAGGAGGTGGAGTCCAAGATCGGTCCAAAGCCGTCTCCATTGTGGTCCTATCTCAGATGTAGCAGAGTTGACACAGCTCTGCTACATCTCAGGTATAGCAGAGTTGACACAGCGCTGCTGCATCTCAGATATAGCAGCGTTGAGCGCACAGCACTGCTACATCTCAGGTATAGCAGAGCTGAGCGGGAGCTGACTTTTTCCCATAGGAATGCATTGACCAGCGTTGATTGGCCGAATGCCATAGAGTGTACAGCATTGGCCAATCAACACTAGCTCTGCCGGAGGCTCGTCTGTGAGGAGGCAGAGTCTAAGATCGGTCCACAGCAGTCTCCATTGTGGTCCGATCTCAGATGTAGCAGAATTCAGCGCACAGCTCTGCTACATCTCAGATGTAGCAGCGCACAGCCAGCTCTGCTACATCATTGTTCACTCATCTCTAGTAGAGATCCATATGAAACAAAATAAGGATTTCCTCTACTGTAGTACTAAAACAGCTACATTGATATAGTGTAGTTTGATTCCTCTTATTGCCCACATATGTAAGGTAAACAACACATGGGGGTAATACAGTATTTTATCATAAAGGTAATTCCAGAGGCTGGTTTGTAGACTGGAGAGTGATAAATGTTAACATGCATAATTACATAGCTCCCTACCATCCCAGATCTGGCGGGACAATCCCGAATTTATACTGCTGTCCCACCATTCATGATAGCTTATGGTTTGTCTCGCTATGCCCCTGAAGTCCCGCTGTGCCCCTGAAGTGTTTTGCTGCTAACAAACTTTGTTAGGGTTGGGTAAAGGTTAAATGGTAGATGCTAAATCCGAGTGGGCTAAAACACCTTTGATGATGTCATGACCATGTGATCGGACTATTGTATGGCCAGAGCTAATCTGGATACTACAGGGCAGTGTGGTGTTACACAGAAAGAGGAAGCTACTGGGAATGGAGACTGATAGAAATTAAGGAGGAGAGAAGAAACAGCATGTGTGAGCAAGAGGGGGGAACTGGGGGCAGATGCAGGGGCAATTAAACTGAAGACAGATGATGGGGAAATTATACTAGGGCAGATGAAGGGGGTATTTTGCTGATGGCAGATGAAGAGGGACATTAAACTGGTGGTAATGTAGGCGGGAAATTAAACTGGGTAGATGAAGGGGGCATTAAGCTGGTGGTAGATGAAGGGGGGCATTAAACTGGGGGCATATGGAGGGGGATATTAAACTGGGGACAGATCGAGGAGTGGACATTAAACTGGGGTAGGGCAGATAGAGGATGACATTAAAATAGGGGAATTGGAGGAGGACATTAAACCGTGGGGGGTAGCTGGAGGGGCACATATCTTCCTCTAGTTGCTCCCAGTTTAATGTCCCCCTCCAACATCCCCAGTTTAATGTCCCCCTCTAGTTTCCGCCAGTTTAAACTGGGGCAGGAGGAGAGGGACTTAACACTGTGGGGAAATTGGAGGGGAACATTATCCATTAACATTCCACACGCCTTATCCTCTAAAGGGGTCTCTTAGACTCTAAACAGACATTCTTATAAAGCTTATATGAGAAAAAGCTTACAAGATGGCTGACAGAATATAAGATGGAGGATGTGATCCTAACAATCCCCCCATTAAGACATTTATTATTTTCATATCAGATGAGTACGTTCACTTAGTTCCCTAAATGCCAGCCCTGCTGGATTCCCCATCTGATATTTTTTATAAATGTCTACCACTTATATCTATCTTTATCATAACATCTATTAAAGCATATTAAAATTAACTTGAAAAAACAATATATAAACAATATGACCATGGCAATTTGTACAATGATTTGTAATATCCCAGTTATCCATCCACCTATTCCCTTGAACCAATTAACAGGATTCAGAAAGGAAAAAGTGTCAGCCCACCAGCTATCTTCCTTTTTCCCCACCTCCTTCTCATATTCTTCCCTTAATTTGTATATATTCTCTAATTCTTGTTTTCCTTTGATATTACCTTCTGGATCGATATAATGGCAACAGGTAGGTCCCACCACCTGACACATCCCACCCTGGGCCTTAGTAACATAATCTAGTACCAGGGTGTGTTGGTTGGTGACTATGATCAGCTGGTTTTGTACTGCTATGGTGGTGTTAAGTACTCCTAATATACCCCATATTTGATCATCTAAGTAATCGGTGGCTTCTACTAGCTTATCCCAGGTTTGCGTTATCATTGGATAAACAAGGACTGTACTGACTATTTTGTTTCCTGTACTCATTTGGACCAGGTGGGGTCTACCACTTTTCCTAGGGGTGTTATCAGCTGCTCTCTTGTACAGAGTGTGCTTAGGTATGGCTTTTGCATTTAGTTTATCAACTATAAAGGTGGCAGGAGTGAGTCTTACTATAGTACATGTACCTTTCACCCCCACCGGTAACCACTTGTATGCATTGTTGCCACATGCCCAATACATCTGAGGAGGTAGAGCAAAGAAGGCTGAGTGTTGGGTAATAAGTTTGTGCACAAGGTCCACAAAGCTGGATACATTTTTCAGCATACACCAAGATGGTTGTTTACCCAGGGCCCCACAATATCCAAAATCTCGATTTCCACAAACAAAGTTGAGGTTCTTTTTCCTATAAAGTCTTTCTTCAATTGTCTCATTTACACATTCTATATTCCCGGGGATCTCCTTACATGTGTGATTATTCCCTTCTATGAATAGATGAGCATGTTCCCAGGACGTGTTGTGTAATGTTCTTTCTATGACCCAAGGTGTCCAAAAATCCCCTCTCTTTTTCCCATCATCAGCAAAACTTATCTGTAGTCTGGTTTGGGGAATTTCTCCTAACCGATTAACAGTGGATTTCTTTTGGGTAACCCATCTATCTCCATTATACGTCACATATTGGATATTCTCATTATCCCTAGTAAGGTTACCTTGCCACCATGGGTAATCTGTCCACCCCACTATTGGTATCCCCACAGTAACATTTGCCCACAATTTCCACACTGATTCTTTCGTATTGTGGGTGTGATCCATACAACCAGACCAGTCGATCAGTTCTTCCATGGGGACAGGCACAGCTATGAACGGTAGACTAGAGGATGAGATGGGTGAGTGAGTGCATATCCAACAATTTTTGAGGGCCTTATTGAACCCTTCTACCATTATAAGATGATGTCTGACAAATTTATTGTCAACTTCTTTAGGTCCCTGAAGAGATTTCCAGGTTCCGCTGATTGTGAGTCCTTTTAGAAAGCATAAAACAAGTAATGTCCATCTCTTCATTCCTGCCGTGGTTCAGGAACCTTTTTACAATGGGAAGCGTGTATCCAGGTAGATTTTCCTTCCAATTTGACTGAAGTGGCAGTTGTCAGCAGTATTTGGAAGGGACCGTCATATCTGGGTTCAAGAGGCTTCCTGGTATGTCTTTTCACGACCACCCAATCACCAGGCTGCAAGCTGTGTGTTCCTGAAAGATCAGAAGGGTCTGGAATAGAAGAAAACACCTGCTCATGTGTTACTTTCAATCGTTGACACAAGTTCTGGACATAGCTGGCAGTGCTGTCATAATTAAGTTGTAAAGTCTGGGGAAAATATAACCCTAGTCTAGGCACACTTCCAAAAAGCACCTCGAATGGCGACAGACCTGTCTTTCTATTCGGAGTGGTCCTCACTGAGTATAATGCTAGAGATAGGCACTCTGGCCAGGGCCTTCCTGTCTCTGCCATGGCTTTCTGGATTTTTAACTTGAGTGTGCCATTCAGCCTTTCCACTTTGCCTGAACTTTGGGGATGGTAGGGTGTGTGGAAAGCTTGTTCAATCCCTAATGCAGACATTATTTCCTTCATTATCTCACCTGTAAAATGTGTACCTCTATCAGACTCTATCACCTCAGGTATCCCAAATCTACACACAAGCTCAGACATCAATTTCTTGGCAGTTACCTGTGTGGTTGCTCGGCTGACTGGATAGGCCTCCACCCAACCTGAGAACAAATCCACACAGACCAACACATTTTCGTACGTTCCAGATTTAGGCAATTGTATGTAATCTACTTGTAATCTTTGGAATGGATACAGGGATTTTGGTGTGCATTTGGTAGGTGTTTTAACTACCTGTCCTGGATTGTGTAGAGCACATATGTGACATGCTTTTACGTGATTCCCTGCAGCCCTTCCAAAACCTGGGGCAAACCATAATTTACCCACTAGTGACTCCATGGCATTTCGAGAGGCATGCACCTTACCGTGGGCCAAACCAGCCATTTGGGGGTATACTGCTGCGGGCAGACACAATCTATCCCCCATTTTCCTCATTCCTTCACATTCTCTGGCACCAGCCTTTGCCCATTTCTCAATTTCCTCACCAGTCACCTTAGCGTACAGCCCCTTGGGGTCTGCTAGGTCAATATCCATCTTGCTCACCTGGTTGAGACCCTTCCATGGCAGTAGTGCCGCTGCTTTTGCTGCTCGATCAGCCTTCTCATTTCCAATACTCTCAGGGTCTCTTCCCCTTGTGTGAGCTTTGACTTTCACAATTGCCAATTGCTTAGGGAGCAATATGGCTTCCATTAGCTGACTTACTAAGTTTCCATTCTTAATTGGCTTGCCCTGTGCCGTCAGGAAGTTCCTAGACCTCCATATTGGGCCATAATCATGTGCAATGCCATACGCATACCTGGAGTCAGTGTAAATGTTTGCTGTGCTATCCTTCGCTACTTTGCAGGCTTCTATAAGGGCTTTCAGTTCAGCCTCTTGTGCTGACATGTGTGGTGGAAGGGCTTCTTGTACTATGGTGTCATGTGTAGTGACTACAGCATACCCTGTAACAAATTTGCCTTTTTCTGTTAAGTACCTAGAACCGTCCACAAACATCTCATAGTCAGGATTCTCCAATGGGGCATCAGTAACATGACTGAAGCCGACTGTCTCTTGAGACATCAGGTCAACACAGTCATGCTGATGTTGGCTGTCAAATAAGTCACCTTCTGAGAGGGAGTTTAAAAATATCTCATCCTCTATTCCCCCCTTTGAATCATACACTCCTATTGGTAAAAGAGTTGCAGGATTCAGAGTTAAACAACGCTGAAATGAGATGTTGGAGGAGGATTGTAGAGCAAATTCCATTTTGCTCTGTCTCGCCAAAGAAAGATGACGTCTGTCTACCTGTGTGAGGATTGCATGGATGTCATGTGGTGTGTATACCACTAGGGGGTGGTCTAGGACAATGTCTGAGCTTTTCTCCAGCAGGGCCTGTACGGAGAGTACAACCCTTACACAAGAGGGCGTTCCTCTTGCGACAGCATCCAAACGTGCACTATAGTATGCCACGGGATGCTTTCTATCTCCATGTTGTTGTGTGAGAACTGCAATAGCATGTCCCATCATCTCAGTGACATAGATTTGAAAGGGCTTCTGATAGTCAGGCAAGCCTAGGGCAGGTGCACTGACTATCTGGAGCTTAAGTTGATAAAATGCGTCCAAAGCCTCTGGTGTCAGACTGAATGGTTTAGATGAGAGACAGTCATACAAGGGCTGCATGGTCAGGGATGCAGATCTGATCCATGGCCTACAGTATGACACCAGACCCAAAAAGGTACGTAACTGAGCATGGGAGGTTGGCACCTGCATTTCCCTTACCACTTTGGTCCGTTCATCTGAAAGATGTTTGGTACCTTGGCTCAGACAATGTCCTAAGAACACCACCTTTTGCTTAGAAAATTGCAGCTTGTCTTTACTGGCCTTACACCCGTTCTGGTAGAGGAAACACAGCAGGCTTATGGTCGCGGCTTCACATGTCTGTTTATCTGGGGCACAAAGAAGAAGATCGTCAACATATTGCAATAATACAACCTCATCAGAGGGAGGGTCCCAGGCATTCATGATCAGTGTGAGACACCTTGTGAACTGATTTGGACTATTTTGTGCCCCCTGTGGCAGGACTGTCCAAGTGTATTGTTTACCTCTAAAAGTGAAGGCAAATAGGTATTGGCAATTGGGGTGCAGGGGCACACTGAAATAAGCATTACAGAGATCCACGACACTATAATACGTGGTCCCTGTAGGAATTGCAGACAGTAAAGTATGAGGGTTGGGCACTACCGGGGTCTCTAGCAAGGTGACTTTGTTCAACTCTCTTAGGTCATGGACCATGTGGTAAGTATCTGGTTCACCCTTTTTGCCCTTCTTTTTAACAGGGAACAGTGGTGTGTTGGCCACTGATGTACATTCTTTTAGAGCCTTAGCTTTTAGCAATTCTACTATAGTTGTGGCTATAGCATCCTCTTGGGCGTGTGTCAGTGGGTACTGTTTGATTCTAGGTGGCTGGGCTCCTGGTTTCAAGTTCACCGTAACAGGAGGAACATCTAACTTGCCCAAATCTGTTTTACTTATTGCCCACAGACCTTCTGAAACCTTAGACAATAACACACTTTCTTCCTCAGTGAGGGTGAATACTGAATGTGGAGTATTCACTGCTGCAGATACTAAACAAAGTATCTCGTGATTGGTATGTGTGGTTTGTACATAAGCCTCACCGGAGGGGTGCAGCATGATGTTACAACCCAGTACTCCCATCACATCAGTACCTAGAATATTGTCTGAGGTTTCAGAGACAAGGAATCTAGTCAAAATCCTGCTCCCCTGAAAGGACGTTTCTATGGGCTTTGTCTGGTAAAACGGGGCAGGGGGACCTGATACTCCCTGAACCATCTGACTCTCACCAGACAAAGGTAAATCTAAATGAGTGACAATGTCTTTACTGACACAAGATTTAGTTGCCCCAGTGTCTATGAGGAACGGCACCTCCTTTCCATTAATCAGTACAGGTTGGAAAATTTGTATACCTCTTTCTGCTGAAGATAAGAGGGATACTGGGGCTGGAGAGCCTGACCTTCATTGTGAGTTGTCCTGACCCTGAGTAGGGGCAGGTTTTCTACAATTGTCCTTTCGTTTTTGGGACCAACAATCCCTGGCCAGATGTCCCGATTTTCCACAATTAAAACACTTTCTAGTTTCCCTCTTTCCTTGTTGCATATGGCAGGTGCCCTGTCGGCCTTGATTACTTGGATTTCCCGGGTTTATGGTACCAGAATTGGTGTAATTTTTTATTGGAGCGGCTGCCTTTCTTTCTCTCTCATCTACAGCAAACCCAACAGCCTTAGCATACAAGTCATCTGGGTTTGTGCGTCTCCAATCTGGGGTGCAGCCTCTGATCTTTTCGGCCATATTTGGTCCGATTCCTTGCATAAATGCTTCAGCAATCATGGTGTTTTTCAAAGCATTAGGGGCCTGGTCCCACCCAGAGTCTACTACCTTAGTGAGTAGTCTGCCATAATACGCTTCAATAGACTCTCCCTTTTCCCTTCTACAAGTAGTTAAAGCAGTGCGTCTGGTTTCTGCTTGTTTGTCACACCATAATTGTAATCTATCTAAGAACTCGTCCCCGCTCCCAGTGGTTTCTGTACTGCCGGGCTGATGTCTACTAAACTGGGCAGTAAGATTGATGGTTCCCATCAGTCCCTCAGTACATTTGACCTGTAGAAGGGCCATAAGATCCTTCCAGCTAGCTTTATAATTAATCTGGATCATTTTAATTTTTCTAAGAAAGGCACTGGGCACTAGCTGAGGGTCTGGTAACTGTTGGCAAAGGGCCAATTGTTCACTGGGGGTCCAGGGTCGCCATTCAACTGTGGTAGTAGTGATGTTTTGACTACCTGTCTCCCCCCCTCCTTTTTGCGGAGTTCGGGATGCCCCTTCTTTTGAATTATTTTCAATCTCAGTGCCTGTCTCTCCATGGGGGTCCTGGACACCCAAGGTTCTCCTTGTCTGGGACCTTGTCAACACTGGGTACAAGTGTTGTGTCGGCTCTGGTGAAGGTGGAAGGGCCTCATCATCGGGTGGTTGTAACATTTTTACTTGTTGTACGTGGGGGCAATGAGCTCCACACGCCAGACAAGTTTCTCTGTAGTAAAGATTTTGCTGACTACAAACCCTACAAGTCCATCCCTCTGGACCTCCATATGGTGGGGGTGCAGAGGGTGGATTTTGCCGTCCTTTTTTATTTAAAATCACGGCGGAGGGTAAAGCATATAGTACAACCTTCTTATTACCCGATTTCTGAGGCCAGTCCCCCTTCTCTGCCCTGTTACTACCTTCAATCAGAGCATACATTCCTCTTTGTAACTTATGCTCCCGTATCTGTCCTGCATGATCTAATCTCCATTGGTCCCAAAATCTACTATCAAACAGTCCTGTCTTGGGGACACCTGCTCTTTTAAAAATTGTTTTTACTTCGGCAGCAACCTCTTTTCCTTCTCCCATCTCTATTAGTTCATATGGGGTGTACCATATCTTAGAGCATCCCTTCCCCATACTAGCTGATGGCCAGTCAGCTGTGAGCTTCCCACTCCTCTAGGGCAATTAAGACAATAGAGGGTCACTCTTGACTACTCAAGGGTCACGCAAACCTCTCTTAGTGAGAACTCCCAAACAGTCACTCTGTTTTCACTGAACTAATCTCTGATGTGCAAAATTCTGGCGTAGTGCTCAGGACAAAACCTTATTCGGTTTCCATAGACTCAACTTTCTGTCTATGTCTCTTTACATAAACACACCTGAATCTTTGCACGTACTTGCGCGGATTCTACTCAGTCCTTAGTGCTACTACTCGGGTCTCATTCGACCCTGACCGTCCAGGCACGGCAGATATACAGGAAAGAATTGCCGTGCTGAAAGGCAAAAAGGCCAGTGGCCCTGACGGCATCCTACCAGAGATGATCAAATACAGCTCTCCAGCAATACACGCGGCACTGGCAAAGCTATTCACCCTCGTGCTCAATGCTGGACACTTCCCCGAAGACTGGAACAAAGGGCTCATAACCCCCATCTACAAGAATGGGGACCAATATGACCCCAACAACTACAGAGGGATCTGCGTCAGCAGCACGCTAGGGAAACTGTTCAACAGCATCATCAATAACAGAATCCTCACCTTCCTCACACAACACGGGGTCCTCAGCAAGAGCCAAGCAGGGTTCATGCCAAACCACCGCACCACAGACCATATCTACACCCTGCACAGCCTCATCAAGACGCACGTCCACAACACCAGAAGAGGCAAGATATTCGCCTGCTTCGTGGACTTTAAGAAGGCGTTTGATTCAGTATGGCACCCAGGCCTACTTCTAAAACTCCTAGAGAGTGGAATAGGAGGAAGAACGTACGACGTCATCAAGAGCTCCTACACCGGAAACCAGTGCAGTGTGAAGGTGAATGGGAAAAGGACCGCATACTTCCAACAGGCCCGAGGGGTCAGACAAGGCTGTAGCCTGAGCCCAACGCTCTTCAACATCTATATCAATGAACTGGCTACAGCCCTGGAGGCCTCACCAACCCCAGGCCTCACCCTGAACAATCGAGAGGTGAAGTTCCTGCTATACGCCGATGATCTCCTACTCCTGGCCCCCACCGAGAAAGACCTCCAAGAAAGCCTGTCAGTGCTGGAAAAATTCAGCACCACATGGGCCCTACCCATCAACCAGAAGAAGACCAAAGTCATGGTATTCCAGAAGAAGGGCCACAATAAAGCCTCCACCACCTCACAATTCACACTGAACGGCTCCACACTGGAGAAAACCAACAGCTACACCTACCTGGGGCTGGAGCTCAGCCAATCAGGAAGCTTCAAAGCAGCAATAGAAACCCTGAAAGAAAAAGCCTGCAGAACCTTCTACGCCATCAGAAGACAACTGTACCACCTCAAACCACCGGTGAGGGTCTGGATGAAGATATTTGACGCTGTCATCTCCCCGATCCTTCTCTATGGCAGTGAGGTTTGGGGCCCAGCCACCTACCCAGACCAGTCAAGGTGGGATTCCAGCCCAACAGAGAACTTCCACCTGGAGTTCTGCAAATACCTGCTACATGTCCATCGCAACACCACCAACATAGCCTGCAGGGCAGAGCTAGGCAGACTCCCCCTATGGCTCACCATACAGAAGAGGGCGCTAGCTTTCCAGGCACACATCCAGGGGAGCAAGCCTGACTCCTACCACCACCAAGCATGGCTAAGCCACCTGAGCAAACCAGACATTCAACAACCAAACAGCAGCCAACCACCAAACCAAAAACTCCAACAGATGATAACCAAGGCCGAAATAAAGGCGACCACAGAGGCAAACAGAGAGCGGTACATTGAAGAATGGAGAAACGAAATAAATAACTCCAAGAAACTCACCGTGTACCAATCCCTACAAAGGGACTACACCATGGCCACCTACCTGGAGAGAATACGCCACCCCAAGCACAGACAGACCCTGAGCCGATACAGACTGAGCGCCCACAACCTAGAGATAGAGACGGGGCGATACAGACAGACGTACAAGCCACGGGAGAAGAGACTGTGCCAGCACTGTGACCAGAGGGCCCTAGAAGACGAGACCCACTTCCTGCTACACTGCACCAAATACTCAGATATGAGGGCCGTCTACTACCAAAGACTCTCTGCCCACATCCCAGACTTCATATCTGCAGACGAGAAGAGGAAACTCTACATCCTACTGGGAGAAGAAGAGGCCACTGTGGAGATCGCTGCCCAATACGTGTCCAGCTGTCACCAAACCAGAGGAAGATGAGACTCCATGGACTGTTATATTTATCCCAATACACCCGCCCCACCCACCCCCACCCCCACCCCCACCTCCCCATATAGCAGTCACCAACGAAGAGGAAGATGAGACTCCATGGACTGCTATAACCGAAACCCCCCCCCCCCCCATACCCACCCACCACCCACCCAACCCAACTCCCCCCCCCACCCACCCACTTTACTAGCTTTGGCAATGCCAAATACCTATTCGGATGTGCCAATAAAGCATTTTTTGATTTGATTTGATTTGATTTGTTCCAAAACAAGGACTTTTCAATCACTCAGTACTTTTTGATTAAGGATAGAGACTGCACTAATCTCTAATGTACCGCCTTATACACTTTATAACAGATGTATCAATCAAATGACAGCATGGACAGTATACAAAGAATGAGGTATAACATTCCCACCCCGCTACAACAACATACGTTTTTGGTTCTTCCGAGCTATATAAAAATGGTATCGATTGTTATAAAACGATATGCAACACTAACCTCACACATCAACACACAGGATCCGGGACACGTGGGAGCTCAGATTACTTATATGGTAAAACAAAGGCTTACCTACACTCACCGGCCACTTTATTAGGTACACCTGTCCAACTGCTCGTTAACACTTAATTTCTAATCAGCCAATCACATGGCGGCAACTCAGTGCATTTAGGCATGTAGACATGATCAAGACAATCTCCTGCAGTTCAAACCGAGCATCAGTATGGGGAAGAAAGGTGATTTGAGTTCCTTTGAACGTGGCATGGCTGTTGGTGCCAGAAGGGCTGGTCTGAGTATTTCAGAAACTGCTGATCTACTGGGATTTTCACGCACAACCATCTCTAGGGTTTACAGAGAATGGTCCGAAAAAGAAAAAACATCCAGTGAGCGGCAGTTCTGTGGGCGGAAATGCGTTGTTGATGCCAGAGGTCAGAGGAGAATGGCCAGACTGGTTCGAGCTGATAGAAAGGCAACAGTGACTCAAATAGCCACCCGTTACAACCAAGGTAGCCAGAAGAGCATCTCTGAACGCACAGTACGTCGAACTTTGAGGCAGATGGGCTACAGCAGCAGAAGACCACACCGGGTGCCACTCCTTTCAGCTAAGAACAGGAAACTGAGGCTACAATTTGCACAAGCTCATCGAAATTGAACAATTAAAGATTGGAAAAATGTTGCCTGGTCTGATGAGTCTTGATTTCTGCTGCGACATTCGGATGGTAGGGTCAGAATTTGGCGTCAACAACATGAAAGCATGGATCCATCCTGCCTTGTATCAACGGTTCAGGCTGGTGGTGGTGGTGTCATGGTGTGGGGAATATTTTCTTGGCACTCTTTGGGCCCCTTGGTATCAATTGAGCACCGTTGCAATGCCAAAGCCTACCTGAGTATTGTTGCTGACCATGTCCATCCCTTTATGACCACAATGTACCCAACATCTGATGGCTACTTTCACCAGGATAATGCGCCATGTCATAAAGCTGGAATCATCTCAGACTGGTTTCTTGAACATGACAATGAGTTCACCGTACTCCAATGGCCTCCACAGTCACCAGATCTCAATCCAATAGAGCATCTTTGGGATGTGGTGGAACGGGAGATTCGCATCATGGATGTGCAGCCGACAAATCTGCGGCAACTGTGTGATGCCATCATGTCAATATGGACCAAAATCTCTGAGGAATGCTGCCAGCACCTTGTTGTATCTATGCCACGAAGAATTGAGGCAGTTCTGAAGGCAAAAGGGGGTCCAACCTGTTACTAGCATGGTGTACCTAATAAAGTGGCCAGTGAGTGTACAGCGCTGTTTTATTCATCTGAGGTCCTCCGGGCCCGTCTCCTTAGTCGGTTGATGGATGGGTTGGTATTCTATTGGTTGCACATCAAACGATCATCGATGCCCTACGTTGGGCGCCAATTTCTGTTAGGGCAAAGACCCCTTACGTATGCTGAAGTAGGTCTAATTTAAATATGCAAGCTTGGAGAAGTCACGGATACGCACACACAGTGTAGTGTATTAAGTGAGTTCTGATTTTAATGGTGCAAAAAGGTAGTTTAAATACAATACAGACAAAAGCAGGTTGGACTATTCTACTGACATGATTGGTTGAACATAAGCTGTGGCACATGACTATTGGATAAGGTTTGCATCTCATTATTATTTTCCAAACTGGGATGACCTTTCTCATGACATCAAGAAGAATCTAAGATGTTTATGTGTAAACCAACATCTTACACTAATTCTAGATGTATACATTGCAGCAAGAGAGATAATGATCACATGTTGTCTGACCATACTGGTTTTGGCCTAATGACCAACAGTTTACAGAACTGGTTTCTACACACCTTCAAAGATGCGATCCTTACTACAAACAGATAAGGATTTATAACCCATCCATTAACATTCCACACGCCTTATCCTCTAAAGGGGTCTCTTAGACTCTAAACAGACATTCTTATAAAGCTTATATGAGAAAAAGCTTACAAGATGGCTGACAGAATATAAGATGGAGGATGTGATCCTAACAGGGGGTATGTAATAATGTATTATAGAAAGAGCTGTCATATAAGGAAGTGCTGGGACCAGGGGCGTAACTACCGTAGAGGCAGCGGAGGTGACTGCCACAGGGCCCGAGCCATTAGGGAGCCCGGTGACAGCTGCTACTGCTGCGTTTGTTTTTTTTTTAATAGGCCGTTACGGGCCCTATTCACTTGCCGATCCTGGCTGGGCCGGGATTGGTAAGTGACACTGCGGGCCCCACAAATACTATCATTATACTCGGGGGTCTTTTCAGACCCCTGATCGGGAGAGGTAAGGGAACATAACAAACACTGTTACTTACCTCTCCACAATCCTGCCAGGCCTCCTTCCTGACGTCCTTTCTGACGTCTCTGACGTCACATGAACCCGGCCTGCGTCCTGGGTCATGTGACATCTGACGTCATTTTAGAAGGACGGCAGCAGAGAAGACAGCGTAGGAGCCGGGGGACAGGTACGAAACCCAGACCCCAGAGTATAATAATTGTTTATGGGTGTCCACTATGGGGGATAATACTGTGTTCAGGGGCCACTAATGGACATAATACTGTGTGCAGGGGCCACTAAGGGACATAATAGAGTGCGGAGGAGGGGGCCGATCAAGGTCTTCGACGTCGGTGTAGGTTGGGGGGGGGGGGCATGTCAAAAGTTCGCCGCAGGGCCCCGCCATTCCTAGTTACGCCCCTGGCTGGGACTCACCATAAGTAGCAGTGCCCAGCACTCCGCTATACTGCGTAGCCCTCTGTATATTACCCCTCTGTATATTACCCTTCTGTACATTTACAGTCCTTTTCAAAACTGCAGGAATGTGATCAACAATACCCTGGAGATTGCAAAAATAAAACCTAAATGGGCACAATGACTCAAAATACAATGCAGACTATCTAGAACATGTCAGAGGTCATATAAATCCATAGGTACGCTGTAATGTTCTTCACTGGGGACACAATGTCCATGACATCTAAACATATAGTTTAGAAGTAAAGTTGTACACTAGAAGTGCGTGCACATCATTATTGCAGGAAATGCGCCATATTACCATTACCATGACAGCTATTAGTCTCAGTTTAGACTGTGTAATATCTAAGCTCAGAATTCCTCAAGTATGCGGATCTTAACTGTCTCAGGACCAGTGCTCCCCCCCCCCCAGTTTACAGCCTTTGCACAGTCTGACAGACCCAAGATCAGCAGGGTGTCAGCAGTTACATATATCTGTAAATACTGTATATTCACAGTGCTAAGGACATAGTGACAGGGCCATTATGTGCAACACATGTGATCACATCTAGAAAAAAGAATTATTAATAAACAAAGGGGACTTCATTAGGAAATCGCTTTGTCCTAACTTCTGTGAACTTGTTTATAACTCATTTTAAATTTGCAGTTTACTCTTTGTTACTAGCCAAGCTTTGTCCATAAATGCCATTGAAAAGCAAGACGTGTTCACAGTGAGTGGAGGGGAAGGTTCTTTTCTGGCTTTGCACAGTGAATGGAGAGGGAAGGGGCTGTGTCTCCTCACAACATGTCTGCAATCTATTAGCTCTGTGCAAAGGACGCATGGCAGAGCTCTGCAGCATAACGATCTGACAAAGTGGTGCGTTCTTCTGAATGTCGTGATAACCCGAAACGCGTTATCGTTTTCAGTAAAACTTGGATTATTTGCATTCCTTGGCGTCTCTATTGCTTGGTGTTAGGATGGGGTCCCGCAGGTTTGGCGCGGTTGGTGTGGGACTCCACGCAGGAGGCTCTTTCTGTCTCTAAGGAGAGGATACGAGCCACGGCTGATGTTCACCGCCGTCCTGGTCCCTCCTTCCAACCTGGGGATCGAGTTTGGCTTTCAACCAAGCATATTAGGTTGAAGGTGGCATCAGCTAAATTAGCCCCGCGCTATGTGGGCCATTTTGAGGTTATTGCCCAGGTGAACCCAGTCACATATCATCTTAAACTTCCATCTCACTGGCGCATTGCTGACACCTTTCATGTTTCACTGCTAAAGCCAGTGCACACTAACGCCTTCTCTCCTCCTTTACCCCCGGAGCCTGAATCTGCAGAGATCGATTTTGAGATTGACTCCATTCTCGATTCCAAGGTAGTCCGGGGACAGAAATTCTACCTAGTCGACTGGACAGGTTTTGGGCGTCTTGGGTGCATGCGGAGGACGTTGACGCTCCAGACCTTATTGCAGCTGTTGAGGGGTGGGGGGCCACTAGGAGGGGTGGATAATGTTAGGATGGGCCACCTGCGGGCTGGTCCAGCCCTCGTCGTTGGACAGTGAGACGACTGGAGGATATGTCCAGTTTTCTCCCTACTGAGCATGCTCAGACTTTGTGGAGCTGCTCAGAAGCTAAGTTCTGTTTTGACCACACGGAGCATGATCGGGGAGGTCATGGGCACCGCCCTGCTGGGCGGGGACTTCCTTTAAATAGTTTGAGTTTCCGCCGCCCGGCGCTCACACTTAATCCCAAACTGGGGAATGACAAGTGCAGGGCTAGGTTCCAGCTTTAGGCAGGTGGTCAGTGTTAGGCCTCTGTGTGGGGTTACTTCTGCCTATCTGGGGACTGTTTAGCTAGTACCTGTAAATCCTGAACCACCAGATCCACACTAGGGCTTGGGAGCAGCAGACGTTGTCCCAGCCTGTGGCACCTGGCGGCAGGTAAGGTTTGCAGTTAGCCTTTCTGCTCTGTCTACCTCCATAGTCACTCCCAGTTGGTAGGAGTCCTTGTTTGTGTTTCTGACCAAGGGCGTCGTTAACCCCTGGCAGCCTGGCTGTGGCCTAAACTGTGGTGCAGTCTTCCCAGTAGCCTTACTGGTGCACGGCTATTTGCACCTAATCTACATTTAACCCATACACACCCAGTGAAGTTAACTGGAGTGAATTTCCCCTTGCAGCCAGTCCACATTGAATGCTGCACAAGCACACTCGCCAGTGAAGTTAACTGGAAGTGTATTCTTATTGCAGCCCTGTTCACATTGGGAGCGGCGCCGCCTTTTTACTCCAGTGAAATCAACTGATTTATGTGTGTTGCTCCTGTGCGCACTAGTGCAGTACTGCAGCTTGCTCAGACACACAGCTGCCCAGAGAATTGTGGACCTCACTGCAGTGATCTGCAGTCTAGCGGTTCCGTGGTTAAAACACTATTTTTTTTTATATATTAGTACACAGAACCGTAACACTTGGTCAAGAGGAGCTGAAAAGTCATTTAAAGGGGAAGGAGGACAGAAAAAAGCAACCTCAGTAACACAAATCACAATATAGCACATGATTGCACATGGTGTCTTTGTCCCAGAAATTTTTATTCATATAATGAAAAAGTTAAAGTTCCCCTCAGCGCTTCTGCTGGTGGCCCGCTGCAGTTCCCCTTCAGGTCCAGCCGGCCGAGGTTTTCCTTCAGCGCTTCTGTCAGGGATTCCCCTCAGCGCTTCTGTAAAGGCTCCCCGGCCTGCAGTGCTTTTCTTTTGCAGGCTGCTCTATGCAGCCTGCAAAAGAAATGATGATTTTTGCAATGCATTAGCATTGTAATGCATTGCATTAGTGATCAGACTCCCTGGGGTTCAAGACCCCTAGGGGGTCTAATAAATGCAAAAAAAAATTTTTTAAAAGTAAAAAAATAAAAAATAAAGTATTACAAATTCAAATCACTCCCCTTTCCCCAGAACACATATAAAACTAATACTGTTAATAATGTGTCCAAAAACACCCGCTCTACAAATCTATAAAATATTTTTCCTGTACGCTAAACGCCGTAGCGGGTAAAAAAAAGTTGTCTAACTGCCTCTTCCCTGAGACTGGGTTTTTTCTCCCCACTTGGAATTCAGCCTGACTACAGCGTGGCTGAATATAGGGTATCTGCAGTGCTCCTGTTCCATCGGGAAGGGGTTAATAGGAGCACTGCAGATACCCTATATTCAGCCAGACTGAATTCCAAGTGGGGGTAAAAAAAACAGTCCTCAAGCTCAGGGAAGGGGCAGACAGACAACCAAAACACCCCCTTCCCTTCCCCAGCATCTACTGCACCCAAAAACTCCGGCCATTTTAATTTTTGAAATTTTCCAGTAGCTGCTGCATTCCCCCCCCCCCCCGGCTTATACTCGAGTCAATACGTTTTCCCAGTTTTTTGCGGTAAAATTAGGGGCCTCGGCTTATATTCGGGTCGGCTTATACTCGAGTATATACAGTACTTTCAGTTTCTGACTTTGTAACTTTAATTCTATCATTACCCCCTGAGAGATTGATTTGAATTTGGATAGAGATCTACACGGCGTTAGACCCCCTGTAACATTTTATTTATTGGTCTATACCCCTACTCATTTAAATGTTGGGCCCAATCATTATCATTGAGATATAGTGTGAAGTCCTCAAAGGATTTTTGTGATTCCTTCCGAATAAATAAAAGATCATTCAATATATTTTTGTAATAGATGTTTCCCCTCAGGTTTTCCCTCCTTTTTTCCTCCTGTCACTCTTCCCGCCTTTTTTACCTCAGGTAGGCAGGGTCACCATGCTGGTGCTACACGGGTCACATGTATACAGTGGGCGTCTCCCTGATCAGCTGATTGGTCAGTCCATGTATGGAGGGCAGGAATTCTGCATTTAAATAGCTGGCTCATCAGCTGTTTGCTCTCAGTCACCAATTAATATACAATGAAATCCCCACCCTACCTCTGCTTATTAGTTGGGGGTTAGCCTGCCAGTTAATTTTATGTATCAATTATTCATATTTTATGGACTTTGATCAATTTAATTATATTTATTTATTCATTCATTATTTTATATATTTATGATTCATTATGGATTGTATTTGGTTATTTTAATAAACACTAGAGATGAGCGAACACCGTTCGATAGAATAGGTATTCGATGAAATATCAGGCCGTTCGAGGTTTTCGATTCCGATCGAATACCAGGCGGCATACGCAGTAAAAATTCGTATCCCCTCCCACCTTCCCTGGCGTGTTTTCTGCACCAATAACTGTGCAGGGGAGGTGGGACAGGAACTACAACAACGGAGGCAGATAAAAAAATTGAAAAAACCCATTGGCTGCCGAAAACATGTGACCTCCCATTTATAAGAACGGCTGCCAGCATATTCGCCATTTCTACGGTCAGAGATAGGGAGAGAGTCATATCTGCAGAGGGCTAGATAGGGTTTAGCTTCAGATAGGCAGGAAAAAACCGAAGGACAACAACAGCTCTTCTCAGAACTATACACTGCAGGGACATGAGTCCAGCTTTCCACAGACGGTGGAAAACAGGGATACAGAACAGTTACTTCTTGCTATATACGTGACAAACAGCTTTTATTAGGGGTCCCCCCCCAAAAAAATAGCAGGAATCCACAGCAGTTACTTCTTGCTATATACGTTACAAACAGCTTTTATTGGGGGGGGGGGGGGTGTCCCCTAAAAACATAGCAGGAATTCACAGCAGTTACTTCTTGCTATATACACTACAAACAGCTTTTCTCTGGGGTCCCCCCCAAAAAATAGCAGGAATCCACAGCAGGCAGTTCTTGCTATATACGTGAAAAACAGCTTTTCAGGCAGTGTGTAACCCCAAAACAGGGATACAGAGCAATTAGGTCCGGCTATGTACGCTCAATCCAGATATCCAGGGTGTGTACCCCCAAAACCTAGGTGGGAGACACCGAAATTCAGTCTGACTAGGTACGCTCAATCCATATATCCAGGGTGTGTACCCCCAAAAGCTAGGTGGGAGACACCGAAATTCAGTCTGGCTATGTACGCTCAATCCAGATATCCAGGGTGTGTATCCCCAAAACCTAAGTGGGAGACACCGAAATTCAGTCTGGCTATGTACACTCAATCCAGATACCCAGGGTATGTACCCCCAAAACCTAGGTGGGAGACACTGAAATTCAGTCCGGCTATGTACGCTCAATCCAGTTTTTCACGGTGTGTAACCCCAAATCCTAGGTGGGAGACACAGAAATTCAATCAGGCTATATCAGCTCAATCCAATTTTTAACGGTCTCCACCCCAAAGCTAAGTGGGAGACACAGCAATTCAGTCCGGCTATATCAGCTCAATCCAATTTTTTGTTCAATCCAGTATTGTTTGCTTTCCATGATGTGAACTATGCCTTTGTCTCTTGAGAAGCAACCCAACATGAAGTCAGCCATGTGTGCCAGTGTGTTACTTGGCATGACTTCGCTGCCCCCAACTGTAAGGGTCACTCTCCATTTCCTCCATTTTCCACTCCCCTTCACACCATCCGTGCTGAAGCAATGGGATGCACTGAACTTCACCCTCAAGCCTCGTGTGGGACAGTGACATGAAATGCCACTTCATCCCCCTCGTCTTCCTCCGCCAGCCAACGGTGTGAAGATGACAGGAGTGTGCTCTGAATGTTTTCAGCCTAGCAGAGGCTACTTCTCACTTACGAAAATGGCCGCTGCACTTTGACCAGTATATCAGGCACAATGGTGTAGGTTTCAAAGAACCTTTGCACCAAGTTGAAAACGTGGGCCATGTGTGGACTGTGTTTGAGTCTGGCAAGCTCCAGATCTGCTACCAGGTTCCGGCCATTATCACATACGCAAACATGTCTGGGCCCAGGTGCAGCGGGGAAAACCATATTGCCATATCATCCTGGATGGCATCCCTCACCTCGGAGGCAGTGTGCTGTCTGTCCCCCAAGCTGATGAGCTTCAGCACGGCCTGCTGACATCTCCACACGCCAGTGGTACGGCGTTTCCAGCTCGTTAAGGTTAAGGTTGCAGCGAAAGAGTAGGCTTTCAGAGAAACCCTGCCATGAATTTTGGGCTGGGAGAGGAGATAGGCCACCCCAGTTTGCACCCCGGGCCCAGACTCCACTATATTCACCCGGCCTGTCATTAAAGATAAGCAGCATCCCTGACTGCAGGCGCTTGTCAATGCATCAATGGTCAAGTGGACCTTGCAGCAAAACGCGGAACTCTGGGCCCGACTGATGTTATGGGACACGTGCAAGCGCAAGGCGGGGACAGCACACCAAGATAAATAGTAACGGCTAGGCCCAGCATTGGGAGGTGCCCCTGCTGCTATCTGGTGACGGAAGGCCTGAGTATCCAGAAGCATAAATGCCAACATCTCCAGGGCCAGCAGTTTTTAGATGAGGCCGTTGAAGGCTTGGGCATGTGGGTGGCTTGCACTGTACTTCTGCCTGCAATGAAACGCCTGGGAGATGGGAGGTGGCTAGGAATAGGCGTATGATGGTGCAGGCCAAAAGGGCGGATGTGGGTGAACTCCCCAATGTGTCAGAAACAGATGTGTAGATGTCCAGGCTGGTGTAAACAGTGGAAGAGGCAGTGTCAGCAACGCCGGGCGACGATTGTCCTGTGTTTTCTCTCTCCCACTGAGCCCAGGGCTTGCCTTCGAAATGAGAGCGCACGCAGAAGGTTGTAAGGTTGCTCTTTTCAGAGCCCCTACTCAGTTTAGACCTGCAAAGTATGCAAACCGCACTAAATTTGTCATGTAACTGGTGACACTGGACACCTCAGTTTGTGAGACGGTCCCAGCCTCAACTACATTCAGCCAGTGTGCTGTGATTGAGATGTAGCGTCCCTGGCCGCATGCACTTGTCCACGCATCGGTGGTCAAGTGGAACTTTGTGCGACTTTGCGCAGAACTTAGGGCCCGCCTGATGTTATGGGACACGTGCTGATGCAAGGCTCAACTCATCCAAAGGGCCAAAAACACTGCTGGTGAATTTTGTTCCGTTCCAAAGGACTCTGTGTTTAGATTTGGCTCAGTCGCAGCTCCAGGACATGCCTTTGAAGGCAAGGTTTCCTTTAGTGGCTCCATCTCAGCAGGATGATGATGGTGAAGCTTGGTTAAATCTGGTGTCGGAAGGTAAAGTGGTTTCTGATCTACATCTAAAGTACTGGAGCATGTTGTTTGGACTATTAACACCTGATCAGAACCCTGTAGAGGTAATGTAGAGTCCCATATTAGAGGACCATTACCAGTAGTAGTAGTTGCAGCCAATTCTCCAACTTTGCTGTCCTCTAAATAAAAGTTACCCCCAGGACTTGATGCTAAAATGTTATCAATTTCCCAATCAAACTCAAGGTCAATGTCTGGGTCCTCAGTCCAATTGTTAGGATTGGGTCCCGCAGGCTTCCCGTCCAGCGCATAGCGCCACCTGCGGGTCAATCCAAGCCTCGCCCTCGGCGTTGTGCAGTGAGGTGTCTGGAGTCTAAGTCCAGCTTTCGGCCCACTGAGCATGCTCAGACATTTTGGAGCTGCTCAGAGGCTAAGTGCCATTCTCTCCCTACTGAGCATGCTCAGACATTTTGGGTCCGCTCAGAGGCTAAGTCCCATTTTGGCCATACTGAGCATGATCAGTGACGTCATGCCACCGCCCTTGTTGGGCGGGGACTAACTTTTAAATAGTGTGAGCCGACGCCCGCCCGGTGCTCACACTTTGATTAGAAATACTTTGAGTCAGGAGGTTAGGGCCAGGTTCCAGTCAATGGCAGGAGCTGTCTAGGGACCAAGTTAGAATTCCTTGGCTCTGCCAGTGGGAATCAGTAAGCCTATTCCTTGTCTAACTGCTGTGTAGCTCCTAGCAGGTAGAGTTTTTTGTGTGACTGACCAGGAGTGAAGTTAACCCCTGGCAGTCTTGCTTTTGCAGCAGAGTGAAGCAGCTTGTGGACTTCGCTGCAGTGCTTGTGTTCTTTATTATTTTTATATATACACACAGAACTGTAACACCAATCCAACACTGCATCAATCCAACACAATGAGAGTGATGGTTGTGGAACCATCGTTTTAGCGGCTAAGAATTTTAAAGGGGCTAACACTCTGCTGGTGCAAGGCTCAACTCACCCAAAGGGCAAAAAACTCTGCTGATAAGAGGCTGAAGTCACCTGAAGGGCCTCAATCTCTGCTGGTAGCTCAGCTTAAGGGCATGTAACTTAATTTGGAAGGGCTCACATTAAGGGCCATAAAAGTGAATTTTGGAAGGTCTTACCACATCACACACACACACAATGACAGGTCAGGGTGGGTACTGTTGGATTTCTCATTGTCTATTCCATCTGTGGTTGTCATGGGCAACGTGATTTAAAGGGGTGCTTGCTAATGTTTCTTTAGCTTAAATTTGGGTTTCTGTCCATCCAATTGGGGAAGAAAGAAGGTTTCCAGGTATTTTCCCACTTTGATAGAGGTTTTTTGAGTGTGGAAAGTGTGTAGTTGATAGGCTGTGATAGTGGGGTAAAACAGTGACTTGTGCTTGTTAGATGCCCCCAGACATGCTTCCCCTGCTGTCCCAGTTGCATTGCAGAGGTGTTGCATCATTTGCTGAGGTCATAGTGGACTTAGTGACCATCCTGAGTCGAATGGTGGGTTCCCCTGAAACGAAGCATTTTTCCCCATAGACTATAATGGGGTTCGATATTCGATCGAATAGTCGAATATTGAGCGGCTATTCAAAACGAATATTGAATATTTTACTGTTCGCTCCTCCTCCTAATATTATTTTTGGATGTTTGTTCCTCAATCACGCAAAAACCACTCAACCGATTTTGCTCAAGTTTTCAACAGACATAGTTCCTAGGCAGGATTGAACGATAGGCTACTTTTTGTCACAATCGCAGACATACGTTTTTGCCAGGACCCCCACAAAACCACAACTCATATCACCAGCTCTGCAATCCCACACACTTTTTAGCATAGCAAGCCACAAACTCCCTATACATGAGTCCCCTTTTGACAACAATAATAAAGCATTATGTCCCGCCCTTCCTACTTCCGGGCGCACAGCGCTTTCCGGTTTAGACAGTGTTAGTGATGAAGTGATGATTTCTCGTAATGACAAGTGCTTATTTTAAAAGTTTGGATATCGGTGATCAAGCCCGATACAAGGAAAAATTGACAATAGAAGGAAAAGAAGGTCCGGATCCTTACGATAATCGAAACAAGGACAAGTTTGTCAATGATTGTACATTATGGCCGACTGTGCAATGGCCCCATCTATATGATTATTTGGTGAAGTCTCCAGGACCTTATACCGGAGAGAGTTTGAAGGCTTTCAAGTCTTTGGAAGCTTTTAATTATTTCCAAAGTGGCAAAATATATAAGGTTCTAATACATAAACCTGAAAGCTCTATACTATATCGTATTGTTTTAGCTACAGTAGCACCAGGACAACGAAATGGAAACCCATACGAATGTTGGATTGTTTGCCACGAAAATGGTGAAGTTTTTTCAGCCCACTGCCAATGTATAGCTGGGTAAGTAATGGTCCATTTAATAAAATGTTTTATGATAGATAACTGTAGAATGTGCACTCAACAATTATATTTTCTTATTTTACTAACAGAATTGGAGAAGTTTGTAGCCATATAGCTGCAGTTCTCTTCGCTATAGAAGCAGCTGTGACTGATGGAGCCACAAGTACATCTGTGACTTGTAACCCTTGTACGTGGAAGACTACAGGCAAGAAAGTGGTGCAAAGTATGAGAGTAATTGACATTAATTTCTGCAAGCCAACTAGAGGACGTACATATAAAAAGTTCTCTCCTTTACCTGTTCCTGTGGCTCGTGGTTCTCCTAAAAAACTTCTGAGCATGCTAATGGAGGCTAATCCAAATGCTAAAATTCTAAGGCATTTTCCCACCAAGACTTTCGACCCACAAGAAACTGACTCTGCATCTGAAGACGAAATAGATGAAAGCGTACTCCCCATGTCACTGATTAATCTTTATAACCTACAGTTTAAAGATCTTGATGATGAAGGCTTAGAAAATGTGTTAATATCCGTATTTGACAGTTTATGTATTTCACAAAAAGAGGCTGATTACCTAGAGCTTGCATCCCGAAAACAGAATATGAGTGAAGTATGGAGACTAAACAGAAAAGGACGAATATGTGCATCACAATTTCACAGGGCGATGACATTTAAAGAAAGTACAAGTTCCACTAATTTAGTAAGAGATATCATGGGCTATACAGGTGGTTTTCAGAAATCTGATGCAATGGTATGGGGAATTGAAAATGAGGGAAAAGCCAGAGAAAAATTTATTCAGGAAGAACAAGGGAAACACCAAGAGTTTTCATGCCGCAAAGCAGGATTGGTAGTTAACACAAAATGGCCACATCTGGGAGCCAGTCCTGATGGGTTCACAGAATGTATTTGCTGTGGGAAAGGAATTGTTGAGATTAAATGTCCCTTCACTTATAAGATGTCCACAATTGAAGAGGCATTAGAAGATCCAAAATTCTATCTAGAAAAAAATAAAAAGCTAAAACCTAATCACCAGTATTACACTCAAGTACAGGGTCAGCTGTTTTTAACAAGAGCAAAATTTTGTTTTTTTGTAGTGTTCATACATGATGAAGTGACATACAGTAAGATTTACCCAGACACAAAATTTTGGGAAGAGGCATTAAAACCGAAATTGGATAGTTTTTATATAAAATATGTACTCCCAGAAATCCTAACGCGAAGGCTAGACACAGATTACATTCCAGATGGAGGAGAACGGTTGTACTGTTTGTGCAAATCACCTGCAGCAGGAAAGATGATTGCATGTGATGGCGATAGGTGTGATGTCATTTGGTTCCATTTCAAATGTATGAATTTAAATCGAAAACCTAAAGGAAAGTGGTATTGTCAAAAGTGTAAAACCTCTTCATAGTGATTTCAGGTGTATTCATCATTGCATAGAGCACACAAAAATGACTTGTCACGTGACCAGTTGTCTGCTGAATAGAGGTTGAGAGGTTAGACCACAATGGATGCCAAACAAAAAAACAATACTCGTGTCTGTTTTGTCAACTAAGGTAATTCTTTACCTCTTTATATTTATTAATGTTTAACAGTTTTCATGTTCAACAAGTTTTCATGTTCAAATAAAGGTAACAAAAACAGTAAGGGTATGTTCACACATCAGTATGCCATCCGTCTGTTTGAATTCAGTTTGACACTTCAAAACGGACTGATACACATGCTGATTGTATACTGACACCTTTTTCTGCTGATAGCAAACGTTCTCTGTTCCCTAGAGGACAGATAAGGGGATTAAAAGTAGCAATTGGAAACAGAGTAGAGATAAGGACATTTATTATATCTCCTTATCTCTACTCTGTTTCCAATTGCTACTTTTAATCCCCTTATCTGTCCTCTAGGGAACAGAGAACGTTTGCTATCAGCAGAAAAAGGTGTCAGTATACAATCAGCATGTGTATCAGTCCGTTTTGAAGTGTCAAACTGAATTCAAACAGACGGATGGCATACTGATGTGTGAACACAACAGAATCATACAACAAACTTGGGTGTATATCCAACAGCAGAAGATTTAACGTAAGAGAAACTGTAGATAAAGTTACTGAAGTTGAAATGTCTATTGTATTTTGAATAAATTGTGAAATCAAAACATTTATAACAATAAACAATGATATTTCTGAGTAAACATTTGTTTTTTATTGCTTTCTTTTACATTGACTAACCCTTATGTGATTTTGCAACACCATGTATACTTATTTAAAAAATCTGTCCTTGCATGTTTACTAGAGCTGAACATACGATTATCATTTTATCAATAGTAGACAGCTCTGTGTCAGAAGGGCGTTTTAACAGAGTAATAGGTATGATTCCCTGTAGTATGCTATACTTCTTCAGTTGACCGATTATTCGTTCCACATGTATTCGTACACGAGAAATCTGCCTTGACAGTTCTACATCCTTTCTTGATAGTTGAAATTTACCTCTTGTGAAGGAGGGAATAGCAAGAGAAACACCTCTTGCAGACAGTATGTTCTGAATTTCAAAACCTCTGTCTGCCATGACTAAGTCCCCAAATTCTAGGAGACTCAATATTCCAGATCTTTTGGTGAGCTCCAAATCGCTAACCCTACCACCCCAACAAGATGACACAAACGAAATTCCACCTGTAGGACTAATGGCAATTAGAAATTTAATAGTGTTGTGATTCTTGTAATTTGAGAATGTTTGTGATCTGGCCTTAAAATTAACAGGTCGTTCAATGAAAATTTCAGAACAATCAATTATGCAGCGAAGGTTTTGAAACCTACCCTTTACTAATTGTTTCGACGTCCGCTTCTGAATTACATCACGGGCTGGCCAGACAATTAGACTTTTAAGTTCTACAGCCAAAATATTTAGCCAGCAATGAAAAATAGTGGAAACTTTTTTACATCTAATTCTAAATCTGAAACCTAAATCTTTGTTGGTCAGATTCAGGCGCATTTTCATCAACACTAATAACAGTTGATCAGCATAGCTAAGGGTGGTTGTAATATCTGGTCTCCAATAGAGTAATACATACTGAAGGAGCATGTGAAAAACTTTACAGTTTGGCAATCCTGTGTACAATTTTATTTTTTCATCATCTTTCTCATAGTCAACTATCTGCTCCAAACTTGCAATCTGTTTGCGCATGGCTTCATTCTCAGCTACCAATTTATTAATATCATGTAATGTTAGTTCAGTCTGTGTTCCTACTGTACAATGTACAAGTTTCTCTGTTTGTGTAGAAATGTCTGCACAACTTTCTTCACCTGCCACTTCATTTTCCATTTCATTTGCCATTGTGCTCATATCTGTAGAAGCTGTCGTAGCTTGCAGCGAAGTTGCACGTTGATTGCTCCTGTTGTATCGTCTCAATGCATTTTTGCCTTTGTCTCCACTTGCTTCACAATGAGGAAACACACTGGGTATCCAGTCAGGATGCAGAGGATCTTTGGAAGGGCCCCCTGAAACCAGGAAATAACATTTCTATTCTTAGTTTGCAAATTGTCGATTTGTTTGTTTATAGTTATGCTTACAGTGACCAAAACAGAACACCATATGTGAAAACTTAAACTTACCTGATATGAAATGAAGACTGCATAGTCGAGAGCTGTTGTTAGGTGTCCAACCTTCTCTTTTTACAGCGATTTCCCAGGCTTTTCGTCGATCTGGATTCCATGGAAACTTGTAAAATTTGATGGAGGACATTAAATTCGTTCCACTTCTCATGGAACAACCAAAAGCACAACAAGCAGACGGCATAATGCTTGCAAGTCAAGCTTACACGTCCGTCTAACATCAGGACCGGAAGTTCTCTTGCCGCCCTTCCATTGCGCATGCGTCAACCGGAAGTTCGCGGGGGGACTCATGTATTGCCCTCTCAGGCCTAGCTCCTAACCCCAGGCAGGGGAGGAGGCCGAGGCCGGGGTTGCGGGGGTGGGTGCAAAGGGGTCGGGGTGGGGGTGGGGGGGTTTGGAAGGGGACGCAATGACACCTAGACGGGTGAACGGATTTGCCTGAAATTGCGCACATACCTTGGGTCCTGGATTAAACGACAGGCTACATGGAATTCCTGTACACCACCGCAATTCACTCCCGTGACCGGTGCTTTTCACTTTTGAATTCGCTGTAGGACCTAGGATGACGTCATCCCAGCCCCATCAGCAGCTCACCTGGATGGGTGCCGCTTCTCTATGTGGCCGGAGCTATCGGCCGGCCGGCCGGCGTCCACAAGAACATGGCGGCTCTCAGAGGTCCAGGACGTCCTGAACCAGCGCCCGTACTCTGGGGCAGCGAGAAGTGTGTACGCTGCCCCGCCTGTGTGGGCTTACCACAGGACCGCAGTGCTCTGCCGCAGCCGGACAGGGGGTCGCCTGCACCGCGGTCTGGAACGTCGGTTCGGCCTGCTGTCCTGTGGCGGCTGCGGCCTCTGGACTCTGCATGTCCGTCAGGGATGTCGCCGATGTCTGCTCAGGGCTATCTACAGTGGCATTCGGCCGCAGGAGAAGGGTTGTGATGACAGGCGAGTTAGAGGACTTTGAGAAGGGAGAAGGGTGGGGTGTTGGGAGTAAGGAGGTTACCGGTCCAGTAGGGGACTCGGGAATTGGGGGGCCTGGGCAGGTAAACCCCTGGAAGGGGGACAGGGCCACCACAGCGCTCACAAATGGAATGGGGGCACATGGCTTGCTGCGGGAGGGGGGCCCTTATAGGCACCCCTGTAACATAGGTGCCTGGGGAGCCCGGGGTTTGGTGAGGCTGTGGGCACAGGTTGGTTGGGGGAAAGGTGACACAGGGGGTGGGGGGGAAGGGGTCACTGGGTAGGTAAGACAGGGAAGGGGGCATGGGGTAGGTAACACGGGGGAAGGGGGCATGGGGTTGGGGGGGTGAAGGGGGCATGGGGTTGGGGGGGTGAAGGGGACATGGGGCTAGGGTGGAAAAGGTGCACGGGGTAGGAGAAAGAAGCGAGCACATGAGGGAGTGGGTAGGAAAAAAGGGGGTTGGCGGGCACCAGGGGGAAATGAGGAAAAGGGAGCCGCTGTGGACACAAGGCAAAGGAAGAAGCCTGTGCTGCGCTACAGGTGGGTCGCGCAGGAGGTCAGGGTTCCGCGGACGAAGTCGCGAGTACTGCTAGTCTCTAATAAACACACTTTTCACAATTGCCCAATTTTTCACCTTATGTAACTTGTATGCGTGTTTTATTCATTCAAGGTAAAGGGGTTGTCCGGGATAAATAGAAAATGAATCCCTAAACTAAACCCAATCCCCCACCTAACTTCTAATTTACTTCATTAAGGCACATTTTCTGATCATCCCGTGACGTTCAGTTTCTCCATTTCGAAGCATCACTAATAGTCCCCCCCCCCCCATGCCCATCATACTTATCTATCTTCAGTCTCCTGACATGAGGCATCACTTCCTCCACTTCTTCTGGCGCCAGCGTGTCCACCACGCCACTATTGTGCATTTCCATAACAGTACAATGCCTTGTACGTTTTCCTCCTTGGCTTTAGTATTGCTAGACTTAACCCATTAATAATACTAAAATATATATTTTTATTTTTTTTGTAAAAATTTTTTTTTTTAAATTTTTGGCCTGGAAAACTCTTTTAGGCTCCGTTCCCATGGAGTAATACGCCGCACATTCAGTCACGTATACACGTGTCAGAGTGTGAGCGCTCAAAACAGATGCCATTCACTTCGATGTGTGCCGGCTCATGCGCGCTACACATTGAAGTGAATGGGATCTGTTTTGAGCGCTCACGCTCTGACACGTGTATATGTGTCTGAATGCGTGGCACGTTACTCCGTGGGAACGGAGCCTTAGGCTGAGACCTAACATTGCATAAACACAGCGTTTTTTGAGCCAAAGTCAAGAATGGCTGTAAAAGAAATGGGAAACATCTAGAAAGCTCTTATACTTCCCCCTTCTGCTCAATCCACTCCTGGCTTTAGGTAAAAAAAAAATGCTGCGTTTCTGCAACACCAGTCGACCAATCGTGTCAGCACTCCTAATAACAATGTTATCATTGGTTGGGGGGGGATTAGATGGCCTTGTTTTCATTCTCAGGGCGATTTTTATATTTGGAACTATTACTGCTTGGCAGTTTTCTGTGGTGTCTCCCATTTTAGCCATTTGTTATAAAGCAGGTATGTGAATGTATGTTTTATGTTTATTACCAATTATACACATAAAAAGGAACATTCATAACTCCGAAATGTGTTATGTATTGGTGATAGTAAACAAAACCTTCTTAAGGATGAGCCCTTACCACTACTGATTGACTTATAGTGTTCCCTGAACCTATGAAACATAGGTCTTATCGTTCAGGGAACACTATAAGTCAATCAGTAGTGGTAAGGGCTCACCCAGGCTGATTGAACTGTTGAGGCTGTTAGAGAAGTACATGGAGGAAGAGCTGATTGTTTACAATTTTTTGCCTTGCGGCATATTGACCCTATGGTAAGAGGAGGGGATAGAAATCGCAAACTCTTGCAGGAGGAGGCAAAAATAATCTTGCAAACTGAAGCTACTGGCCCTTTGGGCCTTAACGATAAATTCGATATGAGCATGTTTTTGTGAAATCCTGTATAGTAATTATGCTTACCCTTTTCCCCTGTCTAAAGTTCTATGTAAAAAAACCAAAAAACTAAAAAAGTCTTGTCATCTGTAAAAAATGAAAATCAGTCCCGTGTTTTGTTAGGTCTCAATACAGATTGACACGTTATGTATGCATCGTCTTAGTGATGTGTAAATTTCTTCCATTATTTAAATTATGAGGTAAGGAGGGTGAATATGTTTGTGTTTCCCTTATGATTAAGTAAAAACCCCAGCCTATTAAAGGCATGAATATAGAGTTGAAAATGTACATTATATAACACTAGAGAGGCTTGGTATTGTGAGTTTAAAAGGTTTTGATGTTTTGTGGTCTTTAGGTACGCTGCAACTTCTTGGCCTATGAGCTGAATAAGGGTCCGATGTAGATCGTAATCCGATTGGATGAAAGGACTATGTGAAGTTTTCATTCAGGTCCGCTAAAGGCGGTATTAAGTTTAGCTACACTCTACTATGATTTGAACTGAATGGAAGCAGATTTCACTATATAGAAACCGCACATTGAGGAAATATATATGTAATAACATAAACACTTAATAACTGTGAGATTTGGAATTTATGTTCATATGTTCTTTTCTACACAATATTTATAAGTTGGTTTTAATCTCTGAGTCTATGAGTTTTTAATATGATATTTGTATATTGTAAATGAAGCACATCTTGGTTAGAATAGGAATCACTCGAAGACCGGGTGATTATCACACCTGTATAAATCAAATCAAGAGTGTAGACACAGTGTTAGGACAAGCCTGATGAAATGCGTTTTGCATGAAACGATCGTCGCTGCTTGAGTAACTGTTTTTTGCTCCTACTCTTTCCCAACGCACTGGATTTTTAAGGATATGAAACAAAAAGTCTGTTGCTTTTAAAGACCCGTGGTCTGGTGAGTGCCCTGCACTTCACTTTATCTTTCTTTATATTCTATGGATGTTTTTTCTACAGAGAGCACCACCTAAAAGGCGTTCATAGCCTTTCGCTAGACAACATGGTCTCCGTAAAGAAACTCCTTATATTGCGGCTTTTTTATACCAGCCTAACACAAAAAAATACCTGTCGATCATAATTTACAGTGGTACCGCTTTGTGCCTTTTCTCTCCCTGTTTAAAATATAACCTTAACAAACAAAATAAAAACCTGCTCGTCTGAGCAATTAACTAAACTGAACTGATGATCTAACTATACGTGTGGCTTACTTCCAGCCACACGAACAAAACAAGCACAATATTGTCTCACTGGTCTCAGGGTTACAGGACAGACCCACACACCTCCTCTCACTCCCTGGATCTGCCCTGAAATGCAGGATTTGCAGCCTTTTTCTGGCCCAGTAATGAGCCAAAGATTCACACATGGGGCTGAGGCCTATCAAGACCTGAACCACACATAAGTTAAAAACCTGGGGGAGATATAGCGTGATTCCAGCACTCTGCCTGTCACCTTCTCACAGGATATATATATATATAACCTGAAATTACTAAAAGGTTCCTCCTACTTCCTGATCACTGGTTCAACGGCTCTCCTTTCATAGACCACCTTCTGTAGATACTAACACGTCATACTGAGCCCACCCTATACGATGCTCTGAGTCAGCTGTCTAGCCATCACAATTTAGCGCTCAGATCTATGTTGGTCTTTTTTTCCTGCTTCCAACAGATCAATGGTTTACCTGATACTTTATATATCCTATCTCTTGACCCCGCTCTCAGGACACCATTGTCTCTAGACGTAATGAAATAAAATCCTACTCTTCTCACCAATGCCCTTTGCAACAGTTGTCATAGTCATGCATTGAGATTTCAGCAGTTCCCCTTTCTGCAATGTGACTAAAGCCTCAATTTCCTTAGTGCCCCTACTGCCATCTAGTGGACACAGGAATGAACTGACATTCCTACTAGAAATAAGCAAATACCGTTCGATTGAGTAGGTATTCGAACATATTCGATTCCGCAGTAAACGCAGTAAAAATTTGTATCCCTTCCCAGGCGCTTTTTTTGCACCAATAACTGTGCTGGGGAGGTGGGACAGGAAGCAGGAAAACGTAGGCATCGAAAAAAATTGGAAAAAGTCATTGGCTGGCTAAATCAGGTGACCTACGATTTATAAGAATAGTGTCAGCCGTATTCGTGTCAAATGCAGTTTGGTGAGAGTGGGATTTTTTTTTATTTTTATTTTTATAATATTTTTATTGAAAATTTAACAGGTTTACAAAATCAAAGAGAACATGCATAAAAAATAATAGGTATGCACAGAGTTGTAGAACATTAAGAAAGAACAAAAGTGACATATGTCCTTAAGAAAAACAAAAGGAACATCCATAAGTATTGATGATTCTAGTCCAGAGAGCAGTTCCGACTCATTAACTTAATCAGAGTTGGAGAGTACAATAAAGTGGGATATTTGAAGAGTTGAGATTATAAGTGGCTGGACGGAGATAAGGATGTCTAGGTAGCAATAAAGTAAATTGGAGAAAACAGAGAGAAAGCGATTAGGCCAAATCAGAACTAGTGGCACAAGAATATCTCAGTAGGCTGTTGTCAGGCACAGTTTTTGAGGGGGGAAAGAGTTGGGGGGGGGAGGGGGGGTTTAGGGAGGGGTGTGGAGAAGAGAAGAGAGAAGCCGAGAAAGAGAGTAGAAAAGGGAAGGAGGGGGAGGGGATTGGGCCGTGGCTCACAACCAAAGACCCTTCCATGGGGCCCAAATCTTCTCGAACTTCGACTGAGATTTTTTTTTCCAGGAAGTCAATTCTTTGAATCTGGAAGTTTGATTGACTTTTTCTATCCAATCTAATTTGGTGGGGGGGATCAGAGGCCAACCATTTTGACGGTATCAAAGAGTTTGCCGCTAAGAGCAAAATAGAGAGTAGGTTGGATTTGGAGGGTTTGTATGTAGAGGAAGGGAGAGCTAGTAAGACCATGGTGTTTGAGATTTCAAATGAAGGGGATGTGAACTTACGGATCACATCTTGGACTGACATCCAGAATTCCTGAATTTTGGGGCAAGACCACCATATGTGAAGAAGTGAACCTTCTTGGCTGCTACACCTCCAGCAGAGAGATTCCTCTGTGAGGTTGTGTTTGAGAAGCCAGTTTGGTGTGCGGTATCATCTCGTTAGCAATTTGTAATGAGTCTCCTGGAGGCGGACACATGGAGAAAACCCATGAGAGTGAGACAAGATTTGTTGTACTTGTTCCTCTGTGAGTGTAGTATGTAGTTCTTTTTCCCAAGCAGACAGGAAGGCAGGCTTTTGTATCAACAAAGGATCTACGTGTGTTGAGAGGACGTAAGAAGTCTTATAGAGGAGTTTGTTTCGACATTACGGAACGTTCAAAGGTCGTCAAGGTAGTCCTAATTTTCCCTAGTGAAGAGGCACATTTGATTATTCCCTCAACATGTAGAGTTTGCAAGAAAGAGGAATCGGATGTATCTGGGAGGAGAGAGCGAAATATCTCCGGGTCAAAATTGTGGTCGCTTCCCATAACATCAAATAGTCTTATGGAGAGTAAATGTTTCCAAGCAGGAAGATTGGCAACATTAGATTTGCCCAGAAACTCTGGTAAGATTCCTAATGAGAGGAGCGATGAGGGGTACGGAGCGAGGGTTTCCCTCATATCATGCCAAGTCTCACATGCTCCAAGAAGGAGGTGATGAATATTCCCAGATCGATGTCCAGTCATAGAGCCATAAATCCGTGAGGGCAGAGTGTCCGAAAGTGGTAACGAGTCTGCGATGAGGGAGTTGGCAGAGTTAGATGTGAGGTTTGATTTGTACCGCTTTGTAATAGTTTGAGACGTTTGGGAGACCTATGCCCCGCTTGTTTCTTTTTTAGTAGTAGCAACATGGAAAGTCTCGGACGTTTGCCCCTCCACCAAAAAGAGGAAAAGAGGGTTCTGAGAGATTTAAAGAACAGAGGGGGGAGGTGTATTGGGAGCATATGAAGTTTATAAAGAATTTTCAGGAGAGCGTAAGTCTGCAGGAGGTTTCGTCTTCCAAACCAGGAAAAAGGCATACCCTGGTAGAGCAATAACATTTTCCTGATGTCGGTCAGGAGTGGGAGAAAGTTGGCTTCATAAAGGTCCTTAGTGTCTGCTGTTAAATAAATACCTAGGTATTTGATCTTTCCAGAGGTCCACTTAAAGGGAGTGGAGTTAGCTAGGCTGGTTGCTCGAATATGGGGGAAGGGAAATGTTAAGGACTTCTGATTTGTCGAGGTTGGCCTTGTAGCCAGAAACTTCAGTGTAGGAGCTCAGTAAGTTCATAATAGTCGGAAGGCCGACTTCTGGGTTTGAGACTAAAAAAAGCCCATCATCTGTGAAGGCAGCTGTGTGGAGAGAATGTTTGCCTACTTTGAGACCATGCATGTCAGGGTGGGACCTAATTGCTTGCAGGAGGGGTTCTAGCGTTAGAATAAATAGGGAGGGAGAATGTCGGCATCCCTGGCGCGTGCCGTTTGGAATGTGGAAAGGTGTTCATAGAGTGCTATTAATCTTTAGTTTTGCATAAGGTGTGTCATAGAGGGAGAATATAGCTGTAATGAGGTCGGGGGGAAACCAAATTTATTGAGGGTATCTTTCATGAAAAGCCAATTGACGCGATCGAAGGCCTTTTCGGTGTCTATTCCTAGGAGTACCAAATCTGAATGGGTTTTCCTTGCATGTGACATTGCGTGGAGAAGGCGATGGGAGTTATCCTTCCCTTCTCTCCCAAAAACAAAGCCATGTAAAAGTTTAGGTATGAGAGTTTTGATTCTATATGCTAGGATTTTAGCCCAGAGTTTTAAATTTACATTAAATTTAAATACATTTACATTACATTTAGGGTCTTTCCCTTCTTTGGGGAGAATGGTGATATGGGCCTCCTGAGCATGTTTTGGGAGCACTGTTCCAGAGAGAAGAGCGTTACAGGACAGGGCGAAGTGAGGTGGTAGTGTGGATAGGAAAACTTTATAAGGGCCCCTTCACATGGCGTAAGCGCGCCGCTCATTTAGTGTTTTGAAGCACTCGCGTGTACAGGTCTAAATGAACAGCGCGCTTAGGCCGTGTGAAGGAGCACTAATATTGGAGGGGGAAGCCATCCGGCCCGGGGCTTTTGCCCTTAGGAAAGCTATTCAGTACTTGTTTAATTTCTTCATGGGAGATGGGGTCAGTGAGGGGGGGATAAGTGTTCCTGAACTTCAGTGTTTCACAGAATTTTTACACATGACCTAAAATAAAAGAAAAGAAACATGTTAGGTATTCCCCAGTTGAGCTTGACTCTAGTCTGCAACTGTGAAGAGACATGAGAGGTGTAGAATAAGTGGGGGGACGCCGCCGGTGAAATACCACTACTCATCGTTTTTTCACTTACCCGGTGAGGCGGGGGGGCGAGACCCGAGGGGATCACGCTTCTGGCTCCAAGCACCCCGGCTCCGACCGGGCCGGGCGTGACCCGCTCCGGGGACAGTGGCAGGTGGGGAGTTTGACTGGTGTGATACACCTGTCAAACCGTAACGCAGGTGTCCTAAGGCGAGCCCAGGGAGGACAGAAACCTCCCGTGGAGCAGAAGGGCAAAAGCTCGCTTGATCTTGATTTTCAGTATGAATACAGACTGTGAAAGCGGGGCCTCACGATCCTTCTGACCTTTG